>NC_064627.1:2524699-5041898 GCF_023864275.1 Schistocerca cancellata
AGGTCCACCTAATGACGATGGATCACTCAAATTGCGTCCCGATTCAATACATCGTCCCCAGCCGACTTGTCTCCATGGGTCTATTGCTGCCTCGGGCACCTTATGGCCGTTCTGCTGTGAGTTTAGATTATCGAATGGGACGAAAAACTGATAGTGAATTGTAACGTGCAGGGCCACCTAATGACGATGGAACACTCAAATTGCGTGCTGATTCAATACATCGTCCTCCAGCAGACTTGACTTCATGGGTCTATTGCTGCCTCGGGCACCTTATTGCCGTTCTGCTGTGAGTCAAAGATTTCCGAATCGGACGAAAAACTGATAGTGAATTGTAACTTTCAGGGCCACCTAATGACGATGGATCACTCAAATTGCGTCCCGATTCAATACATCGTCCTCCAGCAGACTTGTCTCCATGGGTCGATTGCTGCCTCGGGCACCTTATGGCCGTTCTGCTGTGAGTCAAAGAATTTCGAATCGGACGAAAAACTGATAGTGATTTGTAACATTCAGGGCCACCTAATGACGATGGACCACACAAATTGCGTCCCGATTCAGTACATCGTCCACTAGCCGACTTGACTCCATGGGCACCTTATGGCCGTTCTGCTGTGAGTCTAGATTATAGATTGGGATGAAAAACTGATAGTGAATTGTAACGTTCAGGGCCACCTAATGACGATGGATCACTCAAATTGCGTCCCGATTCAATACATCGTCCTCCAGCAGACTTGTCTCCATGGGTCTATTGCTGCCTCGGGCTCCTTATGGCATGCCTGCTGTGACTCAAAGATTTTCGAATCGGACGAAAAACTGATAGTGAATTGTAACGTTCAGGGCCTCCTAATGACGATGGAACACTCAAATTGCGTCCCGATTCAATACATCGTCCTCCAGCAGACTTGTCTCCATGCGTCTATTGCTGCCTCGGGCACCTTATGGCCGTTCTGCTGTGAGTCTAGATTATCGAATGGGACAAAAAACTGATAGTGAATTGTAACGTTCAGGTCCTCCTAATGACGATGGATCACTCAAATTGCGTCCCGATTCAATACATCGTCCTCCAGCAGACTTGTCTCCATGGGTCTATTGCTGCCTCGGGCACCTTATGGCCGTTCTGCTGTGAGTCTAGATTATCGAATGGGACGAAAAACTGATAGTGAATTGTAACGTTCAGGGCCACCTAATGACGATGGATCACTCAAATTGCGTCCCGATTCAATACATCGTCCTCCAGCCGACTTGACTCCATGGGTCTATTGCTGCCTCGGGCACCTTATGGCCGTTCTGCTGTGAGTCTATATTATCGAATGGGACGAAAAACTGATAGTGAATTGTAACGTTCAGGGCCTCCTAATGACGATGGATCACTCAAATTGCGTCCCGATTCAATACATCGTCCTCCAGCCGACTTGACTCCATGTGTCTATTGCTGCCTCGGGCACCTTATGGCCGTTCTGCTGTGAGTCTAGATTATCGAATGGGACGAAAGACTGATAGTGAATTGTAACGTTCAGGGCCTCCTAATGACGATGGATCGCTCAAATTGCGTCCCGCTTCAATACGTCGTCCTCCAGCAGACTTGTCTCCATGGGTCGATTGCTGCCTCGGGCACCTAATGGCCGTTCTGCTGTGAGTCAAAGATTTTCGTATCGGACGAAAAACTGATAGTGAATTGTAACATTCAGGGCCACCTAATGACGATGGACCACGCAAATTGCGTCCCGATTCAATACATTGTCCTCCAGCCGTGTTGACTCAATGGGTCTATTGCTGCCTCGGGCACCTTATGGCCGTTCTGCTGTGAATCTAGATTATCGAATGGGACGAAAAACTGATAGTGAATTGTAACGTTCAGGGCCACCTAATGACGATGGATCACTCAAATTGCGTCCCGATTCAATACATCGTCCCCAGCCGACTTGTCTCCATGGGTCTATTGCTGCCTCGGGCACCTTATGGCCGTTCTGCTGTGAGTCTAGATTATCGAATGGGACGAAAAACTGATAGTGAATTGTAACGTTCAGGGCCACCTAATGACGATGGATCACTCAAATTGCGTCCCGATTCATTGCATCGTCCCCAGCCGACTTGTCTCCATGGGTCTATTGCTGCCTCGGGCACCTTATGGCCGTTCTGCTGTGAGTCTAGATTATCGAATGGGACGAAAAACTGATAGTGAATTGTAACGTTCAGGGCCTCCTAATGACGATGGATCACTCAAATTGCGTCCCGATTCAATACATCGTCCTCCAGCCGACTTGACTCCATGGGTCTATTGCTGCCTCGGGCACCTTATGGCCGTTCTGCTGTGAGTCTAGATTATCGAATGGGACGAAAAACTGATAGTGAATTGTAACGTGCAGGGCCTCCTAATGACGATGGTTCACTCAAATTGCGTCCCGATTCAATACGTCGTCCTCCAGCAGACTTGTCTCCATGGGTCGATTGCGCCCTCGGGCACCTAATGGCCGTTCTGCTGTGAGTCAAAGATTTTCGTATCGGACGAAAAACTGATAGTGAATTGTAACATTCAGGGCCACCTAATGACGATGGACCGCGCAAATTGCGTCCCGATTCAATACATTGTCCTCCAGCCGAGTTGACTCCATTGGTCTATTGCTGCCTCGGGCACCTTATGGCCGTTCTGCTGTGAATCTAGATTATCGAATGGGACGAAAAACTGATAGTGAATTGTAACGTTCAGGGCCACCTAATGACGATGGATCACTCAAATTGCGTCCCGATTCAATACATCGTCCCCAGCCGACTTGTCTCCATGGGTCTATTGCTGCCTCGGGCACCTTATGGCCGTTCTGCTATGAGTCTAGATTATCGAATGGGACGAAAAACTGATAGTGAATTGTAACGTTCAGGGCCACCTAATGACGATGGATCACTCAAATTGCGTCCTGATTCAATACATCGTCCTCCAGCAGACTTGACTTCATGGGTCTATTGCTGCCTCGGGCACCTAATGGCCGTTCTGCTGTGAGTCAAAGGTTTTCGTATCGGACGAAAATCTGATAGTGAATTGTAACATTCAGGGCCACCTAATGACGATGGACCACGCAAATTAGGTCCCGATTCAATACATTGTCCTCCAGCCGAGTTGACTCCATGGGTCTATTGCTGCCTCGGGCACCTTATGGCCGTTCTGCTGTGAATCTAGATTATCGAATGGGACGAAAAACTGATAGTGAATTGTAACGTTCAGGGCCACCTAATGACGATGGATCACTCAAATTGCGTCCCGATTCAATACATCGTCCCCAGCCGACTTGTCTCCATGGGTCTATTGCTGCCTCGGGCACCTTATGGCCGTTCTGCTGTGAGTCTAGATTATCGAATGGGACGAAAAACTGATAGTGAATTGTAACGTTCAGGGCCACCTAATGACGATGGATCACTCAAATTGCGTCCTGATTCAATACATCGTCCTCCAGCAGACTTGACTTCATGGGTCTATTGCTGCCTCGGGCACCTTATGGCCGTTCTGCTGTGAGTCAAAGATTTTCGAATCGGACGAAAAACTGATAGTGAATTGTAACTTTGAGGGCCACCTAATGACGATGGATCACTCAAATTGCGTCCCGATTCAATACATCGTCCTCCAGCAGACTTGTCTCCATGGGTCGATTGCTGCCTCGGGCACCTTATGGCCGTTCTGCTGTGAGTCAAAGATTTTCGAATCGGACGAAAAACTGATAGTGATTTGTAACATTCAGGGCCACCTAAAGACGATGGACCACACAAATTGCGTCCCGATTCAGTACATCGTCCACTAGCCGACTTGACTCCATGGGACTATTGCTGCCTCGGGCACCTTATGGCCGTTCTGCTGTGAGTCTAGATTATAGAATGGGATGAAAAACTGATAGTGAATTGTAACGTTCAGGGCCACCTAATGACGATGGATCACTCGAATTGCGTCCCGATTCAATACATCGTCCTCCAGCAGACTTGTCTCCATGGGTCTATTGCTGCCTCGGGCACCTTATGGCAGGCCTGCTGTGACTCAAAGATTTTCGAATCGGACGAAAAACTGATAGTGAATTGTAACGTTCAGGGCCTCCTAATGACGATGGAACACTCAAATTGCGTCCCGATTCAATACATCGTCCTCCAGCAGACTTGTCTCCATGCGTCTATTGCTGCCTCGGGCACCTTATCGCCGTTCTGCTGTGAGTCTAGATTATCGAATGGGACGAAAAACTGATAGTGAATTGTAACGTTCAGGGCCACCTAATGACGATGGATCACTCAAATTGCGTCCCGATTCAATACATCGTCCCCAGCCGACTTGTCTCCATGGGTCAATTGCTGCCTCGGGCACCTTATGGCCGTTCTGCTGTGAGTCTAGATTATCGAATGGGACGAAAAACTGATAGTGAATTGTAACGTTCAGGGCCACCTAATGACGATGGATCACTCAAATTGCGTCCCGATTCAATACATCGTCCCCAGCCGACTTGTCTCCATGGGTCTATTGCTGCCTCGGGCACCTTATGGCCGTTCTGCTGTGAGTCTAGATTATCGAATGGGACGAAAAACTGATAGTGAATTGTAACGTTCAGGGCCACCTAATGACGATGGATCACTCAAATTGCGTCCCGATTCATTGCATCGTCCCCAGCCGACTTGTCTCCATGGGTCTATTGCTGCCTCGGGCACCTTATGGCCGTTCTGCTGTGAGTCTAGATTATCGAATGGGACGAAAAACTGATAGTGAATTGTAACGTTCAGGGCCTCCTAATGACGATGGATCACTCAAATTGCGTCCCGATTCAATACATCGTCCTCCAGCCGACTTGACTCCATGGGTCTATTGCTGCCTCGGGCACCTTATGGCCGTTCTGCTGTGAGTCTAGATTATCGAATGGGACGAAAAACTGATAGTGAATTGTAACGTGCAGGGCCTCCTAATGACGATGGTTCACTCAAATTGCGTCCCGATTCAATACGTCGTCCTCCAGCAGACTTGTCTCCATGGGTCGATTGCGCCCTCGGGCACCTAATGGCCGTTCTGCTGTGAGTCAAAGATTTTCGTATCGGACGAAAAACTGATAGTGAATTGTAACATTCAGGGCCACCTAATGACGATGGACCGCGCAAATTGCGTCCCGATTCAATACATTGTCCTCCAGCCGAGTTGACTCCATTGGTCTATTGCTGCCTCGGGCACCTTATGGCCGTTCTGCTGTGAATCTAGATTATCGAATGGGACGAAAAACGGATAGTGAATTGTAACGTTCAGGGCCACCTAATGACGATGGATCACTCAAATTGCGTCCCGATTCAATACATCGTCCCCAGATGACTTGTCTCCATGGGTCTATTGCTGCCTCGGGCACCTTATGGCCGTTCTGCTATGAGTCTAGATTATCGAATGGGACGAAAAACTGATAGTGAATTGTAACGTTCAGGGCCACCTAATGACGATGGATCACTCAAATTGCGTCCTGATTCAATACATCGTCCTCCAGCAGACTTGACTTCATGGGTCTATTGCTGCCTCGGGCACCTAATGGCCGTTCTGCTGTGAGTCAAAGATTTTCGTATCGGACGAAAATCTGATAGTGAATTGTAACATTCAGGGCCACCTAATGACGATGGACCACGCAAATTAGGTCCCGATTCAATACATTGTCCTCCAGCCGAGTTGACTCCATGGGTCTATTGCTGCCTCGGGCACCTTATGGCCGTTCTGCTGTGAATCTAGATTATCGAATGGGACGAAAAACTGATAGTGAATTGTAACTTTGAGAGCCACCTAATGACGATGGATCACTCAAATTGCGTCCCGATTCAATACATCGTCCTCCAGCAGACTTGTCTCCATGGGTCGATTGCTGCCTCGGGCACCTTATGGCCGTTCTGCTGTGAGTCAAAGATTTTCGAATCGGACGAAAAACTGATAGTGATTTGTAACATTCAGGGCCACCTAAAGACGATGGACCACACAAATTGCGTCCCGATTCAGTACATCGTCCACTAGCCGACTTGACTCCATGGGACTATTGCTGCCTCGGGCACCTTATGGCCGTTCTGCTGTGAGTCTAGATTATAGAATGGGATGAAAAACTGATAGTGAATTGTAACGTTCAGGGCCACCTAATGACGATGGATCACTCGAATTGCGTCCCGATTCAATACATCGTCCTCCAGCAGACTTGTCTCCATGGGTCTATTGCTGCCTCGGGCACCTTATGGCAGGCCTGCTGTGACTCAAAGATTTTCGAATCGGACGAAAAACTGATAGTGAATTGTAACGTTCAGGGCCTCCTAATGACGATGGAACACTCAAATTGCGTCCCGATTCAATACATCGTCCTCCAGCAGACTTGTCTCCATGCGTCTATTGCTGCCTCGGGCACCTTATCGCCGTTCTGCTGTGAGTCTAGATTATCGAATGGGACGAAAAACTGATAGTGAATTGTAACGTTCAGGGCCACCTAATGACGATGGATCACTCAAATTGCGTCCCGATTCAATACATCGTCCCCAGCCGACTTGTCTCCATGGGTCAATTGCTGCCTCGGGCACCTTATGGCCGTTCTGCTGTGAGTCTAGATTATCGAATGGGACGAAAAACTGATAGTGAATTGTAACGTTAAGGGCCTCCTAATGACGATGGATCACTCAAATTGCGTCCCGATTCAATACATCGTCTTCCAGCAGACTTATCTCCATGGGTCGATTGCTGCCTCGGGCACCTAATGGCCGTTCTGCTGTGAGTCAAAGATTTTCGAATCGGACGAAAAACTGATAGTGAATTGTAACATTCAGGGCCACCTAATGACGATGGACCACGCAAATTGCGTCCCGATTCAATACATTGTCCTCCAGCCGAGTTGACTCCATGGGTCTATTGCTGCCTCGGGCACCTTATGGCCGTTCTGCTGTGAGTCTAGATTATCGAATGGGACGAAAAACTGATAGTGAATTGTAACATTCAGGGCCACCTAATGACGATGGACCACGCAAATTGCGTCCCGATTCAATACATTGTCCTCCAGCCGAGTTGACTCCATGGGTCTATTGCTGCCTCGGGCACCTTATGGCCGTTCTGCTGTGAATCTAGATTATCGAATGGGACGAAAAACTGATAGTGAATTGTAACGTTAAGGGCCACCTAATGACGATGGATCACTCAAATTGCGTCCCGATTCAATACATCGTCCCCAGCCGACTTGTCTCCATGGGTCTATTGCTGCCTCGGGCACCTTATGGCCGTTCTGCTGTGAGTCTAGATTATCGAATGGGACGAAAAACTGATAGTGAATTGTAACGTTCAGGGCCACCTAATGACGATGGATCACTCAAATTGCGTCCTGATTCAATACATCGTCCTCCAGCAGACTTGACTTCATGGGTCGACTGCTGCCTCGGGCACCTTATGGCCGTTCTGCTGTGAGTCAAAGATTTTCGAATCGGACGAAAAACTGATAGAGAATTGTAACTTTCAGGGCCACCTAATGACGATGGATCACTCAAATTGCGTCCCGATTCAATACATCGTCCTCCAGCAGACTTGTCTCCATGGGTCGATTGCTGCCTCGGGCACCTTATGGCCGTTCTGCTGTGTCAAAGATTTTCGAATCGGACGAAAAACTGATAGTGATTTGTAACATTCAGGGCCACCTAATGACGATGGACCACACAAATTGCGTCCCGATTCAGTACATCGTCCACTAGCCGACTTGACTCCATGGGACTATTGCTGCCTCGGGCAGCTGTGAGTCTTGAATATAGAATGGGATGAAAAACTGATAGTGGATTGTAACGTTCAGGGCCACCTAATGACGATGGATCACTCAAATTGCGTCCCGATTCAATACATCGTCCTCCAGCAGACTTGTCTCCATGGGTCTATTGCTGCCTCGGGCACCTTATGGCCGTTCTGCTGTGAGTCTAGATTATCGAATGGGACGAAAAACTGATAGTGAATTGTAACATTCAGGGCCACCTAATGACGATGGACCACGCAAATTGCGTCCCGATTCAATACATTGTCCTCCAGCCGAGTGGACTCCATGGGTCTATTGCTGCCTTGGGCACCTTATGGTCGTTCTGCTGTGAATCTAGATTATCGAATGGGACGAAAAACTGATAGTGAATTGTAACGTTAAGGGCCACCTAATGACGATGGATCACTCAAATTGCGTCCCGATTCAATACATCGTCCCCAGCCGACTTGTCTCCATGGGTCTATTGCTGCCTCGGGCACCTTATGGCCGTTCTGCTGTGAGTCTAGATTATCGAATGGGACGAAAAACTGATAGAGAATTGTAACGTTCAGGACCACCTAATGACGATGGATCACACAAATTGCGTCCTGATTCAATACATCGTCGTCCAGCAGACTTGACTTCATGGGTCTACTGCTGCCTCGGGCACCATATGGCCGTTCTGCTGTGAGTCAAAGATTTTCGAATCGGACGAAAAACTGATAGTGAATTGTAACTTTCAGGGCCACCTAATGACGATGGATCACTCAAATTGCGTCCCGATTCAATACATCGTCCTCCAGCAGACTTGTCTCCATGGGTCGATTGCTGCCTCGGGCACCTTATGGCCGTTCTGCTGTGTCAAAGATTTTCGAATCGGACGAAAAACTGATAGTGAATTGTAACATTCAGAGCCACCTAATGACGATGGACCACGCAAATTGCGTCCCGATTCAATACATCGTCCTCCAGCCGAGTTGACTCCATGGGTCCATTGCTGCCTCGGGCACCTTATGGCCGTTCTGCTGTGAATCTAGATTATCGAATGGGACGAAAAACTGATAGTGAATTGTAACGTTCAGGTCCACCTAATGACGATGGATCACTCAAATTGCGTCCCGATTCAATACATCGTCCCCAGCCGACTTGTCTCCATGGGTCTATTGCTGCCTCGGGCACCTTATGGCCGTTCTGCTGTGAGTTTAGATTATCGAATGGGACGAAAAACTGATAGTGAATTGTAACGTTCAGGGCCACCTAATGACGATGGAACACTCAAATTGCGTGCTGATTCAATACATCGTCCTCCAGCAGACTTGTCTCCATGGGTCGATTGCTGCCTCGGGCACCTTATGGCCGTTCTGCTGTGAGTCAAAGATTTTCGAATCGGACGAAAAACTGATAGTGATTTGTAACATTCAGGGCCACCTAATGACGATGGACCACACAAATTGCGTCCCGATTCAGTACATCGTCCACTAGCCGACTTGACTCCATGGGCACCTTATGGCCGTTCTGCTGTGAGTCTAGATTATAGATTGGGATGAAAAACTGATAGTGAATTGTAACGTTCAGGGCCACCTAATGACGATGGATCACTCAAATTGCGTCCCGATTCAATACATCGTCCTCCAGCAGACTTGTCTCCATGGGTCTAATGCTGCCTCGGGCTCCTTATGGCATGCCTGCTGTGACTCAAAGATTTTCGAATCGGACGAAAAACTGATAGTGAATTGTAACGTTCAGGGCCTCCTAATGACGATGGAACACTCAAATTGCGTCCCGATTCAATACATCGTCCTCCAGCAGACTTGTCTAAATGCGTCTATTGCTGCCTCGGGCACCTTATGGCCGTTCTGCTGTGAGTCTAGATTATCGAATGGGACAAAAAACTGATAGTGAATTGTAACGTTCAGGTCCTCCTAATGACGATGGATCACTCAAATTGCGTCCCGATTCAATACATCGTCCTCCAGCAGACTTGTCTCCATGGGTCTATTGCTGCCTCGGGCACCTTATGGCCGTTCTGCTGTGAGTCTAGATTATCGAATGGGACGAAAAACTGATAGTGAATTGTAACGTTCAGGGCCACCTAATGACGATGGATCACTCAAATTGCGTCCCGATTCAATACATCGTCCTCCAGCCGACTTGACTCCATGGGTCTATTGCTGCCTCGGGCACCTTATGGCCGTTCTGCTGTGAGTCTATATTATCGAATGGGACGAAAAACTGATAGTGAATTGTAACGTTCAGGGCCTCCTAATGACGATGGATCACTCAAATTGCGTCCCGATTCAATACATCGTCCTCCAGCCGACTTGACTCCATGTGTCTATTGCTGCCTCGGGCACCTTATGGCCGTTCTGCTGTGAGTCTAGATTATCGAATGGGACGAAAGACTGATAATGAATTGTAACGTTCAGGGCCTCCTAATGACGATGGATCACTCAAATTGCGTCCCGCTTCAATACGTCGTCCTCCAGCAGACTTGTCTCCATGGGTCGATTGCTGCCTCGGGCACCTAATGGCCGTTCTGCTGTGAGTCAAAAATTTTCGTATCGGACGAAAAACTGATAGTGAATTGTAACATTCAGGGCCACCTAATGACGATGGACCACGCAAATTGCGTCCCGATTCAATACATTGTCCTCCAGCCGAGTTGACTCCATGGGTCTATTGCTGCCTCGGGCACCTTATGGCCGTTCTGCTGTGAATCTAGATTATCGAATGGGACGAAAAACTGATAGTGAATTGTAACGTTCAGGGCCACCTAATGACGATGGATCACTCAAATTGCGTCCCGATTCAATACATCGTCCCCAGCCGACTTGTCTCCATGGGTCTATTGCTGCCTCGGGCACCTTATGGCCGTTCTGCTGTGAGTCTAGATTATCGAATGGGACGAAAAACTGATAGTGAATTGTAACGTTCAGGGCCACCTAATGACGATGGATCACTCGAATTGCGTCCCGATTCAATACATCGTCCTCCAGCAGACTTGTCTCCATGGGTCTATTGCTGCCTCGGGCACCTTATGGCAGGCCTGCTGTGACTCAAAGATTTTCGAATCGGACGAAAAACTGATAGTGAATTGTAACGTTCAGGGCCTCCTAATGACGATGGAACACTCAAATTGCGTCCCGATTCAATACATCGTCCTCCAGCAGACTTGTCTCCATGCGTCTATTGCTGCCTCGGGCACCTTATCGCCGTTCTGCTGTGAGTCTAGATTATCGAATGGGACGAAAAACTGATAGTGAATTGTAACGTTCAGGGCCACCTAATGACGATGGATCACTCAAATTGCGTCCCGATTCAATACATCGTCCCCAGCCGACTTGTCTCCATGGGTCAATTGCTGCCTCGGGCACCTTATGGCCGTTCTGCTGTGAGTCTAGATTATCGAATGGGACGAAAAACTGATAGTGAATTGTAACGTTAAGGGCCTCCTAATGACGATGGATCACTCAAATTGCGTCCCGATTCAATACATCGTCTTCCAGCAGACTTATCTCCATGGGTCGATTGCTGCCTCGGGCACCTAATGGCCGTTCTGCTGTGAGTCAAAAATTTTCGTATCGGACGAAAAACTGATAGTGAATTGTAACATTCAGGGCCACCTAATGACGATGGACCACGCAAATTGCGTCCCGATTCAATACATTGTCCTCCAGCCGAGTTGACTCCATGGGTCTATTGCTGCCTCGGGCACCTTATGGCCGTTCTGCTGTGAATCTAGATTATCGAATGGGACGAAAAACTGATAGTGAATTGTAACGTTCAGGGCCACCTAATGACGATGGATCACTCAAATTGCGTCCCGATTCAATACATCGTCCCCAGCCGACTTGTCTCCATGGGTCTATTGCTGCCTCGGGCACCTTATGGCCGTTCTGCTGTGAGTCTAGATTATCGAATGGGACGAAAAACTGATAGTGAATTGTAACGTTCAGGGCCACCTAATGACGATGGATCACTCGAATTGCGTCCCGATTCAATACATCGTCCTCCAGCAGACTTGTCTCCATGGGTCTATTGCTGCCTCGGGCACCTTATGGCAGGCCTGCTGTGACTCAAAGATTTTCGAATCGGACGAAAAACTGATAGTGAATTGTAACGTTCAGGGCCTCCTAATGACGATGGAACACTCAAATTGCGTCCCGATTCAATACATCGTCCTCCAGCAGACTTGTCTCCATGCGTCTATTGCTGCCTCGGGCACCTTATCGCCGTTCTGCTGTGAGTCTAGATTATCGAATGGGACGAAAAACTGATAGTGAATTGTAACGTTCAGGGCCACCTAATGACGATGGATCACTCAAATTGCGTCCCGATTCAATACATCGTCCCCAGCCGACTTGTCTCCATGGGTCAATTGCTGCCTCGGGCACCTTATGGCCGTTCTGCTGTGAGTCTAGATTATCGAATGGGACGAAAAACTGATAGTGAATTGTAACGTTAAGGGCCTCCTAATGACGATGGATCACTCAAATTGCGTCCCGATTCAATACATCGTCTTCCAGCAGACTTATCTCCATGGGTCGATTGCTGCCTCGGGCACCTAATGGCCGTTCTGCTGTGAGTCAAAGATTTTCGAATCGGACGAAAAACTGATACTGAATTGTAACATTCAGGGCCACCTAATGACGATGGACCACGCAAATTGCGTCCCGATTCAATACATTGTCCTCCAGCCGAGTTGACTCCATGGGTCTATTGCTGCCTCGGGCACCTTATGGCCGTTCTGCTGTGAATCTAGATTATCGAATGGGACGAAAAACTGATAGTGAATTGTAACGTTCAGGGCCACCTAATGACGATGGATCACTCAAATTGCGTCCCGATTCAATACATCGTCCCCAGCCGACTTGTCTCCATGGGTCTATTGCTGCCTCGGGCACCTTATGGCCGTTCTGCTGTGAGTCTAGATTATCGAATGGGACGAAAAACTGATAGTGAATTGTAACGATCAGGGCCACCTAATGACGATGGATCTCTCAAATTGCGTCCCGATTCAATACATCGTCCTCCAGCCGACTTGACTCCATGGGTCTATTGCTGCCTCGGGCACCTTATGGCCGTTCTGCTGTGAGTCTAGATTATCGAATGGGACGAAAAACTGATAGTGAATTGTAACGTTAAGGGCCTCCTAATGACGATGGATCACTCAAATTGCGTCCCGATTCAATACATCGTCCTCCAGCCGACTTGACTCCATGGGTCTATTGCTGCCTCGGGCACCTTATGGCCGTTCTGCTGTGAGTCTAGTTTATCGAATGGGACGAAAAACTGATAGTGAATTGTAACATTCAGGGCCACCTAATGACGATGGACCACGCAAATTGCGTCCCGATTCAATACATTGTCCTCCAGCCGAGTTGACTCCATGGGTCTATTGCTGCCTCGGGCACCTTATGGCCGTTCTGCTGTGAATCTAAATTATCGAATGGGACGAAAAACTGATAGTGAATTGTAACGTTAAGGGCCACCTAATGACGATGGATCACTCAAATTGCGTCCCGATTCAATACATCGTCCCCAACCGACTTGTCTCCATGGGTCTATTGCTGCCTCGGGCACCTTATGGCCGTTCTGCTGTGAGTCTAGATTATCGAATGGGACGAAAATCTGATAGTGAATTGTAACGTTCAGGGCCACCTAATGACGATGGATCACTCAAATTGCGTCCTGATTCAATACATCGTCCTCCAGCAGACTTGACTTCATGGGTCGACTGCTGCCTCGGGCACCTTATGGCCGTTCTGCTGTGAGTCAAAGATTTTCGAATCGGACGAAAAACTGATACAGAATTGTAACTTTCAGGGCCACCTAATGACGATGGATCACTCAAATTGCGTCCCGATTCAATACATCGTCCTCCAGCAGACTTGTCTCCATGGGTCGATTGCTGCCTCGGGCACCTTATGGCCGTTCTGCTGTGTCAAAGATTTTCGAATCGGACGAAAAACTGATAGTGATTTGTAACATTCAGGGCCACCTAATGACGATGGACCACACAAATTGCGTCCCGATTCAGTACATCGTCCACTAGCCGACTTGACTCCATGGGACTATTGCTGCCTCGGGCAGCTGTGAGTCTTGATTATAGAATGGGATGAAAAACTGATAGTGGATTGTAACGTTCAGGGCCACCTAATGACGATGGATCACTCAAATTGCGTCCCGATTCAATACATCGTCCTCCAGCAGACTTGTCTCCATGGGTCTATTGCTGCCTCGGGCACCTTATGGCCGTTCTGCTGTGAGTCTAGATTATCGAATGGGACGAAAAACTGATAGTGAATTGTAACATTCAGGGCCACCTAATGACGATGGACCACGCAAATTGCGTCCCGATTCAATACATTGTCCTCCAGCCGAGTTGACTCCATGGGTCTATTGCTGCCTCGGGCACCTTATGGCCGTTCTGCTGTGAATCTAGATTATCGAATGGGACGAAAAACTGATAGTGAATTGTAACGTTCAGGGCCACCTAATGACGATGGATCACTCAAATTGCGTCCCGATTCAATACATCGTCCCCAGCCGACTTGTCTCCATGGGTCTATTGCTGCCTCGGGCACCTTATGGCCGTTCTGCTGTGAGTCTAGATTATCGAATGGGACGAAAAACTGATAGTGAATTGTAACGTTCAGGGCCACCTAATGACGATGGATCACTCAAATTGCGTCCCGATTCATTGCATCGTCCCCAGCCGACTTGTCTCCATGGGTCTATTGCTGCCTCGGGCACCTTATGGCCGTTCTGCTGTGAGTCTAGATTATCGAATGGGACGAAAAACTGATAGTGAATTGTAACGTTCAGGACCACCTAATGACGATGGATCACACAAATTGCGTCCTGATTCAATACATCGTCCTCCAGCAGACTTGACTTCATGGGTCTACTGCTGCCTCGGGCACCTTATGGCCGTTCTGCTGTGAGTCAAAGATTTTCGAATCGGACGAAAAACTGATAGTGAATTGTAACTTTCAGGGCCACCTAATGACGATGGATCACTCAAATTGCGTCCCGATTCAATACATCGTCCTCCAGCAGACTTGTCTCCATGGGTCGATTGCTGCCTCGGGCACCTTATGGCCGTTCTGCTGTGTCAAAGATTTTCGAATCGGACGAAAAACTGATAGTGAATTGTAACATTCAGAGCCACCTAATGACGATGGACCACGCAAATTGCGTCCCGATTCAATACATCGTCCTCCAGCCGAGTTGACTCCATGGGTCTATTGCTGCCTCGGGCACCTTATGGCCGTTCTGCTGTGAATCTAGATTATCGAATGGGACGAAAAACTGATAGTGAATTGTAACGTTCAGGTCCACCTAATGACGATGGATCACTCAAATTGCGTCCCGATTCAATACATCGTCCCCAGCCGACTTGTCTCCATGGGTCTATTGCTGCCTCGGGCACCTTATGGCCGTTCTGCTGTGAGTTTAGATTATCGAATGGGACGAAAAACTGATAGTGAATTGTAACGTTCAGGGCCACCTAATGACGATGGAACACTCAAATTGCGTGCTGATTCAATACATCGTCCTCCAGCAGACTTGACTTCATGGGTCTATTGCTGCCTCGGGCACCTTATGGCCGTTCTGCTGTGAGTCAAAGATTTCCGAATCGGACGAAAAACTGATAGTGAATTGTAACGATCAGGGCCACCTAATGACGATGGATCACTCAAATTGCGTCCCGATTCAATACATCGTCCTCCAGCAGACTTGTCTCCATGGGTCGATTGCTGCCTCGGGCACCTTATGGCCGTTCTGCTGTGAGTCAAAGATTTTCGAATCGGACGAAAAACTGATAGTGATTTGTAACATTCAGGGCCACCTAATGACGATGGACCACACAAATTGCGTCCCGATTCAGTACATCGTCCACTAGCCGACTTGACTCCATGGGCACCTTATGGCCGTTCTGCTGTGAGTCTAGATTATAGATTGGGATGAAAAACTGATAGTGAATTGTAACGTTCAGGGCCACCTAATGACGATGGATCACTCAAATTGCGTCCCGATTCAATACATCGTCCTCCAGCAGACTTGTCTCCATGGGTCTAATGCTGCCTCGGGCTCCTTATGGCATGCCTGCTGTGACTCAAAGATTTTCGAATCGGACGAAAAACTGATAGTGAATTGTAACGTTCAGGGCCTCCTAATGACGATGGAACACTCAAATTGCGTCCCGATTCAATACATCGTCCTCCAGCAGACTTGTCTCCATGGGTCTAATGCTGCCTCGGGCACCTTATGGCCGTTCTGCTGTGAGTCAAAGATTTTCGAATCGGACGAAAAACTGATAGTGAATTGTAACATTCAGAGCCACCTAATGACGATGGACCGCGCAAATTGCGTCCCGATTCAATACATTGTCCTCCAGCCGAGTTGACTCCATGGGTCTATTGCTGCCTCGGGCACCTTATGGCCGTTATGCTGTGAATCTAGATTATCGAATGGGACGAAAAACTGATAGTGAATTGTAACGTTAAGGGCCACCTAATGACGATGGATCACTCAAATTGCGTCCCGATTCAATACATCGTCCCCAGCCGACTTGTCTCCATGGGTCTATTGCTGCCTCGGGCACCTTATGGCCGTTCTGCTGTGAGTCTAGATTATCGAATGGGACGAAAAACTGATAGTGAATTGTAACGTTCAGGACCACCTAATGACGATGGATCACACAAATTGCGTCCTGATTCAATACATCGTCCTCCAGCAGACTTGACTTCATGGGTCTACTGCTGCCTCGGGCACCTTATGGCCGTTCTGCTGTGAGTCAAAGATTTTCGAATCGGACGAAAAACTGATAGTGAATTGTAACTTTCAGGGCCACCTAATGACGATGGATCACTCAAATTGCGTCCCGATTCAATACATCGTCCTCCAGCAGACTTGTCTCCATGGGTCGATTGCTGCCTCGGGCACCTTATGGCCGTTCTGCTGTGTCAAAGATTTTCGAATCGGACGAAAAACTGATAGTGAATTGTAACATTCAGAGCCACCTAATGACGATGGACCACGCAAATTGCGTCCCGATTCAATACATCGTCCTCCAGCCGAGTTGACTCCATGGGTCTATTGCTGCCTCGGGCACCTTATGGCCGTTCTGCTGTGAATCTAGATTATCGAATGGGACGAAAAACTGATAGTGAATTGTAACGTTCAGGTCCACCTAATGACGATGGATCACTCAAATTGCGTCCCGATTCAATACATCGTCCCCAGCCGACTTGTCTCCATGGGTCTATTGCTGCCTCGGGCACCTTATGGCCGTTCTGCTGTGAGTTTAGATTATCGAATGGGACGAAAAACTGATAGTGAATTGTAACGTTCAGGGCCACCTAATGACGATGGAACACTCAAATTGCGTGCTGATTCAATACATCGTCCTCCAGCAGACTTGACTTCATGGGTCTATTGCTGCCTCGGGCACCTTATGGCCGTTCTGCTGTGAGTCAAAGATTTCCGAATCGGACGAAAAACTGATAGTGAATTGTAACGATCAGGGCCACCTAATGACGATGGATCACTCAAATTGCGTCCCGATTCAATACATCGTCCTCCAGCAGACTTGTCTCCATGGGTCGATTGCTGCCTCGGGCACCTTATGGCCGTTCTGCTGTGAGTCAAAGATTTTCGAATCGGACGAAAAACTGATAGTGATTTGTAACATTCAGGGCCACCTAATGACGATGGCCCACACAAATTGCGTCCCGATTCAGTACATCGTCCACTAGCCGACTTGACTCCATGGGCACCTTATGGCCGTTCTGCTGTGAGTCTAGATTATAGATTGGGATGAAAAACTGATAGTGAATTGTAACGTTCAGGGCCACCTAATGACGATGGATCACTCAAATTGCGTCCCGATTCAATACATCGTCCTCCAGCAGACTTGTCTCCATGGGTCTAATGCTGCCTCGGGCTCCTTATGGCATGCCTGCTGTGACTCAAAGATTTTCGAATCGGACGAAAAACTGATAGTGAATTGTAACGTTCAGGGCCTCCTAATGACGATGGAACACTCAAATTGCGTCCCGATTCAATACATCGTCCTCCAGCAGACTTGTCTCCATGCGTCTATTGCTGCCTCGGGCACCTTATGGCCGTTCTGCTGTGAGTCTAGATTATCGAATGGGACGAAAGACTGATAGTGAATTGTAACGTTCAGGGCCTCCTAATGACGATGGATCACTCAAATTGCGTCCCGCTTCAGTACGTCGTCCTCCAGCAGACTTGTCTCCATGGGTCGATTGCTGCCTCGGGCACCTAATGGCCGTTCTGCTGTGAGTCAAAGATTTTCGTATCGGACGAAAAACTGATAGTGAATTGTAACATTCAGGGCCACCTAATGACGATGGACCACGCAAATTGCGTCCCGATTCAATACATTGTCCTCCAGCCGAGTTGACTCCATGGGTCTATTGCTGCCTCGGGCACCTTATGGCCGTTCTGCTGTGAATCTAGATTATCGAATGGGACGAAAAACTGATAGTGAATTGTAACGTTCAGGGCCACCTAATGACGATGGATCACTCAAATTGCGTCCCGATTCAATACATCGTCCCCAGCCGACTTGTCTCCATGGGTCTATTGCTGCCTCGGGCACCTTATGGCCGTTCTGCTGTGAGTCTAGATTATCGAATGGGACGAAAAACTGATAGTGAATTGTAACGTTCAGGGCCACCTAATGACGATGGATCACTCAAATTGCGTCCCGATTCATTGCATCGTCCCCAGCCGACTTGTCTCCATGGGTCTATTGCTGCCTTATCGAATGGGACGAAAAACTGATAGTGAATTGTAACGTTCAGGGCCTCCTAATGACGATGGATCACTCAAATTGCGTCCCGATTCAATACATCGTCCTCCAGCCGACTTGACTCCATGGGTCGATTGCTGCCTCGGGCACCTTATGGCCGTTCTGCTGTGTCAAAGATTTTCGAATCGGACGAAAAACTGATAGTGAATTGTAACATTCAGAGCCACCTAATGACGATGGACCACGCAAATTGCGTCCCGATTCAATACATCGTCCTCCAGCCGAGTTGACTCCATGGGTCTATTGCTGCCTCGGGCACCTTATGGCCGTTCTGCTGTGAGTCTAGATTATCGAATGGGACGAAAAACTGATAGTGAATTGTAACGTTCAGATCCACCTAATGACGATGGATCACTCAAATTGCGTCCCGATTCAATACATCGTCCCCAGCCGACTTGTCTCCATGGGTCTATTGCTGCCTCGGGCACCTTATGGCCGTTCTGCTGTGAGTTTAGATTATCGAATGGGACGAAAAACTGATAGTGAATTGTAACGTTCAGGGCCACCTAATGACGATGGAACACTCAAATTGCGTGCTGATTCAATACATCGTCCTCCAGCAGACTTGACTTCATGGGTCTATTGCTGCCTCGGGCACCTTATGGCCGTTCTGCTGTGAGTCAAAGATTACCGAATCGGACGAAAAACTGATAGTGAATTGTAACTTTCAGGGCCACCTAATGACGATGGATCACTCAAATTGCGTCCCGATTCAATACATCGTCCTCCAGCAGACTTGTCTCCATGGGTCGA
This sequence comes from Schistocerca cancellata, assembly GCF_023864275.1. NCBI lineage: Eukaryota > Metazoa > Arthropoda > Insecta > Orthoptera > Acrididae > Schistocerca > Schistocerca cancellata. The sequence continues at coordinate 2,544,032 of NC_064627.1, forward strand.
TTGCTGCCTCGGGCACCTTATGGCCGTTCTGCTGTGAGTCAAAGATTTTCGAATCGGACGAAAAACTGATAGTGATTTGTAACATTCAGGGCCACCTAATGACGATGGACCACACGAATTACGTCCCGATTCAGTACATCGTCCACTAGCCGACTTGACTCCATGGGCACCTTATGGCCGTTCTGCTGTGGGTCTAGATTATAGATTGGGATGAAAAACTGATAGTGAATTGTAACGTTCAGGGCCACCTAATGACGATGGATCACACAAATTGCGTCCCGATTCAATACATCGTCCTCCAGCAGACTTGTCTCCATGGGTCTAATGCTGCCTCGGGCTCCTTATGGCATGCCTGCTGTGACTCAAAGATTTTCGAATCGGACGAAAAACTGATAGTGAATTGTAACGTTCAGGGCCTCCTAATGACGATGGAACACTCAAATTGCGTCCCGATTCAATACATCGTCCTCCAGCAGACTTGTCTCCATGCGCCTATTGCTGCCTCGGGCACCTTATGGCCGTTCTGCTGTGAGTCTAGATTATCGAATGGGACAAAAAACTGATAGTGAATTGTAACGTTCAGGTCCTCCTAATGACGATGGATCACTCAAATTGCGTCCCGATTCAATACATCGTCCTCCAGCAGACTTGTCTCCATGGGTCTATTGCTGCCTCGGGCACCTTATGGCCGTTCGGCTGTGAGTCTAGATTATCGAATGGGACGAAAAACTGATAGTGAATTGTAACGTTCGGGGCCACCTAATGACGATGGATCACTCAAATTGCGTCCCGATTCAATACATCATCCTCCAGCCGACTTGACTCCATGGGTCTATTGCTGCCTCGGGCACCTTATGGCCGTTCTGCTGTGAGTCTATATTATCGAATGGGACGAAAAACTGATAGTGAATTGTAACGTTCAGGGCCTCCTAATGACGATGGATCACTCAAATTGCGTCCCGATTCAATACATCGTCCTCCAGCCGACTTGACTCCATGTGTCTATTGCTGCCTCGGGCACCTTATGGCCGTTCTGCTGTGAGTCTAGATTATCGAATGGGACGAAAGACTGATAGTGAATTGTAACGTTCAGGGCCTCCTAATGACGATGGATCACTCAAATTGCGTCCCGCTTCAATACGTCGTCCTCCAGCAGACTTGTCTCCATGGGTCGATTGCTGCCTCGGGCACCTAATGGCCGTTCTGCTGTGAGTCAAAGATTTTCGTATCGGACGAAAAACTGATAGTGAATTGTAACATTCAGGGCCACCTAATGACGATGGACCACGCAAATTGCGTCCCGATTCAATACATTGTCCTCCAGCCGAGTTGACTCCATGGGTCTATTGCTGCCTCGGGCACCTTATGGCCGTTCTGCTGTGAATCTAGATTATCGAATGGGACGAAAAACTGATAGTGAATTGTAACGTTCAGGGCCACCTAATGACGATGGATCACTCAAATTGCGTCCCGATTCAATACATCGTCCCCAGCCGACTTGTCTCCATGGGTCTATTGCTGCCTCGGGCACCTTATGGCCGTTCTGCTGTGAGTCTAGATTATCGAATGGGACGAAAAACTGATAGTGAATTGTAACGTTCAGGGTCACCTAATGACGATGGATCACTCAAATTGCGTCCTGATTCAATACATCGTCCTCCAGCAGACTTGACTTCATGGGTCTATTGCTGCCTCGGGCACCTAATGGCCGTTCTGCTGTGAGTCAAAGATTTTCGTATCGGACGAAAAACTGATAGTGAATTGTAACATTCAGGGCCACCTAATGACGATGGACCACGCAAATTGCGTCCCGATTCAATACATTGTCCTCCAGCCGAGTTGACTCCATGGGTCTATTGCTGCCTTGGGCACCTTATGGTCGTTCTGCTGTGAATCTAGATTATCGAATGGGACGAAAAACTGATAGTGAATTGTAACGTTAAGGGCCACCTAATGACGATGGATCCCTCAAATTGCGTCCCGATTCAATACATCGTCCCCAGCCGACTTGTCTCCATGGGTCTATTGCTGCCTCGGGCACCTTATGGCCGTTCTGCTGTGAGTCTAGATTATCGAATGGGACGAAAAACTGATAGTGAATTGTAACGTTCAGGACCACCTAATGACGATGGATCACACAAATTGCGTCCTGATTCAATACATCGTCCTCCAGCAGACTTGACTTCATGGGTCTACTGCTGCCTCGGGCACCTTATGGCCGTTCTGCTGTGAGTCAAAGATTTTCGAATCGGACGAAAAACTGATAGTGAATTGTAACTTTCAGGGCCACCTAATGACGATGGATCACTCAAATTGCGTCCCGATTCAATACATCGTCCTCCAGCAGACTTGTCTCCATGGGTCGATTGCTGCCTCGGGCACCTTATGACCGTTCTGCTGTGTCAAAGATTTTCGAATCGGACGAAAAACTGATAGTGAATTGTAACATTCAGAGCCACCTAATGACGATGGACCACGCAAATTGCGTCCCGATTCAATACATCGTCCTCCAGCCGAGTTGACTCCATGGGTCCATTGCTGCCTCGGGCACCTTATGGCCGTTCTGCTGTGAATCTAGATTATCGAATGGGACGAAAAACTGATAGTGAATTGTAACGTTCAGGGCCACCTAATGACGATGGAACACTCAAATTGCGTGCTGATTCAATACATCGTCCTCCAGCAGACTTGACTTCATGGGTCTATTGCTGCCTCGGGCACCTTATGGCCGTTCTGCTGTGAGTCAAAGATTTCCGAATCGGACGAAAAACTGATAGTGAATTGTAACTTTCAGGGCCACCTAATGACGATGGATCACTCAAATTGCGTCCCGATTCAATACATCGTCCTCCAGCAGACTTGTCTCCATGGGTCGATTGCTGCCTCGGGCACCTTATGGCCGTTCTGCTGTGAGTCAAAGATTTTCGAATCGGACGAAAAACTGATAGTGATTTGTAACATTCAGGGCCACCTAATGACGATGGACCACACAAATTGCGTCCCGATTCAGTACATCGTCCACTAGCCGACTTGACTCCATGGGCACCTTATGGCCGTTCTGCTGTGAGTCTAGATTATAGATTGGGATGAAAAACTGATAGTGAATTGTAACGTTCAGGGCCACCTAATGACGATGGATCACTCAAATTGCGTCCCGATTCAATACATCGTCCTCCAGCAGACTTGTCTCCATGGGTCTAATGCTGCCTCGGGCTCCTTATGGCATGCCTGCTGTGACTCAAAGATTTTCGAATCGGACGAAAAACTGATAGTGAATTGTAACGTTCAGGGCCTCCTAATGACGATGGAACACTCAAATTGCGTCCCGATTCAATACATCGTCCTCCAGCAGACTTGTCTCCATGCGTCTATTGCTGCCTCGGGCACCTTATGGCCGTTCTGCTGTGAGTCTAGATTATCGAATGGGACAAAAAACTGATAGTGACTTGTAACGTTCAGGTCCTCCTAATGACGATGGATCACTCAAATTGCGTCCCGATTCAATACATCGTCCTCCAGCAGACTTGTCTCCATGGGTCTATTGCTGCCTCGGGCACCTTATGGCCGTTCTGCTGTGAGTCTAGATTATCGAATGGGACGAAAAACTGATAGTGAATTGTAACGTTCAGGGCCACCTAATGACGATGGATCACTCAAATTGCGTCCCGATTCAATACATCGTCCTCCAGCCGACTTGACTCCATGGGTCTATTGCTGCCTCGGGCACCTTATGGCCGTTCTGCTGTGAGTCTATATTATCGAATGGGACGAAAAACTGATAGTGAATTGTAACGTTCAGGGCCTCCTAATGACGATGGATCACTCAAATTGCGTCCCGATTCAATACATCGTCCTCCAGCCGACTTGACTCCATGTGTCTATTGCTGCCTCGGGCAACTTATGGCCGTTCTGCTGTGAGTCTAGATTATCGAATGGGACGAAAGACTGATAGTGAATTGTAACGTTCAGGGCCTCTTAATGACGATGGATCACTCAAATTGCGTCCCGCTTCAATACGTCGTCCTCCAGCAGACTTGTCTCCATGGGTCGATTGCTGCCTCGGGCACCTAATGGCCGTTCTGCTGTGAGTCAAAGATTTTCGTATCGGACGAAAAACTGATAGTGAATTGTAACATTCAGGGCCACCTAATGACGATGGACCACGCAAATTGCGTCCCGATTCAATACATTGTCCTCCAGCCGAGTTGACTCCATGGGTCTATTGCTGCCTCGGGCACCTTATGGCCGTTCTGCTGTGAATCTAGATTATCGAATGGGACGAAAAACTGATAGTGAATTGTAACGTTCAGGGCCACCTAATGACGATGGATCACTCAAATTGCGTCCCGATTCAATACATCGTCCCCAGCCGACTTGTCTCCATGGGTCTATTGCTGCCTCGGGCACCTTATGGCCGTTCTGCTGTGAGTCTAGATTATCGAATGGGACGAAAAACTGATAGTGAATTGTAACGTTCAGGGCCACCTAATGACGATGGATCACTCAAATTGCGTCCCGATTCATTGCATCGTCCCCAGCCGACTTGTCTCCATGGGTCTATTGCTGCCTCGGGCACCTTATGGCCGTTCTGCTGTGAGTCTAGATTATCGAATGGGACGAAAAACTGATAGTGAATTGTAACGTTCAGGGCCTCCTAATGACGATGGATCACTCAAATTGCGTCTCGATTCAATACATCGTCCTCCAGCCGACTTGACTCCATGGGTCGATTGCTGCCTCGGGCACCTTATGGCCGTTCTGCTGTGTCAAAGATTTTCGAATCGGACGAAAAACTGATAGTGAATTGTAACTTTCAGGGCCACCTAATGACGATGGATCACTCAAATTGCGTCCCGATTCAATACATCGTCCTCCAGCAGACTTGTCTCCATGGGTCGATTGCTGCCTCGGGCACCTTATGGCCGTTCTGCTGTGAGTCAAAGATTTTCGAATCGGACGAAAAACTGATAGTGATTTGTAACATTCAGGGCCACCTAATGACGATGGACCACACAAATTGCGTCCCGATTCAGTACATCGTCCACTAGCCGACTTGACTCCATGGGCACCTTATGGCCGTTCTGCTGTGAGTCTAGATTATAGATTGGGATGAAAAACTGATAGTGAATTGTAACGTTCAGGGCCACCTAATGACGATGGATCACTCAAATTGCGTCCCGATTCAATACAACGTCCTCCAGCAGACTTGTCTCCATGGGTCTAATGCTGCCTCGGGCTCCTTATGGCATGCCTGCTGTGACTCAAAGATTTTCGAATCGGACGAAAAACTGATAGTGAATTGTAACGTTCAGGGCCTCCTAATGACGATGGAACACTCAAATTGCGTCCCGATTCAATACATCGTCCTCCAGCAGACTTGTCTCCATGCGTCTATTGCTGCCTCGGGCACCTTATGGCCGTTCTGCTGTGAGTCTAGATTATCGAATGGGACAAAAAACTGATAGTGAATTGTAACGTTCAGGTCCTCCTAATGACGATGGATCACTCAAATTGCGTCCCGATTCAATACATCGTCCTCCAGCAGACTTGTCTCCATGGGTCTATTGCTGCCTCGGGCACCTTATGGCCGTTCTGCTGTGAGTCTAGATTATCGAATGGGACGAAAAACTGATAGTGAATTGTAACGTTCAGGGCCACCTAATGACGATGGATCACTCAAATTGCGTCCCGATTCAATACATCGTCCTCCAGCCGACTTGACTCCATGGGTCTATTGCTGCCTCGGGCACCTTATGGCCGTTCTGCTGTGAGTCTATATTATCGAATGGGACGAAAAACTGATAGTGAATTGTAACGTTCAGGGCCTCCTAATGACGATGGATCACTCAAATTGCGTCCCGATTCAATACATCGTCCTCCAGCCGACTTGACTCCATGTGTCTATTGCTGCCTCGGGCACCTTATGGCCGTTCTGCTGTGAGTCTAGATTATCGAATGGGACGAAAGACTGATAGTGAATTGTAACGTTCAGGGCCTCCTAATGACGATGGATCACTCAAATTGCGTCCCGCTTCAATACGTCGTCCTCCAGCAGACTTGTCTCCATGGGTCGATTGCTGCCTCGGGCACCTAATGGCCGTTCTGCTGTGAGTCAAAGATTTTCGTATCGGACGAAAAACTGATAGTGAATTGTAACATTCAGGGCCACCTAATGACGATGGACCACGCAAATTGCGTCCCGATTCAATACATTGTCCTCCAGCCGAGTTGACTCCATGGGTCTATTGCTGCCTCGGGCACCTTATGGCCGTTCTGCTGTGAATCAAGATTATCGAATGGGACGAAAAACTGATAGTGAATTGTAACGTTCAGGGCCACCTAATGACGATGGATCACTCAAATTGCGTCCCGATTCAATACATCGTCCCCAGCCGACTTGTCTCCATGGGTCAATTGCTGCCTCGGGCACCTTATGGCCGTTCTGCTGTGAGTCTAGATTATCGAATGGGACGAAAAACTGATAGTGAATTGTGACGTTAAGGGCCTCCTAATGACGATGGATCACTCAAATTGCGTCCCGATTCAATACATCGTCTTCCAGCAGACTTGTCTCCATGGGTCGATTGCTGCCTCGGGCACCTAATGGCCGTTCTGCTGTGAGTCAAAGATTTTCGAATCGGACGAAAAACTGTTAGTGAATTGTAACATTCAGGGCCACCTAATGACGATGGACCACGCAAATTGCGTCCCGATTCAATACATTGTCCTCCAGCCGAGTTGACTCCATGGGTCTATTGCTGCCTCGGGCACCTTATGGCCTTTCTGCTGTGAATCTAGATTATCGAATGGGACGAAAAACTGATAGTGAATTGTAACGTTCAGGGCCACCTAATGACGATGGATCACTCAAATTGCGTCCCGATTCAATACATCGTCCCCAGCCGACTGTCTCCATGGGTCTATTGCTGCCTCGGGCACCTTATGGCCGTTCTGCTGTGAGTCTAGATTATCGAATGGGACGAAAAACTGATAGTGAATTGTAACGTTCAGGGCCACCTAATGACGATGGATCACTCAAATTGCGTCCCGATTCAATACATCGTCCCCAGCCGACTTGTCTCCATGGGTCTATTGCTGCCTCGGGCACCTTATGGCCGTTCTGCTGTGAGTCTAGATTATCGAATGGGACGAAAAACTGATAGTGAATTGTAACGTTCAGGGCCACCTAATGACGATGGATCACTCAAATTGCGTCCTGATTCAATACATCGTCCTCCAGCAGACTTGTCTCCATGGGTCGATTGCTGCCTCGGGCACCTTATGGCCGTTCTGCTGTGTCAAAGATTTTCGAATCGGACGAAAAACTGATAGTGAATTGTAACATTCAGGGCCACCTAATGACGATGGACCACGCAAATTGCGTCCCGATTCAATACATTGTCCTCCAGCCGAGTTGACTCCATGGGTCTATTGCTGCCTCGGGCACCTTATGGCCGTTCTGCTGTGAATCTAGATTATCGAATGGAACGAAAAACTGATTGTGAATTGTAACGTTCAGGTCCACCTAATGACGATGGATCACTCAAATTGCGTCCCGATTCAATACATCGTCCCCAGCCGACTTGTCTCCATGGGTCTATTGCTGCCTCGGGCACCTTATGGCCGTTCTGCTGTGAGTCTAGATTATCGAATGGGACGAAAAACTGATAGTGAATTGTAACGTTCAGGGCCACCTAATGAAGATGGAACACTCAAATTGCGTGCTGATTCAATACATCGTCCTCCAGCAGACTTGACTTCATGGGTCTTATTGCTGCCTCGGGCACCTTATGGCCGTTCTGCTGTGAGTCAAAGATTTCCGAATCGGACGAAAAACTGATAGTGAATTGTAACTTTCAGGGCCACCTAATGACGATGGATCACTCAAATTGCGTCCCGATTCAATACATCGTCCTCCAGCAGACTTGTCTCCATGGGTCGATTGCTGCCTCGGGCACCTTATGGCCGTTCTGCTGTGAGTCAAAGATTTTCGAATCGGACGAAAAACTGATAGTGATTTGTAACATTCAGGGCCACCTAATGACGATGGACCACACAAATTGCGTCCCGATTCAGTACATCGTCCACTAGCCGACTTGACTCCATGGGACTATTGCTGCCTCGGGCACCTTATGGCCGTTCTGCTGTGAGTCTAGATTATAGAATGGGATGAAAAACTGATAGTGAATTGTAACGTTCAGGGCCACCTAATGACGATGGATCACTCAAATTGCGTCCCGATTCAATACATCGTCCTCCAGCCGACTTTACTCCATGGGTCTATTGCTGCCTCGGGCACCTTATGGCCGTTCTGCTGTGAGTCTACATTATCGAATGGGACAAAAAACTGATAGTGAAGTGTAACGTTCAGGGCCTCCTAATGACGATGGATCACTCAAATTGCGTCCCGATTCAATACATCGTCCTCCAGCAGACTTGTCTCCATGGGTCTATTGTTGCCTCGGGCACCTTATGGCCGTTCTGCTGTGAGTCTAGATTATCGAATGGGACGAAAAACTGATAGTGAATTGTAACGATCAGGGCCACCTAATGACGATGGATCTCTCAAATTGCGTCCCGATTCAATACATCGTCCTCCAGCCGACTTGACTCCATGGGTCTATTGCTGCCTCGGGCACCTTATGGCCGTTCTGCTGTGAGTCTAGATTATCGAATGGGACGAAAAACTGATAGTGAATTGTAACGTTAAGGGCCACCTAATGACGATGGATCACTCAAATTGCGTCCCGATTCAATACATCGTCCCCAGCCGACTTGTCTCCATGGGTCTATTGCTGCCTCGGGCACCTTATGGCCGTTCTGCTGTGAGTCTAGATTATCGAATGGGACGAAAAACTGATAGTGAATTGTAACGTTCAGGACCACCTAATGACGATGGATCACTCAAATTGCGTCCTGATTCAATACATCGTCCTCCAGCAGACTTGACTTCATGGGTCTACTGCTGCCTCGGGCACCTTATGGCCGTTCTGCTGTGAGTCAAAGATTTTCGAATCGGACGAAAAACTGATAGTGAATTGTAACTTTCAGGGCCACCTAATGACGATGGATCACTCAAATTGCGTCCCGATTCAATACAACGTCCTCCAGCAGACTTGTCTCCATGGGTCTATTGCTGCCTCGGGCACCTTATGGCCGTTCTGCTGTGAGTCTAGATTATCGAATGGGACGAAAAACTGATAGTGAAGTGTAACATTCAGGGCCACCTAATGACGATGGGCCACGCAAATTGCGTCCCGATTCAATACATTGTCCTCCAGCCGAGTTGACTCCATGGGTCTATTGCTGCCTCGGGCACCTTATGGTCGTTCTGCTGTGAATCTAGATTATCGAATGGGACGAAAAACTGATAGTGAATTGTAACGTTAAGGGCCTCCTAATGACGATGGATCACTCAAATTGCGTCCCGATTCAATACATCGTCCCCAGCCGACTTGTCTCCATGGGTCTATTGCTGCCTCGGGCACCTTATGGCCGTTCTGCTGTGAATCTAGATTATCGAATGGAACGAAAAACTGACAGTGAATTGTAACGTTCAGGACCACCTAATGACGATGGATCACTCAAATTGCGTCCCGATTCAATACATCGTCCTCCAGCAGACTTGTCTCCATGGGTCGATTGCTGCCTCGGGCACCTTATGGCCGTTCTGCTGTGTCAAAGATTTTCGAATCGGACGAAAAACTGATAGTGAATTGTAACATTCAGGGCCACCTAATGACGATGGACCACGCAAATTGCGTCCCGATTCAATACATCGTCCTCCAGCCGAGTTGACTCCATGGGTCTATTGCTGCCTCGGGCACCTTATGGCCGTTCTGCTGTGAATCTAGATTTCCGAATGGGACGAAAAACTGATAGCGAATTGTAACGTTCAGGTCCACCTAATGACGATGGATCACTCAAATTGCGTCCCGATTCAATACATCGTCCCCAGCCGATTTGTCTCCATGGGTCTATTGCTGCCTCGGGCACCTTATGGCCGTTCTGCTGTGAGTCTAGATTATCGAATGGGACGAAAAACTGATAGTGAATTGTAACGTTAAGGGCCTCCTAATGACGATGGATCACTCAAATAGCGTCCCGATTCAATACATCGTCCTCCAGCCGACTTGACTCCATGGGTCTATTGCTGCCTCGGGCACCTTATGGCCGTTCTGCTGTGAGTCTAGATTATCGAATGGGACGAAAAACTGATAGTGAATTGTAACGTTCAGGGCCACCTAATGACGATGGATCACTCAAGATGCGTCCCGATTCAATACATCGTCTTCCAGCAGACTTGTCTCCATGGGTCGATTGCTGCATCGGGCACCTAATGGCCGTTCTGCTGTGAGTCAAAGATTTTCGAATCGGACGAAAAACTGATAGTGAATTGTAACATTCAGGGCCACCTAATGACGATGGACCACGCAAATTGCGTCCCGATTCAATACATTGTCCTCCAGCCGAGTTGACTCCATGGGTCTATTGCTGCCTCGGGCACCTTATGGCCGTTCTGCTGTGAATCTAGAATATCGAATGGGACGAAAAACTGATAGTGAATTGTAACGTTCAGGGCCACCTAATGAGGATGGATCACTCAAATTGCGTCCCGATTAAATACATCGTTCCCAGCCGACTGTCTCCATGGGTCTATTGCTGCCTCGGGCACCTTATGGCCGTTCTGCTGTGAGTCTAGATTATCGAATGGGACGAAAAACTGATAGTGAATTGTAACGTTCAGGGCCACCTAATGACGATGGATCACTCAAATTGCGTCCCGATTCAATACATCGTCCTCCAGCCGACTTGACTCCAAGGGTCTATTGCTGCCTCGGGCACCTTATGGCCGTTCTGCTGTGAGTCTAGATTATCGAATGGGACGAAAAACTGATAGTGAATTGTAACATTCAGGGCCACCTAATGACGATGGACCACGCAAATTGCGTCCCGATTCAATGCATTGTCCTCCAGCCGAGTTGACTCCATGGGTCTATTGCTGCCTCGGGCACCTTATGGCCGTTCTGCTGTGAATCTAGATTATCGAATGGGACGAAAAACTGATAGTGAATTGTAACGTTAAGGGCCACCTAATGACGATGGATCACTCAAATTGCGTCCCGATTCAATACATCGTCCTCCAGCCGACTTGACTCCATGTGTCTATTGCTGCCTCGTGCACCTTATGGCCTTTCTGCTGTGAGTCTAGATTATCGAATGGGACGAAAGACTGATAGTGAATTGTAACGTTCAGGGCCTCCTAATGACGATGGATCACTCAAATTGCGTCCCGATTCAATACATTGACCTCCAGCAGACTTGTCTCCATGGGTCGATTGCTGCCTCGGGCACCTAATGGCCGTTCTGCTGTGAGTCAAAGATTTTCGTATCGGACGAAAAACTGATAGTGAATTGTAACATTCAGGGCCACCTAATGACGATGGACCACGCAAATTGCGTCCCGAATCAATACATTGTCCTCCAGCCGAGTTGACTCCATGGGTCTATTGCTGCCTCGGGCACCTTATGGCCGTTCTGCTGTGAATCTAGATTATCGAATGGGACGAAAAACTGATAGTGAATTGTAACGTTCAGGGCCACCTAATGACGATGGATCACTCAAATTGCGTCCCGATTCAATACATCGTCCCCAGCCGACTTGACTCCATGGGTCTATTGCTGCTTCGAGCACCTTATGGCCGTTCTGCTGTGTGTCTAGATTATCGAATGGGACGAAAAACTGATAGTGAATTGTAACGTTAAGGGCCTCCTAATGACGATGGATCACTCAAGATGCGTCCCGATTCAATACATCGTCTTCCAGCAGACTTGTCTCCATGGGTCGATTGCTGCCTCGGGCACCTAATGGCCGTTCTGCTGTGAGTCAAAGATATTCGAATCGGACGAAAAACTGATAGTGAATTGTAACATTCAGGGCCACCTAATGACGATGGACCACGCAAATTGCGTCCCGATTCAATACATTGTCCTCCAGCCGAGTTGACTCCATGGGTCTATTGCTGCCTCGGGCACCTTATGGCCGTTCTGCTGTGAATCTAGAATATCGAATGGGACGAAAAACTGATAGTGAATTGTAACGTTCAGGGCCACCTAATGACGATGGATCACTCAAATTGCGTCCCGATTCAATACATCATCCCCAGCCGACTGTCTCCATGGGTCTATTGCTGCCTCGGGCACCTTATCGCCGTTCTGCTGTGAGTCTAGTTTATCGAATGGGACGAAAAACTGATAGTGAATTGTAACGTTCAGGGCCACCTAATGACGATGGATCACTCAAATTGCGTCCCGATTCAATACATCGTCCTCCAGCCGACTTGACTCCAAGGGTCTATTGCTGCCTCGGGCACCTTATGGCCGTTCTGCTGTGAGTCTAGATTATCGAATGGGACGAAAAACTGATAGTGAATTGTAACATTCAGGGCCACCTAATGACGATGGACCACGCAAATTGCGTCCCGATTCAATACATTGTCCTCCAGCCGAGTTGACTCCATGGGTCTATTGCTGCCTCTGGCACCTTATGGCCGTTCTGCTGTGAATCTAGATTATCGAATGGGACGAAAAACTGATAGTGAATTGTAACGTTCAGGGCCACCTAATGACGATGGATCACTCAAATTGCGTCCCGATTCAATACATCGTCCCCAGCCGACTTGTCTACATGGGTCTATTGCTGCCTCGGGCACCTTATGGCCGCTCTGCTGTGAGTCTAGATTATCGAATGGGACGAAAAACTGATAGTGAATTGTAACGTTCAGGGCCACCTAATGACGATGGATCACTCAAATTGCGTCCTGATTCAATACATCGTCCTCCAGCAGACTTGACTTCATGGGTCTATTGCTGCCTCGGGCACCTTATGGCCGTTCTGCTGTGAGTCAAAGATTTTCGAATCGGACGAAAAACTGATAGAGAATTGTAACTTTCAGGGCCACCTAATGACGATGGATCACTCAAATTGCGTCCCGATTCAATACATCGTCCTCCAGCAGACTTGTCTCCATGGGTCGATTGCTGCCTCGGGCACCTTATGGCCGTTCTGCTGTGTCAAAGATTTTCGAATCGGACGAAAAACTGATAGTGATTTGTAACATTCAGGGCCACCTAATGACGATGGACCGCACAAATTGCGTTCCGATTCAGTACATCGTCCACTAGCCGACTTGACTCCATGGGACTATTGCTGCCTCGGGCAGCTGTGAGTCTTGATTATAGAATGGGATGAAAAACTGATAGTGGATTGTAACGTTCAGGGCCACCTAATGACGATGGATCACTCAAATTGCGTCCCGATTCAATACATCGTCCTCCAGCCGAGTTGACTCCATGGGTCTATTGCTGCCTCGGGCACCTTATGGCCGTTCTGCTGTGAATCTAGATTATCGAATGGGACGAAAAACTGATAGTGAATTGTAACGTTCAGGTCCACCTAATGACGATGGATCACTCAAATTGCGTCCCGATTCAATACATCGTCCCCAGCCGACTTGTCTCCATGGGTCTATTGCTGCCTCGGGGACCTTATGGCCGTTCTGCTGTGAGTTTAGATTATCGAATGGGACGAAAAACTGATAGTGAATTGTAACGTTCAGGGCCACCTAATGACGATGGAACACTCAAATTGCGTGCTGATTCAATACATCGTCCTCCAGCAGACTTGACTTCATGGGTCTATTGCTGCCTCGGGCACCTTATGGCCGTTCTGCTGTGAGTCAAAGATTTCCGAATCGGACGAAAAACTGATAGTGAATTGTAACTTTCAGGGCCACCTAATGACGATGGATCACTCAAATTGCGTCCCGCTTCAATACGTCGTCCTCCAGCAGACTTGTCTCCATGGGTCGATTGCTGCCTCGGGCACCTAATGGCCGTTCTGCTGTGAGTCAAAGATTTTCGTATCGGACGAAAAACTGATAGTGAATTGTAACATTCAGGGCCACCTAATGACGATGGACCACGCAAATTGCGTCCCGATTCAATACATTGTCCTCCAGCCGAGTTGACTCCATGGGTCTATTGCTGCCTCGGGCACCTTATGGCCGTTCTGCTGTGAATCTAGATTATCGAATGGGACGAAAAACTGATAGTGAATTGTAACGTTCAGGGCCACCTAATGACGATGGATCACTCAAATTGCGTCCCGATTCAATACATCGTCCCCAGCCGACTTGTCTCCATGGGTCTATTGCTGCCTAGGGCACCTTATGGCCGTTCTGCTGTGAGTCTAGATTATCGAATGGGACGAAAAACTGATAGTGAATTGTAACGTTCAGGGCCACCTAATAACGATGGATCACTCAAATTGCGTCCCGATTCATTGCATCGTCCCCAGCCGACTTGTCTCCATGGGTCTATTGCTGCCTCGGGCACCTTATGGCCGTTCTGCTGTGAGTCTAGATTATCGAATGGGACGAAAAACTGATAGTGAATTGTAACGTTCAGGGCCTCCTAATGACGATGGATCACTCAAATTGCGTCCCGATTCAATACATCGTCCTCCAGCCGACTTGACTCCATGGGTCTATTGCTGCCTCGGGCACCTTATGGCCGTTCTGCTGTGAGTCTAGATTATCGAATGGGACGAAAAACTGATAGTGAATTGTAACGTGCAGGGCCTCCTAATGACGATGGTTCACTCAAATTGCGTCCCGATTCAATACGTCGTCCTCCAGCAGACTTGTCTCCATGGGTCGATTGCTGCCTCGGGCACCTAATGGCCGTTCTGCTGTGAGTCAAAGATTTTCGAATCGGACGAAAAACTGATAGTGAATTGTAACATTCAGGGCCACCTAATGACGATGGACCACGCAAATTGCGTCCCGATTCAATACATTGTCCTCCAGCCGAGTTGACTCCATGGGTCTATTGCTGCCTCGGGCACCTTATGGCCGTTCTGCTGTGAATCTAGATTATCGAATGGGACGAAAAACTGATAGTGAATTGTAACGTTCAGGGCCACCTAATGACGATGGATCACTCAAATTGCGTCCTGATTCAATACATCGTCCTCCAGCAGACTTGACTTCATGGGTCTATTGCTGCCTCGGGCAACTTATGGCCGTTCTGCTGTGAGTCAAAGATTTTCGAATCGGACGAAAAACTGATAGTGAATTGTAACTTTGAGGGCCACCTAATGACGATGGATCACTCAAATTGCGTCCCGATTCAATACATCGTCCTCCAGCAGACTTGTCTCCATGGGTCTATTGCTGCCTCGGGCACCTTATGGCAGGCCTGCTGTGACTCAAAGATTTTCGAATCGGACGAAAAACTGATAGTGAATTGTAACGTTCAGGGCCTCCTAATGACGATGGAACACTCAAATTGCGTCCCGATTGAATACATCGTCCTCCAGCAGACTTGTCTCCATGCGTCTATTGCTGCCTCGGGCACCTTATGGCCGTTCTGCTGTGAGTCTAGATTATCGAATGGGACGAAAAACTGATAGTGAATTGTAACGTTCGGGGCCACCTAATGACGATGGATCACTCAAATTGCGTCCCGATTCAATACATCGTCCCCAGCCGACTTGTCTCCATGGGTCAATTGCTGCCTCGGGCACCTTATGGCCGTTCTGCTGTGAGTCTAGATTATCGAATGGGACGAAAAACTGATAGTGAATTGTAACGTTCAGGGCCACCTAATGACGATGGATCACTCAAATTGCGTCCTGATTCAATACATCGTCCTCCAGCAGACTTGACTTCATGGGTCTATTGCTGCCTCGGGCACCTTATGGCCGTTCTGCTGTGAGTCAAAGATTTTCGAATCGGACGAAAAACTGATAGTGAATTGTAACATTCAGGGCCACCTAATGACGATGGACCACGCAAATTGCGTCCCGATTCAATACATCGTCCTCCAGCCGAGTTGACTCCATGGGTCTATTGCTGCCTCGGGCACCTTATGGCCGTTCTGCTGTGAATCTAGATTATCGAATGGGACGAAAAACTGATAGTGAATTGTAACGTTCAGGTCCACCTAATGACGATGGATCACTCAAATTGCGTCCCGATTCAATACATCGTCCCCAGCCGACTTGTCTCCATGGGTCTATTGCTGCCTCGGGCACCTTATGGCCGTTCTGCTGTGAGTCTAGATTATCGAATGGGACGAAAAACTGATAGTGAATTGTAACGTTAAGGGCCTCCTAATGACGATGGATCACTCAAATTGCGTCCCGATTCAATACATCGTCCTCCAGCCGACTTGACTCCATGGGTCTATTGCTGCCTCGGGCACCTTATGGCCGTTCTGCTGTGAGTCTAGATTATCGAATGGGACGAAAAACTGATAGTGAATTGTAACGTTCAGGGCCACCTAATGACGATGGATCACTCAAGATGCGTCCCGATTAAATACATCGTCTTCCAGCAGACTTGTCTCCATGGGTCGATTGCTGCATCGGGCACCTAATGGCCGTTCTGCTGTGAGTCAAAGATTTTCGAATCGGACGAAAAACTGATAGTGAATTGTAACATTCAGGGCCACCTAATGACGATGGACCACGCAAATTGCGTCCCGATTCAATACATTGTCCTCCAGCCGAGTTGACTCCATGGGTCTATTGCTGCCTCGGGCACCTTATGGCCGTTCTGCTGTGAATCTAGAATATCGAATGGGACGAAAAACTGATAGTGAATTGTAACGTTCAGGGCCACCTAATGACGATGGATCACTCAAATTGCGTCCCGATTTAATACATCGTCCCCAGCCGACTGTCTCCATGGGTCTATTGCTGCCTCGGGCACCTTATGGCCGTTCTGCTGTGTCAAAGATTTTCGAATCGGACGAAAAACTGATAGTGAATTGTAACATTCAGAGCCACCTAATGACGATGGATCACGCAAATTGCGTCCCGATTCAATACATCGTCCTCCAGCCGAGTTGACTCCATGGGTCTATTGCTGCCTCGGGCACCTTATGGCCGTTCTGCTGTGAATCTAGATTATCGAATGGGACGAAAAACTGATAGTGAATTGTAACGTTCAGGTCCACCTAATGACGATGGATCACTCAAATTGCGTCCCGATTCAATACATCGTCCCCAGCCGACTTGTCTCCATGGGTCTATTGCTGCCTAGGGCACCTTATGGCCGTTCTGCTGTGAGTCTAGATTATCGAATGGGACGAAAAACTGATAGTGAATTGTAACGTTCAGGGCCACCTAATAACGATGGATCACTCAAATTGCGTCCCGATTCATTGCATCGTCCCCAGCCGACTTGTCTCCATGGGTCTATTGCTGCCTCGGGCACCTTATGGCCGTTCTGCTGTGAGTCTAGATTATCGAATGGGACGAAAAACTGATAGTGAATTGTAACGTTCAGGTTCTCCTAATGACGATGGATCACTCAAATTGCGTCCCGATTCAATACATCGTCCTCCAGCCGACTTGACTCCATGGGTCTATTGCTGCCTCGGGCACCTTATGGCCGTTCTGCTGTGAGTCTAGATTATCGAATGGGACGAAAAACTGATAGTGAATTGTAACGTGCAGGGCCTCCTAATGACGATGGTTCACTCAAATTGCGTCCCGATTCAATACGTCGTCCTCCAGCAGACTTGTCTCCATGGGTCGATTGCTGCCTCGGGCACCTAATGGCCGTTCTGCTGTGAGTCAAAGATTTTCGAATCGGACGAAAAACTGATAGTGAATTGTAACATTCAGGGCCACCTAATGACGATGGACCACGCAAATTGCGTCCCGATTCAATACATTGTCCTCCAGCCGAGTTGACTCCATGGGTCTATTGCTGCCTCGGGCACCTTATGGCCGTTCTGCTGTGAATCTAGATTATCGAATGGGACGAAAAACTGATAGTGAATTGTAACGTTCAGGGCCACCTAATGACGATGGATCACTCAAATTGCGTCCTGATTCAATACATCGTCCTCCAGCAGACTTGACTTCATGGGTCTATTGCTGCCTCGGGCAACTTATGGCCGTTCTGCTGTGAGTCAAAGATTTTCGAATCGGACGAAAAACTGATAGTGAATTGTAACTTTGAGGGCCACCTAATGACGATGGATCACTCAAATTGCGTCCCGATTCAATACATCGTCCTCCAGCAGACTTGTCTCCATGGGTCGATTGCTGCCTCGGGCACCTTATGGCCGTTCTGCTGTGAGTCAAAGATTTTCGAATCGGACGAAAAACTGATAGTGATTTGTAACATTCAGGGCCACCTAAAGACGATGGACCACACAAATTGCGTCCCGATTCAGTACATCGTCCACTAGCCGACTTGACTCCATGGGACTATTGCTGCCTCGGGCACCTTATGGCCGTTCTGCTGTGAGTCTAGATTATAGAATGGGATGAAAAACTGACAGTGAATTGTAACGTTCAGGGCCACCTAATGACGATGGATCACTCAAATTGCGTCCCGATTCAATACATCGTCCTCCAGCAGACTTGTCTCCATGGGTCTATTGCTGCCTCGGGCACCTTATGGCAGGCCTGCTGTGACTCAAAGATTTTCGAATCGGACGAAAAACTGATAGTGAATTGTAACGTTCAGGGCCTCCTAATGACGATGGAACACTCAAATTGCGTCCCGATTGAATACATCGTCCTCCAGCAGACTTGTCTCCATGCGTCTATTGCTGCCTCGGGCACCTTATGGCCGTTCTGCTGTGAGTCTAGATTATCGAATGGGACGAAAAACTGATAGTGAATTGTAACGTTCGGGGCCACCTAATGACGATGGATCACTCAAATTGCGTCCCGATTCAATACATCGTCCCCAGCCGACTTGTCTCCATGGGTCAATTGCTGCCTCGGGCACCTTATGGCCGTTCTGCTGTGAGTCTAGATTATCGAATGGGACGAAAAACTGATAGTGAATTGTAACGTTCAGGGCCACCTAATGACGATGGATCACTCAAATTGCGTCCTGATTCAATACATCGTCCTCCAGCAGACTTGACTTCATGGGTCTATTGCTGCCTCGGGCACCTTATGGCCGTTCTGCTGTGAGTCAAAGATTTTCGAATCGGACGAAAAACTGATAGTGAATTGTAACATTCAGGGCCACCTAATGACGATGGACCACGCAAATTGCGTCCCGATTCAATACATCGTCCTCCAGCCGAGTTGACTCCATGGGTCTATTGCTGCCTCGGGCACCTTATGGCCGTTCTGCTGTGAATCTAGATTATCGAATGGGACGAAAAACTGATAGTGAATTGTAACGTTCAGGTCCACCTAATGACGATGGATCACTCAAATTGCGTCCCGATTCAATACATCGTCCCCAGCCGACTTGTCTCCATGGGTCTATTGCTGCCTCGGGCACCTTATGGCCGTTCTGCTGTGAGTCTAGATTATCGAATGGGACGAAAAACTGATAGTGAATTGTAACGTTAAGGGCCTCCTAATGACGATGGATCACTCAAATTGCGTCCCGATTCAATACATCGTCCTCCAGCCGACTTGACTCCATGGGTCTATTGCTGCCTCGGGCACCTTATGGCCGTTCTGCTGTGAGTCTAGATTATCGAATGGGACGAAAAACTGATAGTGAATTGTAACGTTCAGGGCCACCTAATGACGATGGATCACTCAAGATGCGTCCCGATTAAATACATCGTCTTCCAGCAGACTTGTCTCCATGGGTCGATTGCTGCATCGGGCACCTAATGGCCGTTCTGCTGTGAGTCAAAGATTTTCGAATCGGACGAAAAACTGATAGTGAATTGTAACATTCAGGGCCACCTAATGACGATGGACCACGCAAATTGCGTCCCGATTCAATACATTGTCCTCCAGCCGAGTTGACTCCATGGGTCTATTGCTGCCTCGGGCACCTTATGGCCGTTCTGCTGTGAATCTAGAATATCGAATGGGACGAAAAACTGATAGTGAATTGTAACGTTCAGGGCCACCTAATGACGATGGATCACTCAAATTGCGTCCCGATTTAATACATCGTCCCCAGCCGACTGTCTCCATGGGTCTATTGCTGCCTCGGGCACCTTATGGCCGTTCTGCTGTGTCAAAGATTTTCGAATCGGACGAAAAACTGATAGTGAATTGTAACATTCAGAGCCACCTAATGACGATGGATCACGCAAATTGCGTCCCGATTCAATACATCGTCCTCCAGCCGAGTTGACTCCATGGGTCTATTGCTGCCTCGGGCACCTTATGGCCGTTCTGCTGTGAATCTAGATTATCGAATGGGACGAAAAACTGATAGTGAATTGTAACGTTCAGGTCCACCTAATGACGATGGATCACTCAAATTGCGTCCCGATTCAATACATCGTCCCCAGCCGACTTGTCTCCATGGGTCTATTGCTGCCTCGGGGACCTTATGGCCGTTCTGCTGTGAGTTTAGATTATCGAATGGGACGAAAAACTGATAGTGAATTGTAACGTTCAGGGCCACCTAATGACGATGGAACACTCAAATTGCGTGCTGATTCAATACATCGTCCTCCAGCAGACTTGACTTCATGGGTCTATTGCTGCCTCGGGCACCTTATGGCCGTTCTGCTGTGAGTCAAAGATTTCCGAATCGGACGAAAAACTGATAGTGAATTGTAACTTTCAGGGCCACCTAATGACGATGGATCACTCAAATTGCGTCCCGCTTCAATACGTCGTCCTCCAGCAGACTTGTCTCCATGGGTCGATTGCTGCCTCGGGCACCTAATGGCCGTTCTGCTGTGAGTCAAAGATTTTCGTATCGGACGAAAAACTGATAGTGAATTGTAACATTCAGGGCCACCTAATGACGATGGACCACGCAAATTGCGTCCCGATTCAATACATTGTCCTCCAGCCGAGTTGACTCCATGGGTCTATTGCTGCCTCGGGCACCTTATGGCCGTTCTGCTGTGAATCTAGATTATCGAATGGGACGAAAAACTGATAGTGAATTGTAACGTTCAGGGCCACCTAATGACGATGGATCACTCAAATTGCGTCCCGATTCAATACATCGTCCCCAGCCGACTTGTCTCCATGGGTCTATTGCTGCCTAGGGCACCTTATGGCCGTTCTGCTGTGAGTCTAGATTATCGAATGGGACGAAAAACTGATAGTGAATTGTAACGTTCAGGGCCACCTAATAACGATGGATCACTCAAATTGCGTCCCGATTCATTGCATCGTCCCCAGCCGACTTGTCTCCATGGGTCTATTGCTGCCTCGGGCACCTTATGGCCGTTCTGCTGTGAGTCTAGATTATCGAATGGGACGAAAAACTGTTAGTGAATTGTAACGTTCAGGGCCTCCTAATGACGATGGATCACTCAAATTGCGTCCCGATTCAATACATCGTCCTCCAGCCGAATTGACTCCATGGGTCTATTGCTGCCTCGGGCACCTTATGGCCGTTCTGCTGTGAGTCTAGATTATCGAATGGGACGAAAAACTGATAGTGAATTGTAACGTGCAGGGCCTCCTAATGACGATGGTTCACTCAAATTGCGTCCCGATTCAATACGTCGTCCTCCAGCAGACTTGTCTCCATGGGTCGATTGCTGCCTCGGGCACCTAATGGCCGTTCTGCTGTGAGTCAAAGATTTTCGAATCGGACGAAAAACTGATAGTGAATTGTAACATTCAGGGCCATCTAATGACGATGGACCACGCAAATTGCGTCCCGATTCAATACATTGTCCTCCAGCCGAGTTGACTCCATGGGTCTATTGCTGCCTCGGGCACCTTATGGCCGTTCTGCTGTGAGTCTAGATTATAGAATGGGATGAAAAACTGACAGTGAATTGTAACGTTCAGGGCCACCTAATGACGATGGATCACTCAAATTGCGTCCCGATTCAATACATCGTCCTCCAGCAGACTTGTCTCCATGGGTCTATTGCTGCCTCGGGCACCTTATGGCAGGCCTGCTGTGACTCAAAGATTTTCGAATCGGACGAAAAACTGATAGTGAATTGTAACGTTCAGGGCCTCCTAATGACGATGGAACACTCAAATTGCGTCCCGATTGAATACATCGTCCTCCAGCAGATTTGTCTCCATGCGTCTATTGCTGCCTCGGGCACCTTATGGCCGTTCTGCTGTGAGTCTAGATTATCGAATGGGACGAAAAACTGATAGTGAATTGTAACGTTCAGGGCCACCTAATGACGATGGATCACTCAAATTGCGTCCCGATTCAATACATCGTCCCCAGCCGACTTGTCTCCATGGGTCAATTGCTGCCTCGGGCACCTTATGGCCGTTCTGCTGTGAGTCTAGATTATCGAATGGGACGAAAAACTGATAGTGAATTGTAACGTTCAGGGCCACCTAATGACGATGGATCACTCAAATTGCGTCCTGATTCAATACATCGTCCTCCAGCAGACTTGACTTCATGGGTCTATTGCTGCCTCGGGCACCTTATGGCCGTTCTGCTGTGAGTCAAAGATTTTCGAATCGGACGAAAAACTGATAGTGAATTGTAACATTCAGGGCCACCTAATGACGATGGACCACGCAAATTGCGTCCCGATTCAATACATCGTCCTCCAGCCGAGTTGACTCCATGGGTCTATTGCTGCCTCGGGCACCTTATGGCCGTTCTGCAGTGAATCTAGATTATCGAATGGGACGAAAAACTGATAGTGAATTGTAACGTTCAGGTCCACCTAATGACGATGGATCACTCAAATTGCGTCCCGATTCAATACATCGTCCCCAGCCGACTTGTCTCCATGGGTCTATTGCTGCCTCGGGCACCTTATGGCCCTTCTGCTGTGAGTCTAGATTATCGAATGGGACGAAAAACTGATAGTGAATTGTAACGTTAAGGGCCTCCTAATGACGATGGATCACTCAAATTGCGTCCCGATTCAATACATCGTCCTCCAGCCGACTTGACTCCATGGGTCTATTGCTGCCTCGGGCACCTTATGGCCGTTCTGCTGTGAGTCTAGATTATCGAATGGGACGAAAAACTGATAGTGAATTGTAACGTTCAGGGCCACCTAATGACGATGGATCACTCAAATTGCGTCCCGATTCAATACATCGTCTTCCAGCAGACTTGTCTCCATGGGTCGATTGCTGCATCGGGCACCTAATGGCCGTTCTGCTGTGAGTCAAAGATTTTCGAATCGGACGAAAAACTGATAGTGAATTGTAACATTCAGGGCCACCTAATGACGATGGACCACGCAAATTGCGTCCCGATTCAATACATTGTCCTCCAGCCGAGTTGACTCCATGGGTCTATTGCTGCCTCGGGCACCTTATGGCCGTTCTGCTGTGAATCTAGAATATCGAATGGGACGAAAAACTGATAGTGAATTGTAACGTTCAGGGCCACCTAATGACGATGGATCACTCAAATTGCGTCCCGATTCAATACATCGTCCCCAGCCGACTGTCTCCATGGGTCTATTGCTGCCTCGGGCACCTTATGGCCGTTCTGCTGTGAGTCTAGATTATCGAATGGGACGAAAAACTGATAGTGAATTGTAACGTTCAGGGCCACCTAATGACGATGGATCACTCAAATTGCGTCCCGATTCAATACATCGTCCTCCAGCCGACTTGACTCCAAGGGTCTATTGCTGCCTCGGGCACCTTATGGCCGTTCTGCTGTGAGTCTAGATTATCGAATGGGACGAAAAACTGATAGTGAATTGTAACATTCAGGGCCACCTAATGACGATGGACCACGCAAATTGCGTCCCGATTCAATACATTGTCCTCCAGCCGAGTTGACTCCATGGGTCTATTGCTGCCTCGGGCACCTTATGGCCGTTCTGCTGTGAATCTAGATTATCGAATGGGACGAAAAACTGATAGTGAATTGTAACGTTAAGGGCCACCTAATGACGATGGATCACTCAAATTGCGTCCCGATTCAATACATCGTCCTCCAGCTGACTTGACTCCATGTGTCTATTGCTGCCTCGTGCACCTTATGGCCTTTCTGCTGTGAGTCTAGATTATCGAATGGGACGAAAGACTGATAGTGAATTGTAACGTTCAGGGCCTCCTAATGACGATGGATCACTCAAATTGCGTCCCGATTCAATACATTGACCTCCAGCAGACTTGTCTCCATGGGTCGATTGCTGCCCCGGGCACCTAATGGCCGTTCTGCTGTGAGTCAAAGATTTTCGTATCGGACGAAAAACTGATAGTGAATTGTAACATTCAGGGCCACCTAATGACGATGGACCACGCAAATTGCGTCCCGAATCAATACATTGTCCTCCAGCCGAGTTGACTCCATGGGTCTATTGCTGCCTCGGGCACCTTATGGCCGTTCTGCTGTGAATCTAGATTATCGAATGGGACGAAAAACTGATAGTGAATTGTAACGTTCAGGGCCACCTAATGACGATGGATCACTCAAATTGCGTCCCGATTCAATACATCGTCCCCAGCCGACTTGTCTCCATGGGTCTATTGCTGCCTCGGGCACCTTATGGCCGTTCTGCTGTGAGTCTAGATTATCGAATGGGACGAAAAACTGATAGTGAATTGTAACGATCAGGGCCACCTAATGACGATGGATCTCTCAAATTGCGTCCCGATTCAATACATCGTCCTCCAGCCGACTTGACTCCATGGGTCTATTGCTGCCTCGAGCACCTTATGGCCGTTCTGCTGTGTGTCTAGATTATCGAATGGGACGAAAAACTGATAGTGAATTGTAACGTTAAGGGCCTCCTAATGACGATGGATCACTCAAATTGCGTCCCGATTCAATACATCGTCCTCCAGCCGACTTGACTCCATGGGTCTATTGCTGCCTCGGGCACCTTATGGCCGTTCTGCTGTGAGTCTAGATTATCGAATGGGACGAAAAACTGATAGTGAATTGTAACGTTCAGGGCCTCCTAATGACGATGGATCACTCAAGATGCGTCCCGATTCAATACATCGTCTTCCAGCAGACTTGTCTCCATGGGTCGATTGCTGCCTCGGGCACCTAATGGCCGTTCTGCTGTGAGTCAAAGATATTCGAATCGGACGAAAAACTGATAGTGAATTGTAACATTCAGGGCCACCTAATGACGATGGACCACGCAAATTGCGTCCCGATTCAATACATTGTCCTCCAGCCGAGTTGACTCCATGGGTCTATTGCTGCCTCGGGCACCTTATGGCCGTTCTGCTGTGAATCTAGAATATCGAATGGGACGAAAAACTGATAGTGAATTGTAACGTTCAGGGCCACCTAATGACGATGGATCACTCAAATTGCGTCCCGATTCAATACATCATCCCCAGCCGACTGTCTCCATGGGTCTATTGCTGCCTCGGGCACCTTATGGCCGTTCTGCTGTGAGTCTAGTTTATCGAATGGGACGAAAAACTGATAGTGAATTGTAACGTTCAGGGCCACCTAATGACGATGGATCACTCAAATTGCGTCCCGATTCAATACATCGTCCTCCAGCCGACTTGACTCCAAGGGTCTATTGCTGCCTCGGGCACCTTATGGCCGTTCTGCTGTGAGTCTAGATTATCGAATGGGACGAAAAACTGATAGTGAATTGTAACATTCAGGGCCACCTAATGACGATGGACCACGCAAATTGCGTCCCGATTCAATACATTGTCCTCCAGCCGAGTTGACTCCATGGGTCTATTGCTGCCTCGGGCACCTTATGGCCGTTCTGCTGTGAATCTAGATTATCGAATGGGACGAAAAACTGATAGTGAATTGTAACGTTAAGGGCCACCTAATGACGATGGATCACTCAAATTGCGTCCCGATTCAATACATCGTCCCCAGCCGACTTGTCTCCATGGGTCTATTGCTGCCTCGGGCACCTTATGGCCGTTCTGCTGTGAGTCTAGATTATCGAATGGGACGAAAAACCGATACTGAATTGTAACGTTCAGGGCCACCTAATAACGATGGATCACTCAAATTGCGTCCTCATTCAATACATCGTCCTCCAGCAGACTTGACTTCATGGGTCGACTGCTGCCTCGGGCACCTTATGGCCGTTCTGCTGTGAGTCAAAGATTTTCGAATGGGACGAAAAACTGATAGAGAATTGTAACTTTCAGGGCCACCTAATGACGATGGATCACTCAAATTGCGTCCCGATTCAATACATCGTCCTCCAGCAGACTTGTCTCCATGGGTCTATTGCTGCCTCGGGCACCTTATGGCCGTTCTGCTGTGTCAAAGATTTTCGAATCGGACGAAAAACTGATAGTGATTTGTAACATTCAGGGCCACCTAATGACGATGGACCACACAAATTGCGTTCCGATTCAGTACATCGTCCACTAGCCGACTTGACTCCATGGGACTATTGCTGCCTCGGGCAGCTGTGAGTCTTGATTATAGAATGGGATGAAAAACTGATAGTGGATTGTAACGTTCAGGGCCACCTAATGACGATGGATCACTCAAATTGCGTCCCGATTCAATACATCGTCCTCCAGCAGACTTGTCTCCATGGGTCTATTGCTGCCTCGGGCACCTTATGGCCGTTCTGCTGTGAGTCTAGATTATCGAATGGGACGAAAAACTGATAGTGAATTGTAACATTCAGGGCCACCTAATGACGATGGACCACGCAAATTGCGTCCCGATTCAATACATTGTCCTCCAGCCGAGTTGACTCCATGGGTCTATTGCTGCCTCGGGCACCTTATGGCCGTTCTGCTGTGAATCTAGATTATCGAATGGGACGAAAAACTGATAGTGAATTGTAACGTTCAGGGCCACCTAATGACGATGGATCACTCAAATTGCGTCCCGATTCAATACATCGTCCCCAGCCGACTTGTCTCCATGGGTCTATTGCTGCCTCGGGCACCTTATGGCCGTTCTGCTGTGAGTCTAGATTATCGAATGGGACGAAAAACTGATAGTGAATTGTAACGATCAGGGCCACCTAATGACGATGGATCTCTCAAATTGCGTCCCGATTCAATACATCGTCCCCCAGCCGACTTGACTCCATGGGTCTATTGCTGCCTCGAGCACCTTATGGCCGTTCTGCTGTGTGTCTAGATTATCGAATGGGACGAAAAACTGATAGTGAATTGTAACGTTAAGGGCCTCCTAATGACGATGGATCACTCAAATTGCGTCCCGATTCAATACATCGTCCTCCAGCCGACTTGACTCCATGGGTCTATTGCTGCCTCGGGCACCTTATGGCCGTTCTGCTGTGAGTCTAGATTATCGAATGGGACGAAAAACTGATAGTGAATTGTAACGTTCAGGGCCTCCTAATGACGATGGATCACTCAAGATGCGTCCCGATTCAATACATCGTCTTCCAGCAGACTTGTCTCCATGGGTCGATTGCTCCCTCGGGCACCTAATGGCCGTTCTGCTGTGAGTCAAAGATATTCGAATCGGACGAAAAACTGATAGTGAATTGTAACATTCAGGGCCACCTAATGACGATGGACCACGCAAATTGCGTCCCGATTCAATACATTGTCCTCCAGCCGAGTTGACTCCATGGGTCTATTGCTGCCTCGGGCACCTTATGGCCGTTCTGCTGTGAATCTAGAATATCGAATGGGACGAAAAACTGATAGTGAATTGTAACGTTCAGGGCCACCTAATGACGATGGATCACTCAAATTGCGTCCCGATTCAATACATCATCCCCAGCCGACTGTCTCCATGGGTCTATTGCTGCCTCGGGCACCTTATGGCCGTTCTGCTGTGAGTCTAGTATATCGAATGGGATGAAAAACTGATAGTGAATTGTAACGTTCAGGGCCACCTAATGACGATGGATCACTCAAATTGCGTCCCGATTCAATACATCGTCCTCCAGCCGACTTGACTCCAAGGGTCTATTGCTGCCTCGGGCACCTTATGGCCGTTCTGCTGTGAGTCTAGATTATCGAATGGGACGAAAAACTGATAGTGAATTGTAACATTCAGGGCCACCTAATGACGATGGATCACTCAAATTGCGTCCCGATTCAATACATCGTCCTCCAGCAGACTTGTCTCCATGGGTCGATTGCTGCCTCGGGCACCTTATGGCCGTTCTGCTGTGTCAAAGATTTTCGAATCTTACGAAAAACTGATAGTGAATTGTAACTTTCAGGGCCACCTAATGACGATGGATCACTCAAATTGCGTCCCGATTCAATACATCGTCCTCCAGCAGACTTGTCTCCATGGGTCGATTGCTGCCTCGGGCACCTTATGGCCGTTCTGCTGTGTCAAAGATTTTCGAATCGGACGAAAAACTGATAGTGAATTGTAACATTCAGAGCCACCTAATGACGATGGACCACGCAAATTGCGTCCCGATTCAATACATCGTCCTCCAGCCGAGTTGACTCCATGGGTCTATTGCTGCCTCGGGCACCTTATGGCCGTTCTGCTGTGAATCTAGATTATCGAATGGGACGAAAAACTGATAGTGAATTGTAACGTTCAGGTCCACCTAATGACGATGGATCACTCAAATTGCGTCCCGATTCAATACATCGTCCCCAGCCGACTTGTCTCCATGGGTCTATTGCTGCCTCGGGGACCTTATGGCCGTTCTGCTGTGAGTCAAAGATTTTCGAATCGGACGAAAAACTGATAGAGAATTGTAACTTTCAGGGCCACCTAATGACGATGCATCACTCAAATTGCGTCCCGATTCATTACATCGTCCTCCAGCAGACTTGTCTCCATGGGTCGATTGCTGCCTCGGGCACCTTATGGCCGTTCTGCTGTGTCAAAGATTTTCGAATCGGACGAAAAACTGATAGTGATTTGTAACATTCAGGGCCACCTAATGACGATGGACCACACAAATTGCGTTCCGATTCAGTACATCGTCCACTAGCCGACTTGACTCCATGGGACTATTGCTGCCTCGGGCAGCTGTGAGTCTTGATTATAGAATGGGATGAAAAACTGATAGTGGATTGTAACGTTCAGGGCCACCTAATGACGATGGATCACTCAAATTGCGTCCCGATTCAATACATCGTCCTCCAGCAGACTTGTCTCCAAGGGTCTATTGCTGCCTCGGGCACCTTATGGCCGTTCTGCTGTGAGTCTAGATTATCGAATGGGACGAAAAACTGATAGTGAATTGTAACATTCAGGGCCACCTAATGACGATGGACCACGCAAATTGCGTCCCGATTCAATACATTGTCCTCCAGCCGAGTTGACTCCATGGGTCTATTGCTGCCTTGGGCACCTTATGGTCGTTCTGCTGTGAATCTAGATTATCGAATGGGACGAAAAACTGATAGTGAATTGTAACGTTAAGGGCCACCTAATGACGATGGATCACTCAAATTGCGTCCCGATTCAATACATCGTCCCCAGCCGACTTGTCTCCATGGGTCTATTGCTGCCTCGGGCACCTTATGGCCGTTCTGCTGTGAGTCTAGATTAGCGAATGGGACGAAAAACTGATAGTGAATTGTAACGTTCAGGACCACCTAATGACGATGGATCACTCAAATTGCGTCCTGATTCAATACATCGTCCTCCAGCAGACTTGACTTCATGGGTCTACTGCTGCCTCGGGCACCTTATGGCCGTTCTGCTGTGAGTCAAAGATTTTCGAATCTTACGAAAAACTGATAGTGAATTGTAACTTTCAGGGCCACCTAATGACGATGGATCACTCAAATTGCGTCCCGATTCAATACATCGTCCTCCAGCAGACTTGTCTCCATGGGTCGATTGCTGCCTCGGGCACCTTATGGCCGTTCTGCTGTGTCAAAGATTTTCGAATCGGACGAAAAACTGATAGTGAATTGTAACATTCAGAGCCACCTAATGACGATGGACCACGCAAATTGCGTCCCGATTCAATACATCGTCCTCCAGCCGAGTTGACTCCATGGGTCTATTGCTGCCTCGGGCACCTTATGGCCGTTCTGCTGTGAATCTAGATTATCGAATGGGACGAAAAACTGATAGTGAATTGTAACGTTCAGGTCCACCTAATGACGATGGATCACTCAAATTGCGTCCCGATTCAATACATCGTCCCCAGCCGACTTGTCTCCATGGGTCTATTGCTGCCTCGGGGACCTTATGGCCGTTCTGCTGTGAGTTTAGATTATCGAATGGGACGAAAAACTGATAGTGAATTGTAACGTTCAGGGCCACCTAATGACGATGGAACACTCAAATTGCGTGCTGATTCAATACATCGTCCTCCAGCAGACTTGACTTCATGGGTCTATTGCTGCCTCGGGCACCTTATGGCCGTTCTGCTGTGAGTCAAAGATTTCCGAATCGGACGAAAAACTGATAGTGAATTGTAACTTTCAGGGCCACCTAATGACGATGGATCACTCAAATTGCGTCCCGATTCAATACATCGTCCTCCAGCAGACTTGTCTCCATGGGTCGATTGCTGCCTCGGGCACCTTATGGCCGTTCTGCTGTGAGTCAAAGATTTTCGAATCGAACGAAAAACTGATAGTGATTTGTAACATTCAGGGCCACCTAATGACGATGGACCACACAAATTGCGTCCCGATTCAGTACATCGTCCACTAGCCGACTTGACTCCATGGGACTATTGCTCTCGGGCACCTTATGGCCGTTCTGCTGTGAGTCTAGATTATAGATTGGGATGAAAAACTGATAGTGAATTGTAACGTTCAGGGCCACCTAATGACGATGGATCACTCAAATTGCGTCCCGCTTCAATACGTCGTCCTCCAGCAGACTTGTCTCCATGGGTCGATTGCTGCCTCGGGCACCTAATTGCCGTTCTGCTGTGAGTCAAAGATTTTCGTATCGGACGAAAAACTGATAGTGAATTGTAACGTTCAGGGCCACCTAATGACGATGGATCACTCAAATTGCGTCCCGATTCATTGCATCGTCCCCAGCCGACTTGTCTCCATGGGTCTATTGCTGCCTCGGGCACCTTATGGCCGTTCTGCTGTGAGTCTAGATTATCGAATGGGACGAAAAACTGATAGTGAATTGTAACGTTCAGGGCCTCCTAATGACGATGGATCACTCAAATTGCGTCCCGATTCAATACATCGTCCTCCAGCCGACTTGACTCCATGGGTCTATTGCTGCCTCGGGCACCTGATGGCCGTTCTGCTGTGAGTCTAGATTATCGAATGGGACGAAAAACTGATAGTGAATTGTAACGTGCAGTGCCTCCTAATGACGATGGTTCACTCAAATTGCGTCCCGATTCAATACGTCGTCCTCCAGCAGACTTGTCTCCATGGGTCGATTGCTGCCTCGGGCACCTAATGGCCGTTCTGCTGTGAGTCAAAGATTTTCGAATCGGACGAAAAACTGATAGTGAATTGTAACATTCAGGGCCACCTAATGACGATGGACCACGCAAATTGCGTCCCGATTCAATACATTGTCCTCCAGCCGAGTTGACTGCATGGGTCTATTGCTGCCTCGGGCACCTTATGGCCGTTCTGCTGTGAATCTAGATTATCGAATGGGACGAAAAACTGATAGTGAATTGTAACGTTCAGGGCCACCTAATGACGATGGATCACTCAAATTGCGTCCTGATTCAATACATCGTCCTCCAGCAGACTTGACTTCATGGGTCTATTGCTGCCTCGGGCAACTTATGGCCGTTCTGCTGTGAGTCAAAGATTTTCGAATCGGACGAAAAACTGAAAGTGATTTGTAACTTTCAGGGCCACCTAAAGACGATGGACCACACAAATTGCGTCCCGATTCAGTACATCGTCCACTAGCCGACTTGACTCCATGGGACTATTGCTGCCTCGGGCACCTTATGGCCGTTCTGCTGTGAGTCTAGATTATAGAATGGGATGAAAAACTGACAGTGAATTGTAACGTTCAGGGCCACCTAATGACGATGGATCACTCAAATTGCGTCCCGATTCAATACATCGTCCTCCAGCAGACTTGTCTCCATGGGTCTATTGCTGCCTCGGGCACCTTATGGCAGGCCTGCTGTGACTCAAAGATTTTCGAATCGGACGAAAAACTGATAGTGAATTGTAACGTTCAGGGCCTCCTAATGACGATGGAACACTCAAATTGCGTCCCGATTGAATACATCGTCCTCCAGCAGACTTGTCTCCATGCGTCTATTGCTGCCTCGGGCACCTTATGGCCGTTCTGCTGTGAGTCTAGATTATCGAATGGGACGAAAAACTGATAGTGAATTGTAACGTTCAGGGCCACCTAATGACGATGGATCACTCAAATTGCGTCCCGATTCAATACATCGTCCCCAGCCGACTTGTCTCCATGGGTCAATTGCTGCCTCGGGCACCTTATGGCCGTTCTGCTGTGAGTCTAGATTATCGAATGGGACGAAAAACTGATAGTGAATTGTAACGTTCAGGGCCACCTAATGACGATGGATCACTCAAATTGCGTCCTGATTCAATACATCGTCCTCCAGCAGACTTGACTTCATGGGTCTATTGCTGCCTCGGGCACCTTATGGCCGTTCTGCTGTGAGTCAAAGATTTTCGAATCGGACGAAAAACTGATAGTGAATTGTAATTTTCAGGGCCACCTAATGACGATGCATCACTCAAATTGCGTCCCGATTCAATACATCGTCCTCGAGCAGACTTGTCTCCATGGGACGATTGCTGCCTCGGGCACCTAATGGCCGTTCTGCTGTGAGTCAAAGATTTTCGAATCGGACGAAAAACTGATAGTGATTTGTAACATTCAGGGCCACCTAATGACGATGGACCACACAAATTGCGTCCCGATTCAGTACATCGTCCACTAGCCGACTTGACTCCATGGGTCTATTGCTGCCTCGGGCACCTTATGGCAGGCCTGCTGTGACTCAAAGATTTTCGAATCGGACGAAAAACTGATAGTGAATTGTAACGTCCAGGGCCTCCTAATGACGATGGAACACTCAAATTGCGTCCCGATTCAATACATCGTCCTCCAGCAGACTTGTCTCCATGCGTCTATTGCTGCCTCGGGCACCTTATGGCCGTTCTGCTGTGAGTCAAAGATTTTCGAATCGAACGAAAAACTGATAGTGATTTGTAACATTCAGGGCCACCTAATGACGATGGACCACACAAATTGCGTCCCGATTCAGTACATCGTCCACTAGCCGACTTGACTCCATGGGACTATTGCTCCCGGGCACCTTATGGCCGTTCTGCTGTGAGTCTAGATTATAGATTGGGATGAAAAACTGATAGTGAATTGTAACGTTCAGGGCCACCTAATGACGATGGATCACTCAAATTGCGTCCCGCTTCAATACGTCGTCCTCCAGCAGACTTGTCTCCATGGGTCGATTGCTGCCTCGGGCACCTAATGGCCGTTCTGCTGTGAGTCAAAGATTTTCGTATCGGACGAAAAACTGATAGTGAATTGTAACATTCAGGGCCACCTAATGACGATGGACCACGCAAATTGCGTCCCGATTCAATACATTGTCCTCCAGCCGAGTTGACTCCATGGGTCTATTGCTGCCTCGGGCACCTTATGGCCGTTCTGCTGTGAATCTAGATTATCGAATGGGACGAAAAACTGATAGTGAATTGTAACGTTCAGGGCCACCTAATGACGATGGATCACTCAAATTGCGTCCCGATACAATACATCGTCCCCAGCCGACTTGTCTCCATGGGTCTATTGCTGCCTAGGGCACCTTATGGCCGTTCTGCTGTGAGTCTAGATTATCGAATGGGACGAAAAACTGATAGTGAATTGTAACGTTCAGGGCCACCTAATGACGATGGATCACTCAAATTGCGTCCCGATTCATTGCATCGTCCCCAGCCGACTTGTCTCCATGGGTCTATTGCTGCCTCGGGCACCTTATGGCCGTTCTGCTGTGAGTCTAGATTATCGAATGGGACGAAAAACTGATAGTGAATTGTAACGTTCAGGGCCTCCTAATGACGATGGATCACTCAAATTGCGTCCCGATTCAATACATCGTCGTCCAGCCGACTTGACTCCATGGGTCTATTGCTGCCTCGGGCACCTTATGGCCGTTCTGCTGTGAGTCTAGATTATCGAATGGGACGAAAAACTGATAGTGAATTGTAACGTGCAGGGCCTCCTAATGACGATGGTTCACTCAAATTGCGTCCCGATTCAATACGTCGTCCTCCAGCAGACTTGTCTCCATGGGTCGATTGCTGCCTCGGGCACCTAATGGCCGTTCTGCTGTGAGTCAAAGATTTTCGAATCGGACGAAAAACTGATAGTGAATTGTAACATTCAGGGCCACCTAATGACGATGGACCACGCAAATTGCGTCCCGATTCAATACATTGTCCTCCAGCCGAGTTGACTGCATGGGTCTATTGCTGCCTCGGGCACCTTATGGCCGTTCTGCTGTGAATCTAGATTATCGAATGGGACGAAAAACTGATAGTGAATTGTAACGTTCATGGCCACCTAATGACGATGGATCACTCAAATTGCGTCCTGATTCAATACATCGTCCTCCAGCAGACTTGACTTCATGGGTCTATTGCTGCCTCGGGCAACTTATGGCCGTTCTGCTGTGAGTCAAAGATTTTCGAATCGGACGAAAAACTGATAGTGAATTGTAACTTTGAGGGCCACCTAATGACGATGGATCACTCAAATTGCGTCCCGATTCAATACATCGTCCTCCAGCAGACTTGTCTCCATGGGTCGATTGCTGCCTCGGGCACCTTATGGCCGTTCTGCTGTGAGTCAAAGATTTTCGAATCGGACGAAAAACTGATAGTGATTTGTAACATTCAGGGCCACCTAAAGACGATGGACCACACAAATTGCGTCCCGATTCAGTACATCGTCCACTAGCCGACTTGACTCCATGGGACTACTGCTGCCTCGGGCACCTTATGGCCGTTCTGCTGTGAGTCTAGATTATAGAATGGGATGAAAAACTGACAGTGAATTGTAACGTTCAGGGCCACCTAATGACGATGGATCACTCAAATTGCGTCCCGATTCAATACATCGTCCTCCAGCAGACTTGTCTCCATGGGCACCTTATGGCAGGCCTGCTGTGACTCAAAGATTTTCGAATCGGACGAAAAACTGATAGTGAATTGTAACGTTCAGGGCCTCCTAATGACGATGGATCACTCAAATTGCGTCCCGATTGAATACATCGTCCTCCAGCAGACTTGTCTCCATGCGTCTATTGCTGCCTCGGGCACCTTATGGCCGTTCTGCTGTGAGTCTAGATTATCGAATGGGACGAAAAACTGATAGTGAATTGTAACGTTCAGGGCCACCTAATGACGATGGATCACTCAAATTGCGTCCCGATTCAATACATCGTCCCCAGCCGACTTGTCTCCATGGGTCAATTGCTGCCTCGGGCACCTTATGGCCGTTCTGCTGTGAGTCTAGATTATCGAATGGGACGAAAAACTGATAGTGAATTGTAACGTTCAGGGCCACCTAATGACGATGGATCACTCAAATTGCGTCCTGATTCAATACATCGTCCTCCAGCAGACTTGACTTCATGGGTCTATTGCTGCCTCGGGCACCTTATGGCCGTTCTGCTGTGCGTCAAAGATTTTCGAATCGGACGAAAAACTGATAGTGAATTGTAACTTTCAGGGCCACCTAATGACGATGCATCACTCAAATTGCGTCCCGATTCAATACATCGTCCTCCAGCAGACTTGTCTCCATGGGACGATTGCTGCCTCGGGCACCTAATGGCCGTTCTGCTGTGAGTCAAAGATTTTCGAATCGGACGAAAAACTGATAGTGATTTGTAACATTCAGGGCCACCTAATGACGATGGACCACACAAATTGCGTCCCGATTCAGTACATCGTCCACTAGCCGACTTGACTCCATGGGTCTATTGCTGCCTCGGGCACCTTATGGCAGGCCTGCTGTGACTCAAAGATTTTCGAATCGGACGAAAAACTGATAGTGAATTGTAACGTCCAGGGCCTCCTAATGACGATGGAACACTCAAATTGCGTCCCGATTCAATACATCGTCCTCCAGCAGACTTGTCTCCATGCGTCTATTGCTGCCTCGGGCACCTTATGGCCGTTCTGCTGTGAGTCAAAGATTTTCGAATCGAACGAAAAACTGATAGTGATTTGTAACATTCAGGGCCACCTAATGACGATGGACCACACAAATTGCGTCCCGATTCAGTACATCGTCCACTAGCCGACTTGACTCCATGGGACTATTGCTCTCGGGCACCTTATGGCCGTTCTGCTGTGAGTCTAGATTATAGATTGGGATGAAAAACTGATAGTGAATTGTAACGTTCAGGGCCACCTAATGACGATGGATCACTCAAATTGCGTCCCGCTTCAATACGTCGTCCTCCAGCAGACTTGTCTCCATGGGTCGATTGCTGCCTCGGGCACCTAATGGCCGTTCTGCTGTGAGTCAAAGATTTTCGTATCGGACGAAAAACTGATAGTGAATTGTAACATTCAGGGCCACCTAATGACGATGGACCACGCAAATTGCGTCCCGATTCAATACATTGTCCTCCAGCCGAGTTGACTCCATGGGTCTATTGCTGCCTCGGGCACCTTATGGCCGTTCTGCTGTGAATCTAGATTATCGAATGGGACGAAAAACTGATAGTGAATTGTAACGTTCAGGGCCACCTAATGACGATGGATCACTCAAATTGCGTCCCGATTCAATACATCGTCCCCAGCCGACTTGTCTCCATGGGTCTATTGCTGCCTAGGGCACCTTATGGCCGTTCTGCTGTGAGTCTAGATTATCGAATGGGACGAAAAACTGATAGTGAATTGTAACGTTCAGGGCCACCTAATGACGATGGATCACTCAAATTGCGTCCCGATTCATTGCATCGTCCCCAGCCGACTTGTCTCCATGGGTCTATTGCTGCCTCGGGCACCTTATGGCCGTTCTGCTGTGAGTCTAGATTATCGAATGGGACGAAAAACTGATAGTGAATTGTAACGTTCAGGGCCTCCTAATGACGATGGATCACTCAAATTGCGTCCCGATTCAATACATCGTCCTCCAGCCGACTTGACTCCATGGGTCTATTGCTGCCTCGGGCACCTTATGGCCGTTCTGCTGTGAGTCTAGATTATCGAATGGGACGAAAAACTGATAGTGAATTGTAACGTGCAGGGCCTCCTAATGACGATGGTTCACTCAAAATGCGTCCCGATTCAATACGTCGTCCTCCAGCAGACTTGTCTCCATGGGTCGATTGCTGCCTCGGGCACCTAATGGCCGTTCTGCTGTGAGTCAAAGGTTTTCGAATCGGACGAAAAACTGATAGTGAATTGTAACATTCAGGGCCACCTAATGACGATGGACCACGCAAATTGCGTCCCGATTCAATACATTGTCCTCCAGCCGAGTTGACTCCATGGGTCTATTGCTGCCTCGGGCACCTTATGGCCGTTCTGCTGTGAATCTAGATTATCGAATGGGACGAAAAACTGATAGTGAATTGTAACGTTCAGGGCCACATAATGACGATGGATCACTCAAATTGCGTCCTGATTCAATACATCGTCCTCCAGCAGACTTGACTTCATGGGTCTATTGCTGCCTCGGGCAACTTATGGCCGTTCTGCTGTGAGTCAAAGATTTTCGAATCGGACGAAAAACTGATAGTGAATTGTAACTTTGAGGGCCACCTAATGACGATGGTTCACTCAAATTGCGTCCCGATTCAATACATCGTCCTCCAGCAGACTTGTCTCCATGGGTCGATTGATGCCTCGGGCACCTTATGGCCGTTCTGCTGTGAGTCAAAGATTTTCGAATCGGACGAAAAACTGATAGTGATTTGTAACATTCAGGGCCACCTAAAACGATGGACCACACAAATTGCGTCCCGATTCAGTACATCGTCCACTAGCCGACTTGACTCCATGGGACTATTGCTGCCTCGGGCACCTAATGGCCGTTCTGCTGTGAGTCTAGATTATAGAATGGGATGAAAAACTGACAGTGAATTGTAACGTTCAGGGCCACCTAATGACGATGGATCACTCAAATTGCGTCCCGATTCAATACATCGTCCTCCAGCAGACTTGTCTCCATGGGTCTATTGCTGCCTCGGGCACCTTATGGCAGGCCTGCTGTGACTCAAAGATTTTCGAATCGGACGAAAAACTGATAGTGAATTGTAACGTTCAGGGCCTCCTAATGACGGTGGAACACTCAAATTGCGTCCCGATTGAATACATCGTCCTCCAGCAGACTTGTCTCCATGCGTCTATTGCTGCCTCGGGCACCTTATGGCCGTTCTGCTGTGAGTCTAGATTATCGAATGGGACGAAAAACTGATAGTGAATTGTAACGTTCAGGGCCACCTAATGACGATGGATCACTCAAATTGCGTCCCGATTCAATACATCGTCCCCAGCCGACTTGTCTCCATGGGTCAATTGCTGCCTCGGGCACCTTATGGCCGTTCTGCTGTGAGTCTAGATTATCGAATGGGACGAAAAACTGATAGTGAATTGTAACGTTCAGGGCCACCTAATGACGATGGATCACTCAAATTGCGTCCTGATTCAATACATCGTCCTCCAGCAGACTTGACTTCATGGGTCTATTGCTGCCTCGGGCACCTTATGGCCGTTCTGCTGTGAGTCAAAGTTTTCGAATCGGACGAAAAACTGATAGTGAATTGTAACTTTCAGGGCCACCTAATGACGATGCATCACTCAAATTGCGTCCCGATTCAATACATCGTCCTCCAGCAGACTTGTCTCCATGGGACGATTGCTGCCTCGGGCACCTAATGGCCGTTCTGCTGTGAGTCAAAGATTTTCGAATCGGACGAAAAACTGATAGTGATTTGTAACATTCAGGGCCACCTAATGACGATGGACCACACAAATTGCGTCCCGATTCAGTACATCGTCCACTAGCCGACTTGACCCCATGGGTCTATTGCTGCCTCGGGCACCTTATGGCAGGCCTGCTGTGACTCAAAGATTTTCGAATCGGACGAAAAACTAATAGTGAATTGTAACGTCCAGGGCCTCCTAATGACGATGGAACACTCAAATTGCGTCCCGATTCAATACATCGTCCTCCAGCAGACTTGTCTCCATGCGTCTATTGCTGCCTCGGGCACCTTATGGCCGTTCTGCTGTGAGTCAAAGATTTTCGAATCGAACGAAAAACTGATAGTGATTTGTAACATTCAGGGCCACCTAATGACGATGGACCACACAAATTGCGTCCCGATTCAGTACATCGTCCACTAGCCGACTTGACTCCATGGGACTATTGCTCTCGGGCACCTTATGGCCGTTCTGCTGTGAGTCTAGATTATAGATTGGGATGAAAAACTGATAGTGAATTGTAACGTTCAGGGCCACCTAATGACGATGGATCACTCAAATTGCGCCCCGATTCAATACATCGTCCCCAGCCGACTTGTCTCCATGGGTCTATTGCTGCCTAGGGCACCTTATGGCCGTTCTGCTGTGAGTCTAGATTATCGAATGGGACGAAAAACTGATAGTGAATTGTAACGTTCAGGGCCACCTAATGACGATGGATCACTCAAATTGCGTCCCGATTCATTGCATCGTCCCCAGCCGACTTGTCTCCATGGGTCTATTGCTGCCTCGTGCACCTTATGGCCGTTCTGCTGTGAGTCTAGATTATCGAATGGGACGAAAAACTGATAGTGAATTGTAACGTGCAGGGCCTCCTAATGACGATGGTTCACTCAAATTGCGTCCCGATTCAATACGTCGTCCTCCAGCAGACTTGTCTCCATGGGTCGATTGCTGCCTCGGGCACCTAATGGCCGTTCTGCTGTGAGTCAAAGATTTTCGAATCGGACGAAAAACTGATAGTGAATTGTAACATTCAGGGCCACCTAATGACGATGGACCACGCAAATTGCGTCCCGATTCAATACATTGTCCTCCAGCCGAGTTGACTCCATGGGTCTATTGCTGCCTCGGGCACCTTATGGCCGTTCTGCTGTGAATCTAGATTATCGAATGGGACGAAAAACTGATAGTGAATTGTAACGTTCAGGGCCACCTAATGACGATGGATCACTCAAATTGCGTCCTGATTCAATACATCGTCCTCCAGCAGACTTGACTTCATGGGTCTATTGCTGCCTCGGGCAACTTATGGCCGTTCTGCTGTGAGTCAAAGATTTTCGAATCGGACGAAAAACTGATAGTGAATTGTAACTTTGAGGGCCACCTAATGACGATGGTTCACTCAAATTGCGTCCCGATTCAATACATCGTCCTCCAGCAGACTTGTCTCCATGGGTCGATTGCTGCCTCGGGCACCTTATGGCCGTTCTGCTGTGAGTCAAAGATTTTCGAATCGGACGAAAAACTGATAGTGATTTGTAACATTCAGGGCCACCTAAAACGATGGACCACACAAATTGCGTCCCGATTCAGTACATCGTCCACTAGCCGACTTGACTCCATGGGACTATTGCTGCCTCGGGCACCTAATGGCCGTTCTGCTGTGAGTCTAGATTATAGAATGGGATGAAAAACTGACAGTGAATTGTAACGTTCAGGGCCACCTAATGACGATGGATCACTCAAATTGCGTCCCGATTCAATACATCGTCCTCCAGCAGACTTGTCTCCATGGGTCTATTGCTGCCTCGGGCACCTTATGGCAGGCCTGCTGTGACTCAAAGATTTTCGAATCGGACGAAAAACTGATAATGAATTGTAACGTTCAGGGCCTCCTAATGACGGTGGAACACTCAAATTGCGTCCCGATTGAATACATCGTCCTCCAGCAGACTTGTCTCCATGCGTCTATTGCTGCCTCGGGCACCTTATGGCCGTTCTGCTGTGAGTCTAGATTATCGAATGGGACGAAAAACTGATAGTGAATTGTAACGTTCAGGGCCACCTAATGACGATGGATCACTCAAATTGCGTCCCGATTCAATACATCGTCCCCAGCCGACTTGTCTCCATGGGTCAATTGCTGCCTCGGGCACCTTATGGCCGTTCTGCTGTGAGTCTAGATTATCGAATGGGACGAAAAACTGATAGTGAATTGTAACGTTCAGGGCCACCTAATGACGATGGATCACTCAAATTGCGTCCTGATTCAATACATCGTCCTCCAGCAGACTTGACTTCATGGGTCTATTGCTGCCTCGGGCACCTTATGGCCGTTCTGCTGTGAGTCAAAGATTTTCGAATCGGACGAAAAACTGATAGTGAATTGTAACATTCAGGGCCACCTAATGACGATGGACCACGCAAATTGCGTCCCGATTCAATACATTGTCCTCCAGCCGAGTTGACTCCATGGGACTATTGCTGCCTCGGGCACCTTATGGCCGTTCTGCTGTGAATCTAGATTATCGAATGGGACGAAAAACTGATAGTGAATTGTAACGTTCAGGGCCACCTAATGACGATGGATCACTCAAATTGCGTCCTGATTCAATACATCGTCCTCCAGCAGACTTGACTTCATGGGTCTATTGCTGCCTCGGGCAACTTATGGCCGTTCTGCTGTGAGTCAAAGATTTTCGAATCGGACGAAAAACTGATAGTGAATTGTAACTTTGAGGGCCACCTAATGACGATGGATCACTCAAATTGCGTCCCGATTCAATACATCGTCCTCCAGCAGACTTGTCTCCATGGGTCGATTGCTGCCTCGGGCACCTTATGGCCGTTCTGCTGTGAGTCAAAGATTTTCGAATCGGACGAAAAACTGATAGTGATTTGTAACATTCAGGGCCACCTAAAGACGATGGACCACACAAATTGCGTCCCGATTCAGTACATCGTCCACTAGCCGACTTGACTCCATGAGACTATTGCTGCCTCGGGCACCTTATGGCCGTTCTGCTGTGAGTCTAGATTATAGAATGGGATGAAAAACTGACAGTGAATTGTAACGTTCAGGGCCACCTAATGACGATGGATCACTCAAATTGCGTCCCGATTCAATACATCGTCCTCCAGCAGACTTGTCTCCATGGGTCTATTGCTGCCTCGGGCACCTTATGGCAGGCCTGCTGTGACTCAAAGATTTTCGAATCGGACGAGAAACTGATAGTGAATTGTAACGTTCAGGGCCTCCTAATGACGATGGAACACTCAAATTGCGTCCCGATTGAATACATCGTCCTCCAGCAGACTTGTCTCCATGCGTCTATTGCTGCCTCGGGCACCTTATGGCCGTTCTGCTGTGAGTCTAGATTATCGAATGGGACGAAAAACTGATAGTGAATTGTAACGTTCAGGGCCACCTAATGACGATGGATCACTCAAATTGCGTCCCGATTCAATACATCGTCCCCAGCCGACTTGTCTCCATGGGTCAATTGCTGCCTCGGGCACCTTATGGCCGTTCTGCTGTGAGTCTAGATTATCGAATGGGACGAAAAACTGATAGTGAATTGTAACGTTCAGGGCCACCTAATGACGATGGATCACTCAAATTGCGTCCTGATTCAATACATCGTCCTCCAGCAGACTTGACTTCATGGGTCTATTGCTGCCTCGGGCACCTTATGGCCGTTCTGCTGTGAGTCAAAGTTTTCGAATCGGACGAAAAACTGATAGTGAATTGTAACTTTCAGGGCCACCTAATGACGATGCATCACTCAAATTGCGTCCCGATTCAATACATCGTCCTCCAGCAGACTTGTCTCCATGGGACGATTGCTGCCTCGGGCACCTAATGGCCGTTCTGCTGTGAGTCAAAGATTTTCGAATCGGACGAAAAACTGATAGTGATTTGTAACATTCAGGGCCACCTAATGACGATGGACCACACAAATTGCGTCCCGATTCAGTACATCGTCCACTAGCCGACTTGACCCCATGGGTCTATTGCTGCCTCGGGCACCTTATGGCAGGCCTGCTGTGACTCAAAGATTTTCGAATCGGACGAAAAACTAATAGTGAATTGTAACGTCCAGGGCCTCCTAATGACGATGGAACACTCAAATTGCGTCCCGATTCAATACATCGTCCTCCAACAGACTTGTCTCCATGCGTCTATTGCTGCCTCGGGCACCTTATGGCCGTTCTGCTGTGAGTCAAAGATTTTCGAATCGAACGAAAAACTGATAGTGATTTGTAACATTCAGGGCCACCTAATGACGATGGACCACACAAATTGCGTCCCGACTCAGTACATCGTCCACTAGCCGACTTGACTCCATGGGACTATTGCTCTCGGGCACCTTATGGCCGTTCTGCTGTGAGTCTAGATTATAGATTGGGATGAAAAACTGATAGTGAATTGTAACGTTCAGGGCCACCTAATGACGATGGATCACTCAAATTGCGCCCCGATTCAATACATCGTCCCCAGCCGACTTGTCTCCATGGGTCTATTGCTGCCTAGGGCACCTTATGGCCGTTCTGCTGTGAGTCTAGATTATCGAATGGGACGAAAAACTGATAGTGAATTGTAACGTTCAGGGCCACATAATGACGATGGATCACTCAAATTGCGTCCCGATTCATTGCATCGTCCCCAGCCGACTTGTCTCCATGGGTCTATTGCTGCCTCGGGCACCTTATGGCCGTTCTGCTGTGAGTCTAGATTATCGAATGGGACGAAAAACTGATAGTGAATTGTAACGTTCAGGGCCTCCTAATGACGATGGATCACTCAAATTGCGTCCCGATTCAATACATCGTCCTCCAGCCGACTTGACTCCATGGGTCTATTGCTGCCTCGTGCACCTTATGGCCGTTCTGCTGTGAGTCTAGATTATCGAATGGGACGAAAAACTGATAGTGAATTGTAACGTGCAGGGCCTCCTAATGACGATGGTTCACTCAAATTGCGTCCCGATTCAATACGTCGTCCTCCAGCAGACTTGTCTCCATGGGTCGATTGCTGCCTCGGGCACCTAATGGCCGTTCTGCTGTGAGTCAAAGATTTTCGAATCGGACGAAAAACTGATAGTGAATTGTAACATTCAGGGCCACCTAATGACGATGGACCACGCAAATTGCGTCCCGATTCAATACATTGTCCTCCAGCCGAGTTGACTCCATGGGTCTATTGCTGCCTCGGGCACCATATGGCCGTTCTGCTGTGAATCTAGATTATCGAATGGGACGAAAAACTGATAGTGAATTGTAACGTTCAGGGCCACCTAATGACGATGGATCACTCAAATTGCGTCCTGATTCAATACATCGTCCTCCAGCAGACTTGACTTCATGGGTCTATTGCTGCCTCGGGCAACTTATGGCCGTTCTGCTGTGAGTCAAAGATTTTCGAATCGGACGAAAAACTGATAGTGAATTGTAACTTTGAGGGCCACCTAATGACGATGGATCACTCAAATTGCGTCCCGATTCAATACATCGTCCTCCAGCAGACTTGTCTCCATGGGTCGATTGCTGCCTCGGGCACCTTATGGCCGTTCTGCTGTGAGTCAAAGATTTTCGAATCGGACGAAAAACTGATAGTGATTTGTAACATTCAGGGCCACCTAAAGACGATGGACCACACAAATTGCGTCCCGATTCAGTACATCGTCCACTAGCCGACTTGACTCCATGGGACTATTGCTGCCTCGGGCAACTTATGGCCGTTCTGCTGTGAGTCTAGATTATAGATTGGGATGAAAAACTGATAGTGAATTGTAACGTTCAGGGCCACCTAATGACGATGGATCACTCAAATTGCGCCCCGATTCAATACATCGTCCCCAGCCGACTTGTCTCCATGGGTCTATTGCTGCCTAGGGCACCTTATGGCCGTTCTGCTGTGAGTCTAGATTATCGAATGGGACGAAAAACTGATAGTGAATTGTAACGTTCAGGGCCACATAATGACGATGGATCACTCAAATTGCGTCCCGATTCATTGCATCGTCCCCAGCCGACTTGTCTCCATGGGTCTAT
The DNA here is from genome assembly GCF_023864275.1 of Schistocerca cancellata. Taxonomy (NCBI): domain Eukaryota; kingdom Metazoa; phylum Arthropoda; class Insecta; order Orthoptera; family Acrididae; genus Schistocerca; species Schistocerca cancellata. Next base: position 2,588,799 of record NC_064627.1, read on the forward strand.
TGCTGCCTCGGGCACCTTATGGCCGTTCTGCTGTGAGTCTAGATTATCGAATGGGACGAAAAACTGATAGTGAATTGTAACGTTCAGGGCCTCCTAATGACGATGGATCACTCAAATTGCGTCCCGATTCAATACATCGTCCTCCAGCCGACTTGACTCCATGGGTCTATTGCTGCCTCGTGCACCTTATGGCCGTTCTGCTGTGAGTCTAGATTATCGAATGGGACGAAAAACTGATAGTGAATTGTAACGTGCAGGGCCTCCTAATGACGATGGTTCACTCAAATTGCGTCCCGATTCAATACGTCGTCCTCCAGCAGACTTGTCTCCATGGGTCGATTGCTGCCTCGGGCACCTAATGGCCGTTCTGCTGTGAGTCAAAGATTTTCGAATCGGACGAAAAACTGATAGTGAATTGTAACATTCAGGGCCACCTAATGACGATGGACCACGCAAATTGCGTCCCGATTCAATACATTGTCCTCCAGCCGAGTTGACTCCATGGGTCTATTGCTGCCTCGGGCACCTTATGGCCGTTCTGCTGTGAATCTAGATTATCGAATGGGACGAAAAACTGATAGTGAATTGTAACGTTCAGGGCCACCTAATGACGATGGATCACTCAAATTGCGTCCTGATTCAATACATCGTCCTCCAGCAGACTTGACTTCATGGGTCTATTGCTGCCTCGGGCAACTTATGGCCGTTCTGCTGTGAGTCAAAGATTTTCGAATCGGACGAAAAACTGATAGTGAATTGTAACTTTGAGGGCCACCTAATGACGATGGATCACTCAAATTGCGTCCCGATTCAATACATCGTCCTCCAGCAGACTTGTCTCCATGGGTCGATTGCTGCCTCGGGCACCTTATGGCCGTTCTGCTGTGAGTCAAAGATTTTCGAATCGGACGAAAAACTGATAGTGATTTGTAACATTCAGGGCCACCTAAAGACGATGGACCACACAAATTGCGTCCCGATTCAGTACATCGTCCACTAGCCGACTTGACTCCATGGGACTATTGCTGCCTCGGGCAACTTATGGCCGTTCTGCTGTGAGTCTAGATTATAGAATGGGATGAAAAACTGACAGTGAATTGTAACGTTCAGGGCCACCTAATGACGATGGATCACTCAAATTGCGTCCCGATTCAATACATCGTCCTCCAGCAGACTTGTCTCCATGGGTCTATTGCTGCCTCGGGCACCTTATGGCAGGCCTGCTGTGACTCAAAGATTTTCGAATCGGACGAAAAACTGATAGTGAATTGTAACGTTCAGGGCCTCCTAATGACGATGGAACACTCAAATTGCGTCCCGATTGAATACATCGTCCTCCAGCAGACTTGTCTCCATGCGTCTATTGCTGCCTCGGGCACCTTATGGCCGTTCTGCTGTGAGTCTAGATTATCGAATGGGACGAAAAACTGATAGTGAATTGTAACGTTCAGGGACACCTAATGACGATGGATCACTCAAATTGCGTCCCGATTCAATACATCGTCCCCAGCCGACTTGTCTCCATGGGTCAATTGCTGCCTCGGGCACCTAATGGCCGTTCTGCTGTGAGTCAAAGATTTTCGAATCGGACGAAAAACTGATAGTGATTTGTAACATTCAGGGCCACCTAATGACGATGGACCACACAAATTGCGTCCCGATTCAGTACATCGTCCACTAGCCGACTTGACTCCATGGGTCTATTGCTGCCTCGGGCACCTTATGGCAGGCCTGCTGTGACTCAAAGATTTTCGAATCGGACGAAAAACTGATAGTGAATTGTAATGTCCAGGGCCTCCTAATGACGATGGAACACTCAAATTGCGTCCCGATTCAATACATCGTCCTCCAGCAGACTTGTCTCCATGCGTCTATTGCTGCCTCGGGCACCTTATGGCCGTTCTGCTGTGAGTCAAAGATTTTCGAATCGGACGAAAAACTGATAGTGAATTGTAACGTTCAGGGCCACCTAATGACGATGGATCACTCAAATTGCGTCCCGATTCAATACATCGTCCTCCAGCAGACTTGTCTCCATGGGTCTATTGCTGCCTCGGGCACCTTATGGCCGTTCTGCTGTGAGTCTAGATTATCGAATGTGACGAAAAACTGATAGTGAATTGTAACGTTCAGGGCCACCTAATGACGATGGATCACTCAAATTGCGTCCCGATTCAATACATCGTCCTCCAGCCGACTTGACTCCATGGGTCTATTGCTGCCTCGGGCACCTTATGGCCGTTCTGCTGTGAGTCTAGATTATCGAATGGGACGAAAAACTGATAGTGAATTGTAACGTTCAGGGCCTCCTAATGACGATGGATCACTCAAATTGCGTCCCGATTCAATACATCGTCCTCCAGCAGACTTGTCTCCATGCGACTATTGCTGCCTCGGGCACCTTATGGCAGGTCTGCTGTGACTCAAAGATTTTCGAATCGGACGAAAAACTGATAGTGAATTGTAACGTTCAGGGCCACCTAATGACGATGGATCACTCAAATTGCGTCCCGATTCAATACATCATCCTCCAGCAGACTTGTCTCCATGGGTCTATTGCTGCCTCGGTCACCTTATGGCAGGTCTGCTGAGACTCAAAGATTTTCGAATCGGACGAAAAACTGATAGTGAATTGTAACGTTCAGGGCCTCCTAATGACGATGGAACACTCAAATTGTGTCCCGATTCAATACATCGTCCTCCAGCAGACTTGTCTCCATGCGTCTATTGCTGCCTCGGGCACATTATGGCCGTTCTGCTGTGAGTCAAAGATTTTCGAATCGGACGAAAAACTGATAGTGAATTGTAACATTCAGGGCCACTTAATGACGATGGACCACGCGAATTGCGTCCCGATTCAATACATCGTCCTCCAGCCGAGTTGACTCCATGGGTCTATTGCTGCCTCGGGCACCTTATGGCCGTTCTGCTGTGAATCTAGATTATCGAATGGGACGAAAAACTGATAGTGAATTGTAACGTTCAGGGCCACCTAATGACGATGGATCACTCAAATTGCGTCCCGATTCAATACATCGTCCCCAGCCGACTTGTCTCCATGGGTCTATTGCTGCCGCGGGCACCTTATGGCCGTTCTGCTGTGAGTCTAGATTATCGAATGGGACGAAAAACTGATAGTGAATTGTAACGTTCAGGGCCACCTAATGACGATGGATCACTCAAACTGCGTCCTGATTCAATACATCGTCCTCCAGCAGACTTGACTTCATGGGTCTATTGCTGCCTCGGGCACCTTATGGCCGTTCTACTGTGAGTCAAAGATTTTCGAATCGGACGAAAAACTGTTAGTGAATTGTAACTTTCAGGGCAACCTAATGACGATGGATCAGTCAAATTGCGTCCCGATTCAATACATCGTCCTCAAGCAGACTTGTCTCCATGGGACGATTGCTGCCTCGGGCACCTTATGGCCGTTCTGCTGTGAGTCAAAGATTTTCGAATCGGACGAAAAACTGATAGTGATTTGTAACATTCAGGGCCACCTAATGACGATGGACCACACAAATTGCGTCCCGATTCAGTACATCGTCCACTAGCCGACTTGACTCCAAGGGACTATTGCTGCCTCGGGCACCTTATGGCCGTTCTGCTGTGAGTCTAGATTATAGAATGGGATGAAAAACTGATAGTGAATTGTAACGTTCAGGGCCACCTAATGACGATGGATCACTCAAATTGCGTCCCGATTCAATACATCGTCCTCCAGCAGACTTGTCTCCATGGGTCTATTGCTGCCTCGGGCACCTTATGGCAGGCCTGCTGTGACTCAAAGATTTTCGAATCGGACGAAAAACTGATAGTGAATTGTAACGTTCAGGGCCTCCTAATGACGATGGAACACTCAAATTGCGTCCCGATTCAATACATCGTCCTCCAGCAGACTTGTCTCCATGCGTCTATTGCTGCCTCGGGCACCTTATGGCCGTTCTGCTGTGAGTCAAAGATTTTCGAATCGGACGAAAAACTGATAGTGAATTGTAACATTCAGGGCCACTTAATGACGATGGACCACGCGAATTGCGTGCCGATTCAATACATCGTCCTCCAGCCGAGTTGACTCCATGGGTCTATTGCTGCCTCGGGCACCTTATGGCCGTTCTGCTGTGAATCTAGATTATCGAATGGGACGAAAAACTGATAGTGAATTGTAACGTTCAGGGCCACCTAATGACGATGGATCACTCAAATTGCGTCCCGATTCAATACATCGTCCCCAGCCGACTTGTCTCCATGGGTCTATTGCTGCCGCGGGCACCTTATGGCCGTTCTGCTGTGAGTCTAGATTATCGAATGGGACGAAAAACTGATAGTGAATTGTAACGTTCAGGGCCACCTAATGACGATGGATCACTCAAACTGCGTCCTGATTCAATACATCGTCCTCCAGCAGACTTGACTTCATGGGTCTATTGCTGCCTCGGGCACCTTATGGCCGTTCTACTGTGAGTCAAAGATTTTCGAATCGGACGAAAAACTGTTAGTGAATTGTAACTTTCAGGGCAACCTAATGACGATGGATCAGTCAAATTGCGTCCCGATTCAATACATCGTCCTCAAGCAGACTTGTCTCCATGGGACGATTGCTGCCTCGGGCACCTTATGGCCGTTCTGCTGTGAGTCAAAGATTTTCGAATCGGACGAAAAACTGATAGTGATTTGTAACATTCAGGGCCACCTAATGACGATGGACCACACAAATTGCGTCCCGATTCAGTACATCGTCCACTAGCCGACTTGACTCCAAGGGACTATTGCTGCCTCGGGCACCTTATGGCCGTTCTGCTGTGAGTCTAGATTATAGAATGGGATGAAAAACTGATAGTGAATTGTAACGTTCAGGGCCACCTAATGACGATGGATCACTCAAATTGCGTCCCGATTCAATACATCGTCCTCCAGCAGACTTGTCTCCATGGGTCTATTGCTGCCTCGGGCACCTTATGGCAGGCCTGCTGTGACTCAAAGATTTTCGAATCGGACGAAAAACTGATAGTGAATTGTAACGTTCAGGGCCTCCTAATGACGATGGAACACTCAAATTGCGTCCCGATTCAATACATCGTCCTCCAGCAGACTTGTCTCCATGCGTCTATTGCTGCCTCGGGCACCTTATGGCCGTTCTGCTGTGAGTCAAAGATTTTCGAAACGGACGAAAAACTGATAGTGAATTGTAACATTCAGGGCCACTTAATGACGATGGACCACGCGAATTGCGTGCCGATTCAATACATCGTCCTCCAGCCGAGTTGACTCCATGGGTCTATTGCTGCCTCGGGCACCTTATGGCCGTTCTGCTGTGAATCTAGATTATCGAATGGGACGAAAAACTGATAGTGAATTGTAACGTTCAGGGCCACCTAATGACGATGGATCACTCAAATTGCGTTGCGATTCAATACATCGTCCCCAGCCGACTTGTCTCCATGGGTCTATTGCTGCTTCGGGCACGGTATGGCCGTTCTGCTGTGAGTCTAGATTATCGAATGGGACGTAAAACTGATAGTGAATTGTAACATTCAGGGCCACCTAATGACGATGGATCACTCAAATTGCGTCCTGATTCAATACATCGTCCTCCAGCAGACTTGTCTCCATGGGTATATTGCTGCCTCGGGCACCTTATGGCAGGCCTGCTGTGACTCAAAGATTATCGAATCGGACGAAAAACTGATAGTGAATTGTAACGTCCAGGGCCTCCTAATGACGATGGAACACTCAAATTGCGTCCCGATTCAATACATCCTCCTCCAGCAGACTTGTCTCCATGCGTCTATTGCTGCCTCGGGCACCTTATGGCCGTTCTGCTGTGAGTCAAAGATTTTCGAATCGGACGAAAAACTGATAGTGAATTGTAACGTTCAGGGCCACCTAATGACGATGGATCACTCAAATTGCGTCCTGATTCAATACATCGTCCTCCAGCCGACTTGACTCCATGGGTCTATTGCTGCCTCGGGCACCTTATGGCCGTTCTGCTGTGAGTATAGATTATCGAATGGGACAAAAAACTGATAGTGAATTGTAACGTTCAGGTCCTCCTAATGACATGGATCACTCAAATTGCGTCCCGATTCAATACATCGTCATCCAGCCGACTTGACTCCATGGGTCTATTGCTGCCTCGTGCACCTTATGGCCGTTCTGCTGTGAGTCTAGATTATCGAATGGGACGAAAAACTGATAATGAATTGTAACGTTCAGGGCCTCCTAATGAGGATGGATCACTCAAATTGCGTCTCGATTGAATACGTCGTCCTCCAGCAGACTTGTCTCCATGGGTCGATTGCTGCCTGGGGCACCTAATGGCCGTTCTGCTGTGAGTCAAAGATTTTCGTATCGGACGAAAAAGTGATAGTGATTTGTAACATTCAGGGCCACCTAATGACGATGGACCACACAAATTGCGTCCCGATTCAGTACATCGTCCACTAGCCGACTTGACTCCATGGGACTATTGCTGCCTCGGGCAGCTGTGAGTCTAGATTATAGAATGGGATGAAAAACTGATAGTGAATTGTAACGTCCAGGGCCTCCTAATGACGATGGAACACTCAAATTGAGTCCCGATTCAATACATCGTCCTCCAGCAGACTTGTCTCCATGGGTCTATTGCTGCCTCGGGCACCTTATGGCCGTTCTGCTGTGAGTCTAGATTATCGAATGGGACGAAAAACTGATAGTGAATTGTAACGTGCAGGGCCTCCTAATGACGATGGTTCACTCAAATTGCGACCCGATTCAATACGTCGTCCTCCAGCAGACTTGTCTCCATGGGTCGATTGCTGCCTCGGGCACCTAATGGCCGTTCTGCTGTGAGTCAAAGATTTTCGAATCGGACGAAAAACTGATAGTGAATTGTAACATTCAGGGCCACCTAATGACGATGGACCACGCAAATTGCGTCCCGATTCAATACATTGTCCTCCAGCCGAGTTGACTCCATGGGTCTATTGCTGCCTCGGGCACCTTATGGCCGTTCTGCTGTGAATCTAGATTATCGAATGGGACGAAAAACTGATAGTGAATTGTAACGTTCAGGGCCACCTAATGACGATGGATCACTCAATTTGCGTCCTGATTCAATACATCGTCCTCCAGCAGACTTGACTTCATGGGTCTATTGCTGCCTCGGGCAACTTATGGCCGTTCTGCTGTGAGTCAAAGATTTTCGAATCGGACGAAAAACTGATAGTGAATTGTAACTTTGAGGGCCACCTAATGACGATGGATCACTCAAATTGCGTCCCGATTCAATACATCGTCCTCCAGCAGACTTGTCTCCATGGGTCGATTGCTGCCTCGGGCACCTTATGGCCGTTCTGCTGTGAGTCAAAGATTTTCGAATCGGACGAAAAACTGATAGTGATTTGTAACATTCAGGGCCACCTAAAGACGATGGACCACACAAATTGCGTCCCGATTCAGTACATCGTCCACTAGCCGACTTGACTCCATGGGACTATTGCTGCCTCGGGCACCTTATGGCCGTTCTGCTGTGAGTCTAGATTATAGAATGGGATGAAAAACTGACAGTGAATTGTAACGTTCAGGGCCACCTAATGACGATGGATCACTCAAATTGCGTCCCGATTCAATACATCGTCCTCCAGCAGACTTGTCTCCATGCGTCTATTGCTGCCTCGGGCACCTTATGGCCGTTCTGCTGTGAGTCAAAGATTTTCGAATCGGACGAAAAACTGATAGTGAATTGTAACATTCAGGGCCACTTAATGACGATGGACCACGCGAATTGCGTGCCGATTCAATACATCGTCCTCCAGCCGAGTTGACTCCATGGGTCTATTGCTGCCTCGGGCACCTTATGGCCGTTCTGCTGTGAATCTAGATTATCGAATGGGACGAAAAACTGATAGTGAATTGTAACGTTCAGGGCCACCTAATGACGATGGATCACTCAAATTGCGTTGCGATTCAATACATCGTCCCCAGCCGACTTGTCTCCATGGGTCTATTGCTGCCTCGGGCACGGTATGGCCGTTCTGCTGTGAGTCTAGATTATAGAATGGGATGAAAAACTGACAGTGAATTGTAACGTTCAGGGCCACCTAATGACGATGGATCACTCAAATTGCGTCCCGATTCAATACATCGTCCTCCAGCAGACTTGTCTCCATGGGTCTATTGCTGCCTCGGGCACCTTATGGCAGGCCTGCTGTGACTCAAAGATTTTCGGATCGGACGAAAAACTGATAGTGAATTGTAACGTTCAGGGCCTCCTAATGACGATGGAACACTCAAATTGCGTCCCGATTGAATACATCGTCCTCCAGCAGACTTGTCTCCATGCGTCTATTGCTGCCTCGGGCACCTTATGGCCGTTCTTCTGTGAGTCTAGATTATCGAATGGGACGAAAAACTGATAGTGAATTCTAACGTTCAGGGCCACCTAATGACGATGGATCACTCAAATTGCGTCCCGATTCAATACATCGTCCCCAGCCGACTTGTCTCCATGGGTCAATTGCTGCCTCGGGCACCTTATGGCCGTTCTGCTGTGAGTCTAGATTATCGAATGGGACGAAAAACTGATAGTGAATTGTAACGTTCAGGGCCACCTAATGACGATGGATCACTCAAATTGCGTCCTGATTCAATACATCGTCCTCCAGCAGACTTGACTTCATGGGTCTATTGCTGCCTCGGGCACCTTATGGCCGTTCTGCTGTGAGTCAAAGTTTTTCGAATCGGACGAAAAACTGATAGTGAATTGTAACTTTCAGGGCCACCTAATTACGATGCATCACTCAAATTGCGTCCCGATTCAATACATCGTCCTCCAGCAGACTTGTCTCCATGGGACGATTGCTGCCTCGGGCACCTAATGGCCGTTCTGCTGTGAGTCAAAGATTTTCGAATCGGACGAAAAACTGATAGTGATTTGTAACATTCAGGGCCACCTAATGACGATGGACCACACAAATTGCGTCCCGATTCAGTACATCGTCCACTAGCCGACTTGACTCCATGGGTCTATTGCTGCCTCGGGCACCTTATGGCAGGCCTGCTGTGACTCAAAGATTTTCGAATCGGACGAAAAACTGATAGTGAATTGTAACGTCCAGGGCATCCTAATGACGATGGAACACTCAAATTGCGTCCCGATTCAATACATCGTCCTCCAGCAGACTTGTCTCCATGCGTCTATTGCTGCCTCGGGCACCTTATGGCCGTTCTGCTGTGAGTCAAAGATTTTCGAATCGGACGAAAAACTGATAGTGAATTGTAACGTTCAGGGCCACCTAATGACGATGGATCACTCAAATTGCGTCCCGATTCAATACATCGTCCTCCAGCAGACTTGTCTCCATGGGTCTATTGCTGCCTCGGGCACCTTATGGCCGTTCTGCTGTGAGTCTAGATTATCGAATGTGACGAAAAACTGATAGTGAATTGTAACGTTCAGGGCCACCTAATGACGATGGATCACTCAAATTGCGTCCCGATTCAATACATCGTCCTCCAGCCGACTTGACTCCATGGGTCTATTGCTGCCTCGGGCACCTTATGGCCGTTCTGCTGTGAGTCTAGATTATCGAATGGGACGAAAAACTGATAGTGAATTGTAACGTTCAGGGCCTCCTAATGACGATGGATCACTCAAATTGCGTCCCGATTCAATACATCGTCCTCCAGCAGACTTGTCTCCATGCGGCTATTGCTGCCTCGGGCACCTTATGGCAGGTCTGCTGTGACTCAAAGATTTTCGAATCGGACGAAAAACTGATAGTGAATTGTAACGTTCAGGGCCACCTAATGACGATGGATCACTCAAATTGCGTCCCGATTCAATACATCATCCTCCAGCAGACTTGTCTCCATGGGTCTATTGCTGCCTCGGTCACCTTATGGCAGGTCTGCTGAGACTCAAAGATTTTCGAATCGGACGAAAAACTGATAGTGAATTGTAACGTTCAGGGCCTCCTAATGACGATGGAACACTCAAATTGTGTCCCGATTCAATACATCGTCCTCCAGCAGACTTGTCTCCATGCGTCTATTGCTGCCTCGGGCACATTATGGCCGTTCTGCTGTGAGTCAAAGATTTTCGAATCGGACGAAAAACTGATAGTGAATTGTAACATTCAGGGCCACTTAATGGCGATGGACCACGCGAATTGCGTCCCGATTCAATACATCGTCCTCCAGCCGAGTTGACTCCATGGGTCTATTGCTGCCTCGGGCACCTTATGGCCGTTCTGCTGTGAGTCTAGATTATCGAATGGGACGAAAAACTGATAGTGAATTGTAACGTTCAGGGCCACCTAATGACGATGGATCACTCAAACTGCGTCCTGATTCAATACATCGTCCTCCAGCAGACTTGACTTCATGGGTCTATTGCTGCCTCGGGCACCTTATGGCCGTTCTACTGTGAGTCAAAGATTTTCGAATCGGACGAAAAACTGTTAGTGAATTGTAACTTTCAGGGCAACCTAATGACGATGGATCAGTCAAATTGCGTCCCGATTCAATACATCGTCCTCAAGCAGACTTGTCTCCATGGGACGATTGCTGCCTCGGGCACCTTATGGCCGTTCTGCTGTGAGTCAAAGATTTTCGAATCGGACGAAAAACTGATAGTGATTTGTAACATTCAGGGCCACCTAATGACGATGGACCACACAAATTGCGTCCCGATTCAGTACATCGTCCACTAGCCGACTTGACTCCAAGGGACTATTGCTGCCTCGGGCACCTTATGGCCGTTCTGCTGTGAGTCTAGATTATAGAATGGGATGAAAAACTGATAGTGAATTGTAACGTTCAGGGCCACCTAATGACGATGGATCACTCAAATTGCGTCCCGATTCAATACATCGTCCTCCAGCAGACTTGTCTCCATGGGTCTATTGCTGCCTCGGGCACCTTATGGCAGGCCTGCTGTGACTCAAAGATTTTCGAATCGGACGAAAAACTGATAGTGAATTGTAACGTTCAGGGCCTCCTAATGACGATGGAACACTCAAATTGCGTCCCGATTCAATACATCGTCCTCCAGCAGACTTGTCTCCATGCGTCTATTGCTGCCTCGGGCACCTTATGGCCGTTCTGCTGTGAGTCAAAGATTTTCGAATCGGACGAAAAACTGATAGTGAATTGTAACATTCAGGGCCACTTAATGACGATGGACACGCGAATTGCGTGCCGATTCAATACATCGTCCTCCAGCCGAGTTGACTCCATGGGTCTATTGCTGCCTCGGGCACCTTATGGCAGGCCTGCTGTGACTCAAAGATTATCGAATCGGACGAAAAACTGATAGTGAATTGTAACGTCCAGGGCCTCCTAATGACGATGGAACACTCAAATTGCGTCCCGATTCAATACATCCTCCTCCAGCAGACTTGTCTCCATGCGTCTATTGCTGCCTCGGGCACCTTATGGCCGTTCTGCTGTGAGTCAAAGATTTTCGAATCGGACGAAAAACTGATAGTGAATTGTAACGTTCAGGGCCACCTAATGACGATGGATCACTCAAATTGCGTCCTGATTCAATACATCGTCCTCCAGCCGACTTGACTCCATGGGTCTATTGCTGCCTCGGGCACCTTATGGCCGTTCTGCTGTGAGTCTAGATTATCGAATGGGACAAAAAACTGATAGTGAATTGTAACGTTCAGGTCCTCCTAATGACATGGATCACTCAAATTGCGTCCCGATTCAATACATCGCCATCCAGCCGACTTGACTCCATGGGTCTATTGCTGCCTCGTGCACCTTATGGCCGTTCTGCTGTGACTCTAGATTATCGAATGGGACGAAAAACTGATAGTGAATTGTAACGTTCAGGGCCTCCTAATGAGGATGGATCACTCAAATTGCGTCTCGATTGAATACGTCGTCCTCCAGCAGACTTGTCTCCATGGGTCGATTGCTGCCTGGGGCACCTAATGGCCGTTCTGCTGTGAGTCAAAGATTTTCGTATCGGACGAAAAAGTGATAGTGATTTGTAACATTCAGGGCCACCTAATGACGATGGACCACACAAATTGCGTCCCGATTCAGTACATCGTCCACTAGCCGACTTGACTCCATGGGACTATTGCTGCCTCGGGCAGCTGTGAGTCTAGATTATAGAATGGGATGAAAAACTGATAGTGAATTGTAACGTCCAGGGCCTCCTAATGACGATGGAACACTCAAATTGCGTCCCGATTCAATACATCGTCCTCCAGCAGACTTGTCTCCATGGGTCTATTGCTGCCTCGGGCACCTTATGGCCGTTCTGCTGTGAGTCTAGATTATCGAATGGGACGAAAAACTGATTGTGAATTGTAACGTTCAGGGCCACCTAATGACGATGGATCACTCAAATTGCGTCCCGAATCAATACATCGTCCTCCAGCCGACTTGACTCCATGGGTCTGTTGCTGCCTCGGGCACCTTATGGCCGTTCTGCTGTGAGTCTAGATTATCGAATGGGACAAAAAACTGATAGTGAATTATAACGTTCAGGTCCTCCTAATGACGATGGATCACTCAAATTGCGTCCCGATTCAATACATCGTCCTCCAGCAGACTTGTCTCCATGGGTCTATTGCTGCCTCGGGCACCTTATGGCCGTTCTGCTGTGAGTCTAGATTATCGAATGGGACGAAAAACTGATAGTGAATTGTAACGTTCAGGGCCACCTAATGACGATGGATCACTCAAATTGCGTCCCGATTCAATACATCGTCCTCCAGCCGACTTGACTCCATGGGTCTATTGCTGCCTCGGGCACCTTATGGCCGTTCTGCTGTGAGTCTAGATTATCGAATGGGACGAAAAACTGATAGTGAATTGTAACGTTCAGGGCCTCCTAATGACGATGGATCACTCAAATTGCGTCCCGATTCAATACATCGTCCTCCAGCCGACTTGACTCCATGGGTCTATTGCTGCCTCGGGCACCTTATGGCCGTTCTGCTGTGAGTCTAGATTATCGAATGGACGAAAAACTGATAGTGAATTGTAACGTTCAGGGCCTCCTAATGACGATGGATCACTCAAATTGCGTCCCGATTCAATACGTCGTCCTCCAGCCGAGTTGACTCCGTGGGTCTATTGCTGCCTCGGGCACCTTATGGCCGTTCTGCTGTGAATCTAGATTATGGAATGGGACGAAAAACTGATAGTGAATTGTAACGTTCAGGGCCACTTAATGACGATGGATCACTCAAATTGCGTCCCGATTCAATACATCGTCCTCCAGCAGACTTGTCTCCATGCGTCTATTGCTGCCTCGGGCACCTTATGGCCGTTCTGCTGTGAGTCAAAGATTTTCGAATCGGACGAAAAACTGATAATGAATTGTAACATTCAGGGCCACTTAATGACGATGGACACGCGAATTGCGTGCCGATTCAATACATCGTCCTCCAGCCGAGTTGACTCCATGGGTCTATTGCTGCCTCGGGCACCTTATGGCAGGCCTGCTGTGACTCAAAGATTATCGAATCGGACGAAAAACTGATAGTGAATTGTAACGTCCAGGGCCTCCTAATGACGATGGAACACTCAAATTGCGTCCCGATTCAATACATCCTCCTCCAGCAGACTTGTCTCCATGCGTCTATTGCTGCCTCGGGCACCTTATGGCCGTTCTGCTGTGAGTCAAAGATTTTCGAATCGGACGAAAAACTGATAGTGAATTGTAACGTTCAGGGCCACCTAATGACGATGGATCACTCAAATTGCGTCCTGATTCAATACATCGTCCTCCAGCCGACTTGACTCCATGGGTCTATTGCTGCCTCGGGCACCTTATGGCCGTTCTGCTGTGAGTCTAGATTATCGAATGGGACGAAAAACTGATAGTGAATTGTAACGTTCAGGTCCTCCTAATGAGATGGATCACTCAAATTGCGTCCCGATTCAATACATCGTCATCCAGCCGACTTGACTCCATGGGTCTATTGCTGCCTCGTGCACCTTATGGCCGTTCTGCTGTGACTCTAGATTATCGAATGGGACGAAAAACTGATAGTGAATTGTAACTTTCAGGGCCTCCTAATGAGGATGGATCACTCAAATTGCGTCTCGATTGAATACGTCGTCCTCCAGCAGACTTGTCTCCATGGGTCGATTGCTGCCTGGGGCACCTAATGGCCGTTCTGCTGTGAGTCAAAGATTTTCGTATCGGACGAAAAAGTGATAGTGATTTGTAACATTCAGGGCCACCTAATGACGATGGACCACACAAATTGCGTCCCGATTCAGTACATCGTCCACTAGCCGACTTGACTCCATGGGACTATTGCTGCCTCGGGCAGCTGTGAGTCTAGATTATAGAATGGGATGAAAAACTGATAGTGAATTGTAACGTCCAGGGCCTCCTAATGACGATGGAACACTCAAATTGCGTCCCGATTCAATACATCGTCCTCCAGCAGACTTGTCTCCATGGGTCTATTGCTGCCTCGGGCACCTTATGGCCGTTCTGCTGTGAGTCTAGATTATCGAATGGGACGAAAAACTGATAGTGAATTGTAACGTTCAGGGCCACCTAATGACGATGGATCACTCAAATTGCGTCCCGAATCAATACATCGTCCTCCAGCCGACTTGACTCCATGGGTCTGTTGCTGCCTCGGGCACCTTATGGCCGTTCTGCTGTGAGTCTAGATTATCGAATGGGACAAAAAACTGATAGTGAATTATAACGTTCAGGTCCTCCTAATGACGATGGATCACTCAAATTGCGTCCCGATTCAATACATCGTCCTCCAGCAGACTTGTCTCCATGGGTCTATTGCTGCCTCGGGCACCTTATGGCCGTTCTGCTGTGAGTCTGGATTATCGAATGGGACGAAAAACTGATAGTGAATTGTAACGTTCAGGGCCACCTAATGACGATGGATCACTCAAATTGCGTCCCGATTCAATACATCGTCCTCCAGCCGACTTGACTCCATGGGTCTATTGCTGCCTCGGGCACCTTATGGCCGTTCTGCTGTGAGTCTAGATTATCGAATGGGACGAAAAACATAGTGAATTGTAACGTTCAGGGCCTCCTAATGACGATGGATCACTCAAATTGCGTCCCGATTCAATACATCGTCCTCCAGCCGACTTGACTCCATGGGTCTATTGCTGCCTCGGGCACCTTATGGCCGTTCTGCTGTGAGTCTAGATTATCGAATGGACGAAAAACTGATAGTGAATTGTAACGTTCAGGGCCTCCTAATGACGATGGATCACTCAAATTGCGTCCCGATTCAATACGTCGTCCTCCAGCCGAGTTGACTCCATGGGTCTATTGCTGCCTCGGGCACCTTATGGCCGTTCTGCTGTGAATCTAGATTATGGAATGGGACGAAAAACTGATAGTGAATTGTAACGTTCAGGGCCACCTAATGACGATGGATCACTCAAATTGCGTCCCGATTCAATACATCGTCCCCAGCCGACTTGTCTCCATGGGTCTATTGCTGCCTCGGGCACCTTATGGCCGTTCTGCTGTTAGTCTAGATTATCGAATGGGACGAAAAACCGTTAGTGAATTGTAACGTTCAGGGCCACCTAATGACGATGGAACACTCAAATTGCGTCCCGATTCAGTACATCGTCCACTAGCCGACTTGACTCCATGGGACTATTGCTGCCTCTGGCAGCTGTGAGTCTAGATTATAGAATGGGATGAAAAACTGATAGTGAATTGTAACGTTCAGGGCCACCTAATGACGATGGATCACTGAAATTGCGTCCCGATTCAATACATCGTCCTCCAGCAGACTTGTCTCCATGGGTCTATTGCTGCCTCGGGCACTTTATGGCAGGCCTGCTGTGACTCAAAGATTTTCGAATCGGACGAAAAACTGATAGTGAATTGTAACGTTCAGGGCCTCCTAATGACGATGGAACACTCAAATTGCGACCCGATTCAATACATCGTCCTCCAGCCGAGTTGACTCCATGGGTCTATTGCTGCCTCGGGCACCTTATGGCAGGCCTGCTGTGACTCTAAGATTTTCGAATCGGACGAAAAACTGATAGTGAATTGTAACGTCCAGGGCCTCCTAATGACGATGGAACACTCAAATTGCGTCCCGATTCAATACATCGTCCTCCAGCAGACTTGTCTCCATGCGCCTATTGCTGCCTCGGGCACCTTATGGCCGTTCTGCTTTTGAGTCAAAGATTTTCGAATCGGACGAAAAACTGATAGTGAATTGTAACGTTCAGGGCCACCTAATGACGATGGATCACTCAAATTGCGTCACGATTCAATACATCGTCCTCCAGCAGACTTGTCTCCATGGGACGATTGCTGCCTCGGGCACCTTATGGCCGTTCTGCTGTGAGTCAAAGATTTTCGAATCGGACGAAAAACTGATAGTGATTTGTAACATTCAGGGCCACCTAATGACGATGGACCACACAAATTGCGTCCTGATTCAGTACATCGTCCACTAGCCGACTTGACTCCATGGGACTATTGCAGCCTCGGGCACCTTATGGCCGTTCTGGTGTGAGTCTAGATTATAGAATGGGATGAAAAACTGATAGTGAATTGTAACGTTCAGGGCCACCTAATGAGGATGGATCACTGAAATTGCGTCCCGATTCAATACATCGTCCTCCAGCAGACTTGTCTCCATGGGTCTATTGCTGCCTCGGGCACCTTATGGCAGGCCTGCTGTGACTCAAAGATTTTCGAATCGGACGAAAAACTGATAGTGAATTGTAACGTTCAGGGCCTCCTAATGACGATGGAACACTCAAATTGCGACCCGATTCAATACATCGTCCTCCAGCCGAGTTGCCTCCATGGGTCTATTGCTGCCTCGGGCACCTTATGGCCGTTCTGCTGTGAGTCTAGATTATCGAATGGGACGAAAAACTGATAGTGAATTGTAACGTTCAGGGCCACCTAATGACGATGGATCACTCAAATTGCGTTCCGATTCAATACATCGCCCCAGCCGACTTGTCTCCATGGGTCTATTGCTGCCTCGGGCACCTTATGGCCGTTCTGCTGTGAGCCTAGATTATCGAATGGGACGAAAAACTGATAGTGAATTGTAACATTCAGGGCCACCTAATGACGATGGATCACTCAAATTGCGTCCTGATTCAAAACATCGTCCTCCAGCAGACTTGTCTCCATGGGTCTATTGCTGCCTCGGGCACCTTATGGCAGGCCAGCTGTGACTCAAAGATTTTCGAATCGGACGAAAAACTGATAGTGAATTGTAACGTCCAGGGCCTCCTAATGACGATGGAACACTCAAATTGCGTCCCGATTCAATACATCGTCCTCCAGCAGACTTGTCTCCATGCGTCTATTGCTGCCTCGGGCACCTTATGGCCGTTCTGCTGTGAGTCAGATTTTCGAATCGGACGAAAAACTGATAGTGAATTGTAACGTTCAGGGCCACCTAATGACGATGGATCACTCAAATTCCGTCCCGATTCAATACATCGTCCTCCAGCCGACTTGACTCCATGGGTCTATTGCTGCCTCGGGCACCTAATGGCCGTTCTGCTGAGAGTCTAGATTATCGAATGGGACAAAAAACTGATAGTGAATTATAACGTTCAGGTCCTCCTAATGACGATGGATCACTCAAATTGCGTCCCGATTCAATACATCGTCCTCCAGCAGACTTGTCTCCATGGGTCTATTGCTGCCTCGGGCAACTTATGGCCGTTCTGCTGTGAGTCTAGATTATCGAATGGGACGAAAAACTGATAGTGAATTGTAACGTTCAGGGCCACCTAATGACGATGGATCACTCAAATTGCGTCCCGATTCAATACATCGTCCTCCAGCCGACTTGACTCCATGGGTCTATTGCTGCCTCGGGCACCTTATGGCCGTTCTGCTGAGAGTCTAGATTATCGAATGGACGAAAAACTGATAGTGAATTGTAACGTTCAGGGCCTCCTAATGACGATGGATCACTCAAATTGCGTCCCGATTCAATACGTCGTCCTCCAGCAGACTTGTCTCCATGGGTCGATTGCTGCCTCGGGCTCCTAATGGCCGTTCTGCTGTGAGTCAAAGATTTTCGTATCGGACGAAAAACTGATAGTGAATTGTAACATTGAGGGCCACCTAATGACGATGGACCACGCAAATTGCGTCCCGATTCAATACATTGTCCTCCAGCCGAGTTGACTCCATTGGTCTAATGCTGCCTCGGGCACCTTATGGCCGTTCTGCTGTGAATCTAGATTATCGAATGGGACGAAAAACTGATAGTGAATTGTAACGTTCAGGGCCACCTAATGACGATGGATCACTCAAATTGCGTTCCGATTCAATAAATCGTCCCCAGCCGACTTGTCTCCATGGGTCTATTGCTGCCTCGGGCACCTTATGGCAGGCCTGCTGTGACTCAAAGATTTTCGAATCGGACGAAAAACTGATAGTGAATTGTAACGTTCAGGGCCTCCTAATGACGATGGATCACTCAAATTGCGTCCCGATTCAATACATCGTCCTCCAGCCGACTTGACTCCATGGGTCTATTGCTGCCTCGGGCACCTTATGGCCGTTCTGCTGTGAGTCTAGATTATCGAATGGACGAAAAACTGATAGTGAATTGTAACGTACAGGGCCTCCTAATGACGATGGATCACTCAAATTGCGTCCCGATTCAATACGTCGTCCTCCAGCAGACTTGTCTCCATGGGTCTATTGCTGCCTCGGGCACCTTATGGCCGTTCTGCTGTGAGTCTAGATTATCGAATGGGACGAAAAACTGATAGTGAATTGTAACGTTCAGGGCCACCTAATGACGATGGATCACTCAAATTGCGTCCCGATTCAATACATCGTCCTCCAGCCGACTTTCCTCAATGGGTCTATTGCTGCCTCGGGCACCTTATGGCCGTTCTGCTGTGAGTCTAGTTTATCGAATGGGACGAAAAACTGATAGTGAATTGTAACGTTCAGGGCCTCCTAATGACGATGGATCACTCAAATTGCGTCCCGATTCAATACATCGTCCTCCAGCCGACTTGACTCCATGGGTCTATTGCTGCCTCGGGCACCTTATGGCCGTTCTGCTGTGACTCTAGATTATCGAATGGGACGAAAAACTGATAGTGAATTGTAACGTTCAGGGCCACCTAATGACGATGGATCACCCAAATTGCGTCTCGATTCAATACGTCGTCCTCCAGCAGAGTTGTCTCCATGGGTCGATTGCTGCCTGGGGCACCTAATGGCCGTTCTGCTGTGAGTCAAAGATTTTCGTATCGGACGAAAAACTGATAGTGAATTGTAACATTCAGGGCCACCTAATGACGATGGACCACACAAATTGCGTCCCGATTCAGTACATCGTCCACTAGCCGACTTGACTCCATGGGACTATTGCAGCCTCGGGCAGCTGTGAGTCTAGATTATAGAATGGGATGAAAAACTGATAGTGAATTGTAACGTTCAGGGCCACCTAATGACGATGGATCACTGAAATTGCGTCCCGATTCAATACATCGTCCTCCAGCAGACTTGTCTCCATGGGTCTATTGCTGCCTCGGGCACCTTATGGCCGTTCTGCTGTTAGTCTAGATTATCGAATGGGACGAAAAACCGTTAGTGAATTGTAACGTTCAGGGCCACCTAATGACGATGGAACACTCAAATTGCGTCCCGATTCAGTACATCGTCCACTAGCCGACTTGACTCCATGGGACTATTGCTGCCCCTGGCAGCTGTGAGTCTAGATTATAGAATGGGATGAAAAACTGATAGTGAATTGTAACGTTCAGGGCCACCTAATGACGATGGATCACTGAAATTGCGTCCCGATTCAATACATCGTCCTCCAGCAGACTTGTCTCCATGGGTCTATTGCTGCCTCGGGCACTTTATGGCAGGCCTGCTGTGACTCAAAGATTTTCGAATCGGACGAAAAACTGATAGTGAATTGTAACGTTCAGGGCCTCCTAATGACGATGGAACACTCAAATTGCGACCCGATTCAATACATCGTCCTCCAGCCGAGTTGACTCCATGGGTCTATTGCTGCCTCGGGCACCTTACGGCAGGCCTGCTGTGACTCAAAGATTTTCGAATCGGACGAAAAACTGATAGTGAATTGTAACGTCCAGGGCCTCCTAATGACGATGGAACACTCAAATTGCGTCCCGATTCAATACATCGTCCTCCAGCAGACTTGTCTCCATGCGCCTATTGCTGCCTCGGGCACCTTATGGCCGTTCTGCTTTTGAGTCAAAGATTTTCGAATCGGACGAAAAACTGATAGTGAATTGTAACGTTCAGGGCCACCTAATGACGATGGATCACTCAAATTGCGTCACGATTCAATACATCGTCCTCCAGCAGACTTGTCTCCATGGGACGATTGCTGCCTCGGGCACCTTATGGCCGTTCTGCTGTGAGTCAAAGATTTTCGAATCGGACGAAAAACTGATAGTGATTTGTAACATTCAGGGCCACCTAATGACGATGGACCACACAAATTGCGTCCCGATTCAGTACATCGTCCACTAGCCGACTTGACTCCATGGGACTATTGCAGCCTCGGGCACCTTATGGCCGTTCTGGTGTGAGTCTAGATTATAGAATGGGATGAAAAACTGATAGTGAATTGTAACGTTCAGGGCCACCTAATGAGGATGGATCACTGAAATTGCGTCCCGATTCAATACATCGTCCTCCAGCAGACTTGTCTCCATGGGTCTATTGCTGCCTCGGGCACCTTATGGCAGGCCTGCTGTGACTCAAAGATTTTCGAATCGGACGAAAAACTGATAGTGAATTGTAACGTTCAGGGCCTCCTAATGACGATGGAACACTCAAATTGCGACCAGATTCAATACATCGTCCTCCAGCCGAGTTGCCTCCATGGGTCTATTGCTGCCTCGGGCACCTTATGGCCGTTCTGCTGTGAGTCTAGATTATCGAATGGGACGAAAAACTGATAGTGAATTGTAACGTTCAGGGCCACCTAATGACGATGGATCACTCAAATTGCGTTCCGATTCAATACATCGCCCCAGCCGACTTGTCTCCATGGGTCTATTGCTGCCTCGGGCACCTTATGGCCGTTCTGCTGTGAGCCTAGATTATCGAATGGGACGAAAAACTGATAGTGAATTGTAACATTCAGGGCCACCTAATGACGATGGATCACTCAAATTGCGTCCTGATTCAAAACATCGTCCTCCAGCAGACTTGTCTCCATGGGTCTATTGCTGCCTCGGGCACCTTATGGCAGGCCAGCTATGACTCAAAGATTTTCGAATCGGACGAAAAACTGATAGTGAATTGTAACGTCCAGGGCCTCCTAATGACGATGGAACACTCAAATTGCGTCCCGATTCAATACATCGTCCTCCAGCAGACTTGTCTCCATGCGTCTATTGCTGCCTCGGGCACCTTATGGCCGTTCTGCTGTGAGTCAAAGATTTTCGAATCGGACGAAAAACTGATAGTGAATTGTAACGTTCAGGGCCACCTAATGACGATGGATCACTCAAATTCCGTCCCGATTCAATACATCGTCCTCCAGCCGACTTGACTCCATGGGTCTATTGCTGCCTCGGGCACCTAATGGCCGTTCTGCTGTGACTCTAGATTATCGAATGGGACGAAAAACTGATAGTGAATTGTAACGTTCAGGGCCACCTAATGACGATGGATCACCCAAATTGCGTCTCGATTCAATACGTCGTCCTCCAGCAGAGTTGTCTCCATGGGTCGATTGCTGCCTGGGGCACCTAATGGCCGTTCTGCTGTGAGTCAAAGATTTTCGTATCGGACGAAAAACTGATAGTGAATTGTAACATTCAGGGCCACCTAATGACGATGGACCACGCAAATTGCGTCCCGATTCAATACATTGTACTCCAGCCGAGTTGACTCCATGGGTCTATTGCTGCCTCGGGCACCTTATGGCCGTTCTGCTGTGAATCTAGATTATCGGATGGGACGAAAAACTGATAGTGAATTGTAACGTTCAGGGCCACCTAATGACGATGGATCACTCAAATTGCGTCCCGATTCAATACATCGTCCTCCAGCCGACTTGACTCCATGGGTCTATTGCTGCCTCGGGCACCTTATGGCCGTTCTGCTGTGAGTCAAAGATTTTCGAATCGGACGAAAAACTGATAGTGATTTGTAACATTCAGGGCAACCTAATGACGATGGACCACACAAATTGCGTCCCGATTCAGTACATCGTCCACTAGCCGACTTGACTCCATGGGACTATTGCTGCCTCGGGCACCTTATGGCCGTTCTGCTGTGAGTCTAGATTATAGAATGGGATGAAAAACTGATAGTGAATTGTAACATTCAGGGCCACCTAATGACGATGGATCACTCAAATTGCGTCCTGATTCAATACATCGTCCTCCAGCAGACTTGTCTCCATGGGTCTATTGCTGCCTCGGGCACCTTATGGCAGGCCTGCTGTGACTCAAAGATTTTCGAATCGGACGAAAAACTGATAGTGAATTGTAACGTCCAGGGCCTCCTAATGACGATGGAACACTCAAATTGCGTCCCGATTCAATACATCGTCCTCCAGCAGACTTGTCTCCATGCGTCTATTGCTGCCTCGGGCACCTGATGGCCGTTCTGCTGTGAGTCAAAGATTTTCGAATCGGACGAAAAACTGATAGTGAATTGTAACGTTCAGGGACACCTAATGACGATGGATCACTCAAATTGCGTCCCGATTCAATACATCGTCCTCCAGCCGACTTGACTCCATGGGTCTATTGCTGCCTCGGGCACCTTATGGCCGTTCTGCTGTGAGTCTAGATTATCGAATGGGACAAAAAACTGATAGTGAATTGTAACGCTCAGGTCCTCCTAATGACGATGGATCACTCAAATTGCGTCCCGATTCAATACATCGTCCTCCAGCCGACTTGACTCCATGGGTCTATTGCTGCCTCGGGCACCTTATGGCCGTTCTGCTGTGAGTCTAGATTATCGAATGGACGAAAAACTGATAGTGAATTGTAACGTTCAGGGCCTCCTAATGACGATGGATCACTCAAATTGCGTCCCGATTCAATACGTCGTCCTCCAGCAGACTTGTCTCCATGGGTCGATTGCTGCCTCGGGCACCTAATGGCCGTTCTGCTGTGAGTCAAAGATTTTCGTATCGGACGAAAAACTGATAGTGAATTGTAACATTCAGGGCCACCTAATGACGATGGACCACGCAAATTGCGTCCCGATTCAATACATTGTCCTCCAGCCGAGTTGACTCCATGGGTCTATTGCTGCCTCGGGCACCTTATGGCCGTTCTGCTGTGAATCTAGATTATCGAATGGGACGAAAAACTGATAGTGAATTGTAACGTTCAGGGCCACCTAATGACGATGGATCACTCAAATTGCGTCCCGATTCAATACATCGTCCCCAGCCGACTTGTCTCCATGGGTCTATTGCTGCCTCGGGCACCTTATGGCCGTTCTGCTGTGAGTCTAGATTATCGAATGGGACGAAAAACTGATAGTGAATTGTAACGTTCAGGGCCACCTAATGACGATGGATCACTCAAATTGCGTCCCGATTCAATACATCGTCCTCCAGCCGACTTTCCTCAATGGGTCTATTGCTGCCTCGGGCACCTTATGGCCGTTCTGCTGTGAGTCTAGTTTATCGAATGGGACGAAAAACTGATAGTGAATTGTAAAGTTCAGGGCCTCCTAATGACGATGGATCACTCAAATTGCGTCCCGATTCAATACATCATCCTCCAGCCGACTTGACTCCATGGGTCTATTGCTGCCTCGGGCACCTTATGGCCGTTCTGCTGTGACTCTAGATTATCGAATGGGACGAAAAACTGATAGTGAATTGTAACGTTCAGGGCCACCTAATGACGATGGATCACCCAAATTGCGTCTCGATTCAATACGTCGTCCTCCAGCAGAGTTGTCTCCATGGGTCGATTGCTGCCTGGGGCACCTAATGGCCGTTCTGCTGTGAGTCAAAAATTTTCGTATCGGACGAAAAACTGATAGTGAATTGTAACATTCAGGGCCACCTAATGACGATGGACCACGCAAATTGCGTCCCGATTCAATACATTGTCCTCCAGCCGAGTTGACTCCATGGGTCTATTGCTGCCTCGGGCACCTTATGGCCGTTCTGCTGTGAATCTAGATTATCGGATGGGACGAAAAACTGATAGTGAATTGTAACGTTCAGGGCCACCTAATGACGATGGATCACTCAAATTGCGTCCCGATTCAATACATCGTCCTCCAGCCGACTTGACTCCATGGGTCTATTGCTGCCTCGGGCACCTTATGGCCGTTCTGCTGTGAGTCAAAGATTTTCGAATCGGACGAAAAACTGATAGTGATTTGTAACATTCAGGGCAACCTAATGACGATGGACCACACAAATTGCGTCCCTATTCAGTACATCGTCCACTAGCCGATTTGACTCCATGGGACTATTGCTGCCTCGGGCACCTTATGGCCGTTCTGCTGTGAGTCTAGATTATAGAATGGGATGAAAAACTGATAGTGAATTGTAACATTCAGGGCCACCTAATGACGATGGATCACTCAAATTGCGTCCTGATTCAATACATCGTCCTCCAGCAGACTTGTCTCCATGGGTCTATTGCTGCCTCGGGCACCTTATGGCAGGCCTGCTGTGACTCAAAGATTTTCGAATCGGACGAAAATCTGATAGTGAATTGTAACGTCCAGGGCCTCCTAATGACGATGGAACACTCAAATTGCGTCCCGATTCAATACATCGTCCTCCAGCAGACTTGTCTCCATGCGTCTATTGCTGCCTCGGGCACCTGATGGCCGTTCTGCTGTGAGTCAAAGATTTTCGAATCGGACGAAAAACTGATAGTGAATTGTAACGTTCAGGGCCACCTAATGACGATGGATCACTCAAATTGCGTCCCGATTCAATACATCGTCCCCAGCCGACTTGTCTCCATGGGTCTATTGCTGCCTCGGGCACCTTATGGCCGTTCTGCTGTGAGTCTAGATTATCGAATGGGACGAAAAACTGATAGTGAATTGTAACGTTCAGGGCCACCTAATGACGATGGATCACTCAAATTGCGTCCCGATTCAATACATCGTCCTCCAGCCGACTTTCCTCAATGGGTCTATTGCTGCCTCGGGCACCTTATGGCCGTTCTGCTGTGAGTCTAGTTTATCGAATGGGACGAAAAACTGATAGTGAATTGTAAAGTTCAGGGCCTCCTAATGACGATGGATCACTCAAATTGCGTCCCGATTCAATACATCGTCCTCCAGCCGACTTGACTCCATGGGTCTATTGCTGCCTCGGGCACCTTATGGCCGTTCTGCTGTGACTCTAGATTATCGAATGGGACGAAAAACTGATAGTGAATTGTAACGTTCAGGGCCACCTAATGACGATGGATCACCCAAATTGCGTCTCGATTCAATACGTCGTCCTCCAGCAGAGTTGTCTCCATGGGTCGATTGCTGCCTGGGGCACCTAATGGCCGTTCTGCTGTGAGTCAAAAATTTTCGTATCGGACGAAAAACTGATAGTGAATTGTAACATTCAGGGCCACCTAATGACGATGGACCACGCAAATTGCGTCCCGATTCAATACATTGTCCTCCAGCCGAGTTGACTCCATGGGTCTATTGCTGCCTCGGGCACCTTATGGCCGTTCTGCTGTGAATCTAGATTATCGGATGGGACGAAAAACTGATAGTGAATTGTAACGTTCAGGGCCACCTAATGACGATGGATCACTCAAATTGCGTCCCGATTCAATACATCGTCCTCCAGCCGACTTGACTCCATGGGTCTATTGCTGCCTCGGGCACCTTATGGCCGTTCTGCTGTGAGTCAAAGATTTTCGAATCGGACGAAAAACTGATAGTGATTTGTAACATTCAGGGCAACCTAATGACGATGGACCACACAAATTGCGTCCCTATTCAGTACATCGTCCACTAGCCGATTTGACTCCATGGGACTATTGCTGCCTCGGGCACCTTATGGCCGTTCTGCTGTGAGTCTAGATTATAGAATGGGATGAAAAACTGATAGTGAATTGTAACATTCAGGGCCACCTAATGACGATGGATCACTCAAATTGCGTCCTGATTCAATACATCGTCCTCCAGCAGACTTGTCTCCATGGGTCTATTGCTGCCTCGGGCACCTTATGGCAGGCCTGCTGTGACTCAAAGATTTTCGAATCGGACGAAAATCTGATAGTGAATTGTAACGTCCAGGGCCTCCTAATGACGATGGAACACTCAAATTGCGTCCCGATTCAATACATCGTCCTCCAGCAGACTTGTCTCCATGCGTCTATTGCTGCCTCGGGCACCTGATGGCCGTTCTGCTGTGAGTCAAAGATTTTCGAATCGGACGAAAAACTGATAGTGAATTGTAACGTTCAGGGCCACCTAATGACGATGGATCACTCAAATTGCGTCCCGATTCAATACATCGTCCTCCAGCCGACTTGACTCCATGGGTCTATTGCTGCCTCGGGCACCTTATGGCCGTTCTGCTGTGAGTCTAGATTATCGAATGGGACAAAAAACTGATAGTGAATTGTAACGCTCAGGTCCTCCTAATGACGATGGATCACTCAAATTGCGTCCCGATTCAATACATCGTCCTCCAGCAGACCTGTCTCCATGTGTCTATTGCTGCCTCGGGCACCTTATGGCCGTTCTGCTGTGAGTCTAGATTATCGAATGGGACGAAAAACTGCTAGTGAATTGTAACGTTCAGGGCCTCCTAATGACGATGGATCACTCAAATTGCGTCCCGATTCAATACATCGTCCTCCAGCCGACTTGACTCCATGGGTCTATTGCTGCCTCGGGCACCTTATGGCCGTTCTGCTGTGAGTCTAGATTATCGAATGGACGAAAAACTGATAGTGAATTGTAACGTTCAGGGCCTCCTAATGACGATGGATCACTCAAATTGCGTCCCGATTCAATACGTCGTCCTCCAGCAGACTTGTCTCCATGGGTCGATTGCTGCCTCGGGCACCTAATGGCCGTTCTGCTGTGAGTCAAAGATTTTCGTATCGGACGAAAAACTGATAGTGAATTGTAACATTCAGGGCCACCTAATGACGATGGACCACGCAAATTGCGTCCCGATTCAATACATTGTCCTCCAGCCGAGTTGACTCCATGGGTCTATTGCTGCCTCGGGCACCTTATGGCCGTTCTGCTGTGAATCTAGATTATCGAATGGGACGAAAAACTGATAGTGAATTGTAACGTTCAGGGCCACCTAATGACGATGGATCACTCAAATTGCGTCCCGATTCAATACATCGTCCCCACCCGACTTGTCTCCATGGGTCTATTGCTGCCTCGGGCACCTTATGGCCGTTCTGCTGTGAGTCTAGATTATCGAATGGGACGAAAAACTGATAGTGAATTGTAACGTTCAGGGCCACCTAATGACGATGGATCACTCAAATTGCGTCCCGATTCAATACATCGTCCTCCAGCCGACTTTCCTCAATGGGTCTATTGCTGCCTCGGGCACCTTATGGCCGTTCTGCTGTGAGTCTAGTTTATCGAGTGGGACGAAAAACTGATAGTGAATTGTAACGTTCAGGGCCTCCTAATGACGATGGATCACTCAAATTGCGTCCCGATTCAATACATCGTCCTCCAGCCGACTTGACTCCATGGGTCTATTGCTGCCTCGGGCACCTTATGGCCGTTCTGCTGTGACTCTAGATTATCGAATGGGACGAAAAACTGATAGTGAATTGTAACGTTCAGGGCCACCTAATGACGATGGATCACCCAAATTGCGTCTCGATTCAATACGTCGTCCTCCAGCAGAGTTGTCTCCATGGGTCGATTGCTGCCTGGGGCACCTAATGGCCGTTCTGCTGTGAGTCAAAGATTTTCGTATCGGACGAAAAACTGATAGTGAATTGTAACATTCAGGGCCACCTAATGACGATGGACCACGCAAATTGCGTCCCGATTCAATACATTGTCCTCCAGCCGAGTTGACTCCATGGGTCTATTGCTGCCTCGGGCACCTTATGGCACCTTATGGCGTAGATTATCGGATGGGACGAAAAACTGATAGTGAATTGTAACGTTCAGGGCCACCTAATGACGATGGATCACTCAAATTGCGTCCCGATTCAATACATCGTCCTCCAGCCGACTTGACTCCATGGGTCTATTGCTGCCTCGGGCACCTTATGGCCGTTCTGCTGTGAGTCAAAGATTTTCGAATCGGACGAAAAACTGATAGTGATTTGTAACATTCAGGGCAACCTAATGACGATGGACCACACAAATTGCGTCCCGATTCAGTACATCGTCCACTAGCCGACTTGACTCCATGGGACTATTGCTGCCTCGGGCACCTTATGGCCGTTCTGCAGTGAGTCTAGATTATAGAATGGGATGAAAAACTGATAGTGAATTGTAACATTCAGGGCCACCTAATGACGATGGATCACTCAAATTGCGTCCTGATTCAATACATCGTCCTCCAGCAGACTTGTCTCCATGCGTCTATTGCTGCCTCGGGCACCTTATGGCCGTTCTGCTGTGAGTCAAAGATTTTCGAATCGGACGAAAAACTGATAGTGAATTGTAACATTCAGGGCCACCTAATGACGATGGACCACGCAAATTGCGTCCCGATTCAATAC
Organism: Schistocerca cancellata; assembly: GCF_023864275.1. Lineage (NCBI taxonomy): Eukaryota > Metazoa > Arthropoda > Insecta > Orthoptera > Acrididae > Schistocerca > Schistocerca cancellata. The sequence continues at coordinate 2,617,449 of NC_064627.1, forward strand.
ATTGTCCTCCAGCCGAGTTGACTCCATGGGTCTATTGCTGCCTCGGGCACCTTATGGCCGTTCTGCTGTGAATCTAGATTATCGAATGGGACGAAAAACTGATAGTGAATTGTAACGTTCAGGGCCACCTAATGACGATGGATCACTCAAATTGCGTCCCGATTCAATACATCGTCCCCACCCGACTTGTCTCCATGGGTCTATTGCTGCCTCGGGCACCTTATGGCCGTTCTGCTGTGAGTCTAGATTATAGAATGGGATGAAAAACTGATAGTGAATTGTAACATTCAGGGCCACCTAATGACGATGGATCACTCAAATTGCGTCCTGATTCAATACATCGTCCTCCAGCAGACTTGTCTCCATGGGTCTATTGCTGCCTCGGGCACCTTATGGCAGGCCTGCTGTGACTCAAAGATTTTCGAATCGGACGAAAATCTGATAGTGAATTGTAACGTCCAGGGCCTCCTAATGACGATGGAACACTCAAATTGCGTCCCGATTCAATACATCGTCCTCCAGCAGACTTGTCTCCATGCGTCTATTGCTGCCTCGGGCACCTGATGGCCGTTCTGCTGTGAGTCAAAGATTTTCGAATCGGACGAAAAACTGATAGTGAATTGTAACGTTCAGGGCCACCTAATGACGATGGATCACTCAAATTGCGTCCCGATTCAATACATCGTCCTCCAGCCGACTTGACTCCATGGGTCTATTGCTGCCTCGGGCACCTTATGGCCGTTCTGCTGTGAGTCTAGATTATCGAATGGGACAAAAAACTGATAGTGAATTGTAACGCTCAGGTCCTCCTAATGACGATGGATCACTCAAATTGCGTCCCGATTCAATACATCGTCCTCCAGCAGACCTGTCTCCATGTGTCTATTGCTGCCTCGGGCACCTTATGGCCGTTCTGCTGTGAGTCTAGATTATCGAATGGGACGAAAAACTGCTAGTGAATTGTAACGTTCAGGGCCTCCTAATGACGATGGATCACTCAAATTGCGTCCCGATTCAATACATCGTCCTCCAGCCGACTTGACTCCATGGGTCTATTGCTGCCTCGGGCACCTTATGGCCGTTCTGCTGTGAGTCTAGATTATCGAATGGACGAAAAACTGATAGTGAATTGTAACGTTCAGGGCCTCCTAATGACGATGGATCACTCAAATTGCGTCCCGATTCAATACGTCGTCCTCCAGCAGACTTGTCTCCATGGGTCGATTGCTGCCTCGGGCACCTAATGGCCGTTCTGCTGTGAGTCAAAGATTTTCGTATCGGACGAAAAACTGATAGTGAATTGTAACATTCAGGGCCACCTAATGACGATGGACCACGCAAATTGCGTCCCGATTCAATACATTGTCCTCCAGCCGAGTTGACTCCATGGGTCTATTGCTGCCTCGGGCACCTTATGGCCGTTCTGCTGTGAATCTAGATTATCGAATGGGACGAAAAACTGATAGTGAATTGTAACGTTCAGGGCCACCTAATGACGATGGATCACTCAAATTGCGTCCCGATTCAATACATCGTCCCCACCCGACTTGTCTCCATGGGTCTATTGCTGCCTCGGGCACCTTATGGCCGTTCTGCTGTGAGTCTAGATTATCGAATGGGACGAAAAACTGATAGTGAATTGTAACGTTCAGGGCCACCTAATGACGATGGATCACTCAAATTGCGTCCCGATTCAATACATCGTCCTCCAGCCGACTTTCCTCAATGGGTCTATTGCTGCCTCGGGCACCTTATGGCCGTTCTGCTGTGAGTCTAGTTTATCGAATGGGACGAAAAACTGATAGTGAATTGTAACGTTCAGGGCCTCCTAATGACGATGGATCACTCAAATTGCGTCCCGATTCAATACATCGTCCTCCAGCCGACTTGACTCCATGGGTCTATTGCTGCCTCGGGCACCTTATGGCCGTTCTGCTGTGACTCTAGATTATCGAATGGGACGAAAAACTGATAGTGAATTGTAACGTTCAGGGCCACCTAATGACGATGGATCACCCAAATTGCGTCTCGATTCAATACGTCGTCCTCCAGCAGAGTTGTCTCCATGGGTCGATTGCTGCCTGGGGCACCTAATGGCCGTTCTGCTGTGAGTCAAAGATTTTCGTATCGGACGAAAAACTGATAGTGAATTGTAACATTCAGGGCCACCTAATGACGATGGACCACGCAAATTGCGTCCCGATTCAATACATTGTCCTCCAGCCGAGTTGACTCCATGGGTCTATTGCTGCCTCGGGCACCTTATGGCACCTTATGGCGTAGATTATCGGATGGGACGAAAAACTGATAGTGAATTGTAACGTTCAGGGCCACCTAATGACGATGGATCACTCAAATTGCGTCCCGATTCAATACATCGTCCTCCAGCCGACTTGACTCCATGGGTCTATTGCTGCCTCGGGCACCTTATGGCCGTTCTGCTGTGAGTCAAAGATTTTCGAATCGGACGAAAAACTGATAGTGATTTGTAACATTCAGGGCAACCTAATGACGATGGACCACACAAATTGCGTCCCGATTCAGTACATCGTCCACTAGCCGACTTGACTCCATGGGACTATTGCTGCCTCGGGCACCTTATGGCCGTTCTGCAGTGAGTCTAGATTATAGAATGGGATGAAAAACTGATAGTGAATTGTAACATTCAGGGCCACCTAATGACGATGGATCACTCAAATTGCGTCCTGATTCAATACATCGTCCTCCAGCAGACTTGTCTCCATGCGTCTATTGCTGCCTCGGGCACCTTATGGCCGTTCTGCTGTGAGTCAAAGATTTTCGAATCGGACGAAAAACTGATAGTGAATTGTAACGTTCAGGGCCACCTAATGACGATGGATCACTCAAATTGCGTCACGATTCAATACATCGTCCTCCAGCCGACTTGATTCCATGGGTCTATTGCTGCCTCGGGCACCTTATGGCCGTTCTGCTGTGAGTCTAGATTATCGAATGGGACGAAAAACTGCTAGTGAATTGTAACGTTCAGGGCCTCCTAATGACGATGGATCACTCAAATTGCGTCCCGATTCAATACATCGTCCTCCAGCCGACTTGATTCCATGGGTCTATTGCTGCCTCGGGCACCTTATGGCCGTTCTGCTGTGAGTCTAGATTATCGAATGGACGAAAAACTGATAGTGAATTGTAACGTTCAGGGCCTCCTAATGACGATGGATCACTCAAATTGCGTCCCGATTCAATACGTCGTCCTCCAGCAGACTTGTCTCCATGGGTCGATTGCTGCCTCGGGCACCTAATGGCCGTTCTGCTGTGAGTCAAAGATTTTCGTATCGGACGAAAAACTGATAGTGAATTGTAACATTCAGGGCCACCTAATGACGATGGACCACGCAAATTGCGTCCCGATTCAATACATTGTCCTCCAGCCGAGTTGACTCCATGGGTCTATTGCTGCCTCGGGCACCTTATGGCCGTTCTGCTGTGAATCTAGATTATCGAATGGGACGAAAAACTGATAGTGAATTGTAACGTTCAGGGCCACCTAATGACGATGGATCACTCAAATTGCGTCCCGATTCAATACATCGTCCCCACCCGACTTGTCTCCATGGGTCTATTGCTGCCTCGGGCACCTTATGGCCGTTCTGCTGTGAGTCTAGATTATAGAATGGGATGAAAAACTGATAGTGAATTGTAACATTCAGGGCCACCTAATGACGATGGATCACTCAAATTGCGTCCTGATTCAATACATCGTCCTCCAGCAGACTTGTCTCCATGGGTCTATTGCTGCCTCGGGCACCTTATGGCAGGCCTGCTGTGACTCAAAGATTTTCGAATCGGACGAAAAACTGATAGTGAATTGTAACGTCCAGGGCCTCCTAATGACGATGGAACACTCAAATTGCGTCCCGATTCAATACATCGTCCTCCAGCAGACTTGTCTCCATGCGTCTATTGCTGCCTCGGGCACCTGATGGCCGTTCTGCTGTGAGTCAAAGATTTTCGAATCGGACGAAAAACTGATAGTGAATTGTAACGTTCAGGGCCACCTAATGACGATGGATCACTCAAATTGCGTCCCGATTCAATACATCGTCCTCCAGCCGACTTGACTCCATGGGTCTATTGCTGCCTCGGGCACCTTATGGCCGTTCTGCTGTGAGTCTAGATTATCGAATGGGACAAAAAACTGATAGTGAATTGTAACGCTCAGGTCCTCCTAATGACGATGGATCACTCAAATTGCGTCCCGATTCAATACATCGTCCTCCAGCAGACCTGTCTCCATGTGTCTATTGCTGCCTCGGGCACCTTATGGCCGTTCTGCTGTGAGTCTAGATTATCGAATGGGACGAAAAACTGCTAGTGAATTGTAACGTTCAGGGCCTCCTAATGACGATGGATCACTCAAATTGCGTCCCGATTCAATACATCGTCCTCCAGCCGACTTGACTCCATGGGTCTATTGCTGCCTCGGGCACCTTATGGCCGTTCTGCTGTGAGTCTAGATTATCGAATGGACGAAAAACTGATAGTGAATTGTAACGTTCAGGGCCTCCTAATGACGATGGATCACTCAAATTGCGTCCCGATTCAATACGTCGTCCTCCAGCAGACTTGTCTCCATGGGTCGATTGCTGCCTCGGGCACCTAATGGCCGTTCTGCTGTGAGTCAAAGATTTTCGTATCGGACGAAAAACTGATAGTGAATTGTAACATTCAGGGCCACCTAATGACGATGGACCACGCAAATTGCGTCCCGATTCAATACATTGTCCTCCAGCCGAGTTGACTCCATGGGTCTATTGCTGCCTCGGGCACCTTATGGCCGTACTGCTGTGAATCTAGATTATCGAATGGGACGAAAAACTGATAGTGAATTGTAACGTTCAGGGCCACCTAATGACGATGGATCACTCAAATTGCGTCCCGATTCAATACATCGTCCCCACCCGACTTGTCTCCATGGGTCTATTGCTGCCTCGGGCACCTTATGGCCGTTCTGCTGTGAGTCTAGATTATCGAATGGGACGAAAAACTGATAGTGAATTGTAACGTTCAGGGCCACCTAATGACGATGGATCACTCAAATTGCGTCCCGATTCAATACATCGTCCTCCAGCCGACTTTCCTCAATGGGTCTATTGCTGCCTCGGGCACCTTATGGCCGTTCTGCTGTGAGTCTAGTTTATCGAATGGGACGAAAAACTGATAGTGAATTGTAACGTTCAGGGCCTCCTAATGACGATGGATCACTCAAATTGCGTCCCGATTCAATACATCGTCCTCCAGCCGACTTGACTCCATGGGTCTATTGCTGCCTCGGGCACCTTATGGCCGTTCTGCTGTGACTCTAGATTATCGAATGGGACGAAAAACTGATAGTGAATTGTAACGTTCAGGGCCACCTAATGACGATGGATCACCCAAATTGCGTCTCGATTCAATACGTCGTCCTCCAGCAGAGTTGTCTCCATGGGTCGATTGCTGCCTGGGGCACCTAATGGCCGTTCTGCTGTGAGTCAAAGATTTTCGTATCGGACGAAAAACTGATAGTGAATTGTAACATTCAGGGCCACCTAATGACGATGGACCACGCAAATTGCGTCCCGATTCAATACATTGTCCTCCAGCCGAGTTGACTCCATGGGTCTATTGCTGCCTCGGGCACCTTATGGCCGTTCTGCTGTGAGTCAAAGATTTTCGAATCGGACGAAAAACTGATAGTGATTTGTAACATTCGGGGCAACCTAATGACGATGGACCACACAAATTGCGTCCCGATTCAGTACATCGTCCACTAGCCGACTTGACTCCATGGGACTATTGCTGCCTCGGGCACCTTATGGCCGTTCTGCAGTGAGTCTAGATTATAGAATGGGATGAAAAACTGATAGTGAATTGTAACATTCAGGGCCACCTAATGACGATGGATCACTCAAATTGCGTCCTGATTCAATACATCGTCCTCCAGCAGACTTGTCTCCATGCGTCTATTGCTGCCTCGGGCACCTTATGGCCGTTCTGCTGTGAGTCAAAGATTTTCGAATCGGACGAAAAACTGATAGTGAATTGTAACGTTCAGGGCCACCTAATGACGATGGATCACTCAAATTGCGTCACGATTCAATACATCGTCCTCCAGCCGACTTGATTCCATGGGTTTATTGCTGCCTCGGGCACCTTATGGCCGTTCTGCTGTGAGTCTAGATTATCGAATGGGACGAAAAACTGCTAGTGAATTGTAACGTTCAGGGCCTCCTAATGACGATGGATCACTCAAATTGCGTCCCGATTCAATACATCGTCCTCCAGCCGACTTGATTCCATGGGTCTATTGCTGCCTCGGGCACCTTATGGCCGTTCTGCTGTGAGTCTAGATTATCGAATGGACGAAAAACTGATAGTGAATTGTAACGTTCAGGGCCTCCTAATGACGATGGATCACTCAAATTGCGTCCCGATTCAATACGTCGTCCTCCAGCAGACTTGTCTCCATGGGTCGATTGCTGCCTCGGGCACCTAATGGCCGTTCTGCTGTGAGTCAAAGATTTTCGTATCGGACGAAAAACTGATAGTGAATTGTAACATTCAGGGCCACCTAATGACGATGGACCACGCAAATTGCGTCCCGATTCAATACATTGTCCTCCAGCCGAGTTGACTCCATGGGTCTATTGCTGCCTCGGGCACCTTATGGCCGTTCTGCTGTGAATCTAGATTATCGAATGGGACGAAAAACTGATAGTGAATTGTAACGTTCAGGGCCACCTAATGACGATGGATCACTCAAATTGCGTCCCGATTCAATACATCGTCCCCACCCGACTTGTCTCCATGGGTCTATTGCTGCCTCGGGCACCTTATGGCCGTTCTGCTGTGAGTCTAGATTATAGAATGGGATGAAAAACTGATAGTGAATTGTAACATTCAGGGCCACCTAATGACGATGGATCACTCAAATTGCGTCCTGATTCAATACATCGTCCTCCAGCAGACTTGTCTCCATGGGTCTATTGCTGCCTCGGGCACCTTATGGCAGGCCTGCTGTGACTCAAAGATTTTCGAATCGGACGAAAAACTGGTAGTGAATTGTAACGTCCAGGGCCTCCTAATGACGATGGAACACTCAAATTGCGTCCCGATTCAATACATCGTCCTCCAGCAGACTTGTCTCCATGCGTCTATTGCTGCCTCGGGCACCTGATGGCCGTTCTGCTGTGAGTCAAAGATTTTCGAATCGGACGAAAAACTGATAGTGAATTGTAACGTTCAGGGCCACCTAATGACGATGGATCACTCAAATTGCGTCCCGATTCAATACATCGTCCTCCAGCCGACTTGACTCCATGGGTCTATTGCTGCCTCGGGCACCTTATGGCCGTTCTGCTGTGAGTCTAGATTATCGAATGGGACAAAAAACTGATAGTGAATTGTAACGTTCAGGTCCTCCTAATGACGATGGATCACTCAAATTGCGTCCCGATTCAATACATCGTCCTCCAGCAGACCTGTCTCCATGTGTCTATTGCTGCCTCGGGCACCTTATGGCCGTTCTGCTGTGAGTCTAGATTATCGAATGGGACGAAAAACTGCTAGTGAATTGTAACGTTCAGGGCCTCCTAATGACGATGGATCACTCAAATTGCGTCCCGATTCAATACATCGTCCTCCAGCCGACTTGACTCCATGGGTCTATTGCTGCCTCGGGCACCTTATGGCCGTTCTGCTGTGAGTCTAGATTATCGAATGGACGAAAAACTGATAGTGAATTGTAACGTTCAGGGCCTCCTAATGACGATGGATCACTCAAATTGCGTCCCGATTCAATACGTCGTCCTCCAGCAGACTTGTCTCCATGGGTCGATTGCTGCCTCGGGCACCTAATGGCCGTTCTGCTGTGAGTCAAAGATTTTCGTATCGGACGAAAAACTGATAGTGAATTGTAACATTCAGGGCCACCTAATGACGATGGACCACGCAAATTGCGTCCCGATTCAATACATTGTCCTCCAGCCGAGTTGACTCCATGGGTCTATTGCTGCCTCGGGCACCTTATGGCCGTTCTGCTGTGAATCTAGATTATCGAATGGGACGAAAAACTGATAGTGAATTGTAACGTTCAGGGCCACCTAATGACGATGGATCACTCAAATTGCGTCCCGATTCAATACATCGTCCCCACCCGACTTGTCTCCATGGGTCTATTGCTGCCTCGGGCACCTTATGGCCGTTCTGCTGTGAGTCTAGATTATCGAATGGGACGAAAAACTGATAGTGAATTGTAACGTTCAGGGCCACCTAATGACGATGGATCACTCAAATTGAGTCCCGATTCAATACATCGTCCTCCAGCCGACTTTCCTCAATGGGTCTATTGCTGCCTCGGGCACCTTATGGCCGTTCTGCTGTGAGTCTAGTTTATCGAATGGGACGAAAAACTGATAGTGAATTGTAACGTTCAGGGCCTCCTAATGACGATGGATCACTCAAATTGCGTCCCGATTCAATACATCGTCCTCCAGCCGACTTGACTCCATGGGTCTATTGCTGCCTCGGGCACCTTATGGCCGTTCTGCTGTGACTCTAGATTATCGAATGGGACGAAAAACTGATAGTGAATTGTAACGTTCAGGGCCACCTAATGACGATGGATCACCCAAATTGCGTCTCGATTCAATACGTCGTCCTCCAGCAGAGTTGTCTCCATGGGTCGATTGCTGCCTGGGGCACCTAATGGCCGTTCTGCTGTGAGTCAAAGATTTTCGTATCGGACGAAAAACTGATAGTGAATTGTAACATTCAGGGCCACCTAATGACGATGGACCACGCAAATTGCTTCCCGATTCAATACATTGTCCTCCAGCCGAGTTGACTCCATGGGTCTATTGCTGCCTCGGGCACCTTATGGCCGTTCTGCTGTGAATCTAGATTATCGGATGGGACGAAAAACTGATAGTGAATTGTAACGTTCAGGGCCACCTAATGACGATGGATCACTCAAATTGCGTCCCGATTCAATACATCGTCCTCCAGCCGACTTGACTCCATGGGTCTATTGCTGCCTCGGGCACCTTATGGCCGTTCTGCTGTGAGTCAAAGATTTTCGAATCGGACGAAAAACTGATAGTGATTTGTAACATTCAGGGCAACCTAATGACGATGGACCACACAAATTGCGTCCCGATTCAGTACATCGTCCACTAGCCGACTTGACTCCATGGGACTATTGCTGCCTCGGGCACCTTATGGCCGTTCTGCTGTGAGTCTAGATTATAGAATGGGATGAAAAACTGATAGTGAATTGTAACATTCAGGGCCACCTAATGACGATGGATCACTCAAATTGCGTCCTGATTCAATACATCGTCCTCCAGCAGACTTGTCTCCATGTGTCTATTGCTTCCTCGGGCACCTTATGGCAGGCCTGCTGTGACTCAAAGATTTTCGAATCGGACGAAAAACTGATAGTGAATTGTAACGTCCAGGGCTTCCTAATGACGATGGAACACTCAAATTGCGTCCCGATTCAATACATCGTCCTCCAGCAGACTTGTCTCCATGCGTCTATTGCTGCCTCGGGCACCTTATGGCCGTTCTGCTGTGAGTCAAAGATTTTCGAATCGGACGAAAAACTGATAGTGAATTGTAACGTTCAGGGCCACCTAATGACGATGGATCACTCAAATTGCGTCCCGATTCAATACATCGTCCTCCAGCCGACTTGATTGCATGGGTCTATTGCTGCCTCGGGCACCTTATGGCCGTTCTGCTGTGAGTCTAGATTATCGAATGGGACGAAAAACTGCTAGTGAATTGTAACGTTCAGGGCCTCCTAATGACGATGGATCACTCAAATTGCGTCCCGATTCAATACATCGTCCTCCAGCCGACTTGATTCCATGGGTCTATTGCTGCCTCGGGCACCTTATGGCCGTTCTGCTGTGAGTCTAGATTATCGAATGGACGAAAAACTGATAGTGAATTGTAACGTTCAGGGCCTCCTAATGACGATGGATCACTCAAATTGCGTCCCGATTCAATACGTCGTCCTCCAGCAGACTTGTCTCCATGGGTCTATTGCTGCCTCGGGCACCTTATGGCCGTTCTGCTGTGAGTCTAGATTATCGAATGGGACGAAAAACTGATAGTGAATTGTAACGTTCAGGGCCACCTAATGACGATGGATCACTCAAATTGCGTCCCGATTCAATACATCGTCCTCCAGCCGACTTTCCTCAATGGGTCTATTGCTGCCTCGGGCACCTTATGGCCGTTCTGCTGTGAGTCTAGTTTATCGAATGGGACGAAAAACTGATAGTGAATTGTAACGTTCAGGGCCTCCTAATGACGATGGATCACTCAAATTGCGTCCCGATTCAATACATCGTCCTCCAGCCGACTTGACTCCATGGGTCTATTGCTGCCTCGGGCACCTTATGGCCGTTCTGCTGTGACTCTAGATTATCGAATGGGACGAAAAACTGATAGTGAATTGTAACGTTCAGGGCCACCTAATGACGATGGATCACCCAAATTGCGTCTCGATTCAATACGTCGTCCTCCAGCAGAGTTGTCTCCATGGGTCGATTGCTGCCTGGGGCACCTAATGGCCGTTCTGCTGTGAGTCAAAGATTTTCGTATCGGACGAAAAACTGATAGTGAATTGTAACATTCAGGGCCACCTAATGACGATGGACCACGCAAATTGCGTCCCGATTCAATACATTGTCCTCCAGCCGAGTTGACTCCATGGGTCTATTGCTGCCTCGGGCACCTTATGGCCGTTCTGCTGTGAATCTAGATTATCGGATGGGACGAAAAACTGATAGTGAATTGTAACGTTCAGGGCCACCTAATGACGATGGATCACTCAAATTGCGTCCCGATTCAATACATCGTCCTCCAGCCGACTTGACTCCATGGGTCTATTGCTGCCTCGGGCACCTTATGGCCGTTCTGCTGTGAGTCAAAGATTTTCGAATCGGACGAAAAACTGATAGTGATTTGTAACATTCAGGGCAACCTAATGACGATGGACCACACAAATTGCGTCCCGATTCAGTACATCGTCCACTAGCCGACTTGACTCCATGGGACTATTGCTGCCTCGGGCACCTTATGGCCGTTCTGCTGTGAGTCTAGATTATAGAATGGGACGAAAAACTGCTAGTGAATTGTAACGTTCAGGGCCTCCTAATGACGATGGATCACTCAAATTGCGTCCCGATTCAATATATCGTCCTCCAGCCGACTTGATTCCATGGGTCTATTGCTGCCTCGGGCACCTTATGGCCGTTCTGCTGTGAGTCTAGATTATCGAATGGACGAAAAACTGATAGTGAATTGTAACGTTCAGGGCCTCCTAATGACGATGGATCACTCAAATTGCGTCCCGATTCAATACGTCGTCCTCCAGCAGACTTGTCTCCATGGGTCGATTGCTGCCTCGGGCACCTAATGGCCGTTCTGCTGTGAGTCAAAGATTTTCGTATCGGACGAAAAACTGATAGTGAATTGTAACATTCAGGGCCACCTAATGACGATGGACCACGCAAATTGCGTCCCGATTCAATACATTGTCCTCCAGCCGAGTTGACTCCATGGGTCTATTGCTGCCTCGGGCACCTTATGGCAGGCCTGCTGTGACTCAAAGATTTTCGAATCGGACGAAAAACTGATAGTGAATTGTAACGTCCAGGGCCTCCTAATGACGATGGAACACTCAAATTGCGTCCCGATTCAATACATCGTCCTCCAGCAGACTTGTCTCCATGCGTCTATTGCTGCCTCGGGCACCTTATGGCCGTTCTGCTGTGAGTCAAAGATTTTCGAATCGGACGAAAAACTGATAGTGAGTTGTAACGTTCAGGGCCACCTAATGACGATGGATCACTCAAATTGCGTCCCGATTCAATACATCGTCCTCCAGCCGACTTGAGTCCATGGGTCTATTGCTGCCTCGGGCACCTTATGGCCGTTCTGCTGTGAGTCTAGATTATCGAATGGGACAAAAAACTGATAGTGAATTGTAACGTTCAGGTCCTCCTAATGACGATGGATCACTCAAATTGCGTCCCGATTCAATACATCGTCCTCCAGCAGACCTGTCTCCATGGGTCTATTGCTGCCTCGGGCACCTTATGGCCGTTCTGCTGTGAGTCTAGATAATCGAATGGGACGAAAAACTGATAGTGAATTGTAACATTCAGGGCCTCCTAATGACGATGGATCACTCAAATTGCGTCCCGATTCAATACATCGTCCTCCAGCCGACTTGACTCCATGGGTCTATTGCTGCCTCGGGCACCTTATGGCCGTTCTGCTGTGAGTCTAGATTATCGAATGGACGAAAAACTGATAGTGAATTGTAACGTTCAGGGCCTCCTAATGACGATGGATCACTCAAATTGCGTCCCGATTCAATACGTCGTCCTCCAAAAGACTTGTCTCCATGGGTCGATTGCTGCCTCGGGCACCTAATGGCCGTTCTGCTGTGAGTCAAAGATTTTCGTATCGGACGAAAAACTGATAGTGAATTGTAACATTCAGGGCCACCTAATGACGATGGACCACGCAAATTGCGTCCCGTTTCAATACATTGTCCTCCAGCTGAGTTGACTCCATGGGTCTATTGCTGCCTCGGGCACCTTATGGCCGTTCTGCTGTGAATCTAGATTATCGAATGGGACGAAAAACTGATAGTGAATTGTAACGTTCAGGGCCACCTAATGACGATGGATCACTCAAATTGCGTCCCGATTCAATACAACGTCCCCAGCCGACTTGTCTCCATGGGTCTATTGCTGCCTCGGGCACCTTATGGCCGTTCTGCTGTGAGTCTAGATTATCGAATGGGACGAAAAACTGATAGTGAATTGTAACGTTCAGGGCCACCTAATGACGATGGATCACTCAAATTGCGTCCCGATTCAATACATCGTCCTCCAGCCGACTTGACTCCATGGGTCTATTGCTGCCTCGGGCACCTTATGGCCGTTCTGCTGTGAGTCTAGTTTATCGAATGGGACGAAAAACTGATAGTGAATTGTAACGTTCAGGGCCTCCTAATGACGATGGATCACTCAAATTGCGTCCCGATTCAATACATCGTCCTCCAGCCGACTTGACTCCATGGGTCTATTGCTGCCTCGGGCACCTTATGGCCGTTCTGCTGTGACTCTAGATTATCGAATGGGACGAAAAACTGATAGTGAATTGTAACGTTCAGGACCACCTAATGACGATGGATCACCCAAATTGCGTCTCGATTCAATACGTCGTCCTCCAGCAGAGTTGTCTCCATGGGTCGATTGCTGCCTGGGGCACCTAATGGCCGTTCTGCTGTGTGTCAAAGATTTTCGTATCGGACGAAAAACTGATAGTGAATTGTAACATTCAGGGCCACCTAATGACGATGGACCACGCAAATTGCGTCCCGATTCAATACATTGTCCTCCAGCCGAGTTGACTCTATGGGTCTATTGCTGCCTCGGGCACCTTATGGCAGGCCTGCTGTGACTCAAAGATTTTCGAATCGGACGAAAAACTGATAGTGAATTGTAACGTCCAGGGCCTCCTAATGACGATGGAACACTCAAATTGCGTCCCGATTCAATACATCGTCCTCCAGCAGACTTGTCTCCATGCGTCTATTGCTGCCTCGGGCACCTTATGGCCGTTCTGCTGTGAGTCAAAGATTTTCGAATCGGACGAAAAACTGATAGTGAATTGTAACGTTCAGGGCCACCTAATGACGATGGATCACTCAAATTGCGTCCCGATTCAATACATCGTCCTCCAGCCGACTTGACTCCATGGGTCTATTGCTGCCTCGGGCACCTTATGGCCGTTCTGCTGTGAATCTAGATTATCGAATGGGACGAAGAACTGATAGTGAATTGTAACGTTCAGGGCCACCTAATGACGATGGATCACTCAAATTGCGTCCCGATTCAATACAACGTCCCCAGCCGACTTGTCTCCATGGGTCTATTGCTGCCTCGGGCACCTTATGGCCGTTCTGCTGTGAGTCTAGATTATCGAATGGGACGAAAAACTGATAGTGAATTGTAACGTTCAGGGCCACCTAATGACGATGGATCACTCAAATTGCGTCCCGATTCAATACATCGTCCTCCAGCCGACTTGACTCCTTGGGTCTATTTCTGCCTCGGGCACCTTATGGCCGTTCTGCTGTGAGTCTAGTTTATCGAATGGGACGAAAAACTGATAGTGAATTGTAACGTTCAGGGCCTCCTAATGACGATGGATCACTCAAATTGCGTCCCGATTCAATACGTCGTCCTCCAGCCGACTTGACTCCATGGGTCTATTGCTGCCTCGGGCACCTTATGGCCGTTCTGCTGTGACTCTAGATTATCGAATGGGACGAAAAACTGATAGTGAATTGTAACGTTCAGGGCCACCTAATGACGATGGATCACCCAAATTGCGTCTCGATTCAATACGTCGTCCTCCAGCAGAGTTGTCTCCATGGGTCGATTGCTACCTGGGGCACCTAATGGCCGTTCTGCTGTGAGTCAAAGATTTTCGTATCGGACGAAAAACTGATAGTGAATAGTAACATTCAGGGCCACCTAATGACGATGGACCCCGCAAATTGCGTCCCGATTCAATACATTGTCCTCCAGCCGAGTTGACTCCATGGGTCTATTGCTGCCTCGGGCACCTTATGGCCGTTCTGCTGTGAATCTAGATTATCGAATGGGACGAAAAACTGATAGTGAATTGTAACGTTCAGGGCCACCTAATGACGATGGATCACTCAAATTGCGTCCCGATTCAATACATCGTCCTCCAGCCGACTTGACTCCATGGGTCTATTGCTGCCTCGGGCACCTTATGGCCGTTCTGCTGTGAGTCAAAGACTTTCGAATCGGACGAAAAACTGATAGTGATTTGTAACATTCAGGGCAACCTAATGACGATGGACCGCACAAATTGCGTCCCGATTCAGTACATCGTCCACTAGCCGACTTGACTCCATGGGACTATTGCTGCCTCGGGCACCTTATGGCCGTTCTGCTGTGAGTCTAGATTATAGAATGGGATGAAAAACTGATAGTGAATTGTAACGTTCAGGGCCACCTAATGACGATGGATCACTCAAATTGCGTCCCGATTCAATACATCGTCCTCCAGCCGACTTGACTCCATGGGTCTATTGCTGCCTCGGGCACCTTATGGCAGTTCTGCTGTGAGTCTAGTTTATCGAATGGGACGAAAAACTGATAGTGAATTGTAACGTTCAGGGCCTCCTAATGACGATGGATCACTCAAATTGCGTCCCGATTCAATACGTCGTCGTCCAGCAGACTTGTCTCCATGGGTCGATTGCTGCCTCGGGCACCTAATGGCCGTTCTGCTGTGAGTCAAAGATTTTCGTATCGGACGAAAAACTGATAGTGAATTGTAACATTCAGGGCCACCTAATGACGATGGACCACGCAAATTGCGTCCCGATTCAATACATTGTCCTCCAGCCGAGTTGACTCCATGGGTCTATTGCTGCCTCGGGCACCTTATGGCAGGCCTGCTGTGACTCAAAGATTTTCGAATCGGACGAAAAACTGATAGTGAATTGTAACGTCCAGGGCCTCCTAATGACGATGGAACACTCAAATTGCGTCCCGATTCAATACATCGTCCTCCAGCAGACTTGTCTCCATGCGTCTATTGCTGCCTCGGGCACCTTATGGCAGTTCTGCTGTGAGTCAAAGATTTTCGAATCGGACGAAAAACTGATAGTGAATTGTAACGTTCAGGGCCACCTAATGACGATGGATCACTCAAATTGCGTCCCGATTCAATACATCGTCCTCCAGCCGACTTGACTCCATGGGTCTATTGCTGCCTCGGGCACCTTATGGCCGTTCTGCTGTGAGTCTAGATTATCGAATGGGACAAAAACTGATAGTGAATTGTAACGTTCAGGTCCTCCTAATGACGATGGATCACTCAAATTGCGTCCCGATTCAATACATCGTCCTCCAGCAGACCTGTCTCCATGGGTCTATTGCTGCCTCGGGCACCTTATGGCCGTTCTGCTGTGAGTCTAGATTATCGAATGGGACGAAAAACTGATAGTGAATTGTAACGTTCAGGGCCTCCTAATGACGATGGATCACTCAAATTGCGCCCCGATTCAATACATCGTCCTCCAGCCGACTTGACTCCATGGGTCTATTGCTGCCTCGGGCACCTTATGGCCGTTCTGCTGTGAGTCTAGATTATCGAATGGACGAAAAACTGATAGTGAATTGTAACGTTCAGGGCCTCCTAATGACGATGGATCACTCAAATTGCGTCCCGATTCAATACGTCGTCCTCCAAAAGACTTGTCTCCATGGGTCGATTGCTGCCTCGGGCACCTAATGGCCGTTCTGCTGTGAGTCAAAGATTTTCGTATCGGACGAAAAACTGATAGTGAATTGTAACATTCAGGGCCACCTAATGACGATGGACCACGCAAATTGCGTCCCGTTTCAATACATTGTCCTCCAGCCGAGTTGACTCCATGGGTCTATTGCTGCCTCGGGCACCTTATGGCTGTTCTGCTGTGAATCTAGATTATCGAATGGGACGAAAAACTGATAGTGAATTGTAACGTTCAGGGCCACCTAATGACGATGGATCACTCAAATTGCGTCCCGATTCAATACAACGTCCCCAGCCGACTTGTCTCCATGGGTCTATTGCTGCCTCGGGCACCTTATGGCCGTTCTGCTGTGAGTCTAGATTATCGAATGGGACGAAAAACTGATAGTGAATTGTAACGTTCAGGGCCACCTAATGACGATGGATCACTCAAATTGCGTCCCGATTCAATACATCGTCCTCCAGCCGACTTGACTCCATGGGTCTATTGCTGCCTCGGGCACCTTAAGGCCGTTCTGCTGTGAGTCTAGTTTATCGAATGGGACGAAAAACTGATAGTGAATTGTAACGTTCAGGGCCTCCTAATGACGATGGATCACTCAAATTGCGTCCCGATTCAATACATCGTCCTCCAGCCGACTTGACTCCATGGGTCTATTGCTGCCTCGGGCACCTTATGGCCGTTCTGCTGTGACTCTAGATTATCGAATGGGACGAAAAACTGATAGTGAATTGTAACGTTCAGGGCCACCTAATGACGATGGATCACCCAAATTGCGTCTCGATTCAATACGTCGTCCTCCAGCAGAGTTGTCACCATGGGTCGATTGCTGCCTGGGGCACCTAATGGCCGTTCTGCTGTGTGTCAAAGATTTTCGTATCGGACGAAAAACTGATAGTGAATTGTAACATTCAGGGCCACCTAATGACGATGGACAACGCAAATTGCGTCCCGATTCAATACATTGTCCTCCAGCCGAGTTGACTCTATGGGTCTATTGCTGCCTCGGGCACCTTATGGCAGGCCTGCTGTGACTCAAAGATTTTCGAATCGGACGAAAAACTGATAGTGAATTGTAACGTCCAGGGCCTCCTAATGACGATGGAACACTCAAATTGCGTCCCGATTCAATACATCGTCCTCCAGCAGACTTGTCTCCATGCGTCTATTGCTGCCTCGGGCACCTTATGGCCGTTCTGCTGTGAGTCAAAGATTTTCGAATCGGACGAAAAACTGATAGTGAATTGTAACGTTCAGGGCCACCTAATGACGATGGATCACTCAAATTGCGTCCCGATTCAATACATCGTCCTCCAGCCGACTTGACTCCATGGGTCTATTGCTGCCTCGGGCACCTTATGGCCGTTCAGCTGTGAATCTAGATTATCGAATGGGACGAAAAACTGATAGTGAATTGTAACGTTCAGGGCCACCTAATGACGATGGATCACTCAAATTGCGTCCCGATTCAATACAACGTCCCCAGCCGACTTGTCTCCATGGGTCTATTGCTGCCTCGGGCACCTTATGGCCGTTCTGCTGTGACTCTAGATTATCGAATGGGACGAAAAACTGATAGTGAATTGTAACGTTCAGGGCCACCTAATGACGATGGATCACCCAAATTGCGTCTCGATTCAATACGTCGTCCTCCAGCAGAGTTGTCTCCATGGGTCGATTGCTGCCTGGGGCACCTAATGGCCGTTCTGCTGTGTGTCAAAGATTTTCGTATCGGACGAAAAACTGATAGTGAATTGTAACATTCAGGGCCACCTAATGACGATGGACAACGCAAATTGCGTCCCGATTCAATACATTGTCCTCCAGCCGAGTTGACTCTATGGGTCTATTGCTGCCTCGGGCACCTTATGGCAGGCCTGCTGTGACTCAAAGATTTTCGAATCGGACGAAAAACTGATAGTGAATTGTAACGTCCAGGGCCTCCTAATGACGATGGAACACTCAAATTGCGTCCCGATTCAATACATCGTCCTCCAGCAGACTTGTCTCCATGCGTCTATTGCTGCCTCGGGCACCTTATGGCCGTTCTGCTGTGAGTCAAAGATTTTCGAATCGGACGAAAAACTGATAGTGAATTGTAACGTTCAGGGCCACCTAATGACGATGGATCACTCAAATTGCGTCCCGATTCAATACATCGTCCTCCAGCCGACTTGACTCCATGGGTCTATTGCTGCCTCGGGCACCTTATGGCCGTTCAGCTGTGAATCTAGATTATCGAATGGGACGAAAAACTGATAGTGAATTGTAACGTTCAGGGCCACCTAATGACGATGGATCACTCAAATTGCGTCCCGATTCAATACAATGTCCCCAGCCGACTTGTCTCCATGGGTCTATTGCTGCCTCGGGCACCTTATGGCCGTTCTGCTGTGAGTCTAGATTATCGAATGGGACGAAAAACTGATAGTGAATTGTAACGTTCAGGGCCACCTAATGACGATGGATCACTCAAATTGCGTCCCGATTCAATACATCGTCCTCCAGCCGACTTGACTCCTTGGGTCTGTTGCTGCCTCGGGCACCTTATGGCCGTTCTGCTGTGAGTCTAGTTTATCGAATGGGACGAAAAACTGATAGTGAATTGTAACGTTCAGGGCCTCCTAATGACGATGGATCACTCAAATTGCGTCCCGATTCAATACATCGTCCTCCAGCCGACTTGACTCCATGGGTCTATTGCTGCCTCGGGCACCTTATGGCCGTTCTGCTGTGACTCTAGATTATCGAATGGGACGAAAAACTGATAGTGAATTGTAACGTTCAGGGCCACCTAATGACGATGGATCACCCAAATTGCGTCTCGATTCAATACGTCGTCCTCCAGCAGAGTTGTCTCCATGGGTCGATTGCTGCCTGGGGCACCTAATGGCCGTTCTGCTGTGAGTCAAAGATTTTCGTATCGGACGAAAAACTGATAGTGAATTGTAACATTCAGGGCCACCTAATGACGATGGACCCCGAAAATTGCGTCCCGATTCAATACATTGTCCTCCAGCCGAGTTGACTCCATGGGTCTATTGCTGCCTCGGGCACCTTATGGCCGTTCTGCTGTGAATCTAGATTATCGAATGGGACGAAAAACTGATAGTGAATTGTAACGTTCAGGGCCACCTAATGACGATGGATCACTCAAATTGCGTCCCGATTCAATACATCGTCCTCCAGCCGACTTGACTCCATGGGTCTATTGCTGCCTCGGGCACCTTATGGCCGTTCTGCTGTGAGTCAAAGACTTTCGAATCGGACGAAAAACTGATAGTGATTTGTAACATTCAGGGCAACCTAATGACGATGGACCACACAAATTGCGTCCCGATTCAGTACATCGTCCACTAGCCGACTTGACTCCATGGGACTATTGCTGCCTCGGGCACCTTATGGCCGTTCTGCTGTGAGTCTAGATTATAGAATGGGATGAAAAACTGATAGTGAATTGTAACGTTCAGGGCCACCTAATGACGATGGATCACTCAAATTGCGTCCCGATTCAATACATCGTCCTCCAGCCGACTTGACTCCATGGGTCTATTGCTGCCTCGGGCAACTTATGGCAGTTCTGCTGTGAGTCTAGTTTATCGAATGGGACGAAAAACTGATAGTGAATTGTAACGTTCAGGGCCTCCTAATGACGATGGATCACTCAAATTGCGTCCCGATTCAATACATCGTCCTCCAGCCGACTTGACTCCATGGGTCTATTGCTGCCTCGGGCACCTTATGGCCGTTCTGCTGTGACTCTAGATTATCGAATGGGACGAAAAACTGATAGTGAATTGTAACGTTCAGGGCCACCTAATGACGATGGATCACCCAAATTGCTTCTCGATTCAATACGTCGTCCTCCAGCAGAGTTGTCTCCATGGGTCGATTGCTGCCTGGGGCACCTAATGGCCCTTCTGCTGTGAGTCAAAGATTTTCGTATCGGACGAAAAACTGATAGTGAATTGTAACATTCAGGGCCACCTAATGACGATGGACCCCGCAAATTGCGTCCCGATTCAATACATTGTCCTCCAGCCGAGTTGACTCCATGGGTCTATTGCTGCCTCGGGCACCTTATGGCCTTTCTGCTGTGAATCTAGATTATCGAATGGGACGAAAAACTGATAGTGAATTGTAACGTTCAGGGCCACCTAATGACGATGGATCACTCAAATTGCGTCCCGATTCAATACATCGTCCTCCAGCCGACTTGACTCCATGGGTCTATTGCTGCCTCGGGCACCTTATGGCCGTTCTGCTGTGAGTCAAAGACTTTCGAATCGGACGAAAAACTGATAGTGATTTGTAACATTCAGGGCAACCTAATGACGATGGACCACACAAATTGCGTCCCGATTCAGTACATCGTCCACTAGCCGACTTGACTCCATGGGACTATTGCTGCCTCGGGCACCTTATGGCCGTTCTGCTGTGAGTCTAGATTATAGAATGGGATGAAAAACTGATAGTGAATTGTAACATTCAGGGCCACCTAATGACGATGGATCACTCAAATTGCGTCCCGATTCAATACATCGTCCTCCAGCAGACTTGTCTCCATGGGTCTATTGCTGCCTCGGGCACCTTATGGCAGGCCTGCTGTGACTCAAAGATTTTCGAATCGGACGAAAAACTGATAGTGAATTGTAACGTTCAGGGCCTCCTAATGACGATGGAACACTCAAATTGCGTCCCGATTCAATACATCGTCCTCCAGCAGACTTGTCTCCATGCGTCTATTGCTGCCTCGGGCACCTTATGGCCGTTCTGCTGTGAGTCAAAGATTTTCGAATCGGACGAAAAACTGATAGTGAATTGTAACATTCAGGGCCACTTAATGACGATGGACCACGCGAATTGCGTCCCGATTCGATACATCGTCCTCCAGCCGAGTTGACTCCATGGGTCTATTGCTGCCTCGGGCACCTTATGGCCGTTCTGCTGTGAATCTAGATTATCGAATGGGACGAAAAACTGATAGTGAATTGTAACGTTCAGGGCCACCTAATGACGATGGATCACTCAAATTGCGTTCCGATTCAATACATCGTCCCCAGCCGACTTGTCTCCATGGGTCTATTGCTGCCTCGGGCACCTTATGGCCGTTCTGCTGAGAGTCTAGATTATCGAATGGGACGAAAAACTGATAGTGAATTGTAACGTTCAGGGCCACCTAATGACGATGGATCACTCAAATTGCGTCCCGATTCAATACATCGTCCTCCAGCCGACTTGACTCCATGGGTCTATTGCTGCCTCGGGCACCTTATGGCCGTTCTGCTGTGAGTCTAGATTATCGAATGGGACGAAAAACTGATAGTGAATTGTAACGTTCAGGGCCTCCTAATGACGATGGATCACTCAAATTGCGTCCCGATTCAATACATCGTCCTCCAGCCGACTTGACTCCATGGGTCTATTGCTGCCTCGGGCACCTTATGGCCGTTCTGCTGTGAGTCTAGATTATCGAATGGGACGAAAAACTGATAGTGAATTGTAACGTTCAGGGCCTCCTAATGACGATGGATCACTCAAATTGCGTCTCGATTCAATACGTCGTCCTCCAGCAGACTTGTCTCCATGGGTCGATTGCTGCCTGGGGCACCTAATGGCCGTTCTGCTGTGAGTCAAAGATTTTCGTATCGGAAGAAAAACTGATAGTGATTTGTAACATTCAGGGCCACCTAATGACGATGGACCACACAAATTGCTTCCCGATTCAGTACATCGTCCACTAGCCGACTTGACTCCATGGGACTATTGCTGCCTCGGGCAGCTGTGAGTCTATATTATAGAGTGGGATGAAAAACTGATAGTGAATTGTAACGTTCAGGGCCACCTAATGACGATGGATCACTCAAATTGCGTCCCGATTCAATACATCGTCCTCCAGCAGACTTGTCTCCATGGGTCTATTGCTGCCTCGGTCACCTTATGGCAGGTCTGCTGTGACTCAAAGATTTTCGAATCGGACGAAAAACTGATAGTGAATTGTAACGTTCAGGGCCTCCTAATGACGATGGAACACTCAAATTGCGTCCCGATTCAATACATCGTCCTCCAGCAGACTTGTCTCCATGCGTCTATTGCTGCCTCGGGCACCTTATGGCCATTCTGCTGTGAGTCAAAGATTTTCGAATCGGACGAAAAACTGATAGTGAATTGTAACATTCAGGGCCACGTAATGACGATGGACCACGCAAATTGCGTCCCGATTCAATACATCGTCCTCCAGCCGAGTTGACTCCATGAGTCTATTGCTGCCTCGGGCACCTTATGGCCGTTCTGCTGTGAATCTAGATTATCGAATGGACGAAAAACTGATAGTGAATAGTAACGTTCAGGGCCTCCTAATGACGATGGATCACTCAAATTGCGTCCCGATTCAATACGTCGTCCTCCAGCAGACTTGTCTCCATGGGTCGATTGCTGCCTCGGGCACCTAATGGCCGTTCTGCTGTGAGTCAAAGATTTTCGTATCGGACGAAAAACTGATAGTGAATTGTAACATTCAGGGCCACCTAATGACGATGGACCACGCAAATTGCGTCCCGTTTCAATACATTGTCCTCCAGCCGAGTTGACTCCATGGGTCTATTGCTGCCTCGGGCACCTTATGGCAGGCCTGCTGTGACTCAAAGATTTTCGAATCGGACGAAAAACTGATAGTGAATTGTAACGTCCAGGGCCTCCTAATGACGATGGAACACTCAAATTGCGTCCCGATTCAATACATCGTCCTCCAGCAGACTTGTCTCCATGCGTCTATTGCTGCCTCGGGCACCTTATGGCCGTTCTGCTGTGAGTCAAAGATTTTCGAATCGGACGAAAAACTGATAGTGAATTGTAACGTTCAGGGCCACCTAATGACGATGGATCACTCAAATTGCGTCCCGATTCAATACATCGTCCTCCAGCCGACTTGACTCCATGGGTCTATTGCTGCCTCGGGCACCTTATGGCCGTTCAGCTGTGAATCTAGATTATCGAATGGGACGAAAAACTGATAGTGAATTGTAACGTTCAGGGCCACCTAATGACGATGGATCACTCAAATTGCGTCCCGATTCAATACAACGTCCCCAGCCGACTTGTCTCCATGGGTCTATTGCTGCCTCGGGCACCTTATGGCCGTTCTGCTGTGAGTCTAGATTATCGAATGGGACGAAAAACTGATAGTGAATTGTAACGTTCAGGGCCACCTAATGACGATGGATCACTCAAATTGCGTCCCGATTCAATACATCGTCCTCCAGCCGACTTGACTCCTTGGGTCTGTTGCTGCCTCGGGCACCTTATGGCCGTTCTGCTGTGAGTCTAGTTTATCGAATGGGACGAAAAACTGATAGTGAATTGTAACGTTCAGGGCCTCCTAATGACGATGGATCACTCAAATTGCGTCCCGATTCAATACATCGTCCTCCAGCCGACTTGACTCCATGGGTCTATTGCTGCCTCGGGCACCTTATGGCCGTTCTGCTGTGACTCTAGATTATCGAATGGGACGAAAAACTGATAGTGAATTGTAACGTTCAGGGCCACCTAATGACGATGGATCACCCAAATTGCGTCTCGATTCAATACGTCGTCCTCCAGCAGAGTT
Source organism: Schistocerca cancellata (assembly GCF_023864275.1). Classification (NCBI taxonomy): domain Eukaryota; kingdom Metazoa; phylum Arthropoda; class Insecta; order Orthoptera; family Acrididae; genus Schistocerca; species Schistocerca cancellata. The sequence continues at coordinate 2,641,448 of NC_064627.1, forward strand.
GTCTCCATGGGTCGATTGCTGCCTGGGGCACCTAATGGCCGTTCTGCTGTGAGTCAAAGATTTTCGTATCGGACGAAAAACTGATAGTGAATTGTAACATTCAGGGCCACCTAATGACGATGGACCCCGAAAATTGCGTCCCGATTCAATACATTGTCCTCCAGCCGAGTTGACTCCATGGGTCTATTGCTGCCTCGGGCACCTTATGGCCGTTCTGCTGTGAATCTAGATTATCGAATGGGACGAAAAACTGATAGTGAATTGTAACGTTCAGGGCCACCTAATGACGATGGATCACTCAAATTGCGTCCCGATTCAATACATCGTCCTCCAGCCGACTTGACTCCATGGGTCTATTGCTGCCTCGGGCACCTTATGGCCGTTCTGCTGTGAGTCAAAGACTTTCGAATCGGACGAAAAACTGATAGTGATTTGTAACATTCAGGGCAACCTAATGACGATGGACCACACAAATTGCGTCCCGATTCAGTACATCGTCCACTAGCCGACTTGACTCCATGGGACTATTGCTGCCTCGGGCACCTTATGGCCGTTCTGCTGTGAGTCTAGATTATAGAATGGGATGAAAAACTGATAGTGAATTGTAACGTTCAGGGCCACCTAATGACGATGGATCACTCAAATTGCGTCCCGATTCAATACATCGTCCTCCAGCCGACTTGACTCCATGGGTCTATTGCTGCCTCGGGCAACTTATGGCAGTTCTGCTGTGAGTCTAGTTTATCGAATGGGACGAAAAACTGATAGTGAATTGTAACGTTCAGGGCCTCCTAATGACGATGGATCACTCAAATTGCGTCCCGATTCAATACATCGTCCTCCAGCCGACTTGACTCCATGGGTCTATTGCTGCCTCGGGCACCTTATGGCCGTTCTGCTGTGACTCTAGATTATCGAATGGGACGAAAAACTGATAGTGAATTGTAACGTTCAGGGCCACCTAATGACGATGGATCACCCAAATTGCTTCTCGATTCAATACGTCGTCCTCCAGCAGAGTTGTCTCCATGGGTCGATTGCTGCCTGGGGCACCTAATGGCCCTTCTGCTGTGAGTCAAAGATTTTCGTATCGGACGAAAAACTGATAGTGAATTGTAACATTCAGGGCCACCTAATGACGATGGACCCCGCAAATTGCGTCCCGATTCAATACATTGTCCTCCAGCCGAGTTGACTCCATGGGTCTATTGCTGCCTCGGGCACCTTATGGCCTTTCTGCTGTGAATCTAGATTATCGAATGGGACGAAAAACTGATAGTGAATTGTAACGTTCAGGGCCACCTAATGACGATGGATCACTCAAATTGCGTCCCGATTCAATACATCGTCCTCCAGCCGACTTGACTCCATGGGTCTATTGCTGCCTCGGGCACCTTATGGCCGTTCTGCTGTGAGTCAAAGACTTTCGAATCGGACGAAAAACTGATAGTGATTTGTAACATTCAGGGCAACCTAATGACGATGGACCACACAAATTGCGTCCCGATTCAGTACATCGTCCACTAGCCGACTTGACTCCATGGGACTATTGCTGCCTCGGGCACCTTATGGCCGTTCTGCTGTGAGTCTAGATTATAGAATGGGATGAAAAACTGATAGTGAATTGTAACATTCAGGGCCACCTAATGACGATGGATCACTCAAATTGCGTCCCGATTCAATACATCGTCCTCCAGCAGACTTGTCTCCATGGGTCTATTGCTGCCTCGGGCACCTTATGGCAGGCCTGCTGTGACTCAAAGATTTTCGAATCGGACGAAAAACTGATAGTGAATTGTAACGTTCAGGGCCTCCTAATGACGATGGAACACTCAAATTGCGTCCCGATTCAATACATCGTCCTCCAGCAGACTTGTCTCCATGCGTCTATTGCTGCCTCGGGCACCTTATGGCCGTTCTGCTGTGAGTCAAAGATTTTCGAATCGGACGAAAAACTGATAGTGAATTGTAACATTCAGGGCCACTTAATGACGATGGACCACGCGAATTGCGTCCCGATTCGATACATCGTCCTCCAGCCGAGTTGACTCCATGGGTCTATTGCTGCCTCGGGCACCTTATGGCCGTTCTGCTGTGAATCTAGATTATCGAATGGGACGAAAAACTGATAGTGAATTGTAACGTTCAGGGCCACCTAATGACGATGGATCACTCAAATTGCGTTCCGATTCAATACATCGTCCCCAGCCGACTTGTCTCCATGGGTCTATTGCTGCCTCGGGCACCTTATGGCCGTTCTGCTGAGAGTCTAGATTATCGAATGGGACGAAAAACTGATAGTGAATTGTAACGTTCAGGGCCACCTAATGACGATGGATCACTCAAATTGCGTCCCGATTCAATACATCGTCCTCCAGCCGACTTGACTCCATGGGTCTATTGCTGCCTCGGGCACCTTATGGCCGTTCTGCTGTGAGTCTAGATTATCGAATGGGACGAAAAACTGATAGTGAATTGTAACGTTCAGGGCCTCCTAATGACGATGGATCACTCAAATTGCGTCCCGATTCAATACATCGTCCTCCAGCCGACTTGACTCCATGGGTCTATTGCTGCCTCGGGCACCTTATGGCCGTTCTGCTGTGAGTCTAGATTATCGAATGGGACGAAAAACTGATAGTGAATTGTAACGTTCAGGGCCTCCTAATGACGATGGATCACTCAAATTGCGTCTCGATTCAATACGTCGTCCTCCAGCAGACTTGTCTCCATGGGTCGATTGCTGCCTGGGGCACCTAATGGCCGTTCTGCTGTGAGTCAAAGATTTTCGTATCGGAAGAAAAACTGATAGTGATTTGTAACATTCAGGGCCACCTAATGACGATGGACCACACAAATTGCTTCCCGATTCAGTACATCGTCCACTAGCCGACTTGACTCCATGGGACTATTGCTGCCTCGGGCAGCTGTGAGTCTATATTATAGAGTGGGATGAAAAACTGATAGTGAATTGTAACGTTCAGGGCCACCTAATGACGATGGATCACTCAAATTGCGTCCCGATTCAATACATCGTCCTCCAGCAGACTTGTCTCCATGGGTCTATTGCTGCCTCGGTCACCTTATGGCAGGTCTGCTGTGACTCAAAGATTTTCGAATCGGACGAAAAACTGATAGTGAATTGTAACGTTCAGGGCCTCCTAATGACGATGGAACACTCAAATTGCGTCCCGATTCAATACATCGTCCTCCAGCAGACTTGTCTCCATGCGTCTATTGCTGCCTCGGGCACCTTATGGCCATTCTGCTGTGAGTCAAAGATTTTCGAATCGGACGAAAAACTGATAGTGAATTGTAACATTCAGGGCCACGTAATGACGATGGACCACGCAAATTGCGTCCCGATTCAATACATCGTCCTCCAGCCGAGTTGACTCCATGAGTCTATTGCTGCCTCGGGCACCTTATGGCCGTTCTGCTGTGAATCTAGATTATCGAATGGACGAAAAACTGATAGTGAATAGTAACGTTCAGGGCCTCCTAATGACGATGGATCACTCAAATTGCGTCCCGATTCAATACGTCGTCCTCCAGCAGACTTGTCTCCATGGGTCGATTGCTGCCTCGGGCACCTAATGGCCGTTCTGCTGTGAGTCAAAGATTTTCGTATCGGACGAAAAACTGATAGTGAATTGTAACATTCAGGGCCACCTAATGACGATGGACCACGCAAATTGCGTCCCGTTTCAATACATTGTCCTCCAGCCGAGTTGACTCCATGGGTCTATTGCTGCCTCGGGCACCTTATGGCCGTTCCGCTGTGAATCTAGATTATCGAATGGGACGAAAAACTGATAGTGAATTGTAACGTTCAGGGCCACCTAATGACGATGGATCACTCAAATTGCGTCCCGATTCAATACATCGTCCCCAGCCGACTTGTCTCCATGGGTCTATTGCTGCCTCGGGCACCTTATGGCCGTTCTGCTGTGAGTCTAGATTATCGAATGGGACGAAAAACTGATAGTGAATTGTAACGTTCAGGGCCACCTAATGACGATGGATCACTCAAATTGCGTCCCGATTCAATACATCGTCCTGCAGCCGACTTGACTCCATGGGTCTATTGCTGCCTCGGGCACCTTATGGCCGTTCTGCTGTGAGTCAAAGATTTTCGAATCGGACGAAAAACTGATAGTGAATTGTAACTTTCAGGGCCACCTAATGACGATGGACCACGCAAATTGCGTCCCGATTCAATACATCGTCCTCCAGCCGAGTTGACTCCATGGGTCTATTGCTGCCTCGGGCACCTTATTGCCGTTCTGCTGTGAATCTAGATTATCGAATGGGACGAAAAACTGATAGTGAATTGTAACGTTCAGGGCCACCTAATGACGATGGATCACTCAAATTGCGTCCCGATTCAATACATCGTCCCCAGCCGACTTGTCTCCATGGGTCTATTGCTGCCTCGGGCACCTTATGGCCGTTCTGCTTTGAGTCTAGATTATCGAATGGGACGAAAAACTGATAGTGAATTGTAACGTTCAGGGCCACCTAATGACGATGGATCACTCTAATTGCGTCCTGATTCAATACATCGTCCTCCAGCAGACTTGACTTCATGGGTCTATTGCTGCCTCGGGCACCTTATGGCCGTTCTGCTGTTAGTCAAAGATTTTCGAATCGGACGAAAAACTGATAGTGAATTGTAACTTTCAGGGCCACCTAATAACGATGGATCACTCAAATTGCGTCCCGATTCAATACATCGTCCCCAGCCGACTTGTCTCCATGGGTCTATTGCTGCCTCGGGCACCTTATGGCCGTTCTGCTGTGAGTCTAGATTATCGAATGGGACGAAAAACTGATAGTGAATTGTAACGTTCAGGGCCACCTAATGACGATGGATCACTCAAATTGCGTCCCGATTCAATACATCGTCCTCCAGCCGACTTGACTCCATGGGTCTATTGCAGCCTCGGCCACCTTATTGCCGTTCTGCTGTGAGTCTAGATTATCGAATGGGACGAAAAACTGATAGTGAATTGTAACGTTCAGGGCCTCCTAATGACGATGGATCACTCAAATTGCGTCCCGATTCAATACATCGTCCTCCAGCCGACTTGACTCTATGGGTCTATTGCTGCCTCGGGCACCTTATGGCCGTTCTGCTGTGAGTCTAGATTATCGAATGGACGAAAAACTGATAGTGAATTGTAACGTTCAGGGCCTCCTAATGACGATGTGTCACTCAAATTGCGTCCCGATTCAATACGTCGTCCTCCAGCAGACTTGTCTCCATGGGTCGATTGCTGCCTCGGGCACCTAATGGCCGTTCTGCTGTGAGACAAAGATTTTCGTATCGGACGAAAAACTGATAGTGAATTGTAACATTCAGGGCCTCTTAATGACGATGGACCACGCGAATTGCGTCCCGATTCATTACATCGTCCTCCAGCCGAGTTGACTCCATGGGTCTATTGCTGCCTCGGGCACCTTATGGCCGTTCTGCTGTGAATCTAGATTATCGAATGGGACGAAAAATTGTAACGTTCAGGGCCACCTAATGACGATGGATCACTCAAATTGCGTTCCGATTCAATACATCGTCCCCAGCCGAGTTGTCTCCATGGGTCTATTGCTGCCTCGGGCACCTTATGGCCGTTCTGCTGTGAGTCTAGATTATCGAATGGGACGAAAAACTGATAGTGAATTGTAACATTCAGGGCCACCTAATGACGATGGATCACTCAAATTGCGTCCTGATTCAATACATCGTCCTCCAGCAGACTTGTCTCCATGGGTCTATTGCTGCCTCGGGCACCTTATGGCAGGCCTGCTGTGACTCAAAGATTTTCGAATCGGACGAAAAACTGATAGTGAATTATAACGTCCAGGGCCTCCTAATGACGATGGAACACTCAAATTGCGTCCCGATTCAATACATCGTCCTCCAGCAGACTTGTCTCCATGCGTCTATTGCTGCCTCGGGCACCTTATGGCCGTTCTGCTGTGAGTCAAAGATTTTCGAATCGGACGAAAAACTGATAGTGAATTGTAACGTTCAGGGCCACCTAATGACGATGGATCACTCAAATTGCGTCCCGATTCAATACATCGTCCTCCAGCCGACTTGACTCCATGGGTCTATTGCTGCCTCGGGCACCTTATGGCCGTTCTGCTGTGACTCTAGATTATCGAATGGGACGAAAAACTGATAGTGAATTGTAACGTTCAGGGCCTCCTAATGACGATGGATCACTCAAATTGCGTCCCGAATCAATACATCGTCCTCCAGCCGACTTGACTCCATGGGTCTATTGCTGCCTCGGGCACCTTATGGCCGTTCTGCTGTGACTCTAGATTATCGAATGGGACGAAAAACTGATAGTGAATTGTAACGTTCAGGGCCACCTAATGACGATGGATCACCCAAATTGCGTCTCGATTCAATACGTCGTCCTCCAGCAGAGTTGTCTCCATGGGTCGATTGCTGCCTGGGGCACCTAATGGCCGTTCTGCTGTGAGTCAAAGATTTTCGTATCGGACGAAAAACTGATAGTGAATTGTAACATTCAAGGCCACCTAATGACGATGGACCCCGAAAATTGCGTCCCGATTCAATACATTGTCCTCCAGCCGAGTTGACTCCATGGGTCTATTGCTGCCTCGGGCACCTTATGGCCGTTCTGCTGTGAATCTAGATTATCGAATGGGACGAAAAACTGATAGTGAATTGTAACGTTCAGGGCCACCTAATGACGATGGATCACTCAAATTGCGTCCCGATTCAATACATCGTCCTCCAGCCGACTTGACTCCATGGGTCTATTGCTGCCTCGGGCACCTTATGGCCGTTCTGCTGTGAGTCAAAGACTTTCGAATCGGACGAAAAACTGATAGTGATTTGTAACATTCAGGGCAACCTAATGACGATGGACCACACAAATTGCGTCCCGATTCAGTACATCGTCCACTAGCCGACTTGACTCCATGGGACTATTGCTGCCTCGGGCACCTTATGGCCGTTCTGCTGTGAGTCTAGATTATAGAATGGGATGAAAAACTGATAGTGAATTGTAACGTTCAGGGCCACCTAATGACGATGGATCACTCAAATTGCGTCCCGATTCAATACATCGTCCTCCAGCCGACTAGACTCCATGGGTCTATTGCTGCCTCGGGCAACTTATGGCAGTTCTGCTGTGAGTCTAGTTTATCGAATGGGACGAAAAACTGATAGTGAATTGTAACGTTCAGGGCCTCCTAATGACGATGGATCACTCAAATTGCGTCCCGATTCAATACATCGTCCTCCAGCCGACTTGACTCCATGGGTCTATTGCTGCCTCGGGCACCTTATGGCCGTTCTGCTGTGACTCTAGATTATCGAATGGGACGAAAAACTGATAGTGAATTGTAACGTTCAGGGCCACCTAATGACGATGGATCACCCAAATTGCTTCTCGATTCAATACGTCGTCCTCCAGCAGAGTTGTCTCCATGGGTCGATTGCTGCCTGGGGCACCTAATGGCCCTTCTGCTGTGAGTCAAAGAATTTCGTATCGGACGAAAAACTGATAGTGAATTGTAACATTCAGGGCCACCTAATGACGATGGACCCCGCAAATTGCGTCCCGATTCAATACATTGTCCTCCAGCCGAGTTGACTCCATGGGTCTATTGCTGCCTCGGGCACCTTATGGCCTTTCTGCTGTGAATCTAGATTATCGAATGGGACGAAAAACTGATAGTGAATTGTAACGTTCAGGGCCACCTAATGACGATGGATCACTCAAATTGCGTCCCGATTCAATACATCGTCCTCCAGCCGACTTGACTCCATGGGTCTATTGCTGCCTCGGGCACCTTATGGCCGTTCTGCTGTGAGTCAAAGACTTTCGAATCGGACGAAAAACTGATAGTGATTTGTAACATTCAGGGCAACCTAATGACGATGGACCACACAAATTGCGTCCCGATTCAGTACATCGTCCACTAGCCGACTTGACTCCATGGGACTATTGCTGCCTCGGGCACCTTATGGCCGTTCTGCTGTGAGTCTAGATTATAGAATGGGATGAAAAACTGATAGTGAATTGTAACGTTCAGGGCCACCTAATGACGATGGATCACTCAAATTGCGTCCCGATTCAATACATCGTCCTCCAGCAGACTTGTCTCCATGGGTCTATTGCTGCCTCGGGCACCTTATGGCAGGCCTGCTGTGACTCAAAGATTTTCGAATCGGACGAAAAACTGATAGTGAATTGTAACGTTCAGGGCCTCCTAATGACGATGGAACACTCAAATTGCGTCCCGATTCAATACATCGTCCTCCAGCAGACTTGTCTCCATGCGTCTATTGCTGCCTCGGGCACCTTATGGCCGTTCTGCTGTGAGTCAAAGATTTTCGAATCGGACGAAAAACTGATAGTGAATTGTAACATTCAGGGCCACTTAATGACGATGGACCACGCGAATTGCGTCCCGATTCGATACATCGTCCTCCAGCCGAGTTGACTCCATGGGTCTATTGCTGCCTCGGGCACCTTATGGCCGTTCTGCTGTGAATCTAGATTATCGAATGGGACGAAAAACTGATAGTGAATTGTAACGTTCAGGGCCACCTAATGACGATGGATCACTCAAATTGCGTTCCGATTCAATACATCGTCCCCAGCCGACTTGTCTCCATGGGTCTATTGCTGCCTCGGGCACCTTATGGCCGTTCTGCTGAGAGTCTAGATTATCGAATGGGACGAAAAACTGATAGTGAATTGTAACGTTCAGGGCCACCTAATGACGATGGATCACTCAAATTGCGTCCCGATTCAATACATCGTCCTCCAGCCGACTTGACTCCATGGGTCTATTGCTGCCTCGGGCACCTTATGGCCGTTCTGCTGTGAGTCTAGATTATCGAATGGGACGAAAAACTGATAGTGAATTGTAACGTTCAGGGCCTCCTAATGTCGATGGATCACTCAAATTGCGTCCCGATTCAATACATCGTCCTCCAGCCGACTTGACACCATGGGTCTATTGCTGCCTCGGGCACCTTATGGCCGTTCTGCTGTGAGTCTAGATTATCGAATGGGACGAAAAACTGATAGTGAATTGTAACGTTCAGGGCCTCCTAATGACGATGGATCACTCAAATTGCGTCTCGATTCAATACGTCGTCCTCCAGCAGACTTGTCTCCATGGGTCGATTGCTGCCTGGGGCACCTAATGGCCGTTCTGCTGTGAGTCAAAGATTTTCGTATCGTACGAAAAACTGATAGTGATTTGTAACATTCAGGGCCACCTAATGACGATGGACCACACAAATTGCGTCCCGATTCAGTACATCGTCCACTAGCCGACTTGACTCCATGGGACTATTGCTGCCTCGGGCAGCTGTGAGTCTATATTATGGAGTGGGATGAAAAACTGATAGTGAATTGTAACGTTCAGGGCCACCTAATGACGATGGATCACTCAAATTGCGTCCCGATTCAATACATCGTCCTCCAGCAGACTTGTCTCCATGGGTCTATTGCTGCCTCGGTCACCTTATGGCAGGTCTGCTGTGACTCAAAGATTTTCGAATCGGACGAAAAACTGATAGTGAATTGTAACGTTCAGGGCCTCCTAATGACGATGGAACACTCAAATTGCGTCCCGATTCAATACATCGTCCTCCAGCAGACTTGTCTCCATGCGTCTATTGCTGCCTCGGGCACCTTATGGCCATTCTGCTGTGAGTCAAAGATTTTCGAATCGGACGAAAAACTGATAGTGAATTGTAACATTCAGGGCCACCTAATGACGATGGACCACGCAAATTGCGTCCCGATTCAATACATCGTCCTCCAGCCGAGTTGACTCCATGGGTCTATTGCTGCCTCGGGCACCTTATGGCCGTTCTGCTGTGAATCTAGATTATCGAATGGACGAAAAACTGATAGTGAATAGTAACGTTCAGGGCCTCCTAATGACGATGGATCACTCAAATTGCGTCCCGATTCAATACGTCGTCCTCCAGCAGACTTGTCTCCATGGGTCGATTGCTGCCTCGGGCACCTAATGGCCGTTCTGCTGTGAGTCAAAGATTTTCGTATCGGACGAAAAACTGATAGTGAATTGTAACATTCAGGGCCACCTAATGACGATGGACCACGCAAATTGCGTCCCGTTTCAATACATTGTCCTCCAGCCGAGTTGACTCCATGGGTCTATTGCTGCCTCGGGCACCTTATGGCCGTTCCGCTGTGAATCTAGATTATCGAATGGGACGAAAAACTGATAGTGAATTGTAACGTTCAGGGCCACCTAATGACGATGGATCACTCAAATTGCGTCCCGATTCAATACATCGTCCCCAGCCGACTTGTCTCCATGGGTCTATTGCTGCCTCGGGCACCTTATGGCCGTTCTGCTGTGAGTCTAGATTATCGAATGGGACGAAAAACTGATAGTGAATTGTAACGTTCAGGGCCACCTAATGACGATGGATCACTCAAATTGCGTCCCGATTCAATACATCGTCCTGCAGCCGACTTGACTCCATGGGTCTATTGCTGCCTCGGGCACCTTATGGCCGTTCTGCTGTGAGTCAAAGATTTTCGAATCGGACGAAAAACTGATAGTGAATTGTAACTTTCAGGGCCACCTAATGACGATGGACCACGCAAATTGCGTCCCGATTCAATACATCGTCCTCCAGCCGAGTTGACTCCATGGGTCTATTGCTGCCTCGGGCACCTTATTGCCGTTCTGCTGTGAATCTAGATTATCGAATGGGACGAAAAACTGATAGTGAATTGTAACGTTCAGGGCCACCTAATGACGATGGATCACTCAAATTGCGTCCCGATTCAATACATCGTCCTCCAGCCGACTTGACTCCATGGGTCTATTGCAGCATCGGCCACCTTATTGCCGTTCTGCTGTGAGTCTAGATTATCGAATGGGACGAAAAACTGATAGTGAATTGTAACGTTCAGGGCCTCCTAATGACGATGGATCACTCAAATTGCGTCCCGATTCAATACATCGTCCTCCAGCCGACTTGACTCTATGGGTCTATTGCTGCCTCGGGCACCTTATGGCCGTTCTGCTGTGAGTCTAGATTATCGAATGGACGAAAAACTGATAGTGAATTGTAACGTTCAGGGCCTCCTAATGACGATGTGTCACTCAAATTGCGTCCCGATTCAATACGTCGTCCTCCAGCAGACTTGTCTCCATGGGTCGATTGCTGCCTCGGGCACCTAATGGCCGTTCTGCTGTGAGACAAAGATTTTCGTATCGGACGAAAAACTGATAGTGAATTGTAACATTCAGGGCCACCTAATGACGATGGACCACGCAAATTGCGTCCCGATTCAATGCATTGTCCTCCAGCCGAGTTGACTCCATGGGTCTATTGCTGCCTCGGGCACCTTATGGCCGTTCTGCTGTGAATCTAGATTATCGAATGGGACGAAAAACTGATAGTGAATTGTAACGTTCAGGGCCACCTAATGAGGATGGATCACTCAAATTGCGTCCCGATTCAATACATCGTCCCCAGCCGACTTGTCTACATGGGTCTGTTGCTGCCTCGGGCACCTTACGATCGTTCTGCTGTGAGTCTAGATTATCGAATGGGACGAAAAACTGATAGTGAATTGTAACGTTCAGGGCCACCTAATGACGATGGACCACGCAAATTGCGTCCCGATTCAATACATTGTCCTCCAGCCGAGTTGACTCCATGGGTCTATTGCTGCCTCGGGCACCTTATGGCCGTTCTGCTGTGAATCTAGATTATCGAATGGGACGAAAAACTGATAGTGAATTGTAACGTTCAGGGCCACCTAATGACGATGGATCACTCAAATTGCGTCCCGATTCAATACATCGTCCTCCAGCCGACTTGACTCCATGGGTCTATTGCTGCCTCGGGCACCTTATGGCCGTTCTGCTGTGAGTCAAAGATTTTCGAATCGGACGAAAAACTGATAGTGATTTGTAACATTCAGGGCAACCTAATGACGATGGACCACACAAATTGCGTCCCGATTCAGTACATCGTCCACTAGCCGACTTGACTCCATGGGACTATTGCTGCCTCGGGCACCTTATGGCCGTTCTGCTGTGAGTCTAGATTATCGAATGGGATGAAAAACTGATAGTGAATTGTAACGTTCAGGGCCACCTAATGACGATGGATCACTCAAATTTCGTCCCGATTCAATACATCGTCCTCCAGCAGACTTGTCTCCATGGGTCTATTGCTGCCTCGGGCACCTTATGGCAGGCCTGCTGTGACTCAAAGATTTTCGAATCGGACGAAAAACTGATAGTGAATTGTAACGTTCAGGGCCTCCTAATGACGATGGAACACTCAAATTGCGTCCCGATTCAATACATCGTCCTCCAGCAGACTTGTCTCCATGCGTCTATTGCTGCCTCGGGCACCTTATGGCCGTTCTGCTGTGAGTCAAAGATTTTCGAATCGGACGAAAAACTGATAGTGAATTGTAACATTCAGGGCCTCTTAATGACGATGGACCACGCGAATTGCGTCCCGATTCATTACATCATCCTCCAGCCGAGTTGACTCCATGGGTCTATTGCTGCCTCGGGCACCTTATGGCCGTTCTGCTGTGAATCTAGATTATCGAATGGGACGAAAAATTGTAACGTTCAGGGCCACCTAATGACGATGGATCACTCAAATTGCGTTCCGATTCAATACATCGTCCCCAGCCGAGTTGTCTCCATGGGTCTATTGCTGCCTCGGGCACCTTATGGCCGTTCTGCTGTGAGTCTAGATTATCGAATGGGACGAAAAACTGATAGTGAATTGTAACATTCAGGGCCACCTAATGACGATGGATCACTCAAATTGCGTCCTGATTCAATACATCGTCCTCCAGCAGACTTGTCTCCATGGGTCTATTGCTGCCTCGGGCACCTTATGGCAGGCCTGCTGTGACTCAAAGATTTTCGAATCGGACGAAAAACTGATAGTGAATTGTAACGTCCAGGGCCTCCTAATGACGATGGAACACTCAAATTGCGTCCCGATTCAATACATCGTCCTCCAGCAGACTTGTCTCCATGCGTCTATTGCTGCCTCGGGCACCTTATGGCCGTTCTGCTGTGAGTCAAAGATTTTCGAATCGGACGAAAAACTGATAGTGAATTGTAACGTTCAGGGCCACCTAATGACGATGGATCACTCAAATTGCGTCCCGATTCAATACATCGTCCTCCAGCCGACTTGACTCCATGGGTCTATTGCTGCCTCGGGCACCTTATGGCCGTTCTGCTGTGACTCTAGATTATTGGCTCCATGGGACTATTGCTGCCTCGGGCAGCTGTGAGTCTAGATTATAGAATGGGATGAAAAACTGATAGTGAATTGTAACGTTCAGGGCCACCTAATGACGTCCCGATTCAATACATCGTCCTCCAGCAGACTTGACTCCATGGGTCTGTTGCTGCCTCGGTCACCTTATGGCAGGTCTGCTGTGACTCAATGATTTTCGAATCGGACGAAAAACTGATAGTGAATTGTAACGTTCAGGGCCTCCTAATGACGATGGAACACTCAAATTGCGTCCCGATTCAATACAACGTCCACCAGCAGACTTGGCTTCATGGGTCTATTGCTGCCTCGGGCACCTTATGGCCGTTCTGCTGTGAGTCTAGATTATCGAATGGGACGAAAAACTGATAGTGAATTGTAACGTTCAGGGCCACCTAATGACGATGAATCACTCAAATTGCGTCCTGATTCAATACATCGTCCTCCAGCAGACTTGTCTCCATGGGTCTATTGCTGCCTCGGGCACCTTATGGCAGGCCTGCTGTGACTCAAAGATTTTCGAATCGGACGAAAAACTGATAGTGAATTGTAACGTTCAGAGCTTCCTAATGACGATGGAACACTCAAATTGCGTCCCGATGCAATACATCGTCCTCCAGCAGACTTGTCTCCATGCGTCTATTGCTGCCTCGGGCACCTTATGGCCGTTCTGCTGTGAGTCAAAGATTTTCGAATCGGACGAAAAACTGATAGTGAATTGTAACATTCAGGGCCACCTAATGACGATGGACCACGCAAATTGCGTCCCGATTCAATACATCGTCCTCCAGCCGAGTTGACTCCATGGGTCTATTGCTGCCTCGGACACCTTATGGCCGTTCTGCTGTGAATCTAGATTATCGAATGGGACGAAAAACTGATAGTGAATTGTAACGTTCAGGGCCACCTAATGACGATGGATCACTCAAATTGCGTCCCGATTCAATACATCGTCCCCAGCCGACTTGTCTCCATGGGTCGATTGCTCCCTCGGGCACCTTATGGCCTTTTTGCTGTGAGTCTAGATTATCGAATGGGACGAAAAACTGATAGTGAATTGTAACGTTCAGGGCTACATAATGACGATGGATCACTCAAATTGCGTCCTGATTCAATACATCGTCCTCCAGCAGACTTGTCTCCATGGGTCTATTGGTGCCTCGGGCACCTTATGGCAGGCCTGCTGTGACTCAAAGATTTTCGAATCGGACGAAAAACTGATAGTGAATTGTAACATTCAGGGCCACCTAATGACGATGGACCACGCAAATTGCGTCCCGATTCAATACATCGTCCTCCAGCCGAGTTGACTCCATGGGTCTATTGCTGCCTCGGGCACCTTATGGCCGTTCTGCTGTGAATCTAGATTATCGAATGGGACGAAAAACTGATAGTGAATTGTAACGTTCAGGGCCACGTAATGACGATGGATCACTCAAATTGCGTCCCGATTCAATACATCGTCCTCAGCCGACTTGTCTCCATGGGTCGATTGCTGCCTCGGGCACCTTATGGCCTTTCTGCTGTGAGTCTAGATTATCGAATGGGACGAAAAACTGATAGTGAATTGTAACGTTCAGGGCCACATAATGACGATGGATCACTCAAATTGCGTCCTGATTCAATACATCGTCCTCCAGCCGACTTGACTCCATGGGTCTATTGCTGCCTCGGGCACCTTATGGCCGTTCTGCTGTGAGTCTAGATTATCGAATGGGACGAAAAACTGATAGTGAATTGTAACGTTCAGGGCCTCCTAATGACGATGGATCACTCAAATTGCGTCCCGATTCAATACATCGTCCTCCAGCCGAGTTGACTCCATGGGTCTATTGCTGCCTCGGGCACCTTATGGCCGTTCTGCTGTGAGTCTAGATTATCAAATGGACGAAAAACTGATAGTGAATTGTAACGTTCAGGGCCTCCTAATGACGAAGGATCACTCAAATTGCGTCCCGATTCAATACGTCGTCCTCCAGCAGACTTGTCTCCATGGGTCGATTGCTGCCTCGGGCACCTTATGGCCGTTCTGCTGTGAGACAAAGATTTTCGTATCGGACGAAAAACTGATAGTGAATTGTAACATTCAGGGCCACCTAATGACGATGGACCACGCAAATTGCGTCCCGTTTCAATACATTGTCCTCCAGCCGAGTTGACTCCATGGGTCTATTGCTGCCTCGGGCACCTTATGGCCGTTCTGCTGTGAATCTAGATTATCGAATGGGACGAAAAACTGATAGTGAATTGTAACGTTCAGGGCCACCTAATGACGATGGATCACTCAAATTGCGTCCCGATTCAATACATCGTCCCCAGCCGACTTGTCTCCATGGGTCTATTGCTGCCTCGGGCACCTTATGGCCGTTCTGCTGTGAGTCTAGATTATCGAATGGGACGAAAAACTGATAGTGAATTGTAACGTTCAGGGCCACCTAATGACGATGGATCACTCAAATTGCGTCCCGATTCAATACATCGTCCCCAGCCGACTTGTCTCCATGGGTCTATTGCTGCCTCGGGCACCTTATGGCCGTTCTGCTGTGAGTCTAGATTATCGAATGGACGAAAAACTGATAGTGAATTGTAACGTTCAGGGCCTCCTAATGACGATGGATCACTCAAATTGCGTCCCGATTCAATACGTCGTCCTCCAGCAGACTTGTCTCCATGGGTCGATTGCTGCCTCGGGCACCTAATGGCCGTTCTGCTGTGAGTCAAAGATTTTCCTATCGGACGAAAAACTGATAGTGAATTGTAACATTCAGGGCCACCTAATGACGATGGACCACGCAAATTGCGTCCCGTTTCAATACATTGTCCTCCAGCCGAGTTGACTCCATGGGTGTATTGCTGCCTCGGGCACCTTATGGCCGTTCTGCTGTGAATCTAGATTATCGAATGGGACGAAAAACTGATAGTGAATTGTAACGTTCAGGGCCACCTAATGACGATGGATCACTCAAATTGCGTCCCGATTCAATACATCGTCCTCCAGCCGACTTGACTCCATGGGTCTATTGCTGCCTCGGGCACCTTATGGCCGTTCTGCTGTGACTCTAGATTATTGGCTCCATGGGACTATTGCTGCCTCGGGCAGCTGTGAGTCTAGATTATAGAATGGGATGAAAAACTGATAGTGAATTGTAACGTTCAGGGCCACCTAATGACGTCCCGATTCAATACATCGTCCTCCAGCAGACTTGACTCCATGGGTCTGTTGCTGCCTCGGTCACCTTATGGCAGGTCTGCTGTGACTCAATGATTTTCGAATCGGACGAAAAACTGATAGTGAATTGTAACGTTCAGGGCCTCCTAATGACGATGGAACACTCAAATTGCGTCCCGATTCAATACAACGTCCACCAGCAGACTTGGCTTCATGGGTCTATTGCTGCCTCGGGCACCTTATGGCCGTTCTGCTGTGAGTCTAGATTATCGAATGGGACGAAAAACTGATAGTGAATTGTAACGTTCAGGGCCACCTAATGACGATGAATCACTCAAATTGCGTCCTGATTCAATACATCGTCCTCCAGCAGACTTGTCTCCATGGGTCTATTGCTGCCTCGGGCACCTTATGGCAGGCCTGCTGTGACTCAAAGATTTTCGAATCGGACGAAAAACTGATAGTGAATTGTAACGTTCAGAGCTTCCTAATGACGATGGAACACTCAAATTGCGTCCCGATTCAATACATCGTCCTCCAGCAGACTTGTCTCCATGCGTCTATTGCTGCCTCGGGCACCTTATGGCCGTTCTGCTGTGAGTCAAAGATTTTCGAATCGGACGAAAAACTGATAGTGAATTGTAACATTCAGGGCCACCTAATGACGATGGACCACGCAAATTGCGTCCCGATTCAATACATCGTCCTCCAGCCGAGTTGACTCCATGGGTCTATTGCTGCCTCGGACACCTTATGGCCGTTCTGCTGTGAATCTAGATTATCGAATGGGACGAAAAACTGATAGTGAATTGTAACGTTCAGGGCCACCTAATGACGATGGATCACTCAAATTGCGTCCCGATTCAATACATCGTCCCCAGCCGACTTGTCTCCATGGGTCGATTGCTCCCTCGGGCACCTTATGGCCTTTTTGCTGTGAGTCTAGATTATCGAATGGGACGAAAAACTGATAGTGAATTGTAACGTTCAGGGCTACATAATGACGATGGATCACTCAAATTGCGTCCTGATTCAATACATCGTCCTCCAGCAGACTTGTCTCCATGGGTCTATTGGTGCCTCGGGCACCTTATGGCAGGCCTGCTGTGACTCAAAGATTTTCGAATCGGACGAAAAACTGATAGTGAATTGTAACATTCAGGGCCACCTAATGACGATGGACCACGCAAATTGCGTCCCGATTCAATACATCGTCCTCCAGCCGAGTTGACTCCATGGGTCTATTGCTGCCTCGGGCACCTTATGGCCGTTCTGCTGTGAATCTAGATTATCGAATGGGACGAAAAACTGATAGTGAATTGTAACGTTCAGGGCCACGTAATGACGATGGATCACTCAAATTGCGTCCCGATTCAATACATCGTCCTCAGCCGACTTGTCTCCATGGGTCGATTGCTGCCTCGGGCACCTTATGGCCTTTCTGCTGTGAGTCTAGATTATCGAATGGGACGAAAAACTGATAGTGAATTGTAACGTTCAGGGCCACATAATGACGATGGATCACTCAAATTGCGTCCTGATTCAATACATCGTCCTCCAGCCGACTTGACTCCATGGGTCTATTGCTGCCTCGGGCACCTTATGGCCGTTCTGCTGTGAGTCTAGATTATCGAATGGGACGAAAAACTGATAGTGAATTGTAACGTTCAGGGCCTCCTAATGACGATGGATCACTCAAATTGCGTCCCGATTCAATACATCGTCCTCCAGCCGAGTTGACTCCATGGGTCTATTGCTGCCTCGGGCACCTTATGGCCGTTCTGCTGTGAGTCTAGATTATCAAATGGACGAAAAACTGATAGTGAATTGTAACGTTCAGGGCCTCCTAATGACGAAGGATCACTCAAATTGCGTCCCGATTCAATACGTCGTCCTCCAGCAGACTTGTCTCCATGGGTCGATTGCTGCCTCGTGCACCTTATGGCCGTTCTGCTGTGAGACAAAGATTTTCGTATCGGACGAAAAACTGATAGTGAATTGTAACATTCAGGGCCACCTAATGACGATGGACCACGCAAATTGCGTCCCGTTTCAATACATTGTCCTCCAGCCGAGTTGACTCCATGGGTCTATTGCTGCCTCGGGCACCTTATGGCCGTTCTGCTGTGAATCTAGATTATCGAATGGGACGAAAAACTGATAGTGAATTGTAACGTTCAGGGCCACCTAATGACGATGGATCACTCAAATTGCGTCCCGATTCAATACATCGTCCCCAGCCGACTTGTCTCCATGGGTCTATTGCTGCCTCGGGCACCTTATGGCCGTTCTGCTGTGAGTCTAGATTATCGAATGGGACGAAAAACTGATAGTGAATTGTAACGTTCAGGGCCACCTAATGACGATGGATCACTCAAATTGCGTCCCGATTCAATACATCGTCCCCAGCCGACTTGTCTCCATGGGTCTATTGCTGCCTCGGGCACCTTATGGCCGTTCTGCTGTGAGTCTAGATTATCGAATGGACGAAAAACTGATAGTGAATTGTAACGTTCAGGGCCTCCTAATGACGATGGATCACTCAAATTGCGTCCCGATTCAATACGTCGTCCTCCAGCAGACTTGTCTCCATGGGTCGATTGCTGCCTCGGGCACCTAATGGCCGTTCTGCTGTGAGTCAAAGATTTTCGTATCGGACGAAAAACTGATAGTGAATTGTAACATTCAGGGCCACCTAATGACGATGGACCACGCAAATTGCGTCCCGTTTCAATACATTGTCCTCCAGCCGAGTTGACTCCATGGGTGTATTGCTGCCTCGGGCACCTTATGGCCGTTCTGCTGTGAATCTAGATTATCGAATGGGACGAAAAACTGATAGTGAATTGTAACGTTCAGGGCCACCTAATGACGATGGATCACTCAAATTGCGTCCCGATTCAATACATCTCTCCCCAGCCGACTAGTCTCCATGGGTCTATTGCTGCCTCGGGCACCTTATGGCCGTTCTGCTGTGAGTCTAGATTATCGAATGGGACGAAAAACTGATAGTGAATTGTAACGTTCAGGGCCACCTAATGACGATGGATCACTCAAATTGCGTCCCGATTCAATACATCGTCCTCCAGCCGACTTGACTCCATGGGTCTATTGCTGCCTCGGGCACCTTATGGCCGTTCTGCTGTGACTCTAGATTATTGACTCCATGGGACTATTGCTGCCTCGGGCAGCTGTGAGTCTAGATTATAGAATGGGATGAAAAACTGATAGTGAATTGTAACGTTCAGGGCCACCTAATGACGATGAATCACTCAAATTGCGTCCTGATTCAATACATCGTCCTCCAGCCGACTTGACTCCATGGGTCTATTGCTGCCTCGGGCACCTTATGGCCGTTCTGCTGTGAGTCTAGATTATCGAATGGGACGAAAAACTGATAGTGAATTGTAACGTTCAGGGCCTCCTAATGACGATGGAACACTCAAATTGCGTCCCGATTCAATACAACGTCCTCCAGCAGACTTGGCTTCATGGGTCTATTGCTGCCTCGGGCACCTTATGGCCGTTCTGCTGTGAGTCTAGATTATCGAATGGGACGAAAAACTGATAGTGAATTGTAACGTTCAGGGCCACCTAATGACGATGAATCACTCAAATTGCGTCCTGATTCAATACATCGTCCTCCAGCAGACTTGTCTCCATGGGTCTATTGGTGCCTCGGGCACCTTATGGCAGGCCTGCTGTGACTCAAAGATTTTCGAATCGGACGAAAAACTGATAGTGAATTGTAACATTCAGGGCCACCTAATGACGATGGACCACTCAAATTGCGTCCCGATTCAATACATCGTCCTCCAGCCGAGTTGACTCCATGGGTCTATTGTTGCCTCGGGCACCTTATGGCCGTTCTGCTGTGAATCTAGATTATCGAATGGGACGAAAAACTGATAGTGAATTGTAACGTTCAGGGCCACGTAATGACGATGGATCACTCAAATTGCGTCCCGATTCAATACATCGTCCTCAGCCGACTTGTCTCCATGGGTCGATTGCTGCCTCGGGCACCTTATGGCCTTTCTGCTGTGAGTCTAGATTATCGAATGGGACGAAAAACTGATAGTGAATTGTAACGTTCAGGGCCACATAATGACGATGGATCACTCAAATTGCGTCCTGATTCAATACATCGTCCTCCAGCCGACTTGACTCCATGGGTCTATTGCTGCCTCGGGCACCTTATGGCCGTTCTGCTGTGAGTCTAGATTATCGAATGGGACGAAAAACTGATAGTGAATTGTAACGTTCAGGGCCTCCTAATGACGATGGATCACTCAAATTGCGTCCCGATTCAATACATCGTCCTCCAGCCGACTTGACTCCATGGGCCTATTGCTGCCTCGGGCACCTTATGGCCGTTCTGCTGTGAGTCTAGATTATCGAATGGGACGAAAAACTGATAGTGAATTGTAATGTTCAGGGCCACATAATGACGTCCCGATTCAATACATCGTCCTCCAGCAGACTTGTCTCCATGGGTCTATTGCTGCCTCGGTCACCTTATGGCAGGTCTGCTGTGACTCAAAGATTTTCGAATCGGACGAAAAACTGACAGTGAATTGTAACGTTCAGGGCCTCCTAATGACGATGGAACACTCAAATTGCGTCCCGATTCAATACATCGTCCTCCAGCAGACTTGTCTCCATGCGTCTATTGCTGCCTCGGGCACCTTATGGCCGTTCTGCTGTGAGTCAAAGATTTTCGAATCGGACGAAAAACTGATAGTGAATTGTAACATTCAGGGCCACCTAATGACGATGGACCACGCAAATTGCGTCCCGATTCAATACATCGTCCTCCAGCCGAGTTGACACCATGGGTCTATTGCTGCCTCGGGCACCTTATGGCCGTTCTGCTGTGAATCTAGATTATCGAATGGGACGAAAAACTGATAGTGAATTGTAACGTTCAGGGCCACCTAATGACGATGGATCACTCAAATTGCGTCCCGATTCAATACATCGTCCCCAGCCGACTTGTCTCCATGGGTCGATTGCTGCCTCGGGCACCTTATGGCCTTTCTGCTGTGAGTCTAGATTATCGAATGGGACGAAAAACTGATAGTGAATTGTAACGTTCAGGGCCACCTAATGACGATGGATCACTCAAATTGCGTCCCGATTCAATACATCGTCCCCAGCCGACTTGTCTCCATGGGTCGATTGCTGCCTCGGGCACCTTATGGCCTTTCTGCTGTGAGTCTAGATTATCGAATGGGACGAAAAACTGATAGTGAATTGTAACGTTCAGGGCCACATAATGACGATGGATCACTCAAATTGCGTCCCGATTCAATACATCGTCCTCCAGCCGACTTGACTCCATGGGCCTATTGCTGCCTCGGGCACCTTATGGCCGTTCTGCTGTGAGTCTAGATTATCGAATGGGACGAAAAACTGATAGTGAATTGTAACGTTCAGGGCCTCCTAATGACGATGGATCACTCAAATTGCGTCCCGATTCAATACATCGTCCTCCAGCCGACTTGACTCCATGGGTCTATTGCTGCCTCGGGCACCTTATGGCCGTTCTGCTGTGACTCTAGATTATTGACTCCATGGGACTATTGCTGCCTCGGGCAGCTGTGAGTCTAGATTATAGAATGGGATGAAAAACTGATAGTGAATTGTAATGTTCAGGGCCACATAATGACGTCCCGATTCAATACATCGTCCTCCAGCAGACTTGTCTCCATGGGTCTATTGCTGCCTCGGTCACCTTATGGCAGGTCTGCTGTGACTCAAAGATTTTCGAATCGGACGAAAAACTGACAGTGAATTGTAACGTTCAGGGCCTCCTAATGACGATGGAACACTCAAATTGCGTCCCGATTCAATACATCGTCCTCCAGCAGACTTGTCTCCATGCGTCTATTGCTGCCTCGGGCACCTTATGGCCGTTCTGCTGTGAGTCAAAGATTTTCGAATCGGACGAAAAACTGATAGTGAATTGTAACATTCAGGGCCACCTAATGACGATGGACCACGCAAATTGCGTCCCGATTCAATACATCGTCCTCCAGCCGAGTTGACACCATGGGTCTATTGCTGCCTCGGGCACCTTATGGCCTTTCTGCTGTGAGTCTAGATTATCGAATGGGACGAAAAACTGATAGTGAATTGTAACGTTCAGGGCCACCTAATGACGATGGATCACTCAAATTGCGTCCCGATTCAATACATCGTCCCCAGCCGACTTGTCTCCATGGGTCGATTGCTGCCTCGGGCACCTTATGGCCTTTCTGCTGTGAGTCTAGATTATCGAATGGGACGAAAAACTGATAGTGAATTGTAACGTTCAGGGCCACATAATGACGATGGATCACTCAAATTGCGTCCTGATTCAATACATCGTCCTCCAGCCGACTTGACTCCATGGGTCTATTGCTGCCTCGGGCACCTTATGGCCGTTCTGCTGTGAGTCTAGATTATCGAATGGGACGAAAAACTAATAGTGAATTGTAACGTTCAGGGCCTCCTAATGACGATGGATCACTCAAATTGCGTCCCGATTCAATACATCGTCCTCCAGCCGAGTTGACTCCATGGGTCTATTGCTGTCTCGGGCACCTTATGGCCGTTCTGCTGTGAGTCTAGATAATCGAATGGACGAAAAACTGATAGTGAATTGTAACGTTCAGGGCCTCCTAATGACGAAGGATCACTCAAATTGCGTCCCGATTCAATACGTCGTCCTCCAGCAGACTTGTCTCCATGGGTCGATTGCTGCCTCGGGCACCTAATGGCCGTTCTGCTGTGAGACAAAGATTTTCGTATCGGACGAAAAACTGATAGTGAATTGTAACATTCAGGGCCACCTAATGACGATGAACCACGCAAATTGCGTCCCGATTCAATACATTGTCCTCCAGCCGAGTTGACTCC
Source organism: Schistocerca cancellata (assembly GCF_023864275.1). Taxonomy (NCBI): domain Eukaryota; kingdom Metazoa; phylum Arthropoda; class Insecta; order Orthoptera; family Acrididae; genus Schistocerca; species Schistocerca cancellata. The sequence goes on from NC_064627.1 coordinate 2,664,832, forward strand.
ATGGGTACTTGAGTATTGCTCATCAGTGTGGGATCCGTACCAGATCGGGTTGACGGAGGAGATAGAGAAGATTCAAAGAAGAGCGGCGCGTTTCGTCACAGGGTTATTTGGTAACCGTGATAGCGTTACGCAGATGTTTAACAAACTCAAGTGGCGGACTCTGCAAGAGAGGCGCTCTGCTTCGCGGTGTAGCTTGCTCGCCAGGTTTCGAGAGGGTGCGTTTCTGGATGAGGTATCGAATATATTGCTTCCCCCTACTTATACCTCCCGAGGAGATCACGAATGTAAAATTAGAGAGATTAGAGCGCGCACAGAGGCTTTCAGACAGTCGTTCTTCCCGCGAACCATACGCGACTGGAACAGGAAAGGGAGGTAATGACAGTGGCACGTAAAGTGCCCTCCGCCACACACCGTTGGGTGGCTTGCGGAGTATAAATGTAGATGTAGATGTAGGTCTATTGCTGCCTCGGGCACCTTATGGCCGTTCTGCTGTGAATCTAGATTATCGAATGGGACGAAAAACTGATAGTGAATTGTAACGTTCAGGGCCACCTAATGGCGATGGATCACTCAAATTGCGTCCCGATTCAATACATCGTCCCCAGCCGACTTGTCTCCATGGGTCTATTGCTGCCTCGGGCACCTTATGGCCGTTCTGCTGTGAGTCTAGATTATCGAATGGGACGAAAAACTGATAGTGAATTGTAACGTTCAGGGCCACCTAATGACGATGGACCACGCAAATTGCGTCCCGATTCAATACATCGTCCTCCAGCCGAGTTGACTCCATGGGTCTATTGCTGCCTCGGGCACCTTAAGGCCGTTCTGCTGTGAATCTAGATTATCGAATGGGACGAAAAACTGATAGTGAATTGTAACGTTCAGGGCCACCTAATGACGATGGATCACTCAAATTGCGTCCCGATTCAATACATCGTCCTCCAGCCGACTTGACTCCATGGGTCTATTGCTGCCTCGGGCACCTTATGGCCGTTCTGCTGTGACTCTAGATTATTGACTCCATGGGACTATTGCTGCCTCGGGCAGCTGTGAGTCTAGATTATAGAATGGGATGAAAAACTGATAGTGAATTGTAACGTTCAGGGCCACCTAATGACGTCCCGATTCAATACATCGTCCTCCAGCAGACTTGACTCCATGGGTCTATTGCTGCCTCGGTCACCTTATGGCAGGTCTGCTGTGACTCAAAGATTTTCGAATCGGACGAAAAACTGATAGTGAATTGTAACGTTCAGGGCCTCCTAATGACGATGGAACACTCAAATTGCGTCCCGATTCAATACAACGTCCTCCAGCAGACTTGGCTTCATGGGTCTATTGCTGCCTCGGGCACCTTATGGCCGTTCTGCTGTGAGTCTAGATTATCGAATGGGACGAAAAACTGATAGTGAATTGTAACGTTCAGGGCCACCTAATGACGATGAATCACTCAAATTGCGTCCTGATTCAATACATCGTCCTCCAGCAGACTTGTCTCCATGGGTCTATTGGTGCCTCGGGCACCTTATGGCAGGCCTGCTGTGACTCAAAGATTTTCGAATCGGACGAAAAACTGATAGTGAATTGTAACATTCAGGGCCACCTAATGACGATGGACCACTCAAATTGCGTCCCGATTCAATACATCGTCCTCCAGCCGAGTTGACTCCATGGGTCTATTGTTGCCTCGGGCACCTTATGGCCGTTCTGCTGTGAATCTAGATTATCGAATGGGACGAAAAACTGATAGTGAATTGTAACGTTCAGGGCCACGTAATGACGATGGATCACTCAAATTGCGTCCCGATTCAATACATCGTCCTCAGCCGACTTGTCTCCATGGGTCGATTGCTGCCTCGGGCACCTTATGGCCTTTCTGCTGTGAGTCTAGATTATCGAATGGGACGAAAAACTGATAGTGAATTGTAACGTTCAGGGCCACATAATGACGATGGATCACTCAAATTGCGTCCTGATTCAATACATCGTCCTCCAGCCGACTTGACTCCATGGGTCTATTGCTGCCTCGGGCACCTTATGGCCGTTCTGCTGTGAGTCTAGATTATCGAATGGGACGAAAAACTGATAGTGAATTGTAACGTTCAGGGCCTCCTAATGACGATGGATCACTCAAATTGCGTCCCGATTCAATACATCGTCCTCCAGCCGAGTTGACTCCATGGGTCTATTGCTGCCTCGGGCACCTTATGGCCGTTCTGCTGTGAGTCTAGATTATCAAATGGACGAAAAACTGATAGTGAATTGTAACGTTCAGGGCCTCCTAATGACGAAGGATCACTCAAATTGCGTCCCGATTCAATACGTCGTCCTCCAGCAGACTTGTCTCCATGGGTCGATTGCTGCCTCGGGCACCTTATGGCCGTTCTGCTGTGAGACAAAGATTTTCGTATCGGACGAAAAACTGATAGTGAATTGTAACATTCAGGGCCACCTAATGACGATGGACCACGCAAATTGCGTCCCGATTCAATACATTGTCCTCCAGCCGAGTTGACTCCATGGGTCTATTGCTGCCTCGGGCACCTTATGGCCGTTCTGCTGTGAATCTAGATTATCGAATGGGACGAAAAACTGATAGTGAATTGTAACGTTCAGGGCCACCTAATGACGATGGATCACTCAAATTGCGTCCCGATTCAATACATCGTCCCCAGCCGACTTGTCTCCATGGGTCTATTGCTGCCTCGGGCACCTTATGGCCGTTCTGCTGTGAGTCTAGATTATCGAATGGGACGAAAAACTGATAGTGAATTGTAACGTTCAGGGCCACCTAATGACGATGGATCACTCAAATTGCGTCCCGATTCAATACATCGTCCTCCAGCCGACTTGACTCCATGGGCCTATTGCTGCCTCGGGCACCTTATGGCCGTTCTGCTGTGAGTCTAGATTATCGAATGGGACGAAAAACTGATAGTGAATTGTAACGTTCAGGGCCTCCTAATGACGATGGATCACTCAAATTGCGTCCCGATTCAATACATCGTCCTCCAGCCGACTTGACTCCATGGGTCTATTGCTGCCTCGGGCACCTTATGGCCGTTCTGCTGTGACTCTAGATTATTGACTCCATGGGACTATTGCTGCCTCGGGCAGCTGTGAGTCTAGATTATAGAATGGGATGAAAAACTGATAGTGAATTGTAATGTTCAGGGCCACATAATGACGTCCCGATTCAATACATCGTCCTCCAGCAGACTTGTCTCCATGGGTCTATTGCTGCCTCGGTCACCTTATGGCAGGTCTGCTGTGACTCAAAGATTTTCGAATCGGACGAAAAACTGACAGTGAATTGTAACGTTCAGGGCCTCCTAATGACGATGGAACACTCAAATTGCGTCCCGATTCAATACATCGTCCTCCAGCAGACTTGTCTCCATGCGTCTATTGCTGCCTCGGGCACCTTATGGCCGTTCTGCTGTGAGTCAAAGATTTTCGAATCGGACGAAAAACTGATAGTGAATTGTAACATTCAGGGCCACCTAATGACGATGGACCACGCAAATTGCGTCCCGATTCAATACATCGTCCTCCAGCCGAGTTGACACCATGGGTCTATTGCTGCCTCGGGCACCTTATGGCCGTTCTGCTGTGAATCTAGATTATCGAATGGGACGAAAAACTGATAGTGAATTGTAACGTTCAGGGCCACCTAATGACGATGGATCACTCAAATTGCGTCCCGATTCAATACATCGTCCCCAGCCGACTTGTCTCCATGGGTCGATTGCTGCCTCGGGCACCTTATGGCCTTTCTGCTGTGAGTCTAGATTATCGAATGGGACGAAAAACTGATAGTGAATTGTAACGTTCAGGGCCACCTAATGACGATGGATCACTCAAATTACGTCCCGATTCAATACATCGTCCCCAGCCGACTTGTCTCCATGGGTCGATTGCTGCCTCGGGCACCTTATGGCCTTTCTGCTGTGAGTCTAGATTATCGAATGGGACGAAAAACTGATAGTGAATTGTAACGTTCAGGGCCACATAATGACGATGGATCACTCAAATTGCGTCCTGATTCAATACATCGTCCTCCAGCCGACTTGACTCCATGGGTCTATTGCTGCCTCGGGCACCTTATGGCCGTTCTGCTGTGAGTCTAGATTATCGAATGGGACGAAAAACTAATAGTGAATTGTAACGTTCAGGGCCTCCTAATGACGATGGATCACTCAAATTGCGTCCCGATTCAATACATCGTCCTCCAGCCGAGTTGACTCCATGGGTCTATTGCTGTCTCGGGCACCTTATGGCCGTTCTGCTGTGAGTCTAGATAATCGAATGGACGAAAAACTGATAGTGAATTGTAACGTTCAGGGCCTCCTAATGACGAAGGATCACTCAAATTGCGTCCCGATTGAATACGTCGTCCTCCAGCAGACTTGTCTCCATGGGTCGATTGCTGCCTCGGGCACCTAATGGCCGTTCTGCTGTGAGACAAAGATTTTCGTATCGGACGAAAAACTGATAGTGAATTGTAACATTCAGGGCCACCTAATGACGATGAACCACGCAAATTGCGTCCCGATTCAATACATTGTCCTCCAGCCGAGTTGACTCCATGGGTACTTGAGTATTGCTCATCAGTGTGGGATCCGTACCAGATCGGGTTGACGGAGGAGATAGAGAAGATTCAAAGAAGAGCGGCGCGTTTCGTCACAGGGTTATTTGGTAACCGTGATAGCGTTACGCAGATGTTTAACAAACTCAAGTGGCGGACTCTGCAAGAGAGGCGCTCTGCTTCGCGGTGTAGCTTGCTCGCCAGGTTTCGAGAGGGTGCGTTTCTGGATGAGGTATCGAATATATTGCTTCCCCCTACTTATACCTCCCGAGGAGATCACGAATGTAAAATTAGAGAGATTAGAGCGCGCACAGAGGCTTTCAGACAGTCGTTCTTCCCGCGAACCATACGCGACTGGAACAGGAAAGGGAGGTAATGACAGTGGCACGTAAAGTGCCCTCCGCCACACACCGTTGGGTGGCTTGCGGAGTATAAATGTAGATGTAGATGTAGGTCTATTGCTGCCTCGGGCACCTTATGGCCGTTCTGCTGTGAATCTAGATTATCGAATGGGACGAAAAACTGATAGTGAATTGTAACGTTCAGGGCCACCTAATGGCGATGGATCACTCAAATTGCGTCCCGATTCAATACATCGTCCCCAGCCGACTTGTCTCCATGGGTCTATTGCTGCCTCGGGCACCTTATGGCCGTTCTGCTGTGAGTCTAGATTATCGAATGGGACGAAAAACTGATAGTGAATTGTAACGTTCAGGGCCACCTAATGACGATGGATCACTCAAATTGCGTCCCGATTCAATACATCGTCCTCCAGCCGACTTGACTCCATGGGTCTATTGCTGCCTCGGGCACCTTATGGCCGTTCTGCTGTGAGTCTAGATTATCAAATGGGACGAAAAATTGATAGTGAATTGTAACGTTCAGGGCCTCCTAATGACGATGGATCACTCAAATTGCGTCCCGATTCAATACATCGTCCTCCAGCCGACTTGACTCCATGGGTCTATTGCTGCCTCGGGCACCTTATGGCCGTTCTGCTGTGACTCTAGATTATTGACTCCATGGGACTATTGCTGCCTCGGGCAGCTGTGAGTCTAGATTATAGAATGGGATGAAAAACTGATAGTGAATTGTAATGTTCAGGGCCACCTAATGACGTCCCGATTCAATACATCGTCCTCCAGCAGACTTGTCTCCATGGGTCTATTGCTGCCTCGGTCACCTTATGGCAGGTCTGCTGTGACTCAAAGATTTTCGAATCGGACGAAAAACTGATAGTGAATTGTAACGTTCAGGGCCACCTAATGACGATGGACCACGCAAATTGCGTCCCGATTCAATACATCGTCCTCCAGCCGAGTTGACTCCATGGGTCTATTGCTGCCTCGGGCACCTTATGGCCGTTCTGCTGTGAATCTAGATTATCGAATGGGACGAAAAACTGATAGTGAATTGTAACGTTCAGGGCCACCTAATGACGATGGATCACTCAAATTGCGTCCCGATTCAATACATCGTCCCCAGCCGACTTGACTCCATGGGTCTATTGCTGCCTCGGGCACCTTATGGCCGTTCTGCTGTGAGTCTAGATTATCGAATGGGACGAAAAACTGATAGTGAATTGTAACGATCAGGGCCACCTAATGACGATGGATCACTCAAATTGCGTCCTGATTCAATACATCGTCCTCCAGCAGACTTGACTTCATGGGTCTATTGCTGCCTCGGGCACCTTATGGCCGTTCTGCTGTGAGTCAAAGATTTTCGAATCGGACGAAAAACTGATAGTGAATTGTAACTTTCAGGGCCACCTAATAACTATGGATCACTCAAATTGCGTCCCGATTCAATACATCGTCCCCAGCCGACTTGTCTCCATGGGTCTATTGCTGCCTCGGGCACCTTATGGCAGGCCTGCTGTGACTCAAAGATTTTCGAATCGGACGAAAAACTGATAGTGAATTGTAACGTTCAGGGCTTCCTAATGACGATGGAACACTCAAATTGCGTCCCGATTCAATACATCGTCCTCCAGCAGACTTGTCTCCATGCGTCTATTGCTGCCTCGGGCACCTTATGGCCGTTCTGCTGTGAGTCAAAGATTTTCGAATCGGACGAAAAACTGATAGTGAATTGTAACATTCAGGGCCACCTAATGACGATGGACCACGCAAATTGCGTCCCGATTCAATACATTGTCCTCCAGCCGAGTTGACTCCATGGGTCTATTGCTGCCTCGGGCACCTTATGGCCGTTCTGCTGTGAATCTAGATTATCGAATGGGACGAAAAACTGATAGTGAATTGTAACGTTCAGGGCCACCTAATGACGATGGATCACTCAAATTGCGTCCCGATTCAATACATCGTCCCCAGCCGACTTGTCTCCATGGGTCGATTGCTGCCTCGGGCACCATATGGCCTTTCTGCTGTGAGTCTAGATTATCGAATGGGACGAAAAAGCGATAGTGAATTGTAACGTTCAGGGCCACATAATGACGATGGATCACTCAAATTGCGTCCTGATTCAATACATCGTCCTCCAGCCGACTTGACTCCATGGGTCCATTGCTGCCTCGGGCACCTTATGGCCGTTCTGCTGTGAGTCTAGATTATCGCATGGGACGAAAAACTAATAGTGAATTGTAACGTTCAGGGCCTCCTAATGACGATGGATCACTCAAATTGCGTCCCGATTCAAAACATCGTCCTCCAGCCGAGTTGACTCCATGGGTCTATTGCTGTCTCGGGCACCTTATGGCCGTTCTGCTGTGAGTCTAGATTATCGAATGGACGAAAAACTGATAGTGAATAGTAACGTTCAGGGCCTCCTAATGACGAAGGATCACTCAAATTGCGTCCCGATTCAATACGTCGTCCTCCAGCAGACTTGTCTCCATGGGTCGATTGCTGCCTCGGGCACCTAATGGCCGTTCTGCTGTGAGACAAAGATTTTCGTATCGGACGAAAAACTGATAGTGAATTGTAACATTCAGGGCCACCTAATGACGATGGACCACGCAAATTGCGTCCCGATTCAATACATTGTCCTCCAGCCGAGTTGACTCCATGGGTCTATTGCTGCCTCGGGCACCTTATGGCCGTTCTGCTGTGAATCTAGATTATCGAATGGGACGAAAAACTGATAGTGAATTGTAACGTTCAGGGCCACCTAATGACGATGGATCACTCAAATTGCGTCCCGATTCAATACATCGTCCCCAGCCGACTTGTCTCCATGGGTCTATTGCTGCCTCGGGCACCTTATGGCCGTTCTGCTGTGAGTCTAGATTATCGAATGGGACGAAAAACTGATAGTGAATTGTAACGTTCAGGGCCACCTAATGACGATGGATCACTCAAATTGCGTCCCGATTCAATACATCGTCCTCCAGCCGACTTGACTCCATGGGTCTATTGCTGCCTCGGGCACCTTATGGCCGTTCTGCTGTGAGTCTAGATTATCGAATGGGACGAAAAACTGATAGTGAATTGTAACGTTCAGGGCCTCCTAATGACGATGGATCACTCAAATTGCGTCCCGATTCAATACATCGTCCTCCAGCCGACTTGACTCCATGGGTCTATTGCTGCCTCGGGCACCTTATGGCCGTTCTGCTGTGACTCTAGATTATTGACTCCATGGGACTATTGCTGCCTCGGGCAGCTGTGAGTCTAGATTATAGAATGGGATGAAAAACTGATAGTGAATTGTAATGTTCAGGGCCACCTAATGACGTCCCGATTCAATACATCGTCCTCCAGCAGACTTGACTTCATGGGTCTATTGCTGCCTCGGGCACCTTATGGCCGTTCTGCTGTGAGTCTAGATTATCAAATGGACGAAAAACTGATAGTGAATTGTAACGTTCAGGGCCTCCTAATGACGAAGGATCACTCAAATTGCGTCCCGATTCAATACGTCGTCCTCCAGCAGACTTGTCTCCATGGGTCGATTGCTGCCTCGGGCACCTTATGGCCGTTCTGCTGTGAGACAAAGATTTTCGTATCGGACGAAAAACTGATAGTGAATTGTAACATTCAGGGCCACCTAATGACGATGGACCACGCAAATTGCGTCCCGATTCAATACATTGTCCTCCAGCCGAGTTGACTCCATGGGTCTATTGCTGCCTCGGGCACCTTATGGCCGTTCTGCTGTGAATCTAGATTATCGAATGGGACGAAAAACTGATAGTGAATTGTAACGTTCAGGGCCACCTAATGACGATGGATCACTCAAATTGCGTCCCGATTCAATACATCGTCCCCAGCCGACTTGTCTCCATGGGTCTATTGCTGCCTCGGGCACCTTATGGCCGTTCTGCTGTGAGTCTAGATTATCGAATGGGACGAAAAACTGATAGTGAATTGTAACGTTCAGGGCCACCTAATGACGATGGATCACTCAAATTGCGTCCCGATTCAATACATCGTCCTCCAGCAGACTTGTCTCCATGCGTCTATTGCTGCCTCGGGCACCTTATGGCCGTTCTGCTGTGAGTCAAAGATTTTCGAATCGGACGAAAAACTGATAGTGAATTGTAACATTCAGGGCCACCTAATGACGATGGACCACGCAAATTGCGTCCCGATTCAATACATCGTCCTCCAGCCGAGTTGACTCCATGGGTCTATTGCTGCCTCGGGCACCTTATGGCCGTTCTGCTGTGAATCTAGATTATCGAATGGGACGAAAAACTGATAGTGAATTGTAACGTTCAGGGCCACCTAATGACGATGGATCACTCAAATTGCGTCCCGATTCAATACATCGTCCCCAGCCGACTTGTCTCCATGGGTCGATTGCTGCCTCGGGCACCTTATGGCCTTTCTGCTGTGAGTCTAGATTATCGAATGGGACGAAAAACTGATAGTGAATTGTAACGTTCAGGGCCACCTAATGACGATGGATCACTCAAATTGCGTCCCGATTCAATACATCGTCCCCAGCCGACTTGTCTCCATGGGTCGATTGCTGCCTCGGGCACCTTATGGCCTTTCTGCTGTGAGTCTAGATTATCGAATGGGACGAAAAACTGATAGTGAATTGTAACGTTCAGGGCCACATAATGACGATGGATCACTCAAATTGCGTCCTGATTCAATACATCGTCCTCCAGCCGACTTGACTCCATGGGTCTATTGCTGCCTCGGGCACCTTATGGCCGTTCTGCTGTGAGTCTAGATTATCGAATGGGACGAAAAACTAATAGTGAATTGTAACGTTCAGGGCCTCCTAATGACGATGGATCACTCAAATTGCGTCCCGATTCAATACATCGTCCTCCAGCCGAGTTGACTCCATGGGTCTATTGCTGTCTCGGGCACCTTATGGCCGTTCTGCTGTGAGTCTAGATTATCGAATGGACGAAAAACTGATAGTGAATTGTAACGTTCAGGGCCTCCTAATGACGAAGGATCACTCAAATTGCGTCCCGATTCAATACGTCGTCCTCCAGCAGACTTGTCTCCATGGGTCGATTGCTGCCTCGGGCACCTAATGGCCGTTCTGCTGTGAGACAAAGATTTTCGTATCGGACGAAAAACTGATAGTGAATTGTAACAATCAGGGCCACCTAATGACGATGGACCACGCAAATTGCGTCCCGATTCAATACATTGTCCTCCAGCCGAGTTGACTCCATGGGTCTATTGCTGCCTCGGGCACCTTATGGCCGTTCTGCTGTGAATCTAGATTATCGAATGGGACGAAAAACTGATAGTGAATTGTAACGTTCAGGGCCACCTAATGGCGATGGATCACTCAAATTGCGTCCCGATTCAATACATCGTCCCCAGCCGACTTGTCTCCATGGGTCTATTGCTGCCTCGGGCACCTTATGGCCGTTCTGCTGTGAGTCTAGTTTATCGAATGGGACGAAAAACTGATAGTGAATTGTAACGTTCAGGGCCACCTAATGACGATGGATCACTCAAATTGCGTCCCGATTCAATACATCGTCCTCCAGCCGACTTGACTCCATGGGTCTATTGCTGCCTCGGGCACCTTATGGCCGTTCTGCTGTGAGTCTAGATTATCGAATGGGACGAAAAATTGATAGTGAATTGTAACGTTCAGGGCCTCCTAATGACGATGGATCACTCAAATTGCGTCCCGATTCAATACATCGTCCTCCAGCCGACTTGACTCCATGGGTCTATTGCTGCCTCGGGCACCGTATGGCCGTTCTGCTGTGACTCTAGATTATTGACTCCATGGGACTATTGCTGCCTCGGGCAGCTGTGAGTCTAGATTATAGAATGGGATGAAAAACTGATAGTGAATTGTAATGTTCAGGGCCACCTAATGACGTCCCGATTCAATACATCGTCCTCCAGCAGACTTCTCTCCATGGGTCTATTGCTGCCTCGGTCACCTTATGGCAGGTCTGCTGTGACTCAAAGAATTTCGAATCGGACGAAAAACTGATAGTGAATTGTAACGTTCAGGGCCTCCTAATGACGATGGAACACTCAAATTGCGTCCCGATTCAATACATCGTCCTCCAGCAGACTTGTCTCCATGCGTCTATTGCTTCCTCGGGCACCTTATGGCCGTTCTGCTGTGAGTCAAAGATTTTCGAATCGGACGAAAAACTGATAGTGAATTGTAACATTCAGGGCCACCTAATGACGATGGACCACGCAAATTGCGTCCCGATTCAATACATCGTCCTCCAGCCGAGTTGACTCCATGGGTCTATTGCTGCCTCGGGCACCTTATGGCCGTTCTGCTGTGAATCTAGATTATCGAATGGGACGAAAAACTGATAGTGAATTGTAACGTTCAGGGCCACCTAATGACGATGGATCACTCAAATTGCGTCCCGATTCAATACATCGTCCCCAGCCGACTTGACTCCATGGGTCTATTGCTGCCTCGGGCACCTTATGGCCGTTCTGCTGTGAGTCTAGATTATCGAATGGGACGAAAAACTGATAGTGAATTGTAACGTTCAGGGCCACCTAATGACGATGGATCACTCAAATTGCGTCCTGATTCAATACATCGTCCTCCAGCAGACTTGACTTCGTGGGTCTATTGCTGCCTCGGGCACCTTATGGCCGTTCTGCTGTGAGTCAAAGATTTTCGAATCGGACGAAAAACTGATAGTGAATTGTAACTTTCAGGGCCACCTAATAACTATGGATCACTCAAATTGCGTCCCGATTCAATACATCGTCCCCAGCCGACTTGTCTCCATGGGTCTATTGCTGCCTCGGGCACCTTATGGCCGTTCTGCTGTGAGTCTAGATTATCGAATGGGACGAAAAACTGATAGTGAATTGTAACGTTCAGGGCCACCTAATGACGATGGATCACTCAAATTGCGTCCTGATTCAATACATCGTCCTCCAGCAGACTTGTCTCCATGGGTCTATTGCTGCCTCGGGCACCTTATGGCAGGCCTGCTGTGACTCAAAGATTTTCGAATCGGACGAAAAACTGATAGTGAATTGTAACGTTCAGGGCTTCCTAATGACGATGGAACACTCAAATTGCGTCCCGATTCAATACATCGTCCTCCAGCAGACTTGTCTCCATGCGTCTATTGCTGCCTCGGGCACCTTATGGCCGTTCTGCTGTGAGTCAAAGATTTTCGAATCGGACGAAAAACTGATAGTGAATTGTAACATTCAGGGCCACCTAATGACGATGGACCACGCAAATTGCGCCCCGATTCAATACATTGTCCTCCAGCCGAGTTGACTCCATGGGTCTATTGCTGCCTCGGGCACCTTATGGCCGTTCTGCTGTGAATCTAGATTATCGAATGGGACGAAAAACTGATAGTGAATTGTAACGTTCAGGGCCACCTAATGACGATGGATCACTCAAATTGCGTCCCGATTCAATACATCGTCCCCAGCCGACTTGTCTCCATGGGTCGATTGCTGCCTCGGGCACCATATGGCCTTTCTGCTGTGAGTCTAGATTATCGAATGGGACGAAAAAGCGATAGTGAATTGTAACGTTCAGGGCCACATAATGACGATGGATCACTCAAATTGCGTCCTGATTCAATACATCGTCCTCCAGCCGACTTGACTCCATGGGTCTATTGCTGCCTCGGGCACCTTATGGCCGTTCTGCTGTGAGTCTAGATTATCGCATGGGACGAAAAACTAATAGTGAATTGTAACGTTCAGGGCCTCCTAATGACGATGGATCACTCAAATTGCGTCCCGATTCAATACATCGTCCTCCAGCCGAGTTGACTCCATGGGTCTATTGCTGTCTCGGGCACCTTATGGCCGTTCTGCTGTGAGTCTAGATTATCGAATGGACGAAGAACTGATAGTGAATAGTAACGTTCAGGGCCTCCTAATGACGAAGGATCACTCAAATTGCGTCCCGATTCAATACGTCGTCCTCCAGCAGACTTGTCTCCATGGGTCGATTGCTGCCTCGGGCACATAATGGCCGTTCTGCTGTGAGACAAAGATTTTCGTATCGGACGAAAAACTGATAGTGAATTGTAACATTCAGGGCCACCTAATGACGATGGACCACGCAAATTGCGTCCCGATTCAATACATTGTCCTCCAGCCGAGTTGACTCCATGGGTCTATTGCTGCCTCGGGCACCTTATGGCCGTTCTGCTGTGAATCTAGATTATCGAATGGGACGAAAAACTGATAGTGAATTGTAACGTTCAGGGCCACCTAATGACGATGGATCACTCAAATTGCGTCCCGATTCAATACATCGTCCCCAGCCGACTTGTCTCCATGGGTCTATTGCTGCCTCGGGCACCTTATGGCCGTTCTGCTGTGAGTCTAGATTATCGAATGGGACGAAAAACTGATAGTGAATTGTAACGTTCATGGCCACCTAATGACGATGGATCACTCAAATTGCGTCCCGATTCAATACATCGTCCTCCAGCCGACTTGACTCCATGGGTCTATTGCTGCCTCGGGCACCTTATGGCCGTTCTGCTGTGAGTCTAGATTATCGAATGGGACGAAAAACTGATAGTGAATTGTAACGTTCAGGGCCTCCTAATGACGATGGATCACTCAAATTGCGTCCCGATTCAATACATCGTCCTCCAGCCGACTTGACTCCATGGGTCTATTGCTGCCTCGGGCACCTTATGGCCGTTCTGCTGTGACTCTAGATTATTGACTCCATGGGACTATTGCTGCCTCGGGCAGCTGTGAGTCTAGATTATAGAATGGGATGAAAAACTGATAGTGAATTGTAATGTTCAGGGCCACCTAATGACGTCCCGATTCAATACATCGTCCTCCAGCAGACTTGACTTCATGGGTCTATTGCTGCCTCGGGCACCTTATGGCCGTTCTGCTGTGAGTCAAAGATTTTCGAATCGGACGAAAAACTGATAGTGAATTGTAACTTTCAGGGCCACCTAATAACTATGGATCACTCAAATTGCGTCCCGATTCAATACATCGTTCCCAGCCGACTTGTCTCCATGGGTCTATTGCTGCCTCGGGCACCTTATGGCCGTTCTGCTGTGAGTCTAGATTATCGAATGGGACGAAAAACTGATAGTGAATTGTAACGTTCAGGGCAACCTAATGACGATGGATCACTCAAATTGCGTCCTGATTCAATACATCGTCCTCCAGCAGACTTGTCTCCATGGGTCGATTGCTGCCTCGGGCACCTTATGGCAGGCCTGCTGTGACTCAAAGATTTTCGAATCGGACGAAAAACTGATAGTGAATTGTAACGTTCAGGGCTTCCTAATGACGATGGAACACTCAAATTGCGTCCCGATTCAATACATCGTCCTCCAGCAGACTTGTCTCCATGCGTCTATTGCTGCCTCGGGCACCTTATGGCCGTTCTGCTGTGAGTCAAAGATTTTCGAATCGGACGAAAAACTGATAGTGAATTGTAACATTCAGGGCCACCTAATGACGATGGACCACGCAAATTGCGTCCCGATTCAATACATCGTCCTCCAGCCGAGTTGACTCCATGGGTCTATTGCTGCCTCGGGCACCTTATGGCCGTTCTGCTGTGAATCTAGATTATCGAATGGGACGAAAAACTGATAGTGAATTGTAACGTTCAGGGCCACCTAATGACGATGGATCACTCAAATTGAGTCCCGATTCAATACATCGTCCCCAGCCGACTTGTCTCCATGGGTCGATTGTTGCCTCGGGCACCTTATGGCCTTTCTGCTGTGAGTCTAGATTATCGAATGGGACGAAAAACTGATAGTGAATTGTTACGTTCAGGGCCACATAATGACGATGGATCACTCAAATTGCGTCCTGATTCAATACATCGTCCTCCAGCAGACTTGTCTCCATGGGTCTATTGGTGCCTCGGGCACCTTATGGCAGGCCTGCTGTGACTCAAAGATTTTCGAATCGGACGAAAAACTGATAGTGAATTGTAACATTCAGGGCCACCTAATGACGATGGACCACGCAAATTGCGTCCCGATTCAATACATCGTCCTCCAGCCGAGTTGACTCCATGGGTCTATTGCTGCCTCGGGCACCTTATGGCCGTTCTGCTGTGAATCTAGATTATCGAATGGGACGAAAAAGCGATAGTGAATTGTAACGTTCAGGGCCACATAATGACGATGGATCACTCAAATTGCGTCCTGATTCAATACATCGTCCTCCAGCCGACTTGACTCCATGGGTCTATTGCTGCCTCGGGCACCTTATGGCCGTTCTGCTGTGAGTCTAGATTATCGCATGGGACGAAAAACTAATAGTGAATTGTAACGTTCAGGGCCTCCTAATGACGATGGATCACTCAAATTGCGTCCCGATTCAATACATCGTCCTCCAGCCGAGTTGACTCCATGGGTCTATTGCTGTCTCGGGCACCTTATGGCCGTTCTGCTGTGAGTCTAGATTATCGAATGGACGAAAAACTGATAGTGAATAGTAACGTTCAGGGCCTCCTAATGACGAAGGATCACTCAAATTGCGTCCCGATTCAATACGTCGTCCTCCAGCAGACTTGTCTCCATGGGTCGATTGCTGCCTCGGGCACCTAATGGCCGTTCTGCTGTGAGACAAAGATTTTCGTATCGGACGAAAAACTGATAGTGAATTGTAACATTCAGGGCCACCTAATGACGATGGACCACGCAAATTGCGTCCCGATTCAATACATTGTCCTCCAGCCGAGTTGACTCCATGGGTCTATTGCTGCCTCGGGCACCTTATGGCCGTTCTGCTGTGAATCTAGATTATCGAATGGGACGAAAAACTGATAGTGAATTGTAACGTTCAGGGCCACCTAATGACGATGGATCACTCAAATTGCGTCCCGATTCAATACATCGTCCCCAGCCGACTTGTCTCCATGGGTCTATTGCTGCCTCGGGCACCTTATGGCCGTTCTGCTGTGAGTCTAGATTATCGAATGGGACGAAAAACTGATAGTGAATTGTAACGTTCATGGCCACCTAATGACGATGGATCACTCAAATTGCGTCCCGATTCAATACATCGTCCTCCAGCCGACTTGACTCCATGGGTCTATTGCTGCCTCGGGCACCTTATGGCCGTTCTGCTGTGAGTCTAGATTATCGAATGGGACGAAAAACTGATAGTGAATTGTAACGTTCAGGGCCTCCTAATGACGATGGATCACTCAAATTGCGTCCCGATTCAATACATCGTCCTCCAGCCGACTTGACTCCATGGGTCTATTGCTGCCTCGGGCACCTTATGGCCGTTCTGCTGTGACTCTAGATTATTGACTCCATGGGACTATTGCTGCCTCGGGCAGCTGTGAGTCTAGATTATAGAATGGGATGAAAAACTGATAGTGAATTGTAATGTTCAGGGCCACCTAATGACGTCCCGATTCAATACATCGTCCTCCAGCAGACTTGACTTCATGGGTCTATTGCTGCCTCGGGCACCTTATGGCCGTTCTGCTGTGAGTCAAAGATTTTCGAATCGGACGAAAAACTGATAGTGAATTGTAACTTTCAGGGCCACCTAATAACTATGGATCACTCAAATTGCGTCCCGATTCAATACATCGTCCCCAGCCGACTTGTCTCCATGGGTCTATTGCTGCCTCGGGCACCTTATGGCCGTTCTGCTGTGAGTCTAGATTATCGAATGGGACGAAAAACTGATAGTGAATTGTAACGTTCAGGGCAACCTAATGACGATGGATCACTCAAATTGCGTCCTGATTCAATACATCGTCCTCCAGCAGACTTGTCTCCATGGGTCGATTGCTGCCTCGGGCACCTTATGGCAGGCCTGCTGTGAATCAAAGATTTTCGAATCGGACGAAAAACTGATAGTGAATTGTAACGTTCAGGGCTTCCTAATGACGATGGAACACTCAAATTGCGTCCCGATTCAATACATCGTCCTCCAGCAGACTTGTCTCCATGCGTCTATTGCTGCCTCGGGCACCTTATGGCCGTTCTGCTGTGAGTCAAAGATTTTCGAATCGGACGAAAAACTGATAGTGAATTGTAACATTCAGGGCCACCTAATGACGATGGACCACGCAAATTGCGTCCCGATTCAATACATCGTCCTCCAGCCGAGTTGACTCCATGGGTCTATTGCTGCCTCGGGCACCTTATGGCCGTTCTGCTGTGAGTCTAGATTATCGAATGGGACGAAAAACTGATAGTGAATTGTAACTTTCAGGGCAACCTAATGACGATGGATCACTCAAATTGCGTCCTGATTCAATACATCGTCCTCCAGCAGACTTGTCTCCATGGGTCGATTGCTGCCTCGGGCACCTTATGGCAGGCCTGCTGTGACTCAAAGATTTTCGAATCGGACGAAAAACTGATAGTGAATTGTAACGTTCAGGGCTTCCTAATGACGATGGAACACTCAAATTGCGTCCCGATTCAATACATCGTCCTCCAGCAGACTTGTCTCCATGCGTCTATTGCTGCCTCGGGCACCTTATGGCCGTTCTGCTGTGAGTCAAAGATTTTCGAATCGGACGAAAAACTGATAGTGAATTGTAACATTCAGGGCCACCTAATGACGATGGACCACGCAAATTGCGTCCCGATTCACTACATCGTCCTCCAGCCGAGTTGACTCCATGGGTCTATTGCTGCCTCGGGCACCTTATGGCCGTTCTGCTGTGAATCTAGATTATCGAATGGGACGAAAAACTGATAGTGAATTGTAACGTTCAGGGCCACCTAATGACGATGGATCACTCAAATTGAGTCCCGATTCAATACATCGTCTCCAGCCGACTTGTCTCCATGGGTCGATTGTTGCCTCGGGCACCTTATGGCCTTTCTGCTGTGAGTCTAGATTATCGAATGGGACGAAAAACTGATAGTGAATTGTTACGTTCAGGGCCACATAATGACGATGGATCACTCAAATTGCGTCCTGATTCAATACATCGTCCTCCAGCAGACTTGTCTCCATGGGTCTATTGGTGCCTCGGGCACCTTATGGCAGGCCTGCTGTGACTCAAAGATTTTCGAATCGGACGAAAAACTGATAGTGAATTGTAACATTCAGGGCCACCTAATGACGATGGACCACGCAAATTGCGTCCCGATTCAATACATCGTCCTCCAGCCGAGTTGACTCCATGGGTCTATTGCTGCCTCGGGCACCTTATGGCCGTTCTGCTGTGAATCTAGATTATCGAATGGGACGAAAAAGCGATAGTGAATTGTAACGTTCAGGGCCACATAATGACGATGGATCACTCAAATTGCGTCCTGATTCAATACATCGTCCTCCAGCCGACTTGACTCCATGGGTCTATTGCTGCCTCGGGCACCTTATGGCCGTTCTGCTGTGAGTCTAGATTATCGCATGGGACGAAAAACTAATAGTGAATTGTAACGTTCAGGGCCTCCTAATGACGATGGATCACTCAAATTGCGTCCCGATTCAATACATCGTCCTCCAGCCGAGTTGACTCCATGGGTCTATTGCTGTCTCGGGCACCTTATGGCCGTTCTGCTGTGAGTCTAGATTATCGAATGGACGAAAAACTGATAGTGAATAGTAACGTTCAGGGCCTCCTAATGACGAAGGATCACTCAAATTGCGTCCCGATTCAATACGTCGTCCTCCAGCAGACTTGTCTCCATGGGTCGATTGCTGCCTCGGGCACCTAATGGCCGTTCTGCTGTGAGACAAAGATTTTCGTATCGGACGAAAAACTGATAGTGAATTGTAACATTCAGGGCCACCTAATGACGATGGACCACGCAAATTGCGTCCCGATTCAATACATTGTCCTCCAGCCGAGTTGACTCCATGGGTCTATTGCTGCCTCGGGCACCTTATGGCCGTTCTGCTGTGAATCTAGATTATCGAATGGGACGAAAAACTGATAGTGAATTGTAACGTTCAGGGCCACCTAATGACGATGGATCACTCAAATTGCGTCCCGATTCAATACATCGTCCCCAGCCGACTTGTCTCCATGGGTCTATTGCTGCCTCGGGCACCTTATGGCCGTTCTGCTGTGAGTCTAGATTATCGAATGGGACGAAAAACTGATAGTGAATTGTAACGTTCATGGCCACCTAATGACGATGGATCACTCAAATTGCGTCCCGATTCAATACATCGTCCTCCAGCCGAGTTGACTCCATGGGTCTATTGCTGCCTCGGGCACCTTATGGCCGTTCTGCTGTGAATCTAGATTATCGAATGGGACGAAAAAGCGATAGTGAATTGTAACGTTCAGGGCCACATAATGACGATGGATCACTCAAATTGCGTCCTGATTCAATACATCGTCCTCCAGCCGACTTGACTCCATGGGTCTATTGCTGCCTCGGGCACCTTATGGCCGTTCTGCTGTGAGTCTAGATTATCGCATGGGACGAAAAACTAATAGTGAATTGTAACGTTCAGGGCCTCCTAATGACGATGGATCACTCAAATTGCGTCCCGATTCAATACATCGTCCTCCAGCCGAGTTGACTCCATGGGTCTATTGCTGTCTCGGGCACCTTATGGCCGTTCTGCTGTGAGTCTAGATTATCGAATGGACGAAAAACTGATAGTGAATAGTAACGTTCAGGGCCTCCTAATGACGAAGGATCACTCAAATTGCGTCCCGATTCAATACGTCGTCCTCCAGCAGACTTGTCTCCATGGGTCGA
This sequence comes from Schistocerca cancellata, assembly GCF_023864275.1. Lineage (NCBI taxonomy): Eukaryota > Metazoa > Arthropoda > Insecta > Orthoptera > Acrididae > Schistocerca > Schistocerca cancellata. The sequence continues at coordinate 2,684,478 of NC_064627.1, forward strand.
TTGCTGCCTCGGGCACCTAATGGCCGTTCTGCTGTGAGACAAAGATTTTCGTATCGGACGAAAAACTGATAGTGAATTGTAACATTCAGGGCCACCTAATGACGATGGACCACGCAAATTGCGTCCCGATTCAATACATTGTCCTCCAGCCGAGTTGACTCCATGGGTCTATTGCTGCCTCGGGCACCTTATGGCCGTTCTGCTGTGAATCTAGATTATCGAATGGGACGAAAAACTGATAGTGAATTGTAACGTTCAGGGCCACCTAATGACGATGGATCACTCAAATTGCGTCCCGATTCAATACATCGTCCCCAGCCGACTTGTCTCCATGGGTCTATTGCTGCCTCGGGCACCTTATGGCCGTTCTGCTGTGAGTCTAGATTATCGAATGGGACGAAAAACTGATAGTGAATTGTAACGTTCATGGCCACCTAATGACGATGGATCACTCAAATTGCGTCCCGATTCAATACATCGTCCTCCAGCCGACTTGACTCCATGGGTCTATTGCTGCCTCGGGCACCTTATGGCCGTTCTGCTGTGAGTCTAGATTATCGAATGGGACGAAAAACTGATAGTGAATTGTAACGTTCAGGGCCTCCTAATGACGATGGATCACTCATATTGCGTCCCGATTCAATACATCGTCCTCCAGCCGACTTGACTCCATGGGTCTATTGCTGCCTCGGGCACCTTATGGCCGTTCTGCTGTGACTCTAGATTATTGACTCCATGGGACTATTGCTGCCTCGGGCAGCTGTGAGTCTAGATTATAGAATGGGATGAAAAACTGATAGTGAATTGTAATGTTCAGGGCCACCTAATGACGTCCCGATTCAATACATCGTCCTCCAGCAGACTTGACTTCATGGGTCTATTGCTGCCTCGGGCACCTTATGGCCGTTCTGCTGTGAGTCAAAGATTTTCGAATCGGACGAAAAACTGATAGTGAATTGTAACTTTCAGGGCCACCTAATAACTATGGATCACTCAAATTGCGTCCCGATTCAATACATCGTCCCCAGCCGACTTGTCTCCATGGGTCTATTGCTGCCTCGGGCACCTTATGGCCGTTCTGCTGTGAGTCTAGATTATCGAATGGGACGAAAAACTGATAGTGAATTGTAACGTTCAGGGCAACCTAATGACGATGGATCACTCAAATTGCGTCCTGAATCAATACATCGTCCTCCAGCAGACTTGTCTCCATGGGTCGATTGCTGCCTCGGGCACCTTATGGCAGGCCTGCTGTGAATCAAAGATTTTCGAATCGGACGAAAAACTGATAGTGAATTGTAACGTTCAGGGCTTCCTAATGACGATGGAACACTCAAATTGCGTCCCGATTCAATACATCGTCCTCCAGCAGACTTGTCTCCATGCGTCTATTGCTGCCTCGGGCACCTTATGGCCGTTCTGCTGTGAGTCAAAGATTTTCGAATCGGACGAAAAACTGATAGTGAATTGTAACATTCAGGGCCACCTAATGACGATGGACCACGCAAATTGCGTCCCGATTCAATACATCGTCCTCCAGCCGAGTTGACTCCATGGGTCTATTGCTGCCTCGGCACCATATGGCCGTTCTGCTGTGAATCTAGATTATCGAATGGGACGAAAAACTGATAGTGAATTGTAACGTTCAGGGCCACCTAATGACGATGGATCACTCAAATTGCGTCCCGATTCAATACATCGTCCCCAGCCGACTTGTCTCCATGGGTCGATTGTTGCCTCGGGCACCTTATGGCCTTTCTGCTGTGAGTCTAGATTATCGAATGGGACGAAAAACTGATAGTGAATTGTTACGTTCAGGGCCACATAATGACGATGGATCACTCAAATTGCGTCCTGATTCAATACATCGTCCTCCAGCAGACTTGTCTCCATGGGTCTATTGGTGCCTCGGGCACCTTATGGCAGGCCTGCTGTGACTCAAAGATTTTCGAATCGGACGAAAAACTGATAGTGAATTGTAACATTCAGGGCCACCTAATGACGATGGACCACGCAAATTGCGTCCCGATTCAATACATCGTCCTCCAGCCGAGTTGACTCCATGGGTCTATTGCTGCCTCGGGCACCTTATGGCCGTTCTGCTGTGAATCTAGATTATCGAATGGGACGAAAAAGCGATAGTGAATTGTAACGTTCAGGGCCACATAATGACGATGGATCACTCAAATTGCGTCCTGATTCAATACATCGTCCTCCAGCCGACTTGACTCCATGGGTCTATTGCTGCCTCGGGCACCTTATGGCCGTTCTGCTGTGAGTCTAGATTATCGCATGGGACGAAAAACTAATAGTGAATTGTAACGTTCAGGGCCTCCTAATGACGATGGATCACTCAAATTGCGTCCCGATTCAATACATCGTCCTCCAGCCGAGTTGACTCCATGGGTCTATTGCTGTCTCGGGCACCTTATGGCCGTTCTGCTGTGAGTCTAGATTATCGAATGGACGAAAAACTGATAGTGAATAGTAACGTTCAGGGCCTCCTAATGACGAAGGATCACTCAAATTGCGTCCCGATTCAATACGTCGTCCTCCAGCAGACTTGTCTCCATGGGTCGATTGCTGCCTCGGGCACCTAATGGCCGTTCTGCTGTGAGACAAAGATTTTCGTATCGGACGAAAAACTGATAGTGAATTGTAACATTCAGGGCCACCTAATGACGATGGACCACGCAAATTGCGTCCCGATTCAATACATTGTCCTCCAGCCGAGTTGACTCCATGGGTCTATTGCTGCCTCGGGCACCTTATGGCCGTTCTGCTGTGAATCTAGATTATCGAATGGGACGAAAAACTGATAGTGAATTGTAACGTTCAGGGCCACCTAATGACGATGGATCACTCAAATTGCGTCCCGATTCAATACATCGTCCCCAGCCGACTTGTCTCCATGGGTCTATTGCTGCCTCGGGCACCTTATGGCCGTTCTGCTGTGAGTCTAGATTATCGAATGGGACGAAAAACTGATAGTGAATTGTAACGTTCATGGCCACCTAATGACGATGGATCACTCAAATTGCGTCCCGATTCAATACATCGTCCTCCAGCCGACTTGACTCCATGGGTCTATTGCTGCCTCGGGCACCTTATGGCCGTTCTGCTGTGAGTCTAGATTATCGAATGGGACGAAAAACTGATAGTGAATTGTAACGTTCAGGGCCTCCTAATGACGATGGATCACTCAAATTGCGTCCCGATTCAATACATCGTCCTCCAGCCGACTTGACTCCATGGGTCTATTGCTGCCTCGGGCACCTTATGGCCGTTCTGCTGTGACTCTAGATTATTGACTCCATGGGACTATTGCTGCCTCGGGCAGCTGTGAGTCTAGATTATAGAATGGGATGAAAAACTGATAGTGAATTGTAATGTTCAGGGCCACCTAATGACGTCCCGATTCAATACATCGTCCTCCAGCAGACTTGACTTCATGGGTCTATTGCTGCCTCGGGCACCTTATGGCCGTTCTGCTGTGAGTCAAAGATTTTCGAATCGGACGAAAAACTGATAGTGAATTGTAACTTTCAGGGCCACCTAATAACTATGGATCACTCAAATTGCGTCCCGATTCAATACATCGTCCCCAGCCGACTTGTCTCCATGGGTCTATTGCTGCCTCGGGCACCTTATGGCCGTTCTGCTGTGAGTCTAGATTATCGAATGGGACGAAAAACTGATAGTGAATTGTAACGTTCAGGGCCACCTAATGACGATGGATCACTCAAATTGCGTCCTGATTCAATACATCGTCCTCCAGCAGACTTGTCTCCATGGGTCGATTGCTGCCTCGGGCACCTTATGGCAGGCCTGCTGTGACTCAAAGATTTTCGAATCGGACGAAAAACTGATAGTGTATTGTAACGTTCAGGGCTTCCTAATGACGATGGAACACTCAAATTGCGTCCCGATTCAATACATCGTCCTCCAGCAGACTTGTCTCCATGCGTCTATTGCTGCCTCGGGCACCTTATGGCCGTTCTGCTGTGAATCTAGATTATCGAATGGGACGAAAAAGCGATAGTGAATTGTAACGTTCAGGGCCACATAATGACGATGGATCACTCAAATTGCGTCCTGATTCAATACATCGTCCTCCAGCCGACTTGACTCCATGGGTCTATTGCTGCCTCGGGCACCTTATGGCCGTTCTGCTGTGAGTCTAGATTATCGCATGGGACGAAAAACTAATAGTGAATTGTAACGTTCAGGGCCTCCTAATGACGATGGATCACTCAAATTGCGTCCCGATTCAATACATCGTCCTCCAGCCGAGTTGACTCCATGGGTCTATTGCTGTCTCGGGCACCTTATGGCCGTTCTGCTGTGAGTCTAGATTATCGAATGGACGAAAAACTGATAGTGAATAGTAACGTTCAGGGCCTCCTAATGACGAAGGATCACTCAAATTGCGTCCCGATTCAATACGTCGTCCTCCAGCAGACTTGTCTCCATGGGTCGATTGCTGCCTCGGGCACCTAATGGCCGTTCTGCTGTGAGACAAAGATTTTCGTATCGGACGAAAAACTGATAGTGAATTGTAACATTCAGGGCCACCTAATGACGATGGACCACGCAAATTGCGTCCCGATTCAATACATTGTCCTCCAGCCGAGTTGACTCCATGGGTCTATTGCTGCCTCGGGCACCTTATGGCCGTTCTGCTGTGAATCTAGATTATCGAATGGGACGAAAAACTGATAGTGAATTGTAACGTTCAGGGCCACCTAATGACGATGGATCACTCAAATTGCGTCCCGATTCAATACATCGTCCCCAGCCGACTTGTCTCCATGGGTCTATTGCTGCCTCGGGCACCTTATGGCCGTTCTGCTGTGAGTCTAGATTATCGAATGGGACGAAAAACTGATAGTGAATTGTAACGTTCATGGCCACCTAATGACGATGGATCACTCAAATTGCGTCCCGATTCAATACATCGTCCTCCAGCCGACTTGACTCCATGGGTCTATTGCTGCCTCGGGCACCTTATGGCCGTTCTGCTGTGAGTCTAGATTATCGAATGGGACGAAAAACTGATAGTGAATTGTAACGTTCAGGGCCTCCTAATGACGATGAATCACTCAAATTGCGTCCCGATTCAATACATCGTCCTCCAGCCGACTTGACTCCATGGGTCTATTGCTGCCTCGGGCACCTTATGGCCGTTCTGCTGTGACTCTAGATTATTGACTCCATGGGACTATTGCTGCCTCGGGCAGCTGTGAGTCTAGATTATAGAATGGGATGAAAAACTGATAGTGAATTGTAATGTTCAGGGCCACCTAATGACGTCCCGATTCAATACATCGTCCTCCAGCAGACTTGACTTCATGGGTCTATTGCTGCCTCGGGCACCTTATGGCCGTTCTGCTGTGAGTCAAAGATTTTCGAATCGGACGAAAAACTGATAGTGAATTGTAACTTTCAGGGCCACCTAATAACTATGGATCACTCAAATTGCGTCCCGATTCAATACATCGTCCCCAGCCGACTTGTCTCCATGGGTCTATTGCTGCCTCGGGCACCTTATGGCCGTTCTGCTGTGAGTCTAGATTATCGAATGGGACGAAAAACTGATAGTGAATTGTAACGTTCAGGGCCACCTAATGACGATGGATCACTCAAATTGCGTCCTGATTCAATACATCGTCCTCCAGCAGACTTGTCTCCATGGGTCGATTGCTGCCTCGGGCACCTTATGGCAGGCCTGCTGTGACTCAAAGATTTTCGAATCGGACGAAAAACTGATAGTGAATTGTAACGTTCAGGGCTTCCTAATGACGATGGAACACTCAAATTGCGTCCCGATTCAATACATCGTCCTCCAGCAGACTTGTCTCCATGCGTCTATTGCTGCCTCGGGCACCTTATGGCCGTTCTGCTGTGAGTCAAAGATTTTCGAATCGGACGAAAAACTGATAGTGAATTGTAACATTCAGGGCCACCTAATGACGATGGACCACGCAAATTGCGTCCCGATTCAATACATCGTCCTCCAGCCGAGTTGACTCCATGGGTCTATTGCTGCCTCGGGCACCTTATGGCCGTTCTGCTGTGAATCTAGATTATCGAATGGGACGAAAAACTGATAGTGAATTGTAACGTTCAGGGCCACCTAATGACGATGGATCACTCAAATTGCGTCCCGATTCAATACATCGTCCCCAGCCGACTTGTCTCCATGGGTCGATTGTTGCCTCGGGCACCTTATGGCCTTTCTGCTGTGAGTCTAGATTATCGAATGGGACGAAAAACTGATAGTGAATTGTTACGTTCAGGGCCACATAATGACGATGGATCACTCAAATTGCGTCCTGATTCAATACATCGTCCTCCAGCAGACTTGTCTCCATGGGTCTATTGGTGCCTCGGGCACCTTATGACAGGCCTGCTGTGACTCAAAGATTTTCGAATCGGACGAAAAACTGATAGTGAATTGTAACATTCAGGGCCACCTAATGACGATGGACCACGCAAATTGCGTCCCGATTCAATACATCGTCCTCCAGCCGAGTTGACTCCATAGGTCTATTGCTGCCTCGGGCACCTTATGGCCGTTCTGCTGTGAATCTAGATTATCGAATGGGACGAAAAACTGATAGTGAATTGTAACGTTCAGGGCCACCTAATGACGATGGATCACTCAAATTGCGTCCCGATTCAATACATCGTCCCCAGCCGACTTGTCTCCATGGGTCGATTGCTGCCTCGGGCACCTTATGACCTTTGTGCTGTGAGTCTAGATTATCGAATGGGACGAAAAACTGATAGTGAATTGTAACGTTCAGGTCCACATAATGACGATGGATCACTCAAATTGCGTCCTGATTCAATACATCGTCCTCCAGCCGACTTGACTCCATGGGTCTATTGCTGCCTCGGGCACCTTATGGCCGTTCTGCTGTGAGTCTAGATTATCGAATGGGACGAAAAACTGACAGTGAATTGTAACGTTCAGGGCCTCCTAATGACGATGGATCACTCAAATTGCGTCCCGATTCAATACATCGTCCTCCAGCCGACTTGACTCCATGGGTCTATTGCTGCCTCGGGCACCTTATGGCCGTTCTGCTGTGAGTCCAGATTATCGAATGGACGAAAAACTGATAGTGAATTGTAACGTTCAGGGCCTCCTAATGACGAAGGATCACTCAAATTGCGTCCCGATTCAATACGTCGTCCTCCAGCAGACTTGTCTCCATGGGTCGATTGCTGCCTCGGGCACCTAATGGCCGTTCTGCTGTGAGACAAAGATTTTCGTATCGGACGAAAAACTGATAGTGAATTGTAACATTCAGGGCCACCTAATGACGATGGACCACGCAAATTGCGTCCCGATTCAATACATTGTCCTCCAGCCGAGTTGACTCCATGGGTCTATTGCTGCCTCGGGCACCTTATGGCCGTTCTGCTGTGAATCTAGATTATCGAATGGGACGAAAAACTGATAGTGAATTGTAACGTTCAGGGCCACCTAATGACGATGGATCACTCAAATTGCGTCCCGATTCAATACATCGTCCCCAGCCGACTTGTCTCCATGGGTCTATTGCTGCCTCGGGCACCTTATGGCCGTTCTGCTGTGAGTCTAGATTATCGAATGGGACGAAAAACTGATAGTGAATTGTAACGTTCAGGGCCACCTAATGACGATGGATCACTCAAATTGCGTCCCGATTCAATACATCGTCCTCCAGGCGACTTGACTCCATGGGTCTATTGCTGCCTCGAGCACCTTATGGCCGTTCTGCTGTGAGTCTAGATTATCGAATGGGACGAAAAACTGATAGTGAATTGTAACGTTCAGGGCCTCCTAATGACGATGGAACACTCAAATTGCGTCCCGATTCAATACATCGTCCTCCAGCCGACTTGACTCCATGGGTCTATTGCTGCCTCGGTCACCTTATGGCAGGTCTGCTGTGACTCAAAGATTTTCGAATCGGACGAAAAACTGATAGTGAATTGTAACGTTCAGGGCCTCCTAATGACGATGGAACACTCAAATTGCGTCCCGATTCAATACATCGTCCTCCAGCAGACTTGTCTCCATGCGTCTATTGCTGCCTCGGGCACCTTATGGCCGTTCTGCTGTGAGTCAAAGATTTTCGAATCGGACGAAAAACTGATAGTGAATTGTAACATTCAGGGCCACCTAATGACGATGGACCACGCAAATTGCGTCCCGATTCAATACATCGTCCTCCAGCCGAGTTGACTCCATGGGTCTATTGCTGCCTCGGGCACCTTATGGCCGTTCTGCTGTGAATCTAGATTATCGAATGGGACGAAAAACCGATAGTGAATTGTAACGTTCAGGGCCACCTAATGACGATGGATCACTCAAATTGCGTCCCGATTCAATACATCGTCCCCAGCCGACTTGACTCCATGGGTCTATTGCTGCCTCGGGCACCTTATGGCCGTTCTGCTGTGAGTCTAGATTATCGAATGGGACGAAAAACTGATAGTGAATTGTAACGTTCAGGGCCACCTAATGACGATGGATCACTCAAATTGCGTCCTGATTCAATACATCGTCCTCCAGCAAACTTGACTTCATGGGTCTATTGCTGACTCGGGCACCTTATGGCCGTTCTACTGTGAGTCAAAGATTTTCGAATCGGACGAAAAACTGATAGTGAATTGTAACTTTCAGGGCCACCTAATAACTATGGATCACTCAAATTGCGTCCCGATTCAATACATCGTCCCCAGCCGACTTGTCTCCATGGGTCTATTGCTGCCTCGGGCCGTTCTGCTGTGAGTCTAGATTATCGAATGGGACGAAAAACTGATAGTGAATTGTAACGTTCAGGGCCTCCTAATGACGATGGAACACTCAAATTGCGTCCCGATTCAATACATCGTCCTCCAGCAGACTTGTCTCCATGCGTCTATTGCTGCCTCGGGCACCTTATGGCCGTTCTGCTGTGAGTCAAAGATTTTCGAATCGGACGAAAAACTGATAGTGAATTGTAACATTCAGGGCCACCTAATGACGATGGACCACGCAAATTGCGTCCCGATTCAATACATCGTCCTCCAGCCGAGTTGACTCCATGGGTCTATTGCTGCCTCGGGCACCTTATGGCCGTTCTGCTGTGAATCTAGATTATCGAATGGGACGAAAAACTGATAGTGAATTGTAACGTTCAGGGCCACCTAATGACGATGGATCACTCAAATTGCGTCCCGATTCAATACATCGTCCCCAGCCGACTTGTCTCCATGGGTCGATTGCTGCCTCGGGCACCTTATGGCCTTTCTGCTGTGATTCTAGATTATCGAATGGGACGAAAAACTGATAGTGAATTGTAACGTTCAGGGCCACCTAATGACGATGGATCACTCAAATTGCGTCCCGATTCAATACATCGTCCCCAGCCGACTTGTCTCCATGGGTCGATTGCTGCCTCGGGCACCTTATGGCCTTTCTGCTGTGAGTCTAGATTATCGAATGGGACGAAAAACTGATAGTGAATTGTAACGTTCAGGGCCACATAATGACGATGGATCACTCAAATTGCGTCCTGATTCAATACATCGTCCTCCAGCCGACTTGACTCCATGGGTCTATTGCTGCCTCGGGCACCTTATGGCCGTTCTGCTGTGAGTCTAGATTATCGAATGGGACGAAAAACTAATAGTGAATTGTAACGTTCAGGGCCTCCTAATGACGATGGATCACTCAAATTGCGTCCCGATTCAATACATCGTCCTCCAGCCGAGTTGACTCCATGGGTCTATTGCTGTCTCGGGCACCTTATGGCCGTTCTGCTGTGAGTCTAGATTATCGAATGGACGAAAAACTGATAGTGAATTGTAACGTTCAGGGCCTCCTAATGACGAAGGATCACTCAAATTGCGTCCCGATTCAATACGTCGTCCTCCAGCAGACTTGTCTCCATGGGTCGATTGCTGCCTCGGGCACCTAATGGCCGTTCTGCTGTGAGACAAAGATTTTCGTATCGGACGAAAAACTGATAGTGAATTGTAACATTCAGGGCCACCTAATGACGATGGACCACGCAAATTGCGTCCCGATTCAATACATTGTCCTCCAGCCGAGTTGACTCCATGGGTCTATTGCTGCCTCGGGCACCTTATGGCCGTTCTGCTGTGAATCTAGATTATCGAATGGGACGAAAAACTGATAGTGAATTGTAACGTTCAGGGCCACCTAATGGCGATGGATCACTCAAATTGCGTCCCGATTCAATACATCGTCCCCAGCCGACTTGTCTCCATGGGTCTATTGCTGCCTCGGGCACCTTATGGCCGTTCTGCTGTGAGTCTAGATTATCGAATGGGACGAAAAACTGATAGTGAATTGTAACGTTCAGGGCCACCTAATGACGATGGATCACTCAAATTGCTTCCCGATTCAATACATCGTCCTCCAGCCGACTTGACTCCATGGGTCTATTGCTGCCTCGGGCACCTTATGGCCGTTCTGCTGTGAGTCTAGATTATCGAATGGGACGAAAAATTGATAGTGAATTGTAACGTTCAGGGCCTCCTAATGACGATGGATCACTCAAATTGCGTCCCGATTCAATACATCGTCCTCCAGCCGACTTGACTCCATGGGTCTATTGCTGCCTCGGGCACCTTATGGCCGTTCTGCTGTGACTCTAGATTATTGACTCCATGGGACTATTGCTGCCTCGGGCAGCTGTGAGTCTAGATTATAGAATGGGATGAAAAACTGATAGTGAATTGTAATGTTCAGGGCCACCTAATGACGTCCCGATTCAATACATCGTCCTCCAGCAGACTTGTCTCCATGGGTCTATTGCTGCCTCGGTCACCTTATGGCAGGTCTGCTGTGACTCAAAGAATTTCGAATCGGACGAAAAACTGATAGTGAATTGTAACGTTCAGGGCCTCCTAATGACGATGGAACACTCAAATTGCGTCCCGATTCAATACATCGTCCTCCAGCAGACTTGTCTCCATGCGTCTATTGCTGCCTCGGGCACCTTATGGCCGTTCTGCTGTGAGTCAAAGATTTTCGAATCGGACGAAAAACTGATAGTGAATTGTAACATTCAGGGCCACCTAATGACGATGGACCACGCAAATTGCGTCCCGATTCAATACATCGTCCTCCAGCCGAGTTGACTCCATGGGTCTATTGCTGCCTCGGGCACCTTATGGCCGTTCTGCTGTGAATCTAGATTATCGAATGGGACGAAAAACTGATAGTGAATTGTAACGTTCAGGGCCACCTAATGACGATGGATCACTCAAATTGCGTCCTGATTCAATACATCGTCCTCCAGCAGACTTGACTTCATGGGTCTATTGCTGCCTCGGGCACCTTATGGCCGTTCTGCTGTGAGTCAAAGATTTTCGAATCGGACGAAAAACTGATAGTGAATTGTAACTTTCAGGGCCACCTAATAACTATGGATCACTCAAATTGCGTCCCGATTCAATACATCGTCCCCAGCCGACTTGTCTCCATGGGTCTATTGCTGCCTCGGGCACCTTATGGCCGTTCTGCTGTGAGTCTAGATTATCGAATGGGACGAAAAACTGATAGTGAATTGTAACGTTCAGGGCCACCTAATGACGATGGATCACTCAAATTGCGTCCTGATTCAATACATCGTCCTCCAGCAGACTTGTCTCCATGGGTCTATTGCTGCCTCGGGCACCTTATGGCAGGCCTGCTGTGACTCAAAGATTTTCGAATCGGACGAAAAACTGATAGTGAATTGTAACGTTCAGGGCTTCCTAATGACGATGGAACACTCAAATTGCGTCCCGATTCAATACATCGTCCTCCAGCAGACTTGTCTCCATGCGTCTATTGCTGCCTCGGGCACCTTATGGCCGTTCTGCTGTGAGTCAAAGATTTTCGAATCGGATGAAAAACTGATAGTGAATTGTAACATTCAGGGCCACCTAATGACGATGGACCACGCAAATTGCGTCCCGATTCAATACATTGTCCTCCAGCCGAGTTGACTCCATGGGTCTATTGCTGCCTCGGGCACCTTATGGCCGTTCTGCTGTGAATCTAGATTATCGAATGGGACGAAAAACTGATAGTGAATTGTAACGTTCAGGGCCACCTAATGACGATGGATCACTCAAATTGCGTCCCGATTCAATACATCGTCCCCAGCCGACTTGTCTCCATGGGTCGATTGCTGCCTCGGGCACCATATGGCCTTTCTGCTGTGAGTCTAGATTATCGAATGGGACGAAAAAGCGATAGTGAATTGTAACGTTCAGGGCCACATAATGACGATGGATCACTCAAATTGCGTCCTGATTCAATACATCGTCCTCCAGCCGAGTTGACTCCATGGGTCTATTGCTGTCTCGGGCACCTTATGGCCGTTCTGCTGTGAGTCTAGATTATCGAATGGACGAAAAACTGATAGTGAATAGTAACGTTCAGGGCCTCCTAATGACGAAGGATCACTCAAATTGCGTCCCGATTCAATACGTCGTCCTCCAGCAGACTTGTCTCCATGGGTCGATTGCTGCCTCGGGCACCTAATGGCCGTTCTGCTGTGAGACAAAGATTTTCGTATCGGACGAAAAACTGATAGTGAATTGTAACATTCAGGGCCACCTAATGACGATGGACCACGCAAATTGCGTCCCGATTCAATACATTGTCCTCCAGCCGAGTTGACTCCATGGGTCTATTGCTGCCTCGGGCACCTTATGGCCGTTCTGCTGTGAATCTAGATTATCGAATGGGACGAAAAACTGATAGTGAATTGTAACGTTCAGGGCCACCTAATGACGATGGATCACTCAAATTGCGTCCCGATTCAATACATCGTCCCCAGCCGACTTGTCTCCATGGGTCTATTGCTGCCTCGGGCACCTTATGGCCGTTCTGCTGTGAGTCTAGATTATCGAATGGGACGAAAAACTGATAGTGAATTGTAACGTTCATGGCCACCTAATGACGATGGATCACTCAAATTGCGTCCCGATTCAATACATCGTCCTCCAGCCGACTTGACTCCATGGGTCTATTGCTGCCTCGGGCACCTTATGGCCGTTCTGCTGTGAGTCTAGATTATCGAATGGGACGAAAAACTGATAGTGAATTGTAACGTTCAGGGCCTCCTAATGACGATGGATCACTCAAATTGCGTCCCGATTCAATACATCGTCCTCCAGCCGACTTGACTCCATGGGTCTATTGCTGCCTCGGGCACCTTATGGCCGTTCTGCTGTGACTCTAGATTATTGACTCCATGGGACTATTGCTGCCTCGGGCAGCTGTGAGTCTAGATTATAGAATGGGATGAAAAACTGATAGTGAATTGTAATGTTCAGGGCCACCTAATGACGTCCCGATTCAATACATCGTCCTCCAGCTGACTTGACTTCATGGGTCTATTGCTGCCTCGGGCACCTTATGGCCGTTCTGCTGTGAGTCAAAGATTTTCGAATCGGACGAAAAACTGATAGTGAATTGTAACTTTCAGGGCCACCTAATAACTATGGATCACTCAAATTGCGTCCCGATTCAATACATCGTCCCCAGCCGACTTGTCTCCATGGGTCTATTGATTCAATACATCGTCCTCCATCAGACTTGTCTCCATGGGTCGATTGCTGCCTCGGGCACCTTATGGCAGGCCTGCTGTGACTCAAAGATTTTCGAATCGGACGAAAAACTGATAGTGAATTGTAACGTTCAGGGCTTCCTAATGACGATGGAACACTCAAATTGCGTCCCGATTCAATACATCGTCCTCCAGCAGACTTGTCTCCATGCGTCTATTGCTGCCTCGGGCACCTTATGGCCGTTCTGCTGTGAGTCAAAGATTTTCGAATCGGACGAAAAACTGATAGTGAATTGTAACATTCAGGGCCACCTAATGACGATGGACCACGCAAATTGCGTCCCGATTCAATACATCGTCCTCCAGCCGAGTTGACTCCATGGGTCTATTGCTGCCTCGGGCACCTTATGGCCGTTCTGCTGTGAATCTAGATTATCGAATGGGACGAAAAACTGATAGTGAATTGTAACGTTCAGGGCCACCTAATGACGATGGATCACTCAAATTGCGTCCCGATTCAATACATCGTCCCCAGCCGACTTGTCTCCATGGGTCGATTGTTGCCTCGGGCACCTTATGGCCTTTCTGCTGTGAGTCTAGATTATCGAATGGGACGAAAAACTGATAGTGAATTGTTACGTTCAGGGCCACATAATGACGATGGATCACTCAAATTGCGTCCTGATTCAATACATCGTCCTCCAGCAGACTTGTCTCCATGGGTCTATTGGTGCCTCGGGCACCTTATGGCAGGCCTGCTGTGACTCAAAGATTTTCGAATCGGACGAAAAACTGATAGTGAATTGTAACATTCAGGGCCACCTAATGACGATGGACCACGCAAATTGCGTCCCGATTCAATACATCGTCCTCCAGCCGAGTTGACTCCATGGGTCTATTGCTGCCTCGGGCACCTTATGGCCGTTCTGCTGTGAATCTAGATTATCGAATGGGACGAAAAAGCGATAGTGAATTGTAACGTTCAGGGCCACATAATGACGATGGATCACTCAAATTGCGTCCTGATTCAATACATCGTCCTCCAGCCGACTTGACTCCATGGGTCTATTGCTGCCTCGGGCACCTTATGGCCGTTCTGCTGTGAGTCTAGATTATCGCATGGGACGAAAAACTAATAGTGAATTGTAACGTTCAGGGCCTCCTAATGACGATGGATCACTCAAATTGCGTCCCGATTCAATACATCGTCCTCCAGCCGAGTTGACTCCATGGGTCTATTGCTGTCTCGGGCACCTTATGGCCGTTCTGCTGTGAGTCTAGATTATCGAATGGACGAAAAACTGATAGTGAATAGTAACGTTCAGGGCCTCCTAATGACGAAGGATCACTCAAATTGCGTCCCGATTCAATACGTCGTCCTCCAGCAGACTTGTCTCCATGGGTCGATTGCTGCCTCGGGCACCTAATGGCCGTTCTGCTGTGAGACAAAGATTTTCGTATCGGACGAAAAACTGATAGTGAATTGTAACATTCAGGGCCACCTAATGACGATGGACCACGCAAATTGCGTCCCGATTCAATACATTGTCCTCCAGCCGAGTTGACTCCATGGGTCTATTGCTGCCTCGGGCACCTTATGGCCGTTCTGCTGTGAATCTAGATTATCGAATGGGACGAAAAACTGATAGTGAATTGTAACGTTCAGGGCCACCTAATGACGATGGATCACTCAAATTGCGTCCCGATTCAATACATCGTCCCCAGCCGACTTGTCTCCATGGGTCTATTGCTGCCTCGGGCACCTTATGGCCGTTCTGCTGTGAGTCTAGATTATCGAATGGGACGAAAAACTGATAGTGAATTGTAACGTTCAGGGCCTCCTAATGACGATGGATCACTCAAATTGCGTCCCGATTCAATACATCGTCCTCCAGCCGACTTGACTCCATGGGTCTATTGCTGCCTCGGGCACCTTATGGCCGTTCTGCTGTGACTCTAGATTATTGACTCCATGGGACTATTGCTGCCTCGGGCAGCTGTGAGTCTAGATTATAGAATGGGATGAAAAACTGATAGTGAATTGTAATGTTCAGGGCCACCTAATGACGTCCCGATTCAATACATCGTCCTCCAGCAGACTTGACTTCATGGGTCTATTGCTGCCTCGGGCACCTTATGGCCGTTCTGCTGTGAGTCAAAGATTTTCGAATCGGACGAAAAACTGATAGTGAATTGTAACTTTCAGGGCCACCTAATAACTATGGATCACTCAAATTGCGTCCCGATTCAATACATCGTCCCCAGCCGACTTGTCTCCATGGGTCTATTGCTGCCTCGGGCACCTTATGGCCGTTCTGCTGTGAGTCTAGATTATCGAATGGGACGAAAAACTGATAGTGAATTGTAACGTTCAGGGCCACCTAATGACGATGGATCACTCAAATTGCGTCCTGATTCAATACATCGTCCTCCAGCAGAATTGTCTCCATGGGTCGATTGCTGCCTCGGGCACCTTATGGCAGGCCTGCTGTGACTCAAAGATTTTCGAATCGGACGAAAAACTGATAGTGAATTGTAACGTTCAGGGCTTCCTAATGACGATGGAACACTCAAATTGCGTCCCGATTCAATACAACGTCCTCCAGCAGACTTGTCTCCATGCGTCTATTGCTGCCTCGGGCACCTTATGGCCGTTCTGCTGTGAGTCAAAGATTTTCGAATCGGACGAAAAACTGATAGTGAATTGTAACATTCAGGGCCACCTAATGACGATGGACCACGCAAATTGCGTCCCGATTCAATACATCGTCCTCCAGCCGAGTTGACTCCATGGGTCTATTGCTGCCTCGGGCACCTTATGGCCGTCCTGCTGTGAATCTAGATTATCGAATGGGACGAAAAACTGATAGTGAATTGTAACGTTCAGGGCCACCTAATGACGATGGATCACTCAAATTGCGTCCCGATTCAATACATCGTCCCCAGCCGACTTGTCTCCATGGGTCGATTGTTGCCTCGGGCACCTTATGGCCTTTCTGCTGTGAGTCTAGATTATCGAATGGGACGAAAAACTGATAGTGAATTGTTACGTTCAGGGCCACATAATGACGATGGATCACTCAAATTGCGTCCTGATTCAATACATCGTCCTCCAGCAGACTTGTCTCCATGGGTCTATTGGTGCCTCGGGCACCTTATGACAGGCCTGCTGTGACTCAAAGATTTTCGAATCGGACGAAAAACTGATAGTGAATTGTAACATTCAGGGCCACCTAATGACGATGGACCACGCAAATTGCGTCCCGATTCAATACATCGTCCTCCAGCCGAGTTGACTCCATGGGTCTATTGCTGCCTCGGGCACCTTATGGCCGTTCTGCTGTGAATCTAGATTATCGAATGGGACGAAAAACTGATAGTGAATTGTAACGTTCAGGGCCACCTAATGACGATGGATCACTCAAATTGCGTCCCGATTCAATACATCGTCCCCAGCCGACTTGTCTCCATGGGTCGATTGCTGCCTCGGGCACCTTATGACCTTTCTGCTGTGAGTCTAGATTATCGAATGGGACGAAAAACTGATAGTGAATTGTAACGTTCAGGTCCACATAATGACGATGGATCACTCAAATTGCGTCCTGATTCAATACATCGTCCTCCAGCCGACTTGACTCCATGGGTCTATTGCTGCCTCGGGCACCTTATGGCCGTTCTGCTGTGAGTCTAGATTATCGAATGGGACGAAAAACTGACAGTGAATTGTAACGTTCAGGGCCTCCTAATGACGATGGATCACTCAAATTGCGTCCCGATTCAATACATCGTCCTCCAGCCGATTTGACTCCATGGGTCTATTGCTGCCTCGGGCACCTTATGGCAGGTCTGCTGTGACTCAAAGATTTTCGAATCGGACGAAAAACTGATAGTGAATTGTAACGTTCAGGGCCTCCTAATGACGATGGAACACTCAAATTGCGTCCCGATTCAATACATCGTCCTCCAGCAGACTTGTCTCCATGCGTCTATTGCTGCCTCGGGCACCTTATGGCCGTTCTGCTGTGAGTCAAAGATTTTCGAATCGGACGAAAAACTGATAGTGAATTGTAACATTCAGGGCCACCTAATGACGACTGACCACGCAAATTGCGTCCCGATTCAATACATCGTCCTCCAGCCGAGTTGACTCCATGGGTCTATTGCTGCCTCGGGCACCTTATGGCCGTTCTGCTGTGAATCTAGATTATCGAATGGGACGAAAAACCGATAGTGAATTGTAACGTTCAGGGCCACCTAATGACGATGGATCACTCAAATTGCGTCCCGATTCAATACATTGTCCCCAGCCGACTTGACTCCATGGGTCTATTGCTGCCTCGGGCACCTTATGGCCGTTCTGCTGTGAGTCTAGATTATCGAATGGGACGAAAAACTGATAGTGAATTGTAACGTTCAGGGCCACCTAATGACGATGGATCACTCAAATTGCGTCCTGATTCAATACATCGTCCTCCAGCAAACTTGACTTCATGGGTCTATTGCTGACTCGGGGACCTTATGGCCGTTCTGCTGTGAGTCAAAGATTTTCGAATCGGACGAAAAACTGATAGTGAATTGTAACTTTCAGGGCCACCTAATAACTATGGATCACTCAAATTGCGTCCCGATTCAATACATCGTCCCCAGCCGACTTGTCTCCATGGGTCTATTGCTGCCTCGGGCCGTTCTGCTGTGAGTCTAGATTATCGAATGGGACGAAAAACTGATAGTGAATTGTAACGTTCAGGGCCACCTAATGACGATGGATCACTCAAATTGCGTCCTGATTCAATACATCGTCCTCCAGCAGACTTGTCTCCATGGGTCTATTGCTGCCTCGGGCACCTTATGGCAGGCCTGCTGTGACTCAAAGATTTTCGAATCGGACGAAAAACTGATAGTGAATTGTAACATTCAGGGCCACCTAATGACGATGGACCACGCAAATTGCGTCCCGATTCAATACATCGTCCTCCAGCCGAGTTGACTCCATGGGTCTATTGCTGCCTCGGGCACCTTATGGCCGTTCTGCTGTGAATCTAGATTATCGAATGGGACGAAAAACTGATAGTGAATTGTAACGTTCAGGGCCACCTAATGACGATGGATCACTCAAATTGCGTCCCGATTCAATACATCGTCCCCAGCCGACTTGTCTCCATGGGTCGATTGTTGCCTCGGGCACCTTATGGCCTTTCTGCTGTGAGTCTAGATTATCGAATGGGACGAAAAACTGATAGTGAATTGTTACGTTCAGGGCCACATAATGACGATGGATCACTCAAATTGCGTCCTGATTCAATACATCGTCCTCCAGCAGACTTGTCTCCATGGGTCTATTGGTGCCTCGGGCACCTTATGACAGGCCTGCTGTGACTCAAAGATTTTCGAATCGGACGAAAAACTGATAGTGAATTGTAACATTCAGGGCCACCTAATGACGATGGACCACGCAAATTGCGTCCCGATTCAATACATCGTCCTCCAGCCGAGTTGACTCCATGGGTCTATTGCTGCCTCGGGCACCTTATGGCCGTTCTGCTGTGAATCTAGATTATCGAATGGGACGAAAAACTGATAGTGAATTGTAACGTTCAGGGCCACCTAATGACGATGGATCACTCAAATTGCGTCCCGATTCAATACATCGTCCCCAGCCGACTTGTCTCCATGGGTCGATTGCTGCCTCGGGCACCTTATGACCTTTCTGCTGTGAGTCTAGATTATCGAATGGGACGAAAAACTGATAGTGAATTGTAACGTTCAGGTCCACATAATGACGATGGATCACTCAAATTGCGTCCTGATTCAATACATCGTCCTCCAGCCGACTTGACTCCATGGGTCTATTGCTGCCTCGGGCACCTTATGGCCGTTCTGCTGTGAGTCTAGATTATCGAATGGGACGAAAAACTGACAGTGAATTGTAACGTTCAGGGCCTCCTAATGACGATGGATCACTCAAATTGCGTCCCGATTCAATACATCGTCCTCCAGCCGACTTGACTCCATGGGTCTATTGCTGCCTCGGGCACCTTATGGCAGGTCTGCTGTGACTCAAAGATTTTCGAATCGGACGAAAAACTGATAGTGAATTGTAACGTTCAGGGCCTCCTAATGACGATGGAACACTCAAATTGCGTCCCGATTCAATACATCGTCCTCCAGCAGACTTGTCTCCATGCGTCTATTGCTGCCTCGGGCACCTTATGGCCGTTCTGCTGTGAGTCAAAGATTTTCGAATCGGACGAAAAACTGATAGTGAATTGTAACATTCAGGGCCACCTAATGACGATGGACCACGCAAATTGCGTCCCGATTCAATACATCGTCCTCCAGCCGAGTTGACTCCATGGGTCTATTGCTGCCTCGGTCACCTTATGGCCGTTCTGCTGTGAATCTAGATTATCGAATGGGACGAAAAACCGATAGTGAATTGTAACGTTCAGGGCCACCTAATGACGATGGATCACTCAAATTGCGTCCCGATTCAATACATCGTCCCCAGCCGACTTGACTCCATGGGTCTATTGCTGCCTCGGGCACCTTATGGCCGTTCTGCTGTGAGTCTAGATTATCGAATGGGACGAAAAACTGATAGTGAATTGTAACGTTCAGGGCCACCTAATGACGATGGATCACTCAAATTGCGTCCTGATCCAATACATCGTCCTCCAGCAAACTTGACTTCATGGGTCTATTGCTGACTCGGGCACCTTATGGCCGTTCTGCTGTGAGTCAAAGATTTTCGAATCGGACGAAAAACTGATAGTGAATTGTAACTTTCAGGGCCACCTAATAACTATGGATCACTCAAATTGCGTCCCGATTCAATACATCGTCCCCAGCCGACTTGTCTCCATGGGTCTATTGCTGCCTCGGGCCGTTCTGCTGTGAGTCTAGATTATCGAATGGGACGAAAAACTGATAGTGAATTGTAACGTTCAGGGCCACCTAATGACGATGGATCACTCAAATTGCGTCCTGATTCAATACATCGTCCTCCAGCAGACTTGTCTCCATGGGTCTATTGCTGCCTCGGGCACCTTATGGCAGGCCTGCTGTGACTCAAAGATTTTCGAATCGGACGAAAAACTGATAGTGAATTGTAACGTTCAGGGCTTCCTAATGACGATGGAACACTCTAATTGCGTCCCGATTCAATACATCGTCCTCCAGCAGACTTGTCTCCATGCGTCTATTGCTGCCTCGGGCACCTTATGGCCGTTCTGCTGTGAGTCAAAGATTTTCGAATCGGACGAAAAACTGATAGTGAATTGTAACATTCAGGGCCACCTAATGACGATGGACCACGCAAATTGCGTCCCGATTCAATACATCGTCCTCCAGCCGAGTTGACTCCATGGGTCTATTGCTGCCTCGGGCACCTTATGGCTGTTCTGCTGTGAATCTAGATTATCGAATGGGACGAAAAACTGATAGTGAATTGTAACGTTCAGGGCCACCTAATGACGATGGATCACTCAAATTGCGTCCCGATTCAATACATCGTCCCCAGCCGACTTGTCTCCATGGGTCGATTGCTGCCTCGGGCACCTTATGGCCTTTCTGCTGTGAGTCTAGATTATCGAATGGGACGAAAAACTGATAGTGAATTGTAACGTTCAGGGCCACATAATGACGATGGATCACTCAAATTGCGTCCTGATTCAATACATCGTCCTCCAGCCGACTTGACTCCATGGGTGTATTGCTGCCTCGGGCACCTTATGGCCGTTCTGCTGTGAGTCTAGATTATCGAATGGGACGAAAAACTGATAGTGAATTGTAACGTTCAGGGCCTCCTAATGACGATGGATCACTCAAATTGCGTCCCGATTCAATACATCGTCCTCCATCCGACTTGACTCCATGGGTCTATTGCTGCCTCGGGCACCTAATGGCCGTTCTGCTGTGAGTCTAGATTATCGAATGGACGAAAAACTGAAAGTGAAATGTAACGTTCAGGGCCTCCTAATGACGAAGGATCATTCAAATTGCGTCCCGATTCAATACGTCGTCCTCCAGCAGACTTGTCTCCATGGGTCGATTGCTGCCTCGGGCACCTAATGGCTGTTCTGCTGTGAGACAAAGATTTTCGTATCGGACGAAAAACTGGTAGTGAATTGTAACATTCAGGGCCACCTAATGACGATGGACCACGCAAATTGCGTCCCGATTCAATACATTGTCCTCCAGCCGAGTTGACTCCATGGGTCTATTGCTGCCTCGGGCACCTTATGGCCGTTCTGCTGTGAGTCTAGATTATCGAAAGGGACGAAAAACTGATAGTGAATTGTAACGTTCAGGGCCACCTAATGACGATGGATCACTCAAATTGCGTCCCGATTCAATACATCGTCCTCCAGCCGACTTGACTCCTTGGGTCTATTGCTGCCTCGGGCACCTTATGGCCGTTCTGCTGTGAGTCTAGATTATCGAATGGGACGAAAAACTGATAGTGAATTGTAACGTTCAGGGCCTCTTAATGACGATGGATCACTCAAATTGCGTCCCGATTCAATACATCGTCCTCCAGCCGACTTGACTCCATGGGTCTATTGCTGCCTCGGGCACCTTATGGCCGTTCTGTTGTGACTCTAGATTATTGACTCCATGGGACTATTGCTGCCTCGGGCAGCTGTGAGTCTAGATTATAGAATGGGATGAAAAACTGATAGTGAATTGTAACGTTCAGGGCCACCTAATGACGTCCCGATTCAATACATCGTCCTCCAGCAGACTTGTCTCCATGGGTCTATTGCTGCCTCGGGCACCTTATGGCAGGTCTGCTGTGACTCAAAGATTTTCGAATCGGACGAAAAACTGATAGTGAATTGTAACGTTCAGGGCCTCCTAATGACGTTGGAACACTCAAATTGCGTCCCGATTCAATACATCGTCCTCCAGCTGCCTCGGGCACCTTATGGCCGTTCTGCTGTGAGTCAAAGATTTTCGAATCGGACGAAAAACTGATAGTGAATTGTAACATTCAGGGCCACCTAATGACGATGGACCACGCAAATTGCGTCCCGATTCAATACATCGTCCTCCAGCCGAGTTGACTCCATGGGTCTATTGCTGCCTCGGGCACCTTATGGCCGTTCTGCTGTGAATCTAGATTATCGAATGGGACGAAAAACTGATAGTGAATTGTAACGTTCAGGGCACCTAATGACGATGGATCACTCAAATTGCGTCCCGATTCAATACATCGTCCCCAGCCGACTTGTCTCCATGGGTCTATTGCTGCCTCGGGCACCTTAACGCCGTTCTGCTGTGAGTCTAGAATATCGAATGGGCCGAAAAACTGATAGTGAATTGTAACGTTCAGGGCCTCCTAATGACGATGGATCACTCAAATTGCGTCCCGATTCAATACATCGTCCTCCAGCTGACTCTACTCCATGGGTCTATTGCTGCCTCGGGCACCTTATGGCCGTTCTGCTGTGACTCTAGATTATTGACTCCATGGGACTATAGCTGCCTCGGGCAGCTGTGAGTCTAGATTATAGAATGGGATGAAAAACTGATAGTGAATTGTAACGTTCAGGGCCACCTAATGACGTCCCGATTCAATACATCGTCCTCCAGCAGACTTGTCTCATTGGGTCTATTGCTGCCTCGGTCACCTTATGGCAGGTCTGCTGTGACTCAAAGATTTTCGAATCGGACGAAAAACTGATAGTGAATTGTAACGTTCAGGGCCTCGTAATGACGATGGAACACTCAAATTGCGTCCCGATTCAATACATCGTCCTCCAGCAGACTTGTCTCCATGCGTCTATTGCTGCCTCGGGCACCTTATGGCTGTTCTGCTGTGAGTCAAAGATTTTTGAATCGGACGAAAAACTGATAGTGAATTGTAACATTCAGGGCCACCTAATGACGATGGACCACGCAAATTGCGTCCCGATTCAATACATCGTCCTCCAGCCGAGTTGACTCCATGGGTCTATTGCTGCCTCGGGCACCTTATGGCCGTTCTGCTGTGAATCTAGATTATCGAATGGGACGAAAAACTGATAGTGAATTGTAACGTTCAGGGCCACCTAATGACGATGGATCACTCAAATTGCGTCCCGATTCAATACATCGTCCCCAGCCGACTTGACTCCATGGGTCTATTGCTGCCCCGGGCACCTTATGGCCGTTCTGCTGTGAGTCTAGATTATCGAATGGGACGAAAAACTGATAGTGAATTGTAACGTTCAGGGCCACCTAAAGACGATGGATCACTCAAATTGCGTCCTGATTCAATACATCGTCCTCCAGCAGACTTGACTTCATGGGTCTATTGCTGCCTCGGGCACCTTATGGCCGTTCTGCTGTGAGTCAAAGATTTTCGAATCGGACGAAAAACTGATAGTGAATTGTAACTTTCAGGGCCACCTAATAACGATGGATCACTCAAATTGCGTCCCGATTCAATACATCGTCCCCAGCCGACTTGTCTCCATGGGTCTATTGCTGCCTCGGGCACCTAATGGCCGTTCTGCTGTGAGACAAAGATTTTCGTATCAGACGAAAAACTGATAGTAAATTGTAACATTCAGGGCCACCTAATGACGATGGACCACGCAAATTGCGTCCCGATTCAATACATTGTCCTCCAGCCGAGTTGACTCCATGGGTCTATTGCTGCCTCGGGCACCTTATGGCCGTTCTGCTGTGAATCTAGATTATCGAATGGGACGAAAAACTGATAGTGAATTGTAACGTTCAGGGCCACCTAATGACGATGGATCACTCAAATTGCGTCCCGATTCAATACATCGTCCCCAGCCGACTTGTCTCCATGGGTTTATTGCTGCCTCGGGCACCTTATGGCCGTTCTGCTGTGAGTCTAGATTATCGAATGGGACGAAAAACTGATAGTGAATTGTAACGTTCAGGGCCACCTAATGACGATGGATCACTCAAATTGCGTCCCGATTCAATACATCGTCCTCCAGCCGACTTGACTCCATGGGTCTATTGCTGCCTCGGGCACCTTATGGCCGTTCTGCTGTGAGTCTAGATTATCGAATGGGACGAAAAACTGATAGTGAATTGTAACGTTCAGGGCCTCCTAATGACGATGGATCACTCAAATTGCGTCCCGATTCAATACATCGTCCTCCAGCCGACTTGACTCCATGGGTCTATTGCTGCCTCGGGCACCTTATGGCCGTTCTGCTGTGACTCTAGATTATTGACTCCATGGGACTATTGCTGCCTCGGGCAGCTGTGAGTCTAGATTATAGAATGGGATGAAAAACTGATAGTGAATTGTAACGTTCAGGGCCACCTAATGACGTCCCGATTCAATACATCGTCCTCCAGCAGACTTGTCTCCATGGGTCTATTGCTGCCTCGGTCACCTTATGGCAGGTCTGCTGTGACTCAAAGATTTTCGAATCGGACGAAAAACTGATAGTGAATTGTAACGTTCAGGGCCTCCTAATGACGATGGAACACTCAAATTGCGTCCCGATTCAATACATCGTCCTCCAGCAGACTTGTCTCCATGCGTCTATTGCTGCCTCGGCCACCTTATGGCCGTTCTGCTGTGAGTCAAAGATTTTCGAATCGGACGAAAAACTGATAGTGAATTGTAACATTCAGGGCCACATAATGACGATGGACCACGCAAATTGCGTCCCGATTCAATACATCGTCCTCCAGCCGAGTTGACTCCATGGGTCTATTGCTGCCTCGGGCACCTTATGGCCGTTCTGCTGTGAGTCTAGATTATCGAATGGGACGAAAAACTGATAGTGAATTGTAACGTTCAGGGCCACATAATGACGATGGACCACGCAAATTGCGTCCCGATTCAATACATCGTCCTCCAGCCGAGTTGACTCCATGGGTCTATTGCTGCCTCGGGCACCTTATGGCCGTTCTGCTGTGAGTCTAGATTATCGAATGGGACGAAAAACTGATAGTGAATTGTAACGTTCAGGGCCACCTAATGACGATGGATCACTCAAATTGCGTCCTGATTCAATACATCGTCCTCCAGCAGACTTGACTTCATGGGTCTATTGCTGCCTCGGGCACCTTATGGCCGTTCTGCTGTGAGTCAAAGATTTTCGAATCGGACGAAAAACTGATAGTGAATTGTAACTTTCCGGGCCACCTAATAACGATGGATCACTCAAATTGCGTCCCGATTCAATACATCGTCCCCAGCCGACTTGTCTCCATGGGTCTATTGCTGCCTCGGGCACCTTATGGCCGTTCTGCTGTGAGTCTAGATTATCGAATGGGACGAAAAACTGATAGTGAATTGTAACGTTCAGGGCCACCTAATGACGATGGATCACTCAAATTGCGTCCTGATTCAATACATCGTCCTCCAGCAGACTTGTCTCCATGAGTCTATTGCTGCCTCGGGCACCTTAGGGCAGGCCTGCTGTGACTCAAAGATTTTCGAATCGGACGAAAAACTGATAGTGAATTGTAACGTTCAGGGCTTCCTAATGACGATGGAACACTCAAATTGCGTCCCGATTCAATACATCGTCCTCCAGCAGACTTGTCTCCATGCCTCTATTGCTGCCTCGGGCACCTTATGGCTGTTCTGCTGTGAGTCAAAGATTTTCGAATCGGACGAAAAACTGATAGTGAATTGTAACATTCAGGGCCACCTAATGACGATGGACCACGCAAATTGCGTCCCGATTCAATACATCGTCCTCCAGCCGAGTTGACTCCATGGGTCTATTGCTGCCTCCTGCACCTTATGGCCGTCCTGCTGTGAATCTAGATTATCGAATGGGACGAAAAACTGATAGTGAATTGTAACGTTCAGGGCCACCTAATGACGATGGATCACTCAAATTGCGTCCCGATTCAATACATCGTCCCCAGCCGACTTGTCTCCATGGGTCGATTTCTGCCTCGGGCACCTTATGGCCTTTCTGCTGTGAGTCTGGATTATCGAATGGGACGAAAAACTGATAGTGAATTGTAACGTTCAGGGCCACATAATGACGATGGATCACTCAAATTGCGTCCTGACTCAATACATCGTCCTCCAGCAGACTTGTCTCCATGGGTCTATTGGTGCCTCGGGCACCTTATGGCAGGACTGCTGTGACTCAAAGATTTTCGAATCGGACGAAAAACTGATAGTGAATTGTAACGTTCAGGGCCTCCTAATGACGATGGAACACTCAAACTGCGTCCCGATTCAATACATCGTCCTCCAGCAGACTTGTCTCCATGCGTCTATTGCTGCCTCGGGCACCTTATGGCCGTTCTGCTGTGAGTCAAAGATTTTCGAATCGGACGAAAAACTGATAGTGAATTGTAACGTTCAGGGCCACCTAATGACGATGGATCACTCAAATTGCGTCCCGATTCAATACATCGTCCTCCAGCCGACTTGACTCCATGGGTCTATTGCTGCCTCGGGCACCTTATGGCCGTTCTGCTGTGAGTCTAGATTATCGAATGGGACAAAAAACTGATAGTGAATTGTAATGTTCAGGTCGTCCTAATGACGATGGATCACTCAAATTGCGTCCCGATTCAATACATCGTCCTCCAGCAGACTTGTCTCCATGGGTCTATTGCTGCATCGGGCACCTTATTGCCGTTCTGCTGTGAGTCGAGATTATCGAATGGGACGAAAAACTGATAGTGAATTGTAACATTCAGGGCCACCTTATGACGATGGACCACGCAAATTGCGTCCCGATTCAATACATTGTCCTCCAGCCGAGTTGACTCCAAGGGTCTATTGCTGCCTCGGGCACCTTATGGCCGTTCTGCTGTGAGTCTAGATTATCGAATGGGACGAAAAACTGATAGTGAATTGTAACGTTCAGGGCCACCTAATGACGATGGATCACTCTAATTGCGTCCCGATTTAATACATCGTCCTCCAGCCGACTTGACTCCATGGGTCTATTGCTGCCTCGGGCACCTTATGGCCGTTCTGCTGTGAGTCTAGATTATCGAATGGGACGAAAAACTGATAGTGAATTGTAACGTTCAGGGCCTCCTAATGACGATGGATCACTCAAATTGCGTCCCGATTCAAAACGTCGTCCTCCAGCAGACTTGTCTCCATGGGTCGATTGCTGCCTCGGGCACCTAATGGCCGTTCTGCTGTGAGTCAAAGATTTTCGTATCGGACGAAAAACTGATAGTGATTTGTAACATTCAGGGCCACCTAATGACGATGGACCACACAAATTGCGTCCCGATTCAGTACATCGTCCACTAGCCGACTTGACTCCATGGGACTATTGCTGCCTCGGGCAGCTGTGAGTCTAGATTATAGAATGGGATGAAAAACTGATAGTGAATTGTAACGATCAGGGCCACCTAATGACGATGGAACACTCAAATTGCGTCCCGATTCAATACATCGTCCTCCAGCAGACATGTCTCCATGGGTCTATTGCTGCCTCGGTCACCTTATGGCAGGCCTGCTGTGACTCAAAGATTTTCGAATCGGACGAAAAACTGATAGTGAATTGTAACGTTCAGGGCCTCCTAATGACGATGGAACACTCAAATTGCGTCCCGATTCAATACATCGTCCTCCAGCAGACTTGTCTCCGTGCGTCTATTGCTGCCTCGGGCACCTTATGGCCGTTCTGCTGTGAGTCAAAGATTTTCGAATCGGACGAAAAACTGATAGTGAATTGTAACATTCATGGCCACCTAATGACGATGGACCACGCAAATTGCGTCCCGATTCAATACATCGTCCTCCAGCCGAGTTGACTCCATGGGTCTATTGCTGCCTCGGGCACCTTATGGCCGTTCTGCTGTGAATCTAGATTATCGAATGGGACGAAAAACTGATAGTGAATTGTAACGTTCAGGGCCACCTAATGACGATGGAACACTCAAATTGCGTCCCGATTGAATACATCGTCCCCAGCCGACTTGTCTCCATGGGTCTATTGCTGCCTCGGGCACCTCATGGCCGTTCTGCTGTGAGTCTAGATTATCGAATGGGACGAAAAACTGATAGTGAATTGTAACGTTCAGGGCCACCTAATGACGATGGATCACTCAAATTGCGTCCCGATTCAATACATCGTCCTCCAGCCGACTTGACTTCATGGGTCTATTGCTGCCTCGAGCACCTTATGGCCGTTCTGCTGTGAGTCTAGATTATCGAATGGGACGAAAAACTGATAGTGAATTTTAACGTTCAGGGCCTCCTAATGACGATGGATCACTCAAATTGCGTCCCGATTCATTACATCGTCCTCCAGCCGACTTGACTCCATGGGTCTATTGCTGCCTCGGGCACCTAATGGCCGTTCTGCTGTGAGACAAAGATTTTCGTATCGGACGAAAAACTCATAGTGATTTGTAACATTCAGGGCCACCTAATGACGATGGACCACACAAATTGCGTCCCGATTCAGTACATCGTCCACTAGCCGACTTGACTCCATGGGACTATTGCTGCCTCGGGCAGCTGTGAGTCTAGATTATAGAATGGGATGAAAAACTGATAGTGAATTGTAGCGTTCAGGGCCACCTAATGACGATGGATCACTCAAATTGCGTCCCGATTCAATAAATCGTCCTCCAGCAGACTTGTCTCCATGGGTCTATTGCTGCCTCGGTCACCTTATGGCACTCCTGCTGTGACTCAAAGATTTTCGAATCGGACGAAAAACTGATAGTGAATTGTAACGTTCAGGGCCTCCTAATGACGATGGAACACTCAAATTGCGTCCCGATTCAATACATCGTCCTCCAGCAGACTTGTCTCCATGCGTCTATTGCTGCCTCGGGCACCTTATGGCCGTTCTGCTGTGAGTCAAAGATTTTCACTATAATTGTAACTTTCAGGGCCACCTAATGACGATGGACCACGCAAATTGCGTCCCGATTCAATACATCGTCCTCCAGCCGAGTTGACTCCATGGGTCTATTGCTGCCTCGGGCACTTTAAGGCCGTTCTGCTGTGAGTCAAAGATTTTCGAATCGGACGAAAAACTGATAGTGATTTGTAACATTCAGGGCCACCTAATGACGATGGACCACACAAATTGCGTCCCGATTCAGTACATCGTCCACTAGCCGACTTGACTCCATGGGACTATTGCTACCTCGGGCACCTGATGGCCGTTCTGCTGTGAGTCTAGATTATAGAATGGGATGAAAAACTGATAGTGAATTGTATTGTTCAGGGCCACCTAATGACGATGGATCACTCAAATTGCGTCCCGATTCAATACATCGTCCTCCAGCAGACTTGTCTCCATGGGTCTATTGCTGCCTCGGGCACCTTATGGCAGGCCTGCTGTGACTCAAAGATTTTCGAATCGGACGAAAAACTGATAGTGAATTGTAACGTTCAGGGCCTCCTAATGACGATGGAACACTCAAATTGCGTCCCGATTCAATACATCGTCCTCCAGCAGACATGTCTCCATGCGTCTATTGCTGCCTCGGGCACCTTATGGCCGTTCTGCTGTGAGTCTAGATTATCGAATGGGACGAAAAACTGATAGTGAATTGTAACGTTCAGGGCCACCTAATGACGATGGATCACTCAAATTGCGTATCGATTCAATACATCGTCCTCCAGCCGACTTGACTTCATGGGTCTATTGCTGCCTCGAGCACCTTATGGCCGTTCTGCTGTGAGTCTAGATTATGGAATGGGACGAAAAACTGATAGTGAATTTTAACGTTCAGGGCCTCCTAATGACGATGGATCACTCAAATTGCGTCCCGATTCATTACATCGTCCTCCAGCCGACTTGACTCCATGGGTCTATTGCTGCCTCGGGCACCTAATGGCCGTTCTGCTGTGAGACAAAGATTTTCGTATCGGACGAAAAACTCATAGTGATTTGTAACATTCAGGGCCACCTAATGACGATGGACCACACAAATTGCGTCCCGATTCAGTACATCGTCCACTAGCCGACTTGACTCCATGGGACTATTGCTGCCTCGGGCAGCTGTGAGTCTAGATTATAGAATGGGATGAAAAACTGATAGTGAATTGTAACGTTCAGGGCCACCTAATGACGATGGATCACTCAAATTGCGTCCCGATTCAATAAATCGTCCTCCAGCAGACTTGTCTCCATGGGTCTATTGCTGCCTCGGTCACCTTATGGCACTCCTGCTGTGACTCAAAGATTTTCGAATCGGACGAAAAACTGATAGTGAATTGTAACGTTCAGGGCCTCCTAATGACGATGGAACACTCAAATTGCGTCCCGATTCAATACATCGTCCTCCAGCAGACTTGTCTCCATGCGTCTATTGCTGCCTCGGGCACCTTATGGCCGTTCTGCTGTGAGTCAAAGATTTTCACTATAATTGTAACTTTCAGGGCCACCTAATGACGATGGACCACGCAAATTGCGTCCCGATTCAATACATCGTCCTCCAGCCGAGTTGACTCCATGGGTCTATTGCTGCCTCGGGCACTTTATGGCCGTTCTGCTGTGAGTCAAAGATTTTCGAATCGGACGAAAAACTGATAGTGATTTGTAACATACAGGGCCACCTAATGACGATGGACCACACAAATTGCGTCCCGATTCAGTACATCGTCCACTAGCCGACTTGACTCCATGGGACTATTGCTACCTCGGGCACCTGATGGCCGTTCTGCTGTGAGTCTAGATTATAGAATGGGATGAAAAACTGATAGTGAATTGTATTGTTCAGGGCCACCTAATGACGATGGATCACTCAAATTGCGTCCCGATTCAATACATCGTCCTCCAGCAGACTTGTCTCCATGGGTCTATTGCTGCCTCGGGCACCTTATGGCAGGCCTGCTGTGACTCAAAGATTTTCGAATCGGACGAAAAACTGATAGTGAATTGTAACGTTCAGGGCCTCCTAATGACGATGGAACACTCAAATTGCGTCCCGATTCAATACATCGTCCTCCAGCAGACATGTCTCCATGCGTCTATTGCTGCCTCGGGCACCTTATGGCCGTTCTGCTGTGAGTCTAGATTATCGAATGGGACGAAAAACTGATAGTGAATTGTAACGTCAGGGCCTCCTAATGACGATGGATCACTCAAATTGCGTCCCGATTCAATACGTCGTCCTCCAGCAGACTTGTCTCCATGGGTCGATTGCTGCCTCTGGCACCTAATGGCCGTTCTGCTGTGAGTCAAAGATTTTCGTATCGGACGAAAAACTGATAGTGAATTGTAACATTCAGGGCCACCTAATGACGATGGACCACGCAAATTGCGTCCCGATTCAATACATTGTCCTCCAGCCGAGTTGACTCGATGGGTCTATTGCTGCCTCGGGCACCTTATGGCTGTTCTGCTGTGAATCTAGATTATTGAATGGGACGAAAAACTGATAGTGAATTGTAACGTTCAGGGCCTCCTAATGACGATGGATCACTCAAATTGCGTCCCGATTCAATACATCGTCCCCAGCCGACTTGTCTCCATGGGTCTATTGCTGCCTCGGGCACCTTATGGCCGTTCTGCTGTGAGTCTAGATTTTCGAATGGGACGAAAAACTGATAGTGAATTGTAACGTTCAGGGCCACCTAATGACGATGGATCACTCAAATTGCGTCCTGATTCAATACATCGTCCTCCTGCAGACTTGACTTCATGGGTCTATTGCTGCCTCGGGCACATTATGGCCGTTCTGCTGTGAGTCAAAGATTTTCGAATCGGACGAAAAACTGATAGTGATTTGTAACATTCAGGGCCACCTAATGACGATGGACCACACAAATTGCGTCCCGATTCAGTATATCGTCCACTAGCCGACTTGACTCCATGGGACTATTGCTGCCTCGGGCACCTTATGGCCGTTCTGCTGTGAGTCTAGATTATAGAATGGGATGAAAAACTGATAGTGAATTGAAACGTTCAGGGCCTCCTAATGACGATGGAACACTCAAATTGCGTCCCGATTCAATACATCGTCCTCCAGCAGACTTGTCTCCATGCGTCTGTTGCTGCCTCGGGCACCTTATGGCCGTTCTGCTGTGAGTCAAAGATTTTCGAATCGGACGAAACACTGATAGTGAATTGTAACACTCAGGGCCACCTAATGACGATGGATCACTCAAATTGCGTCCCGATTCAATACATCGTCCTCCAGCCGACTTGACTCCATGCGTCTATTGCTGCCTCGGGCACCTTATGGCCGTTCTGCTGTGAATCTAAATTATCGAATGGGACGAAAAACTGATAGTGAATTGTAACATTCAGGGCTACCTAATGACGATGGACCACGCAAATTGCGTCCCGATTTTATACATTGTCCTCCAGCCGAGTTGACTCCATGGGTCTATTGCTGCCTCGGGCACCTTATGGCCGTTCTGCTGTAAATCTACATTATCGAATGGGACGAAAAACTGATAGTGAATTGTAACGTTCACGGCCACCTAATGACGATGGATCACTCAAATTGCGTCCCGATTCAATACATCGTCCCCAGCCGACTTGTCTCCAAGGGGTCTATTGCTGCCTCGGGCACCTTATGGCAGGCCTGCTGTGACTCAAAGAATTTCGAATCGGACGAAAAACTGATAGTGAATTGTAACATTCAGGGCCACCTAATGACGATGGACCACGCAAATTGCGTCCCGATTCAATACATCGTCCTCCAGCCGAGTTGACTCCATGGGTCTATTGCTGCCTCGGGCACCTTATGGCCGTCCTGCTGTGAATCTAGATTATCGAATGGGACGAAAAACTGATAGTGAATTGTAACGTTCAGGGCCACCTAATGACGATGGATCACTCAAATTGCGTCCCGATTCAATACATCGTCCCCAGCCGACTTGTCTCCATGGGTCGATTGTTGCCTCGGGCACCTTATGGCCTTTCTGCTGTGAGTCTAGATTATCGAATGGGACGAAAAACTGATAGTGAATTGTTACGTTCAGGGCCACATAATGACGATGGATCACTCAAATTGCGTCCTGATTCAATACATCGTCCTCCAGCAGACTTGTCTCCATGGGTCTATTGGTGCCTCGGGCACCTTATGACAGGCCTGCTGTGACTCAAAGATTTTCGAATCGGACGAAAAACTGATAGTGAATTGTAACATTCAGGGCCACCTAATGACGATGGACCACGCAAATTGCGTCCCGATTCAATACATCGTCCTCCAGCCGAGTTGACTCCATGGGTCTATTGCTGCCTCGGGCACCTTATGGCCGTTCTGCTGTGAATCTAGATTATCGAATGGGACGAAAAACTGATAGTGAATTGTAACGTTCAGGGCCACCTAATGACGATGGATCACTCAAATTGCGTCCCGATTCAATACATCGTCCCCAGCCGACTTGTCTCCATGGGTCGATTGCTGCCTCGGGCACCTTATGACCTTTCTGCTGTGAGTCTAGATTATCGAATGGGACGAAAAACTGATAGTGAATTGTAACGTTCAGGTCCACATAATGACGATGGATCACTCAAATTGCGTCCTGATTCAATACATCGTCCTCCAGCCGACTTGACTCCATGGGTCTATTGCTGCCTCGGGCACCTTATGGCCGTTTTGCTGTGAGTCTAGATTATCGAATGGGACGAAAAACTGACAGTGAATTGTAACGTTCAGGGCCTCCTAATGACGATGGATCACTCAAATTGCGTCCCGATTCAATACATCGTCCTCCAGCCGATTTGACTCCATGGGTCTATTGCTGCCTCGGGCACCTTATGGCAGGTCTGCTGTGACTCAAAGATTTTCGAATCGGACGAAAAACTGATAGTGAATTGTAACGTTCAGGGCCTCCTAATGACGATGGAACACTCAAATTGCGTCCCGATTCAATACATCGTCCTCCAGCAGACTTGTCTCCATGCGTCTATTGCTGCCTCGGGCACCTTATGGCCGTTCTGCTGTGAGTCAAAGATTTTCGAATCGGACGAAAAACTGATAGTGAATTGTAACATTCAGGGCCACCTAATGACGATGGACCACGCAAATTGCGTCCCGATTCAATACATCGTCCTCCAGCCGAGTTGACTCCATGGGTCTATTGCTGCCTCGGGCACCTTATGGCCGTTCTGCTGTGAATCTAGATTATCGAATGGGACGAAAAACCGATAGTGAATTGTAACGTTCAGGGCCACCTAATGACGATGGATCACTCAAATTGCGTCCCGATTCAATACATCGTCCCCAGCCGACTTGACTCCATGGGTCTATTGCTGCCTCGGGCACCTTATGGCCGTTCTGCTGTGAGTCTAGATTATCGAATGGGACGAAAAACTGATAGTGAATTGTAACGTTCAGGGCCACCTAATGACGATGGATCACTCAAATTGCGTCCTGATTCAATACATCGTCCTCCAGCAAACTTGACTTCATGGGTCTATTGCTGACTCGGGGACCTTATGGCCGTTCTGCTGTGAGTCAAAGATTTTCGAATCGGACGAAAAACTGATAGTGAATTGTAACTTTCAGGGCCACCTAATAACTATGGATCACTCAAATTGCGTCCCGATTCAATACATCGTCCCCAGCCGACTTGTCTCCATGGGTCTATTGCTGCCTCGGGCCGTTCTGCTGTGAGTCTAGATTATCGAATGGGACGAAAAACTGATAGTGAATTGTAACGTTCGGGGCCACCTAATGACGATGGATCACTCAAATTGCGTCCTGATTCAATACATCGTCCTCCAGCAGACTTGTCTCCATGGGTCTATTGCTGCCTCGGGCACCTTATGGCAGGCCTGCTGTGACTCAAAGATTTTCGAATCGGACGAAAAACTGATAGTGAATTGTAACATTCAGGGCCACCTAATGACGATGGACCACGCAAATTGCGTCCCGATTCAATACATCGTCCTCCAGCCGAGTTGACTCCATGGGTCTATTGCTGCCTCGGGCACCTTATGGCCGTTCTGCTGTGAATCTAGATTATCGAATGGGACGAAAAACTGATAGTGAATTGTAACGTTCAGGGCCACCTAATGACGATGGATCACTCAAATTGCGTCCCGATTCAATACATCGTCCCCAGCCGACTTGTCTCCATGGGTCGATTGTTGCCTCGGGCACCTTATGGCCTTTCTGCTGTGAGTCTAGATTATCGAATGGGACGAAAAACTGATAGTGAATTGTTACGTTCAGGGCCACATAATGACGATGGATCACTCAAATTGCGTCCTGATTCAATACATCGTCCTCCAGCAGACTTGTCTCCATGGGTCTATTGGTGCCTCGGGCACCTAATGACAGGCCTGCTGTGACTCAAAGATTTTCGAATCGGACGAAAAACTGATAGTGAATTGTAACATTCAGGGCCACCTAATGACGATGGACCACGCAAATTGCGTCCCGATTCAATACATCGTCCTCCAGCCGAGTTGACTCCATGGGTCTATTGCTGCCTCGGGCACCTTATGGCCGTTCTGCTGTGAATCTAGATTATCGAATGGGACGAAAAACTGATAGTGAATTGTAACGTTCAGGGCCACCTAATGACGATGGATCACTCAAATTGCGTCCCGATTCAATACATCGTCCCCAGCCGACTTGTCTCCATGGGTCGATTGCTGCCTCGGGCACCTTATGACCTTTCTGCTGTGAGTCTAGATTATCGAATGGGACGAAAAACTGATAGTGAATTGTAACGTTCAGGTCCACATAATGACGATGGATCACTCAAATTGCGTCCTGATTCAATACATCGTCCTCCAGCCGACTTGACTCCATGGGTCTATTGCTGCCTCGGGCACCTTATGGCCGTTCTGCTGTGAGTCTAGATTATCGAATGGGACGAAAAACTGACAGTGAATTGTAACGTTCAGGGCCTCCTAATGACGATGGATCACTCAAATTGCGTCCCGATTCAATACATCGTCCTCCAGCCGACTTGACTCCATGGGTCTATTGCTGCCTCGGGCACCTTATGGCAGGTCTGCTGTGACTCAAAGATTTTCGAATCGGACGAAAAACTGATAGTGAATTGTAACGTTCAGGGCCTCCTAATGACGATGGAACACTCAAATTGCGTCCCGATTCAATACATCGTCCTCCAGCAGACTTGTCTCCATGCGTCTATTGCTGCCTCGGGCACCTTATGGCCGTTCTGCTGTGAGTCAAAGATTTTCGAATCGGACGAAAAACTGATAGTGAATTGTAACATTCAGGGCCACCTAATGACGATGGACCACGCAAATTGCGTCCCGATTCAATACATCGTCCTCCAGCCGAGTTGACTCCATGGGTCTATTGCTGCCTCGGTCACCTTATGGCCGTTCTGCTGTGAATCTAGATTATCGAATGGGACGAAAAACCGATAGTGAATTGTAACGTTCAGGGCCACCTAATGACGATGGATCACTCAAATTGCGTCCCGATTCAATACATCGTCCCCAGCCGACTTGACTCCATGGGTCTATTGCTGCCTCGGGCACCTTATGGCCGTTCTGCTGTGAGTCTAGATTATCGAATGGGACGAAAAACTGATAGTGAATTGTAACGTTCAGGGCCACCTAATGACGATGGATCACTCAAATTGCGTCCTGATTCAATACATCGTCCTCCAGCAAACTTGACTTCATGGGTCTATTGCTGACTAGGGCACCTTATGGCCGTTCTGCTGTGAGTCAAAGATTTTCGAATCGGACGAAAAACTGATAGTGAATTGTAACTTTCAGGGCCACCTAATAACTATGGATCACTCAAATTGCGTCCCGATTCAATACATCGTCCCCAGCCGACTTGTCTCCATGGGTCTATTGCTGCCTCGGGCCGTTCTGCTGTGAGTCTAGATTATCGAATGGGACGAAAAACTGATAGTGAATTGTAACGTTCAGGGCCACCTAATGACGATGGATCACTCAAATTGCGTCCTGATTCAATACATCGTCCTCCAGCAGACTTGTCTCCATGGGTCTATTGCTGCCTCGGGCACCTTATGGCAGGCCTGCTGTGACTCAAAGATTTTCGAATCGGACGAAAAACTGATAGTGAATTGTAACGTTCAGGGCTTCCTAATGACGATGGAACACTCTAATTGCGTCCCGATTCAATACATCGTCCTCCAGCAGACTTGTCTCCATGCGTCTATTGCTGCCTCGGGCACCTTATGGCCGTTCTGCTGTGAGTCAAAGATTTTCGAATCGGACGAAAAACTGATAGTGAATTGTAACATTCAGGGCCACCTAATGACGATGGACCACGCAAATTGCGTCCCGATTCAATACATCGTCCTCCAGCCGAGTTGACTCCATGGGTCTATTGCTGCCTCGGGCACCTTATGGCTGTTCTGCTGTGAATCTAGATTATCGAATGGGACGAAAAACTGATAGTGAATTGTAACGTTCAGGGCCACCTAATGACGATGGATCACTCAAATTGCGTCCCGATTCAATACATCGTCCCCAGCCGACTTGTCTCCATGGGTCGATTGCTGCCTCGGGCACCTTATGGCCTTTCTGCTGTGAGTCTAGATTATCGAATGGGACGAAAAACTGATAGTGAATTGTAACGTTCAGGGCCACATAATGACGATGGATCA
Source organism: Schistocerca cancellata (assembly GCF_023864275.1). Classification (NCBI taxonomy): domain Eukaryota; kingdom Metazoa; phylum Arthropoda; class Insecta; order Orthoptera; family Acrididae; genus Schistocerca; species Schistocerca cancellata. The sequence goes on from NC_064627.1 coordinate 2,722,515, forward strand.
CTCAAATTGCGTCCTGATTCAATACATCGTCCTCCAGCCGACTTGACTCCATGGGTCTATTGCTGCCTCGGGCACCTTATGGCCGTTCTGCTGTGAGTCTAGATTATCGAATGGGACGAAAAACTGATAGTGAATTGTAACGTTCAGGGCCTCCTAATGACGATGGATCACTCAAATTGCGTCCCGATTCAATACATCGTCCTCCATCCGACTTGACTCCATGGGTCTATTGCTGCCTCGGGCACCTAATGGCCGTTCTGCTGTGAGTCTAGATTATCGAATGGACGAAAAACTGAAAGTGAAATGTAACGTTCAGGGCCTCCTAATGACGAAGGATCATTCAAATTGCGTCCCGATTCAATACGTCGTCCTCCAGCAGACTTGTCTCCATGGGTCGATTGCTGCCTCGGGCACCTAATGGCTGTTCTGCTGTGAGACAAAGATTTTCGTATCGGACGAAAAACTGGTAGTGAATTGTAACATTCAGGGCCACCTAATGACGATGGACCACGCAAATTGCGTCCCGATTCAATACATTGTCCTCCAGCCGAGTTGACTCCATGGGTCTATTCCTGCCTCGGGCACCTTATGGCCGTTCTGCTGTGAATCTAGATTATCGAATGGGACGAAAAACTGATAGTGAATTGTAACGTTCAGGACCACCTAATGACGATGGATCACTCAAATTGCGTCCCGATTCAATACAAATTCCCCAGCCGACTTGTCTCCATGGGTCTATTGCTGCCTCGGGCACCTTATGGCCGTTCTGCTGTGAGTCTAGATTATCGAAAGGGACGAAAAACTGATAGTGAATTGTAACGTTCAGGGCCACCTAATGACGATGGATCACTCAAATTGCGTCCCGATTCAATACATCGTCCTCCAGCCGACTTGACTCCTTGGGTCTATTGCTGCCTCGGGCACCTTATGGCCGTTCTGCTGTGAGTCTAGATTATCGAATGGGACGAAAAACTGATAGTGAATTGTAACGTTCAGGGCCTCTTAATGACGATGGATCACTCAAATTGCGTCCCGATTCAATACATCGTCCTCCAGCCGACTTGACTCCATGGGTCTATTGCTGCCTCGGGCACCTTATGGCCGTTCTGCTGTGACTCTAGATTATTGACTCCATGGGACTATTGCTGCCTCGGGCAGCTGTGAGTCTAGATTATAGAATGGGATGAAAAACTGATAGTGAATTGTAACGTTCAGGGCCACCTAATGACGTCCCGATTCAATACATCGTCCTCCAGCAGACTTGTCTCCATGGGTCTATTGCTGCCTCGGGCACCTTATGGCAGGTCTGCTGTGACTCAAAGATTTTCGAATCGGACGAAAAACTGATAGTGAATTGTAACGTTCAGGGCCTCCTAATGACGTTGGAACACTCAAATTGCGTCCCGATTCAATACATCGTCCTCCAGCTGCCTCGGGCACCTTATGGCCGTTCTGCTGTGAGTCAAAGATTTTCGAATCGGACGAAAAACTGATAGTGAATTGTAACATTCAGGGCCACCTAATGACGATGGACCACGCAAATTGCGTCCCGATTCAATACATCGTCCTCCAGCCGAGTTGACTCCATGGGTCTATTGCTGCCTCGGGCACCTTATGGCCGTTCTGCTGTGAATCTAGATTATCGAATGGGACGAAAAACTGATAGTGAATTGTAACGTTCAGGGCACCTAATGACGATGGATCACTCAAATTGCGTCCCGATTCAATACATCGTCCCCAGCCGACTTGTCTCCATGGGTCTATTGCTGCCTCGGGCACCTTAACGCCGTTCTGCTGTGAGTCTAGAATATCGAATGGGCCGAAAAACTGATAGTGAATTGTAACGTTCAGGGCCTCCTAATGACGATGGATCACTCAAATTGCGTCCCGATTCAATACATCGTCCTCCAGCTGACTCTACTCCATGGGTCTATTGCTGCCTCGGGCACCTTATGGCCGTTCTGCTGTGATTCTAGATTATTGACTCCATGGGACTATAGCTGCCTCGGGCAGCTGTGAGTCTAGATTATAGAATGGGATGAAAAACTGATAGTGAATTGTAACGTTCAGGGCCACCTAATGACGTCCCGATTCAATACATCGTCCTCCAGCAGACTTGTCTCCATGGGTCTATTGCTGCCTCGGTCACCTTATGGCAGGTCTGCTGTGACTCAAAGATTTTCGAATCGGACGAAAAACTGATAGTGAATTGTAACGTTCAGGGCCTCGTAATGACGATGGAACACTCAAATTGCGTCCCGATTCAATACATCGTCCTCCAGCAGACTTGTCTCCATGCGTCTATTGCTGCCTCGGGCACCTTATGGCTGTTCTGCTGTGAGTCAAAGATTTTTGAATCGGACGAAAAACTGATAGTGAATTGTAACATTCAGGGCCACCTAATGACGATGGACCACGCAAATTGCGTCCCGATTCAATACATCGTCCTCCAGCCGAGTTGACTCCATGGGTCTATTGCTGCCTCGGGCACCTTATGGCCGTTCTGCTGTGAATCTAGATTATCGAATGGGACGAAAAACTGATAGTGAATTGTAACGTTCAGGGCCACCTAATGACGATGGATCACTCAAATTGCGTCCCGATTCAATACATCGTCCCCAGCCGACTTGACTCCATGGGTCTATTGCTGCCCCGGGCACCTTATGGCCGTTCTGCTGTGAGTCTAGATTATCGAATGGGACGAAAAACTGATAGTGAATTGTAACGTTCAGGGCCACCTAAAGACGATGGATCACTCAAATTGCGTCCTGATTCAATACATCGTCCTCCAGCAGACTTGACTTCATGGGTCTATTGCTGCCTCGGGCACCTTATGGCCGTTCTGCTGTGAGTCAAGGATTTTCGAATCGGACGAAAAACTGATAGTGAATTGTAACTTTCAGGGCCACCTAATAACGATGGATCACTCAAATTGCGTCCCGATTCAATACATCGTCCCCAGCCGACTTGTCTCCATGGGTCTATTGCTGCCTCGGGCACCTAATGGCCGTTCTGCTGTGAGACAAAGATTTTCGTATCAGACGAAAAACTGATAGTAAATTGTAACATTCAGGGCCACCTAATGACGATGGACCACGCAAATTGCGTCCCGATTCAATACATTGTCCTCCAGCCGAGTTGACTCCATGGGTCTATTGCTGCCTCGGGCACCTTATGGCCGTTCTGCTGTGAATCTAGATTATCGAATGGGACGAAAAACTGATAGTGAATTGTAACGTTCAGGGCCACCTAATGACGATGGATCACTCAAATAGCGTCCCGATTCAATACATCGTCCCCAGCCGACTTGTCTCCATGGGTTTATTGCTGCCTCGGGCACCTTATGGCCGTTCTGCTGTGAGTCTAGATTATCGAATGGGACGAAAAACTGATAGTGAATTGTAACGTTCAGGGCCACCTAATGACGATGGATCACTCAAATTGCGTCCCGATTCAATACATCGTCCTCCAGCCGACTTGACTCCATGGGTCTATTGCTGCCTCGGGCACCTTATGGCCGTTCTGCTGTGAGTCTAGATTATCGAATGGGACGAAAAACTGATAGTGAATTGTAACGTTCAGGGCCTCCTAACGACGATGGATCACTCAAATTGCGTCCCGATTCAATACATCGTCCTCCAGCCGACTTGACTCCATGGGTCTATTGCTGCCTCGGGCACCTTATGGCCGTTCTGCTGTGACTCTAGATTATTGACTCCATGGGACTATTGCTGCCTCGGGCAGCTGTGAGTCTAGATTATAGAATGGGATGAAAAACTGATAGTGAATTGTAACGTTCAGGGCCACCTAATGACGTCCCGATTCAATACATCGTCCTCCAGCAGACTTGTCTCCATGGGTCTATTGCTGCCTCGGTCACCTTATGGCAGGTCTGCTGTGACTCAAAGATTTTCGAATCGGACGAAAAACTGATAGTGAATTGTAACGTTCAGGGCCTCCTAATGACGATGGAACACTCAAATTGCGTCCCGATTGAATACATCGTCCTCCAGCAGACTTGTCTCCATGCGTCTATTGCTGCCTCGGCCACCTTATGGCCGTTCTGCTGTGAGTCAAAGATTTTCGAATCGGACGAAAAACTGATAGTGAATTGTAACATTCAGGGCCACATAATGACGATGGACCACGCAAATTGCGTCCCGATTCAATACATCGTCCTCCAGCCGAGTTGACTCCATGGGTCAATTGCTGCCTCGGGCACCTTATGGCCGTTCTGCTGTGAGTCTAGATTATCGAATGGGACGAAAAACTGATAGTGAATTGTAACGTTCAGGGCCACATAATGACGATGGACCACGCAAATTGCGTCCCGATTCAATACATCGTCCTCCAGCCGAGTTGACTCCATGGGTCTATTGCTGCCTCGGGCACCTTATGGCCGTTCTGCTGTGAGTCTAGATTATCGAATGGGACGAAAAACTGATAGTGAATTGTAACGTTCAGGGCCACCTAATGACGATGGATCACTCAAATTGCGTCCTGATTCAATACATCGTCCTCCAGCAGACTTGACTTCATGGGTCTATTGCTGCCTCGGGCACCTTATGGCCGTTCTGCTGTGAGTCAAAGATTTTCGAATCGGACGAAAAACTGATAGTGAATTGTAACTTTCCGGGCCACCTAATAACGATGGATCACTCAAATTGCGTCCCGATTCAATACATCGTCCCCAGCCGACTTGTCTCCATGGGTCTATTGCTGCCTCGGGCACCTTATGGCCGTTCTGCTGTGAGTCTAGATTATCGAATGGGACGAAAAACTGATAGTGAATTGTAACGTTCAGGGCCACCTAATGACGATGGATCACTCAAATTGCGTCCTGATTCAATACATCGTCCTCCAGCAGACTTGTCTCCATGAGTCTATTGCTGCCTCGGGCACCTTATGGCAGGCCTGCTGTGACTCAAAGATTTTCGAATCGGACGAAAAACTGATAGTGAATTGTAACGTTCAGGGCTTCCTAATGACGATGGAACACTCAAATTGCGTCCCGATTCAATACATCGTCCTCCAGCAGACTTGTCTCCATGCCTCTATTGCTGCCTCGGGCACCTTATGGCTGTTCTGCTGTGAGTCAAAGATTTTCGAATCGGACGAAAAACTGATAGTGAATTGTAACATTCAGGGCCACCTAATGACGATGGACCACGCAAATTGCGTCCCGATTCAATACATCGTCCTCCAGCCGAGTTGACTCCATGGGTCTATTGCTGCCTCCTGCACCTTATGGCCGTCCTGCTGTGAATCTAGATTATCGAATGGGACGAAAAACTGATAGTGAATTGTAACGTTCAGGGCCACCTAATGACGATGGATCACTCAAATTGCGTCCCGATTCAATACATCGTCCCCAGCCGACTTGTCTCCATGGGTCGATTGCTGCCTCGGGCACCTTATGGCCTTTCTGCTGTGAGTCTGGATTATCGAATGGGACGAAAAACTGATAGTGAATTGTAACGTTCAGGGCCACATAATGACGATGGATCACTCAAATTGCGTCCTGACTCAATACATCGTCCTCCAGCAGACTTGTCTCCATGGGTCTATTGGTGCCTCGGGCACCTTATGGCAGGACTGCTGTGACTCAAAGATTTTCGAATCGGACGAAAAACTGATAGTGAATTGTAACGTTCAGGGCCTCCTAATGACGATGGAACACTCAAACTGCGTCCCGATTCAATACATCGTCCTCCAGCAGACTTGTCTCCATGCGTCTATTGCTGCCTCGGGCACCTTATGGCCGTTCTGCTGTGAGTCAAAGATTTTCGAATCGGACGAAAAACTGATAGTGAATTGTAACGTTCAGGGCCACCTAATGACGATGGATCACTCAAATTGCGTCCCGATTCAATACATCGTCCTCCAGCCGACTTGACTCCATGGGTCTATTGCTGCCTCGGGCACCTTATGGCCGTTCTGCTGTGAGTCTAGATTATCGAATGGGACAAAAAACTGATAGTGAATTGTAATGTTCAGGTCGTCCTAATGACGATGGATCACTCAAATTGCGTCCCGATTCAATACATCGTCCTCCAGCAGACTTGTCTCCATGGGTCTATTGCTGCATCGGGCACCTTATTGCCGTTCTGCTGTGAGTCGAGATTATCGAATGGGACGAAAAACTGATAGTGAATTGTAACATTCAGGGCCACCTTATGACGATGGACCACGCAAATTGCGTCCCGATTCAATACATTGTCCTCCAGCCGAGTTGACTCCAAGGGTCTATTGCTGCCTCGGGCACCTTATGGCCGTTCTGCTGTGAGTCTAGATTATCGAATGGGACGAAAAACTGATAGTGAATTGTAACGTTCAGGGCCACCTAATGACGATGGATCACTCTAATTGCGTCCCGATTTAATACATCGTCCTCCAGCCGACTTGACTCCATGGGTCTATTGCTGCCTCGGGCACCTTATGGCCGTTCTGCTGTGAGTCTAGATTATCGAATGGGACGAAAAACTGATAGTGAATTGTAACGTTCAGGGCCTCCTAATGACGATGGATCACTCAAATTGCGTCCCGATTCAAAACGTCGTCCTCCAGCAGACTTGTCTCCATGGGTCGATTGCTGCCTCGGGCACCTAATGGCCGTTCTGCTGTGAGTCAAAGATTTTCGTATCGGACGAAAAACTGATAGTGATTTGTAACATTCAGGGCCACCTAATGACGATGGACCACACAAATTGCGTCCCGATTCAGTACATCGTCCACTAGCCGACTTGACTCCATGGGACTATTGCTGCCTCGGGCAGCTGTGAGTCTAGATTATAGAATGGGATGAAAAACTGATAGTGAATTGTAACGATCAGGGCCACCTAATGACGATGGAACACTCAAATTGCGTCCCGATTCAATACATCGTCCTCCAGCAGACTTGTCTCCATGGGTCTATTGCTGCCTCGGTCACCTTATGGCAGGCCTGCTGTGACTCAAAGATTTTCGAATCGGACGAAAAACTGATAGTGAATTGTAACGTTCAGGGCCTCCTAATGACGATGGAACACTCAAATTGCGTCCCGATTCAATACATCGTCCTCCAGCAGACTTGTCTCCGTGCGTCTATTGCTGCCTCGGGCACCTTATGGCCGTTCTGCTGTGAGTCAAAGATTTTCGAATCGGACGAAAAACTGATAGTGAATTGTAACATTCATGGCCACCTAATGACGATGGACCACGCAAATTGCGTCCCGATTCAATACATCGTCCTCCAGCCGAGTTGACTCCATGGGTCTATTGCTGCCTCGGGCACCTTATGGCCGTTCTGCTGTGAATCTAGATTATCGAATGGGACGAAAAACTGATAGTGAATTGTAACGTTCAGGGCCACCTAATGACGATGGAACACTCAAATTGCGTCCCGATTCAATACATCGTCCCCAGCCGACTTGTCTCCATGGGTCTATTGCTGCCTCGGGCACCTCATGGCCGTTCTGCTGTGAGTCTAGATTATCGAATGGGACGAAAAACTGATAGTGAATTGTAACGTTCAGGGCCACCTAATGACGATGGATCACTCAAATTGCGTCCCGATTCAATACATCGTCCTCCAGCCGACTTGACTTCATGGGTCTATTGCTGCCTCGAGCACCTTATGGCCGTTCTGCTGTGAGTCTAGATTATCGAATGGGACGAAAAACTGATAGTGAATTTTAACGTTCAGGGCCTCCTAATGACGATGGATCACTCAAATTGCGTCCCGATTCATTACATCGTCCTCCAGCCGACTTGACTCCATGGGTCTATTGCTGCCTCGGGCACCTAATGGCCGTTCTGCTGTGAGACAAAGATTTTCGTATCGGACGAAAAACTCATAGTGATTTGTAACATTCAGGGCCACCTAATGACGATGGACCACACAAATTGCGTCCCGATTCAGTACATCGTCCACTAGCCGACTTGACTCCATGGGACTATTGCTGCCTCGGGCAGCTGTGAGTCTAGATTATAGAATGGGATGAAAAACTGATAGTGAATTGTAACGTTCAGGGCCACCTAATGACGATGGATCACTCAAATTGCGTCCCGATTCAATAAATCGTCCTCCAGCAGACTTGTCTCCATGGGTCTATTGCTGCCTCGGTCACCTTATGGCACTCCTGCTGTGACTCAAAGATTTTCGAATCGGACGAAAAACTGATAGTGAATTGTAACGTTCAGGGCCTCCTAATGACGATGGAACACTCAAATTGCGTCCCGATTCAATACATCGTCCTCCAGCAGACTTGTCTCCATGCGTCTATTGCTGCCTCGGGCACCTTATGGCCGTTCTGCTGTGAGTCAAAGATTTTCACTATAATTGTAACTTTCAGGGCCACCTAATGACGATGGACCACGCAAATTGCGTCCCGATTCAATACATCGTCCTCCAGCCGAGTTGACTCCATGGGTCTATTGCTGCCTCGGGCACTTTAAGGCCGTTCTGCTGTGAGTCAAAGATTTTCGAATCGGACGAAAAACTGATAGTGATTTGTAACATTCAGGGCCACCTAATGACGATGGACCACACAAATTGCGTCCCGATTCAGTACATCGTCCACTAGCCGACTTGACTCCATGGGACTATTGCTACCTCGGGCACCTGATGGCCGTTCTGCTGTGAGTCTAGATTATAGAATGGGATGAAAAACTGATAGTGAATTGTATTGTTCAGGGCCACCTAATGACGATGGATCACTCAAATTGCGTCCCGATTCAATACATCGTCCTCCAGCAGACTTGTCTCCATGGGTCTATTGCTGCCTCGGGCACCTTATGGCAGGCCTGCTGTGACTCAAAGATTTTCGAATCGGACGAAAAACTGATAGTGAATTGTAACGTTCAGGGCCTCCTAATGACGATGGAACACTCAAATTGCGTCCCGATTCAATACATCGTCCTCCAGCAGACATGTCTCCATGCGTCTATTGCTGCCTCGGGCACCTTATGGCCGTTCTGCTGTGAGTCTAGATTATCGAATGGGACGAAAAACTGATAGTGAATTGTAACGTTCAGGGCCACCTAATGACGATGGATCACTCAAATTGCGTATCGATTCAATACATCGTCCTCCAGCCGACTTGACTTCATGGGTCTATTGCTGCCTCGAGCACCTTATGGCCGTTCTGCTGTGAGTCTAGATTATGGAATGGGACGAAAAACTGATAGTGAATTTTAACGTTCAGGGCCTCCTAATGACGATGGATCACTCAAATTGCGTCCCGATTCATTACATCGTCCTCCAGCCGACTTGACTCCATGGGTCTATTGCTGCCTCGGGCACCTAATGGCCGTTCTGCTGTGAGACAAAGATTTTCGTATCGGACGAAAAACTCATAGTGATTTGTAACATTCAGGGCCACCTAATGACGATGGACCACACAAATTGCGTCCCGATTCAGTACATCGTCCACTAGCCGACTTGACTCCATGGGACTATTGCTGCCTCGGGCAGCTGTGAGTCTAGATTATAGAATGGGATGAAAAACTGATAGTGAATTGTAACGTTCAGGGCCACCTAATGACGATGGATCACTCAAATTGCGTCCCGATTCAATAAATCGTCCTCCAGCAGACTTGTCTCCATGGGTCTATTGCTGCCTCGGTCACCTTATGGCACTCCTGCTGTGACTCAAAGATTTTCGAATCGGACGAAAAACTGATAGTGAATTGTAACGTTCAGGGCCTCCTAATGACGATGGAACACTCAAATTGCGTCCCGATTCAATACATCGTCCTCCAGCAGACTTGTCTCCATGCGTCTATTGCTGCCTCGGGCACCTTATGGCCGTTCTGCTGTGAGTCAAAGATTTTCACTATAATTGTAACTTTCAGGGCCACCTAATGACGATGGACCACGCAAATTGCGTCCCGATTCAATACATCGTCCTCCAGCCGAGTTGACTCCATGGGTCTATTGCTGCCTCGGGCACTTTATGGCCGTTCTGCTGTGAGTCAAAGATTTTCGAATCGGACGAAAAACTGATAGTGATTTGTAACATACAGGGCCACCTAATGACGATGGACCACACAAATTGCGTCCCGATTCAGTACATCGTCCACTAGCCGACTTGACTCCATGGGACTATTGCTACCTCGGGCACCTGATGGCCGTTCTGCTGTGAGTCTAGATTATAGAATGGGATGAAAAACTGATAGTGAATTGTATTGTTCAGGGCCACCTAATGACGATGGATCACTCAAATTGCGTCCCGATTCAATACATCGTCCTCCAGCAGACTTGTCTCCATGGGTCTATTGCTGCCTCGGGCACCTTATGGCAGGCCTGCTGTGACTCAAAGAATTTCGAATCGGACGAAAAACTGATAGTGAATTGTAACGTTGAGGGCTTCCTAATGACGATGGACCACACAAATTGCGTCCCGATTCAGTACATCGTCCTCCAGCCGACCTGACTCCATGGGTCTATTGCTGCCTCGGGCACCTTATGGCCGTTCTGCTGTGAGTCTAGATTATCGAATGGGACGAAAAACTGATAGTGAATAGTAACGTTCAGGGCCACCTAATGACGATGGATCACTCAAACTGCGTCCCGATTCAATACATCGTCCTCCAGCAGACTTGTCTCCATGGGTCTATTGCTGCCTCGGGCACCTTATGGCCGTTCTGCTGTGAGTCAAAGATTTTCGAATCGGACGAAAAACTGATAGTGAATTGTAACGTTCAGGGCCTCCTAATGACGATGGAACACTCAAATTGGGTCCCGATTCAATACATCGTACTCCAGCAGACTTGTCTCCATGGGTCTATTGCTGCCTCGGGCACCTTATGGCAGGCCTGCTGTGACTCAAAGATTTTCGAATCGGACGAAAAACTGATAGTGAATTGTAACGTTCAGGGCCTCCTAATGACGATGGAACACTCAAATTGCGTCCCGATTCAATACATCGTCCTCCAGCAGACTTGTCTCCATGCGTCTATTGCTGCCTCGGGCACCTTATGGCCGTTTCTGCTGTGAGTCAAAGATTTTCGAATCGGACGAAAAACTGATAGTGAATTGTAACGTTCAGGGCCACCTAATGACGATGGATCACTCAAATTGCGTCCCGATTCAATACATCGTCCTCCAGCCGACTTGACTCCATGGGTCTATTGCTGCCTCGGGCACCTTATGGCCGTTCTGCTGTGAGTCTAGATTATCGAATGGGACAAAAAACTGATAGTGAATTCTAACGTTCAGGTCCTCCTATTGACGATGGATCACTCAAATTGCGTCCCGATTCAATACATCGTCCTCCAGCAGACTTGTCTCCATGGGTCTATTGCTGCCTCGGGCACCTTATGGCCGTTCTGCTGTGAGTATAGATTATCGAATGATACGAAAAACTGATAGTGAATTGTAACGTTCAGGGACACCTAATGACGATGGATCACTCAAATTGCGTCCCGATTCAATACATCGTCCTCCAGCCGACTTGACTCCATGGGTCTATTGCTGCCTCGGGCACCTTATGGCCGTTCTGCTGTGAATCTAAATTATCGAATGGGACGAAAAACTGATAGTGAATTGTAACGTTCAGGGCCTCCTAATGACGATGGATCACTCACATTGCGTCCCGATTCAATACGTCGTCCTCCAGCAGACTTGTCTCCATGGGTCGATTGCTGCCTCGGGCACCTAATGGCCGTTCTGCTGTGAGTCAAAGATTTTCGTATCGGACGAAAAACTGATAGTGAATTGTAACATTCAGGGCCACCTAATGACGATGGACCACGCAAATTGCGTCCCGATTCAATACATTGTCCTCCAGCCGAGTTGACTCCATGGGTCTATTGCTGCCTCGGGCACCTTATGGCCGTTCTGCTGTGAATCTACATTATCGAATGGGACGAAAAACTGATAGTGAATTGTAACGTTCACGGCCACCTAATGACGATGGATCACTCAAATTGCGTCCCGATTCAATACATCGTCCCCAGCCGACTTGTCTCCATGGGTCTATTGCTGCCTCGGGCACCTTATGGCAGGCCTGCTGTGACTCAAAGATTTTCGAATCGGACGAAAAACTGATAGTGAATTGTAACGTTCAGGGCTTCCTAATGACGATGGAACACTCAAATTGCGTCCCGATTCAATACATCGTCCTCCAGCAGACTTGTCTCCATGCGTCTATTGCTGCCTCGGGCACCTTATGGCCGTTCTGCTGTGAGTCAAAGATTTACGAATCGGACGAAAAACTGATAGTGAATTGTAACATTCAGGGCCACCTAATGACGATGGACCACGCAAATTACGTCCCGATTCAATACATCGTCCTCCAGCCGAGTTGACTCCATGGGTCTATTGCTGCCTCGGGCACCTTATGGCCGTTCTGCTGTGAATCTAGATTATCCAATGGGACGAAAAACTGATAGTGAATTGTAACGTTCAGGGCCACCTAAGACGATGGATCACTCAAATTGCGTCCCGATTCAATACATCGTCCTCCAGCCGACTTGACTCCATGGGTCTATTGCTGCCTCGGGCACCTTATGGCCGTTCTGCTGTGAGTCTAGATTATCGAATGGGACGAAAAACTGATAGTGAATTGTAACGTTCAGGGCCTCCTAATGACGATGGATCACTCAAATTGCGTCCCGATTCAATACATCGTCCTCCAGCCGACTTGACTCCATGGGTCTAATGCTGCCTCGGGCACCTTATGGCCGTTCTGCTGTGACTCTAGATTATCGAATGGGACGAAAAACTGATTGTGAATTGTAACGTTCAGGGCCTCCTAATGACGATGGATCACTCAAATTGCGTTCCGATTCAATACGTCGTCCTCCAGCAGACTTGTCTCCATGGGTCGATTGCTGCCTCGGGCACCTAATGGCCGTTCTGCTGTGAGTCAAAGATTTTCGTATCGGACGAAAAACTGATAGTGAATTGTAACATTGAGGGCCACCTAATGACGATGGACCACGCAAATTGCGTCCCGATTCAATACATTGTCCTCCAGCCGAGTTGACTCCATGGGTCTATTGCTGCCTCGGGCACCTTATGGCCGTTCTGCTGTGAGTCTAGATTATCGAATGGGACGAAAAACTGATAGTGAATTGTAACGTTCAGGGCCACCTAATGACGATGGATCACTCAAATTGCGTCCTGATTCAATACATCCTCCTCCAGCAGACTTGACTTCATGGGTCTATTGCTGCCTCGGGCACCTTATAGCCGTTCTGCTGTGAATCAAAGATTTTCGAATCGGACGAAAAACTGATAGTGAATTATAACTTTCAGGGCCACCTAATGACGATGGATCACTCAAATTGCGTCCCGATTCAATACATCGTCCTCCAGCAGACTTGTCTCCATGGGTCGATTGCTGCCTCGGGCACCTTATGGCCGTTATGCTGTGAGTCAAAGATTTTCGAATCGGACGAAAACTGATAGTGATTTGTAACCTTCAGGGCCACCTAATGACGATGGACCACACAGATTGCGTCCCGATTCAGTACATCGTCCACTAGCCGACTTGACTCCATGGGACCATTGCTGCCCGGGCACCTTATGGCCGTTCTGCTGTGAGTCTAAATTATAGAATGGGATGAAAAACTGATAGTGAATTGTAACGTTCAGGGCCACCTAATGACGATGGATCACTCAAATTGCGTCCCGATTCAATACATCGTCCTCCAGCAGACTTGTCTCCATGGGTCTATTGCTGCCTCGGTAACCTTATGGCAGGCCTGCTGTGACTCAAAGATTTTCGAATCGGACGAAAAACTGATAGTGAATTGTTACATTCAGGGCCTCCTAATGACGATGGAACACTCAAATTGCGTCCCGATTCAATACATCGTCCTCCAGCAGACTTGTCTCCATGGGTCTATTTCTGCCTCGGACACCTTATGGCCGTTCTGCTGTGAGTATAGATTATCGAATGATACGAAAAACTGATAGTGAATTGTAACGTTCAGGGACACCTAATGACGATGGATCACTCAAATTGCGTCCCGATTCAATACATCGTCCTCCAGCCGACTTGACTCCATGGGTCTATTGCAGCCTCGGGCACCTTATGGCCGTTCTGCTGTGAGTCTAGATTATCGAATGGGACAAAAAACTGATAGTGAATTCTAACGTTCAGGTCCTCCTATTGACGATGGATCACTCAAATTGCGTCCCGATTCAATACATCGTCCTCCAGCAGACTTGTCTCCATGGGTCTATTGCTGCCTCGGGCACCTTATGGCCGTTCTGCTGTGAGTATAGATTATCGAATGATACGAAAAACTGATAGTGAATTGTAACGTTCAGGGACACCTAATGACGATGGATCACTCAAATTGCGTCCCGATTCAATACATCGTCCTCCAGCCGACTTGACTCCATGGGTCTATTGCTGCCTCGGGCACCTTATGGCCGTTCTGCTGTGAATCTAAATTATCGAATGGGACGAAAAACTGATAGTGAATTGTAACGTTCAGGGCCTCCTAATGACGATGGATCACTCACATTGCGTCCCGATTCAATACGTCGTCCTCCAGCAGACTTGTCTCCATGGGTCGATTGCTGCCTCGGGCACCTAATGGCCGTTCTGCTGTGAGTCAAAGATTTTCGTATCGGACGAAAAACTGATAGTGAATTGTAACATTCAGGGCCACCTAATGACGATGGACCACGCAAATTGCGTCCCGATTCAATACATTGTCCTCCAGCCGAGTTGACTCCATGGGTCTATTGCTGCCTCGGGCACCTTATGGCCGTTCTGCTGTGAATCTACATTATCGAATGGGACGAAAAACTGATAGTGAATTGTAACGTTCACGGCCACCTAATGACGATGGATCACTCAAATTGCGTCCCGATTCAATACATCGTCCCCAGCCGACTTGTCTCCATGGGTCTATTGCTGCCTCGGGCACCTTATGGCAGGCCTGCTGTGACTCAAAGATTTTCGAATCGGACGAAAAACTGATAGTGAATTGTAACGTTCAGGGCTTCCTAATGACGATGGAACACTCAAATTGCGTCCCGATTCAATACATCGTCCTCCAGCAGACTTGTCTCCATGCGTCTATTGCTGCCTCGGGCACCTTATGGCCGTTCTGCTGTGAGTCAAAGATTTACGAATCGGACGAAAAACTGATAGTGAATTGTAACATTCAGGGCCACCTAATGACGATGGACCACGCAAATTACGTCCCGATTCAATACATCGTCCTCCAGCCGAGTTGACTCCATGGGTCTATTGCTGCCTCGGGCACCTTATGGCCGTTCTGCTGTGAATCTAGATTATCGAATGGGACGAAAAACTGATAGTGAATTGTAACGTTCAGGGCCACCTAAGACGATGGATCACTCAAATTGCGTCCCGATTCAATACATCGTCCTCCAGCCGACTTGACTCCATGGGTCTATTGCTGCCTCGGGCACCTTATGGCCGTTCTGCTGTGAGTCTAGATTATCGAATGGGACGAAAAACTGATAGTGAATTGTAACGTTCAGGGCCTCCTAATGACGATGGATCACTCAAATTGCGTCCCGATTCAATACATCGTCCTCCAGCCGACTTGACTCCATGGGTCTAATGCTGCCTCGGGCACCTTATGGCCGTTCTGCTGTGACTCTAGATTATCGAATGGGACGAAAAACTGATTGTGAATTGTAACGTTCAGGGCCTCCTAATGACGATGGATCACTCAAATTGCGTTCCGATTCAATACGTCGTCCTCCAGCAGACTTGTCTCCATGGGTCGATTGCTGCCTCGGGCACCTAATGGCCGTTCTGCTGTGAGTCAAAGATTTTCGTATCGGACGAAAAACTGACAGTGAATTGTAACATTGAGGGCCACCTAATGACGATGGACCACGCAAATTGCGTCCCGATTCAATACATTGTCCTCCAGCCGAGTTGACTCCAAGGGTCTATTGCTGCCTCGGGCACCTTATGGCCGTTCTGCTGTGAGTCTAGATTATCGAATGGGACGAAAAACTGATAGTGAATTGTAACGTTCAGGGCCACCTAATGACGATGGATCACTCAAATTGCGTCCTGATTCAATACATCCTCCTCCAGCAGACTTGACTTCATGGGTCTATTGCTGCCTCGGGCACCTTATGGCCGTTCTGCTGTGAATCAAAGATTTTCGAATCGGACGAAAAACTGATAGTGAATTATAACTTTCAGGGCCACCTAATGACGATGGATCACTCAAATTGCGTCCCGATTCAATACATCGTCCTCCAGCAGACTTGTCTCCATGGGTCGATTGCTGCCTCGGGCACCTTATGGCCGTTATGCTGTGAGTCAAAGATTTTCGAATCGGACGAAAACTGATAGTGATTTGTAACCTTCAGGGCCACCTAATGACGATGGACCACACAGATTGCGTCCCGATTCAGTACATCGTCCACTAGCCGACTTGACTCCATGGGACCATTGCTGCCCGGGCACCTTATGGCCGTTCTGCTGTGAGTCTAAATTATAGAATGGGATGAAAAACTGATAGTGAATTGTAACGTTCAGGGCCACCTAATGACGATGGA
This sequence comes from Schistocerca cancellata, assembly GCF_023864275.1. Taxonomy (NCBI): domain Eukaryota; kingdom Metazoa; phylum Arthropoda; class Insecta; order Orthoptera; family Acrididae; genus Schistocerca; species Schistocerca cancellata. Next base: position 2,739,010 of record NC_064627.1, read on the forward strand.
TCACTCAAATTGCGTCCCGATTCAATACATCGTCCTCCAGCAGACTTGTCTCCATGGGTCTATTGCTGCCTCGGTAACCTTATGGCAGGCCTGCTGTGACTCAAAGATTTTCGAATCGGACGAAAAACTGATAGTGAATTGTTACATTCAGGGCCTCCTAATGACGATGGAACACTCAAATTGCGTCCCGATTCAATACATCGTCCTCCAGCAGACTTGTCTCCATGGGTCTATTGCTGCCTCGGGCACCTTATGGCAGGCCTGCTGTGACTCAAAGATTTTCGAATCGGACGAAAAACTGATAGTGAATTGAAACGTTCAGGGCCTCCTAATGACGATGGAACACTCAAATTGCGTCCCGATTCAATACATCGTCCTCCAGCAGACTTGTCTCCATGGGTCTATTGCTGCCTCGGGCACCTTATGGCCGTTCTGCTGTGAGTATAGATTATCGAATGATACGAAAAACTGATAGTGAATTGTAACGTTCAGGGACACCTAATGACGATGGATCACTCAAATTGCGTCCCGATTCAATACATCGTCCTCCAGCCGACTTGACTCCATGGGTCTATTGCTGCCTCGGGCACCTTATGGCCGTTCTGCTGTGATTCTAAATTATCGAATGGGACGAAAAACTGATAGTGAATTGTAACGTTTAGGGCCTCCTAATGACGATGGATCACTCACATTGCGTCCCGATTCAATACGTCGTCCTCCAGCAGACTTGTCTCCATGGGTCGATTGCTGCCTCGGGCACCTAATGGCCGTTCTGCTGTGAGTCAAAGATTTTCGTATCGGACGAAAAACTGATAGTGAATTGTAACATTCAGGGCCACCTAATGACGATGGACCACGCAAATTGCGTCCCGATTCAATACATTGTCCTCCAGCCGAGTTGACTCCATGGGTCTATTGCTGCCTCGGGCACCTTATGGCCGTTCTGCTGTGAATCTACATTATCGAATGGGACGAAAAACTGATAGTGAATTGTAACGTTCATGGCCACCTAATGACGATGGATCACTCAAATTGCGTCCCGATTCAATACATCGTCCCCAGCCGACTTGTCTCCATGGGTCTATTGCTGCCTCGGGCACCTTATGGCAGGCCTGCTGTGACTCAAAGATTTTCGAATCGGACGAAAAACTGATAGTGAATTGTAACGTTCAGGGCTTCCTAATGACGATGGAACACTCAAATTGCGTCCCGATTCAATACATCGTCCTCCAGCAGACTTGTCTCCATGCGTCTATTGCTGCCTCGGGCACCTTATGGCCGTTCTGCTGTGAGTCAAAGATTTACGAATCGGACGAAAAACTGATAGTGAATTGTAACATTCAGGGCCACCTAATGACGATGGACCACGCAAATTACGTCCCGATTCAATACATCGTCCTCCAGCCGAGTTGACTCCATGGGTCTATTGCTGCCTCGGGCACCTTATGGCCGTTCTGCTGTGAATCTAGATTATCGAATGGGACGAAAAACTGATAGTGAATTGTAACGTTCAGGGCCACCTAAGACGATGGATCACTCAAATTGCGTCCCGATTCAATACATCGTCCTCCAGCCGACTTGACTCCATGGGTCTATTGCTGCCTCGGGCACCTTATGGCCGTTCTGCTGTGAGTCTAGATTATCGAATGGGACGAAAAACTGATAGTGAATTGTAACGTTCAGGGCCTCCTAATGACGATGGATCACTCAAATTGCGTCCCGATTCAATACATCGTCCTCCAGCCGACTTGACTCCATGGGTCTAATGCTGCCTCGGGCACCTTATGGCCGTTCTGCTGTGACTCTAGATTATCGAATGGGACGAAAAACTGATTGTGAATTGTAACGTTCAGGGCCTCCTAATGACGATGGATCACTCAAATTGCGTTCCGATTCAATACGTCGTCCTCCAGCAGACTTGTCTCCATGGGTCGATTGCTGCCTCGGGCACCTAATGGCCGTTCTGCTGTGAGTCAAAGATTTTCGTATCGGACGAAAAACTGATAGTGAATTGTAACATTGAGGGCCACCTAATGACGATGGACCACGCAAATTGCGTCCCGATTCAATACATTGTCCTCCAGCCGAGTTGACTCCATGGGTCTATTGCTGCCTCGGGCACCTTATGGCCGTTCTGCTGTGAGTCTAGATTATCGAATGGGACGAAAAACTGATAGTGAATTGTAACGTTCAGGGCCACCTAATGACGATGGATCACTCAAATTGCGTCCTGATTCAATACATCCTCCTCCAGCAGACTTGACTTCATGGGTCTATTGCTGCCTCGGGCACCTTATGGCCGTTCTGCTGTGAATCAAAGATTTTCGAATCGGACGAAAAACTGATAGTGAATTATAACTTTCAGGGCCACCTAATGCCGATGGATCACTCAAATTGCGTCCCGATTCAATACATCGTCCCCCAGCAGACTTGTCTCCATGGGTCGATTGCTGCCTCGGGCACCTTATGGCCGTTATGCTGTGAGTCAAAGATTTTCGAATCGGACGAAAACTGATAGTGATTTGTAACCTTCAGGGCCACCTAATGACGATGGACCACACAGATTGCGTCCCGATTCAGTACATCGTCCACTAGCCGACTTGACTCCATGGGACCATTGCTGCCCGGGCACCTTATGGCCGTTCTGCTGTGAGTCTAAATTATAGAATGGGATGAAAAACTGATAGTGAATTGTAACGTTCAGGGCCACCTAATGACGATGGATCACTCAAATTGCGTCCCGATTCAATACATCGTCCTCCAGCAGACTTGTCTCCATGGGTCTATTGCTGCCTCGGTAACCTTATGGCAGGCCTGCTGTGACTCAAATATTTTCGAATCGGACGAAAAACTGATAGTGAATTGTTACATTCAGGGCCTCCTAATGACGATGGAACACTCAAATTGCGTCCCGATTCAATACATCGTCCTCCAGCAGACTTGTCTCCATGCGTCTATTGCTGCCTCAAGCACCTTATGGCCGTTCTGCTGTGAGTCAAAGATTTTCGAATCGGACGAAACACTGATAGTGAATTGTAACACTCAGGGCCACCTAATGACGATGGACCACGCAAATTGCGTCCCGATTCAATACATCGTCCTCCAGCCGAGTTGACTCCATGGGTCTATTGCTGCCTCGGGCACCTTATGGCCGTTCTGCTGTGAATCTAGATTATCGAATGGGACGAAAAACTGATACTGAATTGTAACGTTCAGGGCCACCTAATGACGATGGATCACTCAAATTGCGTCCCGATTCAATACATTGTCCCCAGCCGACTTGTCTCCATGGGTCTATTGCTGCCTCGGGCACCTTATGGCCGTTCTGCTGTGAGTCTAGATTATCGAATGGGACGAAAAACTGATAGTTAATTGTAACGTTCAGGGCCACCTAATGACGATGGATCACTCAAATTGCGTCCCGATTCAATACATCGTCCTCCAGCCGACTTGACTCCATGGGTCTATTGCTGCCTCGGGCACCTTATGGCCGTTCTGCTGTGAGTCTAGATTATCGAATGGGACAAAAAACTGATAGTGAATTCTAACGTTCAGGTCCTCCTATTGACGATGGATCACTCAAATTGCGTCCCGATTCAATACATCGTCCTCCAGCAGACTTGTCTCCATGGGTCTATTGCTGCCTCGGGCACCTTATGGCCGTTCTGCTGTGAGTATAGATTATCGAATGGGACGAAAAACTGATAGTGAATTGTAACGTTCAGGGCCACCTAATGACGATGGATTACTCAAATTGCGTCCCGATTCAATACATCGTCCTCCAGCCGACTTGACTCCATGGGTCTATTGCTGCCTCGGGCACCTTATGGCCGTTCTGCTGTGAATCTAAATTATCGAATGGGACGAAAAACTGATAGTGAATTGTAACGTTCAGGGCCTCCTAATGACGATGGATCACTCACATTGCGTCCCGATTGAATACGTCGTCCTCCAGCAGACTTGTCTCCATGGGTCGATTGCTGCCTCGGGCACCTAATGGCCGTTCTGCTGTGAGTCAAAGATTTTCGTATCGGACGAAAAACTGATAGTGAATTGTAACATTCAGGGCCACCTAATGACGATGGACCACGCAAATTGCGTCCCGATTCAATACATTGTCCTCCAGCCGAGTTGACTCCATGGGTCTATTGCTGCCTCGGGCACCTTATGGCCGTTCTGCTGTGAATCTACATTATCGAATGGGACGAAAAACTGATAGTGAATTGTAACGTTCAGGGCCTCCTAATGACGATGGATCACTCAAATTGCGTCCCGATTCAATACATCGTCCCCAGCCGACTTGTCTCCATGGGTCTATTGCTGCCTCGGGCACCTTATGGCAGGCCTGCTGTGACTCAAAGATTTTCGAATCGGACGAAAAACTGATAGTGAATTGTAACGTTCAGGGCTTCCTAATGACGATGGAACACTCAAATTGCGTCCCGATTCACTACATCGTCCTCCAGCAGACTTGTCTCCATGCGTCTATTGCTGCCTCGGGCACCTTATGGCCGTTCTGCTGTGAGTCAAAGATTTACGAATCGGACGAAAAACTGATAGTGAATTGTAACATTCAGGGCCACCTAATGACGATGGACCACGCAAATTACGTCCCGATTCAATACATCGTCCTCCAGCCGAGTTGACTCCATGGGTCTATTGCTGCCTCGGGCACCTTATGGCCGTTCTGCTGTGAATCTAGATTATCGAATGGGACGAAAAACTGATAGTGAATTGTAACGTTCAGGGCCACCTAAGACGATGGATCACTCAAATTGCGTCCCGATTCAATACATCGTCCTCCAGCCGACTTGACTCCATGGGTCTATTGCTGCCTCGGGCACCTTATGGCCGTTCTGCTGTGAGTCTAGATTATCGAATGGGACGAAAAACTGATAGTGAATTGTAACGTTCAGGGCCTCCTAATGACGATGGATCACTCAAATTGCGTCCCGATTCAATACATCGTCCTCCAGCCGACTTGACTCCATGGGTCTAATGCTGCCTCGGGCACCTTATGGCCGTTCTGCTGTGACTCTAGATTATCGAATGGGACGAAAAACTGATTGTGAATTGTAACGTTCAGGGCCTCCTAATGACGATGGATCACTCAAATTGCGTTCCGATTCAATACGTCGTCCTCCAGCAGACTTGTCTCCATGGGTCGATTGCTGCCTCGGGCACCTAATGGCCGTTCTGCTGTGAGTCAAAGATTTTCGTATCGGACGAAAAACTGATAGTGAATTGTAACATTGAGGGCCACCTAATGACGATGGACCACGCAAATTGCGTCCCGATTCAATACATTGTCCTCCAGCCGAGTTGACTCCATGGGTCTATTGCTGCCTCGGGCACCTTATGGCCGTTCTGCTGTGAGTCTAGATTATCGAATGGGACGAAAAACTGATAGTGAATTGTAACGTTCAGGGCCACCTAATGACGATGGATCACTCAAATTGCGTCCTGATTCAATACATCCTCCTCCAGCAGACTTGACTTCATGGGTCTATTGCTGCCTCGGGCACCTTATGGCCGTTCTGCTGTGAGTCAAAGATTTTCGAATCGGACGAAAAACTGATAGTGAATTGTAACTTTCAGGGCCACCTAATGACGATGGATCACTCAAATTGCGTCCCGATTCAATACATCGTCCTCCAGCAGACTTGTCTCCATGGGTCGATTGCTGCCTCGGGCACCTTATGGCCGTTATGCTGTGAGTCAAAGATTTTCGAATCGGACGAAAACTGATAGTGATTTGTAACCTTCAGGGCCACCTAATGACGATGGACCACACAGATTGCGTCCCGATTCAGTACATCGTCCACTAGCCGACTTGACTCCATGGGACCATTGCTGCCCGGGCACCTTATGGCCGTTCTGCTGTGAGTCTAAATTATAGAATGGGATGAAAAACTGATAGTGAATTGTAACGTTCAGGGCCACCTAATGACGATGGATCACTCAAATTGCGTCCCGATTCAATACATCGTCCTCCAGCAGACTTGTCTCCATGGGTCTATTGCTGCCTCGGTAACCTTATGGCAGGCCTGCTGTGACTCAAAGATTTTCGAATCGGACGAAAAACTGATAGTGAATTGTTACATTCAGGGCCTCCTAATGACGATGGAACACTCAAATTGCGTCCCGATTCAATACATCGTCCTCCAGCAGACTTGTCTCCATGTGACTATTGCTGCCTCGGGCACCTTATGGCCGTTCTGCTGTGAGTCTAGATTATCGAATGGGACAAAAAACTGATAGTGAATTCTAACGTTCAGGTCCTCCTATTGACGATGGATCACTCAAATTGCGTCCCGATTCAATACATCGTCCTCCAGCAGACTTGTCTCCATGGGTCTATTGCTGCCTCGGGCACCTTATGGCCGTTCTGCTGTGAGTCTAGATTATCGAATGGGACGAAAAACTGATAGTGAATTGTAACGTTCAGGGCCACCTAATGACGATGGATCACTCAAATTGCGTCCCGATTCAATACATCGACCTCCAGCCGACTTGACTCCATGGGTCTATTGTTGCCTCGGGCACCTTATGGCCGTTCTGCTGTGAATCTAAATTATCGAATGGGACGAAAAACTGATAGTGAATTGTAACGTTCAGGGCCTCCTAATGACGATGGATCACTCAAATTGCGTTCCGATCCAATACGTCGTCCTCCAGCAGACTTGTCTCCATGGGTCGATTGCTGCCTCGGGCACCTAATGGCCGTTCTGCTGTGAGTCAAAGATTTTCGTATCGGACGAAAAACTGATAGTGAATTGTAACATTGAGGGCCACCTAATGACGATGGACCACGCAAATTGCGTCCCGATTCAATACATTGTCCTCCAGCCGAGTTGACTCCATGGGTCTATTGCTGCCTCGGGCACCTTATGGCCGTTCTGCTGTGAATCTAGATTATCGAATGGGACGAAAAACTGATAGTGAATTGTAACGTTCAGTACCACCTAATGACGATGGATCACTCAAATTGCGTCCCGATTCAATCCATCGTCCCCAGCCGACTTGTCTCCATGGGTCTATTGCTGCCTCGGGCACCTTATGGCCGTTCTGCTGTGAGTCTAGATTATCGAATGGGACGAAAAACTGATAGTGAATTGTAACGTTCAGGGCCACCTAATGACGATGGATCACTCAAATTGCGTCCTGATTCAATACATCCTCCTCCAGCAGACTTGACTTCATGGGTCTATTGTTGCCTCGGGCACCTTATGGCCGTTCTGCTGTGAGTCAAAGATTTTCGAATCGGACGAAAAACTGATAGTGAATTGTAACTTTCAGGGCCACCTAATGACGATGGATCACTCAAATTGCGTCCCGATTCAATACATCGTCCTCCAGCAGACTTGTCTCCATGGGTCGATTGCTGCCTCGGGCACCTTATGGCCGTTATGCTGTGAGTCAAAGATTTTCGAATCGGACGAAAACTGATAGTGATTTGTAACCTTCAGGGCCACCTAATGACGATGGACCACACAGATTGCGTCCCGATTCAGTACATCGTCCACTAGCCGACTTGACTCCATGGGACTATTGCTGCCCGGGCACCTTATGGCCGTTCTGCTGTGAGTCTAAATTATAGAATGGGATGAAAAACTGATAGTGAATTGTAACGTTCAGGGCCACCTAATGACGATGGATCACTCAAATTGCGTCCCGATTCAATACATCGTCCTCCAGCAGACTTGTCTCCATGGGTCTATTGCTGCCTCGGTAACCGTATGGCAGGCCTGCTGTGACTCAAAGATTTTCGAATCGGACGAAAAACTGATAGTGAATTGTTACATTCAGGGCCTCCTAATGACGATGGAACACTCAAATTGCGTCCCGATTCAATACATCGTCCTCCAGCAGACTTGTCTCCATGTGTCTATTGCTGCCTCGGGCACCTTATGGCCGTTCTGCTGTGAGTCTAGATTATCGAATGGGACAAAAAACTGATAGTGAATTCTAACGTTCAGGTCCTCCTATTGACGATGGATCACTCAAATTGCGTCCCGATTCAATACATCGTCCTCCAGCAGACTTGTCTCCATGGGTCTATTGCTGCCTCGGGCACCTTATGGCCGTTCTGCTGTGAGTCTAGATTATCGAATGGGACGAAAAACTGATAGTGAATTGTAACGTTCAGGGCCACCTAAAGACGATGGATCACTCAAATTGCGTCCCGATTCAATACATCGTCCTCCAGCCGACTTGACTCCATGGGTCTATTGCTGCCTCGGGCACCTTATGGCCGTTCTGCTGTGAATCTAAATTATCGAATGGGACGAAAAACTGATAGTGAATTGTAACGTTCAGGGCCTCCTAATGACGATGGATCACTCACATTGCGTCCCGATTCAATACGTCGTCCTCCAGCAGACTTGTCTCCATGGGTCGATTGCTGCCTCGGGCACCTAATGGCCGTTCTGCTGTGAGTCAAAGATTTTCGTATCGGACGAAAAACTGATAGTGAATTGTAACATTCAGGGCCACCTAATGACGATGGACCACGCAAATTGCGTCCCGATTCAATACATTGTCCTCCAGCCGAGTTGACTCCATGGGTCTATTGCTGCCTCGGGCACCTTATGGCCGTTCTGCTGTGAATCTACATTATCGAATGGGACGAAAAACTGATAGTGAATTGTAACGTTCACGGCCACCTAATGACGATGGATCACTCAAATTGCGTCCCGATTCAATACATCGTCACCAGCCGACTTGTCTCCATGGGTCTATTGCTGCCTCGGGCACCTTATGGCAGGCCTGCTGTGACTCAAAGATTTTCGAATCGGACGAAAAACTGATAGTGAATTGTAACGTTCAGGGCTTCCTAATGACGATGGAACATTCAAATTGCGTCCCGATTCAATACATCGTCCTCCAGCAGACTTGTCTCCATGCGTCTATTGCTGCCTCGGGCACCTTATGGCCGTTCTGCTGTGAATCTAGATTATCGAATGGGACGAAAAACTGATAGTGAATTGTAACATTGAGGGCCACCTAATGACGATGGACCACGCAAATTGCGTCCCGATTCAATACATTGTCCTCCAGCCGAGTTGACTCCATGGGTCTATTGCTGCCTCGGGCACCTTATGGCCGTTCTGCTGTGAATCTAGATTATCGAATGGGACGAAAAACTGATAGTGAATTGTAACGTTCAGTACCACTTAATGACGATGGATCACTCAAATTGCGTCCCGATTCAATCCATCGTCCCCAGCCGACTTGTCTCCATGGGTCTATTGCTGCCTCGGGCACCTTATGGCCGTTCTGCTGTGAGTCTAGATTATCGAATGGGACGAAAAACTGATAGTGAATTGTAACGTTCAGGGCCACCTAATGACGATGGATCACTCAAATTGCGTCCTGATTCAATACATCCTCCTCCAGCAGACTCGACTTCATGGGTCTATTGCTGCCTCGGGCACCTTATGGCCGTTCTGCTGTGAGTCAAAGATTTTCGAATCGGACGAAAAACTGATAGTGAATTGTAACTTTCAGGGCCACCTAATGACGATGGATCACTCAAATTGCGTCCCGATTCAATACATCGTCCTCCAGCAGACTTGTCTCCATGGGTCGATTGCTGCCTCGGGCACCTTATGGCCGTTATGCTGTGAGTCAAAGATTTTCGAATCGGACGAAAACTGATAGTGATTTGTAACCTTCAGGGCCACCTAATGACGATGGACCACACAGATTGCGTCCCGATTCAGTACATCGTCCACTAGCCGACTTGACTCCATGGGACTATTGCTGCCCGGGCACCTTATGGCCGCTCTGCTGTGAGTCTAAATTATAGAATGGGATGAAAAACTGATAGTGAATTGTAACGTTCAGGGCCACCTAATGACGATGGATCACTCAAATTGCGTCCCGATTCAATACATCGTCCTCCAGCAGACTTGTCTCCATGGGTCTATTGCTGCCTCGGTAACCTTATGGCAGGCCTGCTGTGACTCAAAGATTTTCGAATCGGACGAAAAACTGATAGTGAATTGTAACATTCAGGGCCTCCTAATGACGATGGAACACTCAAATTGCGTCCCGATTCAATACATCGTCCTCCAGCAGACTTGTCTCCATGGGTCTATTGCTGCCTCGGGCACCTTATGGCCGTTCTGCTGTGAGTCAAAGATTTTCGAATCGGACGAAAAACTGATAGTGAATTGTAACTTTCAGGGCCACCTAATGACGATGGATCACTCAAATTGCGTCCCGATTCAATACATCGTCCTCCAGCAGTCTTGTCTCCATGGGTCGATTGCTGCCTCGGGCACCTTATGGCCGTTCTGCTGTGATTCAAAGATTTTCGAATCAGGCGCAAAACTGATAGTGATTTGTAACATTCAGGGCCACCTAATGACGATGGACCACACAAATTGCGTCCCGATTCAGTACATCGTCCATTAGCCGACTTGACTCCATGGGACTATTGCTGCCTTGGGCACCTTATGGCCGTTCTGCTGTGAGTCTAGATTATAGAATAGGATGAAAAACTGATAGTGAATTGTAACGTTCAGGGCCACCTAATGACGATGGATCACTCAAATTGCGTCCCGATTCAATACATCGTCCTCCTGCAGACTTGTCTCCATGGGTCTATTGCTGCCTCGGGCACCTTCTGGCAGGCCTGCTGTGACTCAAAGATTTTCGAATCGGACGAAAAACTGATAGTGAATTGTAACGTTCAGGGCCTCCTAATGACGATGGAACACTCAAATTGCGTCCCGATTCAATACATCGTCCTCCAGCAGACTTGTCTCCATGGGTCTATTGCTGCCTCGGGCACCTTATGGCCGTTCTGCTGTGAGTCTAGATTATCGAATGGGACGAAAAACTGATAGTGAATTGTAACTTTCAGGGCCACCTAATGACGATGGATCACTCTAATTGCGTCCCGATTCAATACATCGTCCTCCAGCAGACTTGTCTCCATGGGTCGATTGCTGCCTCGGGCACCTTATGGCCGTTCTGCTGTGAGTCAAAGATTTTCGAATCGGACGAAAAACCTGATAGTGATTTGTAACAATCAGGGCGACCTAATGACGATGGACCACACAAATTGCGTCCCGATTCAGTACATCGTCCTCCAGCCGACCTGACTCCATGGGTCTATTGCTGCCTCCGGGACCTTATGGCCGTTCTGCTGTGAGTCTAGATTATCGAATGGGACGAAAAACTGATAGTAAATTGTAACGTTCAGGGCTTCCTAATGACGATGGAACACTCAAATTGCGTCCCGATTCAATACATCGTCCTCCAGCAGACTTGTCTCCATGCGTCTATTGCTGCCTCGGGCACCTTATGGCCGTTCTGCTGTGAGTCAAAGATTTTCGAATCGGACGAAAAACTGATAGTGAATTGTAACATTCAGGGCCACCTAATGACGATGGACCACGCAAATTACGTCCCGATTCAATACATCGTCCTCCAGCCGAGTTGACTCCATGGGTCTATTGCTGCCTCGGGCACCTTATGGCCGTTCTGCTGTGAATCTAGATTATCGAATGGGACGAAAAACTGATAGTGAATTGTAACGTTCAGGGCCACCTAAGACGATGGATCACTCAAATTGCGTCCCGATTCAATACATCGTCCTCCAGCCGACTTGACTCCATGGGTCTATTGCTGCCTCGGGCACCTTATGGCCGTTCTGCTGTGAGTCTAGATTATCGAATGGGACGAAAAACTGATAGTGAATTGTAACGTTCAGGGCTTCCTAATGACGATGGATCACTCAAATTGCGTCCCGATTCAATACATCGTCCTCCAGCCGACTTGACTCCATGGGTCTAATGCTGCCTCGGGCACCTTATGGCCGTTCTGCTGTGACTCTAGATTATCGAATGGGACGAAAAACTGATAGTGAATTGTAACGTTCAGGGCCTCCTAATGACGATGGATCACTCAAATTGCGTTCCGATTCAATACGTCGTCCTCCAGCAGACTTGTCTCCAAGGGTCGATTGCTGCCTCGGGCACCTAATGGCCGTTCTGCTGTGAGTCAAAGATTTTCGTATCGGACGAAAAACTGATAGTGAATTGTAACATTGAGGGCCACCTAATGACGATGGACCACGCAAATTGCGTCCCGATTCAATACATTGTCCTCCAGCCGAGTTGACTCCATGGGTCTATTGCTGCCTCGGGCACCTTATGGCCGTTCTGCTGTGAATCTAGATTATCGAATGGGACGAAAAACTGATAGTGAATTGTAACGTTCAGTACCACCTAATGACGATATATCACTCAAATTGCGTCCCGATTCAATCCATCGTCCCCAGCCGACTTGTCTCCATGGGTCTATTGCTGCCTCGGGCACCTTATGGCCGTTCAGCTGTGAGTCTAGATTATCGAATGGGACGAAAAACTGATAGTGAATTGTAACGTTCAGGGCCACCTAATGACGATGGATCACTCAAATTGCGTCCTGATTCAATACATCCTCCTCCAGCAGACTTGACTTCATGGGTCTATTGCTGCCTCGGGCACCTTATGGCCGTTCTGCTGTGAGTCAAAGATTTTCGAATCGGACGAAAAACTGATAGTGAATTGTAACTTTCAGGGCCACCTAATGACGATGGATCACTCAAATTGCGTCCCGATTCAATACATCGTCCTCCAGCAGACTTGTCTCCATGGGTCGATTGCTGCCTCGGGCACCTTATGGCCGTTATGCTGTGAGTCAAAGATTTTCGAATCGGACGAAAACTGATAGTGATTTGTAACCTTCAGGGCCACCTAATGGCGATGGACCACACAGATTGCGTCCCGATTCAGTACATCGTCCACTAGCCGACTTGACTCCATGGGACTATTGCTGCCCGGGCACCTTATGTCCGTTCTGCTGTGAGTCTAAATTATAGAATGGGATGAAAAACTGATAGTGAATTGTAACGTTCAGGGCCACCTAATGACGATGGATCACTCAAATTGCGTCCCGATTCAATACATCGTCCTCCAGCAGACTTGTCTCCATGGGTCTATTGCTGCCTCGGTAACCTTATGGCAGGCCTGCTGTGACTCAAAGATTTTCGAATCGGACGAAAAACTGATAGTGAATTGTTACATTCAGGGCCTCCTAATGACGATGGAACACTCAAATTGCGTCCCGATTCAATACATCGTCCTCCAGCAGACTTGTCTCCATGTGTCTATTGCTGCCTCGGGCACCTTATGGCCGTTCTGCTGTGAGTCTAGATTATCGAATGGGACAAAAAACTGATAGTGAATTCTAACGTTCAGGTCCTCCTATTGACGATGGATCACTCAAATTGCGTCCCGATTCAATACATCGTCCTCCAGCAGACTTGTCTCCATGGGTCTATTGCTGCCTCGGGCACCTTATGGCCGTTCTGCTGTGAGTCTAGATTATCGAATGGGACGAAAAACTGATAGTGAATTGTAACGTTCAGGGCCACCTAATGACGATGGATCACTCAAATTGCGTCCCGATTCAATACATCGTCCTCCAGCCGACTTGACTCCATGGGTCTATTGCTGCCTCGGGCACCTTATGGCCGTTCTGCTGTGAATCTAAATTATCGAATGGGACGAAAAACTGATAGTGAATTGTAACGTTCAGGGCCACCTAATGACGATGGATCACTCACATTGCGTCCCGATTCAATACGTCGTCCTCCAGCAGACTTGTCTCCATGGGTCGATTGCTGCCTCGGGCACCTAATGGCCGTTCTGCTGTGAGTCAAAGATTTTCGTATCGGACGAAAAACTGATAGTGAATTGTAACATTCAGGGCCACCTAATGACGATGGACCACGCAAATTGCGTCCCGATTCAATACATTGTCCTCCAGCCGAGTTGACTCCATGGGTCTATTGCTGCCTCGGGCACCTTATGGCCGTTCTGCTGTGAATCTACATTATCGAATGGGACGAAAAACTGATAGTGAATTGTAACGTTCACGGCCACCTAATGACGATGGATCACTCAAATTGCGTCCCGATTCAATACATCGTCCCCAGCCGACTTGTCTCCATGGGTCTATTGCTGCCCTGGGCACCTTATGGCAGGCCTGCTGTGACTCAAAGAATTTCGTATCGGACGAAAAACTGATAGTGATTTGTAACCTTCAGGGCCACCTAATGACGATGGACCACACAGATTGCGTCCCGATTCAGTACATCGTCCACTAGCCGACTTGACTCCATGGGACTATTGCTGCCCGGGCACCTTATGGCCGCTCTGCTGTGAGTCTAAATTATAGAATGGGATGAAAAACTGATAGTGAATTGTAACGTTCAGGGCCACCTAATGACGATGGATCACTCAAATTGCGTCCCGATTCAATACATCGTCCTCCAGCAGACTTGTCTCCATGGGTCTATTGCTGCCTCGGTAACCTTATGGCAGGCCTGCTGTGACTCAAAGATTTTCGAATCGGACGAAAAACTGATAGTGAATTGTAACATTCAGGGCCTCCTAATGACGATGGAACACTCAAATTGCGTCCCGATTCAATACATCGTCCTCCAGCAGACTTGTCTCCATGGGTCTATTGCTGCCTCGGGCACCTTATGGCCGTTCTGCTGTGAGTCAAAGATTTTCGAATCGGACGAAAAACTGATAGTGAATTGTAACTTTCAGGGCCACCTAATGACGATGGATCACTCAAATTGCGTCCCGATTCAATACATCGTCCTCCAGCAGTCTTGTCTCCATGGGTCGATTGCTGCCTCGGGCACCTTATGGCCGTTCTGCTGTGATTCAAAGATTATCGAATCAGGCGCAAGACTGATAGTGATTTGTAACATTCAGGGCCACCTAATGACGATGGACCACACAAATTGCGTCCCGATTCAGTACATCGTCCATTAGCCGACTTGACTCCATGGGACTATTGCTGCCACGGGCACCTTATGGCCGTTCTGCTGTGAGTCTAGATTATAGAATAGGATGAAAAACTGATAGTGAATTGTAACGTTCAGGGCCACCTAATGACGATGGATCACTCAAATTGCGTCCCGATTCAATACATCGTCCTCCTGCAGACTTGTCTCCATGGGTCTATTGCTGCCTCGGGCACCTTATGGCAGGCCTGCTGTGACTCAAAGATTTTCGAATCGGACGAAAAACTGATAGTGAATTGTAACGTTCAGGGCCTCCTAATGACGATGGAACACTCAAATTGCGTCCCGATTCAATACATCGTCCTCCAGCAGACTTGTCTCCATGGGTCTATTGCTGCCTCGGGCACCTTATGGCCGTTCTGCTGTGAGTCTAGATTATCGAATGGGACGAAAAACTGATAGTGAATTGTAACTTTCAGGGCCACCTAATGACGATGGATCACTCTAATTGCGTCCCGATTCAATACATCGTCCTCCAGCAGACTTGTCTCCATGGGTCGATTGCTGCCTCGGGCACCTTATGGCCGTTCTGCTGTGAGTCAAAGATTTTCGAATCGGACGAAAAACCTGATAGTGATTTGTAACATTCAGGGCCACCTAATGACGATGGACCACACAAATTGCGTCCCGATTCAGTACATCGTCCTCCAGCCGACCTGAATCCATGGGTCTATTGCTGCCTCGGGCACCTTATGGCCGTTCTGCTGTGAGTCTAGATTATCGAATGGGACGAAAATCTGATAGTGAATTGTAACGTTCAGGGCCACCTAATGACGATGGATCACTCAAACTGCGTCCCGATTCAATACATCGTCCTCCAGCAGACTTGTCTCCATGGGTCAATTGCTGCCTCGGGCACCTTATGGCCGTTCTGCTGTGAGTCAAAGATTTTCGAATCGGACGAAAAACTGATAGTGAATTGTAACGTTCAGGGCCTCCTAATGACGATGGAACACTCAAATTGGGTCCCGATTCAATACATCGTCCTCCAGCAGACTTGTCTCCATGTGTCGATTGCTGCCTCGGGCACCTTATGGCCGTTCTGCTGTGAGACTAGATTATCGAATGGGACAAAAAACTGATAGTGAATTGTAACGTTCAGGGCCACCTAATGACGATGGATCACTCAAATTGCGTCCCGATTCAATACATCGTCCCCAGCCGACTTGTCTCCATGGGTCTATTGCTGCCTCGGGCACATTATGGCCGTTCTGCTGTGAGTCTAGATTATCGAATGGGACGAAAAACTGATAGTGAATTGTAACGTTCAGGGCCACCTAATGACGATGGATCACTCAAATTGCGTCCCGATTCAATACATCGTCCTCCAGCAGACTTGAATCCATGGGTCTATTGCTGCCTCGGGCACCTTATGGCCGTTCTGCTGTGAGTCTAGATTATCGAATGGGACGAAAAACTGATAGTGAATTGTAACGTTCAGGGCCTCCTAATGACGATGGATCACTCAAATTGCGTCCCGATTCAATACATCGTCCTCCAGCCGACTTGACTCCATGGGTCTATTGCTGCCTCGGGCACCTTATGGCCGTTCTGCTGTGACTCTAGATTATCGAATGGGACGAAAAACTGATAGTGAATTGTAACGTTCAGGGCCTCCTAATGACGATGGATCACTCAAATTGCGTCCCGATTAAATACGTCGTCCTCCAGCAGACTTGTCTCCATGGGTCGATTGCTGCCTCGGGCACCTAATGGCCGTTGTGCTGTGAGTCAAAGATATTCGTATCGGACGAAAAACTGATAGTGAATTGTAACCTTCAGGGCCACCTAATGACGATGGACCACGCAAATTGCGTCCCGATTCAATACATTGTCCTCCAGCCGAGTTGACTCCATGGGTCTATTGCTGCCTCGGGCACCTTATGGCCGTTCTGCTGTGAATCTAGATTATCGAATGGGACGAAAAACTGATAGTGAATTGTAACGTTAGTGCCACCTAATGACGATGTATCACTCGAATTGCGTCCCGATTCAATCCATCGTCCCCAGCCGACTTGTCTCCATGTGTCTATTGCTGCCTCGGGCACCTTATGGCCGTTCTGCTGTGAGTCTAGATTATCGAATGGGACGAAAAACTGATAGTGAATTGTAACGTTCAGGGCCACCTAATGACGATGGATCACTCAAATTGCGTCCTGATTCAAGACATCCTCCTCCAGCAGACTTGACTTCATGGGTCTATTGCTGCCTCGGGCACCTTATGGCCGTTCTGCTGTGAGTCTAGATTATCGAATGGGACAAAAAACTGATAGTGAATTCTAACGTTCAGGTCCTCCTATTGACGATGGATCACTCAAATTGCGTCCCGATTCAATACATCGTCCTCCAGCAGACTTGTCTCCATGGGTCTATTGCTGCCTCGGGCACCTTATGGCCGTTCTGCTGTGAGTCTAGATTATCGAATGGGACGAAAAACTGATAGTGAATTGTAACGTTCAGGGCCACCTAATGACGATGGATCACTCAAATTGCGTCCCGATTCAATACATCGTCCTCCAGCCGACTTGACTCCACGGGTCTATTGCTGCCTCGGGCACCTTATGGCCGTTCTGCTGTGAATCTAAATTATCGAATGGGACGAAAAACTGATAGTGAATTGTAACGTTCAGGGCCACCTAATGACGATGGATCACTCACATTGCGTCCCGATTCAATACGTCGTCCTCCAGCAGACTTGTCTCCATGGGTCGATTGCTGCCTCGGGCACCTAATGGCCGTTCTGCTGTGAGTCAAAGATTTTCGTATCGGACGAAAAACTGATAGTGAATTGTAACATTCAGGGCCACCTAATGACGATGGACCACGCAAATTGCGTCCCGATTCAATACATTGTCCTCCAGCCGAGTTGACTCCATGGGTCTATTGCTGCCTCGGGCACCTTATGGCCGTTCTGCTGTGAATCTACATTATCGAATGGGACGAAAAACTGATAGTGAATTGTAACGTTCACGGCCACCTAATGACGATGGATCACTCAAATTGCGTCCCCATTCAATACATCGTCCTCCAGCCGACTTGACTCCATGGGTCTATTGCTGCCTCGTTCACCTTATGGCCGTTCTGCTGTGAATCTAAATTATCGAATGGGACGAAAAACTGATAGTGAATTGTAACGTTCAAGGCCTCCTAATGACGATGGATCACTCAAATTGCGTCCCGATTCAATACATCGTCCTCCAGCAGACTTGTCTCCATGGGTCTATTGCTGCCTCGGTAACCTTATGGCAGGCCTGCTGTGACTCAAAGATTTTCGAATCGGACGAAAAACTGATAGTGAATTGTAACATTCAGGGCCTCCTAATGACGATGGAACACTCAAATTGCGTCCCGATTCAATACATCGTCCTCCAGCAGACTTGTCTCCATGGGTCTATTGCTGCCTCGGGCACCTTAGGGCCGTTCTGCTGTGAGTCAAAGATTTTCGAATCGGACGAAAAAGTGATAGTGAATTGTAACTTTCAGGGCCACATAATGACGATGGATCACTCAAATTGCGTCCCGATTCAATACATCGTCCTCCAGCAGTCTTGTCTCCATGGGTCGATTGCTGCCTCGGGCACCTTATGGCCGTTCTGCTGTGATTCAAAGATTATCGAATCAGGCGCAAGACTGATAGTGATTTGTAACATTCAGGGCCACCTAATGACGATGGACCACACAAATTGCGTCCCGATTCAGTACATCGTCCATTAGCCGACTTGACTCCATGGGACTATTGCTGCCTCGGGCACCTTATGGCCGTTCTGCTGTGAGTCTAGATTATAGAATGGGATGAAAAAGTGATAGTGAATTGTAACGTTCAGGGCCACCTAATGACGATGGATCACTCAAATTGCGTCCCGATTCAATACATCGTCCTCCAGCAGACTTGTCTCCATGGGTCTATTGCTGCCCCGGTCACCTTATGGCAGGTCTGCTGTGACTCAAAGATTTTCGAATCGGACGAAAAACTGATAGTGAATTGTAACGTTCAGGGCCTCCTAATGACGATGGAACACTCAAATTGCGTCCCGATTCAATACATCGTCCTCCAGCAGACTTGTCTCCATGGGTCTATTGCTGCCTCGGGCACCTTATGGCCGTTCTGCTGTGAGTCTAGATTATCGAATGGGACAAAAAACTGATAGTGAATTCTAACGTTCAGGTCCTCCTATTGACGATGGATCACTCAAATTGCGTCCCGATTCAATACATCGTCCTCCAGCAGACTTGTCTCCATGGGTCTATTGCTGCCTCGGGCACCTTATGGCCGTTCTGCTGTGAGTCTAGATTATCGAATGGGACGAAAAACTGATAGTGAATTGTAACGTTCAGGGCCACCTAATGACGATGGATCCTTCAAATTGCGTCCCGATTCAATACATCGTCCTCCAGCCGACTTGACTCCATGGGTCTATTGCTGCCTCGGGCACCTTATGGCCGTTCTGCTGTGAATCTAAATTATCGAATGGGACGAAAAACTGATAGTAAATTGTAACGTTCAGGGCCACCTAATGACGATGGATCACTCACATTGCGTCCCGATTCAATACGTCGTCCTCCAGCAGACTTGTCTCCATGGGTCGATTGCTGCCTCGGGCACCTAATGGCCGTTCTGCTGTGAGTCAAAGATTTTCGTATCGGACGAAAAACTGATAGTGAATTGTAACATTCAGGGCCACCTAATGACGATGGACCACGCAAATTGCGTCCCGATTCAATACATTGTCCTCCAGCCGAGTTGACTCCATGGGTCTATTGCTGCCTCGGGCACCTTATGGCCGTTCTGCTGTGAATCTACATTATCGAATGGGACGAAAAACTGATAGTGAATTGTAACGTTCACGGCCACCTAATGACGATGGATCACTCAAATTGCGTCCCGATTCAATACATCGTCCTCCAGCCGACTTGACTCCATGGGTCTATTGCTGCCTCGGGCACCTTATGGCCGTTCTGCTGTGAATCTAAATTATCGAATGGGACGAAAAACTGATAGTGAATTGTAACGTTCAAGGCCTCCTAATGACGATGGATCACTCAAATTGCGTCCCGATTCAATACATCGTCCTCCAGCAGACTTGTCTCCATGGGTCTATTGCTGCCTCGGTAACCTTATGGCAGGCCTGCTGTGACTCAAAGATTTTCGAATCGGACGAAAAACTGATAGTGAATTGTAACATTCAGGGCCTCCTAATGACGATGGAACACTCAAATTGCGTCCCGATTCAATACATCGTCCTCCAGCAGACTTGTCTCCATGGGTCTATTGCTGCCTCGGGCACCTTAGGGCCGTTCTGCTGTGAGTCAAAGATTTTCGAATCGGACGAAAAACTGATAGTGAATTGTAACTTTCAGGGCCACCTAATGACGATGGATCACTCAAATTGCGTCCCGATTCAATACATCGTCCTCCAGCAGTCTTGTCTCCATGGGTCGATTGCTGCCTCGGGCACCTTATGGCCGTTCTGCTGTGATTCAAAGATTATCGAATCAGGCGCAAGACTGATAGTGATTTGTAACATTCAGGGCCACCTAATGACGATGGACCACACAAATTGCGTCCCGATTCAGTACATCGTCCATTAGCCGACTTGACTCCATGGGACTATTGCTGCCTCGGGCACCTTATGGCCGTTCTGCTGTGAGTCTAGATTATAGAATAGGATGAAAAACTGATAGTGAATTGTAACGTTCAGGGCCACCTAATGACGATGGATCACTCAAATTGCGTCCCGATTCAATACATCGTCCTCCTGCAGACTTGTCTCCATGGGTCTATTGCTGCCTCGGGCACCTTATGGCAGGCCTGCTGTGACTCAAAGATTTTCGAATCGGACGAAAAACTGATAGTGAATTGTAACGTTCAGGGCCTCCTAATGACGATGGAACACTCAAATTGCGTCCCGATTCAATACATCGTCCTCCAGCAGACTTGTCTCCATGGGTCTATTGCTGCCTCGGGCACCTTATGGCCGTTCTGCTGTGAGTCTAGATTATCGAATGGGACGAAAAACTGATAGTGAATTGTAACTTTCAGGGCCACCTAATGACGATGGATCACTCTAATTGCGTCCCGATTCAATACATCGTCCTCCAGCAGACTTGTCTCCATGGGTCGATTGCTGCCTCGGGCACCTTATGGCCGTTCTGCTGTGAGTCAAAGATTTTCGAATCGGACGAAAACCTGATAGTGATTTGTAACATTCAGGGCCACCTAATGACGATGGACCACACAAATTGCGTCCCGATTCAGTACATCGTCCTCCAGCCGACCTGACTCCATGGGTCTATTGCTGCCTCGGGCACCTTATGGCCGTTCTGCTGTGAGTCTAGATTATCGAATGGGACGAAAATCTGATAGTGAATTGTAACGTTCAGGGCCACATAATGACGATGGATCACTCAAACTGCGTCCCGATTCAATACATCGTCCTCCAGCAGACTTGTCTCCATGGGTCTATTGCTGCCTCGGGCACCTTATGGCCGTTCTGCTGTGAGTCAAAGATTTTCGAATCGGACGAAAAACTGATAGTGAATTGTAACGTTCAGGGCCTCCTAATGACGATGGAACACTCAAATTGGGTCCCGAATCAATACATCGTCCCCAGCCGACATTGCTGCCTCGGGCACCTTATGGCCGTTCTGCTGTGAGACTAGATTATCGAATGGGACAAAAAACTGATAGTGAATTGTAACGTTCAGGGCCACCTAATGACGATGGATCACTCAAATTGCGTCCCGATTCAATACATCGTCCCCAGCCGACTTGTCTCCATGGGTCTATTGCTGCCTCGGGCACATTATGGCCGTTCTGCTGTGAGTCTAGATTATCGAATGGGACGAAAAACTGATAGTGAATTGTAACGTTCAGGGCCACCTAATGACGATGGATCACTCAAATTGCGTCCCGATTCAATACATCGTCCTCCAGCAGACTTGAATCCATGGGTCTATTGCTGCCTCGGGCACCTTATGGCCGTTCTGCTGTGAGTCTAGATTATCGAATGGGACGAAAAACTGATAGTGAATTGTAACGTTCAGGGCCTCCTAATGACGATGGATCACTCAAATTGCGTCCCGATTCAATACATCGTCCTCCAGCCGACTTGACTCCATGGGTCTATTGCTGCCTCGGGCACCTTATGGCCGTTCTGCTGTGACTCTAGATTATCGAATGGGACGAAAAACTGATAGTGAATTGTAACGTTCAGGGCCTCCTAATGACGATGGATCACTCAAATTGCGTCCCGATTCAATACGTCGTCCTCCAGCAGACTTGTCTCCATGGGTCGATTGCTGCCTAGGGCACCTAATGGCCGTTGTGCTGTGAGTCAAGGATATTCGTATCGGACGAAAAACTGATAGTGAATTGTAACCTTCAGGGCCACCTAATGACGATGGACCACGCAAATTGCGTCCCGATTCAAAACATTGTCCTCCAGCCGAGTTGACTCCATGGGTCTATTGCTGCCTCGGGCACCTTATGGCAGGTCTGCTGTGACTCAAAGATTTTCGAATCGGACGAAAAACTGATAGTGAATTGTAACGTTCAGTGCCACCTAATGACGATGTATCACTCGAATTGCGTCCCGATTCAATCCATCGTCCCCAGCCGACTTGTCTCCATGGGTCTATTGCTGCCTCGGGCACCTTATGGCCGTTCTGCTGTGAGTCTAGATTATCGAATGGGACGAAAAACTGATAGTGAATTGTAACGTTCAGGGCCACCTAATGACGATGGATCACTCAAATTGCGTCCTGATTCAAGACATCCTCCTCCAGCAGACTTGACTTCATGGGTCTATTGCTGCCTCGGGCACCTTATGGCCGTTCTGCTGTGAGTCAAAGATTTTCGAATCGGACGAAAAACTGATAGTGAATTGTAACTTTCAGGGCCACCTAATGACGATGGATCACTCAAATTGCGTCCCGATTCAATACATCGTCCTCCAGCAGACTTGTCTCCATGGGTCGATTGCTGCCTCGGGCACCTTATGGCCGTTATGCTGTGAGTCAAAGATTTTCGAATTGGACGAAAACTGATAGTGATTTGTAACCTTCAGGGCCACCTAATGACGATGGACCACACAGATTGCGTCCCGATTCAGTACATCGTCCACTAGCCGACTTGACTCCATGGGACTATTGCTGCCCGGGCACCTTATGGCCGTTCTGCTGTGAGTCTAGATTATAGAATGGGATGAAAAACTGATAGTGAATTGTAACGTTCAGGGCCACCTAATGACGATGGATCACTCAAATTGCGTCCCGATTCAATACATCGTCCTCCAGCAGACTTGTCTCCATGGGTCTATTGCTGCCCCGGTCACCTTATGGCAGGTCTGCTGTGACTCAAAGATTTTCGAATCGGACGAAAAACTGATAGTGAATTGTAACGTTCAGGGCCTCCTAATGACGATGGAACACTCAAATTGCGTCCCGTATCAATACATCGTCCTCCAGCAGACTTGTCTCCATGCGTCTATTTCTGCCTCGGGCACCTTATGGCCGTTCTGCTGTGAGTCAAAGATTTTCGAATCGGACGAAAAACTGATAGTGAATTGTAACTTTCAGGGCCACCTAATAACGATGGATCACTCAAATTGCGTCCCGATTCAATACATCGTCCTCCAGCAGACTTGTCTCCATGCGTCTATTGCTGCCTCGTGCACCTTATGGCCGTTCTGCTGTGAGTCAAAGATTTTCGAATCGGACGAAAAACTGATAGTGAATTGTAACATTCAGGGCCACCTAATGACGATTGACCACGCAAATTGCGTCCCGATTCATTACATCGTCCTCCAGCCGAGTTGACTCCATGGGTCTATTGCTGCCTCGGGCACCTTATGGCCGTTCTGCTGTGAGTCTAGATTATCGAATGGGACGAAAAACTGATAGTGAATTGTAACGTTCAGGGCCTCATAATGACGATGGATCACTCAAATTGCGTCCTGATTCAATACATCGTCCTCCAGCAGACTTGTCTCCATGGGTCTATTGGTGCCTCGGGCACCTGATGGCAGGCCTGCTGTGACTCAAAGATTTTCGAATCGGACGAAAAACTGATAGTGAATTGTAACGTTCAGGGCCTCCTAATGACGATGGAACACTCAAACTGCGTCCCGATTCAATACATCGTCCTCCAGCAGACTTGTCTCCATGCGTCTATTGCTGCCTCGGGCACCTTATGGCCGTTCTGCTGTGAGTCAAAGATTTTCGAATCGGACGAAAAACTGATAGTGAATTGTAACGTTCAGGGCCACCTAATGACGATGGATCACTCAAATTGCGTCCCGATTCAATACATCGTCCTCCAGCCGACTTGACTCCATGGGTCTATTGCTGCATCGGGCACCTAATGGCCGTTCTGCTGTGAGTCAAAGATTTTCGTATCGGACGAAAAACTGATAGTGATTTGTAACATTCAGGGCCACCTAATGACGATGGACCACACAAATTGCGTCCCGATTCAGTACATCGTCCACTAGCCGACTTGACTCCATGGGACTATTGCTGCCTCGGGCAGCTGTGAGTCTAGATTATAGAATGGGATGAAAAACTGATAGTGAATTGTAATGTTCAGGGCCACCTAATGACGATGGAACACTCAAATTGCGTCCCGATTCAATACATCGTCCTCCAGCAGACTTGTCTCCATGCGTCTATTGCTGCCTCGGGCACCTTATGGCCGCTCTGCTGTGAGTCAAAGATTTTCAAATCGGACGAAAAACTGACAGTGAATTGTAACGTTCAGGGCCTCCTAATGACGATGGACCACACAAATTGCGTCCCGATTCAGTACATCGTCCACTAGCCGACTTGACTCCATGGGACTATTGCTGCCTCGGGCACCTTATGGCCGTTCTGCTGTGAGTCTAGATTATCGAATGGGACGAAAAACTGATAGTGAATTGTAACGTTCAGGGCCTCCTAATGACGTTGGATCACTCAAATTGCGTCCCGATTCAATACATCGTCCTCCAGCCGACTTGACTCCATGGGTCTATTGCTACCTCGGGCACCTTATGGCCGTTCTGCTGTGACTCTAGATTATCGAATGGGACGAAAAACTGATAGTGAATTGTAACGTTCAAGGCCACCTAATGACGATGGATCACTCAAATTGCGTCCCGATTCAATACATCGTCCTCCAGCAGACTTGTCTCCATGGGTCTATTGCTGCCTCGGGCACCTTATGGCAGGCCTGCTGTGACTCAAAGATTTTCGAATCGGACGAAAAACTGATAGTGAATTGAAACGATCAGGGCCTCCTAATGACGATGGAACACTCAAATTGCGTCCCGATTCAATACATCGTCCTCCAGCAGACTTGTCTCCATGCGTCTATTGCTGCCTCGGGCACCTTATGGCCGTTCTGCTGTGAGTCAAAGATTTTCGAATCGGACGAAAAACTGATAGTGAATTGTAACATTCAGGGCCACGTAATGACGATGGACCACGCAAATTGCGTCCCGATTCAATACATCGTCCTCCAGCCGAGTTGACTCCATGGGTCTATTGCTGCCTCGGGCACCTTATGGCCGTTCTGCTGTGAATCTAGATTATCGAATGGGACGAAAAACTGATAGTGAATTGTAACGTTCAGGGCCACCTAATGACGATGGATCACTCAAATTGCGTCCTGATTCAATACATCGTCCTCCAGCAGACTTGTCTCCATGGGTCTATTGCTGCCTCGGGCACCTTATGGCAGGCCTGCTGTGACTCAAAGATTTTCGAATCGGACGAAAAACTGATAGTGAATTGTAACGTTCAGGGCATCCTAATGACGATGGAACACTCAAATTGCGTCCCGATTCAATACATCGTCCTCCAGCAGACTTGTCTCCATGCGTCTATTGCTGCCTCGGGCACCTTATGGCCGTTCTGCTGTGAGTCAAAGATTTTCGAATCGGACGAAAAACTGATAGTGAATTGTAACGTTCAGGGCCACCTAATGACGATGGATCACTCAAATTGCGTAACGATTAAATACATCGTCCTCAAGCCGACTTGACTCTATGGGTCTATTGCTGCCTCGGGCACCTTATGGCCGTTCTGCTGTGAGTATAGATTATCGAATGGGACAAAAAACTGATAGTGAATTCTAACGTTCAGGTCCTCCTATTGACGATGGATCACTCAAATTGCGTCCCGATTCAATACATCGTCCTCCAGCAGACTTGTCTCCATGGGTCTATTGCTGCCTCGGGCACCTTATGGCCGTTCTGCTGTGAGTCTAGATTATCGAATGGGACGAAAAACTGATAGTGAATTGTAACGTTCAGGGCCACCTAATGACGATGGATCACTCAAATTGCGTCCCGATTCAATACATCGTCCTCCAGCCGACTTGACTCCATGGGTCTATTGCTGCCTCGGGCACCTTATGGCCGTTCTGCTGTGAATCTAGATTATCGAATGGGACGAAAAACTGATAGTGAATTGTAACGTTCAGGGCCTCCTAATGACGATGGATCACTCAAATTGCGTCCCGATTCAATACATCGTCCTCCAGCCGACTTGACTCCATGGGTCTATTGCTGCCTCGGGCACCTTATGGCCGTTCTGCTGTGAGTCTAGATTATCGAATGGACGAAAAACTGATAGTGAATTGTAACGTTCAGGGCCTCCTAATGACGATGGATCACTCAAATTGCGTCCCGATTCAATACGTCGTCCTCCAGCAGACTTGTCTCCATGGGTCGATTGCTGCCTCGGGCACCTAATGGCCGTTCTGCTGTGAGTCAAAGATTTTCGTATCGGACGAAAAACTGATAGTGAATTGTAACATTCAGGGCCACCTAATGACGATGGACCACGCAAATTGCGTCCCGATTCAATACATTGTCCTCCAGCCGAGTTGACTCCATGGGTCTATTGCTGCCTCGGGCACCTTATGGCCGTTCTGCTGTGAATCTACATTATCGAATGGGACGAAAAACTGATAGTGAATTGTAACGTTCAGGGCCACCTAATGACGATGGATCACTCAAATTGCGCCCCTATCCAATACATCGTCCCCAGCCGACTTGTCTCCATGGGTCAATTGCTGCCTCGGACACCCTATGGCCGTTCTGCTGTGAGTCTAGATTATCGAATGGGACGAAAAACTGATAGTGAATTGTAACGTTCAGGGCCACCTAAGACGATGGATCACTCAAATTGCGTCCCGATTCAATACATCGTCCTCCAGCCGACTTGACTCCATGGGTCTATTGCTGCCTCGGGCACCTTATGGCCGTTCTGCTGTGACTCTAGATTATCGAATGGGAGGAAAAACTGATAGTGATTTGTAACGTTCAGGGCCTCCTAATGACGATGGATCACTCAAATTGCGTCCCGATTCAATACGTCGTCCTCCAGCAGACTTGTCTCCATGGGTCGATTGCTGCCTCGGGCACCTAATGGCCGTTCTGCTGTGAGTCAAAGATTTTCGTATCGGACGAAAAACTGATAGTGAATTGTAACATTCAGGGCCACCTAATGACGATGGACCACGCAAATTGCGTCCCGATTCAATACATTGTCCTCCAGCCGAGTTGACTCCATGGGTCTATTGCTGCCTCGGGCACCTTATGGCCGTGATGCTGTGAATCTAGATTATCGAATGGGACGAAAAACTGATAGTGAATTGTAACGTTCAGGGCCACCTAATGACGATGGATCACTCAAATTGCGTCCCGATTCAATACATCGTCCCCAGCCGACTTGTCTCCATGGGTCTATTGCTGCCTCGGGCACCTTATGGCCGTTCTGCTGTGAGTCTAGATTATCGAATGGGACGAAAAACTGATAGTGAATTGTAACGTTCAGGGCCACCTAATGACGATGGAACACTCAAATTGCGTCCTGATTCAATACATCGTCCTCCAGCAGACTTGACTTCATGGCTCTATTGCTGCCTCGGGCACCTTATGGCCGTTCTGCTGTTAGTCAAAGATTTTCGAATCGGACGAAAAACTGATAGTGAATTGTAACTTTCAGGGCCACCTAATGACGATGGATCACTCAAATTGCGTCCCGATTCAATACATAGTCCTCCAGCAGACTTGTCTCCATGGGTCGATTGCTGCCTCGGGCACCTTATGGCCGTTATGCTGTGAGTCAAAGATTTTCGAATCGGACGAAAACTGATAGTGATTTGTAACATTCAGGGCCACCTAATGACGATGGACCACACAGATTGCGTCCCGATTCAGTACATCGTCCACTAGCCGACTTGACTCCATGGGACTATTGCTGCCCGGGCACCTTATGGCCGTTCTGCTGTGAGTCTAGTTTATAGAATGGGATGAAAAACTGATAGTGAATTGTAACGTTCAGGGCCACCTAATGACGATGGATCACTCAAATTGCGTCCCGATTCAATACATCGTCCTCCAGCAGACTTGTCTCCATGGGTCTATTGCTGCCTCGGTAACCTTATGGCAGGCCTGCTGTGACTCAAAGATTTTCGTATCGGACGAAAAACTGATAGTGAATTGTAACGTTCAGGGCCTCCTAATGACGATGGATCACTCAAATTGCGTCCCGATTCAATACATCGTCCTCCAGCAGACTTGTCTCCATGTGTCTATTGCTGCCTCGGGCACCTTATGGCCGTTCTGCTGTGAGTCAAAGATTTTCGAATCGGACGAAAAACTGATAGTGAATTGTAACTTTCAGGGCCACCTAATGACGATGGATCACTCAAATTGCGTCCCGATTCAATACATCGTCCTCCAGCAGACTTGTCTCCATGGGTCGATTGCTGCCTCGGGCACCTTATGGCCGTTCTGCTGTGATTCAAAGACTTTCGAATCAGGCGAAAAACTGATAGTGATTTGTAACATTCAGGGCCACCTAATGACGATGGACCACACAAATTGCGTCCCGATTCAGTACATCGTCCATTAGCCGACTTGACTCCGTGGGACTATTGCTGCCTCGGGCACCTTATGGCCGTTCTGCTGTGAGTCTAGATTATAGATTGGGATGAAAAACTGATTGTGAATTGTAACGTTCAGGGCCACCTAATGACGATGGATCACTCAAATTGCGTCCCGATTCAATACATCGTCCTCCAGCCGACATGTCTCCATGGGTCTATTGCTGCCTTGGCACCTTATGGCCGTTCTGCTGTGACTCAAAGATTTTCGAATCGGACGAAAAACTGATAGTGAATTGTAACGTTCAGGGCCTCCTAATGCCGATGGAACACTCAAATTGCGTCCCGATTCAATACATCGTCCTCCAGCAGACTTGTCTCCATGGGTCTATTGCTGCCTCGGGCACCTTATGACCGTTCTGCTGTGAGTCACAGATTTTCGAATCGGACGAAAAACTAATAGTGAATTGTAACATTCAGGGCCACCTAATGACGATGGACCACGCAAATTGCGTCCCGATTCAATACATCGTCCTCCAGCCGAGTTGACTCCATGGGTCTATTGCTGCCTCGGGCACCTTATGGCCTTTCTGCTGTGAATCTAGAGTATCGAATGGGACGAAAAACTGGTAGTGAACTGTAACGTTCAGGGACACCTAATGACGATGGATCACTCAAATTGCGTCCCGATTCAATACATCGTTGTCCAGCCGACTTGTCTCCATGGTTCTATTGCTGCCTCGGGCACCTTATGGCCGTTCTGCTGTGAGTCTAGATTATCGAATGGGACGATAAACTGATAGTGAATTCTAACTTTCAGGGCCACCTAATGACGATGGATCACTCAAATTGCGTCCCGATTCAATACATCGTCCTCCAGCAGACTTGTCTCCATAGGTCGATTGCTGCCTCGGGCACCTTATGGCCGTTCTGCTGTGAGTCAAAGATTTTCGAATCGGACGAAAAACCAGATAGTGATTTGTAACATTCAGGGCCACCTAATGACGATGGACCACACAAATTGCGTCCCGATTCAGTACATCGTCCACTAGCCGACTTGACTCCATGGGACTATTGCTGCCTCGGGCACCTTATGGCCGTTCTGCTGTGAGTCTAGATTATCGAATGGGATGAAAAACTGATAGTGAATTGTAACGATCAGGGCCACCTAATGACGATGGATCACTCAAATTGCGTCCCGATTCAATACATCGTCCTCCAGCAGACTTGTCTCCATGGGTCTATTGCTGCCTCGGGCACCATATGGCCGTTCTGCTGTGAGTCTAGATTATCGAATGGGACAAAAAACTGATAGTGAATTGTAACATTCAGGGCCACCTAATGACGATGGACCACGCAAATTGCGTCCCGATTCAATACATCGTCCACCAGCCGACTTGTCTCCATGGGTCTATTGCTGCCTCGGGCACCTTATGACCGTTCTGCTGTGAGTCACAGATTTTCGAATCGGACGAAAAACTGATAGTGAATTGTAACATTCAGGGCCACCTAATGACGATGGACCACGCAAATTGCGTCCCAATTCAATACATCGTCCTCCAGCCGACTTGACTCCATGGGTCTATTGCTGCCTCGGGCACCTTATGGCCGTTCTGCAGTGAATCTAGATTATCGAATGGGACGAAAAACTGGTAGTGAATTGTAACGTTCAGGGACACCTAATGACGATGGATCACTCAAATTGCGTCCCGATTCAATACATCGTCCTCCAGCCGACTTGTCTCCATGGGTCTATTGCTGCCTCGGGCACCTTATGGCCGTTCTGCTGTGAGTAAAAGATTTTCGAATCGGACGAAAAACTGATAGTGAATTGTAACATTCAGGGCCACCTAATGACGATGGACCACGCAAATTGCGTCCCAATTCAATACATCGTCCTCCAGCCGACTTGACTCCATGGGACTATTGCTGCCTCGGGCACCTTATGGCCGTTCTGCTGTGAGTCTAGATTATCGAATGGGATGAAAAACTGATAGTGAATTGTAACGATCAGGGCCACCTAATGACGATGGATCACTCAAATTGCGTCCCAATTCAATACATCGTCCTCCAGCCGACTTGACTCCATGGGACTATTGCTGCCTCGGGCACCTTATGGCCGTTCTGCTGTGAGTCTAGATTATAGAATGGGATGAAAAACTGATAGTGAATTGTAACGTTCAGGGCCACCTAATGACGATGGATCACTCAAATTGCGTTTCGATTCAATACATCGTCCACCAGCCGACTTGTCTCCATGGGTCTATTGCTGCCTCGGGCACCTTATGGCCGTTCTGCTGTGAGTCAAAGATTTTCGAATCGGACGAAAAACTGATAGTGAATTGCAACGTTCAGGGCCTCCTAATGACGATGGAACACTCAAATTGCGTCCTGATTCAATACATCGTCCTCCAGCAGACTTGTCTCCATGGGTCTATTGCTGCCTCGGGCACCTTATGGCCGTTCTGCTGTGAGTCTAGATTATCGAATGGGACAAAAAACTGATAGTGAATTGTAACGTTCAGGGCCTCCTAATGACGATGGATCACTCAAATTGCGTCCCGATTCAATACATCGTCCTTCAGCAGACTTGTCTCCATGGGTCTATTGCTGCCTCGGGCACCTTATGGCCGTTCTGCTGTGAGTCTAGATTATCGAATGGGACGAAAAACTGATAGTGAATTGTAACGTTCAGGGCCACCTAATGACGATGGATCACTCAAATTGCGTCCTGATTCAATACATCGTCCTCCAGCTGACTTGACTCCATGGGTCTATTGCTGCCTCGGGCACCTTATGGCCGTTCTGCTGTGAGTCTAGATTATCGAATGGGACGAAAAACTGATAGTGAATTGTAACGTTCAGGGCCACCTAATGACGATGGATCACTCAAATTGCGTCCCGGTTCAATAAATCGTCCTCCAGCCGACTTGACTCCATGGGTCTATTGCTGCCTCGGGCACCTTATGGCCGTTCTGCTGTGAGTCAAAGATTTTCGAATCGGACGAAAAACTGATAGTGAATTGTAACGTTCAGGGCCTCCTAATGACGATGGAACACTCAAATTGGGTCCCGATTCAATACATCGTCCTCCAGCAGTCTTGTCTCCATGTGTCGATTGCTGCCTCGGGCACCTTATGGCCGTTCTGCTGTGAGACTAGATTATCGAATGGGACGAAAAACTGATAGTGAATTGTAACGTTCAGGGCCTCCTAATGACGATGGATCACTCAAATTGCGTCCCGATTCAATACATCGTCCTCCAGCAGACTTGTCTCCATGGGTCTATTGCTTCCTCGGGCACCTTATGGCCGTTCTGCTGTGAGTCTAGATTATCGAATGGGACGAGAAACTGATAGTGAATTGTAACGTTCAGGGCCACCTAATGACGATGGATCACTCAAATTGCGTCCCGATTCAATACATCGTCCTCCAGCCGACTTGACTCCATGGGTCTATTGCTGCCTCGGGCACCTTATGGCCGTTCTGCTGTGAGTCTAGATTATCGAATGGGACGAAAAACTGATAGTGAATTGTAACGTTCAGGGCCACCTAATGACGATGGATCACTCAAATTGCGTCCCGATTCAATACATCGTCCTCCAGCCGACTTGACTCCATGGGTCTATTGCTGCCTCGGGCACCTTATGGCCGTTCTGCTGTGAGTCTAAGATTTTCGAATCTGACGAAAAACTGATAGTGAATTGTAACTTTCAGGGCCACCTAATGACGATGGATCACTCAAATTGCGTTCCGATTCAATACATCGTCCACCAGCCGACTTGTCTCCATGGGCCTCGGGCACCTTATGACCGTTCTGCTGTGAATCTAGATTATCGAATGGGACGAAAAACTGGTAGTGAATTGTAACGTTCAGGGACACCTAATGACGATGGACCACGCAAATTGCGTCCCGATTCAATACATCGTCCTCCAGCCGAGTTGACTCCATGGGTCTATTGCTGCCTCGGGCACCTTATGGCCGTTCTGCTGTGAATCTAGATTATCGAATGGGACGAAAAACTGGTAGTGAATTGTAACGTTCAGGGACACCTAATGACGATGGATCACTCAAATTGCGTCCCAATTCAATACATCGTTGTCCACCCGACTTGTCTCCATGGGTCTATTGCTGCCTCGGGCACCTTATGGCCGTTCTGCTAGATTATCGAATGGGACGATAAACTGATAGTGAATTCTAACTTTCAGGGCCCCCTAATGACGATGGATCACTCAAATTGCGTCCCGATTCACTACATCGTCCTCCAGCAGACTTGTCTCCATGGGTCAATTGCTGCCTCGGGCACCTTATGGCCGTTCTGCTGTGAGTCAAAGATTTTCGTATCGGACGAAAAACCTGATAGTGATTTGTAACATTCAGGGCCACCTAATGACGATGGACCACACAAATTGCGTCCCGATTCAGTACATCGTCCACTAGCCGACTTGACTCGATGGAACTATTGCTGCCTCGGGCACCTTATGGCAGTCCTGCTGTGACTCAAAGATTATCGAATCGGACGAAAAACTGATAGTGGATTGTAACGTTCAGGGCCTCCTAATGACGATGGAACAATCAAATTGCGTCCCGATTCAATACATCGTCCTCCAGCAGACTTGTCTCCATGGGTCTATTGCTGCCTCGGGCAACTTATGGCCTTTCTGCTGTGAGTCAAAGATTTTCGAATCGGACGAAAAACTGATAGTGAATTGTAATATTCAGGGCCACCTAATGACGATGGACCACACAAATTGCGTCCCGATTCAGTACATCGTCCTCCAGCCGACCTGACTCCATGGGTCTATTGCTGCCTCGGGCACCTTATGGCCGTTCTGCTGTGAGTCTAGATTATCGAATGGGACGAAAAACTGATAGTGAATTGTAACGTTCAGGACCACCTAATGACGATGGAACACTCAAACTGCGTCCCGATTCAAAACATCGTCCTCCAGCAGACTTGTCTCCATGTGTCGATTGCTGCCTCGCGCACCTTATGGCCGTTCTGCTGTGAGTCTAGATTATCAAATGCGACAAAAAACTGATAGTGAATTGTAACGTTCAGGACCTCCTAATGACGATGGATCACTCAAATTGCGTCCCGATTCAATACATCGTCCTCCAGCAGACTTGTCTCCATGGGTCTATTGCTGCCTCGGGCACCTTATGGCCGTTCTGCTGTGAGTCTAGATTATCGAATGGGACGAAAAACTGATAGTGAATTGTAACGTTCAGGGCCACCTAATGACGATGGATCACTCAAATTGCGTCCCGATTCAATACATCGTCCTCCAGCCGACTTGACTCCATGGGTCTATTGCTGCCTCGGGCACCTTATGACCGTTCTGCTGTGAATCTAGATTATCGAATGGGACGAAAAACTGGTAGTGAATTGTAACGTTCAGGGACACCTAATGACGATGGATCACTCAAATTGCGTCCCGATTCAATACATCGTCCTCCAGCCGACTTGTCTCCATGGGTCTATTGCTGCCTCGGGCACCTTATGGCCGTTCTGCTGTGAGTCTAGATTATCGAATGGGACAATAAACTGATAGTGAATTCTAACTTTCAGGGCCACCTAATGACGATGGATCACTCAAATTGCGTCCCGATTCAATACATCGTCCTCCAGCAGACTTGTCTCCATGGGTCGATTGCTGCCTCGTGCACCTTATGGCCGTTCTGCTGTGAGTCAAAGATTTTCGAATCGGACGAAAAACCTGATAGTGATTTGTAACATTCAGGGCCACCTAATGACGATGGACCACACAAATTGCGTCCCGATTCAGTACATCGTCCTCCAGCCGACCTGACTCCATGGGTCTATTGCTGCCTCGGGCACCTTATGACCGTTCTGCTGTGAGTCTAGATTATCGAATGGGACGAAAAACTGATAGTGAATTGTAACGTTCAGGGTCACCTAATGACGATGGATCACTCAAACTGCGTCCCGATTCAATACATCGTCCTCCAGCAGACTTGTTTCCATGGGTCTATTGCTGCCTCGGGCACCTTATGGCCGTTCTGCTGTGAGTCAAAGATTTTCGAATCGGACGAAAAACTGATAGTGAATTCTAACTTTCAGGGCCACCTAATGACGATGGATCACTCAAACTGCGTCCCGATTCAATACATCGTCCACCAGCCGACTTTACTCCATGGGTCTATTGCTGCCTCGGGCACCTTATGGCCGTTCTGCTGTGAGTCTAGATTATCGAATGGGACGAAAAACTGATAGTGAATTGCAACGTTCAGGGCCACCTAACGACGATGGATCACTCAAATTGCGTCCCGATTCAATACATCGTCCTCCAGCCGAATTGACTCCATGGGTCTATTGCTGCCTCGGGCACCTTATGGCCGTTCTGATGTGAGTCTAGATTATCGAATGGGACGAAAAACTGGTAGTGAATTGTAACGTTCAGAGCCTCCTAATGACGATGGATCACTCAAATTGCGTCCCGATTCAATACATAGTCCTCCAGCCGACTTGACTCCATGGGTCTATTGCTGCCTCGGGCACCTTATGGCCGTTCTGCTGTGAGTCTAGATTATCGAATGGGACGAAAAACTGATAGTGAATTGTAACGTTCAGGGCCTCCTAATGACGATGGATCACTCAAATTGCGTCCCGATTCAATACATCGTCCTCCAGCAGACTTGTCTCCATGGGTCGATTGCTGCCTCGGGCACCTAATGGCCGTTCTGCTGTGAGTCAAAGATTTTCGAATCGTACGAAAAACTGATAGTGAATTGTAACATTCAGGGCCACCTAATGACGATGGACCACGCAAATTGCGTCCCGATTCAATACATAGTCCTCCAGCCGACTTGACTCCATGGGTCTATTGCTGCCTCGGGCACCTTATGGCCGTTCTGCTGTGAGTCTAGATTATCGAATGGGACAATAAACTGATAGTGAATTCTAACTTTCAGGGCCACCTAATGACGATGGATCACTCAAATTGCGTCCCGATTCAATACATCGTCCTCCAGCAGACTTGTCTCCATGGGTCGATTGCTGCCTCGTGCACCTTATGGCCGTTCTGCTGTGAGTCAAAGATTTTCGAATCGGACGAAAAACCTGATAGTGATTTGTAACATTCAGGGCCACCTAATGACGATGGACCACACAAATTGCGTCCCGATTCAGTACATCGTCCTCCAGCCGACCTGACTCCATGGGTCTATTGCTGCCTCGGGCACCTTATGACCGTTCTGCTGTGAGTCTAGATTATCGAATGGGACGAAAAACTGATAGTGAATTGTAACGTTCAGGGTCACCTAATGACGATGGATCACTCAAACTGCGTCCCGATTCAATACATCGTCCTCCAGCAGACTTGTTTCCATGGGTCTATTGCTGCCTCGGGCACCTTATGGCCGTTCTGCTGTGAGTCAAAGATTTTCGAATCGGACGAAAAACTGATAGTGAATTCTAACTTTCAGGGCCACCTAATGACGATGGATCACTCAAACTGCGTCCCGATTCAATACATCGTCCACCAGCCGACTTTACTCCATGGGTCTATTGCTGCCTCGGGCACCTTATGGCCGTTCTGCTGTGAGTCTAGATTATCGAATGGGACGAAAAACTGATAGTGAATTGCAACGTTCAGGGCCACCTAACGACGATGGATCACTCAAATTGCGTCCCGATTCAATACATCGTCCTCCAGCCGAATTGACTCCATGGGTCTATTGCTGCCTCGGGCACCTTATGGCCGTTCTGATGTGAGTCTAGATTATCGAATGGGACGAAAAACTGGTAGTGAATTGTAACGTTCAGAGCCTCCTAATGACGATGGATCACTCAAATTGCGTCCCGATTCAATACATAGTCCTCCAGCCGACTTGACTCCATGGGTCTATTGCTGCCTCGGGCACCTTATGGCCGTTCTGCTGTGAGTCTAGATTATCGAATGGGACGAAAAACTGATAGTGAATTGTAACGTTCAGGGCCTCCTAATGACGATGGATCACTCAAATTGCGTCCCGATTCAATACATCGTCCTCCAGCAGACTTGTCTCCATGGGTCGATTGCTGCCTCGGGCACCTAATGGCCGTTCTGCTGTGAGTCAAAGATTTTCGAATCGTACGAAAAACTGATAGTGAATTGTAACATTCAGGGCCACCTAATGACGATGGACCACGCAAATTGCGTCCCGATTCAATACATCGTCCTCCAGCCGAGTTGACTCCATGGGTCTATTGCTGCCTCGGGCACATTATGGCCGTTCTGCTGTGAGTAAGGATTATCGAATGGGACAAAAAACTGATAGTGAATTGTAACGTTCAGGGCCTCCTAATGACGATGGATCACTCAAATTGCGTCCCGATTTAATACATCGTCCTCTAGCCGACTTGTCTCCATGGGTCTATTGCTGCCTCGGGCACCTTATGGCAGGCCTGCTGTTACTCAAAGATTTTCGAATCGGCCGAAAAGCT
The DNA here is from genome assembly GCF_023864275.1 of Schistocerca cancellata. NCBI lineage: Eukaryota > Metazoa > Arthropoda > Insecta > Orthoptera > Acrididae > Schistocerca > Schistocerca cancellata. The sequence continues at coordinate 2,776,214 of NC_064627.1, forward strand.
GATAGTGAATTGTAACGTTCAGGGCCTCCTAATGACGATGGATCACTCAAATTGCGTCCCGATTCAATACATAGTCCTCCAGCCGACTTGACTCCATGGGTCTATTGCTGCCTCGGGCACCTTATGGCCGTTCTGCTGTGAGTCAAAGATTTTCGAATCGGACGAAAAACTGATAGTGAATTGCAACGTTCAGGGCCTCCTAATGACGATGGAACACTCAAATTGCGTCCTGATTCAATACATCGTCCTCCAGCAGACTTGTCTCCATGGGTCTATTGCTGCCTCGGGCACCTTATGGCCATTCTGCTGTGAGTCTAGATTATCGAATGGGACAAAAAACTGATAGTGAATTGTAACGTTCAGGGCCTCCTAATGACGATGGATCACTCAAATTGCGTCCCGATTCAATACATCGTCCTTCAGCAGACTTGTCTCCATGGGTCTATTGCTGCCTCGGGCACCTTATGGCCGTTCTGCTGTGAGTCTAGATTATCGAATGGGACGAAAAACTGATAGTGAATTGTAACGTTCAGGGCCACCTAATGACGATGGATCACTCAAATTGCGTCCCGATTCAATACATCGTCCTCCAGCCGACTTGACTCCATGGGTCTATTGCTGCCTCGGGCACCTTATGGCCGTTCTGCTGTGAGTCTAGATTATCGAATGGGACGAAAAACTGATAGTGAATTGTAACATACAGGGCCACCTAATGACGATGGATCACTCAAATTGCGTCCCGGTTCAATAAATCGTCCTCCAGGCGACTTGACTCCATGGGTCTATTGCTGCCTCGGGCACCTTATGGCCGTTCTGCTGTGAGTCAAAGATTTTCGAATCGGACGAAAAACTGATAGTGAATTGTAACGTTCAGGGCCTCCTAATGACGATGGAACACTCAATTTGGGTCCCGATTCAATACATCGTCCTCCAGCAGTCTTGTCTCCATGTGTCGATTGCTGCCTCGGGCACCTTATGGCCGTTCTGCTGTGAGACTAGATTATCGAACGGGACGAAAAACTGATAGTGAATTGTAACGTTCAGGGCCTCCTAATGACGATGGATCACTCAAATTGCGTCCCGATTCAATACATCGTCCTCCAGCAGACTTGTCTCCATGGGTCTATTGCTGCCTCGGGCACCTTATGGCCGTTCTGCTGTGAGTCTAGATTATCGAATGGGACGAAAAACTGATAGTGAATTGTAACGTTCAGGGCCACCTAATGACGATGGATCACTCAAATTGCGTCCCGATTCAATACATCGTCCTCCAGCCGACTTGACTCCATGGGTCTATTGCTGCCTCGGGCACCTTATGGCCGTTCTGCTGTGAGTCTAGATTATCGAATGGGACGAAAAACTGATAGTGAATTGTAACGTTCAGGGCCACCTAATGACGATGGATCACTCAAATTGCGTCCCGATTCAATACATCGTCCTCCAGCCGACTTGACTCCATGGGTCTATTGCTATCTCGGGCACCTTATGGCCGTTCTGCTGTGAGTCTAAGATTTTCGAATCTGACGAAAAACTGATAGTGAATTGTAACTTTCAGGGCCACCTAATGACGATGGATCACTCAAATTGCGTTCCGATTCAATACATCGTCCTCCAGCCGACTTGACTCCATGGGTCTATTGCTGCCTCGGGCACCTTATGGCCGTTCTGCTGTGAGTCTAGATTATCGAATGGGACGAAAAACTGATAGTGAATTGAAACGTTCAGGGCCTCCTAATGACGATGGATCACTCAAATTGCGTCCCGATTCAATACATCGTCCTCCAGCAGACTTGTCTCCATGGGTCGATTGCTGCCTCGGGCACCTAATGGCCGTTCTGCTGTGAGTCAAAGATTTTCGAATCGGACGAAAAACTGATAGTGAATTGTAACATTCAGGGCCACCTAATGACGATGGACCACACAAATTGCGTCCCGATTCAGTACATCGTCCACCAGCCGACTTGTCTCCATGGGTCTATTGCTGCCTCGGGCACCTTATGGCCGTACTGCTGTGAGTCAAAGATTTTCGAATCGGACGAAAAACTGATAGTGAATTGCAACGTTCAGGGCCTCCTAATGACGATGGAACACTCAAATTGCGTCCTGATTCAATACATCGTCCTCCAGCAGACTTGTCTCCATGGGTCTATTGCTGCCTCGGGCACCTTATGGCCGTTCTGCTGTGAGTCTAGATTATCGAATGGGAAAAAAAACTGATAGTGAATTGTAACGTTCAAGGCCTCCTAATGACGATGGATCACTCAAATTGCGTCCCGATTCAATACATCGTCCTTCAGCAGACTTGTCTCCATGGGTCTATTGCTGCCTCGGGCACCTTATGGCCGTTCTGCTGTGAGTCAAAGATTTTGGAATCGGACGAAAAACTGATAGTGAATTGTAACGTTCAGGGCCTCCTAATGACGATGGAACACTCAAATTGGGTCCCGATTCAATACATTGTCCTCCAGCAGTCTTGTCTCCATGTGTCGATTGCTGCCTCGGGCACCTTATGGCCGTTCTGCTGTGAGACTAGATTATCGAATGGGACGAAAAACTGATAGTGAATTGTAACGTTCAGGGCCTCCTAATGACGATGGATCACTCAAATTGCGTCCCGATTCAATACATCGTCCTCCAGCAGACTTGTCTCCATGGGTCTATTGCTGCCTCGGGCACCTTATGGCCGTTCTGCTGTGAGTCTAGATTATCGAATGGGACGAAAAACTGATAGTGAATTGTAACGTTCAGGGCCACCTAATGACGATGGATCACTCAAATTGCGTCCCGATTCAATACATCGTCCTCCAGCCGACTTGACTCCATGGGTCTATTGCTGCCTCGGGCACCTTATGGCCGTTCTGCTGTGAGTCTAGATTATCGAATGGGACGAAAAACTGATAGTGAATTGTAACGTTCTGGGCCACCTAATGACGATGGATCACTCAAATTGCGTCCCGATTCAATACATCGTCCTCCAGCCGACTTGACTCCATGGGTCTATTGCTGCCTCGGGCACCTTATGGCCGTTCTGCTGTGAGTCTAAGATTTTCGAATCTGACGAAAAACTGATAGTGAATTGTAACTTTCAGGGCCACCTAATGACGATGGATCACTCAAATTGCGTTCCGATTCAATACATCGTCCTCCAGCCGACTTGACCCCATGGGTCTATTGCTGCCTCGGGCACCTTATGGCCGTTCTGCTGTGAGTCTAGTTTATCGAATGGGACGAAAAACTGATAGTGAATTGAAACGTTCAGGGCCTCCTAATGACGATGGATCACTCAAATTGCGTCCCGATTCAATACATCGTCCTCCAGCAGACTTGTCTCCATGGGTCGATTGCTGCCTCGGGCACCTAATGGCCGTTCTGCTGTGAGTCAAAGATTTTCGAATCGGACGAAAAACTGATAGTGAATTGTAACATTCAGGGCCACCTAATGACGATGGACCACACAAATTGCGTCCCGATTCAGTACATCGTCCACCAGCCGACTTGTCTCCATGGGTCTATTGCTGCCTCGGGCACCTTATGGCCGTTCTGCTGTGAGTCAAAGATTTTCGAATCGGACGAAAAACTGATAGTGAATTGCAACGTTCAGGGCCTCCTAATGACGATGGAACACTCAAATTGCGTCCTGATTCAATACATCGTCCTCCAGCAGACTTGTCTCCATGGGTCTATTGCTGCCTCGGGCACCTTATGGCCGTTCTGCTGTGAGTCTAGATTATCGAATGGGAAAAAAAACTGATAGTGAATTGTAACGTTCAGGGCCTCCTAATGACGATGGATCACTCAAATTGCGTCCCGATTCAATACATCGTCCTTCAGCAGACTTGTCTCCATGGGTCTATTGCTGCCTCGGGCACCTTATGGCCGTTCTGCTGTGATGGATCACTCAAATTGCGTCCCGATTCAATACATCGTCCTCCAGCCGACTTGACTCCATGGGTCTATTGCTGCCTCGGGCACCTTATGGCCGTTCTGCTGTGAGTCTAGATTATCGAATGGGACGAAAAACTGATAGTGAATTGTAACGTTCAGGGCCACCTAATGACGATGGATCACTCAAATTGCGTCCCGGTTCAATAAATCGTCCTCCAGGCGACTTGACTCCATGGGTCTATTGCTGCCTCGGGCACCTTATGGCCGTTCTGCTGTGAGTCAAAGATTTTGGAATCGGACGAAAAACTGATAGTGAATTGTAACGTTCAGGGCCTCCTAATGACGATGGAACACTCAAATTGGGTCCCGATTCAATACATCGTCCTCCAGCAGTCTTGTCTCCATGTGTCGATTGCTGCCTCGGGCACCTTATGGCCGTTCTGCTGTGAGACTAGATTATCGAATGGGACGAAAAACTGATAGTGAATTGTAACGTTCAGGGCCTCCTAATGACGATGGATCACTCAAATTGCGTCCCGATTCAATACATCGTCCTCCAGCAGACTTGTCTCCATGGGTCTATTGCTGCCTCGGGCACCTTATGGCCGTTCTGCTGTGAGTCTAGATTATCGAATGGGACGAAAAACTGATAGTGAATTGTAACGTTCAGGGCCACCTAATGACGATGGATCACTCAAATTGCGTCCCGATTCAATACATCGTCCTCCAGCCGACTTGACTCCATGTGTCGATTGCTGCCTCGGGCACCTTATGGCCGTTCTGCTGTGAGTCTAAGATTTTCGAATCTGACGAAAAACTGATAGTGAATTGTAACTTTCAGGGCCACCTAATGACGATGGATCACTCAAATTGCGTTCCGATTCAATACATCGTCCTCCAGCCGACTTGACTCCATGGGTCTATTGCTGCCTCGGGCACCTTATGGCCGTTCTGCTGTGAGTCTAGATTATCGAATGGGACGAAAAACTGATAGTGAATTGAAACGTTCAGGGCCTCCTAATGACGATGGATCACTCAAATTGCGTCCCGATTCAATACATCGTCCTCCAGCAGACTTGTCTCCATGGGTCGATTGCTGCCTCGGGCACCTAATGGCCGTTCTGCTGTGAGTCAAAGATTTTCGAATCGGACGAAAAACTGATAGTGAATTGTAACATTCAGGGCCACCTAATGACGATGGACCACACAAATTGCGTCCCGATTCAGTACATCGTCCACCAGCCGACTTGTCTCCATGGGTCTATTGCTGCCTCGGGCACCTTATGGCCGTTCTGCTGTGAGTCAAAGATTTTCGAATCGGACGAAAAACTGATAGTGAATTGCAACGTTCAGGGCCTCCTAATGACGATGGAACACTCAAATTGCGTCCTGATTCAATACATCGTCCTCCAGCAGACTTGTCTCCATGGGTCTATTGCTGCCTCGGGCACCTAATGGCCGTTCTGCTGTGAGTCTAGATTATCGAATGGGAAAAAAAACTGATAGTGAATTGTAAGGTTCAGGGCCTCCTAATGACGATGGATCACTTAAATTGCGTCCCGATTCAATACATCGTCCTTCAGCAGACTTGTCTCCATGGGTCTATTGCTGCCTCGGGCACCTTATGGCCGTTCTGCTGTGATGGATCACTCAAATTGCGTCCCGATTCAATACATCGTCCTCCAGCCGACTTGACTCCATGGGTCTATTGCTGCCTCGGGCACCTTATGGCCGTTCTGCTGTGAGTCTAGATTATCGAATGGGACGAAAAACTGATAGTGAATTGTAACGTTCAGGGCCACCTAATGACGATGGATCACTCAAATTGCGTCCCGGTTCAATAAATCGTCCTCCAGGCGACTTGACTCCATGGGTCTATTGCTGCCTCGGGCACCTTATGGCCGTTCTGCTGTGAGTCAAAGATTTTGGAATCGGACGAAAAACTGATAGTGAATTGTAACGTTCAGGGCCTCCTAATGACGATGGAACACTCAAATTGGGTCCCGATTCAATACATCGTCCTCCAGCAGTCTTGTCTCCATGTGTCGATTGCTGCCTCGGGCACCTTATGGCCGTTCTGCTGTGAGACTAGATTATCGAATGGGACGAAAAACTGATAGTGAATTGTAACGTTCAGGGCCTCCTAATGACGATGGATCACTCAAATTTCGTCCCGATTAAATACATCGTCCTCCAGCAGACTTGTCTCCATGGGTCTATTGCTGCCTCGGGCACCTTATGGCCGTTCTGCTGTGAGTCTAGATTATCGAATGGGACGAAAAACTGATAGTGAATTGTAACGTTCAGGGCCACCTAATGACGATGGATCACTCAAATTGCGTCCCGATTCAATACATCGTCCTCCAGCCGACTTGACTCCATGGGTCTATTGCTGCCTCGGGCACCTTATGGCCGTTCTGCTGTGAGTCTAGATTATCGAATGGGACGAAAAACTGATAGTGAATTGTAACGTTCTGGGCCACCTAATGACGATGGATCACTCAAATTGCGTCCCGATTCAATACATCGTCCACCAGCCGACTGTCTCCATGGGTCTATTGCTGCCTCGGGCACCTTATGACCGTTCTGCTGTGAGTCACAGATTTTCGAATCGGACGAAAAACTGATAGTGAATTGTAACATTCAGGGCCACCTAATGACGATGGACCACGCAAATTGCGTCCCGATTCAATACATCGTCCTCCAGCCGAGTTGACTCCATGGGTCTATTGCTGCCTCGGGCACCTTATGGCCGTTCTGCTGTGAATCTAGATTATCGAATGGGACGAAAAACTGGTAGTGAATTGTAACGTTCTGGGACACCTAATGACGATGGATCACTCAAATTGCGTCCCAATTCAATACATCGTTGTCCACCCGACTTGTCTCCATGGGTCTATTGCTGCCTCGGGCACCTTATGGCCGTTCTGCTAGATTATCGAATGGGACGATAAACTGATAGTGAATTCTAACTTTCAGGGCCCCCTAATGACGATGGATCACTCAAATTGCGTCCCGATTCACTACATCGTCCTCCAGCAGACTTGTCTCCATGGGTCAATTGCTGCCTCGGGCACCTTATGGCCGTTCTGCTGTGAGTCAAAGATTTTCGAATCGGACGAAAAACCTGATAGTGATTTGTAACATTCAGGGCCACCTAATGACGATGGACCACACAAATTGCGTCCCGATTCAGTACATCGTCCACTAGCCGACTTGACTCCATGGAACTATTGCTGCCTCGGGCACCTTATGGCCGTTCTGCTGTGAGTCTAGATTATCGAATGGGATGAAAAACTCATAGTGAATTGTAACGATCAGGGCCACCTAATGACGATGGATCACTCAAATTGCGTCCCGATTCAATACATCGTCCTCCAGCAGACATGTCTCCATGGGTCTATTGCTGCCTCGGGCACCTTATGGCAGTCCTGCTGTGACTCAAAGATTATCGAATCGGACGAAAAACTGATAGTGGATTGTAACGTTCAGGGCCTCCTAATGACGATGGAACACTCAAATTGCGTCCCGATTCAATACATCGTCCTCCAGCAACTTGTCTCCATGGGTCTATTGCTGCCTCGGGCAACTTATGGCCGTTCTGCTGTGAGTCAAAGATTTTCGAATCGGACGAAAAACTGATAGTGAATTGTAATATTCAGGGCCACCTAATGACGATGGACCACACAAATTGCGTCCCGATTCAGTACATCGTCCTCCAGCCGACCTGACTCCATGGGTCTATTGCTGCCTCGGGCACCTTATGGCCGTTCTGCTGTGAGTCTAGATTATCGAATGGGACGAAAAACAGATAGTGAATTGTTACGTTCAGGACCACCTAATGACGATGGAACACTCAAACTGCGTCCCGATTCAATACATCGTCCTCCAGCAGACTTGTCTCCATGTGTCGATTGCTGCCTCGCGCACCATATGGCCGTTCTGCTGTGAGTCTAGATTATCAAATGCGACAAAAAACTGATAGTGAATTGTAACGTTCAGGACCTCCTAATGACGATGGATCACTCAAATTGCGTCCCGATTCAATACATCGTCCTCCAGCAGACTTGTCTCCATGGGTCTATTGCTGCCTCGGGCACCTTATGGCCGTTCTGCTGTGAGTCTAGATTATCGAATGGGACGAAAAACTGATAGTGAATTGTAACGTTCAGGGCCACCTAATGACGATGGATCACTCAAATTGCGTCCCGATTCAATACATCGTCCTCCAGCCGACTTGACTCCATGGGTCTATTGCAGCCTCGGGCACCTTATGGCCGTTCTGCTGTGAGTCTAGATTATCGAATGGGACGAACAACTGATAGTGGATTGTAACGTTCAGGGCCACCTAATGACGATGGATCACTCAAATTGCGTCCCGATTCAATACATCGTCCTCCAGCCGACTTGACTCCATGGGTCTATTGCTGCCTCGGGCACCTTATGACCGTTCTGCTGTGAATCTAGATTATCGAATGGGACGAAAAACTGGTAGTGAATTGTAACGTTCAGGGACTCCTAATGACGATGGATCACTCAAATTGCGTCCCGATTCAATACATCGTCCTCCAGCCGACTTGTCTCCATGGGTCTATTGCTGCCTCGGGCACCTTATGGCCGTTCTGCTGTGAGTCTAGATTATCGAATGGGACAATAAACTGATAGTGAATTCTAACTTTCAGGGCCACCTAATGACGATGGATCACTCAAATTGCGTCCCGATTCAATACATCGTCCTCCAGCAGACTTGTCTCCATGGGTCGATTGCTGCCTCGTGCACCTTATGGCCGTTCTGCTGTGAGTCAAAGATTTTCGAATCGGACGAAAAACCTGATAGTGATTTGTAACATTCAGGGCCACCTAATGACGATGGACCACACAAATTGCGTCCCGATTCAGTACATCGTCCACTAGCCGACTTGACTCCATGGGATTATTGCTGCCTCGGGCACCTTATGGCCGTTCTGCTGTGAGTCTAGATTATCGAATGGGATGAAAAACTGATAGTGAATTGTAACGATCAGGGCCACCTAATGACGATGGATCACTCAAATTGCGTCCCGATTCAATACATCGTCCTCCAGCAGACTTGTCTCCATGGGTCTATTGCTGCCTCGGGCACCTTATGGCAGTCCTGCTGTGACTCAAAGATTTTCGAATCGGACGAAAAACTGATATTGAATTGTAACGTTCAGGGCCTCCTAATGACGATGGAACACTCAAATTGCGTCCCGATTCAATACATCGTCCTCCAGCAGACTTGTCTCCATGGGTCTATTACTGCCTCGGGCACCTTATGGCCGTTCTGCTGTGAGTCAAAGATTTTCGAATCGGACGAAAAACTGATAGTGAATTGTAACATTCAGGGCCACCTAATGACGATGGACCACACAAATTGCGTCCCGATTCAGTACATCGTCCTCCAGCCGACCTGACTCCATGGGTCTATTGCTGCCTCGGGCACCTTATGACCGTTCTGCTGTGAGTCTAGATTATCGAATGGGACGAAAAACTGATAGTGAATTGTAACGTTCAGGGTCACCTAATGACGATGGATCACTCAAACTGCGTCCCGATTCAATACATCGTCCTCCAGCAGACTTGTTTCCATGGGTCTATTGCTGCCTCGGGCACCTTATGGCTGTGCTGTGAGTCAAAGATTTTCGAATCGGACGAAAAACTGATAGTGAATTCTAACTTTCAGGGCCACCTAATGACGATGGATCACTCAAACTGCGTCCCGATTCAATACATCGTCCACCAGCCGACTTTACTCCATAGGTCTATTGCTGCCTCGGGCACCTTATGGCCGTTCTGCTGTGAGTCAAAGATTTTCGAATCGGACGAAAAACTGATTGTGAATTGTAACGTTCAGGGCCTCCTAATGACGATGGAACACTCAAATTGCGTCCCGATTCAATACATCGTCCTCCAGCAGACTTGTCTCCATGGGTCTATTGCTGCCTCGGGCACCTTATGACCGTTCTGCTGTGAGTCTAGATTATCGAATGGGACAAAAAACTGATAGTGAATTGTAACGTTCAGGGCCTCCTAATGACGATGGATCACTCAAATTACGTCCCGATTCAATACATCGTCCTCCAGCAGACTTGTCTCCATGGGTCTATTGCTGCCTCGGGCACCTTATGGCCGTTCTGCTGTGAGTCTAGATTATCGAATGGGACGAAAAACTGATAGTGAATTGTAACATTCAGGGCCACCTAATGACGTTGGATCACTCAAATTGAGTCCCGATTCAATACATCGTCCTCCAGCCGACTTGACTCCATGGGTCTATTGCTGCCTCGGGCACCTTATGGCCGTTCTGCTGTGAGTCTAGATTATCGAATGGGACGAAAAACTGATAGTGAATTGTAACGTTCAGGGCCACCTAATGACGATGGATCACTCAAATTGCGACCCGATTCAATACATCGTCCTCCAGCCGAATTGACTCCATGGGTCTATTGCTGCCTCGGGCACCTTATGGCCGTTCTGATGTGAGTCTAGATTATCGAATGGGACGAAAAACTGATAGTGAATTGTAACGTTCAGAGCCTCCTAATAACGATGGATCACTCAAATTGCGTCCCGATTCAAAACATAGTCCTCCAGCCGACTTGACTCCATGGGTCTATTGCTGCCTCGGGCACCTTATGGCCGTTCTGCTGTGAGTCTAGATTATCGAATGGGACGAAAAACTGATAGTGAATTGTAACGTTCAGGGCCTCCTAATGACGATGGATCACTCGAATTGCGTCCCGTTTCAATACATCGTCCTCCAGCAGACTTGTCTCCATGGGTCGATTGCTGCCTCGGGCACCTAATGGCCGTTCTGCTGTGAGTCAAAGATTTTCGAATCGTACGAAAAACTGATAGTGAATTGTAACATTCAGGGCCACCTAATGACGATGGACCACGCAAATTGCGTCCCGATTCAATACATCGTCCTCCAGCCGAGTTGACTTCATGGGTCTATTGCTGCCTCGGGCACATTATGGCCGTTCTGCTGTGAGTCTAGATTATCGAATGGGACAAAAAACTGATAGTGAATTGTAACGTTCAGGGCCTCCTAATGACGATGGATCACTCAAATTGCGTCCCGATTTAATACATCGTCCTCTAGCCGACTTGTCTCCATGGGTCTATTGCTGCCTCGGGCACCTTATGGCAGGCCTGCTGTAACTCAAAGATTTTCGAATCGGCCGAAAAGCTGATAGTGAATTGTAACGTTCAGGGCCTCCTAATGACGATGGAACACTTAAATTGCGTCCCGATTCAATACATCGTCCTCCAGCAGATTTGTCTCCATGCGTCTATTGCTGCCTCGGGCACCTTATGGCCGTTCTGCTGTGAGTCAGAGATTTTCGAATCGGACGAAAAACTGATAGTGAATTGTAACGTTCAGGGCCACCTAATGACGATGGATCACTCAAATTGCGTCCCGATTCAATACATCGTCCTCCAGCCGACTTGACTCCATGGGTCTATTGCTGCCTCGGGCACCTTATGGCCGTTCTGCTGTGAGTCTAGATTATCGAATGGGACAAAAAACTGATAGTGAATTGTAACGTTCAGGGCCTCCTAATGACGATGGATCACTCAAATTGAATCCCGATATAATACATCGTCCTCCAGCCGACTTGACTCCATGGGTCTATTGCTGCCTCGGGCACCTTATGGCCGTTCTGCTGTGAATCTAGATTATCGAATGGGACGAAAAACTGATAGTGAATTGTTACGTTCAGGGCCACCTAATGACGATGGATCACTCAAATTGCGTCCCGATTCAATACATCGTCCCCAGCCGACTAGTCTCCATGGGTCTATTGCTGCCTCGGGCACCTTATGGCCGTTCTGCTGTGAGTCTAGATTATCGAATGGGACGAAAAACTGATAGTGAATTGTAACGATCAGGGCCTCCTAATGACGATGGATCACTCAAATTGCGTCCCGATTCAATACATCGTCCCCCAGCCGACTTGACTCCATGGGTCTATTGTTGCCTCGGGCACCTTATGGCCGTTCTGCTGTGAGTCTAGATTATCGAATGGGACGAAAAACTGATAGTGAATTGTAACGTTCAGGGCCTCCTAATGACGATGGATCACTCAACTTACGTCCTGATTCAATACATCGTCCTGCAGCAGACTTGACTTCATGGGTCTATTGCTGCCTCGGGCACCTTATGGCTGTTCTGCTGTGAGTCAAAGATTTTCGAATCGGACGAAAAACTGATAGTGATTTGTAACATTCAGGGCCACCTAATGACGATGGACCACACAAATTGCGTCCCGATTCAGTACATCGTCCACTAGCCGACTTGACTCCATGGGACTATTGCTGCCTCGGGCACCTTATGGCCGTTCTGCTGTGAGTCTAGATTATAGAATGGGATGAAAAACTGATAGTGAATTGTAACGTTCAGGGCCACCTAATGACGATGGATCACTCAAATTGCGTCCCGATTCAATACATCGTCCTCCAGCAGACTTGTCTCCATGCGTCTATTGCTGCCTCGGGCACCTTATGGCCGTTCTGCTGTGAGTCAAAGATTTTCGAATCGGACGAAAAACCTGATAGTGATTTGTAACATTCAGGGCCACCTAATGACGATGGACCACACAAATTGCGTCCCGATTCAGTACATCGTCCACTAGCCGACTTGACTCCATGGGATTATTGCTGCCTCGGGCACCTTATGGCCGTTCTGCTGTGAGTCTAGATTATCGAATGGGATGAAAAACTGATAGTGAATTGTAACGATCAGGGCCACCTAATGACGATGGATCACTCAAATTGCGTCCCGATTCAATACATCGTCCTCCAGCAGACTTGTCTCCATGGGTCTATTGCTGCCTCGGGCACCTTATGGCAGTCCTGCTGTGACTCAAAGATTTTCGAATCGGACGAAAAACTGATATTGAATTGTAACGTTCAGGGCCTCCTAATGACGATGGAACACTCAAATTGCGTCCCGATTCAATACATCGTCCTCCAGCAGACTTGTCTCCATGGGTCTATTACTGCCTCGGGCACCTTATGGCCGTTCTGCTGTGAGTCAAAGATTTTCGAATCGGACGAAAAACTGATAGTGAATTGTAACATTCAGGGCCACCTAATGACGATGGACCACACAAATTGCGTCCCGATTCAGTACATCGTCCTCCAGCCGACCTGACTCCATGGGTCTATTGCTGCCTCGGGCACCTTATGACCGTTCTGCTGTGAGTCTAGATTATCGAATGGGACGAAAAACTGATAGTGAATTGTAACGTTCAGGGTCACCTAATGACGATGGATCACTCAAACTGCGTCCCGATTCAATACATCGTCCTCCAGCAGACTTGTTTCCATGGGTCTATTGCTGCCTCGGGCACCTTATGGCTGTGCTGTGAGTCAAAGATTTTCGAATCGGACGAAAAACTGATAGTGAATTCTAACTTTCAGGGCCACCTAATGACGATGGATCACTCAAACTGCGTCCCGATTCAATACATCGTCCACCAGCCGACTTTACTCCATAGGTCTATTGCTGCCTCGGGCACCTTATGGCCGTTCTGCTGTGAGTCAAAGATTTTCGAATCGGACGAAAAACTGATTGTGAATTGTAACGTTCAGGGCCTCCTAATGACGATGGAACACTCAAATTGCGTCCCGATTCAATACATCGTCCTCCAGCAGACTTGTCTCCATGGGTCTATTGCTGCCTCGGGCACCTTATGACCGTTCTGCTGTGAGTCTAGATTATCGAATGGGACAAAAAACTGATAGTGAATTGTAACGTTCAGGGCCTCCTAATGACGATGGATCACTCAAATTACGTCCCGATTCAATACATCGTCCTCCAGCAGACTTGTCTCCATGGGTCTATTGCTGCCTCGGGCACCTTATGGCCGTTCTGCTGTGAGTCTAGATTATCGAATGGGACGAAAAACTGATAGTGAATTGTAACATTCAGGGCCACCTAATGACGTTGGATCACTCAAATTGAGTCCCGATTCAATACATCGTCCTCCAGCCGACTTGACTCCATGGGTCTATTGCTGCCTCGGGCACCTTATGGCCGTTCTGCTGTGAGTCTAGATTATCGAATGGGACGAAAAACTGATAGTGAATTGTAACGTTCAGGGCCACCTAATGACGATGGATCACTCAAATTGCGACCCGATTCAATACATCGTCCTCCAGCCGAATTGACTCCATGGGTCTATTGCTGCCTCGGGCACCTTATGGCCGTTCTGATGTGAGTCTAGATTATCGAATGGGACGAAAAACTGATAGTGAATTGTAACGTTCAGAGCCTCCTAATAACGATGGATCACTCAAATTGCGTCCCGATTCAAAACATAGTCCTCCAGCCGACTTGACTCCATGGGTCTATTGCTGCCTCGGGCACCTTATGGCCGTTCTGCTGTGAGTCTAGATTATCGAATGGGACGAAAAACTGATAGTGAATTGTAACGTTCAGGGCCTCCTAATGACGATGGATCACTCGAATTGCGTCCCGTTTCAATACATCGTCCTCCAGCAGACTTGTCTCCATGGGTCGATTGCTGCCTCGGGCACCTAATGGCCGTTCTGCTGTGAGTCAAAGATTTTCGAATCGTACGAAAAACTGATAGTGAATTGTAACATTCAGGGCCACCTAATGACGATGGACCACGCAAATTGCGTCCCGATTCAATACATCGTCCTCCAGCCGAGTTGACTTCATGGGTCTATTGCTGCCTCGGGCACATTATGGCCGTTCTGCTGTGAGTCTAGATTATCGAATGGGACAAAAAACTGATAGTGAATTGTAACGTTCAGGGCCTCCTAATGACGATGGATCACTCAAATTGCGTCCCGATTTAATACATCGTCCTCTAGCCGACTTGTCTCCATGGGTCTATTGCTGCCTCGGGCACCTTATGGCAGGCCTGCTGTAACTCAAAGATTTTCGAATCGGCCGAAAAGCTGATAGTGAATTGTAACGTTCAGGGCCTCCTAATGACGATGGAACACTTAAATTGCGTCCCGATTCAATACATCGTCCTCCAGCAGATTTGTCTCCATGCGTCTATTGCTGCCTCGGGCACCTTATGGCCGTTCTGCTGTGAGTCAGAGATTTTCGAATCGGACGAAAAACTGATAGTGAATTGTAACGTTCAGGGCCACCTAATGACGATGGATCACTCAAATTGCGTCCCGATTCAATACATCGTCCTCCAGCCGACTTGACTCCATGGGTCTATTGCTGCCTCGGGCACCTTATGGCCGTTCTGCTGTGAGTCTAGATTATCGAATGGGACAAAAAACTGATAGTGAATTGTAACGTTCAGGGCCTCCTAATGACGATGGATCACTCAAATTGAATCCCGATATAATACATCGTCCTCCAGCCGACTTGACTCCATGGGTCTATTGCTGCCTCGGGCACCTTATGGCCGTTCTGCTGTGAATCTAGATTATCGAATGGGACGAAAAACTGATAGTGAATTGTTACGTTCAGGGCCACCTAATGACGATGGATCACTCAAATTGCGTCCCGATTCAATACATCGTCCCCAGCCGACTAGTCTCCATGGGTCTATTGCTGCCTCGGGCACCTTATGGCCGTTCTGCTGTGAGTCTAGATTATCGAATGGGACGAAAAACTGATAGTGAATTGTAACGATCAGGGCCTCCTAATGACGATGGATCACTCAAATTGCGTCCCGATTCAATACATCGTCCCCCAGCCGACTTGACTCCATGGGTCTATTGTTGCCTCGGGCACCTTATGGCCGTTCTGCTGTGAGTCTAGATTATCGAATGGGACGAAAAACTGATAGTGAATTGTAACGTTCAGGGCCTCCTAATGACGATGGATCACTCAACTTACGTCCTGATTCAATACATCGTCCTGCAGCAGACTTGACTTCATGGGTCTATTGCTGCCTCGGGCACCTTATGGCTGTTCTGCTGTGAGTCAAAGATTTTCGAATCGGACGAAAAACTGATAGTGATTTGTAACATTCAGGGCCACCTAATGACGATGGACCACACAAATTGCGTCCCGATTCAGTACATCGTCCACTAGCCGACTTGACTCCATGGGACTATTGCTGCCTCGGGCACCTTATGGCCGTTCTGCTGTGAGTCTAGATTATAGAATGGGATGAAAAACTGATAGTGAATTGTAACGTTCAGGGCCACCTAATGACGATGGATCACTCAAATTGCGTCCCGATTCAATACATCGTCCTCCAGCAGACTTGTCTCCATGCGTCTATTGCTGCCTCGGGCACCTTATGGCCGTTCTGCTGTGAGTCAAAGATTTTCGAATCGGACGAAAAACTGATAGTGAATTGTAACGTTCAGGGCCACCTAATGACAATGGATCACTCAAACTGCGTCCCGATTCAATACATCGTCCTCCAGCCGACTTGACTCCATGGGTCTATTGCTGCCTCGGGCACCTTATGGCCGTTCTGCTGTGAGTCTAGATTATCGAATGGGACAAAAAACTGATAGTGAATTGTAACGTTCAGGGCCTCCTAATGACGATGGAACACTCAAATTGCGTCCCGATTCAATACATCGTCCTCCAGCCGACTTGTCTCCATGCGTCTTTTGCTGCCTAAGGCACCTTATGGCCGTTCTGCTGTGAGTCAAAGATTTTCGAATCGGACGAAAAACTGATAGTGAATTGTAACGTTCAGGGCCACCTAATGACGATGGATCACTCAAATTGCGTCCCGATTCAATACATCGTCCTCCAGCCGACATTACTCCATGGGTCTATTGCTGCCTCGAGCACCTTATGGCCGTTCTGCTGTGAGTCTAGATTATCGAATGGGACAAAAAACTGATAGTGAATTGTAACGTTCAGGGCCTCCTAATGACGATGGATCACTCAAATTGCGTTCCGATTCAATACATCGTCCTCCAGCAGACTTGTCTCCATGGGTCTATTGTTGCCTCGGGCACCTTATGGCCGTTCTGCTGTGAGTCTAGATTATCGAATGGGACGAAAAACTGATAGTGAATTGTAACGATCAGGGCCACCTAATGACGATGGATCTCTCAAATAGCGTCCCGATTCAATACATCGTCCTCCAGCCGACTTGACTCCATGGGTCTATTGCTGCCTCGGGCACCTTATGGCCGTTCTGCTGTGAGTCTAGATTATCGAATGGGACGAAAAACTGATAGTGAATTGTAACGTTCAGGGCCTCCTAATGACGATGGATCACTCAAATTGCGTCCCGATTCAATACATCGTCCTCCAGCCGACTTGACTCCATTTGTCTATTGCTGCCTCGGGCACCTTATGGCCGTTCTGCTATGAGTCTAGATTATCGAATGGGACGAAAAACTGATAATGAATTGTAACGTTCAGGGCCTCCTAATGACGATGGATCACTCAAATTGCGTCCCGATTCAATACATCGTCCTCCAGCAGAGTTGTCTCCATGGGTCGATTGCTGCCTCGGGCACCTAATGGCCGTTCTGCTGTGAGTCAAAGATTTTCGAATCGGACGAAAAACTGATAGTGAATTGTAACATTCAGGGCCACCTGATGACGATGGACCACGCAAATTGCGTCCCGATTCAATACATCGTCCTCCAGCCGAGTTGACTCCATGGGTCTATTGCTGCTTCGGGCACCTTATGGCCGTTCTGCTGTGAATCTAGATTATCGAATGGGACGAAAAACTGATAGTGAATTGTAACGTTCAGGGCCTCCTAATGACGATGGATCACTCAAATTGCGTCCCGATTCAATACATCGTCCTCCAGCAGACTTGACTTCATGGGTCTATTGCTGCCTCGGGCACCTTATGGCCGTTCTGCTGTGAGTCTAGATTATACGTAGAATGGGATGAAAAACTGATAGTGAATTGTAACGTTCAGGGCCACCTAATGACGATGGATCACTCAAATTGCGTCCCGATTCAATACATCGTCCCCAGCCGACTTGTCTCCATGGGTCTATTGCTGCCTCGGGCACCTTATGGCCGTTCTGCTGTGAGTCTAGATTATCGAATGGGACGAAAAACTGATGGTGAATTGTAACGTTCAGGGCCACCTAATAACGATGGATCACTCAAATTGCGTCCTGATTCAATACATCGTCCTCCAGCCGATTTGACTTCATGGGTCTATTGCTGCCTCGGGCACCTTATGGCCGTTCTGCTGTGAGTCACAGATTTTCGAATCGGAAGAAAAACTGATAGTGAATTGTATTTTTCAGGGCCACCTAATGCCGATGGATCATTCAAATTGCGTCCCGATTCAATACATCGTCCTCCAGCAGACTTGTCTCCATGGGTCGATTGCTGCCTCGGGCACCTTATGGCCGTTCTGCTGTGAGTCAAAGATTTTCGAATCGGACGAGAAACTGATAGTGATTTGTAACATTCAGGGCCAACTAATGACGATGGACCACACAAATTGCGTCCCGATTCAGTACATCGTCCACTAGCCGACTTGATTCCATGGGACTATTGCTGCCTCGGGCACCTTATGGCCGTTCTGCTGTGAGTCAAAGATTTTCGAATCGGACGAAAAACGTTCAGGGCCACCTAATGACGATGGATCACTCAAATTGCGTCCCGATTCAATACATCGTTCTCCAGCCGACTTGACTCCATGGGTCTATTGCTGCCTCGGGCACCTTATGGCCGTTTTGCTGTGAGTCTACATTATCGAATGGGACAAAAAACTGATAGTGAATTGTAACATTCAGGGCCTCCTAATGTCGATGGATCACTCAAATTGCGTCCCGATTCAATACATCGTCCTCCAGCCGACTTGACTCCATGGGTCTATTGCTGCCTCGGGCACCTTATGGCCGTTCTGCTGTGAATCTAGACTATCGAATGGGACGAAAAACTGATAGTGAATTGTAACATTCAGGGCCACCTAATGACGATGGATCACTCAAATTGTGTCCCGATTCAATACATCGTCCCCAGCCGACTTGTCTCCATGGGTCTATTGCTGCCTCGGGCACCTTATGGCCGTCCTGCTGTGAGTCTAGATTATCGAATGGGACGAAAAACTGATAGTGAATTGTAACGTTCAGGGCCACCTAATGACGATGGATCACTCAAATTGCGTCCTGATACAATACATCGTCCTCCAGCCGACTTGACTTCATGGGTCTATTGCTGCCTCGGGCACCTTATGGCCGTTCTGCTGTGAGTCAAAGATTTTCGAATCGGACGAAAAACTGATAGTGAATTGTAACTTTCAGGGCCACCTAATGCCGATGGATCACTCAAATTGCGTCCCGATTCAATACATCGTCCTCCAGCAGACTTGTCTCCATGGGTCGATTGCTGCCTCGGGCACCTTATGGCCGTTCTGCTGTGAGTCAAAGATTTTCGAATCGGACGAAAAACTGATAGTGATTTGTAACATTTAGGGCCACCTAATGACGATGGACCACACAAATTGCGTCCCGATTCAGTACATCGTCCACTAGCCGACTTGTCTCCATGGGTCTATTGCTGCCTCGGGCACCTTATGGCAGGCCTGCTGTGACTCAATGATTTTCGAATCGGACGAAAAACTGATAGTGAATTGTAACGTTCAGGGCCCCCTAATGACGATGGAACACTCAAATTGCGTCCCGATTCAATACATCGTCCTCCAGCAAACTTGTCTCCATGCGTCTATTGCTGCCTCGGGCACCTTATGGCCGTTCTGCTGTGAGTCAAAGATTTTCGAATCGGACGAAAAACTGATAGTGAATTGTAACGATCAGGGCCACCTAATGACGATGGATCTCTCAAATAGCGTCCCGATTCAATACATCGTCCTCCAGCCGACTTGACTCCATGGGTCTATTGCTGCCTCGGGCACCTTATGGCCGTTCTGCTGTGAGTCTAGATTATCGAATGGGATGAAAAACTGATAGTGAATTGTAACGTTCAGGGCCTCCTAATGACGATGGATCACTCAAATTGCGTCCCGATTCAATACATCGTCCTCCAGCCGACTTGACTCCATTTGTCTATTGCTGCCTCGGGCACCTTATGGCCGTTCTGCTATGAGTCTAGATTATCGAATGGGACGAAAAACTGATAATGAATTGTAACGTTCAGGGCCTCCTAATGACGATGGATCACTCAAATTGCGTCCCGATTCAATACATCGTCCTCCAGCAGAGTTGTCTCCATGGGTCGATTGCTGCCTCGGGCACCTAATGGCCGTTCTGCTGTGAGTCAAAGATTTTCGAATCGGACGAAAAACTGATAGTGAATTGTAACATTCAGGGCCACCTGATGACGATGGACCACGCAAATTGCGTCCCGATTCAATACATCGTCCTCCAGCCGAGTTGACTCCATGGGTCTATTGCTGCTTCGGGCACCTTATGGCCGTTCTGCTGTGAATCTAGATTATCGAATGGGACGAAAAACTGATAGTGAATTGTAACGTTCAGGGCCTCCTAATGACGTGGGATCACTCAAATTGCGTCCCGATTCAATACATCGTCCTCCAGCAGACTTGACTTCATGGGTCTATTGCTGCCTCGGGCACCTTATGGCCGTTCTGCTGTGAGTCTAGATTATACGTAGAATGGGATGAAAAACTGATAGTGAATTGTAACGTTCAGGGCCACCTAATGACGATGGATCACTCAAATTGCGTCCCGATTCAATACATCGTCCCCAGCCGACTTGTCTCCATGGGTCTATTGCTGCCTCGGGCACCTTATGGCCGTTCTGCTGTGAGTCTAGATTATCGAATGGGACGAAAAACTGATGGTGAATTGTAACGTTCAGGGCCACCTAATGACGATGGATCACTCAAATTGCGTCCTGATTCAATACATCGTCCTCCAGCCGATTTGACTTCATGGGTCTATTGCTGCCTCGGGCACCTTATGGCCGTTCTGCTGTGAGTCACAGATTTTCGAATCGGAAGAAAAACTGATAGTGAATTGTATTTTTCAGGGCCACCTAATGCCGATGGATCATTCAAATTGCGTCCCGATTCAATACATCGTCCTCCAGCAGACTTGTCTCCATGGGTCGATTGCTGCCTCGGGCACCTTATGGCCGTTCTGCTGTGAGTCAAAGATTTTCGAATCGGACGAGAAACTGATAGTGATTTGTAACATTCAGGGCCAACTAATGACGATGGACCACACAAATTGCGTCCCGATTCAGTACATCGTCCACTAGCCGACTTGATTCCATGGGACTATTGCTGCCTCGGGCACCTTATGGCCGTTCTGCTGTGAGTCAAAGATTTTCGAATCGGAAGAAAAACGTTCAGGGCCACCTAATGACGATGGATCACTCAAATTGCGTCCCGATTCAATACATCGTTCTCCAGCCGACTTGACTCCATGGGTCTATTGCTGCCTCGGGCACCTTATGGCCGTTTTGCTGTGAGTCTACATTATCGAATGGGACAAAAAACTGATAGTGAATTGTAACGTTCAGGGCCTCCTAATGACGATGGATGACTCAAATTGCGTCCTGATTCAATACATCGTCCTCCAGCAGATTTGTCTCCATGGGTCTATTGCTGCCTCGGGCACCTTATGGCCGTTCTGCTGTGAGTCTAGATTATAGAATGGGACGAAAAACTGATAGTGAATTGTAACATTCAGGGCCTCCTAATGTCGATGGATCACTCAAATTGCGTCCCGATTCAATACATCGTCCTCCAGCCGACTTGACTCCATGGGTCTATTGCTGCCTCGGGCACCTTATGGCCGTTCTGCTGTGAATCTAGACTATCGAATGGGACGAAAAACTGATAGTGAATTGTAACATTCAGGGCCACCTAATGACGATGGATCACTCAAATTGTGTCCCGATTCAATACATCGTCCCCAGCCGACTTGTCTCCATGGGTCTATTGCTGCCTCGGGCACCTTATGGCCGTCCTGCTGTGAGTCTAGATTATCGAATGGGACGAAAAACTGATAGTGAATTGTAACGTTCAGGGCCACCTAATGACGATGGATCACTCAAATTGCGTCCTGATACAATACATCGTCCTCCAGCCGACTTGACTTCATGGGTCTATTGCTGCCTCGGGCACCTTATGGCCGTTCTGCTGTGAGTCAAAGATTTTCGAATCGGACGAAAAACTGATAGTGAATTGTAACTTTCAGGGCCACCTAATGCCGATGGATCACTCAAATTGCGTCCCGATTCAATACATCGTCCTCCAGCAGACTTGTCTCCATGGGTCGATTGCTGCCTCGGGCACCTTATGGCCGTTCTGCTGTGAGTCAAAGATTTTCGAATCGGACGAAAAACTGATAGTGATTTGTAACATTTAGGGCCACCTAATGACGATGGACCACACAAATTGCGTCCCGATTCAGTACATCGTCCACTAGCCGACTTGTCTCCATGGGTCTATTGCTGCCTCGGGCACCTTATGGCAGGCCTGCTGTGACTCAATGATTTTCGAATCGGACGAAAAACTGATAGTGAATTGTAACGTTCAGGGCCTCCTAATGACGATGGAACACTCAAATTGCGTCCCGATTCAATACATCGTCCTCCAGCAAACTTGTCTCCATGCGTCTATTGCTGCCTCGGGCACCTTATGGCCGTTCTGCTGTGAGTCAAAGATTTTCGAATCGGCCGAAAAACTGATAGTGAATTGTAACGATCAGGGCCACCTAATGACGATGGATCTCTCAAATAGCGTCCCGATTCAATACATCGTCCTCCAGCCGACTTGACTCCATGGGTCTATTGCTGCCTCGGGCACCTTATGGCCGTTCTGCTGTGAGTCTAGATTATCGAATGGGATGAAAAACTGATAGTGAATTGTAACGTTCAGGGCCTCCTAATGACGATGGATCACTCAAATTGCGTCCCGATTCAATACATCGTCCTCCAGCCGACTTGACTCCATGGGTCTATTGCTGCCTCGGGCACCTTATGGCCGTTCTGCTATGAGTCTAGATTATCGAATGGGACGAAAAACTGATAGTGAATTGTAACGTTCAGGGCCTCCTAATGACGATGGATCACTCAAATTGCGTCCCGATTCAATACATCGTCCTCCAGCAGAGTTGTCTCCATGGGTCGATTGCTGCCTCGGGCACCTAATGGCCGTTCTGCTGTGAGTCAAAGATTTTCGAATCGGACGAAAAACTGATAGTGAATTGTAACATTCAGGGCCACCTAATGACGATGGACCACGCAAATTGCGTCCCGATTCAATACATCGTCCTCCAGCCGAGTTGACTCCATGGGTCTATTGCTGCTTCGGGCACCTTATGGCCGTTCTGCTGTGAATCTAGATTATCGAATGGGACGAAAAACTGATAGTGAATTGTAACGTTCAGGGCCTCCTAATGACGATGGATCACTCAAATTGCGTCCCGATTCAATACATCGTCCTCCAGCAGACTTGACTTCATGGGTCTATTGCTGCCTCGGGCACCTTATGGCCGTTCTGCTGTGAGTCTAGATTATACGTAGAATGGGATGAAAAACTGATAGTGAATTGTAACGTTCAGGGCCACCTAATGACGATGGATCACTCAAATTGCGTCCCGATTCAATACATCGTCCCCAGCCGACTTGTCTCCATGGGTCTATTGCTGCCTCGGGCACCTTATGGCCGTTCTGCTGTGAGTCTAGATTATCGAATGGGACGAAAAACTGATGGTGAATTGTAACGTTCAGGGCCACCTAATGACGATGGATCACTCAAATTGCGTCCCGATTCAATACATCGTCCCCAGCCGACTTGTCTCCATGGGTCTATTGCTGCCTCGGGCACCTTATGGCCGTTCTGCTGTGAGTCTAGATTATCGAATGGGACGAAAAACTGACAGTGAATTGTAACGTTCAGGGCCACCTAATGACGATGGATCACTCAAATTGCGTCCTGATTCAATACATCGTCCTCCAGCCGATTTGACTTCATGGGTCTATTGCTGCCTCGGGCACCTTCTGCTGTGAGTCACAGATTTTCGAATCGGACGAAAAACTGATAGTGAATTGTATTTTTCAGGGCCACCTAATGCCGATGGATCATTCAAATTGCGTCCCGATTCAATACATCGTCCTCCAGCAGACTTGTCTCCATGGGTCGATTGCTGCCTCGGGCACCTTATGGCCGTTCTGCTGTGAGTCAAAGATTTACGAATCGGACGAGAAACTGATAGTGATTTGTAACATTCAGGGCCAACTAATGACGATGGACCACACAAATTGCGTCCCGATTCAGTACATCGTCCACTAGCCGACTTGATTCCATGGGACTATTGCTGCCTCGGGCACCTTATGGCCGTTCTGCTGTGAGTCAAAGATTTTCGAATCGGACGAAAAACGTTCAGGGCCACCTAATGACGATGGATCACTCAAATTGCGTCCCGATTCAATACATCGTTCTCCAGCCGACTTGACTCCATGGGTCTATTGCTGCCTCGGGCACCTTATGGCCGTTTTGCTGTGAGTCTACATTATCGAATGGGACAAAAAACTGATAGTGAATTGTAACGTTCAGGGCCTCCTAATGACGAGGGATGACTCAAATTGCGTCCCGATTCAATACATCGTCCTCCAGCAGATTTGTCTCCATGGGTCTATTGCTGCCTCGGGCACCTTATGGCCGTTCTGCTGTGAGTCTAGATTATAGAATGGGACGAAAAACTGATAGTGAATTGTAACATTCAGGGCCACCTAATGACGATGGATCACTCAAATTGTATCCCGATTCAATACATCGTCCCCAGCCGACTTGTCTCCATGGGTCTATTGCTGCCTCGGGCACCTTATGGCCGTCCTGCTGTGAGTCTAGATTATCGAATGGGACGAAAAACTGATAGTGAATTGTAACGTTCAGGGCCACCTAATGACGATGGATCACTCAAATTGCGTCCTGATACAATACATCGTCCTCCAGCCGACTTGACTTCATGGGTCTATTGCTGCCTCGGGCACCTTATGGCCGTTCTGCTGTGAGTCAAAGATTTTCGAATCGGACGAAAAACTGATAGTGAATTGTAACTTTCAGGGCCACCTAATGCCGATGGATCACTCAAATTGCGTCCCGATTCAATACATCGTCCTCCAGCAGACTTGTCTCCATGGGTCGATTGCTGCCTCGGGCACCTTATGGCCGTTCTGCTGTGAGTCAAAGATTTTCGAATCGGACGAAAAACTGATAGTGATTTGTAACATTTAGGGCCACCTAATGACGATGGACCACACAAATTGCGTCCCGATTCAGTACATCGTCCACTAGCCGACTTGTCTCCATGGGTCTATTGCTGCCTCGGGCACCTTATGGCAGGCCTGCTGTGACTCAAAGATTTTCGAATCGGACGAAAAACTGATAGTGAATTGTAACGTTCAGGGCCACCTAATGACGATGGATCACTCAAATTGCGTCCCGATTCAATACATCGTCCTCCAGCCGACTTGACTCCATGGGTCTATTGCTGCCTCGGGCACCTTATGGCCGTTCTGCTGTGAGTCTAGATTATCAGATGGGACAAAAAACTGATAGTGAATTGTAACGTTTAGGGCCTCCTAATGACGATGGATCACTCAAATTGCGTCCCGATTCAATACATCGTCCTCCAGCAGACTTGAATCCATGGGCACCTTATGGCCGTTCTGCTGTGAGTCTAGATTATCGAATGGGACAAAAAACTGATAGTGAATTGTAACGTTCAGGGCCTCCTAATGACGATGGATCACTCAAATTGCGTCCCGATTCAATACATCGTCCTCCAGCAGACTTGTCTCCATGGGTCTATTGCTGCCTCGGGCACCTTATGGCCGTTCTGCTGTGAGTCTAGATTATCGAATGGGACGAAAAACTGATAGTGAATTGTAACGTTCAGGGCAACCTAATGACGATGGATCACTGAAATTGCGTCCCGATTCAATACATCGTCCTCCAGCCGACTTGACTCCATGGGTCTATTGCTGCCTCGGGCACCTTATGGCCGTTCTGCTGTGAGTCTAGATTATCGAATGGGACGAAAAACTGATAGTGAATTGTAACATTCAGGGCCACCTAATGACGATGGACCACACAAATTGCGTCCCGATTCAGTACATCGTCCTCTAGCCGACCTGACTCCATGGGTCTATTGCTGCCTCGGGCACCTTATGGCAGTTCTGCTGTGAGTCTAGATTATCGAATGGGACGAAAAACTGATGGTGAATTGTAACGTTCAGGGCCACCTAATGACGATGGATCACTCAAATTGCGTCCCGATTCAATACATCGTCCCCAGCCGACTTGTCTCTATGGGTCTATTGCTGCCTCGGGCACCTTATGGCCGTTCTGCTGTGAGTCTAGATTATCGAATGGGACGAAAAACTGATAGTGAATTGTAACGTTCAGGGCCACCTAATGACGATGGATCACTCAAATTGCGTCCTGATTCAATACATCGTCCTCCAGCCGATTTGACTTCATGGGTCTATTGCTGCCTCGGGCACCTTACGGCCGTTCTGCTGTGAGTCAAAGATTTTCGAATCGGACGAAAAACTGATAGTGAATTGTAACTTTCAGGGCCACCTAATGCCGATGGATCATTCAAATTGCGTCCCGATTCAATACATCGTCCTCCAGCAGACTTGTCTCCATGGGTCGATTGCTGCCTCGGGCATCTTATGGCCGTTCTGCTGTGAGTCAAAGATTTTCGAATCGGACGAAAAACTGATAGTGATTTGTAACATTCAGGGCCACCTAATGACGATGGACCTCACAAATTGCGTCCCGATTCAGTACATCGTCCACTAGCCGACTTGATTCCATGGGACTATTGCTGCCTCGGGCACCTTACGGCCGTTCTGCTGTGAGTCAAAGATTTTCGAATCGGACGAAAAACTGATAGTGAATTGTAACGATCAGGGCCACCTAATGACGATGGATCACTCAAATTGCGTCCCGATTCAATACATCGTCCTCCAGCCGACTTGACTCCATGGGTCTATTGCTGCCTCGGGCACCTTATGGCCGTTCTGCTATGAGTCTAGATTATCGAATGGGACGAAAAACTGATAGTGAATTGTAACGTTCAGGGCCTCCTAATGACGATGGATCACTCAAATTGCGTCCCGATTCAATACATCGTCCTCCAGCAGAGTTGTCTCCATGGGTCGATTGCTGCCTCGGGCACCTAAAGGCCGTTCTGCTGTGAGTCAAAGATTTTCGAATCGGACGAAAAACTGATAGTGAATTGTAACATTCAGGGCCACCTAATGACGATGGACCACGCAAATTGCGTCCCGATTCAATACATCGTCCTCCAGCCGAGTTGACTCCATGGGTCTATTGCTGCTTCGGGCACCTTATGGCCGTTCTGCTGTGAATCTAGATTATCGAATGGGACGAAAAACTGATAGTGAATTGTAACGTTCAGGGCCTCCTAATGACGATGGATCACTCAAATTGCGTCCCGATTCAATACATCGTCCTCCAGCAGACTTGACTTCATGGGTCTATTGCTGCCTCGGGCACCTTATGGCCGTTCTGCTGTGAGTCTAGATTATACGTAGAATGGGATGAAAAACTGATAGTGAATTGTAACGTTCAGGGCCACCTAATGACGATGGATCACTCAAATTGCGTCCCGATTCAATACATCGTCCCCAGCCGACTTGTCTCCATGGGTCTATTGCTGCCTCGGGCATCTTATGGCCGTTCTGCTGTGAGTCAAAGATTTTCGAATCGGACGAAAAACTGATAGTGATTTGTAACATTCAGGGCCACCTAATGACGATGGACCTCACAAATTGCGTCCCGATTCAGTACATCGTCCACTAGCCGACTTGATTCCATGGGACTATTGCTGCCTCGGGCACCTTATGGCCGTTCTGCTGTGAGTCTAGATTATAGAATGGGATGAAAAACTGATAGTGAATTGTAACGTTCAGGGCCACCTAATGACGATGGATCACTCAAATTGCGTCCCGATTCAATACATCGTCCTCCAGCAGACTTGTCTCCATGGGTCTATTGCTGCCTCGGGCACCTTATGGCAGTCCTGCTGTGACTCATAGATTTTAGAATCGGACGAAAAACTGATAGTGAGTTGTAACGTTCAGGGCCTCCTAATGACGATGGAACACTCAAATTGCGTCCCGATTCAATACATCGTCCTCCAGCAGACTTGTCTCCATGCGGATATTGCTGCCTCGGGCACCTTATGGCCGTTCTGCTGTGAGTCAAAGATTTTCGAATCGGACGAAAAACGTTCAGGGCCACCTAATGACGATGGATCACTCAAATTGCGTCCCGATTCAATACATCGTTCTCCGGCCGACTTGACTCCATGGGTCTATTGCTGCCTCGGGCACCTTATGGCCGTTTTGCTGTGAGTCTACATTATCGAATGGGACAAAAAACTGATAGTGAATTGTAACGTTCAGGGCCTCCTAATGACGATGGATGACTCAAATTGCGTCCCGATTCAATACATCGTCCTCCAGCAGATTTGTCTCCATGGGTCTATTGCTGCCTCGGGCACCTTATGGCCGTTCTGCTGTGAGTCTAGATTATAGAATGGGACGAAAAACTGATAGTGAATTGTAACATTCAGGGCCTCCTAATGACGATGGATCACTCAAATTGCGTCCCGATTCAATACATCGTCCTCCAGCCGACTTGACTCCATGGGTCTATTGCTGCCTCGGGCACCTTATGGCCGTTCTGCTGTGAATCTAGACTATCGAATGGGACGAAAAACTGATAGTGAATTGTAACGTTCAGGGCCACCTAATGACGATGGATCACTCAAATTGTGTCCCGATTCAATACATCGTCCCCAGCCGACTTGTCTCCATGGGTCTATTGCTGCCTCGGGCACCTTATGGCCGTCCTGCTGTGAGTCTAGATTATCGAATGGGACGAAAAACTGATAGTGAATTGTAACGTTCAGGGCCACCTAATGACGATGGATCACTCAAATTGCGTCCTGATACAATACATCGTCCTCCAGCCGACTTGTCTTCATGGGTCTATTGCTGCCTCGGGCACCTTATGGCCGTTCTGCTGTGAGTCAAAGATTTTCGAATCGGACGAAAAACTGATAGTGAATTGTAACTTTCAGGGCCACCTAATGCCGATGGATCACTCAAATTGCGTCCCGATTCAATACATCGTCCTCCAGCAGACTTGTCTCCATGGGTCGATTGCTGCCTCGGGCACCTTATGGCCGTTCTGCTGTGAGTCAAAGATTTTCGAATCGGACGAAAAACTGATAGTGATTTGTAACATTTAGGGCCACCTAATGACGATGGACCACACAAATTGCGTCCCGATTCAGTACATCGTCCACTAGCCGACTTGTCTCCATGGGTCTATTGCTGCCTCGGGCACCTTATGGCAGGCCTGCTGTGACTCAAAGATTTTCGAATCGGACGAAAAACTGATAGTGAATTGTAACGTTCAGGGCCTCCTAATGACGATGGAACACTCAAATTGCGTCCCGATTCAATACATCGTCCTCCAGCAAACTTGTCTCCATGCGTCTATTGCTGCCTCGGGCACCTTATGGCCGTTCTGCTGTGAGTCAAAGATTTTCGAATCGGACGAAAAACTGATAGTGAATTGTAACGTTCAGGGCCACCTAATGACGATGGATCACTCAAATTGCGTCCCGATTCAATACATCGTCCTCCAGCCGACTTGACTCCATGGGTCTATTGCTGCCTCGGGCACCTTATGGCCGTTCTGCTGTGAGTCTAGATTATCAGATGGGACAAAAAACTGATAGTGAATTGTAACGTTCAGGGCCTCCTAATGACGATGGATCACTCAAATTGCGTCCCGATTCAATACATCGTCCTCCAGCAGACTTGAATCCATGGGCACCTTATGGCCGTTCTGCTGTGAGTCTAGATTATCGAATGGGACAAAAAACTGATAGTGAATTGTAACGTTCAGGGCCTCCTAATGACGATGGATCACTCAAATTGCGTCCCGATTCAATACATCGTCCTCCAGCCGACTTGACTCCATGGGTCTATTGCTGCCTCGGGCACCTTATGGCCGTTCTGCTGTGAGTCTAGATTATCGAATGGGACGAAAAACTGATAGTGAATTGTAACATTCAGGGCCACCTAATGACGATGGACCACACAAATTGCGTCCCGATTCAGTACATCGTCCTCTAGCCGACCTGACTCCATGGGTCTATTGCTGCCTCGGGCACCTTATGGCCGTTCTGCTGTGAGTCTAGATTATCGAATGGGACGAAAAACTGATGGTGAATTGTAACGTTCAGGGCCACCTAATGACGATGGATCACTCAAATTGCGTCCCGATTAAATACATCGTCCCCAGCCGGCTTGTCTCCATGGGTCTATTGCTGCCTCGGGCACCTTATGGCCGTTCTGCTGTGAGTCTAGATTATCGAATGGGACGAAAAACTGATAGTGAATTGTAACGTTCAGGGCCACCTAATGACGATGGATCACTCAAATTGCGTCCTGATTCAATACATCGTCCTCCAGCCGATTTGACTTCATGGGTCTATTGCTGCCTCGGGCACCTTACGGCCGTTCTGCTGTGAGTCAAAGATTTTCGAATCGGACGAAAAACTGATAGTGAATTGTAACTTTCAGGGCCACCTAATGCCGATGGATCATTCAAATTGCGTCCCGATTCAATACATCGTCCTCCAGCAGACTTGTCTCCATGGGTCGATTGCTGCCTCGGGCATCTTATGGCCGTTCTGCTGTGAGTCAAAGATTTTCGAATCGGACGAAAAACTGATAGTGATTTGTAACATTCAGGGCCACCTAATGACGATGGACCTCACAAATTGCGTCCCGATTCAGTACATCGTCCACTAGCCGACTTGATTCCATGGGACTATTGCTGCCTCGGGCACCTTATGGCCGTTCTGCTGTGAGTCTAGGTTATAGAATGGGATGAAAAACTGATAGTGAATTGTAACGTTCAGGGCCACCTAATGACGATGGATCACTCAAATTGCGTCCCGATTCAATACATCGTCCTCCAGCAGACTTGTCTCCATGGGTCTATTGCTGCCTCGGGCACCTTATGGCAGGCCTGCTGTGACTCATAGATTTTAGAATCGGACGAAAAACTGATAGTGAATTGTATGGTTCAGGGCCTCCTAATGACGATGGAACACTCAAATTGCGTCCCGATTCAATACATCGTCCTCCAGCAGACTTGTCTCCATGCGGATATTGCTGCCTCGGGCACCTTATGGCCGTTCTGCTGTGAGTCAAAGATTTTCGAATCGGACGAAAAACGTTCAGGGCCACCTAATGACGATGGATCACTCAAATTGCGTCCCGATTCAATACATCGTTCTCCGGCCGACTTGACTCCATGGGTCTATTGCTGCCTCGGGCACCTTATGGCCGTTTTGCTGTGAGTCTACATTATCGAATGGGACAAAAAACTGATAGTGAATTGTAACGTTCAGGGCCTCCTAATGACGATGGATGACTCAAATTGCGTCCCGATTCAATACATCGTCCTCCAGCAGATTTGTCTCCATGGGTCTATTGCTGCCTCGGGCACCTTATGGCCGTTCTGCTGTGAGTCAAAGATTTTCGAATCGGACGAAAAACTGATAGTGAATTGTAACTTTCAGGGCCACCTAATGCCGATGGATCACTCAAATTGCGTCCCGATTCAATACATCGTCCTCCAGCAGACTTGTCTCCATGGGTCGATTGCTGCCTCGGTTACCTTATGGCCGTTCTGCTGTGAGTCAAAGATTTTCGAATCGGACGAAAAACTGATAGTGATTTGTAACATTTAGGGCCACCTAATGACGATGGACCACACAAATTGCGTCCCGATTCAGTACATCGTCCACTAGCCGACTTGTCTCCATGGGTCTATTGCTGCCTCGGGCACCTTATGGCAGGCCTGCTGTGACTCAAAGATTTTCGAATCGGACGAAAAACTGATAGTGAATTGTAACGTTCAGGGCCTCCTAATGACGATGGAACACTCAAATTGCGTCCCGATTCAATACATCGTCCTCCAGCAAACTTGTCTCCATGCGTCTATTGCTGCCTCGGGCACCTTATGGCCGTTCTGCTGTGAGTCAAAGATTTTCGAATCGGACGAAAAACTGATAGTGAATTGTAACGTTCAGGGCCACCTAATGACGATGGATCACTCAAATTGCGTCCCGATTCAATACATCGTCCTCCAGCCGACTTGACTCCATGGGTCTATTGCTGCCTCGGGCACCTTATGGCCGTTCTGCTGTGAGTCTAGATTATCAGATGGGACAAAAAACTGATAGTGAATTGTAACGTTCAGGGCCACCTAATGACGATGGATCACTCAAATTGCGTCCCGATTCAATACATCGTCCTCCAGCAGACTTGAATCCATGGGCACCTTATGGCCGTTCTGCTGTGAGTCTAGATTATCGAATGGGACAAAAAACTGATAGTGAATTGTAACGTTCAGGGCCTCCTAATGACGATGGATCACTCAAATTGCGTCCCGATTCAATACATCGTCCTCCAGCAGACTTGTCTCCATGGGTCTATTGCTGCCTCGGGCACCTTATGGCCGTTCTGCTGTGAGTCTAGTTTATCGAATGGGACGAAAAACTGATAGTGAATTGTAACGTTCAGGGCCACCTAATGACGATGGATCACTGAAATTGCGTCCCGATTCAATACATCGTCCTCCAGCCGACTTGACTCCATGGGTCTATTGCTGCCTCGGGCACCTTATGGCCGTTCTGCTGTGAGTCTAGATTATACGTAGAATGGGATGAAAAACTGATAGTGAATTGTAACGTTCAGGGCCACCTAATGACGATGGATCACTCAAATTGCGTCCCGATTCAATACATCGTCCCCAGCCGACTTGTCTCCATGGGTCTATTGCTGCCTCGGGCACCTTATGGCCGTTCTGCTGTGAGTCTAGATTATCGAATGGGACGAAAAACTGATGGTGAATTGTAACGTTCAGGGCCACCTAATGACGATGGATCACTCAAATTGCGTCCCGATTCAATACATCGTCCCCAGCCGACTTGTCTCCATGGGTCTATTGCTGCCTCGGGCATCTTATGGCCGTTCTGCTGTGAGTCAAAGATTTTCGAATCGGACGAAAAACTGATAGTGATTTGTAACATTCAGGGCCACCTAATGACGATGGACCTCACAAATTGCGTCCCGATTCAGTACATCGTCCACTAGCCGACATGATTCCATGGGACTATTGCTGCCTCGGGCACCTTATGGCCGTTTTGCTGTGAGTCTACATTATCGAATGGGACAAAAAACTAATAGTGAATTGTAACGTTCAGGGCCTCCTAATGACGATGGATGACTGAAATTGCGTCCCGATTCAATACATCGTCCTCCAGCAGATTTGTCTCCATGGGTCTATTGCTGCCTCGGGCACCTTATGGCCGTTCTGCTGTGAGTCAAAGATTTTCGAATCGGACGAAAAACTGATAGTGAATTGTAACTTTCAGGGCCACCTAATGCCGATGGATCGCTCAAATTGTGTCCCGATTCAATACATCGTCCTCCAGCAGACATGTCTCCATGGGTCGATTGCTGCCTCGGGCACCTTATGGCCGTTCTGCTGTGAGTCAAAGATTTTCGAATCGGACGAAAAACTGATAGTGATTTGTAACATTTAGGGCCACCTAATGACGATGGACCACACAAATTGCGTCCCGATTCAGTACATCGTCCACTAGCCGACTTGTCTCCATGGGTCTATTGCTGCCTCGGGCACCTTATGGCAGGCCTGCTGTGACTCAAAGATTTTCGAATCGGACGAAAAACTGATAGTGAATTGTAACGTTCAGGGCCTCCTAATGACGATGGAACACTCAAATTGCGTCCCGATTCAATACATCGTCCTCCAGCAAACTTGTCTCCATGCGTCTATTGCTGCCTCGGGCACCTTATGGCCGTTCTGCTGTGAGTCAAAGATTTTCGAATCGGACGAAAAACTGATAGTGAATTGTAACGTTCAGGGCCACCTAATGACGATGGATCACTCAAATTGCGTCCCGATTCAATACATCGTCCTCCAGCCGACTTGACTCCATGGGTCTATTGCTGCCTCGGGCACCTTATGGCCGTTCTGCTGTGAGTCTAGATTATCAGATGGGACAAAAAACTGATAGTGAATTGTAACGTTCAGGGCCTCCTAATGACGATGGATCACTCAAATTGCGTCCCGATTCAATACATCGTCCTCCAGCAGACTTGAATCCATGGGCACCTTATGGCCGTTCTGCTGTGAGTCTAGATTATCGAATGGGACAAAAAACTGATAGTGAATTGTAACGTTCAGGGCCTCCTAATGACGATGGATCACTCAAATTGCGTCCCGATTCAATACATCGTCCTCCAGCAGACTTGTCTCCATGGGTCTATTGCTGCCTCGGGCACCTTATGGCCGTTCTGCTGTGAGTCTAGATTATCGAATGGGACGAAAAA
This sequence comes from Schistocerca cancellata, assembly GCF_023864275.1. Lineage (NCBI taxonomy): Eukaryota > Metazoa > Arthropoda > Insecta > Orthoptera > Acrididae > Schistocerca > Schistocerca cancellata. The sequence goes on from NC_064627.1 coordinate 2,810,503, forward strand.
CTGATAGTGAATTGTAACGTTCAGGGCCACCTAATGACGATGGATCACTGAAATTGCGTCCCGATTCAATACATCGTCCTCCAGCCGACTTGACTCCATGGGTCTATTGCTGCCTCGGGCACCTTATGGCCGTTCTGCTGTGAGTCTAGATTATACGTAGAATGGGATGAAAAACTGATAGTGAATTGTAACGTTCAGGGCCACCTAATGACGATGGATCACTCAAATTGCGTCCCGATTCAATACATCGTCCCCAGCCGACTTGTCTCCATGGGTCTATTGCTGCCTCGGTCACCTTATGGCCGTTCTGCTGTGAGTCTAGATTATCGAATGGGACGAAAAACTGATGGTGAATTGTAACGTTCAGGGCCACCTAATGACGATGGATCACTCAAATTGCGTCCCGATTCAATACATCGTCCCCAGCCGACTTGTCTCCATGGGTCTATTGCTGCCTCGGGCATTTTATGGCCGTTCTGCTGTGAGTCAAAGATTTTCGAATCGGACGAAAAACTGATAGTGATTTGTAACATTTAGGGCCACCTAATGACGATGGACCACACAAATTGCGTCCCGATTCAGTACATCGTCCACTAGCCGACTTGTCTCCATGGGTCTATTGCTGCCTCGGGCACCTTATGGCAGGCCTGCTGTGACTCAAAGATTTTCGAATCGGACGAAAAACTGATAGTGAATTGTAACGTTCAGGGCCTCCTAATGACGATGGAACACTCAAATTGCGTCCCGATTCAATACATCGTCCTCCAGCAAACTTGTCTCCATGCGTCTATTGCTGCCTCGGGCACCTTATGGCCGTTCTGCTGTGAGTCAAAGATTTTCGAATCGGACGAAAAACTGATAGTGAATTGTAACGTTCAGGGCCACCTAATGACGATGGATCACTCAAATTGCGTCCCGATTCAATACATCGTCCTCCAGCCGACTTGACTCCATGGGTCTATTGCTGCCTCGGGCACCTTATGGCCGTTCTGCTGTGAGTCTAGATTATCAGATGGGACAAAAAACTGATAGTGAATTGTAACGTTCAGGGCCTCCTAATGACGATGGATCACTCAAATTGCGTCCCGATTCAATACATCGTCCTCCAGCAGACTTGAATCCATGGGCACCTTATGGCCGTTCTGCTGTGAGTCTAGATTATCGAATGGGACAAAAAACTGATAGTGAATTGTAACGTTCAGGGCCTCCTAATGACGATGGATCACTCAAATTGCGTCCCGATTCAATACATCGTCCTCCAGCAGACTTGTCTCCATGGGTCTATTGCTGCCTCGGGCACCTTATGGCCGTTCTGCTGTGAGTCTAGATTATCGAATGGGACGAAAAACTGATAGTGAATTGTAACGTTCAGGGCCACCTAATGACGATGGATCACTGAAATTGCGTCCCGATTCAATACATCGTCCTCCAGCCGACTTGACTCCATGGGTCTATTGCTGCCTCGGGCACCTTATGGCCGTTCTGCTGTGAGTCTAGATTATACGTAGAATGGGATGAAAAACTGATAGTGAATTGTAACGTTCAGGGCCACCTAATGACGATGGATCACTCAAATTGCGTCCCGATTCAATACATCGTCCCCAGCCGACTTGTCTCCATGGGTCTATTGCTGCCTCGGGCACCTTATGGCCGTTCTGCTGTGAGTCTAGATTATCGAATGGGACGAAAAACTGATGGTGAATTGTAACGTTCAGGGCCACCTAATGACGATGGATCACTCAAATTGCGTCCCGATTCAATACATCGTCCCCAGCCGACTTGTCTCCATGGGTCTATTGCTGCCTCGGGCATTTTATGGCCGTTCTGCTGTGAGTCAAAGATTTTCGAATCGGACGAAAAACTGATAGTGATTTGTAACATTCAGGGCCACCTAATGACGATGGACCTCACAAATTGCGTCCCGATTCAGTACATCGTCCACTAGCCGACTTGATTCCATGGGACTATTGCTGCCTCGGGCACCTTATGGCCGTTCTGCTGTGAGTCTAGATTATAGAATGGGATGAAAAACTGATAGTGAATTGTAACGTTCAGGGCTACCTAATGACGATGGATCACTCAAATTGCGTCCCGATTCAATACATCGTCCTCCAGCAGACTTGTCTCCATGGGTCTATTGCTGCCTCGGGCACCTTATGGCAGGCCTGCTGTGACTCATAGATTTTAGAATCGGACGAAAAACTGATAGTGAATTGTAACGTTCAGGGCCTCCTAATGACGATGGAACACTCAAATTGCGTCCCGATTCAATACATCGTCCTCCAGCAGACTTGTCTCCATGCGGATATTGCTGCCTCGGGCACCTTATGGCCGTTCTGCTGTGAGTCAAAGATTTTCGAATCGGACGAAAAACGTTCAGGGCCACCTAATGACGATGGATCACTCAAATTGCGTCCCGATTCAATACATCGTTCTCCGGCCGACTTGACTCCATGGGTCTATTGCTGCCTCGGGCACCTTATGGCCGTTTTGCTGTGAGTCTACATTATCGAATGGGACAAAAAACTGATAGTGAATTGTAACGTTCAGGGCCTCCTAATGACGATGGATGACTCAAATTGCGTCCCGATTCAATACATCGTCCTCCAGCAGATTTGTCTCCATGGGTCTATTGCTGCCTCGGGCACCTTATGGCCGTTCTGCTGTGAGTCTAGATTATAGAATGGGACGAAAAACTGATAGTGAATTGTAACATTCAGGGCCTCCTAATGACGATGGATCACTCAAATTGCGTCCCGATTCAATACATCGTCCTCCAGCCGACTTGACTCCATGGGTCTATTGCTGCCTCGGGCACCTTATGGCCGTTCTGCTGTGAATCTAGACTATCGAATGGGACGAAAAACTGATAGTGAATTGTAACGTTCAGGGCCACCTAATGACGATGGATCACTCAAATTGTGTCCCGATTCAATACATCGTCCCCAGCCGACTTGTCTCCATGGGTCTATTGCTGCCTCGGGCACCTTATGGCCGTCCTGCTGTGAGTCTAGATTATCGAATGGGACGAAAAACTGATAGTGAATTGTAACGTTCAGGGCCACCTAATGACGATGGATCACTCAAATTGCGTCCTGATACAATACATCGTCCTCCAGCCGACTTGACTTCATGGGTCTATTGCTGCCTCGGGCACCTTATGGCCGTTCTGCTGTAAGTCAAAGATTTTCGAATCGGACGAAAAACTGATAGTGAATTGTAACTTTCAGGGCCACCTAATGCCGATGGATCACTCAAATTGCGTCCCGATTCAATACATCGTCCTCCAGCAGACTTGTCTCCATGGGTCGATTGCTGCCTCGGGCACCTTATGGCCGTTCTGCTGTGAGTCAAAGATTTTCGAATCGGACGAAAAACTGATAGTGATTTGTAACATTTAGGGCCACCTAATGACGATGGACCACACAAATTGCGTCCCGATTCAGTACATCGTCCACTAGCCGACTTGTCTCCATGGGTCTATTGCTGCCTCGGGCACCTTATGGCAGGCCTGCTGTGACTCAAAGATATTCGAATCGGACGAAAAACTGATAGTGAATTGTAACGTTCAGGGCCTCCTAATGACGATGGAACACTCAAATTGCGTCCCGATTCAATACATCGTCCTCCAGCAAACTTGTCCCCATGCGTCTATTGCTGCCTCGGGCACCTTATGGCCGTTCTGCTGTGAGTCAAAGATTTTCGAATCGGACGAAAAACTGATAGTGAATTGTAACGTTCAGGGCCACCTACTGACGATGGATCACTCAAATTGCGTCCCGATTCAATACATCGTCCTCCAGCCGACTTGACTCCATGGGTCTATTGCTGCCTCGGGAACCTTATGGCCGTTCTGCTGTGAGTCTAGATTATCAGATGGGACAAAAAACTGATAGTGAATTGTAACGTTCAGGGCCTCCTAATGACGATGGATCACTCAAATTGCGTCCCGATTCAATACATCGTCCTCCAGCAGACTTGAATCCATGGGCACCTTATGGCCGTTCTGCTGTGAGTCTAGATTATCGAATGGGACAAAAAACTGATAGTGAATTGTAACGTTCAGGGCCTCCTAATGACGATGGATCACTCAAATTGCGTCCCGATTCAATACATCGTCCTCCAGCAGACTTGTCTCCATGGGTCTATTGCTGCCTCGGGCACCTTATGGCCGTTCTGCTGTGAGTCTAGATTATCGAATGGGACGAAAAACTGATAGTGAATTGTAACGTTCAGGGCCACCTAATGACGATGGATCACTGAAATTGCGTCCCGATTCAATACATCGTCCTCCAGCCGACTTGACTCCATGGGTCTATTGCTGCCTCGGGCACCTTATGGCCGTTCTGCTGTGAGTCTAGATTATCGAATGGGACGAAAAACTGATAGTGAATTGTAACATTCAGGGCCACCTAATGACGATGGACCACACAAATTGCGTCCCGATTCAGTACATCGTCCTCTAGCCGACCTGACTCCATGGGTCTATTGCTGCCTCGGGCACCTTATGGCCGTTCTGCTGTGAGTCTAGATTATCGAATGGGACGAAAAACTGATGGTGAATTGTAACGTTCAGGGCCACCTAATGACGATGGATCACTCAAATTGCGTCCCGATTAAATACATCGTCCCCAGCCGGCTTGTCTCCATGGGTCTATTGCTGCCTCGGGCACCTTATGGCCGTTCTGCTGTGAGTCTAGATTATCGAATGGGACGAAAAACTGATAGTGAATTGTAACGTTCAGGGCCACCTAATGACGATGGATCACTCAAATTGCGTCCTGATTCAATACATCGTCCTCCAGCCGATTTGACTTCATGGGTCTATTGCTGCCTCGGGCACCTTACGGCCGTTCTGCTGTGAGTCAAAGATTTTCGAATCGGACGAAAAACTGATAGTGAATTGTAACTTTCAGGGCCACCTAATGCCGATGGATCATTCAAATTGCGTCCCGATTCAATACATCGTCCTCCAGCAGACTTGTCTCCATGGGTCGATTGCTGCCTCGGGCATCTTATGGCCGTTCTGCTGTGAGTCAAAGATTTTCGAATCGGACGAAAAACTGATAGTGATTTGTAACATTCAGGGCCACCTAATGACGATGGACCTCACAAATTGCGTCCCGATTCAGTACATCGTCCACTAGCCGACTTGATTCCATGGGACTATTGCTGCCTCGGGCACCTTATGGCCGTTCTGCTGTGAGTCTAGATTATAGAATGGGATGAAAAACTGATAGTGAATTGTAACGTTCAGGGCCACCTAATGACGATGGATCACTCAAATTGCGTCCCGATTCAATACATCGTCCTCCAGCAGACTTGTCTCCATGGGTCTATTGCTGCCTCGGGCACCTTATGGCAGGCCTGCTGTGACTCATAGATTTTAGAATCGGACGAAAAACTGATAGTGAATTGTAACGTTCAGGGCCTCCTAATGACGATGGAACACTCAAATTGCGTCCCGATTCAATACATCGTCCTCCAGCAGACTTGTCTCCATGCGGATATTGCTGCCTCGGGCACCTTATGGCCGTTCTGCTGTGAGTCAAAGATTTTCGAATCGGACGAAAAACGTTCAGGGCCACCTAATGACGATGGATCACTCAAATTGCGTCCCGATTCAATACATCGTTCTCCGGCCGACTTGACTCCATGGGTCTATTGCTGCCTCGGGCACCTTATGGCCGTTTTGCTGTGAGTCTACATTATCGAATGGGACAAAAAACTGATAGTGAATTGTAACGTTCAGGGCCTCCTAATGACGATGGATGACTCAAATTGCGTCCCGATTCAATACATCGTCCTCCAGCAGATTTGTCTCCATGGGTCTATTGCTGCCTCGGGCACCTTATGGCCGTTCTGCTGTGAGTCTAGATTATAGAATGGGACGAAAAACTGATAGTGAATTGTAACATTCAGGGCCTCCTAATGACGATGGATCACTCAAATTGCGTCCCGATTCAATACATCGTCCTCCAGCCGACTTGACTCCATGGGTCTATTGCTGCCTCGGGCACCTTATGGCCGTTCTGCTGTGAATCTAGACTATCGAATGGGACGAAAAACTGATAGTGAATTGTAACGTTCAGGGCCACCTAATGACGATGGATCACTCAAATTGTGTCCCGATTCAATACATCGTCCCCAGCCGACTTGTCTCCATGGGTCTATTGCTGCCTCGGGCACCTTATGGCCGTCCTGCTGTGAGTCTAGATTATCGAATGGGACGAAAAACTGATAGTGAATTGTAACGTTCAGGGCCACCTAATGACGATGGATCACTCAAATTGCGTCCTGATACAATACATCGTCCTCCAGCCGACTTGACTTCATGGGTCTATTGCTGCCTCGGGCACCTTATGGCCGTTCTGCTGTGAGTCAAAGATTTTCGAATCGGACGAAAAACTGATAGTGAATTGTAACTTTCAGGGCCACCTAATGCCGATGGATCACTCAAATTGCGTCCCGATTCAATACATCGTCCTCCAGCAGACTTGTCTCCATGGGTCGATTGCTGCCTCGGGCACCTTATGGCCGTTCTGCTGTGAGTCAAAGATTTTCGAATCGGACGAAAAACTGATAGTGATTTGTAACATTTAGGGCCACCTAATGACGATGGACCACACAAATTGCGTCCCGATTCAGTACATCGTCCACTAGCCGACTTGTCTCCATGGGTCTATTGCTGCCTCGGGCACCTTATGGCAGGCCTGCTGTGACTCAAAGATATTCGAATCGGACGAAAAACTGATAGTGAATTGTAACGTTCAGGGCCTCCTAATGACGATGGAACACTCAAATTGCGTCCCGATTCAATACATCGTCCTCCAGCAAACTTGTCCCCATGCGTCTATTGCTGCCTCGGGCACCTTATGGCCGTTCTGCTGTGAGTCAAAGATTTTCGAATCGGACGAAAAACTGATAGTGAATTGTAACGTTCAGGGCCACCTACTGACGATGGATCACTCAAATTGCGTCCCGATTCAATACATCGTCCTCCAGCCGACTTGACTCCATGGGTCTATTGCTGCCTCGGGCACCTTATGGCCGTTCTGCTGTGAGTCTAGATTATCAGATGGGACAAAAAACTGATAGTGAATTGTAACGTTCAGGGCCTCCTAATGACGATGGATCACTCAAATTGCGTCCCGATTCAATACATCGTCCTCCAGCAGACTTGAATCCATGGGCACCTTATGGCCGTTCTGCTGTGAGTCTAGATTATCGAATGGGACAAAAAACTGATAGTGAATTGTAACGTTCAGGGCCTCCTAATGACGATGGATCACTCAAATTGCGTCCCGATTCAATACATCGTCCTCCAGCAGACTTGTCTCCATGGGTCTATTGCTGCCTCGGGCACCTTATGGCCGTTCTGCTGTGAGTCTAGATTATCGAATGGGACGAAAAACTGATAGTGAATTGTAACGTTCAGGGCCACCTAATGACGATGGATCACTGAAATTGCGTCCCGATTCAATACATCGTCCTCCAGCCGACTTGACTCCATGGGTCTATTGCTGCCTCGGGCACCTTATGGCCGTTCTGCTGTGAGTCTAGATTATCGAATGGGACGAAAAACTGATAGTGAATTGTAACATTCAGGGCCACCTAATGACGATGGACCACACAAATTGCGTCCCGATTCAGTACATCGTCCTCTAGCCGACCTGACTCCATGGGTCTATTGCTGCCTCGGGCACCTTATGGCCGTTCTGCTGTGAGTCTAGATTATCGAATGGGACGAAAAACTGATGGTGAATTGTAACGTTCAGGGCCACCTAATGACGATGGATCACTCAAATTGCGTCCCGATTAAATACATCGTCCCCAGCCGGCTTGTCTCCATGGGTCTATTGCTGCCTCGGGCACCTTATGGCCGTTCTGCTGTGAGTCTAGATTATCGAATGGGACGAAAAACTGATAGTGAATTGTAACGTTCAGGGCCACCTAATGACGATGGATCACTCAAATTGCGTCCTGATTCAATACATCGTCCTCCAGCCGATTTGACTTCATGGGTCTATTGCTGCCTCGGGCACCTTACGGCCGTTCTGCTGTGAGTCAAAGATTTTCGAATCGGACGAAAAACTGATAGTGAATTGTAACTTTCAGGGCCACCTAATGCCGATGGATCATTCAAATTGCGTCCCGATTCAATACATCGTCCTCCAGCAGACTTGTCTCCATGGGTCGATTGCTGCCTCGGGCATCTTATGGCCGTTCTGCTGTGAGTCAAAGATTTTCGAATCGGACGAAACACTGATAGTGATTTGTAACATTCAGGGCCACCTAATGACGATGGACCTCACAAATTGCGTCCCGATTCAGTACATCGTCCACTAGCCGACTTGATTCCATGGGACTATTGCTGCCTCGGGCACCTTATGGCCGTTCTGCTGTGAGTCTAGATTATAGAATGGGATGAAAAACTGATAGTGAATTGTAACGTTCAGGGCCACCTAATGACGATGGATCACTCAAATTGCGTCCCGATTCAATACATCGTCCTCCAGCAGACTTGTCTCCATGGGTCTATTGCTGCCTCGGGCACCTTATGGCAGGCCTGCTGTGACTCATAGATTTTAGAATCGGACGAAAAACTGATAGTGAATTGTAACGTTCAGGGCCTCCTAATGACGATGGAACACTCAAATTGCGTCCCGATTCAATACATCGTCCTCCAGCAGACTTGTCTCCATGCGGATATTGCTGCCTCGGGCACCTTATGGCCGTTCTGCTGTGAGTCAAAGATTTTCGAATCGGACGAAAAACGTTCAGGGCCACCTAATGACGATGGATCACTCAAATTGCGTCCCGATTCAATACATCGTTCTCCGGCCGACTTGACTCCATGGGTCTATTGCTGCCTCGGGCACCTTATGGCCGTTTTGCTGTGAGTCTACATTATCGAATGGGACAAAAAACTGATAGTGAATTGTAACGTTCAGGGCCTCCTAATGACGATGGATGACTCAAATTGCGTCCCGATTCAATACATCGTCCTCCAGCAGATTTGTCTCCATGGGTCTATTGCTGCCTCGGGCACCTTATGGCCGTTCTGCTGTGAGTCAAAGATTTTCGAATCGGACGAAAAACTGATAGTGAATTGTAACTTTCAGGGCCACCTAATGCCGATGGATCACTCAAATTGCGTCCCGATTCAATACATCGTCCTCCAGCAGACTTGTCTCCATGGGTCGATTGCTGCCTCGGGCACCTTATGGCCGTTCTGCTGTGAGTCAAAGATTTTCGAATCGGACGAAAATCTGATAGTGATTTGTAACATTTAGGGCCACCTAATGACGATGGACCACACAAATTGCGTCCCGATTCACTACATCGTCCACTAGCCGACTTGTCTCCATGGGTCTATTGCTGCCTCGGGCACCTTATGGCAGGCCTGCTGTGACTCAAAGATTTTCGAATCGGACGAAAAACTGATAGTGAATTGTAACGTTGAGGGCCTCCTAATGACGATGGAACACTCAAATTGCGTCCCGATTCAATACATCGTCCTCCAGCAAACTTGTCTCCATGCGTCTATTGCTGCCTCGGGCACCTTATGGCCGTTCTGCTGTGAGTCAAAGATTTTCGAATCGGACGAAAAACTGATAATGAATTGTAACGATCAGGGCCACCTAATGACGATGGATCTCTCAAATAGCGTCCCGATTAAATACATCGTCCTCCAGCCGACTTGACTCCATGGGTCTATTGCTGCCTCGGGCACCTTATGGCCGTTCTGCTATGAGTCTAGATTATCGAATGGGACGAAAAACTGATAGTGAATTGTAACGTTCAGGGCCTCCTAATGACGATGGATCACTCAAATTGCGTCCCGATTCAATACATCGTCCTCCAGCAGAGTTGTCTCCATGGGTCGATTGCTGCCTCGGGCACCTAATGGCCGTTCTGCTGTGAGTCAAAGATTTTCGAATCGGACGAAAAACTGATAGTGAATTGTAACATTCAGGGCCACCTAATGACGATGGACCACGCAAATTGCGTCCCGATTCAATACATCGTCCTCCAGCCGAGTTGACTCCATGGGTCTATTGCTGCTTCGGGCACCTTATGGCCGTTCTGCTGTGAATCTAGATTATCGAATGGGACGAAAAACTGATAGTGAATTGTAACGTTGAGGGCCTCCTAATGACGATGGAACACTCAAATTGCGTCCCGATTCAATACATCGTCCTCCAGCAAACTTGTCTCCATGCGTCTATTGCTGCCTCGGGCACCTTATGGCCGTTCTGCTGTGAGTCAAAGATTTTCGAATCGGACGAAAAACTGATAATGAATTGTAACGATCAGGGCCACCTAATGACGATGGATCTCTCAAATAGCGTCCCGATTCAATACATCGTCCTCCAGCAGACTTGACTTCATGGGTCTATTGCTGCCTCGGGCACCTTATGGCCGTTCTGCTGTGAGTCTAGATTATACGTAGAATGGGATGAAAAACTGATAGTGAATTGTAACGTTCAGGGCCACCTAATGACGATGGATCACTCAAATTGCGTCCCGATTCAATACATCGTCCCCAGCCGACTTGTCTCCATGGGTCTATTGCTGCCTGGGGCACCTTATGGCCGTTCTGCTGTGAGTCTAGATTATCGAATGGGACGAAAAACTGATGGTGAATTGTAACGTTCAGGGCCACCTAATGACGATGGATCACTCAAATTGCGTCCCGATTCAATACATCGTCCCCAGCCGACTTGTCTCCATGGGTCTATTGCTGCCTCGGGCACCTTATGGCCGTTCTGCTGTGAGTCTAGATTATCGAATGGGACGAAAAACTGATAGTGAATTGTAACGTTCAGGGCCACCTAATGACGATGGATCACTCAAATTGCGTCCTGATTCAATACATCGTCCTCCAGCCGATTTGACTTCATGGGTCTATTGCTGCCTCGGGCACCTTCTGCTGTGAGTCACAGATTTTCGAATCGGACGAAAAACTGATAGTGAATTGTATTTTTCAGGGCCACCTAATGCCGATGGATCATTCAAATTGCGTCCCGATTCAATACATCGTCCTCCAGCAGACTTGTCTCCATGGGTCGATTGCTGCCTCGGGCACCTTATGGCCGTTCTGCTGTGAGTCAAAGATTTTCGAATCGGACGAGAAACTGATAGTGATTTGTAACATTCAGGGCCAACTAATGACGATGGACCACACAAATTGCGTCCCGATTCAGTACATCGTCCACTAGCCGACTTGATTCCATGGGACTATTGCTGCCTCGGGCACCTTATGGCCGTTCTGCTGTGAGTCAAAGAATTTCGAATCGGACGAAAAACGTTCAGGGCCACCTAATGACGATGGATCACTCAAATTGCGTCCCGATTCAATACATCGTTCTCCAGCCGACTTGACTCCATGGGTCTATTGCTGCCTCGGGCACCTTATGGCCGTTTTGCTGTGAGTCTACATTATCGAATGGGACAAAAAACTGATAGTGAATTGTAACGTTCAGGGCCTCCTAATGACGATGGATGACTCAAATTGCGTCCCGATTCAATACATCGTCCTCCAGCAGATTTGTCTCCATGGGTCTATTGCTGCCTCGGGCACCTTATGGCCGTTCTGCTGTGAGTCTAGATTATAGAATGGGACGAAAAACTGATAGTGAATTGTAACATTCAGGGCCTCCTAATGACGATGGATCACTCAAATTGCGTCCCGATTCAATACATCGTCCTCCAGCCGACTTGACTCCATGGGTCTATTGCTGCCTCGGGCACCTTATGGCCGTTCTGCTGTGAATCTAGACTATCGAATGGGACGAAAAACTGATAGTGAATTGTAACGTTCAGGGCCACCTAATGACGATGGATCACTCAAATTGTGTCCCGATTCAATACATCGTCCCCAGCCGACTTGTCTCCATGGGTCTATTGCTGCCTCGGGCACCTTATGGCCGTCCTGCTGTGAGTCTAGATTATCGAATGGGACGAAAAACTGATAGTGAATTGTAACGTTCAGGGCCACCTAATGACGATGGATCACTCAAATTGCGTCCTGATACAATACATCGTCCTCCAGCCGACTTGACTTCATGGGTCTATTGCTGCCTCGGGCACCTTATGGCCGTTCTGCTGTGAGTCAAAGATTTTCGAATCGGACGAAAAACTGATAGTGAATTGTAACTTTCAGGGCCACCTAATGCCGATGGATCACTCAAATTGCGTCCCGATTCAATACATCGTCCTCCAGCAGACTTGTCTCCATGGGTCGATTGCTGCCTCGGGCACCTTATGGCCGTTCTGCTGTGAGTCAAAGATTTTCGAATCGGACGAAAAACTGATAGTGATTTGTAACATTTAGGGCCACCTAATGACGATGGACCACACAAATTGCGTCCCGATTCAGTACATCGTCCACTAGCCGACTTGTCTCCATGGGTCTATTGCTGCCTCGGGCACCTTATGGCAGGCCTGCTGTGACTCAAAGATTTTCGAATCGGACGAAAAACTGATAGTGAATTGTAACGTTCAGGGCCACCTAATGACGATGGATCACTCAAATTGCGTCCCGATTCAATACATCGTCCTCCAGCCGACTTGACTCCATGGGTCTATTGCTGCCTCGGGCACCTTATGGCCGTTCTGCTGTGAGTCTAGATTATCAGATGGGACAAAAAACTGATAGTGAATTGTAACGTTCGGGGCCTCCTAATGACGATGGATCACTCAAATTGCGTCCCGATTCAATACATCGTCCTCCAGCAGACTTGAATCCATGGGCACCTTATGGCCATTCTGCTGTGAGTCTAGATTATCGAATGGGACAAAAAACTGATAGTGAATTGTAACGTTCAGGGCCTCCTAATGACGATGGATCACTCAAATTGCGTCCCGATTCAATACATCGTCCTCCAGCAGACTTGTCTCCATGGGTCTATTGCTGCCTCGGGCACCTTATGGCCGTTCTGCTGTGAGTCTAGATTATCGAATGGGACGAAAAACTGATAGTGAATTGTAACGTTCAGGGCCACCTAATGACGATGGATCACTGAAATTGCGTCCCGATTCAATACATCGTCCTCCAGCCGACTTGACTCCATGGGTCTATTGCTGCCTCGGGCACCTTATGGCCGTTCTGCTGTGAGTCTAGATTATCGAATGGGACGAAAAACTGATAGTGAATTGTAACATTCAGGGCCACCTAATGACGATGGACCACACAAATTGCGTCCCGATTCAGTACATCGTCCTCTAGCCGACCTGACTCCATGGGTCTATTGCTGCCTCGGGCACCTTATAGCCGTTCTGCTGTGAGTCTAGATTATCGAATGGGACGAAAAACTGATGGTGAATTGTAACGTTCAGGGCCACCTAATGACGATGGATCACTCAAATTGCGTCCCGATTCAATACATCGTCCCCAGCCGACTTGTCTCCATGGGTCTATTGCTGCCTCGGGCACCTTATGGCCGTTCTGCTGTGAGTCTAGATTATCGAATGGGACGAAAAACTGATAGTGAATTGTAACGTTCAGGGCCACCTAATGACGATGGATCACTCAAATTGCGTCCTGATTCAATACATCGTCCTCCAGCCGATTTGACTTCATGGGTCTATTGCTGCCTCGGGCACCTTACGGCCGTTCTGCTGTGAGTCAAAGATTTTCGAATCGGACGAAAAACTGATAGTGAATTGTAACTTTCAGGGCCACCTAATGCCGATGGATCATTCAAATTGCGTCCCGATTCAATACATCGTCCTCCAGCAGACTTGTCTCCATGGGTCGATTGCTGCCTCGGGCATCTTATGGCCGTTCTGCTGTGAGTCAAAGATTTTCGAATCGGACGAAAAACTGATAGTGAATTGTAACTTTCAGGGCCACCTAATGACGATGGACCTCACAAATTGCGTCCCGATTCAGTACATCGTCCACTAGCCGACTTGATTCCATGGGACTATTGCTGCCTCGGGCACCTTATGGCCGTTCTGCTGTGAGTCTAGATTATAGAATGGGATGAAAAACTGATAGTGAATTGTAACGTTCAGGGCCACCTAATGACGATGGATCACTCAAATTGCGTCCCGATTCAATACATCGTCCTCCAGCAGACTTGTCTCCATGGGTCTATTGCTGCCTCGGGCACCTTATGGCAGGCCTGCTGTGACTCATAGATTTTAGAATCGGACGAAAAACTGATAGTGAATTGTAACGTTCAGGGCCTCCTAATGACGATGGAACACTCAAATTGCGTCCCGATTCAATACATCGTCCTCCAGCAGACTTGTCTCCATGCGGATATTGCTGCCTCGGGCACCTTATGGCCGTTCTGCTGTGAGTCAAAGATTTTCGAATCGGACGAAAAACGTTCAGGGCCACCTAATGACGATGGATCACTCAAATTGCGTCCCGATTCAATACATCGTTCTCCGGCCGACTTGACTCCATGGGTCTATTGCTGCCTCGGGCACCTTATGGCCGTTTTGCTGTGAGTCTACATTATCGAATGGGACAAAAAACTGATAGTGAATTGTAACGTTCAGGGCCTCCTAATGACGATGGATGACTCAAATTGCGTCCCGATTCAATACATCGTCCTCCAGCAGATTTGTCTCCATGGGTCTATTGCTGCCTCGGGCACCTTATGGCCGTTCTGCTGTGAGTCAAAGATTTTCGAATCGGACGAAAAACTGATAGTGAATTGTAACTTTCAGGGCCACCTAATGCCGATGGATCACTCAAATTGCGTCCCGATTCAATACATCGTCCTCCAGCAGACTTGTCTCCATGGGTCGATTGCTGCCTCGGGCACCTTATGGCCGTTCTGCTGTGAGTCAAAGATTTTCGAATCGGACGAAAATCTGATAGTGATTTGTAACATTTAGGGCCACCTAATGACGATGGACCACACAAATTGCGTCCCGATTCACTACATCGTCCACTAGCCGACTTGTCTCCATGGGTCTATTGCTGCCTCGGGCACCTTATGGCAGGCCTGCTGTGACTCAAAGATTTTCGAATCGGACGAAAAACTGATAGTGAATTGTAACGTTGAGGGCCTCCTAATGACGATGGAACACTCAAATTGCGTCCCGATTCAATACATCGTCCTCCAGCAAACTTGTCTCCATGCGTCTATTGCTGCCTCGGGCACCTTATGGCCGTTCTGCTGTGAGTCAAAGATTTTCGAATCGGACGAAAAACTGATAATGAATTGTAACGATCAGGGCCACCTAATGACGATGGATCTCTCAAATAGCGTCCCGATTAAATACATCGTCCTCCAGCCGACTTGACTCCATGGGTCTATTGCTGCCTCGGGCACCTTATGGCCGTTCTGCTATGAGTCTAGATTATCGAATGGGACGAAAAACTGATAGTGAATTGTAACGTTCAGGGCCTCCTAATGACGATGGATCACTCAAATTGCGTCCCGATTCAATACATCGTCCTCCAGCAGAGTTGTCTCCATGGGTCGATTGCTGCCTCGGGCACCTAATGGCCGTTCTGCTGTGAGTCAAAGATTTTCGAATCGGACGAAAAACTGATAGTGAATTGTAACATTCAGGGCCACCTAATGACGATGGACCACGCAAATTGCGTCCCGATTCAATACATCGTCCTCCAGCCGAGTTGACTCCATGGGTCTATTGCTGCTTCGGGCACCTTATGGCCGTTCTGCTGTGAATCTAGATTATCGAATGGGACGAAAAACTGATAGTGAATTGTAACGTTGAGGGCCTCCTAATGACGATGGAACACTCAAATTGCGTCCCGATTCAATACATCGTCCTCCAGCAAACTTGTCTCCATGCGTCTATTGCTGCCTCGGGCACCTTATGGCCGTTCTGCTGTGAGTCAAAGATTTTCGAATCGGACGAAAAACTGATAATGAATTGTAACGATCAGGGCCACCTAATGACGATGGATCTCTCAAATAGCGTCCCGATTCAATACATCGTCCTCCAGCAGACTTGACTTCATGGGTCTATTGCTGCCTCGGGCACCTTATGGCCGTTCTGCTGTGAGTCTAGATTATACGTAGAATGGGATGAAAAACTGATAGTGAATTGTAACGTTCAGGGCCACCTAATGACGATGGATCACTCAAATTGCGTCCCGATTCAATACATCGTCCCCAGCCGACTTGTCTCCATGGGTCTATTGCTGCCTGGGGCACCTTATGGCCGTTCTGCTGTGAGTCTAGATTATCGAATGGGACGAAAAACTGATGGTGAATTGTAACGTTCAGGGCCACCTAATGACGATGGATCACTCAAATTGCGTCCCGATTCAATACATCGTCCCCAGCCGACTTGTCTCCATGGGTCTATTGCTGCCTCGGGCACCTTATGGCCGTTCTGCTGTGAGTCTAGATTATCGAATGGGACGAAAAACTGATAGTGAATTGTAACGTTCAGGGCCACCTAATGACGATGGATCACTCAAATTGCGTCCTGATTCAATACATCGTCCTCCAGCCGATTTGACTTCATGGGTCTATTGCTGCCTCGGGCACCTTCTGCTGTGAGTCACAGATTTTCGAATCGGACGAAAAACTGATAGTGAATTGTATTTTTCAGGGCCACCTAATGCCGATGGATCATTCAAATTGCGTCCCGATTCAATACATCGTCCTCCAGCAGACTTGTCTCCATGGGTCGATTGCTGCCTCGGGCACCTTATGGCCGTTCTGCTGTGAGTCAAAGATTTTCGAATCGGACGAGAAACTGATAGTGATTTGTAACATTCAGGGCCAACTAATGACGATGGACCACACAAATTGCGTCCCGATTCAGTACATCGTCCACTAGCCGACTTGATTCCATGGGACTATTGCTGCCTCGGGCACCTTATGGCCGTTCTGCTGTGAGTCAAAGAATTTCGAATCGGACGAAAAACGTTCAGGGCCACCTAATGACGATGGATCACTCAAATTGCGTCCCGATTCAATACATCGTTCTCCAGCCGACTTGACTCCATGGGTCTATTGCTGCCTCGGGCACCTTATGGCCGTTTTGCTGTGAGTCTACATTATCGAATGGGACAAAAAACTGATAGTGAATTGTAACGTTCAGGGCCTCCTAATGACGATGGATGACTCAAATTGCGTCCCGATTCAATACATCGTCCTCCAGCAGATTTGTCTCCATGGGTCTATTGCTGCCTCGGGCACCTTATGGCCGTTCTGCTGTGAGTCTAGATTATAGAATGGGACGAAAAACTGATAGTGAATTGTAACATTCAGGGCCTCCTAATGACGATGGATCACTCAAATTGCGTCCCGATTCAATACATCGTCCTCCAGCCGACTTGACTCCATGGGTCTATTGCTGCCTCGGGCACCTTATGGCCGTTCTGCTGTGAATCTAGACTATCGAATGGGACGAAAAACTGATAGTGAATTGTAACGTTCAGGGCCACCTAATGACGATGGATCACTCAAATTGTGTCCCGATTCAATACATCGTCCCCAGCCGACTTGTCTCCATGGGTCTATTGCTGCCTCGGGCACCTTATGGCCGTCCTGCTGTGAGTCTAGATTATCGAATGGGACGAAAAACTGATAGTGAATTGTAACGTTCAGGGCCACCTAATGACGATGGATCACTCAAATTGCGTCCTGATACAATACATCGTCCTCCAGCCGACTTGACTTCATGGGTCTATTGCTGCCTCGGGCACCTTATGGCCGTTCTGCTGTGAGTCAAAGATTTTCGAATCGGACGAAAAACTGATAGTGAATTGTAACTTTCAGGGCCACCTAATGCCGATGGATCACTCAAATTGCGTCCCGATTCAATACATCGTCCTCCAGCAGACTTGTCTCCATGGGTCGATTGCTGCCTCGGGCACCTTATGGCCGTTCTGCTGTGAGTCAAAGATTTTCGAATCGGACGAAAAACTGATAGTGATTTGTAACATTTAGGGCCACCTAATGACGATGGACCACACAAATTGCGTCCCGATTCAGTACATCGTCCACTAGCCGACTTGTCTCCATGGGTCTATTGCTGCCTCGGGCACCTTATGGCAGGCCTGCTGTGACTCAAAGATTTTCGAATCGGACGAAAAACTGATAGTGAATTGTAACGTTCAGGGCCACCTAATGACGATGGATCACTCAAATTGCGTCCCGATTCAATACATCGTCCTCCAGCCGACTTGACTCCATGGGTCTATTGCTGCCTCGGGCACCTTATGGCCGTTCTGCTGTGAGTCTAGATTATCAGATGGGACAAAAAACTGATAGTGAATTGTAACGTTCGGGGCCTCCTAATGACGATGGATCACTCAAATTGCGTCCCGATTCAATACATCGTCCTCCAGCAGACTTGAATCCATGGGCACCTTATGGCCATTCTGCTGTGAGTCTAGATTATCGAATGGGACAAAAAACTGATAGTGAATTGTAACGTTCAGGGCCTCCTAATGACGATGGATCACTCAAATTGCGTCCCGATTCAATACATCGTCCTCCAGCAGACTTGTCTCCATGGGTCTATTGCTGCCTCGGGCACCTTATGGCCGTTCTGCTGTGAGTCTAGATTATCGAATGGGACGAAAAACTGATAGTGAATTGTAACGTTCAGGGCCACCTAATGACGATGGATCACTGAAATTGCGTCCCGATTCAATACATCGTCCTCCAGCCGACTTGACTCCATGGGTCTATTGCTGCCTCGGGCACCTTATGGCCGTTCTGCTGTGAGTCTAGATTATCGAATGGGACGAAAAACTGATAGTGAATTGTAACATTCAGGGCCACCTAATGACGATGGACCACACAAATTGCGTCCCGATTCAGTACATCGTCCTCTAGCCGACCTGACTCCATGGGTCTATTGCTGCCTCGGGCACCTTATAGCCGTTCTGCTGTGAGTCTAGATTATCGAATGGGACGAAAAACTGATGGTGAATTGTAACGTTCAGGGCCACCTAATGACGATGGATCACTCAAATTGCGTCCCGATTCAATACATCGTCCCCAGCCGACTTGTCTCCATGGGTCTATTGCTGCCTCGGGCACCTTATGGCCGTTCTGCTGTGAGTCTAGATTATCGAATGGGACGAAAAACTGATAGTGAATTGTAACGTTCAGGGCCACCTAATGACGATGGATCACTCAAATTGCGTCCTGATTCAATACATCGTCCTCCAGCCGATTTGACTTCATGGGTCTATTGCTGCCTCGGGCACCTTACGGCCGTTCTGCTGTGAGTCAAAGATTTTCGAATCGGACGAAAAACTGATAGTGAATTGTAACTTTCAGGGCCACCTAATGCCGATGGATCATTCAAATTGCGTCCCGATTCAATACATCGTCCTCCAG
Source organism: Schistocerca cancellata (assembly GCF_023864275.1). Classification (NCBI taxonomy): domain Eukaryota; kingdom Metazoa; phylum Arthropoda; class Insecta; order Orthoptera; family Acrididae; genus Schistocerca; species Schistocerca cancellata. The sequence goes on from NC_064627.1 coordinate 2,829,813, forward strand.
CAGACTTGTCTCCATGGGTCGATTGCTGCCTCGGGCATCTTATGGCCGTTCTGCTGTGAGTCAAAGATTTTCGAATCGGACGAAAAACTGATAGTGATTTGTAACATTCAGGGCCACCTAATGACGATGGACCTCACAAATTGCGTCCCGATTCAGTACATCGTCCACTAGCCGACTTGATTCCATGGGACTATTGCTGCCTCGGGCACCTTATGGCCGTTCTGCTGTGAGTCTAGATTATAGAATGGGATGAAAAACTGATAGTGAATTGTAACGTTCAGGGCCACCTAATGACGATGGATCACTCAAATTGCGTCCCGATTCAATACATCGTCCTCCAGCAGACTTGTCTCCATGGGTCTATTGCTGCCTCGGGCACCTTATGGCAGGCCTGCTGTGACTCATAGATTTTAGAATCGGACGAAAAACTGATAGTGAATTGTAACGTTCAGGGCCTCCTAATGACGATGGAACACTCAAATTGCGTCCCGATTCAATACATCGTCCTCCAGCAGACTTGTCTCCATGCGGATATTGCTGCCTCGGGCACCTTATGGCCGTTCTGCTGTGAGTCAAAGATTTTCGAATCGGACGAAAAACGTTCAGGGCCACCTAATGACGATGGATCACTCAAATTGCGTCCCGATTCAATACATCGTTCTCCGGCCGACTTGACTCCATGGGTCTATTGCTGCCTCGGGCACCTTATGGCCGTTTTGCTGTGAGTCTACATTATCGAATGGGACAAAAAACTGATAGTGAATTGTAACGTTCAGGGCCTCCTAATGACGATGGATGACTCAAATTGCGTCCCGATTCAATACATCGTCCTCCAGCAGATTTGTCTCCATGGGTCTATTGCTGCCTCGGGCACCTTATGGCCGTTCTGCTGTGAGTCTAGATTATAGAATGGGACGAAAAACTGATAGTGAATTGTAACATTCAGGGCCTCCTAATGACGATGGATCACTCAAATTGCGTCCCGATTCAATACATCGTCCTCCAGCCGACTTGACTCCATGGGTCTATTGCTGCCTCGGGCACCTTATGGCCGTTCTGCTGTGAATCTAGACTATCGAATGGGACGAAAAACTGATAGTGAATTGTAACGTTCAGGGCCACCTAATGACGATGGATCACTCAAATTGTGTCCCGATTCAATACATCGTCCCCAGCCGACTTGTCTCCATGGGTCTATTGCTGCCTCGGGCACCTTATGGCCGTCCTGCTGTGAGTCTAGATTATCGAATGGGACGAAAAACTGATAGTGAATTGTAACGTTCAGGGCCACCTAATGACGATGGATCACTCAAATTGCGTCCTGATACAATACATCGTCCTCCAGCCGACTTGATTTCATGGGTCTATTGCTGCCTCGGGCACCTTATGGCCGTTCTGCTGTGAGTCAAAGATTTTCGAATCGGACGAAAAACTGATAGTGAATTGTAACTTTCAGGGCCACCTAATGCCGATGGATCACTCAAATTGCGTCCCGATTCAATACATCGTCCTCCAGCAGACTTGTCTCCATGGGTCGATTGCTGCCTCGGGCACCTTATGGCCGTTCTGCTGTGAGTCAAAAATTTTCGAATCGGACGAAAAACTGATAGTGATTTGTAACATTTAGGGCCACCTAATGACGATGGACCACACAAATTGCGTCCCGATTCAGTACATCGTCCACTAGCCGACTTGTCTCCATGGGTCTATTGCTGCCTCGGGCACCTTATGGCAGGCCTGCTGTGACTCAAAGATTTTCGAATCGGACGAAAAACTGATAGTGAATTGTAACGTTCAGGGCCTCCTAATGACGATGGATCACTCAAATTGCGTCCCGATTCAATACATCGTCCTCCAGCAGACTTGAATCCATGGGCACCTTATGGCCGTTCTGCTGTGAGTCTAGATTATCGAATGGGACAAAAAACTGATAGTGAATTGTAACGTTCAGGGCCTCCTAATGACGATGGATCACTCAAATTGCGTCCCGATTCAATACATCGTCCTCCAGCAGACTTGTCTCCATGGGTCTATTGCTGCCTCGGGCACCTTATGGCCGTTCTGCTGTGAGTCTAGATTATCGAATGGGACGAAAAACTGATAGTGAATTGTAACGTTCAGGGCCACCTAATGACGATGGATCACTGAAATTGCGTCCCGATTCAATACATCGTCCTCCAGCCGACTTGACTCCATGGGTCTATTGCTGCCTCGGGCACCTTATGGCCGTTCTGCTGTGAGTCTAGATTATCGAATGGGACGAAAAACTGATAGTGAATTGTAACATTCAGGGCCACCTAATGACGATGGACCACACAAATTGCGTCCCGATTCAGTACATCGTCCTCTAGCCGACCTGACTCCATGGGTCTATTGCTGCCTCGGGCACCTTATAGCCGTTCTGCTGTGAGTCTAGATTATCGAATGGGACGAAAAACTGATGGTGAATTGTAACGTTCAGGGCCACCTAATGACGATGGATCACTCAAATTGCGTCCCGATTCAATACATCGTCCCCAGCCGACTTGTCTCCATGGGTCTATTGCTGCCTCGGGCACCTTATGGCCGTTCTGCTGTGAGTCTAGATTATCGAATGGGACGAAAAACTGATAGTGAATTGTAACGTTCAGGGCCACCTAATGACGATGGATCACTCAAATTGCGTCCTGATTCAATACATCGTCCTCCAGCCTATTTGACTTCATGGGTCTATTGCTGCCTCGGGCACCTTACGGCCGTTCTGCTGTGAGTCAAAGATTTTCGAATCGGACGAAAAACTGATAGTGAATTGTAACTTTCAGGGCCACCTAATGCCGATGGATCATTCAAATTGCGTCCCGATTCAATACATCGTCCTCCAGCAGACTTGTCTCCATGGGTCGATTGCTGCCTCGGGCATCTTATGGCCGTTCTGCTGTGAGTCAAAGATTTTCGAATCGGACGAAAAACTGATAGTGATTTGTAACATTCAGGGCCACCTAATGACGATGGACCTCACAAATTGCGTCCCGATTCAGTACATCGTCCACTAGCCGACTTGATTCCATGGGACTATTGCTGCCTCGGGCACCTTATGGCCGTTCTGCTGTGAGTCTAGATTATAGAATGGGATGAAAAACTGATAGTGAATTGTAACGTTCAGGGCCACCTAATGACGATGGATCACTCAAATTGCGTCCCGATTCAATACATCGTCCTCCAGCAGACTTGTCTCCATGGGTCTATTGCTGCCTCGGGCACCTTATGGCAGGCCTGCTGTGACTCATAGATTTTAGAATCGGACGAAAAACTGATAGTGAATTGTAACGTTCAGGGCCTCCTAATGACGATGGAACACTCAAATTGCGTCCCGATTCAATACATCGTCCTCCAGCAGACTTGTCTCCATGCGGATATTGCTGCCTCGGGCACCTTATGGCCGTTCTGCTGTGAGTCAAAGATTTTCGAATCGGACGAAAAACGTTCAGGGCCACCTAATGACGATGGATCACTCAAATTGCGTCCCGATTCAATACATCGTTCTCCGGCCGACTTGACTCCATGGGTCTATTGCTGCCTCGGGCACCTTATGGCCGTTTTGCTGTGAGTCTACATTATCGAATGGGACAAAAAACTGATAGTGAATTGTAACGTTCAGGGCCTCCTAATGACGATGGATGACTCAAATTGCGTCCCGATTCAATACATCGTCCTCCAGCAGATTTGTCTCCATGGGTCTATTGCTGCCTCGGGCACCTTATGGCCGTTCTGCTGTGAGTCTAGATTATAGAATGGGACGAAAAACTGATAGTGAATTGTAACATTCAGGGCCTCCTAATGACGATGGATCACTCAAATTGCGTCCCGATTCAATACATCGTCCTCCAGCCGACTTGTCTCCATGGGTCTATTGCTGCCTCGGGCACCTTATGGCCGTTCTGCTGTGAATCTAGACTATCGAATGGGACGAAAAACTGATAGTGAATTGTAACGTTCAGGGCCACCTAATGACGATGGATCACTCAAATTGTGTCCCGATTCAATACATCGTCCCCAGCCGACTTGTCTCCATGGGTCTATTGCTGCCTCGGGCACCTTATGGCCGTCCTGCTGTGAGTCTAGATTATCGAATGGGACGAAAAACTGATAGTGAATTGTAACGTTCAGGGCCACCTAATGACGATGGATCACTCAAATTGCGTCCTGATACAATACATCGTCCTCCAGCCGACTTGATTTCATGGGTCTATTGCTGCCTCGGGCACCTTATGGCCGTTCTGCTGTGAGTCAAAGATTTTCGAATCGGACGAAAAACTGATAGTGAATTGTAACTTTCAGGGCCACCTAATGCCGATGGATCACTCAAATTGCGTCCCGATTCAATACATCGTCCTCCAGCAGACTTGTCTCCATGGGTCGATTGCTGCCTCGGGCACCTTATGGCCGTTCTGCTGTGAGTCAAAGATTTTCGAATCGGACGAAAAACTGATAGTGATTTGTAACATTTAGGGCCACCTAATGACGATGGACCACACAAATTGCGTCCCGATTCAGTACATCGTCCACTAGCCGACTTGTCTCCATGGGTCTATTGCTGCCTCGGGCACCTTATGGCAGGCCTGCTGTGACTCAAAGATTTTCGAATCGGACGAAAAACTGATAGTGAATTGTAACGTTCAGGGCCTCCTAATGACGATGGATCACTCAAATTGCGTCCCGATTCAATACATCGTCCTCCAGCAGACTTGAATCCATGGGCACCTTATGGCCGTTCTGCTGTGAGTCTAGATTATCGAATGGGACAAAAAACTGATAGTGAATTGTAACGTTCAGGGCCTCCTAATGACGATGGATCACTCAAATTGCGTCCCGATTCAATACATCGTCCTCCAGCAGACTTGTCTCCATGGGTCTATTGCTGCCTCGGGCACCTTATGGCCGTTCTGCTGTGAGTCTAGATTATCGAATGGGACGAAAAACTGATAGTGAATTGTAACGTTCAGGGCCACCTAATGACGATGGATCACTGAAATTGCGTCCCGATTCAATACATCGTCCTCCAGCCGACTTGACTCCATGGGTCTATTGCTGCCTCGGGCACCTTATGGCCGTTCTGCTGTGAGTCTAGATTATCGAATGGGACGAAAAACTGTTGGTGAATTGTAACATTCAGGGCCACCTAATGACGATGGACCACACAAATTGCGTCCCGATTCAGTACATCGTCCTCTAGCCGACCTGACTCCATGGGTCTATTGCTGCCTCGGGCACCTTATGGCCGTTCTGCTGTGAGTCTAGATTATCGAATGGGACGAAAAACTGATGGTGAATTGTAACGTTCACGGCCACCTAATGACGATGGATCACTCAAATTGCGTCCCGATTCAATACATCGTCCCCAGCCGACTTGTCTCCATGGGTCTATTGCTGCCTCGGGCACCTTATGGCCGTTCTGCTGTGAGTCTAGATTATCGAATGGGACGAAAAACTGATAGTGAATTGTAACGTTCAGGGCCACCTAATGACGATGGATCACTCAAATTGCGTCCTGATTCAATACATCGTCCTCCAGCCGATTTGACTTCATGGGTCTATTGCTGCCTCGGGCACCTTACGGCCGTTCTGCTGTGAGTCAAAGATTTTCGAATCGGACGAAAAACTGATAGTGAATTGTAACTTTCAGGGCCACCTAATGCCGATGGATCATTCAAATTGCGTCCCGTTTCAATACATCGTCCTCCAGCAGACTTGTCTCCATGGGTCGATTGCTGCCTCGGGCATCTTATGGCCGTTCTGCTGTGAGTCAAAGATTTTCGAATCGGACGAAAAACTGATAGTGATTTGTAACATTCAGGGCCACCTAATGACGATGGACCTCACAAATTGCGTCCCGATTCAGTACATCGTCCACTAGCCGACTTGATTCCATGGGACTATTGCTGCCTCGGGCACCTTATGGCCGTTCTGCTGTGAGTCTAGATTATAGAATGGGATGAAAAACTGATAGTGATTTGTAACGTTCAGGGCCACCTAATGACGATGGATCACTCAAATTGCGTCCCGATTCAATACATCGTCCTCCAGCAGACTTGTCTCCATGGGTCTATTGCTGCCTCGGGCACCTTATGGCAGGCCTGCTGTGACTCATAGATTTTCGAATCGGACGAAAAACTGATAGTGAATTGTAACGTTCAGGGCCTCCTAATGACGATGGAACACTCAAATTGCGTCCCGATTCAATACATCGTCCTCCAGCAGACTTGTCTCCATAAGGATATTGCTGCCTCGGGCACCTTATGGCCGTTCTGCTGTGAGTCAAAGATTTTCGAATCGGACGAAAAACGTTCAGGGCCACCTAATGACGATGGATCACTCAAATTGCGTCCCGATTCAATACATCGTCCTCCAGCCGACTTGACTCCATGGGTCTATTGCTGCCTCGGGCACCTTATGGCCGTTCTGCTGTGAGTCTACATTATCGAATGGGACAAAAAACTGATAGTGAATTGTAACGTTCAGGGCCTCCTAATGACGATGGATCACTCAAATTGCGTCCCGATTCAATACATCGTCCTCCAGCAGATTTGTCTCCATGGGTCTATTGCTGCCTCGGGCACCTTATGGCCGTTCTGCTGTGAGTCTAGATTATCGAATGGGACGAAAAACTGATAGTGAATTGTAACGTTCAGAGCCACCTAATGACGATGGATCACTCAAATTGCGTCCCGATTCAAGACATCGTCCTCCAGCCGACTTGACTCCATGTGTCTATTGCTGCCTGGGGCACCTTATGGCCGTTCTGCTGTGAGTCTAGATTATAGAATGGGACGAAAAACTGATAGTGAATTGTAACATTCAGGGCCTCCTAATGACGATGGATCACTCAAATTGCGTCCCGATTCAATACATCGTCCTCCAGCCGACTTGACTCCATGGGTCGATTGCTGCCTCGGGCACGTTATGGCCGTTCTGCTGTGAATCTAGATTATCGAATGGGACGAAAAACTGATAGTGAATTGTAACATTCAGGGCCACCTAATGACGATGGATCACTCAAATTGTGTCCCGATTCAATTTATCGTCCCCAGCCGACTTGTCTCCATGGGTCTACTGCTGCCTCGGGCACCTTATGGCCGTTCTGCTGTGAGTCAAAGATTTTCGGTTGGTTGGTTGGTTGGTTTTGGGGAAGGAGACCAGACAGCGTGGTCATCGGTCTCATCGGCATTTGCCTGGAGCGATTTAGGGAAATCACGGAAAACTTAAATCAGGATGGCCGGACGCGGGATTGAACCGTCGTCCTCCCGAATGCGAGTCCAGTGTCTAACCACTGCGCCACCCCGCTCGGTAAAGATTTTCGAATCGGACGAAAAACTGATAGTGAATTGTAACTTTCAGGGCCACCTAATGCCGATGGATCACTCAAATTGCGTCCCGATTCAATGCATCGTCCTCCAGCAGACTTGTCTCCATGGGTCGATTGCTGCCTCGGGCACCTTATGGCCATTCTGCTGTGAGTCAAAGATTTTCGAATCGGACGAAAAACAGATAGTGATTTGTAACATTTAGGGCCACCTAATGACGATGGACCACACAAATTGCGCCCCGATTCAGCACATCGTCCACTAGCCGACTTGTCTCCATGGGTCTATTGCTGCCTCGGGCACCTTATGGCAGGCCTGCTGTGACTCAAAGATTTTCGAATCGGACGAAAAACTGATAGTGAATTGTAACGTTCAGGGCCTCCTAATGACGATGGAACACTCAAATTGCGTCCCGATTCAATACATCGTCCTCCAGCAAACTTGTCTCCATGCGTCTATTGCTGCCTCGGGCACCTTCTGGCCGTTCTGCTGTGAGTCAAAGATTTTCGAATCGGACGAAAAACTGATAGTGAATTGTAACGTTCAGGGCCACCTAATGACGATGGATCACTCAAATTGCGTCCCGATTCAATACATCGTCCTCCAGCCGACTTGACTCCATGGGCACCTTTTGGCCGTTCTGCTGTGAGTCTAGATTATCGAATGGGACGAAAAACTGATAGTGAATTGTAACGTTCAGAGCCACCTAATGACGATGGATCACTCAAATTGCGTCCCGATTCAATACATCGTCCTCCAGCCGACTTGACTCCATGGGTCTATTGCTGCCTCGGGCACCTTATGGCCGTTCTGCTGTGAGTCTAGATTATAGAATGGGACGAAAAACTGATAGTGAATTGTAACATTCAGGGCCTCCTAATGACGATGGATCACTCAAATTGCGTCCCGATTCAATACATCGTCCTCCAGCCGACTTGACTCCATGGGTCTATTGCTGCCTCGGGCACCTTATGGCCTTTCTGCTGTGAATCTAGAATATCGAATGGGACGAAAAACTGATAGTGAATTGTAACGTTCAGGGCCACCTAATGACGATGGATCACTCAAATTGTGTCCCGATTCAATACATCGTCCACAGCCGACTTGTCTCCATGGGTCTATTGCTGCCTCGGGCACCTTATGGCCGTCCTGCTGTGAGTCTAGATTATCGAATGGGACGAAAAACTGATAGTGAATTGTAATGTTCAGGGCCACCTAATGACGATGGATCACTCAAATTGCGTCCTGATTCAATACATCGTCCTCCAGCCGACTTGACTTCATGGGTCTATTGCTGCCTCGGGCACCTGATGGCCGTTCTGCTGTGAGTCAAAGATTTTCGAATCGGACGAAAAACTGATAGTAAATTGTAACTTTCAGGGCCACCTAATGCCGATGGATCACTCAAATTGCGTCCCGATTCAATACATCGTCCTCCAGCAGACTTGTCTCCATGGGTCGATTGCTGCCTCGGGCACCTTATGGCCGTTCTGCTGTGAGTCAAAGATTTTCGAATCGGACGAAAAACTGATAGTGATTTGTAACATTTAGGGCCACCTAATGACGATGGACCACACAAATTGCGTCCCGATTCAGTACATCGTCCACTAGCCGACTTGTCTCCATGGGTCTATTGCTGCCTCGGGCACCTTATGGCAGGCCTGCTGTGACTCAAAGATTTTCGAATCGGACGAAAAACTGATAGTGAATTGTAACGTTCAGGGCCTCCTAATGACGATGGATCACTCAAATTGCGTCCCGATTCAATACATCGTCCTCCAGCCGACTTGACTCCATGGGTCTATTGCTGCCTCGGGCACCTTATGGCCGTTCTGCTGTGAGTCTAGATTATAGAATGGGACGAAAAACTGATAGTGAATTGTAACATTCAGGGCCTCCTAATGACGATGGATCACTCAAATTGCGTCCCGATTCAATACATCGTCCTCCAGCCGACTTGACTCCATGGGTCTATTGCTGCCTCGGGCACCTTATGGCCGTTCTGCTGTGAGTCTAGATTATAGAATGGGACGAAAAACTGATAGTGAATTGTAACATTCAGGGCCTCCTAATGACGATGGATCACTCAAATTGCGTCCCGATTCAATACATCGTCCTCCAGCCGACTTGACTCCATGGGTCTATTGCTGCCTCGGGCACCTTATGGCCTTTCTGCTGTGAATCTAGACTATCGAATGGGACGAAAAACTGATAGTGAATTGTAACGTTCAGGGCCACCTAATGACGATGGATCACTCAAATTGTGTCCCGATTCAATACATCGTCCCCAGCCGACTTGTCTCCATGGGTCTATTGCTGCCTCGGGCACCTTATGGCCGTCCTGCTGTGAGTCTAGATTATCGAATGGGACGAAAAACTGATAGTGAATTGTAACATTCAGGGCCACCTAATGACGATGGACCACACAAATTGCGTCCCGATTCAGTACATCGTCCTCTAGCCGACCTGACTCCATGGGTCTATTGCTGCCTCGGGCACCTTATGGCCGTTCTGCTGTGAGTCTAGATTATCGAATGGGACGAAAAACTGATGGTGAATTGTAACGTTCACGGCCACCTAATGACGATGGATCACTCAAATTGCGTCCCGATTCAATACATCGTCCCCAGCCGACTTGTCTCCATGGGTCTATTGCTGCCTCGGGCACCTTATGGCCGTTCTGCTGTGAGTCTAGATTATCGAATGGGACGAAAAACTGATAGTGAATTGTAACGTTCAGGGCCACCTAATGACGATGGATCACTCAAATTGCGTCCTGATTCAATACATCGTCCTCCAGCCGATTTGACTTCATGGGTCTATTGCTGCCTCGGGCACCTTACGGCCGTTCTGCTGTGAGTCAAAGATTTTCGAATCGGACGAAAAACTGATAGTGAATTGTAACTTTCAGGGCCACCTAATGCCGATGGATCATTCAAATTGCGTCCCGTTTCAATACATCGTCCTCCAGCAGACTTGTCTCCATGGGTCGATTGCTGCCTCGGGCATCTTATGGCCGTTCTGCTGTGAGTCAAAGATTTTCGAATCGGACGAAAAACTGATAGTGATTTGTAACATTCAGGGCCACCTAATGACGATGGACCTCACAAATTGCGTCCCGATTCAGTACATCGTCCACTAGCCGACTTGATTCCATGGGACTATTGCTGCCTCGGGCACCTTATGGCCGTTCTGCTGTGAGTCTAGATTATAGAATGGGATGAAAAACTGATAGTGAATTGTAACGTTCAGGGCCACCTAATGACGATGGATCACTCAAATTGCGTCCCGATTCAATACATCGTCCTCCAGCAGACTTGTCTCCATGGGTCTATTGCTGCCTCGGGCACCTTATGGCAGGCCTGCTGTGACTCATAGATTTTCGAATCGGACGAAAAACTGATAGTGAATTGTAACGTTCAGGGCCTCCTAATGACGATGGAACACTCAAATTGCGTCCCGATTCAATACATCGTCCTCCAGCAGACTTGTCTCCATAAGGATATTGCTGCCTCGGGCACCTTATGGCCGTTCTGCTGTGAGTCAAAGATTTTCGAATCGGACGAAAAACGTTCAGGGCCACCTAATGACGATGGATCACTCAAATTGCGTCCCGATTCAATACATCGTCCTCCAGCCGACTTGACTCCATGGGTCTATTGCTGCCTCGGGCACCTTATGGCCGTTCTGCTGTGAGTCTACATTATCGAATGGGACAAAAAACTGATAGTGAATTGTAACGTTCAGGGCCTCCTAATGACGATGGATCACTCAAATTGCGTCCCGATTCAATACATCGTCCTCCAGCAGATTTGTCTCCATGGGTCTATTGCTGCCTCGGGCACCTTATGGCCGTTCTGCTGTGAGTCTAGATTATCGAATGGGACGAAAAACTGATAGTGAATTGTAACGTTCAGAGCCACCTAATGACGATGGATCACTCAAATTGCGTCCCGATTCAAGACATCGTCCTCCAGCCGACTTGACTCCATGTGTCTATTGCTGCCTGGGGCACCTTATGGCCGTTCTGCTGTGAGTCTAGATTATAGAATGGGACGAAAAACTGATAGTGAATTGTAACATTCAGGGCCTCCTAATGACGATGGATCACTCAAATTGCGTCCCGATTCAATACATCGTCCTCCAGCCGACTTGACTCCATGGGTCGATTGCTGCCTCGGGCACGTTATGGCCGTTCTGCTGTGAATCTAGATTATCGAATGGGACGAAAAACTGATAGTGAATTGTAACATTCAGGGCCACCTAATGACGATGGATCACTCAAATTGTGTCCCGATTCAATTTATCGTCCCCAGCCGACTTGTCTCCATGGGTCTACTGCTGCCTCGGGCACCTTATGGCCGTTCTGCTGTGAGTCAAAGATTTTCGGTTGGTTGGTTGGTTGGTTTTGGGGAAGGAGACCAGACAGCGTGGTCATCGGTCTCATCGGCATTTGCCTGGAGCGATTTAGGGAAATCACGGAAAACCTAAATCAGGATGGCCGGACGCGGGATTGAACCGTCGTCCTCCCGAATGCGAGTCCAGTGTCTAACCACTGCGCCACCCCGCTCGGTAAAGATTTTCGAATCGGACGAAAAACTGATAGTGAATTGTAACTTTCAGGGCCACCTAATGCCGATGGATCACTCAAATTGCGTCCCGATTCAATACATCGTCCTCCAGCAGACTTGTCTCCATGGGTCGATTGCTGCCTCGGGCACCTTATGGCCGTTCTGCTGTGAGTCAAAGATTTTCGAATCGGACGAAAAACTGATAGTGATTTGTAAGATTTAGGGCCACCTAATGACGATGGACCACACAAATTGCGTCCCGATTCAGTACATCGTCCACTAGCCGACTTGTCTCCATGGGTCTATTGCTGCCTCGGGCACCTTATGGCAGGCCTGCTGTGACTCAAAGATTTTCGAATCGGACGAAAAACTGATAGTGAATTGTAACGTTCAGGGCCTCCTAATGACGATGGATCACTCAAATTGCGTCCCGATTCAATACATCGTCCTCCAGCCGACTTGACTCCATGGGTCTATTGCTGCCTCGGGCACCTTATGGCCGTTCTGCTGTGAATCTAGACTATCGAATCGGACGAAAAACTGATAGTGAATTGTAACGTTCAGGGCCACCTAATGACGATGGATCACTCAAATTGTGTCCCGATTCAATACATCGTCCCCAGCCGACTTGTCTCCATGGGTCTATTGCTGCCTCGGGCACCTTATGGCCGTCCTGCTGTGAGTCTAGATTATCGAATGGGACGAAAAACTGATAGTGAATTGTAATGTTCAGGGCCACCTAATGACGATGGATCACTCAAATTGCGTCCTGATTCAATACATCGTCCTCCAGCCGACTTGACTTCATGGGTCTATTGCTGCCTCGGGCACCTGATGGCCGTTCTGCTGTGAGTCAAAGATTTTCGAATCGGACGAAAAACTGATAGTAAATTGTAACTTTCAGGGCCACCTAATGCCGATGGATCACTCAAATTGCGTCCCGATTCAATACATCGTCCTCCAGCAGACTTGTCTCCATGGGTCGATTGCTGCCTCGGGCACCTTATGGCCGTTCTGCTGTGAGTCAAAGATTTTCGAATCGGACGAAAAACTGATAGTGATTTGTAACATTTAGGGCCACCTAATGACGATGGACCACACAAATTGCGTCCCGATTCAGTACATCGTCCACTAGCCGACTTGTCTCCATGGGTCTATTGCTGCCTCGGGCACCTTATGGCAGGCCTGCTGTGACTCAAAGATTTTCGAATCGGACGAAAAACTGATAGTGAATTGTAACGTTCAGGGCCTCCTAATGACGATGGAACACTCAAATTGCGTCCCGATTCAATACATCGTCCTCCAGCAAACTTGTCTCCATGCGTCTATTGCTGCCTCGGGCACCTTCTGGCCGTTCTGCTGTGAGTCAAAGATTTTCGAATCGGACGAAAAACTGATAGTGAATTGTAACGTTCAGGGCCACCTAATGACGATGGATCACTCAAATTGCGTCCCGATTCAATACATCGTCCTCCAGCCGACTTGACTCCATGGGTCTATTGCTGCCTCGGGCACCTTATGGCCGTTCTGCTGTGAGTCTAGATTATCGAATGGGACAAAAAACTGATAGTGAATTGTAACGCTCAGGGCCTCCTAATGACGATGGATCACTCAAATTGCGTCCCGATTCAATACATCGTCCTCCAGCAGACTTGACTCCATGGGCACCTTTTGGCCGTTCTGCTGTGAGTCTAGATTATCGAATGGGACGAAAAACTGATAGTGAATTGTAACGTTCAGAGCCACCTAATGACGATGGATCACTCAAATTGCGTCCCGATTCAATACATCGTCCTCCAGCCGACTTGACTCCATGGGTCTATTGCTGCCTCGGGCACCTTATGGCCGTTCTGCTGTGAGTCTAGATTATAGAATGGGACGAAAAACTGATAGTGAATTGTAACATTCAGGGCCTCCTAATGACGATGGATCACTCAAATTGCGTCCCGATTCAATACATCGTCCTCCAGCCGACTTGACTCCATGGGTCTATTGCTGCCTCGGGCACCTTATGGCCTTTCTGCTGTGAATCTAGAATATCGAATGGGACGAAAAACTGATAGTGAATTGTAACGTTCAGGGCCACCTAATGACGATGGATCACTCAAATTGTGTCCCGATTCAATACATCGTCCACAGCCGACTTGTCTCCATGGGTCTATTGCTGCCTCGGGCACCTTATGGCCGTCCTGCTGTGAGTCTAGATTATCGAATGGGACGAAAAACTGATAGTGAATTGTAATGTTCAGGGCCACCTAATGACGATGGATCACTCAAATTGCGTCCTGATTCAATACATCGTCCTCCAGCCGACTTGACTTCATGGGTCTATTGCTGCCTCGGGCACCTGATGGCCGTTCTGCTGTGAGTCAAAGATTTTCGAATCGGACGAAAAACTGATAGTAAATTGTAACTTTCAGGGCCACCTAATGCCGATGGATCACTCAAATTGCGTCCCGATTCAATACATCGTCCTCCAGCAGACTTGTCTCCATGGGTCGATTGCTGCCTCGGGCACCTTATGGCCGTTCTGCTGTGAGTCAAAGATTTTCGAATCGGACGACAAACTGATAGTGATTTGTAACATTTAGGGCCACCTAATGACGATGGACCACACAAATTGCGTCCCGATTCAGTACATCGTCCACTAGCCGACTTGTCTCCATGGGTCTATTGCTGCCTCGGGCACCTTATGGCAGGCCTGCTGTGACTCAAAGATTTTCGAATCGGACGAAAAACTGATAGTGAATTGTAACGTTCAGGGCCTCCTAATGACGATGGATCACTCAAATTGCGTCCCGATTCAATACATCGTCCTCCAGCCGACTTGACTCCATGGGTCTATTGCTGCCTCGGGCACCTTATGGCCGTTCTGCTGTGAGTCTAGATTATAGAATGGGACGAAAAACTGATAGTGAATTGTAACATTCAGGGCCTCCTAATGACGATGGATCACTCAAATTGCGTCCCGATTCAATACATCGTCCTCCAGCCGACTTGACTCCATGGGTCTATTGCTGCCTCGGGCACCTTATGGCCGTTCTGCTGTGAGTCTAGATTATAGAATGGGACGAAAAACTGATAGTGAATTGTAACATTCAGGGCCTCCTAATGACGATGGATCACTCAAATTGCGTCCCGATTCAATACATCGTCCTCCAGCAGACTTGACTCCATGGGTCTATTGCTTCCTCGGGCACCTTATGGCCTTTCTGCTGTGAATCTAGACTATCGAATGGGACGAAAAACTGATAGTGAATTGTAACGTTCAGGGCCACCTAATGACGATGGATCACTCAAATTGTGTCCCGATTCAATACATCGTCCCCAGCCGACTTGTCTCCATGGGTCTATTGCTGCCTCGGGCACCTTATGGCCGTCCTGCTGTGAGTCTAGATTATCGAATGGGACGAAAAACTGATAGTGAATTGTAATGTTCAGGGCCACCTAATGACGATGGATCACTCAAATTGCGTCCTGATTCAATACATCGTCCTCCAGCCGACTTGACTTCATGGGTCTATTGCTGCCTCGGGCACCTGATGGCCGTTCTGCTGTGAGTCAAAGATTTTCGAATCGGACGAAAAACTGATAGTAAATTGTAACTTTCAGGGCCACCTAATGCCGATGGATCACTCAAATTGCGTCCCGATTCAATACATCGTCCTCCAGCAGACTTGTCTCCATGGGTCGATTGCTGCCTCGGGCACCTTATGGCCGTTCTGCTGTGAGTCAAAGATTTTCGAATCGGACGAAAAACTGATAGTGATTTGTAAGATTTAGGGCCACCTAATGACGATGGACCACACAAATTGCGTCCCGATTCAGTACATCGTCCACTAGCCGACTTGTCTCCATGGGTCTATTGCTGCCTCGGGCACCTTATGGCAGGCCTGCTGTGACTCAAAGATTTTCGAATCGGACGAAAAACTGATAGTGAATTGTAACGTTCAGGGCCTCCTAATGACGATGGATCACTCAAATTGCGTCCCGATTCAATACATCGTCCTCCAGCCGACTTGACTCCATGGGTCTATTGCTGCCTCGGGCACCTTATGGCCGTTCTGCTGTGAATCTAGACTATCGAATCGGACGAAAAACTGATAGTGAATTGTAACGTTCAGGGCCACCTAATGACGATGGATCACTCAAATTGTGTCCCGATTCAATACATCGTCCCCAGCCGACTTGTCTCCATGGGTCTATTGCTGCCTCGGGCACCTTATGGCCGTCCTGCTGTGAGTCTAGATTATCGAATGGGACGAAAAACTGATAGTGAATTGTAATGTTCAGGGCCACCTAATGACGATGGATCACTCAAATTGCGTCCTGATTCAATACATCGTCCTCCAGCCGACTTGACTTCATGGGTCTATTGCTGCCTCGGGCACCTGATGGCCGTTCTGCTGTGAGTCAAAGATTTTCGAATCGGACGAAAAACTGATAGTAAATTGTAACTTTCAGGGCCACCTAATGCCGATGGATCACTCAAATTGCGTCCCGATTCAATACATCGTCCTCCAGCAGACTTGTCTCCATGGGTCGATTGCTGCCTCGGGCACCTTATGGCCGTTCTGCTGTGAGTCAAAGATTTTCGAATCGGACGAAAAACTGATAGTGATTTGTAACATTTAGGGCCACCTAATGACGATGGACCACACAAATTGCGTCCCGATTCAGTACATCGTCCACTAGCCGACTTGTCTCCATGGGTCTATTGCTGCCTCGGGCACCTTATGGCAGGCCTGCTGTGACTCAAAGATTTTCGAATCGGACGAAAAACTGATAGTGAATTGTAACGTTCAGGGCCTCCTAATGACGATGGAACACTCAAATTGCGTCCCGATTCAATACATCGTCCTCCAGCAAACTTGTCTCCATGCGTCTATTGCTGCCTCGGGCACCTTATGGCCGTTCTGCTGTGAGTCAAAGATTTTCGAATCGGACGAAAAACTGATAGTGAATTGTAACGTTCAGGGCCACCTAATGACGATGGATCACTCAAATTGCGTCCCGATTCAATACATCGTCCTCCAGCCGACTTGACTCCATGGGTCTATTGCTGCCTCGGGCACCTAATGGCCGTTCTGCTGTGAGTCTAGATTATCGAATGGGACAAAAAACTCATAGTGAATTGTAACGTTCAGGGCCTCCTAATGACGATGGATCACTCAAATTGCGTCCCGATTCAATACATCGTCCTCCAGCAGACTTGAATCCATGGGCACCTTATGGCCGTTCTGCTGTGAGTCTAGATTATCGAATGGGACAAAAAACTGATAGTGAATTGTAACGTTCAGGGCCTCCTAATGACGATGGATCACTCAAATTGCGTCCCGATTCAATACATCGTCCTCCAGCAGACTTGTCTCCATGGGTCTATTGCTGCCTCGGGCACCTTATGGCCGTTCTGCTGTGAGTCTAGATTATCGAATGGGACGAAAAACTGATAGTGAATTGTAACGTTCAGGGCCACCTAATGACGATGGATCACTCAAATTGTGTCCCGATTCAATACATCGTCCCCAGCCGACTTGTCTCCATGGGTCTATTGCTGCCTCGGGCACCTTATGGCCGTCCTGCTGTGAGTCTAGATTATCGAATGGGACGAAAAACTGATAGTGAATTGTAATGTTCAGGGCCACCTAATGACGATGGATCACTCAAATTGCGTCCTGATTCAATACATCGTCCTCCAGCCGACTTGACTTCATGGGTCTATTGCTGCCTCGGGCACCTGATGGCCGTTCTGCTGTGAGTCAAAGATTTTCGAATCGGACGAAAAACTGATAGTAAATTGTAACTTTCAGGGCCACCTAATGCCGATGGATCACTCAAATTGCGTCCCGATTCAATACATCGTCCTCCAGCAGACTTGTCTCCATGGGTCGATTGCTGCCTCGGGCACCTTATGGCCGTTCTGCTGTGAGTCAAAGATTTTCGAATCGGACGAAAAACTGATAGTGATTTGTAACATTTAGGGCCACCTAATGACGATGGACCACACAAATTGCGTCCCGATTCAGTACATCGTCCACTAGCCGACTTGTCTCCATGGGTCTATTGCTGCCTCGGGCACCTTATGGCAGGCCTGCTGTGACTCAAAGATTTTCGAATCGGACGAAAAACTGATAGTGAATTGTAACGTTCAGGGCCTCCTAATGACGATGGATCACTCAAATTGCGTCCCGATTCAATACATCGTCCTCCAGCCGACTTGACTCCATGGGTCTATTGCTGCCTCGGGCACCTTATGGCCGTTCTGCTGTGAATCTAGACTATCGAATGGGACGAAAAACTGATAGTGAATTGTAACGTTCAGGGCCACCTAATGACGATGGATCACTCAAATTGTGTCCCGATTCAATACATCGTCCCCAGCCGACTTGTCTCCATGGGTCTATTGCTGCCTCGGGCACTTTATGGCCGTCCTGCTGTGAGTCTAGATTATCGAATGGGACGAAAAACTGATAGTGAATTGTAATGTTCAGGGCCACCTAATGACGATGGATCACTCAAATTGCGTCCTGATTCAATACATCGTCCTCCAGCCGACTTGACTTCATGGGTCTAATGCTGCCTCGGGCACCTGATGGCCGTTCTGCTGTGAGTCAAAGATTTTCGAATCGGACGAAAAACTGATAGTAAATTGTAACTTTCAGGGCCACCTAATGCCGATGGATCACTCAAATTGCGTCCCGATTCAATACATCGTCCTCCAGCAGACTTGTCTCCATGGGTCGATTGCTGCCTCGGGCACCTTATGGCCGTTCTGCTGTGAGTCAAAGATTTTCGAATCGGACGAAAAACTGATAGTGATTTGTAACATTTAGGGCCACCTAATGACGATGGACCACACAAATTGCGTCCCGATTCAGTACATCGTCCACTAGCCGACTTGTCTCCATGGGTGTATTGCTGCCTCGGGCACCTTATGGCAGGCCTGCTGTGACTCAAAGATTTTCGAATCGGACGAAAAACTGATAGTGAATTGTAACGTTCAGGGCCTCCTAATGACGATGGATCGCTCAAATTGCGTCCCGATTCAATACATCGTCCTCCAGCAGACTTGTCTCCATGGGTCTATTGCTGCCTCGGGCACCTTATGGCCGTTCTGCTGTGAGTCTAGATTATCGAATGGGACGAAAAACTGATAGTGAATTGTAACGTTCAGGGCCACCTAATGACGATGGATCACTCAAATTGCGTCCCGATTCAATACATCGTCCTCCAGCCGACTTGACTCCATGGGTCTATTGCTGCCTCGGGCACCTTATGGCCGTTCTGCTGTGAGTCTAGATTATAGAATGGGACGAAAAACTGATAGTGAATTGTAACGTTCAGGGCCTCCTAATGACGATGGATCACTCAAATTGCGTCCCGATTCAATACATCGTCCTCCAGCCGACTTGACCCCATGGGTCTATTGCTGCCTCGGGCACCTTATGGCCGTTCTGCTGTGAGTCTAGATTATCGAATGGGACGAAAAACTGATAGTGAATTGTAATATTCAGGGCCACCTAATGACGATGGACCACACAAATTGCGTCCCGATTCAGTACATCGTCCACTAGCCGACCTGACTCCATGGGTCTATTGCTGCCTCGGGCACCTTATGGCCGTTCTGCTGTGAGTCTAGATTATCGAATGGGACGAAAAACTGATGGTGAATTGTAACGTTCAGGGCCACCTAATGACGATGGATCACTCAAATTGCGTCCCGATTCAATACATCGTCCCCAGCCGACTTGTCTCCATGGGTCTATTGCTGCCTCGGGCACCTTATGGCCGTTCTGCTGTGAGTCTAGATTATCGAATGGGACGAAAAACTGATAGTGAATTGTAACGTTCAGGGCCACCTAATGACGATGGATCACTCAAATTGCGTCCTGATTCAATACATCGTCCTCCAGCCGATTTGACTTCATGGGTCTATTGCTGCCTCGGGCACCTTATGGCCGTTCTGCTGTGAGTCAAAGATTTTCGAATCGGACGAAAAACTGATAGTAAATTGTAACTTTCAGGGCCACCTAATGCCGATGGATCACTCAAATTGCGTCCCGATTCAATACATCGTCCTCCAGCAGACTTGTCTCCATGGGTCGATTGCTGCCTCGGGCACCTTATGGCCGTTCTGCTGTGAGTCAAAGATTTTCGAGTCGGACGAAAAACTGATAGTGATTTGTAACATTTAGGGCCACCTAATGACGATGGACCACACAAATTGCGTCCCGATTCAGTACATCGTCCACTAGCCGACTTGTCTCCATGGGTCTATTGCTGCCTCGGGCACCTTATGGCAGGCCTGCTGTGACTCAAAGATTTTCGAATCGGACGAAAAACTGATAGTGAATTGTAACGTTCAGGGCCTCCTAATGACGATGGAACACTCAAAATGCGTCCCGATTCAATACATCGTCCTCCAGCAAACTTGTCTCCATGCGTCTATTGCTGCCTCGGGCACCTTATGGCCGTTCTGCTGTGAGTCAAAGATTTTCGAATCGGACGAAAAACTGATGGTGAATTGTAACGTTCAGGGCCACCTAATGACGATGGATCACTCAAATTGCGTCCCGATTCAATACATCGTCCTCCAGCCGACTTGACTCCATGGGTCTATTGCTGCCTCGGGCACCTTATGGCCTTTCTGCTGTGAATCTAGACTATCGAATGGGACGAAAAACTGATAGTGAATTGTAACGTTCAGGGCCACCTAATGACGATGGATCACTCAAATTGTGTCCCGATTCAATACATCGTCCCCAGCCGACTTGTCTCCATGGGTCTATTGCTGCCTCGGGCACCTTATGGCCGTCCTGCTGTGAGTCTAGATTATCGAATGGGACGAAAAACTGATAGTGAATTGTAATGTTCAGGGCCACCTAATGACGATGGATCACTCAAATTGCGTCCTGATTCAATACATCGTCCTCCAGCCGACTTGACTTCATGGGTCTATTGCTGCCTCGGGCACCTGATGGCCGTTCTGCTGTGAGTCAAAGATTTTCGAATCGGACGAAAAACTGATAGTAAATTGTAACTTTCAGGGCCACCTAATGCCGATGGATCACTCAAATTGCGTCCCGATTCAATACATCGTCCTCCAGCAGACTTGTCTCCATGGGTCGATTGCTGCCTCGGGCACCTTATGGCCGTTCTGCTGTGAGTCAAAGATTTTCGAATCGGACGAAAAACTGATAGTGATTTGTAACATTTAGGGCCACCTAATGACGATGGACCACACAAATTGCGTCCCGATTCAGTACATCGTCCACTAGCCGACTTGTCTCCATGGGTCTATTGCTGCCTCGGGCACCATATGGCAGGCCTGCTGTGACTCAAAGATTTTCGAATCGGACGAAAAACTGATAGTGAATTGTAACGTTCAGGGCCTCCTAATGACGATGGATCACTCAAATTGCGTCCCGATTCAATACATCGTCCTCCAGCCGACTTGACTCCATGGGTCTATTGCTGCCTCGGGCACCTTATGGCCGTTCTGCTGTGAATCTAGACTATCGAATGGGACGAAAAACTGATAGTGAATTGTAACGTTCAGGGCCACCTAATGACGATGGATCACTCAAATTGTGTCCCGATTCAATACATCGTCCCCAGCCGACTTGTCTCCATGGGTCTATTGCTGCCTCGGGCACCTTATGGCCGTCCTGCTGTGAGTCTAGATTATCGAATGGGACGAAAAACTGATAGTGAATTGTAATGTTCAGGGCCACCTAATGACGATGGATCACTCAAATTGCGTCCTGATTCAATACATCGTCCTCCAGCCGACTTGACTTCATGGGTCTATTGCTGCCTCGGGCACCTGATGGCCGTTCTGCTGTGAGTCAAAGATTTTCGAATCGGACGAAAAACTGATAGTAAATTGTAACTTTCAGGGCCACCTAATGCCGATGGATCACTCAAATTGCGTCCCGATTCAATACATCGTCCTCCAGCAGACTTGTCTCCATGGATCGATTGCTGCCTCGGGCACCTTATGGCCGTTCTGCTGTGAGTCAAAGATTTTCGAATCGGACGAAAAACTGATAGTGATTTGTAACATTTAGGGCCACCTAATGACGATGGACCACACAAATTGCGTCCCGATTCAGTACATCGTCCACTAGCCGACTTGTCTCCATGGGTCTATTGCTGCCTCCGGCACCTTATGGCAGGCCTGCTGTGACTCAAAGATTTTCGAATCGGACGAAAAACTGATAGTGAATTGTAACGTTCAGGGCCTCCTAATGACGATGGAACACTCAAATTGCGTCCCGATTCAATACATCGTCCTCCAGCAAACTTGTCTCCATGCGTCTATTGCTGCCTCGGGCACCTTATGGCCGTTCTGCTGTGAGTCAAAGATTTTCGAATCGGACGAAAAACTGATAGTGAATTGTAACGTTCAGGGCCACCTAATGACGATGGATCACTCAAATTGCGTCCCGATTCAATACATCGTCCTCCAGCCGACTTGACTCCATGGGTCTATTGCTGCCTCGGGCACCTAATGGCCGTTCTGCTGTGAGTCTAGATTATCGAATGGGACAAAAAACTCATAGTGAATTGTAACGTTCAGGGCCTCCTAATGACGATGGATCACTCAAATTGCGTCCCGATTCAATACATCGTCCTCCAGCCGACTTGACTCCATGGGTCTATTGCTGCCTCGGGCACCTTATGGCCGTTCTGCTGTGAGTCTAGATTATAGAATGGGACGAAAAACTGATAGTGAATTGTAACGTTCAGGGCCTCCTAATGACGATGGATCACTCAAATTGCGTCCCGATTCAATACATCGTCCTCCAGCCGACTTGACCCCATGGGTCTATTGCTGCCTCGGGCACCTTATGGCCGTTCTGCTGTGAGTCTAGATTATCGAATGGGACGAAAAACTGATAGTGAATTGTAACATTCAGGGCCACCTAATGACGATGTACCACACAAATTGCGTCCCGATTCAGTACATCGTCCTCTAGCCGACCTGACTCCATGGGTCTATTGCTGCCTCGGGCACCTTATGGCCGTTCTGCTGTGAGTCTAGATTATCGAATGGGACGAAAAACTGATGGTGAATTGTAACGTTCAGGGCCACCTAATGACGATGGATCACTCAAATTGCGTCCCGATTCAATACATCGTCCCCAGCCGACTTGTCTCCATGGGTCTATTGCTGCCTCGGGCACCTTATGGCCGTTCTGCTGTGAGTCTAGATTATCGAATGGGACGAAAAACTGATAGTGAATTGTAACGTTCAGGGCCACCTAATGACGATGGATCACTCAAATTGCGTCCTGATTCAATACATCGTCCTCCAGCCGATTTGACTTCATGGGTCTATTGCTGCCTCGGGCACCTTATGGCCGTTCTGCTGTGAGTCAAAGATTTTCGAATCGGACGAAAAACTGATAGTAAATTGTAACTTTCAGGGCCACCTAATGCCGATGGATCACTCAAATTGCGTCCCGATTCAATAGCTGTGAGTCAAAGATTTTCGAATCGGACGAAAAACTGATAGTGATTTGTAACATTTAGGGCCACCTAATGACGATGGACCACACAAATTGCGTCCCGATTCAGTACATCGTCCACTAGCCGACTTGTCTCCATGGGTCAATTGCTGCCTCGGGCACCTTATGGCAGGCCTGCTGTGACTCAAAGATTTTGGAATCGGACGAAAAACTGATAGTGAATTGTAACGTTCAGGGCCTCCTAATGACGATGGAACACTCAAATTGCGTCCCGATTCAATACATCGTCCTCCAGCAAACTTGTCTCCATGCGTCTATTGCTGCCTCGGGCACCTTATGGCCGTTCTGCTGTGAGTCAAAGATTTTCGAATCGGACGAAAAACTGATAGTGAATTGTAACGTTCAGGGCCACCTAATGACGATGGATCACTCAAATTGCGTCCCGATTCAATACATCGTCCTCCAGCCGACTTGACTCCATGGGTCTATTGCTGCCTCGGGCACCTAATGGCCGTTCTGCTGTGAGTCTAGATTATCGAATGGGACAAAAAACTCATAGAGAATTGTAACGTTCAGGGCCTCCTAATGACGATGGATCACTCAAATTGCGTCCCGATTCAATACATCGTCCTCCAGCAGACTTGAATCCATGGGCACCTTATGGCCGTTCTGCTGTGAGTCTAGATTATCGAATGGGACAAAAAACTGATAGTGAATTGTAACGTTCAGGGCCTCCTAATGACGATGGATCACTCAAATTGCGTCCCGATTCAATACATCGTCCTCCAGCAGACTTGTCTCCATGGGTCTATTGCTGCCTCGGGCACCTTATGGCCGTTCTGCTGTGAGTCTAGATTATCGAATGGGACGAAAAACTGATAGTGAATTGTAACGTTCAGGGCCACCTAATGACGATGGATCACTCAAATTGCGTCCCGATTCAATACATCGTCCTCCAGCCGACTTGACTCCATGGGTCTATTGCTGCCTCGGGCACCTTATGGCCGTTCTGCTGTGAGTCTAGATTATAGAATGGGACGAAAAACTGATAGTGAATTGTAACGTTCAGGGCCTCCTAATGACGATGGATCACTCAAATTGCGTCCCGATTCAATACATCGTCCTCCAGCCGACTTGACCCCATGGGTCTATTGCTGCCTCGGGCACCTTATGGCCGTTCTGCTGTGAGTCTAGATTATCGAATGGGACGAAAAACTGATAGTGAATTGTAACATTCAGGGCCACCTAATGACGATGGACCACACAAATTGCGTCCCGATTCAGTACATCGTCCTCTAGCCGACCTGACTCCATGGGTCTATTGCTGCCTCGGGCACCTTATGGCCGTTCTGCTGTGAGTCTAGATTATCGAATGGGACGAAAAACTGATGGTGAATTGTAACGTTCAGGGCCACCTAATGACGATGGATCACTCAAATTGCGTCCCGATTCAATACATCGTCCCCAGCCGACTTGTCTCCATGGGTCTATTGCTGCCTCGGGCACCTTATGGCCGTTCTGCTGTGAGTCAAAGATTTTCGAATCGGACGAAAAACTGATAGTGATTTGTAACATTTAGGGCCACCTAATGACGATGGACCACACAAATTGCGTCCCGATTCAGTACATCGTCCACTAGCCGACTTGTCTCCATGGGTCTATTGCTGCCTCGGGCACCTTATGGCAGGCCTGCTGTGACTCAAAGATTTTCGAATCGGACGAAAAACTGATAGTGAATTGTAACGTTCAGGGCCTCCTAATGACGATGGAACACTCTAATTGCGTCCCGATTCAATACATCGTCCTCCAGCAAACTTGTCTCCATGCGTCTATTGCTGCCTCGGGCACCTTACGGCCGTTCTGCTGTGAGTCAAAGATTTTCGAATCGGACGAAAAACTGATAGTGAATTGTAACGTTCAGGGCCACCTAATGACGATGGATCACTCAAATTGCGTCCCGATTCAATACATCGTCCTCCAGCCGACTTGACTCCATGGGTCTATTGCTGCCTCGGGCACCTAATGGCCGTTCTGCTGTGAGTCTAGATTATCGAATGGGACAAAAAACTCATAGTGAATTGTAACGTTCAGGGCCTCCTAATGACGATGGATCACTCAAATTGCGTCCCGATTCAATACATCGTCCTCCAGCAGACTTGAATCCATGGGCACCTTATGGCCGTTCTGCTGTGAGTCTAGATTATCGAATGGGACAAAAAACTGATAGTGAATTGTAACGTTCAGGGCCTCCTAATGACGATGGATCACTCAAATTGCGTCCCGATTCAATACATCGTCCTCCAGCAGACTTGTCTCCATGGGTCTATTGCTGCCTCGGGCACCTTATGGCCGTTCTGCTGTGAGTCTAGATTATCGAATGGGACGAAAAACTGATAGTGAATTGTAACGTTCAGGGCCACCTAATGACGATGGATCACTCAAATTGCGTCCCGATTCAATACATCGTCCTCCAGCCGACTTGACTCCATGGGTCTATTGCTGCCTCGGGCACCTTATGGCCGTTCTGCTGTGAGTCTAGATTATAGAATGGGACGAAAAACTGATAGTGAATTGTAACGTTCAGGGCCTCCTAATGACGATGGATCACTCAAATTGCGTCCCGATTCAATACATCGTCCCCAGCCGACTTGACCCCATGGGTCTATTGCTGCCTCGGGCACCTTATGGCCGTTCTGCTGTGAGTCTAGATTATCGAATGGGACGAAAAACTGATAGTGAATTGTAACATTCAGGGCCACCTAATGACGATGGACCACACAAATTGCGTCCCGATTCAGTACATCGTCCTCTAGCCGACCTGACTCCATGGGTCTATTGCTGCCTCGGGCACCTTATGGCCGTTCTGCTGTGAGTCTAGATTATCGAATGGGACGAAAAACTGATGGTGAATTGTAACGTTCAGGGCCACCTAATGACGATGGATCACTCAAATTGCGTCCCGATTCAATACATCGTCCCCAGCCGACTTGTCTCCATGGGTCTATTGCTGCCTCGGGCACCTTATGGCCGTTCTGCTGTGAGTCTAGATTATCGAATGGGACGAAAAACTGATAGTGAATTGTAACGTTCAGGGCCACCTAATGACGATGGATCACTCAAATTGCGTCCTGATTCAATACATCGTCCTCCAGCCGATTTGACTTCATGGGTCTATTGCTGCCTCGGGCACCTTATGGCCGTTCTGCTGTGAGTCAAAGAATTTCGAATCGGACGAAAAACTGATAGTGAATTGTAACTTTCAGGGCCACCTAATGCCGATGGATCATTCAAATTGCGTCCCGATTCAATACATCGTCCTCCAGCAGACTTGTCTCCATGGTTCGATTGCTGCCTCGGGCACCTAATGGACGTTCTGCTGTGAGTCTAGATTATCGAATGGGACGAAAAACTGATACTGAATTGTAACGTTCAGGGCCTCCTAATGACGATGCATCACTCAAATTGCGTCCCGATTCAATACATCGTCCTCCAGCAGACTTGTCTCCATGGGTCGATTGCTGTCTCGGGCACCTAATGGCCGTTCTGCTGTGAGTCAAAGATTTTCGAATCGGACGAAAAACTGATAGTGAATTGTAACATTCAGGGCCTCCTAATGACGATGGATCACTCAAATTGCGTCCCGATTCAATACATCGTCCTCCAGCCGACTTGACTCCATGGGTCTATTGCTGCCTCGGGCACCTTATGGCCTTTCTGCTGTGAATCTAGACTATCGAATGGGACGAAAAACTGATAGTGAATTGTAACGTTCAGGGCCACCTAATGACGATGGATCACTCAAATTGTGTCCCGATTCAATACATCGTCCCCAGCCGACTTGTCTCCATGGGTCTATTGCTGCCTCGGGCACCTTATGGCCGTCCTGCTGTGAGTCTAGATTATCGAATGGGACGAAAAACTGATAGTGGATTGTAATGTTCAGGGCCACCTAATGAAGATGGATCACTCAAATTGCGTCCTGATTCAATACATCGTCCTCCAGCCGACTTGACTTCATGGGTCTATTGCTGCCTCGGGCACCTGATGGCCGTTCCGCTGTGAGTCAAAGATTTTCGAATCGGACGAAAAACTGATAGTAAATTGTAACTTTCAGGGCCACCTAATGCCGATGGATCACTCAAATTGCGTCCCGATTCAATACATCGTCCTCCAGCAGACTTGTCTCCATGGGTCGATTGCTGCCTCGGGCACCTTATGGCCGTTCTGCTGTGAGTCAAAGATTTTCGAATCGGACGACAAACTGATAGTGATTTGTAACATTTAGGGCCACCTAATGACGATGGACCACACAAATTGCGTCCCGATTCAGTACATCGTCCACTAGCCGACTTGTCTCCATGGGTCTATTGCTGCCTCGGGCACCTTATGGCAGGCCTGCTGTGACTCAAAGATTTTCGAATCGGACGAAAAACTGATAGTGAATTGTAACGTTCAGGGCCTCCTAATGACGATGGATCACTCAAATTGCGTCCCGATTCAATACATCGTCCTCCAGCCGACTTGACTCCATGGGTCTATTGCTGCCTCGGGCACCTTATGGCCGTTCTGCTGTGAATCTAGACTATCGAATGGGACGAAAAACTGATAGTGAATTGTAACGTTCAGGGCCACCTAATGACGATGGATCACTCAAATTGTGTCCCGATTCAATACATCGTCCCCAGCCGACTTGTCTCCATGGGTCTATTGCTGCCTCGGGCACCTTATGGCCGTCCTGCTGTGAGTCTAGATTATCGAATGGGACGAAAAACTGATAGTGAATTGTAATGTTCAGGGCCACCTAATGACGATGGATCACTCAAATTGCGTCCTGATTCAATGCATCGTCCTCCAGCCGACTTGACTTCATGGGTCTATTGCTGCCTCGGGCACCTTATGGCCGTTCTGCTGTGAGTCAAAGATTTTCGAATCGGACGAAAAACCGATAGTAAATTGTAACTTTCAGGGCCACCTAATGCCGATGGATCACTCAAATTGCGTCCCGATTCAATACATCGTCCTCCAGCAGACTTGTCTCCATGGGTCGATTGCTGCCTCGGGCACCTTATGGCCGTTCTGCTGTGAGTCGAAGATTTTCGAATCGGACGAAAAATTGATAGTGATTTGTAACATTTAGGGCCACCTAATGACGATGGACCACACAAATTGCGTCCCGATTCAGTACATCGTCCACTAGCCGACTTGTCTCCATGGGTCTATTGCTGCCTCGGGCACCTTATGGCAGGCCTGCTGTGACTCAAAGATTTTCGAATCGGACGAAAAACTGATAGTGAATTGTAACGTTCAGGGCCTCCTAATGACGATGGAACACTCAAATTGCGTCCCGATTCAATACATCGTCCTCCAGCAAACTTGTCTCCATGCGTCTATTGCTGCCTCGGGCACCTTATGGCCGTTCTGCTGTGAGTCAAAGATTTTCGAATCGGACGAAAAACTGATAGTGAATTGTAACGTTCAGGGCCACCTAATGACGATGGATCACTCAAATTGCGTCCCGATTCAATACATCGTCCTCCAGCCGACTTGACTCCATGGGTCTATTGCTGCCTCGGGCACCTAATGGCCGTTCTGCTGTGAGTCTAGATTATCGAATGGGACAAAAAACTCATAGTGAATTGTAACGTTCAGGGCCTCCTAATGACGATGGATCACTCAAATTGCGTCCCGATTCAATACATCGTCCTCCAGCAGACTTGAATCCATGGGCACCTTATGGCCGTTCTGCTGTGAGTCTAGATTATCGAATGGGACAAAAAACTGATAGTGAATTGTAACGTTCAGGGCCTCCTAATGACGATGGATCACTCAAATTGCGTCCCGATTCAATACATCGTCCTCCAGCAGACTTGTCTCCATGGGTCTATTGCTGCCTCGGGCACCTTATGGCCGTTCTGCTGTGAGTCTAGATTATCGAATGGGACGAAAAACTGATAGTGAATTGTAACGTTCAGGGCCACCTAATGACGATGGATCACTCAAATTGCGTCCCGATTCAATACATCGTCCTCCAGCCGACTTGACTCCATGGGTCTATTGCTGCCTCGGGCACCTTATGGCCGTTCTGCTGTGAGTCTAGATTATAGAATGGGACGAAAAACTGATAGTGAATTGTAACGTTCAGGGCCTCCTAATGACGATGGATCACTCAAATTGCGTCCCGATTCAATACATCGTCCTCCAGCCGACTTGACCCCATGGGTCTATTGCTGCCTCGGGCACCTTATGGCCGTTCTGCTGTGAGTCTAGATTATCGAATGGGACGAAAAACTGATAGTGAATTGTAACATTCAGGGCCACCTAATGACGATGGACCACACAAATTGCGTCCCGATTCAGTACATCGTCCTCTAGCCGACCTGACTCCATGGGTCTATTGCTGCCTCGGGCACCTTATGGCCGTTCTGCTGTGAGTCTAGATTATCGAATGGGACGAAAAACTGATGGTGAATTGTAACGTTCAGGGCCACCTAATGACGATGGATCACTCAAATTGCGTCCCGATTCAATACATCGTCCCCAGCCGACTTGTCTCCATGGGTCTATTGCTGCCTCGGGCACCTTATGGCCGTTCTGCTGTGAGTCTAGATTATCGAATGGGACGAAAAACTGATAGTGAATTGTAACGTTCAGGGCCACCTAATGACGATGGATCACTCAAATTGCGTCCTGATTCAATACATCGTCCTCCAGCCGATTTGACTTCATGGGTCTATTGCTGCCTCGGGCACCTTATGGCCGTTCTGCTGTGAGTCAAAGATTTTCGAATCGGACGAAAAACTGATAGTAAATTGTAACTTTCAGGGCCACCTAATGCCGATGGATCACTCAAATTGCGTCCCGATTCAATACATCGTCCTCCAGCAGACTTGTCTCCATGGGTCGATTGCTGCCTCGGGCACCTTATGGCCGTTCTGCTGTGAGTCAAAGATTTTCGAATCGGACGAAAAACTGATAGTGATTTGTAACATTTAGGGCCACCTAATGACTATGGACCACACAAATTGCGTCCCGATTCAGTACATCGTCCACTAGCCGACTTGTCTCCATGGGTCTATTGCTGCCTCGGGCACCTTATGGCAGGCCTGCTGTGACTCAAAGATTTTCGAATCGGACGAAAAACTGATAGTGAATTGTAACGTTCAGGGCCTCCTAATGACGATGGAACACTCAAATTGCGTCCCGATTCAATACATCGTCCTCCAGCAAACTTGTCTCCATGCGTCTATTGCTGCCTCGGGCACCTTATGGCCGTTCTGCTGTGAGTCAAAGATTTTCGAATCGGACGAAAAACTGATAGTGAATTGTAACGTTCAGGGCCACCTAATGACGATGGATCACTCAAATTGCGTCCCGATTCAATACATCGTCCTCCAGCCGACTTGACTCCATGGGTCTATTGCTGCCTCGGGCACCTAATGGCCGTTCTGCTGTGTGTCTAGATTATCGAATGGGACAAAAAACTCATAGTGAATTGTAACGTTCAGGGCCTCCTAATGACGATGGATCACTCAAATTGCGTCCCGATTCAATACATCGTCCTCCAGCAGACTTGAATCCATGGGCACCTTATGGCCGTTCTGCTGTGAGTCTAGATTATCGAATGGGACAAAAAACTGATAGTGAATTGTAACGTTCAGGGCCTCCTAATGACGATGGATCACTCAAATTGCGTCCCGATTCAATACATCGTCCTCCAGCAGACTTGTCTCCATGGGTCTATTGCTGCCTCGGGCACCTTATGGCCGTTCTGCTGTGAGTCTAGATTATCGAATGGGACGAAAAACTGATAGTGAATTGTAACGTTCAGGGCCACCTAATGACGATGGATCACTCAAATTGCGTCCCGATTCAATACATCGTCCTCCAGCCGACTTGACTCCATGGGTCTATTGCTGCCTCGGGCACCTTATGGCCGTTCTGCTGTGAGTCTAGATTATAGAATGGGACGAAAAACTGATAGTGAATTGTAACGTTCAGGGCCTCCTAATGACGATGGATCACTCAAATTGCGTCCCGATTCAATACATCGTCCCCAGCCGACTTGACCCCATGGGTCTATTGCTGCCTCGGGCACCTTATGGCCGTTCTGCTGTGAGTCTAGATTATCGAATGGGACGAAAAACTGATAGTGAATTGTAACATTCAGGGCCACCTAATGACGATGGACCACACAAATTGCGTCCCGATTCAGTACATCGTCCTCTAGCCGACCTGACTCCATGGGTCTATTGCTGCCTCGGGCACCTTATGGCCGTTCTGCTGTGAGTCTAGATTATCGAATGGGACGAAAAACTGATGGTGAATTGTAACGTTCAGGGCCACCTAATGACGATGGATCACTCAAATTGCGTCCCGATTCAATACATCGTCCACTAGCCGACTTGTCTCCATGGGTCTATTGCTGCCTCGGGCACCTTATGGCCGTTCTGCTGTGAGTCAAAGATTTTCGAATCGGACGAAAAACTGATAGTAAATTGTAACTTTCAGGGCCACCTAATGCCGATGGATCACTCAAATTGCGTCCCGATTCAATACATCGTCCTCCAGCAGACTTGTCTCCATGGGTCGATTGCTGCCTCGGGCACCTTATGGCCGTTCTGCTGTGAGTCAAAGATTTTCGAATCGGACGAAAAACTGATAGTGATTTGTAACATTTAGGGCCACCTTATGACTATGGACCACACAAATTGCGTCCCGATTCAGTACATCGTCCACTAGCCGACTTGTCTCCATGGGTTTATTGCTGCCTCGGGCACCTTATGGCAGGCCTGCTGTGACTCAAAGATTTTCGAATCGGACGAAAAACTGATAGTGAATTGTAACGTTCAGGGCCTCCTAATGACGATGGAACACTCAAATTGCGTCCCGATTCAATACATCGTCCTCCAGCAAACTTGTCTCCATGCGTCTATTGCTGCCTCGGGCACCTTATGGCCGTTCTGCTGTGAGTCAAAGATTTTCGAATCGGACGAAAAACTGATAGTGAATTGTAACGTTCAGGGCCACCTAATGACGATGGATCACTCAAATTGCGTCCCGATTCAATACATCGTCCTCCAGCCGAGTTGACTCCATGGGTCTATTGCTGCCTCGGGCACCTAATGGCCGTTCTGCTGTGTGTCTAGATTATCGAATGGGACAAAAAACTCATAGTGAATTGTAACGTTCAGGGCCTCCTAATGACGATGGATCACTCAAATTGCGTCCCGATTCAATACATCGTCCTCCAGCAGACTTGAATCCATGGGCACCTTATGGCCGTTCTGCTGTGAGTCTAGATAATCGAATGGGACAAAAAACTGATAGTGAATTGTAACGTTCAGGGCCTCCTAATGACGATGGATCACTCAAATTGCGTCCCGATTCAATACATCGTCCTCCAGCAGACTTGTCTCCATGGGTCTATTGCTGCCTCGGGCACCTTATGGCCGTTCTGCTGTGAGTCTAGAT
This sequence comes from Schistocerca cancellata, assembly GCF_023864275.1. NCBI lineage: Eukaryota > Metazoa > Arthropoda > Insecta > Orthoptera > Acrididae > Schistocerca > Schistocerca cancellata. The sequence continues at coordinate 2,862,669 of NC_064627.1, forward strand.
TATCGAATGGGACGAAAAACTGATAGTGAATTGTAACGTTCAGGGCCACCTAATGACGATGGATCACTCAAATTGCGTCCCGATTCAATACATCGTCCTCCAGCCGACTTGACTCCATGGGTCTATTGCTGCCTCGGGCACCTTATGGCCGTTCTGCTGTGAGTCTAGATTATAGAATGGGACGAAAAACTGATAGTGAATTGTAACGTTCAGTGCCTCCTAATGACGATGGATCACTCTAATTGCGTCCCGATTCAATACATCGTCCCCAGCCGACTTGACCCCATGGGTCTATTGCTGCCTCGGGCACCTTATGGCCGTTCTGCTGTGAGTCTAGATTATCGAATGGGACGAAAAACTGATAGTGAATTGTAACGTTCAGGGCCTCCTAATGACGATGGATCACTCAAATTGCGTCCCGATTCAATACATCGTCCCCAGCCGACTTGACCCCATGGGTCTATTGCTGCCTCGGGCACCTTATGGCCGTTCTGCTGTGAGTCTAGATTATCGAATGGGACGAAAAACTGATAGTGAATTGTAACATTCAGGGCCACCTAATGACGATGGACCACACAAATTGCGTCCCGATTCCGTACATCGTCCTCTAGCCGACCTGACTCCATGGGTCTATTGCTGCCTCGGGCACCTTATGGCCGTTCTGCTGTGAGTCTAGATTATCGAATGGGACGAAAAACTGATGGTGAATTGTAACGTTCAGGGCCACCTAATGACGATGAATCACTCAAATTGCGTCCCGATTCAATACATCGTCCCCAGCCGACTTGTCTCCATGGGTCTATTGCGGCCTCGGGCACCTTATGGCCGTTCTGCTGTGAGTCAAAGATTTTCGAATCGGACGAAAAACTGATAGTGAATTGTAACGTTCAGGGCCACCTAATGACGATGGATCACTCAAATTGCGTCCCGATTCAATACATCGTCCTCCAGCCGACTTGACTCCATGGGTCTATTGCTGCCTCGGGCACCTAATGGCCGTTCTGCTGTGTGTCTAGATTATCGAATGGGACAAAAAACTCATAGTGAATTGTAACGTTCAGGGCCTCCTAATGACGATGGATCACTCAAATTGCGTCCCGATTCAATACATCGTCCTCCAGCAGACTTGAATCCATGGGCACCTTATGGCCGTTCTGCTGTGAGTCTAGATTATCGAATGGGACAAAAAACTGATAGTGAATTGTAACGTTCAGGGCCTCCTAATGACGATGGATCACTCAAATTGCGTCCCGATTCAATACATCGTCCTCCAGCAGACTTGTCTCCATGGGTCTATTGCTGCCTCGGGCACCTTATGGCCGTTCTGCTGTGAGTCTAGATTATCGAATGGGACGAAAAACTGATAGTGAATTGTAACGTTCAGGGCCACCTAATGACGATGGATCACTCAAATTGCGTCCCGATTCAATACATCGTCCTCCAGCCGACTTGACTCCATGGGTCTATTGCTGCCTCGGGCACCTTATGGCCGTTCTGCTGTGAGTCTAGATTATAGAATGGGACGAAAAACTGATAGTGAATTGTAACGTTCAGTGCCTCCTAATGACGATGGATCACTCAAATTGCGTCCCGATTCAATACATCGTCCCCAGCCGACTTGACCCCATGGGTCTATTGCTGCCTCGGGCACCTTATGGCCGTTCTGCTGTGAGTCTAGATTATCGAATGGGACGAAAAACTGATAGTGAATTGTAACATTCAGGGCCACCTAATGACGATGGACCACACAAATTGCGTCCCGATTCAGTACATCGTCCTCTAGCCGACCTGACTCCATGGGTCTATTGCTGCCTCGGGCACCTTATGGCCGTTCTGCTGTGAGTCTAGATTATCGAATGGGACGAAAAACTGATGGTGAATTGTAACGTTCAGGGCCACCTAATGACGATGGATCACTCAAATTGCGTCCCGATTCAATACATCGTCCCCAGCCGACTTGTCTCCATGGGTCTATTGCTGCCTCGGGCACCTTATGGCCGTTCTGCTGTGAGTCTAGATTATCGAATGGGACGAAAAACTGATAGTGAATTGTAACGTTCAGGGCCACCTAATGACGATGGATCACTCAAATTGCGTCCTGATTCAATACATCGTCCTCCAGCCGATTTGACTTCATGGGTCTATTGCTGCCTCGGGCACCTTATGGCCGTTCTGCTGTGAGTCAAAGATTTTCGAATCGGACGAAAAACTGATAGTGAATTGTAACTTTCAGGGCCACCTAATGCCGATGGATCATTCAAATTGCGTCCCGATTCAATACATCGTCCTCCAGCAGACTTGTCTCCATGGTTCGATTGCTGCCTCGGGCACCTAATGGCCGTTCTGCTGTGAGTCTAGATTATCGAATGGGACGAAAAACTGATACTGAATTGTAACGTTCAGGGCCTCCTAATGACGATGCATCACTCAAATTGCGTCCCGATTCAATACATCGTCCTCCAGCAGACTTGTCTCCATGGGTCGATTGCTGTCTCGGGCACCTAATGGCCGTTCTGCTGTGAGTCAAAGATTTTCGAATCGGACGAAAAACTGATAGTGAATTGTAACATTCAGGGCCACCTAATGACGATGGACCACGCAAATTGCGTCCCGATTCAATACATCGTCCCCAGCCGACTTGTCTCCATGGGTCTATTGCTGCCTCGGGCACCTTATGGCCGTTCTGCTGTGAGTCTAGATTATCGAATGGGACGAAAAACTGATAGTGAATTGTAACGTTCAGGGCCACCTAATGACGATGGATCACTCAAATTGCGTCCTGATTCAATTCATCGTCCTCCAGCAGAGTTGACTTCATGGGTCTATTGCTGCCTCGGGCACCTTGTGGCCGTTCTGCTGTGAGTCAAAGATTTTCGAATCGACGAAAAACTGATAGTGAATTGTAACTTTCAGGGCCACCTAATGACGATGGATCACTCAAATTGCGTCCCGATTCAATACATCGTCCTCCAGCAGACTTGTCTCCATGGGTCGATTGCTGCCTCGGGCACCTTATGGCCGTTCTGCTGTGAGCAAAGATTTTCGAATCGGACGAAAAACTGATAGTGATTTGTAACATTCAGGGCCACCTAATGACGATGGACCACACAAATTGCGTCCCGATTCAGTACATCGTCCACTAGCCGACTTGACTCCATGGGACTATTGCTGCTTCGGGCACCTTATGGCCGTTCTGCTGTGAGTGTAGATTATAGAATGGGACAAAAAACTGATAGTGAATTGTAACGTTCAGGGCCACCTAAAGACGATGGATCACTCAAATTGCGTCCCGATTCAATACATCGTCCCCAGCCGACTTGTCTCCATGGGTCTATTGCTGCCTCGGGCACCTTATGGCCGTTCTGCTGTGAGTCTAGATTATCGAATGGGACGAAAAACTGATAGTGAATTGTAACGTTCAGGGCCACCTAATGACGATGTATCACTCAAATTGCGTCCTGATTCAATACATCGTCCTCCTGCAGAGTTGACTTCATGGGTCTATTGCTGCCTCGGGCACCTTATGGCCGTTCTGCTGTGAGTCAAAGATTTTCGAATCGGACGAAAAACTGATAGTGATTTTTAACATTCAGGGCCACCTAATGCCGATGGACCACACAAATTGCGTCCCGATTCAGTACATCTTCCACTAGCCGACTTGACTCCATGGGACTATTGCTGCCTCGGGCACCTTATGGCCGTTCTGCTGTGAGTCTAGATTATCGAATGGGACGAAAAACTGATAGTGAATTGTAACGTTCAGGGCCACCTAATGACGATGTATCACTCAAATTGCGTCCTGATTCAATACATCTTCCTCCTGCAGAGTTGACTTCATCGGTCTATTGCTGCCTCGGGCACCTTATGGCCGTTCTGCTGTGAGTCAAAGATTTTCGAATCGGACGAAAAACTGATAGTGAATTGTAACTTTCAGGGCCACCTAATGACGATGGATCACTCAAATTGCGACCCGATTCAATACATCGTCCTCCAGCAGACTTGTCTCCATGGGTCGATTGCCGCCTCGGGCACCTTATGGCCATTCTGCTGTGAGTCAAAGATTTTCGAATCGGACGAAAAACTGATAGTGATTTGTAACATTCAGGGCCACCTAATGACGATGGACCACACAAATTGCGTCCCGATTCAGTACATCGTCCACTAGCCGACTTGTCTCCATGGGTCTATTGCAGACTCGGGCACCTTACGGCAGGCCAGCTGTGACTCAAAGATTTTCGAATCGGACGAAAAACTGATGGCGAATTGTAACGTGCAGGGCTTCCTAATGACGATGGAACACTCAAATTGCGTCCCGATTCAATACATCGTCCTCCAGCAGACTTGTCTCCATGGTTCGATTGCTGCCTCGGGCACCTAATGGCCGTTCTGCTGTGAGTCTAGATTATCGAATGGGACGAAAAACTGATAGTGAATTGTAACGTTCAGGGCATCCTAATGACGATGGATCACTCAAATTGCGTCCCGATTCAATACATCGTCCTCCAGCAGACTTGTCTCCATGGAACGATTGCTGCCTCGGGCACCTAATGGCCGTTCTGTTGTGAGTCAAAGATTTTCGAATCGGACGAAACACTGATTGTGAATTGTAACATTCATGGCCACCTAATGACGATGGACCACGCAAATTGCGTCCCGATTCAAAACATCGTCCTCCAGCCGAGTTGACTCCATGGGTCTATTGCTGCCTCGGGCACCTTATGGCCGTTCTGCTGTGAATCTAGATTATCGAATGGGACGAAAAACTGATAGTGAATTGTAACGTTCAGGGCCACCTAATGACGATGCATCACTCAAATTGCGTCCCGATTCAATACATCGTCCCCAGCCGACTTGTCTCCATGGGTCTATTGCTGCCTCGGGCACCTTATGGCCGTTCTGCTGTGAGTCTAGATTATCGAATGGGACGAAAAACTGATAGTGAATTGTAACGTTCAGGGCCATCTAATGACGATGGATCACTCAAATTGCGTCCCGATTCAATACATCGTCCTCCAGCAGACTTGTCTCCATGGGTCTATTGCTGCCTCGGGCACCTTATGGCAGGCCTGCTGTGACTCAAAGATTTTCGAATCGGACGAAAAACTGATAGTGAATTGTAACGTTCAGGGCCTCCTAATGACGATGGATCACTCAAATTGCGTCCCGATTCAATACATCGTCCTCCAGCAGACTTGTCTCCATGGGTCTATTGCTGCCTCGGGCACCTTATGGCCGTTCTGCTGTGAGTCTAGATTATCGAATGGGACGAAAAACTGATAGTGAATTGTAACGTTCAGGGCCACCTAATGACGATAGATCTCTCAAATTGCGTCCCGATTCAATACATCGTCCTCCAGCCGACTTGACTCCATGTGTCTATTGCTGCCTCGGGCACCTTATGGCCGTTCTGCTGTGAGTCTAGATTATCGAATGGGACGAAAAACTGATAGTGAATTGTAACGTTCAGGGCCTCCTAATGACGATGGATCACTCAATTTGCGTCCCGATTCAATACATGGTCCTCCAGCCGACTTGACTCCATGGGTCTATTGCTGCCTCGGGCACCTTATGGCCGTTCTGCTGTGAGTCTAGATTATCGAATGGGACGAAAAACTGATAGTGAATTGTAACGTTCAGGGCCTCCTAATGACGATGGATCACTCAAATTGCGTCCCGATTCAATACATCGTCCTTCAGCAGACTTGTCTCCATGGGTCGATTGCTGCCTCGGGCACCTAATGGCCGTTCTGCTGTGAGTCATAGATTTTCGAATCGGACGAAAAACTGATAGTGAATTGTAACATTCAGGGCCACCTAATGACGGTGGACCACGCAAATTGCGTCCCGATTCAATACATCGTCCTCCAGCCGAGTTGACTCCATGGGTCTATTGCTGCCTCGGGCACCTTATGGCCGTTCTGCTGTGAGTCAAAGATTTTCGAATCGGCCGAAAAAATGATAGTGAATTGTAACATTCAGGGCCACCTAATGACGATGGATCACTCAAATTGAGTCCCGATTCAATACATCGTCCTCCAGCAGTCTTGTCTCCATGGGTCGATTGCTGCCTCGGGCACCTTATGGCCGTTCTGCTGTGAGTCAAAGATTTTCGAATCGGACGAAAAACTGATAGTGATTTGTAACAATCAGGGCCACCTAATGACGATGGACCACACAAATTGCGTCCCGATTCAGTACATCGTCCTCCAGCCGACCTGACGCCATGGGTCTATTGCTGCCGCAGGCACCTAATGGCCGTTCTGCTGTGAGTCTAGATTATCGAATGGGACGAAAAACTGATAGTGAATTGTAACGTTCAGGGCCACCTAATGACGATGGATCACTCAAATTGCGTCCCGATTCAATATATCGTCCTCCAGCAGACTTGTTTCCATGGGTCTATTGTTGCCTCGGGCACCTTATGGCCGTTCTGCTGTGAGTCAAATATTTTCGAATCGAACGAAAAACTGATAGTGAATTGTAACTTTCAGGGCCACCTAATGACGATGGATCACTCAAATTGCGTCCCGATTCAATACATCGTCCTCCAGCCGACTTGACTCCATGGGTCTATTGCTGCCTCGGGCACCTTATGGCCGTTCTGCTGTGAGTCTAGATTATAGAATGGGACGAAAAACTGATAGTGAATTGTAACGTTCAGGGCCTCCTAATGACGATGGATCACTCAAATTGCGTCCCGATTCAATACATCGTCCCCAGCCGACTTGACCCCATGGGTCTATTGCTGCCTCGGGCACCTTATGGCCGTTCTGCTGTGAGTCTAGATTATCGAATGGGACGAAAAACTGATAGTGAATTGTAACATTCAGGGCCACCTAATGACGATGGACCACACAAATTGCGTTCCGATTCAGTACATCGTCCTCTAGCCGACCTGACTCCATGGGTCTATTGCTGCCTCGGGCACCTTATGGCCGTTCTGCTGTGAGTCTAGATTATCGAATGGGACGAAAAACTGATGGTGAATTGTAACGTTCAGGGCCACCTAATGACGATGGATCACTCAAATTGCGTCCCGATTCAATACATCGTCCCCAGCCGACTTGTCTCCATGGGTCTATTGCTGCCTCGGGCACCTTATGGCCGTTCTGCTGTGAGTCTAGATTATCGAATGGGACGAAAAACTGATAGTGAATTGTAACGTTCAGGGCCACCTAATGACGATGGATCACTCAAATTGCGTCCTGATTCAATACATCGTCCTCCAGCCGATTTGACTTCATGGGTCTATTGCTGCCTCGGGCACCTTATGGCCGTTCTGCTGTGAGTCAAAGATTTTCGAATCGGACGAAAAACTGATAGTGAATTGTAACTTTCAGGGCCACCTAATGCCGATGGATCATTCAAATTGCGTCCCGATTCAATACATCGTCCTCCAGCAGACTTGTCTCCATGGTTCGATTGCTGCCTCGGGCACCTAATGGCCGTTCTGCTGTGAGTCTAGATTATCGAATGGGACGAAAAACTGATACTGAATTGTAACGTTCAGGGCCTCCTAATGACGATGCATCACTCAAATTGCGTCCCGATTCAATACATCGTCCTCCAGCAGACTTGTCTCCATGGGTCGATTGCTGTCTCGGGCACCTAATGGCCGTTCTGCTGTGAGTCAAAGATTTTCGAATCGGACGAAAAACTGATAGTGAATTGTAACATTCAGGGCCACCTAATGACGATGGACCACGCAAATTGCGTCCCGATTCAATACATCGTCCCCAGCCGACTTGTCTCCATGGGTCTATTGCTGCCTCGGGCACCTTATGGCCGTTCTGCTGTGAGTCTAGATTATCGAATGGGACGAAAAACTGATAGTGAATTGTAACGTTCAGGGCCACCTAATGACGATGGATCACTCAAATTGCGTCCTGATTCAATTCATCGTCCTCCAGCAGAGTTGACTTCATGGGTCTATTGCTGCCTCGGGCACCTTGTGGCCGTTCTGCTGTGAGTCAAAGATTTTCGAATCGACGAAAAACTGATAGTGAATTGTAACTTTCAGGGCCACCTAATGACGATGGATCACTCAAATTGCGTCCCGATTCAATACATCGTCCTCCAGCAGACTTGTCTCCATGGGTCGATTGCTGCCTCGGGCACCTTATGGCCGTTCTGCTGTGAGCAAAGATTTTCGAATCGGACGAAAAACTGATAGTGATTTGTAACATTCAGGGCCACCTAATGACGATGGACCACACAAATTGCGTCCCGATTCAGTACATCGTCCACTAGCCGACTTGACTCCATGGGACTATTGCTGCTTCGGGCACCTTATGGCCGTTCTGCTGTGAGTGTAGATTATAGAATGGGACAAAAAACTGATAGTGAATTGTAACGTTCAGGGCCACCTAAAGACGATGGATCACTCAAATTGCGTCCCGATTCAATACATCGTCCCCAGCCGACTTGTCTCCATGGGTCTATTGCTGCCTCGGGCACCTTATGGCCGTTCTGCTGTGAGTCTAGATTATCGAATGGGACGAAAAACTGATAGTGAATTGTAACGTTCAGGGCCACCTAATGACGATGTATCACTCAAATTGCGTCCTGATTCAATACATCGTCCTCCTGCAGAGTTGACTTCATGGGTCTATTGCTGCCTCGGGCACCTTATGGCCGTTCTGCTGTGAGTCAAAGATTTTCGAATCGGACGAAAAACTGATAGTGATTTTTAACATTCAGGGCCACCTAATGCCGATGGACCACACAAATTGCGTCCCGATTCAGTACATCTTCCACTAGCCGACTTGACTCCATGGGACTATTGCTGCCTCGGGCACCTTATGGCCGTTCTGCTGTGAGTCTAGATTATCGAATGGGACGAAAAACTGATAGTGAATTGTAACGTTCAGGGCCACCTAATGACGATGTATCACTCAAATTGCGTCCTGATTCAATACATCTTCCTCCTGCAGAGTTGACTTCATCGGTCTATTGCTGCCTCGGGCACCTTATGGCCGTTCTGCTGTGAGTCAAAGATTTTCGAATCGGACGAAAAACTGATAGTGAATTGTAACTTTCAGGGCCACCTAATGACGATGGATCACTCAAATTGCGTCCCGATTCAATACATCGTCCTCCAGCAGACTTGTCTCCATGGGTCGATTGCCGCCTCGGGCACCTTATGGCCATTCTGCTGTGAGTCAAAGATTTTCGAATCGGACGAAAAACTGATAGTGATTTGTAACATTCAGGGCCACCTAATGACGATGGACCACACAAATTGCGTCCTGATTCAGTACATCGTCCACTAGCCGACTTGTCTCCATGGGTCTATTGCTGACTCGGGCACCTTACGGCAGGCCAGCTGTGACTCAAAGATTTTCGAATCGGACGAAAAACTGATGGCGAATTGTAACGTTCAGGGCTTCCTAATGACGATGGAACACTCAAATTGCGTCCCGATTCAATACATCGTCCTCCAGCAGACTTGTCTCCATGGTTCGATTGCTGCCTCGGGCACCTAATGGCCGTTCTGCTGTGAGTCTAGATTATCGAATGGGACGAAAAACTGATAGTGAATTGTAACGTTCAGGGCCTCCTAATGACGATGGATCACTCAAATTGCGTCCCGATTCAATACATCGTCCTCCAGCAGACTTGTCTCCATGGAACGATTGCTGCCTCGGGCACCTAATGGCCGTTCTGTTGTGAGTCAAAGATTTTCGAATCGGACGAAACACTGATTGTGAATTGTAACATTCATGGCCACCTAATGACGATGGACCACGCAAATTGCGTCCCGATTCAATACATCGTCCTCCAGCCGAGTTGACTCCATGGGTCTATAGCTGCCTCGGGCACCTTATGGCCGTTCTGCTGTGAATCTAGATTATCGAATGGGACGAAAAACTGATAGTGAATTGTAACGTTCAGGGCCACCTAATGACGATGCATCACTCAAATTGCGTCCCGATTCAATACATCGTCCCCAGCCGACTTGTCTCCATGGGTCTATTGCTGCCTCGGGCACATTATGGCCGTTCTGCTGTGAGTCTAGATTATCGAATGGGACGAAAAACTGATAGTGAATTGTAACGTTCAGGGCCATCTAATGACGATGGATCACTCAAATTGCGTCCCGATTCAATACATCGTCCTCCAGCAGACTTGTCTCCATGGGTCTATTGCTGCCTCGGGCACCTTATGGCAGGCCTGCTGTGACTCAAAGATTTTCGAATCGGACGAAAAACTGATAGTGAATTGTAACGTTCAGGGCCTCCTAATGACGATGGATCACTCAAATTGCGTCCCGATTCAATACATCGTCCTCCAGCAGACTTGTCTCCATGGGTCTATTGCTGCCTCGGGCACCTTATGGCCGTTCTGCTGTGAGTCTAGATTATCGAATGGGACGAAAAACTGATAGTGAATTGTAACGTTCAGGGCCACCTAATGACGATAGATCTCTCAAATTGCGTCCCGATTCAATACATCGTCCTCCAGCCGAGTTGACTCCATGTGTCTATTGCTGCCTCGGGCACCTTATGGCCGTTCTGCTGTGAGTCTAGATTATCGAATGGGACGAAAAACTGATAGTGAATTGTAACGTTCAGGGCCTCCTAATGACGATGGATCACTCAATTTGCGTCCCGATTCAATACATGGTCCTCCAGCCGACTTGACTCCATGGGTCTATTGCTGCCTCGGGCACCTTATGGCCGTTCTGCTGTGAGTCTAGATTATCGAATGGGACGAAAAACTGATAGTGAATTGTAACGTTCAGGGCCTCCTAATGACGATGGATCACTCAAATTGCGTCCCGATTCAATACATCGTCCTTCAGCAGACTTGTCTCCATGGGTCGATTGCTGCCTCGGGCACCTAATGGCCGTTCTGCTGTGAGTCATAGATTTTCGAATCGGACGAAAAACTGATAGTGAATTGTAACATTCAGGGCCACCTAATGACGGTGGACCACGCAAATTGCGTCCCGATTCAATACATCGTCCTCCAGCCGAGTTGACTCCATGGGTCTATTGCTGCCTCGGGCACCTTATGGCCGTTCTGCTGTGAGTCAAAGATTTTCGAATCGGCCGAAAAAATGATAGTGAATTGTAACATTCAGGGCCACCTAATGACGATGGATCACTCAAATTGAGTCCCGATTCAATACATCGTCCTCCAGCAGTCTTGTCTCCATGGGTCGATTGCTGCCTCGGGCACCTTATGGCCGTTCTGCTGTGAGTCAAAGATTTTCGAATCGGACGAAAAACTGATAGTGATTTGTAACATTCAGGGCCACCTAATGACGATGGACCACACAAATTGCGTCCCGATTCAGTACATCGTCCTCCAGCCGACCTGACGCCATGGGTCTATTGCTGCCGCAGGCACCTAATGGCCGTTCTGCTGTGAGTCTAGATTATCGAATGGGACGAAAAACTGATAGTGAATTGTAACGTTCAGGGCCACCTAATGACGATGGATCACTCAAATTGCGTCCCGATTCAATATATCGTCCTCCAGCAGACTTGTTTCCATGGGTCTATTGTTGCCTCGGGCACCTTATGGCCGTTCTGCTGTGAGTCAAATATTTTCGAATCGAACGAAAAACTGATAGTGAATTGTAACTTTCAGGGCAACCTAATGACGATGGATCACTCAAATTGCGTCCCGATTCAATATATCGTCCTCCAGCCGACTTGTCTCCATGGGTCTATTGCTGCCTCGGGCACCTTATGGCCGTTCTGCTGTGAGTCAAAGAGTTTCGAATCGGACGAAAAACTGATGGTAAATTGGAACGTTCAGGGCCTCCTAATGACGATGGAACACTCAAATTGCGTCCCGATTCAATACATCGTCCTCCAGCGGACTTGTATCCATTGGTCTATTGCTGCCTCGGGCACCTAATGGCCGTTCTGCTGTGCGTCAAAGACTTTCGAATCGGACAAAAAGCTGATAGTGAATTGTAACATTCAGGGCCACCTAATGACGATGAACCACGCAAATTGGGTCCCGATTCAATACATCGTCCTCCAGCCGAGTTGACTCCATGGGTCTATTGCTGCCACGGGCACCTTATGGCCGTTCTGCTGTGAATCTAGATCATCGAATGGGACGAAAATCTGATAGTGAATTGTAACGTTCAGGGCCACCTAATGACGATGGATCACTCAAACTGCGTCCCGATTCAATACATCGTCCTCCAGCCGACTTGACTCCATGGGTCTATTGCTGCCTCGGGCACCTTATGGCCGTTCTGCTGTGAGTCTAGATTATCGAACGGCACAAAAAACTAATAGTGAATTGTAACGTTCAGGGCCACCTAATGACGATGGATCACTCAAATTGCGTCCCGATTCAATACATCGTCCTCCTGCAGAGTTGACTTCATGGGTCTATTGCTGCCTCGGGCACCTTATGGCCGTTCTGCTGTGAGTCAAAGATTTTCGAATCGGACGAAAAACTGATAGTGATTTGTAACATTCAGGGCCACCTAATGCCGATGGACCACACAAATTGCGTCCCGATTCAGTACATCTTCCACTAGCCGACTTGACTCCATGGGACTATTGCTGCCTCGGGCACCTTATGGCCGTTCTGCTGTGAGTCTAGATTATCGAGTGGGACGAAAAACTAATAGTGAATTGTAACGTTCAGGGCCTCCTAATGACGATGGATCACTCAAATTGCGTCCCGATTCAATACATCGTCCTCCAGCAGACTTGTCTCCATGGGTCGATTGCTGCCTCGGGCACCTAATGGCCGTTCTGCTGTGAGTCAAAGATTTTCGAATCGGACGAAAAACTGATAGTGAATTGTAACATTCAGGGCCACCTAATGACGATGGACCACGCAAATTGCGTCCCGATTCAATACATCGTCCTCCAGCCGAGTTGACTCCATGGGTCTATTGCTGCCTCGGGCACCTTATGGCCGTTCTGCTGTGAGTCAAAGATTTTCGAATCGGACGAAAAAATGATAGTGAATTGTAACGTTCAGGGCCTCCTAATGACGATGGAACACTCAAATTGCGTCCCGATTCAATACATCGTCCTCCAGCAGACTTGTCTCCATGGGTCTATTGCAGCCTCGGGCACCTTATGGCCGTTGTGCTGTGAGTCAACGATTTTCGAATCGGACGAAAAACTGATAGTGAATTGTAACTTTCAGGGCAACCTAATGACGATGGATTACTCAAATTGCGTCCCGATTCAATATATCGTCCTCCAGCCGACTTGTCTCCATGGGTCTATTGCTGCCTCGGGCACCTTATGGCCGTTCTGCTGTGAGTCAAAGACTTTCGAATCGGACAAAAAACTGATAGTGAATTGTAACATTCAGGGCCACCTAATGACGATGGACCACGCAAATTGGGTCCCGATTCAATACAACGTCCTCCAGCCGAGTTGACTCCATGGGTCTATTGTTGCCACGGGCACCTTATGGCCGTTCTGCTGTGAATCTAGAATATCGAATGGGACGAAAAACTGATAGTGAATTGTAACGTTCAGGGCCACCTAATGACGATGGATCACTCAAACTGCGTCCTGATTCAATACATCGTCCTCCAGCCGACTTGACTCCATGGGTCTATTGCTGCCTCGGGCACCTTATGGCCGTTCTGCTGTGAGTCTAGATTATCGAACGGGACAAAAAACTAATAGTGAATTGTAACGTTCAGGGCCACCTAATGACGATGGATCACTCAAATTGCGTCCCGATTCAATACATCGTCCTCCAGCGGACTTGTCTCCATTGGTCTATTGCTGCCTCGGGCACCTAATGGCCGTTCTGCTGTGAGTCAAAGACTTTCGAATCGGACAAAAAACTGATAGTGAATTGTAACATTCAGGGCCACCTAATGACGATGGACCACGCAAATTGGGTCCCGATTCAATACATCGTCCTCCAGCAGACTTGTCTCCATGGGTCTATTGCTGCCTCGGGCACCTTATGGCCGTTCTGCTGTGAGTCTAGATTATCGAATGGGACGAAAAACTGATAGTGAATTGTAACGTTCAGGGCCACCTAATGACGATAGATCTCTCAAATTGCGTCCCGATTCAATACATCGTCCTCCAGCCGACTTGACTCCATGGGTCTATTGCTGCCTCGGGCACCTTATGGCCGTTCTGCTGTGAGTCTAGATTATCGAATGGGACGAAAAACTGATAGTGAATTGTAACGTTCAGGGCCTCCTAATGACGATGGATCACTCAATTTGCGTCCCGATTCAATACATGGTCCTCCAGCCGACTTGACTCCATGGGTGTATTGCTGCCTCGGGCACCTAATGGCCGTTCTGCTGTGAGTCAAAGATTTTCGAATCGGACGAAAAACTGATAGTGAATTGTAACATTCAGGGCCACCTAATGACGATGGACCACGCAAATTGCGTCCCGATTCAATACATCGTCCTCCAGCCGAGTTGACTCCATGGGTCTATTGCTGCCTCGGGCACCTTATGGCCGTTCTGCTGTGAGTCAAAGATTTTCGAATCGGACGAAAAACTGATAGTGAATTGTAACATTCATGGCCACCTAATGACGATGGACCACGCAAATTGCGTCCCGATTCAATACATCGTCCTCCAGCCGAGTTGACTCCATGGGTCTATTGCTGCCTCGGGCACCTTATGGCCGTTCTGCTGTGAATCTAGATTATCGAATGGGACGAAAAACTGATAGTGAATTGTAACGTTCAGGGCCACCTAATGACGATGCATCACTCAAATTGCGTCCCGATTCAATACATCGTCCCCAGCCGACTTGTCTCCATGGGTCTATTGCTGCCTCGGGCACCTTATGGCCGTTCTGCTGTGAGTCTAGATTATCGAATGGGACGAAAAACTGATAGTGAATTGTAACGTTCAGGGCCACCTAATGACGATGGATCACTCAAATTGCGTCCCGATTCAATACATCGTCCTCCAGCAGACTTGTCTCCATGGGTCTATTGCTGCCTCGGGCACCTTATGGCAGGCCTGCTGTGACTCAAAGATTTTCGAATCGGACGAAAAACTGATAGTGAATTGTAACGTTCAGGGCCTCCTAATGACGATGGATCACTCAAATTGCGTCCCGATTCAATACATCGTCCTCCAGCAGACTTGTCTCCATGGGTCTATTGCTGCCTCGGGCACCTTATGGCCGTTCTGCCGTGAGTCTAGATTATCGAATGGGACGAAAAACTGATAGTGAATTGTAACGTTCAGGGCCACCTAATGACGATAGATCTCTCAAATTGCGTCCCGATTCAATACATCGTCCTCCAGCCGACTTGACTCCATGTGTCTATTGCTGCCTCGGGCACCTTATGGCCGTTCTGCTGTGAGTCTAGATTATCGAATGGGACGAAAAACTGATAGTGAATTGTAACGTTCAGGGCCTCCTAATGACGATGGATCACTCAATTTGCGTCCCGATTCAATACATGGTCCTCCAGCCGACTTGACTCCATGGGTCTATTGCTGCCTCGGGCACCTTATGGCCGTTCTGCAGTGAGTCTAGATTATCGAATGGGACGAAAAACTGATAGTGAATTGTAACATTCAGGGCCACCTAATGACGATGGACCACGCAAATTGCGTCCCGATTCAATACATCGTCCTCCAGCCGAGTTGACTCCATGGGTCTATTGCTGCCTCGGGCACCTTATGGCCGTTCTGCTGTGAGTCAAAGATTTTCGAATCGGACGAAAAAATGATAGTGAATTGTAACGTTCAGGGCCTCCTAATGACGATGGAACACTCAAATTGCGTCCCGATTCAATACATCGTCCTCCAGCAGACTTGTCTCCATGGGTCTATTGCAGCCTCGGGCACCTTATGGCCGTTCTGCTGTGAGTCAAAGATTTTCGAATCGGACGAAAAACTGATAGTGATTTGTAACATTCAGGACCACCTAATGACGATGGACCACACAAATTGCGTCCCGATTCAGTACATCGTCCTCCAGCCGACCTGACTCCATGGGTCTATTGCTGCCTCAGGCACCTAATGGCCGTTCTGCTGTGAGTCTAGATTATCGAATGGGACGAAAAACTGATAGTGAATTGTAACGTTCAGGGCCACCTAATGACGATGGATCACTCAAATTGCGTCCCGATTCAATATATCGTCCTCCAGCAGACTTGTTTCCATGGGTCTATTGTTGCCTCGGGCACCTTATGGCCGTTGTGCTGTGAGTCAACGATTTTCGAATCGGACGAAAAACTGATAGTGAATTGTAACTTTCAGGGCAACCTAATGACGATGGATTACTCAAATTGCGTCCCGATTCAATATATCGTCCTCCAGCCGACTTGTCTCCATGGGTCTATTGCTGCCTCGGGCACCTTATGGCCGTTCTGCTGTGAGTCAAAGACTTTCGAATCGGACAAAAAACTGATAGTGAATTGTAACATTCAGGGCCACCTAATGACGATGGACCACGCAAATTGGGTCCCGATTCAATACATCGTCCTCCAGCCGAGTTGACTCCATGGGTCTATTGCTGCCACGGGCACCTTATGGCCGTTCTGCTGTGAATCTAGAATATCGAATGGGACGAAAAACTGATAGTGAATTGTAACGTTCAGGGCCACCTAATGACGATGGATCACTCAAACTGCGTCCTGATTCAATACATCGTCCTCCAGCCGACTTGACTCCATGGGTCTATTGCTGCCTCGGGCACCTTATGGCCGTTCTGCTGTGAGTCTAGATTATCGAACGGGACAAAAAACTAATAGTGAATTGTAACATTCAGGGCCACCTAATGACGATGGACCACGCAAATTGGGTCCCGATTCAATACATCGTCCTCCAGCAGACTTGTCTCCATGGGTCTATTGCTGCCTCGGGCACCTTATGGCCGTTCTGCTGTGAGTCTAGATTATCGAATGGGACGAAAAACTGATAGTGAATTGTAACGTTCAGGGCCACCTAATGACGATAGATCTCTCAAATTGCGTCCCGATTCAATACATCGTCCTCCAGCCGACTTGACTCCATGGGTCTATTGCTGCCTCGGGCACCTTATGGCCGTTCTGCTGTGAGTCTAGATTATCGAATGGGACGAAAAACTGATAGTGAATTGTAACGTTCAGGGCCTCCTAATGACGATGGATCACTCAATTTGCGTCCCGATTCAATACATGGTCCTCCAGCCGACTTGACTCCATGGGTGTATTGCTGCCTCGGGCACCTAATGGCCGTTCTGCTGTGAGTCAAAGATTTTCGAATCGGACGAAAAACTGATAGTGAATTGTAACATTCAGGGCCACCTAATGACGATGGACCACGCAAATTGCGTCCCGATTCAATACATCGTCCTCCAGCCGAGTTGACTCCATGGGTCTATTGCTGCCTCGGGCACCTTATGGCCGTTCTGCTGTGAGTCAAAGATTTTCGAATCGGACGAAAAACTGATAGTGAATTGTAACATTCATGGCCACCTAATGACGATGGACCACGCAAATTGCGTCCCGATTCAATACATCGTCCTCCAGCCGAGTTGACTCCATGGGTCTATTGCTGCCTCGGGCACCTTATGGCCGTTCTGCTGTGAATCTAGATTATCGAATGGGACGAAAAACTGATAGTGAATTGTAACGTTCAGGGCCACCTAATGACGATGCATCACTCAAATTGCGTCCCGATTCAATACATCGTCCCCAGCCGACTTGTCTCCATGGGTCTATTGCTGCCTCGGGCACCTTATGGCCGTTCTGCTGTGAGTCTAGATTATCGAATGGGACGAAAAACTGATAGTGAATTGTAACGTTCAGGGCCACCTAATGACGATGGATCACTCAAATTGCGTCCCGATTCAATACATCGTCCTCCAGCAGACTTGTCTCCATGGGTCTATTGCTGCCTCGGGCACCTTATGGCAGGCCTGCTGTGACTCAAAGACTTTCGAATCGGACGAAAAACTGATAGTGAATTGTAACGTTCAGGGCCTCCTAATGACGATGGATCACTCAAATTGCGTCCCGATTCAATACATCGTCCTCCAGCAGACTTGTCTCCATGGGTCTATTGCTGCCTCGGGCACCTTATGGCCGTTCTGCTGTGAGTCTAGATTATCGAATGGGACGAAAAACTGATAGTGAATTGTAACGTTCAGGGCCACCTAATGACGATAGATCTCTCAAATTGCGTCCCGATTCAATACATCGTCCTCCAGCCGACTTGACTCCATGTGTCTATTGCTGCCTCGGGCACCTTATGGCCGTTCTGCTGTGAGTCTAGATTATCGAATGGGACGAAAAACTGATAGTGAATTGTAACGTTCAGGGCCTCCTAATGACGATGGATCACTCAATTTGCGTCCCGATTCAATACATGGTCCTCCAGCCGACTTGACTCCATGGGTCTATTGCTGCCTCGGGCACCTTATGGCCGTTCTGCAGTGAGTCTAGATTATCGAATGGGACGAAAAACTGATAGTGAATTGTAACGTTCGGGGCCTCCTATTGACGATGGATCACTCAAATTGCGTCCCGATACAATACATCGTCCTTCAGCAGACTTGTCTCCATGGGTCGATTGCTGCCTCGGGCACCTAATGGCCGTTCTGCTGTGAGTCAAAGATTTTCGAATCGGACGAAAAACTGATAGTGAATTGTAACATTCAGGGCCACCTAATGACGGTGGACCACGCAAATTGCGTCCCGATTCAATACATCGTCCTCCAGCCGAGTTGACTCCATGGGTCTATTGCTGCCTCGGGCACCTTATGGCCGTTCTGCTGTGAGTCAAAGATTTTCGAATCGGCCGAAAAAATGATAGTGAATTGTAACATTCAGGGCCACCTAATGACGATGGATCACTCAAATTGAGTCCCGATTCAATACATCGTCCTCCAGCAGTCTTGTCTCCATGGATCGATTGCTGCCTCGGGCACCTTATGGCCGTTCTGCTGTGAGTCAAAGATTTTCGAATCGGACGAAAAACTGATAGTGATTTGTAACATTCAGGGCCACCTAATGACGATGGACCACACAAATTGCGTCCCGATTCAGTACATCGTCCTCCAGCCGACCTGACTCCATGGGTCTATTGCTGCCTCAGGCACCTAATGGCCGTTCTGCTGTGAGTCTAGATTATCGAATGGGACGAAAAACTGATAGTGAATTGTAACGTTCAGGGCCACCTAATGACGATGGATCACTCAAATTGCGTCCCGATTCAATATATCGTCCTCCAGCAGACTTGTTTCCATGGGTCTATTGTTGCCTCGGGCACCTTATGGCCGTTCTGCTATGAGTCAAATATTTTCGAATCGAACGAAAACCTGATAGTGAATTGTAACTTTCAGGGCAACCTAATGACGATGGATAACTCAAATTGCGTCCCGATTCAATATATCGTCCTCCAGCCGACTTGTCTGCATGGGTCTATTGCTGCCTCGGGCACCTTATGGCCGTTCTGCTGTGAGTCAAAGAGTTTCGAATCGGACGAAAAACTGATGGTAAATTGGAACGTTCAGGGCCTCCTAATGACGATGGAACACTCAAATTGCGTCCCGATTCAATACATCGTCCTCCAGCGGACTTGTATCCATTGGTCTATTGCTGCCTCGGGCACCTAATGGCCGTTCTGCTGTGCGTCAAAGACTTTCGAATCGGACAAAAAACTGATAGTGAATTGTAACATTCAGGGCCACCTAATGACGATGGACCACGCAAATTGGGTCCCGATTCAATACATCGTCCTCCAGCCGAGTTGACTCCATGGGTCTATTGCTGCCACGGGCACCTTATGGCCGTTCTGCTGTGAATCTAGATCATCGAATGGGACGAAAATCTGATAGTGAATTGTAACGTTCAGGGCCACCTAATGACGATGGATCACTCAAACTGCGTCCCGATTCAATACATCGTCCTCGAGCCGACTTGACTCCATGGGTCTATTGCTGCCTCGGGCACCTTATGGCCGTTCTGCTGTGAGTCTAGATTATCGAACGGGACAAAAAACTAATAGTGAATTGTAACGTTCAGGGCCTCCTAATGACGATGGATCACTCAAATTGCGTCCCGATTCAATACATCGTCCTCCAGCAGACTTGTCTCCATGGGTCGATTGCTGCCTCGGGCACCTAATGGCCGTTCTGCTGTGAGTCAAAGATTTTCGAATCGGACGAAAAACTGATAGTGAATTGTAACATTCAGGGCCACCTAATGACGATGGACCACGCAAATTGCGTCCCGATTCAATACATCGTCCTCCAGCCGAGTTGACTCCATGGGTCTATTGCTGCCTCGGGCACCTTATGGCCGTTCTGCTGTGAGTCAAAGATTTTCGAATCGGACGAAAAAATGATAGTGAATTGTAACGTTCAGGGCCTCCTAATGACGATGGAACACTCAAATTGCGTCCCGATTCAATACATCGTCCTCCAGCAGACTGGTCTCCATGGGTCTATTGCAGCCTCGGGCACCTTATGGCCGTTCTGCTGTGAGTCAAAGATTTTCGAATCGGACGAAAAACTGATAGTGAATTGTAACATTCAGGGCCACCTAATGACGATGGACCACACAAATTGCGTCCCGATTCAGTACATCGTCCTCCAGCCGACCTGACTCCATGGGTCTATTGCTGCCTCAGGCACCTAATGGCCGTTCTGCTGTGAGTCTAGATTATCGAATGGGACGAAAAACTGATAGTGAATTGTAACGTTCAGGGCCACCTAATGACGATGGATCACTCAAATTGCGTCCCGATTCAATATATCGTCCTCCAGCAGACTTGTTTCCATGGGTCTATTGTTGCCTCGGGCACCTTATGGCCGTTCTGCTATGAGTCAAATATTTTCGAATCGAACGAAAAACTGATAGTGAATTGTAACTTTCAGGGCAACCTAATGACGATGGATCACTCAAATTGCGTCCCGATTCAATATATCGTCCTCCAGCCGACTTGTCTCCATTGGTCTATTGCTGCCTCGGGCACCTAATGGCCGTTCTGCTGTGCGTCAAAGACTTTCGAATCGGACAAAAAACTGATAGTGAATTGTAACATTCAGGGCCACCTAATGACGATGGACCACGCAAATTGGGTCCCGATTCAATACATCGTCCTCCAGCCGAGTTGACTCCATGGGTCTATTGCTGCCACGGGCACCTTATGGCCGTTCTGCTGTGAATCTAGATCATCGAATGGGACGAAAATCTGATAGTGAATTGTAACGTTCAGGGCCACCTAATGACGATGGATCACTCAAACTGCGTCCCGATTCAATACATCGTCCTCCAGCCGACTTGACTCCATGGGTCTATTGCTGCCTCGGGCACCTTATGGCCGTTCTGCTGTGAGTCTAGATTATCGAACGGGACAAAAAACTAATAGTGAATTGTAACGTTCAGGGCCACCTAATGACGATGGATCACTCAAATTGCGTCCCGATTCAATACATCGTCCTCCTGCAGAGTTGACTTCATGGGTCTATTGCTGCCTCGGGCACCTTATGGCCGTTCTGCTGTGAGTCAAAGATTTTCGAATCGGACGAAAAACTGATAGTGAATTGTAACATTCAGGGCCACCTAATGACGATGGACCACGCAAATTGCGTCCCGATTCAATACATCGTCCTCCAGCCGAGTTGACTCCATGGGTCTATTGCTGCCTCGGGCACCTTATGGCAGGCCAGCTGTGACTCAAAAATTTTCGAATCGGACGAAAAACTGATAGTGAATTGTAACGTTCAGGGCCTCCCAATGACGATGGATCACTCAAATTGCGTCCCGATTCAATACATCGTCCTCCAGCAGACTTGTCTCCATGGGTCTATTGCTGACTCGGGCACCTTATGGCCGTTCTTCTGTGAGTCGAGATTATCGAATGGGACGAAAAACTGATAGTGAATTGTAACGTTCAGGGCCACCTAATGACGATAGATCTCTCAAATTGCGTCCCGATTCAATACATCGTCCTCCAGCCGACTTGACTCCATGTGTCTATTGCTGCCTCGGGCACCTTATGGCCGTTCTGCTGTGAGTCTAGATTATCGAATGGGACGAAAAACTGATAGTGAATTGTAACGTTCAGGGCCTCCTAATGACGATGGATCACTCAATTTGCGTCCCGATTCAATACATGGTCCTCCAGCCGACTTGACTCCATGGGTCTATTGCTGCCTCGGGCACCTTATGGCCGTTCTGCTGTGAGTCTAGATTATCGAATGGGACGAAAAACTGATAGTGAATTGTAACGTTCAGGGCCTCCTAATGACGATGGATCACTCAAATTGCGTCCCGATTCAATACATCGTCCTTCAGCAGACTTGTCTCCATGGGTCGATTGCTGCCTCGGGCACCTAATGGCCGTTCTGCTGTGAGTCAAAGATTTTCGAATCGGACGAAAAACTGATAGTGAATTGTAACATTCAGGGCCACCTAATGACGGTGGACCACGCAAATTGCGTCCCGATTCAATACATCGTCCTCCAGCCGAGTTGACTCCATGGGTCTATTGCTGCCTCGGGCACCTTATGGCCGTTCTGCTGTGAGTCAAAGATTTTCGAATCGGCCGAAATAATGATAGTGAATTGTAACATTCAGGGCCACCTAATGACGATGGATCACTCAAATTTAGTCCCGATTCAATACATCGTCCTCCAGCAGTCTTGTCTCCATGGGTCGATTGCTGCCTCGGGCACCTTATGGCCGTTCTGCTGTGAGTCAAAGATTTTCGAATCGGACGAAAAACTGATAGTGATTTGTAACATTCAGGGCCACCTAATGACGATGGACCACACAAATTGCGTCCCGATTCAGTACATCGTCCTCCAGCCGACCTGACTCCATGGGTCTATTGCTGCCTCAGGCACCTAATGGCCGTTCTGCTGTGAGTCTAGATTATCGAATGGGACGAAAAACTAATAGTGAATTGTAACGTTCAGGGCCACCTAATGACGATGGATCACTCAAATTGCGTCTCGATTCAATATATCGTCCTCCAGCAGACTTGTTTCCATGGGTCTATTGTTGCCTCGGGCACCTTATGGCCGTTCTGCTGTGAGTCAAATATTTTCGAATCGAACGAAAAACTGATAGTGAATTGTAACTTTCAGGGCAACCTAATGACGAAGGATCACTCAAATTGCGTCCCGATTCAATATATCGTCCTCCAGCCGACTTGTCTCCATGGGTCTATTGCTGCCTCGGACACCTTATGGCCGTTCTGCTGTGAGTCAAAGAGTTTCGAATCGGACGAAAAACTGATGGTAAATTGGAACGTTCAGGGCCTCCTAATGACGATGGAACACTCAAATTGCGTCCCGATTCAATACATCGTCCTCCAGCGGACTTGTATCCATTGGTCTATTGCTGCCTCGGGCACCTAATGGCCGTTCTGCTGTGCGTCAAAGACTTTCGAATCGGACAAAAAACTGATAGTGAATTGTAACATTCAGGGCCACCTAATGACGATGGACCACGCAAATTGGGTCCCGATTCAATACATCGTCCTCCAGCCGAGTTGACTCCATGGGTCTATTGCTGCCACGGGCACCTTATGGCCGTTCTGCTGTGAATCTAGATCATCGAATGGGACGAAAATCTGATAGTGAATTGTAACGTACAGGGCCACCTAATGACGATGGATCACTCAAACTGCGTCCCGATTCAATACATCGTCCTCCAGCCGACTTGACTCCATGGGTCTATTGCTGCCTCGGGCACCTTATGGCCGTTCTGCTGTGAGTCTAGATTATCGAACGGGACAAAAAACTAGTAGTGAATTGTAACGTTCAGGGCCACCTAATGACGATGGATCACTCAAATTGCGTTCCGATTCAATACATCGTCCTCCTGCAGAGTTGACTTCATGGGTCTATTGCTGCCTCGGGCACCTTATGGCCGTTCTGCTGTGAGTCAAAGATTTTCGAATCGGACGAAAAACTGATAGTGATTTGTAACATTCAGGGCCACCTAATGCCGATGGACCACACAAATTGCGTCCCGATTCAGTACATCTTCCACTAGCCGACTTGACTCCATGGGACTATTGCTGCCTCGGGCACCTTATGGCCGTTCTGCTGTGAGTCTAGATTATCGAATGGGACGAAAAACTAATAGTGAATTGTAACGTTCAGGGCCTCCTAATGACGATGGATCACTCAAATTGCGTCCCGATTCAATACATCGTCCTCCAGCAGACTTGTCTCCATGGGTCGATTGCTGCCTCGGGCACCTAATGGCCGTTCTGCTGTGAGTCAAAGATTTTCGAATCGGACGAAAAACTGATAGTGAATTGTAACATTCAGGGCCACCTAATGACGATGGACCACGCAAATTGCGTCCCGATTCAATACATCGTCCTCCAGCCGAGTTGACTCCATGGGTCTATTGCTGCCTCGGGCACCTTATGGCCGTTCTGCTGTGAGTCAAAGATTTTCGAATCGGACGAAAAACTGATAGTGAATTGTAACGTTCAGGGCCTCCTAATGACGATGGAACACTCAAATTGCGTCCCGATTCAATACATCGTCCTCCAGCAGACTTGTCTCCATGGGTCTATTGCAGCCTCGGGCACCTTATGGCCGTTCTGCTGTGAGTCAAAGATTTTCGAATCGCACGAAAAACTGATAGTGAATTGTAACATTCAGGGCCACCTAATGACGATGGACCACACAAATTGCGTCCCGATTCAGTACATCGTCCTCCAGCCGACCTGACTCCATGGGTCTATTGCTGCCTCAGGCACCTAATGGCCGTTCTGCTGTGAGTCTAGATTATCGAATGGGACGAAAAACTGATAGTGAATTGTAACGTTCAGGTCCACCTAATGACGATGGATCACTCAAATTGCGTCCCGATTCAATGTATCGTCCTCCAGCAGACTTGTTTCCATGGGTGTATTGTTGCCTCGGGCACCTTATGGCCGTTGTGCTGTGAGTCAACGATTTTCGAATCGGACGAAAAACTGATAGTGATTTGTAACATTCAGGGCCACCTAATGACGATGGACCACACAAATTGCGTCCCGATTCAGTACATCGTCCTCCAGCCGACCTGACTCCATGGGTCTATTGCTGCCTCAGGCACCTAATGGCCGTTCTGCTGTGAGTCTAGATTATCGAATGGGACGAAAAACTAATAGTGAATTGTAACGTTCAGGGCCACCTAATGACGATGGATCACTCAAATTGCGTCTCGATTCAATATATCGTCCTCCAGCAGACTTGTTTCCATGGGTCTATTGTTGCCTCGGGCACCTTATGGCCGTTCTGCTGTGAGTCAAATATTTTCGAATCGAACGAAAAACTGATAGTGAATTGTAACTTTCAGGGCAACCTAATGACGAAGGATCACTCAAATTGCGTCCCGATTCAATATATCGTCCTCCAGCCGACTTGTCTCCATGGGTCTATTGCTGCCTCGGACACCTTATGGCCGTTCTGCTGTGAGTCAAAGAGTTTCGAATCGGACGAAAAACTGATGGTAAATTGGAACGTTCAGGGCCTCCTAATGACGATGGAACACTCAAATTGCGTCCCGATTCAATACATCGTCCTCCAGCGGACTTGTATCCATTGGTCTATTGCTGCCTCGGGCACCTAATGGCCGTTCTGCTGTGCGTCAAAGACTTTCGAATCGGACAAAAAACTGATAGTGAATTGTAACATTCAGGGCCACCTAATGACGATGGACCACGCAAATTGGGTCCCGATTCAATACATCGTCCTCCAGCCGAGTTGACTCCATGGGTCTATTGCTGCCACGGGCACCTTATGGCCGTTCTGCTGTGAATCTAGATCATCGAATGGGACGAAAATCTGATAGTGAATTGTAACGTACAGGGCCACCTAATGACGATGGATCACTCAAACTGCGTCCCGATTCAATACATCGTCCTCCAGCCGACTTGACTCCATGGGTCTATTGCTGCCTCGGGCACCTTATGGCCGTTCTGCTGTGAGTCTAGATTATCGAACGGGACAAAAAACTAGTAGTGAATTGTAACGTTCAGGGCCACCTAATGACGATGGATCACTCAAATTGCGTTCCGATTCAATACATCGTCCTCCTGCAGAGTTGACTTCATGGGTCTATTGCTGCCTCGGGCACCTTATGGCCGTTCTGCTGTGAGTCAAAGATTTTCGAATCGGACGAAAAACTGATAGTGATTTGTAACATTCAGGGCCACCTAATGCCGATGGACCACACAAATTGCGTCCCGATTCAGTACATCTTCCACTAGCCGACTTGACTCCATGGGACTATTGCTGCCTCGGGCACCTTATGGCCGTTCTGCTGTGAGTCTAGATTATCGAATGGGACGAAAAACTAATAGTGAATTGTAACGTTCAGGGCCTCCTAATGACGATGGATCACTCAAATTGCGTCCCGATTCAATACATCGTCCTCCAGCAGACTTGTCTCCATGGGTCGATTGCTGCCTCGGGCACCTAATGGCCGTTCTGCTGTGAGTCAAAGATTTTCGAATCGGACGAAAAACTGATAGTGAATTGTAACATTCAGGGCCACCTAATGACGATGGACCACGCAAATTGCGTCCCGATTCAATACATCGTCCTCCAGCCGAGTTGACTCCATGGGTCTATTGCTGCCTCGGGCACCTTATGGCCGTTCTGCTGTGAGTCAAAGATTTTCGAATCGGACGAAAAACTGATAGTGAATTGTAACGTTCAGGGCCTCCTAATGACGATGGAACACTCAAATTGCGTCCCGATTCAATACATCGTCCTCCAGCAGACTTGTCTCCATGGGTCTATTGCAGCCTCGGGCACCTTATGGCCGTTCTGCTGTGAGTCAAAGATTTTCGAATCGCACGAAAAACTGATAGTGAATTGTAACATTCAGGGCCACCTAATGACGATGGACCACACAAATTGCGTCCCGATTCAGTACATCGTCCTCCAGCCGACCTGACTCCATGGGTCTATTGCTGCCTCAGGCACCTAATGGCCGTTCTGCTGTGAGTCTAGATTATCGAATGGGACGAAAAACTGATAGTGAATTGTAACGTTCAGGTCCACCTAATGACGATGGATCACTCAAATTGCGTCCCGATTCAATGTATCGTCCTCCAGCAGACTTGTTTCCATGGGTCTATTGTTGCCTCGGGCACCTTATGGCCGTTGTGCTGTGAGTCAACGATTTTCGAATCGGACGAAAAACTGATAGTGAATTGTAACTTTCAGG
Organism: Schistocerca cancellata; assembly: GCF_023864275.1. Classification (NCBI taxonomy): domain Eukaryota; kingdom Metazoa; phylum Arthropoda; class Insecta; order Orthoptera; family Acrididae; genus Schistocerca; species Schistocerca cancellata. The sequence continues at coordinate 2,889,786 of NC_064627.1, forward strand.
GCAACCGAATGACGATGGATTACTCAAATTGCGTCCCGATTCAATATATCGTCCTCCAGCCGACTTGTCTCCATGGGTCTATTGCTGCCTCGGGCACCTTATGGCCGTTCTGCTGTGAGTCAAAGAGTTTCGAATCGGACGAAAAACTGATGGTAAATTGGAACGTTCAGGGCCTCCTAATGACGATGGAACACTCAAATTGCGTCCCGATTCAATACATCGTCCTCCAGCTGACTTGTATCCATTAGTCTATTGCTGCCTCGGGCACCTAATGGCCGTTCTGCTGTGCGTCAAAGACTTTCGAATCGGACAAAAAACTGATAGTGAATTGTAACATTCAGGGCCACCTAATGACGATGGACCACGCAAATTGGGTCCCGATTCAATACATCGTCCTCCAGCCGAGTTGACTCCATGGGTCTATTGCTGCCACGGGCACCTTATGGCCGTTCTGCTGTGAATCTAGATCATCGAATGGGACGAAAATCTGATAGTGAATTGTAACGTACAGGGCCACCTAATGACGATGGATCACTCAAACTGCGTCCCGATTCAATACATCGTCCTCCAGCCGACTTGACTCCATGGGTCTATTGCTGCCTCGGGCACCTTATGGCCGTTCTGCTGTGAGTCTAGATTATCGAACGGGACAAAAAACTAGTAGTGAATTGTAACGTTCAGGGCCACCTAATGACGATGGATCACTCAAATTGCGTTCCGATTCAATACATCGTCCTCCTGCAGAGTTGACTTCATGGGTCTATTGCTGCCTCGGGCACCTTATGGCCGTTCTGCTGTGAGTCAAAGATTTTCGAATCGGACGAAAAACTGATAGTGATTTGTAACATTCAGGGCCACCTAATGCCGATGGACCACACAAATTGCGTCCCGATTCAGTACATCTTCCACCAGCCGACTTGACTCCATGGGACTATTGCTGCCTCGGGCACCTTATGGCCGTTCTGCTGTGAGTCTAGATTATCGAATGGGACGAAAAACTAATAGTGAATTGTAACGTTCAGGGCCACCTAATGACGATGGATCACTCAAATTGCGTCCCGATTCAATACATCGTCCTCCAGCAGACTTGTCTCCATGGGTCGATTGCTGCCTCGGGCACCTAATGGCCGTTCTGCTGTGAGTCAAAGATTTTCGAATCGGACGAAAAACTGATAGTGAATTGTAACATTCAGGGCCACCTAATGACGATGGACCACGCAAATTGCGTCCCGATTCAATACATCGTCCTCCAGCCGAGTTGACTCCATGGGTCTATTGCTGCCTCGGGCACCTTATGGCCGTTCTGCTGTGAGTCAAAGATTTTCGAATCGGACGAAAAAATGATAGTGAATTGTAACGTTCAGGGCCTCCTAATGACGATGGAACACTCAAATTGCGTCCCGATTCAATACATCGTCCTCCAGCAGACTTGTCTCCATGGGTCTATTGCAGCCTCGGGCACCTTATGGCCGTTCTGCTGTGAGTCAAAGATTTTCGAATCGGACGAAAAACTGATAGTGAATTGTAACATTCAGGGCCACCTAATGACGATGGACCACACAAATTGCGTCCCGATTCAGTACATCGTCCTCCAGCCGACCTGACTCCATGGGTCTATTGCTGCCTCAGGCACCTAATGGCCGTTCTGCTGTGAGTCTAGATTATCGAATGGGACGAAAAACTGATAGTGAATTGTAACTTTCAGGGCAACCTAATGACGATGGATTACTCAAATTGCGTCCCGATTCAATATATCGTCCTCCAGCCGACTTGTCTCCATGGGTCTATTGCTGCCTCGGGCACCTTATGGCCGTTCTGCTGTGAGTCAAAGACTTTCGAATCGGACAAAAAACTGATAGTGAATTGTAACATTCAGGGCCACCTAATGACGATGGACCACGCAAATTGGGTCCCGATTCAATACATCGTCCTCCAGCCGAGTTGACTCCATGGGTCTATTGCTGCCACGGGCACCTTATGGCCGTTCTGCTGTGAATCTAGAATATCGAATGGGACGAAAAACTGATAGTGAATTGTAACGTTCAGGGCCACCTAATGACGATGGATCACTCAAACTGCGTCCTGATTCCATACATCGTCCTCCAGCCGAATTGACTCCATGGGTCTATTGCTGCCTCGGGCACCTTATGGCCGTTCTGCTGTGAGTCTAGATTATCGAACGGGACAAAAAACTAATAGTGAATTGTAACGTTCAGGGACACCTAATGACGATGGATCACTCAAATTGCGTCCCGATTCAATACATCGTCCTCCAGCAGACTTGTCTCCATGGGTCTATTGCTGCCTCGGGCACCTTATGGCCGTTCTGCTGTGAGTCTAGATTATCGAATGGGACGAAAAACTGATAGTGAATTGTAACGTTCAGGGCCACCTAATGACGATGGATCACTGAAATTGCTTCCCGATTCAATACATCGTCCTCCTGCGGACTTGTCTCCATTGGTCTATTGCTGCCTCGGGCACCTAATGGCCGTTCTGCTGTGAGTCAAAGACTTTCGAATCGGACAAAACACTGATAGTGAATTGTAACATTCAGGGCCACCTAATGACGATGGACCACGCAAATTGGGTCCCGATTCAATACATCGTCCTCCAGCAGACTTGTCTCCATGGGTCTATTGCTGCCTCGGGCACCTTATGGCCGTTCTGCTGTGAGTCTAGATTATCGAATGGGACGAAAAACTGATAGTGAATTGTAACGTTCAGGGCCACCTAATGACGATAGATCTCTCAAATTGCGTCCCGATTCAATACATCGTCCTCCAGCCGACTTGACTCCATGGGTCTATTGCTGCCTCGGGCACCTTATGGCCGTTCTGCTGTGAGTCTAGATTATCGAATGGGACGAAAAACTGATAGTGAATTGTAACGTTCAGGGCCTCCTAATGACGATGGATCACTCAATTTGCGTCCCGATTCAATACATGGTCCTCCAGCCGACTTGACTCCATGGGTCTATTGCTGCCTCGGGCACCTAATGGCCGTTCTGCTGTGAGTCAAAGATTTTCGAATCGGACGAAAAACTGATAGTGAATTGTAACATTCAGGGCCACCTAATGACGATGGACCACGCAAATTGCGTCCCGATTCAATACATCGTCCTCCAGCCGAGTTGACTCCATGGGTCTATTGCTGCCTCGGGCACCTTATGGCCGTTCTGCTGTGAGTCAAAGATTTTCGAATCGGACGAAAAAATGATAGTGAATTGTAACATTCAGGGCCACCTAATGACGATGGATCACTCAAATTGCGTCCCGATTCAATACATCGTCCTCCAGCAGACTTGTCTCCATGGGTCGATTGCTGCCTCGGGCATCTTATGGCCGTTCTGCTGTGAGTCAAAGATTTTCGAATCGGACGAAAAACTGATAGTGATTTGTAACATTCAGGGCCACCTAATGACGATGGACCACACAAATTGCGTCCCGATTCAGTACATCGTCCACTAGCCGACTTGACTCCATGGGACTATTGCTGCCTCGGGCACCTTATGGCCGTTCAGCTGTGAGTCTAGATTATAGAATGGGATGAAAAACTGATAGTGAATTGTAACGTTCAGGGCCACCTAATGACGATGGATCACTCAAATTGCGTCCCGATTCAATACATCGTCCTCCAGCAGACTTGTCTCCATGGGTCTATTGCTGCCTCGGGCACCTTATGGCAGGCCTGCTGTGACTCAAAGATTTTCGAATCGGACGAAAAACTAATAGTGAATTGTAACGTTCAGGGCCACCTAATGACGATGGATCACTCAAATTGCGTCCCGATTCAATACATCGTCCTCCAGCAGACTTGTCTCCATGGGTCTATTGCAGCCTCGGGCACCTTATGGCCGTTCTGCTGTGAGTCAAAGATTTTCGAATCGGACGAAAAACTGATAGTGAATTGTAACTTTCAGGGCAACCTAAAGACGATGGATCATTCAAATTGCGTCCCGATTCAATATATCGTCCTCCAGCCGACTTGTCTCCATGGGTCTATTGCTGCCTCGGGCACCTTATGGCCGTTCTGCTGTGAGTCAAAGAGTTTCGAATCGGACGAAAAACTGATGGTAAATTGGAACGTTCAGGGCCTCCTAATGACGATGGAACACTCAAATTGCGTCCCGATTCAATACATCGTCCTCCAGCGGACTTGTCTCCATTGGTCTATTGCTGCCTCGGGCACCTAATGGCCGTTCTGCTGTGAGTCAAAGACTTTCGAATCGGACAAAAAACTGATAGTGAATTGTAACATTCAGGGCCACCTAATGACGATGGACCACGCAAATTGGGTCCCGATTCAATACATCGTCCTCCAGCCAGGTTGACTCCATGGGTCTATTGCTGCCACGGGCACCTTATGGCCGTTCTGCTGTGAATCTAGATTATCGAATGGGACGAAAAACTGATAGTGAATTGTAACGTTCAGGGCCACCTAATGACGATGGATCACTCAAATTGCGTCCCGATTCAATACATCGTCCTCCAGCCGACTTGACTCCATGAGTCTATTGCTGCCTCGGGCAACTTATGGCCGTTCTGCTGTGAGTCTAGATTATCGAATGGGACGAAAAACAGATAGTGAATTGTAACGTTCAGGGCCTCCTAATGACGATGGATCACTCAAATTGCGTCCCGTTTCAATACATCGTCCTCCAGCAGACTTGTCTCCATGGGTCGATTGCTGCCTCGGGCACCTAATGGCCGTTCTGCTGTGAGTCAAGATTTTCGAATCGCACGAAAAACTGATAGTGAATTGTAACATTCTGGGCCACCTAATGACGATGGACCACGCAAATTGCGTCCCGATTCAATACATCGTCCTCCAGCTGAGTTGACTCCATGGGTCTATTGCTGCCTCGGGCACCTTATGGCCGTTCTGCTGTGAATCTAGATTATCGAATGGGACGAAAAACTGATAGTGAATTGTAACGTTCAGGGCCACCTAATGACGATGGATCACTCAAATTGCGTCCCGATTCAATACATCGTCCCCAGCCGACTTGTCTCCATGGGTCTATTGCTGCCTCGGGCACCTTATGGCCTTTCTGCTGTGAGTCTAGATTATCGAATGGGACGAAAAACTGATAGTGAATTGTAACGTTCAGGGCCACCTAATGACGATGGATCACTCAAATTGCGTCCCGATTCAATACATCGTCCTCCAGCAGACTTGTCTCCATGGGTCTATTGCTGCCTCGGGCACCTTATGGCAGGCCTGCTGTGACTCAAAGATTTTCGAATCGTACGAAAAACTGATAGTGAATTGTAACGTTCAGGGCCTCCTAATGACGATGGAATACTCAAATTGCGTCCCGATTCAATACATCGTCCTCCAGCAGACTTGTCTCCATGCGTCTATTGCTGCCTCGGGCACTTTATGGCCGTTCTGATGTGAGTCAAAGATTTTCGAATCGGACGAAAAACTGATAGTGAATTGTAACGTTCAGGGCCACCTAATGACGATGGATCACTCAAATTGCGTCCCGATTCAATACATCGTCCTCCAGCCGACTTGACTCCATGGGTCTATTGCTGCCTCGGGCACCTTATGGCCGTTCTGCTGTGAGTCTAGATTATCGAATGGGACAAAATACTGATAGTGAATTGTAACGTTCAGGACCTCCTAATGACGATGGATCACTCAAATTGCGTCCCGATTCAATACATCGTCCTCCAGCCGAGTTGACTCCATGGGTCTATTGCTGCCTCGGGCACCTTATGGCCGTTCTGCTGTGAATCTAGATTATCGAATGGGACGAAAAACTGATAGTGAATTGTAACGTTCAGGGCCACCTAATGACGATGCATCACTCAAATTGCGTCCCGATTCTATACATCGTCCCCAGCCGAGTTGACTCCATGGGTCTATTGCTGCCTCGGGCACCTTATGGCCGTTCTGCTGTGAGTCTAGATTATCGAATGGGACGAAAAACTGATAGTGAATTGTAACTTTCAGGGCCACCTAATGACGATGGATCACTCAAATTGCGTCCCGATTCAATACATCGTCCTCCAGCAGACTTGTCTCCATGGGTCTATTGCTGCCTCGGGCACCTTATGGCAGGCCTGCTGTGACTCAAAGATTTTCGAATCGGACGAAAAACTGATAGTGAATTGTAACGTTCAGGGCCTCCTAATGACGATGGATCACTCAAATTGCGTCCCGATTCAATACATCGTCCTCCAGCAGACTTGTCTCAATGGGTCTATTGCTGCCTCGGGCACCTTATGGCCGTTCTGCTGTGAGTCTAGATTATCGATTGGGACGAAAAACTGATAGTGAATTGTAACGTTCAGGGCCTCCTAATGACGATGGATCACTCAAATTGCGTCCCGATTCAATACATCGTCCTTCAGCAGACTTGTCTCCATGGGTCGATTGCTGCCTCGGGCACCTAATGGCCGTTCTGCTGTGAGTCAAAGATTTTCGAATCGGACGAAAAACTGATAGTGAATTGTAACATTCAGGGCCACCTAATGACGATGGACCACGCAAATTGGGTCCCGATTCAATACATCGTCCTCCAGCCGAGTTGACTCCATGGGTCTATTGCTGCCACGGGCACCTTATGGCCGTTCTGCTGTGAATCTAGATCATCGAATGGGACAAAAATCTGATAGTGAATTGTAACGTTCAGGGCCACCTAATGACGATGGATCACTCAAATTGCGTCCCGATTCAATACATCGTCCTCCAGCAGACTTGTCTCCATGGGTCGATTGCTGCCTCGGGCACCTAATGGCCGTTCTGCTGTGAGTCAAGATTTTCGAATCGCACGAAAAACTGATAGTGAATTGTAACATTCTGGGCCACCTAATGACGATGGACCACGCAAATTGCGTCCCGATTCAATACATCGTCCTCCAGCCGAGTTGACTCCATGGGTCTATTGCTGCCTCGGGCACCTTATGGCCGGTCTGCTGTGAATCTAGATTATCGAATGGGACGAAAAACTGATAGTGAATTGTAACGTTCAGGGCCACCTAATGACGATGGATCACTCAAATTGCATCCCGATTCAATTCATCGTCCCCAGCCGACTTGTCTCCATGGGTCTATTGCTGCCTCGGGCACCTTATGGCCGTTCTGCTGTGAGTCTAGATTATCGAATGGGACGAAAAACTGATAGTGAATTGTAACGTTCAGGGCCACCTAATGACGATGGATCACTCAAATTGCGTCCCGATTCAAACATCGTCCTCCAGCAGACTTGTCTCCATGGGTCTATTGCTGCCTCGGGCACCTTATGGCCGTTCTGCTGTGAGTCTAGATTTTCGAATCGGACGAAAAACTGATAGTGAATTGTAACGTTCAGGGCCTCCTAATGACGATGGAATACTCAAATTGCGTCCCGATTCAATACATCGTCCTCCAGCAGACTTGTCTCCATGCGTCTATTGCTGCCTCGGGCACTTTATGGCCGTTCTGCTGTGAGTCAAAGATTTTCGAATCGGACGAAAAACTGATAGTGAATTGTAACGTTCAGGGCCACCTAATGACGATGGATCACTCAAATTGCGTCCCGATTCAATACATCGTCCTCCAGACGACTTGACTCCATGGGTCTATTGCTGCCTCGGGCACCTTATGGCCGTTCTGCTGTGAGTCTAGATTATCGAATGGGACAAAATACTGATAGTGAATTGTAACGTTCAGGGCCTCCTAATGACGATGGATCACTCAAATTGCGTCCCGATTCAATACATCGTCCTCCAGCAGACTTGTCTCCATGGGTCTATTGCTGCCTCGGGCACCTTATGGCCGTTCTGCTGTGAGTCTAGATTATCGAATGGGACGAAAAACTGATAGTGAGTAGTAACGTTCAGGGTCTCCTAATGACGATGGATCACTCAAATTGCGTCCCGATTCAATACATCGTCCTCCAGCCGACTTGACTCCATGGGTCTACTGCTGCCTCGGGCACCTTACGGCCGTTCTGCTGTGAATCTAGATTATCGAATGGGACGAAAAACTGATAGTGAATTGTAACGTTCGGGGCCACCTAATGACGATGGATCACTCAAATTACGTCCCGATTCAATACATCGTCCCCAGCCGACTTGACTCCATGGGACTATTGATGCCTCGGGCACCTTATGGCCGTTCTGCTGTGAGTCTAGATTATAGAATGGGATGAAAAACTGATAGTGAATTGTAACGTTCAGGGCCACCTAATGACGATGGATCACTCAAATTGCGTCCCGATTCAATACATCGTCCTCCAGCAGACTTGTCTCCATGGGTCTATTGCTGCCTCGGGCACCTTATGGCAGGCCTGCTGTGACTCAAAGATTTTCGAATCGGACGAAAAACTGATAGTGAATTGTAACGTTCAGGGCCTCCTAATGACGATGGAACACTCAAATTGCGTCCCGATTCAATACATCGTCCTCCAGCAGACTTGTCTCGATGCGTCTATTGCTGCCTCGGGCACCTAATGGCCGTTCTGCTGTGAGTCAAAGATTTTCGAATCGGACGAAAAACTGATAGTGAATTGTAACGTTCAGGGCCACCTAATGACGATGGATCACTCAAATTGCGTCCCGATTCAATACATCGTCTTCCAGCCGACTAGACTCCATGGGTCTATTGCTGCCTCGGGCACCTTATGGCCGTTCTGCTGAGATTCTAGATTATCGAATGGGACAAAAAACTGATAGTGAATTGTAACGTTCAGGGCCTCCTAATGACGATGGATCACTCAAATTGCGTCCCGATTCAATACATCGTCCTCCAGCAGACTTGTCTCCATGGGTCTATTGCTGCCTCGGGCACCTTATGGCCGTTCTGCTGTGAGTCTAGATTATCGAATGGGACGAAAAACTGATAGTGAATTGTAACGTTCAGGGCCACCTAATGACGATGGATCACTCAAATTGCGTCCCGATTCAATACATCGTCCTCCAGCGGACTTGTCTCCATTGGTCTATTGCTGCCTCGGGCACCTAATGGCCGTTCTGCTGTGAGTCAAAGACTTTCGAAACGGACAAAAAACTGATAGTGAATTGTAACATTCAGGGCCACCTAATGACGATGGACCACGCAAATTGGGTCCCGATTCAATACATCGTCCTCCAGCAGACTTGTCTCCATGGGTCTATTGCTGCCTCGGGCACCTTATGGCCGTTCTGCTGTGAGTCTAGATTATCGAATGGGACAAAAAACTGATAGTGAATTGTAACGTTCAGGGCCACCTAATGACGATAGATCTCTCAAATTGCGTCCCGATTCAATACATCGTCCTCCAGCCGACTTGACTCCATGGGTCTATTGCTGCCTCGGGCACCTTATGGCCGTTCTGCTGTGAGTCTAGATTATCGAATGGGACGAAAAACTGATAGTGAATTGTAACGTTCAGGGCCTCCTAATGACGATGGATCACTCAATTTGCGTCCCGATTCAATACATGGTCCTCCAGCCGACTTGACTCCATGGGTCTATTGCTGCCTCGGGCACCTAATGGCCGTTCTGCTGTGAGTCAAAGATTTTCGAATCGGACGAAAAACTGATAGTGAATTGTAACATTCAGGGCCACCTAATGACGATGGATCACTCAAATTGCGTCCCGATTCAATACATCGTCTTCCAGCCGACTAGACTCCATGGGTCTATTGCTGCCTCGGGCACCTTATGGCCGTTCTGCTGAGATTCTAGATTATCGAATGGGACAAAAAACTGATAGTGAATTGTAACGTTCAGGGCCTCCTAATGACGATGGATCACTCAAATTGCGTCCCGATTCAATACATCGTCCTCCAGCAGACTTGTCTCCATGGGTCTATTGCTGCCTCGGGCACCTTATGGCCGTTCTGCTGTGAGTCTAGATTATCGAATGGGACGAAAAACTGATAGTGAATTGTAACGATCAGGGCCACCTAATGACGATGGATCACTCAAATTGCGTCCCGATTCAATACATCGTCCTCCAGCGGACTTGTCTCCATTGGTCTATTGCTGCCTCGGGCACCTAATGGCCGTTCTGCTGTGAGTCAAAGACTTTCGAATCGGACAAAAAACTGATAGTGAATTGTAACATTCAGGGCCACCTAATGACGATGGACCACGCAAATTGGGTCCCGATTCAATACATCGTCCTCCAGCAGACTTGTCTCCATGGGTCTATTGCTGCCTCGGGCACCTTATGGCCGTTCTGCTGTGAGTCTAGATTATCGAATGGGACGAAAAACTGATAGTGAATTGTAACGTTCAGGGCCACCTAATGACGATAGATCTCTCAAATTGCGTCCCGATTCAATACATCGTCCTCCAGCCGACTTGACTCCATGGGTCTATTGCTGCCTCGGGCACCTAATGGCCGTTCTGCTGTGAGTCAAAGATTTTCGAATCGGACGAAAAACTGATAGTGAATTGTAACATTCAGGGCCACCTAATGACGATGGACCACGCAAATTGCGTCCCGATTCAATACATCGTCCTCCAGCCGAGTTGACTCCATGGGTATATTGCTGCCTCGGGCACCTTATGGCCGTTCTGCTGTGAGTCAAAGATTTTCGAATCGGACGAAAAACTGATAGTGAATTGTAACATTCATGGCCACCTAATGACGATGGACCACGCAAATTGCGTCCCGATTCAATACATCGTCCTCCAGCCGAGTTGACTCCATGGGTCTATTGCTGCCTCGGGCACCTTATGGCCGTTCTGCTGTGAATCTAGATTATCGAATGGGACGAAAAACTGATAGTGAATTGTAACGTTCAGGGCCACCTAATGACGATGCATCACTCAAATTGCGTCCCGATTCAATACATCGTCCCCAGCCGACTTGTCTCCATGGGTCTATTGCTGCCTCGGGCACCTTATGGCCGTTCTGCTGTGAGTCTAGATTATCGAATGGGACGAAAAACTGATAGTGAATTGTAACTTTCAGGGCCACCTAATGACGATGGATCACTCAAATTGCGTCCCGATTCAATACATCGTCCTCCAGCAGACTTGTCTCCATGGGTCTATTGCTGCCTCGGGCACCTTATGGCAGGCCTGCTGTGTCTCAAAGATTTTCTAATCGGACGAAAAACTGATAGTGAATTGTAACGTTCAGGGCCTCCTAATGACGATGGATCACTCAAATTGCGTCCCGATTCAATACATCGTCCTCCAGCAGACTTGTCTCAATGGGTCTATTGCTGCCTCGGGCACCTTATGGCCGTTCTGCTGTGAGTCTAGATTATCGAATGGGACGAAAAACTGATAGTGAATTGTAACGTTCAGGGCCACCTAATGACGATAGATCTCTCAAATTGCGTCCCGATTCAATACATCGTCCTCCAGCCGACTTGACTCCATGTGTCTATTGCTGCCTCGGGCACCTTATGGCCGTTCTGCTGTGAGTCTAGATTATCGAATGGGACGAAAAACTGATAGTGAATTGCAACGTTCAGGGCCTCCTAATGACGATGGATCACTCAATTTGCGTCCCGATTCAATACATGGTCCTCCAGCCGACTTGACTCCATGGGTCTATTGCTGCCTCGGGCACCTTATGGCCGTTCTGCTGTGAGTCTAGATTATCGAATGGGACGACAAACTGATAGTGAATTGTAACGTTCAGGGCCTCCTAATGACGATGGATCACTCAAATTGCGTCCCGATTCAATACATCGTCCTTCAGCAGACTTGTCTCCATGGGTCGATTGCTGCCTCGGGCACCTAATGGCCGTTCTGCTGTGAGTCAAAGATTTTCGAATCGGACGAAAAACTGATAGTGAATTGTAACATTCAGGGCCACCTAATGACGATGGACCACGCAAATTGGGTCCCGATTCAATACATCGTCCTCCAGCCGAGTTGACTCCATGGGTCTATTGCTGCCACGGGCACCTTATGGCCGTTCTGCTGTGAATCTCGATCATCGAATGGGACGAAAATCTGATAGTGAATTGTAACGTTCAGGGCCACCTAATGACGATGGATCACTCAAACTGCGTCCCGATTCAATACATCGTCCTCCAGCCGACTTGACTCCATGGGTCTATTGCTGCCTCGGGCACCTTATGGCCGTTCTGCTGTGAGTCTAGATTATCGAACGGGACAAAAAACTAATAGTGAATTGTAACGTTCAGGGCCACCTAATGACGATGGATCACTCAAATTGCGTCCCGATTGAATACATCGTCCTCCTGCAGAGTTGACTTCATGGGTCTATTGCTGCCTCGGGCACCTTATGGCCGTTCTGCTGTGAGTCAAAGATTTTCGAATCGGACGAAAAACTGATAGTGATTTGTAACATTCAGGGCCACCTAATGCCGATGGACCACACAAATTGCGTCCCGATTCAGTACATCTTCCACTAGCCGACTTGACTCCATGGGACTATTGCTGCCTCGGGCACCTTATGGCCGTTCTGCTGTGAGTCTAGATTATCGAATGGGACGAAAAACTAATAGTGAATTGTAACGTTCAGGGCCTCCTAATGACGATGGATCACTCAAATTGCGTCCCGATTCAATACATCGTCCTCCAGCAGACTTGTCTCCATGGGTCGATTGCTGCCTCGGGCACCTAATGGCCGTTCTGCTGTGAGTCAAAGATTTTCGAATCGGACGAAAAACTGATAGTGAATTGTAACATTCAGGGCCACCTAATGACGATGGACCACGCAAATTGCGTCCCGATTCAATACATCGTCCTCCAGCCGAGTTGACTCCATGGGTCTATTGCTGCCTCGGGCACCTTATGGCAGGCCTGCTGTGACTCAATGATTTTCGAATCGGACGAAAAACTGATAGTGAATTGTAACGTTCAGGGCCTCCTAATGACGATGGATCACTCAAATTGCGTCCCGATTCAATACATCGTCCTCCAGCAGACTTGTCTCCATGGGTCTATTGCTGCCTCGGGCACCTTATGGCCGTTCTGCTGTGAGTCGAGATTATCGAATGGGACGAAAAACTGATAGTGAATTGTAACGATCAGGGCCACCTAATAACGATAGATCTCTCAAATTGCGTCCCGATTCAATACATCGTCCTCCAGCCGACTTGACTCCATGTGTCTATTGCTGCCTCGGGCACCTTATGGCCGTTCTGCTGTGAGTCTAGATTATCGAATGGGACGAAAAACTGATAGTGAATTGTAACGTTCAGGGCCTCCTAATGACGATGGATCACTCAATTTGCGTCCCGATTCAATACATGGTCCTCCAGCCGACTTGACTCCATGGGTCTATTGCTGCCTCGGGCACCTTATGGCCGTTCTGCTGTGAGTCTAGATTATCGAATGGGACGAAAAACTGATAGTGAATTGTAACGTTCAGGGCCTCCTAATGACGATGGATCACTCAAATTGCGTCCCGATTCAATACATCGTCCTTCAGCAGACTTGTCTCCATGGGTCGATTGCTGCCTCGGGCACCTAATGGCCGTTCTGCTGTGAGTCAAAGATTTTCGAATCGGACGAAAAACTGATAGTGAATTGTAACATTCAGGGCCACCTAATGACGGTGGACCACGCAAATTGCGTCCCGATTCAATACATCGTCCTCCAGCCGAGTTGACTCCATGGGTCTATTGCTGCCTCGGGCACCTTATGGCCGTTCTGCTGTGAGTCAAAGATTTTCGAATCGGCCGAAAAAATGATAGTGAATTGTAACATTCAGGGCCACCTAATGACGATGGATCACTCAAATTGAGTCCCGATTCAATACATCATCCTCCAGCAGTCTTGTCTCCATGGGTCGATTGCTGCCTCGGGCACCTTATGGCCGTTCTGCTGTGAGTCAAAGATTTTCGAATCGGACGAAAAACTGATAGTGATTTTTAACATTCAGGGCCACCTAATGACGATGGACCACACAAATTGCGTCCCGATTCAGTACATCGTCCTCCAGCCGACCTGACTCCATGGGTCTATTGCTGCCTCAGGCACCTAATGGCCGTTCTGCTGTGAGTCTAGATTATCGAATGGGACGATAAACTAATAGTGAATTGTAACGTTCAGGGCCACCTAATGACGATGGATCACTCAAATTGCGTCCCGATTCAATATATCGTCCTCCAGCAGACTTGTTTCCATGGGTCTATTGTTGCCTCGGGCACCTTATGGCCGTTCTGCTGTGAGTCAAATATTTTCGAATCGAACGAAAAACTGATAGTGAATTGTAACTTTCAGGGCAACCTAATGACGAAGGATCACTCAAATTGCGTCCCGATTCAATATATCGTCCTCCAGCCGACTTGTCTCCATGGGTCTATTGCTGCCTCGGGCACCTTATGGCCGTTCTGCTGTGAGTCAAAGAGTTTCGAATCGGACGAAAAACTGATGGTAAATTGGAACGTTCAGGGCCTCCTAATGACGATGGAACACTCAAATTGCGTCCCGATTCAATACATCGTCCTCCAGCGGACTTGTATCCATTGGTCTATTGCTGCCTCGGGCACCTAATGGCCGTTCTGCTGTGCGTCAAAGAGTTTCGAATCGGACAAAAAACTGATAGTGAATTGTAACATTCAGGGCCACCTAATGACGATGGACCACGCAAATTGGGTCCCGATTCAATACATCGTCCTCCAGCCGAGTTGACTCCATGGGTCTATTGCTGCCACGGGCACCTTATGGCCGTTCTGCTGTGAATCTAGATCATCGAATGGGACGAAAATCTGATAGTGAATTGTAACGTACAGGGCCACCTAATGACGATGGATCACTCCAACTGCGTCCCGATTCAATACATCGTCCTCCAGCCGACTTGACTCCATGGGTCTATTGCTGCCTCGGGCACCTTATGGCCGTTCTGCTGTGAGTCTAGATTATCGAACGGGACAAAAAACTAATAGTGAATTGTAACGTTCAGGGCCACCTAATGACGATGGATCACTCAAATTGCGTTCCGATTCAATACATCGTCCTCCTGCAGAGTTGACTTCATGGGTCTATTGCTGCCTCGGGCACCTTATGGCCGTTCTGCTGTGAGTCAAAGATTTTCGAATCGGACGAAAAACTGATAGTGATTTGTAACATTCAGGGCCACCTAATGCCGATGGACCACACAAATTGCGTCCCGATTCAGTACATCTTCCACTAGCCGACTTGACTCCATGGGACTATTGCTGCCTCGGGCACCTTATGGCCGTTCTGCTGTGAGTCTAGATTATCGAATGGGACGAAAAACTAATAGTGAATTGTAACGTTCAGGGCCTCCTAATGACGATGGATCACTCAAATTGCGTCCCGATTCAATACATCGTCCTCCAGCAGACTTGTCTCCATGGGTCGATTGCTGCCTCGGGCACCTAATGGCCGTTCTGCTGTGAGTCAAAGATTTTCGAATCGGACGAAAAACTGATAGTGAATTGTAACATTCAGGGCCACCTAATGACGATGGACCACGCAAATTGCGTCCCGATTCAATACATCGTCCTCCAGCCGAGTTGACTCCATGGGTCTATTGCTGCCTCGGGCACCTTATGGCCGTTCTGCTGTGAGTCAAAGATTTTCGAATCGGACGAAAAAATGATAGTGAATTGTAACGTTCAGGGCCTCCTAATGACGATGGAACATTCAAATTGCGTCCCGATTCAATACATCGTCCTCCAGCAGACTTGTCTCCATGGGTCTATTGCAGCCTCGGGCACCTTACGGCCGTTCTGCTGTGAGTCAAAGATTTTCGAATCGGACGAAAAACTGATAGTGAATTGTAACATTCAGGGCCACCTAATGACGATGGACCACACAAATTGCGTCCCGATTCAGTACATCGTCCTCCAGCCGACCTGACTCCATGGGTCTATTGCTGCCTCAGGCACCTAATGGCCGTTCTGCTGTGAGTCTAGATTATCGAATGGGACGAAAAACTGATAGTGAATTGTAACGTTCAGGGCCTCCTAATGACGATGGAACACTCAAATTGCGTCCCGATTCAATGTATCGTCCTCCAGCAGACTTGTTTCCATGGGTCTATTGTTGCCTCGGGCACCTTATGGCCGTTGTGCTGTGAGTCAACGATTTTCGAATCGGACGAAAAACTGATAGTGAATTGTAACTTTCAGGGCAACCTAATGACGATGGATTACTCAAATTGCGTCCCGATTCAATATATCGTCCTCCTGCCGACTTGTCTCCATGGGTCTATTGCTGCCTCGGGCACCTTATGGCCGTTCTGCTGTGAGTCAAAGATTTTCGAATCGGACGAAAAACTGATAGTGAATTGTAACATTCAGGGCCACCTAATGACGATGGACCACGCAAATTTGGTCCCGATTCAATACATCGTCCTCCAGCCGAGTTGACTCCATGGGTCTATTGCTGCCACGGGCACCTTATGGCCGTTCTGCTGTGAATCTAGAATATCGAATGGGACGAAAAACTGATAGTGAATTGTAACGTTCAGGGCCACCTAATGACGATGGATCCCTCAAACTGCGTCCTGATTCAATACATCGTCCTCCAGCCGACTTGACTCCATGGGTCTATTGCTGCCTCGGGCACCTTATGGCCGTTCTGCTGTGAGTCTAGATTATCGAACGGGACAAAAAACTAATAGTGAATTGTAACGTTCAGGGCCACCTAATGACGATGGATCACTCAAATTGCGTCCCGATTCAATACATCGTCCTCCAGCAGACTTGTCTCCATTGGTCTATTGCTGCCTCGGGCACCTTATGGCCGTTCTGCTGTGAGTCTAGATTATCGAATGGGACGAAAAACTGATAGTGAATTGTAACGTTCAGGGCCACCTAATGACGATGGATCACTGAAATTGCTTCCCGATTCAATACATCGTCCTCCAGCGGACTTGTCTCCATTGGTCTATTGCTGCCTCGGGCACCTAATGGCCGTTCAGCTGTGAGTCAAAGACTTTCGAATCGGACAAAACACTGATAGTGAATTGTAACATTCAGGGCCACCTAATGACGATGGATCACTCAAATTGCGTCCCGAATCAGTACATCGTCCACTAGCCGACTTGACTCCATGGGACTATTGCTGCCTCGGGCACCTTATGGCCGTTCTGCTGTGAGTCTAGATTATGGAATGGGATGAAAAACTGATAGTGAATTGTAACGTTCAGGGCCACCTAATGACGATGGATCACTCAAATTGCGTCCCGATTCAATACATCGTCCTCCAGCAGACTTGTCTCCATGGGTCTATAGCTGCCTCGGGCACCTTATGGCAGGCCTGCTGTGACTCAAAGATTTTCGAATCGGACGAAAAACTAATAGTGAATTGTAACGTTCAGGGCCTCCTAATGACGATGGAACACTCAAATTGCGTCCCGATTCAATACATCGTCCTCCAGCAGACTTGTCTCCATGGGTCTATTGCAGCCTCGGGCACCTTATGGCCGTTCTGCTGTGAGTCAAAGATTTTCGAATCGGACGAAAAACTGATAGTGAATTGTAACTTTCAGGGCAACCTAAAGACGATGGATCATTCAAATTGCGTCCCGATTCAATATATCGTCCTCCAGCCGACTTGTCTCCATGGGTCTATTGCTGCCTCGGGCACCTTATGGCCGTTCTGCTGTGAGTCAAAGAGTTTCGAATCGGACGAAAAACTGATGGTAAATTGGAACGTTCAGGGCCTCCTAATGACGATGGAACACTCAAATTGCGTCCCGATTCAATACATCGTCCTCCAGCGGACTTGTCTCCATTGGTCTATTGCTGCCTCGGGCACCTAATGGCCGTTCTGCTGTGAGTCAAAGACTTTCGAATCGGACAAAAAACTGATAGTGAATTGTAACATTCAGGGCCACCTAATGACGATCGACCACGCAAATTGGGTCCCGATTCAATACATCGTCCTCCAGCCGAGTTGACTCCATGGGTCTATTGCTGCCACGGGCACCTTATGGCCGTTCTGCTGTGAATCTAGATTATCGAATGGGACGAAAAACTGATAGTGAATTGTAACGTTCAGGGTCACCTAATGACGATGGATCACTCAAACTGCGTCCCGATTCAATACATCGTCCTCCAGCCGACTTGACTCCATGGGTCTATTGCTGCCTCGGGCACCTTATGGCCGTTCTGCTGTGAGTCTAGATTATCGAACGGGACAAGAAACTAATAGTGAATTGTAACGTTCAGGGCCACCTAATGACGATGGATCACTCAAATTGCGTCCCGATTCAATACATCGTCCTCCAGCAGACTTGTCTCCATGGGTCGATTGCTGCCTCGGGCACCTAATGGCCGTTCTGCTGTGAGTCAAGATTTTCGAATCGCACGAAAAACTGATAGTGAATTGTAACATTCTGGGCCACCTAATGACGATGGACCACGCAAATTGCGTCCCGATTCAATACATCGTCCTCCAGCCGAGTTGACTCCATGGGTCTATTGCTGCCTCGGGCACCTTATGGCCGTTCTGCTGTGAATCTAGATTATCGAATGGGACGAAAAACTGATAGTGAATTGTAACGTTCAGGGCCACCTAATGACGATGGATCACTCAAATTGCGTCCCGATTCAATACATCGTCCCCAGCCGACTTGTCTCCATGGGTCTATTGCTGCCTCGGGCACCTTATGGCCGTTCTGCTGTGAGTCTAGATTATCGAATGGGACGAAAAACTGATAGTGAATTGTAACGTTCAGGGCCACCTAATGACGATGGATCACTCAAATTGCGTCCCGATTCAATACATCGTCCTCCAGCAGACTTGTCTCCATGGGTCTATTGCTGCCTCGGGCACCTTATGGCAGGCCTGCTGTGACTCAAAGATTTTCGAATCGGACGAAAAACTGATAGTGAATTGTAACGTTCAGGGCCTCCTAATGACGATGGAATACTCAAATTGCGTCCCGATTCAATACATCGTCCTCCAGCAGACTTGTCTCCATGCGTCTATTGCTGCCTCGGGCACTTTATGGCCGTTCTGCTGTGAGTCAAAGATTTTCGAATCGGACGAAAAACTGATAGTGAATTGTAACGTTCAGGGCCACCTAATGACGATGGATCACTCAAATTGCGTCCCGATTCAATACATCGTCCTCCAGCCGACTTGACTCCATGGGTCTATTGCTGCCTCGGGCACCTTATGGCCGTTCTGCTGTGAGTATAGATTATCGAATGGGACAAAATACTGATAGTGAATTGTAACGTTCAGGGCCTCCTAATGACGATGGATCACTCAAATTGCGTCCCGATTCAATACATCGTCCTCCAGCAGACCTGTCTCCATGGGTCTATTGCTGCCTCGGGCACCTTATGGCCGTTCTGCTGTGAGTCTAGATTATCGAATGGGACGAAAAACTGATAGTGAATTGTAACGTTCAGGGCCTCCTAATGACGATGGATCACTCAAATTGCGGCCCGATTCAATACATCGTCCTCCAGCCGACTTGACTCCATGGGTCTATTGCTGCCTCGGGCACCTTATGGCCGTTCTGCTGTGAGTCTAGATTATCGAATGGGACGAAAAACTGATAGTGAGTAGTAACGTTCAGGGTCTCCTAATGACGATGGATCACTCAAATTGCGTCCCGATTCAATACATCGTCCTCCAGCCGACTTGACTCCATGGGTCTATTGCTGCCTCGGGCACCTTATGGCCGTTCTGCTGTGAATCTAGATTATCGAATGGGACGAAAAACTGATAGTGAATTGTAACGTTCGGGGCCACCTAATGACGATGGATCACTCAAATTACGTCCCGATTCAATACATCGTCCCCAGCCGACTTGACTCCATGGGACTATTGATGCCTCGGGCACCTTATGGCCGTTCTGCTGTGAGTCTAGATTATAGAATGGGATGAAATACTGATAGTGAATTGTAACGTTCAGGGCCACCTAATGACGATGGATCACTCAAATTGCGTCCCGATTCAATACATCGTCCTCCAGCAGACTTGTCTCCATGGGTCTATTGCTGCCTCGGGCACCTTATGGCAGGCCTGCTGTGACTCAAAGATTTTCGAATCGGACGAAAAACTGATAGTGAATTGTAACGTTAAGGGCCACCTAATGACGATGGAACACTCAAATTGCGTCCCGATTCAATACATCGTCCTCCAGCAGACTTGTCTCGATGCGTCTATTGCTGCCTCGGGCACCTAATGACCGTTCTGCTGTGAGTCAAAGATTTTCGAATCGGACGAAAAACTGATAGTGAATTGTAACGTTCAGGGCCTCCTAATGACGATGGATCACTCAAATTGCGTCCCGATTCAATACATCGTCTTCCAGCCGACTAGACTCCATGGGTCTATTGCTGCCTCGGGCACCTTATGGCCGTTCTGCTGAGATTCTAGATTATCGAATGGGACAAAAAACTGATAGTGAATTGTAACGTTCAGGGCCTCCTAATGACGATGGATCACTCAAATTGCGTCCTGATTCAATACATCGTCCTCCAGCCGACTTGTCTCCACTGGTGTATTGCTGCCTCGGGCACCTTATGGCCGTTCTGCTGTGAGTCTAGATTATCGAATGGGACGAAAAACTGTTAGTGAATTGTAACGTTCAGGGCCTCCTAATGACGATGGATCACTCAAATTGCGTCCTGATTCAATACATCGTCCTCCAGCAGACTTGTCTCCATGGGTCTATTGCTGCCTCGGGCACCTAATGGCCGTTCTGCTGTGAGTCAAAGATTTTCGAATCGGACGAAAAACTGATAGTGAATTGTAACATTCAGGGCCACCTAATGACGATGGATCACTCAAATTGCGTGCCGATTCAATACATCGTCCTCCAGCCGACCTGACTCCATGGGTATATTGCTCCCTCAGGCACCTTATGGCCGTTCTGCTGTGAGTCTAGATTATCGAATGGGACGAAAAACTGATAGTGAATTGTAACGTTCAGGGCCACCTAATGACGATGGATCACTCAAATTGCGTCCCGATTCAATATATCGTCCTCCAGCAGACTTGTTTCCATGGGTCTATTGTTGCCTCGGGCACCTTATAGCCGTTCTGCTGTGAGTCAAAGATTTTCGAATCGGACGAAAAACTGATAGTGAATTGTAACTTTCAGGGCAACCTAATGACGATGGAACACACAAATTGCGTCCCGATTCAATACATCGTCCTCCAGCGGACTTGTCTCCATTGGTCTATTGCTGCCTCGGGCACCTAATGGCCGTTCTGCTGTGAGTCAAAGACTTTCGAATCGGACGAATAACTGATAGTGAATTGTAACATTCTGGGCCACCTAATGACGATGGACCACGCAAATTGCGTCCCGATTCAATACATCGTCCTCCAGCCGAGTTGACTCCATGGGTCTATTGCTGCCTCGGGCACCTTATGGCCGTTCTGCTGTGAATCTAGATTATCGAATGGGACGAAAAACTGATAGTGAATTGTAACGTTCAGGGCCACCTAATGACGATGGATCACTCAAATTGCGTCCCGATTCAATACATCGTCCCCAGCCGACTTGTCTCCATGGGTCTATTGCTGCCTCGGGCACCTTATGGCCGTTCTGCTGTGAGTCTAGATTATCGAATGGGACGAAAAACTGATAGTGAATTGTAACGTTCAGGGCCACCTAATGACGATGGATCACTCAAATTGCGTCCCGATTCAATACATCGTCCTCCAGCAGACTTGTCTCCATGGGTCTATTGCTGCCTCGGGCACCTTATGGCAGGCCTGCTGTGACTCAAAGATTTTCGAATCGGACGAAAAACTGATAGTGAATTGTAACGTTCAGGGCCTCCTAATGACGATGGAATACTCAAATTGCGTCCCGATTCAATACATCGTCCTCCAGCAGACTTGTCTCCATGCGTCTATTGCTGCCTCGGGCACTTTATGGCCGTTCTGCTGTGAGTCAAAGATTTTCGAATCGGACGAAAAACTGATAGTGAATTGTAACGTTCAGGGCCACCTAATGACGATGGATCACTCAAATTGCGTCCCGATTCAATACATCGTCCTCCAGCCGACTTGACTCCATGGGTCTATTGCTGCCTCGGGCACCTTATGGCCGTTCTGCTGTGAGTATAGATTATCGAATGGGACAAAATACTGATAGTGAATTGTAACGTTCAGGGCCTCCTAATGACGATGGATCACTCAAATTGCGTCCCGATTCAATACATCGTCCTCCAGCAGACCTGTCTCCATGGGTCTATTGCTGCCTCGGGCACCTTATGGCCGTTCTGCTGTGAGTCTAGATTATCGAATGGGACGAAAAACTGATAGTGAATTGTAACGTTCAGGGCCTCCTAATGACGATGGATCACTCAAATTGCGGCCCGATTCAATACATCGTCCTCCAGCCGACTTGACTCCATGGGTCTATTGCTGCCTCGGGCACCTTATGGCCGTTCTGCTGTGAGTCTAGATTATCGAATGGGACGAAAAACTGATAGTGAGTAGTAACGTTCAGGGTCTCCTAATGACGATGGATCACTCAAATTGCGTCCCGATTCAATACATCGTCCTCCAGCCGACTTGACTCCATGGGTCTATTGCTGCCTCGGGCACCTTATGGCCGTTCTGCTGTGAATCTAGATTATCGAATGGGACGAAAAACTGATAGTGAATTGTAACGTTCGGGGCCACCTAATGACGATGGATCACTCAAATTACGTCCCGATTCAATACATCGTCCCCAGCCGACTTGACTCCATGGGACTATTGATGCCTCGGGCACCTTATGGCCGTTCTGCTGTGAGTCTAGATTATAGAATGGGATGAAATACTGATAGTGAATTGTAACGTTCAGGGCCACCTAATGACGATGGATCACTCAAATTGCGTCCCGATTCAATACATCGTCCTCCAGCAGACTTGTCTCCATGGGTCTATTGCTGCCTCGGGCACCTTATGGCAGGCCTGCTGTGACTCAAAGATTTTCGAATCGGACGAAAAACTGATAGTGAATTGTAACGTTAAGGGCCACCTAATGACGATGGAACACTCAAATTGCGTCCCGATTCAATACATCGTCCTCCAGCAGACTTGTCTCGATGCGTCTATTGCTGCCTCGGGCACCTAATGACCGTTCTGCTGTGAGTCAAAGATTTTCGAATCGGACGAAAAACTGATAGTGAATTGTAACGTTCAGGGCCTCCTAATGACGATGGATCACTCAAATTGCGTCCCGATTCAATACATCGTCTTCCAGCCGACTAGACTCCATGGGTCTATTGCTGCCTCGGGCACCTTATGGCCGTTCTGCTGAGATTCTAGATTATCGAATGGGACAAAAAACTGATAGTGAATTGTAACGTTCAGGGCCTCCTAATGACGATGGATCACTCAAATTGCGTCCTGATTCAATACATCGTCCTCCAGCCGACTTGTCTCCACTGGTGTATTGCTGCCTCGGGCACCTTATGGCCGTTCTGCTGTGAGTCTAGATTATCGAATGGGACGAAAAACTGTTAGTGAATTGTAACGTTCAGGGCCTCCTAATGACGATGGATCACTCAAATTGCGTCCTGATTCAATACATCGTCCTCCAGCAGACTTGTCTCCATGGGTCTATTGCTGCCTCGGGCACCTAATGGCCGTTCTGCTGTGAGTCAAAGATTTTCGAATCGGACGAAAAACTGATAGTGAATTGTAACATTCAGGGCCACCTAATGACGATGGATCACTCAAATTGCGTGCCGATTCAATACATCGTCCTCCAGCCGACCTGACTCCATGGGTATATTGCTCCCT
The DNA here is from genome assembly GCF_023864275.1 of Schistocerca cancellata. NCBI lineage: Eukaryota > Metazoa > Arthropoda > Insecta > Orthoptera > Acrididae > Schistocerca > Schistocerca cancellata. Next base: position 2,913,387 of record NC_064627.1, read on the forward strand.
CAGGCACCTTATGGCCGTTCTGCTGTGAGTCTAGATTATCGAATGGGACGAAAAACTGATAGTGAATTGTAACGTTCAGGGCCACCTAATGACGATGGATCACTCAAATTGCGTCCCGATTCAATATATCGTCCTCCAGCAGACTTGTTTCCATGGGTCTATTGTTGCCTCGGGCACCTTATAGCCGTTCTGCTGTGAGTCAAAGATTTTCGAATCGGACGAAAAACTGATAGTGAATTGTAACTTTCAGGGCAACCTAATGACGATGGAACACACAAATTGCGTCCCGATTCAATACATCGTGCTCCAGCGGACTTGTCTCCATTGGTCTATTGCTGCCTCGGGCACCTAATGGCCGTTCTGCTGTGAGTCAAAGACTTTCGAATCGGACGAATAACTGATAGTGAATTGTAACATTCAGGGCCACCTAATGACGATGGACCACGCAAATTGGGTCCCGATTCAATACATCGTCCTCCAGCCGAGTTGACTCCATGGGTCTATTGCTGCCACGGGCACCTTATGGCCGTTCTGCTGTGAATCTAGACTATCGAATGGGACGAAAAACTGATAGTGAATTGTAACGTTCAGGGCCACCTAATGACGATGGATCACTCAAATTGCGTCCTGATTCAATACATCGTCCTCCAGCCGACTTGTCTCCATTGGAGTATTGCTGCCTCGGGCACCTTATGGCCGTTCTGCTGTGAGTCTAGATTATCGAATGGGACGAAAAACTGTTAGTGAATTGTAACTTTCAGGGCCACCTAATGACGATGGATCACTCAAATTGCGTCCCGATTCAATACATCGTCCTCCAGCAGACTTGTCTCCATGGGTCGATTGCTGCCTCGGGCACCTTATGGCCGTTCTGCTGTGAATCTAGATTATCGAATGGGACGAAAAACTGATAGTGAATTGTAACGTTCAGGGCCACCTAATGACGATGGATCACTCAAATTGCGTCCCGATTCAATACATCGTCCCCAGCCGACTTGTCTCCATGGGTCTATAGCTGCCTCGGGCACCTTATGGCCGTTCTGCTGTGAGTCTAGATTATCGAATGGGACGAAAAACTGATAGTGAATTGTAACGTTCAGGGCCACCTAATGACGATGGATCACTCAAATTGCGTCCCGATTCAATACATCGTCCTCCAGCAGACTTGTCTCCATGGGTCTATTGCTGCCTCGGGCACCTTATGGCAGGCCTGCTGTGACTCAAAGATTTTCGAATCGGACGAAAAACTGATAGTGAATTGTAACGTTCAGGGCCTCCTAATGACGATGGAATACTCAAATTGCGTCCCGATTCAATACATCGTCCTCCAGCAGACTTGTCTCCATGCGTCTATTGCTGCCTCTGGCACTTTATGGCCGTTCTGCTGTGAGTCAAAGATTTTCCAATCGGACGAAAAACTGATAGTGAATTGTAACGTTCAGGGCCACCTAATGACGATGGATCACTCAAATTGCGTCCCGATTCAATACATCGTCCTCCAGCCGACTTGACTCCATGGGTCTATTGCTGCCTCGGGCACCTTATGGCCGTTCTGCTGTGAGTCTAGATTATCGAATGGGACAAAATACTGATAGTGAATTGTAACGTTCAGGGCCTCCTAATGACGATGGATCACTCAAATTGCGTCCCGATTCAATACATCGTCCTCCAGCAGACTTGTCTCCATGGGTCTATTGCTGCCTCGGGCACCTTATGGCCGTTCTGCTGTGAGTCTAGATTATCGAATGGGACGAAAAACTGATAGTGAATTGTAACGTTCAGGGCCTCCTAATGACGATGGATCACTCAAATTGCGTCCCGATTCAATACATCGTACTCCAGCCGACTTGACTCCATGGGTCTATTGCTGCCTCGGGCACCTTATGGCCGTTCTGCTGTGAGTCTAGATTATCGAATGGGACGAAAAACTGATAGTGAGTAGTAACGTTCAGGGTCTCCTAATGACGATGGATCACTCAAATTGCGTCCCGATTCAATACATCGTCCTCCAGCCGACTTGACTCCATGGGTCTATTGCTGCCTCGGGCATCTTATGGCCGTTCTGCTGTGAATCTAGATTATCGAATGGGACGAAAAAGTGATAGTGAATTCTAACGTTCGGGGCCACCTAATGACGATGCATCACTCAAATTACGTCCCGATTCAATACATCGTTCCCAGCCGACTTGACTCCATGGGACTATTGATGCCTCGGGCACCTTATGGCCGTTCTGCTGTAAGTCTAGATTATAGAATGGGATGAAAAACTGATAGTGAATTGTAACGTTCAGGGCCACCTAATGACGATGGATCACTCAAATTGCGTGCCGATTCAATACATCGTCCTCCAGCAGACTTGTCTCCATGGGTCTATTGCTGCCTCGGGCACCTTATGGCAGGCCTGCTGTGACTCAAAGATTTTCGAATCGGACGAAAAACTAATAGTGAATTGTAACGTTCAGGGCCTCCTAATGACGATGGAACACTCAAATTGCGTCCCGATTCAATACATCGTCCTCCAGCAGACTTGTCTCCATGGGTCAATTGCAGCCTCGGGCACCTTATGGCCGTTATGCTGTGAGTCAAAGATTTTCGAATCGGACGAAAACCTGATAGTGAATTGTAACATTCAGGGCCACCTAATGACGATGGACCACACAAATTGCGTCCCGATTCAGTACATCGTCCTCCAGCCGACCTGACTCCATGGGTCTATTGCTCCCTCAGGCACCTTATGGCCGTTCTGCTGTGAGTCTAGATTATCGAATGGGACGAAAAACTGATAGTGAATTGTATCGTTCAGGGCCACCTAATGACGATGGATCACTCAAATTGCGTCCCGATTCAATATATCGTCCTCCAGCAGACTTGTTTCCATGGGTCTATTGTTGCCTCGGGCACCTTATAGCCGTTCTGCTGTGAGTCAAAGATTTTCGAATCGGACGAAAAACTGATAGTGAATTGTAACTTTCAGGGCAACCTAATGACGATGGATCACTCAAATTGCGTCCCGATTCAATATATCGTCCTCCAGCCGACTTGTCTCCATGGGTCTATTGCTGCCTCGGGCACCTTATGGCCGTTCTGCTGTGAGTCAAAGAGTTTCGAATCGGACGAAAAACTGATGGTAAATTGGAACGTTCAGGGTCTCCTAATGACGATGGAACACACAAATTGCGTCCCGATTCAATACATCGTCCTCCAGCGGACTTGTCTCCATTGGTCTATTGCTGCCTCGGGCACCTAATGGCCGTTCTGCTGTGAGTCAAAGACTTTCGAATCGGACGAATAACTGATAGTGAATTGTAACATTCAGGGCCACCTAATGACGATGGACCACGCAAATTGGGTCCCGATTCAATACATCGTCCTCCAGCCGAGTTGACTCCATGGGTCTATTGCTGCCACGGGCACCTTATGGCCGTTCTGCTGTGAATCTAGACTATCGAATGGGACGAAAAACTGATAGTGAATTGTAACGTTCAGGGCCACCTAATGACGATGGATCACTCAAATTGCGTCCCGATTCAGTACATCGTCCATTAGCCGACTTGACTCCATGGGACTATTGCTGCCTCGGGCATCTTATGGCCGTTCTGCTGTGGGTCTAAATTATCGAATGGGATGAAATACTGATAGTGAATTGTAACGTTCAGGGCCACCTAATGACGATGGGTCACTCAAATTGCGTCCCGATTCAATACATCGTCCTCCAGCAGACCTGTCTCCATGGGTCTATTGCTGCCTCGGGCACCTTATGGCAGTCCTGCTGTGACTCAAAGATTTTCGAATCGGACGAAAAACTGATAGTGAATTGTAACGTTCAGGGCCTCCTAATGACGATGGAACACTCAAATTGCGTCCCGATTCAATACATCGTCCTCCAGCAGACTTGTCTCCATGGGTCTATTGCTGCGTCGGGCACCTTATGGCCGTTCTGCTGTGAGTCAAAGATTTTCGAATCGGACGAAAAACTGATAGTGAATTGTAACATTCAGGGCCACCTAATGACGATGGACCACACAAATTGCGTCCCGATTCAGTACATCGTCCTCCAGCCGACCTGACACCATGGGTCTATTGCTGCCTCGGGCACCTTATGGTCGTTCTGCTGTGAGTCTAGATGATCGAATGGGACGAAAAACTGATAGTGAATTGTAACGTTCAGGGCCTCCTAATGACGATGGATCACTCAAATTGCGTCCCGATTCAATACATCGTCCTCCAGCAGACTTGTCTCCATGGGTCGATTGCTGCCTCGGGCACCTAATGGCCGTTCTGCTGTGAGTCAAAGATTTTCGAATCGGACGAAAAACTGATAGTGAATTGTAACATTCAGGGCCACCTAATGACGATGGACCACGCAAATTACGTCCCGATTCAATACATCGTCGTCCAGCCGAGTTGACTCCATGGGTCTATTGCTGCCTCGGGCACCTTATGGCCGTTCAGCTGTGAATCTAGATTATCGAATGGGACGAAAAACTGATAGTGAATTGTATCGTTCAGGGCCACCTAATGACGATGGATCACTCAAATTGCGTCCCGATTCAATACATCGTCCCCAGCCGACTTGTCTCCATGGGTCTATTGCTGCCTCGGGCACCTTATGGCCGTTCTGCTGTGAGTCTAGATTATCGAATGGGACGAAAAACTGATAGTGAATTGTAACGTTCAGGGCCACCTAATGACGATGGATCACTCAAATTGCGTCCTGATTCAATACATCGTCCTCCAGCAGACTTGACTTCATGGGTCTATTGCTGCCTCGGGCACCTTATGGCCGTTCTGCTGTGAGTCAAAGATTTTCGAATCGGACGAAAAACTGATAGTGAATTGTAACTTTCAGGGCCACCTAATGACGATGGATCACTCAAATTGCGTCCCGATTCAATACATCGTCCTCCAGCAGACTTGACTTCATGGGTCTATTGCTGCCTCGGGCACCTTATGGCCGTTCTGCTGTGAGTCAAAGATTCTCGAAACGGACGAAAAACTGATAGTGAATTGTAACTTTCAGGGCCACCTAATGACGATGGATCACTCAAATTGCGTCCCGATTCAATACATTGTCCTCCAGCAGACTGTCTCCATGGGTCTATTGCAGCCTCGGGCACCTTATGGCCGTTCAGCTGTGACTCAAAGATTTTCGAATCGGACGAAAAAATGATAGTGAATTGTAACGTTCAAGGCCTCCTAATGACGATGGAACACTCAAATTGCGTCCCGATTCAATACATCGTCCTCCAGCCGACTTGTCTCCATGGGTCTATTGCTGCCTCGGGCACCTTATGGCCGTTCTGCTGTGAGTCTAGATTATCGAATGGGACGAAAAACTGATAGTGAATTGTAACGTTCAGGGCCACCTAATGACGATGGATCACTCAAATTGCGTCCCGATTCAATTCATCGTCCTCCAGCCGAGTTGACTCCATGGGTCTATTGCTGCCCCGGGCACCTTATGGCCGTTCTGCTGTGAATCTAGATTATCGAATGGGACGAAAAACTGATAGTGAATTAAAACGTTCAGGGCCACCTAATGACGATGGATCACTCAAATTGCGTCCCGATTCAATACATCGTCCCCAGCCGACTTGTCTCCATGGGTCTATTGCTGCCTCGGGCACCTTATGGCCGTTCTGCTGTGAGTCTAGATTATCGAATGGGACGAAAAACTGATAGTGAATTGTAACCTTCAGGGCCTCCTAATGACGATGGATCACTCAAATTGCGTCCCGATTCAATACATCGTCCTCCAGCAGACTTGTCTCCATGCGTCTATTGCTGCCTCGGGCACCTTATGGCCGTTCTGCTGTGAGTCAAAGATTTTCGAATCGGACGAAAAACTGATAGTGAATTGTAACGTTCAGGGCCACCTAATGACGATGGATCACTCCAATTGCGTCCCGATTCAATACATCATCGTCCAGCCGACTTGACTCCATGGGTCTATTGCTGCCTCGGGCACCTTATGGCCGTTCTGCTGTGAGTCTAGATTATCGAATGGGACGAAAAACTGATAGTGAATTGTAACGTTCAGGGCCACCTAATGACGATGGATCACTCAAATTGCGTCCCGATTCAATACATCGTCCTCCAGCCGACTTGACTCCATGGGTCTATTGCTGCCTCGGGCACCTTATGGCCGTTCTGCTGTGAGTCTAGATTATCGAATGGGACGAAAAACTGATAGTGAATTGTAACGTTCAGGGCCACCTAATGACGATGGATCACTCAAATTGCGTCCCGATTCAATACATCGTCCTCCAGCAGACTTGTCTCCATGGGTCTATTGCTGCCTCGGGCACCTAATGGCCGTTCTGCTGTGAGTCTAGATTATCGAATTGGACGAAAAACTGATAGTGAAATGTAACGTTCAGGGACACCTAATGACGATGGAACACTCAAATTGCGTCCCGATTCAATACAACGTCCTCCAGCCGACTTGTCTCCATGGGTCTATTGCTGCCTCGGGCACCTTATGGCCGTTCTGCTGTGAGTCAAAGATTTTCGAATCGGACGAAAAAGTGATAGTGAATTGTAACGTTCAGGGCCTCCTAATGACGATGGAACACTCAAATTGCGTCCCGATTCAATACATCGTCCTCCAGCCGACTTGTCTCCATGGGTCTATTGCTGCCTCGGGCACCTTATGGCCGTTCTGCTGTGAGTCTAGATTATCGAATGGGACGAAAAACTGATAGTGAATTGTAACGTTCAGGGACACCTAATGACGATGGAACACTCAAATTGCGTCCCGATTCAATACATCGTCCTCCAGCCGACTTGTCTCCATGGGTCTATAGCTGCCTCGGGCACCTTATGGCCGTTCTGCTGTGAGTCAAAGATTTTCGAATCGGACGAAAAACTGATAGTGAATTGTAACGTTCAGGGCCACCTAATGTCGATGGATCACTCAAATTGCGTCCTGATTCAATACATCGTCCTCCAGCAGACTTGACTTCATGGGTCTATTGCTGCCTCGGGCACCTTATGGCCGTTCTGCTGTGAGTCAAAGATTTTCGAATCGGACGAAAAACTGATAGTGATTTGTAACATTCAGGGCCACCTAATGACGATGGACCACACAAATTGCGTCCCGATTCAGTACATCGTCCACTAGCCGACTTCACTCCATGGGACTATTGCTGCCTCGGGCACCTTATGGCTGTTCTGCTGTGAGTCTAGATGATCGAATGGGACGAAAAACTGATAGTGAATTGTAACGTTCAGGGCCTCCTAATGACGATGGATCACTCCAATTGCGTCCTGATTCAATACATCGTCCTCCAGCAGACTTGACTTCATGGGTCTATTGCTGCCTTGGGCACCTTATGGCCGTTCTGCTGTGAGTCAAAGATTTTCGAATCGGACGAAAAACTGATAGTGAATTGTAACTTTCAGGGCCTCCTAATGGCGATGGATCACTCAAATTGCGTCCCGATTCAATACATCGTCCCCAGCCGACTTGTCTCCATGGGTCTATTGCTGCCTCGGGCACCTAATGGCCGTTCTGCTGTGAGTCTAGATTATCGAATGGGACGAAAAACTGATAGTGAATTGTAACGTTCAGGGCCACCTAATGACGACGGATCACTCAAATTGCGTCCTGATTCAATACATCGTCCTCCAGCAGACTTGACTTCATGAGTCTATTGCTGCCTCGGGCACCTTATGGCCGTTCTGCTGTGAGTCAAAGATTTTCGAATCGGACGAAAAACTGATAGTGATTTGTAACATTCAGGGCCACCTAATGACGATGGACCACACAAATTGCGTCCCGATTCAGTACATCGTCCACTAGCCGACTTGACTCCATGGGACTATTGCTGCCTCGGGCACCTTATGGCCGTTCTGCTGTGAGTCTAGATTATCGAATGGGACAAAAAACTGATAGTGAATTGTAACCTTCAGGGCCTCCTAATGACGATGGATCACTCAAATTGCGTCCCGATTCAATACATCGTCCTCGAGGCGACTTGACTCCATGGGTCTATTGCTGCCTCGGGCACCTTATGGCCGTTCTGCTGTGAGTCTAGATGATCGAATGGGACGAAAAACTGATAGTGAATTGTAACGTTCAGGGCCTCCTAATGACGATGGATCACTCAAATTGCGTCCCGATTCAATACATCGTCCTCCAGCAGACTTGTCTCCATGGGTCGATTGCTGCCTCGGGCACCTAATGGCCGTTCTGCTGTGAGTCAAAGATTTTCGAATCGGACGAAAAACTGATAGTGAATTGTAACATTCAGGGCCACCTAATGACGATGGACCACGCAAATTACGTCCCGATTCAATACATCGTCGTCCAGCCGAGTTGACTCCATGGGTCTATTGCTGCCTCGGGCACCTTATGGCCGTTCAGCTGTGAATCTAGATTATCGAATGGGACGAAAAACTGATAATGAATTGTATCGTTCAGGGCCACCTAATGACGATGGATCACTCAAATTGCGTCCCGATTCAATACATCGTCCCCAGCCGACTTGTCTCCATGGGTCTATTGCTGCCTCGGGCACCTTATGTCCGTTCTGCTGTGAGTCTAGATTATCGAATGGGACGAAAAACTGATAGTGAATTGTAACGTTCAGGGCCACCTAATGACGATGGATCACTCAAATTGCGTCCTGATTCAATACATCGTCCTCCAGCAGACTTGACTTCATGGGTATATTGCTGCCTCGGGCACCTTATGGCCGTTCTGCTGTGAGTCAAAGATTTTCGAATCGGACGAAAAACTGATAGTGAATTGTAACTTTCAGGGCCACCTAATGACGATGGATCACTCAAATTGCGTCCCGATTCAATACATCGTCCTCCAGCAGACTTGACTTCATGGGTCTATTGCTGCCTCGGGCACCTTATGGCCGTTCTGCTGTGAGTCAAAGATTCTCGAAACGGACGAAAAACTGATAGTGAATTGTAACTTTCAGGGCCACCTAATGACGATGGATCACTCAAATTGCGTCCCGATTCAATACATTGTCCTCCAGCAGACTGTCTCCATGGGTCTATTGCAGCCTCGGGCACCTTATGGCCGTTCAGCTGTGACTCAAAGATTTTCGAATCGGACGAAAAAATGATAGTGAATTGTAACGTTCAGGGCCTCCTAATGACGATGGAACACTCAAATTGCGTCCCGATTCAATACATCGTCCTCCAGCCGACTTGTCTCCATGGGTCTATTGCTGCCTCGGGCACCTTATGGCCGTTCTGCTGTGAGTCTAGATTATCGAATGGGACGAAAAACTGATAGTGAATTGTAACGTTCAGGGCCACCTAATGACGATGGATCACTCAAATTGCGTCCCGATTCAATTCATCGTCCTCCAGCCGAGTTGACTCCATGGGTCTATTGCTGCCTCGGGCACCTTATGGCCGTTCTGCTGTGAGTCTAGATTATCGAATGGGACGAAAAACTGATAGTGAATTGTAACCTTCAGGGCCTCCTAATGACGATGGATCACTCAAATTGCGTCCCGATTCAATACATCGTCCTCCAGCAGACTTGTCTCCATGCGTCTATTGCTGCCTCGGGCACCTTATGGCCGTTCTGCTGTGAGTCAAAGATTTTCGAATCGGACGAAAAACTGATAGTGAATTGTAACGTTCAGGGCCACCTAATGACGATGGATCACTCCAATTGCGTCCCGATTCAATACATCATCGTCCAGCCGACTTGACTCCATGGGTCTATTGCTGCCTCGGGCACCTTATGGCCGTTCTGCTGTGAGTCTAGATTATCGAATGGGACGAAAAACTGATAGTGAATTGTAACGTTCAGGGACACCTAATGACGATGGAACACTCAAATTGCGTCCCGATTCAATACATCGTCCTCCAGCCGACTTGTCTCCATGGGTCTATTGCTGCCTCGGGCACCTTATGGCCGTTCTGCTGTGAGTCAAAGATTTTCGAATCGGACGAAAAACTGATAGTGAATTGTAACGTTCAGGGCCTCCTAATGACGATGGAACACTCAAATTGCGTCCCGATTCAATACATCGTCCTCCAGCCGACTTGTCTCCATGGGTCTATTGCTGCCTCGGGCACCTTATGGCCGTTCTGCTGTGAGTCTAGATTATCGAATGGGACGAAAAACTGATAGTGAATTGTAACGTTCAGGGACACCTAATGACGATGGAACACTCAAATTGCGTCCCGATTCAATACATCGTCCTCCAGCCGACTTGTCTCCATGGGTCTATTGCTGCCTCGGGCACCTTATGGCCGTTCTGCTGTGAGTCAAAGATTTTCGAATCGGACGAAAAACTGATAGTGAATTGTAACGTTCAGGGCCACCTAATGTCGATGGATCACTCAAATTGCGTCCTGATTCAATACATCGTCCTCCAGCAGACTTGACTTCATGGGTCTATTGCTGCCTCGGGCACCTTATGGCCGTTCTGCTGTGAGTCAAAGATTTTCGAATCGGACGAAAAACTGATAGTGATTTGTAACATTCAGGGCCACCTAATGACGATGGACCACACAAATTGCGTCCCGATTCAGTACATCGTCCACTAGCCGACTTGACTCCATGGGACTATTGCTGCCTCGGGCACCTTATGGCCGTTCTGCTGTGAGTCTAGATGATCGAATGGGACGAAAAACTGATAGTGAATTGTACCGTTCAGGGCCTCCTAATGACGATGGATCACTCAAATTGCGTCCTGATTCAATACATCGTCCTCCAGCAGACTTGACTTCATGGGTCTATTGCTGCCTTGGGCACCTTATGGCCGTTCTGCTGTGAGTCAAAGATTTTCGAATCGGACGAAAAACTGATAGTGAATTGTAACTTTCAGGGCCACCTAATGACGATGGATCACTCAAATTGCGTCCCGATTCAATACATCGTCCTCCAGCAGACTTGACTTCATGGGTCTATTGCTGCCTCGGGCACCTTATGGCCGTTCTGCTGTGAGTCAAAGATTCTCGAAACGGACGAAAAACTGATAGTGAATTGTAACTTTCAGGGCCACCTAATGACGATGGATCACTCAAATTGCGTCCCGATTCTATACATTGTCCTCCAGCAGACTGTCTCCATGGGTCTATTGCAGCCTCGGGCACCTTATGGCCGTTCAGCTGTGACTCAAAGATTTTCGAATCGGACGAAAAAATGATAGTGAATTGTAACGTTCAGGGCCTCCTAATGACGATGGAACACTCAAATTGCGTCCCGATTCAATACATCGTCCTCCAGCCGACTTGTCTCCATGGGTCTATTGCTGCCTCGGGCACCTTATGGCCGTTCTGCTGTGAGTCTAGATTATCGAATGGGACGAAAAACTGATAGTGAATTGTAACGTTCAGGGCCACCTAATGACGATGGATCACTCAAATTGCGTCCCGATTCAATACATCGTCCTCCAGCCGACTTGACTCCATGGGTCTATTGCTGCCTCGGGCACCTTATGGCCGTTTTGCTGTGAGTCTAGATTATCGAATGAGACGAAAAACTGATAGTGAATTGTAACGTTCAGGGCCTCCTAATGACGATGGATCACTCAAATTGCGTCCCGATTCAATTCATCGTCCTCCAGCCGAGTTGACTCCATGGGTCTATTGCTGCCCCGGGCACCTTATGGCCGTTCTGCTGTGAATCTAGATTATCGAATGGGACGAAAAACTGATAGTGAATTAAAACGTTCAGGGCCACCTAATGACGATGGATCACTCAAATTGCGTCCCGATTCAATACATCGTCCCCAGCCGACTTGTCTCCAAGGGTCTATTGCTGCCTCGGACACCTTATGGCCGTTCTGCTGTGAGTCTAGATTATCGAATGGGACGAAAAACTGATAGTGAATTGTAACCTTCAGGGCCTCCTAATGACGATGGATCACTCAAATTGCGTCCCGATTCAATACATCGTCCTGCAGAAGACTTGTCTCCATGCGTCTATTGCTGCCTCGGGCACCTTATGGCCGTTCTGCTGTGAGTCTAGATTATCGAATGGGACGAAAAACTGATAGTGAATTGTAACGTTCAGGGACACCTAATGACGATGGAACACTCAAATTGCGTCCCGATTCAATACATCGTCCTCCAGCCGACTTGTCTCCATGGGTCTATTGCTGCCTCGGGCACCTTATGGCCGTTCTGCTGTGAGTCAAAGATTTTCGAATCGGACGAAAAACTGATAGTGAATTGTAACGTTCAGGGCCTCCTAATGACGATGGAACACTCAAATTGCGTCCCGATTCAATACATCGTCCTCCAGCCGACTTGTCTCCATGGGTCTATTGCTGCCTCGGGCACCTTATGGCCGTTCTGCTGTGAGTCTAGATTATCGAATGGGACGAAAAACTGATAGTGAATTGTAACGTTCAGGGACACCTAATGACGATGGAACACTCAAATTGCGTCCCGACTCAATACATCGTCCTCCAGCCGACTTGTCTCCATGGGTCTATTGCTGCCTCGGGCACCTTATGGCCGTTCTGCTGTGAGTCAAAGATTTTCGAATCGGACGAAAAACTGATAGTGAATTGTAACGTTCAGGGCCACCTAATGTCGATGGATCACTCAAATTGCGTCCTGATTCAATACATCGTCCTCCAGCAGACTTGACTTCATGGGTCTATTGCTGCCTCGGGCACCTTATGGCCGTTCTGCTGTGAGTCAAAGATTTTCGAATCGGACGAAAAACTGATAGTGATTTGTAACATTCAGGGCCACCTAATGACGATGGACCACACAAATTGCGTCCCGATTCAGTACATCGTCCACTAGCCGTCTTGACTCCATGGGACTATTGCTGCCTCGGGCACCTTATGGCCGTTCTGCTGTGAGTCTAGATGATCGAATGGGACGAAAAACTGATAGTGAATTGTAACGTTCAGGGCCTCCTAATGACGATGGATCACTTAAATTGCGTCCTGATTCAATACATCGTCCTCCAGCAGACTTGACTTCATGGGTCTATTGCTGCCTCGGGCACCTTATGGCCGTTCTGCTGTGAGTCAAAGATTTTCGAATCGGACGAAAAACTGATAGTGAATTGTAACGTTCAGGGCCTCCTAATGACGATGGAACACTCAAATTGCGTCCCGATTCAATACATCGTCCTCCAGCCGACTTGTCTCCATGGGTCTATTGCTGCCTCGGGCACCTTATGGCCGTTCTGCTGTGAGTCTAGATTATCGAATGGGACGAAAAACTGATAGTGAATTGTAACGTTCAGGGACACCTAATGACGATGGAACACTCAAATTGCGTCCCGACTCAATACATCGTCCTCCAGCCGACTTGTCTCCATGGGTCTATTGCTGCCTCGGGCACCTTATGGCCGTTCTGCTGTGAGTCAAAGATTTTCGAATCGGACGAAAAACTGATAGTGAATTGTAACGTTCAGGGCCACCTAATGTCGATGGATCACTCAAATTGCGTCCTGATTCAATACATCGTCCTCCAGCAGACTTGACTTCATGGGTCTATTGCTGCCTCGGGCACCTTATGGCCGTTCTGCTGTGAGTCAAAGATTTTCGAATCGGACGAAAAACTGATAGTGATTTGTAACATTCAGGGCCACCTAATGACGATGGACCACACAAATTGCGTCCCGATTCAGTACATCGTCCACTAGCCGTCTTGACTCCATGGGACTATTGCTGCCTCGGGCACCTTATGGCCGTTCTGCTGTGAGTCTAGATGATCGAATGGGACGAAAAACTGATAGTGAATTGTAACGTTCAGGGCCTCCTAATGACGATGGATCACTCAAATTGCGTCCTGATTCAATACATCGTCCTCCAGCAGACTTGACTTCATGGGTCTATTGCTGCCTCGGGCACCTTATGGCCGTTCTGCTGTGAGTCAAAGATTTTCGAATCGGACGAAAAACTGATAGTGAATTGTAACTTTCAGGGCCACCTAATGACGATGGATCACTCAAATTGCGTCCCGATTCAATACATCGTCCTCCAGCAGACTTGACTTCATGGGTCTATTGCTGCCTCGGGCACCTTATGGCCGTTCTGCTGTGAGTCAAAGATTCTCGAAACGGACGAAAAACTGATAGTGAATTGTAACTTTCAGGGCCACCTAATGACGATGGATCACTCAAATTGCGTCCCGATTCTATACATTGTCCTCCAGCAGACTGTCTCCATGGGTCTATTGCAGCCTCGGGCACCTTATGGCCGTTCAGCTGTGACTCAAAGATTTTCGAATCGGACGAAAAAATGATAGTGAATTGTAACGTTCAGGGCCTCCTAATGACGATGGAACACTCAAATTGCGTCCCGATTCAATACATCGTCCTCCAGCCGACTTGTCTCCATGGGTCTATTGCTGCCTCGGGCACCTTATGGCCGTTCTGCTGTGAGTCTAGATTATCGAATGGGACGAAAAACTGATAGTGAATTGTAACGTTCAGGGCCTCCTAATGACGATGGATCACTCAAATTGCGTCCCGATTCAATACATCGTCCTCCAGCCGACTTGACTCCATGGGTCTATTGCTGCCTCGGGCACCTTATGGCCGTTCTGCTGTGAGTCTAGATTATCGAATGGGACGAAAAACTGATAGTGAATTGTAACGTTCAGGGCCTCCTAATGACGATGGATCACTCAAATTGCGTCCCGATTCAATTCATCGTCCTCCAGCCGAGTTGACTCCATGGGTCTATTGCTGCCCCGGGCACCTTATGGCCGTTCTGCTGTGAATCTAGATTATCGAATGGGACGAAAAACTGATAGTGAATTAAAACGTTCAGGGCCACCTAATGACGATGGATCACTCAAATTGCGTCCCGATTCAATACATCGTCCCCAGCCGACTTGTCTCCAAGGGTCTATTGCTGCCTCGGGCACCTTATGGCCGTTCTGCTGTGAGTCTAGATTATCGAATGGGACGAAAAACTGATAGTGAATTGTAACCTTCAGGGCCTCCTAATGACGATGGATCACTCAAATTGCGTCCCGATTCAATACATCGTCCTAAAGCAGACTTGTCTCCATGCGTCTATTGCTGCCTCGGGCACCTTATGGCCGTTCTGCTGTGAGTCTAGATTATCGAATGGGACGAAAAACTGATAGTGAATTGTAACGTTCAGGGACACCTAATGACGATGGAACACTCAAATTGCGTCCCGATTCAATACATCGTCCTCCAGCCGACTTGTCTCCATGGGTCTATTGCTGCCTCGGGCACCTTATGGCCGTTCTGCTGTGAGTCAAAGATTTTCGAATCGGACGAAAAACTGATAGTGAATTGTAACGTTCAGGGCCTCCTAATGACGATGGAACACTCAAATTGCGTCCCGATTCAATACATCGTCCTCCAGCCGACTTGTCTCCATGGGTCTATTGCTGCCTCGGGCACCTTATGGCCGTTCTGCTGTGAGTCTAGATTATCGAATGGGACGAAAAACTGATAGTGAATTGTAACGTTCAGGGACACCTAATGACGATGGAACACTCAAATTGCGTCCCGATTCAATACATCGTCCTCCAGCCGACTTGTCTCCATGGGTCTATTGCTGCCTCGGGCACCTTATGGCCGTTCTGCTGTGAGTCAAAGATTTTCGAATCGGACGAAAAACTGATAGTGAATTGTAACGTTCAGGGCCACCTAATGTCGATGGATCACTCAAATTGCGTCCTGATTCAATACATCGTCCTCCAGCAGACTTGACTTCATGGGTCTATTGCTGCCTCGGGCACCTTATGGCCGTTCTGCTGTGAGTCAAAGATTTTCGAATCGGACGAAAAACTGATAGTGATTTGTAACATTCAGGGCCACCTAATGACGATGGACCACACAAATTGCGTCCCGATTCAGTACATCGTCCACTAGCCGACTTGACTCCATGGGACTATTGCTGCCTCGGGCACCTTATGGCCGTTCTGCTGTGAGTCTAGATGATCGAATGGGACGAAAAACTGATAGTGAATTGTAACGTTCAGGGCCTCCTAATGACGATGGATCACTCAAATTGCGTCCTGATTCAATACATCGTCCTCCAGCAGACTTGACTTCATGGGTCTATTGCTGCCTCGGGCACCTTATGGCCGTTCTGCTGTGAGTCAAAGATTTTCGAATCGGACGAAAAACTGATAGTGAATTGTAACTTTCAGGGCCACCTAATGACGATGGATCACTCAAATTGCGTCCCGATTCAATACATCGTCCTCCAGCAGACTTGACTTCATGGGTCTATTGCTGCCTCGGGCACCTTATGGCCGTTCTGCTGTGAGTCAAAGATTCTCGAAACGGACGAAAAACTGATAGTGAATTGTAACTTTCAGGGCCACCTAATGACGATGGATCACTCAAATTGCGTCCCGATTCTATACATTGTCCTCCAGCAGACTGTCTCCATGGGTCTATTGCAGCCTCGGGCACCTTATGGCCGTTCAGCTGTGACTCAAAGATTTTCGAATCGGACGAAAAAATGATAGTGAATTGTAACGTTCAGGGCCTCCTAATGACGATGGAACACTCAAATTGCGTCCCGATTCAATACATCGTCCTCCAGCCGACTTGTCTCCATGGGTCTATTGCTGCCTCGGGCACCTTATGGCCGTTCTGCTGTGAGTCTAGATTATCGAATGGGACGAAAAACTGATAGTGAATTGTAACGTTCAGGGCCACCTAATGACGATGGATCACTCAAATTGCGTCCCGATTCAATACATCGTCCTCCAGCCGACTTGACTCCATGGGTCTATTGCTGCCTCGGGCACCTTATGGCCGTTCTGCTGTGAGTCTAGATTATCGAATGGGACGAAAAACTGATAGTGAATTGTAACGTTCAGGGCCTCCTAATGACGATGGATCACTCAAATTGCGTCCCGATTCAATTCATCGTCCTCCAGCCGAGTTGACTCCATGGGTCTATTGCTGCCCCGGGCACCTTATGGCCGTTCTGCTGTGAATCTAGATTATCGAATGGGACGAAAAACTGATAGTGAATTAAAACGTTCAGGGCCACCTAATGACGATGGATCACTCAAATTGCGTCCCGATTCAATACATCGTCCCCAGCCGACTTGTCTCCAAGGGTCTATTGCTGCCTCGGGCACCTTATGGCCGTTCTGCTGTGAGTCTAGATTATCGAATGGGACGAAAAACTGATAGTGAATTGTAACCTTCAGGGCCTCCTAATGACGATGGATCACTCAAATTGCGTCCCGATTCAATACATCGTCCTCCAGCAGACTTGTCTCCATGCGTCTATTGCTGCCTCGGGCACCTTATGGCCGTTCTGCTGTGAGTCAAAGATTTTCGAATCGGACGAAAAACTGATAGTGAATTGTAACGTTCAGGGCCACCTAATGACGATGGATCACTCAAATTGCGTCCCGATTCAATACATCGTCGTCCAGCCGACTTGACTCCATGGGTCTATAGCTGCTTCGGGCACCTTATGGCCGTTCTGCTGTGAGTCTAGATTATCGAATGGGACAAAAAACTGATAGTGAATTGTAACCTTCAGGGGCTCCTAATGACGATGGATCACTCAAATTGCGTCCCGATTCAATACATCGTCCTCCAGCCGACTTGACTCCATGGGTCTATTGCTGCCTCGGGCACCTTATGGCCGTTCTGCTGTGAGTCTAGATTATGGAATGGGACGAAAAACTGATAGTGAATTGTAACGTTCAGGGCCACCTAATGACGATGGATCACTCAAATTGCGTCCCGATTCAATACATCGTCCTCCAGCAGACTTGTCTCCATGCGTTGATTGCTGCCTCGGGCACCTTATGGCCGTTCTGCTGTGAGTCAAAGATTTTCGAATCGGACGAAAAACTGATAGTGATTTGTAACATTCAGGGCCACCTAATGACGATGGATCACTCAAATTGCGACCCGATTCAGTACATTGTCCTCCAGCAGACTGTCTCCATGGGTCTATTGCAGCCTCGGGCACCTTATGGCCGTTCAGCTGTGACTCAAAGATTTTCGAATCGGCCGAAAAACTGATAATGAATTGTAACGTTCAGGGCCTCCTAATGACGATGGAACACTCAAATTGCGTCCCGATTCAATACATCGTCCTCCAGCCGACTTGTCTCCATGGGTCTATTGCTGCCTCGGGCACCTTATGGCCGTTCTGCTGTGAGTCTAGATTATCGAATGGGACGAAAAACTGATAGTGAATTGTAACGTTCAGGGACACCTAATGACGATGGAACACTCAAATTGCGTCCCGATTCAATACATCGTCCTCCAGCAGACTTGTCTCCATGCGTCTATTGCTGCCTCGGGCACCTTATGGCCGTTCTGCTGTGAGTCAAAGATTTTCGAATCGGACGAAAAACTGATAGTGAATTGTAACGTTCAGGGTCTCCTAATGACGATGGATCACTCAAATTGCGTCCCGATTCAATACATCGTCCTCCAGCAGACTTGTCTCCATGGGTCGATTGCTGCCTCGGGCACCTAATGGCCGTTCTGCTGTGAGTCAAAGATTTTCGAATCGGACGAAAAACTGATAGTGAATTGTAACATTCAGGTCCACCTAATGAAGATGGACCACGCAAATTGCGTCCCGATTCAATACATCGTCCTCCAGCCGAGTTGACTCCATGGGTCTATTGCTGCCTCGGGCACCTTATGGCCGTTCTGCTGTGAGTCAAAGATTTTCGAATCGGACGAAAAACTGATAGTGAATTGTAACTTTCAGGGCCACCTAATGACGATGGATCACTCAAATTGCGTCCCGATTCAATACATCGTCCTCCAGCCGACTTGACTCCATAGGTCGATTGCTGCCTCGGGCACCTTATGGCCGTTCTGCTGAGAGTCAAAGATTTTCGAATCGGACGAAAAACTGATAGTGAATTGTAACCTTCAGGGGCTCCTAATGACGATGGATCACTCAAATTGCGTCCCGATTCAATACATCGTCCTCCAGCAGACTTGTCACCATGGGTCTATTGCTGCCTCGGGCACCTTATGGCGGTTCTGCTGTGAGTCTAGATTATCGAATGGGACGAAAAACTGATAGTGAATTGTAACGTTCAGGGCCACCTAATGACGATGGATCACTCAAATTGCGTCCCGATTCAATACATCGTCCTCCAGCCGACTTGACTCCATGGGTCTATTGCTGCCTCGGGCACCTTATGGCCGTTCTGCTGTGAGTCTAGATTATCGAATGGGACGAAAAACTGATAGTGAATTGTAACGTTCAGGGCCACCTAATGACGATGGATCACTCAAATTGCGTCCCGATTCAATACATCGTCCTCCAGCAGACTTGTCTCCATGCGTTGATTGCTGCCTGGGGCACCTTATGGCCGTTCTGCTGTGAGTCAAAGATTTTCGAATCGGACGAAAAACTGATAGTGATTTGTAACATTCAGGGCCACCTAATGACGATGGATCACTCAAATTGCGACCCGATTCAGTACATTGTCCTCCAGCAGACTGTCTCCATGGGTCTATTGCAGCCTCGGGCACCTTATGGCCGTTCAGCTGTGACTCAAAGATTTTCGAATCGGCCGAAAAACTGATAGTGAATTGTAACGTTCAGGGCCTCCTAATGACGATGGAACACTCAAATTGCGTCCCGATTCAATACATCGTCCTCCAGCCGACTTGTCTCCATGGGTCTATTGCTGCCTCGGGCACCTTATGGCCGTTCTGCTGTGAGTCCAGATTATCGAATGGGACGAAAAACTGATAGTGAATTGTAACGTTCAGGGACACCTAATGACGATGGAACACTCAAATTCCGTCCCGATTCAATACATCGTCCTCCAGCAGACTTGTCTCCATGCGTCTATTGCTGCCTCGGGCACCTTATGGCCGTTCTGCTGTGAGTCAAAGATTTTCGAATCGGACGAAAAACTGATAGTGAATTGTAACGTTCAGGGTCTCCTAATGACGATGGATCACTCAAATTGCGTCCCGATTCAATACATCGTCCTCCAGCAGACTTGTCTCCATGGGTCGATTGCTGCCTCGGGCACCTAATGGCCGTTCTGCTGTGAGTCAAAGATTTTCGAATCGGACGAAAAACTGATAGTGAATTGTAACATTCAGGGCCACCTAATGAAGATGGACCACGCAAATTGCGTCCCGATTCAATACATCGTCCTCCAGCCGAGTTGACTCCATGGGTCTATTGCTGCCTCGGGCACCTTATGGCCGTTCTGATGTGAATCTAGATTATCGAATGGGACGAAAAACTGATAGTGAATTGTAACGTTCAGGGCCACCTAATGACGATGGATCACTCAAATTGCGTCCCGATTCAATACATCGTCCCCAGCCGACTTGTCTCCATGGGTCTATTGCTGCCTCGGGCACCTTATGGCCGTTCTGCTGTGAGTCTAGATTATCGAATGGGACGAAAAACTGATAGTGAATTGTAACGTTCAGGGCCACCTAATGACGATGGATCACTCAAATTGCGTCCTGATTCAATACATCGTCCTCCAGCAGACTTGACTTCATGGGTCTATTGCTGCCTCGGGCACCTTATGGCCGTTCTGCTGTGAGTCAAAGATTTTCGAATCGGACGAAAAACTGATAGTGAATTGTAACTTTCAGGGCCACCTAATGACGATGGATCACTCAAATTGCGTCCCGATTCAATACATCGTCCTCCAGCCGACTTGACTCCATGGGTCGATTGCTGCCTCGGGCACCTTATGGCCGTTCTGCTGTGAGTCAAAGATTTTCGAATCGGACGAAAAACTGATAGTGATTTGTAACATTCAGGGCCACCTAATGACGATGGATCACTCAAATTGCGTCCCGATTCAATACAAATTTCCTCCAGCAGACTTGTCTCCATGGGTCTATTGCTGCCTCGGGCACCTTATGGCCGTTCAGCTGTGACTCAAAGATTTTCGAATCGGACGAAAAACTGATAGTGAATTGTAACGTTCAGGGCCTCCTAATGACGATGGAACACTCAAATTGCGTCCCGATTCAATACATCGTCCTCCAGCCGACTTGTGTCCATGGGTCTGTTGCTGCCTCCGGCACCTTATGGCCGTTCTGCTGTGAGTCTAGATTATCGAATGGGACGAAAAACTGATAGTGAATTGTAACGTTCAGGGCCACCTAATGACGATGGATCACTCAAATTGCGTCCCGATTCAATATATCGTCCTCCAGCAGACTTGTTTCCATGGGTCTATTGTTGCCTCGGGCACCTTATGGCCGTTCTGCTATGAGTCAAATATTTTCGAATCCAACGAAAAACTGATAGTGAATTGTAACTTTCAGGGCAACCTAATGACGATGGATCACTCAAATTGCGTCCCGATTCAATTCATCGTCCTCCAGCCGAGTTGACTCCATGGGTCTATTGCTGCCCCGGGCACCTTATGGCCGTTCTGCTGTGAATCTAGATTAACGAATGGGACGAAAAACTGATAGTGAATTAAAACGTTCAGGGCCACCTAATGACGATGGATCACTCAAATTGCGTCCCGATTCAATACATCGTCCCCAGCCGACTTGTCTCCAAGGGTCTATTGCTGCCTCGGGCACCTTATGGCCGTTCTGCTGTGAGTCTAGATTATCGAATGGGACGAAAAACTGATAGTGAATTGTAACCTTCAGGGCCTCCTAATGACGATGGATCACTCAAATTGCGTCCCGATTCAATACATCGTCCTCCAGCAGACTTGTCTCCATGCGTCTATTGCTGCCTCGGGCACCTTATGGCCGTTCTGCTGTGAGTCAAAGATTTTCGAATCGGACGAAAAACTGATAGTGAATTGTAACGTTCAGGGCCACCTAATGACGATGGATCACTCCAATTGCGTCCCGATTCAATACATCGTCGTCCAGCCGACTTGACTCCATGGGTCTATAGCTGCTTCGGGCACCTTATGGCCGTTCTGCTGTGAGTCTAGATTATCGAATGGGACAAAAAACTGATAGTGAATTGTAACCTTCAGGGGCTCCTAATGACGATGGATCACTCAAATTGCGTCCCGATTCAATACATCGTCCTCCAGCAGACTTGTCACCATGGGTCTATTGCTGCCTCGGGCACCTTATGGCGGTTCTGCTGTGAGTCTAGATTATCGAATGGGACGAAAAACTGATAGTGAATTGTAACGTTCAGGGCCACCTAATGACGATGGATCACTCAAATTGCGTCCCGATTCAATACATCGTCCTCCAGCCGACTTGACTCCATGGGTCTATTGCTGCCTCGGGCACCTTATGGCCGTTCTGCTGTGAGTCTAGATTATCGAATGGGACGAAAAACTGATATTGAATTGTAACGTTCAGGGCCACCTAATGACGATGGATCACTCAAATTGCGTCCCGATTCAATACATCGTCCTCCAGCAGACTTGTCTCCATGCGTTGATTGCTGCCTGGGGCACCTTATGGCCGTTCTGCTGTGAGTCAAAGATTTTCGAATCGGACGAAAAACTGATAGTGATTTGTAACATTCAGGGCCACCTAATGACGATGGATCACTCAAATTGCGACCCGATTCAGTACATTGTCCTCCAGCAGACTGTCTCCATGGGTCTATTGCAGCCTCGGGCACCTTATGGCCGTTCAGCTGTGACTCAAAGATTTTCGAATCGGCCGAAAAACTGATAGTGAATTGTAACGTTCAGGGCCTCCTAATGACGATGGAACACTCAAATTGCGTCCCGATTCAATACATCGTCCTCCAGCCGACTTGTCTCCATGGGTCTATTGCTGCCTCGGGCACCTTATGGCCGTTCTGCTGTGAGTCCAGATTATCGAATGGGACGAAAAACTGATAGTGAATTGTAACGTTCAGGGACACCTAATGACGATGGAACACTCAAATTGCGTCCCGATTCAATACATCGTCCTCCAGCAGACTTGTC
This sequence comes from Schistocerca cancellata, assembly GCF_023864275.1. NCBI lineage: Eukaryota > Metazoa > Arthropoda > Insecta > Orthoptera > Acrididae > Schistocerca > Schistocerca cancellata. The sequence continues at coordinate 2,936,193 of NC_064627.1, forward strand.
TCCATGCGTCTATTGCTGCCTCGGGCACCTTATGGCCGTTCTGCTGTGAGTCAAAGATTTTCGAATCGGACGAAAAACTGATAGTGAATTGTAACGTTCAGGGTCTCCTAATGACGATGGATCACTCAAATTGCGTCCCGATTCAATACATCGTCCTCCAGCCGAGTTGACTCCATGGGTCTATTGCTGCCTCGGGCACCTTATGGCCGTTCTGATGTGAATCTAGATTATCGAATGGGACGAAAAACTGATAGTGAATTGTAACGTTCAGGGCCACCTAATGACGATGGATCACTCAAATTGCGTCCCGATTCAATACATCGTCCCAGCCGACTTGTCTCCATGGGTCTATTGCTGCCTCGGGCACCTTATGGCCGTTCTGCTGTGAGTCTAGATTATCGAATGGGACGAAAAACTGATAGTGAATTGTAACGTTCAGGGCCACCTAATGACGATGGATCACTCAAATTGCGTCCCGATTCAATACAAATTTCCTCCAGCAGACTGTCTCCATGGGTCTATTGCTGCCTCGGGCACCTTATGGCCGTTCTGCTGTGAGTCTAGATTATCGAATGGGACGAAAAACTGATAGTGAATTGTAACGTTCAGGGCCACCTAATGACGATGGATCACTCAAATTGCGTCCTGATTCAATACATCGTCCTCCAGCAGACTTGACTTCATGGGTCTATTGCTGCCTCGGGCACCTTATGGCCGTTCTGCTGTGAGTCAAAGATTTTCGAATCGGACGAAAAACTGATAGTGAATTGTAACATTCAGGGCCACCTAATGACGATGGACCACGCAAATTGCGTCCCGATTCAATACATCGTCCTCCAGCCGAGTTGACTCCATGTGTCTATTGCTGCCTCGGGCACCTTATGGCCGTTCTGCTGTGAATCTAGATTATCGAATGGGACGAAAAACCGATAGTGAATTGTAACGTTCAGGGCCACCTAATGACGATGGATCACTCAAATTGCGTCCCGATTCAATACATCGTCCCCAGCCGACTTGTCTCCATGGGTCTATTGCTGCCTCGGGAACCTTATGGCCGTTCTGCTGTGAGTCTAGATTATCGAATGGGACGAAAAACTGATGGTGAATTGTAACGTTCAGGGCCACCTAATGACGATGGATCACTCAAATTGCGTCCTGATTCAATACATCGTCCTCCAGCAGACTTGACTTCATGGGTCTATTGCTGCCTCGGGCACCTTATGGCCGTTCTGCCGTGAGTCAAAGATTTTCGAATCGGACGAAAAACTGATAGTGAATTGTAACTTTCAGGGCCACCTAATGACGATGGATCACTCAAATTGCGTCCCGATTCTATACATTGTCCTCCAGCAGACTCTCTCCATGGGTCTATTGCAGCCTCGAGCACCTTATGGCCGTTCAGCTGTGACTCAAAGATTTTCGAATCGGACGAAAACTGATAGTGAATTGTAACGTTCAGGGCCTCCTAATGACGATGGAACACTCAAATTGCGTCCCGATTCAATACATCGTCCTCCAGCAGACTTGTCACCATGGGTCTATTGCTGCCTCGGGCACTTTATGGCGGTTCTGCTGTGAGTCTAGATTATCGAATGGGACGAAAAACTGATAGTGAATTGTAACGTTCAGGGCCACCTAATGACGATGGATCACTCAAATTGCGTCCCGATTCAATACATCGTCCTCCAGCCGACTTGACTCCATGGGTCTATTGCTGCCTCGGGCACCTTATGGCCGTTCTGCTGTGAGTCTAGATTATCGAATGAGACGAAAAACTGATAGTGAATTGTAACGTTCAGGGCCACCTAATGACGATGGATCACTCAAATTGCGTCCCGATTCAATACATCGTCCTCCAGCAGACTTGTCTCCATGCGTTGATTGCTGCCTGGGGCACCTTATGGCCGTTCTGCTGTGAGTCAAAGATTTTCGAATCGGACGAAAAACTGATAGTGATTTGTAACATTCAGGGCCACCTAATGACGATGGATCACTCAAATTGCGACCCGATTCAGTACATTGTCCACCAGCAGACTGTCTCCATGGGTCTATTGCAGCCTCGGGCACCTTATGGCCGTTCAGCTGTGACTCAAAGATTTTCGAATCGGCCGAAAAACTGATAGTGAATTGTAACGTTCAGGGCCTCCTAATGACGATGGAACACTCAAATTGCGTCCCGATTCAATACATCGTCCTCCAGCCGACTTGTCTCCATGGGTCTATTGCTGCCTCGGGCACCTTATGGCCGTTCTGCTGTGAGTCTAGATTATCGAATGGGACGAAAAACTGATAGTGAATTGTAACGTTCAGGGACACCTAATGACGATGGAACACTCAAATTGCGTCCCGATTCAATACATCGTCCTCCAGCAGACTTGTCTCCATGCGTCTATTGCTGCCTCGGGCACCTTATGGCCGTTCTGTTGTGAGTCAAAGATTTTCGAATCGGACGAAAAACTGATAGTGAATTGTAACGTTCAGGGTCTCCTAATGACGATGGATCACTCAAATTGCGTCCCGATTCAATACATCGTCCTCCAGCAGACTTGTCTCCATGGGTCGATTGCTGCCTCGGGCACCTAATGGCCGTTCTGCTGTGAGTCAAAGATTTTCGAATCGGACGAAAAACTGATAGTGAATTGTAACATTCAGGGCCACCTAATGAAGATGGACCACGCAAATTGCGTCCCGATTCAATACATCGTCCTCCAGCCGAGTTGACTCCATGGGTCTATTGCTGCCTCGGGCACCTTATGGCCGTTCTGATGTGAATCTAGATTATCGAATGGGACGAAAAACTGATAGTGAATTGTAACGTTCAGGGCCACCTAATGACGATGGATCACTCAAATTGCGTCCCGATTCAATACATCGTCCCCAGCCGACTTGTCTCCATGGGTCTATTGCTGCCTCGGGCACCTTATGGCCGTTCTGCTGTGAGTCTAGATTATCGAATGGGACGAAAAACTGATAGTGAATTGTAACGTTCAGGGCCACCTAATGACGATGGATCACTCAAATTGCGTCCCGATTCAATACAAATTTCCTCCAGCAGACTGTCTCCATGGGTCTATTGCTGCCTCGGGCACCTTATGGCCGTTCTGCTGTGAGTCTAGATTATCGAATGGGACGAAAAACTGATAGTGAATTGTAACGTTCAGGGCCACCTAATGACGATGGATCACTCAAATTGCGTCCTGATTCAATACATCGTCCTCCAGCAGACTTGACTTCATGGGTCTATTGCTGCCTCGGGCACCTTATGGCCGTTCTGCTGTGAGTCAAAGATTTTCGAATCGGACGAAAAACTGATAGTGAATTGTAACATTCAGGGCCACCTAATGACGATGGACCACGCAAATTGCGTCCCGATTCAATACATCGTCCTCCAGCCGAGTTGACTCCATGTGTCTATTGCTGCCTCGGGCACCTTATGGCCGTTCTGCTGTGAATCTAGATTATCGAATGGGACGAAAAACCGATAGTGAATTGTAACGTTCAGGGCCACCTAATGACGATGGATCACTCAAATTGCGTCCCGATTCAATACATCGTCCCCAGCCGACTTGTCTCCATGGGTCTATTGCTGCCTCGGGAACCTTATGGCCGTTCTGCTGTGAGTCTAGATTATCGAATGGGACGAAAAACTGATGGTGAATTGTAACGTTCAGGGCCACCTAATGACGATGGATCACTCAAATTGCGTCCTGATTCAATACATCGTCCTCCAGCAGACTTGACTTCATGGGTCTATTGCTGCCTCGGGCACCTTATGGCCGTTCTGCCGTGAGTCAAAGATTTTCGAATCGGACGAAAAACTGATAGTGAATTGTAACTTTCAGGGCCGCCTAATGACGATGGATCACTCAAATTGCGTCCCGATTCTATACATTGTCCTACAGCAGACTCTCTCCATGGGTCTATTGCAGCCTCGAGCACCTTATGGCCGTTCAGCTGTGACTCAAAGATTTTCGAATCGGACGAAAAACTGATAGTGAATTGTAACGTTCAGGGCCTCCTAATGACGATGGAACACTCAAATTGCGTCCCGATTCAATACATCGTCCTCCAGCCGATTTGTCCCCAAGGTTCTATTGCTGCCTCGGGCACCTTATGGCCGTTCTGCTGTGAGTCTAGATTATCGAATGGGACGAAAAACTGATAGTGAATTGTAACGTTCAGGGCCACCTAATGACGATGGATCACTCAAATTGCGTCCCGATTCAATACATCGTCCTCCAGCCGACTTGACTCCATGGGTCTATTGCTGCCTCGGGCACCTTATGGCCGTTCTGCTGTGAGTCTAGATTATCGAATGGGACGATAAACTGATAGTAAATTGTAACGTTCAGGGCCTCCTAATGACGATGGATTACTCAAATTGCGTCCCGATTCAATACATCGTCCTCCAGCCGACTTGACTCCATGGGTTTATTGCTGCCCCGGGCACCTTATGGCCGTTCTGCTGTGAATCTAGATTATCGAATGGGACGAAAAACTGATAGTGAATTAAAACGTTCAGGGCCACCTAATGACGATGGATCACTCAAATTGCGTCCCGATTCAATACATCGTCCTCCAGCAGACTTGACTTCATGGGTCTATTGCTGCCTCGGGCTCCTTATGGCCGTTCTGCTGTGAGTCAAAGATTTTCGAATCGGACGAAAAACTGATAGTGAATTGTAACTTTCAGGGCCACCTAATGACGATGGATCACTCAAATTGCGTCCCGATTCAATACATCGTCCTCCAGCAGACTTGTCTCCATGGGTCTATTGCTGCCTCGGGCTCCTTATGGCCGTTCTGCTGTGAGTCAAAGATTTTCGAATCGGACGAAAAACTGATAGCGATATGTAACATTCAGGGCCACCTAATGACGATGGACCACACAAATTGCGTCCCGATTCAGTACATCGTCCACTAGCCGACTTGACTCCATGGGACTATTGCTGCCTCGGGCACCTTATGGCGGTTCTGCTGTGAGTCTAGATTATCGAATGGGACGAAAAACTGATAGTGAATTGTAACGTTCAGGGCCACCTAATGACGATGGATCACTCAAATTGCGTCCCGATTCAATACATCGTCCTCCAGCAGACTTGTCTCCATGGGTCTATTGCTGCCTCGGGCACCTTATGGCAGGCCTGCTGTGACTCAAAGATTTTCGAATCGGACGAAAAACTGATAGTGAATTGTAACGTTCAGGGCCTCCTAATGACGATGGAACACTCAAATTGCGTCCCGATTCAATACATCGTCCTCCAGCAGACTTGTCTCCATGCGTCTATTGCTGCCTCGGGCACCTTATGGCCGTTCTGCTATGAGTCAAAGATTTTCGAATCGGACGAAAAACTGATAGTGAATTGTATCGTTCAGGGCCACCTAATGACGATGGATCACTCAAATTGCGTCCCGATTCAATACATCGTACTCCAGCCAACTTGACTCCATGGGTCTATTGCTGCCTCGGGCACCTTATGGCCGTTCTGCTGTGAGTCTAGATTATCGAATGGGACAAAAAACTGATAGTGAATTGTAACCTTCAGGGCCTCCTAATGACGATGGATCACTCAAATTGAGTCCCGATTCAATACATCGTCCTCCAGCAGACTTGTCACCATGGGTCTATTGCTGCCTCGGGCACCTTATGGCCGTTCTGCTGTGAGTCAAAGATTTTCGAATCGGACGAAAAACTGATAGTGAATTGTATCGTTCAGGGCCACCTAATGACGATGGATCACTCAAATTGCGTCCCGATTCAATACATCGTACTCCAGCCAACTTGACTCCATGGGTCTATTGCTGCCTCGGGCACCTTATGGCCGTTCTGCTGTGAGTCTAGATTATCGAATGGGACAAAAAACTGATAGTGAATTGTAACCTTCAGGGCCTCCTAATGACGATGGATCACTCAAATTGCGTCCCGATTCAATACATCGTCCTCCAGCAGACTTGTCTCCATGGGTCGATTGCTGCCTTGGGCACTTAATGGCCATTCTGCTGTGAGTCAAAGATTTTCGAATCGGACGAAAAACTGATAGTGAATTGTAACATTCAGGGCCACCTAATGACGATGGACCACGCAAATTGCGTCCCGATTCAATACATCGTCCTCCAGCCAAGTTGACTCCATGGGTCTATTGCTGCCTCGGGCACCTTATGGCCGTTCTGCTGTGAATCTAGATTATCGAATGGGACGAAAAACTGATAGTGAATTGTAACGTTCAGGGCCACCTAATGACGATGGATCACTCAAATTGCGTCCCGATTCAATACATCATCCCCAGCCGACTTGTCTCCATGGGTCTATTGCTGCCTCGGGCACCTTATGGCCGTTCTGCTGTGAGTCTAGATTATCGAAAGGGACGAAAAACTGATAGTGAATTGTAACGTTCAGGGCCACCTAATGACGATGGATCACTCAAATTGCGTCCTGATTCAATACATCGTCCTCCAGCAGACTTGACTTCATGGGTCTATTGCTGCCTCGGGCACCTTATGGCCGTTCTGTTGTGAGTCAAAGATTTTCGAATCGGACGAAAAACTGATAGTGAATTGTAACTTTCAGGGCCACCTAATGACGATGGATCACTCAAATTGCGTCCCGATTCAATACATCGTCCTCCAGCAGACTTGTCTCCATGGGTCGATTGCTGCCTCGGGCACCTTATGTCCGTTCTGCTGTGAGTCAAAGATTTTCGAATCGGACGAAAAACTGATAGTGAATTGTAACTTTCAGGGCCACCTAATGACGATTGATCACTCAAATTGCGTCCCGATTCAATACATCGTCCTCCAGCCGAGTTGACTCCATGGGTCTATTGCTGCCTCGGGCACCTTATGGCCGTTCTGCTGTGAATCTAGATTATCGAATGGGACGAAAAACTGATAGTGAATTGTAACGTTCAGGGCCACCTAATGACGATGGATCACACAAATTGCGTCCCGATTCAACACATCGTCCCCAGCCGACTTGTCTCCATGGGTCTATTGCTGCCTCGGGCACCTTATGGCCGTTCTGCTGTGAGTCTAGATTATCGAATGGGACGAAAAACTGATAGTGAATTGTAACGTTCAGGGCCACCTAATGACGATGGATCACTCAAATTGCGTCCTGATTCAATACATCGTCCGCCAGCAGACTTGACTTCATGGGTCTATTGCTGCCTCGGGCACCTTATGGCCGTTCTGCTATGACTCAAAGATTTTCGAATCGGACGAAAAACTGATAGTGAATTGTAACTTTCAGGGCCACCTAATGACGATGGATCACTCAAATTGCGTCCCGATTCAATACATCGTCCTCCAGCAGACTTGTCTCCATGGGTCTATTGCTGCCTCGGGCTCCTTATGGCCGTTCTGCTGTGAGTCAAAGATTTTCGAATCGGACGAAAAACTGATAGCGATTTGTAACATTCAGGGCCACCTAATGACGATGGACCACACAAATTGCGTCCCGATTCAGTACATCGTCCACTAGCCGACTTGACTCCATGGGACTATTGCTGCCTCGGGCACCTTATGGCGGTTCTGCTGTGAGTCTAGATTATCGAATGGGACGAAAAACTGATAGTGAATTGTAACGTTCAGGGCCACCTAATGACGATGGATCACTCAAATTGCGTCCCGATTCAATACATCGTCCTCCAGCAGACTTGTCTCCATGGGTCTATTGCTGCCTCGGGCACCTTATGGCAGGCCTGCTGTGACTCAAAGATTTTCGAATCGGACGAAAAACTGATAGTGAATTGTAACGTTCAGGGCCTCCTAATGACGATGGAACACTCAAATTGCGTCCCGATTCAATACATCGTCCTCCAGCAGACTTGTCTCCATGGGTCTATTGCTGCCTCGGGCACCTTATGGCCGTTCTGCTGTGAGTCAAAGATTTTCGAATCGGACGAAAAACTGATAGTGAATTGTAACGTTCAGGGCCACCTAATGACGATGGATCACTCAAATTGCGTCCCGATTCAATACATCGTACTCCAGCCAACTTGACTCCATGGGTCTATTGCTGCCTCGGGCACCTTATGGCCGTTCTGCTGTGAGTCTAGATTATCGAATGGGACAAAAAACTGATAGTGAATTGTAACCTTCAGGGCCTCCTAATGACGATGGATCACTCAAATTGAGTCCCGATTCAATACATCGTCCTCCAGCAGACTTGTCACCATGGGTCTATTGCTGCCTCGGGCACCTTATGGCCGTTCTGCTGTGAGTCTAGATTATCGAATGGGACGAAAAACTGATAGTGAATTGTAACGTTCAGGGCCTCCTAATGACTATGGATCACTCAAATTGCGTCCCGATTCAATACATCGTCCTCCAGCAGACTTGTCTCCATGGGTCGATTGCTGCCTCGGGCACTTAATGGCCATTCTGCTGTGAGTCAAAGATTTTCGAATCGGACGAAAAACTGATAGTGAATTGTAACATTCAGGGCCACCTAATGACGATGGTCCACGCAAATTGCCTCCCGATTCAATACATCGTCCTCCAGCCAAGTTGACTCCATGGGTCTATTGCTGCCTCGGGCACCTTATGGTCGTTCTGCTGTGAATCTAGATTATCGAATGGGACGAAAAACTGATAGTGAATTGTAACGTTCAGGGCCACCTAATGACGATGGATCACTCAAATTGCGTCCCGATTCAATACATCGTCCCCAGCCGACTTGTCTCCATGGGTCTATTGCTGCCTCGGGCACCTTATGGCCGTTCTGCTGTGAGTCTAGATTATCGAAAGGGACGAAAAACTGATAGTGAATTGTAACGTTCAGAGCCTCCTAATGACGATGGATCACTCAAATTGCGTCCCGATTCAATACATCGTCCTCCAGGCGACTTGACTCCATGGGTCTATTGCTGCCACGGGCACCTTATGACCGTTCTGCTGTGAGTCTAGATTATCGAATGGGACGAAAAACTGATAGTGAATTGTAACGTTCAGGGCCTCCTAATGACGATGGATCACTCAAATTGCGTCCCGATTCAATACATCGTCCTCCAGCAGACTTGTCTCCATGGGTCGATTGCTGCCTCGGGCACTTAATGGCCATTCTGCTGTGAGTCAAAGATTTTCGAATCGGACGAGAAACTGATAGTGAATTGTAACATTCAGGGCCACCTAATGACGATGGACCACGCAAATTGCGTCCCGATTCAATACATCGTCCTCCAGCCAAGTTGACTCCATGGGTCTATTGCTGCCTCGGGCACCTTATGGCCGTTCTGCTGTGAATCTAGATTATCGAATGGGACGAAAAACTGATAGTGAATTGTAACGTTCAGGGCCACCTAATGACGATGGATCACTCAAATTGCGTCCCGATTCAATACATCATCCCCAGCCGACTTGTCTCCATGGGTCTATTGCTGCCTCGGGCACCTTATGGCCGTTCTGCTGTGAGTCTAGATTATCGAAAGGGACGAAAAACTGATAGTGAATTGTAACGTTCAGGGCCACCTAATGACGATGGATCACTCAAATTGCGTCCTGATTCAATACATCGTCCTCCAGCAGACTTGACTTCATGGGTCTATTGCTGCCTCGGGCACCTTATGGCCGTTCTGTTGTGAGTCAAAGATTTTCGAATCGGACGAAAAACTGATAGTGAATTGTAACTTTCAGGGCCACCTAATGACGATGGATCACTCAAATTGCGTCCCGATTCAATACATCGTCCTCCAGCAGACTTGTCTCCATGGGTCGATTGCTGCCTCGGGCACCTTATGTCCGTTCTGCTGTGAGTCAAAGATTTTCGAATCGGACGAAAAACTGATAGTGAATTGTAACTTTCAGGGCCACCTAATGACGATGGATCACTCAAATTGCGTCCCGATTCAATACATCGTCCTCCAGCCGAGTTGACTCCATGGGTCTATTGCTGCCTCGGGCACCTTATGGCCGTTCTGCTGTGAATCTAGATTATCGAATGGGACGAAAAACTGATAGTGAATTGTAACGTTCAGGGCCACCTAATGACGATGGATCACACAAATTGCGTCCCGATTCAACACATCGTCCCCAGCCGACTTGTCTCCATGGGTCTATTGCTGCCTCGGGCACCTTATGGCCGTTCTGCTGTGAGTCTAGATTATCGAATGGGACGAAAAACTGATAGTGAATTGTAACGTTCAGGGCCACCTAATGACGATGGATCACTCAAATTGCGTCCTGATTCAATACATCGTCCGCCAGCAGACTTGACTTCATGGGTCTATTGCTGCCTCGGGCACCTTATGGCCGTTCTGCTGTGACTCAAAGATTTTCGAATCGGACGAAAAACTGATAGTGAATTGTAACTTTCAGGGCCACCTAATGACGATGGATCACTCAAATTGCGTCCCGATTCAATACATCGTCCTCCAGCAGACTTGTCTCCATGGGTCTATTGCTGCCTCGGGCTCCTTATGGCCGTTCTGCTGTGAGTCAAAGATTTTCGAATCGGACGAAAAACTGATAGCGATTTGTAACATTCAGGGCCACCTAATGACGATGGACCACACAAATTGCGTCCCGATTCAGTACATCGTCCACTAGCCGACTTGACTCCATGGGACTATTGCTGCATCGGGCACCTTATGGCGGTTCTGCTGTGAGTCTAGATTATCGAATGGGACGAAAAACTGATAGTGAATTGTAACGTTCAGGGCCACCTAATGACGATGGATCACTCAAATTGCGTCCCGATTCAATACATCGTCCTCCAGCAGACTTGTCTCCATGGGTCTATTGCTGCCTCGGGCACCTTATGGCAGGCCTGCTGTGACTCAAAGATTTTCGAATCGGACGAAAAACTGATAGTGAATTGTAACGTTCAGGGCCTCCTAATGACGATGGAACACTCAAATTGCGTCCCGATTCAATACATCGTCCTCCAGCAGACTTGTCTCCATGCGTCTATTGCTGCCTCGGGCACCTTATGGCCGTTCTGCTGTGAGTCAAAGATTTTCGAATCGGACGAAAAACTGATAGTGAATTGTAACGTTCAGGGCCACCTAATGACGATGGATCACTCAAATTGCGTCCCGATTCAATACATCGTACTCCAGCCAACTTGACTCCATGGGTCTATTGCTGCCTCGGGCACCTTATGGCCGTTCTGCTGTGAGTCTAGATTATCGAATGGGACAAAAAACTGATAGTGAATTGTAACCTTCAGGGCCTCCTAATGACGATGGATCACTCAAATTGAGTCCCGATTCAATACATCGTCCTCCAGCAGACTTGTCACCATGGGTCTATTGCTGCCTCGGGCACCTTATGGCCGTTCTGCTGTGAGTCTAGATTATCGAATGGGACGAAAAACTGATAGTGAATTGTAACGTTCAGGGCCTCCTAATGACGATGGATCACTCAAATTGCGTCCCGATTCAATACATCGTCCTCCAGCAGACTTGTCTCCATGGGTCGATTGCTGCCTCGGGCACTTAATGGCCATTCTGCTGTGAGTCAAAGATTTTCGAATCGGACGAAAAACTGATAGTGAATTGTAACATTCAGGGCCACCTAATGACGATGGTCCACGCAAATTGCCTCCCGATTCAATACATCGTCCTCCAGCCAAGTTGACTCCATGGGTCTATTGCTGCCTCGGGCACCTTATGGTCGTTCTGCTGTGAATCTAGATTATCGAATGGGACGAAAAACTGATAGTGAATTGTAACGTTCAGGGCCACCTAATGACGATGGATCACTCAAATTGCGTCCCGATTCAATACATCGTCCCCAGCCGAATTGTCTCCATGGGTCTATTGCTGCCTCGGGCACCTTATGGCCGTTTTGCTGTGAGTCTAGATTATCGAAAGGGACGAAAAACTGATAGTGAATTGTAACGTTCAGAGCCTCCTAATGACGATGGATCACTCAAATTGCGTCCCGATTCAATACATCGTCCTCCAGGCGACTTGACTCCATGGGTCTATTGCTGCCACGGGCACCTTATGACCGTTCTGCTGTGAGTCTAGATTATCGAATGGGACGAAAAACTGATAGTGAATTGTAACGTTCAGGGCCTCCTAATGACGATGGATCACTCAAATTGCGTCCCGATTCAATACATCGTCCTCCAGCAGACTTGTCTCCATGGGTCGATTGCTGCCTCGGGCACTTAATGGCCATTCTGCTGTGAGTCAAAGATTTTCGAATCGGACGAGAAACTGATAGTGAATTGTAACATTCAGGGCCACCTAATGACGATGGATCACACAAATTGCGTCCCGATTCAACACATCGTCCCCAGCCGACTTGTCTCCATGGGTCTATTGCTGCCTCGGGCACCTTATGGCCGTTCTGCTGTGAGTCTAGATTATCGAATGGGACGAAAAACTGATAGTGAATTGTAACGTTCAGGGCCACCTAATGACGATGGATCACTCAAATTGCGTCCTGATTCAATACATCGTCCGCCAGCAGACTTGACTTCATGGGTCTATTGCTGCCTCGGGCACCTTATGGCCGTTCTGCTGTGACTCAAAGATTTTCGAATCGGACGAAAAACTGATAGTGAATTGTAACTTTCAGGGCCACCTAATGACGATGGATCACTCAAATTGGGTCCCGATTCAATACATCGTCCTCCAGCAGACTTGTCTCCATGGGTCTATTGCTGCCTCGGGCTCCTTATGGCCGTTCTGCTGTGAGTCAAAGATTTTCGAATCGGACGAAAAACTGATAGCGATTTGTAACATTCAGGGCCACCTAATGACGATGGAAAACACAAATTGCGTCCCGATTCAGTACATCGTCCACTAGCCGACTTGACTCCATGGGACTATTGCTGCCTCGGGCACCTTATGGCGGTTCTGCTGTGAGTCTAGATTATCGAATGGGACGAAAAACTGATAGTGAATTGTAACGTTCAGGGCCACCTAATGACGATGGATCACTCAAATTGCGTCCCGATTCAATACATCGTCCTCCAGCAGACTTGTCTCCATGGGTCTATTGCTGCCTCGGGCACCTTATGGCAGGCCTGCTGTGACTCAAAGATTTTCGAATCGGACGAAAAACTGATAGTGAATTGTAACGTTCAGGGCCACCTAATGACGATGGATCACTCAAATTGCGTCCCGATTCAATACATCGTACTCCAGCCAACTTGACTCCATGGGTCTATTGCTGCCTCGGGCACCTTATGGCCGTTCTGCTGTGAGTCTAGATTATCGAATGGGACAAAAAACTGTTAGTGAATTGTAACCTTCAGGGCCTCCTAATGACGATGGATCACTCAAATTGAGTCCCGATTCAATACATCGTCCTCCAGCAGACTTGTCACCATGGGTCTATTGCTGCCTCGGGCACATTATGGCCGTTCTGCTGTGAGTCTAGATTATCGAATGGGACGAAAAACTGATAGTGAATTGTAACGTTCAGGGCCTCCTAATGACGATGGATCACTCAAATTGCGTCCCGATTCAATACATCGTCCTCCAGCAGACTTGTCTCCATGGGTCGATTGCTGCCTCGGGCACTTAATGGCCATTCTGCTGTGAGTCAAAGATTTTCGAATCGGACGAAAAACTGATAGTGAATTGTAACATTCAGGGCCACCTAATGACGATGGTCCACTCAAATTGCCTCCCGATTCAATACATCGTCCTCCAGCCAAGTTGACTCCATGGGTCTATTGCTGCCTCGGGCACCTTATGGTCGTTCTGCTGTGAATCTAGATTATCGAATGGGACGAAAAACTGATAGTGAATTGTAACGTTCAGGGCCACCTAATGACGATGGATCACTCAAATTGCGTCCCGATTCAATACATCGTCCCCAGCCGACTTGTCTCCATGGGTCTATTGCTGCCTCGGGCACCTTATGGCCGTTCTGCTGTGAGTCTAGATTATCGAAAGGGACGAAAAACTGATAGTGAATTGTAACGTTCAGAGCCTCCTAATGACGATGGATCACTCAAATTGCGTCCCGATTCAATACATCGTCCTCCAGGCGACTTGACTCCATGGGTCTATTGCTGCCACGGGCACCTTATGACCTTTCTGCTGTGAGTCTAGATTATCGAATGGGACGAAAAACTGATAGTGAATTGTAACGTTCAGGGCCTCCTAATGACGATGGATCACTCAAATTGCGTCCCGATTCAATACATCGTCCTCCAGCAGACTTGTCTCCATGGGTCGATTGCTGCCTCGGGCACTTAATGGCCATTCTGCTGTGAGTCAAAGATTTTCGAATCGGACGAGAAACTGATAGTGAATTGTAACATTCAGGGCCACCTAATGACGATGGACCACGCAAATTGCGTCCCGATTCAATACATCGTCCTCCAGCCAAGTTGACTCCATGGGTCTATTGCTGCCTCGGGCACCTTATGGCCGTTCTGCTGTGAATCTAGATTATCGAATGGGACGAAAAACTGATAGTGAATTGTAACGTTCAGGGCCACCTAATGACGATGGATCACTCAAATTGCGTCCCGATTCAATACATCGTCCCCAGCCGACTTGTCTCCATGGGTCTATTGCTGCCTCGGGCACCTTATGGCCGTTCTGCTGTGAGTCTAGATTATCGAAAGGGACGAAAAACTGATAGTGAATTGTAACGTTCAGGGCCACCTAATGACGATGGATCACTCAAATTGCGTCCTGATTCAATACATCGTCCTCCAGCAGACTTGACTTCATGGGTCTATTGCTGCCTCGGGCACCTTATGGCCGTTCTGTTGTGAGTCAAAGATTTTCGAATCGGACGAAAAACTGATAGTGAATTGTAACTTTCAGGGCCACCTAATGACGATGGATCACTCAAATTGCGTCCCGATTCAATACATCGTCCTCCAGCAGACTTGTCTCCATGGGTCGATTGCTGCCTCGGGCACCTTAAGTCCGTTCTGCTGTGAGTCAAAGATTTTCGAATCGGACGAAAAACTGATAGTGAATTGTAACTTTCAGGGCCACCTAATGACGATGGATCACTCAAATTGCGTCCCGATTCAATACATCGTCCTCCAGCCGAGTTGACTCCATGGGTCTATTGCTGCCTCGGGCACCTTATGGCCGTTCTGCTGTGAATCTAGATTATCGAATGGGACGAAAAACTGATAGTGAATTGTAACGTTCAGGGCCACCTAATGACGATGGATCACACAAATTGCGTCCCGATTCAACACATCGTCCCCAGCCGACTTGTCTCCATGGGTCTATTGCTGCCTCGGGCACCTTATGGCCGTTCTGCTGTGAGTCTAGATTATCGAATGGGACGAAAAACTGATAGTGAATTGTAACGTTCAGGGCCACCTAATGACGATGGATCACTCAAATTGCGTCCTGATTCAATACATCGTCCGCCAGCAGACTTGACTTCATGGGTCTATTGCTGCCTCGGGCACCTTATGGCCGTTCTGCTGTGACTCAAAGATTTTCGAATCGGACGAAAAACTGATAGTGAATTGTAACTTTCAGGGCCACCTAATGACGATGGATCACTCAAATTGCGTCCCGATTCAATACATCGTCCTCCAGCAGACTTGTCTCCATGGGTCTATTGCTGCCTCGGGCACCTTATGGCAAGCCTGCTGTGACTCAAAGATTTTCGAATCGGACGAAAAACTGATTGTGAATTGTAACGTTCAGGGCCATCTAATGACGATGGATCACTCAAATTGCGTCCCGATTCAATACATCGTCCTCCAGCAGACTTGACTCCATGGGTCTATTGCTGCCTCGGCCACCTTATGGCCGTTCTGCTGTGAGTCTAGATGATCGAATGGGACAAAAATCTGATAGTGAATTGTATCGTTCAGGTCCTCCTAATGACGATGGATCACTCAAATTGCGTCCCGATTCAATACATCGTCCTCCAGCAGACTTGTCTCCATGGGTCTATTGCTGCCTCGGGCACCTTATGGCCGTTCTGCTGTGAGTCTAGATTATCGAATGGGACGAAAAACTGATAGTGAATTGTAACGTTCAGGGCCACCTAATGACGATGGATCTCTCAAATTGCATCCCGTTTCAATACATCGTCCTCCAGCCGACTTGACTCCATGGGTCTATTGCTGCCTCGGGCACCTTATGGCCGTTCTGCTGTGAGTCTAGATTATCGAATGGGACGAAAAACTGATAGTGAATTGTAACGGTCAGGGCCTCCTAATTATGATGGATCACTCAAATTGCGTCCCGATTCAATACATCGTCCTCCAGCAGACTTGTCTCCATGGGTCGATTGCTGCCTCGGGCACCTAAGGGCCGTTCTGCTGTGAGTCAAAGATTTTCGAATCGGACGAAAAACTGATAGTGAATTGTAACATTCAGGGCCACCTAATGACGATGGACCACGCAAATTGCGTCCCGATTCAATACATCGTCCTCCAGCCGAGTTGACTCCATGGGTCTATTGCTGCCTCGGGCACCTTATGGCCGTTCTGCTGTGAATCTAGATTATCGAATGGGACGAAAAACTGATAGTGAATTGTAACGTTCAGGGCCACCTAATGACGATGGATCACTCAAATTGCGTCCCGATTCAATACATCGTCCCCAGCCGACTTGTCTCCATGGGTCTATTGCTGCCTCGGGCACCTTATAGCCGTTCTGCTGTGAGTCTAGATTATCGAATGGGACGAAAAACTGATAGTGAATTGTAACGTTCAGGGCCACCTAATGACGATGGATCACTCAAATTGGGTCCTGATTCAATACATCGTCCTCCAGCAGACTTGACTTCATGGGTCTATTGCTGCCTCGGGCACCTTATGGCCGTTCTGCTGTGAGTCTAGATTATCGAATGGGACGAAAAACTGATAGTGAATTGTAACTTTCAGGGCCACCTAATGACGATGGATCACTAAAATTGCGTCCCGATTCAATACATCGTCCTCCAGCAGACTTGTCTCCATGGGTCGATTGCTGCCTCGGGCACCTTATGGCCGTTCTGCTGTGAGTCAAAGATTTTCGAAACGGACGAAAAACCTGATAGTGATTTGTAACATTCAGGCCTACCAAATGACGATGGACCACACAAATTGCGTCCCGATTCAGTACATCGTCCACTAGCCGACTTGACTCCAAGGGACTATTGCTGCCTCGGGCACCTTATGTCCGTTCTGCTGTGAGTCTAGATTATCGAATGGGATGAAAAACTGATAGTGAATTGTAACGTTCAGGGCCACCTAATGACGATGGATCACTCAAATTGCGTCCCGATTCAATACATCGTCCTCCAGCAGACTTGTCTCCAAGGGTCTATTGCTGCCTCGGGCACCTTATGGCAGTCCTGCTGTGACTCAAAGATTTTCGAATCGGACGAAAAACTGATAGTGAATTGTAACGTTCAGGGCCTCCTAATGACGATGGAACACTCAAATTGCGTCCCGATTCAATACATCGTCCTCCAGCAGACTTGTCTCCATGGGTCTATTGCTGCGTCGGGCACCTTATGGCCGTTCTGCTGTGAGTCAAAGATTTTCGAATCGGACGAAAAACTGATAGTGAATTGTAACATTCAGGGCCACCTAATGACGATGGACCACACAAATTGCGTCCCGAATCAGTACATCGTCCTCCAGCCGACCTGACTCCTTGGGTCTATTGCTGCCTCGGGCACCTTATGGCCGTTCTGCTGTGAGTCTAGATTATCGAATGGGACGAAAAACTGATAGTGAATTGTAACGTTGAGGGCCACCTAATGACGATGGATCACTCAAATTGCGTCCCGATTCAATACATCGTCCTCCAGCAGACATGTCTCCATGGGTCTATTGCTGCCTCGGGCACCTTATGGCCGTTCTGCCGTGAGTCAAAGATTTTCGAATCGGACGAAAAACTGATAGTGAATTGTAACTTTCAGGGCCTCCTAATGACGATGGATCACTCAAATTGCGTCCCGATTCAATACATCGTCCTCCAGCAGACTTGTCTCCATGGGTCTATTGCTGCCTCGGGCACCTTATGGCCGTTCTGCTGTGAGTCTAGATTATCGAATGGGACGAAAAACTGATAGTGAATTGTAACTTTCAGGGCCTCCTAATGACGATGGATCACTCAAATTGCGTCCCGATTCAATACATCGTCCTCCAGCAGACTTGTCTCCATGGGTCTATTGCTGCCTCGGGCACCTTATGGCCGTTCTGCTGTGAGTCTAGATTATCGAATGGGACGAAAAACTGATAGTGAATTGTAACGTTCAGGGCCACCTAATGACGATGGATCTCTGAAATTGCATCCCGTTTCAATACATCGTCCTCCAGCCGACTTGACTCCATGGGTCTATTGCTGCCTCGGGCACCTTATGGCCGTTCTGCTGTGAGTCTAGATTATCGAATGGGACGAAAAACTGATAGTGAATTGTAACGTTCAGGGCCACCTAATGACGATGGATCACTCAAATTGCGTCCGATTCAATACATCGTCCTCCAGCCGACATGTCTCCATGGGTCTATTGCTGCCTTGGCACCTTATGGTCGTTCTGCTGTGAGTCAAAGATTTTCGAATCGGACGACAAACTGATAGTGAATTGTAACGTTCAGGGCCACCTAATGACGATGGATCACTCAAATTGCGTCCCGATTCAATACATTGTTATCCAGCAGACTGTCTCCATGGGTCTATTGCAGCCTGGGGCACCTTATTGCCGTTCAGCTGTGACTCAAAGATTTTCGAATCGGACGAAAAACTGATAGTGAATTGTAACGTTCAGGGCCTCCTAATGACGATGGAACACTCAAATTGCGTCCCGATTCAATACATCGTCCTCCAGCCGACTTGTCTCCATGGGTCTATTGCTGCCTCGGGCACCTTATTGCCGTTCTGATGTAAGTCAAAAGATTTTCGAATCGGACGAAAAACTGATAGTGAATTGTAACTTTCAGTGCCACCTAATGACGATGGATCACTCAAATTGCGTCCCGATTAAATACATCGTCCTCCAGCCGACTTGACTCCATGGGTCTATTGCTGCCTCGGGCACCTTATGGCCGTTCTGCTGTGAGTCTAGATTATCGAATGGGACAAAAAACTGATAGTGAATTGTAACGTTCAGGGCCTCCTAATGACGATGGATCACTCAAATTGCGTCCCGATTCAATACATCGTCCTCCAGCAGACTTGTCTCCATGGGTCTATTGCTGCCTCGGGCGCCTTATGGCCGTTCTGCTGTGAGTCTAGATTATCGAATGGGACGAAAATCTGATAGTGAATTGTAACGTTCAGGGCCTCCTAATGACGATGGATCACTCAAATTGCGTCCCGATTCAATACATCGTCCTCCAGCAGACTTGTCTCCACGGGTCGATTGCTGCCTCGGGCACCTAATGGCCGTTCTGCTGTGAGTCTAGATTATCGAATGGGACAAAAAACTGATAGTGAATTGTAACGTTCAGGGCCTCCTAATGACGATGGACCACGCAAATTGCGTCCCGATTCAATACATCGTCCTCCAGCCGAGTTGACTCCATGGGTCTATTGCTGCCTCGGGCACCTTATGGCCGTTCTGCTGTGAATCTAGATTATCGAATGGGACGAAAAACTGATAGTGAATTGAAACGTTCAGGGCCACCTAATGACGATGGATCACTCTAATTGCGTCCCGATTCAATACATCGTCCCCAGCCGACTTGACTCCATGGGTCTATTGCTGCCTCGGGCACCTTATGGCCGTTCTGCTGTGAGTCTAGATTATCGAATGGGACGAAAAACTGATAGTGAATTGTAACGTTCAGGGCCACCTAATGACGATGGATCACTCAAATTGCGTCCGATTCAATACATCGTCCTCCAGCCGACATGTCTCCATGGGTCTATTGCTGCCTTGGCACCTTATGGTCGTTCTGCTGTGAGTCAAAGATTTTCGAATCGGACGACAAACTGATAGTGAATTGTAACGTTCAGGGCCACCTAATGACGATGGATCACTCAAATTGCGTCCCGATTCAATACATTGTTATCCAGCAGACTGTCTCCATGGGTCTATTGCAGCCTGGGGCACCTTATTGCCGTTCAGCTGTGACTCAAAGATTTTCGAATCGGACGAAAAACTGATAGTGAATTGTAACGTTCAGGGCCTCCTAATGACGATGGAACACTCAAATTGCGTCCCGATTCAATACATCGTCCTCCAGCCGACTTGTCTCCATGGGTCTATTGCTGCCTCGGGCACCTTATTGCCGTTCTGATGTAAGTCAAAAGATTTTCGAATCGGACGAAAAACTGATAGTGAATTGTAACTTTCAGTGCCACCTAATGACGATGGATCACTCAAATTGCGTCCCGATTAAATACATCGTCCTCCAGCCGACTTGACTCCATGGGTCTATTGCTGCCTCGGGCACCTTATGGCCGTTCTGCTGTGAGTCTAGATTATCGAATGGGACAAAAAACTGATAGTGAATTGTAACGTTCAGGGCCTCCTAATGACGATGGATCACTCAAATTGCGTCCCGATTCAATACATCGTCCTCCAGCAGACTTGTCTCCATGGGTCTATTGCTGCCTCGGGCGCCTTATGGCCGTTCTGCTGTGAGTCTAGATTATCGAATGGGACGAAAATCTGATAGTGAATTGTAACGTTCAGGGCCTCCTAATGACGATGGATCACTCAAATTGCGTCCCGATTCAATACATCGTCCTCCAGCAGACTTGTCTCCACGGGTCGATTGCTGCCTCGGGCACCTAATGGCCGTTCTGCTGTGAGTCTAGATTATCGAATGGGACAAAAAACTGATAGTGAATTGTAACGTTCAGGGCCTCCTAATGACGATGGACCACGCAAATTGCGTCCCGATTCAATACATCGTCCTCCAGCCGAGTTGACTCCATGGGTCTATTGCTGCCTCGGGCACCTTATGGCCGTTCTGCTGTGAATCTAGATTATCGAATGGGACGAAAAACTGATAGTGAATTGAAACGTTCAGGGCCACCTAATGACGATGGATCACTCTAATTGCGTCCCGATTCAATACATCGTCCCCAGCCGACTTGTCTCCATGGGTCTATTGCTGCCTCGGGCACCTTATGGCCGTTCTGCTGTGAGTCTAGATGTCGAATTGGCCGAAAAACTGATAGTGAATTGTAACGTTCAGGGCCACCTAATGACGATGGATCACTCAAATTGCGTCCTGATTCAATACATCGTCCTCCAGCAGACTTGACTTCATGGGTCTATTGCTGCCTCGGGCACCTTATGGCCGTTCTGCTGTGAGTCAAAGATTTTCGAATCGGACGAAAAACTGATAGTGAATTGTAACTTTCAGGGCCACCTAATGACGATGGATCACTCAAATTGCGTCCCGCTTAAATACATCGTCCTCCAGCCGACTTGACTCCATGGGTCTATTGCTGCCTCGGGCACCTTATGGCCGTTCTGCTGTGAGTCTAGATTATCGAATGGGACAAAAAACTGATAGTGAATTGTAACGTTCAGGGCCTCCTAATGACGATGGATCACTCAAACTGCGTCCCGATTCAATAGATCGTCCTCCAGCAGACTTGTCTCCATGGGTCTATTGCTGCCTCGGGCACCTTATGGCCGTTCTGCTGTGAGTCTAGATTATCGAATGGGACGAAAAACTGATAGTGAATTGTAACGTTCAGGGCCTCCTAATGACGATGGATCACTCAAATTGCGTCCCGATTCAATACATCGTCCTCCAGCAGACTTGTCTCCACGGGTCGATTGCTGCCTCGGGCACCTAATGGCCGTTCTGCTGTGAGTCTAGATTATCGAATGGGACAAAAAACTGATAGTGAATTGTAACGTTCAGGGCCTCCTAATGACGATGGACCACGCAAATTGCGTCCCGATTCAATACATCGTCCTCCAGCCGAGTTGACTCCATGGGTCTATTGCTGCCTCGGGCACCTTATGGCCGTTCTGCTGTGAATCTAGATTATCGAATGGGACGAAAAACTGATAGTGAATTGAAACGTTCAGGGCCACCTAATGACGATGGATCACTCTAATTGCGTCCCGATTCAATACATCGTCCCCAGCCGACTTGTCTCCATGGGTCTATTGCTGCCTCGGGCACCTTATAGCCGTTCTGCTGTGAGTCTAGATGTCGAATGGGCCGAAAAACTGATAGTGAATTGTAACGTTCAGGGCCACCTAATGACGATGGATCACTCAAATTGCGTCCTGATTCAATACATCGTCCTCCAGCAGACTTGACGTCATGGGTCTATTGCTGCCTCGGGCACCTTATGGCCGTTCTGCTGTGAGTCAAAGATTTTCGAATCGGACGAAAAACTGATAGTGAATTGTAACTTTCAGGGCCACCTAATGACGATGGATCACTCAAATTGCGTCCCGATTCAATACATCGTCCTCCAGCAGACTTGTCTCCATGGGTCGATTGCTGCCTCGGGCACCTTATGGCCGTTCTGCTGTGAGTCAAAGATTTTCGAATCGGACGAAAAACTGATAGCGATTTGTAACATTCAGGGCCACCTAATGACGATGGATCACTCAAATTGCGTCCCGATTAAATACATCGTCCTCCAGCCGACTTGACTCCATGGGTCTATTGCTGCCTCGGGCACCTTATGGCCGTTCTGCTGTGAGTCTAGATTATCGAATGGGACAAAAAACTGATAGTGAATTGTAACGTTCAGGGCCTCCTAATGACGATGGATAACTCAAATTGCGTCCCGATTCAATACATCGTCCTCCAGCAGACTTGTCTCCATGGGTCTATTGCTGCCTCGGGCACCTTATGGCCGTTCTGCTGTGAGTCTAGATTATCGAATGGGACGAAAAACTGATAGTGAATTGTAACGTTCAGGGCCTCCTAATGACGATGGATCACTCAAATTGCGTCCCGATTCAATACATCGTCCTCCAGCAGACTTGTCTCCACGGGTCGATTGCTGCCTCGGGCACCTAATGGCCGTTCTGCTGTGAGTCTAGATTATCGAATGGGACAAAAAACTGATAGTGAATTGTAACGTTCAGGGCCTCCTAATGACGATGGACCACGCAAATTGCGTCCCGATTCAATACATCGTCCTCCAGCCGAGTTGACTCCATGGGTCTATTGCTGCCTCGGGCACCTTATGGCCGTTCTGCTGTGAATCTAGATTATCGAATGGGACGAAAAACTGATAGTGAATTGAAACGTTCAGGGCCACCTAATGACGATGGATCACTCTAATTGCGTCCCGATTCAATACATCGTCCCCAGCCGACTTGTCTCCATGGGTCTATTGCTGCCTCGGGCACCTTATGGCCGTTCTGCTGTGAGTCTAGATGTCGAATGGGACGAAAAACTGATAGTGAATTGACGATGGATCACTCAAATTGCGTCCTGATTCAATACATCGTCCTCCAGCAGACTTGACTTCATGGGTCTATTGCTGCCTCGGGCACCTTATGGCCGTTCTGCTGTGAGTCAAAGATTTTCGAATCGGACGAAAAACTGATAGTGAATTGTAACTTTCAGGGCCACCTAATGACGATGGATCACTCAAATTGCGTCCCGATTCAATACATCGTCCTCCAGCAGACTTGTCTCCATGGGTCGATTGCTGCCTCGGGCACCTTAAGGCCGTTCTGCTGTGAGTCAGAGATTTTCGAATCGGACGAAAAACTGATAGTGATTTGTAACATTCAGGGCCACCTAATGACGATGGATCACTCAAATTGCGTCCCGATTCAATACATCGTCCTCCAGAAGACTTGACTTTATGGGTCTATTGCTGCCTCGGGCACCTTATGGCCGTTCTGCCGTGAGTCAAAGATTTTCGAATCGGACGAAAAACTGATAGTGAATTGTAACGTTGAGGGCCACCTAATGACGATGGATCACTCATATTGCGTCCCGATTCAATACATCGTCCTCCAGCCGACTTGACTCCATGGGTCTATTGCTGCCTCGGGCACCTTATGGCCGTTCTGCTGTGAGTCTAGATTATCGAATGGGACGAAAAACTGATAGTAAATTGTAACGTTCAGGGCCTCCTAATGACGATGGATCACTCAAATTGCGTCCCGATTCAATATATCGTCCTCCAGAAGACTTGACTCCATGGGTCTATTGCTGCCTCGGGCACCTTATGGCCGTTCTGCTGTGAGTCTAGATTATCGAATGGGACGAAAAACTGATAGTGAATTATAACGTTCAGGGCCTCCTAATGACGATGGATCACTCAAATTGCGTCCCGATTCAATACATCGTCCTCCAGCAGATTGGTCTCCATGGGTCGATTGCTGCCTCGGGCACCTAATGGCCGTTCTGCTGTGAGTCAAAGATATTCGAATCGGACGAAAAACTGATAGTGAATTGCAACATTCAGGGCCACCTAATGACGATGGACCACGCAAATAGCGTCCCGATTTAATTCATCGTCCTCCAGCCGAGTTGACTCCATGGGTCTATTGCTGCCTCGGGCACCTTATGGCCGTTCTGCTGTGAGTCTAGATTATCGAATGGGACGAAAAACTGATAGTGAATTGTAACGGTCAGGGCCTCCTAATTATGATGGATCACTCAAATTGCGTCCCGATTCAATACATCGTCCTCCAGCAGACTTGTCTCCATGGGTCGTTTGCTGCCTCGGGCACCTAAGGGCCGTTCTGCTGTGAGTGAAAGATTTTCGAATCGGACGAAAAACTGATAGTGAATTGTAACATTCAGGGCCACCTAATGACGATGGACCACGCAAATTGCGTCCCGATTCAATAGATCGTCCTCCAGCCGAGTTGACTCCATGGGTCTATTGCTGCCTCGGGCACCTTATGGCCGTTCTGCTGTGAATCTAGATTATCGAATGGGACGAAAAACTGATAGTGAATTGTAACGTTCAGGGCCACCTAATGACGATGGATCACTCAAATTGCGTCCCGATTCAATACATCGTCCCCAGCCGACTTGTCTCCATGGGTCTATTGCTGCCTCGGGCACCTTATGGCCGTTCTGCTGTGAGTCTAGATTATCGAATGGGACGAAAAACTGATAGTGAATTGTAACGTTCAGGGCCACCTAATGACGATGGATCACTCAAATTGGGTCCTGTTTCAATACATCGTCCTCCAGCAGACTTGACTTCATGGGTCTATTGCTGCCTCGGGCACCTTATGGCCGTTCTGCTGTGAGTCAAAGATTTTCGAATCGGACGAAAAACTGATAGTGAATTGTAACTTTCAGGGCCACCTAATGACGATGGATCACTCAAATTGCGTCCCGATTCAATACATCGTCCTCCAGCAGACTTGTCTCCATGGGTCTATTGCTGCTTCGGGCACCTTATGGCAGGCCTGCTGTGACTCAAAGATTTTCGAATCGGACGAAAAACTGATAGTGAATTGCAACATTCAGGGCCACCTAATGACGATGGACCACGCAAATAGCGTCCCGATTTAATTCATCGTCCTCCAGCCGAGTTGACTCCATGGGTCTATTGCTGCCCCGGGCAACTTATGGCCGTTCTGCTGTGAATCTAGATTATCGAATGGGACGAAAAACTGATAGTGAATTAAAACGTTCAGGGCCACCTAATGACGATGGATCACTAAAATTGGGTCCCGATTCAATACATCGTCACCAGCCGACTTGTCTCCATGGGTATATTGCTGCCTCGGGCACCTTATGGAGGTTCTGCTGTGAGTCTAGATGATAGAATGGGATGAAAAACTGATAGTGAATTGTAACGTTCAGGGCCACCTAATGACGATGGATCACTCAAATTGCGTCCCGATTCAATACATCGTCCTCCAGCAGACTTGACTTCATGGGTCTATTGCTGCCTCGGGCACCTTATGGCAGACCTGCTGTGACTCAAAGATTTTCGAATCGGACGAAACACTGATAGTGCCTCCTAATGACGATGGATCACTCAAATTGCGTCCCGGTTCAATACATCGTCCTCCAGGCGACTTGACTCCATGGGTCTATTGCTGCCTCGGGCACATTATGGCCGTTCTGCTGTGAGTCTAGACTATCGAATGGGAATAAAACCTGATAGTGAATCGTAACGTTCAGGGCCTCCTAATGACGATGGATCAGTCAAATTGCGTCCCGATTCAATACATCGTCCTCCAGCAGACTTGTCTCCATGGGTCGATTGCTGCCTCGGGCACCTAATGGCCGTTCTGCTGTGAGTCAAAGATTTTCGAATCGGACGAAAAACTGATAGTGAATTGTAACATTCAGGGCCACCTAATGACGATGGATCACTCAAATTGCGTCCCGATTCAATACATCGTCCTCCAGCCGACTTGACTCCATGGGTCTATTGCTGCCTCGGCCACCTTATGGCCGTTCTGCTGTGAGTCTAGATTATAGAATGGGACAAAAATCTGATAGTGAATTGTAACGTTCAGGCCCTCCTAATGACGATGGATCACTCAAATTGCGTCCCGATTCAATACATCGTCCTCCAGCAGACTTGTCTCCATGGGTCTATTGCTGCCTCGGGCACCTTATGGCCGTTCTGCTGTGAGTCTAGATTATCGAATGGGACGAAAAACTGATAGTGAATTGTAACGTTCAGGGCCACCTAATGACGATGGATCTCTCAAATTGCATCCCGTTTCAATACATCGTCCTCCAGCCGACTTGACTCCATGGGTCTATTGCTGCCTCGGGCACCTTATGGCTGTTCTGCTGTGAGTCTAGATTATCGAATGGGACGAAAAACTGATAGTGAATTGTAACGGTCAGGGCCTCCTAATTATGATGGATCACTCAAATTGCGTCCCGATTCAATACATCGTCCTCCAGCAGACTTGTCTCCATGGGTCGATTGCTGCCTCGGGCACCTAAGGGCCGTTCTGCTGTGAGTGAAAGATTTTCGAATCGGACGAAAAACTGATAGTGAATTGTAACATTCAGGGCCACCTAATGACGATGGACCACGCAAATTGCATCCCGATTCAATAGATCGTCCTCCAGCCGAGTTGACTCCATGGGTCTATTGCTGCCTCGGGCACCTTATGGCCGTTCTGCTGTGAATCTAGATTATCGAATGGGACGAAAAACTGATAGTGAATTGTAACGTTCAGGGCCACCTAATGACGATGGATCACTCAAATTGCGTCCCGATTCAATACATCGTCCCCAGCCGACTTGTCTCCATGGGTCTATTGCTGCCTCGGGCACCTTATGGCCGTTCTGCTGTGAGTCTAGATTATCGAATGGGACGAAAAACTGATAGTGAATTGTAACGTTCAGGGCCACCTAATGACGATGGATCACTCAAATTGGGTCCTGTTTCAATACATCGTCCTCCAGCAGACTTGACTTCATGGGTCTATTGCTGCCTCGGGCACCTTATGGCCGTTCTGCTGTGAGTCAAAGATTTTCGAATCGGACGAAAAACTGATAGTGAATTGTAACGTTCAGGGCCATCTAATGACGATGGATCACTCAAATTGCGTCCCGATTCAATACATCGTCCTCCAGCCGACTTGACTCCATGGGTCTATTGCTGCCTCGGCCACCTTATGGCCGTTCTGCTGTGAGTCTAGATTATCGAATGGGACGAAAAACTGATAGTGAATTGTAACGTTCAGGGCCACCTAATGACGATGGATCACTCAAATTGGGTCCTGTTTCAATACATCGTCCCCCAGCAGACTTGACTTCATGGGTCTATTGCTGCTTCGGGCACCTTATGGCAGGCCTGCTGTGACTCAAAGATTTTCGAATCGGACGAAAAACTGATAGTGAATTGTAACGATCAGGGCCTCCTAATGACGATGGAACACTCAAATTGCGTCCCGATTCAATATATCGTCCTCCAGCAGACTTGTCTCCATGGGTCTATTGCTGCCTCGGGCACCTTAAGGCCGTTCTGCTGTGAGTCAAAGATTTTCGAATCGGACGAAAAACTGATAGTGAATTGTAACATTCAGGGCCACCTAATGACGATGGACCACACAAATTGAATCCCGATTCAGTACATCGTCCTCCAGCCGACCTGACTCCATGGGTCTATTGCTGCCTCAGGCACCTTATGGCCGTTCTGCTGTGAGTCTAGATTATCGAATGGGACGAAAAACTGATAGTGAATTGTATCTTTCAGGGCAACCTAATGACGAGGGATCACTCAAATTGCGTCCCGATTCAATACATCGTCCTCCAGCCGACATGTCTCCATGAGTCTATTGCTGCCTCGGGCACCTTATGGCCGTTCTGCTGTGAGTCAAAGATTTTCGAATCGGACGAAAAACTGATAGTAAATTGGAACGTTCAGGGCCTCCTAATGACGATGGAACACTCAAATTGCGTCCCGATTCAATACATCGTCCTCCAGCGGACTTGTCTCCATTGGTCTATTGCTGCCTCGGGGACCTAATGGCCGTTCTGCTGTGAGTCAAAAACTTTCGAATCGGACGAAAAACTGATAGTGAATTGTAACATTCAGGGCCACTTAATGACGATGGACCACGCAAATTGCGTCCCGATTCAATACATCGTCCTCCAGCCGACTTGACTCCATGGGTCTATTGCTGCCTCGGGCACCTTATGGCCGTTCTGCTGTGAATCTAGATTATCGAATGGGACGAAAAACTGATAGTGAATTGTAACGTTCAGGGCCACCTAATGACGATGGATCACTCAAATTGCGTCCCGATTCAATACATCGTCCTCCAGCCGACTTGTCTCCATGGGTCTATTGCTGCCTCGGGCACCTTATGGGCGTTCTGCTGTGAGTCTAGATTATCGAATGGGACGAAAAACTGATAGTGAATTGTAACTTTCAGGGCCACCTAATGACGATGGATCACTCAAATTGCGTCCCGATTCAATACATCGTTCTCCATCAAACTTGTCTCCAAGGGTCTATTGCTGCCTCGGGCACCTTATGGCAGTCCTGCTGTGACTCAAAGATTTTCGAATCGGACGAAAAACTGATAGTGAATTGTAACGTTCAGGGCCTCCTAATGACGATGGAACACTCAAATTGCGTCCCGATTCAATACATCGTCCTCCAGCAGACTTGTCTCCATGGGTCTATTGCTGCGTCGTGCACCTTATGGCCGTTCTGCTGTGAGTCAAAGATTTTCGAATCGGACGAAAAACTGATAGTGAATTGTAACATTCAGGGCCACCTAATGACGATGGACCACACAAATTGCGTCCCGAATCAGTACATCGTCCTCCAGCCGACCTGACTCCATGGGTCTATTGCTGCCTCGGGCACCTTATGGCCGTTCTGCTGTGAGTCTAGATTATCGAATGGGACGAAAAACTGATAGTGAATTGTAACGTTCAGGGCCACCTAATGACGATGGATCACTCAAATTGCGTCCCGAT
Organism: Schistocerca cancellata; assembly: GCF_023864275.1. Classification (NCBI taxonomy): domain Eukaryota; kingdom Metazoa; phylum Arthropoda; class Insecta; order Orthoptera; family Acrididae; genus Schistocerca; species Schistocerca cancellata. The sequence goes on from NC_064627.1 coordinate 2,965,405, forward strand.
TCAATACATCGTCCTCCAGCAGACATGTCTCCATGGGTCTATTGCTGCCTCGGGCACCTTATGGCCGTTCTGCCGTGAGTCAAAGATTTTCGAATCGGACGAAAAACTGATAGTGAATTGTAACTTTCAGGGCCACCTAATGACGATGGATCACTCAAATTGCGTCCCGATTCAATACATCGTCCACCAGCCGACTTGTCTCCATGGGTCTATCGCTGCCTCGGGCACCTTATGGCCGTTCGGCTGTGAGTCACAGATTTTCGAATCGGACGAAAAACTGATAGTGAATTGTAACTTTCAGGGCCTCCTAATGACGATGGAACACTCAAATTGCGTCCCGATTCAATACATCGTCTTCCAGCAGACTTGTCTCCATGCGTCTATTGCTGCCTCGGGCACCTTATGGCCGTTCTCCTGTGAGTCAAAGATTTTCGAATCGGACGAAAAACTGATAGTGAATTGTAACTTTCAGGGTCTCCTAATGACGATGGAACACTCAAATTGCGTCCCGATTCAATACATCGTCCTCCAGCAGACTTGTCTCCATGGGTCTATTGCTGCCTCGGGCACCTTATGGCCGTTCCGCTGTGAGTCAAAGATTTTCGAATCGGACGAAAAACTGATAGTGAATTGTAACGTTCAGGGCCACCTAATGACGATGGATCACTCAAATTGCGTCCGATTCAATACATCGTCCTCCAGCCGACTTGACTCCTTGGGTCTATTGCTGCCTCGGGCACCTTATGGCCGTTCTGCTGTGAGTCTAGATTATCGAATGGGACAAAAAACTGATAGTGAATTGTAACGTTCAGGGCCTCCTAATGACGATGGATCACTCAAATTGCGTCCCGATTCAATACATCGTCCTCCAGCAGACTTGTCTCCATGGGTCTATTGCTGCCTCGGGCACCTTATGGCCGTTCTGCTGTGAATCTAGATTATCGAATGGGACGAAAAACTGATAGTGAATTGAAACGTTCAGGGCCACCTAATGACGATGGATCACTCTAATTGCGTCCCGATTCAATACATCGTCCCCAGCCGACTTGTCTCCATGGGTCTATTGCTGCCTCGGGCACCTTATGGCCGTTCTGCTGTGAGTGTAGATGTCGAATGGGACGAAAAACTGATAGTGAATTGTAACGTTCAGGGCCACGTAATGACGATGGATCACTCAAATAGCGTCCTGATTCAATACATCGTCCTCCAGCAGACTTGACTTCATGGGTCTATTGCTGCCTCGGGCACCTTATGGCCGTTCTGCTGTGAGTCAAAGATTTTCGAATCGGACGAAAAAATGATAGTGAATTGTAACTTTCAGGGCCACCTAATGACGATGGATCACTCAAATTGCGTCCCGATTCAATACATCGTCCTCCAGCAGACTTGTCTCCATGGGTCGATTGCTGCCTCGGGCACCTTATGGCCGTTCTGCTGTGAGTCAAAGATTTTCGAATCGGACGAAAAACTGATAGTGATTTGTATCGTTCAGGGCCACCTAATGACGATGGACCACACAAATTGCGTCCCGATTCTGTACATCGTCCACTAGCCGACTTGACTCCATGGGACTATTGCTGCCTCGTGCACCTTATGGCCGTTCTGCTGTGAGTCTAGATTATAGAATGGGATGAAAAACTGATAGTGAATTGTGTCGTTCAGGGCCACCTAATGACGATGGATCACTCAAATTGCGTCCCGATTCAATACATCGTCCTCCAGCAGACATGTCTCCATGCGTCTATTGCTGCCTCGGGCATCTTATGGCCGTTCTCATGTGAGTCAAAGATTTTCGAATCGGACGAAAAACTGATAGTGAATTGTAACTTTCAGGGTCTCCTAATGACGATGGAACACTCAAATTGCGTCCCGATTCAATACATTGTCCTCCAGCAGACTGTCTCCATGGGTCTATTGCAGCCTCGGGCACCTTATTGCCGTTCAGCTGTGACTCAAAGATTTTCGAATCGGACGAAAAACTGATAGTGAATTGTAACGTTCAGGGCCTCCTAATGACGATGGAACACTCAAATTGCGTCCCGATTCAATACATCGTCCTCCAGCCGACTTGTCTCCATGGGTCTATTGCTGCCTCGGGCACCTTATGGCCGTTCTGATGTGAGTCAAAAGATTTTCGAATCGGACGAAAAACTGATAGTGAATTGTAAATTTCAGGGCGCCTAATGACGATGGATCACTCAAATTGCGTCCCGATTAAATACATCGTCCTCCAGCCGACTTGACTCCATGGGTCTATTGCTGCCTCGGGCACCTTATGGCCGTTCTGCTGTGAGTCTAGATTATCGAATGGGACAAAAAACTGATAGTGAATTGTAACGTTCAGGGCCTCCTAATGACGATGGATCACTCAAATTGCGTCCCGATTCAATACATCGTCCTAAAGCAGACTTGTCTCCATGGGTATATTGCTGCCTCGGGCACCTTATGGCCGTTCTGCTGTGAGTCTAGATTATCGAATGGGACGAAAAACTGATAGTAAATTGTAACGTTCAGGGTCTCCTAATGACGATGGATCACTCAAATTGCGTCCCGATTCAATACATCGTCCTCCAGCAGACTTGTCTCCACGGGTCGATTGCTGCCTCGGGCACCTAATGGCCGTTCTGCTGTGAGTCAAAGATTTTCGAATCGGACGAAAAACTGATAGTGAATTGTAACATTCAGGGCCACCTAATGACGATGGACCACGCAAATTGCGTCCCGAATCAATACATCGTCCTCCAGCCGAGTTGACTCCATGGGTCTATTGCTGCCTCGGGCACCTTATGGCCGTTCTGCTGTGAGTCTAGATGTCGAATGGGACGAAAAACTGATAGTGAATTGTAACGTTCAGGGCCACCTAATGACGATGGATCCCTCAAATTGCGTCCTGATTCAATACATCGTCCTCCAGCAGACTTGACTTCATGGGTCTATTGCTGCCTCGGGCACCTTATCGCCGTTCTGCTGTGAGTCAAAGATTTTCAAATCGGACGAAAAAATGATAGTGAATTGTAACTTTCAGGGCCACCTAATGACGATGGATCACTCAAATTGCGTCCCGATTCAATACATCGTACCCAGGCGACTTGTCTCCATGGGTCTATTGCTGCCTCGGGCACCTTATGGCCGTTCTGCTGTGAGTCTAGATGTCGAATGGGACGAAAAACTGATAGTGAATTGTAACGTTCAGGGCCACCTAATGACGATGGATCACTCAAATTGCGTCCTGATTCAATACATCGTCCTCCAGCAGACTTGACTTCATGGGTCTATTGCTGCCTCGGGCACCTTATCGCCGTTCTGCTGTGAGTCAAAGATTTTCGAATCGGACGAAAAAATGATAGTGAATTGTAACTTTCAGGGCCACCTAATGACGATGGATCACTCAAATTGCGTCCCGATTCAATACATCGTCCTCCAGCAGACTTGTCTCCATGGGTCGATTGCTGCCTCAGGCACCTTATGGCCGTTCTGCTGTGTGTCAAAGATTTTCGAATCGGACGAAAAACTGATAGTGATTTGTAACGTTCAGGGCCACCTAATGACGATGGACCACACAAATTGCGTCCCGATTCTGTACATCGTCCACTAGCCGACTTGACTCCATGGGACTATTGCTGCCTCGGGCACCTTATGGACGTTCTGCTGTGAGTCTAGATTATAGAATGGGATGAAAAACTGATAGTGAATTGTATCGTTCAGGGCCACCTAATGACGATGGATCACTCAAATTGCGTCCCGATTCAATACATCGTCCTCCAGCAGACTTGTCTCCATGGGTCTATTGCTGCCTCGGGCACATTATGGCAGGCCTGCTGTGACTCAAAGATTTTCGAATCGGACGAAAAAATGATAGTGAATTGTAACGTTCAGGGCCTCCTAATGACGATGGAACACTCAAATTGCGTCCCGATTCAATACATCGTCCTCCAGCAGACTTGTCTCCATGCGTCTATTGCTGCCTCGGGCACCTTATGGCCGTTCTGCTGTGAGTCAAAGATTTTCGAATCGGACGAAAAACTGATAGTGAATTGTAACGTTCAGGGCCACCTAATGACGATGGATCACTCAAACTGCGTCCCGATTCAATACATCGTCCTCCAGCCGACTTGACTCCATGGGTCTATTGCTGCCTTGGGCACCTTATGGCCGTTCTGCTGTGAGTCTAGATTATCGAATGGGACAAAAAACTGATAGTCAATTGTAACGTTCAGGGCTTCCTAATGACGATGGATCACTCAAATTGCGTCCCGATTCAATACATCGTCCTCCAGCAGACTTGTCTCCATGGGTCGATTGCTGCCTCGGGCACCTAATGGCCGTTCTGCTGTGAGTCAAAGATTTTCGAATCGGACGAAAAACTGATAGTGAATTGTAACATTCAGGGCCACCTAATGACGATGGACCACGCAAATTGCGTCCCGATTCAATACATCGTCCTCCAGCCGAGTTGACTCCATGGGTCTATTGCTGCCTCGGGCACCTTATGGCCGTTCTGCTGTGAATCTAGATTATCGAATGGGACGAAAAACTGATAGTGAATTGTAACGATCAGGGCCACCTAATGACGATGGATCACTCAAATTGCGTCCCGATTCAATACATCGTCCCCAGCCGACTTGACTCCATGGGACTATTGCTGCCTCGGGCACCTTATGGCCGTTCTGCTGTGAGTCTAGATTATCGAATGGGATGAAAAACTGATAATGAATTGTAACGTTCAGGGCCACCTAATGACGATGGATCACTCAAATTACGTCCCCTTCAATACATCGTCCTCCAGCAGATTTGTCTCCATGGGTCTATTGCTGCCTCGGGCACCTTATGGCAGGCCAGCAGTGACTCAAAGATTTTCGAATCGGACGAAAAACTGATAGTGAATTGTAACGTTCAGGGCCTCCTAATGACGATGGAACACTCAAATTGCGTCCCGATTCAATACATCGTCCTCCAGCAGATTTGTCTCCATGCGTCTATTGCTGCTTCGGGCACCTTATGGCCGTTCTGCTGTGAGTCAAAGATTTTCGAATCGGACGAAAAACTGATAGTGAATTGTAACGTTCAGGGCCACCTAATGACGATGGATCACTCAAATTGCGTCCCGATTCAATACATCGTCCTCCAGCCGACTTGACTCCATGGGTCAATTGCTGCCTCGGGCAGCTTATGGCCGTTCTGCTGTGAGTCTAGATTATCGAATGGGACGAAAAACTGATAGTGAATTGTAACGTTCAGGGCCTCCTAATGACGGTGGATCACTCAAATGGCGTCCCGATTCAATACATCGTACTCCAGCAGACTTGTCTCCATGGGTCTATTGCTGCCTCGGGCACCTTATGGCCGTTCTGCTGTGAGTCTAGATTATCGAATGGGACGAAAAACTGATAGTGAATTGTAACGTTCAGGGCCTCTTAATGACGATGGAACACTCAAATTGCGTCCCGATTCAATACATCGTCCTCCAGCAGACTTGTCTCCATGCGTCTATTGCTGCCTCGGGCACCTTATGGCCGTTCTGCTGTGAGTCAAAGATTTTCGAATCGGACGAAAAACTGATAGTGAATTGTAACGTTCAGGGCCACCTAATGACGATGGATCACTCAAATTGCGTCCCGATTCAATACATCGTCCTCCAGCCGACTTGACTCCATGGGTCAATTGCTGCCTCGGGCACCTTATGGCCGTTCTGCTGTGAGTCTAGATTATCGAATGGGACAAAAAACTGATAGTGAATTGTAACGTTCAGGGCCTCCTGATGACGATGGATCACTCAAATTGCGTCCCGATTGAATATATCGTCCTCCAGCAGACATGTTTCCATGGGTCTATTGTTGCCTCGGGCACCTTATGGCCGTTCTGCTGTGAGTCAAAGATTTTCGAATGGGACGAAAAACTGATAGTGAATTGTAACTTTCAGGGCAACCTAATGACGATGGATCACTCAAATTGCGTCCCGATTCAATACATCGTACTCCAGCCGAGTTGACTCCATTGGTCTATTGCTGCCTCGGGCACCTTATGGCCGTTCTGCTGTGAATCTAGATTATCGAATGGGACGAAAAACTGATAGTGAATTGAAACGTTCAGGGCCACCTAATGACGATGGATCACTCAAATTGCGTCCCGATTCAATACATCGTCCCCAGCCGACTTGTCTCCATGGGTCTATTGCTACCTCGGGCACCTTATGGCCTTTCTGCTGTGAGTCTAGATTATCGAATGGGACGAAAAACTGATAGTGAATTGTAACGTTCAGGGCCACCTAATGACGATGGATCACTCAAATTGCGTCCTGATTCAATACATCGTCCTCCAGCAGACTTGACTTCATGGGTCTATTGCTGCCTCGGGCACCTTATGGCCGTTCTGCTGTGAGTCAAAGATTTTCGAATCGGACGAAAAACTGATAGTGAATTGAAACGTTCAGGGCCTCCTAATGACGAAGGAACACTCAAATTGCGTCCCGATTCAATACATCGTCCTCCAGCAGACTTGTCTCCATGGGTCTATTGCTGCCTCGGGCACCTTATGGCCGTTCTGCTGTGAGTCAAAGATTTTCGAATCGGACGATAAACTGATAGTGAATTGTAACATTCAGGGCCACCTAATGACGATGGACCACACAAATTGCGTCCCGATTCAGTACATCATCCTCCAGCCGACCTGACTCCATGGGTCTATTGCTGCCTCAGGCACCTTATGGCCGTTCTGCTGTGAGTCTAGATTATCGAATGGGACGAAAAACTGATAGTGAATTGTAACGTTCAGGGCCACCTAATGACGATGGATCACTCAAATTGCGTCCCGATTGAATATATCGTCCTCCAGCAGACTTGTTTCCATGGGTCTATTGTTGCCTCGGGCACCTTATGGCCGTTCTGCTGTGAGTCAAAGATTTTCGAATCGGACGAAAAACTGATAGTGAATTGTAACGTTCAGGGCTTCCTAATGACGATGGATCACTCAAATTGCGTCCCGATTCAATACATCGTCCTCCAGCCGACTTGTCTCCATGGGTCTATTGCTGCCTCGGGCACCTTATGGCCGTTCTGCTGTGAGTCTAGATTATCGAATGGGACAAAAAACTGATAGTGAATTGTAACGTTCAGGGCCTCCTAATGACGATGGATCACTCAAATTGCGTCCCGATTCAATACATCGTCCTCCAGCAGACTTGTCTCCATGCGTCTATTGCTGCCTCGGGCACCTTATGGCCGTTCTGCTGTGAGTCAAAGATTTTCGAATCGGACGAAAAACTGATAGTGAATTGTAACGTTCAGGGCCACCTAATGACGATGGATCACTCAAATTGCGTCCCGATTCAATACATCGTCCTCCAGCCGACTTGACTCCATGGGTCTATTGCTGCCTCGGGCACCTTATGTCCGTTCTGCTGTGAGTCTAGATTATCGAATGGGACAAAAAACTGATAGTGAATTGTAACGTTCAGGGCCTCCTAATGACGATGGATCACTCAAATTGCGTCCCGATTCAATACATCGTCCTCCAGCCGACTTGACTCCATGGGTCTATTGCTGCCTCGGGCAACTTATGGCCGTTCTGCTGTGAGTCTAGATTATCGAATGGGACAAAAAACTGATAGTGAATTGTAACGTTCAGGGCCTCCTAATGACGATGGATCACTCAAATTGCGTCCCGATTGAATACATCGTCCTCCAGCAGACTTATCTCCATGGGTCGAATGCTGCCTCGGGCACCTAATGGCCGTTCTGCTGTGATTTTCGCATCGGACGAAAAACTGATAGTGAATTGTAACATTCAAGGCTACCTAATTACGATGGACCACACAAATTGCGTCCCGATTCAGTACATCAATCTCCAGCCGACCTGACTCCATGGGTCTATTGCTGCCTCAGGCACCTTATGGCCGTTCTGCTGTGAGTCTAGATTATCGAGTGGGACGAAAAACTGATAGTGAATTGTAACGTTCAGGGCCACCTAATGACGATGGATCACTCAAATTGCGTCCCGATTGAATATATCGTCCTCCAGCAGACATGTTTCCATGGGTCTATTGTTGCCTCGGGCACCTTATGGCCGTTCTGCTGTGAGTCAAAGATTTTCGAATGGGACGAAAAACTGATAGTGAATTGTAACTTTCAGGGCAACCTAATGACGATGGATCACTCAAATTGCGTCCCGATTCAATACATCGTCCTCCAGCCGACCTGACTCCTTGGGTCTATAGCTGCCTCGGGCACCTTATGGCCGTTCTGCTGTGAGTCAAAGATTTTCGAATCGGACGAAAAACTGATAGTGAATTGTAACGTTCAGGGCCACCTAATGACGATGGATCACTCAAATTGCGTCCCGATTCAATACATTGTCCTCCAGCAGACTGTCTCCATGGGTCTATTGCAGCCTCGGGCACCTTATGGCCGTTCAGCTGTGACTCAAAGATTTTCGAATCGGACGAAAAACTGATAGTGAATTGTAACGTTCAGGGCCTCCTAATGACGATGGAACACTCAAATTGCGTCCCGATTCAATACATCGTCCTCCAGCCGACTTGTCTCCATGGGTCTATTGCTGCCTCGGGCACCTTATGGCAGGCCTGCTGTGACTCAAAGATTTTCGAATCGGACGAAAAACTGATAGTGAATTGTAACGTTCAGGGCCTCCTAATGACGATGGAACACTCAAATTGCGTCCCGATTCAATACATCGTCCTCCAGCAGACTTGTCTCCATGGGTCTATTGCTGCCTCGGGCACCTTATGGCCGTTCTGCTGTGAGTCAAAGATTTTCGAATCGGACGAAAAACTGATAGTGAATTGTAACGTTCAGGGCCACCTAATGACGATGGATCACTCAAATTGCGTCCCGATTCAATACATCGTCCTCCAGCCGACTTGACTCCATGGGTCTATTGCTGCCTCGGGCAACTTATGGCCGTTCTGCTGTGAGTCTAGATTATCGAATGGGACAAAAAACTGATAGTGAATTGTAACGTTCAGGGCCTCCTAATGACGATGGATCACTCAAATTGCGTCCCGATTGAATACATCGTCCTCCAGCAGACTTATCTCCATGGGTCGAATGCTGCCTCGGGCACCTAATGGCCGTTCTGCTGTGAGTTAAAGATTTTCGAATCGGACGAAAAACTGATAGTGAATTGTAACATTCAGGGCCACCTAATGACGATGGACCACGCAAATTGCGTCCCGATTCAATACATCGTCCTCCAGCCGAGTTGACTCCATGGGTCTATTGCTGCCTCGTGCACCTTATGGCCGTTCTGCTGTGAATCTAGATTATCGAATGGGACGAAAAACTGATAGTGAATTGAAACGTTCAGGGCCACCTAATGACGATGGATCACTCAAATTGCGTCCCGATTCAATACATCGTCCCCAGCCGACTTGTCTCCATGGGTCTATTGCTGCCTCGGGCACCTTATGGCCGTTCTGCTGTGAATCTAGATTATCGAATGGGACGAAAAACTGATAGTGAATTGTAACGTTCAGGGCCACCTAATGACGCTGGATCACTCAGATTGCGTCCTGATTCAATACATCGTCCTCCAGCAGACTTGACTTCATGGGTCTATTGCTGCCTCGGGCACCTTATGGCCGTTCTGCTGTGAGTCAAAGATTTTCGAATCGGACGAAAAACTGATAGTGAATTGAAACGTTCAGGGCCTCCTAATGACGATGGAACACTCAAATTGCGTCCCGATTCAATACATCGTCCTCCAGCAGACTTGTCTCCATGGGTCTATTGCTGCCTCGGGCACCATATGGCCGTTCTGCTGTGAGTCAAAGATTTTCGAATCCGACGAAAAACTGATAGTGAATTGTAACATTCAGGGCCACCTAATGACGATGGAACACACAAATTGCGTCCCAATTCAGTACATCAATCTCCAGCCGACCTGACTCCATGGGTCTATTGCTGCCTCAGGCACCTTATGGCCGTTCTGCTGTGATTCTAGATTATCGAATGGGACGAAAAACTGATAGTGAATTGTAACGTTCAGGGCCACCTAATGACGATGGATCACTCAAATTGCGTCCCGATTGAATATATCGTCCTCCAACAGACTTGTTTCCATGGGTCTATTGTTGCCTCGGGCACCTTATGGCCGTTCTGCTGTGAGTCAAAGATTTTCGAATGGGACGAAAAACTGATAGTGAATTGTAACGTTCAGGGCCTCCTAATGACGATGGAACACTCAAATTGCGTCCCGATTCAATACATCGTCCTCCAGCAGACTTCTCTCCATGCGTGTATTGCTGCCTCGGGCACCTTATGGCCGTTCTGCTGTGAGTCAAAGATTTTCGAATCGGACGAAAAACTGATAGTGAATTGTAACGTTCAGGGCCACCTAATGACGATGGATCACTCAAATTGCGTCCCGATTCAATACATCGACCTCCAGCCGACTTGCCTCCATGGGTCTATTGCTGCCTCGGGCACCTTATGGCCGTTCTGCTGTGAGTCTAGATTATCGAATGGGACAAAAAACTGATAGTGAATTGTAACGTTCAGGGCCTCCTAATGACGATGGATCACTCAAATTGCGTCCCGATTCAATACATCGTCCTCCAGCAGACTTGTCTCCAAGGGTCTATTGCTGCCTCGGGCACCTTATGGCCGTTCTGCTGTGAGTCTAGATTATCGAATGGGACGAAAAACTGATAGTGAATTGTAACGTTCAGGGCCACCTAATGACGATGGATCTCTCAAATTGCGTCCCGATTCAATACATCGTCCTCCAGCCGACTTGACTCCATGGGTCTATTGCTGCCTCGGGCACCTTATGGCCGATCTGCTGTGAGTCTAGATTGTCGAATGGGACGAAAAACTGATAGTGAATTGTAACGTTCAGGGCCTCCTAATGACGATGGATCACTCAAATTGCGTCCCGATTCAATACATCGTCCTCCAGCAGACTTGTCTCCATGGGACGAATGCTGCCTCGGGCACCTAATGGCCGTTCTGCTGTGAGTTAAAGATTTTCGAATCGGACGAAAAACTGATAGTGAATTGTAACATTCAGGGCCACCTAATGACGATGGACCACGCAAATTGCGTCCCGATTCAATACATCGTACTCCAGCCGAGTTGACTCCATTGGTCTATTGCTGCCTCGGGCACCTTATGGCCGTTCTGCTGTGAATCTAGATTATCGAATGGGACGAAAAACTGATAGTGAATTGAAACGTTCAGGGCCACCTAATGACGATGGATCACTCAAATTGCGTCCCGATTCAATACATCGTCCCCAGCCGACTTGTCTCCATGGGTCTATTGCTACCTCGGGCACCTTATGGCCTTTCTGCTGTGAGTCTAGATTATCGAATGGGACGAAAAACTGATAGTGAATTGTAACGTTCAGGGCCACCTAATGACGATGGATCACTCAAATTGCGTCCTGATTCAATACATCGTCCTCCAGCAGACTTGACTTCATGGGTCTATTGCTGCCTCGGGCACCTTATGGCCGTTCTGCTGTGAGTCAAAGATTTTCGAATCGGACGAAAAACTGATAGTGAATTGAAACGTTCAGGGCCTCCTAATGACGATGGAACACTCAAATTGCGTCCCGATTCAATACATCGTCCTCCAGCAGACTTGTCTCCATGGGTCTATTGCTGCCTCGGGCACCTTATGGCCGTTCTGCTGTGAGTCAAAGATTTTCGAATCGGACGATAAACTGATAGTGAATTGTAACATTCAGGGCCACCTAATGACGATGGACCACACAAATTGCGTCCCGATTCAGTACATCATCCTCCAGCCGACCTGACTCCATGGGTCTATTGCTGCCTCAGGCACCTTATGGCCGTTCTGCTGTGAGTCTAGATTATCGAATGGGACGAAAAACTGATAGTGAATTGTAACGTTCAGGGCCACCTAATGACGATGGATCACTCAAATTGCGTCCCGATTGAATATATCGTCCTCCAGCAGACTTGTTTCCATGGGTCTATTGTTGCCTCGGGCACCTTATGGCCGTTCTGCTGTGAGTCAAAGATTTTCGAATCGGACGAAAAACTGATAGTGAATTGAAACGTTCAGGGCCTCCTAATGACGATGGATCACTCAAATTGCGTCCCGATTCAATACATCGTCCTCCAGCCGACTTGTCTCCATGGGTCTATTGCTGCCTCGGGCACCTTATGGCCGTTCTGCTGTGGGTCTAGATTATCGAATGGGACAAAAAACTGATAGTGAATTGTAACGTTCAGGGCCTCCTAATGACGATGGATCACTCAAATTGCGTCCCGATTCAATACATCGTCCTCCAGCAGACTTGTCTCCATGCGTCTATTGCTGCCTCGGGCACCTTATGGCCGTTCTGCTGTGAGTCAAAGATTTTCGAATCGGACGAAAAACTGATAGTGAATTGTAACGTTCATGGCCACCTAATGACGATGGATCACTCAAATTGCGTCCCGATTCAATACATCGTCCTCCAGCCGACTTGACTCCATGGGTCTATTGCTGCCTCGGGCACCTTATGTCCGTTCTGCTGTGAGTCTAGATTATCGAATGGGACAAAAAACTGATAGTGAATTGTAACGTTCAGGGCCTCCTAATGACGATGGATCACTCAAATTGCGTCCCGATTCAATACATCGTCCTCCAGCAGACTTATCTCCATGGGTCGAATGCTGCCTCGGGCACCTAATGGCCGTTCTGCTGTGAGTTAAAGATTTTCGAATCGGACGAAAAACTGATAGTGAATTGTAACATTCAGGGCCACCTAATGACGATGGACCACGCAAATTGCGTCCCGATTTAATACATCGTCCTCCAGCCGAGTTGACTCCATTGGTCTATTGCTGCCTCGTGCACCTTATGGCCGTTCTGCTGTGAATCTAGATTATCGAATGGGACGAAAAACTGATAGTGAATTGAAACGTTCAGGGCCACCTAATGACGATGGATCACTCAAATTACGTCCCGATTCAATACATCGACCCCAGCCGACTTGTCTCCATGGGTCTATTGCTGCCTCGGGCACCTTATGGCCGTTCTGCTGGGAGTCTAGATTATCGAATGGGACGAAAAACTGATAGTGAATTGTAACGTTCAGGGCCACGCTGGATCACTCAGATTGCGTCCTGATTCAATACATCGTCCTCCAGCAGACTTGACTTCATGGGTCTATTGCTGCCTCGGGCACCTTATGGCCGTTCTGCTGTGAGTCAAAGATTTTCGAATCGGACGAAAAACTGATAGTGAATTGAAACGTTCAGGGCCTCCTAATGACGATGAAACACTCAAATTGCGTCCCGATTCAATACATCGTCCTCCAGCAGACTTGTCTCCATGGGTCTATTGCTGCCTCGGGCACCTTATGGCCGTTCTGCTGTGAGTCAAAGATTTTCGAATCCGACGAAAAACTGATAGTGAATTGCAACATTCAGGGCCACCTAATGACGATGGAACACACAAATTGCGTCCCAATTCAGTACATCAATCTCCAGCCGACCTGACTCCATGGGTCTATTGCTGCCTCAGGCACCTTATGGCCGTTCTGCTGTGAGTCTAGATTATCGAATGGGACGAAAAACTGATAGTGAATTGTAACGTTCAGGGCCACCTAATGACGATGGATCACTCAAATTGCGGCCCGATTGAATATATCGTCCTCCAACAGACTTGTTTCCATGGGTCTATTGTTGGTTCGGGCACCTTATGGCCGTTCTGCTGTGAGACAAAGATTTTCGAATGGGACGAAAAACTGATAGTGAATTGTAACGTTCAGGGCCTCCTAATGACGATGGAACACTCAAATTGCGTCCCGATTCAATACATCGTCCTCCAGCAGACTTGTCTCCATGCGTGTATTGCTCCTCGGGCACCTTATGGCCGTTCTGCTGTGAGTCAAAGATTTTCGAATCGGACGAAAAACTGATAGTGAATTGTAACGTTCAGGGCCACCTAATGACGATGGATCTCTCAAATTGCGTCCCGATTCAATACATCGTCCTCCAGCCGACTTGACTCTATGGGTCTATTGCTGCCTCGGGCAACTTATGGCCGTTCTGCTGTGAGTCTAGATTATCGAATGGGACGAAAAACTGATAGTGAATTGTAACGTTCAGGGCCTCCTAATGACGATGAAACACTCAAATTGCGTCCCGATTGAATATATCGTCCTCCAACAGACTTGTTTCCATGGGTCTATTGCTGCCTCGGGCACCTTATGGCCGTTCTGCTGTGAGTCTAGATTATCGAATGGGACGAAAAACTGATAGTGAATTGTAACGTTCAGGGCCACCTAATGACGATGGATCTCTCAAATTGCGTCCCGATTCAATACATCGTCCTCCAGCCGACTTGACTCCATGGGTCTATTGCTGCCTCGGGCACCTTATGGCCGATCTGCTGTGAGTCTAGATTGTCGAATGGGACGAAAAACTGATAGTGAATTGTAACGTTCAGGGCCTCCTAATGGCGATGGATCACTCAAATTGCGTCCCGATTCAATACATCGTCCTCCAGCCGACTTGACTCCATGGGTCTGTTGCTGCCTCGGGCACCTTATGGCCGTTCTGCTGTGAGTCTAGATTATCGAATGGGACGAAAAACTGATAGTGAATTGTAACGTTCAGGGCCTCCTAATGACGATGGATCACTCAAATTGCGTCCCGATTCAATACATCGTCCTCCAGCAGACTTGTCTCCATGGGTCGAATGCTGCCTCGGGCACCTAATGGCCTTTCTGCTGTGAGTTAAAGATTTTCGAATCGGACGAAAAACTGATAGTGAATTGTAACATTCAGGGCCACCTAATGACGATGGACCACGCAAATTGCGTCCCGATTCAATACATCGTCCTCCAGCCGAGTTGACTCCATTGGTCTATTGCTGCCTCGGGCACCTTATGGCCGTTCTGCTGTGAATCTAGATTATCGAATGGGACGAAAAACTGATAGTCAATTGTAACGTTCAGGGCTTCCTAATGACGATTGATCACTCAAATTGCGTCCCGATTCAATACATCGTCCTCCAGCAGACTTGTCTCCATGGGTCGATTGCTGCCTCGGGCACCTAATGGCCGTTCTGCCGTGAGTCAAAGATTTTCGAATCGGACGAAAAACTGATAGTGAATTGTAACATTCAGGGCCACCTAATGACGATGGACCACGCAAATTAAGTCCCGATTCAATACATCGTCCTCCAGCAGAGTTGACTCCATGGATCTATTGCTGCCTCGGGCACCTTATGGCCGTTCTGCTGTGAATCTAGATTATCGAATGGGACGAAAAACTGATAGTGAATTGTAACGATCAGGGCCACCTAATGACGATGGATCACTCAAATTGCGTCCCGATTCAATACATCGTCCCCAGCCGACTTGACTCCATGGGACTATTGCTGCCTCGGGCACCTTATGGCCGTTCTGCTGTGAGTCTAGATTATCGAATGGGATGAAAAACTGATAATGAATTGTAACGTTCAGGGCCACCTAATGACGATGGATCACTCAAATTACGTCCCCTTCAATACATCGTCCTCCAGCAGACTTGTCTCCATGGGTCTATTGCTGCCTCGGCACCTTATGGCAGGCCTGCTGTGACTCAAAGATTTTCGAATCGGACGAAAAACTGATAGTGAAATGTAACGTTCAGGGCGACCTAATGACGATGGAACACTCAAATTGCGTCCCGATTCAATACATCGTCCTCCAGCAGACTTGTCTCCATGCGTCTATTGCTGCTTCGGGCACCTTATGGCCGTTCTGCTGTGAGTCAAAGATTTTCGAATCGGACGAAAAACTGATAGTGAATTGTAACGTTCAGGGCCACCTAATGACGATGGATCACTCAAATTGCGTCCCGATTCAATACATCGTCCTCCAGCCGACTTGACTCCATGGGTCTATTGCTGCCTCGGGCACCTTATGGCCGTTCTGCTGTGAGTCTAGATTATCGAATGGGACAAAAAACTTATAATGAATTGTAACGTTCAGGGCCTCCTAATGACGGTGGATCACTCAAATTGCGTCCCGATTCAATACATCGTCCTCCAGCAGACTTGTCTCCATGGGTCTATTGCTGCCTCGGGCACCTTATGGCCGTTCTGCTGTGAGTCTAGATTATCGAATGGGACGAAAAACTGATAGTGAATTGTAACGTTCAGGGCCTCCTAATGACGATGGAACACTCAAATTGCGTCCCGATTCAATACATCGTCCTCCAGCAGACTTGTCTCCATGCGTCTATTGCTGCCTCGGGCACCTTATGGCCGTTCTGCTGTGAGTCAAAGATTTTCGAATCGGACGAAAAACTGATAGTGAATTGTAACGTTCAGGGCCACCTAATGACGATGGATCACTCAAATTGCGTCCCGATTCAATACATCGTCCTCCAGCAGACTTGTCTCCATGGGTCGAATGCTGCCTCGGGCACCTAATGGCCTTTCTGCTGTGAGTTAAAGATTTTCGAATCGGACGAAAAACTGATAGTGAATTGTAACATTCAGGGCCACCTAATGACGATGGACCACGCAAATTGCGTCCCGATTCAATACATCGTCCTCCAGCCGAGTTGACTCCATTGGTCTATTGCTGCCTCGGGCACCTTATGGCCGTTCTGCTGTGAATCTAGATTATCGAATGGGACGAAAAACTGATAGTGAATTGTAACTTTCAGGGCCACCTAATGACGATGGATCACTCAAATTGCGTCCTGATTCAATACATCGTCCTCCAGCAGACTTGACTTCATGGGTCTATTGCTGCCTCGGGCACCTTATGGCCGTTCTGCTGTGAGTCAAAGATTTTCGAATCGGACGAAAAACTGATAGTGAATTGAAACGTTCAGGGCCTCCTAATGACGATGGAACACTCAAATTGCGTCCCGATTCAATACATCGTCCTCCAGCAGACTTGTCTCCATGGGTCTATTGCTGCCTCGGGCACCTTATGGCCGTTCTGCTGTGAGTCAAAGATTTTCGAATCGGACGAAAAACTGATAGTGAATTGTAACGTTCAGGGCCACCTAATGACGATGGATCACTCAAATTGCGTCCTGATTCAATACATCGTCCTCCAGCAGACTTGACTTCATGGGTCTATTGCTGCCTCGGGCACCTTATGGCCGTTCTGCTGTGAGTCAAAGATTTTCGAATCAGACGAAAAAATGATAGTGAATTGTAACTTTCAGGGCCACCTAATGACGATGGATCACTCAAATTGCGTCCCGATTCAATACATCGTCCTCCAGCAGACTTGTCTCCATGGGTCGATTGCTGCCTCGGGCACCTTATGGCCGTTCTGCTGTGAGTCAAAGATTTTCGAATCGGACGAAAAACTGATAGTGATTTGTATCGTTCAGGGCCACCTAATGACGATGGACCACACAAATTGCGTCCCGATTCTGTACATCGTCCACTAGCCGACTTGACTCCATGGGACTATTGCTGCCTCGGGCACCTTATGGCCGTTCTGCTGTGAGTCTAGATTATAGAATGGGATGAAAAACTGATAGTGAATTGTATCGTTCAGGGCCACCTAATGACGATGGATCACTCAAATTGCGTCCCGATTCAATACATCGTCCTCCAGCCGACATGTCTCCATGGGTCTATTGCTGCCTCGGGCACATTATGGCAGGCCTGCTGTGACTCAAAGATTTTCGAATCGGACGAAAAAATGATAGTGAATTGTAACGTTCAGGGCCTCCTAATGACGATGGAACACTCAAATTGCGTCCCGATTCAATACATCGTCCTCCAGCAGACTTGTCTCCATGCGTCTATTGCTGCCTCGGGCACCTTATGGCCGTTCTGCTGTGAGTCAAAGATTTTCGAATCGGACGAAAAACTGATAGTGAATTGTAACGTTCAGGGCCACCTAATGACGATGGATCACTCAAATTGCGTCCCGATTCAATACATCGTCCTCCAGCCGACTTGACTCCATGGGTCTATTGCTGCCTCGGGCACCTTATGGCCGATCTGCTGTGAGTCTAGATTATCGAATGGGACAAAAAACTGATAGTCAATTGTAACGTTCAGGGCTTCCTAATGACGATGGATCACTCAAATTGCGTCCCGATTCAATACATCGTCCTCCAGCAGACTTGTCTCCATGGGTCGATTGCTGCCTCGGGCACCTAATGGCCGTTCTGCCGTGAGTCAAAGATTTTCGAATCGGACGAAAAACTGATAGTGAATTGTAACATTCAGGGCCACCTAATGACGATGGACCACGCAAATTAAGTCCCGATTCAATACATCGTCCTCCAGCAGAGTTGACTCCATGGATCTATTGCTGCCTCGGGCACCTTATGGCCGTTCTGCTGTGAATCTAGATTATCGAATGGGACGAAAAACTGATAGTGAATTGTAACGATCAGGGCCACCTAATGACGATGGATCACTCAAATTGCGTCCCGATTCAATACATCGTCCCCAGCCGACTTGACTCCATGGGACTATTGCTGCCTCGGGCACCTTATGGCCGTTCTGCTGTGAGTCTAGATTATCGAATGGGATGAAAAACTGATAATGAATTGTAACGTTCAGGGCCACCTAATGACGATGGATCACTCAAATTACGTCCCCTTCAATACATCGTCCTCCAGCAGACTTGTCTCCATGGGTCTATTGCTGCCTCGGCACCTTATGGCAGGCCTGCTGTGACTCAAAGATTTTCGAATCGGACGAAAAACTGATAGTGAAATGTAACGTTCAGGGCGACCTAATGACGATGGAACACTCAAATTGCGTCCCGATTCAATACATCGTCCTCCAGCAGACTTGTCTCCATGCGCCTATTGCTGCTTCGGGCACCTTATGGCCGTTCTGCTGTGAGTCAAAGATTTTCGAATCGGACGAAAAACTGATAGTGAATTGTAACGTTCAGGGCCACCTAATGACGATGGATCACTCAAATTGCGTCCCGATTCAATACATCGTCCTCCAGCCGACTTGACTCCATGGGTCTATTGCTGCCTCGGGCACCTTATGGCCGTTCTGCTGTGAGTCTAGATTATCGAATGGGACAAAAAACTTATAATGAATTGTAACGTTCAGGGCCTCCTAATGACGGTGGATCACTCAAATTGCGTCCCGATTCAATACATCGTCCACCAGCAGACTTGTCTCCATGGGTCTATTGCTGCCTCGGGCACCTTATGGCCGTTCTGCTGTGAGTCTAGATTATCGAATGGGACGAAAAACTGATAATGAATTGTAACGTTCAGGGCCTCCTAATGACGATGGAACACTCAAATTGCGTCCCGATTCAATACATCGTCCTCCAGCAGACTTGTCTCCATGCGTCTATTGCTGCCTCGGGCACCTTATGGCCGTTCTGCTGTGAGTCAAAGATTTTCGAATCGGACGAAAAACTGATAGTGAATTGTAACGTTCAGGGCCACCTAATGACGATGGATCACTCAAATTGCGTCCCGATTCAATACATCGTCCTCCAGCAGACTTGTCTCCATGGGTCGAATGCTGCCTCGGGCACCTAATGGCCTTTCTGCTGTGAGTTAAAGATTTTCGAATCGGACGAAAAACTGATAGTGAATTGTAACATTCAGGGCCACCTAATGACGATGGACCACGCAAATTGCGTCCCGATTCAATACATCGTCCTCCAGCCGAGTTGACTCCATTGGTCTATTGCTGCCTCGGGCACCTTATGGCCGTTCTGCTGTGAATCTAGATTATCGAATGGGACGAAAAACTGATAGTGAATTGTAACTTTCAGGGCCACCTAATGACGATGGATCACTCAAATTGCGTCCTGATTCAATACATCGTCCTCCAGCAGACTTGACTTCATGGGTCTATTGCTGCCTCGGGCACCTTATGGCCGTTCTGCTGTGAGTCAAAGATTTTCGAATCGGACGAAAAACTGATAGTGAATTGTAACGTTCAGGGCCACCTAATGACGATGGATCACTCAAATTGCGTCCCGATTCAATACATCGTCCTCCAGCAGACTTGTCTCCATGCGTCTATTGCTGCCTCGGGCACCTTATGGCCGTTCTGCTGTGAATCTAGATTATCGAATGGGACGAAAAACTGATAGTGAATTGTAACTTTCAGGGCCACCTAATGACGATGGATCACTCAAATTGCGTCCTGATTCAATACATCGTCCTCCAGCAGACTTGACTTCATGGGTCTATTGCTGCCTCGGGCACCTTATGGCCGTTCTGCTGTGAGTCAAAGATTTTCGAATCGGACGAAAAACTGATAGTGAATTGAAACGTTCAGGGCCTCCTAATGACGATGGAACACTCAAATTGCGTCCCGATTCAATACATCGTCCTCCAGCAGACTTGTCTCCATGGGTCTATTGCTGCCTCGGGCACCTTATGGCCGTTCTGCTGTGAGTCAAAGATTTTCGAATCGGACGAAAAACTGATAGTGAATTGTAACGTTCAGGGCCACCTAATGACGATGGATCACTCAAATTGCGTCCTGATTCAATACATCGTCCTCCAGCAGACTTGACTTCATGGGTCTATTGCTGCCTCGGGCACCTTATGGCCGTTCTGCTGTGAGTCAAAGATTTTCGAATCAGACGAAAAAATGATAGTGAATTGTAACTTTCAGGGCCACCTAATGACGATGGATCACTCAAATTGCGTCCCGATTCAATACATCGTCCTCCAGCAGACTTGTCTCCATGGGTCGATTGCTGCCTCGGGCACCTTATGGCCGTTCTGCTGTGAGTCAAAGATTTTCGAATCGGACGAAAAACTGATAGTGATTTGTATCGTTCAGGGCCACCTAATGACGATGGACCACACAAATTGCGTCCCGATTCTGTACATCGTCCACTAGCCGACTTGACTCCATGGGACTATTGCTGCCTCGGGCACCTTATGGCCGTTCTGCTGTGAGTCTAGATTATAGAATGGGATGAAAAACTGATAGTGAATTGTATCGTTCAGGGCCACCTAATGACGATGGATCACTCAAATTGCGTCCCGATTCAATACATCGTCCTCCAGCCGACATGTCTCCATGGGTCTATTGCTGCCTCGGGCACATTATGGCAGGCCTGCTGTGACTCAAAGATTTTCGAATCGGACGAAAAAATGATAGTGAATTGTAACGTTCAGGGCCTCCTAATGACGATGGAACACTCAAATTGCGTCCCGATTCAATACATCGTCCTCCAGCAGACTTGTCTCCATGCGTCTATTGCTGCCTCGGGCACCTTATGGCCGTTCTGCTGTGAGTCAAAGATTTTCGAATCGGACGATAAACTGATAGTGAATTGTAACGTTCAGGGCCACCTAATGACGATGGATCACTCAAATTGCGTCCCGATTCAATACATCGTCCTCCAGCAGACTTGTCTCCATGGGTCGAATGCTGCCTCGGGCACCTAATGGCCTTTCTGCTGTGAGTTAAAGATTTTCGAATCGGACGAAAAACTGATAGTGAATTGTAACATTCAGGGCCACCTAATGACGATGGACCACGCAAATTGCGTCCCGATTCAATACATCGTCCTCCAGCCGAGTTGACTCCATTGGTCTATTGCTGCCTCGGGCACCTTATGGCCGTTCTGCTGTGAATCTAGATTATCGAATGGGACGAAAAACTGATAGTGAATTGTAACTTTCAGGGCCACCTAATGACGATGGATCACTCAAATTGCGTCCTGATTCAATACATCGTCCTCCAGCAGACTTGACTTCATGGGTCTATTGCTGCCTCGGGCACCTAATGGCCGTTCTGCTGTGAGTCAAAGATTTTCGAATCGGACGAAAAACTGATAGTGAATTGAAACGTTCAGGGCCTCCTAATGACGATGGAACACTCAAATTGCGTCCCGATTCAATACATCGTCCTCCAGCAGACTTGTCTCCATGGGTCTATTGCTGCCTCGGGCACCTTATGGCCGTTCTGCTGTGAGTCAAAGATTTTCGAATCGGACGAAAAACTGATAGTGAATTGTAACGTTCAGGGCCACCTAATGACGATGGATCACTCAAATTGCGTCCTGATTCAATACATCGTCCTCCAGCAGACTTGACTTCATGGGTCTATTGCTGCCTCGGGCACCTTATGGCCGTTCTGCTGTGAGTCAAAGATTTTCGAAACAGACGAAAAAATGATAGTGAATTGTAACTTTCAGGGCCACCTAATGACGATGGATCACTCAAATTGCGTCCCGATTCAATACATCGTCCTCCAGCAGACTTGTCTCCATGGGTCGATTGCTGCCTCGGGCACCTTATGGCCGTTCTGCTGTGAGTCAAAGATTTTCGAATCGGACGAAAAACTGATAGTGATTTGTATCGTTCAGGGCCACCTAATGACGATGGACCACACAAATTGCGTCCCGATTCTGTACATCGTCCACTAGCCGACTTGACTCCATGGGACTATTGCTGCCTCGGGCACCTTATGGCCGTTCTGCTGTGAGTCTAGATTATAGAATGGGATGAAAAACTGATAGTGAATTGTATCGTTCAGGGCCACCTAATGACGATGGATCACTCAAATTGCGTCCCGATTCAATACATCGTCCTCCAGCCGACATGTCTCCATGGGTCTATTGCTGCCTCGGGCACATTATGGCAGGCCTGCTGTGACTCAAAGATTTTCGAATCGGACGAAAAAATGATAGTGAATTGTAACGTTCAGGGCCTCCTAATGACGATGGAACACTCAAATTGCGTCCCGATTCAATACATCGTCCTCCAGCAGACTTGTCTCCATGCGTCTATTGCTGCCTCGGGCACCTTATGGCCGTTCTGCTGTGAGTCAAAGATTTTCGAATCGGACGAAAAACTGATAGTGAATTGTAACGTTCAGGGCCACCTAATGACGATGGATCACTCAAACTGCGTCCCGATTCAATACATCGTCCTCCAGCCGACTTGACTCCATGGGTCTATTGCTGCCTCGGGCACCTTATGGCCGATCTGCTGTGAGTCTAGATTATCGAATGGGACAAAAAACTGATAGTCAATTGTAACGTTCAGGGCTTCCTAATGACGATGGATCACTCAAATTGCGTCCCGATTCAATACATCGTCCTCCAGCAGACTTGTCTCCATGGGTCGATTGCTGCCTCGGGCACCTAATGGCCGTTCTGCCGTGAGTCAAAGATTTTCGAATCGGACGAAAAACTGATAGTGAATTGTAAGATTCAGGGCCACCTAATGACGATGGACCACGCAAATTAAGTCCCGATTCAATACATCGTCCTCCAGCAGAGTTGACTCCATGGATCTATTGCTGCCTCGGGCACCTTATGGCCGTTCTGCTGTGAATCTAGATTATCGAATGGGACGAAAAACTGATAGTGAATTGTAACGATCAGGGCCACCTAATGACGATGGATCACTCAAATTGCGTCCCGATTCAATACATCGTCCCCAGCCGACTTGACTCCATGGGACTATTGCTGCCTCGGGCACCTTATGGCCGTTCTGCTGTGAGTCTAGATTATCGAATGGGATGAAAAACTGATAATGAATTGTACCGTTCAGGGCCACCTAATGACGATGGATCACTCAAATTACGTCCCCTTCAATACATCGTCCTCCAGCAGACTTGTCTCCATGGGTCTATTGCTGCCTCGGCACCTTATGGCAGGCCTGCTGTGACTCAAAGATTTTCGAATCGGACGAAAAACTGATAGTGAAATGTAACGTTCAGGGCGACCTAATGACGATGGAACACTCAAATTGCGTCCCGATTCAATACATCGTCCTCCAGCAGACTTGTCTCCATGCGTCTATTGCTGCTTCGGGCACCTTATGGCCGTTCTGCTGTGAGTCAAAGATTTTCGAATCGGACGAAAAACTGATAGTGAATTGTAACGTTCAGGGCCACCTAATGACGATGGATCACTCAAATTGCGTCCCGATTCAATACATCGTCCTCCAGCCGACTTGACTCCATGGGTCTATTGCTGCCTCGGGCACCTTATGGCCGTTCTGCTGTGAGTCTAGATTATCGAATGGGACAAAAAACTGATAATGAATTGTAACGTTCAGGGCCTCCTAATGACGGTGGATCACTCAAATTGCGTCCCGATTCAATACATCGTCCTCCAGCAGACTTGTCTCCATGGGTCTATTGCTGCCTCGGGCACCTTATGGCCGTTCTGCTGTGAGTCTAGATTATCGAATGGGACGAAAAACTGATAGTGAATTGTAACGTTCAGGGCCTCCTAATGACGATGGAACACTCAAATTGCGTCCCGATTCAATACATCGTCCTCCAGCAGACTTGTCTCCATGCGTCTATTGCTGCCTCGGGCACCTTATGGCCGTTCTGCTGTGAGTCAAAGATTTTCGAATCGGACGAAAAACTGATAGTGAATTGTAACGTTCAGGGCCACCTAATGACGATGGATCACTCAAATTGCGTCCCGATTCAATACATCGTCCTCCAGCCGACTTGACACCATGGGTCTATTGCTGCCTCGGGCAACTTATGGCCGTTCTGCTGTGAGTCTAGATTATCGAATGGGACGAAAAACTGATAGTGAATTGTAACGTTCAGGGCCTCCTAATGACGATGAAACACTCAAATTGCGTCCCGATTGAATATATCGTCCTCCAACAGACTTGTTTCCATGGGTCTATTGCTGCCTCGGGCACCTTATGGCCGTTCTGCTGTGAGTCTAGATTATCGAATGGGACAAAAAACTGATAGTGAATTGTAACGTTCAGGGCCTCCTAATGACGATGGATCACTCAAATTGCGTCCCGATTCAATACATCGTCCTCCAGCAGACTTGTCTCCAAGGGTCTATTGCTGCCTCGGGCACCTTATGGCCGTTCTGCTGTGAGTCTAGATTATCGAATGTGACGAAAAACTGATAGTGAATTGTAACGTTCAGGGCCACCTAATGACGATGGATCTCTCAAATTGCGTCCCGATTCAATACATCGTCCTCCAGCCGACTTGACTCCATGGGTCTATTGCTGCCTCGGGCACCTTATGGCCGATCTGCTGTGAGTCTAGATTGTCGAATGGGACGAAAAACTGATAGTGAATTGTAACGTTCAGGGCCTCCTAATGGCGATGGATCACTCAAATTGCGTCCCGATTCAATACATCGTCCTCCAGCCGACTTGACTCCATGGGTCTGTTGCTGCCTCGGGCACCTTATGGCCGTTCTGCTGTGAGTCTAGATTATCGAATGGGACGAAAAACTGATAGTGAATTGTAACGTTCAGGGCCTCCTAATGACGATGGATCACTCAAATTGCGTCCCGATTCAATACATCGTCCTCCAGCAGACTTGTCTCCATGGGTCGAATGCTGCCTCGGGCACCTAATGGCCTTTCTGCTGTGAGTTAAAGATTTTCGAATCGGACGAAAAACTGATAGTGAATTGTAACATTCAGGGCCACCTAATGACGATGGACCACGCAAATTGCGTCCCGATTCAATACATCGTCCTCCAGCCGAGTTGACTCCATTGGTCTATTGCTGCCTCGGGCACCTTATGGCCGTTCTGCTGTGAATCTAGATTATCGAATGGGACGAAAAACTGATAGTGAATTGTAACTTTCAGGGCCACCTAATGACGATGGATCACTCAAATTGCGTCCTGATTCAATACATCGTCCTCCAGCAGACTTGACTTCATGGGTCTATTGCTGCCTCGGGCACCTTATGGCCGTTCTGCTGTGAGTCAAAGATTTTCGAATCGGACGAAAAACTGATAGTGAATTGAAACGTTCAGGGCCTCCTAATGACGATGGAACACTCAAATTGCGTCCCGATTCAATACATCGTCCTCCAGCAGACTTGTCTCCATGGGTCTATTGCTGCCTCGGGCACCTTATGGCCGTTCTGCTGTGAGTCAAAGATTTTCGAATCGGACGAAAAACTGATAGTGAATTGTAACGTTCAGGCCACCTAATGACGATGGATCACTCAAATTGCGTCCTGATTCAATACATCGTCCTCCAGCAGACTTGACTTCATGGGTCTATTGCTGCCTCGGGCACCTTATGGCCGTTCTGCTGTGAGTCAAAGATTTTCGAATCAGACGAAAAAATGATAGTGAATTGTAACTTTCAGGGCCACCTAATGACGATGGATCACTCAAATTGCGTCCCGATTCAATACATCGTCCTCCAGCAGACTTGTCTCCATGGGTCGATTGCTGCCTCGGGCACCTTATGGCCGTTCTGCTGTGAGTCAAAGATTTTCGAATCGGACGAAAAACTGATAGTGATTTGTATCGTTCAGGGCCACCTAATGACGATGGACCACACAAATTGCGTCCCGATTCTGTACATCGTCCACTAGCCGACTTGACTCCATGGGACTATTGCTGCCTCGGGCACCTTATGGCCGTTCTGCTGTGAGTCTAGATTATAGAATGGGATGAAAAACTGATAGTGAATTGTATCGTTCAGGGCCACCTAATGACGATGGATCACTCAAATTGCGTCCCGATTCAATACATCGTCCTCCAGCCGACATGTCTCCATGGGTCTAATGCTGCCTCGGGCACATTATGGCAGGCCTGCTGTGACTCAAAGATTTTCGAATCGGACGAAAAAATGATAGTGAATTGTAACGTTCAGGGCCTCCTAATGACGATGGAACACTCAAATTGCGTCCCGATTCAATACATCGTCCTCCAGCAGACTTGTCTCCATGCGTCAATTGCTGCCTCGGGCACCTTATGGCCGTTCTGCTGTGAGTCAAAGATTTTCGAATCGGACGAAAAACTGATAGTGAATTGTAACGTTCAGGGCCACCTAATGACGATGGAACACTCAAACTGCGTCCCGATTCAATACATCGTCCTCCAGCCGACTTGACTCCATGGGTCTATTGCTGCCTCGGGCACCTTATGGCCGTTCTGCTGTGAGTCTAGATTATCGAATGGGACAAAAAACTGATAGTCAATTGTAACGTTCAGGGCTTCCTAATGACGATGGATCACTCAAATTGCGTCCCGATTCAATACATCGTCCTCCAGCAGACTTGTCTCCATGGGTCGATTGCTGCCTCGGGCACCTAATGGCCGTTCTGCCGTGAGTCAAAGATTTTCGAATCGGACGAAAAACTGATAGTGAATTGTAACATTCAGGGCCACCTAATGACGATGGACCACGCAAATTAAGTCCCGATTCAATACATCGTCCTCCAGCAGAGTTGACTCCATGGATCTATTGCTGCCTCGGGCACCTTATGGCCGTTCTGCTGTGAATCTAGATTATCGAATGGGACGAAAAACTGATAGTGAATTGTAACGATCAGGGCCACCTAATGACGATGGATCGCTCAAATTGCGTCCCGATTCAATACATCGTCCCCAGCCGACTTGACTCCATGGGACTATTGCTGCCTCGGGCACCTTATGGCCGTTCTGCTGTGAGTCTAGATTATCGAATGGGATGAAAAACTGATAATGAATTGTAACGTTCAGGGCCACGTAATGACGATGGATCACTCAAATTACGTCCCCTTCAATACATCGTCCTCCAGCAGACTTGTCTCCATGGGTCTATTGCTGCCTCGGCACCTTATGGCAGGCCTGCTGTGACTCAAAGATTTTCGAATCGGACGAAAAACTGATAGTGAATTGTAACGTTCAGGGCGACCTAATGACGATGGAACACTCAAATTGCGTCCCGATTCAATACATCGTCCTCCAGCAGACTTGTCTCCATGGGTCTATTGCTGCCTCGGGCACCTTATGGCCGTTCTGCTGTGAGTCTAGATTATCGAATGGGACGAAAAACTGATAGTGAATTGTAACGTTCAGGGCCTCCTAATGACGATGGAACACTCAAATTGCGTCCCGATTCAATACATCGTCCTCCAGCAGACTTGTCTCCATGCGTCTATTGCTGCCTCGGGCACCTTATGGCCGTTCTGCTGTGAGTCAAAGATTTTCGAATCGGACGAAAAACTGATAGTGAATTGTAACGTTCAGGGCCACCTAATGACGATGGATCACTCAAATTGCGTCCCGATTCAATACATCGTCCTCCAGCCGACTTGACTCCATGGGTCTATTGCTGCCTCGGGCACCTTATGGCCGTTCTGCTGTGAGTCTAGATTATCGAATGGGACAAAAAACTGATAGTGAATTGTAACGTTCAGGGCCTCCTAATGACGATGGATCACTCAAATTGCGTCCCGATTCAATACATCGTCCTCCAGCAGACTTGTCTCCATGGGTCGAATGCTGCCTCGGGCACCTAATGGCCGTTCTGCTGTGAGTTAAAGATTTTTGAATCGGACGAAAAACTGATAGTGAATTGTAACATTCAGGGCCACCTAATGACGATGGACCACGCAAATTGCGTCCCGATTGAATATATCGTCCTCCAGCAGACATGTTTCCATGGGTCTATTGTTGCCTCGGGCACCTTATGGCCGTTCTGCTGTGAGTCTAGATTATCGAATGGGACGAAAAACTGATAGTGAATTGTAACGTTCAGGGCCACCTAATGACGATGGATCACTCAAATTGCGTCCCGATTGAATATATCGTCCTCCAGCAGACATGTTTCCATGGGTCTATTGTTGCCTCGGGCACCTTATGGCCGTTCTGCTGTGAGTCAAAGATTTTCGAATGGGACGAAAAACTGATAGTGAATTGTAACGTTCAGGGCCACCTAATGACGATGGATCACTCAAATTGCGTCCCGATTCAATACATTGTCCTCCAGCAGACTGTCTCCATGGGTCTATTGCAGCCTCGGGCACCTTATGGCCGTTCAGCTGTGACTCAAAGATTTTGAATCGGACGACAAACTGATAGTGAATTGTAACGTTCAGGGCCTCCTAATGACGATGGATCACTCAAATAGCGTCCCGATTCAATACATCGTCCTCCAGCCGACTTGTCTCCATGGGTCTATTTCTGCCTCGGGCACCTTATGGCAGGCCTGCTGTGACTCAAAGATTTTCGAATCGGACGAAAAACTGATAGTGAATTGTAACGTTCAGGGCCTCCTAATGACGATGGAACACTCAAATTGCGTCCCGATTCAATACATCGTCCTCCAGCAGACTTGTCTCCATGCGTCTATTGCTGCCTCGGGCACCTTATGGCCGTTCTGCTGTGAGTCAAAGAATTTCGAATCGGACGAAAAACTGATAGTGAATTTTAACGTTCAGGGCCACCTAATGACGATGGATCACTCAAATTGCGTCCCGATTCAATACATCGTCCTCCAGCCGACTTGACTCCATGGGTCTATTGCTGCCTCGGGCACCTTATGGCCGTTCTGCTGTGAGTCTAGATTATCGAATGGGACAAAAAACTGATAGTGAATTGTAACGTTCAGGGCCTCCTAATGACGATGGATCACTCAAATTGCGTCCCGATTCAATACATCGTCCTCCAGCAGACTTGTCTCCACGGGTCGATTGCTGCCTCGGGCACCTAATGGCCGTTCTGCTGTGAGTCAAAGATTTTCGAATCGGACGAAAGACTGATAGTGAATTGTAACATTCAGGGCCACCTAATGACGATGGACCACGCAAATTGCGTCCCGATTCAATACATCGTCCTCCAGCCGAGTTGACTCCATGGGTCTATTGCTGCCTCGGGCACCTTATGGCCGTTCTGCTGTGAATCTAGATTATCGAATGGGACGAAAAACTGATAGTGAATTGTAACGATCAGGGCCACCTAATGACGATGGATCACTCAAATTGCGTCCCGATTCAATACATCGTCCCCAGCCGACTTGACTCCATGGGACTATTGCTGCCTCGGGCACCTTATAGCCGTTCTGCTGTGAGTCTAGATTATCGAATGGGATGAAAAACTGATAATGAATTGTAACGTTCAGGGCCACCTAATGACGATGGAAAACTCAAATTACGTCCCCTTCAATACATCGTCCTCCAGCAGACTTGTCTCCATGGGTCTATTGCTGCCTCGGCACCTTATGGCAGGCCTGCTGTGACTCAAAGATTTTCGAATCGGACGAAAAACTGATAGTGAACTGTAACGTTCAGGGCGACCTAATGACGATGGAACACTCAAATTGCGTCCCGATTCAATACATCGTCCTCCAGCAGACTTGTCTCCATGCGTCTATTGCTGCTTCGGGCACCTTATGGCCGTTCTGCTGTGAGTCAAAGATTTTCGAATCGGACGAAAAACTTATAGTGAATTGTAACGTTCAGGGCCACCTAATGACGATGGATCACTCAAATTGCGTCCCGATTCAATACATCGTCCTCCAGCCGACTTGACTCCATGGGTCTATTGCTGCCTCGGGCACCTTATGGCCGTTCTGCTGTGAGTCTAGATTATCGAATGGGACAAAAAACTGATAATGAATTGTAACGTTCAGGGCCTCCTAATGACGGCGGATCACTCAAATTGCGTCCCGATTCAATACATCGTCCTCCAGCAGACTTGTCTCCATGGGTCTATTGCTGCCTCGGGCACCTTATGGCCGTTCTGCTGTGAGTCTAGATTATCGAATGGGACGAAAAACTGATAGTGAATTGTAACGTTCAGGGCCTCCTAATGACGATGGAACACTCAAATTGCGTCCCGATTCAATACATCGTCCTCCAGCAGACTTGTCTCCATGCGTCTATTGCTGCCTCGGGCACCTTATGGCCGTTCTGCTGTGAGTCAAAGATTTTCGAATCGGACGAAAAACTGATAGTGAATTGTAACGTTCAGGGCCACCTAATGACGATGGATCACTCAAATTGCGTCCCGATTCAATACATCGTCCTCCAGCCGACTTGACTCCATGGGTCTATTGCTGCCTCGGGCACCTTATGGCCGTTCTGCTGTGAGTCTAGATTATCGAATGGGACAAAAAACTGATAGTGAATTGTAACGTTCAGGGCCTCCTAATGACGATGGATCACTCAAATTGCGTCCCGATTCAATACATCGTCCTCCAGCAGACTTGTCTCCATGGGTCGAATGCTGCCTCGGGCACCTAATGGCCGTTCTGCTGTGAGTTAAAGATTTTCGAATCGGACGAAAAACTGATAGTGAATTGTAACGTTCAGGGCCACCTAATGACGATGGATCACTCAAATTGCGTCCCGATTGAATATATCGTCCTCCAGCAGACATGTTTCCATGGGTCTATTGTTGCCTCGGGCACCTTATGGCCGTTCTGCTGTGAGTCAAAGATTTTCGAATGGGACGAAAAACTGATAGTGAATTGTAACGTTCAGGGCCACCTAATGACGATGGATCACTCAAATTGCGTCCCGATTCAATACATTGTCCTCCAGCAGACTGTCTCCATGGGTCTATTGCAGCCTCGGGCACCTTATGGCCGTTCAGCTGTGACTCAAAGATTTTGAATCGGACGACAAACTGATAGTGAATTGTAACGTTCAGGGCCTCCTAATGACGATGGATCATTCAAATAGCGTCCCGATTCAATACATCGTCCTCCAGCCGAGTTGACTCCATGGGTCTATTGCTGCCTCGGGCACCTTATGGCCGTTCTGCTGTGAATCTAGATTATCGAATGGGACGAAAAACTGATAGTGAATTGTAACGATCAGGGCCACCTAATGACGATGGATCACTCAAATTGCGTCCCGATTCAATACATCGTCCCCAGCCGACTTGACTCCATGGGACTATTGCTGCCTCGGGCACCTTATGGCCGTTCTGCTGTGAGTCTAGATTATCGAATGGGATGAAAAACTGATAATGAATTGTAACGTTCAGGGCCACCTAATGACGATGGATCACTCAAATTACGTCCCCTTCAATACATCGTCCTCCAGCAGACTTGTCTCCATGGGTCTATTGCTGCCTCGGCACCTTATGGCAGGCCTGCTGTGACTCAAAGATTTTCGAATCGGACGAAAAACTGATAGTGAATTGTAACGTTCAGGGCGACCTAATGACGATGGAACACTCAAATTGCGTCCCGATTCAATACATCGTCCTCCAGCAGACTTGTCTCCATGCGTCTATTGCTGCTTCGGGCACCTTATGGCCGTTCTGCTGTGAGTCAAAGATTTTCGAATCGGACGAAAAACTGATAGTGAATTGTAACGTTCTGGGCCACCTAATGACGATGGATCACTCAAATTGCGTCCCGATTCAATACATCGTCCTCCAGCCGACTTGACTCCATGGGTCTATTGCTGCCTCGGGCACCTTATGGCCGTTCTGCTGTGAGTCTAGATTATCGAATGGGACAAAAAACTGATAATGAATTGTAACGTTCAGGGCCTCCTAATGACGGTGGATCACTCAAATTGCGTCCCGATTCAATACATCGTCCTCCAGCAGACTTGTCTCCATGGGTCTATTGCTGCCTCGGGCACCTTATGGCCGTTCTGCTGTGAGTCTAGATTATCGAATGGGACGAAAAACTGATAGTGAATTGTAACGTTCAGGGCCTCCTAATGACGATGGAACACTCAAATTGCGTCCCGATTCAATACATCGTCCTCCAGCAGACTTGTCTCCATGCGTCTATTGCTGCCTCGGGCACCTTATGGCCGTTCTGCTGTGAGTCAAAGATTTTCGAATCGGACGAAAAACTGATAGTGAATTGTAACGTTCAGGGCCACCTAATGACGATGGATCACTCAAATTGCGTCCCGATTCAATACATCGTCCTCCAGCCGACTTGACTCCATGGGTCTATTGCTGCCTCGGTCACCTTATGGCCGTTCTGCTGTGAGTCTAGATTATCGAATGGGACAAAAAACTGATAGTGAATTGTAACGTTCAGGGCCTCCTAATGACGATGGATCACTCAAATTGCGTCCCGATTCAATACATCGTCCTCCAGCAGACTTGTCTCCATGGGTCGAATGCTGCCTCGGGCACCTAATGGCCGTTCTGCTGTGAGTTAAAGATTTTCGAATCGGACGAAAAACTGATAGTGAATTGTAACATTCAGGGCCACCTAATGACGATGGACCACGCAAATTGCGTCCCGATTGAATATATCGTCCTCCAGCAGACATGTTTCCATGGGTCTATTGTTGCCTCGGGCACCTTATGGCCGTTCTGCTGTGAGTCTAGATTATCGAATGGGACGAAAAACTGATAGTGAATTGTAACGTTCAGGGCCACCTAATGACGATGGATCACTCAAATTGCGTCCCGATTGAATATATCGTCCTCCAGCAGACATGTTTCCATGTGTCTATTGTTGCCTCGGGCACCTTATGGCCGTTCTGCTGTGAGTCAAAGATTTTCGAATGGGACGAAAAACTGATAGTGAATTGTAACGTTCAGGGCCACCTAATGACGATGGATCACTCAAATTGCGTCCCGATTCAATACATTGTCCTCCAGCAGACTGTCTCCAAGGGTCTATTGCAGCCTCGGGCACCTTATGGCCGTTCAGCTGTGACTCAAAGATTTTGAATCGGACGACAAACTGATAGTGAATTGTAACGTTCAGGGCCTCCTAATGACGATGGATCACTCAAATAGCGTCCCGATTCAATACAACGTCCTCCAGCCGACTTGTCTCCATGGGTCTATTGCTGCCTCGGGCACCTTATGGCAGGCCTGCTGTGACTCAAAGATTTTCGAATCGGACGAAAAACTGATAGTGAATTGTAACGTTCAGGGCCTCCTAATGACGATGGAACACTCAAATTGCGTCCCGATTCAATACATCGTCCTCCAGCAGACTTGTCTCCATGCGTCTATTGCTGCCTCGGGCACCTTATGGCCGTTCTGCTGTGAGTCAAAGAATTTCGAATCGGACGAAAAACTGATAGTGAATTTTAACGTTCAGGGCCACCTAATGACGATGGATCACTCAAATTGCGTCCCGATTCAATACATCGTCCTCCAGCCGACTTGACTCCATGGGTCTATTGCTGCCTCGGGCACCTTATGGCCGTTCTGCTGTGAGTCTAGATTATCGAATGGGACAAAAAACTGATAGTGAATTGTAACGATCAGGGCCACCTAATGACGATGGATCACTCAAATTGCGTCCCGATTCAATACATCGTCCCCAGCCGACTTGACTCCATGGGACTATTGCTGCCTCGGGCACCTTTTGGCCGTTCTGCTGTGAGTCTAGATTATCGAATGGGATGAAATACTGATAATGAATTGTAACGTTCAGGGCCACCTAATGACGATGGATCACTCAAATTACGTCCCCTTCAATACATCGTCCTCCAGCAGACTTGTCTCCATGGGTCTATTGCTGCCTCGGCACCTTATGGCAGGCCTGCTGTGACTCAAAGATTTTCGAATCGGACGAAAAACTGATAGTGAATTGTAACGTTCAGGGCGACCTAATGACGATGGAACACTCAAATTGCGTCCCGATTCAATACATCGTCCTCCAGCAGACTTGTCTCCATGCGTCTATTGCTGCTTCGGGCACCTTATGGCCGTTCTGCTGTGAGTCAAAGATTTTCGAATCGGACGAAAAACTGATAGTGAATTGTAACGTTCAGGGCCACCTAATGACGATGGATAACTCAAATTGCGTCCCGATTCAATACATCGTCCTCCAGCCGACTTGACTCCATGGGTCTATTGCTGCCTCGGGCACCTTATGGCCGTTCTGCTGTGAGTCTAGATTATCGAATGGGACAAAAAACTGATAATGAATTGTAACGTTCAGGGCCTCCTAATGACGGTGGATCACTCAAATTGCGTCCCGATTCAATACATCGTCCTCCAGCAGACTTGTCTCCATGGGTCTATTGCTGCCTCGGGCACCTTATGGCCATTCTGCTGTGAGTCTAGATTATCGAATGGGACGAAAAACTGATAGTGAATTGTAACGTTCAGGGCCTCCTAATGACGATGGAACACTCAAATTGCGTCCCGATTCAATACATCGTCCTCCAGCAGACTTGTCTCCATGCGTCTATTGCTGCCTCGGGCACCTTATGGCCGTTCTGCTGTGAGTCAAAGATTATCGAATCGGACGAAAAACTGATAGTGAATTGTAACGTTCAGGACCACCTAATGACGATGGATCACTCAAATTGCGTCCCGATTCAATACATCGTCCTCCAGCCGACTTGACTCCATGGGTCTATTGCTGCCTCGGGCACCTTATGGCCGTTCTGCTGTGAGTCTAGATTATCGAATGGGACAAAAAACTGATAGTGAATTGTAACGT
This sequence comes from Schistocerca cancellata, assembly GCF_023864275.1. NCBI lineage: Eukaryota > Metazoa > Arthropoda > Insecta > Orthoptera > Acrididae > Schistocerca > Schistocerca cancellata. The sequence goes on from NC_064627.1 coordinate 3,000,434, forward strand.
TCAGGGCCTCCTAATGACGATGGATCACTCAAATTGCGTCCCGATTCAATACATCGTCCTCCAGCAGACTTGTCTCCACGGGTCGATTGCTGCCTCGGGCACCTAATGGCTGTTCTGCTGTGAGTCAAAGATTTTCGAATCGGACGAAAGACTGATAGTGAATTGTAACATTCAGGGCCACCTAATGACGATGGACCACGCAAATTGCGTCCCGATTCAATACATCGTCCTCCAGCCGAGTTGACTCCATGGGTCTATTGCTGCCTCGGGCACCTTATGGCCGTTCTGCTGTGAATCTAGATTATCGAATGGGACGAAAAACTGATAGTGAATTGTAACGATCAGGGCCACCTAATGACGATGGATCACTCAAATTGCGTCCCGATTCAATACATCGTCCCCAGCCGACTTGACTCCATGGGACTATTGCTGCCTCGGGCACCTTATGGCCGTTCTGCTGTGAGTCTAGATTATCGAATGGGATGAAAAACTGATAATGAATTGTAACGTTCAGGGCCACCTAATGACGATGGATCACTCAAATTACGTCCCCTTCAATACATCGTCCTCCAGCAGACTTGTCTCCATGGGTCTATTGCTGCCTCGGCACCTTATGGCAGGCCTGCTGTGACTCAAAGATTTTCGAATCGGACGAAAAACTGATAGTGAATTGTAACGTTCAGGGCGACCTAATGACGATGGAACACTCAAATTGCGTCCCGATTCAATACATCGTCCTCCAGCAGACTTGTCTCCATGCGTCTATTGCTGCTTCGGGCACCTTATGGCCGTTCTGCTGTGAGTCAAAGATTTTCGAATCGGACGAAAAACTGATAGTGAATTGTAACGTTCAGGGCCACCTAATGACGATGGATCACTCAAATTGCGTCCCGATTCAATACATCGTCCTCCAGCCGACTTGACTCCATGGGTCTATTGCTGCCTCGGGCACCTTATGGCCGTTCTGCTGTGAGTCTAGATTATCGAATGGGACAAAAAACTGATAATGAATTGTAACGTTCAGGGCCTCCTAATGACGGTGGATCACTCAAATTGCGTCCCGATTCAATACATCGTCCTCCAGCAGACTTGTCTCCATGGGTCTATTGCTGCCTCGGGCACCTTATGGCCGTTCTGCTGTGAGTCTAGATTATCGAATGGGACGAAAAACTGATAGTGAATTGTAACGTTCAGGGCCTCCTAATGACGATGGAACACTCAAATTGCGTCCCGATTCAATACATCGTCCTCCAGCAGACTTGTCTCCATGCGTCTATTGCTGCCTCGGGCACCTTATGGCCGTTCTGCTGTGAGTCAAAGATTTTCGAATCGGACGAAAAACTGATAGTGAATTGTAACGTTCAGGACCACCTAATGACGATGGATCACTCAAATTGCGTCCCGATTCAATACATCGTCCTCCAGCCGACTTGACTCCATGGGTCTATTGCTGCCTCGGGCACCTTATGGCCGTTCTGCTGTGAGTCTAGATTATCGAATGGGACAAAAAACTGATAGTGAATTGTAACGTTCAGGGCCTCCTAATGACGATGGATCACTCAAATTGCGTCCCGATTCAATACATCGTCCTCCAGCAGACTTGTCTCCATGGGTCGAATGCTGCCTCGGGCACCTAATGGCCGTTCTGCTGTGAGTTAAAGATTTTCGAATCGGACGAAAAACTGATAGTGAATTGTAACATTCAGGGCCACCTAATGACGATGGACCACGCAAATTGCGTCCCGATTGAATATATCGTCCTCCAGCAGACATGTTTCCATGGGTCTATTGTTGCCTCGGGCACCTTATGGCCGTTCTGCTGTGGGTCTAGATTATCGAATGGGACGAAAAACTGATAGTGAATTGTAACGTTCAGGGCCACCTAATGACGATGGATCACTCAAATTGCGACCCGATTGAATATATCGTCCTCCAGCAGACATGTTTCCATGGGTCTATTGTTGCCTCGGGCACCTTATGGCCGTTCTGCTGTGAGTCAAAGATTTTCGAATGGGACGAAAGACTGATAGTGAATTGTAACGTTCAGGGCCACCTAATGACGATGGATCACTCAAATTGCGTCCCGATTCAATACATTGTCCTCCAGCAGACTGTCTCCATGGGTCTATTGCAGCCTCGGGCACCTTATGGCCGTTCAGCTGTGACTCAAAGATTTTGAATCGGACGACAAACTGATAGTGAATTGTAACGTTCAGGGCCTCCTAATGACGATGGATCACTCAAATAGCGTCCCGATTCAATACATCGTCCTCCAGCCGACTTGTCTCCATGGGTCTATTGCTGCCTCGGGCACCTTATGGCAGGCCTGCTGTGACTCAAAGATTTTCGAATCGGACGAAAAAATGATAGTGAATTGTAACGTTCAGGGCCTCCTAATGACGATGGAACACTCAAATTGCGTCCCGATTCAATACATCGTCCTCCAGCAGACTTGTCTCCATGCGTCTATTGCTGCCTCGGGCACCTTATGGCCGTTCTGCTGTGAGTCAAAGAATTTCGAATCGGACGAAAAACTGATAGTGAATTTTAACGTTCAGGGCCACCTAATGACGATGGATCACTCAAATTGCGTCCCGATTCAATACATCGTCCTCCAGCCGACTTGACTCCATGGGTCTATTGCTGCCTCGGGCACCTTATGGCCGTTCTGCTGTGAGTCTAGATTATCGAATGGGACAAAAAACTGATAGTGAATTGTAACGTTCAGGGCCTCCTAATGACGATGGATCACTCAAATTGCGTCCCGATTCAATACATCGTCCTCCAGCAGACTTGTCTCCACGGGTCGATTGCTGCCTCGGGCACCTAATGGCCGTTCTGCTGTGAGTCAAAGATTTTCGAATCGGACGAAAGACTGATAGTGAATTGTAACATTCAGGGCCACCTAATGACGATGGACCACGCAAATTGCGTCCCGATTCAATACATCGTCCTCCAGCCGAGTTGACTGCATGGGTCTATTGCTGCCTCGGGCACCTTATGGCCGTTCTGCTGTGAATCTAGATTATCGAATGGGACGAAAAACTGATAGTGAATTGTAACGTTCAGGGCCACCTAATGACGATGGATCACTCTAATTGCGTCCCGATTCAATACATCGTCCCCAGCCGACTTGTCTCCATGGGTCTATTGCTGCCTCGGGCACCTTATGGCCGTTCTGCTGTGAGTCAAAGATTTTCGAATCGGACGAAAAACTGATAGTGAATTGAAACGTTCAGGGCCTCCTAATGACGATGGAACACTCAAATTGCGTCCCGATTCAATACATCGTCCTCCAGCAGACTTGTCTCCATGGGTCTATTGCTGCCTCGGGCACCTTATGGCCGTTCTGCTGTGAGTCAAAGATTTTCGAATCGGACGAAAAACTGATAGTGAATTGTAACATTCAGGGCCACCTAATGACGATGGACCACACAAATTGCGTCCCGATTCAGTACATCAATCTCCAGCCGACCTGACTCCATGGGTCTATTGCTGCCTCAGGCACCTTATGGCCGTTCTGCTGTGAGTCTAGATTATCGAATGGGACGAAAAACTGATAGTGAATTGTAACGTTCAGGGCCACCTAATGACGATGGATCACTCAAATTGCTTCCCGATTGAATATATCGTCCTCCAGCAGACATGTTTCCATGGGTCTATTGTTGCCTCGGGCACCTTATGACCGTTCTGCTGTGAGTCAAAGATTTTCGAATGGGACGAAAAACTGATAGTGAATTGTAACTTTCAGGGCAACCTAATGACGATGGATCTCTCAAATTGCGTCCCGATTCAATACATCGTCCTCCAGCCGACCTGACTCCATGGGTCTATAGCTGCCTCGGGCACCTTATGGCCGTTCTGCTGTGAGTCAAAGATTTTCGAATCGGACGAAAAACTGATAGTGAATTGTAACATTCAGGGCCACCTAATGACGATGGGCCACGCAAATTGCGTCCCGATTCATTACATCGTCCTCCAGCCGAGTTGACTCCATGGGTCTATTGCTGCCTCGGGCACCTTATGGCCGTTCTGCTGTGAGTCTAGATGTCGAATGGGACGAAAAACTGATAGTGAATTGTAACGTTCAGGGCCACCTAATGACGATGGATCACTCAAATTGCGTCCTGATTCAATACATCGTCCTCCAGCAGACTTGACTTCATGGGTCTATTGCTGCCTCGGGCACCTTATGGCCGTTCTGCTGTGAGTCAAAGATTTTCGAATCGGACGAAAAAATGATAGTGAATTGTAACGTTCAGGGCCTCCTAATGACGAAGGAACACTCAAATTGCGTCCCGATTCAATTCATCGTCCTCTAGCAGACTTGTCTCCATGCGTCTATTGCTGCCTCGGGCACCTTATGGCCGTTCTGCTGTGAGTCAAAGATTTTCGAATCGGACGAAAAACTGATAGTGAATTGTAACGTTCAGGGCCACCTAATGACGATGGATCACTCAAACTGCGTCCCGATTCAATACATCGTCCTCCAGCCGACTTGACTCCATGGGTCTATTGCTGCCTCGGGCACCTTATGGCCGTTCTGCTGTGAATCTAGATTATCGAATGGGACGAAAAACTGATAGTGAATTGTAACGATCAGGGCCACCTAATGACGATGGATCACTCAAATTGCGTCCCGATTCAATACATCGTCCCCAGCCGACTTGACTCCATGGGACTATTGCTGCCTCGGGCACCTTATGGCCGTTCTGCTGTGAGTCTAGATTATCGAATGGGATGAAAAACTGATAATGAATTGTAACGTTCAGGGCCACCTAATGACGATGGATCACTCAAATTACGTCCCCTTCAATACATCGTCCGCCAGCAGACTTGTCTCCATGGGTCTATTGCTGCCTCGGGCACCTTATGGCAGGCCTGCTGTGAGTCTAGATTATCGAATGGGACAAAAAACTGATAGTGAATTGTAACGTTCAGGGCCTCCTAATGACGATGGAACACTCAAATTGCGTCTCGATTCAATACATCGTCCTCCAGCAGACTTGTCTCCATGCGTCTATTGCTGCTTCGGGCACCTTATGGCCGATCTGCTGTGAGTCAAAGATTTTCGAATCGGACGAAAAACTGATAGTGAATTGTAACGTTCAGGGCCACCTAATGACGATGGATCACTCAAATTGCGTCCCGATTCAATACATCGTCCTCCAGCCGATTTGACTCCATGGGTCTATTGCTGCCTCGGGCACCTTATGGCCGTTCTGCTGTGAGTCTAGATTATCGAATGGGACAAAAAACTGATAGTGAATTGTAACGTTCAGGGCCTCCTAATGACGGTGGATCACTCAAATTGCGTCCCGATTCAATACATCGTCCTCCAGCAGACTTGTCTCCATGGGTCTATAGCTGCCTCGGGCACCTTATGGCCGTTCAGCTGTGAGTCTAGATTATCGAATGGGACGAAAAACTGATAGTGAATTGTAACGTTCAGGGCCACCTAATGACGCTGGATCACTCAAATTGCGTCCTGATTCAATACATCGTCCTTCAGCAGACTTGACTTCATGGGTCTATTGCTGCCTCGGGCACCTTATGGCCGTTCTGCTGTGAGTCAAAGATTTTCGAATCGGACGAAAAACTGATAGTGAATTGTAACGTTCAGGGCCACCTAATGACGATGGATCACTCAAATTGCGTCCCGATTCAATACATCGTCCTCCAGCCGACTTGACTCCATGGGTCTATTGCTGCCTCGGGCAGCTTATGGCCGTTCTGCTGTGAGTCTAGATTATCGAATGGGACAAAAAACTGATAGTGAATTGTAACGTTCAGGGCCTCCTAATGACGATGGATCACTCAAATAGCGTCCCGATTCAATACATCGTCCTCCAGCAGACTTGTCTCCATGGGTCTATTGCTGCCTCGGGCACCTTATGGCCGATCTGCTGTGAGTCTAGATTATCGAATGGGACGAAAAACTGATAGTGAATTGTAACGTTCAGGGCCTCCTAATGACGATGGATCACTCAAATTGCGTCCCGATTCAATACATCGTCCTCCAGCAGACTTGTCTCCACGGGTCGATTGCTGCCTCGGGCACCTAATGGCCGTTCTGCTGTGAGTCAAAGATTTTCGAATCGGACGAAAAACTGATAGTGAATTGTAACATTCAGGGCCACCTAATGACGATGGGCCACGCAAATTGCGTCCCGATTCAATACATCGTCCTCCAGCCGATTTGACTCCATGGGTCTATTGCTGCCTCGGGCACCTTATGGCCGTTCTGCTGTGAGTCTAGATTATCGAATGGGACAAAAAACTGATAGTGAATTGTAACGTTCAGGGCCTCCTAATGACGGTGGATCACTCAAATTGCGTCCCGATTCAATACATCGTCCTCCAGCAGACTTGTCTCCATGGGTCTATAGCTGCCTCGGGCACCTTATGGCCGTTCAGCTGTGAGTCTAGATTATCGAATGGGACGAAAAACTGATAGTGAATTGTAACGTTCAGGGCCACCTAATGACGCTGGATCACTCAAATTGCGTCCTGATTCAATACATCGTCCTTCAGCAGACTTGACTTCATGGGTCTATTGCTGCCTCGGGCACCTTATGGCCGTTCTGCTGTGAGTCAAAGATTTTCGAATCGGACGAAAAACTGATAGTGAATTGTAACGTTCAGGGCCACCTAATGACGATGGATCACTCAAATTGCGTCCCGATTCAATACATCGTCCTCCAGCCGACTTGACTTCATGGGTCTATTGCTGCCTCGGGCACCTTATGGCCGTTCTGCTGTGAGTCAAAGATTTTCGAATCGGACGAAAAAATGATAGTGAATTGTAACGTTCAGGGCCTCCTAATGACGAAGGAACACTCAAATTGCGTCCCGATTCAATACATCGTCCTCCAGCAGACTTGTCTCCATGCGTCTATTGCTGCCTCGGGCACCTTATGGCCGTTCTGCTGTGAGTCAAAGATTTTCGAATCGGACGAAAAACTGATAGTGAATTGTAACGTTCAGGGCCACCTAATGACGATGGATCACTCAAACTGCGTCCCGATTCAATACATCGTCCTCCAGCCGACTTGACTCCATGGGTCTATTGCTGCCTCGGGCACCTTATGGCCGTTCTGCTGTGAATCTAGATTATCGAATGGGACGAAAAACTGATAGTGAATTGTAACGATCAGGGCCACCTAATGACGATGGATCACTCAAATTGCGTCCCGATTCAATACATCGTCCCCAGCCGACTTGACTCCATGGGACTATTGCTGCCTCGGGCACCTTATGGCCGTTCTGCTGTGAGTCTAGATTATCGAATGGGATGAAAAACTGATAATGAATTGTAACGTTCAGGGCCACCTAATGACGATGGATCACTCAAATTACGTCCCCTTCAATACATCGTCCTCCAGCAGACTTGTCTCCATGGGTCTATTGCTGCCTCGGGCACCTTATGGCAGGCCTGCTGTGACTCAAAGATTTTCGAATCGGACGAAAAACTGATAGTGAATTGTAACGTTCAGGGCCTCCTAATGACGATGGAACACTCAAATTGCGTCTCGATTCAATACATCGTCCTCCAGCAGACTTGTCTCCATGCGTCTATTGCTGCTTCGGGCACCTTATGGCCGATCTGCAGTGAGTCAAAGATTATCGAATCGGACGAAAAACTGATAGTGAATTGTAACGTTCAGGGCCACCTAATGACGATGGATCACTCAAATTGCGTCCCGATTCAATACATCGTCCTCCAGCCGATTTGACTCCATGGGTCTATTGCTGCCTCGGGCACCTTATGGCCGTTCTGCTGTGAGTCTAGATTATCGAATGGGACAAAAAACTGATAGTGAATTGTAACGTTCAGGGCCTCCTAATGACGGTGGATCACTCAAATTGCGTCCCGATTCAATACATCGTCCTCCAGCAGACTTGTCTCCATGGGTCTATTGCTGCCTCGGGCACCTTATGGCTGTTCAGCTGTGAGTCTAGATTATCGAATGGGACGAAAAACTGATAGTGAATTGTAACGTTCAGGGCCTCCTAATGACGATGGAACACTCAAATTGCGTCCCGATTCAATACATCGTCCTCCAGCAGACTTGTCTCTATGGGTCGAATGCTGCCTCGGGCACCTAATGGCCGTTCTGCTGTGAGTTAAAGATTTTCGAATCGGACGAAAAACTGATAGTGAATTGTAACATTCAGGGCCACCTAATGACGATGGATCACGCAAATTGCGTCCCGATTCAATACATCGTCCTCCAGCCGAGTTGACTCCATTGGTCTATTGCTGCCTCGGGCACCTTATGGCCGTTCCGCTGTGAATCTAGAATATCGAATGGGACGAAAAACTGATAGTGAATTGAAACGTTCAGGGCCACCTAATGACGATGGATCACTCAAATTGCGTCCCGATTGAATATATCGTCCTCCAGCAGACATGTTTCCATGGGTCTATTGTTGCCTCGGGCACCTTATGGCCGTTCTGCTGTGAGTCAAAGATTTTCGAATGGGACGAAAAACTGATAGTAAATTGTAACTTTCAGGGCAACCTAATGACGATGGATCACTCAAATTGCGTCCCGATTCAATACATCGTCCTCCAGCCGACCTGACTCCATGGGTCTATAGCTGCCTCGGGCACCATATGGCCGTTCTGCTGTGAGTCAAAGATTTTCGAAACGGACGAAAAACTGATAGTGAATTGTAACGTTCAGGGCCACCTAATGACGATGGATCACTCAAATTGCGTCCCGATTCAATACATTGTCCTCCAGCAGACTGTCTCCATGGGTCTATTGCAGCCTCGGGCACCTTATGGCCGTTCAGCTGTGACTCAAAGATTTTCGAATCGGACGAAAAACTGATAGTGAATTGTAACGTTCAGGGCCTCCTAATGACGATGGAACACTCAAATTGCGTCCCGATTCAATACATCGTCCTCCAGCCGACTTGTCTCCATGGGTCTATTGCTGCCTCGGGCACCTTATGGCAGGCCTGCTGTGACTCAAAGATTTTCGAATCGGACGAAAAACTGATAGTGAATTGTAACGTTCAGGGCCTCCTAATGACGATGGAACACTCAAATTGCGTCCCGATTCAATACATCGTCCTCCAGCAGACTTGTCTCCATGCGTCTATTGCTGCCTCCGGCACCTTATGGCCGTTCTGCTGTGAGTCAAAGATTTTCGAATCGGACGAAAAACTGATAGTGAATTGTAACGTTCAGGGCCACCTAATGACGATGGATCACTCAAATTGCGTCCCGATTCAATACATCGTCCTCCAGCCGACTTGACTCCATGGGTCTATTGCTGCCTCGGGCACCTTATGGCCGTTCTGCTGTGAGTCTAGATTATCGAATGGGACGAAAAACTGATAGTGAATTGTAACGTTCAGGGCCTCCTAACGACGACGGATCACTCAAATTGCGTCCCGATTCAATACATCGTCCTCCAGCAGACATGTCTCCACGGGTCGATTGCTGCCTCGGGCACCTAATGGCCGTTCTGCTGTGAGTCAAAGATTTTCGAATCGGACGAAAAACTGATAGTGAATTGTAACATTCAGGGCCACCTAATGACGATGGGCCACGCAAATTGCGTCCCGATTCAATACATCGTCCTCCAGCCGAGTTTACTCCATGGGTCTATTGCTGCCTCGGGCACCTTATGGCCGTTCTGCTGTGAATCTAGATTATCGAATGGGACGAAAGACTGATAGTGAATTGTAACGTTCAGGGCCACCTAATGACGATGGATCACTCTAATTGCGTCCCGATTCAATACATCGTCCCCAGCCGACTTGTCTCCATGGGTCTATTGCTGCTTCGGGCACCTTATGGCCGTTCTGCTGTGAGTCTAGATGTCGAATGGGACGAAAAACTGATAGTGAATTGTAACTTTCAGGGCCACCTAATGACGATGGATCACTCAAATTGCGTCCTGATTCAATACATCGTCCTCCAACAGACTTGACTTCATGGGTCTATTGCTGCCTCGGGCACCTTATGGCCGTTCTGCTGTGAGTCAAAGATTTTCGAATCGGACGAAAAACTGATAGTGAATTGTAACGTTCAGGGCCACCTAATGACGATGGATCACTCAAACTGCGTCCCGATTCAATACATCGTCCTCCAGCCGACTTGTCTCCATGGGTCTATTGCTGCCTCGGGCACCTTATGGCCGTTCTGCTGTGAGTCTAGATTATCGAATGGGACAAAAAACTGATAGTCAATTGTAACGTTCAGGGCTTCCTAATGACGATGGATCACTCAAATTGCGTCCCGATTCAATACATCGTCCTCCAGCAGACTTGTCTCCATGGGTCGATTGCTGCCTCGGGCACCTAATGGCCGTTCTGCTGTGAGTCAAAGATTTTCGAATCGGACGAAAAACTGATAGTGAATTGTAACATTCAGGGCCACCTAATGACGATGGACCACGCAAATTGCGTCCCCATTCAATACATCGTCCTCCAGCCGAGTTGACTCCATGGGTCTATTGCTGCCTCGGGCACCTTATGGCCGTTCTGCTGTGAATCTAGATTATCGAATGGGACGAAAAACTGATAGTGAATTGTAACGATCAGGGCCACCTAATGACGATGGATCACTCAAATTGCGTCCCGATTCAATACATCGTCCCCAGCCGACTTGACTCCATGGGACTATTGCTGCCTCGGGCACCTTATGGCCGTTCTGCTGTGAGTCTAGATTATCGAATGGGATGAAAAACTGATAATGAATTGTAACGTTCAGGGCCACCTAATGACGATGGATCACTCAAATTACGTCCCCATCAATACATCGTCCTCCAGCAGACTTGTCTCCATGGGTCTATTGCTGCCTCGGGCACCTTATGGCAGGCCTCCTGTGACTCAAAGATTTTCGAATCGGACGAAAAACTGATAGAGAATTGTAACGTTCAGGGCCTCCTAATGACGATGGAACACTCAAATTGCGTCCCGATTCAATACATCGTCCTCCAGCAGACTTGTCTCCATGCGACTATTGCTGCTTCGGGCACCTTATGGCCGATCTGCTGTGAGTCAAAGATTTTCGAATCGGACGAAAAACTGATAGTGAATTGTAACATTCAGGGCCACCTAATGACGATGGACCACGCAAATTGCGTCCCGATTCAATACATCGTCCTCCAGCCGAGTTGACTCCATTGGTCTATTGCTGCCTCGGGCACCTTATGGCCGTTCCGCTGTGAATCTAGATTATCGAATGGGACGAAAAACTGATAGTGAATTGAAACGTTCAGGGCCACCTAATGACGATGGATCACTCAAATTGCGTCCCGATTCAATACATCGTCCCCAGGCGACTTGTCTCCATGGGTCTATTGCTGCCTCGGGCACCTTATGGCCGTTCTGCTGGGAGTCTAGATTATCGAATGGGACGAAAAACTGATAGTGAATTGTAACGTTCAGGGCCACCTAATGACGCTGGATCACTCAAATTGCGTCCTGATTCAATACATCGTCCTCCAGCAGACTTGACTTCATGGGTCTATTGCTGCCTCGGGCACCTTATGGCCGTTCTGCTGTGAGTCAAAGATTTTCGAATCGGACGAAAAACTGATAGTGAATTGAAACGTTCAGGGCCTCCTAATGACGATAGAACACTCAAATTGCGTCCCGATTCAATACATCGTCCTCCAGCAGACTTGTCTCCATGGGTCTATTGCTGCCTCGGGAACCTTATGGCCGTTCTGCTGTGAGTCAAAGATTTTCGAATCGGACGAAAAACTGATAGTGAATTGTAACATTCAGGGCCACCTAATGACGATGGACCACACAAATTGCGTCCCGATTCAGTACATCAATCTCCAGCCGACCTGACTCCATGGGTCTATTGCTGCCTCAGGCACCTTATGGCGGTTCTGCTGTGAGTCTAGATTATCGAATGGGACGAAAAACTGATAGTGAATTGTAACGTTCAAGGCCACCTAATGACGATGGATCACTCAAATTGCGTCCCGAATGAATATATCGTCCTCCAGCAGACATGTTTCCATGGGTCTATTGTTGCCGCAGGCACCTTATGGCCGTTCTGCTGTGAGTCAAAGATTTTCGAATGGGACGAAAAACTGATAGTGAATTGTAACTTTCAGGGCAACCTAATGACGATGGATCACTCAAATTGCGTCCCGATTCAATACATCGTCCTCCAGCCGACCTGACTCCATGGGTCTATAGCTGCCTCGGGCACCTTATGGTCGTTCTGCTGTGAGTCAAAGATTTTCGAATCGGACGAAAAACTGATAGTGAATTGTAACGTTCAGGGCCTTCTAATGACGATGGATCACTCAAATTGCGTCCCGATTCAATACATCGTCCTCCAGCAGACTTGTCTCCATGCGTCTATTGCTGCCTCGGGCACCTAATGGCCGTTCTGCTGTGAGTCAAAGATTTTCGAATCGGACGAAAAACTGATAGTGAATTGTAACGTTCAGGGCCTCCTAATGACGATGGAACACTCAAATTTTGTCCCGATTCAATACATCGTCCTCCAACCGACTTGTCTAAATGGGTCTATTGGTGCCTCGGGCACCTTATGGCAGGCCTGCTGTGACTCAAAGATTTTCGAATCGGACGAAAAACTGATAGTGAATTGTAACGTTCAGGGCCTTCTAATGACGATGGATCACTCAAATTGCGTCCCGATTCAATACATCGTCCTCCAGCAGACTTGTCTCCATGCGTCTACTGCTGCCTCGGGCACCTAATGGCCGTTCTGCTGTGAGTCAAAGATTTTCGAATCGGACGAAAAACTGATAGTGAACTGTAACATTCAAGGCCACCTAATGACGATGGACCACGCAAATTGCGTCCCGATTCAATACATCGTCCTCCAGCCGAGTTGACTCCATGGGTCTATTGCTGCCTCGGGCACCTTATGGGCGTTCTGCTGTGAATCTAGATTATCGAATTGGACGAAAAACTGATAGTGAATTGTAACTTTCAGGGCCACCTAATGACGATGGATCACTCAAATTGCGTCCCGATTCAATACATCGTCCCCAGCCGACTTGTCTCCATGGGTCTATTGCTGCCTCGGGCACCTTATGGCCCATCTGCTGTGAGTCTAGATTATCGAATGGGACGAAAAACTGATAGTGAATTGTAACGTTCAGGGCCACCTAATGACGATGGATCACTCAAATTGCGTCCTGATTCAATACATCGTCCTCCAGAAGACTCGACTTCATGGGTCTATTGCTGCCTCGGGCACCTTATGGACGTTCTGCAGTGAGTCTAGATTATCGATTGGGACAAAAAACTGATAGTGAATTGTAACGTTCAGGGCCTCCTAATGACGATGGATCACTCAAATTGCGTCCCGATTCAATACATCGTCCTCCAGCAGACCTGTCTCCATGGGTCTATTGCTGCCTCGGGCACCTTATGGCCGTTCTGCTGTGAGTCTAGATTATCGAATGGGACGAAAAACTGATAGTGAATTGTAACGTTCAGGGCCTCCTAATGACGATGGATCACTCAAATTGCGTCCCGATTCAATACATCGTCCCCAGCCGACTTGTCTCCATGGGTCTATTGCTGCCTCGGGCACCTTATGGCCGTTCTGCTGTGAGTCTAGATTATCGAATGGGACGAAAAACTGATAGTGAATTGTAACGTTCAGGGCCACCTAATGACGATCGACCACACAAATTGCGTCCCGATTCAGTACATCATCCTCCGGCCGACCTGACTCCATGGGTCTATTGCTGCCTCAGGCACCTTATGGCCGTTCTGCTGTGAGTCTAGATTATCGAATGGGACGAAATACTGATAGTGAATTGTAACGTTCAGGGCTACCTAATGACGATGGATCACTCAAATTGCGTCCCGATTGAATATATCGTCCTCCAGCAGACTTGTTTCCATGGGTCTATTGTTGCCTCGGGCACCTTATGGCCGTTCTGCTGTGAGTCAAAGATTTTCGAATCGGACGAAAAACTCATAGTGAATTGTAACATTCAGGGCCACCTAATGACGATGGACCACGCAAATTGCGTCCCGATTCAATACATCGTCCTCCAGCCGAGTTGACTCCATGGGTCTATTGCTGCCTCGGGCACCTTATGGCCGTTCTGCTGTGAATCTAGATTATCGAATGGGACGAAAAACTGATAGTGAATTGTAACGATCAAGGCCACCTAATGACGATGGATCACTCAAATTGCGTCCCGATTCAATACATCGTCCCCAGCCGACTTGACTCCATGGGACTATTGCTGCCTCGGGCACCTTATGGCCGTTCTGCTGTGAGTCTAGATTATCGAATGGGATGAAAAACTGATAATGAATTGTAACGTTCAGGGCCACCTAATGACGATGGATCACTCAAATTACGTCCCCATCAATACATCGTCCTCCAGCAGACTTGTCTCCATGGGTCTATTGCTGCCTCGGGCACCTAATGGCAGGCCTCCTGTGACTCAAAGATTTTCGAATCGGACGAAAAACTGATAGAGAATTGTAACGTTCAGGGCCTCCTAATGACGATGGAACACTCAAATTGCGTCCCGATTCAATACATCGTCCTCCAGCAGACTTGTCTCCATGCGTCTATTGCTGCTTCGGGCACCTTATGGCCGATCTGCTGTGAGTCAAAGATTTTCGAATCGGACGAAAAACTGATAGTGAATTGTAACATTCAGGGCCACCTAATGACGATGGACCACGCAAATTGCGTCCCGATTCAATACATCGTCCTCCAGCCGAGTTGACTCCATTGGTCTATTGCTGCCTCGGGCACCTTATGGCCGTTCCGCTGTGAATCTAGATTATCGAATGGGACGAAAAACTGATAGTGAATTGAAACGTTCAGGGCCACCTAATGACGATGGATCACTCAAATTGCGTCCCGATTCAATACATCGTCCCCAGGCGACTTGTCTCCATGGGTCTATTGCTGCCTCGGGCACCTTATGGCCGTTCTGCTGGGAGTCTAGATTATCGAATGGGACGAAAAACTGATAGTGAATTGTAACGTTCAGGGCCACCTAATGACGCTGGATCACTCAAATTGCGTCCTGATTCAATACATCGTCCTCCAGCAGACTTGACTTCATGGGTCTATTGCTGCCTCGGGCACCTTATGGCCGTTCTGCTGTGAGTCAAAGATTTTCGAATCGGACGAAAAACTGATAGTGAATTGAAACGTTCAGGGCCTCCTAATGACGATAGAACACTCAAATTGCGTCCCGATTCAATACATCGTCCTCCAGCAGACTTGTCTCCATGGGTCTATTGCTGCCTCGGGAACCTTATGGCCGTTCTGCTGTGAGTCAAAGATTTTCGAATCGGACGAAAAACTGATAGTGAATTGTAACATTCAGGGCCACCTAATGACGATGGACCACACAAATTGCGTCCCGATTCAGTACATCAATCTCCAGCCGACCTGACTCCATGGGTCTATTGCTGCCTCAGGCACCTTATGGCCGTTCTGCTGTGAGTCTAGATTATCGAATGGGACGAAAAACTGATAGTGAATTGTAACGTTCAGGGCCACCTAATGACGATGGATCACTCAAATTGCGTCCCGAATGAATATATCGTCCTCCAGCAGACATGTTTCCATGGGTCTATTGTTGCCGCAGGCACCTTATGGCCGTTCTGCTGTGAGTCAAAGATTTTCGAATGGGACGAAAAACTGATAGTGAATTGTAACTTTCAGGGCAACCTAATGACGATGGATCACTCAAATTGCGTCCCGATTCAATACATCGTCCTCCAGCCGACCTGACTCCATGGGTCTATAGCTGCCTCGGGCACCTTATGGTCGTTCTGCTGTGAGTCAAAGATTTTCCGATCGGACGAAAAACTGATAGTGAATTGTAACGTTCAGGGCCACCTAATGACGATGGATCACTCAAATTGCGTCCCGATTCAATACATTGTCCTCCAGGAGACTGTCTCCATGGGTCTATTGCAGCCTCGGGCACCTTATGGCCGTTCAGCTGTGACTCAAAGATTTTCGAATCGGACGAAAAACTGATAGTGAATTGTAACGTTCAGGGCCTCCTAATGACGATGGAACACTCAAATTTCGTCCCGATTCAATACATCGTCCTCCAACCGACTTGTCTAAATGGGTCTATTGCTGCCTCGGGCACCTTATGGCAGGCCTGCTGTGACTCAAAGATTTTCGAATCGGACGAAAAACTGATAGTGAACTGTAACATTCAAGGCCACCTAATGACGATGGACCACGCAAATTGCGTCCCGATTCAATACATCGTCCTCCAGCCGAGTTGACTCCATGGGTCTATTGCTGCCTCGGGCACCTTATGGGCGTTCTGCTGTGAATCTAGATTATCGAATTGGACGAAAAACTGATAGTGAATTGTAACTTTCAGGGCCACCTAATGACGATGGATCACTCAAATTGCGTCCCGATTCAATACATCGTCCCCAGCCGACTTGTCTCCATGGGTCTATTGCTGCCTCTGGCACCTTATGGCCAATCTGCTGTGAGTCTAGATTATCGAATGGGACGAAAAACTGATAGTGAATTGTAACGTTCAGGGCCACCTAATGACGATGGATCACTCAAATTGCGTCCTGATTCAATACATCGTCCTCCAGAAGACTTGACTTCATGGGTCTATTGCTGCCTCGGGCACCTTATGGACGTTCTGCAGTGAGTCTAGATTATCGATTGGGACAAAAAACTGATAGTGAATTGTAACGTTCAGGGCCTCCTAATGACGATGGATCACTCAAATTGCGTCCCGATTCAATACATCGTCCTCCAGCAGACCTGTCTCCATGGGTCTATTGCTGCCTCGGGCACCTTATGGCCGTTCTGCTGTGAGTCTAGATTATCGAATGGGACGAAAAACTGATAGTGAATTGTAACGTTCAGGGCCTCCTAATGACGATGGATCACTCAAATTGCGTCCCGATTCAATACATCGTCCCCAGCCGACTTGTCTCCATGGGTCTATTGCTGCCTCGGGCACCTTATGGCCGTTCTGCTGTGAGTCTAGATTATCGAATGGGACGAAAAACTGATAGTGAATTGTAACGTTCAGGGCCACCTAATGACGATCGACCACACAAATTGCGTCCCGATTCAGTACATCATCCTCCGGCCGACCTGACTCCATGGGTCTATTGCTGCCTCAGGCACCTTATGGCCGTTCTGCTGTGAGTCTAGATTATCGAATGGGACGAAATACTGATAGTGAATTGTAACGTTCAGGGCCACCTAATGACGATGGATCACTCAAATTGCGTCCCGATTGAATATATCGTCCTCCAGCAGACTTGTTTCCATGGGTCTATTGTTGCCTCGGGCACCTTATGGCCGTTCTGCTGTGAGTCAAAGATTTTCGAATCGGACGAAAAACTGATAGTGAATTGTAACTTTCAGGGCCACCTAATGACGATGGATCACTCAAATTGCGTCCCGATTAAATACATCGTCCTCCTGCCGACTTGTCTCCATGGGTCTATTGCTGCCTCGGGCACCTTATGGCCGTTCTGCTGTGAGTCAAAGATTTTCGAATCGGACGAAAAACTGATAGTGAATTGTAACGTTCAGGGCCTCCTAATGATGATGGAACACTAAAATTGCGTCCCGATTCAATACATCGTCCTCCAGCAGACTTGTCTTCATGGGTCTATTGCTGCCTCGGGCACCTTATGGCCGTTCTGTTGTGAGTCTAGATTATCGAATGGGACGAAAAACTGATAGTGAATTGTAACGTACAGGGCCTCCTAATGACGATGGATCACTCAAATTGCGTCCCAATTCAATACATCGTATTCCAGCCGACTTGACTCCATGGGTCTATTGCTGCCTCGGCACCTTATGGCCGTTCTGCTGTGAGTCTAGATTATCGAATGGGACGAAAAACTGATAGTGAATTGTAACGTTCAGGGCCTCCTAATAACGATGGATCACTCAAATTGCGTCCCGATTCAATACATCGTCCTCCAGCAGACTTGTCTCCATGGGTCTATTGCTGCCTCGGGCACCTTATGGCCGTTCTGCTGTGAGTCTAGATTATCGAATGGGACAAAAAACTGATAGTGAATTGTAACGTTCAGGGCCTCCTAATGACGATGGATCACTCAAATTTCGTCCCGATTCAATACATCGTCCTCCAACCGACTTGTCTAAATGGGTCTATTGCTGCCTCGGGCACCTTATGGCAGGCCTGCTGTGACTCAAAGATTTTCGAATCGGACGAAAAACTGATAGTGAACTGTAACATTCAAGGCCACCTAATGACGATGGACCACGCAAATTGCGTCCCGATTCAATACATCGTCCTCCAGCCGAGTTGACTCCATGGGTCTATTGCTGCCTCGGGCACCTTATGGGCGTTCTGCTGTGAATCTAGATTATCGAATTGGACGAAAAACTGATAGTGAATTGTAACTTTCAGGGCCACCTAATGACGATGGATCACTCAAATTGCGTCCCGATTCAATACATCGTCCCCAGCCGACTTGTCTCCATGGGTCTATTGCTGCCTCTGGCACCTTATGGCCAATCTGCTGTGAGTCTAGATTATCGAATGGGACGAAAAACTGATAGTGAATTGTAACGTTCAGGGCCACCTAATGACGATGGATCACTCAAATTGCGTCCTGATTCAATACATCGTCCTCCAGAAGACTTGACTTCATGGGTCTATTGCTGCCTCGGGCACCTTATGGACGTTCTGCAGTGAGTCTAGATTATCGATTGGGACAAAAAACTGATAGTGAATTGTAACGTTCAGGGCCTCCTAATGACGATGGATCACTCAAATTGCGTCCCGATTCAATACATCGTCCTCCAGCAGACCTGTCTCCATGGGTCTATTGCTGCCTCGGGCACCTTATGGCCGTTCTGCTGTGAGTCTAGATTATCGAATGGGACGAAAAACTGATAGTGAATTGTAACGTTCAGGGCCTCCTAATGACGATGGATCACTCAAATTGCGTCCCGATTCAATACATCGTCCCCAGCCGACTTGTCTCCATGGGTCTATTGCTGCCTCGGGCACCTTATGGCCGTTCTGCTGTGAGTCTAGATTATCGAATGGGACGAAAAACTGATAGTGAATTGTAACGTTCAGGGCCACCTAATGACGATCGACCACACAAATTGCGTCCCGATTCAGTACATCATCCTCCGGCCGACCTGACTCCATGGGTCTATTGCTGCCTCAGGCACCTTATGGCCGTTCTGCTGTGAGTCTAGATTATCGAATGGGACGAAATACTGATAGTGAATTGTAACGTTCAGGGCCACCTAATGACGATGGATCACTCAAATTGCGTCCCGATTGAATATATCGTCCTCCAGCAGACTTGTTTCCATGGGTCTATTGTTGCCTCGGGCACCTTATGGCCGTTCTGCTGTGAGTCAAAGATTTTCGAATCGGACGAAAAACTGATAGTGAATTGTAACTTTCAGGGCCACCTAATGACGATGGATCACTCAAATTGCGTCCCGATTAAATACATCGTCCTCCTGCCGACTTGTCTCCATGGGTCTATTGCTGCCTCGGGCACCTTATGGCCGTTCTGCTGTGAGTCAAAGATTTTCGAATCGGACGAAAAACTGATAGTGAATTGTAACGTTCAGGGCCTCCTAATGATGATGGAACACTAAAATTGCGTCCCGATTCAATACATCGTCCTCCAGCAGACTTGTCTTCATGGGTCTATTGCTGCCTCGGGCACCTTATGGCCGTTCTGTTGTGAGTCTAGATTATCGAATGGGACGAAAAACTGATAGTGAATTGTAACGTACAGGGCCTCCTAATGACGATGGATCACTCAAATTGCGTCCCAATTCAATACATCGTATTCCAGCCGACTTGACTCCATGGGTCTATTGCTGCCTCGGGCACCTTATGGCCGTTCTGCTGTGAGTCTAGATTATCGAATGGGACGAAAAACTGATAGTGAATTGTAACGTTCAGGGCCTCCTAATAACGATGGATCACTCAAATTGCGTCCCGATTCAATACATCGTCCTCCAGCAGACTTGTCTCCATGGGTCTATTGCTGCCTCGGGCACCTTATGGCCGTTCTGCTGTGAGTCTAGATTATCGAATGGGACAAAAAACTGATAGTGAATTGTAACGTTCAGGGCCTCCTAATGACGATGGATCACTCAAATTGCGTCCCGATTCAATACATCGTCCCCAGCAGACTTGTCTCCATGGGTCGATTGCTGCCTCGGGCACCTAATGGCCGTTCTGCTGTGAGTCAAAGATTTTCGAATCGGACGAAAAACTGATAGTGAACTGTAACATTCAAGGCCACCTAATGACGATGGACCACGCAAATTGCGTCCCGATTCAATACATCGTCCTCCAGCCGAGTTGACTCCATGGGTCTATTGCTGCCTCGGGCACCTTATGGGCGTTCTGCTGTGAATCTAGATTATCGAATTGGACGAAAAACTGATAGTGAATTGTAACTTTCAGGGCCACCTAATGACGATGGATCACTCAAATTGCGTCCCGATTCAATACATCGTCCCCAGCCGACTTCTCTCCATGGGTCTATTGCTGCCTCGGGCACCATATGGCCCATCTGCTGTGAGTCTAGATTATCGAATGGGACGAAAAACTGATAGTGAATTGTAACGTTCAGGGCCACCTAATGACGATGGATCACTCAAATTGCGTCCTGATTCAATACATCGTCCTCCAGAAGACTTGACTTCATGGGTCTATTGCTGCCTCGGGCACCTTATGGACGTTCTGCAGTGAGTCTAGATTATCGATTGGGACAAAAAACTGATAGTGAATTGTAACGTTCAGGGCCTCCTAATGACGATGGATCACTCAAATTGCGTCCCGATTCAATACATCGTCCTCCAGCAGACCTGTCTCCATGGGTCTATTGCTGCCTCGGGCACCTTATGGCCGTTCTGCTGTGAGTCTAGATTATCGAATGGGACGAAAAACTGATAGTGAATTGTAACGTTCAGGGCCTCCTAATGACGATGGATCACTCAAATTGCGTCCCGATTCAATACATCGTCCCCAGCCGACTTGTCTCCATGGGTCTATTGCTGCCTCGGGCACCTTATGGCCGTTCTGCTGTGAGTCTAGATTATCGAATGGGACGAAAAACTGATAGTGAATTGTAACGTTCAGGGCCACCTAATGACGATGGATCACTCAAATTGCGTCCTGATTCAATACATCGTCCTCCAGCAGACTTGACTTCATGGGTCTATTGCTGCCTCGGGCACCTTATGGCCGTTCTGCTGTGAGTCAAAGATTTTCGAATCGGACGAAAAACTGATAGTGAATTGGAACGTTCAGGGCCTCCTAATGACGATGGAACACTCAAATTGCGTCCCGATTCAATACATCGTCCTCCAGCAGACTTGTCTCCATGGGTCTATTGCTCCCTTGGGCACCTTATGGCCGTTCAGCTGTGAGTCAAAGATTTTCGAATCGGACGAAAAACTGATAGTGAATTGTAACATTCAGGGCCACCTAATGACGATGGACCACACAAATTGCGTCCCGATTCAGTACATCATCCTCCGGCCGACCTGACTCCATGGGTCTATTGCTGCCTCAGGCACCTTATGGGCGTTCTGCTGTGAATCTAGATTATCGAATTGGACGAAAAACTGATAGTGAATTGTAACGTTCAGGGCCTCCTAATGATGATGGAACACTAAAATTGCGTCCCGATTCAATACATCGTCCTCCAGCAGACTTGTCTTCATGGGTCTATTGCTGCCTCGGGCACCTTATGGCCGTTCTGTTGTGAGTCTAGATTATCGAATGGGACGAAAAACTGATAGTGAATTGTAACGTACAGGGCCTCCTAATGACGATGGATCACTCAAATTGCGTCCCAATTCAATACATCGTATTCCAGCCGACTTGACTCCATGGGTCTATTGCTGCCTCGGGCACCTTATGGCCGTTCTGCTGTGAGTCTAGATTATCGAATGGGACGAAAAACTGATAGTGAATTGTAACGTTCAGGGCCTCCTAATAACGATGGATCACTCAAATTGCGTCCCGATTCAATACATCGTCCTCCAGCAGACTTGTCTCCATGGGTCTATTGCTGCCTCGGGAACCTTATGGCCGTTCTGCTGTGAGTCAAAGATTTTCGAATCGGACGAAAAACTGATAGTGAATTGAAACATTCAGGGCCACCTAATGACGATGGACCACACAAATTGCGTCCCGATTCAGTACATCAATCTCCAGCCGACCTGACTCCATGGGTCTATTGCTGCCTCAGGCACCTTATGGCCGTTCTGCTGTGAGTCTAGATTATCGAATGGGACGAAAAACTGATAGTGAATTGTAACGTTCAAGGCCACCTAATGACGATGGATCACTCAAATTGCGTCCCGAATGAATATATCGTCCTCCAGCAGACATGTTTCCATGGGTCTATTGTTGCCGCGGGCACCTTATGGCCGTTCTGCTGTGAGTCAAAGATTTTCGAATGGGACGAAAAACTGATAGTGAATTGTAACTTTCAGGGCAACCTAATGACGATGGATCACTCAAATTGCGTCCCGATTCAATACATCGTCCTCCAGCCGACCTGACTCCATGGGTCTATAGCTGCCTCGGGCACCTTATGGTCGTTCTGCTGTGAGTCAAAGATTTTCGAATCGGACGAAAAACTGATAGTGAATTGTAACGTTCAGGGCCACCTAATGACGATGGATCACTCAAATTGCGTCCCGATTCAATACATTGTCCTCCAGCAGACTGTCTCCATGGGTCTATTGCAGCCTCGGGCACCTTATGGCCGTTCAGCTGTGACTCAAAGATTTTCGAATCGGACGAAAAACTGATAGTGAATTGTAACGTTCAGGGCCTCCTAATGACGATGGAACACTCAAATTTCGTCCCGATTCAATACATCGTCCTCCAACCGACTTGACTAAATGGGTCTATTGCTGCCTCGGGCACCTTATGGCCGTTCTGCTGTGAGTCAAAGATTTTCGAATCGGACGAAAAACTGATAGTGAATTGTAACTTTCAGGGCCACCTAATGACGATGGATCACTCAAATTGCGTCCCGATTCAATACATCGTCCGCCAGCCGACTTGACTCCATGGGTCTATTGCTGCCTCGGGCACCTTATGGCCGTTCTGCTGTGAGTCTAGATTATCGAATGGAACAAAAAACTGATAGTGAATTGTAACGTTCAGGGCCTCCTAATGACGATGGATCACTCAAATTGCGTCCCGATTCAATACATCGTCCCCAGCAGACTTGTCTCCATGGGTCGATTGCTGCCTCGGGCACCTAATGGCCGTTCTGATGTGAGTCAAAGATTTTCGAATCGGACGAAAAACTGATAGTGAACTGTAACATTCAAGGCCACCTAATGACGATGGACCACGCAAATTGCGTCCCGATTCAATACATCGTCCTCCAGCCGAGTTGACTCCATGGGTCTATTGCTGCCTCGGGCACCTTATGGGCGTT
Source organism: Schistocerca cancellata (assembly GCF_023864275.1). Taxonomy (NCBI): domain Eukaryota; kingdom Metazoa; phylum Arthropoda; class Insecta; order Orthoptera; family Acrididae; genus Schistocerca; species Schistocerca cancellata. Next base: position 3,023,870 of record NC_064627.1, read on the forward strand.
CTGCTGTGAATCTAGATTATCGAATTGGACGAAAAACTGATAGCGAATTGTAACTTTCAGGGCCACCTAATGACGATGGATCACTCAAATTGCGTCCCGATTCAATACATCGTCCCCAGCCGACTTGTCTCCATGGGTCTATTGCTGCCTCGGGCACCTTATGGCCCATCTGCTGTGAGTCTAGATTATCGAATGGAACGAAAAACTGATAGTGAATTGTAACGTTCAGGGCCACCTAATGACGATGGATCACTCAAATTGCGTCCTGATTCAATACATCGTCCTCCAGAAGACTTGACTTCATGGGTCTATTGCTGCCTCGGGCACCTTATGGACGTTCTGCAGTGAGTCTAGATTATCGATTGGGACAAAAAACTGATAGTGAATTGTAACGTTCAGGGCCTCCTAATGACGATGGATCACTCAAATTGCGTCCCGATTCAATACATCGTCCTCCAGCAGACCTGTCTCCATGGGTCTATTGCTGCCTCGGGCACCTTATGGCCGTTCTGCTGTGAGTCTAGATTATCGAATGGGACGAAAAACTGATAGTGAATTGTAACGTTCAGGGCCTCCTAATGACGATGGATCACTCAAATTGCGTCCCGATTCAATACATCGTCCCCAGCCGACTTGTCTCCATGGGTCTATTGCTGCCTCGGGCACCTTATGGCCGTTCTGCTGTGAGTCTAGATTATCGAATGGGACGAAAAACTGATAGTGAATTGTAACGTTCAGGGCCACCTAATGACGATGGATCACTCAAATTGCGTCCTGATTCAATACATCGTCCTCCAGCAGACTTGACTTCATGGGTCTATTGCTGCCTCGGGCACCTTATGGCCGTTCTGCTGTGAGTCAAAGATTTTCGAATCGGACGAAAAACTGATAGTGAATTGGAACGTTCAGGGCCTCCTAATGACGATGGAACACTCAAATTGCGTCCCGATTCAATACATCGTCCTCCAGCCGACTTGTCTCCATGGGTCTATTGCTGCCTCGGGCACCTTATGGCCGTTCTGCTGTGAGTCAAAGACTTTCGAATCGGACGAAAAACTGATAGTGAATTGTAACATTCAGGGCCACCTAATGACGATGGACCACACAAATTGCGTCCCGATTCAGTACATCATCCTCCGGCCGACCTGACTCCATGGGTCTATTGCTGCCTCAGGCACCTTATGGCCGTTCTGCTGTGAGTCTAGATTATCGAATGGGACGAAATACTGATAGTGAATTGTAACGTTCAGGGCCACCTAATGACGATGGATCACTCAAATTGCGTCCCGATTGAATATATCGTCCTCCAGCAGACTTGTTTCCATGGGTCTATTGTTGCCTCGGGCACCTTATGGCCGTTCTGCTGTGAGTCAAAGATTTTCGAATCGGACGAAAAACTGATAGTGAATTGTAACGTCCAGGGCCTCCTAATGACGATGGAACACTCAAATTGCGTCCCGATTCAATACATCGTCCTCCAGCCGACTTGTCTCCATGGGTCTATTGCTGCCTCGGGCACCTTATGGCCGTTCTGCTGTGAGTCAAAGATTTTCGAATCGGACGAAAAACTGATAGTGAATTGTAACTTTCAGGGCCACCTAATGACGATGGATCACTCAAATTGCGTCCCGATTAAATACATCGTCCTCCTGCCGACTTGTCTCCATGGGTCTATTGCTGCCTCGGGCACCTTATGGCCGTTCTGCTGTGAGTCAAAGATTTTCGAATCGGACGAAAAACTGATAGTGAATTGTAACGTTCAGGGCCTCCTAATGATGATGGAACACTAAAATTGCGTCCCGATTCAATACATCGTCCTCCAGCAGACTTGTCTTCATGGGTCTATTGCTGCCTCGGGCACCTTATGGCCGTTCTGTTGTGAGTCTAGATTATCGAATGGGACGAAAAACTGATAGTGAATTGTAACGTACAGGGCCTCCTAATGACGATGGATCACTCAAATTGCGTCCCAATTCAATACATCGTATTCCAGCCGACTTGACTCCATGGGTCTATTGCTGCCTCGGGCACCTTATGGCCGTTCTGCTGTGAGTCTAGATTATCGAATGGGACGAAAAACTGATAGTGAATTGTAACGTTCAGGGCCTCCTAATAACGATGGATCACTCAAATTGCGTCCCGATTCAATACATCGTCCTCCAGCAGACTTGTCTCCATGGGTCTATTGCTGCCTCGGGCACCTTATGGCCGTTCTGCTGTGAGTCAAAGATTTTCGAATCGGACGAAAAACTGATAGTGAATTGAAACGTTCAGGGCCTCCTAATGACGATAGAACACTCAAATTGCGTCCCGATTCAATACATCGTCCTCCAGCAGACTTGTCTCCATGGGTCTATTGCTGCCTCGGGAACCTTATGGCCGTTCTGCTGTGAGTCAAAGATTTTCGAATCGGACGAAAAACTGATAGTGAATTGTAACATTCAGGGCCACCTAATGACGATGGACCACACAAATTGCGTCCCGATTCAGTACATCAATCTCCAGCCGACCTGACTCCATGGGTCTATTGCTGCCTCAGGCACCTTATGGCCGTTCTGCTGTGAGTCTAGATTATCGAATGGGACGAAAAACTGATAGTGAATTGTAACGTTCAAGGCCACCTAATGACGATGGATCACTCAAATTGCGTCCCGAATGAATATATCGTCGTCCAGCAGAAATGTTTCCATGGGTCTATTGTTGCCGCGGGCACCTTATGGCCGTTCTGCTGTGAGTCAAAGATTTTCGAATGGGACGAAAAACTGATAGTGAATTGTAACTTTCAGGGCAACCTAATGACGATGGATCACTCAAATTGCGTCCCAATTCAATACATCGTATTCCAGCCGACTTGACTCCATGGGTCTATTGCTGCCTCGGGCACCTTATGGCCGTTCTGCTGTGAGTCTAGATTATCGAATGGGACGAAAAACTGATAGTGAATTGTAACGTTCAGGGCCTCCTAATAACGATGGATCACTCAAATTGCGTCCCGATTCAATACATCGTCCTCCAGCAGACTTGTCTCCATGGGTCTATTGCTGCCTCGGGAACCTTATGGCCGTTCTGCTGTGAGTCAAAGATTTTCGAATCGGACGAAAAACTGATAGTGAATTGAAACATTCAGGGCCACCTAATGACGATGGACCACACAAATTGCGTCCCGATTCAGTACATCAATCTCCAGCCGACCTGACTCCATGGGTCTATTGCTGCCTCAGGCACCTTATGGCCGTTCTGCTGTGAGTCTAGATTATCGAATGGGACGAAAAACTGATAGTGAATTGTAACGTTCAAGGCCACCTAATGACGATGGATCACTCAAATTGCGTCCCGAATGAATATATCGTCCTCCAGCAGACATGTTTCCATGGGTCTATTGTTGCCGCGGGCACCTTATGGCCGTTCTGCTGTGAGTCAAAGATTTTCGAATGGGACGAAAAACTGATAGTGAATTGTAACTTTCAGGGCAACCTAATGACGATGGATCACTCAAATTGCGTCCCGATTGAATATATCGTCCTCCAGCAGACTTGTTTCCATGGGTCTATTGTTGCCTCGGGCACCTTATGGCCGTTCTGCTGTGAGTCAAAGATTTTCGAATCGGACGAAAAACTGAAAGTGAATTGTAACGTTCAGGGCCTCCTAATGATGATGGAACACTAAAATTGCGTCCCGATTCAATACATCGTCCTCCAGCAGACTTGTCTTCATGGGTCTATTGCTGCCTCGGGCACCTTATGGCCGTTCTGTTGTGAGTCTAGATTATCGAATGGGACGAAAAACTGATAGTGAATTGTAACGTACAGGGCCTCCTAATGACGATGGATCACTCAAATTGCGTCCCAATTCAATACATCGTATTCCAGCCGACTTGACTCCATGGGTCTATTGCTGCCTCGGGCACCTTATGGCCGTTCTGCTGTGAGTCTAGATTATCGAATGGGACGAAAAACTGATAGTGAATTGTAACGTTCAGGGCCTCCTAATAACGATGGATCACTCAAATTGCGTCCCGATTCAATACATCGTCCTCCAGCAGACTTGTCTCCATGGGTCTATTGCTGCCTCGGGAACCTTATGGCCGTTCTGCTGTGAGTCAAAGATTTTCGAATCGGACGAAAAACTGATAGTGAATTGAAACATTCAGGGCCACCTAATGACGATGCACCACACAAATTGCGTCCCGATTCAGTACATCAATCTCCAGCCGACCTGACTCCATGGGTCTATTGCTGCCTCAGGCACCTTATGGCCGTTCTGCTGTGAGTCTAGATTATCGAATGGGACGAAAAACTGATAGTGAATTGTAACGTTCAAGGCCACCTAATGACGATGGATCACTCAAATTGCGTCCCGAATGAATATATCGTCCTCCAGCAGACATGTTTCCATGGGTCTATTGTTGCCGCGGGCACCTTATGGCCGTTCTGCTGTGAGTCAAAGATTTTCGAATGGGACGAAAAACTGATAGTGAATTGTAACTTTCAGGGCAACCTAATGACGATGGATCACTCAAATTGCGTCCCGATTCAATACATCGTCCTCCAGCCGACCTGACTCCATGGGTCTATAGCTGCATCGGGCACCTTATGGTCGTTCTGCTGTGAGTCAAAGATTTTCGAATCGGACGAAAAACTGATAGTGAATTGTAACGTTCAGGGCCACCTAATGACGATGGATCACTCAAATTGCGTCCCGATTCAATACATTGTCCTCCAGCAGACTGTCTCCATGGGTCTATTGCAGCCTCGGGCACCTTATGGCCGTTCAGCTGTGACTCAAAGATTTTCGAATCGGACGAAAAACTGATAGTGAATTGTAACGTTCAGGGCCTCCTAATGACGATGGAACACTCAAATTTCGTCCCGATTCAATACATCGTCCTCCAACCGACTTGTCTAAATGGGTCTATTGCTGCCTCGGGCACCTTATGGCCGTTCTGCTGTTAGTCAAAGATTTTCGAATCGGACGAAAAACTGATAGTGAATTGTAACTTTCAGGGCCACCTAATGACGATGGATCACTCAAATTGCGTCCCGATTCAATACATCGTCCGCCAGCCGACTTGACTCCATGGGTCTATTGCTGCCTCGGGCACCTTATGGCCGTTCTGCTGTGAGTCTAGATTATCGAATGGGACAAAAAACTGATAGTGAATTGTAACGTTCAGGGCCTCCTAATGACGATGGATCACTCAAATTGCGTCCCGATTCAATACATCGTCCCCAGCTGACTTGTCTCCATGGGTCGATTGCTGCCTCGGGCACCTAATGGCCGTTCTGATGTGAGTCAAAGATTTTCGAATCGGACGAAAAACTGATAGTGAACTGTAACATTCAAGGCCACCTAATGACGATGGACCACGCAAATTGCGTCCCGATTCAATACATCGTCCTCCAGCCGAGTTGACTCCATGGGTCTATTGCTGCCTCGGGCACCTTATGGGCGTTCTGCTGTGAATCTAGATTATCGAATTGGACGAAAAACTGATAGTGAATTGTAACTTTCAGGGCCACCTAATGACGATGGATCACTCAAATTGCGTCCCGATTCAATACATCGTCCCCAGCCGACTTGTCTCCATGGGTCTATTGCTGCCTCGGGCACCTTATGGCCCATCTGCTGTGAGTCTAGATTATCGAATGGGACGAAAAACTGATAGTGAATTGTAACGTTCAGGGCCACCTAATGACGATGGATCACTCAAATTGCGTCCTGATTCAATACATCGTCCTCCAGAAGACTTGACTTCATGGGTCTATTGCTGCCTCGGGCACCTTATGGACGTTCTGCAGTGAGTCTAGATTATCGATTGGGACAAAAAACTGATAGTGAATTGTAACGTTCAGGGCCTCCTAATGACGATGGATCACTCAAATTGCGTCCCGATTCAATACATCGTCCTCCAGCAGACCTGTCTCCATGGGTCTATTGCTGCCTCGGGCACCTTATGGCCGTTCTGCTGTGAGTCTAGATTATCGAATGGGACGAAAAACTGATAGTGAATTGTAACGTTCAGGGCCTCCTAATGACGATGGATCACTCAAATTGCGTCCCGATTCAATACATCGTCCCCAGCCGACTTGTCTCCATGGGTCTATTGCTGCCTCGGGCACCTTATGGCCGTTCTGCTGTGAGTCTAGATTATCGAATGGGACGAAAAACTGATAGTGAATTGTAACGTTCAGGGCCACCTAATGACGATGGATCACTCAAATTGCGTCCTGATTCAATACATCGTCCTCCAGCAGACTTGACTTCATGGGTCTATTGCTGCCTCGGGCACCTTATGGCCGTTCTGCTGTGAGTCAAAGATTTTCGAATCTTACGAAAAACTGATAGTGAATTGGAACGTTCAGGGCCTCCTAATGACGATGGAACACTCAAATTGCGTCCCGATTCAATACATCGTCCTCCAGCAGACTTGTCTCCATGGGTCTATTGCTCCCTTGGGCACCTTATGGCCGTTCAGCTGTGAGTCAAAGATTTTCGAATCGGACGAAAAACTGATAGTGAATTGTAACATTCAGGGCCACCTAATGACGATGGACCACACAAATTGCGTCCCGATTCAGTACATCATCCTCCGGCCGACCTGACTCCATGGGTCTATTGCTGCCTCAAGCACCTTATGGCCGTTCTGCTGTGAGTCTAGATTATCGAATGGGACGAAATACTGATAGTGAATTGTAACGTTCAGGGCCACCTAATGACGATGGATCACTCAAATTGCGTCCCGATTGAATATATCGTCCTCCAGCAGACTTGTTTCCATGGGTCTATTGTTGCCTCGGGCACCTTATGGCCGTTCTGCTGTGAGTCAAAGATTTTCGAATCGGACGAAAAACTGATAGTGAATTGTAACGTCCAGGGCCTCCTAATGACGATGGAACACTCAAATTGCGTCCCGATTCAATACATCGTCCTCCAGCCGACTTGTCTCCATGGGTCTATTGCTGCCTCGGGCACCTTATGGCCGTTCTGCTGTGAGTCAAAGATTTTCGAATCGGACGAAAAACTGATAGTGAATTGTAACTTTCAGGGCCACCTAATGACGATGGATCACTCAAATTGCGTCCCGATTAAATACATCGTCCTCCTGCCGACTTGTCTCCATGGGTCTATTGCTGCCTCGGGCACCTTATGGCCGTTCTGCTGTGAGTCAAAGATTTTCGAATCGGACGAAAAACTGATAGTGAATTGTAACGTTCAGGGCCTCCTAATGATGATGGAACACTAAAATTGCGTCCCGATTCAATACATCGTCCTCCAGCAGACTTGTCTTCATGGGTCTATTGCTGCCTCGGGCACCTTATGGCCGTTCTGTTGTGAGTCTAGATTATCGAATGGGACGAAAAACTGATAGTGAATTGTAACGTACAGGGCCTCCTAATGACGATGGATCACTCAAATTGCGTCCCAATTCAATACATCGTATTTCAGCCGACTTGACTCCATGGGTCTATTGCTGCCTCGGGCACCTTATGGCCGTTCTGCTGTGAGTCTAGATTATCGAATGGGACGAAAAACTGATAGTGAATTGTAACGTTCAGGGCCACCTAATGACGATGGATCACTCAAATTGCGTCCCGATTAAATACATCGTCCTCCTGCCGACTTGTCTCCATGGGTCTATTGCTGCCTCGGGCACCTTATGGCCGTTCTGCTGTGAGTCAAAGATTTTCGAATGGGACGAAAAACTGATAGTGAATTGTAACGTACAGGGCCTCCTAATGACGATGGATCACTCAAATTGCGTCCCAATTCAATACATCGTATTCCAGCCGACTTGACTCCATGGGTCTATTGCTGCCTCGGGCACCTTATGGCCGTTCTGCTGTGAGTCTAGATTATCGAATGGGACAAAAAACTGATAGTGAATTGTAACGTTCAGGGCCTCCTAATGACGATGGATCACTCAAATTGCGTCCCGATTCAATACATCGTCCCCAGCAGACTTGTCTCCATGGGTCGATTGCTGCCTCGGGCACCTAATGGCCGTTCTGATGTGAGTCAAAGATTTTCGAATCGGACGAAAAACTGATAGTGAACTGTAACATTCAAGGCCACCTAATGACGATGGACCACGCAAATTGCGTCCCGATTCAATACATCGTCCTCCAGCCGAGTTGACTCCATGGGTCTATTGCTGCCTCGGGCACCTTATGGGCGTTCTGCTGTGAATCTAGATTATCGAATTGGACGAAAAACTGATAGTGAATTGTAACTTTCAGGGCCACCTAATGACGATGGATCACTCAAATTGCGTCCCGATTCAATACATCGTCCCCAGCCGACTTGTCTCCATGGGTCTATTGCTGCCTCGGGCACCTTATGGCCCATCTGCTGTGAGTCTAGATTATCGAATGGGACGAAAAACTGATAGTGAATTGTAACGTTCAGGGCCACCTAATGACGATGGATCACTCAAATTGCGTCCTGATTCAATACATCGTCCTCCAGAAGACTTGACTTCATGGGTCTATTGCTGCCTCGGGCACCTTATGGACGTTCTGCAGTGAGTCTAGATTATCGATTGGGACAAAAAACTGATAGTGAATTGTAACGTTCAGGGCCTCCTAATGACGATGGATCACTCAAATTGCGTCCCGATTCAATACATCGTCCTCCAGCAGACCTGTCTCCATGGGTCTATTGCTGCCTCGGGCACCTTATGGCCGTTCTGCTGTGAGTCTAGTTTATCGAATGGGACGAAAAACTGATAGTGAATTGTAACGTTCAGGGCCTCCTAATGACGATGGATCACTCAAATTGCGTCCCGATTCAATACATCGTCCCCAGCCGACTTGTCTCCATGGGTCTATTGCTGCCTCGGGCACCTTATGGCCGTTCTGCTGTGAGTCTAGATTATCGAATGGGACGAAAAACTGATAGTGAATTGTAACGTTCAGGGCCACCTAATGACGATGGATCACTCAAATTGCGTCCTGATTCAATACATCGTCCTCCAGCAGACTTGACTTCATGGGTCTATTGCTGCCTCGGGCACCTTATGGCCGTTCTGCTGTGAGTCAAAGATTTTCGAATCGGACGAAAAACTGATAGTGAATTGGAACGTTCAGGGCCTCCTAATGACGATGGAACACTCAAATTGCGTCCCGATTCAATACATCGTCCTCCAGCAGACTTGTCTCCATGGGTCTATTGCTCCCTTGGGCACCTTATGGCCGTTCAGCTGTGAGTCAAAGATTTTCGAATCGGACGAAAAACTGATAGTGAATTGTAACATTCAGGGCCACCTAATGACGATGGACCACACAAATTGCGTCCCGATTCAGTACATCATCCTCCGGCCGACCTGACTCCATGGGTCTATTGCTGCCTCAGGCACCTTATGGCCGTTCTGCTGTGAGTCTAGATTATCGAATGGGACGAAATACTGATAGTGAATTGTAACGTTCAGGGCCACCTAATGACGATGGATCACACAAATTGCGTCCCGATTGAATATATCGTCCTCCAGCAGACTTGTTTCCATGGGTCTATTGTTGCCTCGGGCACCTTATGGCCGTTCTGCTGTGAGTCAAAGATTTTCGAATCGGACGAAAAACTGATAGTGAATTGTAACGTCCAGGGCCTCCTAATGACGATGGAACACTCAAATTGCGTCCCGATTCAATACATCGTCCTCCAGCCGACTTGTCTCCATGGGTCTATTGCTGCCTCGGGCACCTTATGGCCGTTCTGCTGTGAGTCAAAGATTTTCGAATCGGACGAAAAACTGATAGTGAATTGTAACTTTCAGGGCCACCTAATGACGATGGATCACTCAAATTGCGTCCCGATTAAATACATCGTCCTCCTGCCGACTTGTCTCCATGGGTCTATTGCTGCCTCGGGCACCTTATGGCCGTTCTGCTGTGAGTCAAAGATTTTCGAATCGGACGAAAAACTGATAGTGAATTGTAACGTTCAGGGCCTCCTAATGATGATGGAACACTCAAATTGCGTCCCGATTCAATACATCGTCCTCCAGCCGACTTGTCTCCATGGGTCTATTGCTGCCTCGGGCACCTTATGGCCGTTCTGCTGTGAGTCAAAGATTTTCGAATCGGACGAAAAACTGATAGTGAATTGTAACGTACAGGGCCTCCTAATGACGATGGATCACTCAAATTGCGTCCCAATTCAATACATCGTATTCCAGCCGACTTGACTCCATGGGTCTATTGCTGCCTCGGGCACCTTATGGCCGTTCTGCTGTGAGTCTAGATTATCGAATGGGACGAAAAACTGATAGTGAATTGTAACGTTCAGGGCCTCCTAATAACGATGGATCACTCAAATTGCGTCCCGATTCAATACATCGTCCTCCAGCAGACTTGTCTCCATGGGTCTATTGCTGCCTCGGGCACCTTATGGCCGTTCTGCTGTGAGTCAAAGATTTTCGAATCGGACGAAAAACTGATAGTGAATTGAAACGTTCAGGGCCTCCTAATGACGATAGAACACTCAAATTGCGTCCCGATTCAATACATCGTCCTCCAGCAGACTTGTCTCCATGGGTCTATTGCTGCCTCGGGAACCTTATGGCCGTTCAGCTGTGAGTCAAAGATTTTCGAATCGGACGAAAAACTGATAGTGAATTGTAACATTCAGGGCCACCTAATGACGATGGACCACACAAATTGCGTCCCGATTCAGTACATCAATCTCCAGCCGACCTGACTCCATGGGTCTATTGCTGCCTCAGGCACCTTATGGCCGTTCTGCTGTGAGTCTAGATTATCGAATGGGACGAAAAACTGATAGTGAATTGTAACGTTCAAGGCCACCTAATGACGATGGATCACTCAAATTGCGTCCCGAATGAATATATTGTCCTCCAGCAGAAATGTTTCCATGGGTCTATTGTTGCCGCGGGCACCTTATGGCCGTTCTGCTGTGAGTCAAAGATTTTCGAATGGGACGAAAAACTGATAGTGAATTGTAACTTTCAGGGCAACCTAATGAGGATGGATCACTCAAATTGCGTCCCGATTCAATACATCGTCCTCCAGCCGACCTGACTCCATGGGTCTATAGCTGCCTCGGGCACCTTATGGTCGTTCTGCTGTGAGTCAAAGATTTTCGAATCGGACGAAAAACTGATAGTGAATTGTAACGTTCAGGGCCACCTAATGACGATGGATCACTCAAATTGCGTCCCGATTCAATACATTGTCCTCCAGCAGACTGTCTCCATGGGTCTATTGCAGCCTCGGGCACCTTATGGCCGTTCAGCTGTGACTCAAAGATTTTCGAATCGGACGAAAAACTGATAGTGAATTGTAACGTTCAGGGCCTCCTAATGACGATGGATCACTCAAATTGCGTCCCGATTCAATACATCGTCCTCCAGCAGACCTGTCTCCATGGGTCTATTGCTGCCTCGGGCACCTTATGGCCGTTCTGCTGTGAGTCTAGATTATCGAATGGGACGAAAAACTGATAGTGAATTGTAACGTTCAGGGCCTCCTAATGACGATGGATCACTCAAATTGCGTCCCGATTCAATACATCGTCCCCAGCCGACTTGTCTCCATGGGTCTATTGCTGCCTCGGGCACCTTATGGCCGTTCTGCTGTGAGTCAAAGATTTTCGAATCGGACGAAAAACTGATAGTGAATTGGAACGTTCAGGGCCTCCTAATGACGATGGAACACTCAAATTGCGTCCCGATTCAATACATCGTCCTCCAGCAGACTTGTCTCCATGGGTCTATTGCTCCCTTGGGCACCTTATGGCCGTTCAGCTGTGAGTCAAAGATTTTCGAATCGGACGAAAAACTAATAGTGAATTGTAACATTCAGGGCCACCTAATGACGATGGACCACACAAATTGCGTCCCGATTCAGTACATCATCCTCCGGCCGACCTGACTCCATGGGTCTATTGCTGCCTCAGGCACCTTATGGCCGTTCTGCTGTGAGTCTAGATTGTCGAATGGGACGAAATACTGATAGTGAATTGTAACGTTCAGGGCCACCTAATGCCGATGGATCACTCAAATTGCGTCCCGATTGAATATATCGTCCTCCAGCAGACTTGTTTCCATGGGTCTATTGTTGCCTCGGGCACCTTATGGCCGTTCTGCTGTGAGTCAAAGATTTTCGAATCGGACGAAAAACTGATAGTGAATTGTAACGTCCAGGGCCTCCTAATGACGATGGAACACTCAAATTGCGTCCCGATTCAATACATCGTCCTCCAGCCGACTTGTCTCCATGGGTCTATTGCTGCCTCGGGCACCTTATGGCCGTTCTGCTGTGAGTCAAAGATTTTCGAATCGGACGAAAAACTGATAGTGAATTGTAACTTTCAGGGCCACCTAATGACGATGGATCACTCAAATTGCGTCCCGATTAAATACATCGTCCTCCTGCCGACTTGTCTCCATGGGTCTATTGCTGCCTCGGGCACCTTATGGCCGTTCTGCTGTGAGTCAAAGATTTTCGAATCGGGCGAAAAACTGATAGTGAATTGTAACGTTCAGGGCCTCCTAATGATGATGGAACACTAAAATTGCGTCCCGATTCAATACATCGTCCTCCAGCAGACTTGTCTTCATGGGTCTATTGCTGCCTCGGGCACCTTATGGCCGTTCTGTTGTGAGTCTAGATTATCGAATGGGACGAAAAACTGATAGTGAATTGTAACGTACAGGGCCTCCTAATGACGATGGATCACTCAAATTGCGTCCCAATTCAATACATCGTATTCCAGCCGACTTGACTCCATGGGTCTATTGCTGCCTCGGGCACCTTATGGCCGTTCTGCTGTGAGTCTAGATTATCGAATGGGACGAAAAACTGATAGTGAATTGTAACGTTCAGGGCCTCCTAATAACGATGGATCACTCAAATTGCGTCCCGATTCAATACATCGTCCTCCAGCAGACTTCTCCATGGGTCGATTGCTGCCTCGGGCACCTAATGGCCGTTCTGCTGTGAGTCAAAGATTTTCGAATCGGACGAAAAAGTGATAGTGAATTGTAACATTCAGGGCCACCTAATGACGATGGACCACGCAAATTGCGTCCCGATTCAATACATCGTCCTCCAGCCGAGTTGACTGCATGGGTCTATTGCTGCCTCGGGCACCTTATGGCCTTTCTGCTGTGAATCTAGATTATCGAATGGGACGAAAAACTGATAGTGAATTGTAACGTTCAGGGCCACCTAATGACGATGGATCACTCAAATTGCGTCCTCATTCAATACATCGTCCTCCAGCAGACTTGACTTCATGGGGCTATTGCTGCCTCGGGCACCTTATGGCCGTTCTGCAGTGAGTCAAAGATTTTCGAATCGGACGAAAAACTGATAGTGATTTGTAACATTCAGGGCCACCTAATGACGATGGACCACACAAATTGCGTCCCGATTCAGTACATCGTCCACTAGCAGACTTGACTCCATGGGACTATTGCTGCCTCGGGCACCTTATGGCCGTTCTGCTGTGAGTCTAGATTATAGAATGGGATGAAAAACTGATAGTGAATTGTAACGTTCAGGGCCACCTAATGACGATGGATCACTCAAATTGCGTCCCGATTCAATACATCGTCCTCCAGCAGACTTGTCTCCATGGGTCTATTGCTGCCTCGGGCACCTTATGGCCGTTCTGCTGTGAGTCAAAGATTTTCGAATCGGACGAAAAACTGATAGTGAATTGTAACGTTCAGGGCCACCTAATGACGATGGATCACTCAAATTGCGTCCCGATTCAATACATCGTCCTCCAGCCGACTTGACTCCATGGGTCTATTGCTGCCTCGGGCACCTTATGGCCGTTCTGCTGTGAGTCTAGATTATCGAATGGGACAAAAAACTGATAGTGAATTGTAACGTTCAGTGCCTCCTAATGACGATGGATCACTCAAATTGCGTCCCGATTCAATACATCGTCCTCCAGCAGACTTGTCTCCATGGGTCTATTGCTGCCTCGGGCACCTTATGGCCGTTCAGCTGTGAGTCTAGATTATCGAATGGGACAAAAAACTGATAGTGAATTGTAACGTTCAGGGCCACCTAATGACGATGGATCACTCAAATTGCGTCCCGATTCAATACATCGTCCTCCAGCCGACTTGACTCCATGGGTCTATTGCTGCCTCGGGCACCTTATGGCCGTTCTGCTGTGAGTCTAGATTATCGAATGGGACGAAAATCTGATAGTGAATTGTAACGTTCAGGGCCTCCTAATGACGATGGATCACTCAAATTGCGTCCCGATTCAATACATCGTCCTCCAGCAGACTTGTCTCCATGGGTCGATTGCTGCCTCGGGCACCTAATGGCCTTTCTGCTGTGAGTCAAAGATTTTCGAATCGGACGAAAAACTGATAGTGAACTGTAACATTCAAGGCCACCTAATGACGATGGACCACGCAAATTGCGTCCCGATTCAGTACATCGTCATCCAGCCGAGTTGACTCCATGGGTCTATTGCTGCCTCGGGCACCTTATGGGCGTTCTGCTGTGAATCTAGATTATCGAATTGGACGAAAAACTGATAGTGAATTGTAGCGTTCAGGGCCACCTAATGACGATGGATCACTCAAATTGCGTCCCGATTCAATACATCGTCCCCAGCCGACTTGTCTCCATGGGTCTATTGCTGCCTCGGGCACCTTATGGCCCATCTGCTGTGAGTCTATATTATCGAATGGGACAAAAAACTGATAGTGAATTGTAACGTTCAGGGCCTCCTAATGACGATGGATCACTCAAATTGCGTCCCGATTCAATACATCGTCCTCCAGCAGACTTGTCTCCATGAGTCTATTGCTGCCTCGGGCACCTTATGGCCGTTCTGCTGTGAGTCTAGATTTTCGAATCGGACGAAAAACTGATAGTGAATTGTAACGTTCAGGGCCACATATTGACGATGGATCTTTCAAATTGCGTCCCGATTAAATACATTGTCCTCCAGCCGACTTGACTCCATGGGTCTATTGCTGCCTCGGGCACCTTATGGCCGTTCTGCTGTGAGTCTAGATTGTCGAATGGGACGAAAAACTGATAGTGAATTGTATTTTTCAGGGCCTCCTAATGACGATGGATCACTCAAATTGCGTCCCGATTCAATACATCGACCTCCAGCCGACTTGACTCCATTGGTCGATTGCTGCCTCGGGCACCTAATGACCGTTCTGCAGTGAGTCAAAGATTTTCGAATCGGACGAAAAACTGATAGTGAATTGTAACAGTCAGGACCACCTAATGACGATGGACCACGCAAATTGCGTCCCGATTCAATACATCGTCCTCCAGCCGAGTTGACTCCATGGGTCTATTGCTGCCTCGGGCACCTTATGGCCGTTCTGCTATGAATCTAGATTATCGAATGGGACGAAAAACTGATAGTGAATTGTAACGTTCAGGGCCACCTAATGACTATGGATCACTCAAATTGCGTCCCGATTCAATACATCGTCCCCAGCCGACTTGACTCCATGGGACTATTGCTGCCTCGAGCACCTTATGGCCGTTCTGCTGTGAGTCTAGATTATAGAATGGGATGAAAAACTGATAGTGAATTGTAACGTTCAGGGCCACCTAATGACGATGGATCACTCAAATTGCGTCCCGATTCAATACATTGTCCTCCAGCAGACTGTCTCCATGGGTCTATTGCAGCCTCGGGCACCTTATGGCCGTTCAGCTGTGACTCAAAGATTTTCGAATCGGACGAAAAACTGATAGTGAATTGTAACGTTCAGGGCCTCCTAATGACGATGGATCACTCAAATTGCGTCCCGATTCAATACATCGTCCTCCAGCACACTTGTCTCCATGCGTCTATTGCTGCCTCGGGCACCTTATGGCCGTTCTGCTGTGAGTCAAAGATTTTCGAATCGGACGAAAAACTGATTGTGAACGGTAACATTCAAGGCCACCTAATGACGATGGACCACGCAAATTGCGTCCCGATTCAATACATCGTCCTCCAGCCGAGTTGACTCCATGGGTCTATTGCTGCCTCGGGCACCTTATGGGCGTTCTGCTGTGAATCTAGATTATCGAATTGGACGAAAAACTGATAGTGAATTGTAACTTTCAGGGCCACCTAATGATGATGGATCACTCAAATTGCGTCCCGATTCAATACATCGTCCCCAGCCGACTTGTCTCCATGGGTCTATTGCTGCCTCGGGCACCTTATGGCCCATCTGCTGTGAGTCTAGATTATCGAATGGGACGAAAAACTGATAGTGAATTGTAACGTTCAGGGCCACCTAATGACGATGGATCACTCAAATTGCGTCCTGATTCAATACATCGTCCTCCAGAAGACTTGACTTCATGGGTCTATTGCTGCCTCGGGCACCTTATGGACGTTCTGCTGTGAGTCTAGATTATCGAATGGGACAAAAAACTGATAGTGAATTGTAACGTTCAGGGCCTCCTAATGACGATGGATCACTCAAATTGCGTCCCGATTCAATACATCGTCCTCCAGCAGACCTGTCTCCATGGGTCTATTGCTGCCTCGGGCACCTTATGGCCGTTCTGCTGTGAGTCTAGATTATCGAATGGGACGAAAAACTGATAGTGAATTGTAACGTTCAGGGCCACCTATTGACGATGGATCTCTCAAATTGCGTCCCGATTCAATACATCGTCCTCCAGCCGACTGGACTCCATGGGTCTATTGCTGCCTCGGGCACCTTATGGCCGTTCTGCTGTGAGTCTAGATTATCGAATGGGACGAAAAACTGATAGTGAATTGTAACATTCAGGGCCTCCTAATGACGATGGATCACTCAAATTGCGTCCCGATTCAATACATCGTCCTCCAGCCGACTTGACCCCATGGGTCTATTGCTGCCTCGGGCACCTTATGGCCGTCCTGCTGTGAGTCTAGATTATCGAATGGGACGAAAAACTGATAGTGAATTGTAACGTTCAGGGCCTCCTAATGACGATGGATCACTCAAATTGCGTCCCGATTCAATACATCGTCCCCAGCCGACTTGTCTCCATGGGTCTATTGCTGCCTCGGGCACCTTATGGCCGTTCAGCTGTGAGTCAAAGATTTTCGAATCGGACGAAAAACTGATAGTGAATTGTAACATTCAGGGCCACCTAATGACGATGGACCACACAAATTGCGTCCCGATTCAGTACATCATCCTCCGGCCGACCTGACTCCATGGGTCTATTGCTGCCTCAGGCACCTTATGGCCGTTCTGCTGTGAGTCTAGATTATCGAATGGGATGAAAAACTGATAGTGAATTGTAACGTTCAGGGCCATCTAATGACGATGGATCACTCAAATTGCGTCCCGATTGAATATATCGTCCTCCAGCAGACTTGTTTCCATGGGTCTATTGTTGCCTCGGGCACCTTATGGCCGTTCTGCTGTGAGTCAAAGATTTTCGAATCGGACGAAAAACTGATAGTGAATTGTAACTTTCAGGGCAACCTAATGACGATGGATCACTCAAATTGCGTCCCGATTCAATACATCGTCCTCCAGCCGACCTGACTCCATGGGTCTATTGCTGCCTGGGGCACCTTATGGCCGTTCTGCTGTGAGTCAAAGATTTTCGAATCGGACGAAAAACTGATTGTGAATTGTAACGTTCAGGGCCACCTAATGACGATGGATCACTCAAATTGCGTCCCGATTCAATACATTGTCCTCCAGCAGACTGTCTCCATGGGTCTATTGCAGCCTCGGGCACCTTATGGCCGTTCAGCTGTGACTCAAAAATTTTCGAATCGGACGAAAAACTGAGAGTGAAATGTAACGTTCAGGGCCTCCTAATGACGATGGAACACTCAAATTGCGTCCCGATTCAATACATCGTCCTCCAGCCGACTTGTCTCCATGGGTCTATTGCTGCCTCGGGCACCTTATGGCCGTTCTGCTGTGAGTCAAAGATTTTCGAATCGGACGAAAAACTGATAGTGAATTGTAACTTTCAGGGCCACCTAATGACGATGGATCACTCAAATTGCGTCCCGATTAAATACATCGTCCTCCTGCCGACTTGTCTCCATGGGTCTATTGCTGCCTCGGGCACCTTATGGCCGTTCTGCTGTGAGTCAAAGATTTTCGAATCGGACGAAAAACTGATAGTGAATTGTAACATTCAGGGCCACCTAATGACGATGGACCACGCAAATTGCGTCCCGATTCAATACATCGTCCTCCAGCCGAGTTGACTGCATGGGTCTATTGCTGCCTCGGGCACCTTATGGCCGTTCTGCTGTGAATCTAGATTATCGAATGGGACGAAAAACTGATAGTGAATTGTAACGTTCAGGGCCACCTAATGACGATGGATCACTCAAATTGCGTCCTCATTCAATACTTCGTCCTCCAGCAGACTTGACTTCATGGGTCTATTGCTGCCTCGGGCACCTTATGGCCGTTCTGCAGTGAGTCAAAGATTTTCGAATCGGACGAAAAACTGATAGTGAATTGTAACGTTCAGGGCCTCCTAATGACGATGGAACACTCAAATTGCGTTTCGATTCAATACATCGTCCTCCAGCAGACTTGTCTCCATGAGTCTATTGCTGCCTCGGGCACCTTATGGCCGTTCTGCTGTGAGTCTAGATTATCGAATGGGACAAAAAACTGATAGTGAATTGTAACGTTCAGGGCCTCCTAATGACGATGGATCACTCAAATTGCGTCCCGATTCAATACATCGTCCTCCAGCCGACCTGACTCCATGGGTCTATTGCTGCCTGGGGCACCTTATGGCCGTTCTGCTGTGAGTCAAAGATTTTCGAATCGGACGAAAAACTGATTGTGAATTGTAACGTTCAGGGCCACCTAATGACGATGGATCACTCAAATTGCGTCCCGATTCAATACATTGTCCTCCAGCAGACTGTCTCCATGGGTCTATTGCAGCCTCGGGCACCTTATGGCCGTTCAGCTGTGACTCAAAAATTTTCGAATCGGACGAAAAACTGATAGTGAAATGTAACGTTCAGGGCCTCCTAATGACGATGGAACACTCAAATTGCGTCCCGATTCAATACATCGTCCTCCAGCCGACTTGTCTCCATGGGTCTATTGCTGCCTCGGGCACCTTATGGCCGTTCTGCTGTGAGTCAAAGATTTTCGAATCGGACGAAAAACTGATAGTGAATTGTAACTTTCAGGGCCACCTAATGACGATGGATCACTCAAATTGCGTCCCGATTAAATACATCGTCCTCCTGCCGACTTGTCTCCATGGGTCTATTGCTGCCTCGGGCACCTTATGGCCGTTCTGCTGTGAGTCAAAGATTTTCGAATCGGACGAAAAACTGATAGTGAATTGTAACATTCAGGGCCACCTAATGACGATGGACCACGCAAATTGCGTCCCGATTCAATACATCGTCCTCCAGCCGAGTTGACTGCATGGGTCTATTGCTGCCTCGGGCACCTTATGGCCGTTCTGCTGTGAATCTAGATTATCGAATGGGACGAAAAACTGATAGTGAATTGTAACGTTCAGGGCCACCTAATGACGATGGATCACTCAAATTGCGTCCTCATTCAATACTTCGTCCTCCAGCAGACTTGACTTCATGGGTCTATTGCTGCCTCGGGCACCTTATGGCCGTTCTGCAGTGAGTCAAAGATTTTCGAATCGGACGAAAAACTGATAGTGAATTGTAACGTTCAGGGCCTCCTAATGACGATGGAACACTCAAATTGCGTTTCGATTCAATACATCGTCCTCCAGCAGACTTGTCTCCATGAGTCTATTGCTGCCTCGGGCACCTTATGGCCGTTCTGCTGTGAGTCTAGATTATCGAATGGGACAAAAAACTGATAGTGAATTGTAACGTTCAGGGCCTCCTAATGACGATGGATCACTCAAATTGCGTCCCGATTCAATACATCGTCCTCCAGCAGACTTGTCTCCATGGGTCTATTGCTGCCTCGGGCACCTTATGGCCGTTCAGCTGTGAGTCTAGATTATCGAATGGGACGAAAAACTGATAGTGAATTGTAACGTTCAGGGCCACCTAGTGACGATGGATCACTCAAATTGCGTCCCGATTCAATACATCGTCCTCCAGCAGACTTGACTCCATGGGTCTATTGCTGCCTCGGGCACCTTATGGCCGTTCTGCTGTGAGTCTAGATTATCGAATGGGACGAAAAACTGATAGTGAATTGTAACGTTCAGGGCCTCCTAATGAGGATGGATCACTCAAATTGCGTCCCGATTTTATACATCGTCCTCCAGCAGACTTGTCTCCATGGGTCGATTGCTGCCTCGGGCACCTAATGGCCGTTCTGCTGTGAGTCAAAGATTTTCGAATCGGACGAAAAACTGATAGTGAACTGTAACATTCAAGGCCACCTAATGACGATGGACCACGCAAATTGCGTCCCGATTCAATACATCGTCATCCAGCCGAGTTGACTCCATGGGTCTATTGCTGCCTCGGGCACCTTATGGGCGTTCTGCTGTGAATCTAGATTATCGAATTGGACGAAAAACTGATAGTGAATTGTAGCGTTCAGGGCCACCTAATGACGATGGATCACTCAAATTGCGTCCCGATTCAATACATCGTCCCCAACCGACTTGTCTCCATGGGTCTATTGCTGCCTCGGGCACCTTATGGCCCATCTGCTGTGAGTCTAGATTATCGAATGGGACGAAAAACTGATAGTGAATTGTAACGTTCAGGGCCACCTAATGACTATGGATCACTCAAATTGCGTCCCGATTCAATACATCGTCCCCAGCCGACTTGACTCCATGGGACTATTGCTGCCTCGGGCACCTTATGGCCGTTCTGCTGTGAGTCTAGATTGTAGAATGGGATGAAAAACTGATAGTGAATTGTAACGTTCAGGGCCACCTAATGACGATGGATCACTCAAATTGCGTTTCGATTCAATACATCGTCCTCCAGCAGACTTGTCTCCATGGGTCTATTGCTGCCTCGGGCACCTTATGGCCGTTCTGCTGTGAGTCAAAGATTTTCGAATCGGACGAAAAACTGATAGTGAATTGTAACGTTCAGGGCCTCCTAATGATGATGGAACACTAAAATTGCGTCCCGATTCAATACATCGTCCTCCAGCAGACTTGTCTTCATGGGTCTATTGCTGCCTCAGGCACCTTATGGCCGTTCTGCTGTGAGTCTAGATTATCGAATGGGACGAAAAACTGATAGTGAATTGTAACGTTCAGGGCCTCCTAATAACGATGGATCACTCAAATTGCGTCCCGATTCAATACATCGTCCTCCTGCAGACTTGTCTCCTTGGGTCGATTGCTGCCTCGGGCACCTAATGGCCGTTCTGCTGTGAGTCAAAGATTTTCGAATCGGACGAAAAACTGATAGTGAATTGTAACATTCAGGGCCACCTAATGACGATGGACCACGCAAATTGCGTCCCGATTCAATACATCGTCCTCCAGCCGAGTTGACTGCATGGGTCTATTGCTGCCTCGGGCACCTTATGGCCGTTCTGCTGTGAATCTAGATTATCGAATGGGACGAAAAACTGATAGTGAATTGTAACGTTCAGGGCCACCTAATGACGATGGATCACTCAAATTGCGTCCTCATTCAATACATCGTCCTCCAGCAGACTTGACTTCATGGGTCGATTGCTGCCTCGGGCACCTAATGGCCGTTCTGCTGTGAGTCAAAGATTTTCGAATCGGACGAAAAACTGATAGTGAATTGTAACATTCAGGGCCACCTAATGACGATGGACCACGCAAATTGCGTCCCGATTCAATACATCGTCCTCCAGCCGAGTTGACTGCATGGGTCTATTGCTGCCTCGGGCACCTTATGGCCGTTCTGCTGTGAATCTAGATTATCGAATGGGACGAAAAACTGATAGTGAATTGTAACGTTCAGGGCCACCTAATGACGATGGATCACTCAAATTGCGTCCCGATTCAATACATCGTCCTCCAGCCGACTTGACTCCATGGGTCTATTGCTGCCTCGGGCACCTTATGGCCGTTCTGCTGTGAGTCTAGATTATCGAATGGGACGAAAAACTGATAGTGAATTGTAACGTTCAGGGCCTCCTAATGAGGATGGATCACTCAAATTGCGTCCCGATTCAATACATCGTCCTCCAGCAGACTTGTCTCCATGGGTCGATTGCTGCCTCGGGCACCTAATGGCCGTTCTGCTGTGAGTCAAAGATTTTCGAATCGGACGAAAAACTGATAGTGAACTGTAACATTCAAGGCCACCTAATGACGATGGACCACGCAAATTGCGTCCCGATTCAATACATCGTCATCCAGCCGAGTTGACTCCATGGGTCTATTGCTGCCTCGGGCACCTTATGGGCGTTCTGCTGTGAATCTAGATTATCGAATTGGACGAAAAACTGATAGTGAATTGTAGCGTTCAGGGCCACCTAATGACGATGGATCACTCAAATTGCGTCCCGATTCAATACATCGTCCCCAACCGACTTGTCTCCATGGGTCTATTGCTGCCTCGGGCACCTTATGGCCCATCTGCTGTGAGTCTAGATTATCGAATGGGACGAAAAACTGATAGTGAATTGTAACGTTCAGGGCCACCTAATGACTATGGATGACTCAAATTGCGTCCCGATTCAATACATCGTCCCCAGCCGACTTGACTCCATGGGACTATTGCTGCCTCGGGCACCTTATGGCCGTTCTGCTGTGAGTCTAGATTATAGAATGGGATGAAAAACTGATAGTGAATTGTAACGTTCAGGGCCACCTAATGACGATGGATCACTCAAATTGCGTTTCGATTCAATACATCGTCCTCCAGCAGACTTGTCTCCATGGGTCTATTGCTGCCTCGGGCACCTTATGGCCGTTCTGCTGTGAGTCAAAGATTTTCGAATCGGACGAAAAACTGATAGTGAATTGTAACGTTCAGGGCCTCCTAATGATGATGGAACACTAAAATTGCGTCCCGATTCAATACATCGTCCTCCAGCAGACTTGTCTTCATGGGTCTATTGCTGCCTCAGGCACCTTATGGCCGTTCTGCTGTGAGTCTAGATTATCGAATGGGACGAAAAACTGATAGTGAATTGTAACGTTCAGGGCCTCCTAATAACGATGGATCACTCAAATTGCGTCCCGATTCAATACATCGTCCTCCTGCAGACTTGTCTCCTTGGGTCGATTGCTGCCTCGGGCACCTAATGGCCGTTCTGCTGTGAGTCAAAGATTTTCGAATCGGACGAAAAACTGATAGTGAATTGTAACATTCAGGGCCACCTAATGACGATGGACCACGCAAATTGCGTCCCGATTCAATACATCGTCCTCCAGCCGAGTTGACTGCATGGGTCTATTGCTGCCTCGGGCACCTTATGGCCGTTCTGCTGTGAATCTAGATTATCGAATGGGACGAAAAACTGATAGTGAATTGTAACGTTCAGGGCCACCTAATGACGATGGATCACTCAAATTGCGTCCTCATTCAATACATCGTCCTCCAGCAGACTTGACTTCATGGGTCGATTGCTGCCTCGGGCACCTAATGGCCGTTCTGCTGTGAGTCAAAGATTTTCGAATCGGACGAAAAACTGATAGTGAATTGTAACATTCAGGGCCACCTAATGACGATGGACCACGCAAATTGCGTCCCGATTCAATACATCGTCCTCCAGCCGAGTTGACTGCATGGGTCTATTGCTGCCTCGGGCACCTTATGGCCGTTCTGCTGTGAATCTAGATTATCGAATGGGACGAAAAACTGATAGTGAATTGTAACGTTCAGGGCCACCTAATGACGATGGATCACTCAAATTGCGTCCCGATTCAATACATCGTCCTCCAGCCGACTTGACTCCATGGGTCTATTGCTGCCTCGGGCACCTTATGGCCGTTCTGCTGTGAGTCTAGATTATCGAATGGGACGAAAAACTGATAGTGAATTGTAACGTTCAGGGCCTCCTAATGAGGATGGATCACTCAAATTGCGTCCCGATTCAATACATCGTCCTCCAGCAGACTTGTCTCCATGGGTCGATTGCTGCCTCGGGCACCTAATGGCCGTTCTGCTGTGAGTCAAAGATTTTCGAATCGGACGAAAAACTGATAGTGAACTGTAACATTCAAGGCCACCTAATGACGATGGACCACGCAAATTGCGTCCCGATTCAATACATCGTCATCCAGCCGAGTTGACTCCATGGGTCTATTGCTGCCTCGGGCACCTTATGGGCGTTCTGCTGTGAATCTAGATTATCGAATTGGACGAAAAACTGATAGTGAATTGTAGCGTTCAGGGCCACCTAATGACGATGGATCACTCAAATTGCGTCCCGATTCAATACATCGTCCCCAACCGACTTGTCTCCATGGGTCTATTGCTGCCTCGGGCACCTTATGGCCCATCTGCTGTGAGTCTAGATTATCGAATGGGACGAAAAACTGATAGTGAATTGTAACGTTCAGGGCCACCTAATGACTATGGATCACTCAAATTGCGTCCCGATTCAATACATCGTCCCCAGCCGACTTGACTCCATGGGACTATTGCTGCCTCGGGCACCTTATGGCCGTTCTGCTGTGAGTCTAGATTATAGAATGGGATGAAAAACTGATAGTGAATTGTAACGTTCAGGGCCACCTAATGACGATGGATCACTCAAATTGCGTTTCGATTCAATACATCGTCCTCCAGCAGACTTGTCTCCATGGGTCTATTGCTGCCTCGGGCACCTTATGGCCGTTCTGCTGTGAGTCAAAGATTTTCGAATCGGACGAAAAACTGATAGTGAATTGTAACGTTCAGGGCCTCCTAATGATGATGGAACACTAAAATTGCGTCCCGATTCAATACATCGTCCTCCAGCAGACTTGTCTTCATGGGTCTATTGCTGCCTCAGGCACCTTATGGCCGTTCTGCTGTGAGTCTAGATTATCGAATGGGACGAAAAACTGATAGTGAATTGTAACGTTCAGGGCCTCCTAATAACGATGGATCACTCAAATTGCGTCCCGATTCAATACATCGTCCTCCTGCAGACTTGTCTCCTTGGGTCGATTGCTGCCTCGGGTACCTAATGGCCGTTCTGCTGTGAGTCAAAGATTTTCGAATCGGACGAAAAACTGATAGTGAATTGTAACATTCAGGGCCACCTAATGACGATGGACCACGCAAATTGCGTCCCGATTCAATACATCGTCCTCCAGCCGAGTTGACTGCATGGGTCTATTGCTGCCTCGGGCACCTTATGGCCGTTCTGCTGTGAATCTAGATTATCGAATGGGACGAAAAACTGATAGTGAATTGTAACGTTCAGGGCCACCTAATGACGATGGATCACTCAAATTGCGTCCTCATTCAATACATCGTCCTCCAGCAGACTTGACTTCATGGGTCTATTGCTGCCTCGGGCACCTTATGGCCGTTCTGCAGTGAGTCAAAGATTTTCGAATCGGACGAAAAACTGATAGTGAATTGTAACGTTCAGGGCCTCCTAATGACGATGGAACACTCAAATTGCGTCTCGATTCAATACATCGTCCTCCAGCAGACTTGTCTCCATGAGTCTATTGCTGCCTCGGGCACCTTATGGCCGTTCTGCTGTGAGTCTAGATTACCGAATGGGACAAAAAACTGATAGTGAATTGTAACGTTCAGGGCCTCCTAATGACGATGGATCACTCAAATTGCGTCCCGATTCAATACATCGTCCTCCAGCAGACTTGTCTCCATGGGTCTATTGCTGCCTCGGGCACCTTATGGCCGTTCAGCTGTGAGTCTAGATTATCGAATGGGACGAAAAACTGATAGTGAATTGTAACGTTCAGGGCCACCTAATGACGATGGATCACTCAAATTGCGTCCCGATTCAATACATCGTCCTCCAGCCGACTTGACTCCATGGGTCTATTGCTGCCTAGGGCACCTTATGGCCGTTCTGCTGTGAGTCTAGATTATCGAATGGGACGAAAAACTGATAGTGAATTGTAACGTTCAGGGCCTCCTAATGAGGATGGATCACTCAAATTGCGTCCCGATTCAATACATCGTCCTCCAGCAGACTTGTCTCCATGGGTCGATTGCTGCCTCGGGCACCTAATGGCCGTTCTGCTGTGAGTCAAAGATTTTCGAATCGGACGAAAAACTGATAGTGAACTGTAACATTCAAGGCCACCTAATGACGATGGACCACGCAAATTGCGTCCCGATTCAATACATCGTCATCCAGCCGAGTTGACTCCATGGGTCTATTGCTGCCTCGGGCACCTTATGGGCGTTCTGCTGTGAATCTAGATTATCGAATTGGACGAAAAACTGATAGTGAATTGTAGCGTTCAGGGCCACCTAATGACGATGGATCACTCAAATTGCGTCCCGATTCAATACATCGTCCCCAACCGACTTGTCTCCATGGGTCTATTGCTGCCTCGGGCACCTTATGGCCCATCTGCTGTGAGTCTAGATTATCGAATGGGACGAAAAACTGATAGTGAATTGTAACGTTCAGGGCCACCTAATGACTATGGATCACTCAAATTGCGTCCCGATTCAATACATCGTCCCCAGCCGACTTGACTACATGGGACTATTGCTGCCTCGGGCACCTTATGGCCGTTCTGCTGTGAGTCTAGATTATAGAATGGGATGAAAAACTGACAGTGAATTGTAACGTTCAGGGCCACCTAATGACGATGGATCACTCAAATTGCGTTTCGATTCAATACATCGTCCTCCAGCAGACTTGTCTCCATGGGTCTATTGCTGCCTCGGGCACCTTATGGCAGGCCTGCTGTGACTCAAAGATTTTCGAATCGGACGAAAAACTGATAGTGAATTGCAACGTTCAGGGCCTCCTAATGACGATGGAACACTCAAATTGCGTCTCGATTCAATACATCGTCCTCCAGCAGACTTGTCTCCATGAGTCTATTGCTGCCTCGGGCACCTTATGGCCGTTCTGCTGTGAAACTAGATTATCGAATGGGACAAAAAACTGATAGTGAATTGTAACGTTCAGGGCCTCCTAATGACGATGGATCACTCAAATTGCGTCCCGATTCAATACATCGTCCTCCAGCAGACTTGTCTCCATGGGTCTATTGCTGCCTCGGGCACCTTATGGCCGTTCAGCTGTGAGTCTAGATTATCGAATGGGACGAAAAACTGATAGTGAATTGTAACGTTCAGGGCCACCTAATGACGATGGATCACTCAAATTGCGTCCCGATTCAATACATCGTCCTCCAGCCGACTTGACTCCATGGGTCTATTGCTGCCTCGGGCACCATATGGCCGTTCTGCTGTGAGTCTAGATTATCGAATGTGACGAAAAACTGATAGTGAATTGTAACGTTCAGGGCCTCCTAATGAGGATGGATCACTCAAATTGCGTCCCGATTCAATACATCGTCCTCCAGCAGACTTGTTTCCATGGGTCGATTGCTGCCTCGGGCACCTAATGGCCGTTCTGCTGTGAGTCAAAGATTTTCGAATCGGACGAAAAACTGATAGTGAACTGTAACATTCAAGGCCACCTAATGACGATGGACCACGCAAATTGCGTCCCGATTCAATACATCGTCATCCAGCCGAGTTGACTCCATGGGTCTATTGCTGCCTCGGGCACCTTATGGGCGTTCTGCTGTGAATCTAGATTATCGAATTGGACGAAAAACTGATAGTGGATTGTAGCGTTCAGGGCCACCTAATGACGATGGATCACTCAAATTGCGACCCGATTCAATACATCGTCCCCAGCCGACTTGTCTCCATGGGTCTATTGCTGCCTCGCGCACCTTATGGCCCATCTGCTGTGAGTCTAGACTATCGAATGGGACGAAAAACTGATAGTGAATTGTAACGTTCAGGGCCACCTAATGACGATGGATCACTCAAATTGCGTCCTGATTCAATACATCGTCCTCCAGAAGACTTGACTTCATGGGTCTATTGCTGCCTCGGGCACCTTATGGCCGTTCTGCTGTGAGTCTAGATTATCGAATGGGACAAAAAACTGATAGTGAATTGTAACGTTCAGGGCCTCCTAATGACGATGGATCACTCAAATTGCGTCCCGATTCAATACATCGTCCTCCAGCAGACTTGTCTCCATGGGTCTATTGCTGCCTCGGGCACCTTATGGCCGTTCTGCTGTGAGTCTAGATTATCGAATGGGACAAAAAACTGATAGTGAATTGTAACGTTCAGGGCCTCCTAATGACGATGGATCACTCAAATTGCGTCCCGATTCAATACATCGTCCTCCAGCAGACTTGTCTCCATGGGTCTATAGCTGCCTCGGGCACCTTATGGCCGTTCAGCTGTGAGTCTAGATTATCGAATGGGACGAAAAACTGATAGTGAATTGTAACGTTCAGGGCCACCTAATGACGATGGATCACTCAAATTGCGTCCCGATTCAATACATCGTCCTCCAGCCGACTTGACTCCATGGGTCTATTGCTGCCTCGGGCACCTTATGGCCGTTCTGCTGTGAGTCTAGATTATCGAATGGGACGAAAAACTGATAGTGAATTGTAACGTTCAGGGCCTCCTAATGACGATGGATCACTCAAATTGCGTCCCGATTCAATACATCGTCCTCCAGCAGACTTGTCTCCATGGGTCGATTGCTGCCTCGGGCACCTAATGGCCGTTCTGCTGTGAGTCAAAGATTTTCGAATCGGACGAAAAACTGATAGTGAACTGTAACATTCAAGGCCACCTAATGACGATGGACCACGCAAATTGCGTCCCGATTCAATACATCGTCATCCAGCCGAGTTGACTCCATGGGTCTATTGCTGCCTCGGGCACCTTATGGGCGTTCTGCTGTGAATCTAGATTATCGAATTGGACGAAAAACTGATAGTGAATTGTAGCGTTCAGGGCCACCTAATGACGATGGATCACTCAAATTGCGTCCCGATTCAATACATCGTCCCCAGCCGACTTGTCTCCATGGGTCTATTGCTGCCTCGGGCACCTTATGGCCCATCTGCTGTGAGTCTAGATTATCGAATGGGACGAAAAACTGATAGTGAATTGTAACGTTCAGGGCCACCTAATGACTATGGATCACTCAAATTGCGTCCCGATTCAATACATCGTCCCCAGCCGACTTGACTACATGGGACTATTGCTGCCTCGGGCACCTTATGGCCGTTCTGCTGTGAGTCTAGATTATAGAATGGGATGAAAAACTGATAGTGAATTGTAACGTTCAGGGCCACCTAATGACGATGGATCACTCAAATTGCGTCCCGATTCAATACATCGTCCTCCAGCAGACTTGTCTCCATGGGTCTATTGCTGCCTCGGGCACCTTATGGCAGGCATGCTGTGACTCAAAGATTTTCGAATCGGACGAAAAACTGATAGTGAATTGTAACGTTCAGGGCCTCCTAATGACGATGGAACACTCAAATTGCGTCCCGATTCAATACATTGTCCTCCACCAGACTTGTCTCCATGCGTCTATTGCTGCCTCGGGCACCTTATGGCCGTTCTGCTGTGAGTCAAAGATTTTCGAATCGGACGAAAAACTGATAGTGTATTGTAACTTTCTGGGCCACCTAATGACGATGGATCACTCAAATTGCGTCCCGATTCAATACATCGTCCTCCAGCCGTCTTGACTCCATGGGTCTAATGCTTTCTCGGGCACCTTATGGCCGTTCTGCTGTGAGTCTAGATTATCGAATGGGACGAAAAACTGATAGTGAATTGTAACGTTCAGGGCCACCTAATGACGATGGATCACTCAAATTGCGTCCTGATTCAATACATCGTCCTCCAGAAGACTTGACTTCATGGGTCTATTGCTGCCTCGGGCACCTTATGGCCGTTCTGCTTTGAGTCTAGATTATCGAATGGGACAAAAAACTGATAGTGAATTGTAACGTTCAGGGCCTCCTAATGACGATGGATCACTCAAATTGCGTCCCGATTCAATACATCGTCCTCCAGCAGACTTGTCACCATGGGTCTATTGCTGCCTCGGGCACCTTTTGGCCGTTCTGCTGTGAGTCTAGATTATCGAATGGGACGAAAAACTGATAGTGAATTGTAACGTTCAGGGCCACCTATTGACGATGGGTCTCTCAAATTGCGTCCCGATTCAATACATCGTCCTCCAGCCGACTTGACTCCATGGGTCTATTGCTGCCTCGGGCACCTTATGGCCGTTCTGCTGTGAGTCTAGATTATCGAATGGGACGAAAAACTGATAGTGAATTGTAACATTCAGGGCCTCCTAATGACGATGGATCACTCAAATTGCGTCCCGATTCAATACATCGACCTCCAGCCGACTTGAATCCATGGGTCGATTGCTGCCTCGGGCACCTAACGACCGTTCTGCAGTGAGTCAAAGATTATCGGATGGGACGAAAAACTGATAGTGAATTGTAACATTCAGGGCCTCCTAATGACGATGGATCACTCAAATTGCGTCCCGATTCAATACATCGTCCTCCAGCCGACTTGACTCCATGGGTCTATTGCTGCCTCGGGCACCTTATGGCCGTTCTGCTGTGAGTCTAGATTATCGAATGGGACGAAAAACTGATAGTGAATTGTAACGTTCAGGGCCTCCTAATGACGATGGAACACTCAAATTGCGTCCCAATTCAATACATCGTATTCCAGCCGACTTGACTCCATGGGTCTATTGCTGCCTCGGGCACCTTATGGCCGTTCTGCTGTGAGTCTAGATTATCGAATGGGACGAAAAACTGATAGTGAATTGTAACGTTCAGGGCCTCCTAATAACGATGGATCACTCAAATTGCGTCCCGATTCAATACATCGTTTTCCAGCAGACTTGTCTCCATGGGTCGATTGCTGCCTCGGGCACCTAATGGCCTTTCTGCTGTGAGTCAAAAATTTTCGAATCGGACGAAAAACTGATAGTGATTTGTAACATTCAGGGCCACCTAATGACGATGGACCACGCAAATTGCGTCCCGATTCAATACATCGTCCTCCAGCCGAGTTGACTGCATGGGTCTATTGCTGCCTCGGGCACCTTATGGCCGTTCTGCTGTGAATCTAGATTATCGAATGGGACGAAAAACTGATAGTGAATTGTAACGTTCAGGGCCACCTAATGACGATGGATCACTCAAATTGCGTCCTCATTCAATACATCGTCCTCCAGCAGACTTGACTTCATGGGTCTATTGCTGCCTCGGGCACCTTATGGCCGTTCTGCAGTGAGTCAAAGATTTTCGAATCGGACGAAAAACTGATAGTGAATTGTAACTTTCAGGGCCACCTAATGACGATGGATCACTCAAATTGCGTCCCGATTCAATACATCGTCCTCCAGCAGACTTGTCTCCATGGGTCGATTGCTGCCTCGGGCACCTTATGGCCGTTCTGCTGTGAGTCAAAGATTTTCGAATCGGACGAAAAACTGATAGTGATTTGTAACATTCAGGGCCACCTAATGACGATGGATCACTCAAATTGCGTCCCGATTCAATACATCGTCCTCCAGCCGACTTGACTCCATGGGTCTATTGCTGCTTCGGGCACCTTATGGCTTTTCTGCTGTGAGTCTAGATTATCGAATGGGACAAAAAACTGATAGTGAATTGTAACGTTCAGGGCCTCCTAATGACGATGGATCACTCAAATTGCGTCCCGATTCAATACATCGTCCTCCAGCAGACTTGTCTCCATGGGTCTATTGCTGCCTCGGGCACCTTATGGCCGTTCAGCTGTGAGTCTAGATTATCGAATGGGACGAAAAACTGATTGTGAATTGTAACGTTCAGGGCCACCTAATGACGATGGATCACTCAAATTGCGTCCTGATTCAATACATCGTCCTCCAGCCGAGTTGACTCCATGGGTCTATTGCTGCCTCGGGCACCTTATGGCCGTTCTGCTGAGAGTCTAGATTATCGAATGGGACGAAAAACTGATAGTGAATTGTAACGTTCAGGGCCTCCTAATGACGATGGAACACTCAAATTGCGTCCCGATTCAATACATCGTCCTCCAGCAGACTTGTCTCCATGGGTCTATTGCTGCCTTGGGCACCTTATGGCCGTTCAGCTGTGAGTCAAAGATTTTCGAATCGGACGAAAAACTGATAGTGAATTGTAACATTCAGGGCCACCTAATGACGATGGACCACACAAATTGCGTCCCGATTCAGTACATCATCCTCCGGCCGACCTGACTCCATGGGTCTATTGCTGCCTCAGGCACCTTATGGCCGTACTGCTGTGAGTCTAGATTATCGAATGGGACGAGAAACTGATAGTGAATTGTAACGTTCAGGGCCACCTAATGACGATGGATCACTCAAATTGCGTCCCGATTGAATATATCGTCCTCCAGCAGACTTGTTTCCATGGGTCTATTGTTGCCTCGGGCACCTTATGGCCGTTCTGCTGTGAGTCAAAGATTTTCGAATCGGACGAAAAATTGATAGTGAATTGTAACTTTCAGGGCAACCTAATGACGATGGATCACTCAAATTGCGTCCCGATTCAATACATCGTCCTCCAGCCGACCTGACTCCATGGGTCTATTGCTGCCTCGGGCACCTTATGGCCGTTCTGCTGTGAGTCAAAGATTTTCGAATCAGACGAAAAACAGATTGTGAATTGTAACGTTCAGGGCCACCTAATGGCGATGGATCACTCAAATTGCGTCCCGATTCAATACATTGTCCTCCAGCAGACTGTCTCCATGGGTCTATTGCAGCCTCGGGCACCTTATGGCCGTTCAGCTGTGACTCAAAAATTCTCGAATCGGACGAAAAACTGATAGTGAATTGTAACGTTCAGGGCCTCCTAATGACGATGGAACACTCAAATTGCGTCCCGATTCAATACATCGTCCTCCAGCCGACTTGTCTCCATGGGTCTATTGCTGCCTCGGGCACCTTATGGCCGTTTTGCTGTGAGTCAAAGATTTTCGAATCGGACGAAAAACTGATAGTGAATTGTAACGTTCAGGGCCTCCTAATGATGATGGAACACTAAAATTGCGTCCCGATTCAATACATCGTCCTCCAGCAGACTTGTCTTCATGGGTCTATTGCTGCCTCGGGCACCTTATGGCCGTTCTGTTGTGAGTCTAGATTATCGAATGGGACGAAAAACTGATAGTGAATTGTAACGTTCAGGGCCTCCTAATGACGATGGATCACTCAAATTGCGTCCCAATTCAATACATCGTATTCCAGCCGACCTGACTCCATGGGTCTATTGCTGCCTCGGGCACCTTATGGCCGTTCTGCTGTGAGTCTAGATTATCGAATGGGACGAAAAACTGATAGTGAATTGTAACGTTCAGGGCCTCCTAATGACGATGGAACACTCAAATTGCGTCCCGATTCAATACATCGTCCTCCAGCAGACTTGTCTCCATGGGTCTATTGCTGCCTTGGGCACCTTATGGCCGTTCAGCTGTGAGTCAAAGATTTTCGAATCGGACGAAAAACTGATAGTGAATTGTAACATTCAGGGCCACCTAATGACGATGGACCACACAAATTGCGTCCCGATTCAGTACATCATCCTCCGGCCGACCTGACTCCATGGGTCTATTGCTGCCACAGGCACCTTATGGCCGTTCTGCTGTGAGTCTAGATTATCGAATGGGACGAAAAACTGATAGTGAATTGTAACGTTCAGGGCCACCTAATGACGATGGATCACTCAAATTGCGTCCCGATTGAATATATCGTCCTCCAGCAGACTTGTTTCCATGGGTCTATTGTTGCTTCGGGCACCTTATGGCCGTTCTGCTGTGAGTCAAAGATTTTCGAATCGGACGAAAAACTGATAGTGAATTGTAACTTTCAGGGCAACCTAATGACGATGGATCACTCAAATTGCGTCCCGATTCAATACATCGTCCTCCAGCCGACCTGACTCCATGGGTCTATTGCTGCCTCGGGCACCTTATGGCCGTTCTGCTGTGAGTCAAAGATTTTCGAATCGGACGAAAAACTGATTGTGAATTGTAACGTTCAGGGCCACCTAATGACGATGGATCACTCAAATTGCGTCCCGATTCAATACATTGTCCTCCAGCAGACTGTCTCCATGGGTCTATTGCAGCCTCGGGCACCTTATGGCCGTTCAGCTGTGACTCAAAAATTTTCGAATCGGACGAAAAACTGATAGTGAATTGTAACGTTCAGGGCCTCCTAATGACGATGGAACACTCAAATTGCGTCCCGATTCAATACATCGTCCTCCAGCCGACTTGTCTCCATGGGTCTATTGCTGCCTCGGGCACCTTATGGCCGTTTTGCTGTGAGTCAAAGATTTTCGAATCGGACGAAAAACTGATAGTGAATTGTAACTTTCAGGGCCACCTAATGACGATGGATCACTCAAATTGCGTCCCGATTAAATACATCGTCCTCCTGCCGACTTGTCTCCATGGGTCTATTGCTGCCTCGGGCACCTTATGGCCGTTCTGTTGTGAGTCTAGATTATCGAATGGGACGAAAAACTGATAGTGAATTGTAACGTTCAGGGCCTCCTAATGACGATGGAACACTCAAATTGCGTCCCAATTCAATACATCGTATTCCAGCCGACTTGACTCCATGGGTCTATTGCTGCCTCGGGCACCTTATGGCCGTTCTGCTGTGAGTCTAGATTATCGAATGGGACGAAAAACTGATAGTGAATTGTAACGTTCAGGGCCTCCTAATAACGATGGATCACTCAAATTGCGTCCCGATTCAATACATCGTTTTCCAGCAGACTTGTCTCCATGGGTCGATTGCTGCCTCGGGCACCTAATGGCCTTTCTGCTGTGAGTCAAAAATTTTCGTATCGGACGAAAAACTGATAGTGATTTGTAACATTCAGGGCCACCTAATGACGATGGACCACGCAAATTGCGTCCCGATTCAATACATCGTCCTCCAGCCGAGTTGACTGCATGGGTCTATTGCTGCCTCGGGCACCTTATGGCCGTTCTGCTGTGAATCTAGATTATCGAATGGGACGAAAAACTGATAGTGAATTGTAACGTTCAGGGCCACCTAATGACGATGGATCACTCAAATTGCGTCCTCATTCAATACATCGTCCTCCAGCAGACTTGACTTCATGGGTCTATTGCTGCCTCGGGCACCTTATGGCCGTTCTGCAGTGAGTCAAAGATTTTCGAATCGGACGAAAAACTGATAGTGAATTGTAACTTTCAGGGCCACCTAATGACGATGGATCACTCAAATTGCGTCCCGATTCAATACATCGTCCTCCAGCAGACTTGTCTCCATGGGTCGATTGCTGCCTCGGGCACCTTATGGCCGTTCTGCTGTGAGTCAAAGATTTTCGAATCGGACGAAAAACTGATAGTGATTTGTAACATTCAGGGCCACCTAATGACGATGGATCACTCAAATTGCGTCCCGATTCAATACATCGTCCTCCAGCCGACTTGACTCCATGGGTCTATTGCTGCCTCGGGCACCTTATGGCTTTTCTGCTGTGAGTCTAGATTATCGAATGGGACAAAAAACTGATAGTGAATTGTAACGTTCAGGGCCTCCTAATGACGATGGATCACTCAAATTGCGTCCCGATTCAATACATCGTCCTCCAGCAGACTTGTCTCCATGGGTCTATTGCTGCCTCGGGCACCTTATGGCCGTTCAGCTGTGAGTCTAGATTATCGAATGGGACGAAAAACTGATTGTGAATTGTAACGTTCAGGGCCACCTAATGACGATGGATCACTCAAATTGCGTCCTGATTCAATACATCGTCCTCCAGCCGAGTTGACTCCATGGGTCTATTGCTGCCTCGGGCACCTTATGGCCGTTCTGCTGAGAGTCTAGATTATCGAATGGGACGAAAAACTGATAGTGAATTGTAACGTTCAGGGCCTCCTAATGACGATGGAACACTCAAATTGCGTCCCGATTCAATACATCGTCCTCCAGCAGACTTGTCTCCATGGGTCTATTGCTGCCTTGGGCACCTTATGGCCGTTCAGCTGTGAGTCAAAGATTTTCGAATCGGACGAAAAACTGATAGTGAATTGTAACATTCAGGGCCACCTAATGACGATGGACCACACAAATTGCGTCCCGATTCAGTACATCATCCTCCGGCCGACCTGACTCCATGGGTCTATTGCTGCCTCAGGCACCTTATGGCCGTTCTGCTGTGAGTCTAGATTATCGAATGGGACGAGAAACTGATAGTGAATTGTAACGTTCAGGGCCACCTAATGACGATGGATCACTCAAATTGCGTCCCAATTGAATATATCGTCCTCCAGCAGACTTGTTTCCATGGGTCTATTGTTGCCTCGGGCACCTTATGGCCGTTCTGCTGTGAGTCAAAGATTTTCGAATCGGACGAAAAACTGATAGTGAATTATAACTTTCAGGGCAACCTAATGACGATGGATCACTCAAATTGCGTCCCGATTCAATACATCGTCCTCCAGCCGACCTGACTCCATGGGTCTATTGCTGCCTCGGGCACCTTATGGCCGTTCTGCTGTGAGTCAAAGATTTTCGAATCGGACGAAAAACTGATTGTGAATTGTAACGCTCAGGGCCACCTAATGACGATGGATCACTCAAATTGCGTCCCGATTCAATACATTGTCCTCCAGCAGACTGTCTCCATGGGTCGATTGCAGCCTCGGGCACCTTATGGCCGTTCAGCTGTGACTCAAAAATTTTCGAATCGGACGAAAAACTGATAGTGAATTGTAACGTTCAGGGCCTCCTAATGACGATGGAACACTCAAATTGCGTCCCGATTCAATACATCGTCCTCCAGCCGACTTGTCTCCATGGGTCTATTGCTGCCTCGGGCACCTTATGGCCGTTTTGCTGTGAGTCAAAGATTTTCGAATCGGACGAAAAACTGATAGTGAATTGTAACGTTCAGGGCCTCCTAATGATGATGGAACACTAAAATTGCGTCCCGATTCAATACATCGTCCTCCAGCAGACTTGTCTTCATGGGTCTATTGCTGCCTCGGGCACCTTATGGCCGTTCTGTTGTGAGTCTAGATTATCGAATGGGACGAAAAACTGATAGTGAATTGTAACGTTCAGGGCCTCCTAATGACGATGGATCACTCAAATTGCGTCCCAATTCAATACATCGTATTCCAGCCGACTTGACTCCATGGGTCTATTGCTGCCTCGGGCACCTTATGGCCGTTCTGCTGTGAGTCTAGATTATCGAATGGGACGAAAAACTGATAGTGAATTGTAACGTTCAGGGCCTCCTAATAACGATGGATCACTCAAATTGCGTCCCGATTCAATACATCGTCCTCCAGCAGACTTGTCTCCATGGGTCGATTGCTGCCTCGGGCACCTAATTGCCTTTCTGCTGTGAGTCAAAAATTTTCGAATCGGACGAAAAACTGATAGTGATTTGTAACATTCAGGGCCACCTAATGACGATGGACCACGCAAATTGCGTCCCGATTCAATACATCGTCCTCCAGCCGAGTTGACTGCATGGGTCTATTGCTGCCTCGGGCACCTTATGGCCGTTCTGCTGTGAATCTAGATTATCGAATGGGACGAAAAACTGATAGTGAATTGTAACGTTCAGGGCCACCTAATGACGATGGATCACTCAAATTGCGTCCTCATTCAATACATCGTCCTCCAGCAGACTAGACTTCATGGGTCTATTGCTGCCTCGGGCACCTTATGGCCGTTCTGCAGTGAGTCAAAGATTTCCGAATCGGACGAAAAACTGATAGTGAATTGTAACTTTCAGGGCCACCTAATGACGATGGATCACTCAAATTGCGTCCCGATTCAATACATCGTCCTCCAGCAGACTTGTCTCCATGGGTCGATTGCTGCCTCGGGCACCTTATGGCCGTTCTGCTCTGAGTCAAAGATTTTCGAATCGGACGAAAAACTGATAGTGATTTGTAACATTCAGGGCCACCTAATGACGATGGACCACGCAAATTGCGTCCCGATTCAATACATCGTCCTCCAGCCGAGTTGACTGCATGGGTCTATTGCTGCCTCGGGCACCTTATGGCCGTTCTGCTGTGAATCTAGATTATCGAATGGGACGAAAAACTGATAGTGAATTGTAACGTTCAGGGCCACCTAATGACGATGGATCACTCAAATTGCGTCCTCATTCAATACATCGTCCTCCAGCAGACTAGACTTCATGGGTCTATTGCTGCCTCGGGCACCTTATGGCCGTTCTGCAGTGAGTCAAAGATTTCCGAATCGGACGAAAAACTGATAGTGAATTGTAACTTTCAGGGCCACCTAATGACGATGGATCACTCAAATTGCGTCCCGATTCAATACATCGTCCTCCAGCAGACTTGTCTCCATGGGTCGATTGCTGCCTCGGGCACCTTATGGCCGTTCTGCTCTGAGTCAAAGATTTTCGAATCGGACGAAAAACTGATAGTGATTTGTAACATTCAGGGCCACCTAATGACGATGGACCACACAAATTGCGTCCCGATTCAGTACATCGTCCACTAGCCGACTTGACTCCATGGGACTATTGCTGCCTCGGGCACCTTACGGCCGTTCTGCTGTGAGTCTAGATTATAGAATGGGATGAAAAACTGATAGTGAATTGTAACGTTCAGGGCCACCTAATGACGATGGATCACTCTAATTGCGTCCCGATTCAATACATCGTCCTCCAGCAGACTTGTCTCCATGGGTCTATTGCTGCCTCGGGCACCTTATGGCAGGCCTGCTGTGACTCAAAGATTTTCGAATCGGACGAAAAACTGATAGTGAATTGTAACGTTCAGGGCCTCCTAATGACGATGGAACACTCAAATTGCGTCTCGATTCAATACATCGTCCTCCAGCAGACTTGTCTCCATGGGTCTATTGCTGCCTCGGGCACCTTATGGCCGTTCTGCTGTGAGTCAAAGATTTTCGAATCGGACGATAAACTGATAGTGAATTGTAACGTTCAGGGCCACCTAATGACGATGGATCACTCAAATTGCGTCCCGATTCAATACATCGTCCTCCAGCCGACTTGACTCCATGGGTCTATTGCTGCCTCGGGCACCTTATGGCTTTTCTGCTGTGAGTCTAGATTATCGAATGGGACAAAAAACTGATAGTGAATTGTAACGTTCAGGGCCTCCTAATGACGATGGATCACTCAAATTGCGTCCCGATTCAATACATCGTCCTCCAGCAGACTTGTCTCCATGGGTCTATTGCTGCCTCGGGCACCTTATGGCCGTTCAGCTGTGAGTCTAGATTATCGAATGGGACGAAAAACATATTGTGAATTGTAACGTTCAGGGCCACCTAATGACGATGGATCACTCAAATTGCGTCCCGATTCAATACATCGTCCTCCAGCCGACTTGACTCCATGGGTCTATTGCTGCCTCGGGCACCTTATGGCCGTTCTGCTGAGAGTCTAGATTATCGAATGGGACGAAAAACTGATAGTGAATTGTAACGTTCAGGGCCTCCTAATGACGATGGATCACTCAAATTGCGTCCCGATTCAATACATCGTCCTCCAGCAGACTTGTCTCCATGGGTCGATTGCTGCCTCGGGCACCTAATGGCCGTTCTGCTGTGAGTCAAAGATTTTCGAATCGGACGAAAAACTGATAGTGAACTGTAACATTCAAGGCCACCTAATGACGATGGACCACGCAAATTGCGTCCCGATTCAATACATCGTCATCCTGCCGAGTTGACTCCATGGGTCTATTGCTGCCTCGGGCACCTTATGGGCGTTCTGCTGTGAATCTAGATTATCGAATTGGACGAAAAACTGATAGTGAATTGTAGCGTTCAGGGCCACCTAATGACGATGGATCACTCAAATTGCGTCCCGATTCAATACATCGTCCCCAGCCGACTTGTCTCCATGGGTCTATTGCTGCCTCGGGCACCTTATGGCCCATCTGCTGTGAGTCTAGATTATCGAATGGGACGAAAAACTGATAGTGAATTGTAACGTTCAGGGCCACCTAATGACGATGGATCACTCAAATTGCGTCCTGATTCAATACATCGTCCTCCAGAAGACTTGACTTCATGGGTCTATTGCTGCCTCGGGCACCTTATGGCCGTTCTGCTGTGAGTCTAGATTATCGAATGGGACAAAAAACTGATAGTGAATTGTAACGTTCAGGGCCTCCTAATGACGATGGATCACTCAAATTGCGTCCCGATTCAATACATCGTCCTCCAGCAGACTTGTCTCCATGGGTCTATTGCTGCCTCGGGCACCTTATGGCCGTTCTGCTGTGAGTCTAGATTATCGAATGGGACGAAAAACTGATAGTGAATTGTAACATTCAGGGCCTCCTAATGACGATGGATCACTCAAATTGCGTCCCGATTCAATACATCGACCTCCAGCCGACTTGACTCCATGGGTCGATTGCTGCCTCGGGCACCTAATGACCGTTCTGCAGTGAGTCAAAGATTTTCGAATCGGACGAAAAACTGATAGTGAATTGTAACATTCAGGGCCACCTAATGACGATGGACCACGCAAATTGCGTCCCGATTCAATACATCGTCCTCCAGCCGAGTTGACTCCATGGGTCTATTGCTGCCTCGGGCACCTTATGGCCGTTCTGCTGTGAATCTAGATTATCGAATGGGACGAAAAACTGATAGTGAATTGTAACGTTCAGGGCCATCTAATGACTATGGATCACTCAAATTGCGTCCCGATTCAATACATCGTCCCCAGCCGACTTGACTCCATGGGACTATTGCTGCCTCGGGCACCTTATGGCCGTTCTGCTGTGAGTCTAGATTATAGAATGGGATGAAAAACTGATAGTGAATTGTATAGTTCAGGGCCACCTAATGACGATGGATCACTCAAATTGCGTCCCGATTCAATACATCGTCCTCCAGCAGACTTGTCTCCATGGGTCTATTGCTGCCTCGGGCACCTTATGGCAGGCATGCTGTGACTCAAAGATTTTCGAATCGGACGAAAAACTGATAGTGAATTGTAACGTTCAGGGCCTCCTAATGACGATGGAACACTCAAATTGCGTCCCGATTCAATACATTGTCCTCCAGCAGACTTGTCTCCATGCGTCTATTGCTGCCTCGGGCACCTTATGGCCGTTCTGCTGTGAGTCAAAGATTTTCGAATCGGACGAAAAACTGATAGTGTATTGTAACGTTCTGGGCCACCTAATGACGAAGGATCACTCAAATTGCGTCCCGATTCAATACATCGTCCTCCAGCCGTCTTGACTCCATGGGTCTAATGCTGCCTCGGGCACCTTATGGCCGTTCTGCTGTGAGTCTAGATTATCGAATGGGACAAAAAACTGATAGTGAATTGTAACGTTTTGTAACGTTCAGGGCCTCCTAATGACGATGGATCACTCAAATTGCGTCCCGATTCAATACATCGTCCTCCAGCAGACTTGTCTCCATGTGTCTATTGCTGCCTCGGGCACCTTATGGCCGTTCTGCTGTGAGTCTAGATTATCGAATGGGACGAAAAACTGATAGTGAATTGTAACGTTCAGGGCCACCTAATGACGATGGATCTCTCAAATTGCGTCCCGATTCAATACATCGTCCTCCAGCCGACTTGACTCCATGGGTCTATTGCTGCCTCGGGCACCTTATGGCCGTTCTGCTGTGAGTCTAGATTATCGAATGGGACGAAAAACTGATAGTGAATTGTAACGTTCAGGGCCTCCTAATGACGATGGATCACTCAAATTGCGTCCCGATTCAATACATCGTCCTCCAGCAGACTTGTCTCCATGGGTCTATTGCTGCCTCGGGCACCTTATGGCCGTTCAGCTGTGAGTCTAGATTATCGAATGGGACGAAAAACTGATAGTGAATTGTAACGTTCAGGGCCACCTAATGACTATGGATCACTCAAATTGCGTCCCGATTCAATACATCGTCCCCAGCCGACTTGACTCCATGGGACTATTGCTGCCTCGGGCACCTTATGGCCGTTCTGCTGTGAGTCTAGATTATAGAATGGGATGAAAAACTGATAGTTCAGGGCCACCTAATGACGATGGATCACTCAAATTGCGTCCCGATTCAATACATCGTCCTCCAGCAGACTTGTCTCCATGGGTCGATTGCTGCCTCGGGCACCTAATGGCCGTTCTGCTGTGAGTCAAAGATTTTCGAATCGGACGAAAAACTGATAGTGAACTGTAACATTCAAGGCCACCTAATGACAATGGACCACGCAAATTGCGTCCCGATTCAATACATCGTCCTCCAGCCGAGTTGACTCCATGGGTCTATTGCTGCCTCGGGCACCTTATGGGCGTTCTGCTGTGAATCTAGATTATCGAATTGGACGAAAAACTGATAGTGAATTGTAACGTTCAGGGCCACCTAATGACGATGGATAACTCAAATTGCGTCCCGATTCAATACATCGTCCCCAGCCGACTTGTCTCCATGGGTCTATTGCTGCCTCGGGCACCTTATGGCCCATCTGCTGTGAGTCTAGATTATCGAACGGGACGAAAAACTGATTGTGAATTGTAACATTCAGGGCCTCCTAATGACGATGGATCACTCAAATTGCGTCCCGATTCAATACATCGTCCTCCAGCCGACTTGACTCCATGGGTCTATTGCTGCCTCGGGCACCTTATGGCCGTTCTGCTGTGACTCTAGATTATCGAATGGGACGAAAAACTGATAGTGAATTGTAACGTTCAGGGCCACCTAATGACGATGGATCACTCAAATTGCGTCCTGATTCAATACATCGTCCTCCAGCAGACTTGACTTCATGGGTCTATTGCTGCCTCGGACACCTTATGGCCGTTCTGCTGTGAGTCAAAGATTTTCGAATCGGACGAAAAACTGATAGTGAATTGGAACGTTCAGGGCCTCCTAATGACGATGGAACACTCAAATTGCGTCCTGATTCAATACATCGTCCTCCAGAAGACTTGACTTCATGGGTCTATTGCTGCCTCGGGCACCTTATGGCCGTTCTGCTGTGAGTCTAGATTATCGAATGGGACAAAAAACTGATAGTGAATTGTAACGTTCAGGGCCTCCTAATGACGATGGATCACTCAAATTGCGTCCCGATTCAATACATCGTCCTCCAGCAGACTTGTCTCCATGGGTCTATTGCTACCTCGGACACCTTATGGCCGTTCTGCTGTGAGTCTAGATTATCGAATGGGACGAAAAACTGATAGTGAATTGTAACGTTCAGGGCCACCTATTGACGATGGATCTCTCAAATTGCGTCCCGATTCAATACATCGTCCTCCAGCCGACTTGACTTCATGGGTCTATTGCTGCCTCGGGCACCTTATGGCCGTTCTGCTGTGAGTCTAGATTATCGAATGGGACGAAAAAATGATAGTGAATTGTAACATTCAGGGCCTCCTAATGACGATGGATCACTCAAATTGCGTCCCGATTCAATACATCGTCCTCCAGCCGACTTGACTCCATGGGTCTATTGCTGCCTCGTGCACCTTATGGCCGTTCTGCTGTGAGTCTAGATTATCGAATGGGACGAAAAACTGATAGTGAATTGTAACTTTCAAGGCCACCTAATGACGATGGATCACGCAAATTGCGTCCCGATTAAATACATCGTCCTCCTGCCGACTTGTCTCCATGGGTCTATTGCTGCCTCGGGCACCTTATGGCCGTTCTGCTGTGAGTCAAAGATTTTCGAATCGGACGAAAAACTGATAGTGAATTGTAACGTTCAGGGCCTCCTAATGATGATGGAACACTAAAATTGCGTCCCGATTCAATACATCGTCCTCCAGCAGACTTGTCTTCATGGGTCTATTGCTGCCTCGGGCACCTTATGGCCGTTCTGTTGTGAGTCTAGATTATCGAATGGGACGAAAAACTGATAGTGAATTGTAACGTTAAGGGCCTCCTAATGACGATGGATCACTCAAATTGCGTCCCAATTCAATACATCGTATTCCAGCCGACTTGACTCCATGGGTCTATTGCTGCCTCGGGCACCTTATGGCCGTTCTGCTGTGAGTCTAGATTATCGAATGGGACGAAAAACTGATAGTGAATTGTAACGTTCAGGGCCTCCTAATAACGATGGATCACTCAAATTGCGTCCCGATTCAATACATCGTCCTCCAGCAGACTTGTCTCCATGGGTCGATTGCTGCCTCGGGCACCTAATGGCCGTTCTGCTGTGAGTCAAAGATTTTCGAATCGGACGAAAAACTGATAGTGAATTGTAACATTCAGGGCCACCTAATGACGATGGA
Organism: Schistocerca cancellata; assembly: GCF_023864275.1. NCBI lineage: Eukaryota > Metazoa > Arthropoda > Insecta > Orthoptera > Acrididae > Schistocerca > Schistocerca cancellata. The sequence continues at coordinate 3,068,054 of NC_064627.1, forward strand.
CCACGCAAATTGCGTCCCGATTCAATACATCGTCCTCCAGCCGAGTTGACTGCATGGGTCTATTGCTGCCTCGGGCACCTTATGGCCGTTCTGCTGTGAATCTAGATTATCGAATGGGACGAAAAACTGATAGTGAATTGTAACGTTCAGGGCCACCTAATGACGATGGATCACTCAAATTGCGTCCTAATTCAATACATCGTCCTCCAGCAGACTTGACTTCATGGGTCTATTGCTGCCTCGGGCACCTTATGGCCGTTCTGCAGTGAGTCAAAGATTTTCGAATCGGACGAAAAACTGATAGTGAATTGTAACTTTCAGGGCCACCTAATGACGATGGATCACTCAAATTGCGTCCCGATTCAATACATCGTCCTCCAGCAGACTTGTCTCCATGGGTCGATTGCTGCCTCGGGCATCTTATGGCCGTTCTGCTGTGAGTCAAAGATTTTCGAATCGGACGAAAAACTGATAGTGATTTGTAACATTCAGGGCCACCTAATGACGATGGACCACACAAATTGCGTCCCGATTCAGTACATCGTCCACTAGCCGACTTGACTCCATGGGACTATTGCTGCCTCGGGCACCTTACGGCCGTTCTGCTGTGAGTCTAGATTATAGAATGGGATGAAAAACTGATAGTGAATTGTAACGTTCAGGGCCACCTAATGACGATGGATCACTCAAATTGCGTCCCGATTCAATACATCGTCCTCCAGCAGACTTGTCTCCATGGGTCTATTGCTGCCTCGGGCACCTTATGGCAGGCCTGCTGTGACTCAAAGATTTTCGAATCGGACGAAAAACTGATAGTGAATTGTAACGTTCAGGGCCTCCTAATGACGATGGAACACTCAAATTGCGTCTCGATTCAATACATCGTCCTCCAGCAGACTTGTCTCCATGGGTCTATTGCTGCCTCGGGCACCCTATGGCCGTTCTGCTGTGAGTCAAAGATTTTCGAATCGGACGAAAAACTGATAGTGAATTGTAACGTTCAGGGCCACCTAATGACGATGGATCACTCAAATTGCGTCCCGATTCAATACATCGTCCTCCAGCCGACTTGACTCCATGGGTCTATTGCTGCCTCGGGCACCGTATGGCCGTTCTGCTGTGAGTCTAGATTATCGAATGGGACAAAAAACTGATAGTGAATTGTAACGTTTTGTAAGGTTCAGGGCCTCCTAATGACGATGGATCACTCAAATTGCGTCCCGTTTCAATACATCGTCCTCCAGCAGACTTGTCTCCATGTGTCTATTGCTGCCTCGGGCACCCTATGGCCGTTCTGCTGTGAGTCTAGATTATCGAATGGGACGAAAAACTGATAGTGAATTGTAACGTTCAGGGCCACCTAATGACGATGGATCTCTCAAATTGCGTCCCGATTCAATACATCGTCCTCCAGCCGAGTTGACTCCATGGGTCTATTGCTGCCTCGGGCACCTTATGGCCGTTCTGCTGAGAGTCTAGATTATCGAATGGGACGAAAAACTGATAGTGAATTGTAACGTTCAGGGCCTCCTAATGACGATGGATCACTCAAATTGCGTCCCGATTCAATACATCGTCCTCCAGCAGACTTGTCTCCATGGGTCGATTGCTGCCTCGGGCACCTAATGGCCGTTCTGCTGTGAGTCAAAGATTTTCGAATCGAACGAAAAACTGATAGTGAACTGTAACATTCAAGGCCACCTAATGACGATGGACCACGCAAATTGCGTCCCGATTCAATACATCGTCATCCAGCCGAGTTGACTCCATGGGTCTATTGCTGCCTCGGGCACCTTATGGGCGTTCTGCTGTGAATCTAGATTATCGAATTGGACGAAAAACTGATAGTGAATTGTAGCGTTCAGGGCCACCTAATGACGATGGATCACTCAAATTGCGTCCCGATTCAATACATCGTCCCCAGCCGACTTGTCTCCATGGGTCTATTGCTGCCTCGGGCACCTTATGGCCCATCTGCTGTGAGTCTAGATTATCGAATGGGACGAAAAACTGATAGTGAATTGTAACGTTCAGGGCCACCTAATGACGATGGATCACTCAAATTGCGTCCTGATTCAATACATCGTCCTCCAGAAGACTTGACTTCATGGGTCTATTGCTGCCTCGGGCACCTTATGGCCGTTCTGCTGTGAGTCTAGATTACCGAATGGGACAAAAAACTGATAGTGAATTGTAACGTTCAGGGCCTCCTAATGACGATGGATCACTCAAATTGCGTCCCGATTCAATACATCGTCCTCCAGCAGACTTGTCTCCATGGGTCTATTGCTGCCTCGGGCACCTTATGGCCGTTCTGCTGTGAGTCTAGATTATCGAATGGGACGAAAAACTGATAGTGAATTGTAACATTCAGGGCCTCCTAATGACGATGGATCACTCAAATTGCGTCCCGATTCAATACATCGACCTCCAGCCGACTTGACTCCATGGGTCGATTGCTGCCTCGGGCACCTAATGACCGTTCTGCAGTGAGTCAAAGATTTTCGAATCGAACGAAAAACTGATAGTGAATTGTAACATTCAGGGCCACCTAATGACGATGGACCACGCAAATTGCGTCCCGATTCAATACATCGTCCTCCAGCCGAGTTGACTCCATGGGTCTATTGCTGCCTCGGGCACCTTATGGCCGTTCTGCTGTGAATCTAGATTATCGAATGGGACGAAAAACTGATAGTGAATTGTAACGTTCAGGGCCATCTAATGACTATGGATCACTCAAATTGCGTCCCGATTCAATACATCGTCATCCAGCCGACTTGACTCCATGGGTCTATTGCTGCCTCGGGCACCTTATGGCTTTTCTGCTGTGAGTCTAGATTATCGAATGGGACAAAAAACTGATAGTGAATTGTAACGTTCAGGGCCTCCTAATGACGATGGATCACTCAAATTGCGTCCCGATTCAATACATCGTCCTCCAGCAGACTTGTCTCCATGGGTCTATTGCTGCCTCGGGCACCTTATGGCCGTTCAGCTGTGAGTCTAGATTATCGAATGGGACGAAAAACATATTGTGAATTGTAACGTTCAGGGCCACCTAATGACGATGGATCACTCAAATTGCGTCCCGATTCAATACATCGTCCTCCAGCCGACTTGACTCCATGGATCTATTGCTGCCTCGGGCACCTTATGGCCGTTCTGCTGAGAGTCTAGATTATCGAATGGGACGAAAAACTGATAGTGAATTGTAACGTTCAGGGCCTCCTAATGACGATGGATCACTCAAATTGCGTCCCGATTCAATACATCGTCCTCCAGCAGACTTGTCTCCATGGGTCGATTGCTGCCTCGGGCACCTAATGGCCGTTCTGCTGTGAGTCAAAGATTTTCGAATCGGACGAAATACTGATAGTGAACTGTAACATTCAAGGCCACCTAATGACGATGGACCACGCAAATTGCGTCCCGATTCAATACATCGTCCTCCAGCCGAGTTGACTCCATGGGTCTATTGCTGCCTCGGGCACCTTATGGGCGTTCTGCTGTGAATCTAGATTATCGAATTGGACGAAAAACTGATAGTGAATTGTAACGTTCAGGGCCACCTAATGACGATGGATAACTCAAATTGCGTCCCGATTCAATACATCGTCCCCAGCCGACTTGTCTCCATGGGTCTATTGCTGCCTCGGGCACCTTATGGCCCATCTGCTGTGAGTCTAGATTATCGAACGGGACGAAAAACTGATAGTGAATTGTAACATTCAGGGCCTCCTAATGACGATGGATCACTCAAATTGCGTCCCGATTCAATACATCGTCCTCCAGCCGACTTGACTCCATGGGTCTATTGCTGCCTCGGGCACCTTATGGCCGTTCTGCTGTGACTCTAGATTATCGAATGGGACGAAAAACTGATAGTGAATTGTAACGTTCAGGGCCACCTAATGACGATGGATCACTCAAATTGCGTCCTGATTCAATACATCGTCCTCCAGAAGACTTGACTTCATGGGTCTATTGCTGCCTCGGGCACTTTATATCCGTTCTGCTGTGAGTCTAGATTATCGAATGGGACAAAAAACTGATAGTGAATTGTAACGTTCAGGGCCTCCTAATGACGATGGATCACTCAAATTGCGTCCCGATTCAATACATCGTCCTCCAGCAGACTTGTCTCCATGGGTCTATTGCTGCCTCGGGCACCTTATGGCCGTTCTGCTGTGAGTCTAGATTATCGAATGGGACGAAAAACTGATAGTGAATTGTAACATTCAGGGCCTCCTAATGACGATGGATCACTCAAATTGCGTCCCGATTCAATACATCGACCTCCAGCCGACTTGACTCCATGGGTCGATTGCTGCCTCGGGCACCTAATGACCGTTCTGCAGTGAGTCAAAGATTTTCGAATCGGACGAAAAACTGATAGTGAATTGTAACATTCAGGGCCACCTAATGACGATGGACCACGCAAATTGCGTCCCGATTCAATACATCGTCCTCCAGCCGAGTTGACTCCATGGGTCTATTGCTGCCTCGGGCACCTTATGGCCGTTCTGCTGTGAGTCAAAGACTTTCGAATCGGACGAAAAACTGATAGTGAATTGTAACATTCAGGGCCACCTAATGACGATGGACCACGCAAATTGCGTCCCGATTCAATACATCGTCCTCCAGCCGAGTTGACTCCATGGGTCTATTGCTGCCTCGGGCACCTTATGGCCGTTCTGCTGTGAATCTAGATTATCGAATGGGACGAAAAACTGATAGTGAATTGTAACGTTCAGGGCCATCTAATGACTATGGATCACTCAAATTGCGTCCCGATTCAATACATCGTCCCCAGCCGACTTGACTTCATGGGACTATTGCTGCCTCGGGCACCTTATGGCCGTTCTGCTGTGAGTCTAGATTATAGAATGGGATGAAAAACAGATAGTGAATTGTATAGTTCAGGGCCACCTAATGACGATGGATCACTCAAATTGCGTCCCGATTCAATACATCGTCCTCCAGCAGACTTGTCTCCATGGGTCTATTGCTGCCTCGGGCAACTTATGGCAGGCATGCTGTGACTCAAAGATTTTCGAATCGGACGAAAAACTGATAGTGAATTGTAACGTTCAGGGCCTCCTAATGACGATGGAACACTCAAATTGCGTCCCGATTCAATACATTGTCCTCCGGCAGACTTGTCTCCATGCGTCTATAGCTGCCTCGGGCTCCTTATGGCCGTTCTGCTGTGAGTCAAAGATTTTCGAATCGGACGAAAAACTGATAGTGTATTGTAACGTTCTGGGCCACCTAATGACGAAGGATCACTCAAATTGCGTCCCGATTCAATACATCGTCCTCCAGCCGTCTTGACTCCATGGGTCTAATGCTGCCTCGGGCACCTTATGGCCGTTCTGCTGTGAGTCTAGATTATCGAATGGGACAAAAAACTGATAGTGAATTGTAACGTTTTGTAACGTTCAGGGCCTCCTAATGACGATGGATCACTCAAATTGCGTCCCGATTCAATACATCGTCCTCCAGCAGACTTGTCTCCATGTGTCTATTGCTGCCTCGGACACCTTATGGCCGTTCTGCTGTGAGTCTAGATTATCGAATGGGACGAAAAACTGATAGTGAATTGTAACGTTCAGGGCCACCTAATGACGATGGATCTCTCAAATTGCGTCCCGATTCAATACATCGTCCTCCAGCCGACTTGACTCCATGGGTCTATTGCTGCCTCGGGCACCTTATGGCCGTTCTGCTGTGAGTCTAGATTATCGAATGGGACGAAAAACTGATAGTGAATTGTAACGTTCAGGGCCTCCTAATGTCGATGGATCACTCAAATTGCGTCCCGATTCAATACATCGTCCTCCAGCAGACTTGTCTCCATGGGTCTATTGCTGCCTCGGGCACCTTATGGCCGTTCAGCTGTGAGTCTAGATTATCGAATGGGACGAAAAACTGATAGTGAATTGTAACGTTCAGGGCCACCTAATGACTATGGATCACTCAAATTGCGTCCCGATTCAATACATCGTCCCCAGCCGACTTGACTCCATGGGACTATTGCTGCCTCGGGCACCTTATGGCCGTTCTCCAGTGAGTCTAGATTATAGAATGGGATGAAAAACTGATAGTTCAGGGCCACCTAATGACGATGGATCACTCAAATTGCGTCCCGATTCAATACATCGTCCTCCAGCAGACTTGTCTCCATGGGTCGATTGCTGCCTCGGGCACCTAATGGCCGTTCTGCTGTGAGTCAAAGATTTTCGAATCGGACGAAATACTGATAGTGAACTGTAACATTCAAGGCCACCTAATGACGATGGACCACGCAAATTGCGTCCCGATTCAATACATCGTCCTCCAGCCGAGTTGACTCCATGGGTCTATTGCTGCCTCGGGCACCTTATGGGCGTTCTGCTGTGAATCTAGATTATCGAATTGGACGAAAAACTGATAGTGAATTGTAACGTTCAGGGCCACCTAATGACGATGGATAACTCAAATTGCGTCCCGATTCAATACATCGTCCCCAGCCGACTTGTCTCCATGGGTCTATTGCTGCCTCGGGCACCTTATGGCCCATCTGCTGTGAGTCTAGATTATCGAACGGGACGAAAAACTGATAGTGAATTGTAACATTCAGGGCCTCCTAATGACGATGGATCACTCAAATTGCGTCCCGATTCAATACATCGTCCTCCAGCCGACTTGACTCCATGGGTCTATTGCTGCCTCGGGCACCTTATGGCCGTTCTGCTGTGACTCTAGATTATCGAATGGGACGAAAAACTGATAGTGAATTGTAACGTTCAGGGCCACCTAATGACGATGGATCACTCAAATTGCGTCCTGATTCAATACATCGTCCTCCAGCAGACTTGACTTCATGGGTCTATTGCTGCCTCGGGCACCTTATGGCCGTTCTGCTGTGAGTCAAAGATTTTCGAATCGGACGAAAAACTGATAGTGAATTGGAACGTTCAGGGCCTCCTAATGACGATGGAACACTCAAATTGCGTCCTGATTCAATACATCGTCCTCCAGAAGACTTGACTTCATGGGTCTATTGCTGCCTCGGGCACCTTATGGCCGTTCTGCTGTGAGTCTAGATTATCGAATGGGACAAAAAACTGATAGTGAATTGTAACGTTCAGGGCCTCCTAATGACGATGGATCACTCAAATTGCGTCCCGATTCAATACATCGTCCTCCAGCAGACTTGTCTCCATGGGTCTATTGCTACCTCGGACACCTTATGGCCGTTCTGCTGTGAGTCTAGATTATCGAATGGGACGAAAAACTGATAGTGAATTGTAACGTTCAGGGCCACCTATTGACGATGGATCTCTCAAATTGCGTCCCGATTCAATACATCGTCCTCCAGCCGACTTGACTTCATGGGTCTATTGCTGCCTCGGGCACCTTATGGCCGTTCTGCTGTGAGTCTAGATTATCGAATGGGACGAAAAACTGATAGTGAATTGTAACTTTCAGGGCCACCTAATGACGATGGATCACTCAAATTGCGTCCCGATTAAATACATCGTCCTCCTGCCGACTTGTCTCCATGGGTCTATTGCTGCCTCGGGCACCTTATGGCCGTTCTGCTGTGAGTCAAAGATTTTCGAATCGGACGAAAAACTGATAGTGAATTGTAACGTTCAGGGCCTCCTAATGATGATGGAACACTAAAATTGCGTCCCGATTCAATACATCGTCCTCCAGCAGACTTGTCTCCATGGGTCTATTGCTGCCTCGGGCACCTTATGGCCCATCTGCTGTGAGTCTAGATTATCGAATGGGACGAAAAACTGATAGTGAATTGTAACGTTAAGGGCCTCCTAATGACGATGGATCACTCAAATTGCGTCCCAATTCAATACATCGTATTCCAGCCGACTTGACTCCATGGGTCTATTGCTGCCTCGGGCACCTTATGGCCGTTCTGCTGTGAGTCTAGATTATCGAATGGGACGAAAAACTGATAGTGAATTGTAACGTTCAGGGCCTCCTAATAACGATGGATCACTCAAATTGCGTCCCGATTCAATACATCGTCCTCCAGCAGACTTGTCTCCATGGGTCGATTGCTGCATCGGGCACCTAATGGCCGTTCTGCTGTGAGTCAAAGATTTTCGAATCGGACGAAAAACTGATAGTGAATTGTAACATTCAGGGCCACCTAATGACGATGGACCACGCAAATTGCGTCCCGATTCAATACATCGTCCTCCAGCCGAGTTGACTGCATGGGTCTATTGCTGCCTCGGGCACCTTATGGCCGTTCTGCTGTGAATCTAGATTATCGAATGGGACGAAAAACTGATAGTGAATTGTAACGTTCAGGGCCACCTACTACGATGGATCACTCAAATTGCGTCCTAATTCAATACATCGTCCTCCAGCAGACTTGACTTCATGGGTCGATTGCTGCCTCGGGCACCTTATGGCCGTTCTGCAGTGAGTCAAAGATTTTCGAATCGGACGAAAAACTGATAGTGAATTGTAACTTTCAGGGCCACCTAATGACGATGGATCACTCAAATTGCGTCCCGATTCAATACATCGTCCTCCAGCAGACTTGTCTCCATGGGTCGATTGCTGCCTCGGGCACCTTATGGCCGTTCTGCTGTGAGTCAAAGATTTTCGAATCGGACGAAAAACTGATAGTGAATTGTAACGTTCAGGGCCTCCTAATGACGATGGACCACACAAATTGCGTCCCGATTCAGTACATCGTCCACTAGCCGACTTGACTCCATGGGACTATTGCTGCCTCGGGCACCTTACGGCCGTTCTGCTGTGAGTCTAGATTATAGAATGGGATGAAAAACTGATAGTGAATTGTAACGTTCAGGGCCACCTAATGACGATGGATCACTCAAATTGCGTCCCGATTCAATACATCGTCCTCCAGCAGACTTGTCTCCATGGGTCTATTGCTGCCTCGGGCACCTTATGGCAGGCCTGCTGTGACTCAAAGATTTTCGAATCGGACGAAAAACTGATAGTGAATTGTAACGTTCAGGGCCTCCTAATGACGATGGAACACTCAAATTGCGTCTCGATTCAATACATCGTCCTCCAGCAGACTTGTCTCCATGGGTCTATTGCTGCCTCGGGCACCCTATGGCCGTTCTGCTGTGAGTCAAAGATTTTCGAATCAGACGAAAAACTGATAGTGAATTGTAACGTTCAGGGCCACCTAATGACGATGGATCACTCAAATTGCGTCCCGATTCAATACATCGTCCTCCAGCCGACTTGACTCCATGGGTCTATTGCTGCCTCGGGCACCGTATGGCCGTTCTGCTGTGAGTCTAGATTATCGAATGGGACAAAAAACTGATAGTGAATTGTAACGTTTTGTAACGTTCAGGGCCTCCTAATGACGATGGATCACTCAAATTGCGTCCCGTTTCAATACATCGTCCTCCAGCAGACTTGTCTCCATGTGTCTATTGCTGCCTCGGGCACCCTATGGCCGTTCTGCTGTGAGTCTAGATTATCGAATGGGACGAAAAACTGATAGTGAATTGTAACGTTCAGGGCCACCTAATGACGATGGATCTCTCAAATTGCGTCCCGATTCAATACATCGTCCTCCAGCCGAGTTGACTCCATGGGTCTATTGCTGCCTCGGGCACCTTATGGCCGTTCTGCTGAGAGTCTAGATTATCGAATGGGACGAAAAACTGATAGTGAATTGTAACGTTCAGGGCCTCCTAATGACGATGGATCACTCAAATTGCGTCCCGATTCAATACATCGTCCTCTAGCAGACTTGTCTCCATGGGTCGATTGCTGCCTCGGGCACCTAATGGCCGTTCTGCTGTGAGTCAAAGATTTTCGAATCGAACGAAAAACTGATAGTGAACTGTAACATTCAAGGCCACCTAATGACGATGGACCACGCAAATTGCGTCCCGATTCAATACATCGTCATCCAGCCGAGTTGACTCCATGGGTCTATTGCTGCCTCGGGCACCTTATGGGCATTCTGCTGTGAATCTAGATTATCGAATTGGACGAAAAACTGATAGTGAATTGTAGCGTTCAGGGCCACCTAATGACAATGGATCACTCAAATTGCGTCCCGATTCAATACATCGTCCCCAGCCGACTTGTCTCCATGGGTCTATTGCTGCCTCGGGCACCTTATGGCCCATCTGCTGTGAGTCTAGATTATCGAATGGGACGAAAAACTGATAGTGAATTGTAACGTTCAGGGCCACCTAATGACGATGGATCACTCAAATTGCGTCCTGATTCAATACATCGTCCTCCAGAAGACTTGACTTCATGGGTCTATTGCTGCCTCGGGCACCTTATGGCCGTTCTGCTGTGAGTCTAGATTATCGAATGGGACAAAAAACTGATAGTGAATTGTAACGTTCAGGGCCTCCTAATGACGATGGATCACTCAAATTGCGTCCCGATTCAATACATCGTCCTCCAGCAGACTTGTCTCCATGCGTCTATTGCTGCCTCGGGCACCTTATGGCCGTTCTGCTGTGAGTCTAGATTATCGAATGGGACGAAAAACTGATAGTGAATTGTAACATTCAGGGCCTCCTAAAGACGATGGATCACTCAAATTGCGTCCCGATTCAATACATCGACCTCCAGCCGACTTCACTCCATGGGTCGAGTGCTGCCTCGGGCACCTAATGACCGTTCTGCAGTGAGTCAAAGATTTTCGAATCGGACGAAAAACTGATAGTGAATTGTAACATTCAGGGCCACCTAATGACGATGGACCACGCAAATTGCGTCCCGATTCAATACATCGTCCTCCAGCCGAGTTGACTCCATGGGTCTATTGCTGCCTCGGGCACCTTATGGCCGTTCTGCTGTGAATCTAGATTATCGAATGGGACGAAAAACTGATAGTGAATTGTAACGTTCAGGGCCATCTAATGACTATGGATCACTCAAATTGCGTCCCGATTCAATACATCGTCCCCAGCCGACTTGACTCCATGGGACTATTGCTGCCTCGGGCACCTTATGGCCGTTCTGCTGTGAGTCTAGATTATAGATTGGGATGAAAAACTGATAGTGAATTGTATAGTTCAGGGCCACCTAATGACGATGGATCACTCAAATTGCGTCCCGATTCAATACATCGTCCTCCAGCAGACTTGTCTCCATGGGTCTATTGCTGCCTCGGGCACCTTATGGCAGGCATGCTGTGACTCAAAGATTTTCGAATCGGACGAAAAACTGATAGTGAATTGTAACGTTCAGGGCCTCCTAATGACGATGGATCTCTCAAATTGCGTCCCGATTCAATACATTGTCCTCCAGCAGACTTGTCTCCATGCGTCTATTGCTGCCTCGGGCACCTTATGGCCGTTCTGCTGTGAGTCAAAGATTTTCGAATCGGACGAAAAACTGATAGTGTATTGTAACGTTCTGGGCCACCTAATGACGAAGGATCACTCAAATTGCGTCCCGATTCAATACATCGTCCTCCAGCCGTCTTGACTCCATGGGTCTAATGCTGCCTCGGGCACCTTATGGCCGTTCTGCTGTGAGTCTAGATTATCGAATGGGACAAAAAACTGATAGTGAATTGTAACGTTTTGTAACGTTCAGGGCCTTCTAATGACGATGGATCACTATAATTGCGTCCCGATTCAATACATCGTCCTCCAGCAGACTTGTCTCCATGTGTCTATTGCTGCCTCGGGCACCTTATGGCCGTTCTGCTGTGAGTCTAGATTATCGAATGGGACGAAAAACTGATAGTGAATTGTAACGTTCAGGGCCACCTAATGACGATGGATCTCTCAAATTGCGTCCCGATTCAATACATCGTCCTCCAGCCGACTTGACTCCATGGGTCTATTGCTGCCTCGGGCACCTTATGGCCGTTCTGCTGTGAGTCTAGATTATCGAATGGGACGAAAAACTGATAGTGAATTGTAACGTTCGGGGCCACCTAATGACGATGGATCACTCAAATTGCGTCCTGATTCAATACATCGTCCTCCAGCAGACTTGACTTCATGGGTCTATTGCTGCCTCGGGCACCTTATGGCCGTTCTGCTGTGAGTCAAAGATTTTCGAATCGGACGAAAAACTGATAGTGAATTGGAACGTTCAGGGCCTCCTAATGACGATGGAACACTCAAATTGCGTCCTGATTCAATACATCGTCCTCCAGAAGACTTGACTTCATGGGTCTATTGCTGCCTCGGGCACCTTATGGCCGTTCTGCTGTGAGTCTAGATTATCGAATGGGACAAAAAACTGATAGTGAATTGTAACGTTCAGGGCCTCCTAATGACGATGGATCACTCAAATTGCGTCCCGATTCAATACATCGTCCTCCAGCCGACTTGACTTCATGGGTCTATTGCTGCCTCGGGCACCTTATGGCCGTTCTGCTGTGAGTCTAGATTATCGAATGGGACGAAAAACTGATAGTGAATTGTAACATTCAGGGCCTCCTAATGACGATGGATCACTCAAATTGCGTCCCGATTCAATACATCGTCCTCCAGCCGACTTGACTCCATGGGTCTATTGCTGCCTCGGGCACCTTATGGCCGTTCTGCTGTGAGTCTAGATTATCGAATGGGACGAAAAACTGATAGTGAATTGTAACTTTCAGGGCCACCTAATGACGATGGATCACTCAAATTTCGTCCCGATTAAATACATCGTCCTCCTGCCGACTTGTCTCCATGGGTCTATTGCTGCCTCGGGCACCTTATGGCCGTTCTGCTGTGAGTCAAAGATTTTCGAATCGGACGAAAAACTGATAGTGAATTGTAACGTTCAGGGCCACCTAATGATGATGGAACACTAGAATTGCGTCCCGATTCAATACATCGTCCTCCAGCAGACTTGTCTTCATGGGTCTATTGCTGCCTCGGGCACCTTATGGCCGTTCTGTTGTGAGTCTAGATTATCGAATGGGACGAAAAACTGATAGTGAATTGTAACGTTAAGGGCCTCCTAATGACGATGGATCACTCAAATTGCGTCCCAATTCAATACATCGTATTCCAGCCGACTTGACTCCATGGGTCTATTGCTGCCTCGGGCACCTTATGGCCGTTCTGCTGTGAGTCTAGATTATCGAATGGGACGAAAAACTGATAGTGAATTGTAACGTTCAGGGCCACCTAATAACGATGGATCACTCAAATTGCGTCCCGATTTAATACATCGTCCTCCAGCAGACTTGTCTCCATGGGTCGATTGCTGCCTCGGGCACCTAATGGCCGTTCTGCTGTGAGTCAAAGATTTTCGAATCGGACGAAAAACTGATAGTGAATTGTAACATTCAGGGCCATTTAATGACGATGGACCACGCAAATTGCGTCCCGATTCAATACATCGTCCTCCAGCCGAGTTGACTGCATGGGTCTATTGCTGCCTCGGGCACCTTATGGCCGTTCTGCTGTGAATCTAGATTATCGAATGGGACGAAAAACTGATAGTGAATTGTAACGTTCAGGGCCACCTAATGACGATGGATCACTCAAATTGCGTCCTAATTCAATACATCGTCCTCCAGCAGACTTGACTTCATGGGTCTATTGCTGCCTCGGGCACCTTATGGCCGTTCTGCAGTGAGTCAAAGATTTTCGAATCGGACGAAAAAGTGATAGTGAATTGTAACTTTCAGGGCCACCTAATGACGATGGATCACTCAAATTGCGTCCCGATTCAATACATCGTCCTCCAGCAGACTTGTCTCCATGGGTCGATTGCTGCCTCGGGCACCTTATGGCCGTTCTGCTGTGAGTCAAAGATTTTCGAATCGGACGAAAAACTGATAGTGATTTGTAACATTCAGGGCCACCTAATGACGATGGACCACACAAATTGCGTCCCGATTCAGTACATCGTCCACTAGCCGACTTGACTCCATGGGACTATTGCTGCCTCGGGCACCTTACGGCCGCTCTGCTGTGAGTCTAGATTATAGAATGGAATGAAAAAATGATAGTGAATTGTAACGTTCAGGGCCACCTAATGACGATGGATCACTCAAATTGCGTCCCGATTCAATACATCGTCCTCCAGCAGACTTGTCTCCATGGGTCTATTGCTGCCTCGGGCACCTTATGGCAGGCCTGGTGTGACTCAAAGATTTTCGAATCGGACGAAAAACTGATAGTGAATTGTAACGTTCAGGGCCTCCTAATGACGATGGAACACTCAAATTGCGTCTCGATTCAATACATCGTCCTCCAGCAGACTTGTCTCCATGGGTCTATTGCTGCCTCGGGCACCCTATGGCCGTTCTGCTGTGAGTCAAAGATTTTCGAATCGGACGAAAAACTGATAGTGAATTGTAACGTTCAGGGCCACCTAATGACGATGGATCACTCAAATTGCGTCCCGATTCAATACATCGTCCTCCAGCCGACTTGACTCCATGGGTCTATTGCTGCCTCGGGCACCTTATGGCCGTTCTGCTGTGAGTCTAGACTATCGAATGGGACAAAAAACTGATAGTGAATTGTAACGTTTTGTAACGTTCAGGGCCTCCTAATGACGATGGATCACTCAAATTGCGTCCCGTTTCAATACATCGTCCTCCAGCAGACTTGTCTCCATGTGTCTATTGCTGCCTCGGGCACCCTATGGCCGTTCTGCTGTGAGTCTAGATTATCGAATGGGACGAAAAACTGATAGTGAATTGTAACGTTCAGGGCCACCTAATGACGATGGATCTCTCAAATTGCGTCCCGATTCAATACATCGTCCTCCAGCCGAGTTGACTCCATGGGTCTATTGCTGCCTCGGGCACCTTATGGGCGTTCTGCTGTGAATCTAGATTATCGAATTGGACGAAAAACTGATAGTGAATTGTAGCGTTCAGGGCCACCTAATGACGATGGATCACTCAAATTGCGTCCCGATTCAATACATCGTCCCCAGCCGACTTGTCTCCATGGGTCTATTGCTGCCTCGGGCACCTTATGGCCCATCTGCTGTGAGTCTAGATTATCGAATGGGACGAAAAACTGATAGTGAATTGTAACGTTCAGGGCCACCTAATGACGATGGATCACTCAAATTGCGTCCTGATTCAATACATCGTCCTCCAGAAGACTTGACTTCATGGGTCTATTGCTGCCTCGGGCACCTTATGGCCGTTCTGCTGTGAGTCTAGATTATCGAATGGGACAAAAAACTGATAGTGAATTGTAACGTTCAGGGCCTCCTAATGACCATGGATCACTCAAATTGCGTCCCGATTCAATACATCGTCCTCCAGCAGACTTGTCTCCATGGGTCTATTGCTGCCTCGGGCACCTTATGGCCGTTCTGCTGTGAGTCTAGATTATCGAATGGGACGAAAAACTGATAGTGAATTGTAACATTCAGGGCCACCTAATGACGATGGACCACGCAAATTGCGTCCCGATTCAATACATCGTCCTCCAGCCGAGTTCACTCCATGGGTCTATTGCTGCCTCGGGCACCTAATGGCCGTTCTGCTGTGAGTCAAAGATTTTCGAATCGAACGAAAAACTGATAGTGAACTGTAACATTCAAGGCCACCTAATGACGATGGATCACTCAAATTGCGTCCCGATTCAATACATCGACCTCCAGAAGACTTGACTCCATGGGTCGATTGCTGCCTCGGGCACCTAATGACCGTTCTGCAGTGAGTCAAAGATTTTCGAATCGGACGAAAAACTGATAGTGAATTGTAACATTCAGGGCCACCTAATGACGATGGACCACGCAAATTGCGTCCCGATTCAATACATCGTCCTCCAGCCGAGTTCACTCCATGGGTCTATTGCTGCCTCGGGCACCTTATGGCCGTTCTGCTGTGAATCTAGATTATCGAATGGGACGAAAAACTGATAGTGAATTATAACGTTCAGGGCCATCTAATGACTATGGATCACTCAAATTGCGTCCCGATTCAATACATCGTCCCCAGCCGACTTGACTCCATGGGACTATTGCTGCCTCGGGCACCTTATGGCCGTTCTGCTGTGAGTCTAGATTATAGAATGGGATGAAAAACTGATAGTGAATTGTATAGTTCAGGGCCACCTAATGACGATGGATCACTCAAATTGCGTCCCGATTCAATACATCGTCCTCCAGCAGACTTGTCTCCATGGGTCTATTGCTGCCTCGGGCACCTTATGGCAGGCATGCTGTGACTCAAAGATTTTCGAATCGGACGAAAAACTGATAGTGAATTGTAACGTTCAGGGCCTCCTAATGACGATGGATCTCTTAAATTGCGTCCCGATTCAATACATTGTCCTCCAGCAGACTTGTCTCCATGCGTCTATTGCTGCCTCGGGCACCTTATGGCCGTTCTGCTGTGAGTCAAAGATTTTCGAATCGGACGAAAAACTGATAGTGTATTGTAACGTTCTGGGCCACCTAATGACGAAGGATCACTCAAATTGCGTCCCGATTCAATACATCGTCCTCCAGCCGTCTTGACTCCATGGGTCTAATGCTGCCTCGGGCACCTTATGGCCGTTCTGCTGTGAGTCTAGATTATCGAATGGGACAAAAAACTGATAGTGAATTGTAACGTTTTGTAACGTTCAGGGCCTCCTAATGACGATGGATCACTCAAATTGCGTCCCGATTCAATACATCGTCCTCCAGCAGACTTGTCTCCATGTGTCTATTGCTGCCTCGGGCACCTTATGGCCGTTCTGCTGTGAGTCTAGATTATCGAATGGGACGAAAAACTGATAGTGAAGTGTAACGTTCAGGGCCACCTAATGACGATGGATCTCTCAAATTGCGTCCCGATTCAATACATCGTCCTCCAGCCGACTTGACTCCATGGGTCTATTGCTGCCTCGGGCACCTTATGGCCGTTCTGCTGTGAGTCTAGATTATCGAATGGGACGAAAAACTGATAGTGAATTGTAACGTTCAGGGCCTCCTAATGACGATGGATCACTCAAATTGCGTCCCGATTCAATACATCGTCCTCCAGCAGACTTGTCTCCATGGGTCTATTGCTGCCTCGGGCACCTTATGGCCGTTCAGCTGTGAGTCTAGATTATCGAATGGGACGAAAAACTGATAGTGAATTGTAACGTTCAGGGCCACCTAATTACTATGGATCACTCAAATTGCGTCCCGATTCAATACATCGTCCCCAGCCGACTTGACTCCATGGGACTATTGCTGCCTCGGGCACCTTATGGCCGTTCTGCTGTGAGTCTAGATTATAGAATGGGATGAAAAACTGATAGTTCAGGGCCACCTAATGACGATGGATCACTCAAATTGCGTCCCGATTCAATACATCGTCCTCCAGCAGACTTGTCTCCATGGGTCGATTGCTGCCTCGGGCACCTAATGGCCGTTCTGCTGTGAGTCAAAGATTTTCGAATCGGACGAAAAACTGATAGTGAACTGTAACATTCAAGGCCACCTAATGACGATGGACCACGCAAATTGCGTCCCGATTCAATTCATCGTCCTCCAGCCGAGTTGACTCCATGGGTCTATTGCTGCCTCGGGCACCTTATGGGCGTTCTGCTGTGAATCTAGATTATCGAATTGGACGAAAAACTGATAGTGAATTGTAACGTTCAGGGCCACCTAATGACGATGGATAACTCAAATTGCGTCCCGATTCAATACATCGTCCCCAGCCGACTTGTCTCCATGGGTCTATTGCTGCCTCGGGCACCTTATGGCCCATCTGCTGTGAGTCTAGATTATCGAATGGGACGAAAAACTGATAGTGAATTGTAA
This sequence comes from Schistocerca cancellata, assembly GCF_023864275.1. Classification (NCBI taxonomy): domain Eukaryota; kingdom Metazoa; phylum Arthropoda; class Insecta; order Orthoptera; family Acrididae; genus Schistocerca; species Schistocerca cancellata. The sequence goes on from NC_064627.1 coordinate 3,085,766, forward strand.
CGTTCAGGGCCTCCTAATGACGATGGATCACTCAAATTGCGTCCCGATTCAATGTATCGTCCTCCAGCAGACTTGCCTCCATGGGTCGATTGCTGCCTCGGGCAACTAATGGCCGTTCTGCATTGAGTCAAAGATTTTCGAATCGGACGAAAGACTGATAGTCAATTGTAACATTCAGGGCCACCTAATGACGATGGACCACGCAAATTGCGTCCCGATTCAATACATCGTCCTCCAGCCGAGTTGACTCCATGGGTCTAGTGCTGCCTCGGGCACCTTATGGCCGTTCTTCTGTGAATCTAGATTATCGAATGGGACGAAAAACTGATAGTGAATTGTAACGTTCAGGGCCACCTAATGACTATGGATCACTCAAATTGCGTCCCGATTCAATACATCGTCCCCAGCCGACTTGACTCCATGGGACTATTGCTGCCTCGGGCACCTTATGGCCGTTCTGCTGTGAGTCTAGATTATAGAATGGGATGAAAAACTGATAGTGAATTGTAACGTTCAGGGCCACCTAATGACGATGGAACACTCAAATTGCGTCCCGATTCAATACATCATCCTCCAGCAGACTTGTCTCCATGGGTCTATTGCTGCCTCGGGCACCTTATGGCAGGCATGCTGTGACTCAAAGATTTTCGAATCGGATGAAAAACTGATAGTGAATTGTAACGTTCAGGGCCTACTAATGACGATGGAACACTCAAATTGCGTCCCGATTCAATACATTGTCCTCCAGCAGACTTGTCTCCATGCGTCTATTGCTGCCTCGGGCACCTTATGGCCGTTCTGCTGTGAGTCAAAGATTTTCGAATCGGACGAAAAACTGATAGTGTATTGTAACGTTCAGGGCCACCTAATGACGATGGATCACTCAAATTGCGTCCCGATTCAATACATCGTCCTCCAGCAGACTTGTCTCCATGTGTCTATTGCTGCCTCGGGCACCTTATGGCCGTTCTGCTGTGAGTCTAGATTATCGAATGGGACGAAAAACTGATAGTGAATTGTAACGTTCAGGGCCACCTAATGACGATGGATCTCTCAAATTGCGTCCCGATTCAATACATCGTCCTCCAGCCGACTTGACTCCATGGGTCTATTGCTGCCTCGGACACCTTATGTCCGTTCTGCTGTGAGTCTAGATTATCGAATGGGACGAAAAACTGATAGTGAATTGTAACGTTCAGGGCCTCCTAATGACGATGGATCACTCAAATTGCGTCCCGATTCAATACATCGTCCTCCAGCCGACTTGACTCCATGGGTCTATTGCAACCTCGGGCACCTTATGGCCGTTCTGCTGTGAGTCTAGATTATCGAATGGGACGAAAAACTGATAGTGAATCGTAACGTTCAGGGCCTCCTAATGACGATGGATCACTCAAATTGCGTCCCGATTCAATACATCGTCCTCCAGCAGACTTGTCTCCATGGGTCGATTGCTGCCTCGGGCACCTAATGGCCGTTCTGCTGTGAGTCAAAGATTTTCGAATCGGACGAAAAACTGATAGTGAATTGTAACATTCAGGGTCACCTAATGACGATGGACCACGCAAATTGCGTCCCGATTCAATACATCGTCCTCCAGCCGACTTGACTCCATGGGTCTATTGCTGCCTCGGGCACCTTATGGCCGTTCTGCTGTGAGTCTAGATTATCGAATGGGACGAAAAACTGATAGTGAATTGTAACTTTCAGGGCCACCTAATGACGATGGATCACTCAAATTGCGTCCCGATTCAATACATCGTCCTCCAGCAGACTAGTCTCCATGGGTCGATTGCTGCCACGGGCACCTTATGGCCGTTCTGCTGTGAGTCAAAGATTTTCGAATCGGACAAAAAACTGATAGTGATTTGTAACATTCAGGGCCACCTAATGACGATGGACCACACAAATTGCGTCCCGATTCAGTACATCGTCCACTAGCCGACTTGACTCCATGGGACTATTGCTGCCTCGGGCACCTTACGGCCGTTCTGCTGTGAGTCTAGATTATAGAATGGGATGAAAAACTGATAGTGAATTGTAACGTTCAGGGCCTCCTAATGACGATGGATCACTCAAATTGCGTCCCAATTCAATACATCGTATTCCAGCCGACTTGACTCCATGGGTCTATTGCTGCCTCGGGCACCTTATGGCCGTTCTGCTGTGAGTCTAGATTATCGAATGGGACGAAAAACTGATAGTGAATTGTAACGTTCAGGGCCACCTAATGACGATGGATCACTCAAATTGCGTCCTCATTCAATACATCGTCCTCCAGCAGACTTGACTTCATGGGTCTATTGCTGCCTCGGGCACCTTATGGCCGTTCTGCAGTGAGTCAAAGATTTTCGAATCGGATGAAAAACTGATAGTGAATTGTAACTTTCAGGGCCACCTAATGACGATGGATCACTCAAATTGCGTCCCGATTCAATACATCGTCCTCCAGCAGACTTGTCTCCATGGGTCGATTGCTGCCTCGGGCACCTTATGGCCGTTCTGCTGTGAGTCAAAGATTTTCGAATCGGACGAAAAACTGATAGTGATTTGTAACATTCAGGGCCACCTAATGACGATGGACCACACAAATTGCGTCCCGATTCAGTACATCGTCCACTAGCCGACTTGACTCCATGGGACTATTGCTGCCTCGGGCACCTTACGGCCGTTCTGCTGTGAGTCTAGATTATAGAATGGGATGAAAAACTGATAGTGAATTGTAACGTTCAGGGCCACCTAATGACGATGGATCACTCAAATTGCGTCCCGATTCAATACATCGTCCTCCAGCAGACTTGTCTCCATGGGTCTATTGCTGCCTCGGGCACCTTATGGCAGGCCTGCTGTGACTCAAAGATTTTCGAATCGGACGAAAAACTGATAGTGAATTGTAACGTTCAGGGCCTCCTAATGACGATGGAACACTCAAATTGCGTCCCGATTCAATACATCGTCCTCCAGCAGACTTGTCTCCATGGGTCTATTGCTGCCTCGGGCACCCTATGGCCGTTCTGCTGTGAGTCAAAGATTTTCGAATCGGACGAAAAACTGATAGTGAATTGTAACGTTCAGGGCCACCTAATGACGATGGATCACTCAAATTGCGTCCCGATTCAATACATCGTCCTCCAGCCGACTTGACTCCATGGGTCTATTGCTGCCTCGGGCACCTTATGGCCGTTCTGCTGTGAGTCTAGATTATCGAATGGGACAAAAAACTGATAGTGAATTGTAACGTTTTGTAACGTTCAGGGCCTCCTAATGACGATGGATCACTCAAATTGCGTCCCGTTTCAATACATCGTCCTCCAGCAGACTTGTCTCCATGTGTCTATTGCTGCCTCGGGCACCTTATGGCCGTTCTGCTGTGAGTCTAGATTATCGAATGGGACGAAAAACTGATAGTGAATTGTAACGTTCAGGGCCACCTAATGACGATGGATCTCTCAAATTGCGTCCCGATTCAATACATCGTCCTCCAGCCGAGTTGACTCCATGGGTCTATTGCTGCCTCGGGCACCTTATGGCCGTTCTGCTGTGAGTCTAGATTATCGAATGGGACGAAAAACTGATAGTGAATTGTAACGTTCAGGGCCTCCTAATGACGATGGATCACTCAAATTGCGTCCCGATTCAATACATCGTCCTCCAGCAGACTTGTCTCCATGGATCTATTGCTGCCTCGGGCACCTTATGGCCGTTCAGCTGTGAGTCTAGATTATCGAATGGGACGAAAAACTGATAGTGAATTGTAACATTCAGGGCCTCCTAATGACGATGGATCACTCAAATTGCGTCCCGATTCAATACATCGTCCTCCAGCCGACTTGACTCCATGGGTCTATTGCTGCCTCGGGCACCTTATGGCCGTTCTGCTGTGAGTCTAGATTATCGAATGGGACGAAAAACTGATAGTGAATTGTAACGTTCAGGGCCACCTAATGACGATGGATCACTCAAATTGCGTCCTGATTCAATACATCGTCCTCCAGCAGACTTGACTTCATGGGTCTATTGCTGCCTCGGGCACCTTATGGCCGTTCTGCTGTGAGTCTAGATTATCGAATGGGACGAAAAACTGATAGTGAATTGTAACGTTCAGGGCCACCTATTGACGATGGATCTCTCAAATTGCGTCCCGATTCAATACATCGTCCTCCAGCCGACTTGACTCCATGGGTCTATTGCTGCCTCGGGCACCTTATGGCCGTTCTGCTGTGAGTCTAGATTATCGAATGGGACGAAAAACTGATAGTGAATTGTAACATTCAGGGCCTTCTAATGACGATGGATCACTCAAATTGCGTCCCGATTCAATACATCGTCCTCCAGCCGACTTGACTCCATGGGTCTATTGCTGCCTCGGGCACCTATGGCCGTTCTGCTGTGAGTCTAGATTATCGAATGGGACGAAAAACTGATAGTGAATTGTAACGTTCAGGGCCTCCTAATGACGATGGATCACTCAAATTGCGTCCCGATTCAATACATCGTCCTCCAGCAGACTTGCCTCCATGGGTCGATTGCTGCCTCGGGCAACTAATGGCCGTTCTGCAGTGAGTCAAAGATTTTCGAATCGGACGAAAGACTGATAGTCAATTGTAACATTCAGGGCCACCTAATGACGATGGACCACGCAAATTGCGTCCCGATTCAATACAACGTCCTCCAGCCGAGTTGACTCCATGGGTCTAGTGCTGCTCGGCACCTTATGGCCGTTCTTCTGTGAATCTAGATTATCGAATGGGACGAAAAACTGATAGTGAATTGTAACGTTCAGGGCCACCTAATGACTATGGATCACTCAAATTGCGTCCCGATTCAATACATCGTCCCCAGCCGACTTGACTCCATGGGACTATTGCTGCCTCGGGCACCTTATGGCCGTTCTGCTGTGAGTCTAGATTATAGAATGGGATGAAAAACTGATAGTGAATTGTAACGTTCAGGGCCACCTAATGACGATGGATCACTCAAATTGCGTCCCGATTCAATACATCATCCTCCAGCAGACTTGTCTCCATGGGTCTATTGCTGCCTCGGGCACCTTATGGCAGGCATGCTGTGACTCAAAGATTTTCGAATCGGACGAAAAACTGATAGTGAATTGTAACGTTCAGGGCCTCCTAATGACGATGGAACACTCAAATTGCGTCCCGATTCAATACATTGTCCTCCAGCAGACTTGTCTCCATGCGTCTATTGCTGCCTCGGGCACCTTATGGCCGTTCTGCTGTGAGTCAAAGATTTTCGAATCGGACGAAAAACTGATAGTGTATTGTAACGTTCAGGGCCACCTAATGACGATGGATCACTCAAATTGCGTCCCGATTCAATACATCGTCCTCCAGCCGACTTGACTCCATGGGTCTATTGCTGCCTCGGGCACCTTATGGCCGTTCTGCTGTGAGCCTAGATTATCGAATGGGACAAAAAACTGATAGTGAATTGTAACGTTTTGTAACGTTCAGGACCTCCTAATGACGATGGATCACTCAAATTGCGTCCCGATTCAATACATCGTCCTCCAGCAGACTTGTCTCAATGTGTCTATTGCTGCCTCGGGCACCTTATGGCCGTTCTGCTGTGAGTCTAGATTATCGAATGGGACGAAAAACTGATAGTGAATTGTAACGTTCAGGGCCACCTAATGACGATGGATCTCTCAAATTGCGTCCCGATTGAATACATCGTCCTCCAGCCGACTTGACTCCATGGGTCTATTGCTGCCTCGGACACCTTATGTCCGTTCTGCTGTGAGTCTAGATTATCGAATGGGACGAAAAACTGATAGTGAATTGTAACGTTCAGGGCCTCCTAATGACGATGGATCACTCAAATTGCGTCCCGATTCAATACATCGTCCTCCAGCCGACTTGACTCCATGGGTCTATTGCAACCTCGGGCACCTTATGGCCGTTCTGCTGTGAGTCTAGATTATCGAATGGGACGAAAAACTGATAGTGAATTGTAACGTTCAGGGCCTCCTAATGACGATGGATCACTCAAATTGCGTCCCGATTCAATACATCGTCCTCCAGCAGACTTGTCTCCATGGGTCGATTGCTGCCTCGGGCACCTAATGGCCGTTCTGCTGTGAGTCAAAGATTTTCGAATCGGACGAAAAACTGATAGTGAAGTGTAACATTCAGGGCCACCTAATGACGATGGACCACGCAAATTGCGTCCCGATTCAATACATCGTCTTCCAGCCGAGTTGACTCCATGGGTCTATTGCTGCCTCGGGCACCTTATGGCCGTTCTGCTGTGAATCTAGATTATCGAATGGGACGAAAAACTGATAGTGAATTGTAACGTTCAGGGCCACCTAATGACGATGGATCTCTCAAATTGCGTCCCGATTCAATACATCGTCCTCCAGCCGACTTGACTTCATGGGTCTATTGCAACCTCGGGCACCTTATGGCCGTTCTGCTGTGAGTCTAGATTATCGAATGGGACGAAAAACTGATTGTGAATTGTAACGTTCAGGGCCTCCTAATGACGATGGATCACTCAAATTGCGTCCCGATTCAATACATCGTCCCCAGCCGACTTGACTCCATGGGACTATTGCTGCCTCGGGCACCTTATGGCCGTTCTGCTGTGAGTCTAGATTATAGAATGGGATGAAAAACTGATAGTGAATTGTAACGTTCAGGGCCACCTAATGACGATGGATCACTCAAATTGCGTCCCGATTCAATACATCGTCCTCCGGCAGACTTGTCTCCATGGGTCTATTGCTGCGTCGGGCACCTTATGGCAGGCATGATGTGACTCAAAGATTTTCGAATCGGACGAAAAACTGATAGTGAATTGTAACGTTCAGGGCCTCCTAATGACGATGGAACACTCAAATTGCGTCCCGATTCAATACATTGTCCTCCAGCAGACTTGTCTCCATGCGTCTATTGCTGCCTCGGGCACCTTATGGCCGTTCTGCTGTGAGTCAAAGATTTTCGAATCGGACGAAAAACTGATAGTGTATTGTAACGTTCAGGGCCACCTAATGACGATGGATCACTCAAATTGCGTCCCGATTCAATACATCGTCCTCCAGCCGACTTGACTCCATGGGTCTATTGCTGCCTCGGGCACCTTATGGCCGTTCTGCTGTGAGTCTAGATTATCGAATGGGACAAAAAACTGATAGTGAATTGTAACGTTTTGTAACGTTCAGGGCCTCCTAATGACGATGGATCACTCAAATTGCGTCCCGATTCAATACATCGTCCTCCAGCAGACTTGTCTCCATGTGTCTATTGCTGCCTCGGGCACCTTATGGCCGTTCTGCTGTGAGTCTAGATTATCGAATGGGACGAAAAACTGATAGTGAATTGTAACGTTCAGGGCCACCTAATGACGATGGATCTCTCAAATTGCGTCCCGATTCAATACATCGTCCTCCAGCCGACTTGACTCCATGGGTCTATTGCTGCCTCGGGCACCTTATGTCCGTTCTGCTGTGAGTCTAGATTATCGAATGGGACGAAAAACTGATAGTGAATTGTAACGTTCAGGGCCTCCTAATGACGATGGATCACTCAAATTGCGTCCCGATTCAATACATCGTCCTCCAGCCGAGTTGACTCCATGGGTCTATTGCTGCCTCGGGCACCTTATGGGCGTTCTGCTGTGAAACTAGATTATCGAATGGGACGAAAAACTGATAGTGAATTGTAACGTTCAGGGCCACCTAATGACGATGGATCACTCAAATTGCGTCCCGATTCAATACATCGTCCCAGCCGACTTGTCTCCATGGGTCTATTGCTGCCTCGGGCACCTTATGGCCGTTCTGCTGTGAGTCTAGATTATCGAATGGGACGAAAAACTGATAGTGAATTGTAACGTTCAGGGCCACCTAATGACGATGGATCACTGAAATTGCGTCCTGATTCAATACATCGTCCTCCAGACGTCTTGACTTCATGGGTCTGTTGCTGCCTCGGGCACCTTATGGCCGTTCTGCTGTGAGTCAAAGATTTTCGAATCGGACGAAAAACTGATAGTGAATTGTAACGTTCAGGGCCACCTAATGACGATGGATCACTCAAATTGCGTCCCGATTCAATACATCGTCCTCCAGCCGACTTGACTCCATGGGTCTACTGCTGCCTCGGGCACCTTATGGCCGTTCTGCTGTGAGTCTAGATTATCGAATGGGACGAAAAACCGATAGTGAATTGTAACGTTCAGGGCCACCTAATGACGATGGATCACTCAAATTGCGTCCCGATTCAATACATCGTCCTCCAGCCGACTTGACTCCATGGGTCTATTGCAACCTCGGGCACCTTATGGCCGTTCTCATGTGAGTCTAGATTATCGAATGGGACGAAAAACTGATAGTGAATTGTAACGTTCAGGGCCTCCTAATGACGATGGATCACTCAAATTGCGTCCCGATTCAATACATCGTCCTCCAGCAGACTTGTCTCCATGGGTCGATTGCTGCCTCGGGCACCTAATGGCCGTTCTGCTGTGAGTCAAAGATTTTCGAATCGGACGAAAAACTGATAGTGATTTGTAACAATCAGGGCCACCTAATGACGATGGACCACGCAAATTGCGTCCCGATTCAATACATCGCCCTCCAGCCGAGTTGACTCCATGGGTCTATTGCTGCCTCGGGCACCTTATGGCCTTTCTGCTGTGAATCTAGATTATCGAATGGGACGAAAAACTGATAGTGAATTGTAACTTTCAGGGCAACCTAATGACGATGGATCAGTCAAATTGCGTCCCGATTCAATACATCGTCCTCCAGCCGACTTGTCTCCATGGGTCTATTGCTGCCTCGGGCACCTTATGGCCGTTCTGCTGTGAGTCAAAGATTTTCGAATCGGACGAAAAACTGATAGTAAATTGGAACGTTCAGGGGCTCCTAAGGACGATGGAACACTCAAATTGCGTCCCGATTCAATACATCGTCCTCCAGCGGACTTGTCTCCATTGGTCTATTGCTGCCTCGGGCACCTAATGGCCGTTCTGCTGTGGGTCAAAGACTTTCGAATCGGACGAAAAATTGATAGTTAATTGTAACATTCAGGGCCACCTAATGACGATGGACCACGCAAATTGCGTCCCGATTCAATACATCGTCCTCAAGCCGATTTGACTCCATGGGTCTATTGCTGCCTCGGGCACCTTATGGCCGTTCTACTGTGAGTCTAGATTATCGAATGGGACGAAAAACTGATAGTGAATTGTAACGTTCAGGGCCTCCTAATGACGATGGATCACTCAAATTGCGTCCCGATTCAATACATCGTCCTCCAGCAGACTTGTCTCCATGGGTCGATTGCTGCCTCGGGCACCTCATGGCCGTTCTGCTGTGAGTCTAGATTATCGAATGGGACAAAAAACTGATAGTGAATTGTAACTTTCAGGGCCACCTAATGACGATGGATCTCTCAAATTGCGTCCCGATTCAATACATCGTCCTCCAGCCGACCTGACTCCATGGGTCTATTGCTGCCTCGGGCACCTTATGGCCGTTCTGCTGTGAGTCTAGATTATCGAATGGGACGAAAAACTGATAGTGAATTGTAACGTTCAGGGCCACCTAATGACGATGGATCACTCAAATTGCGTCCCGATTCAATACATCGTCCTCCAGCCGACTTGACTCCATGGGTCTATTGCAACCTCGGGCACCTTATGGCCGTTCTGCTATGAGTCTAGATTACAGAATGGGACGAAAAACTGATAGTGAATTGTAACGTTCAGGGCCTCCTAATGACGATGGATCACTCAAATTGCGTCCCGATTCAATACATCCTATTCCAGCCGACTTGACTCCATGGGTCTATTGCTGCCTCGGGCACCTTATGGCCGTTCTGCTGTGAGTCTAGATTATCGAATGGGACGAAAAACTGATAGTGAATTGTAACGTTCAGGGCCTCCTAATAACGATGGATCACTCAAATTGCGTCCCGATTCAATACATCGTCCTCCAGCAGGCTTGTCTCCATGGGTCGATTGCTGCCTCGGGCACCTAATGGCCGTTCTGCTGTGAGTCAAAGATTTTCGAATCGGACGAAAAACTGATAGTGAATTGTAACATTCAGGGCCACCTAATGACGATGGACCACGCAAATTGCGTCCCGATTCAATACATCGTCCTCCAGCCGAGTTGACTGCATGGGTCTATTGCTGCCTCGGGCACCTTATGGCCGTTCTGCTGTGAATCTAGATTATCGAATGGGACGAAAAACTGATAGTGAATTGTAACTTTCAGGACCACCTAATGACGATGGATCACTCAAATTGCGTCCCGATTCAATACATCGTCCTCCAGCAGACTTGTCTCCATGGGTCGATTGCTGCCTCGGGCACCTTATGGCCGTTCTGCTGTGAGTCAAAGATTTTCGAATCGGACGAAAAACTGATAGTGATTTGTATCATTCAGGGCCACCTAATGACGATGGACCACAGAAATTGCGTCCCGATTCAGTACATCGTCCACTAGCCGACTTGACTCCATGGGTCTATTGCTGCCTCGGGCACCTTATGGCCGTTCTGCTGTGAGTCTAGATTATAGAATGGGATGAAAAACTGATAGTGAATTGTAACGTTCAGGGCCACCTAATGACGATGGATCACTCAAATTGCGTCCCGATTCAATACATCGTCCTCCAGCAGACTTGCCTCCACGGGTCTATTGCTGCCTCGGGCACCTTATGGCCGTTCTGCTGTGAGTCTAGATTATCGAATGGGACGAAAAACTGATAGTGAATTGTAACGTTCAGGGCCTCCTAATGACGATGGATCACTCAAATTGCGTCCTGATTCAATACATCGTCCTCCAGCAGACTTGTCTCCATGGGTCGATTGCTGCCTCGGGCACCTAATGGCCGTTCTGCTGTGACTCAAAGATTTTCGAATCGGACGAAAAACTGATAGTGAATTGTAACGTTCAGGGCCTCCTAATGACGATGGAACACTCAAATTGCGTCTCGATTCAATACATCGTCCTCCAGCAGACTTGTCTCCATGGGTCTATTGCTGCCTCGGGCACCTTATGGCCGTTCAGCTGTGAGTCTAGATTATCGAATGGGACGAAAAACTGATAGTGAATTGTAACGTTCAGGGCCACCTAATGACGATGGATCACTCAAATTGCGTCCCGATTCAATACATCGTCCTCCAGCCGACTTGACTCCATGGGTCTATTGCTGCCTCGGGCACCTTATGGCCGTTCTGCTGTGAGTCTAGATTATCGAATGGGACGAAAAACTGATAGTGAATTGTAACGTTCAGGGCCTCCTAATGACGATGGATCACTCAAATTGCGTCCCGATTCAATACATCGTCCTCCAGCAGACTTGTCTCCATGGGTCGATTGCTGCCTCGGGCACCTAATGGCCGTTCTGCTGTGAGTCAAAGATTTTCGAATCGGACGAAAAACTGATAGTGAATTGTAACATTCAAGGCCACCTAATGACGATGGACCACGCAAATTGCGTCCCGATTCAATACATCGTCCTCCAGCCGAGTTGACTCCATGGGTCTATTGCTGCCTCGGGCACCTTATGGGCGTTCTGCTGTGAAACTAGATTATCGAATGGGACGAAAAACTGATAGTGAATTGTAACGTTCAGGGCCACCTAATGACGATGGATCACTCAAATTGCGTCCCGATTCAATACATCGTCCCAGCCGACTTGTCTCCATGGGTCTATTGCTGCCTCGGGCACCTTATGGCCGTTCTGCTGTGAGTCTAGATTATCGAATGGGACGAAAAACTGATAGTGAATTGTAACGTTCAGGGCCACCTAATGACGATGGATCACTGAAATTGCGTCCTGATTCAATACATCGTCCTCCAGACGTCTTGACTTCATGGGTCTGTTGCTGCCTCGGGCACCTTATGGCCGTTCTGCTGTGAGTCAAAGATTTTCGAATCGGACGAAAAACTGATAGTGAATTGTAACGTTCAGGGCCACCTAATGACGATGGATCACTCAAATTGCGTCCCGATTCAATACATCGTCCTCCAGCCGACTTGACTCCATGGGTCTATTGCTGCCTCGGGCACCTTATGGCCGTTCTGCTGTGAGTCTAGATTATCGAATGGGACGAAAAACTGATAGTGAATTGTAACGTTCAGGGCCACCTAATGACGATGGATCACTCAAATTGCGTCCCGATTCAATACATCGTCCTCCAGCCGACTTGACTCCATGGGTCTATTGCAACCTCGGGCACCTTATGGCCGTTCTCATGTGAGTCTAGATTATCGAATGGGACGAAAAACTGATAGTGAATTGTAACGTTCAGGGCCTCCTAATGACGATGGATCACTCAAATTGCGTCCCGATTCATTACATCGTCCTCCAGCAGACTTGTCTCCATGGGTCGATTGCTGCCTCGGGCACCTAATGGCCGTTCTGCTGTGAGTCAAAGATTTTCGAATCGGACGAAAAACTGATAGTGATTTGTAACAATCAGGGCCACCTAATGACGATGGACCACGCAAATTGCGTCCCGATTCAATACATCGCCCTCCAGCCGAGTTGACTCCATGGGTCTATTGCTGCCTCGGGCACCTTATGGCCTTTCTGCTGTGAATCTAGATTATCGAATGGGACGAAAAACTGATAGTGAATTGTAACTTTCAGGGCAACCTAATGACGATGGATCACTCAAATTGCGTCCCGATTCAATACATCGTCCTCCAGCCGACTTGTCTCCATGGGTCTATTGCTGCCTCGGGCACCTTATGGCCGTTCTGCTGTGAGTCAAAGATTTTCGAATCGGACGAAAAACTGATAGTAAATTGGAACGTTCAGGGCCTCCTAAGGACGATGGAACACTCAAATTGCGTCCCGATTCAATACATCGTCCTCCAGCGGACTTGTCTCCATTGGTCTATTGCTGCCTCGGGCACCTAATGGCCGTTCTGCTGTGAGTCAAAGACTTTCGAATCGGACGAAAAATTGATAGTTAATTGTAACATTCAGGGCCACCTAATGACGATGGACCACGCAAATTGCGTCCCGATTCAATACATCGTCCTCAAGCCGATTTGACTCCATGGGTCTATTGCTGCCTCGGGCACCTTATGGCCGTTCTACTGTGAGTCTAGATTATCGAATGGGACGAAAAACTGATAGTGAATTGTAACGTTCAGGGCCTCCTAATGACGATGGATCACTCAAATTGCGTCCCGATTCAATACATCGTCCTCCAGCAGACTTGTCTCCATGGGTCGATTGCTGCCTCGGGCACCTAATGGCCGTTCTGCTGTGAGTCAAAGATTTTCGAATCGGACGAAAAACTGGTAGTGAACTGTAACATTCAAGGCCACCTAATGACGATGGACCACGCAAATTGCGTCCCGATTCAATACATCGTCCTCCAGCCGAGTTGACTCCATGGGTCTATTGCTGCCTCGGGCACCTTATGGGCGTTCTGCTGTGAATCTAGATTATCGAATTGGACGAAAAACTGATAGTGAATTGTAACGTTCAGGGCCACCTAATGACGATGGATCACTCAAATTGCGTCCCGATTCAATACATCGTCCCCAGCCGACTTGTCTCCATGGGTCTATTGCTGCCTCGGGCACCTTATGGCCCATCTGCTGTGAGTCTAGATTATCGAATGGGACGAAAAACTGATAGTGAATTGTAACGTTCAGGGCCACCTAATGACGATGGATCACTCAAATTGCGTCCTGATTCAATACATCGTCCTCCAGAAGACTTGACTTCATGGGTCTATTGCTGCCTCGGGCACCTTATGGCCGTTCTGCTGTGAGTCTAGATTATCGAATGGGACAAAAAACTGATAGTGAATTGTAACGTTCAGGGCCACCTAATGACGATGGATCTCTCAAATTGCGTCCCGATTCAATACATCGTCCTCCAGCCGACCTGACTCCATGGGTCTATTGCTGCCTCGGGCACCTTATGGCCGTTCTGCTGTGAGTCTAGATTATCGAATGGGACGAAAAACTGATAGTGAATTGTAACGTTCAGGGCCACCTAATGACGATGGATCACTCAAATTGCGTCCCGATTCAATACATCGTCCTCCAGCCGACTTGACTCCATGGGTCTATTGCAACCTCGGGCACCTTATGGCCGTTCTGCTATGAGTCTAGATTATAGAATGGGACGAAAAACTGATAGTGAATTGTAACGTTCAGGGCCTCCTAATGACGATGGATCACTCAAATTGCGTCCCGATTCAATACATCCTATTCCAGCCGACTTGACTCCATGGGTCTATTGCTGCCTCGGGCACCTTATGGCCGTTCTGCTGTGAGTCTAGATTATCGAATGGGACGAAAAACTGATAGTGAATTGTAACGTTCAGGGCCTCCTAATAACGATGGATCACTCAAATTGCGTCCCGATTCAATACATCGTCCTCCAGCAGACTTGTCTCCATGGGTCGATTGCTGCCTCGGGCACCTAATGGCCGTTCTGCTGTGAGTCAAAGATTTTCGAATCGGACGAAAAACTGATAGTGAATTGTAACATTCAGGGCCACCTAATGACGATGGACCACGCAAATTGCGTCCCGATTCAATACATCGTCCTCCAGCCGAGTTGACTGCATGGGTCTATTGCTGCCTCGGGCACCTTATGGCCGTTCTGCTGTGAATCTAGATTATCGAATGGGACGAAAAACTGATAGTGAATTGTAACGTTCAGGGCCACCTAATGACGATGGATCACTCAAATTGCGTCCCGATTCAATACATCGTCCTCCAGCAGATGGCCGTTCTGCAGTGAGTCAAAGATTTTCGAATCGGACGAAAAACTGATAGTGAATTGTAACTTTCAGGGCCACCTAATGACGATGGATCACTCAAATTGCGTCCCGATTCAATACATCGTCCTCCAGCAGACTTGTCTCCATGGGTCGATTGCTGCCTCGGGCACCTTACGGCCGTTCTGCTGTGAGTCAAAGATTTTCGAATCGGACGAAAAACTGATAGTGATTTGTATCATTCAGGGCCACCTAATGACGATGGACCACACAAATTGCGTCCCGATTCAGTACATCGTCCACTAGCCGACTTGACTCCATGGGTCTATTGCTGCCTCGGGCACCTTATGGCCGTTCTGCTGTGAGTCTAGATTATAGAATGGGATGAAAAACTGATAGTGAATTGTAACGTTCAGGGCCACCTAATGACGAAGGATCACTCAAATTGCGTCCCGATTCAATACATCGTCCTCCAGCAGACTTGCCTCCACGGGTCTATTGCTGCCTCGGGCACCTTATGGCAGGCCTGCTGTGACTCAAAGATTTTCGAATCGGACGAAAAACTGATAGTGAATTGTAACGTTCAGGGCCTCCTAATGACGATGGAACACTCAAATTGCGTCTCGATTCAATACATCGTCCTCCAGCAGACTTGTCTCCATGGGTCTATTGCTGCCTCGGGCACCTTATGGCCGTTCAGCTGTGAGTCTAGATTATCGAATGGGACGAAAAACTGATAGTGAATTGTAACGTTCAGGGCCACCTAATGACGATGGATCACTCAAATTGCGTCCCGATTCAATACATCGTCCTCCAGCCGACTTGACTCCATGGGTCTATTGCTGCCTCGGGCACCTTATGGCCGTTCTGCTGTGAGTCTAGATTATCGAATGGGACGAAAAACTGATAGTGAATTGTAACGTTCAGGGCCTCCTAATGACGATGGATCACTCAAATTGCGTCCCGATTCAATACATCGTCCTCCAGCAGACTTGTCTCCATGGGTCGATTGCTGCCTCGGGCACCTAATGGCCGTTCTGCTGTGAGTCAAAGATTTTCGAATCGGACGAAAAACTGATAGTGAATTGTAACATTCAAGGCCACCTAATGACGATGGACCACGCAAATTGCGTCCCGATTCAATACATCGTCCTCCAGCCGAGTTGACTCCATGGGTCTATTGCTGCCTCGGGCACCATATGGGCGTTCTGCTGTGAATCTAGATTATCGAATTGGACGAAAAACTGATAGTGAATTATAACGTTCAGGGCCACCTAATGACGATGGATCACTCAAATTGCGTCCCGATTCAATACATCGTCCCCAGCCGACTTGTCTCCATGGGTCTATTGCTGAATCGGGGACCTTATGGCCCATCTGCTGTGAGTCTAGATTATCGAATGGGACGAAAAACTGATAGTGAATTGTAACGTTCAGGGCCACCTAATGACGATGGATCACTCAAATTGCGTCCTGATTCAATACATCGTCCTCCAGAAGACTTGACTTCATGGGTCTATTGCTGCCTCGGGCACCTTATGGCCGTTCTGCTGTGAGTCTAGATTATCGAATGGGACAAAAAACTGATAGTGAATTGTAACGTTCAGGGCCTCCTAATGACGATGGATCACTCAAATTGCGTCCCGATTCAATACATCGTCCTCCAGCAGACTTGTCTCCATGGGTCTATTGCTGCCTCGGGCACCTTATGGCCGTTCTGCTGTGAGTCTAGATTATCGAATGGGACGAAAAACTGATAGTGAATTGTAACGTTCAAGGCCACCTATTGACGATGGATCTCTCAAATTGCGTCCCGATTCAATACATCGTCCTCCAGCCGACTTGACTCCATGGGTCTATTGCTGCCTCGGGCACCTTATGGCCGTTTTGCTGTGAGTCTAGATTATCGAATGGGACGAAAAACTGATAGTGAATTGTAACGTTCAGGGCCTCCTAATGACGATGGATCACTCAAATTGCGTCCCGATTCAATACATCGTCCTCCAGCCGACTTGACTCCATGGGTCTATTGCTGCCTCGGGCACCTTATGGCCGTTCTGCTGTGAGTCTAGATTATCGAATGGGACGAAAAACTGATAGTGAATTGTAACGTTCAGGGCCTCCTAATGACGATGGATCACTCAAATTGCGTCCCGATTCGATACATCGTCCTCCAGCAGAATTGTCTCCATGGGTCGATTGCTGCCTCGGGCACCTAATGGCCGTTCTGCAGTGAGTCAAAGATTTTCGAATCGGACGAAAAACTGATAGTGAATTGTAACGTTCAAGGCCACCTATTGACGATGGATCTCTCAAATTGCGTCCCGATTCAATACATCGTCCTCCAGCCGACTTGACTCCATGGGTCGATTGCTGCCTCGGGCACCTAATGGCCGTTCTGCTGTGAGTCAAAGATTTTCGAATCGGACGAAAAACTGATAGTGAATTGTAACATTCAGGGCCACCTAATGACGATGGACCACGCAAATTGCGTCCCGATTCAATACATCGTCCTCCAGCCGAGTTGACTCCATGGGTCTATTACAACCTCGGGCACCTTATGGCCGTTCTGCTGTGAGTCTAGATTATCGAATGGGACGAAAAACTGATAGTGAATTGTAACGTTCAGGGCCTCCTAATGACGATGGATCACTCAAATTGCGTCCCGATTCAATACATCGTCCTCCAGCAGACTTGTCTCCATGGGTCGATTGCTGCCTCGGGCACCTAATGGCCTTTCTGCTGTGAGTCAAAGATTTTCGAATCGGACGAAAAACTGATAGTGATTTGTAACAATCAGGGCCACCTAATGACGATGGAACACGCAAATTGCGTCCCGATTCAATACATCGTCCTCCAGCCGAGTTGACTCCATGGGTCTATTGCTGCCTCGGGCACCTTATGGCCGTTCTGCTGTGAATCTAGATTATCGAATGGGACGAAAAACTGATAGTGAATTGTAACTTTCAGGGCAACCTAATGACGATGGATCACTCAAATTGCGTCCCGATTCAATACATCGTCCTCCAGCCGACTTGTCTCCATGGGGCTATTGCTGCCTCGGGCACCTTATGGCCGTTCTGCTGTGAGTCAAAGATTTTCGAATCGGACGAAAAACTGATAGTAAATTGGAACGTTCAGGGCCTCGTAAGGACGATGGAACACTCAAATTGCGTCCCGATTCAATACATCGTCCTCCAGCGGACTTGTCTTCATTGGTCTATTGCTGCCTCGGGCTCCTAATGGCCGTTCTGCTGTGAGTCAAAGACTTTCGAATCGGATGAAAAACTGATAGTGAATTGTAACATTCAGGGCCACCTAATGACGATGGACCACGCAATTTGCGTCCCGATTCAATACATCGTCCTCCAGCCGAGTTGACTCCATGGGTCTATTGCTGCCTCGGGCACCTTATGGCCGTTCTGCTGTGAATCTAGATTATCGAATGGGACGAAAAACTGGTAGTGAATTGTAACGTTCAGGGCCACCTAATGACGATGGATCACTGAAATTGCGTCCCGATTCAATACATCGTCCTCCAGCCGACTTGTCTCCATGGGTCTATTGCTGCCTCGGCCACCTTATGGCCGTTCTGCTGTGAGTCTAGATTATCGAATGGGACGAAAAACTGATAGTGAATTGTAACGTTCAGGGCCTCCTAATGACGATGGATCACTCAAATTGCGTCCCGATTCAATACATCGTCCTCCAGCAGACTTGTCTCCATGGCTCGATTGCTGCCTCGGGCACCTAATGGCCGTTCTGCTGTGAGTCAAAGATTTTCGAATCGGACGAAAAACTGATAGTGAATTGTAACATTCAAGGCCACCTAATGACGATGGACCACGCAAATTGCGTCACGATGCAATACATCGTCCTCCAGCCAAGTTGACTCCATGGGTCTATTGCTGCCTCGGGCACCTTATGGGCGTTCTGCTGTGAATCTAGATTATCGAATTGGACGAAAAACTGATAGTGAATTGTAACGTTCAGGGCCACCTAATGACGATGGATCTCTCAAATTGCGTCCCGATTCAATACATCGTCCTCCAGCCGACTCGACTCCATGGGTCTATTGCTGCCTCGGGCACCTTATGGCCGTTCTGCTGTGAGTCTAGATTATCGAATGGGACGAAAAACTGATAGTGAATTGTAACGTTCAGGGTCACCTAATGACGATGGATCACTCAAATTGCGTCCCGATTCAATACATCGTCCTCCAGCCGACTTGACTCCATGGGTCTATTACAACCTCGGGCACCTTATGGCCGTTCTGCTGTGAGTCTAGATTATCGAATGGGACGAAAAACTGATAGTGAATTGTAACGTTCAGGGCCTCCTAATGACGATGGATCACTCAAATTGCGTCCCGATTCAATACATCGTCCTCCAGCAGACTTGTCTCCATGGGTCGATTGCTGCCTCGGGCAATTAATGGCCGTTCTGCTGTGAGTCAAAGATTTTCGAATCGGACGAAAAACTGATAGTGATTTGTAACGTTCAGGGCCACCTAATGACGATGGACCACGCAAATTGGGTCCCGATTCAATACATCGTCCTCCAGCCGAGTTGACTCCATGGGTCTATTGCTGCCTCGGGCACCTTATGGCCGTTCTGCTGTGAATCTAGATTATCGAATGGGACGAAAAACTGATAGTGAATTGTAACGTTCAGGGCCACCTAATGACGATGGATCACTCAAATTGCGTCCCGATTCAATACATCATCCCAGCCGACTTGTCTCCATGGGTCTATTGCTGCCTCGGGCTCCTTACGGCCGTTCTGCTGTGAGTCTAATTTATCGAATGGGACGAAAAACTGATAGTGAATTGTAACGTTCAGAGGCACCTAATGACGATGGATCACTCAAATTGCGTCCTGATTCAATACATCGTCCTCCAGCAGACTTCACTTCATGGGTCTATTGCTGCCTCGGGCACCTTATGGCAGGCCTGCTGTGACTCAAAGATTTTCGAATCGGACGAAAAACCGATAGTGAATTGTAACGTTCAGGGCCTCCAAATGACGATGGAACACTCAAATTGCGTCCCGATTCAATACATCGTCCTCCAGCAGACTTGTCTCCATGCGTCTATTGCTGCCTCGGGCACCTTATGGCCGTTCTGCTGTGAGTCAAAGATTTTCGAATCGGACGAAAAACTGATAGTGATTTGTAACATTCAGGGCCACCTAATGACGATGGACCACACAAATTGCGTCCCGATTCAGTACATCGTCCTCCAGCCGACCTGATCCATGGGTCTATTGCTGCCTCAGGCACCTTATGGCCGTTCTGCTGTGAGTCTAGATTATCGAATGGGACGAAAAACTGATAGTGAATTGTAACGTTCAGGGCCACCTAATGACGATGGATCACTCAAATTGCGTCCCGATTCAATATATCGTCCTCCAGCAGACTTGTTTCCATGGGTCTATAGTTGCCTCGGGCACCTTATGGCCGTTCTGCTGTGAGTCAAACATTTTCGAATCGGACGAAAAACTGAAAGTGAATTGTAACTTTCAGGGCAACCTAATGACGATGGATCACTCAAATTGCGTCCCGATTCAATACATCGTCCTCCAGCCGACTTGTCTCCATGGGTCTATTGCTGCCTCGGGCACCTTATGGCCGTTCTGCTGTGAGTCAAAGATTTTCGAATCGGACGAAAAACTGATAGTAAATTGGAACGTTCAGGGCCTCCTAAGGACGATGGAACACTCAAATTGCGTCCCGATTCAATACATCGTACTCCAGCGGACTTGTCTCCATTGGTCTATTGCTGCCTCGGGCACCTAATGGCCGTTCTGCTGTGAGTCAAAGACTTTCGAATCGGACGAAAAACTGATAGTGAATTGTAACATTCAGGGCCACCTAATGACGATGGACCACGCAAATTGCGTCCCGATTCAATACATCGTCCTCCAGCCGAGTTCACTCCATGGGTCTATTGCTGCCTCGGGCACCTTATGGCCGTTCTGCTGTGAATCTAGATTATCGAATGGGACGAAAAACTGGTAGTGAATTGTAACGTTCAGGGCCACCTAATGACGATGGATCACTCAATTTGCGTCCCGATTCAATACATCGTCCTCCAGCCGACTTGTCTCCATGGGTCTATTGCTGCCTCGGCCACCTTATGGCCGTTCTGCTGTGAGTCTAGATTATCGAATGGGACGATAAACTGGTAGTGAATTGTAACGTTCAGGGCCACCTAATGACGATGGATCACTCAAATTGCGTCCCGATTCAATACATCGTCCCCAGCCGACTTGTCTCCATGGGTCTATTGCTGAATCGGGCACCTTATGGCCCATCTGCTGTGAGTCTAGATTATCGAATGGGACGAAAAACTGATAGTGAATTGTAACGTTCAGGGCCACCTAATGACGATGGATCACTCAAATTGCGTCCTGATACAATACATCGTCCTCCAGAAGACTTGACTTCATGGGTCTATTGCTGCCTCGGGCACCTTATGGCCGTACTGCTGTGAGTCTAGATTATCGAATGGGACAAAAAACTGATAGTGAATTGTAACGTTCAGGGCCTCCTAATGACGATGGATCACTCAAATTGCGTCCCGATTCAATACATCGTCCTCCAGCAGACTTGTCTCCATGGGTCTATTGCTGCCTCGGGCACCTTAAGGCCGTTCTGCTGTGAGTCTAGATTATCGAATGGGACGAAAAACTGATAGTGAATTGTAACGTTCAGGGCCACCTATTGACGATGGATCTCTCAAATTGCGTCCCGATTCAATACATCGTCCTCCAGCCGACTTGCCTCCATGGGTCTATTGCTGCCTCGGGCACCTTATGGCCGTTCTGCTGTGAGTCTAGATTATCGAATGGGACGAAAAACTGATAGTGAATTGTAACGTTCAGGGCCTCCTAATGACGATGGATCACTCAAATTGCGTCCCGATTCAATACATCGTCCTCCAGCCGACTTGACTCCATGGGTCTATTGCTGCCTCGGGCACCTTATGGCCGTTCTGCTGTGAGTCTAGATTATCGAATGGGACGAAAAAGTGATAGTGAATTGTAACTTTCAGGGCCTCCTAATGACGATGGATCTCTCAAATTGCGTCCCGATTCAATACATCGTCCTCCAGCCGACTCGACTCCATGGGTCTATTGCTGCCTCGGGCACCTTATGGCCGTTTTGCTGTGAGTCTAGATTATCGAATGGGACGAAAAACTGATAGTGAATTGTAACGTTCAGGGTCACCTAATGACGATGGATCACTCAAATTGCGTCCCGATTCAATTCATCGTCCTCCAGCCGACTTGACTCCATGGGTCTATTACAACCTCGGGCACCTTATGGCCGTTCTGCTGTGAGTCAAAGATTTTCGAATCGGACGAAAAACTGATAGTGATTTGTAACATTCAGGGCCACCTAATGACGATGGACCACACAAATTGCGTCCCGATTCAGTACATCGTCCTCCAGCCGACCTGATCCATGGGTCTATTGCTGCCTCAGGCACCTTATGGCCGTTCTGCTGTGAGTCTAGATTTTCGAATGGGACGAAAAACTGATAGTGAATTGTAACGTTCAGGGCACCCTAATGACGATGGATCACTCAAATTGCGTCCCGATTCAATATATCGTCCTCCAGCAGACTTGTT
Source organism: Schistocerca cancellata (assembly GCF_023864275.1). Classification (NCBI taxonomy): domain Eukaryota; kingdom Metazoa; phylum Arthropoda; class Insecta; order Orthoptera; family Acrididae; genus Schistocerca; species Schistocerca cancellata. The sequence goes on from NC_064627.1 coordinate 3,108,134, forward strand.
TCCATGGGTCTATAGTTGCCTCGGGCACCTTATGGCCGTTCTGCTGTGAGTCAAAGATTTTCGAATCGGACGAAAACTGATAGTGAATTGTAACTTTCAGGGCAACCTAATGACGATGGATCACTCAAATTGCGTCCCGATTCAATACATCGTCCTCCAGCCGACTTGTCTCCATGGGTCTATTGCTGCCTCGGCCACCTTATGGCCGTTCTGCTGTGAGTCTAGGTTATCGAATGGGACGAAAAACTGATAGTGAATTGTAACGTTCAGGGCCTCCTAATGACGATGGATCACTCAAATTGCGTCCCGATTCAATACATCGTCCTCCAGCAGACTTGTCTCCAAGGGTCGATTGCTGCCTCGGGCACCTAATGGCCGTTCTGCTGTGAGTCAAAGATTTTAGAATCGGACGAAAAACTGATAGTGAATTGTAACGTTCAGGGCCACCTATTGACGATGGATCTCTCAAATTGCGTCCCGATTCAATACATCGTCCTCCAGCCGACTTGACTCCATGGGTCTATTGCTGCCTCGGGCACCTTATGGCCGTTCTGCTGTGAGTCTAGATTATCGAATGGGACGAAAAACTGATGGTGAATTGTAACGTTCAGGGCCTCGTTATGACGGTGGATCACTCAAATTGCGTCCCGATTCAATACATCGTCCTCCAGCCGACTTGACTCCATGGGTCTATTGCTGCCTCGGGCACCTTATGGCCGTTCTGCTGTGAGTCTAGATTATAGAATGGTATGAAAAACTGATAGTGAATTGTAACGTTCAGGGCCACCTAATGACGATGGATCACTCAAATTGCGTCCCGATTCAATACATCGTCCTCCAGCAGACTTGTCTCCATGGGTCTATTGCTGCCTCGGGCACCTTATGGCCGTTCTGCTGTGAGTCAAAGATTTTCGAATCGGACGAAAAACTGATAGTGTATTGTATCGTTCAGGGCCACCTAATGACGATGGATCACTCAAATTGCGTCCCGATTCAATACATCTTCCTCCAGCCGACTTGACTCCATGGGTCTATTGCTGCCTCGGGCACATTATGGCCGTTCTGCTGTGAGTCTAGATTATCGAATGGGACAAAAAACTGATAGTGAATTCTAACGTTTTGTATCGTTCAGGGCCTCCTAATGACGATGGATCACTCAAATTGCGTCCCGATTCAATACATCGTCCTCCAGCCGACTTGACTCCATGGGTCTATTGCAACCTCGGGCACCTTATGGCCGTTCTGCTGTGAGTCTAGATTATCGAATGGGACGAAAAACTGATAGTGAATTGTAACGTTCAGGGCCTCCTAATGACGATGGATCACTCAAATTGCGTCCCGATTCAATACATCGTCCTCCAGCAGACTTGTCTCCATGGGTCGATTGCTGCCTCGGGCACCTAATGGCCGTTCTGCTGTGAGTCAAAGATTTTCGAATCGGACGAAAAACTGATAGTGAATTGTAACATTCAGGGCCACCTAATGACGATGGACCACGCAAATTGCGTCCCGATTCAATACATCGTCCTCCAGCCGAGTTGACTCCATGGGTCTATTGCTGCCTCGGGCACCTTATGGCCGTTCTGCTGTGAATCTAGATTATCGAATGGGACGAAAAACTGATAGTGAATTGTAACGTTCAGGGCCACCTAATGACGATGGATCACTCAAATTGCGTCCTGATTCAATACATCGTCCTCCAGCAGACTTGACTTCATGGGTCGATTGCTGCCTCGGGCACCTTACGGCCGTTCTGCTGTGAGTCAAAGATTTTCGAATCGGACGAAAAACCTAATAGTGATTTGTAACATTCAGGGCCACCTAATGTCGATGGACCACACAAATTGCGTCCCGATTCAGTACATCGTCCACTAGCCGACTTGTCTCCATGCGTCTATTGCTGCCTCGGGCACCTTATGGCCGTTCTGCTGTGAGTCAAAGATTTTCGAATCGGACGAAAAACTGATAGTAAATTGGAACGTTCAGGGCCTCCTAAGGACGATGGAACACTCAAATTGCGTCCCGATTCAATACATCGTCCTCCAGCGGACTTGTCTCCATTGGTCTATTGCTGCCTCGGGCACCTAATGGCCGTTCTGCTGTGAGTCAAACACTTTCGAATCGGACGAAAAACTGATAGTGAATTGTAACATTCAGGGCCACCTAATGCCGATGGACCACGCAAATTGCGTCCCGATTCAATACATCGTCCTCTTGCCGAGTTGACTCCATGGGTCTATTGCTGCCTCGGGAACCTTATGGCCGTTCTGCTGTGAATCTAGATTATCGAATGGGACGAAAAACTGGTAGTGAATTGTAACTTTCAGGGCCACCTAATGACGATGGATCACTCAAATTGCGTCCCGATTCAATACATCGTCCTCCAACAGACTTGTCTCCATGGGTCGATTGCTGCCTCGGGCACCTTATGGCCGTTCTGCTGTGAGTCAAAGATTTTCGAATCGGACGAAAAACTGATAGTGAATTGTAACGTTCAGGGCCTCCTAATGACGATGGAACACTCAAATTGCGTCCCGATTCAATACATCGTCCACCAGCCGACTTGTCTCCATGGGTCTACTGCTGCCTCAGGCACCTTATGGCCGTTCTGCTGTGAGTCAAAGATTTTCGAATCGGACGAAAAACTGATAGTGAATTGTAACGTTCAGGGCCACCTAATGACGATGGATCACTCAAATTGCGTCCCGATTCAATACATTGTCCTCCAGCAGACTGTCACCATGGGTCTATTGCAGCCTCGGGCACCTTATGGCCGTTCAGCTGTGACTCAAAGATTTTCGAATCGGACGAAAAACTGATAGTGAATTGTAACGTTCAGGGCCTCCTAATGATGATGGAACACTCAATTTGCGTCCCGATTCAATACATCGTCCTCCAGCCGACTTGTCTCCATGGGTATATTGCTGCCTCGGGCACCTTATGGCCGTTGTGCTGTGAGTCTAGATTATCGAATGGGACTAAAAACTGATAGTGAATTGTAACGTTCAGGGCCACCTAATGACGATGGATCTCTCAAATTGCGTCCCGATTCAATACATCGTCCTCCAGCCGACTTGACTCCATGGGTCTATCGCTGCCTCGGGCACCTTATGGCCGTTCTGCTGTGAGTCTAGATTATCGAATGGGACGAAAAACTGATAGTGAATTGTAACGTTCAGGGCCTCCTAATGACGATGGATCACTCAAATTGCGTCCCGATTCAATACATCGTCCTCCAGCAGACTTTTCTCCATGGGTCTATTGCTGCCTCGGGCACCTTATGGCAGGCCTGCAGTGACTCAAAGATTTTCGAATCGGACGAAAAACTGATAGTGAATTGTAACGTTCAGGGCCTCCTAATGACGATGGAACACTCAAATTGCGTCCCGATTCAATACATCGTCCACCAGCCGACATGGCTCCATGGGTCTATTGCTGCCTTGGCACCTTATGGCCGTTCTGCTGTGAGTCAAAGATTTTCGAATCGGACGAAAAACTGATAGTGAATTGTAACTTTCAGGGCCACCTAATGACGATGGATCACTCAAATTGCGTCCCGATTCAATACATCGTCCTCCAACAGACTTGTCTCCATGGGTCGATTGCTGCCTCGGGCACCTTATGGCCGTTCTGCTGTGAGTCAAAGATTTTCGAATCGGACGAAAAACTGATAGTGAATTGTAACGTTCAGGGCCTCCTAATGACGATGGAACACTCAAATTGCGTCCCGATTCAATACATCGTCCACCAGCCGACTTGTCTCCATGGTTCTACTGCTGCCTCGGGCACCTTATGGCCGTTCTGCTGTGAGTCAAAGATTTTCGAATCGGACGAAAAACTGATAGTGAATTGTAACGTTCAGGGCCACCTAATGACGATGGATCACTCAAATTGCGTCCCGATTCAATACATTGTCCTCCAGCAGACTGTCACCATGGGTCTATTGCAGCCTCGGGCACCTTATGGCCGTTCAGCTGTGACTCAAAGATTTTCGAATCGGACGAAAAACTGATAGTGAATTGTAACGTTCAGGGCCTCCTAATGACGATGGAACACTCAAATTGCGTCCCGATTCAATACATCGTCCACCAGCCGACTTGTCTCCATGGGTCTACTGCTGCCTCGGGCACCTTATGGCCGTTCTGCTGTGAGTCAAAGATTTTCGAATCGGACGAAAAACTGATAGTGATTTGTAACGTTCAGGGCCACCTAATGACGATGGATCACTCAAATTGCGTCCCGATTCAATACATTGTCCTCCAGCAGACTATCACCATGGGTCTATTGCAGATTCGGGCACCTTATGGCCGTTCAGCTGTGACTTAAAGATTTTCGAATCGGACGAAAAACTGATAGTGAATTGTAACGTTCAGGGCCTCCTAATGATGATGGAACACTCAATTTGCGTCCCGATTCAATACATCGTCCTCCAGCCGACTTGTCTCCATGGGTATATTGCTGCCTCGGGCACCTTATGGCCGTTCTGCTGTGAGTCTAGATTATCGAATGGGACTAAAAACTGATAGTGAATTGTAACGTTCAGGGCCACCTAATGACGATGGATCTCTCAAATTGCGTCCCGATTCAATACATCGTCCTCCAGCCGACTTGACTCCATGGGTCTATTGCTGCCTCGGGCACCTTATGGCCGTTCTGCTGTGAGTCTAGATTATCGAATGGGACGAAAAACTGATAGTGAATTGTAACGTTCAGGGCCTCCTAATGACGATGGATCACTCAAATTGCGTCCCGATTCAATACATCGTCCTCCAGCAGACTTGTCTCCATGGGTCTATTGCTGCCTCGGGCACCTTATGGCAGGCCTGCAGTGACTCAAAGATTTTCGAATCGGACGAAAAACTGATAGTGAATTGTAACGTTCAGGGCCTCCTAATGACGATGGAACACTCAAATTGCGTCCCGATTCAATACATCGTCCTCCAGCAGACTTGTCTTCATGGGTCTATTGCTGCCTCGGGCACCTTATGGCCGTTCTGCTGTGAGTCTAGATTATAGAATGGGATGAAAAACTGATAGTGAATTGTAACGTTCAGGGCCACCTAATGACGATGGATCACTCAAATTGCGTCCCGATTCAATACATTGTCCTCCAGCAGACTGTCTCCATGGGTCTATTGCAGCCTCGGGCACCTTATGGCCGTTTTGCTGTGAGTCTAGATTATAGAATGGGACGAAAAACTGATAGTGAATTGTAACGTTCAGGGCCACCTAATGACGATGGATCACTAAAATAGCGTCCCGATTCAATACATCGTCCTCCAGCAGACTTGTCTCCATGGGTCTATTGCTGCCTCGGGCACCTTATGGCAGGCCTGCTGTGACTCAAAGATTTTCGAATCGGACGAAAAACTGATAGTGAATTGTAACGTTCAGGGCCTCCTAATGACGATGGATCACTCAATTTGCGTCCCGATTCAATACATCGTCCTCCAGCAGACTTGTCTCCATGGGTCTATTGCTGCCTCGGGCACCATATGGCCGTTCTGCTGTGAGTCTAGATTATCGAATGGGACGAAAAACTGATAGTGAATTGTAACGTTCAGGATCTCTCTAATTGCGTCCCGATTCAATACATCGTCCTCCAGCCGACTTGACTCCATGGGTCTATTGATGCCTCGGGCACCTTATGGCCGTTCTGCTGTGAGTCTAGATTATCGAATGGGACGAAAAACTGATAGTGAATTGTAACGTTCAGGGCCTCCTAATGACGATGGATCACTCAAATTGCGTCCCGATTCAATACATCGTCCTCCAGCAGACTTGTCTCCATGGGTCTATTGCTGCCTCGGGCACCTTATGGCAGGCCTGCAGTGACTCAAAGATTTTCGAATCGGACGAAAAACTGATAGTGAATTGTAACGTTCAGGGCCTCCTAATGACGATGGACCACGCAAATTGCGTCCCGATTCAATACATCGTCCACCAGCCGACATGTCTCCATGGGTCTATTGCTGCCTTGGCACCTTATGGCCGTTCTGCTGTGAGTCAAAGATTTTCGAATCGGACGAAAAACTGATAGTGAATTGTAACGTTCAGGGCCTCCTAATGACGATGGAACACTCAAATTGCGTCCCGATTCAATACATCGTCCTCCAGCAGACTTGTCTTCATGGGTCTATTGCTGCCTCGGGCACCTTATGGCCGTTCTGCTGTGAGTCTAGATTATAGAATGGGATGAAAAACTGATAGTGAATTGTAACGTTCAGGGCCACCTAATGACGATGGATCACTCAAATTGCGTCCCGATTCAATACATTGTCCTCCAGCAGACTGTCTCCATTGGTCTATTGCAGCCTCGGGCACCTTATGGCCGTTTTGCTGTGAGTCTAGATTATAGAATGGGATGAAAAACTGATAGTGAATTGTAACGTTCAGGGCCACCTAATGACGATGGATCACTAAAATAGCGTCCCGATTCAATACATCGTCCTCCAGCAGACTTGTCTCCATGGGTCTATTGCTGCCTCGGGCACCTTATGGCAGGCCTGCTGTGACTCAAAGATTTTCGAATCGGACGAAAAACTGATAGTGAATTGTAACGTTCAGGGCCTCCTAATGACGATGGATCACTCAAATTGCGTCCCGATTCAATACATCGTCCTCCAGCAGACTTGTCTCCATGGGTCTATTGCTGCCTCGGGCACCATATGGCCGTTCTGCTGTGAGTCTAGATTATCGAATGGGACGAAAAACTGATAGTGAATTGTAACGTTCAGGATCTCTCTAATTGCGTCCCGATTCAATACATCGTCCTCCAGCCGACTTGACTCCATGGGTCTATTGCTGCCTCGGGCACCTTATGGCCGTTCTGCTGTGAGTCAAAGATTTTCGAATCGGACGAAAAACTGATAGTGAATTGTAACTTTCAGGGCCACCTAATGACGATGGATCACTCAAATTACGTCCCGATTAAATACATCGTCCTCCAGCCGACTTGTCTCCATGGGTCTATTGCTGCCTCGGGCACCTTATGGCCGTTCTGCTGTGAGTCAAAGATTTTCGAATCGGACGAAAAACTGATAGTGAATTGCGTCCCGATTCAATACATCGTCCTCCAGCCGACTTGACTCCATGGGTCTATTGCTGCCTCGGGAACCTTATGGCCGTTCTGCTGTGAGTCTAGATTATCGAATGGGACAAAAAACTGATAGTGAATTGTAACGTTCAAGGCCTCCTAATGACGATGGATCACTCAAATTGCGTCCCGATTCAATACATCGTCCTCCAGCAGACTTGTCTCCATGGGTCTATTGCTGCCTCGGGAACCTTATGGCCGTTCTGCTGTGAGTCTAGAATATCGAATGGGACGAAAAACTGATAGTGAATTGTAACGTTCAGGGCCACCTAATGACGATGGATCTCTCAAATTGCGTCCCGATTCAATACATCGTCCTCCAGCCGAGTTGACTGCATGGGTCTATTGCTGCCTCGGGCACCTTATGGCCGTTCTGCTGTGAGTCTAGATTATCGAATGGGACGAAAAACTGATAGTGAATTGTAACGTTCAGGGCCTCCTAATGACGATGGATCACTCAAATTGCGTCCCGATTCAATACATCGTCCTCCAGCAGACTTGTCTCCATGGGTCTATTGCTGCCTCGGGCACCTAATGGCCGTTCTGCTGTGAGTCAAAGATTTTCGAATCGGACGAAAAACTGATAGTGAATTGTAACATTCAGGGCCACCTAATGACGACTGACCACTCAAATTGCGTCCCGATTCAATACATCGTCCTCCAGCCGAGTTGACTCCATGGGTCTATTGCTGCCTCGGGCACCTTATGGCCGTTCTGCTGTGAATCTAGATTATCGAATGGGACGAAAAACTGATAGTGAATTGTAACGTTCAGGGCCACCTAATGACGATGGATCACTCAAATTGCGTCCTGATTCAATACATCGTCCTCCAGCAGATTTGACTTCATGGGTCTATTGCTGCCTCGGGCACCTTACGGCCGTTCTGCTGTGAGTCAAAGATTTTCGAATCGGACGAAAAACTGATAGTGAATTGTAACTTTCAGGGCCACCTAATGACGATGGATCACTCAAATTGCGTCCCGATTCAATACATCGTCCTCCAGCAGACTTGTCTCCATGGGTGGATTGCTGCCTCGGGCACCTTATGGCCGTTCTGGTGTGAGTCAAAGATTTTCGAATCGGACGAAAAACTGATAGTGATTTGTAACATTCAGGGGCACCTAATGACGATGGACCACACAAATTGCGTCCCGATTCAGTACATCGTCCACTAGCCGACTTGACTCCATGGGACTATTGCTGCCTCGGGCACCTTATGGCCGTTCTGCTGTGAGTCTAGATTATAGAATGGGATGAAAAACTGATAGTGAATTGTAACGTTCAGGGCCACCTAATGACGATGGATCACTCAAATTGCGTCCCGATTGAATACATCGTCCTCCAGCAGACTTGTCTCCATGGGTCTATTGCTGCCTCGGGCACCTTATGGCAGGCCTGCTGTGACTCAAAGATTTTCGAATCGGACAAAAACTGATAGTGAATTGTAACGTTCAGGGCCTCCTAATGACGATGGAACACTCAAATTGCGTCCCGATTCAATACATCGTCCCCCAGCAGACTTGTCTTCATGGGTCTATTGCTGCCTCGGGCACCTTATGGCCGTTCTGCTGTGAGTCTAGATTATAGTATGGGATGAAAAACTGATAGTGAATTGTAACGTTCAGGGCCACCTAATGACGATGGATCACTCAAATTGCGTCCCGATTCAATACATCGTCCTCCAGCCGACTTGACTCCATGGGTCTATTGCTGCCTCGGGCACCTTATGGCCGTTCTGCTGTGAGTCTAGATTATCGAATGGGACGAAAAACTGATAGTGAATTGTAACGTTCAGGGCCTCCTAATGACGATGGATCACTCAAATTGCGTCCCGATTCAATACATCGTCCTCCAGCAGACTTGTCTCCATGGGTCGATTGCTGCCTCGGGCACCTAAAGGCCGTTCTGCTGTGAGTCAAAGATTTTCGAATCGGACGAAAAACTGATAGTGAATTGTAACATTCAGGGCCACCTAATGACGATGGACCACGCAAATTGCGTCCCGATTCAATACATCGTCCTCCAGCCGAGTTGACTCCATGGGTCTATTGCTGCCTCGGGCACCTTATGGCCGTTCTGTAGTGAATCTAGATTATCGAATGGGACGAAAAACTGATAGTGAATTGTAACGTTCAGGGCCACCTAATGACGATGGATCACTCAAATTGCGTCCTGATTCAATACATCGTCCTCCAGCAGACTTGTCTCCATGGGTCGATTGCTGCCTCGGGCACCTTATGGCCGTTCTGCTGTGAGTCAAAGATTTTCGAATCGGACGAAAAACTGATAGTGAATTGTAACGTTCAGGGCCTCCTAATGACGATGGAACACTCAAATTGCGTCCCGATTCAATACATCGTCCTCCAGCAGACTTGTCTTCATGGGTCTATTGCTGCCTCGGGCACCTTATGGCCGTTCTGCTGTGAGTCTAGATTATAGAATGGGATGAAAAACTGATAGTGAATTGTAACGTTCAGGGCCACCTAATGACGATGGATCACTCAAATTGCGTCCCGATTCAATACATTGTCCTCCGGCAGACTGTCTCCATGGGTCTATTGCAGCCTCGGGCACCTTATGGCCGTTTTGCTGTGAGTCTAGATTATAGAATGGGATGAAAAACTGATAGTGAATTGTAACGTTCAGGGCCACCTAATGACGATGGATCACTAAAATAGCGTCCCGATTCAATACATCGTCCTCCAGCAGACTTGTCTCCATGGGTCTATTGCTGCCTCGGGCACCTTATGGCAGGCCTGCTGTGACTCAAAGATTTTCGAATCGGACGAAAAACTGATAGTGAATTGTAACGTTCAGGGCCTCCTAATGACGATGGATCACTCAATTTGCGTCCCGATTCAATACATCGTCCTCCAGCAGACTTGTCTCCATGGGTCTATTGCTGCCTCGGGCACCATATGGCCGTTCTGCTGTGAGTCTAGATTATCGAATGGGACGAAAAACTGATAGTGAATTGTAACGTTCAGGATCTCTCTAATTGCGTCCCGATTCAATACATCGTCCTCCAGCCGACTTGACTCCATGGGTCTATTGCTGCCTCGGGCACCTTATGGCCGTTCTGCTGTGAGTCAAAGATTTTCGAATCGGACGAAAAACTGATAGTGAATTGTAACTTTCAGGGCCACCTAATGACGATGGATCACTCAAATTACGTCCCGATTAAATACATCGTCCTCCAGCCGACTTGTCTCCATGGGTCTATTGCTGCCTCGGGCACCTTATGGCCGTTCTGCTGTGAGTCAAAGATTTTCGAATCGGACGAAAAACTGATAGTGAATTGCGTCCCGATTCAATACATCGTCCTCCAGCCGACTTGACTCCATGGGTCTATTGCTGCCTCGGGAACCTTATGGCCGTTCTGCTGTGAGTCTAGATTATCGAATGGGACAAAAAACTGATAGTGAATTGTAATGTTCAAGGCCTCCTAATGACGATGGATCACTCAAATTGCGTCCCGATTCAATACATCGTCCTCCAGCAGACTTGTCTCCATGGGTCTATTGCTGCCTCGGGAACCTTATGGCCGTTCTGCTGTGAGTCTAGAATATCGAATGGGACGAAAAACTGATAGTGAATTGTAACGTTCAGGGCCACCTAATGACGATGGATCTCTCAAATTGCGTCCCGATTCAATACATCGTCCTCCAGCCGACTTGACTCCATGGGTCTATTGCTGCCTCGGGCACCTTATGGCCGTTCTGCTGTGAGTCTAGATTATCGAATGGGACGAAAAACTGATAGTGAATTGTAACGTTCAGGGCCTCCTAATGACGATGGATCACTCAAATTGCGTCCCGATTCAATACATCGTCCTCCAGCAGACTTGTCTCCATGGGTCGATTGCTGCCTCGGGCACCTAATGGCCGTTCTGCTGTGAGTCAAAGATTTTCGAATCGGACGAAAAACTGATAGTGAATTGTAACATTCAGGGCCACCTAATGACGACTGACCACTCAAATTGCGTCCCGATTCAATACATCGTCCTCCAGCCGAGTTGACTCCATGGGTCTATTGCTGCCTCGGGCACCTTATGGCCGTTCTGCTGTGAATCTAGATTATCGAATGGGACGAAAAACTGATAGTGAATTGTAACGTTCAGGGCCACCTAATGACGATGGATCACTCAAATTGCGTCCTGATTCAATACATCGTCCTCCAGCAGATTTGACTTCATGGGTCTATTGCTGCCTCGGGCACCTTATGGCCGTTCTGCTGTGAGTCAAAGATTTTCGAATCGGACGAAAAACTGATAGTGAATTGTAACTTTCAGGGCCACCTAATGACGATGGATCACTCAAATTGCGTCCCGATTCAATACATCGTCCTCCAGCAGACTTGTCTCCATGGGTGGATTGCTGCCTCGGGCACCTTATGGCCATTCTGGTGTGAGTCAAAGATTTTCGAATCGGACGAAAAACTGATAGTGATTTGTAACATTCAGGGGCACCTAATGACGATGGACCACACAAATTGCGTCCCGATTCAGTACATCGTCCACTAGCCGACTTGACTCCATGGGACTATTGCTGCCTCGGGCACCTTATGGCCGTTCTGCTGTGAGTCTAGATTATAGAATGGGATGAAAAACTGATAGTGAATTGTAACGTTCAGGGCCACCTAATGACGATGGATCACTCAAATTGCGTCCCGATTCAATACATCGTCCTCCAGCAGACTTGACTCCATGGGTCTATTGCTGCCTCGGGCACCTTATGGCAGGCCTGCTGTGACTCAAAGATTTTCGAATCGGACAAAAACTGATAGTGAATTGTAACGTTCAGGGCCTCCTAATGACGATGGAACACTCAAATTGCGTCCCGATTCAATACATCGTCCCCCAGCAGACTTGTCTTCATGTGTCTATTGCTGCCTCGGGCACCTTATGGCCGTTCTGCTGTGAGTCTAGATTATAGAATGGGATGAAAAACTGATAGTGAATTGTAACGTTCAGGGCCACCTAATGACGATGGATCTCTCAAATTGCGTCCCGATTCAATACATCGTCCTCCAGCCGACTTGACTCCATGGGTCTATTGCTGCCTCGGGCACCTTATGGCCGTTCTGCTGTGAGTCTAGATTATCGAATGGGACGAAAAACTGATAGTGAATTGTAACGTTCAGGGCCTCCTAATGACGATGGATCACTCAAATTGCGTCCCGATTCAATACATCGTCCTCCAGCAGACTTGTCTCCATGGGTCGATTGCTGCCTCGGGCACCTAAAGGCCGTTCTGCTGTGAGTCAAAGATTTTCGAATCGGACGAAAAACTGATAGTGAATTGTAACATTCAGGGCCACCTAATGACGATGGACCACGCAAATTGCGTCCCGATTCAATACATCGTCCTCCAGCCGAGTTGACTCCATGGGTCTATTGCTGCCTCGGGCACCTTATGGCCGTTCTGTAGTGAATCTAGATTATCGAATGGGACGAAAAACTGATAGTGAATTGTAACGTTCAGGGCCACCTAATGACGATGGATCACCCAAATTGCGTCCTGATTCAATACATCGTCCTCCAGCAGACTTGACTTCATGGGTCTATTGCTGCCTCGGGCACCTTATGGCCGTTCTGCTGTGAGTCAAAGATTTTCGAATCGGACGAAAAACTGATAGTGAATTGTTACTTTCAGGGCCACCTAATGACGATGGATCACTCAAATTGCGTCCCGATTCAATACATCGTCCTCCAGCAGACTTGTCTCCATGGGTCGATTGCTGCCTCGGGCACCTTATGGCCGTTCTGCTGTGAGTCAAAGATTTTCGAATCGGACGAAAAACTGATAGTGAATTGTAACGTTCAGGGCCTCCTAATGACGATGGAACACTCAAATTGCGTCCCGATTCAATACATCGTCCTCCAGCAGACTTGTCTTCATGGGTCTATTGCTGCCTCGGGCACCTTATGGCCGTTCTGCTGTGAGTCTAGATTATAGAATGGGATGAAAAACTGATAGTGAATTGTAACGTTCAGGGCCACCTAATGACGATGGATCACTCAAATTGCGTCCCGATTCAATACATTGTCCTCCAGCAGACTGTCTCCATGGGTCTATTGCAGCCTCGGGCACCTTATGGCCGTTTTGCTGTGAGTCTAGATTATAGAATGGGATGAAAAACTGATAGTGAATTGTAACGTTCAGGGCCACCTAATGACGATGGATCACTAAAATAGCGTCCCGATTCAATACATCGTCCTCCAGCAGACTTGTCTCCATGGGTCTATTTCTGCCTCGGGCACCTTATGGCAGGCCTGCTGTGACTCAAAGATTTTCGAATCGGACGAAAAACTGATAGTGAATTGTAACGTTCAGGGCCTCCTAATGACGATGGATCACTCAATTTGCGTCCCGATTCAATACATCGTCCTCCAGCAGACTTGTCTCCATGGGTCTATTGCTGCCTCGGGCACCATATGGCCGTTCTGCTGTGAGTCTAGATTATCGAATGGGACGAAAAACTGATAGTGAATTGTAACGTTCAGGATCTCTCTAATTGCGTCCCGATTCAATACATCGTCCTCCAGCCGACTTGACTCCATGGGTCTATTGCTGCCTCGGGCACCTTATGGCCGTTCTTCTGTGAGTCAAAGATTTTCGAATCGGACGAAAAACTGATAGTGAATTGTAACTTTCAGGGCCACCTAATGACGATGGATCACTCAAATTACGTCCCGATTAAATACATCGTCCTCCAGCCGACTTGTCTCCATGGGTCTATTGCTGCCTCGGGCACCTTATGGCCGTTCTGCTGTGAGTCAAAGATTTTCGAATCGGACGAAAAACTGATAGTGAATTGCGTCCCGATTCAATACATCGTCCTCCAGCCGACTTGACTCCATGGGTCTATTGCTGCCTCGGGAACCTTATGGCCGTTCTGCTGTGAGTCTAGATTATCGAATGGGACAAAAAACTGATAGTGAATTGTAACGTTCAAGGCCTCCTAATGACGATGGATCACTCAAATTGCGTCCCGATTCAATACATCGTCCTCCAGCAGACTTGTCTCCATGGGTCTATTGCTGCCTCGGGAACCTTATGGCCGTTCTGCTGTGAGTCTAGAATATCGAATGGGACGAAAAACTGATAGTGAATTGTAACGTTCAGGGCCACCTAATGACGATGGATCTCTCAAATTGCGTCCCGATTCAATACATCGTCCTCCAGCCGACTTGACTCCATGGGTCTATTGCTGCCTCGGGCACCTTATGGCCGTTCTGCTGTGAGTCTAGATTATCGAATGGGACGAAAAACTGATAGTGAATTGTAACGTTCAGGGCCTCCTAATGACGATGGATCACTCAAATTGCGTCCCGATTCAATACATCGTCCTCCAGCAGACTTGTCTCCATGGGTCGATTGCTGCCTCGGGCACCTAATGGCCGTTCTGCTGTGAGTCAAAGATTTTCGAATCGGACGAAAAACTGATAGTGAATTGTAACATTCAGGGCCACCTAATGACGACTGACCACTCAAATTGCGTCCCGATTCAATACATCGTCCTCCAGCCGAGTTGACTCCATGGGTCTATTGCTGCCTCGGGCACCTTATGGCCGTTCTGCTGTGAATCTAGATTATCGAATGGGACGAAAAACTGATAGTGAATTGTAACGTTCAGGGCCACCTAATGACGATGGATCACTCAAATTGCGTCCTGATTCAATACATAGTCCTCCAGCAGATTTGACTTCATGGGTCTATTGCTGCCTCGGGCACCTTATGGCCGTTCTGCTGTGAGTCAAAGATTTTCGAATCGGACGAAAAACTGATAGTGAATTGTAACTTTCAGGGCCACCTAATGACGATGGATCACTCAAATTGCGTCCCGATTCAATACATCGTCCTCCAGCAGACTTGTCTCCATGGGTGGATTGCTGCCTCGGGCACCTTATGGCCATTCTGGTGTGAGTCAAAGATTTTCGAATCGGACGAAAAACTGATAGTGATTTGTAACATTCAGGGGCACCTAATGACGATGGACCACACAAATTGCGTCCCGATTCAGTACATCGTCCACTAGCCGACTTGACTCCATGGGAATATTGCTGCCTCGGGCACCTTATGGCCGTTCTGCTGTGAGTCTAGATTATAGAATGGGATGAAAAACTGATAGTGAATTGTAACGTTCAGGGCCACCTAATGACGATGGATCACTCAAATTGCGTCCTGATTCAATACATCGTCCGCCAGCAGACTTGTCTCCATGGGTCTATTGCTGCCTCGGGCACCTTATGGCAGGCCTGCTGTGACTCAAAGATTTTCGAATCGGACAAAAACTGATAGTGAATTGTAACGTTCAGGGCCTCCTAATGACGATGGAACACTCAAATTGCGTCCCGATTCAATACATCGTCCCCCAGCAGACTTGTCTTCATGGGTCTATTGCTGCCTCGGGCACCTTATGGCCGTTCTGCTGTGAGTCTAGATTATAGAATGGGATGAAAAACTGATAGTGAATTGTAACGTTCAGGGCCACCTAATGACGATGGATCACTCAAATTGCGTCCCGATTCAATACATCGTCCTCCAGCCGACTTGACTCCATGGGTCTATTGCTGCCTCGGGCACCTTATGGCCGTTCTGCTGTGAGTCTAGATTATCGAATGGGACGAAAAACTGATAGTGAATTGTAACGTTCAGGGCCTCCTAATGACGATGGATCACTCAAATTGCGTCCCGATTCAATACATCGTCCTCCAGCAGACTTGTCTCCATGGGTCGATTGCTGCCTCGGGCACCTAAAGGCCGTTCTGCTGTGAGTCAAAGATTTTCGAATCGGACGAAAAACTGATAGTGAATTGTAACATTCAGGGCCACCTAATGACGATGGACCACGCAAATTGCGTCCCGATTCAATACATCGTCCTCCAGCCGAGTTGACTCCATGGGTCTATTGCTGCCTCGGGCACCTTATGGCCGTTCTGTAGTGAATCTAGATTATCGAATGGGACGAAAAACTGATAGTGAACTGTAACGTTCAGGGCCACCTAATGACGATGGATCACTCAAATTGCGTCCCGATTCAATACATCGTCCTCCAGCAGACTTGTCTCCATGGGTCTATTGCTGCCTCGGGCACCTTATGGCCGTTCTGCTGTGAGTCAAAGATTTTCGAATCGGACGAAAAACTGATAGTGAATTGTAACGTTCAGGGCCACCTAATGACGATGGATCACTCAAATTGCGTCCCGATTCAATACATCGTCCTCCAGCCGACTTGTCTCCATGGGTCTATTGCTGCCTCGGGCACCTTATGGCTGTTCTGCTGTGAGTCAAAGATTTTCGAATCGGACGAAAAACTGATAGTGAATTGTAACTTTCAGGGCCACCTAATGACGATGGATCACTCAAATTGCGTCCCGATTAAATACATCGTCCTCCAGCCGACTTGTCTCCATGGGTCTATTGCTGCCTCGGGCACCTTATGGCCGTTCTGCTGTGAGTCAAAGATTTTCGAATCGGACGAAAAACTGATAGTGAATTGCGTCCCGATTCAATACATCGTCCTCCAGCCGACTTGACTCCATGGTTCTATTGCTGCCTCGGGCACCTTATGGCCGTTCTGCTGTGAGTCTAGATTATCGAATGGGACAAAAAACTAATAGTGAATTGTAACGTTCAAGGCCTCCTAATGACGATGGATCACTCAAATTGCGTCCCGATTCAATACATCGTCCTCCAGCCGACTTGACTCCATGGGTCTATTGCTGCCTCGGGCACCTTATGGCCGTTCTGCTGTGAGTCTAGATTATCGAATGGGACGAAAAACTGATAGTGAATTGTAACGTTCAGGGCCTCCTAATGACGATGGATCACTCAAATTGCGTCCCGATTCAATACATCGTCCTCTAGCAGACTTGTCTCCATGGGTCTATTGCTGCCTCGGGCACCTCATGGCAGGCCTGCTGTGACTCAAAGATTTTCGAATCGGACGAAAAACTGATAGTGAATTGTAACGTTCAGGGCCTCCTAATGACGATGGAACACTCAAATTGCGTCCTGATTCAATACATCGTCCGCCAGCAGACTTGTCTCCATGGGTCTATTGCTGCCTCGGGCACCTTATGGCAGGCCTGCTGTGACTCAAAGATTTTCGAATCGGACGAAAAACTGATAGTGAATTGTAACGTTCAGGGCCTCCTAATGACGATGGAACAATCAAATTGCGTCCCGATTCAATACATCGTCCTCCAGCAGACTTGTCTCCATGGGTCGATTGCTGCCTCGGGCACCTAATGGCCGTTCTGCTGTGAGTCAAAGATTTTCGAATCGGACGAAAAACTGATAGTGAATTGTAACATTCAGGGCCACCTAATGACGATGGACCACTCAAATTGCGTCCCGATTCAATACATCGTCCTCCAGCCGAGTTGACTCCATGGGTCTATTGCTGCCTCGGGCACCTTATGGCCGTTCTGCTGTGAGTCTAGATTATCGAATGGGACGAAAAACTGATAGTGAATTGTAACGTTCAGGGCCTCCTAATGACGATGGATCACTCAAATTGCGTCCCGATTCAATACATCGTCCTCCAGCAGACTTGTCTCCATGGGTCGATTGCTGCCTCGGGCACCTAAAGGCCGTTCTGCTGTGAGTCAAAGATTTTCGAATCGGACGAAAAACTGATAGTGAATTGTAACATTCAGGGCCACCTAATGACGATGGACCACGCAAATTGCGTCCCGATTCAATACATCGTCCTCCAGCCGAGTTGACTCCATGGGTCTATTGCTGCCTCGGGCACCTTATGGCCGTTCTGTAGTGAATCTAGATTATCGAATGGGACGAAAAACTGATAGTGAATTGTAACGTTCAGGGCCACCTAATGACGATGGATCACTCAAATTGCGTCCCGATTCAATACATCGTCCTCCAGCAGACTTGTCTCCATGGGTCTATTGCTGCCTCGGGCACCTTATGGCCGTTCTGCTGTGAGTCAAAGATTTTCGAATCGGACGAAAAACTGATAGTGAATTGTAACGTTCAGGGCCACCTAATGACGATGGATCACTCAAATTGCGTCCCGATTCAATACATCGTCCTCCAGCCGACTTGTCTCCATGGGTCTATTGTTGCCTCGGGCACCTTATGGCTGTTCTGCTGTGAGTCAAAGATTTTCGAATCGGACGAAAAACTGATAGTGAATTGTAACTTTCAGGGCCACCTAATGACGATGGATCACTCAAATTGCGTCCCGATTAAATACATCGTCCTCCAGCCGACTTGTCTCCATGGGTCTATTGCTGCCTCGGGCACCTTATGGCCGTTCTGCTGTGAGTCAAAGATTTTCGAATCGGACGAAAAACTGATAGTGAATTGCGTCCCGATTCAATACATCGTCCTCCAGCCGACTTGACTCCATGGTTCTATTGCTGCCTCGGGCACCTTATGGCCGTTCTGCTGTGAGTCTAGATTATCGAATGGGACAAAAAACTAATAGTGAATTGTAACGTTCAAGGCCTCCTAATGACGATGGATCACTCAAATTGCGTCCCGATTCAATACATCGTCCTCCAGCCGACTTGACTCCATGGGTCTATTGCTGCCTCGGGCACCTTATGGCCGTTCTGCTGTGAGTCTAGATTATCGAATGGGACGAAAAACTGATAGTGAATTGTAACGTTCAGGGCCTCCTAATGACGATGGATCACTCAAATTGCGTCCCGATTCAATACATCGTCCTCTAGCAGACTTGTCTCCATGGGTCTATTGCTGCCTCGGGCACCTTATGGCAGGCCTGCTGTGACTCAAAGATTTTCGAATCGGACGAAAAACTGATAGTGAATTGTAACGTTCAGGGCCTCCTAATGACGATGGAACACTCAAATTGCGTCCTGATTCAATACATCGTCCGCCAGCAGACTTGTCTCCATGGGTCTATTGCTGCCTCGGGCACCTTATGGCAGGCCTGCTGTGACTCAAAGATTTTCGAATCGGACGAAAAACTGATAGTGAATTGTAACGTTCAGGGCCTCCTAATGACGATGGAACACTCAAATTGCGTCCCGATTCAATACATCGTCCTCCAGCAGACTTGTCTCCATGGGTCGATTGCTGCCTCGGGCACCTAATGGCCGTTCTGCTGTGAGTCAAAGATTTTCGAATCGGACGAATAACTGATAGTGAATTGTAACATTCAGGGCCACATAATGACGATGGACCACTCAAATTGCGTCCCGATTCAATACATCGTCCTCCAGCCGAGTTGACTCCATGGGTCTATTGCTGCCTCGGGCACCTTATGGCCGTTCTGCTGTGAATCTAGATTATCGAATGGGACGAAAAACTGATAGTGAATTGTAACGTTCAGGGCCACCTAATGACGATGGATCACTCAAATTGCGTCCTGATTCAATACATCGTCCTCCAGCAGACTTGACTTCATGGGTCTATTGCTGCCTCGGGCACCTTATGGCCGTTCTGCTGTGAGTCAAAGATTTTCGAATCGGACGAAAAACTGATAGTGAATTGTTACTTTCAGGGCCACCTAATGACGATGGATCACTCAAATTGCGTCCCGATTCAATACATCGTCCTCCAGCAGACTTGTCTCCATGGGTCGATTGCTGCCTCGGGCACCTTATGGCCGTTCTGCTGTGAGTCAAAGATTTTCGAATCGGACGAAAAACTGATAGTGATTTGTAACATTCAGGGGCACCTAATGACGATGGACCACACAAATTTCGTCCCGATTCAATACATCGTCCTCCAGCCGACTTGACTCCATGGGCCTACTGCTGCCTCGGGCACCTTATGGCCGTTCTGCTGTGAGTCAAAGATTTTCGAATCGGACGAAAAACTGATAGTGAATTGTAACGTTCAGGGCCACCTAATGACGATGGATCACTCAAATTGCGTCCCGATTCAATACATCGTCCTCCAGCCGACTTGTCTCCATGGGTCTATTGCTGCCTCGGGCACCTTATGGCTGTTCTGCTGTGAGTCAAAGATTTTTGAATCGGACGAAAAACTGATAGTGAATTGTAACTTTCAGGGCCACCTAATGACGATGGATCACTCAAATTGCGTCCCGATTAAATACATCGTCCTCCAGCCGACTTGTCTCCATGGGTCTATTGCTGCCTCGGGCACCTTATGGCCGTTCTGCTGTGAGTCAAAGATTTTCGAATCGGACGAAAAACTGATAGTGAATTGCGTCCCGATTCAATACATCGTCCTCCAGCCGACTTGACTCCATGGGTCTATTGCTGCCTCGGGCACCTTATGGCCGTTCTGCTGTGAGTCTAGATTATCGA
This sequence comes from Schistocerca cancellata, assembly GCF_023864275.1. Taxonomy (NCBI): domain Eukaryota; kingdom Metazoa; phylum Arthropoda; class Insecta; order Orthoptera; family Acrididae; genus Schistocerca; species Schistocerca cancellata. Next base: position 3,128,507 of record NC_064627.1, read on the forward strand.
ATGGGACAAAAAACTAATAGTGAATTGTAACGTTCAAGGCCTCCTAATGACGATGGATCACTCAAATTGCGTCCCGATTCAATACATCGTCCTCCAGCCGACTTGACTCCATGGGTCTATTGCTGCCTCGGGCACCTTATGGCCGTTCTGCTGTGAGTCTAGATTATCGAATGGGACGAAAAACTGATAGTGAATTGTAACGTTCAGGGCCTCCTAATGACGATGGATCACTCAAATTGCGTCCCGATTCAATACATCGTCCTCCAGCAGACTTGTCTCCATGGGTCTATTGCTGCCTCGGGCACCTTATGGCAGGCCTGCTGTGACTCAAAGATTTTCGAATCGGACGAAAAACTGATAGTGAATTGTAACGTTCAGGGCCTCCTAATGACGATGGAACACTCAAATTGCGTCCCGTTTCAATACATCGTCCGCCAGCAGACTTGTCTCCATGGGTCTATTGCTGCCTCGGGCACCTTATGGCAGGCCTGCTGTGACTCAAAGATTTTCGAATCGGACGAAAAACTGATAGTGAATTGTAACGTTCAGGGCCTCCTAATGACGATGGAACACTCAAATTGCGTCCCGATTCAATACATCGTCCTCCAGCAGACTTGTCTCCATGGGTCGATTGCTGCCTCGGGCACCTAATGGCCGTTCTGCTGTGAGTCAAAGATTTTCGAATCGGACGAAAAACTGATAGTGAATTGTAACATTCAGGGCCACCTAATGACGATGGACCACTCAAATTGCGTCCCGATTCAATACATCGTCCTCCAGCCGAGTTGACTCCATGGGTCTATTGCTGCCTCGAGCACCTTATGGCCGTTCTGCTGTGAATCTAGATTATCGAATGGGACGAAAAACTGATAGTGAATTGTAACGTTCAGGGCCACCTAATGACGATGGATCACTCAAATTGCGTCCTGATTCAATACATCGTCCTCCAGCAGACTTGACTTCATGGGTCTATTGCTGCCTCGGGCACCTTATGGCCGTTCAGCTGTGACTCAAAGATTTTCGAATCGGACGAAAAACTGATAGTGAATTGTAACGTTCAGGGCCTCCTAATGACGATGGAACTCTCAATTTGCGTCCCGATTCAATACATCGTCCTCCAGCCGACTTGTCTCCATGGGTCTATTGCTGCCTCGGGCACCATATGGCCGTTCTGCTGTGAGTCTAGATTATCGAATGGGACGAAAAACTGATAGTGAATTGTAACGTTCAGGGCCACCTAATGACGATGGATCTCTCTAATTGCGTCCCGATTCAATACATCGTCCTCCAGCCGACTTGACTCCATGGGTCTATTGCTGCCTCGGGCACCTTATGGCCGTTCTGCTGTGAGTCTAGATTATCGAATGGGACGAAAAACTGATAGTGAATTGTAACGTTCAGGGCCTCCTAATGACGATGGATCACTCAAATTGCGTCCCGATTCAATACATCGTGCTCCAGCCGACTTGACTCCATGGGTCTATTGATGCCTCGGGCACCTTATGGCCGTTCTGCTGTGAGTCTAGATTATCGATTGGGACGAAAAACTGATAGTGAATTGTAACGTTCAGGGCCTCCTAATGACGATGGATCACTCAAATTGCGTCCCGATTCGATACATCGTCCTCCAGCAGACTTGTCTCCATGCGTCTATTGCTGCCTCGGGCACCTTATGGCCGTTCCGCTATGAGTCAAAGATTTTCGAATCGGACGAAAAACTGATAGTGAATTGTAACTTTCAGGGCCTCCTAATGACGATGGAACACTCAAATTGCGTCCCGATTCAATACATCGTCCTCCAGCAGACTTGTCTCCATGGGTCTATTGCTGCCTCGGGCACCTTATGGCCGTTCTGCTGTGAGTCAAAGATTTTCGAATCGGACGAAAAACTGATAGTGAATTGTAACGTTCAGGGCCACCTAATGACGATGGATCGCTCAAATTGCGTCCCGATTCAATACATCGTCCTCCAGCCGACTTGTCTCCATGGGTCTATTGCTGCCTCGGGCACCTTATGGCCGTTCTGCTGTGAGTCAAAGATTTTCGAATCGGACGAAAAACTGATAGTGAATTGTAACTTTCAGGGCCTCCTAATGACGATGGAACACTCAAATTGCGTCCCGATTCAATACATCGTCCTCCAGCAGACTTGTCTCCATGGGTCTATTGCTGCCTCGGGCACCTTATGGCCGTTCTGCTGGGAGTCAAAGATTTTCGAATCGGACGAAAAACTGATAGTGAATTGTAACGTTCAGGGCCACCTAATGACGATGGATCACTCAAATTGCGTCCCGATTCAATACATCGTCCTCCAGCCGACTTGTCTCCATGGGTCTATTGCTGCCTCGGGCACCTTATGGCCGTTCTGCTGTGAGTCTAGATTATCGAAAGGGACGAAAAACTGATAGTGAATTGTAACGTTCAGGGCCTCCTAATGACGATGGATCACTCAAATTGCGTCCCGATTCAATACATCGTCCTCCAGCAGACTTGTCTCCATGGGGCTATTGCTGCCTCGGGCACCTTATGGCAGGCCTGCTGTGACTCAAAGATTTTCGAATCGGACGAAAAACTGATAGTGAATTGTAACGTTCAGGGCCTCCTAATGACGATGGAACACTCAAATTGCGTCCCGATTCAATACATCGTCCTCCAGCAGACTTGTCTCCATGGGTCTATTGCTGCCTCGGGCACCTTATGGCAGGCCTGCTGTGACTCAACGATTTTCGAATCGGACGAAAAACTGATAGTGAATTGTAACGTTCAGGGCCTCCTAATGACGATGGAACTCTCAATTTGCGTCCCGATTCAATACATCGTCCTCCAGCCGACTTGTCTCCATGGGTCTATTGCTGCCTCGGGCACCATATGGCCGTTCTGCTGTGAGTCTAGATTATCGAATGGGACGAAAAACTGATAGTGAATTGTAACGTTCAGGGCCACCTAATGACGATGGATCTCTCTAATTGCGTCCCGATTCAATACATCGTCCTCCAGCCGACTTGACTCCATGGGTCTATTGCTGCCTCGGGCACCTTATGGCCGTTCTGCTGTGAGTCTAGATTATCGAATGGGACGAAAAACTGATAGTGAATTGTAACGTTCAGGGCCTCCTAATGACGATGGATCACTCAAATTGCGTCCCGATTCAATACATCGTCCTCCAGCCGACTTGACTCCATGGGTCTATTGCTGCCTCGGGCACCTTATGGCCGTTCTGCTGTGAGTCTAGATTATCGAATGGGACGAAAAACTGATAGTGAATTGTAACGTTCAGGGCCTCCTAATGACGATGGATCACTCAAATTGCGTCCCGATTCAATACATCGTCCTCCAGCAGACTTGTCTCCATGGGTCTATTGCTGCCTCGGGCACCTTATGGCAGGCCTGCTCTGACTCAAAGATTTTCGAATCGGACGAAAAACTGATAGTGAATTGTAACGTTCAGGGCCTCCTAATGACGATGGAACACTCAAATTGCGTCCTGATTCAATACATCGTCCGCCAGCAGACTTGTCTCCATGGGTCTATTGCTGCCTCGGGCACCTTATGGCAGGCCTGCTGTGACTCAAAGATTTTCGAATCGGACGAAAAACTGATAGTGAATTGTAACGTTCAGGGCCTCCTAATGACGATGGAACACTCAAATTGCGTCCCGATTCAATACATCGTCCTCCAGCAGACTTGTCTCCATGGGTCGATTGCTGCCTCGGGCACCTAATGGCCGTTCTGCTGTGAGTCAAAGATTTTCGAATCGGACGAAAAACTGATAGTGAATTGTAACATTCAGGGCCACCTAATGACGATGGACCACTCAAATTGCGTCCCGATTCAATACATCGTCCTCCAGCCGAGTTGACTCCATGGGTCTATTGCTGCCTCGGGCACCTTATGGCCGTTCTGCTGTGAATCTAGATTATCGAATGGGACGAAAAACTGATAGTGAATTGTAACGTTCAGGGCCACCTAATGACGATGGATCACTCAAATTGCGTCCTGATTCAATACATCGTCCTCCAGCAGACTTGACTTCATGGGTCTATTGCTGCCTCGGGCACCTTATGGCCGTTCTGCTGTGAGTCAAAGATTTTCGAATCGGACGAAAAACTGATAGTGAATTGTTACTTTCAGGGCCACCTAATGACGATGGATCACTCAAATTGCGTCCCGATTCAATACATCGTCCTCCAGCAGACTTGTCTCCATGGGTCGATTGCCGCCTCGGGCACCTTATGGCCGTTCTGCTGTGAGTCAAAGATTTTCGAATCGGACGAAAAACTGATAGTGATTTGTAACATTCAGGGGCACCTAATGACGATGGACCACACAAATTGCGTCCCGATTCAATACATCGTCCTCCAGCCGACTTGACTCCATGGGCCTATTGCTGCCTCGGGCACCTTATGGCCGTTCTGCTGTGAGTCAAAGATTTTCGAATCGGTCGAAAAACTGATAGTGAATTGTTACGTTCAGGGCCACCTAATGACGATGGATCACTCAAATTGCGTCCCGATTCAATACATCGTCCTCCAGCAGACTTGTCTCCATGGGTCTATTGCTGCCTCGGGCACCTTATGGCCGTTCTGCTGTGAGTCAAAGATTTTCGAATCGGACGAAAAACTGATAGTGAATTGTAACGTTCAGGGCCTCTTAATGACGATGGAACACTCAAATTGCGTCCCGATTCAATACATCGTCCTCCAGCAGACTTGTCTCCATGCGTCTATTGCTGCCTCGGGCACCTTATGGCCGTTCTGCTGTGAGTCAAAGATTTTCGAATCGGACGAAAAACTGATAGTGAATTGTAACTTTCAGGGCCTCCTAATGACGATGGAACACTCAAATTGCGTCCCGATTCAATACATCGTCCTCCAGCAGACTTGTCTCCATGGGTCTATTGCTGCCTCGGGCACCTTATGGCCGTTCTGCTGTGAGTCAAAGATTTTCGAATCGGACGAAAAACTGATAGTGAATTGTAACGTTCAGGGCCACCTAATGACGATGGATCACTCAAATTGCGTCCCGATTCAATACATCGTCCTCCAGCCGACTTGTCTCCATGGGTCTATTGCTGCCTCGGGCACCTTATGGCTGTTCTGCTGTGAGTCAAAGATTTTCGAATCGGACGAAAAACTGATAGTGAATTGTAACTTTCAGGGCCACCTAATGACGATGGATCACTCAAATTGCGTCCCGATTAAATACATCGTCCTCCAGCCGACTTGTCTCCATGGGTCTATTGCTGCCTCGGGCACCTTATGGCCGTTCTGCTGTGAGTCAAAGATTTTCGAATCGGACGAAAAACTGATAGTGAATTGCGTCCCGATTCAATACATCGTCCTCCAGCCGACTTGACTCCATGGGTCTATTGCTGCCTCGGGCACCTTATGGCCGTTCTGCTGTGAGTCTAGATTATCGAATGGGACAAAAAACTAATAGTGAATTGTAACGTTCAAGGCCTCCTAATGACGATGGATCACTCAAATTGCGTCCCGATTCAATACATCGTCCTCCAGCCGACTTGACTCCATGGGTCTATTGCTGCCTCGGGCACCTTATGGCCGTTCTGCTGTGAGTCTAGATTATCGAATGGGACGAAAAACTGATAGTGAATTGTAACGTTCAGGGCCTCCTAATGACGATGGATCACTCAAATTGCGTCCCGATTCAATACATCGTCCTCCAGCAGACTTGTCTCCATGGGTCTATTGCTGCCTCGGGCACCTTATGGCAGGCCTGCTGTGACTCAAAGATTTTCGAATCGGACGAAAAACTGATAGTGAATTGTAACGTTCAGGGCCTCCTAATGACGATGGAACACTCAAATTGCGTCCCGTTTCAATACATCGTCCGCCAGCAGACTTGTCTCCATGGGTCTATTGCTGCCTCGGGCACCTTATGGCAGGCCTGCTGTGACTCAAAGATTTTCGAATCGGACGAAAAACTGATAGTGAATTGTAACGTTCAGGGCCTCCTAATGACGATGGAACACTCAAATTGCGTCCCGATTCAATACATCGTCCTCCAGCAGACTTGTCTCCATGGGTCGATTGCTGCCTCGGGCACCTAATGGCCGTTCTGCTGTGAGTCAAAGATTTTCGAATCGGACGAAAAACTGATAGTGAATTGTAACATTCAGGGCCACCTAATGACGATGGACCACTCAAATTGCGTCCCGATTCAATACATCGTCCTCCAGCCGAGTTGACTCCATGGGTCTATTGCTGCCTCGGGCACCTTATGGCCGTTCTGCTGTGAATCTAGATTATCGAATGGGACGAAAAACTGATAGTGAATTGTAACGTTCAGGGCCACCTAATGACGATGGATCACTCAAATTGCGTCCTGATTCAATACATCGTCCTCCAGCAGACTTGACTTCATGGGTCTATTGCTGCCTCGGGCACCTTATGGCCGTTCAGCTGTGACTCAAAGATTTTCGAATCGGACGAAAAACTGATAGTGAATTGTAACGTTCAGGGCCTCCTAATGACGATGGAACTCTCAATTTGCGTCCCGATTCAATACATCGTCCTCCAGCCGACTTGTCTCCATGGGTCTATTGCTGCCTCGGGCACCATATGGCCGTTCTGCTGTGAGTCTAGATTATCGAATGGGACGAAAAACTGATAGTGAATTGTAACGTTCAGGGCCACCTAATGACGATGGATCTCTCTAATTGCGTCCCGATTCAATACATCGTCCTCCAGCCGACTTGACTCCATGGGTCTATTGCTGCCTCGGGCACCTTATGGCCGTTCTGCTGTGAGTCTAGATTATCGAATGGGACGAAAAACTGATAGTGAATTGTAACGTTCAGGGCCTCCTAATGACGATGGATCACTCAAATTGCGTCCCGATTCAATACATCGTGCTCCAGCCGACTTGACTCCATGGGTCTATTGATGCCTCGGGCACCTTATGGCCGTTCTGCTGTGAGTCTAGATTATCGATTGGGACGAAAAACTGATAGTGAATTGTAACGTTCAGGGCCTCCTAATGACGATGGATCACTCAAATTGCGTCCCGATTCGATACATCGTCCTCCAGCAGACTTGTCTCCATGCGTCTATTGCTGCCTCGGGCACCTTATGGCCGTTCCGCTATGAGTCAAAGATTTTCGAATCGGACGAAAAACTGATAGTGAATTGTAACTTTCAGGGCCTCCTAATGACGATGGAACACTCAAATTGCGTCCCGATTCAATACATCGTCCTCCAGCAGACTTGTCTCCATGGGTCTATTGCTGCCTCGGGCACCTTATGGCCGTTCTGCTGTGAGTCAAAGATTTTCGAATCGGACGAAAAACTGATAGTGAATTGTAACGTTCAGGGCCACCTAATGACGATGGATCACTCAAATTGCGTCCCGATTCAATACATCGTCCTCCAGCCGACTTGTCTGCATGGGTCTATTGCTGCCTCGGGCACCTTATGGCCGTTCTGCTGTGAGTCAAAGATTTTCGAATCGGACGAAAAACTGATAGTGAATTGTAACTTTCAGGGCCTCCTAATGACGATGGAACACTCAAATTGCGTCCCGATTCAATACATCGTCCTCCAGCAGACTTGTCTCCATGGGTCTATTGCTGCCTCGGGCACCTTATGGCCGTTCTGCTGGGAGTCAAAGATTTTCGAATCGGACGAAAAACTGATAGTGAATTGTAACGTTCAGGGCCACCTAATGACAATGGATCACTTAAATTGCGTCCCGATTCAATACATCGTCCTCCAGCCGACTTGTCTCCATGGGTCTATTGCTGCCTCGGGCACCTTATGGCCGTTCTGCTGTGAGTCAAAGATTTTCGAATCGGACGAAAAACTGATAGTGAATTGCGTCCCGATTCAATACATCGTCCTCCAGCCGACTTGACTCCATGGGTCTATTGCTGCCTCGGGCACCTTATGGCCGTTCTGCTGTGAGTCTAGATTATCGAATGGGACAAAAAACTAATAGTGAATTGTAACGTTCAAGACCTCCTAATGACGATGGATCACTCAAATTGCGTCCCGATTCAATACATCGTCCTCCAGCCGACTTGACTCCATGGGTCTATTGCTGCCTCGGGCACCTTATGGCCGTTCTGCTGTGAGTCTAGATTATCGAAAGGGACGAAAAACTGATAGTGAATTGTAACGTTCAGGGCCTCCTAATGACGATGGATCACTCAAATTGCGTCCCGATTCAATACATCGTTCTCCAGCAGACTTGTCTCCATGGGGCTATTGCTGCCTCGGGCACCTTATGGCAGGCCTGCTGTGACTCAAAGATTTTCGAATCGGACGAAAAACTGATAGTGAATTGTAACGTTCAGGGCCTCCTAATGACGATGGAACACTCAAATTGCGTCCCGATTCAATACATCGTCCTCCAGCAGACTTGTCTCCATGGGTCTATTGCTGCCTCGGGCACCTTATGGCAGGCCTGCTGTGACTCAACGATTTTCGAATCGGACGAAAAACTGATAGTGAATTGTAACGTTCAGGGCCTCCTAATGACGATGGAACTCTCAATTTGCGTCCCGATTCAATACATCGTCCTCCAGCCGACTTGTCTCCATGGGTCTATTGCTGCCTCGGGCACCATATGGCCGTTCTGCTGTGAGTCTAGATTATCGAATGGGACGAAAAACTGATAGTGAATTGTAACGTTCAGGGCCACCTAATGACGATGGATCTCTCTAATTGCGTCCCGATTCAATACATCGTCCTCCAGCCGACTTGACTCCATGGGTCTATTGCTGCCTCGGGCACCTTATGGCCGTTCTGCTGTGAGTCTAGATTATCGAATGGGACGAAAAACTGATAGTGAATTGTAACGTTCAGGGCCTCCTAATGACGATGGATCACTCAAATTGCGTCCCGATTCAATACATCGTCCTCCAGCCGACTTGACTCCATGGGTCTATTGATGCCTCGGGCACCTTATGGCCGTTCTGCTGTGAGTCTAGATTATCGAATGGGACGAAAAACTGATAGTGAATTGAAACGTTCAGGGCCTCCTAATGACGATGGATCACTCAAATTGCGTCCCGATTCGATACATCGTCCTCCAGCAGACTTGTCTCCATGGGTCGATTTCTGGCTCGGGCAGCCGTTCTGCTGTGAGTCAAAGATTTTCGAATCGGACGAAAATCTGATAGTGAATTGTAACATTCAGGGCCACCTAATGACGATGGACCACGCAAATTGCGTCCCGATTCAATACATCGTCCTCCAGCCGAGTTGACTCCATGGGTCTATTGCTGCCTCGGGCACCTTATGGCCGTTCTGCTGTAAATCTAGATTATCGAATGGGACGAAAAACTGATAGTGAATTGTAACGTTCAGGGCCACCTAATGACGATGGATCACTCAAATTGTGTCCCGATTCAATACATCGTCCTCCAGCAGACTTGTCTCCATGGGTCTATTGCTGCCTCGGGCACCTTATGGCAGTCCTGCTGTGACTCAAAGATTTTCGAATCGGACGAAAAACTGATAGTGAATTGTAACGTTCAGGGCCTCCTAATGACGATGGAACACTCAAATTGCGTCCCGATTCAATACCTCGTCCTCCAGCAGACGTGTCTCCATGGGTCTATTGCTGCCTCGGGCACCTTATGGCCGTTCTGCTGTGAGTCAAAGATTTTCGAATCGGACGAAAAACTGATAGTGAATTGTAACATTCAGGGCCACCTAATGACGATGGACCACACAAATTGCGTCCCGATTCAGTACATCGTTCTCCAGCCGACCTGACTCCATGGGTCTATTGCTGCCTCGGGCTCCTTATGGCCGTTCTGCTGTGAGTCTAGATTATCGAATGGGACGAAAAACTGATAGTGAATTGTAACGTTCAGGGCCACCTAATGACGATGGATCATTCAAATTGCGTCCCGATTCAATACATCGTCCACCAGCCGACTTGTCTCCATGGGTCTATTGCTACCTCGGGCACCTTATGGCCGTTCTGCTGTGAGTCAAAGATTTTCGAATGGGACGAAAAACTGATAGTGAATTGTAACTTTCAGGGCCTCCTAATGACGATGGAACACTCAAATTGCGTCCCGATTCAATACATCGTCCTCCAGCAGACTTGTCTCCATGGGTCTATTGCTGCCTCGGGCACCTTATGGCCGTTCTGCTGTGAGTTAAAGATTTTTGAATCGGACGAAAAACTGATAGTGAATTGTAATGTTCAGGGCCACCTAATGACGATGGATCACTCAAATTGCGTCCCGATTCAATACATCGTCCTCCAGCCGACTTGTCTCCATGGGTCTATTGCTGCCTCGGGCACCTTATGGCCGTTCTGCTGTGAGTCAAAGATTTTCGAATCGGACGAAAACTGATAGTGAATTGTAACTTTCAGGGCCACCTAATGACGATGGATCACTCAAATTACGTCCCGATTAAATACATCGTCCTCCAGCCGACTTGTCTCCATGGGTCTATTGCTGCCTCGGGCACCTTATGGCCGTTCTGCTGTGAGTCAAAGATTTTCGAATCGGACGAAAAACTGATAGTGAATTGTAACTTTCAGGGCCACCTAATGACGCTGGATCACTCAAATTGCGTCCCGATTAAATACATCGTCCTCCAGCCGACTTGTCTCCATGGGTCTATTGCTGCCTCGGGCACCTTATGGCCGTTCTGCTGTGAGTCAAAGATTTTCGAATCGGACGAAAAACTGATAGTGAATTGCGTCCCGATTCAATACATCGTCCTCCAGCCGACTTGACTCCATGGGTCTATTGCTGCCTCGGGCACCTTATGGCCGTTCTGCTGTGAGTCTAGATTATCGAATGGGACAAAAAACTGATAGTGAATTGTAACGTTCAAGGCCTCCTAATGACGATGGATCACTCAAATTGCGTCCCGATTCAATACATCGTCCTCCAGCAGACTTGTCTCCATGGGTCTATTGCTGCCTCGGGCACCTTATGGCCGTTCTGCTGTGACTCAAAGATTTTCGAATCGGACGAAAAACTGATAGTGATTTGTAACATTCAGGGGCACCTAATGACGATGGACCACACAAATTGCGTCCCGATTCAGTACATCGTCCACTAGCCGACTTGACTCCATGAGACTATTGCTGCCTCGGGCACCTTATGGCCGTTCTACTGTGAGTCTAGATTATAGAATGGGATGAAAAACTGATAGTGAATTGTAACGTTCAGGGCCACCTAATGACGATGGATCACTCAAATTGCGTCCCGATTCAATACATCGTCCTCCAGCAGACTTGTCTCCATGGGTCTATTGCTGCCTCGGGCACCTTATGGCAGGCCTGCTGTGACTCAAAGATTTTCGAATCGGACGAAAAACTGATAGTGAATTGTAACGTTCAGGGCCTCCTAATGACGATGGAACACTCAAATTGCGTCCCGATTCAATACATCGTCCTCCAGCCGACTTGACTCCATGGGTCTATTGCTGCCTCGGGCACCTTATGGCCGTTCTGCTGTGAGTCTAGATTATCGAATGGGACAAAAAACTGATAGTGAATTGTAACGTTCAAGGCCTCCTAATGACGATGGATCACTCAAATTGCGTCCCGATTCAATACATCGTCCTCCAGCAGACTAGTCTCCATGGGTCTATTGCTGCCTCGGGCACCTTATGGCCGTTCTGCTGTTAGTCTAGATTATCGAATGGGACGAAAAACTGATAGTGAAATGTAACGTTCAGGGCCACCTAATGACGATGGATCACTCAAATTGCGTCCCGATTCAATACATCGTCCTCCAGCCGACTTGACTCCATGGGTCTATTGCTGCCTCGGGCACCTTATGGCCGTTCTGCTGTGAGTCTAGATTATCGAATGGGACGAAAAACTGATAGTGAATTGTAACGTTCAGGGCCTCCTAATGACGATGGATCACTCAAATTGCGTCCCGATTCAATACATCGTCCTCCAGCAGACTTGTCTCCATGGGTCGATTGCTGCCTCGGGCACCTAATGGCCGTTGTGCTGTGAGTCACAGATTTTCGAATCGGACGAAAAACTGATAGTGAATTGGAACATTCAGGGCCACCTAATGACGATGGACCACGCAAATTGCGTCCCGATGCAATACATCGTCCTCCAGCCGAGTTGACTCCATGGGTCTATTGCTGCCTCGGGCACCTTATGGCCGTTCTGCTGTGAATCTAGATTATCGAATGTGACGAAAAACTGATAGTGAATTGTAACGTTCAGGGCCACCTAATGACGATGGATCACTCAAATTGCGTCCTGATTGAATACATCGTCCTCCAGCAGACTTGACTTCATGGGTCTATTGCTGCCTCGGGCACCTTATGGCCGTTCTGCTGTGAGTCAAAGATTTTCGAATCGGACGAAAAACTGATAGTGAATTGTAACTTTCAGGGCCACCTAATGACGATGGATCACTCAAATTGCGTCCCGATTCAATACATCGTCCTCCAGCAGACTTGTCTCCATGGGTCGATCGCTGCCTCGGGCACCTTATGGCCGTTCTGCTGTGAGTCAAAGATTTTCGAATCGGACGAAAAACTGATAGTGAATTGTAACATTCAGGGGCACCTAATGACGATGGACCACAGAAATTGCGTCCCGATTCAATACATCGTCCATTAGCCGACTTGACTCCATGGGACTATTGCTGCCCTGGGCACCTTATGGCCGTTCTGCTGTGAGTCTAGATTATAGAATGGGATGAAAAACTGATAGTGAATTGTAACGTTCAGGGCCACCTAATGACGATGAATCAGTCAAATTGCGTCCCGATTCTATACATCGTCCTCCAGCAGACTTGTCTCCATGGGCATATTGCTGCCTCGGGCACCTTATGGCCGTTCTGCTGTGAGTCAAAGATTTTCGAATCGGACGAAAAACTGATAGTGAATTGTAACGTTCAGGGCCTCCTAATGACGATGGAACACTCAAATTGCGTCCCGATTCAATACATCGTCCTCCAGCAGACTTGTCTCCATGGGTCTATTGCTGCCTCGGGCACCTTATGGCCGTTCTGCTGTGAGTCTAGATTATCGAATGGGACGAAAAACTGATAGTGAAATGTAACGTTCAGGGCCACCTAATGACGATGGATCACTCAAATTGCCTCCCGATTCAATACATCGTCCTCCAGCCGACTTGACTCCATGGGTCTATTGCTGCCTCGGGCACCTTATGGCCGTTCTGCTGTGTGTCTAGATTATCGAATGGGACGAAAAACTGATAGTGAATCGTAACGTTCAGGGCCTCCTAATGACGATGGATCACTCAAATTGCGTCCCGATTCAATACATCGTCCTCCAGGAGACTTGTCTCCATGGGTCGTTCGCTGCCTCGGGCACCTAATGGCCGTTCTGCTGTGAGTCAAAGATTTTCGAATCGGACGAAAAACCGATAGTGAATTGTAACATTCAGGGCCACCTAATGACGATGGACCACGCAAATTGCGTCCCGATTCAATACATCGTCCTCCAGCCGAGTTGACTCCATGGGTCTATTGCTGCCTCGGGCACCTTATGGCCGTTCTGCTGTGAATCTAGATGATCGAATGTGACGAAAAACTGATAGTGAATTGTAACGTTCAGGGCCACCTAATGACGATGGATCACTCAAATTGCGTCCTGATTGAATACATCGTCCTCCAGCAGACTTGACTTCATGGGTCTATTGCTGCCTCGGGCACCTTATGGCCGTTCTGCTGTGAGTCAAAGATTTTCGAATCGGACGAAAAACTGATAGTGAATTGTAACTTTCAGGGCCACCTAATGATGGATCACTCAAATTGCGTCCCGATTCAATACATCGTCCTCCAGCAGACTTGTCTCCATGGGTCGATCGCTGCCTCGGGCACCTTATGGCCGTTCTGCTGTGAGTCAAAGATTTTCGAATCGGACGAAAAACTGATAGTGAATTGTAACATTCAGGGGCACCTAATGACGATGGACCACAGAAATTGCGTCCCGATTCAGTACATCGTCCACTAGCCGACTTGACTCCATGGGACTATTGCTGCCCTGGGCACCTTATGGCCGTTCTGCTGTGAGTCAAGATTATAGAATGGGATGAAAAACTGATAGTGAATTGTAACGTTCAGGGCCACCTAATGACGATGGATCAGTCAAATTGCGTCCCGATTCAATACATCGTCCTCCAGCAGACTTGTCTCCATGGGCATATTGCTGCCTCGGGCACCTTATGGCCGTTCTGCTGTGAGTCAAAGATTTTCGAATCGGACGAAAAACTGATAGTGAATTGTAACGTTCAGGGCCTCCTAATGACGATGGAACACTCAAATTGCGTCCCGATTCAATACATCGTCCTCCAGCAGACTTGTCTCCATGGGTCTATTGCTGCCTCGGGCACCTTATGGCCGTTCTGCTGTGAGTCTAGATTATCGAATGGGACGAAAAACTGATAGTGAATTGTAACGTTCAGGGCCACCTAATGACGATGGATCACTCAAATTGCGTCCCGATTCAATACATCGTCCTCCAGCCGACTTGACTCCATGGGTCTATTGCTGCCTCGGGCACCTTATGGCCGTTCTGCTGTGAGTCTAGATTATCGAATGGGACGAAAAACCGATAGTGAATTGTAACATTCAGGGCCACCTAATGACGATGGACCACGCAAATTGCGTCCCGATTCAATACATCGTCCTCCAGCAGACTTGTCTCCATGGGTCGATTGCTGCCTCGGGCACCTAATGGCCGTTCTGCTGTGAGTCAAAGATTTTCGAATCGGACGAAAAACTGATAGTGAATTGGAACATTCAGGGCCACCTAATGACGATGGAACACGCAAATTGCGTCCCGATTCAATACATCGTCCTCCAGCCGAGTTGACTCCATGGGTCTATTGCTGCCTCGGGCACCTTATGGCCGTTCTGCTGTGAATCTAGATTATCGAATGGGACGAAAAACTGATAGTGAATTGTAACGTTCAGGGCCACCTAATGACGATGGATCACTCAAATTGCGTGATGATTGAATACATCGTCCTCCAGCAGACTTGACTTCATGGGTCTATTGCTGCCTCGGGCACCTTATGGCCGTTCTGTTGTGAGTCAAAGATTTTCGAATCGGACGAAAAACTGATAGTGATTTGTAACATTCAGGGGCACTTAATGACGATGGACCACACAAATTGCGTCCCGATTCAGTACATCGTCCACTAGCCGACTTGACTCCATGGGACTATTGCTGCCTCGGGCACCTTATGGCCGTTCTGCTGTGAGTCTAGATTATAGAATGGGATGAAAAACTGATAGTGAATTGTAACGTTCAGGGCCACCTAATGACGATGGATCACTCAAATTGCGTCCCGATTCAATACATCGTCCTCCAGCAGCCTTGTCTCCATGGGTCTATTGCTGCCTCGGGCACCTTATGGCAGGCCTGCTGTGACTCAAAGATTTTCGAATCGGACGAAAAACTGATAGTGAATTGTAACGTTCAGGGCCTCCTAATGACGATGGAACACTCAAATTGCGTCCCGATTCAATACATCGTCCTCCAGCCGACTTGACTCCATGGGTCTATTGCTGCCTCGGGCACCTTATGGCCGTTCTGCTGTAAGTCCAGATTATCGAATGGGACAAAAAACTGATAGTGAATTGTAACGTTCAGGGCCTCCTAAAGACGATGGATCACTCAAATTGCGTCCCTATTCAATACATCGTCCTCCAGCAGACTTGTCTCCATGGGTCGATTGCTGCCTCGGGCACCTAATGGCCGTTCTGCTGTGAGTCAAAGATTTTCGAATCGGACGAAAAACTGATAGTGAATTGTAACATTCAGGGCCACCTAATGACGATGGACCACGCAAATTGCGTCCCGATTCAATACATCGTCCTCCAGCCGAGTTGACTCCATGGGTCTATTGCTGCCCCGGGCACCTTATGGCCGTTCTGCTGTGAATCTAGATTATCGAATGTGACGAAAAACTGATAGTGAATTGTAACGTTCAGGGCCACCTAATGACGATGGATCACTCAAATTGCGTCCTGATTGAATACATCGTCCTCCAGCAGACTTGACTTCATGGGTCTATTGCTGCCTCGGGCACCTTATGGCCGTTCTGCTGTGAGTCAAAGATTTTCGAATCGGACGAAAAACTGATAGTGAATTGTAACTTTCAGGGCCACCTAATGACGATGGATCACTCAAATTGCGTCCCGATTCAATACATCGTCCTCCAGCAGACTTGTCTCCATGGGTCGATCGCTGCCTCGGGCACCTTATGGCCGTTCTGCTGTGAGTCAAAGATTTTCGAATCGGACGAAAAACTGATAGTGAATTGTAACATTCAGGGGCACCTAATGACGATGGACCACAGAAATTGCGTCCCGATTCAGTACATCGTCCACTAGCCGACTTGACTCCATGGGACTATTGCTGCCCTGGGCACCTTATGGCCGTTCTGCTGTGAGTCTAGATTATAGAATGGGATGAAAAACTGATAGTGAATTGTAACGTTCAGGGCCACCTAATGACGATGGATCAGTCAAATTGCGTCCCGATTCAATACATCGTCCTCCAGCAGACTTGTCTCCATGGGCATATTGCTGCCTCGGGCACCTTATGGCCGTTCTGCTGTGAGTCAAAGATTTTCGAATCGGACGAAAAACTGATAGTGAATTGTAACGTTCAGGGCCTCCTAATGACGATGGAACACTCAAATTGCGTCCCGATCCAATACATCGTCCTCCAGCAGACTTGTCTCCATGGGTCTATTGCTGCCTCGGGCACCTTATGGCCGTTCTGCTGTGAGTCTAGATTATCGAATGGGACGAAAAACTGATAGTGAAATGTAACGTTCAGGGCCACCTAATGACGATGGATAACTCAAATTGCGTCCCGATTCAATACATCGTCCTCCAGCCGACTTGACTCCATGGGTCTATTGCTGCCTCGGGCACCTTATGGCCGTTCTGCTGTGTGTCTAGATTATCGAATGGGACGAAAAACTGATAGTGAATTGTAACGTTCAGGGCCTCCTAATGATGATGGATCACTCAAATTGCGTCCCGATTCAATACATCGTCCTCCAGCAGACTTGTCTCCATGGGTCGATTGCTGCCTCGGGCACCTAATGGCCGTTCTGCTGTGAGTCAAAGATTTTCGAATCGGACGAAAAACTGATAGTGAATTGTAACATTCAGGGCCACCTAATGACGATGGACCACGCAAATTGCGTCCCGATTCAATACATCGTCCTCCAGCCGAGTTGACTCCATGGGTCTATTGCTGCCTCGGGCACCTTATGGCCGTTCTGCTGTGAATCTAGATTATCGAATGTGACGAAAAACTGATAGTGAATTGTAACGTTCAGGGCCACCTAATGACGATGGATCACTCAAATTGCGTCCTGATTGAATACATCGTCCTCCAGCAGACTTGACTTCATTGGTCTATTGCTGCCTCGGGCACCTTATGGCCGTTCTGCTGTGAGTCAAAGATTTTCGAATCGGACGAAAAACTGATAGTGAATTGTAACTTTCAGGGCCACCTAATGACGATGGATCACTCAAATTGCGTCCCGATTCAATACATCGTCCTCCAGCAGACTTGACTTCATGGGTCTATTGCTGCCTCGGGCACCTTACGGCCGTTCTGCTGTGAGTCAAAGATTTTCGAATCGGACGAAAAACTGATAGTGAATTGTAACTTTCAGGGCCACCTAATGACGATGGATCACTCAAATTGCGTCCCGATTCAATACATCGTCCTCCAGCAGACTTGTCTCCATGGGTCGATCGCTGCCTCGGGCACCTTATGGCCGTTCTGCTGTGAGTCAAAGATTTTCGAATCGGACGAAAAAGTGATAGTGAATTGTAACATTCAGGGGCACCTAATGACGATGGACCACAGAAATTGCGTCCCGATTCAGTACATCGTCCACTAGCCGACTTGACTCCATGGGACTATTGCTGCCCTGGGCACCTTATGGCCGTTCTGCTGTGAGTCTAGATTATAGAATGGGATGAAAAACTGATAGTGAATTGTAACGTTCAGGGCCACCAAATGACGATGGATCAGTCAAATTGCGTCCCGATTCAATACATCGTCCTCCAGCAGACTTGTCTCCATGGGCATATTGCTGCCTCGGGCACCTTTTGTCCGTTCTGCTGTGAGTCAAAGATTTTCGAATCGGACGAAAAACTGATAGTGAATTGTAACGTTCAGGGCCTCCTAATGACGATGGAACACTCAAATTGCGTCCCGATTCAATACATCGACTTCCAGCCGAGTTGACTCCATGGGTCTATTGCTGCCTCGGGCACCTTATGGCCGTTCTGCTGTGAATCTAGATTATCGAATGGGACGAAAAACTGATAGTGAATTGTAACGTTCAGGGCCACCTAATGACGATGGATCACTCAAATTGCGTCCTGATTGAATACATCGTCCTCCAGCAGACTTGACTTCATGGGTCTATTGCTGCCTCGGGCACCTTATGGCCGTTCTGTTGTGAGTCAAAGATTTTCGAATCGGACGAAAAACTGATAGTGATTTGTAACATTCAGGGGCACTTAATGACGATGGACCACACAAATTGCGTCCCGATTCAGTACATCGTCCACTAGCCGACTTGACTCCATGGGACTATTGCTGCCTCGGGCACCTTATGGCCGTTCTGCTGTGAGTCTAGATTATAGAATGGGATGAAAAACTGATAGTGAATTGTAACGTTCAGGGCCACCTAATGACGATGGATCACTCAAATTGCGTCCCGATTCAATACATCGTCCTCCAGCAGACTTGTCTCCATGGGTCTATTGCTGCCTCGGGCACCTTATGGCAGGCCTGCTGTGACTCAAAGATTTTCGAATCGGACGAAAAACTGATAGTGAATTGTAACGTTCAGGGCCTCCTAATGACGATGGAACACTCAAATTGCGTCCCGATTCAATACATCGTCCTCCAGCCGACTTGACTCCATGGGTCTATTGCTGCCTCGGGCACCTTATGGCCGTTCTGCTGTGAGTCCAGATTATCGAATGGGACAAAAACCTGATAGTGAATTGTAACGTTCAAGGCCTCCTAATGACGATGGATCACTCAAATTGCGTCCCGATTCAATACATCGTCCTCCAGCAGACTTGTCTCCATGGGTCTATTTCTGCCTCGGGCACCTTATGGCCGTTCTGCTGTGAGTCTAGATTATCGAATGGGACGAAAAACTGATAGTGAATTGTAACGTTCAGGGCCACCTAATGACGATGGATCACTCAAATTGCGTCCCGATTCAATACATCGTCCTCCAGCCGACTTGACTCCATGGGTCTATTGCTGCCTCGGGCACCTTATGGCCGTTCTGCTGTGAGTCTAGATTATCGAATGGGACGAAAAACTGATAGTGAATTGTAACGTTCAGGGCCTCCTAATGACGATGGATCACTCAAATTGCGTCCCGATTCAATACATCGTCCTCCAGCCGACTTGACTCCATGGGTCTATTGCTGCCTCAGGCACCTTATGGCCGTTCTGCTGTGAGTCTAGATTATCGAATGGGACGAAAAACTGATAGTGAATTGTAACGTTCAGGGCCACCTAATGACGATGGATCACTCAAATTGCGTCCCGATTCAATACATCGTCCTCCAGCAGACTTGTCTCCATGGGTCGATTGCTGCCTCGGGCACCTAATGGCCGTTCTGCTGTGAGTCAAAGATTTTCGAATCGGACGAAAAACTGATAGTGAATTGTAACATTCAGGGCCACCTAATGACGATGGACCACGCAAATTGCGTCCCGATTCAATACATCGTCCTCCAGCCTAGTTGACTCCATGGGTCTATTGCTGCCTCGGGCACCTTATGGCCGTTCTGCTGTGAGTCTAGATTATTGAATGGGACGAAAAACTGATAGTGAATTGTAACGTTCAGGGCCACCTAATGACGATGGATCACTCAAATTGCGTCCCGATTCAATACATCGTCCCCAGCCGACTTGTCTCCATGGGTCTATTGCTGACTCGGGCACCTTATGGCCGTTCTGCTGTGAGTCTAGATTATCGAATGGGACGAAGAACTGATAGTGAATTGTATCGTTCAGGGCCACCTAATGACGATGGATCACTCAAATTGCGTCCTGATTCAATACATCGTCCTCCAGCAGACTTGACTTCATGGGTCTATTGCTGCCTCGGGCACCTTATGGCCGTTCTGCTGTAAGTCAAAGATTTTCGAATCGGACGAAAAACTGATAGTGAATTGTTACGTTCAGGGCCTCCTAATGACGATGGATCACTCAAATTGCGTCCCGATTCAATACATCGTCCTCCAGCTGACTTGACTCCATGGGTCTATTGCTGCATCGGGCACCTTATGGCCGTTCTGCTGTGAGTCTAGATTATCGAATGGGACGAAAAACTGATAGTGAATTGTAACATTCAGGGCCACCTAATGACGATGGACCACGCAAATTGCGTCCCGATTCAATACATCGTCCTCCAGCCGAGTTGACTCCATGGGTGCCTCGGGCACCTTATGGCCGTTCTGCTGTGAATCTAGATTATCGAATGGGACGAAAAACTGATAGTGAATTATAACGTTCAGGGAAAACCTAATTACGATGGATCACTCAAATTGCGTCCCGATTCAATACATCGTCCCCAGCCGACTTGTCTCCATGGGTCTATTGCTGCCTCGGGCACCTTATGGCCGTTCTGCTGTGGGTCTAGATTATCGAATGGGACGAAAAACTGATAGTGAATTCTAACGTTCAGGGCCACCTAATGACGATGGATCACTCAAATTGTGTCCTGATTCAATACATCGTCCTCCAGCAGACTTGACTTCATGGGTCTATTGCTGCCTCGGGCACCTTATGGCCGTTCTGCTGTGACTCAAAGATTTTCGAATCGGACGAAAAACTGATAGTGAATTGTAACTTTCAGGGCCACCTAATGACGATGGATCACTCAAATTGCGTCCCGATTCAATACATCGTCCTCCAGCAGACTTGACTCCATGGGTCGATTGCTGCCTCGGGCACATTATGGCCGTTCTGCTGTGAGTCAAAGATTTTCGAATCGGACGAAAAACTGATAGTGATTTGTAACATTCAGGGCCACCTAATGACGATGGACCACACAAATTGCGTCCGGATTCAGTACATCGTCCACTATCCGACTTGACACCATGGGACTATTGCTGCCTCGGGCACCTTATGGCCGTTCTGCTGTGAGTCTAGATTATAGAATGGGATGAAAAACTGATAGTGAATTGTAACGTTCAGGGCCACCTAATGACGATGGATCACTCAAATTGCGTCCCGAATCAATACATCGTCCTCCAGCAGACTTGTCTCCATGGGTCTATTGCTGCCTCGGGCACCTTATGGCAGGCTTGCTGTGACTCAAAGATTTTCGAATCGGACGAAAAACTGATAGTGAATTGTAACGTTCAGGGCCTCCTAATGACGATGGAACACTCAAATTGCGTCCCGATTCAATACATCGTCCTCCAGCAGACTTGTCTCCATGCGTCTATTGCTGCCTCGGGCACCTTATTGCCGTTCTGCTGTGAGTCAAAGATTTTCGAATCGGACGAAAAACTGATAGTGAATTGTAACGTTCAGGGCCACCTAATGACGATGGATCACTCAAATTGCGTCCCGATTCAATACATCGTCCTCCAGCCGACTCGACTCCATGGGTCTATTGCTGCCTCGGGCCCCTTATGGCCGTTCTGCTGTGAGTCTAGATTATCGAATGGGACAAAAAACTGATAGTGATTTGTAACATTCAGGGCCACCTAATGACGATGGACCACACAAATTGCGTCCCGATTCAGTACATCGTCCACTAGCCGACCTGACTCCATGGGACTATTGCTGTCTCGGGCACATTATGGCCGTTCTGCTGTGAGTCTAGATTATAGAATGGGATGAAAAACTGATAGTGAATTGTAACGTTCAGGGCCACCTAATGACGATGGATCACTCAAATTGCGTCCCGATGCAATACATCGTCCTCCAGCAGACTTGTCTCCATGGGTCTATTGCTGCCTCGGGCACCTTATGGCAGGCCTGCTGTGACTCAAAGATTTTCGAATCGGACGAAAAACTGATAGTGAATTGTAACGTTCAGGGCCACCTAATGACGATGGATCACTCAAATTGCGTCCCGATTCAATACATCGTCCTCCAGCCGAATTGACTCCATGGGTCTATTGCTGCCTCGGGCACCTTATGGCCGTTCTGCTGTGAGTCTAGATTATCGAATGGGACAAAAAACTGATAGTGAATTGTAACGTTCAGGGCCTCCTAATGACGATGGATCACTCAAATTGCGTCCCGATTCAATACATCGTCCTCCAGCAGACTTGTCTCCATGGGTCGATTGCTGCCTCGGGCACGTAATGGCCGTTCTGCTGTGAGTCAAAGATTTTCGAATCGGACGAAAAACTGATAGTGAATTGTAACATTCAGGGCCACCTAATGACGATGGACCACGCAAATTGCGTCCCGATTCAATACATCGTCCTCCAGCCGAGTTGACTCCATGGGTCTATTGCTGCCTCGGGCACCTTATGGCCGTTCTGCTGTGACTCTAGATTATCGAATGGGACGAAAAACTTATAGTGAATTGTAACGTTTAGGGCCACCTAATGACGATGGATCACTCAAATTGCGTCCCGATTCAATACATCGTCCCCAGCCGACTTGTCTCCATGGGTCTATTGCTGACTCGGGCACCTTATGGCCGTTCTGCTGTGAGTCTAGATTATCGAATGGGACGAAGATCTGATAGTGAATTGTATCGTTCAGGGCCACCTAATGACGATGGGTCACTCAAATTGCGTCCTGATTCAATACATCGTCCTCCAGCAGACTTGACTTCATGGGTCTATTGCTGCCTCGGGCACCTTATGGCCGTTCTGCTGTGAGTCAAAGATTTTCGAATCGGACGAAAAACTGATAGTGAATTGTAACGTTCAGGGCCTCCTAATGACGATGTTTCACTCAAATTGCGTCCCGATTCAATACATCGTCCTCCAGCCGACTTGACTCCATGGGTCTATTGCTGCATCGGGCACCTTATGGCCGTTCTGCTGTGAGTCTAGATTATCGAATGGGACGAAAAACTGGTAGTGAATAGTAACATTCAGGGCCACCTAATGACGATGGACCACGCAAATTGCGTCCCGATTCAATACATCGTCCTCCAGCCGAGTTGACTCCATGGGTTTATTGCTGCCTCGGGCACCTTATGGCCGTTCTGCTGTGAGTCAAAGATTTTCGAATCGGACGAAAAACTGATAGTGATTTGTAACATTCAGGGCCACCTAATGACGATGGACCACACAAATTGCGTCCGGATTCAGTACATCGTCCACTATCCGACTTGACACCATGGGACTATTGCTGCCTCGGGCACCTTATGGCCGTTCTGCTGTGAGTCTAGATTATCGAATGGGACAAAAAACTGATAGTGATTTGTAACATTCAGGGCCACCTAATGACGATGGACCACACAAATTGCGTCCCGATTCAGTACATCGTCCACTAGCCGACCTGACTCCATGGGACTATTGCTGATACGGGCACCTTATGGCCGTTCTGCTGTGAGTCTAGATTATAGAATGGGATGAAAAACTGATTGTGAATTGTAACGTTCAGGGCCACCTAATGACGATGGATCACTCAAATTGCGTCCCGATGCAATACATCGTCCTCCAGCAGACTTGCCTCCATGGGTCTATTGCTGCCTCGGGCACCTTATGGCAGGCCTGGTGTGACTCAAAGATTTTCGAATCGGACGAAAAACTGATAGTGAATTGTAACGTTCAGGGCCACCTAATGACGATGGATCACTCAAATTGCGTCCCGATTCAATACATCGTCCTCCAGCCGAATTGACTCCATGGGTCTATTGCTGCCTCGGGCACCTTATGGCCGTTCTGCTGTGAGTCTAGATTATCGAATGGGACAAAAAACTGATAGTGAATTGTAACGTTCAGGGCCTCCTAATGACGATGGATCACTCAAATTGAGTCCCGATTCAATACATCGTCCTCCAGCAGACTTGTCTCCATGGGTCTATTGCTGCCTCGGGCACCTTACGGCAGGCCTGCTGTGACTCAAAGATTTTCGAATCGGACGAAAAACTGATAGTGAATTGTAACGTTCAGGGCCTCCTAATGACGATGGAACACTCAAATTGCGTCCCGATTCATTACATCGTCATCCAGCAGACTTGTCTCCACGCGTCTATTGCTGCCTCGGGCACCTGATGGCCGTTCTGCTGTGAGTCAAAGATTTTCGAATCGGACGAAAAACTGATAGTGAATTCTAACGTTCAGGGCCACCTAATGACGATGGATCACTCAAATTGCGTCCCGATTCAATACATCGTCCTCCAGCAGACTTGTCTCCATGGGTCGATTGCTGCCTCGGGCACCTTATGGCCGTTCTGCTGTGAGTCAAAGATTTTCGAATCGGACGAAAAACTGATAGTGATTTGTAACATTCAGGGCCACCTAATGAGGATGGATCACTCAAATTGCGTCCCGATTCAATACATCGTCCGCCAGCAGACTTGTCTCCATGGGTCGATTGCTGCCTCGGGCACCTTATGGCCGTTCTGCTGTGAGTCTAGATTATCGAACCGCACGAAAAACTGATAGTGAATTGTAACATTCAGGGCCACCTAATGACGCTGGACCACGCAAATTGCGTCCCGATTCAATACATCGTCCTCCAGCCGAGTTGACTCCATGGGTCTATTGCTGCCTCGGGCACCTTATGGCCGTTCTGCTGTGAATCTAGATGATCGAATGGGACGAAAAACTGATAGTGAATTGTAACGTTCAGGGCCACCTAATGACGATGAATCACTCAAATTGCGTCCCGATTCAATACATCGTCCCCAGCCGACTTGACTCCATGGGACTATTGCTGCCTCGGGCACCTTATGGCCGTTCTGCTGTGAGTCTAGATTATAGAATGGGATGAAAAACCGATAGTGAATTGTAACGTTCAGGGCGACCTAATGACGATGGATCACTCAAATTGCGTCCCGATTCAATACATCGTCCTCCAGCCGACTTGACTCCTTGGGTCTATTGCTGCCTCGGGCACCTTATGGCCGTTCTGCTGTGAGTCTAGATTATCGAACGGGACGAAAAACTGATAGTGAATTGTAACGTTCAGGGCCTCCTAATGACGATGGATCACTCAAATTGCGTCCCGATTCAATACATCGACCTCCTGCCGACTTGACTCCATGGGTCTATTGCTGCCTCGGGCACCTTATGGCCGTTCTGCTGTGAGTCTAGATTATCGAATGGGACGAAAAACTGATAGTGAATTGTAACGTTCAGGGCCTCCTAATGACGATGGATCACTCAAATTGCGTCCCGATTCAATACATCGTCCTCCAGCAGACTTGTCTCCATGGGTCGATTGCTGCCTCGGGCACCTAATGGCCGTTCTGCTGTGAGTCAAAGATTTTCGAACCGCACGAAAAACTGATAGTGAATTGTAACATTCAGGGCCACCTAATGACGCTGGACCACGCAAATTGCGTCCCGATTCAATACATCGTCCTCCAGCCGAGTTGACTCCATGGGTCTATTGCTGCCTCGGGCACCTTATGGCCGTTCTGCTGTGAATCTAGATGACCGAATGGCACGAAAAACTGATAGTGAATTGTAACGTTCAGGGCCACCTAATGACGATGAATCACTCAAATTGCGTCCCGATTCAATACATCGTCCCCAGCCGACTTGACTCCATGGGACTATTGCTGCCTCGGGCACCTTATGGCCGTTCTGCTGTGAGTCTAGATTATAGAATGGGATGAAAAACCGATAGTGAATTGTAACGTTCAGGGCGACCTAATGACGATGGATCACTCAAATTGCGTCCCGATTCAATACATCGTCCTCCAGCAGACTTGTCTCCATGGGTCTATTGCTGCCTCGGGCACCTTATGGCAGGCCTGCTGTGACTCAAAGATTTTCGAATCGGACGAAAAACTGATAGTGAATTGTAACGTTCAGGGCCTCCTAATGACGATGGAACACTCAAATTGCGTCCCGATTCAATACATCGTCCTCCAGCCGAGTTGACTCCATGGGTCTATTGCTGCCTCGGGCACCTTATGGCCGTTCTGCTGTGAATCTAGATGATCGAATGGGACGAAAAACTGATAGTGAATTGTAACGTTCAGGGCCACCTAATGACGATGAATCACTCAAATTGCGTCCCGATTCAATACATCGTCCCCAGCCGACTTGACTCCATGGGACTATTGCTGCCTCGGGCACCTTATGGCCGTTATGCTGTGAGTCTAGATTATAGAATGGGATGAAAAACCGATAGTGAATTGTAACGTTCAGGGCGACTTAATGACGATGGATCACTCATATTGCGTCCCGATTCAATACATCGTCCTCCAGCAGACTTGTCTCCATGGGTCTATTGCTGCCTCGGGCACCTTATGGCACGCCTGCTGTGACTCAAAGATTTTCGAATCCGACGAAAAACTGATAGTGAATTGTAACGTTCAGGGCCTCCTAATGACGATGGAACACTCAAATTGCGTCCCGATTCAATACATCGTCCTCCAGCCGACTTGACTCCATGGGTCTATTGCTGCCTCGGGCACCTTATGGCCGTTCTGCTGTGAGTCTAGATTATCGAATGGGACAAAAAACTGATAGTGAATTGTAACGTTCAGGGCCTCCTAATGACGATGGATCACTCAAATTGCGTCCCGATTCAATATATCGTCCTCCAGCAGACTTGTCTCAATGGGTCTATTGCTGCCTCGGGCACCTTATGGCCGTCCTGCTGTGAGTCTAGATTATCGAATGGGACGAAAAACTGATAGTGAATTGTAACGTTCAGGGCCACCTAATGACGATGGATCTCTCAAATTTCGTCCCGATTCAATACATCGTCCTCCAGCCGACTTGACTCCATGGGTCTATTGCTGCCTCGGGCACCTTATGGCCGCTCTGCTGTGAGTCTAGATTATCGAATGGGACGAAAAACTGATAGTGAATTGTAACGTTCAGGGCCTCCTTATGACGATGGATCACTCAAATTGCGTCCCGATTCAATACATCGTCCTCCTGCCGACTTGACTCCATGGGTCTATTGCTGCCTCGGGCACCTAATGGCCGTTCTGCTGTGAGTCTAGATTATCGAATGGGACGAAAAAGTGATAGTGAATTGTAACGTTCAGGGCCTCCTAATGACGATGGATCACTCAAATTGCGTCCCGATTCAATACATCGTCCTCCAGCAGACTTCTCTCCATGGGTCGATTGCTGCCTCGGGCACCTTATGGCCGTTCTGCTGTGAGTCAAAGATTTTCGAATCGGACGAAAAACTGATAGTGATTTGTAACATTCAGGGCCACCTAATGACGATGGACCACACAAATTGCGTCCCGATTCAGTACATCGTCCACTAGCCGACTTGACTCCATGGGACTATTGCTGCCTCGGGCACCTTATGGCCGTTCTGCTGTGAGTCTAGATTATAGAATGGGATGAAAAACTGATAGTGAATTGTAACGTACAGGGCCACCTAATGACGATGGATCACTCAAATTGCGTCCCGATTCAATACATCGTCTTCCAGCAGACTTGTCTCCATGGGTCTATTGCTGCCTCGGGCACCTTATGGCCGTTCTGCTGTGAGTCTAGATTATCGAATGGGACGAAAAACTGATAGTGAATTGTAACGTTCAGGGCCTCCTAATGACGATGGATCACTCAAATTGCGTCCCGATTCAATACATCGTCCTCCAGCCGACTTGACTCCATGGGTCTATTGCTGCCTCGGGCACCTTATGGCCGTTCTGCTGTGAATCTAGATTATCGAATGGGACGAAAAACTGATAGTGAATTGTAACGTTCAGGGCCACCTAATGACGATGGATCACTGAAATTGCGTCCCGATTCAATACATCGTCCCCAGCCGACTTGACTCCATGGGACTATTGCTGCCTCGGGCACCTTATGGCCGTTCTGCTGTGAGTCTAGATTATCGATTGGCACGAAAAACTGATAGTGAATTGTAACTTTCAGGGCCACCTAATGACGATGGATCACTCAAATTGCGTCCCGATTCAATACATCGTCCTCCAGCTGACTTGACTTCATGGGTCTATTGCTGCCTCGGGCACCTTATGGCCGTTCTGCTGTGAGTCAAAGATTTTCGAATCGGACGAAAAACTGATAGTGAATTGTAACTTTCAGGGCCACCTAATGACGATGGATCACTCAAATTGCGTCCCGATTCAATACATCGTCCTCCAGCAGACTTGTCTCCATGGGTCGATTGCTGCCTCGGGCACCTTATGGCCGTTCTGCTGTGAGTCTAGATTATAGAATGGGATGAAAAACTGATAGTGAATTGTAACGTTCAGGGCCACCTAATGACGATGGATCACTCAAATTGCGTCCCGATTCAATACATCGTCTTCCAGCAGACTTGTCTCCTTGGGTCGATTGCTGCCTCGGGCACCTAATGGCCGTTCTGCTGTGAGTCAAAGATTTTCGAACCGCACGAAAAACTGATAGTGAATTGTAACATTCAGGGCCACCTAATGACGCTGGACCACGCAAATTGCGTCCCGATTCAATACATCGTCCTCCAGCCGAGTTGACTCCATGGGTCTATTGCTGCCTCGGGCACCTTATGGCCGTTCTGCTGTGAATCTAGATGATCGAATGGGACGAAAAACTGATAGTGAATTGTAACGTTCAGGGCCACCTAATGACGATGAATCACTCAAATTGCGTCCCGATTCAATACATCGTCCGCAGCCGACTTGACTCCATGGGACTATTGCTGCCTCGGGCACCTTATGGCCGTTCTGCTGTGAGTCTAGATTATAGAATGGGATGAAAAACCGATAGTGAATTGTAACGTTCAGGGCGACCTAATGACGATGGATCACGCAAATTGCGTCCCGATTCAATACATCGTCCTCCAGCAGACTTGTCTCCATGGGTCTATTGCTGCCTCGGGCACCTTATGGCAGGCCTGCTGTGACTCAAAGATTTTCGAATCGGACGAAAAACTGATAGTGAATTGTAACGTTCAGGCCTCCTAATGACGATGGAACACTCAAATTGCGTCCCGATTCAATACATCGTCCTCCAGCCGACTTGACTCCATGGGTCTATTGCTGCCTCGGGCACCTTATGGCCGTTCTGCTGTGAATCTAGATTATCGAATGGGACGAAAAACTGATAGTGAATTGTAACGTTCAGGGCCTCCTAATGACGATGGATCACTCAAATTGCGTCCCGATTCAATACATCGTCCTCCAGCAGACTTGTCTCCATGGGTCGATTGCTGCCTCGGGCACCTAATAGCCGTTCTGCTGTGAGTCAAAGATTTTCGAATCGGACGAAAAACTTATAGTGAATTGTAACATTCAGGGCCACCTAATGACGATGGACCACGCAAATTGCGTCCCGATTCAATACATCGTCCTCCAGCCGAGTTGACTCCATGGGTCTATTGCTGCCTCGGGCACCTTATGGCCGTTCTGGTGTGAATCTAGATTATCGAATGGGACGAAAAACTGATAGTGAATTGTAACGTTCAGGGCCACCTAATGACGATGGATCACTGAAATTGCGTCCCGATTCAATGCATCGTCCCCAGCCGACTTGACTCCATGGGACTATTGCTGCCTCGGGCACCTTATGGCCGTTCTGCTGTGAGTCTAGATTATAGAATGGAATGAAAAACTGATAGTGAATTGTAACGTTCAAGTCCACCTAATGACGATGGATCACTCAAATTGCGTCCCGATTCAATACATCGTCCTCCAGCAGACTTGTCTCCATGGGTCTATTGCTGCCTCGGGCACCTTATGGCAGGCCTGCTATGACTCAAAGATTTTCGAATCGGACGAAAAACTGATAGTGAATTGTAACGTTCAGGGCCTCCTAATGACGATGGATCTCTCAAATTTCGTCCCGATTCAATACATCGTCCTCCAGCCGACTTGACTCCATGGGTCTATTGCTGCCTCGGGCACCTTATGGCCGTTCTGCTGTGAATCTAGATGATCGAATGGGACGAAAAACTGATAGTGAATTGTAACGTTCAGGGCCACCTAATGACGATGAATCACTCAAATTGCGTCCCGATTCAATACATCGTCCCCAGCCGACTTGACTCCATGGGACTATTGCTGCCTCGGGCACCTTATGGCCGTTCTGCTGTGAGTCTAGATTATAGAATGGGATGAAAAACCGATAGTGAATTGTAACGTTCAGGGCGACCTAATGACGATGGATCACTCAAATTGCGTCCCGATTCAATACATCGTCCTCCAGCCGACTTGACTCCATGGGTCTATTGCTGCCTCGGGCACCTTATGGCCGTTCTGCTGTGAGTCTAGATTATCGAACGGGACGAAAAACTGATAGTGAATTGTAACGTTCAGGGCCTCCTAATGACGATGGATCACTCAAATTGCGTCCCGATTCAATACATCGACCTCCTGCCGACTTGACTCCATGGGTCTATTGCTGCCTCGGGCACCTTATGGCCGTTCTGCTGTGAGTCTAGATTATCGAATGGGACGAAAAACTGATAGTGAATTGTAACGTTCAGGGCCTCCTAATGACGATGGATCACTCAAATTGCGTCCCGATTCAATACATCGTCCTCCAGCAGACTTGTCTCCATGGGTCGATTGCTGCCTCGGGCACCTAATGGCCGTTCTGCTGTGAGTCAAAGATTTTCGAACCGCACGAAAAACTGATAGTGAATTGTAACATTCAGGGCCACCTAATGACGCTGGACCACGCAAATTGCGTCCCGATTCAATACATCGTCCTCCAGCCGAGTTGACTCCATGGGTCTATTGCTGCCTCGGGCACCTTATGGCCGTTCTGCTGTGAATCTAGATGACCGAATGGGACGAAAAACTGATAGTGAATTGTAACGTTCAGGGCCACCTAATGACGATGAATCACTCAAATTGCGTCCCGATTCAATACATCGTCCCCAGCCGACTTGACTCCATGGGACTATTGCTGCCTCGGGCACCTTATGGCCGTTCTGCTGTGAGTCTAGATTATAGAATGGGATGAAAAACCGATAGTGAATTGTAACGTTCAGGGCGACCTAATGACGATGGATCACTCAAATTGCGTCCCAATACATCGTCCTCCAGCAGACTTGTCTCCATGGGTCTATTGCTGCCTCGGGCACCTTATGGCAGGCCTGCTGTGACTCAAAGATTTTCGAATCGGACGAAAAACTGATAGTGAATTGTAACGTTCAGGGCCTCCTAATGACGATGGAACACTCAAATTGCGTCCCGATTCAATACATCGTCCTCCAGCCGACTTGACTCCATGGGTCTATTGCTGCCTCGGGCACCTTATGGCCGTTCTGCTGTGAGTCTAGATTATCGAATGGGACGAAAAACTGATAGTGAATTGTAACGTTCAGGGCCTCCTAATGACGATGGATCACTCAAATTGCGTCCCGATTCAATACATCGTCCTCCAGCAGACTTGTCTCCATGGGTCGATTGCTGCCTCGGGCACCTAATGGCCGTTCTGCTGTGAGTCAAAGATTTTCGAACCGCACGATAAACTGATAGTGAATTGTAACATTCAGGGCCACCTAATGACGCTGGCCCACGCAAATTGCGTCCCGATTCAATACATCGTCCTCCAGCCGAGTTGACTCCATGGGTCTATTGCTGCCTCGGGCACCTTATGGCCGTTCTGCTGTGAATCTAGATGATCGAATGGGACGAAAAACTGATAGTGAATTGTAACGTTCAGGGCCACCTAATGACGATGAATCACTCAAATTGCGTCCCGATTCAATACATCGTCCCCAGCCGACTTGACTCCATGGGACTATTGCTGCCTCGGGCACCTTATGGCCGTTATGCTGTGAGTCTAGATTATAGAATGGGATGAAAAACCGATAGTGAATTGTAACGTTCAGGGCGACTTAATGACGATGGATCACTCATATTGCGTCCCGATTCAATACATCGTCCTCCAGCAGACTTGTCTCCATGGGTCTATTGCTGCCTCGGGCACCTTATGGCACGCCTGCTGTGACTCAAAGATTTTCGAATCCGACGAAAAACTGATAGTGAATTGTAACGTTCAGGGCCTCCTAATGACGATGGAACACTCAAATTGCGTCCCGATTCAATACATCGTCCTCCAGCCGACTTGACTCCATGGGTCTATTGCTGCCTCGGGCACCTTATGGCCGTTCTGCTGTGAGTCTAGATTATCGAATGGGACAAAAAACTGATAGTGAATTGTAACGTTCAGGGCCTCCTAATGACGATGGATCACTCAAATTGCGTCCCGATTCAATACATCGTCCTCCAGCAGACTTGTCTCAATGGGTCTATTGCTGCCTCGGGCACCTTATGGCCGTCCTGCTGTGAGTCTAGATTATCGAATGGGACGAAAAACTGATAGTGAATTGTAACGTTCAGGGCCACCTAATGACGATGGATCTCTCAAATTTCGTCCCGATTCAATACATCGTCCTCCAGCCGACTTGACTCCATGGGTCTATTGCTGCCTCGGGCACCTTATGGCCGCTCTGCTGTGAGTCTAGATTATCGAATGGGACGAAAAACTGATAGTGAATTGTAACGTTCAGGGCCTCCTTATGACGATGGATCACTCAAATTGCGTCCCGATTCAATACATCGTCCTCCTGCCGACTTGACTCCATGGGTCTATTGCTGCCTCGGGCACCTAATGGCCGTTCTGCTGTGAGTCTAGATTATCGAATGGGACGAAAAACTGATAGTGAATTGTAACGTTCAGGGCCTCCTAATGACGATGGATCACTCAAATTGCGTCCCGATTCAATACATCGTCCTCCAGCAGACTTCTCTCCATGGGTCGATTGCTGCCTCGGGCACCTTATGGCCATTCTGCTGTGAGTCAAAGATTTTCGAATCGGACGAAAAACTGATAGTGATTTGTAACATTCAGGGCCACCTAATGACGATGGACCACACAAATTGCGTCCCGATTCAGTACATCGTCCACTAGCCGACTTGACTCCATGGGACTATTGCTGCCTCGGGCACCTTATGGCCGTTCTGCTGTGAGTCTAGATTATAGAATGGGATGAAAAACTGATAGTGAATTGTAACGTACAGGGCCACCTAATGACGATGGATCACTCAAATTGCGTCCCGATTCAATACATCGTCTTCCAGCAGACTTGTCTCCATGGGTCTATTGCTGCCTCGGGCACCTTATGGCCGTTCTGCTGTGAGTCTAGATTATCGAATGGGACGAAAAACTGATAGTGAATTGTAACGTTCAGGGCCTCCTAATGACGATGGATCACTCAAATTGCGTCCCGATTCAATACATCGTCCTCCAGCCGACTTGACTCCATGGGTCTATTGCTGCCTCGGGCACCTTATGGCCGTTCTGCTGTGAATCTAGATTATCGAATGGGACGAAAAACTGATAGTGAATTGTAACGTTCAGGGCCACCTAATGACGATGGATCATTGAAATTGCGTCCCGATTCAATACATCGTCCCCAGCCGACTTGACTCCATGGGACTATTGCTGCCTCGGGCACCTTATGGCCGTTCTGCTGTGAGTCTAGATTATCGATTGGCACGAAAAACTGATAGTGAATTGTAACTTTCAGGGCCACCTAATGACGATGGATCACTCAAATTGCGTCCCGATTCAATACATCGTCCTCCAGCTGACTTGACTTCATGGGTCTATTGCTGCCTCGGGCACCTTATGGCCGTTCTGCTGTGAGTCAAAGATTTTCGAATCGGACGAAAAACTGATAGTGAATTGTAACTTTCAGGGCCACCTAATGACGATGGATCACTCAAATTGCGTCCCGATTCAATACATCGTCCTCCAGCAGACTTGTCTCCATGGGTCGATTGCTGCCTCGGGCACCTTATGGCCGTTCTGCTGTGAGTCTAGATTATAGAATGGGATGAAAAACTGATAGTGAATTGTAACGTTCAGGGCCACCTAATGACGATGGATCACTCAAATTGCGTCCCGATTCAATACATCGTCTTCCAGCAGACTTGTCTCCATGGGTCGATTGCTGCCTCGGGCACCTAATGGCCGTTCTGCTGTGAGTCAAAGATTTTCGAACCGCACGAAAAACTGATAGTGAATTGTAACATTCAGGGCCACCTAATGACGCTGGACCACGCAAATTGCGTCCCGATTCAATACATCGTCCTCCAGCCGAGTTGACTCCATGGGTCTATTGCTGCCTCGGGCACCTTATGGCCGTTCTGCTGTGAATCTAGATGATCGAATGGGACGAAAAACTGATAGTGAATTGTAACGTTCAGGGCCACCTAATGACGATGAATCACTCAAATTGCGTCCCGATTCAATACATCGTCCCCAGCCGACTTGACTCCATGGGACTATTGCTGCCTCGGGCACCTTATGGCCGTTCTGCTGTGAGTCTAGATTATAGAATGGGATGAAAAACCGATAGTGAATTGTAACGTTCAGGGCGACCTAATGACGATGGATCACTCAAATTGCGTCCCGATTCAATACATCGTCCTCCAGCAGACTTGTCTCCATGGGTCTATTGCTGCCTCGGGCACCTTATGGCAGGCCTGCTGTGACTCAAAGATTTTCGAATCGGACGAAAAACTGATAGTGAATTGTAACGTTCAGGCCTCCTAATGACGATGGAACACTCAAATTGCGTCCCGATTCAATACATCGTCCTCCAGCCGACTTGACTCCATGGGTCTATTGCTGCCTCGGGCACCTTATGGCCGTTCTGCTGTGAATCTAGATTATCGAATGGGACGAAAAACTGATAGTGAATTGTAACGTTCAGGGCCTCCTAATGACGATGGATCACTCAAATTGCGTCCCGATTCAATACATCGTCCTCCAGCAGACTTGTCTCCATGGGTCGATTGCTGCCTCGGGCACCTAATAGCCGTTCTGCTGTGAGTCAAAGATTTTCGAATCGGACGAAAAACTTATAGTGAATTGTAACATTCAGGGCCACCTAATGACGATGGACCACGCAAATTGCGTCCCGATTCAATACATCGTCCTCCAGCCGAGTTGACTCCATGGGTCTATTGCTGCCTCGGGCACCTTATGGCCGTTCTGGTGTGAATCTAGATTATCGAATGGGACGAAAAACTGATAGTGAATTGTAACGTTCAGGGCCACCTAATGACGATGGATCACTGAAATTGCGTCCCGATTCAATGCATCGTCCCCAGCCGACTTGACTCCATGGGACTATTGCTGCCTCGGGCACCTTATGGCCGTTCTGCTGTGAGTCTAGATTATAGAATGGAATGAAAAACTGATAGTGAATTGTAACGTTCAAGTCCACCTAATGACGATGGATCACTCAAATTGCGTCCCGATTCAATAAATCGTCCTCCAGCAGACTTGTCTCCATGGGTCTATTGCTGCCTCGGGCACCTTATGGCAGGCCTGCTATGACTCAAAGATTTTCGAATCGGACGAAAAACTGATAGTGAATTGTAACGTTCAGGGCCTCCTAATGACGATGGAACACTCAAATTGCGTCCCGATTCAATACATCGTCCTCCAGCAGACTTGTCTCCAAGCGTCTATTGCAGCCTCGGGCACCATATGGCTGTTCTGCTGTGAGTCAAAGATTTTCGAATCGGACGAAAAACTGATAGTGAATTGTAGCGTTCAGGGCCACCTAATGACGATGGATCACTGAAATTGCGTCCCGATTCAATACATCGTCCCCAGCCGACTTGACTCCATGGGTCTATTGCTGCCTCGGGCACCTTATGGCCGTTCTGCTGTGAGTCTAGATTATCGAATGGCACGAAAAACGGATAGTGAATTGTAACGTTCAGGGCCACCTAATGACGATGAATCACTCAAATTGCATCCCGATTCAATACATCGTCCCCAGCCGACTTGACTCCATGGGACTATTGCTGCCTCGGGCACCTTATGGCCGTTCTGCTGTGAGTCTAGATTATAGAATGGGATGAAAAACCGATAGTGAATTGTAACGTTCAGGGCGACCTAATGACGATGGATCACTCAAATTGCGTCCCGATTCAATACATCGTCCTCCAGCATTCTTGTCTCCATGGGTCGATTGCTGCCTCGGGCACCTAATGGCCGTTCTGCTGTGAGTCAAAGATTTTCGAACCGCACGAAAAACTGATAGTGAATTGTAACATTCAGGGCCACCTAATGACGCTGGACCACGCAAATTGCGTCCCGATTCAATACATCGTCCACCAGCCGAGTTGACTCCATGGGTCTATTGCTGCCTCGGGCACCTTATGGCCGTTCTGCTGTGAATCTAGATGATCGAATGGGACGAAAAACTGATAGTGAATTGTAACGTTCAGGGCCACCTAATGACGATGAATCACTCAAATTGCGTCCCGATTCAATACATCGTCCCCAGCCGACTTGACTCCATGGGACTATTGCTGCCTCGGGCACCTTATGGCCGTTCTGCTGTGAGTCTAGATTATAGAATGGGATGAAAAACCGATAGTGAATTGTAACGTTCAGGGCGACCTAATGACGATGGATCACTCAAATTGCGTCCCGATTCAATACATCGTCCTCCAGCAGACTTGTCTCCATGGGTCTATTGCTGCCTCGGGCACCTTATGGCAGGCCTGCTGTGACTCAAAGATTTTCGAATCGGACGAAAAACTGATAGTGAATTGTAACGTTCAGGGCCTCCTAATGACGATGGAACACTCAAATTGCGTCCCGATTCAATACATCGTCCTCCAGCCGACTTGGCTCCATGGGTCTATTGCTGCCTTGGGCACCTTATGGCCGTTCTGCCGTGAGTCTAGATTATCGAATGGGACAAAAAACTGATAGTGAATTGTAACGTTCAGGGCCACCTAATGACGATGGATCACTCAAATTGCGTCCCGATTCAATACATCGTCCTCCAGCAGACTTGTCTCAATGGGTCTATTGCTGCCTCGGGCACCTTATGGCCGTCCTGCTGTGAGTCTCGATTATCGAATGGGACGAAAAACTGATAGTGAATTGTAACGTTCAGGGCCACCTAATGACGATGGATCTCTCAAATTGCGTCCCGATTCAATACATCGTCCTCCAGCCGACTTGACTCCATGGGTCTATTGCTGCCTCGGGCACCTTATGGCCGTTCTGCTGTGAGTCTAGATTATCGAATGGGACGAAAAACTGATAGTGAATTGTAACGTTCAGGGCCTCCTAATGACGATGGATCACTCAAATTGCGTCCCGATTCAATACATCGTCCTCCTGCCGTCTTGACTCCATGGGTCTATTGCTGCCTCGGGCACCTTATGGCCGTTCTGTTGTGAGTCAAAGATTTTCGAATCGGACGAAAAACTGATAGTGAATTGTATCTTTCAGGGCCACCTAATGACGATGGATCACTCAAATTGCGTCCCGATTCAATACATCGTCCTCCAGCAGACTTGTCTCCATGGGTCGATTGCTGCCTCGGGCACCTTATGGCCGTTCTGCTGTGAGTCAAAGATTTTCGAATCGGACGAAAAACTGATAGTGATTTGTAACATTCAGGGCCACCTAATGACGATGGACCGCACAAATTGCGTCCCGATTCAGTACATCGTCCACTAGCCGACTTGACTCCATTGGACTATTGCTGCCTCGGGCACCTTATGGCCGTTCTGCTGTGAGTCTAGATTATCGAATGGGACGAAAAACTGATAGTGAATTGTAACGTTCAGGGCCTCCTAATGACGATGGATCACTCAAATTGCGTCCCGATTCAATACATCGTCCTCCAGCAGACTTGTCTCCATGGGTCGATTGCTGCCTCGGGCACCTAATGGCCGTTCTGCTGTGAGTCAAAGATTTTCGAATCGGACGAAAAACTGATAGTGAATTGTAACATTCAGGGCCACCTAATGACGATGGACCACGCAAATTGCGTCCCGATTCAATACATCGTCCTTCAGCCGAGTTGACTCCATGGGTCTATTGCTGCATCGGGCACCTTATGGCCGTTCTGCTGTGAATCTAGATGATCGAATGGGACGAAAAACTGATAGTGAATTGTAACGTTCAGGGCCACCTAATGACGATGAATCACTCAAATTGCGTCCCGATTCAATACATCGTCCCCAGCCGACTTGACTCCATGGGACTATTGCTGCCTCGGGCACCTTATGGCCGTTCTGCTGTGAGTCTAGATTATAGAATGGGATGAAAAACCGATAGTGAATTGTAACGTTCAGGGCGACCTAATGACGATGGATCACTCAAATTGCGTCCCGATTCAATACATCGTCCTCCAGCAGACTTGTCTCCATGGGTCTATTGCTGCCTCGGGCACCTTATGGCAGGCCTGCTGTGACTCAAAGATTTTCGAATCGGACGAAAAACTGATAGTGAATTGTAACGTTCAGGCCTCCTAATGACGATGGAACACTCAAATTGCGTCCCGATTCAATACATCGTCCTCCAGCCGACTTGACTCCATGGGTCTATTGCTGCCTCGGGCACCTTATGGCCGTTCTGCTGTGAATCTAGATTATCGAATGGGACGAAAAACTGATAGTGAATTGTAACGTTCAGGGCCTCCTAATGACGATGGATCACTCAAATTGCGTCCCGATTCAATACATCGTCCTCCAGCAGACTTGTCTCCATGGGTCGATTGCTGCCTCGGGCACCTAATAGCCGTTCTGCTGTGAGTCAAAGATTTTCGAATCGGACGAAAAACTTATAGTGAATTGTAACATTCAGGGCCACCTAATGACGATGGACCACGCAAATTGCGTCCCGATTCAATACATCGTCCTCCAGCCGAGTTGACTCCATGGGTCTATTGCTGCCTCGGGCACCTTATGGCCGTTCTGGTGTGAATCTAGATTATCGAATGGGACGAAAAACTGATAGTGAATTGTAACGTTCAGGGCCACCTAATGACGATGGATCACTGAAATTGCGTCCCGATTCAATGCATCGTCCCCAGCCGACTTGACTCCATGGGACTATTGCTGCCTCGGGCACCTTATGGCCGTTCTGCTGTGAGTCTAGATTATAGAATGGAATGAAAAACTGATAGTGAATTGTAACGTTCAAGTCCACCTAATGACGATGGATCACTCAAATTGCGTCCCGATTCAATACATCGTCCTCCAGCAGACTTGTCTCCATGGGTCTATTGCTGCCTCGGGCACCTTATGGCAGGCCTGCTATGACTCAAAGATTTTCGAATCGGACGAAAAACTGATAGTGAATTGTAACGTTCAGGGCCTCCTAATGACGATGGAACACTCAAATTGCGTCCCGATTCAATACATCGTCCTCCAGCAGACTTGTCTCCAAGCGTCTATTGCAGCCTCGGGCACCATATGGCTGTTCTGCTGTGAGTCAAAGATTTTCGAATCGGACGAAAAACTGATAGTGAATTGTAGCGTTCAGGGCCACCTAATGACGATGGATCACTGAAATTGCGTCCCGATTCAATACATCGTCCCCAGCCGACTTGACTCCATGGGTCTATTGCTGCCTCGGGCACCTTATGGCCGTTCTGCTGTGAGTCTAGATTATCGAATGGCACGAAAAACGGATAGTGAATTGTAACGTTCAGGGCCACCTAATGACGATGAATCACTCAAATTGCGTCCCGATTCAATACATCGTCCCCAGCCGACTTGACTCCATGGGACTATTGCTGCCTCGGGCACCTTATGGCCGTTCTGCTGTGAGTCTAGATTATAGAATGGGATGAAAAACCGATAGTGAATTGTAACGTTCAGGGCGACCTAATGACGATGGATCACTCAAATTGCGTCCCGATTCAATACATCGTCCTCCAGCATTCTTGTCTCCATGGGTCGATTGCTGCCTCGGGCACCTAATGGCCGTTCTGCTGTGAGTCAAAGATTTTCGAACCGCACGAAAAACTGATAGTGAATTGTAACATTCAGGGCCACCTAATGACGCTGGACCACGCAAATTGCGTCCCGATTCAATACATCGTCCACCAGCCGAGTTGACTCCATGGGTCTATTGCTGCCTCGGGCACCTTATGGCCGTTCTGCTGTGAATCTAGATGATCGAATGGGACGAAAAACTGATAGTGAATTGTAACGTTCAGGGCCACCTAATGACGATGAATCACTCAAATTGCGTCCCGATTCAATACATCGTCCCCAGCCGACTTGACTCCATGGGACTATTGCTGCCTCGGGCACCTTATGGCCGTTCTGCTGTGAGTCTAGATTATAGAATGGGATGAAAAACCGATAGTGAATTGTAACGTTCAGGGCGACCTAATGACGATGGATCACTCAAATTGCGTCCCGATTCAATACATCGTCCTCCAGCAGACTTGTCTCCATGGGTCTATTGCTGCCTCGGGCACCTTATGGCAGGCCTGCTGTGACTCAAAGATTTTCGAATCGGACGAAAAACTGATAGTGAATTGTAACGTTCAGGGCCTCCTAATGACGATGGAACACTCAAATTGCGTCCCGATTCAATACATCGTCCTCCAGCCGACTTGGCTCCATGGGTCTATTGCTGCCTTGGGCACCTTATGGCCGTTCTGCCGTGAGTCTAGATTATCGAATGGGACAAAAAACTGATAGTGAATTGTAACGTTCAGGGCCACCTAATGACGATGGATCACTCAAATTGCGTCCCGATTCAATACATCGTCCTCCAGCAGACTTGTCTCAATGGGTCTATTGCTGCCTCGGGCACCTTATGGCCGTCCTGCTGTGAGTCTCGATTATCGAATGGGACGAAAAACTGATAGTGAATTGTAACGTTCAGGGCCACCTAATGACGATGGATCTCTCAAATTGCGTCCCGATTCAATACATCGTCCTCCAGCCGACTTGACTCCATGGGTCTATTGCTGCCTCGGGCACCTTATGGCCGTTCTGCTGTGAGTCTAGATTATCGAATGGGACGAAAAACTGATAGTGAATTGTAACGTTCAGGGCCTCCTAATGACGATGGATCACTCAAATTGCGTCCCGATTCAATACATCGTCCTCCTGCCGTCTTGACTCCATGGGTCTATTGCTGCCTCGGGCACCTTATGGCCGTTCTGCTGTGAGTCTAGATTATCGAATGGGACGAAAAACTGATAGTGAATTGTAACGTTCAGGACCTCCTAATGACGATGGATCACTCAAATTGCGTCCCGATTCAATACATCGTCCTCCAGCAGACTTGTCTCCATGGGTCGATTGCTGCCTCGGGCACCTAATGGCCGTTCTGCTGTGAGTCAAAGATTTTCGAATCGGACGAAAAACTGATAGTGAATTGTAACATTCAGGGCCACCTAATGACGATGGACCACGCAAATTGCGTCCCGATTAAATACATCATCCTCCAGCCGAGTTGACTCCATGGGTCTATTGCTGCCTCGGGCACCTTATGGCCGTTCTGTTGTGAGTCAAAGATTTTCGAATCGGACGAAAAACTGATAGTGAATTGTATCTTTCAGGGCCACCTAATGACGATGGATCACTCAAATTGCGTCCCGATTCAATACATCGTCCTCCAGCAGACTTGTCTCCATGGGTCGATTGCTGCCTCGGGCACCTTATGGCCGTTCTGCTGTGAGTCAAAGATTTTCGAATCGGACGAAAAACTGATAGTGATTTGTAACATTCAGGGCCACCTAATGACGATGGACCGCACAAATTGCGTCCCGATTCAGTACATCGTCCACTAGCCGACTTGACTCCATTGGACTATTGCTGCCTCGGGCACCTTATGGCCGTTCTGCTGTGAGTCTAGATTATCGAATGGGACGAAAAACTGATAGTGAATTGTAACGTTCAGGGCCTCCTAATGACGATGGATCACTCAAATTGCGTCCCGATTCAATACATCGTCCTCCAGCAGACTTGTCTCCATGGGTCGATTGCTGCCTCGGGCACCTAATGGCCGTTCTGCTGTGAGTCAAAGATTTTCGAATCGGACGAAAAACTGATAGTGAATTGTAACATTCAGGGCCACCTAATGACGATGGACCACGCAAATTGCGTCCCGATTCAATACATCGTCCTTCAGCCGAGTTGACTCCATGGGTCTATTGCTGCATCGGGCACCTTATGGCCGTTCTGCTGTGAATCTAGATTATCGAATGGGACGAAAAACTGATAGTGAATTGTAACGTTCAGGGCCACCTAATGACGATGGATCACTGAAATTGCGTCCCGATTCAATACATCGTCTCCAGCCGACTTGACTCCATGGGACTATAGCTGCCTCGGGCACCTTATGGCCGTTCTGCTGTGAGTCTAGATTATAGAATGGAATGAAAAAATGATAGTGAATTGTAACGTTCAAGTCCACCCAATGACGATGGATCACTCAAATTGCGTCCCGATTCAATACATCGTCCTCCAGCAGACTTGTCTCCATGCGTCTATTGCAGCCTCGGGCACCATATGGCCGTTCTGCTGTGAGTCAAAGATTTTCGAATCGGACGAAAAACTGATAGTGAATTGTAACGTTCAGGGCCTCCTAATGACAATGGAACACTCAAATTGCGTCCCGATTCAATACATCGACCTCCAGCAGACTTGTCTCCATGCGTCTATTGCAGCCTCGGGCACCATATGGCCGTTCTGCTGTGAGTCAAAGATTTTCGAATCGGACGAAAAACTGATAGTGAATTGTAGCGTTCAGGGCCACCTAATGACGATGGATCACTGAAATTGCGTCCCGATTCAATACATCGTCCCCAGCCGACTTGACTCCATGGGACTATTGCTGCCTCGGGCACCTTATGGCCGTTCTGCTGTGAGTCTAGATTATAGAATGGAATGAAAAACTGACAGTGAATTGTAACGTTCAAGTCCACCTAATGACGATGGATCACTCAAATTGCGTCCCGATTCAATACATCGTCCTCCAGCAGACTCGTCTCCATGGGGCTATTGCTGCCTCGGGCACCTTATGGCAGGCCTGCTGTGACTCAAAGATTTTCGAATCGGACGAAAAACTGATAGTGAATTGTAACGTTCAGGGCCTCCTAATGACGATGGAACACTCAAATTGCGTCCCGATTCAATACATCGTCCTCCAGCAGACTTGTCTCCAAGGGTCGATTGCTGCCTCGGGCACCTTATGGCCGTTCTGCTGTGAGTCAAAGATTTTCGAATCGGACGAAAAACTGATAGTGAATTGTAACGTTCAGGGCCTCCTAATGACGATGGATCACTCAAATTGCGTCCCGATTCAATACATCGTCCTCCAGCCGACTTGACTCCATGGGTCTATTGCTGCCTCGGGCACCTTATGGCCGTTCTGCTGTGAGTCTAGATTATCGAATGGGACAAAAAACTGATAGTGAATTGTAACGTTCAGGGCCTCCTAATGACGATGGATCACTCAAATTGCGTCCCGATTCAATACATCGTCCTCCAGCAGACTTGTCTCAATGGGTCTATTGCTGCCTCGGGCATCTTATGGCCGTCCTGCTGTGAGTCTAGATTATCGAATGGGACGAAAAACTGATAGTGAATTGTAACGTTCAGGGCCACCTAATGACGA
The DNA here is from genome assembly GCF_023864275.1 of Schistocerca cancellata. Classification (NCBI taxonomy): domain Eukaryota; kingdom Metazoa; phylum Arthropoda; class Insecta; order Orthoptera; family Acrididae; genus Schistocerca; species Schistocerca cancellata. The sequence continues at coordinate 3,172,020 of NC_064627.1, forward strand.
TGGATCTCTCAAATTTCGTCCCGATTCAATACATCGTCCTCCAGCCGACTTGACTCCATGGGTCTATTGCTGCCTCGGGCACCTTATGGCCGTTCTGCTGTGAGTCTAGATTATCGAATGGGACGAAAAACTGATAGTGAATTGTAACGTTCAGGGCCTCTTAATGACGATGGATCACTCAAATTGCGTCCCGATTCAATACATCGTCCTCCTGCCGACTTGACTCCATGGGTCTATTGCTGCCTCGGGCACCTTATGGCCGTTCTGCTGTGAGTCTAGATTATCGAATGGGACGAAAAACTGATAGTGAATTGTAACGTTCAGGGCCTCCTAATGACGATGGATCACTCAAATTGCGTCCCGATTCAATACATCGTCCTCCAGCAGACTTGTCTCCATGGGTCGATTGCTGCCTCGGGCACCTTATGGCCGTTCTGCTGTGAGTCAAAGATTTTCGAATCGGACGAAAAACTTATAGTGAATTGTAACATTCAGGGCCACCTAATGACGATGGACCACGCAAATTGCGTCCCGATTCAATACATCGTCCTCCAGCCGAGTTGACTCCATGGGTCTATTGCTGCCTCGGGCACCTTATGGCCGTTCTGCTGTGAATCTAGATTATCGAATGGGACGAAAAACTGATAGTGAATTGTAACGTTCAGGGCCACCTAATGCCGATGGATCACTGAAATTGCGTCCCGATTCAATGCATCGTCCCCAGCCGACTTGACTCCATGGGACTATTGCTGCCTCGGGCACCTTATGGCCGTTCTGCTGTGAGTCTAGATTATAGAATGGAATGAAAAACTGATAGTGAATTGTAACGTTCAAATCCACCTAATGACGATGGATCACTCAAATTGCGTCCCGATTCAATACATCGTCCTCCAGCAGACGTGTCTCCATGGGTCGATTGCTGCCTCGGGCACCTAATGGCCGTTCTGCTGTGAGTCAAAGATTTTCGAATCGGACGAAAAACTGATAGTGAATTGTAACGTTCAGGGCCTCCTAATGACGATGGATCACTCAAATTGCGTCCCGATTCAATACATCGTCCTCCAGCCGACTTGACTCCATGGGTCTATTGCTGCCTCGGGCACCTTATGGCCGTTCTGCTGTGAGTCTAGATTATAGAATGGGATGAAAAACCGATAGTGAATTGTAACGTTCAGGGCGACCTAATGACGATGGATCACTCAAATTGCGTCCCGATTCAATACATCGTCCTCCAGCAGACTTGTCTCCATGGGTCTATTGCTGCCTCGGGCACGTTATGGCAGGCCTGCTGTGACTCAAAGATTATCGAATGGGACGAAAAACTGATAGTGAATTGTAACGTTCAGGGCCTCCTAATGACGATGGAACACTCAAATTGCGTCCCGATTCAATACATCGTCCTCCAGCCGACTTGAATCCATGGGTCTATTGCTGCCTCGGGCACCTTATGGCCGTTCTGCTGTGAATCTAGATTATCGAATGGGAGGAAAAACTGATAGTGAATTGTAACGTTCAGGGCCTCCTAATGATGATGGATCACTCAAATTGCGTCCCGATTCAATACATCGTCCTCCAGCAGTCTTGTCTCCATGGGTCGATTGCTGCCTCGGGCACCTAATGGCCGTTCTGCTGTGAGTCAAAGATTTTCGAACCGCACGAAAAACTGATAGTGAATTGTAACATTCAGGGCCACCTAATGACGCTGGACCACGCAAATTGCGTCCCGATTCAATACATCGTCCTCCATCCGAGTTGACTCCATGGGTCTATTGCTGCCTCGGGCACCTTATGGCCGTTCTGCTGTGAATCTAGATGATCGAATGCGACGAAAAACTGATAGTGAATTGTAACGTTCAGGGCCACCTAATGACGATGAATCACTCAAATTGCGTCCCGATTCAATACATCGTCCCCAGGCGACTTGACTCCATGGGACTATTGCTGCCTCGGGCACCTTATGGCCGCTCTGCTGTGAGTCTAGATTATAGAATGGGATGAAAAACCGAAAGTGAATTGTAACGTTCAGGGCGACCTAATGACGATGGATCACTCAAATTGCGTCCCGATTCAATACATCGTCCTCCAGCAGACTTGTCTCCATGGGTCTATTGCTGCCTCGGGCACCTTATGGCAGGCCTGCTGTGACTCAAAGATTTTCGAATCGGACGAAAAACTGATAGTGAATTGTAACGTTCAGGGCCTCCTAATGACGATGGAACACTCAAATTGCGTCCCGATTCAATACATCGTCCTCCAGCCGACATGACTCCATGGGTCTATTGCTGCCTTATGGCCGTTCTGCCGTGAGTCTAGATTATCGAATGGGACAAAAAACTGATAGTGAATTGTAACGTTCAGGGCCACCTAATGACGATGGATCACTCAAATTGCGTCCCGATTCAATACATCGTCCTCCAGCAGACTTGTCTCAATGGGTCTATTGCTGCCTCGGGCACCTTATGGCCGTCCTGCTGTGAGTCTAGATTATCGAATGGGACGAAAAACTGATAGTGAATTGTAACGTTCAGGGCCACCTAATGACGATGGATCTCTCAAATTGCGTCCCGATTCAATACATCGTCCTCCAGCCGACTTGATTCCATGGGTCTATTGCTGCCTCGGGCACCTTATGGCCGTTCTGCTGTGAGTCTAGATTATCGAATGGGACGAAAAACTGATAGTGAATTGTAACGTTCAGGGTCTCCTAATGACGATGGATCACTCAAATTGCGTCCCGATTCAATACATCGTCCTCCTACCGTCTTGACTCCATGGGTCTATTGCTGCCTCGGGCACCTTATGGCCGTTCTGCTGTGAGTCTAGATTATCGAATGGGACGAAAAACTGATAGTGAATTGTAACGTTCAGGACCTCCTAATGACGATGGATCACTCAAATTGCGTCCCGATTCAATACATCGTCCTCCAGCAGACTTGTCTCCATGGGTCGATTGCTGCCTCGGGCACCTAATGGCCGTTCTGCTGTGAGTCAAAGATTTTCGAATCGGACGAAAAACTGATAGTGAATTGTAACATTCAGGGCCACCTAATGACGATGGACCACGCAAATTGCGTCCCGATTCAATACATCATCCTCCAGCCGAGTTGACTCCATGGGTCTATTGCTGCCTCGGGCACCTTATGGCCGTTCTGTTGTGAGTCAAAGATTTTCGAATCGGACGAAAAACTGATAGTGAATTGTATCTTTCAGGGCCACCTAATGACGATGGATCACTCAAATTGCGTCCCGATTCAATACATCGTCCTCCAGCAGACTTGTCTCCATGGGTCGATTGCTGCCTCGGGCACCTTATGGCCGTTCTGCTGTGAGGCAAAGATTTTCGAATCGGACGAAAAACTGATAGTGATTTGTAACATTCAGGGCCACCTAATGACGATGGACCGCACAAATTGCGTCCCGATTCAGTACATCGTCCACTAGCCGACTTGACTCCATTGGACTATTGCTGCCTCGGGCACCTTATGGCCGTCTGCTGTGATTCTAGATTATCGAATGGGACGAAAAACTGATAGTGAATTGTAACGTTCAGGGCCTCCTAATGACGATGGATCACTCAAATTGCGTCCCGATTCAATACATCGTCCTCCAGCAGACTTGTCTCCATGGGTCGATTGCTGCCTCGGGCACCTAATGGCCGTTCTGCTGTGAGTCAAAGATTTTCGAATCGGACGAAAAACTGATAGTGAATTGTAACATTCAGGGCCACCTAATGACGATGGACCACGCAAATTGCGTCCCGATTCAATACACCGTCCTTCAGCCGAGTTGACTCCATGGATCTATTGCTGCCTCGGGCACCTTATGGCCGTTCTGCTGTGAATCTGGATTATCGAATGGACGAAAAACTGATAGTGAATTGTAGCGTTCAGGGCCACCGAATGACGATGGATCACTGAAATTGCGTCCCGATTCAATACATCGTCCCCAGCCGACTTGACTCCATGGGACTATTGCTGCCTCGGGCACCTTATGGCCGTTCTGCTGTGAGTCTAGATTATCGAATGGGACGAAGAACTGGTAGTGAATTGTAACGTTCATGCCACCTAATGACGATGGATCACTCAAATTGCGTCCCGATTCAATACATCGTCCTCCAGCCGACTTGTCTCCATGGGTCTATTGCTGCCTCGGGCACCTTATGGCCGTTCTGCTGTGAGTCTAGATTATCGAATGGGACGTAAAACTGATAGTGAATTGTAACTTTCAGGGCCACCTAATGACGATGGATCACTCAAATTGCGTCCCGATTCAATACATCGTCCTCCAGCAGACTTGTCTCCAAGGGTCGATTGCTGCCTCGGGCACCTTATGGCCGTTCTGCTGTGAGTCAAAGATTTTCGAATCGGACGAAAAACTGATAGTGAATTGTAACATTCAGGGCCACCTAATGACGATGGACCACACAAATTGCGTCCCGATTCAGTACATCGTCCTCCAGCCGACCTGACTCCATGGGTCTATTGCTGCCTCGGGCACCTTATGTCCGTTCTGCTGTGAGTCTAGAGTATGAATGGGACGAAAAACTGATAGTGAATTGTATCGTTCAGGGCCACCTAATGACGATGGATCACTCAAATTGCGTCCCGATTCAATACATCGTCCTCCAGCAGACTTGTCTCCATGGGTCTATTGCTGCCTCGAGCACCTTATGGCCGTTCTGCTGTGAGTCAAAGATTTTCGAATCGGACGAAAAACTGATAGTGAATTGTAACATTCAGGGCCACCTAATGACGATGGATCACTCAAATTGCGTCCCGATTCATTACATCGTCCACCAGCCGACTTGTCTCCATGGGTCTATTGCTGCCTCGGGCACCTTATGGCCGTTCTGCTGTGAGTCAAAGATTTTCGAATCGGACGAAAAACTGATAGTGAATTGTAACGTTCAGGGCCTCATAATGACGATGGAACATTCAAATTGCGTCCCGATTCAATACATCGTCCTCCAGCAGACTTGTCTCCATGCGTCTATTGCTGCCTCGGGCACCTTATGGCCGTTCTGCTGTGAGTCAAAGATTTTCGAATCGGACGAAAAACTGATAGTGAATTGTAACGTTCAGGGCCACATAATGACGATGGATCACTCAAATTGCGTCCCGATTCAGTACATCGTCCACTAGCCGACTTGACTCCATGGGACTATTGCTGCCTCGGGCACCTTATGGCCGTTCTGCTGTGAGTCTAGATTATAGAATGGGATGAAAAACTGATAGTGAATTGTAACGTTCAGGGCCACCTAATGACGATGGATCACTCAAATTGCGTCCCGATTCAATACATCGTCTTCCAGCAGACTTGTCTCCATGGGTCTATTGCTGCCTCGGGCACCTTATGGCCGTTCTGCTGTGAGTCTAGATTATCGAATGGGACGAAAAACTGATAGTGAATTGTAACGTTCAGGGCCTCCTAATGACGATGGATCACTCAAATTGCGTCCCGATTCAATACATCGTCCTCCAGCAGACTTGTCTCCATGGGTCGATTGCTGCCTCGGGCACCTAATGGCCGTTCTGCTGTGAGTCAAAGATTTTCGAATCGGACGAAAAACTGATAGTGAATTGTAACATTCAGGGCCACCTAATGACGATGGACCACGCAAATTGCGTCCCGATTCAATACATCGTCCTCCAGCCGAGTTGACTCCATGGGTCTATTGCTGCTTCGGGCACCTTATGGCCGTTCTGCTGTGAATCTAGATTATCGAATGGGACGAAAAACTGATAGTGAATTGTAACGTTCAGGGCCACCTAATGACGATGGATCACTGAAATTGCGTCCCGATTGAATACATCGTCCCCAGCCGACTTGACTCCATGGGACTATTGCTGCCTCGGGCACCTTATGGCCGTTCTGCTGTGAGTCTAGATTATAGAATGGGATGAAAAACTGATAGTGAATTGTAACGTTCAAGTCCACCTAATGACGATGGATCACTCAAATTGCGTCCCGATTCAATACATCGTCCTCCAGCAGACTTGTCTCCATGGGTCTATTGCTGCCTCGGGCACCTTATGGCAGGCCTGCTGTGACTCAAAGATTTTCGAATCGGACGAAAAACTGATAGTGAATTGTAACGTTCAGGGCCTCCTAATGACGATGGAACACTCAAATTGCGTCCCGATTCAATACATCGTCCTCCAGCAGACTTGTCTCCATGCATCTATTGCTGCCTCGGGCACCTTATGGCCGTTCTGCTGTGAGTCAAAGATTTTCGAATCGGACGAAAAACTGATAGTGAATTGTAGCGTTCAGGGCCACCTAATGACGATGGATCACTCAAATTGCGTCCCGATTCAATACATCGTCCTCCAGCTGACTTGACTCCATGGGTCTATTGCTGCCTCGGGCACCTTATGGCCGTTCTGCTGTGAGTCTAGATTATCGAATGGGACGAAAAACTGATAGTGAATTGTAACGTTCAGGGCCTCCTAATGACGATGGATCACTCAAATTGCGTCCCGATTCAATACATCGTCCTCCAGCCGACTTGATTCCATGGGTCTATTGCTGCCTCGGGCACCTTATGGCCGTTCTGCTGTGAGTCTAGATTATCGATTGGCACGAAACACTGATAGTGAATTGTAACGTTCAGGGCCTCCTAATGACGATGGATCACTCAAATTGCGTCCCGATTCAATACACCGTCCTCCAGCCGACTTGACTCCATGGGTCTATTGCTGCCTCGGGCACCTTATGGCCGTTCTGCTGTGAGTCTAGATTATCGATTGGGACGAAAAACTGATAGTGAATTGTAACGTACAGGGCCTCCTAATGACGATGGATCACTCAAATTACGTCCCGATTCAATACATCGTCCTCCAGCAGACTTGTCTCCACGGGTCGATTGCTGCCTCGGGCACCTAATGGCCGTTCTGCTGTGAGTCAAAGATTTTCGAATCGGACGAAAAACTGATAGTGAATTGTAACATTCAGGGCCACCTAATGACGATGGGCCACGCAAATTGCGTCCCGATTCAATACATCGTCCTCCAGCCGAGTTGACTCCATGGGTCTATTGCTGCCTCGGGCACCTTATGGCCGTTCTGCTGTGAATCTAGATTATCGAATGGGACGAAGAACTGGTAGTGAATTGTAACGTTCAGGGCCACCTAATGACGATGGATCACTCAAATTGCGTCCCGATTCAATACATCGTCCTCCAGCCGACTTGTCTCCATGGGTCTATTGCTGCCTCGGGCACCTTATGGCCGTTCTGCTGTGAGTCTAGATTATCGAATGGGACGTAAAACTGATAGTGAATTGTAACTTTCAGGGCCACCTAATGACGATGGATCACTCAAATTGCGTCCCGATTCAATACATCGTCCTCCAGCAGACTTGTCTCCAAGGGTCGATTGCTGCCTCGGGCACCTTATGGCCGTTCTGCTGTGAGTCAAAGATTTTCGAATCGGACGAAAAACTGATAGTGAATTGTAACATTCAGGGCCACCTAATGACGATGGACCACACAAATTGCGTCCCGATTCAGTACATCGTCCTCCAGCCGACCTGACTCCATGGGTCTATTGCTGCCTCGGGCACCTTATGTCCGTTCTGCTGTGAGTCTAGAGTATGAATGGGACGAAAAACTGATAGTGAATTGTATCGTTCAGGGCCACCTAATGACGATGGATCACTCAAATTGCGTCCCGATTCAATACATCGTCCTCCAGCAGACTTGTCTCCATGGGTCTATTGCTGCCTCGGGCACCTTATGGCCGTTCTGCTGTGAGTCAAAGATTTTCGAATCGGACGAAAAACTGATAGTGAATTGTAACATTCAGGGCCACCTAATGACGATGGATCACTCAAATTGCGTCCCGATTCATTACATCGTCCACCAGCCGACTTGTCTCCATGGGTCTATTGCTACCTCGGGCACCTTATGGCCGTTCTGCTGTGAGTCAAAGATTTTCGAATCGGACGAAAAACTGATAGTGAATTGTAACGTTCAGGGCCTCATAATGACGATGGAACATTCACATTGCGTCCCGATTCAATACATCGTCCTCCAGCAGACTTGTCTCCATGCGTCTATTGCTGCCTCGGGCACCTTATGGCCGTTCTGCTGTGAGTCAAAGATTTTCGAATCGGACGAAAAACTGATAGTGAATTGTAACGTTCAGGGCCTCCTAATGACGATGGAACACTCAAATTGCGTCCCGATTCAATACATCGTCCTTGAGCCGACTTGTCTCCATGGGTCTATTGCTGCCTCGGGCACCTAATGGCCGTTCTGCTGTGAGTCAAAGATTTTCGAATCGGACGAAAAACTGATAGTGAATTGTAACGTTCAGGGCCCCCTAATGACGATGGACCACGCAAATTGCGTCCCGATTCAATACATCGTCCTTCAGCCGAGTTGACTCCATGGGTCTATTGCTGCCTCGGGCACCTTATGGCCGTTCTGCTGTGAATCTAGATTATCGAATGGGACGAAAAACTGATAGTGAATTGTAACGTTCAGGGCCACCTAAAGACGATGGATCACTGAAATTGCGTCCCGATTCAATACATCGTCCCCAGCCGACTTGACTCCATGGGACTATTGCTGCCTCAGGCACCTTATGGCCGTTCTGCTGTGAGTCTAGATTATAGAATGGAATGAAAAACTGATAGTGAATTGTAACGTTCAAGTCCACCTAATGACGATGGATCACTCAAATTGCGTCCCGATTCAATACATCGTCCTCCAGCAGACTTGTCTCCATGCGTCTATTGCAGCCTCGGGCACCATATGGCCCTTCTGCTGTGAGTCAAAGATTTTCTAATCGGACGAAAAACTGATAGTGAATTGTAGCGTTCAGGGCCACCTAATGACGATTGACCACTGAAATTGCGTCCCGATTCAATACATCGTCCTCCAGCCGACTTGACTCCATGGGTCTATTGCTGCCTCGGGCACCTTATGGCAGGCCTGCTGTGACTCAATGATTTTCGAATCGGACGAAAATCTGATAGTGAATTGTAACGTTCAGGGCCTCCTAATGTCGATGGAACACTCAAATTGCGTCCCGATTCAATACATCGTCCACCAGCAGACTTGTCTCCATGCGTCTATTGCAGCCTCGGGCACCATATGGCCCTTCTGCTGTGAGTCAAAGATTTTCTAATCGGACGAAAAACTGATAGTGAATTGTAGCGTTCAGGGCCACCTAATGACGATTGACCACTGAAATTGCGTCCCGATTCAATACATCGTCCTCCAGCCGACTTGACTCCATGGGTCTATTGCTGCCTCGGGCACCTTATGGCCGTTCCGCTGTGAGTCTAGATTATCGAATGGGACGAAAAACTGATAGTGAATTGTAACGTTCAGGGCCTCCTAATGACGATGGATCACTCAAATTGCGTCCCGATTCAATACATCGTCCTCCAGCAGACTTGTCTACATGGGTCGATTGCTGCCTCGGGCACCTAATGGCCGTTCTGCTGTGAGTCAAAGATTTTCGAATCGGACGAAAAACTGATAGTGAATTGTAACATTCAGGGCCACCTAATGACGATGGACCACGCAAATTGCGTCCCGATTCAATACATCGTCCTCCAGCCGAGTTGACTCCATGGGTCTATTGCTGCCTCGGGCACCTTATGGCCGTTCTGCTGTGAATCTAGATTATCGAATGGGACGAAAAACTGATAGTGAATTGTAACGTTCAGGGCCACCTAATGACGATGGATCACTGAAATTGCGTCCCGATTCAATACATCGTCCCCAGCCGACTTGACTCCATGGGACTATTGCTGCCTCGGGCACCTTATGGCCGTTCTGCTGTGAGTCTAGATTATGGAATGGGACGAAAAACTGATAGTGAATTGTAACGTTCAGGGCCTCCTAATGACGATGGATCACTCAAATTGCGTCCCGATTCTATACATCGTCCCCAGCCGACTTGACTCCATGGGACTATTGCTGCCTCGGGCACCTTATGGCAGGCCTGCTGTGACTCAAAGATTTTCGAATCGGACGAAAAACTGATAGTGATTTGTAACGTTCAGGGCCTCCTAATGACGATGGAACACTCAAATTGCGTCCCGATTCAATACATCATCCTCTAGCAGACTTGTCTCCATGCGTCTATTGCTGCCTTGGGCACCTTATGGCCGTTCTGCTGTGAGTCAAAGATTTTCGAATGGACGAAAAACTGATAGTGAATTGTAGCGTTCAGGGCCACCTAATGACGATGGATCACTCAAATTGCGTCCCGATTCAATACATCGTCCTCCAGCTGACTTGACTCCATGGGTCTATTGCTGCCTCGGGCACCTTATGGCCGTTCTGCTGTGAGTCTAGATTATCGAATGGGACGAAAAACTGATAGTGAATTGTAACGTTCAGGGCCTCCTAATGACGATGGATCACTCAAATTGCGTCCCGATTCAATACATCGTCCTCCAGCCGACTTGACTCCATGGGTCTATTGCTGCCTCGGGCACCTTATGGCCGTTCTGCTGTGAGTCTAGATTATCGATTGGCACGAAAAACTGATAGTGAATTGTAACGTTCAGGGCCTCCTAATGACGATGGATCACTCAAATTGCGTCCCGATTCAATACATCGTCCTCCAGCCGACTTGACTCCATGGGTCTATTGCTGCCTCGGGCACCTTATGGCCGTTCTGCTGTGAGTCTAGATTATCGATTGGGACGAAAACCTGATAGTGAATTGTAACGTTCAGGGCCTCCTAATGACGATGGATCACTCAAATTGCGTCCCGATTCAATACATCGTCCTCCAGCAGACTTGTCTCCACGGGTCGATTGCTTCCTCGGGCACCTAATGGCCGTTCTGCTGTGAGTCAAAGATTTTCGAATCGGACGAAAAACTGATAGTGAATTGTAACATTCAGGGCCACCTAATGACGATGGGCCACGCAAATTGCGTCCCGATTCAATACATCGTCCTCCAGCCGAGTTGACTCCATGGGTCTATTGCTGCCTCGGGCACCTTATGGCCGTTCTGCTGTGAATCTAGATTATCGAATGGGACGAAGAACTGCTAGTGAATTGTAACGTTCAGGGCCACCTAATGACGATGGATCACTCAAATTGCGTCCCGATTCAATACATCGTCCTCCAGCCGACTTGTCTCCATGGGTCTATTGCTGCCTCGGGCACCTTATGGCCGTTCTGCTGTGAGTCTAGATTATCGAATGGGACGAAAAACTGATAGTGAATTGTATCGTTCAGGGCCACCTAATGACGATGGATCACTCAAATTGCGTCCCGATTGAATACATCGACCTCCAGCAGACTTGTCTCCATGGGTCTATTGCTGCCTCGGGCACCTTATGGCCGTTCTGCTGTGAGTCAAAGATTTTCGAATCGGACGAAAAACTGATAGTGAATTGTAACGTTCAGGGCCTCATAATGACGATGGAACATTCAAATTGCGTCCCGATTCAATACATCGTCCTCCAGCAGACTTGTCTCCATGCGTCTATTGCTGCCTCGGGCACCTTATGGCCGTTCTGCTGTGAGTCAAAGATTTTCGAATCGGACGAAAAACTGATAGTGAATTGTAACATTCAGGGCCACATAATGACGATGGATCACTCAAATTGCGTCCCGATTCAGTACATCGTCCACTAGCCGACTTGACTCCATGGGACTATTGCTGCCTCGGGCACCTTATGGCCGTTCTGCTGTGAGTCTAGATTATAGAATGGGATGAAAAACTGATAGTGAATTGTAACGTTCAGGGCCACCTAATGACGATGGATCACTCAAATTGCGTCCCGATTCAATACATCGTCTTCCAGCAGACTTGTCTCCATGGGTCTATTGCTGCCTCGGGCACCTTATGGCCGTTCTGCTGTGAGTCTAGATTATCGAATGGGACGAAAAACTGATAGTGAATTGTAACGTTCAGGGCCTCCTAATGACGATGGATCAATCAAATTGCGTCCCGATTCAATACATCGTCCTCCAGCAGACTTGTCTCCATGGGTCGATTGCTGCCTCGGGCACCTAATGGCCGTTCTGCTGTGAGTCAAAGATTTTCGAATCGGACGAAAAACTGATAGTGAATTGTAACATTCAGGGCCACCTAATGACGATGGACCACGCAAATTGCGTCCCGATTCAATACATCGTCCTCCAGCCGAGTTGACTCCATGGGTCTATTGCTGCTTCGGGCACCTTATGGCCGTTCTGCTGTGAGTCTAGATTATCGAATGGGACGAAAAACTGATAGTGAATTGTAACGTTCAGGGCCACCTAATGACGATGGATCACTGAAATTGCGTCCCGATTGAATACATCGTCCCCAGCCGACTTGACTCCATGGGACTATTGCTGCCTCGGGCACCTTATGGCCGTTCTGCTGTGAGTCTAGATTATAGAATGGGATGAAAAACTGATAGTGAATTGTAACGTTCAAGTCCACCTAATGACGATGGATCACTCAAATTGCGTCCCGATTCAATACATCGTCCTCCAGCAGACTTGTCTCCATGGGTCTATTGCTGCCTCGGGCACCTTATGGCAGGCCTGCTGTGACTCAAAGATTTTCGAATCGGACGAAAAACTGATAGTGAATTGTAACGTTCAGGGCCTCCTAATGACGATGGAACACTCAAATTGCGTCCCGATTCAATACATCGTCCTCCAGCAGACTTGTCTCCATGCATCTATTGCTGCCTCGGGCACCTTATGGCCGTTCTGCTGTGAGTCAAAGATTTTCGAATCGGACGAAAAACTGATAGTGAATTGTAGCGTTCAGGGCCACCTAATGACGATGGATCACTCAAATTGCGTCCCGATTCAATACATCGTCCTCCAGCTGATTTGACTCCATGGGTCTATTGCTGCCTCGGGCACCTTATGGCCGTTCTGCTGTGAGTCTAGATTATCGAATGGGACGAAAAACTGATAGTGAATTGTAACGTTCAGGGCCTCCTAATGACGATGGATCACTCAAATTGCGTCCCGATTCAATACATCGTCCTAAAGGCGACTTGACTCCATGGGTCTATTGCTGCCTCGGGCACCTTATGGCCGTTCTGCTGTGAGTCTAGATTATCGATTGGCACGAAACACTGATAGTGAATTGTAACGTTCAGGGCCTCCTAATGACGATGGATCACTCAAATTGCGTCCCGATTCAATACACCGTCCTCCAGCCGACTTGACTCCATGGGTCTATTGCTGCCTCGGGCACCTTATGGCCGTTCTGCTGTGAGTCTAGATTATCGATTGGGACGAAAAACTGATAGTGAATTGTAACGTTCAGGGCCTCCTAATGACGATGGATCACTCAAATTACGTCCCGATTCAATACATCGTCCTCCAGCAGACTTGTCTCCACGGGTCGATTGCTGCCTCGGGCACCTAATGGCCGTTCTGCTGTGAGTCAAAGATTTTCGAATCGGACGAGAAACTGATAGTGAATTGTAACATTCAGGGCCACCTAATGACGATGGGCCACGCAAATTGCGTCCCGATTCAATACATCGTCCTCCAGCCGAGTTGACTCCATGGGTCTATTGCTGCCTCGGGCACCTTATGGCCGTTCTGCTGTGAATCTAGATTATCGAATGGGACGAAGAACTGGTAGTGAATTGTAACGTTCAGGGCCACCTAATGACGATGGATCACTCAAATTGCGTCCCGATTCAATACATCGTCCTCCAGCCGACTTGTCTCCATGGGTCTATTGCTGCCTCGGGCACCTTATGGCCGTTCTGCTGTGAGTCTAGATTATCGAATGGGACGTAAAACTGATAGTGAATTGTAACTTTCAGGGCCACCTAATGACGATGGATCACTCAAATTGCGTCCCGATTCAATACATCGTCCTCCAGCAGACTTGTCTCCAAGGGTCGATTGCTGCCTCGGGCACCTTATGGCCGTTCTGCTGTGAGTCAAAGATTTTCGAATCGGACGAAAAACTGATAGTGAATTGTAACATTCAGGGCCACCTAATGACGATGGACCACACAAATTGCGTCCCGATTCAGTACATCGTCCTCCAGCCGACCTGACTCCATGGGTCTATTGCTGCCTCGGGCACCTTATGTCCGTTCTGCTGTGAGTCTAGAGTATGAATGGGACGAAAAACTGATAGTGAATTGTATCGTTCAGGGCCACCTAATGACGATGGATCACTCAAATTGCGTCCCGATTCAATACATCGTCCTCCAGCAGACTTGTCTCCATGGGTCTATTGCTGCCTCGGGCACCTTATGGCCGTTCTGCTGTGAGTCAAAGATTTTCGAATCGGACGAAAAACTGATAGTGAATTGTAACATTCAGGGCCACCTAATGACGATGGATCACTCAAATTGCGTCCCGATTCATTACATCGTCCACCAGCCGACTTGTCTCCATGGGTCTATTGCTACCTCGGGCACCTTATGGCCGTTCTGCTGTGAGTCAAAGATTTTCGAATCGGACGAAAAACTGATAGTGAATTGTAACGTTCAGGGCCTCATAATGACGATGGAACATTCACATTGCGTCCCGATTCAATACATCGTCCTCCAGCAGACTTGTCTCCATGCGTCTATTGCTGCCTCGGGCACCTTATGGCCGTTCTGCTGTGAGTCAAAGATTTTCGAATCGGACGAAAAACTGATAGTGAATTGTAACGTTCAGGGCCTCCTAATGACGATGGAACACTCAAATTGCGTCCCGATTCAATACATCGTCCTTGAGCCGACTTGTCTCCATGGGTCTATTGCTGCCTCGGGCACCTAATAGCCGTTCTGCTGTGAGTCAAAGATTTTCGAATCGGACGAAAAACTGATAGTGAATTGTAACGTTCAGGGCCACCTAATGACGATGGACCACGCAAATTGCGTCCCGATTCAATACATCGTCCTTCAGCCGAGTTGACTCCATGGGTCTATTGCTGCCTCGGGCACCTTATGGCCGTTCTGCTGTGAATCTAGATTATCGAATGGGACGAAAAACTGATAGTGAATTGTAACGTTCAGGGCCACCTAATGACGATGGATCACTGAAATTGCGTCCCGATTCAATACATCGTCCCCAGCCGACTTGACTCCATGGGACTATTGCTGCCTCGGGCACCTTATGGCCGTTCTGCTGTGAGTCTAGATTATAGAATGGAATGAAAAACTGATAGTGAATTGTAACGTTCAAGTCCACCTAATGACGATGGATCACTCAAATTGCGTCCCGATTCAATACATCGTCCTCCAGCAGACTTGTCTCCATGGGTCTATTGCTGCCTCGGGCACCTTATGGCAGGCCTGCTGTGAGTCAAAGATTTTCGAATCGGACGAAAAACTGATAGTGAATTGTAACGTTCAGGGCCACCTAATGACGATGGACCACGCAAATTGCGTCCCGATTCAATACATCGTCCTTCAGCCGAGTTGACTCCATGGGTCTATTGCTGCCTCGGGCACCTTATGGCCGTTCTGCTGTGAATCTAGATTATCGAATCGGACGAAAAACTGATAGTGAATTGTAGCGTTCAGGGCCACCTAATGACGATGGATCACTCAAATTGCGTCCCGATTCAATACATCGTCCTCCAGCTGATTTGACTCCATGGGTCTATTGCTGCCTCGGGCACCTTATGGCCGTTCTGCTGTGAGTCTAGATTATCGAATGGGACGAAAAACTGATAGTGAATTGTAACGTTCAGGGCCTCCTAATGACGATGGATCACTCAAATTGCGTCCCGATTCAATACATCGTCCTAAAGGCGACTTGACTCCATGGGTCTATTGCTGCCTCGGGCACCTTATGGCCGTTCTGCTGTGAGTCTAGATTATCGATTGGCACGAAACACTGATAGTGAATTGTAACGTTCAGGGCCTCCTAATGACGATGGATCACTCAAATTGCGTCCCGATTCAATACACCGTCCTCCAGCCGACTTGACTCCATGGGTCTATTGCTGCCTCGGGCACCTTATGGCCGTTCTGCTGTGAGTCTAGATTATCGATTGGGACGAAAAACTGATAGTGAATTGTAACGTTCAGGGCCTCCTAATGACGATGGATCACTCAAATTACGTCCCGATTCAATACATCGTCCTCCAGCAGACTTGTCTCCACGGGTCGATTGCTGCCTCGGGCACCTAATGGCCGTTCTGCTGTGAGTCAAAGATTTTCGAATCGGACGAAAAACTGATAGTGAATTGTAACATTCAGGGCCACCTAATGACGATGGGCCACGCAAATTGCGTCCCGATTCAATACATCGTCCTCCAGCCGAGTTGACTCCATGGGTCTATTGCTGCCTCGGGCACCTTATGGCCGTTCTGCTGTGAATCTAGATTATCGAATGGGACGAAGAACTGGTAGTGAATTGTAACGTTCAGGGCCACCTAATGACGATGGATCACTCAAATTGCGTCCCGATTCAATACATCGTCCTCCAGCCGACTTGTCTCCATGGGTCTATTGCTGCCTCGGGCACCTTATGGCCGTTCTGCTGTGAGTCTAGATTATCGAATGGGACGTAAAACTGATAGTGAATTGTAACTTTCAGGGCCACCTAATGACGATGGATCACTCAAATTGCGTCCCGATTCAATACATCGTCCTCCAGCAGACTTGTCTCCAAGGGTCGATTGCTGCCTCGGGCACCTTATGGCCGTTCTGCTGTGAGTCAAAGATTTTCGAATCGGACGAAAAACTGATAGTGAATTGTAACATTCAGGGCCACCTAATGACGATGGACCACACAAATTGCGTCCCGATTCAGTACATCGTCCTCCAGCCGACCTGACTCCATGGGTCTATTGCTGCCTCGGGCACCTTATGTCCGTTCTGCTGTGAGTCTAGAGTATGAATGGGACGAAAAACTGATAGTGAATTGTATCGTTCAGGGCCACCTAATGACGATGGATCACTCAAATTGCGTCCCGATTCAATACATCGTCCTCCAGCAGACTTGTCTCCATGGGTCTATTGCTGCCTCGGGCACCTTATGGCCGTTCTGCTGTGAGTCAAAGATTTTCGAATCGGACGAAAAACTGATAGTGAATTGTAACATTCAGGGCCACCTAATGACGATGGATCACTCAAATTGCGTCCCGATTCATTACATCGTCCACCAGCCGACTTGTCTCCATGGGTCTATTGCTACCTCGGGCACCTTATGGCCGTTCTGCTGTGAGTCAAAGATTTTCGAATCGGACGAAAAACTGATAGTGAATTGTAACGTTCAGGGCCTCATAATGACGATGGAACATTCACATTGCGTCCCGATTCAATACATCGTCCTCCAGCAGACTTGTCTCCATGCGTCTATTGCTGCCTCGGGCACCTTATGGCCGTTCTGCTGTGAGTCAAAGATTTTCGAATCGGACGAAAAACTGATAGTGAATTGTAACGTTCAGGGCCTCCTAATGACGATGGAACACTCAAATTGCGTCCCGATTCAATACATCGTCCTTGAGCCGACTTGTCTCCATGGGTCTATTGCTGCCTCGGGCACCTAATAGCCGTTCTGCTGTGAGTCAAAGATTTTCGAATCGGACGAAAAACTGATAGTGAATTGTAACGTTCAGGGCCACCTAATGACGATGGACCACGCAAATTGCGTCCCGATTCAATACATCGTCCTTCAGCCGAGTTGACTCCATGGGTCTATTGCTGCCTCGGGCACCTTATGGCCGTTCTGCTGTGAATCTAGATTATCGAATGGGACGAAAAACTGATAGTGAATTGTAACGTTCAGGGCCACCTAATGACGATGGATCACTGAAATTGCGTCCCGATTCAATACATCGTCCCCAGCCGACTTGACTCCATGGGACTATTGCTGCCTCGGGCACCTTATGGCCGTTCTGCTGTGAGTCTAGATTATAGAATGGAATGAAAAACTGATAGTGAATTGTAACGTTCAAGTCCACCTAATGACGATGGATCACTCAAATTGCGTCCCGATTCAATACATCGTCCTCCAGCAGACTTGTCTCCATGGGTCTATTGCTGCCTCGGGCACCTTATGGCAGGCCTGCTGTGACTCAATGATTTTCGAATCGGACGAAAAACTGATAGTGAATTGTAACGTTCAGGGCCTCCTAATGAAGATGGAACACTCAAATTGCGTCCCGATTCAATACATCGTCCACCAGCAGACTTGTCTCCATGCGTCTAGTGCAGCCTCGGGCACCATATGGCCCTTCTGCTGTGAGTCAAAGATTTTCTAATCGGACGAAAAACTGATAGTGAATTGTAGCGTTCAGGGCCACCTAATGACGATTGACCACTGAAATTGCGTCCCGATTCAATACATCGTCCTCCAGCCGACTTGACTCCATGGGTCTATTGCTGCCTCGGGCACCTTATGGCCGTTCCGCTGTGAGTCTAGATTATCGAATGGGACGAAAAACTGATAGTGAATTGTAACGTTCAGGGCCTCCTAATGACGATGGATCACTCAAATTGCGTCCCGATTCAATACATCGTCCTCCAGCAGACTTGTCTACATGGGTCGATTGCTGCCTCGGGCACCTAATGGCCGTTCAGCTGTGAGTCAAAGATTTTGGAATCGGACGAAAAACTGATAGTGAATTGTAACATTCAGGGCCACCTAATGACGATGGACCACGCAAATTGCGTCCCGATTCAATACATCGTCCTCCAGCCGAGTTGACTCCATGGGTCTATTGCTGCCTCGGGCACCTTATGGCCGTTCTGCTGTGAATCTAGATTATCGAATGGGACGAAAAACTGATAGTGAATTGTAACGTTCAGGGCCACCTAATGACGATGGATCACTGAAATTGCGTCCCGATTCAATACATCGTCCCCAGCCGACTTGACTCCATGGGACTATTGCTGCCTCGGGCACCTTATGGCCGTTCTGCTGTGAGTCTAGATTATGGAATGGGACGAAAAACTGATAGTGAATTGTAACGTTCAGGGCCTCCTAATGACGATGGATCACTCAAATTGCGTCCCGATTCAATACATCGTCCCCAGCCGACTTGACTCCATGGGACTATTGCTGCCTCGGGCACCTTATGGCAGGCCTGCTGTGACTCAAAGATTTTCGAATCGGACGAAAAACTGATAGTGATTTGTAACGTTCAGGGCCTCCTAATGACGATGGAACACTCAAATTGCGTCCCGATTCAATACATCGTCCTCCAGCAGACTTGTCTCCATGCGTCTATTGCTGCCTTGGGCACCTTATGGCCGTTCTGCTGTGAGTCAAAGATTTTCGAATGGACGAAAAACTGATAGTGAATTGTAGCGTTCAGGGCCACCTAATGACGATGGATCACTCAAATTGCGTCCCGATTCAATACATCGTCCTCCAGCTGACTTGACTCCATGGGTCTATTGCTGCCTCGGGCACCTTATGGCCGTTCTGCTGTGAGTCTAGATTATCGAATGGGACGAAAAACTGATAGTGAATTGTAACGTTCAGGGCCTCCTAATGACGATGGATCACTCAAATTGCGTCCCGATTCAATACATCGTCCTCCAGCCGACTTGACTCCATGGGTCTATTGCTGCCTCGGGCACCTTATGGCCGTTCTGCTGTGAGTCTAGATTATCGATTGGCACGAAAAACTGATAGTGAATTGTAACGTTCAGGGCCTCCTAATGACGATGGATCACTCAAATTGCGTCCCGATTCAATACATCTTCCTCCAGCCGACTTGACTCCATGGGTCTATTGCTGCCTCGGGCACCTTATGGCCGTTCTGCTGTGAGTCTAGATTATCGATTGGGACGAAAACCTGATAGTGAATTGTAACGTTCAGGGCCTCCTAATGACGATGGATCACTCAAATTGCGTCCCGATTCAATACATCGTCCTCCAGCTGACTTGACTCCATGGGTCTATTGCTGCCTCGGGCACCTTATGGCCGTTCTGCTGTGAGTCTAGATTATCGAATGGGACGAAAACCTGATAGTGAATTGTAACATTCAGGGCCACCTAATGACGATGGGCCACGCAAATTGCGTCCCGATTCAATACATCGTCCTCCAGCCGAGTTGACTCCATGGGTCTATTGCTGCCTCGGGCACCTTATGGCCGTTCTGCTGTGAATCTAGATTATGGAATGGGACGAAGAACTGCTAGTGAATTGTAACGTTCAGGGCCACCTAATGACGATGGATCACTCAAATTGCGTCCCGATTCAATACATCGTCCCCCAGCCGACTTGTCTCCATGGGTCTATTGCTGCCTCGGGCACCTTATGGCCGTTCTGCTGTGAGTCTAGATTATCGAATGGGACGAAAAACTGATACTGAATTGTATCGTTCAGGGCCACCTAATGACGATGGATCACTCAAATTGCGTCCCGATTCAATACATCGTCCTTGAGCCGACTTGTCTCCATGGGTCTATTGCTGCCTCGGGCACCTTATGGCCGTTCTGCTGTGAGTCTAGATTATCGAATGGGACGAAAAACTGATAGTGAATTGTAACGTTCAGGGCCACCTAATGACGATGGATCACTCAAATTGCGTCCCGATTCAATACATCGTCCCCCAGCCGACTTGTCTCCATGGGTCTATTGCTGCCTCGGGCACCTTATGGCCGTTCTGCTGTGAGTCTAGATTATCGAATGGGACGAAAAACTGATAGTGAATTGTATCGTTCAGGGCCACCTAATGACGATGGACCACGCAAATTGCGTCCCGATTCAATACATCGTCCTTCAGCCGAGTTGACTCCATGGGTCTATTGCTGCCTCGGGCACCTTATGGCCGTTGTGCTGTGAATCTAGATTATCGAATGGGACGAAAAACTGATAGTGAATTGTAACGTTCAGGGCCACCTAATGACGATGGATCACTGAAATTGCGTCCCGATTCAATACATCGTCCGCAGCCGACTTGACTCCATGGGACTATTGCTGCCTCGGGCACCTTATGGCCGTTCTGCTGTGAGTCTAGATTATAGAATGGAATGAAAAACTGATAGTGAATTGTAACGTTCAAGTCCACCTAATGACGATGGATCACTCAAATTGCGTCCCGATTCAATACATCGTCCTCCAGCAGACTTGTCTCCATGGGTCTATTGCTGCCTCGGGCACCTTATGGCAGGCCTGCTGTGACTCAATGATTTTCGAATCGGACGAAAAACTGATAGTGAATTGTAACGTTCAGGGCCTCCTAATGACGATGGAACACTCAAATTGCGTCCCGATTCAATACATCGTCCACCAGCAGACTTGTCTCCATGCGTCTAGTGCAGCCTCGGGCACCATATGGCCCTTCTGCTGTGAGTCAAAGATTTTCTAGTCGGACGAAAAACTGATAGTGAATTGTAGCGTTCAGGGCCACCTAATGACGATTGACCACTGAAATTGCGTCCCGATTCAATACATCGTCCTCCAGCCGACTTGACTCCATGGGTCTATTGCTGCCTCGGGCACCTTATGGCCGTTCCGCTGTGAGTCTAGATTATCGAATGGGACGAAAAACTGATAGTGAATTGTAACGTTCAGGGCCTCCTAATGACGATGGATCACTCAAATTGCGTCCCGATTCAATACATCGTCCTCCAGCAGACTTGTCTACATGGGTCGATTGCTGCCTCGGGCACCTAATGGCCGTTCTGCTGTGAGTCAAAGATTTTCGAATCGGACGAAAAACTGATAGTGAATTGTAACATTCAGGGCCACCTAATGACGATGGACCACGCAAATTGCGTCCCGATTCAATACATCGTCCTCCAGCCGAGTTGACTCCATGGGTCTATTGCTGCCTCGGGCACCTTATGGCCGTTCTGCTGTGAATCTAGATTATCGAATGGGACGAAAAACTGATAGTGAATTGTAACGTTCAGGGCCACCTAATGACGATGGATCACTGAAATTGCGTCCCGATTCAATACATCGTCCCCAGCCGACTTGACTCCATGGGACTATTGCTGCCTCGGGCACCTTATGGCCGTTCTGCTGTGAGTCTAGATTATGGAATGGGACGAAAAACTGATAGTGAATTGTAACGTTCAGGGCCTCCTAATGACGATGGATCACTCAAATTGCGTCCCGATTCAATACATCGTCCCCAGCCGACTTGACTCCATGGGACTATTGCTGCCTCGGGCACCTTATGGCAGGCCTGCTGTGACTCAAAGATTTTCGAATCGGACGAAAAACTGATAGTGATTTGTAACGTTCAGGGCCTCCTAATGACGATGGAACACTCAAATTGCGTCCCGATGCAATACATCGTCCTCCAGCAGACTTGTCTCCATGCGTCTATTGCTGCCTTGGGCACCTTATGGCCGTTCTGCTGTGAGTCAAAGATTTTCGAATGGACGAAAAACTGATAGTGAATTGTAGCGTTCAGGGCCACCTAATGACGATGGATCACTCAAATTGCGTCCCGATTCAATACATCGTCCTCCAGCTGACTTGAGTCCATGGGTCTATTGCTGCCTCGGGCACCTTATGGCCGTTCTGCTGTGAGTCTAGATTATCGAATGGGACGAAAAACTGATAGTGAATTGTAACGTTCAGGGCCTCCTAATGACGATGGATCACTCAAATTGCGTCCCGATTCAATACATCGTCCTCCAGCCGACTTGACTCCATGGGTCTATTGCTGCCTCGGGCACCTTATGGCCGTTCTGCTGTGAGTCTAGATTATCGATTGGCACGAAAAACTGATAGTGAATTGTAACGTTCAGGGCCTCCTAATGACGATGGATCACTCAAATTGCGTCCCGATTCAATACATCGTCCTCCAGCCGACTTGACTCCATGGGTCTATTGCTGCCTCGGGCACCTTATGGCCGTTCTGCTGTGAGTCTAGATTATCGATTGGGACGAAAACCTGATAGTGAATTGTAACGTTCAGGGCCTCCTAATGACGATGGATCACTCAAATTGCGTCCCGATTCAATACATCGTCCTCCAGCAGACTTGTCTCCACGGGTCGATTGCTTCCTCGGGCACCTAATGGCCGTTCTGCTGTGAGTCAAAGATTTTCGAATCGGACGAAAAACTGATAGTGAATTGTAACATTCAGGGCCACCTAATGACGATGGGCCACGCAAATTGCGTCCCGATTCAATACATCGTCCTCCAGCCGAGTTGACTCCATGGGTCTATTGCTGCCTCGGGCACCTTATGGCCGTTCTGCTGTGAATCTAGATTATCGAATGGGACGAAGAACTGCTAGTGAATTGTAACGTTCAGGGCCACCTAATGACGATGGATCACTCAAATTGCGTCCCGATTCAATACATCGTCCTCCAGCCGACTTGTCTCCATGGGTCTATTGCTGCCTCGGGCACCTTATGGCCGTTCTGCTGTGAGTCTAGATTATCGAATGGGACGAAAAACTGATAGTGAATTGTATCGTTCAGGGCCACCTAATGACGATGGATCACTCAAATTGCGTCCCGATTCAATACATCGACCTCCAGCAGACTTGTCTCCATGGGTCGATTGCTGCCTCGGGCACCTAATGGCCATTCTGCTGTGAGTCAAAGATTTTCGAATCGGACGAAAAACTGATAGTGAATTGTAAAGTTCAGGGCCTCCTAATGACGATGGATCACTCAAATTGCGTCCTGATTCAATACATCGTCCTCCAGCCGACTTGACTCCATGGGTCTATTGCTGCCGCGGGCACCTTATGGCCGTTCTGCTGTGAGTCTAGATTATCGAATGGGACGAAAAACTGATAGTGAATTGTAACGTTCAGGGCCACCTAATGACGATGGATCACTCAAATTGCGTCCCGATTCAATACATCGTCCTCCAGCCGACTTGTCTCCATGGGTCTATTGCTGCCTCGGGCACCTTATGGCCGTTCTGCTGTGAGTCTAGATTATCGAATGGGACGTAAAACTGATAGTGAATTGTAACTTTCAGGGCCACCTAATGACGATGGATCACTCAAATTGCGTCCCGATTCAATACATCGTCCTCCAGCAGACTTGTCTCCATGCGTCTATTGCTGCCTCGGGCACCTTATGGCCGTTCTGCTGTGAGTCTAGATTATCGAATGGGACGAAAAACTGATAGTTCAGGGCCTCCTAATGACGATGGATCACTCAAATTGCGTCCCGATTCAATACAATGTCCTCCAGCAGACTTGTCTCCATGGGTCGATTGCTGCCTCGGGCACCTAATGGCCGTTCTGCTGTGAGTCAAAGATTTTCGAATCGGACGAAAAACTGATAGTGAATTGTAACATTCAGGGCCACCTAATGACAATGGACCACGCAAATTGCGTCCCGATTCAATACATCGTCCTCCAGCCGAGTTGACTCCATGGGTCTATTGCTGCCTCGGGCACCTTATGGCCGTTCTGCTGTGAATCTAGATTATCGAATGGGACGAAAATCTGATAGTGAATTGTAACGTTCAGGGCCACCTAATGACGATGGATCACTGAAATTGCGACCCGATTCAATACATCGTCCCCAGCCGACTTGACTCCATGGGACTATTGCTGCCTCGGGCACCTTATGGCCGTTCTGCTGTGAGTCTAGATTATAGAATGGGATGAAAAATTGATAGTGAATTGTAACGTTCAAGTCCACCTAATGACGATGGATCACTCAAATTGCGTCCCGATTCAATACATCGTCCTCCAGCAGACTTGTCTCCATGGGTCGATTGCTGCCTCGGGCACCTAATGGCCGTTCTGCTGTGAGTCAAAGATTTTCGAATCGGACGAAAAACTGATAGTGAATTGTAACATTCAGGGCCACCTAATGACGATGGACCACGCAAATTGCGTCCCGATTCAATACATCGTCCTCCAGCCGAGTTGACTCCATGGGTCTATTGCTGCCTCGGGCACCTTATGGCCGTTCTGCTGTGAATCTAGATTATCGAATGGGACGAAAAACTGATAGTGAATTGTAACGTTCAGGGCCACCTAATGACGATGGATCACTGAAATTGCGTCCCGATTCATTACATCGTCCCCAGCCGACTTGACTCCATGGGACTGTTGCTGCCTCGGGCACCTTATGGCCGTTCTGCTGTGAGTCTAGATTATAGAATGGGATGAAAAATTGATAGTGAATTGTAACGTTCAAGTCCACCTAATGACGATGGATCACTCAAATTGCGTCCCGATTCAATACATCGTCCTCCAGCAGACTTGTCTCCATGGGTCTTTTGCTGCCTCGGGCACCTTATGGCAGGCCTGCTGTGACTCAAAGATTTTCGAATCGGACGAAAAACTGATAGTGATTTGTAACGTTCAGGGCCTCCTAATGACGATGGAACACTCAAATTGCGTCCCGATTCAATACATCGTCCTCCAGCAGACTTGTCTCCATGCGTCTATTGCTGCCTTGGGCACCTTATGGCCGTTCTGCTGTGAGTCAAAGATTTTCGAATCGGACGAAAAACTGATAGTGAATTGTAGCGTTCAGGGCCACCTAATGACGATGGATCACTCAAATTGCGTCCCGATTCAATACATCGTCCTCCAGCTGACTTGACTCCATGGGTCTATTGCTGCCTCGGGCACCTTATGGCCGTTCTGCTGTGAGTCTAGATTATCGAATGGGACGAAAAACTGATAGTGAATTGTAACGTTCAGGGCCTCCTAATGACGATGGATCACTCAAATTGCGTCCCGATTCAATACATCGTCCTCCAGCCGACTTGACTCCATGGGTCTATTGCTGCCTCGGGCACCTTATGACCGTTCTGCTGTGAGTCTAGATTATCGATTGGCACGAAAAACTGATAGTGAATTGTAACGTTCAGGGCCTCCTAATGACGATGGATCACTCAAATTGCGTCCCGATTCAATACATCGTCCTCCAGCCTACTTGACTCCATGGGTCTATTGCTGCCTCGGGCACCTTATGGCCGTTCTGCTGTGAGTCTAGATTATCGATTGGGACGAAAAACTGATAGTGAATTGTAACGTTCAGGGCCTCCTAATGACGATGGATCACTCAAATTGCGTCCCGATTCAATACATCGTCCTCCAGCAGACTTGTCTCCACGGGTCGATTGCTGCTTCGGGCACCTAATGGCCGTTCTGCTGTGAGTCAAAGATTTTCGAATCGGACCAAAAACTGATAGTGAATTGTAACATTCAGGGCCACCTAATGACGATGGGCCACGCAAATTGCGTCCCGATTCAATACATCGTCCTCCAGCCGAGTTGACTCCATGGGTCTATTGCTGCCTCGGGCACCTTATGGCCGTTCTGCTGTGAATCTAGATTATCGAATGGGACGAAGAACTGGTAGTGAATTGTAACGTTCAGGGCCACCTAATGACGATGGATCACTCAAATTGCGTCCCGATTCAATACATCGTCCTCCAGCCGACTTGTCTCCATGGGTCTATTGCTGCCTCGGGCACCTTATGGCCGTTCTGCTGTGAGTCTAGATTATCGAATGGGACGTAAAACTGATAGTGAATTGTAACTTTCAGGGCCACCTAATGACGATGGATCACTCAAATTGCGTCCCGATTCAATACATCGTCCCCCAGCAGACTTGTCTCCAAGGGTCGATTGCTGCCTCGGGCACCTTATGGCCGTTCTGCTGTGAGTCAAAGATTTTCGAATCGGACGAAAAACTGATAGTGAATTGTAACATTCAGGGCCACCTAATGACGATGGACCACACAAATTGCGTCCCGATTCAGTACATCGTCCTCCAGCCGACCTGACTCCATGGGTCTATTGCTGCCTCGGGCACCTTATGTCCGTTCTGCTGTGAGTCTAGAGTATGAATGGGACGAAAAACTGATAGTGAATTGTATCGTTCAGGGCCACCTAATGACGATGGATCACTCAAATTGCGTCCCGAATCAATACATCGTCCTCCAGCAGACTTGTCTCCATGGGTCTATTGCTGCCTCGGGCACCTTATGGCCGTTCTGCTGTGAGTCAAAGATTTTCGAATCGGACGAAAAACTGATAGTGAATTGTAACGTTCAGGGCCACCTAATGACGATGGACCACGCAAATTGCGTCCCGATTCAATACATCGTCCTTCAGCCGAGTTGACTCCATGGGTCTATTGCTGCCTCGGGCACCTTATGGCCGTTCTGCTGTGAATCTAGATTATCGAATGGGACGAGAAACTGATAGTGAATTGTAACGTTCAGGGCCACCTAATGACGATGGATCACTGAAATTGCGTCCCGATTCAATACATCGTCCCCAGCCGACTTGACTCCATGGGACTATTGCTGCCTCGGGCACCTTATGGCCGTTCTGCTGTGAGTCTAGATTATAGAATGGAATGAAAAACTGATAGTGAATTGTAACGTTCAAGTCCACCTAATGACGATGGATCACTCAAATTGCGTCCCGATTCAATACATCGTCCTCCAGCAGACTTGTCTCCATGGGTCTATTGCTGCCTCGGGCACCTTATGGCAGGCCTGCTGTGACTCAATGATTTTCGAATCGGACGAAAAACTGATAGTGAATTGTAACGTTCAGGGCCTCCTAATGACGATGGAACACTCAAATTGCGTCCCGATTCAATACATCGTCCACCAGCAGACTTGTCTCCATGCGTCTAGTGCAGCCTCGGGCACCATATGGCCCTTCTGCTGTGAGTCAAAGATTTTCTAATCGGACGAAAAACTGATAGTGAATTGTAGCGTTCAGGGCCACCTAATGACGATTGACCACTGAAATTGCGTCCCGATTCAATACATCGTCCTCCAGCCGACTTGACTCCATGGGTCTATTGCTGCCTCGGGCACCTTATGGCCGTTCCGCTGTGAGTCTAGATTATCGAATGGGACGAAAAACTGATAGTGAATTGTAACGTTCAGGGCCTCCTAATGACGATGGATCACTCAAATTGCGTCCCGATTCAATACATCGTCCTCCAGCAGACTTGTCTACATGGGTCGATTGCTGCCTCGGGCACCTAATGGCCGTTCTGCTGTGAGTCAAAGATTTTCGAATCGGACGAAAAACTGATAGTGAATTGTAACATTCAGGGCCACCTAATGACGATGGACCACGCAAATTGCGTCCCGATTCAATACATCGTCCTCCAGCCGAGTTGACTCCATGGGTCTATTGCTGCCTCGGGCACCTTATGGCCGTTCTGCTGTGAATCTAGATTATCGAATGGGACGAAAAACTGATAGTGAATTGTAACGTTCAGGGCCACCTAATGACGATGGATCACTGAAATTGCGTCCCGTTTCAATACATCGTCCCCAGCCGACTTGACTCCATGGGACTATTGCTGCCTCGGGCACCTTATGGCCGTTCTGCTGTGAGTCTAGATTATGGAATGGGACGAAAAACTGATAGTGAATTGTAACGTTCAGGGCCTCCTAATGACGATGGATCACTCAAATTGCGTCCCGATTCAATACATCGTCCCCAGCCGACTTGACTCCATGGGACTATTGCTGCCTCGGGCACCTTATGGCAGGCCTGCTGTGACTCAAAGATTTTCGAATCGGACGAAAAACTGATAGTGATTTGTAACGTTCAGGGCCTCCTAATGACGATGGAACACTCAAATTGCGTCCCGATTCAATACATCGTCCTCCAGCAGACTTGTCTCCATGCGTCTATTGCTGCCTTGGGCACCTTATGGCCGTTCTGCTGTGAGTCAAAGATTTTCGAATGGACGAAAAACTGATAGTGAATTGTAGCGTTCAGGGCCACCTAATGACGATGGATCACTCAAATTGCGTCCCGATTCAATACATCGTCCTCCAGCTGACTTGACTCCATGGGTCTATTGCTGCCTCGGGCACCTTATGGCCGTTCTGCTGTGAGTCTAGATTATCGAATGGGACGAAAAACTGATAGTGAATTGTAACGTTCAGGGCCTCCTAATGACGATGGATCACTCAAATTGCGTCCCGATTCAATACATCGTCCTCCAGCCGACTTGACTCCATGGGTCTATTGCTGCCTCGGGCACCTTATGGCCGTTCTGCTGTGAGTCTAGATTATCGATTGGCACGAAAAACTGATAGTGAATTGTAACGTTCAGGGCCTCCTAATGACGATGGATCAGTCAAATTGCGTCCCGATTCAATACATCGTCCTCCAGCCGACTTGACTCCATGGGTCTATTGCTGCCTCGGGCACCTTATGGCCGTTCTGCTGTGAGTCTAGATTATCGATTGGGACGAAAACCTGATAGTGAATTGTAACGTTCAGGGCCTCCTAATGACGATGGATCACTCAAATTGCGTCCCGATTCAATACATCGTCCTCCAGCAGACTTGTCTCCACGGGTCGATTGCTTCCTCGGGCACCTAATGGCCGTTCTGCTGTGAGTCAAAGATTTTCGAATCGGACGAAAAACTGATAGTGAATTGTAACATTCAGGGCCACCTAATGACGATGGGCCACGCAAATTGCGTCCCGATTCAATACATCGTCCTCCAGCCGAGTTGACTCCATGGGTCTATTGCTGCCTCGGGCACCTTATGGCCGTTCTGCTGTGAATCTAGATTATCGAATGGGACGAAGAACTGCTAGTGAATTGTAACGTTCAGGGCTACCTAATGACGATGGATCACTCAAATTGCGTCCCGATTCAATACATCGTCCTCCAGCCGACTTGTCTCCATGGGTCTTATGCTGCCTCGGGCACCTTATGGCCGTTCTGCTGTGAGTCTAGATTATCGAATGGGACGAAAAACTGATAGTGAATTGTATCGTTCAGGGCCACCTAATGACGATGGATCACTCAAATTGCGTCCCGATTCAATACATCGACCTCCAGCAGACTTGTCTCCATGGGTCTATTGCTGCCTCGGGCACCTTATGGCCGTTCTGCTGTGAGTCAAAGATTTTCGAATCGGACGAAAAACTGATAGTTAATTGTAACATTCGGGGCCACCTAATGACGATGGATCACTCAAATTGCGTCCCGATTCATTACATCGTCCACCAGCCGACTTGTCTCCATGGGTCTATTGCTGCCTCGGGCACCTTATGGCTGTTCTGCTGTGAGTCTAGATTATAGAATGGAATGAAAAACTGATAGTGAATTGTAACGTTCAAGTCCACCTAATGACGATGGATCACTCAAATTGCGTCCCGATTCAATACATCGTCCTCCAGCAGACTTGTCTCCATGGGTCGATTGCTGCCTCGGGCACCTAATGGCCATTCTGCTGTGAGTCAAAGATTTTCGAATCGGACGAAAAACTGATAGTGAATTGTAAAGTTCAGGGCCTCCTAATGACGATGGATCACTCAAATTGCTTCCTGATTCAATACATCGTCCTCCAGCCGACTTGACTCCATGGGTCTATTGCTGCCGCGGGCACCTTATGGCCGTTCTGCTGTGAGTCTAGATTATCGAATGGGACGAAAAACTGATAGTGAATTGTAACGTTCAGGGCCACCTAATGACGATGGATCACTCAAATTACGTCCCGATTCAATACATCGTCCTCCAGCCGACTTGTCTCCATGGGTCTATTGCTGCCTCGGGCACCTTATGGCCGTTCTGCTGTGAGTCTAGATTATCGAATGGGACGTAAAACTGATAGTGAATTGTAACTTTCAGGGCCACCTAATGACGATGGATCACTCAAATTGCGTCCCGATTCAATACATCGTCCTCCAGCAGACTTGTCTCCAGGGGTCGATTGCTGCCTCGGGCACCTTATGGCCGTTCTGCTGTGAGTCAAAGATTTTCGAATCGGTCGAAAAACTGATAGTGAATTGTAACATTCAGGGCCACCTAATGACGATGGACCACTCAAATTGCGTCCCGATTCAGTACATCGTCCTCCAGCCGACCTGACTCCATGGGTCTATTGCTGCCTCGGGCACCTTATGTCCGTTCTTCTGTGAGTCTAGAGTATGAATGGGACGAAAAACTGATAGTGAATTGTATCGTTCAGGGCCACCTAATGACGATGGATCACTCAAATTGCGTCCCGATTCAATACATCGTCCTCCAGCAGACTTGTCTCCATGGGTCTATTGCTGCCTCGGGCACCTTATGGCCGTTCTGCTGTGAGTCAAAGATTTTCGAATCGGACGAAAAACTGATAGTGAATTGTAACATTCACGGCCACCTAATGACGATGGATCACTCAAATTGCGTCCCGATTCACTACATCGTCCACCAGCCGACTTGTCTCCATGGGTCTATTGCTGCCTCGGGCACCTTATGGCCGTTCTGCTGTGAGTCAAAGATTTTCGAATCGGACGAAAAACTGATAGTGAATTGTAACGTTCAGGGCCTCATAATGACGATGGAACATTCAAATTGCGTCCCGATTCAATACATCGTCCTCCAGCAGACTTGTCTCCATGCGTCTATTGCTGCCTCGGGCACCTTATGGCCGTTCTGCTGTGAGTCTAGATTATCGAATGGGACGAAAAACTGATAGTTCAGGGCCTCCTAATGACGATGGATCACTCAAATTGCGTCCCGATTCAATACATCGTCCTCCAGCAGACTTGTCTCCATGGGTCGATTGCTGCCTCGGGCACCTAATGGCCGTTCTGCTGTGAGTCAAAGATTTTCGAATCGGACGAAAAACTGATAGTGAATTGTAACATTCAGGGCCACCTAATGACAATGGACCACGCAAATTGCGTCCCGATTCAATACATCGTCCTCCAGCCGAGTTGACTCCATGGGTCTATTGCTGCCTCGGGCACCTTATGGCCGTTCTGCTGTGAATCTAGATTATCGAATGGGACGAAAAACTGATAGTGAATTGTAACGTTCAGGGCCACCTAATGACGATGGATCACTGAAATTGCGACCCGATTCAATACATCGTCCCCAGCCGACTTGACTCCATGGGACTATTGCTGCCTCGGGCACCTTATGGCCGTTCTGCTGTGAGTCTAGATTATCGAATGGGACGAAAAACTGATAGTGAATTGTAACGTTCAGGGCCTCCTAATGACGATGGATCACTCAAATTGCGTCCCGATTCAATACATCGTCCTCCAGCAGACTTGTCTCCATGGGTCGATTGCTGCCTCGGGCACCTAATGGCCGTTCTGCTGTGAGGCAAAGATTTTCGAATCGGACGAAAAACTGATAGTGAATTGTAACATTCAGGGCCACCTAATGACGATGGACCACGCAAATTGCGTCCCGATTCAATACATCGTCCTCCAGCCGAGTTGACTCCATGGGTCTATTGCTGCCTCGGGCACCTTATGGCCGTTCTGCTGTGAATCTAGATTATCGAATGGGACGAAAAACTGATAGTGAATTGTAACGTTCAGGGCCACCTAATGACGATGGATCACTGAAATTGCGTCCCGATTCATTACATCGTCCCCAGCCGACTTGACTCCATGGGACTGTTGCTGCCTCGGGCACCTTATGGCCGTTCTGCTGTGAGTCTAGATTATAGAATGGGATGAAAAATTGATAGTGAATTGTAACGTTCAAGTCCACCTAATGACGATGGATAACTCAAATTGCGTCCCGATTCAATACATCGTCCTCCAGCAGACTTGTCTCCATGGGTCTTTTGCTGCCTCGGGCACCTTATGGCAGGCCTGCTGTGACTCAAAGATTTTCGAATCGGACGAAAAACTGATAGTGATTTGTAACGTTCAGGGCCTCCTAATGACGATGGAACACTCAAATTGCGTCCCGATTCAATACATCGTCCTCCAGCAGACTTGTCTCCATGCGTCTATTGCTGCCTTGGGCACCTTATGGCCGTTCTGCTGTGAGTCAAAGATTTTCGAATCGGACGAAAAACTGATAGTGAATTGTAGCGTTCAGGGCCACCTAATGACGATGGATCACTCAAATTGCGTCCCGATTCAATACATCGTCCTCCAGCTGACTTGACTCCATGGGTCTATTGCTGCCTCGGGCACCTTATGGCCGTTCTGCTGTGAGTCTAGATTATCGAATGGGACGAAAAACTGATAGTGAATTGTAACGTTCAGGGCCTCCTAATGACGATGGATCACTCAAATTGCGTCCCGATTCAATACATCGTCCTCCAGCCGACTTGACTCCATGGGTCTATTGCTGCCTCGGGCACCTTATGACCGTTCTGCTGTGAGTCTTGATTATCGATTGGCACGAAAAACTGATAGTGAATTGTAACGTTCAGGGCCTCCTAATGACGATGGATCACTCAAATTGCGTCCCGATTCAATACATCGTCCTCCAGCAGACTTGTCTCCACGGGTCGATTGCTGCTTCGGGCACCTAATGGCCGTTCTGCTGTGAGTCAAAGATTTTCGAATCGGACGAAAAACTGATAGTGAATTGTAACATTCAGGGCCACCTAATGACGATGGGCCACGCAAATTGCGTCCCGATTCAATACATCGTCCTCCAGCCGAGTTGACTCCATGGGTCTATTGCTGCCTCGGGCACCTTATGGCCGTTCTGCTGTGAATCTAGATTATCGAATGGGACGAAGAACTGGTAGTGAATTGTAACGTTCAGGGCCACCTAATGACGATGGATCACTCAAATTGCGTCCCGATTCAATACATCGTCCTCCAGCCGACTTGTCTCCATGGGTCTATTGCTGCCTCGGGCACCTTATGGCCGTTCTGCTGTGAGTCTAGATTATCGAATGGGACGTAAAACTGATAGTGAATTGTAACTTTCAGGGCCACCTAATGACGATGGATCACTCAAATTGCGTCCCGATTCAATACATCGTCCTCCAGCAGACTTGTCTCCAAGGGTCGATTGCTGCCTCGGGCACCTTATGGCCGTTCTGCTGTGAGTCAAAGATTTTCGAATCGGACGAAAAACTGATAGTGAATTGTAACATTCAGGGCCACCTAATGACGATGGACCACACAAATTGCGTCCCGATTCAGTACATCGTCCTCCAGCCGACCTGACTCCATGGGTCTATTGCTGCCTCGGGCACCTTATGTCCGTTCTGCTGTGAGTCTAGAGTATGAATGGGACGAAAAACTGATAGTGAATTGTATCGTTCAGGGCCACCTAATGACGATGGATCACTCAAATTGCGTCCCGATTCAATACATCGTCCTCCAGCAGACTTGTCTCCATGGGTCTATTGCTGCCTCGGGCACCTTATGGCCGTTCTGCTGTGAGTCAAAGATTTTCGAATCGGACGAAAAACTGATAGTGAATTGTAACGTTCAGGGCCTCATAATGACGATGGAACATTCAAATTGCGTCCCGATTCAATACATCGTTCTCCAGCAGACTTGTCTCCATGCGTCTATTGCTGCCTCGGGCACCTTATGGCCGTTCTGCTGTGAGTCTAGATTATCGAATGGGACGAAAAACTGATAGTTCAGGGCCTCCTAATGACGATGGATCACTCAAATTGCGTCCCGATTCCATACATCGTCCCCAGCCCTCTTGACTCCATGGGACTATTGCTGCCTCGGGCACCTTATGGCCGTTCTGCTGTGAGTCTAGATTATAGAATGGAATGAAAAACTGATAGTGAATTGTAACGTTCAAGTCCACCTAATGACGATGGATCACTCAAATTGCGACCCGATTCAATACATCGTCCTCCAGCAGACTTGTCTCCATGGGTCTATTGCTGCCTCGGGCACCTTATGGCAGGCCTGCTGTGACTCAAAGATTTTCGAATCGGACGAAAAACTGATAGTGAATTGTAACGTTCAGGGCCTCCTAATGACGATGGAACACTCAAATTGCGTCCCGGTTCAATACATCGTCCTCCAGCCGACCTGACTCCATGGGTCTATTGCTGCCTCGGGCACCTTATGTCCGTTCTGCTGTGAGTCTAGAGTATGAATGGGACGAAAAACTGATAGTGAATTGTATCGTTCAGGGCCACCTAATGACGATGGATCACTCAAATTGCGTCCCGATTCAATACATCGTCCTCCAGCAGACTTGTCTCCATGGGTCTATTGCTGCCTCGGGCACCTTATGGCCGTTCTGCTGTGAGTCAAAGATTTTCGAATCGGACGAAAAACTGATAGTGAATTGTAACGTTCAGGGCCTCATAATGACGATGGAACATTCAAATTGCGTCCCGATTCAATACATCGTTCTCCAGCAGACTTGTCTCCATGCGTCTATTGCTGCCTCGGGCACCTTATGGCCGTTCTGCTGTGAGTCTAGATTATCGAATGGGACGAAAAACTGATAGTTCAGGGCCTCCTAATGACGATGGATCACTCAAATTGCGTCCCGATTCAATACATCGTCCTCCAGCAGACTTGTCTCCATGGGTCGATTGCTGCCTCGGGCACCTAATGGCCGTTCTGCTGTGAGTCAAAAATTTTCGAATCGGACGAAAAACTGATAGTGAATTGTAACATTCAGGGCCACCTAATGACGATGGACCACGCAAATTGCGTCCCGATTCAATACATCGTCCTTCAGCCGAGTTGACTCCATGGGTCTATTGCTGCCTCGGGCACCTTATGGCCGTTCTGCTGTGAATCTAGATTGTCGAATGGGACGAAAAACTGATAGTGAATTGTAACGTTCAGGGCCACCTAATGACGATGGATCTCTGAAATTGCGTCCCGATTCCATACATCGTCCCCAGCCCTCTTGACTCCATGGGACTATTGCTGCCTCGGGCACCTTATGGCCGTTCTGCTGTGAGTCTAGATTATAGAATGGAATGAAAAACTGATAGTGAATTGTAACGTTCAAGTCCACCTAATGACGATGGATCACTCAAATTGCGACCCGATTCAATACATCGTCCTCCAGCAGACTTGTCTCCATGGGTCTATTGCTGCCTCGGGCACCTTATGGCAGGCCTGCTGTGACTCAAAGATTTTCGAATCGGACGAAAAACTGATAGTGAATTGTAACGTTCAGGGCCTCCTAATGACGATGGAACACTCAAATTGCGTCCCGGTTCAATACATCGTCCTCCAGCAGACTTGTCTCCATGCGTCTATTGCAGCCTCGGGCACCATATGGCCGTTCTGCTGTGAGTCAAAGATTTTCGAATCGGACGAAAAACTGATAGTGAATTGTAGCGTTCAGGGCCACCTAATGACGATGGATCACTGAAATTGCGTCCCGATTCAATACATCGTCCTCCAGCCGACTTGACTCCATGGGTCTATTGCTGCCTCGGGCACCTTATGGCCGTTCTGCTGTGAGTCTAGATTATCGAATGGGACGAAAAACTGATAGTGAATTGTAACGTTCAGGGCCTCCTAATGACGATGGATCACTCAAATTGCGTCCCGATTCAATACATCGTCCTCCAGCAGACTTGTCTCCATGGGTCGATTGCTGCCTCGGGCACCTAATGGCCGTTCTGCTGTGAGTCAAAGATTTTCGAATCGGACGAAAAACTGATAGTGAATTGTAACATTCAGGGCCACCTAATGACGATGGACCACGCAAATTGCGTCCCGATTCAATACATCGTCCTCCAGCCGAGTTGACTCCATGGGTCTATTGCTGCCTCGGGCACCTTATGGCCGTTCTGCTGTGAATCTAGATTATCGAATGGGACGAAAAACTGATAGTGAATTGTAACGTTCAGGGCCACCTAATGACGATGGATCACTGAAATTGCGACCCGATTCAATACATCGTCCCCAGCCGACTTGACTCCATGGGACTATTGCTGCCTCGGGCACCTTATGGCCGTTCTGCTGTGAGTCTAGATTATCGAATGGGACGAAAAACTGATAGTGAATTGTAACGTTCAGGGCCTCCTAATGACGATGGATCACTCAAATTGCGTCCCGATTCAATACATCGTCCTCCAGCAGACTTGTCTCCATGGGTCGATTGCTGCCTCGGGCACCTAATGGCCGTTCTGCTGTGAGTCAAAGATTTTCGAATCGGACGAAAAACTGATAGTGAATTGTAACATTCAGGGCCACCTAATGACGATGGACCACGCAAATTGCGTCCCGATTCAATACATCGTCCTCCAGCCGAGTTGACTCCATGGGTCTATTGCTGCCTCGGGCACCTTATGGCCGTTCTGCTGTGAATCTAGATTATCGAATGGGACGAAAAACTGATAGTGAATTGTAACGTTCAGGGCCACCTAATGACGATGGATCACTGAAATTGCGTCCCGATTCAATACATCGTCCCCAGCCGACTTGACTCCATGGGACAATTGCTGCCTCGGGCACCTTATGGCCGTTCTGCTGTGAGTCTACATTATAGAATGGGATGAAAAAGTGATAGTGAATTGTAACGTTCAAGTCCACCTAATGACGATGGATCACTCAAATTGCGTCCCGATTCAATACATCGTCCTCCAGCAGACTTGTCTCCATGGGTCTATTGCTGCCTCGGGCACCTTATGGCAGGCCTGCTGTGACTCAAAGATTTTCGAATCGGACGAAAAACTGATAGTGATTTGTAACGTTCAGGGCCTCCTAATGACGATGGAACACTCAAATTGCGTCCCGATTCAATACATCGTCCTCCAGCAGACTTGTCTCCATGCGTCTATTGCTGCCTTGGGCACCTTATGGCCGTTCTGCTGTGAGTCAAAGATTTTCGAATCGGACGAAAAACTGATAGTGAATTGTAGCGTTCAGGGCCACCTAATGACGATGGATCACTCAAATTGCGTCCCGATTCAATACATCGTCCTCCAGCTGACTTGACTCCATGGGTCTATTGCTGCCTCGGGCACCTTATGGCCGTTCTGCTGTGAGTCTAGATTATCGAATGGGACGAAAAACTGATAGTGAATTGTAACGTTCAGGGCCTCCTAATGACGATGGATCACTCAAATTGCGTCCCGATTCAATACATCGTCCTCCAGCCGACTTGACTCCATGGGTCTATTGCTGCCTCGGGCACCTTATGACCGTTCTGCTGTGAGTCTAGATTATCGATTGGCACGAAAAACTGATAGTGAATTGTAACGTTCAGGGCCTCCTAATGACGATGGATCACTCAAATTGCGTCCCGATTCAATACATCGTCCTCCAGCCGACTTGACTCCATGGGTCTATTGCTGCCTCGGGCACCTTATGACCGTTCTGCTGTGAGTCTAGATTATCGATTGGCACGAAAAACTGATAGTGAATTGTAACGTTCAGGGCCTCCTAATGACGATGGATCACTCAAATTGCGTCCCGATTCAATACATCGTCCTCCAGCCGACTTGACTCCATGGGTCTATTGCTGCCTCGGGCACCTTATGGCCGTTCTGCTGTGAATCTAGATTATCGAATGGGACGAAGAACTGGTAGTGAATTGTAACGTTCAGGGCCACCTAATGACGATGGATCACTCAAATTGCGTCCCGATTCAATACATCGTCCTCCAGCCGACTTGTCGCCATGGGTCTATTGCTGCCTCGGGCACCTTATGGCCGTTCTGCTGTGAGTCTAGATTATCGAATGGGACGTAAAACTGATAGTGAATTGTAACTTTCAGGGCCACCTAATGACGATGGATCACTCAAATTGCGTCCCGATTCAATACATCGTCCTCCAGCAGACTTGTCTCCAAGGGTCGATTGCTGCCTCGGGCACCTTATGGCCGTTCTGCTGTGAGTCAAAGATTTTCGAATCGGACGAAAAACTGATAGTGAATTGTAACATTCAGGGCCACCTAATGACGATGGACCACACAAATTGCGTCCCGATTCAGTACATCGTCCTCCAGCCGACCTGACTCCATGGGTCTATTGCTGCCTCGGGCACCTTATGTCCGTTCTGCTGTGAGTCTAGAGTATGAATGGGACGAAAAACTGATAGTGAATTGTATCGTTCAGGGCCACCTAATGACGATGGATCACTCAAATTGCGTCCCGATTCAATACATCGTCCTCCAGCAGACTTGTCTCCATGGGTCTATTGCTGCCTCGGGCACCTTATGGCCGTTCTGCTGTGAGTCAAAGATTTTCGAATCGGACGAATAACTGATAGTGAATTGTAACGTTCAGGGCCTCATAATGACGATGGAACATTCAAATTGCGTCCCGATTCAATACATCGTTCTCCAGCAGACTTGTCTCCATGCGTCTATTGCTGCCTCGGGCACCTTATGGCCGTTCTGCTGTGAGTCTAGATTATCGAATGGGACGAAAAACTGATAGTTCAGGGCCTCCTAATGACGATGGATCACTCAAATTGCGTCCCGATTCAATACATCGTCCTCCAGCAGACTTGTCTCCATGGGTCGATTGCTGCCTCGGGCACCTAATGGCCGTTCTGCTGTGAGTCAAAGATTTTCGAATCGGACGAAAAACTGATAGTGAATTGTAACATTCAGGGCCACCTAATGACGATGGACCACGCAAATTGCGTCCCGATTCAATACATCGTCCTTCAGCCGAGTTGACTCCATGGGTCTATTGCTGCCTCGGGCACCTTATGGCCGTTCTGCTGTGAATCTAGATTGTCGAATGGGACGAAAAACTGATAGTGAATTGTAACGTTCAGGGCCACCTAATGACGATGGATCACTGAAATTGCGTCCCGATTCAATACATCGTCCCCAGCCGACTTGACTCCATGGGACTATTGCTGCCTCGGGCACCTTATGGCCGTTCTGCTGTGAGTCTAGATTATAGAATGGAATGAAAAACTGATAGTGAATTGTAACGTTCAAGTCCACCTAATGACGATGGATCACTCAAATTGCGTCCCGATTCAATACATCGTCCTCCAGCAGACTTGTCTCCATGGGTCTATTGCTGCCTCGGGCACCTTATGGCAGGCCTGCTGTGACTCAAAGATTTTCGAATCGGACGAAAAACTGATAGTGAATTGTAACGTTCAGGGCCTCCTAATGACGATGGAACACTCAAATTGCGTCCCGGTTCAATACATCGTCCTCCAGCAGACTTGTCTCCATGGGTCGATTGCTGCCTCGGGCACCTAATGGCCGTTCTGCTGTGAGTCAAAGATTTTCGAATCGGACGAAAAACTGATAGTGAATTGTAACATTCAGGGCCACCTAATGACGATGGACCACGCAAATTGCGTCCCGATTCAATACATCGTCCTCCAGCCGAGTTGACTCCATGGGTCTATTGCTGCCTCGGGCACCTTATGGCCGTTCTGCTGTGAATCTAGATTATCGAATGGGACGAAAAACTGATAGTGAATTGTAACGTTCAGGGCCTCCTAATGACGATGGATCACTCAAATTGCGCCCCGATTCAATACATCGTCCTCCAGCAGACTTGTCTCCATGGGTCGATTGCTGCCTCGGGCACCTAATGGCCGTTCTGCTGTGAGTCAAAGATTTTCGAATCGGACGAAAAACTGATAGTGAATTGTAACATTCAGGGCCACCTAATGACGATGGACCACGCAAATTGCGTCCCGATTCAATACATCGTCCTCCAGCCGAGTTGACTCCATGGGTCTATTGCTGCCTCGGGCACCTTATGGCCGTTCTGCTGTGAATCTAGATTATCGAATGGGACGAAAAACTGATAGTGAATTGTAACGTTCAGGGCCACCTAATGACGATGGATCACTGAAATTGCGACCCGATTCAATACATCGTCCTCCAGCCGACTTGACTCCATGGGTCTATTGCTGCCTCGGGCACCTTATGGCCGTTCTGCTGTGAATCTAGATTATCGATTGGCACGAAAAACTGATAGTGAATTGTAACGTTCAGGGCCTCCTAATGACGATGGATCACTCAAATTGCGTCCCGATTCAATACATCGTCCTCCAGCCGACTTGACTCCATGGGTCTATTGCTGCCTCGGGCACCTTATGACCGTTCTGCTGTGAGTCTAGATTATCGATTGGCACGAAAAACTGATAGTGAATTGTAACGTTCAGGGCCTCCTAATGACGATGGATCACTCAAATTGCGTCCCGATTCAATACATCGTCCTCCAGCCGACTTGACTCCATGGGTCTATTGCTGCCTCGGGCACCTTATGGCCGTTCTGCTGTGAATCTAGATTATCGAATGGGACGAAGAACTGGTAGTGAATTGTAACGTTCAGGGCCACCTAATGACGATGGATCACTCAAATTGCATCCCGATTCAATACATCGTCCTCCAGCCGACTTGTCTCCATGGGTCTATTGCTGCCTCGGGCACCTTA
This sequence comes from Schistocerca cancellata, assembly GCF_023864275.1. Lineage (NCBI taxonomy): Eukaryota > Metazoa > Arthropoda > Insecta > Orthoptera > Acrididae > Schistocerca > Schistocerca cancellata. Next base: position 3,212,893 of record NC_064627.1, read on the forward strand.
TGGCCGTTCTGCTGTGAGTCTAGATTATCGAATGGGACGTAAAACTGATAGTGAATTGTAACTTTCAGGGCCACCTAATGACGATGGATCACTCAAATTGCGTCCCGATTCTATACATCGTCCTCCAGCAGACTTGTCTCCAAGGGTCGATTGCTGCCTCGGGCACCTTATGGCCGTTCTGCTGTGAGTCAAAGATTTTCGAATCGGACGAAAAACTGATAGTGAATTGTAACATTCAGGGCCACCTAATGACGATGGACCACACAAATTGCGTCCCGATTCAGTACATCGTCCTCCAGCCGACCTGACTCCATGGGTCTATTGCTGCCTCGGGCACCTAATGGCCGTTCTGCTGTGAGTCTAGAGTATGAATGGGACGAAAAACTGATAGTGAATTGTATCGTTCAGGGCCACCTAATGACGATGGATCACTCAAATTGCGTCCCGATTCAATACATCGTCCTCCAGCCGACTTGTCTCCATGGGTCTATTGCTGCCTCGGGCACCTTATGGCCGTTCTGCTGTGAGTCAAAGATTTTCGAATCGGACGAAAAACTGATAGTGAATTGTAACGTTCAGGGCCTCAAAATGACGATGGAACATTCAAATTGCGTCCCGATTCAATACATCGTTCTCCAGCAGACTTGTCTCCATGCGTCTATTGCTGCCTCGGGCACCTTATGGCCGTTCTGCTGTGAGTCTAGATTATCGAATGGGGCGAAAAACTGATAGTTCAGGGCCTCCTAATGACGATGGATCACTCAAATTGCGTCCCGATTCAATACATCGTCCTCCAGCAGACTTGTCTCCATGGGTCGATTGCTGCCTCGGGCACCTAATGGCCGTTCTGCTGTGAGTCAAAGATTTTCGAATCGGACGAAAAACTGATAGTGAATTGTAACATTCAGGGCCACCTAATGACGATGGACCACGCAAATTGCGTCCCGATTCAATACATCGTCCTTCAGCCGAGTTGACTCCATGGGTCTATTGCTGCCTCGGGCACCTTATGGCCGTTCTGCTGTGAATCTAGATTGTCGAATGGGACGAAAAACTGATAGTGAATTGTAACGTTCAGGGCCACCTAATGACGATGGATCACTGAAATTGCGTCCCGATTCAATACATCGTCCCCAGCCGACTTGACTCCATGGGACTATTGCTGCCTCGGGCACCTTATGGCCGTTCTGCTGTGAGTCTAGATTATAGAATGGAATGAAAAACTGATAGTGAATTGTAACGTTCAAGTCCACCTAATGACGATGGATCACTCAAATTGCGTCCCGATTCAATACATCGTCCTCCAGCAGACTTGTCTCCATGGGTCTATTGCTGCCTCGGGCACCTTATGGCAGGCCTGCTGTGACTCAAAGATTTTCGAATCGGACGAAAAACTGATAGTGAATTGTAACGTTCAGGGCCTCCTAATGACGATGGAACACTCAAATTGCGTCCCGGTTCAATACATCGTCCTCCAGCCGACTTGACTCCATAGGTCTATTGCTGCCTCGGGCACCTTATGGCCGTTCTGCTGTGAGTCTAGATTATCGAATGGGACGAAAAACTGATAGTGAATTGTAACGTTCAGGGCCTCCTAATGACGATGGATCACTCAAATTGCGTCCCGATTCAATACATCGTCCTCCAGCAGACTTGTCTTCATGGGTCGATTGCTGCCTCGGGCACCTAATGGCCGTTCTGCTGTGAGTCAAAGATTTTCGAATCGGACGAAAAACTGATAGTGAATTGTAACATTCAGGGCCACCTAATGACGATGGACCACGCAAATTGCGTCCCGATTCAATACATCGTCCTCCAGCCGAGTTGACTCCATGGGTCTATTGCTGCCTCGGGCACCTTATGGCCGTTCTGCTGTGAATCTAGATTATCGAATGGGACGAAAAACTGATAGTGAATTGTAACGTTCAGGGCCACCTAATGACGATGGATCACTGAAATTGCGACCCGATTCAATACATCGTCCCCAGCCGACTTGACTCCATGGGACTATTGCTGCCTCGGGCACCTTATGGCCGTTCTGCTGTGAGTCTAGATTATCGAATGGGACGAAAAACTGATAGTGAATTGTAACGTTCAGGGCCTCCTAATGACGATGGATCACTCAAATTGCGTCCCGATTCAATACATCGTCCTCCAGCAGACTTGTCTCCATGGGTCGATTGCTGCCTCGGGCACCTAATGGCCGTTCTGCTGTGAGTCAAAGATTTTCGAATCGGACGAAAAACTGATAGTGAATTGTAACATTCAGGGCCACCTAATGACGATGGACCACGCAAATTGCGTCCCGATTCAATACATCGTCCTCCAGCCGAGTTGACTCCATGGGTCTATTGCTGCCTCGGGCACCTTATGGCCGTTCTGCTGTGAATCTAGATTATCGAATGGGACGAAAAACTGATAGTGAATTGTAACGTTCAGGGCCACCTAATGACGATGGATCACTGAAATTGCGTCCCGATTCAATACATCGTCCCCAGCCGACTTGACTCCATGGGACTATTGCTGCCTCGGGCACCTTATGGCCGTTCTGCTGTGAGTCTAGATTATAGAATGGGATGAAAAAGTGATAGTGAATTGTAACGTTCAAGTCCACCTAATGACGATGGATCACTCAAATTGCGTCCCGATTCAATACATCGTCCTCCAGCAGACTTGTCTCCATGGGTCTATTGCTGCCTCGGGCACCTTATGGCAGGCCTGCTGTGACTCAAAGATTTTCGAATCGGACGAAAAACTGATAGTGATTTGTAACGTTCAGGGCCTCCTAATGACGATGGAACACTCAAATTGCGTCCCGATTCAATACATCGTCCTCCAGCAGACTTGTCTCCATGCGTCTATTGCTGCCTTGGGCACCTTATGGCCGTTCTGCTGTGAGTCAAAGATTTTCGAATCGGACGAAAAACAGATAGTGAATTGTTGCGTTCAGGGCCACCTAATGACGATGGATCACTCAAATTGCGTCCCGATTCAATACATCGTCCTCCAGCTGACTTGACTCCATGGGTCTATTGCTGCCTCGGGCACCTTATGGCCGTTCTGCTGTGAGTCTAGATTATCGAATGGGACGAAAAACTGATAGTGAATTGTAACGTTCAGGGCCTCCTAATGACGATGGATCACTCAAATTGCGTCCCGATTCAATACATCGTCCTCCAGCCGACTTGACTCCATGGGTCTATTGCTGCCTCGGGCACCTTATGACCGTTCTGCTGTGAGTCTAGATTATCGATTGGCACGAAAAACTGATAGTGAATTGTAACGTTCAGGGCCTCCTAATGACGATGGATCACTCAAATTGCGTCCCGATTCAATACATCGTCCTCCAGCCGACTTGACTCCATGGGTCTATTGCTGCCTCGGGCACCTTATGGCCGTTCTGCTGTGAGTCTAGATTATCGATTGGGACGAAAAACTGATAGTGAATTGTAACGTTCAGGGCCTCCTAATGACGATGGATCACTCAAATTGCGTCCCGATTCAATACATCGTCCTCCAGCAGACTTGTCTCCACGGGTCGATTGCTGCCTCGGGCACCTAATGGCCGTTCTGCTGTGAGTCAAAGATTTTCGAATCGGACGAAAAACTGATAGTGAATTGTAACATTCAGGGCCACCTAATGACGATGGGCCACGCAAATTGCGTCCCGATTGTATACATCGTCCTCCAGCCGAGTTGACTCCATGGGTCTATTGCTGCCTCGGGCACCTTATGGCCGTTCTGCTGTGAATCTAGATTATCGAATGGGACGAAGAACTGGTAGTGAATTGTAACGTTCAGGGCCACCTAATGACGATGGATCACTCAAATTGCGTCCCGATTCAATACATCGTCCTCCAGCCGACTTGTCTCCATGGGTCTATTGCTGCCTCGGGCACCTTATGGCCGTTCTGCTGTGAGTCTAGATTATCGAATGGGACGTAAAACTGATAGTGAATTGTAACTTTCAGGGCCACCTAATGACGATGGATCAATCAAATTGCGTCCCGATTCAATACATCGTCCTCCAGCAGACTTGTCTCCAAGGGTCGATTGCTGCCTCGGGCACCTTATGGCCGTTCTGCTGTGAGTCAAAGATTTTCGAATCGGACGAAAAACTGATAGTGAATTGTAACATTCAGGGCCACCTAATGACGATGGACCACACAAATTGCGTCCCGATTCAGTACATCGTCCTCCAGCCGACCTGACTCCATGGGTCTATTGCTGCCTCGGGCACCTTATGTCCGTTCTGCTGTGAGTCTAGAGTATGAATGGGACGAAAAACTGATAGTGAATTGTATCGTTCAGGGCCACCTAATGACGATGGATCACTTAAATTGCGTCCCGATTCAATACATCGTCCTCCAGCAGACTTGTCTCCATGGGTCTATTGCTGCCTCGGGCACCTTATGGCCGTTCTGCTGTGAGTCAAAGATTTTCGAATCGGACGAAAAACTGATAGTGAATTGTAACATTCAGGGCCACCTAATGACGATGGATCACTCAAATTGCGTCCCGATTCATTACATCGTCCACCAGCCGACTTGTCTCCATGGGTCTATTGCTGCCTCGGGCACCTTATGGCCGTTCTGCTGTGAGTCTAGATTATCGAATGGGACGAAAAACTGATAGTTCAGGGCCTCCTAATGACGATGGATCACTCAAATTGCGTCCCGATTCAATACATCGTCCTCCAGCAGACTTGTCTCCATGGGTCTATTGCTGCCTCGGGCACCTTATGGCAGGCCTGCTGTGACTCAAAGATTTTCGAATCGGACGAAAAACTGATAGTGAATTGTAACATTCAGGGCCACCTAATGACGATGGACCACGCAAATTGCGTCCCGATTCAATACATCTTCCTTCAGCCGAGTTGACTCCATGGGTCTATTGCTGCCTCGGGCACCTTATGGCCGTTCTGCTGTGAATCTAGATTATCGAATGGGACGAAAAACTGATAGTGAATTGTAACGTTCAGGCCACCTAATGACGATGGATCACTGAAATTGCGTCCCGATTCAATACATCGTCCCCAGCCGACTTGACTCCATGGGACTATAGCTGCCTCGGGCACCTTATGGCCGTTCTGCTGTGAGTCTAGATTATAGAATGGAATGAAAAACTGATAGTGAATTGTAACGTTCAAGTCCACCTAATGACGATGGATCACTCTAATTGCGTCCCGATTCAATACATCGTCCTCCAGCAGACTTGTCTCCATGGGTCTATTGCTGCCACGGGCACCTTATGGCAGGCCTGCTGTGACTCAAAGATTTTCGAATCGGACGAAAAACTGATAGTGAATTGTAACGTTCAGGGCCTCCTAATGACGATGGAACACTCAAATTGCGTCCCGGTTCAATACATCGTCCTCCAGCAGACTTGTCTCCATGCGTCTATTGCAGCCTCGGGCACCATATGGCCGTTCTGCTGTGAGTCAAAGATTTTCGAATCGGACGAAAAACTGATAGTGAATTGTAGCGTTCAGGGCCACCTAATGACGATGGATCACTGAAATTGCGTCCCGATTCAATACATCGTCCTCCAGCCGACTTGACTCCATGGGTCTATTGCTGCCTCGGGCACCTTATGGCCGTTCTGCTGTGAGTCTAGATTATCGAATGGGACGAAAAACTGATAGTGAATTGTAACGTTCAGGGCCTCCTAATGACGATGGATCACTCTAATTGCGTCCCGATTCATTACATCGTCCTCCAGCAGACTTGTCTCCATGGGTCGATTGCTGCCTCGGGCACCTAATGGCCGTTCTGCTGTGAGTCAAAGATTTTCGAATCGGACGAAAAACTGATAGTGAATTGTAACATTCAGGGCCACCTAATGACGATGGACCACGCAAATTGCGTCCCGATTCAATACATCGTCCTCCAGCCGAGTTTACTCCATGGGTCTATTGCTGCCTCGGGCACCTTATGGCCGTTCTGCTGTGAATCTAGATTATCGAATGGGACGAAAAACTGATAGTGAATTGAAACGTTCAGGGCCACCTAATGACGATGGATCACTGAAATTGCGTCCCGATTCAATACATGGTCCCCAGCCGACTTGACTCCATGGGACTATTGCTGCCTCGGGCACCTTATGGCCGTTCTGCTGTGAGTCTAGATTATCGAATGGGACGAAAAACTGATAGTGAATTGTAACGTTCAGGGCCTCCTAATGACGATGGATCACTCAAATTGCGTCCCGATTCAATACATCGTCCTCCAGCAGACTTGTCTCCATGGGTCGATTGCTGCCTCGGGCACCTAATGGCCGTTCTGCTGTGAGTCAAAGATTTTCGAATCGGACGAAAAACTGATAGTGAATTGTAACATTCAGGGCCACCTAATGACGATGGACCACGCAAATTGCGTCCCGATTCAATACATCGTCCTCCAGCCGAGTTGACTCCATGGGTCTATTGCTGCCTCGGGCACCTTATGGCCGTTCTGCTGTGAATCTAGATTATCGAATGGGACGAAAAACTGATAGTGAATTGTAACGTTCAGGGCCACCTAATGACGATGGATCACTGAAATTGCGTCCCGATTCAATACATGGTCCCCAGCCGACTTGACTCCATGGGACTATTGCTGCCTCGGGCACCTTATGGCCGTTCTGCTGTGAGTCTAGATTATCGAATGGGACGAAAAACTGATAGTGAATTGTAACGTTCAGGGCCTCCTAATGACGATGGATCACTCAAATTGCGTCCCGATTCAATACATCGTCCTCCAGCAGACTTGTCTCCATGGGTCGATTGCTGCCTCGGGCACCTAATGGCCGTTCTGCTGTGAGTCAAAGATTTTCGAATCGGACGAAAAACTGATAGTGAATTGTAACATTCAGGGCCACCTAATGACGATGGACCACGCAAATTGCGTCCCGATTCAATACATCGTCCTCCAGCCGAGTTGACTCCATGGGTCTATTGCTGCCTCGGGCACCTTATGGCCGTTCTGCTGTGAATCTAGATTATCGAATGGGACGAAAAACTGATAGTGAATTGTAACTTTCAGGGCCACCTAATGACGATGGATCACTGAAATTGCGTCCCGATTCAATACATCGTCCCCAGCCGACTTGACTCCATGGGACTATTGCTGCCTCGGGCACCTTATGGCCGTTCTGCTGTGAGTCTAGATAATAGAATGGGATGAAAAACTGATAGTGAATTGTAACGTTCAAGTCCACCTAATGACGATGGATCACTCAAATTGCGTCCCGATTCAATACATCGTCCTCCAGCAGACTTGTCTCCATGGGTCTATTGCTGCCTCGGGCACCTTATGGCAGGCCTGCTGTGACTCAAAGATTTTCGAATCGGACGAAAAACTGATAGTGATTTGTAACGTTCAGGGCCTCCTAATGACGATGGAACACTCAAATTGCGTCCCGATTCAATACATCGTCCTCCAGCAGACTTGTCTCCATGCGTCTATTGCTGCCTTGGGCACCTTATGGCCGTTCTGCTGTGAGTCAAAGATTTTCGAATCGGACGAAAAACTGATAGTGAATTGTAGCGTTCAGGGCCACCTAATGACGATGGATCACTCAAATTGCGTCCCGATTCAATACATTGTCCTCCAGCAGACTGTCTCCATGGGTCTATTGCAGCCTCGGGCACCTTATGGCCGTTCAGCTGTGACTCAAAGATTTTCGAATAGGACGAAAAACTGATAGTGAATTGTAACGTTCAGGGCCTCCTAATGAAGATGGAACACTCAAATTGCGTCCCGATTCAATACATCGTCCTTGAGCCGACTTGTCTCCATGGGTCTATTGCTGCCTCGGGCACCTAATGGCCGTTCTGCTGTGAGTCAAAGATTTTCGAATCGGACAAAAAACTGATAGTGATTTGTAACATTCAGGGCCACCTAATGACGATGGACCACACAAATTGCGTCCCGATTCAGTACATCGTCCACTAGCCGACTTGACTCCATGGGACTATTGCTGCCTCGGGCACCTTATGGCCGTTCTGCTGTGAGTCTAGATTATAGAATGGGATGAAAAACTGATAGTGAATTGTAACGCTCAGGGCCACCTAATGACGATGGATCACTCAAATTGCGTCCCGATTCAATACATCGTCTTCCAGCAGACTTGTCTCCATGGGTCTATTGCTGCCTCGGGCACCTTATGGCCGTTCTGCTGTGAGTCTAGATTATCGAATGGGACGAAAAACTGATAGTGAATTGTAACGTTTAGGGCCTCCTAATGACGATGGATCACTCAAATTGCGTCCCGATTCAATACATCGTCCTCCAGCAGACTTGTCTCCATGGGTCGATTGCTGCCTCGGGCACCTAATGGCCGTTCTGCTGTGAGTCAAAGATTTTCGAATCGGACGAAAAACTGATAGTGAATTGTAACATTCAGGGCCACCTAATGACGATGGACCACGCAAATTGCGTCCCGATTCAATACATCGTCCTTCAGCCGAGTTGACTCCATGGGTCTATTGCTGCCTCGGGCACCTTATGGCCGTTCTGCTGTGAATCTAGATTATCGAATGGGACGAAAAACTGATAGTGAATTGTAACGTTCAGGGCCACCTAATGACGATGGATCACTCAAATTGCGTCCCGATTCAATACATCGTCCCCAGCCGACTTGACTCCATGGGACTATTGCTGCCTCGGGCACCTTATGGCCGTTCTGCTGTGAGTCTAGATTATAGAATGGAATGAAAAACTGATAGTGAATTGTAACGTTCAAGTCCACCTAATGACGATGGATCACTCAAATTGCGTCCCGATTCAATACATCGTCCTCCAGCAGACTTGTCTCCATGGGTCTATTGCTGCCTCGGGCACCTTATGGCAGGCCTGCTGTGACTCAAAGATTTTCGAATCGGACGAAAAACTGATAGTGAATTGTAACGTTCAGGGCCTCCTAATGACGATGGAACACTCAAATTGCGTCCCGATTCAATACATCGTCCTCCAGCAGACTTGTCTCCATGCGTCTATTGCAGCCTCGGGCACCATATGGCCGTTCTGCTGTGAGTCAAAGATTTTCGAATCGGACGAAAAACTGATAGTGAATTGTAGCGTTCAGGGCCACCTAATGACGATGGATCACTGAAATTGCGTTCCGATTCAATACATCGTCCTCCAGCCGACTTGACTCCATGGGTCTATTGCTGCCTCGGGCACCTTATGGCCGTTCTGCTGTGAGTCTAGATTATCGAATGGGACGAAAAACTGATAGTGAATTGTAACGTTCAGGGCCTCCTAATGACGATGGATCACTCAAATTGCGTCCCGATTCAATACATCGTCCTCCAGCAGACTTGTCTCCATGGGTCGATTGCTGCCTCGGGCACCTAATGGCCGTTCTGCTGTGAGTCAAAGATTTTCGAATCGGACGAAAAACTGATAGTGAATTGTAACATTCAGGGCCACCTAATGACGATGGACCACGCAAATTGCGTCCCGATTCAATACATCGTCCTCCAGCCGAGTTGACTCCATGGGTCTATTGCTGCCTCGGGCACCTTATGGCCGTTCTGCTGTGAATCTAGATTATCGAATGGGACGAAAAACTGATAGTGAATTGTAACGTTCAGGGCCACCTAATGACGATGGATCACTGAAATTGCGTCCCGATTCAATACATCGTCCCCAGCCGACTTGACTCCATGGGACTATTGCTGCCTCGGGCACCTTATGGCCGTTCTGCTGTGAGTCTAGATTATAGAATGGGATGAAAAACTGATAGTGAATTGTAACGTTCAAGTCCACCTAATGACGATGGATCACTCAAATTGCGTCCTGATTCAATACATCGTCCTCCAGCAGACTTGTCTCCATGGGTCTATTGCTGCCTCGGGCACCTTATGGCAAGCCTGCTGTGACTCAAAGATTTTCGAATCGGACGAAAAACTGATAGTGATTTGTAACGTTCAGGGCCTCCTAATGACGATGGAACACTCAAATTGCGTCCCGATTCAATACATCGTCCTCCAGCAGACTTGTCTCCATGCGTCTATTGCTGCCTCGGGCACCTTATGGCCGTTCTGCTGTGAGTCAAAGATTTTCGAATCGGACGAAAAACTGATAGTGAATTGTAGCGTTCAGGGCCACCTAATGACGATGGATCACTCAAATTGCGTCCCGATTCAATACATCGTCCTCCAGCTGACTTGACTCCATGGGTCTATTGCTGCCTCGGGCACCTTATGGCCGTTCTGCTGTGAGTCTAGATTATCGAATGGGACGAAAAACTGATAGTGAATTGTAACGTTCAGGGCCTCCTAATGACGATGGATCACTCAAATTGCGTCCCGATTCAATACATCGTCCTCCAGCCGACTTGACTCCATGGGTCTATTGCTGCCTCGGGCACCTTATGGCCGTTCTGCTGTGAGTCTAGATTATCGATTGGCACGAAAAACTGATAGTGAATTGTAACGTTCAGGGCCTCCTAATGACGATGGATCACTCAAATTGCGTCCCGATTCAATACATCGTCCTCCAGCCGACTTGACTCCATGGGTCTATTGCTGCCTCGGGCACCTTATGGCCGTTCTGCTGTGAGTCTAGATTATCGATTGGGACGAAAAACTGATAGTGAATTGTAACGTTCAGGGCCTCCTAATGACGATGGATCACTCAAATTGCGTCCCGATTCAATACATCGTCCTCCAGCAGACTTGTCTCCACGGGTCGATTGCTGCCTTGGGCACCTAATGGCCGTTCTGCTGTGAGTCAAAGATTTTCGAATCGGACGAAAAACTGATAGTGAATTGTAACATTCAGGGCCACCTAATGACGATGGGCCACGCAAATTGCGTCCCGATTCAATACATCGTCCTCCAGCCGAGTTGACTCCATGGGTCTATTGCTGCCTCGGGCACCTTATGGCCGTTCTGCTGTGAATCTAGATTATCGAATGGGACGAAGAACTGCTAGTGAATTGTAACGTTCAGGGCCACCTAATGACGATGGATCACTCAAATTGCGTCCCGATTCAATACATCGTCCTCCAGCCGACTTGTCTCCATGGGTCTATTGCTGCCTCGGGCACCTTATGGCCGTTCTGCTGTGAGTCTAGATTATCGAATGGGACGAAAAACTGATAGTGAATTGTATCGTTCAGGGCCACCTAATGACGATGGATCACTCAAATTGCGTCCCGATTCAATACATCGTCCTCCAGCAGACTTGTCTCCATGGGTCTATTGCTGCCTCGGGCACCTTATGGCCGTTCTGCTGTGAGTCAAAGATTTTCGAATCGGACGAAAAACTGATAGTGAATTGTAACATTCAGGGCCACCTAATGACGATGGATCACTCAAATTGCGTCCCGATTCATTACATCGTCCACCAGCCGACTTGTCTCCATGGGTCTATTGCTGCCTCGGGCACCTTATGGCCGTTCTGCTGTGAGTCAAAGATTTTCGAATCGGACGAAAAACTGATACTGAATTGTAACGTTCAGGGCCACCTAATGACGATGGATCACTCAAATTGCGTCCCGATTCAATACATCGTCCTCCAGCCGACATGTCTCCATGGGTCTATTGCTGCCTTGGCACCTTATGGCCGTTCTGCTGTGAGTCAAAGATTTTCGAATCGGACGAAAAACAGATAGTGAATTGTAACGTTCAGGGCCACCTAATGACGATGGATCACTCAAATTGCGTCCCGATTCAATACATTGTCCTCCAGCAGACTGTCTCCATGGGTCTATTGCAGCCTCGGGCACCTTATGGCCGTTCAGCTGTGACTCAAAGATTTTCGAATCGGACGAAAAACTGATAGTGAATTGTAACGTTCAGGGCCTCCTAATGACGATGGATCACTCAAATTGCGTCCCGATTCAATACATCGTCCTCCAGCCGACTTGACTCCATGGGTCTATTGCTGCCTCGGGCACCTTATGGCCGTTCTGCTGTGAGTCTAGATTATCGATTGGCACGAAAAACTGATAGTGAATTGTAACGTTCAGGGCCTCCTAATGACGATGGATCACTCAAATTGCGTCCCGATTCAATACATCGTCCTCCAGCCGACTTGACTCCATGGGTCTATTGCTGCCTCGGCACCTTATGGCCGTTCTGCTGTGAGTCTAGATTATCGATTGGGACGAAAAACTGATAGTGAATTGTAACGTTCAGGGCCTCCTAATGACGATGGATCACTCAAATTGCGTCCCGATTCAATACATCGTCCTCCAGCAGACTTGTCTCCACGGGTCGATTGCTGCCTTGGGCACCTAATGGCCGTTCTGCTGTGAGTCAAAGATTTTCGAATCGGACGAAAAACTGATAGTGAATTGTAACATTCAGGGCCACCTAATGACGATGGGCCACGCAAATTGCGTCCCGATTCAATACATCGTCCTCCAGCCGAGTTGACTCCATGGGTCTATTGCTGCCTCGGGCACCTTATGGCCGTTCTGCTGTGAATCTAGATTATCGAATGGGACGAAGAACTGCTAGTGAATTGTAACGTTCAGGGCCACCTAATGACGATGGATCACTCAAATTGCGTCCCGATTCAATACATCGTCCTCCAGCCGACTTGTCTCCATGGGTCTATTGCTGCCTCGGGCACCTTATGGCCGTTCTGCTGTGAGTCTAGATTATCGAATGGGACGAAAAACTGATAGTGAATTGTATCGTTCAGGGCCACCTAATGACGATGGATCACTCAAATTGCGTCCCGATTCAATACATCGTCCTCCAGCAGACTTGTCTCCATGGGTCTATTGCTGCCTCGGGCAACTTATGGCCGTTCTGCTGTGAGTCAAAGATTTTCGAATCGGACGAAAAACTGATAGTGAATTGTAACATTCAGGGCCACCTAATGACGATGGATCACTCAAATTGCGTCCCGATTCATTACATCGTCCACCAGCCGACTTGTCTCCATGGGTCTATTGCTGCCTCGGGCACCTTATGGCCGTTCTGCTGTGAGTCAAAGATTTTCGAATCGGACGAAAAACTGATACTGAATTGTAACGTTCAGGGCCACCTAATGACGATGGATCACTCAAATTGCGTCCCGATTCAATACATCGTCCTCCAGCCGACATGTCTCCATGGGTCTATTGCTGCCTTGGCACCTTATGGCCGTTCTGCTGTCAGTCAAAGATTTTCGAATCGGACGAAAAACAGATAGTGAATTGTAACGTTCAGGGCCACCTAATGACGATGGATCACTCAAATTGCGTCCCGATTCAATACATTGTCCTCCAGCAGACTGTCTCCATGGGTCTATTGCAGCCTCGGGCACCTTATGGCCGTTCAGCTGTGACTCAAAGATTTTCGAATCGGACGAAAAACTGATAGTGAATTGTAACGTTCAGGGCCACCTAATGACGATGGAACACTCAAATTGCGTCCCGATTCAATACATCGTCCTTGAGCCGACTTGTCTCCATGGGTCTATTGCTGCCTCGGGCACCTAATGGCCGTTCTGCTGTGAGTCAAAGATTTTCGAATCGGACGAAAAACTGATAGTGATTTGTAACATTCAGGGCCACCTAATGACGATGGACCACACAAATTGCGTCCCGATTCAGTACATCGTCCACTAGCCGACTTGACTCCATGGGACAGTTGCTGCCTCTGGCACCTTATGGCCGTTCTGCTGTGAGTCTAGATTATAGAATGGGATGAAAAACTGATAGTGAATAGTAACGTTCAGGGCCACCTAATGACGATGGATCACTCAAATTGCGTCCCGATTCAATACATCGTCCTCCAGCAGACTTGTCTCCATGGGTCGATTGCTGCCTCGGGCACCTAATGGCCGTTCTGCTGTGAGTCAAAGATTTTCGAATCGGACGAAAAACTGATAGTGAATTGTAACATTCAGGGCCACCTAATGACGATGGACCACGCAAATTGCGTCCCGATTCAATACATCGTCCTCCAGCCGAGTTGACTCCATGGGTCTATTGCTGCCTCGGGCACCTTATGGCCGTTCTGCTATGAATCTAGATTATCGAATGGGACGAAGAACTGATAGTGAATTTTAACGTTCAGGGCCACCTAATAACGATGGATCACTGAAATTGCTTCCCGATTCAATACATCGTCCCCAACCGACTTGACTCCATGGGACTATTGCTGCCTCGGGCACCTTATGGCCGTTCTGCTGTGAGTCTAGATTATAGAATGGAATGAAAAACTGATAGTGAATTGTAACGTTCAAGTCCACCTAATGACGATGGATCACTCAAATTGCGTCCCGATTCAATACATCGTCCTCCAGCAGACTTGTCTCCATGGGTCTATTGCTGCCTCGGGCACCTTATGGCAGGCCTGCTGTGACTCAAAGATTTTCGAATCGGACGAAAAACTGATAGTGAATTGTAGCGTTCAGGGCCACCTAATGACGATGGATCACTCAAATTGCGACCCTATTCAATACATCGTCCTCCAGCCGACTTGACTCCATGGGTCTATTGCTGCCTCGGGCACCTTATGGCCGTTCTGCTGTGAGTCTAGATTATCGAATGGCACGAAAAACTGATAGTGAATTGTAACGTTCAGGGCCTCCTAATGACGATGGATCACTCAAATTGCGTCCCGATTCAATACATCGTCCTCCAGCAGACTTGTCTCCATGGGTCGATTGCTGCCTCGGGCACCTAATGGCCGTTCTGCTGTGAGTCAAAGATTTTCGAATCGGACGAAAAACTGATAGTGAATTGTAACATTCAGGGCCACCTAATGACGATGGACCACGCAAATTGCGTCCCGATTCAATACATCGTCCTCCAGCCGAGTTGACTCCATGGGTCTATTGCTGCCTCGGGCACCTTATGGCCGTTCTGCTGTGAAATTAGCTGTGAATCTTATCGAATGGGACGAAAAACTGATAGTGAATTGTAACGTTCAGGGCCACCTAATGAAGATGGATCACTGAAATTGCGTCGCGATTCAATACATCGTCCCCAGCCGACTTGACTCCATGCGACTATTGCTGCCTCGGGCACCTTATGGCCGTTCTGCTGTGAGTCTAGATTATAGAATGGGATGAAAAACTGATAGTGAATTGTAACGTTCAAGTCCACCTAATGACGATGGATCACTCAAATTGCGTCCCGATTCAATACATCGTCCTCCAGCAGACTTGTCTCCATGGGTCTATTGCTGCCTCGGGCACCTTATGGCAGGCCTGCTGTGACTCAAAGATTTTCGAATCGGACGAAAAACTGATAGTGAATTGTAACGTTCAGGGCCTCCTAATGACGATGGAACACTCAAATTGCGTCCCGATTCAATACATCGTCCTCCAGCAGACTTGTCTCCATGCGTCTATTGCTGCCTCGGGCACCTTATGGCCGTTCTGCTGTGAGTCAAAGATTTTCGAATCGGACGAAAAACTGATAGTGAATTGTAGCGTTCAGGGCTACCTAATGACGATGGATCACTCAAATTGCGTCCCGATTCAATACATCGTCCTCCAGCCGACTTGACTCCATGGGTCTATTGCTGCCTCGGGCACCTTATGGCCGTTCTGCTGTGAGTCTAGATTATCGAATGGCACGGAAAACTGATAGTGAATTGTAACGTTCAGGGCCTCGTAATGACGATGGATCACTCAAATTGCGTCCCGATTCAATACATCGTCCTCCAGCCGACTTGACTCCATGGGTCTATTGCTGCCTCGGGCACCTTATGGCCGTTCTGCTGTGAGTCTAGATTATCGATTGGGACGAAAAACTGATAGTGAATTGTAACGTTCAGGGCCTCCTAATGACGATGGATCACTCAAATTGCGTCCTGATTCAATACATCGTCCTCCAGCAGACTTGTCTCCACGGGTCGATTGCTGCCTCGGGCACCTAATGGCCGTTCTGCTGTGAGTCAAAGATTTTCGAATCGGACGAAAAACTGATAGTGAATTGTAACATTCAGGGCCAGCTAATGACGATGGACCACGCAAATTGCGTCCCGATTCAATACATCGTCCTCCAGCCGAGTTGACTCCGTGGGTCTATTGCTGCCTCGGGCACCTTATGGCCGTTCTGCTGTGAATCTAGATTATCGAATGGGACGATGAACTGGTAGTGAATTGTAACGTTCAGGGCCACCTAATGACGATGGATCACTCAAAATGCGTCCCGATTCAATACATCGTCCTCCAGCCGACTTGTCTCCATGGGTCTATTGCTGCCTCGGGCACCTTATGGCCGTTCTGCTGTGAGTCTAGATTATCGAATGGGACGTAAAACTGATAGTGAATTGTAACTTTCAGGGCCACCTAATGACGATGGATCACTCAAATTGCGTCCCGATTCAATACATCGTCCTCCAGCAGACTTGTCTCCATGGGTCGATTGCTGCCTCGGGCACCTAATGGCCGTTCTGCTGTGAGTCAAAGATTTTCGAATCGGACGAAAAACTGATAGTGAATTGTAACATTCAGGGCCACCTAATGACGATGGACCACGCAAATTGCGTCCCGATTCAATACATCGTCCACCAGCCGAGTTGACTCCATGGGTCTATTGCTGCCTCGGGCACCTTATGGCCGTTCTGCTATGAATCTAGATTATCGAATGGGACGAAAAACTGATAGTGAATTGTAACGTTCGGGGCCACCTAATAACGATGGATCACTGAAATTGCTTCCCGATTCAATACATCGTCCCCAACCGACTTGACTCCATGGGACTATTGCTGCCTCGGGCACCTTATGGCCGTTCTGCTGTGAGTCTAGATTATAGAATGGAATGAAAAACTGATAGTGAATTGTAACGTTCAAGTCCACCTAATGACGATGGATCACTCAAATTGCGTCCCGATTCAATACATCGTCCTCCAGCAGACTTGTCTCCATGGGTCTATTGCTGCCTCGGGCACCTTATGGCAGGCCTGCTGTGACTCAAAGATTTTCGAATCGGACGAAAAACTGATAGTGAATTGTAGCGTTCAGGGCCACCTAATGACGATGGACCACGCAAATTGCGTCCCGATTCAATACATCGTCCTCCAGGCGAGTTGACTCCATGGGTCTATTGCTGCCTCGGGCACCTTATGGCCGTTCTGCTGTGAATCTAGATTATCGAATGGGACGAAGAACTGGTAGTGAATTGTAACGTTCAGGGCCACCTAATGACGATGGATCACTCAAAATGCGTCCCGATTCAATACATCGTCCTCCAGCCGACTTGTCTCCATGGGTCTATTGCTGCCTCGGGCACCTTATGGCCGTTCAGCTGTGAGTCTAGATTATCGAATGGGACGTAAAACTGATAGTGAATTGTAACTTTCAGGGCCACCTAATGACGATGGATCACTCAAATTGCGTCCCGATTCAATACATCGTCCTCCAGCAGACTTGTCTCCAAGGGTCGATCGCTGCCTCGGGCACCTTATGGCCGTTCTGCTGTGAGTCAAAGATTTTCGAATCGGACGAAAAACTGATAGTGAATTGTAACGTTCAGGGCCTCATAATGACGATGGAACATTCAAATTGCGTCCCGATTCAATACATCGTCCTCCAGCAGACTTGTCTCCATGCGTCTATTGCTGCCTCGGGCACCTTATGGCCGTTCTGCTGTGAGTCAAAGATTTTCGAATCGGACGAAAAACAGATAGTGAATTGTAACGTTCAGGGCCACCTAATGACGATGGATCACTCAAATTGCGTCCCGATTCAATACATTGTCCTCCAGCAGACTTGACTCCATGGGTCTATTGCTGCCTCGGGCACCTTATGGCCGTTCTGCTGTGAGTCTAGATTATCGAATGGCACGAAAAACTGATAGTGAATTGTAACGTTCAGGGCCACCTAATGACGATGGATCACTCAAAATGCGTCCCGATTCAATACATCGTCCTCCAGCCGACTTGATTCCATGGGTCTATTGCTGCCTCGGGCACCTTATGGCCGTTCTGCTGTGAGTCTAGATTATCGAATGGCACGAAAAACTGATAGTGAATTGTAACGTTCAGGGCCACCTAATGACGATGGATCACTGAAATTGCGTCCCGATTCAATACATCGTCCCCAGCCGACTTGACTCCATGCGACTATTGCTGCCTCGGGCACCTTATGGCCGTTCTGCTGTGAGTCTAGATTATAGAATGGGATGAAAAACTGATAGTGAATTGTAACGTTCAAGTCCACCTAATGACGATGGATCACTCAAATTGCGTCCCGATTCAATACATCGTCCTCCAGCAGACTTGTCTCCATGGGTCTATTGCTGCCTCGGGCACCTTATGGCAGGCCTGCTGTGACTCAAAGATTTTCGAATCGGACGAAAAACTGATAGTGAATTGTAACGTTCAGGGCCTCCTAATGACGATGGAACACTCAAATTGCGTCCCGATTCAATACATCGTCCTCCAGCAGACTTGTCTCCATGCGTCTATTGCTGCCTCGGGCACCTTATGGCCGTTCTGCTGTGAGTCAAAGATTTTCGAATCGGACGAAAAACTGATAGTGAATTGTAGCGTTCAGGGCCACCTAATGACGATGGATCACTCAAATTGCGTCCCGATTCAATACATCGTCCTCCAGCCGACTTGACTCCATGGGTCTATTGATGCGTCGGGCACCTTATGGCCGTTCTGCTGTGAGTCTAGATTATCGAATGGGACGAAAAACTGATAGTGAATTGTAACGTTCAGGGCCCCCTAATGACGATGGATCACTCAAATTGCGTCCCGATTCAATACATCGTCCTCCAGCCGACTTGACTCCATGGGTCTATTGCTGCCTCGGGCACCTTATGGCCGTTCTGCTGTGAGTCTAGATTATCGAATGGCACGGAAAACTGATAGTGAATTGTAACGTTCAGGGCCTCGTAATGACGATGGATCACTCAAATTGCGTCCCGATTCAATACATCGTCCTCCAGCCGACTTGACTCCATGGGTCTATTGCTGCCTCGGGCACCTTATGGCCGTTCTGCTGTGAGTCTAGATTATCGATTGGGACGAAAAACTGATAGTGAATTGTAACGTTCAGGGCCTCCTAATGACGATGGATCACTCAAATTGCGTCCTGATTCAATACATCGTCCTCCAGCAGACTTGTCTCCACGGGTCGATTGCTGCCTCGGGCACCTAATGGCCGTTCTGCTGTGAGTCAAAGATTTTCGAATCGGACGAAAAACTGATAGTGAATTGTAACATTCAGGGCCAGCTAATGACGATGGACCACGCAAATTGCGTCCCGATTCAATACATCGTCCTCCAGCCGAGTTGACTCCATGGGTCTATTGCTGCCTCGGGCACCTTATGGCCGTTCTGCTGTGAATCTAGATTATCGAATGGGACGAAGAACTGGTAGTGAATTGTAACGTTCAGGGCCACCTAATGACGATGGATCACTCAAAATGCGTCCCGATTCAATACATCGTCCTCCAGCAGACTTGTCTCCATGCGTCTATTGCTGCCTCGGGCACCTTATGGCCGTTCTGCTGTGAGTCAAAGATTTTCGAATCGGACGAAAAACAGATAGTGAATTGTAACGTTCATGGCCACCTAATGACGATGGATCACTCAAATTGCGTCCCGATTCAATACATTGTCCTCCAGCAGACTGTCTCCATGGGTCTATTGCAGCCTCGGGCACCTTATGGCCGTTCAGCTGTGACTCAAAGATTTTCGAATCGGACGAAAAACTGATAGTGAATTGTAACGTTCAGGGCCATCTAATGACGATGGAACACTCAAATTGCGTCCCGATTCAATACATCGTCCTGCAGCCGACTTGTCTCCATGGGTCTATTGCTGCCTCGGGCACCTAATGGCCGTTCTGCTGTGAGTCAAAGATTTTCGAATCGGACGAAAAACTGATAGTGAATTGTAACTTTCAGGGCCACCTAATGACGATGGATCACTCAAATTGCGTCCCGATTAAATACATCGTCCTCCAGCCGAGTTGTCTCCATGGGTCTATTGCTGCCTCGGGCACCTTATGGCCGTTCTGCTGTGAGTCAAAGATTTTCGAATCGGACGAAAAACTGATAGTGAATTGTAACATTCAGGGCCACCTAATGACGATGGACCACACAAATTGCGTCCCGATTCAGTACATCGTTCTCCAGCCGACCTGACTCCATGGGTCTATTGCTGCCTCGGGCACCTTATGGCCGTTCTGCTGTGAGTCTAGAGTATGAATGGGACGAAAAACTGATAGTGAATTGTAACGTTCAGGGCCACCTAATGACGATAGATCACTCAAATTGCGTCCCGATTCAATACATCGTCCTCCAGCAGACTTGTCTCCATGGGTCTATTGCTGCCTCGGGCACCTTATGGCCGTTCTGCTGTGAGTCAAAGATTTTCGAATCGGACGAAAAACTGATAGTGAATTGTAACATTCAGGGCCACCTAATGACGATGGATCACTCAAATTGCGTCCCGATTCATTACATCGTTTGCCGGCCGACTTGTCTCCATGGGTCTATTGCTTCCTCGGGCACCTTATGGCCGTTCTGCTGTGAGTCAAAGATTTTCGAATCGGACGAAAAACAGATAGTGAATTGTAACGTTCAGGGCCACCTAATGACGATGGATCACTCAAATTGCGTCCCGATTCAATACATTGTCCTCCAGCAGACTTGACTCCATGGGTCTATTGCTGCCTCGGGCACCTTATGGCCGTTCTGCTGTGAGTCTAGATTATCGAATGGCACGAAAAACTGATAGTGAATTGTAACGTTCAGGGCCACCTAATGACGATGGATCACTCAAAATGCGTCCCGATTCAATACATCGTCCTCTAGCCGACTTGACTCCATGGGTCTATTGCTGCCTCGGGCACCTTATGGCCGTTCTGCTGTGAGTCTAGATTATCGAATGGCACGAAAAACTGATAGTGAATTGTAACGTTCAGGGCCTCCTAATGACGATGGATCACTCAAATTGCGTCCCGATTCAATACATCGTCCTCCAGCAGACTTGTCTCCATGGGTCGATTGCTGCCTCGGGCACCTAATGGCCGTTCTGCTGTGAGTCAAAGATTTTCGAATCGGACGAAAAACTGATAGTGAATTGTAACATTCAGGGCCACCTAATGACGATGGACCAAGCAAATTGCGTCCCGATTCAATACATCGTCCTCCAGCCGAGTTGACTCCATGGGTCTATTGCTGCCTCGGGCACCTTATGGCCGTTCTGCTGTGAAATTAGCTGTGAATCTTATCGAATGGGACGAAAAACTGATAGTGAATTGTAACGTTCAGGGCCACCTAATGACGATGGATCACCGAAATTGCGTCCCGATTCAATACATCGTCCCCAGCCGACTTGACTCCATGCGACTATTGCTGCCTCGGGCACCTTATGGCCGTTCTGCTGTGAGTCTAGATTATAGAATGGGATGAAAAACTGATAGTGAATTGTAACGTTGAAGTCCACCTAATGACGATGGATCACTCAAATTGCGTCCCGATTCAATACATCGTCCTCCAGCAGACTTGTCTCCATGGGTCTATTGCTGCCTCGGGCACCTTATGGCAGGCCTGCTGTGACTCAAAGATTTTCGAATCGGACGAAAAACTGATAGTGAATTGTAACGTTCAGGGCCTCCTAATGACGATGGAAAACTCAAATTGCGTCCCGATTCAATACATCGTCCTCCAGCAGACTTGTCTCCATGCGTCTATTGCTGCCTCGGGCACCTTATGGCCGTTCTGCTGTGAGTCAAAGATTTTCGAATCGGACGAAAAACTGATAGTGAATTGTAGCGTTCAGGGCCACCTAATGACGATGGATCACTCAAATTGCGTCCCGATTCAATACATCGTCCTCCAGCCGACTTGACTCCATGGGTCTATTGATGCCTCGGGCACCTTATGGCCGTACTGCTGTGAGTCTAGATTATCGAATGGGACGAAAAACTGATAGTGAATTGTAACGTTCAGGGCCCCCTAATGACGATGGTTTACTCAAATTGCGTCCCGATTCAATACATCGTCCTCCAGCCGACTTGACTCCATGGGTCTATTGCTGCCTCGGGCACCTTATGGCCGTTCTGCTGTGAGTCTAGATTATCGAATGGCACGGAAAACTGATAGTGAATTGTAACGTTCTGGGCCTCGTAATGACGATGGATCACTCAAATTGCGTCCCGATTCAATACATCGTCCTCCAGCCGACTTGACTCCATGGGTCTATTGCTGCCTCGGGCACCTTATGGCCGTTCTGCTGTGAGTCTAGATTATTGATTGGGACGAAAAACTGATAGTGAATTGTAACGTTCAGGGCCTCCTAATGACGATGGATCACTCAAATTGCGTCCTGTTTCAATACATCGTCCTCCAGCAGACTTGTCTCCACGGGTCGATTGCTGCCTCGGGCACCTAATGGCCGTTCTGCTGTGAGTCAAAGATTTTCGAATCGGACGAAAAACTGATAGTGAATTGTAACATTCAGGGCCAGCTAATGACGATGGACCACGCAAATTGCGTCCCGATTCAATACATCGTCCTCCAGCCGAGTTGACTCCATGGGTCTATTGCTGCCTCGGGCACCTTATGGCCGTTCTGCTGTGAATCTAGATTATCGAATGGGACGAAGAACTGGTAGTGAATTGTAACGTTCAGGGCCACCTAATGACGATGGATCACTCAAAATGCGTCCCGATTCAATACATCGTCCTCCAGCCGACTTGTCTCCATGGGTCTATTGCTGCCTCGGGCACCTTATGGCCGTTCTGCTGTGAGTCTAGATTATCGAATGGGACGTAAAACTGATAGTGAATTGTAACTTTCAGGGCCACCTAATGACGATGGATCACTCAAATTGCGTCCCGATTCAATACATCGTCCTCCAGCAGACTTGTCTCCAAGGGTCGATCGCTGCCTCGGGCACCTTATGGCCGTTCTGCTGTGAGTCAAAGATTGTCGAATCGGACGAAAAACTGATAGTGAATTGTAACGATCAGGGCCTCATAATGACGATGGAACATTCAAATTGCGTCCCGATTCAATACATCGTCCTCCAGCAGACTTGTCTCCATGCGTCTATTGCTGCCTCGGGCACCTTATGGCCGTTCTGCTGTGAGTCAAAGATTTTCGAATCGGACGAAAAACAGATAGTGAATTGTAACGTTCATGGCCACCTAATGACGATGGATCACTCAAATTGCGTCCCGATTCAATACATTGTCCTCCAGCAGACTGTCTCCATGGGTCTATTGCAGCCTCGGGCACCTTATGGCCGTTCAGCTGTGACTCAAAGATTTTCGAATCGGACGAAAAACTGATAGTGAATTGTAACGTTCAGGGCCACCTAATGACGATGGAACACTCAAATTGCGTCCCGATTCAATACATCGTCCTTCAGCCGACTTGTCTCCATGGGTCTATTGCTGCCTCGGGCACCTAATGGCCGTTCTGCTGTGAGTCAAAGATTTTCGAATCGGACGAAAAACTGATAGTGAATTGTAACTTTCAGGGCCACCTAATGACGATGGATCACTCAAATTGCGTCCCGATTAAATACATCGTCCTCCAGCCGACTTGTCTCCATGGGTCTATTGCTGCCTCGGGCACCTTATGGCCGTTCTGCTGTGAGTCAAAGATTTTCGAATCGGACGAAAAACTGATAGTGAATTGTAACATTCAGGGCCACCTAATGACGATGGACCACACAAATTGCGTCCCGATTCAGTACATCGTTCTCCAGCCGACCTGACTCCATGGGTCTATTGCTGCCTCGGGCACCTTATGGCCGTTCTGCTGTGAGTCTAGAGTATGAATGGGACGAAAAACTGATAGTGAATTGTAACGTTCAGGGCCACCTAATGACGATAGATCACTCAAATTGCGTCCCGATTCAATACATCGTCCTCCAGCAGATTTGTCTCCATGGGTCTATTGCTGCCTCGGGCACCTTATGGCCGTTCTGCTGTGAGTCAAAGATTTTCGAATCGGACGAAAAACTGATAGTGAATTGTAACATTCAGGGCCACCTAATGACGATGGATCACTCAAATTGCGTCCCGATTCATTACATCGTTTACCGGCCGACTTGTGTCCATGGGTCTATTGCTTCCTCGGGCACCTTATGGCCGTTCTGCTGTGAGTCAAAGATTTTCGAATCGGACGAAAAACTGATAGTGAATTGTAACGTTCAGGGCCTCCTAATGACGATGGAACATTCAAATTGCGTCCCGATTCAATACATCGTCCTCCAGCAGACTTGTCTCCATGCGTCTATTGCTGCCTCGGGCACCTTATGGCCGTTCTGCTGTGAGTCAAAGATTTTCGAATCGGACGAAAAACTGATAGTGAATTGTAACGTTCAGGGCCACCTAATGACGATGGATCACTCAAATTGCGTCCCGATTCAATACATCGTCCTCCAGCCGACATGTCTCCATGGGTTTATTGCTGCCTTGGCACCTTATGGCCGTTCTGCTGTGAGTCAAAGATTTTCGAATCGGACGAAAAACAGATAGTGAATTGTAATGTTCAGGGCCACCTAATGACGATGGATCACTCAAATTGCGTCCCGATTCAATACACTGTCCTCCAGCAGACTGTCTCCATGGGTCTATTGCAGCCTCGGGCACCTTATGGCCGTTCAGCTGTGACTCAAAGATTTTCGAATCGGACGAAAAACTGATAGTGAATTGTAACGTTCAGGGCCTCCTAATGACGATGGAACACTCAAATTGCGTCCCGATTCAATACATCGTCCTCCAGCCGACTTGTCTCCATGGGTCGATTGCTGCCTCGGGCACCTAATGGCCGTTCTGCTGTGAGTCAAAGATTTTCGAATCGGACGAAAAACTGATAGTGAATTGTAACTTTCAGGGCCACCTAATGACGATGGATCACTCAAATTGCGTCCCGATTAAATACATCGTCCTCCAGCCGAGTTGTCTCCATGGGTCTACTGCTGCCTCGGGCACCTTATGGCCGTTCTGCTGTGAGTCAAAGATTTTCGAATCGGAAGAAAAACTGATAGTGAATTGTAACGTTCAGGGCCACCTAATGACGATGGATCACTCAAATTGCGTCCCGATTCAATACATCGTCCTCCAGCCGACTTGTCTGCATGGGTCAATTGCTGCCTCGGGCACCTTATGGCCGTTCTGCTGTGAGTCTAGATTATCGAATGGGACAAAAAACTGATAGTGAATTGTAACGTTCAGGCCTCCTAATGACGATGGATCACTCAAATTGCGTCCCGATTCAATACATCGTCCTCCAGCAGACTTGTCTCCATGGGTCTATTGCTGCCTCGGGCACCTTATGGCCGTTCTGCTGTGAGTCTAGATTATCGAATGGGACGAAAAACTGATAGTGAATTGTAACGTTCAGGGCCTCCTAATGACGATGGATCACTCAAATTGCGTCCCGATTCAATACATCATCCTCCAGCAGACTTGTCTCCATGGGTCGATTGCTGCCTCGGGCACCTAATGGCCGTTCTGCTGTGAGTCAAAGATTTTCGAATCGGACGAAAAACTGATAGTGAATTGTAACATTCAGGGCCACCTAATGACGATGGACCACGCAAATTGCGTCCCGATTCAATACATCGTCCTCCAGCCGAGTTGACTCCATGGGTCTATTGCTGCCTCGGGCACCTTATGGCCGTTCTGCTATGAATCTAGATTATCGAATGGGACGAAAAACTGATAGTGAATTGTAACGTTCAGGGCCACCTAATAACGATGGATCACTGAAATTGCTTCCCGATTCAATACATCGTCCCCAACCGACTTGACTCCATGGGACTATTGCTGCCTCGGGCACCTTATGGCCGTTCTGCTGTGAGTCTAGATTATAGAATGGAATGAAAAACTGATAGTGAATTGTAACGTTCAAGTCCACCTAATGACGATGGATCACTCAAATTGCGTCCCGATTCAATACATCGTCCACCAGCAGACTTGTCTCCATGGGTCTATTGCTGCCTCGGGCACCTTATGGCAGGCCTGCTGTGACTCAAAGATTTTCGAATCGGACGAAAAACTGATAGTGAATTGTAGCGTTCAGGGCCACCTAATGACGATGGACCACGCAAATTGCGTCCCGATTCAATACATCGTCCTCCAGCCGAGTTGACTCCATGGGTCTATTGCTGCCTCGGGCACCTTATGGCCGTTCTGCTGTGAATCTAGATTATCGAATGGGACGAAGAACTGGTAGTGAATTGTAACGTTCAGGGCCACCTAATGACGATGGATCACTCAAAATGCGTCCCGATTCAATACATCGTCCTCCAGCCGACTTGTCTCCATGGGTCTATTGCTGCCTCGGGCACCTTATGGCCGTTCAGCTGTGAGTCTAGATTATCGAATGGGACGTAAAACTGATAGTGAATTGTAACTTTCAGGGCCACCTAATGACGATGGATCACTCAAATTGCGTCCCGATTCAATACATCGTCCTCCAGCAGACTTGTCTCCAAGGGTCGATCGCTGCCTCGGTCACCTTATGGCCGTTCTGCTGTGAGTCAAAGATTTTCGAATCGGACGAAAAACTGATAGTGAATTGTAACGTTCAGGGCCTCATAATGACGATGGAACATTCAAATTGCGTCCCGATTCAATACATCGTCCTCCAGCAGACTTGTCTCCATGCGTCTATTGCTGCCTCGGGCACCTTATGGCCGTTCTGCTGTGAGTCAAAGATTTTCGAATCGGACGAAAAACAGATAGTGAATTGTAACGTTCAGGGCCACCTAATGACGATGGATCACTCAAATTGCGTCCCGATTCAATACATTGTCCTCCAGCAGACTTGACTCCATGGGTCTATTGCTGCCTCGGGCACCTTATGGCCGTTCTGCTGTGAGTCTAGATTATCGAATGGCACGAAAAACTGATAGTGAATTGTAACGTTCAGGGCCACCTAATGACGATGGATCACTCAAAATGCGTCCCGATTCAATACATCGTCCTCCAGCCGACTTGACTCCATGGGTCTATTGCTGCCTCGGGCACCTTATGGCCGTTCTGCTGTGAGTCTAGATTATCGAATGGCACGAAAAACTGATAGTGAATTGTAACGTTCAGGGCCTCCTAATGACGATGGATCACTCAAATTGCGTCCCGATTCAATACATCGTCCTCCAGCAGACTTGTCTCCATGGGTCGATTGCTGCCTCGGGCACCTAATGGCCGTTCTGCTGTGAGTCAAAGATTTTCGAATCGGACGAAAAACTGATAGTGAATTGTAACATTCTGGGCCACCTAATGACGATGGACCACGCAAATTGCGTCCCGATTCAATACATCGTCCTCCAGCCGAGTTGACTCCATGGGTCTATTGCTGCCTCGGGCACCTTATGGCCGTTCTGCTGTGAAATTAGCTGTGAATCTTATCGAATGGGACGAAAAACTGATAGTGAATTGTAACGTTCAGGGCCACCTAATGACGATGGATCACTGAAATTGCGTAACGATTCAATACATCGTCCCCAGCCGACTTGACTCCATGCGACTATTGCTGCCTCGGGCACCTTATGGCCGTTCTGCTGTGAGTCTAGATTATAGAATGGGATGAAAAACTGATAGTGAATTGTAACGTTCAAGTCCACCTAATGACGATGGATCACTCAAATTGCGTCCCGATTCAATACATCGTCCTCCAGCAGACTTGTCTCCATGGGTCTATTGCTGCCTCGGGCACCTTATGGCAGGCCTGCTGTGACTCAAAGATTTTCGAATCGGACGAAAAACTGATAGTGAATTGTAACGTTCAGGGCCTCCTAATGACGATGGAACACTCAAATTGCGTCCCGATTCAATACATCGTCCTCCAGCAGACTTGTCTCGATGCGTCTATTGCTGCCTCGGGCACCTTATGGCCGTTCTGCTGTGAGTCTAGATTATCGAATGGGACGAAAAACTGATAGTGAATTGTAACGTTCAGGGCCCCCTAATGACGATGGATCACTCAAATTGCGTCCCGATTCAATACATCGTCCTCCAGCCGACTTGACTCCATGGGTCTATTGCTGCCTCGGGCACCTTATGGCCGTTCTGCTGTGAGTCTAGATTATCGAATGGCACGGAAAACTGATAGTGAATTGTAACGTTCAGGGCCTCGTAATGACGATGGATCACTCAAATTGCGTCCCGATTCAATACATCGTCCTCCAGCCGACTTGACTCCATGGGTCTATTGCTGCCTCGGGCACCTTATGGCCGTTCTGCTGTGAGTCTAGATTATCGATTGGGACGAAAAACTGATAGTGAATTGTAACGTTCAGGGCCTCCTAATGACGATGGATCACTCAAATTGCGTCCTGATTCAATACATCGTCCTCCAGCAGACTTGTCTCCACGGGTCGATTGCTGCCTCGGGCACCTAATGGCCGTTCTGCTGTGAGTCAAAGATTTTCGATCGGACGAAAAACTGATAGTGAATTGTAACATTCAGGGCCAGCTAATGACGATGGACCACGCAAATTGCGTCCCGATTCAATACATCGTCCTCCAGCCGAGTTGACTCCATGGGTCTATTGCTGCCTCGGGCACCTTATGGCCGTTCTGCTGTGAATCTAGATTATCGAATGGGACGAAGAACTGGTAGTGAATTGTAACGTTCAGGGCCACCTAATGACGATGGATCACTCAAAATGCGTCCCGATTCAATACATCGTCCTCCAGCCGACTTGTCTCCATGGGTCTATTGCTGCCTCGGGCACCTTATGGCCGTTCTGCTGTGAGTCTAGATTATCGAATGGGACGTAAAACTGATAGTGAATTGTAACTTTCAGGGCCACCTAATGACGATGGATCACTCAAATTGCGTCCCGATTCAATACATCGTCCTCCAGCAGACTTGTCTCCAAGGGTCGATCGCTGCCTCGGGCACCTTATGGCCGTTCTGCTGTGAGTCAAAGATTTTCGAATCGGACGAAAAACTGATAGTGAATTGTAACGTTCAGGGCCTCATAATGACGATGGAACATTCAAATTGCGTCCCGATTCAATACATCGTCCTCCAGCAGACTTGTCTCCATGCGTCTATTGCTGCCTCGCGCACCTTATGGCCGTTCTGCTGTGAGTCAAAGATTTTCGAATCGGACGAAAAACAGATAGTGAATTGTAACGTTCATGGCCACCTAATGACGATGGATCACTCAAATTGCGTCCCGATTCAATACATTGTCCTCCAGCAGACTGTCTCCACGGGTCTATTGCAGCCTCGGGCACCTTATGGCCGTTCAGCTGTGACTCAAAGATTTTCGAATCGGACGAAAAACTGATAGTGAATTGTAACGTTCAGGGCCACCTAATGACGATGGAACACTCAAATTGCGTCCCGATTCAATACATCGTCCTTCAGCCGACTTGTCTCCATGGGTCTATTGCTGCCTCGGGCACCTAATGGCCGTTCTGCTGTGAGTCAAAGATTTTCGAATCGGACGAAAAACTGATAGTGAATTGTAACTTTCAGGGCCACCTAATGACGATGGATCACTCAAATTGCGTCCCGATTAAATACATCGTCCTCCAGCCGACTTGTCTCCATGGGTCTATTGCTGCCTCGGGCACCTTATGGCCGTTCTGCTGTGAGTCAAAGATTTTCGAATCGGACGAAAAACTGATAGTGAATTGTAACTTTCAGGGCCACCTAATGACGATGGACCACACAAATTGCGTCCCGATTCAGTACATCGTTCTCCAGCCGACCTGACTCCATGGGTCTATTGCTGCCTCGGGCACCTTATGGCCGTTCTGCTGTGAGTCTAGAGTATGAATGGGACGAAAAACTGATAGTGAATTGTAACGTTCAGGGCCACCTAATGACGATAGATCACTCAAATTGCGTCCCGATTCAATACATCGTCCTCCAGCAGACTTGTCTCCATGGGTCTATTGCTGCCTCGGGCACCTTATGGCCGTTCTGCTGTGAGTCAAAGATTTTCGAATCGGACGAAAAACTGATAGTGAATTGTAACATTCAGGGCCACCTAATGACGATGGATCACTCAAATTGCGTCCCGATTCATTACATCGTTTACCGGCCGACTTGTCTCCATGGGTCTATTGCTTCCTCGGGCACCTTATGGCCGTTCTGCTGTGAGTCAAAGATTTTCGAATCGGACGAAAAACTGATAGTGAATTGTAACGTTCAGGGCCTCCTAATGACGATGGAACATTCAAATTGCGTCCCGATTCAATACATCGTCCTCCAGCAGACTTGTCTCCATGCGTCTATTGCTGCCTCGGGCACCTTATGGCCGTTCTGCTGTGAGTCAAAGATTTTCGAATCGGACGAAAAACTGATAGTGAATTGTAACGTTCAGGGCCACCTAATGACGATGGATCACTCAAATTGCGTCCCGATTCAATACATCGTCCTCCAGCCGACATGTCTCCATGGGTTTATTGCTGCCTTGGCACCTTATGGCCGTTCTGCTGTGAGTCAAAGATTTTCGAATCGGACGAAAAACAGATAGTGAATTGTAATGTTCAGGGCCACCTAATGACGATGGATCACTCAAATTGCGTCCCGATTCAATACACTGTCCTCCAGCAGACTGTCTCCATGGGTCTATTGCAGCCTCGGGCACCTTATGGCCGTTCAGCTGTGACTCAAAGATTTTCGAATCGGACGAAAAACTGATAGTGAATTGTAACGTTCAGGGCCTCCTAATGACGATGGAACACTCAAATTGCGTCCCGATTCAATACATCGTCCTCCAGCCGACTTGTCTCCATGGGTCGATTGCTGCCTCGGGCACCTAATGGCCGTTCTGCTGTGAGTCAAAGATTTTCGAATCGGACGAAAAACTGATAGTGAATTGTAACTTTCAGGGCCACCTAATGACGAAGGATCACTCAAATTGCGTCCCGATTAAATACATCGTCCTCCAGCCGAGTTGTCTCCATGGGTCTATTGCTGCCTCGGGCACCTTATGGCCGTTCTGCTGTGAGTCAAAGATTTTCGAATCGGAAGAAAAACTGATAGTGAATTGTAACGTTCAGGGCCACCTAATGACGATGGATCACTCAAATTGCGTCCCGATTCAATACATCGTCCTCCAGCCGACTTGTCTGCATGGGTCAATTGCTGCCTCGGGCACCTTATGGCCGTTCTGCTGTGAGTCTAGATTATCGAATGGGACAAAAAACTGATAGTGAATTGTAACGTTCAGGGCCTCCTAATGACGATGGATCACTCAAATTGCGTCCCGATTCAATACATCGTCCTCCAGCAGACTTGTCTCCATGGGTCTATTGCTGCCTCGGGCACCTTATGGCCGTTCTGCTGTGAGTCTAGATTATCGAATGGGACGAAAAACTGATAGTGAATTGTAACGTTCAGGGCCACCTAATGACGATGGATCACTCAAATTGCGTCCCGATTCAATACATCGTCCTCCAGCCGACTTGACTCCATGGGTCTATTGCTGCCTCGGGCACCTTATGGCCGTTCTGCTGTGAGTCTAGATTATCGAATGGGACGAAAAACTGATAGTGAATTGTAACGTTCAGGGCCTCCTAATGACGATGGATCACTCAAATTGCGTCCCGATTCAATACATCATCCTCCAGCAGACTTGTCTCCATGGGTCTATTGCTGCCTCGGGCACCTTATGGCCGTTCTGCTGTGAGTCTAGATTATCGAATGCGACGAAAAACTGATAGTGAATTGTAACGTTCAGGGCACCTAACGACGATGGATCACTCAAATTGCGTCCCGATTCAATACATCGTCCTCCAGCCGACTTGACTCCATGGGTCTATTGCTGCCTCGGGCACCTTATGGCCGTTCTGCTGTGAGTCTAGATTATCGAATGGGACGAAAAACTGATAGTGAATTGTAACGATCAGGGCCACCTAATGACGATGGATCACTCAAATTGCGTCCCGATTCAATACATCGTCCTCCAGCCGACTTGACTCCATGGGTCTATTGCTGCCTCGGGCACCTTATGGCCGTTCTGCTGTGAGTCTAGATTATCGAATGGGACGAAAAACTGATAGTGAATTGTAACGTTCAGGGCCACCTAATGACGATGGATCACTCAAATTGCGTCCCGATTCAATACATCGTCCTCCAGCAGACTTGTCTCCATGGGTCCATTGCTGCCTCGGGCACCTAATGGCCGTTCTGCTGTGAGTCAAAGATTTTCGAATCGGACGAAAAACTGATAGTGAATTGTAACGTTCATTGCCACCTAATGACGATGGACCACGCAAATTGCGTCCCGATTCAATACATCGTCCTCCAGCCGAGTTGACTCCATGGGTCTATTGCTGCCTCGGGCACCTTATGGCCGTTCTGCTGTGAATCTAGATTATCGAATGGGACGAAAAACTGATAGTGAATTGTAACGTTCAGGGCCTCCTAATGACGATGGATCACTCAAATTGCGTCCCGATTCAATACATCGTCCTCCAGCCGAGTTGACTCCATGGGTCTATTGCTGCCTCGGGCACCTTATGGCCGTTCTGCTGTGAGTCAAAGATTTTCGAATCGGACGAAAAACTGATAGTGAATTGTAACGTTCAGGGCCACCTAATGACGAAGGATCACTCAAATTGCGTCTCGATTCAATACATCGTCCTCCAGCCGACTTGACTCCATGGGTCTATTGCTGCCTCGGGCACCTTATGGCCGTTCTGCTGTGAGTCTAGATTATCGAATGGGACAAAAAACTGATAGTGAATTGTAACGTTCAGGGCCACCTAATGACGATGGATCTCTCAAATTGCGTCCCGATTCAATACATCGTCCTCCAGCCGACTTGACTCGATGGATCTATTGCTGCCTCGGGGACCTTATGGCCGTTCTGCTGTGAGTCTAGATTATCGAATGGGTCGAAAAACTGATAGTGAATTGTAACGTTCAGGGCCTCCTAATGACGATGGATCACTCAAATTGCGTCCCAATTCAATACATCGTCCTCCAGCAGACTTGTCTCCATGGGTCGATTGCTGCCTCGGGCACCTAATGGCCGTTCTGCTGTGAGTCAAAGATTTTCGAATCGGACGAAAAACTGATAGTGAATTGTAACATTCAGGGCCACCTAATGACGAAGGACCACGCAAATTGCGTCCCGATTCAATACATCGTCCTCCAGCCGAGTTGACTCCATGGGTCTATTGCTGCCTCGGGCACCTTATCGCCATTCTGCTGTGTATCTAGATTTTCGAATGGGACGAAAAACTGATAGTGAATTGTAACGTTCAGGGCCACCTAATGACGATGGATCACTCAACTTGCGTCCCGATTCAATACATCGTCCCCAGCCGACTTGACTCCATGGGACTATTGCTACCTCGGGCACCTTATGGCCGTTCTGCTGTGAGTCTAGATTATAGAATGGGATGAAAAACTGATAGTGAATTGTAACGTTCAGGGCCACCTAATGCCGATGGATCACTCAAATTGCGTCCCGATTCAATACATCGTCCTCCAGCAGACTTGTCTCCATGGGTCTATTGCTGCCTCGGGCACCTTATGGCAGGCCTGCTGTGACTCAAAGATTTTCGAATCGGACGAAAAACTGATAGTGAATTGTAACGTTCAGGGCCTCCTAATGACGATGGAACACTCAAATTGCGTCCCGATTCAATACATCGTCCTTCAGCAGACTTGTCTCCATGCGCCTATTGCTGCCTCGGGCACCTTATGGCCGTTCTGCTGTGAGTCTAGATTATAGAATGGGATGAAAAACTGATAGTGAATTGTAACGTTCAGGGCCTCCTAATGACGATGGATCTCTCAAATTGCGTCCCGATTCAATACATCGTCCTCCAGCAGACTTGTCTCCATGGGTCTATTGCTGCCTCGGGCACCTTATGGCCGTTCTGCTGTGAGTCTAGATTATCGAATGGGACGAAAAACTGATAGTGAATTGTAACGTTCAGGGCCACCTAATGACGATGGATCACTCAAATTGCGTCCCGATTCAATACATCGTCCTCCAGCAGACTTGTCTCCAAGGGTCGATTGCTGCCTCGGGCACCTTATGGCCGTTCTGCTGTGAGTCAAAGATTTTCGATTCGGACGAAAAACTGATAGTGAATTGTAACATTCAGGGCCACCTAATGACGATGGACCACGCAAATTGCGTCCCGATTCAATACATCGTCCTCCAGCCGAGTTGACTCCATGTGTCTATTGCAGCCTCGGGCACCTTATGGCCGTTCTGCTGTGAATCTAGATTATCGAATGGGACGAAAAACTGATAGTGAATTGTAACGTTCAGGGCCACCTAATGACGATGGATCACTCAAATTGCGTCCCGATTCAATACATCGTCCTCCAGCCGACTTGACTCCATGGGTCTATTGCTGCCTCGGGCACCTTATGGCCGTTCTGCTGTGAGTCTAGATTATCGAATGGGACAAAAAACTGATAGTGAATTGTAACGTTCAGGGCCACCTACTGACGATGGATCTCTCAAATTGCGTCCCGATTCAATACATCGTCCTCCAGCCGACTTGACTCCATGGATCTATTGCTGCCTCGGGGACCTTATGGCCGTTCTGCTGTGAGTCTAGATTATCGAATGGGTCGAAAAACTGATAGTGAATTGTAACGTTCAGGGCCTCCTAATGACGATGGATCACTCAAATTACGTCCCGATTCAATACATCGTCCTCCAGCAGACTTGTCTCCATGGGTCGATTGCTGCCTCGGGCACCTAATGGCCGTTCTGCTGTGAGTCAAAGATTTTCGAATCGGACGAAAAACTGATAGTGAATTGTAACTTTCAGGGCCACCTAATGACGATGGACCACGCAAATTGCGTCCCGATTCAATACATCGTCCTCCAGCCGAGTTGACTACATGGGTCTATTGCTGCCTCGGGCACCTTATGGCCGTTCTGCTGTGAATCTAGCTGTGAATCTTATCGAATGGGACGAAAAACACATAGTGAATTGTAACGTTCAGGGCCACCTAATGACGATGGATCACTGAAATTGCGTCCCGATTCAATACATCGTCCCCAGCCGACTTGACTCCATGCGACTATTGCTGCCTCGGGCACCTTATGGCCGTTCTGCTGTGAGTCTAGATTATAGAATGGGATGAAAAACTGATAGTGAATTGTAACGTTCAAGTCCACCTAATGACGATGGATCACTCAAATTGCATCCCGATTCAATACATCGTCCTCCAGCAGACTTGTCTCCATGGGTCTATTGCTGCCTCGGGCACCTTATGGCAGGCCTGCTGTGACTCAAAGATTTTCGAATCGGACGAAAAACTGATAGTGAATTGTAACGTTCATGGCCTCCTAATGACGATGGAACACTCAAATTGCGTCCCGATTCAATACATCGTACTCCAGCAGACTTGTCTCCATGCATCACTCAAATTGCGTCCCGATTAAATACATCGTCGCCAGCCGACTTGTCTCCATGGGTCTATTACTGCCTCGGGCACCTTATGGCCGTTCTGCTGTGAGTCTAGATTAAAGAATGGGATGAAAAACTGATAGTGAATTGTAACGTTCAGGGCCTCCTAATGACGATGGATCTCTCAAATTGCGTCCCGATTCAATACATCGTCCTCCAGCAGACTTGTCTCCATGGGTCTATTGCTGCCTCGGGCACCTTATGGCCGTTCTGCTGTGAGTCTAGATTATCGAATGGGACGAAAAAATTAATAGTGAATTGTAACGTTCAGGGCCTCCTAATGACGATGGATCACTCAAATTGCGTCCCGATTCAATACATCGTCCCCAGCCGACTTGACTCCATGCGACTATTGCTGCCTCGGGCACCTTATGGCCGTTCTGCTGTGAGTCTAGATTATAGAATGGGATGAAAAACTGATAGTGAATTGTAACGTTCAAGTCCACCTAATGACGATGGATCACTCAAATTGCGTCCCGATTCAATACATCGTCCTCCAGCAGACTTGTCTCCATGGGTCTATTGCTGCCTCGGGCACCTTATGGCCGTTCTGCTGTGAGTCAAAGATTTTTCGAATCGGACGAAAAACTGATAGTGAATTGTAGCGTTCAGGGCCACCTAATGACGATGGATCACTCAAATTGCGTCCCGATTCAATACATCGTCCTCCAGCCGACTTGACTCCATGGGTCTATTGCTGCCTCGGGCACCTTATGGCCGTTCTGCTGTGAGTCTAGATTATCGAATGGGACGAAAAACTGATAGTGAATTGTAACGTTCAGGGCCTCCTAATGAGGATGGATCACTCAAATTGCGTCCTGATTCAATACATCGTCCTCCAGCAGACTTGTCTCCACGGGTCGATTGCTGCCTCGGGCACCTAATGGCCGTTCTGCTGTGAGTCAAAGATTTTCGAATCGGACGAAAAACTGATAGTGAATTGTAACATTCAGGGCCACCTAATGACGATGGACCACGCAAATTGCGTCCCGATTCAATACATCGTCCTCCAGCCGAGTTGACTCCATGGGTCTATTGCTGCCTCGGGCACCTTATGGCCGTTCTGCTGTGAATCTAGATTATCGAATGGGACGAAGAACTGGTAGTGAATTGTAACGTTCAGGGCCACCTAATGACGATGGATCACTCAAATTGCGTCCCGATTCAATACATCGTCCTCCAGCCGACTTGTCTCCATGGGTCTATTGCTGCCTCGGGCACCTTATGGCCGTTCTGCTGTGAGTCTAGATTATCGAATGGGACGTAAAACTGATAGTGAATTGTAACTTTCAGGGCCTCATAATGACGATGGAACATTCAAATTGCGTCCCGATTCAATACATCGTCCTCCAGCAGACTTGTCTCTATGCGTCTATTGCTGCCTCGGGCACCTTATGGCCGTTCTGCTGTGAGTCAAAGATTTTCGAATCGGACGAAAAACAGATAGTGAATTGTAACGTTCAGGGCCACCTAATGACGATGGATCACTCAAATTGCGTCCCGATTCAACACATTGTCCTCCAGCAGACTGTCTCGATGGGTCTATTGCAGCCTCGGGCACCTTATGGCCGTTCAGCTGTGACTCAAAGATTTTCGAATCGGACGAAAAACTGATAGTGAATTGTAACGTTCAGGGCCTCCTAATGACGATGGAACACTCAAATTGCGTCCCGATTCAATACATCGTCCTCCAGCCGACTTGACTCCATGGATGTATTGCTGCCTCGGGGACCTTATGGCCGTTCTGCTGTGAGTCTAGATTATCGAATGGGTCGAAAAACTGATAGTGAATTGTAACGTTCAGGGCCTCCTAATGACGATGGATCACTCAAATTGCGTCCCGATTCAATACATCGTCCTCCAGCAGACTTGTCTCCATGGGTCGATTGCTGCCTCGGGCACCTAATGGCCGTTCTGCTGTGAGTCAAAGATTTTCGAATCGGACGAAAAACTGATAGTGAATTGTAATATTCAGGGCCACCTAATGACGATGGACCACGCAAATTGCGTCCCGATTCAATACATCGTCCTCCAGCCGAGTTGACTCCATGGGTCTATTGCTGCCTCGGGCACCTTATGGCCGTTCTGCTGTGAATCTAGCTGTGAATCTTATCGAATGGGACGAAAAACTGATAGTGAATTGTAACGTTCAGGGCCACCTAATGACGATGGATCACTGAAATTGCGTCCCGATTCAATACATCGTCCCCAGCCGACTTGACTCCATGCGACTATAACTGCCTCGGGCACCTTATGGCCGTTCTGCTGTGAGTCTAGATTATAGAATGGGATGAAAAACTGATAGTGAATTGTAACGTTCAGGGCCTCCTAATGACGATGGATCTCTCAAATTGCGTCCCGATTCAATACATCGTCCTCCAGCAGACTTGTCTCCATGGGTCTATTGCTGCCTCGGGCACCTTATGGCCGTTCTGCTGTGAGTCTAGATTATCGAATGGGACGAAAAAATTGATAGTGAATTGTAACGTTCAGGGCCTCCTATGACGATGGATCACTCAAATTGCGTCCCGATTCAATACATCGTCCTCCAGCAGACTTGTCTCCATGGGTCGATTGCTGCCCCGGGCACCTAATGGCCGTTCTGCTGTGAGTCAAAGATTTTCGAATCGGACGAAAAACTGATAGTGAATTGTAACATTCAGGGCCACCTAATGACGATGGACCACGCAAATTGCGTCCCGATTCAATACATCGTCCTCCAGCCGAGTTGACTCCATGGGTCTATTGCAGCCTCGGGCACCTTATGGCCGTTCTGCTGTGAATCTAGATTATCGAATGGGACGAAAAACTGATAGTGAATTGTAACGTTCAGGGCCACCTAATGACGATGGATCACTCAAATTGCGTCCCGATTCAATACATCGTCCTCCAGCCGACTTGACTCCATGGGTCTATTGCTGCCTCGGGCACCTTATGGCCGTTCTGCTGTGAGTCTAGATTATCGAATGGGACAAAAAACTGATAGTGAATTGTAACGTTCAGGGCCACCTAATGACGAAGGATCTCTCAAATTGCGTCCCGATTCAATACATCGTCCTCCAGCCGACTTGACTCCATGGATCTATTGCTGCCTCGGGGACCTTATGGCCGTTCTGCTGTGAGTCTAGATTTTCGAATGGGTCGAAAAACTGATAGTGAATTGTAACGTTCAGGGCCTCCTAATGACGATGGAACACTCAAATTGCGTCCCGATTCAATACAACGTCCTCCAGCAGACTTGTCTCCATGCGTCTATTGCTGCCTCGGGCACCTTATGGCCGTTCTGCTGTGAGTCAAAGATTTTCGAATCGGACGAAAAACTGATAGTGAATTGTAGCGTTCAGGGCCACCTAATGACGATGGATCACTCAAATTGCGTCCCGATTCAATACATCGTCCTCCAGCCGACTTGACTCCATGGGTCTATTGCTGCCTCGGGCACCTTATGGCCGTTCTGCTGTGAGTCTAGATTATCGAATGGGACGAAAAACTGATAGTGAATTGTAACGTTCAGGGCCTCCTAATGAGGATGGATCACTCAAATTGCGTCCTGATTCAATACATCGTCCTCCAGCAGACTTGTCTCCACGGGTCGATTGCTGCCTCGGGCACCTAATGGCCGTTCTGCTGTGAGTCAAAGATTTTCGAATCGGACGAAAAACTGTTAGTGAATTGTAACATTCAGGGCCACCTAATGACGATGGACCACGCAAATTGCGTCCCGATTCAATACATCGTCCTCCAGCCGAGTTGACTCCATGGGTCTATTGCTGCCTCGGGCACCTTATGGCCGTTCTGCTGTGAATCTAGATTATCGAATGGGACGAAGAACTGGTAGTGAATTGTAACGTTCAGGGCCACCTAATGACGATGGACCACGC
Source organism: Schistocerca cancellata (assembly GCF_023864275.1). NCBI lineage: Eukaryota > Metazoa > Arthropoda > Insecta > Orthoptera > Acrididae > Schistocerca > Schistocerca cancellata. The sequence continues at coordinate 3,252,056 of NC_064627.1, forward strand.
AAATTGCGTCCCGATTCAATACATCGTCCTCCAGCCGAGTTGACTCCATGGGTCTATTGCTGTCTCGGGCACCTTATGGCCGTTCTGCTGTGAATCTAGCTGTGAATCTTATCGAATGGGACGAAAAACTGATAGTGAATTGTAACGTTCAGGGCCACCTAATGACGATGGATCACTGAAATTGCGTCCCGATTCAATACATCGACCCCAGCCGACTTGACTCCATGCGACTATTGCTGCCTCGGGCACCTTATGGCCGTTCTGCTGTGAGTCTAGATTATAGAATGGGATGAAAAACTGATAGTGAATTGTAACGTTCAGGGCCTCCTAATGACGATGGATCTCTCAAATTGCGTCCCGATTCAATACATCGTCCTCCAGCAGACTTGTCTCCATGGGTCTATTGCTGCCTCGGGCACCTTATGGCCGTTCTGCTGTGAGTCTAGATTATCGAATGGGACGAAAAAATTGATAGTGAATTGTAACGTTCAGGGCCTCCTAATGACGATGGATCACTCAAATTGCGTCCCGATTCAATACATCGTCCTCCAGCAGACTTGTCTCCATGGGTCGATTGCTGCCCCGGGCACCTAATGGCCGTTCTGCTGTGAGTCAAAGATTTTCGAATCGGACGAAAAACTGATAGTGAATTGTAACATTCAGGGCCACCTAATGACGATGGACCACGCAAATTGCGTCCCGATTCAATACATCGTCCTCCAGCCGAGTTGACTCCATGGGTCTATTGCAGCCTCGGGCACCTTATGGCCGTTCTGCTGTGAATCTAGATTATCGAATGGGACGAAAAACTGATAGTGAATTGTAACGTTCAGGGCCACCTAATGACGATGGATCACTTAAATTGCGTCCCGATTCAATACATCGTCCTCCAGCCGACTTGACTCCATGGGTCTATTGCTGCCTCGGGCACCTTATGGCCGTTCTGCTGTGAGTCTAGATTATCGAATGGGACAAAAAACTGATAGTGAATTGTAACGTTCAGGGCCACCTAATGACGAAGGATCTCTCAAATTGCGTCCCGATTCAATACATCGTCCTCCAGCCGACTTGACTCCATGGATCTATTGCTGCCTCGGGGACCTTATGGCAGTTCTGCTGTGAGTCTAGATTATCGAATGGGTCGAAAAACTGATAGTGAATTGTAACGTTCAGGGCCTCCTAATGACGATGGAACACTCAAATTGCGTCCCGATTCAAAACATCGTCCTCCAGCAGACTTGTCTCCATGCGTCTATTGCTGCCTCGGGCACCTTATGGCCGTTCTGCTGTGAGTCAAAGATTTTCGAATCGGACGAAAAACTGATAGTGAATTGTAGCGTTCAGGGCCACCTAATGACGATGGATCACTCAAATTGCGTCCCGATTCAATACATCGTCCTCCAGCCGACTTGACTCCATGGGTCTATTGCTGCCTCGGGCACCTTATGGCCGTTCTGCTGTGAGTCTAGATTATCGAATGGGACGAAAAACTGATAGTGAATTGTAACGTTCAGGGCCTCCTAATGAGGATGGATCACTCAAATTGCGTCCTGATTCAATACATCGTCCTCCAGCAGACTTGTCTCCACGGGTCGATTGCTGCCTCGGGCACCTAATGGCCGTTCTGCTGTGAGTCAAAGATTTTCGAATCGGACGAAAAACTGATAGTGAATTGTAACATTCAGGGCCACCTAATGACGATGGACCACGCAAATTGCGTCCCGATTCAATACATCGTCCTCCAGCTGAGTTGACTCCATGGGTCTATTGCTGCCTCGGGCACCTTATGGCCGTTCTGCTGTGAATCTAGATTATCGAATGGGACGAAGAACTGGTAGTGAATTGTAACGTTCAGGGCCACCTAATGACGATGGATCACTCAAATTGCGTCCCGATTCAATACATCGTCCTCCAGCCGACTTGTCTCCATGGGTCTATTGCTGCCTCGGGCACCTTATGGCCGTTCTGCTGTGAGTCTAGATTATCGAATGGGACGTAAAACTGATAGTGAATTGTAACTTTCAGGGCCTCATAATGACGATGGAACATTCAAATTGCGTCCCGATTCAATACATCGTCCTCCAGCAGACTTGTCTCCATGCGTCTATTGCTGCCTCGGGCACCTTATGGCCGTTCTGCTGTGAGTCAAAGATTTTCGAATCGGACGAAAAACAGATAGTGAATTGTAACGTTCAGGGCCACCTAATGACGATGGATCACTCAAATTGCGTCCCGATTCAATACATTGTCCTCCAGCAGACTGTCTCGATGGGTCTATTGCAGCCTCGGGCACCTTATGGCCGTTCAGCTGTGACTCAAAGATTTTCGAATCGGACGAAAAACTGATAGTGAATTGTAACGTTCAGGGCCTCCTAATGACGATGGAACACTCAAATTGCGTCCCGATTCAATACATCGTCCTTCAGCCGACTTGTCTCCATGGGTCTATTGCTGCCTCGGGCACCTAATGGCCGTTCTGCTGTGAGTCAAAGATTTTCGAATCGGACGAAAAACTGATAGTGAATTGTAACTTTCAGGGCCACCTAATGACGATGGATCACTCAAATTGCGTCCCGATTAAATACATCGTCCTCCAGCCGACTTGTCTCCATGGGTCTATTGCTGCCTCGGGCACCTTATGGCCGTTCTGCTGTGAGTCAAAGATTTTCGAATCGGACGAAAAACTGATAGTGAATTGTAACATTCAGGGCCACCTAATGACGATGGACCACACAAATTGCGTCCCGATTCAGTACATCGTTCTCCAGCCGACCTGACTCCATGGGTCTATTGCTGCCTCGGGCACCTTATGGCCGTTCTGCTGTGAGTCTAGAGTATGAATGGGACGAAAAACTGATAGTGAATTGTAACGTTCAGGGCCACCTAATGACGATAGATCACTCAAATTGCGTCCCGATTCAATACATCGTCCTCCAGCATACTTGTCTCCATGGGTCTATTGCTGCCTCGGGCACCTTATGGCCGTTCTGCTGTGAGTCAAATATTTTCGAATCGGACGTAAAACTGATAGTGAATTGTAACATTCAGGGCCACCTAATGACGATGGATCACTCAAATTGCGTCCCGATTCATTACATCGTTTACCGGCCGACTTGTCTCCATGGGTCTATTGCTTCCTCGGGCACCTTATGGCCGTTCTGCTGTGAGTCAAAGATTTTCGAATCGGACGAAAAACTGATAGTGAATTGTAACGTTCAGGGCCTCCTAATGACGATGGAACATTCAAATTGCGTCCCGATTCAATACATCGTCCTCCAGCAGACTTGTCTCCATGCGTCTATTGCTGCCTCGGGCACCTTATGGCCGTTCTGCTGTGAGTCAAAGATTTTCGAATCGGACGAAAAACTGATAGTGAATTGTAACGTTCAGGGCCACCTAATGACGATGGATCACTCAAATTGCGTCCCGATTCAATACATCGTCCTCCAGCCGACATGTCTCCATGGGTCTATTGCTGCCTTGGCACCTTATGGCCGTTCTGCTGTGAGTCAAAGATTTTCGAATCGGACGAAAAACAGATAGTGAATTGTAATGTTCAGGGCCACCTAATGACGATGGATCACTCAAATTGCGTCCCGATTCAATACACTGTCCTCGAGCAGACTGTCTCCATGGGTCTATTGCAGCCTCGGGCACCTTATGGCCGTTCAGCTGTGACTCAAAGATTTTCGAATCGGACGAAAAACTGATAGTGAATTGTAACGTTCAGGGCCTCCTAATGACGATGGAACACTCAAATTGCGTCCCGACTCAATACATCGTCCTCCAGCCGACTTGTCTCCATGGGTCTATTGCTGCCTCGGGCACCTAATGGCCGTTCTGCTGTGAGTCAAAGATTTTCGAATCGGACGAAAAACTGATAGTGAATTGTAACTTTCAGGGCCACCTAATGACGATGGATCACTCAAATTGCGTCCCGATTAAATACATCGTCCTCCAGCCGAGTTGTCTCCATGGGTCTATTGCTGCCTCGGGCACCTTATGGCCGTTCTGCTGTGAGTCAAAGATTTTCGAATCGGACGAAAAACTGATAGTGAATTGTAACGTTCAGGGCCACCTAATGACGATGGATCACTCAAATTGCGTCCCGATTCAATACATCGTCCTCCAGCCGACTTGTCTCCATGGGTCTATTGCTGCCTCGGGCACCTTATGGCCGTTCTGCTGTGAGTCTAGATTATCGAATGGGACAAAAAACTGATAGTGAATTGTAACGTTCAGGGCCTCCTAATGACGATGGATCACTCAAATTGCGTCCCGATTCAATACGTCGTCCTCCAGCAGACTTGTCTCCATGGGTCTATTGCTGCCTCGGGCACCTTATGGCCGTTCTGCTGTGAGTCTAGATTATCGAATGGGACGAAAAACTGATAGTGAATTGTAACGTTCAGGGCCACCTAATGACGATGGATCACTCAAATTGCGTCCCGATTCAATACATCGTCCTCCAGCCGACTTGACTCCATGGGTCTATTGCTGCCTCGGGCACCTTATGGCCGTTCTGCTGTGAGTCTAGATTATCGAATGGGACGTAAAACTGATAGTGAATTGTAACTTTCAGGGCCTCATAATGACGATGGAACATTCAAATTGCGTCCCGATTCAATACATCGTCCTCCAGCAGACTTGTCTCCATGCGTCTATTGCTGCCTCGGGCACCTTATGGCCGTTCTGCTGTGAGTCAAAGATTTTCGAATCGGACGAAAAACAGATAGTGAATTGTAACGTTCAGGGCCACCTAATGACGATGGATCACTCAAATTGCGTCCCGATTCAATACATTGTCCTCCAGCAGACTGTCTCGATGGGTCTATTGCAGCCTCGGGCACCTTATGGCCGTTCAGCTGTGACTCAAAGATTTTCGAATCGGACGAAAAACTGATAGTGAATTGTAACGTTCAGGGCCACCTAATGACGATGGATCACTCAAATTGCGTCCCGATTCAATACATCGTCCTCCAGCAGACTTGTCTCCATGGGTCGATTGCTGCCTCGGGCACCTAATGGCCGTTCTGCTGTGAGTCAAAGATTTTCGAATCGGACGAAAAACTGATAGTGAATTGTAACATTCAGGGCCACCTAATGACGATGGACCACGCAAATTGCGTCCCGATTCAATACATCGTCCTCCAGCCGAGTTGACTCCATGGATCTATTGCAGCCTCGGGCACCTTATGGCCGTTCTGATGTGAATCTAGATTATCGAATGGGACGAAAAACTGATAGTGAATTGTAACGTTCAGGGCCACCTAATGACGATGGATCACTCAAATTGCGTCCCGATTCAATACATCGTCCCCAGCCGACTTGACTCCATGCGACTATTGCTGCCTCGGGCACCTTATGGCCGTTCTGCTGTGAGTCTAGATTATAGAATGGGATGAAAAACTGATAGTGAATTGTAACGTTCAGGGCCTCCTAATGACGATGGATCTCTCAAATTGCGTCCCGATTCAATACATCGTCCTCCAGCAGACTTGTCTCCATGGGTCTATTGCTGCCTCGGGCACCTTATGGCCGTTCTGCTGTGAGTCTAGATTATCGAATGGGACGAAAAAATTGATAGTGAATTGTAACGTTCAGGGCCTCCTAATGACGATGGATCACTCAAATTGCGTCCCGATTCAATACATCGTCCTCCAGCAGACTTGTCTCCATGGGTCGATTGCTGCCCCGGGCACCTAATGGCCGTTCTGCTGTGAGTCAAAGATTTTCGAATCGGACGAAAAACTGATAGTGAATTGTAACATTCAGGGCCACCTAATGACGATGGACCACGCAAATTGCGTCCCGATTCAATACATCGTCCTCCAGCCGAGTTGACTCCATGGGTCTATTGCAGCCTCGGGCACCTTATGGCCGTTCTGCTGTGAATCTAGATTATCGAATGGGACGAAAAACTGATAGTGAATTGTAACGTTCAGGGCCACCTAATGACGATGGATCACTCAAATTGCGTCCCGATTCAATACATCGTCCTCCAGCCGACTTGACTCCATGGGTCTATTGCTGCCTCGGGCACCTTATGGCCGTTCTGCTGTGAGTCTAGATTATCGAATGGGACAAAAAACTGATAGTGAATTGTAACGTTCAGGGCCACCTAATGACGAAGGATCTCTCAAATTGCGTCCCGATTCAATACATCGTCCTCCAGCCGACTTGACTCCATGGATCTATTGCTGCCTCGGGGACCTTATGGCCGTTCTGCTGTGAGTCTAGATTATCGAATGGGTCGAAAAACTGATAGTGAATTGTAACGTTCAGGGCCTCCTAATGACGATGGAACACTCAAATTGCGTCCCGATTCAATACATCGTCCTCCAGCAGACTTGTCTCCATGCGTCTATTGCTGCCTCGGGCACCTTATGGCCGTTCTGCTGTGAGTCAAAGATTTTCGAATCGGACGAAAAACTGATAGTGAATTGTAGCGTTCAGGGCCACCTAATGACGATGGATCACTCAAATTGCGTCCCGATTCAATACATCGTCCTCCAGCCGACTTGACTCCATGGGTCTATTGCTGCCTCGGGCACCTTATGGCCGTTCTGCTGTGAGTCTAGATTATCGAATGGGACGAAAAACTGATAGTGAATTGTAACGTTCAGGGCCTCCTAATGAGGATGGATCACTCAAATTGCGTCCTGATTCAATACATCGTCCTCCAGCAGACTTGTCTCCACGGGTCGATTGCTGCCTCGGGCACCTAATGGCCGTTCTGCTGTGAGTCAAAGATTTTCGAATCGGACGAAAAACTGATAGTGAATTGTAACATTCAGGGCCACCTAATGACGATGGACCACGCAAATTGCGTCCCGATTCAATACATCGTCCTCCAGCCGAGTTTACTCCATGGGTCTATTGCTGCCTCGGGCACCTTATGGCCGTTCTGCTGTGAATCTAGATTATCGAATGGGACGAAGAACTGGTAGTGAATTGTAACGTTCAGGGCCACCTAATGACGATGGATCACTCAAATTGCGTCCCGATTCAATACATCGTCCTCCAGCCGTCTTGTCTCCATGGGTCTATTGCTGCCTCGGGCACCTTATGGCCGTTCTGCTGTGAGTCTAGATTATCGAATGGGACGTAAAACTGATAGTGAATTGTAACTTTCAGGGCCTCATAATGACGATGGAACATTCAAATTGCGTCCCGATTCAATACATCGTCCTCCAGCAGACTTGTCTCCATGCGTCTATTGCTGCCTCGGGCACCTTATGGCCGTTCTGCTGTGAGTCAAAGATTTTCGAATCGGACGAAAAACAGATAGTGAATTGTAACGTTCAGGGCCACCTAATGACGATGGATCACTCAAATTGCGTCCCGATTCAACACATTGTCCTCCAGCAGACTGTCTCGATGGGTCTATTGCAGCCTCGGGCACCTTATGGCCGTTCAGCTGTGACTCAAAGATTTTCGAATCGGACGAAAAACTGATAGTGAATTGTAACGTTCAGGGCCTCCTAATGACGATGGAACACTCAAATTGCGTCCCGATTCAATACATCGTCCTCCAGCCGACTTGACTCCATGGATGTATTGCTGCCTCGGGGACCTTATGGCCGTTCTGCTGTGAGTCTAGATTATCGAATGGGTCGAAAAACTGATAGTGAATTGTAACGTTCAGGGCCTCCTAATGACGATGGATCACTCAAATTGCGTCCCGATTCAATACATCGTCCTCCAGCAGACTTGTCTCCATGGGTCGATTGCTGCCTCGGGCACCTAATGGCCGTTCTGCTGTGAGTCAAAGATTTTCGAATCGGACGAAAAACTGATAGTGAATTGTAACATTCAGGGCCACCTAATGACGATGGACCACGCAAATTGCGTCCCGATTCAATACATCGTCCTCCAGCCGAGTTGACTCCATGGGTCTATTGCTGCCTCGGGCACCTTATGGCCGTTCTGCTGTGAATCTAGCTGTGAATCTTATCGAATGGGACGAAAAACTGATAGTGAATTGTAACGTTCAGGGCCACCTAATGACGATGGATCACTGAAATTGCGTCCCGATTCAATACATCGTCCCCAGCCGACTTGACTCCATGCGACTATTGCTGCCTCGGGCACCTTATGGCCGTTCTGCTGTGAGTCTAGATTATAGAATGGGATGAAAAACTGATAGTGAATTGTAACGTTCAGGGCCTCCTAATGACGATGGATCTCTCAAATTGCGTCCCGATTCAATACATCGTCCTCCAGCAGACTTGTCTCCATGGGTCTATTGCTGCCTCGGGCACCTTATGGCCGTTCTGCTGTGAGTCTAGATTATCGAATGGGACGAAAAAATTGATAGTGAATTGTAACGTTCAGGGCCTCCTAATGACGATGGATCACTCAAATTGCGTCCCGATTCAATACATCGTCCTCCAGCAGACTTGTCTCCATGGGTCGATTGCTGCCCCGGGCACCTAATGGCCGTTCTGCTGTGAGTCAAAGATTTTCGAATCGGACGAAAAACTGATAGTGAATTGTAACATTCAGGGCCCCCTAATGACGATGGACCACGCAAATTGCGTCCCGATTCAATACATCGTCCTCCAGCCGAGTTGACTCCATGGGTCTATTGCAGCCTCGGGCACCTTATGGCCGTTCTGCTGTGAATCTAGATTATCGAATGGGACGAAAAACTGATAGTGAATTGTAACGTTCAGGGCCACCTAATGACGATGGATCACTCAAATTGCGTCCCGATTCAATACATCGTCCTCCAGCCGACTTGACTCCATGGGTCTATTGCTGCCTCGGGCACCTTATGGCCGTTCTGCTGTGAGTCTAGATTATCGAATGGGACAAAAAACTGATAGTGAATTGTAACGTTCAGGGCCACCTAATGACGAAGGATCTCTCAAATTGCGTCCCGATTCAATACATCGTCCTCCAGCCGACTTGACTCCATGGATCTATTGCTGCCTCGGGGACCTTATGGCCGTTCTGCTGTGAGTCTAGATTATCGAATGGGTCGAAAAACTGATAGTGAATTGTAACGTTCAGGGCCTCCTAATGACGATGGAACACTCAAATTGCGTCCCGATTCAATACATCGTCCTCCAGCAGACTTGTCTCCATGCGTCTATTGCTGCCTCGGGCACCTTATGGCCGTTCTGCTGTGAGTCAAAGATTTTCGAATCGGACGAAAAACTGATAGTGAATTGTAGCGTTCAGGGCCACCTAATGACGATGGATCACTCAAATTGCGTCCCGATTCAATACATCGTCCTCCAGCCGACTTGACTCCATGGGTCTATTGCTGCCTCGGGCACCTTATGGCCGTTCTGCTGTGAGTCTAGATTATCGAATGGGACGAAAAACTGATAGTGAATTGTAACGTTCAGGGCCTCCTAATGAGGATGGATCACTCAAATTGCGTCCTGATTCAATACATCGTCCTCCAGCAGACTTGTCTCCACGGGTCGATTGCTGCCTCGGGCACCTAATGGCCGTTCTGCTGTGAGTCAAAGATTTTCGAATCGGACGAAAAACTGATAGTGAATTGTAACATTCAGGGCCACCTAATGACGATGGACCACGCAAATTGCGTCCCGATTCAATACATCGTCCTCCAGCCGAGTTTACTCCATGGGTCTATTGCTGCCTCGGGCACCTTATGGCCGTTCTGCTGTGAATCTAGATTATCGAATGGGACGAAGAACTGGTAGTGAATTGTAACGTTCAGGGCCACCTAATGACGATGGATCACTCAAATTGCGTCCCGATTCAATACATCGTCCTCCAGCCGTCTTGTCTCCATGGGTCTATTGCTGCCTCGGGCACCTTATGGCCGTTCTGCTGTGAGTCTAGATTATCGAATGGGACGTAAAACTGATAGTGAATTGTAACTTTCAGGGCCTCATAATGACGATGGAACATTCAAATTGCGTCCCGATTCAATACATCGTCCTCCAGCAGACTTGTCTCCATGCGTCTATTGCTGCCTCGGGCACCTTATGGCCGTTCTGCTGTGAGTCAAAGATTTTCGAATCGGACGAAAAACAGATAGTGAATTGTAACGTTCAGGGCCACCTAATGACGATGGATCACTCAAATTGCGTCCCGATTCAACACATTGTCCTCCAGCAGACTGTCTCGATGGGTCTATTGCAGCCTCGGGCACCTTATGGCCGTTCAGCTGTGACTCAAAGATTTTCGAATCGGACGAAAAACTGATAGTGAATTGTAACGTTCAGGGCCTCCTAATGACGATGGAACACTCAAATTGCGTCCCGATTCAATACATCGTCCTCCAGCCGACTTGACTCCATGGATGTATTGCTGCCTCGGGGACCTTATGGCCGTTCTGCTGTGAGTCTAGATTATCGAATGGGTCGAAAAACTGATAGTGAATTGTAACGTTCAGGGCCTCCTAATGACGATGGATCACTCAAATTGCGTCCCGATTCAATACATCGTCCTCCAGCAGACTTGTCTCCATGGGTCGATTGCTGCCTCGGGCACCTAATGGCCGTTCTGCTGTGAGTCAAAGATTTTCGAATCGGACGAAAAACTGATAGTGAATTGTAACATTCAGGGCCACCTAATGACGATGGACCACGCAAATTGCGTCCCGATTCAATACATCGTCCTCCAGCCGAGTTGACTCCATGGGTCTATTGCTGCCTCGGGCACCTTATGGCCGTTCTGCTGTGAATCTAGCTGTGAATCTTATCGAATGGGACGAAAAACTGATAGTGAATTGTAACGTTCAGGGCCACCTAATGACGATGGATCACTGAAATTGCGTCCCGATTCAATACATCGTCCCCAGCCGACTTGACTCCATGCGACTATTGCTGCCTCGGGCACCTTATGGCCGTTCTGCTGTGAGTCTAGATTATAGAATGGGATGAAAAACTGATAGTGAATTGTAACGTTCAGGGCCTCCTAATGACGATGGATCTCTCAAATTGCGTCCCGATTCAATACATCGTCCTCCAGCAGACTTGTCTCCATGGGTCTATTGCTGCCTCGGGCACCTTATGGCCGTTCTGCTGTGAGTCTAGATTATCGAATGGGACGAAAAAATTGATAGTGAATTGTAACGTTCAGGGCCTCCTAATGACGATGGATCACTCAAATTGCGTCCCGATTCAATACATCGTCCTCCAGCAGACTTGTCTCCATGGGTCGATTGCTGCCCCGGGCACCTAATGGCCGTTCTGCTGTGAGTCAAAGATTTTCGAATCGGACGAAAAACTGATAGTGAATTGTAACATTCAGGGCCACCTAATGACGATGGACCACGCAAATTGCGTCCCGATTCAATACATCGTCCTCCAGCCGAGTTGACTCCATGGGTCTATTGCAGCCTCGGGCACCTTATGGCCGTTCTGCTGTGAATCTAGATTATCGAATGGGACGAAAAACTGATAGTGAATTGTAACGTTCAGGGCCACCTAATGACGATGGATCACTCAAATTGCGTCCCGATTCAATACATCGTCCTCCAGCCGACTTGACTCCATGGGTCTATTGCTGCCTCGGGCACCTTATGGCCGTTCTGCTGTGAGTCTAGATTATCGAATGGGACAAAAAACTGATAGTGAATTGTAACGTTCAGGGCCACCTAATGACGAAGGATCTCTCAAATTGCGTCCCGATTCAATACATCGTCCTCCAGCCGACTTGACTCCATGGATCTATTGCTGCCTCGGGGACCTTATGGCCGTTCTGCTGTGAGTCTAGATTATCGAATGGGTCGAAAAACTGATAGTGAATTGTAACGTTCAGGGCCTCCTAATGACGATGGAACACTCAAATTGCGTCCCGATTCAATACATCGTCCTCCAGCAGACTTGTCTCCATGCGTCTATTGCTGCCTCGGGCACCTTATGGCCGTTCTGCTGTGAGTCAAAGATTTTCGAATCGGACGAAAAACTGATAGTGAATTGTAGCGTTCAGGGCCACCTAATGACGATGGATCACTCAAATTGCGTCCCGATTCAATACATCGTCCTCCAGCCGACTTGACTCCATGGGTCTATTGCTGCCTCGGGCACCTTATGGCCGTTCTGCTGTGAGTCTAGATTATCGAATGGGACGAAAAACTGATAGTGAATTGTAACGTTCAGGGCCTCCTAATGAGGATGGATCACTCAAATTGCGTCCTGATTCAATACATCGTCCTCCAGCAGACTTGTCTCCACGGGTCGATTGCTGCCTCGGGCACCTAATGGCCGTTCTGCTGTGAGTCAAAGATTTTCGAATCGGACGAAAAACTGATAGTGAATTGTAACATTCAGGGCCACCTAATGACGATGGACCACGCAAATTGCGTCCCGATTCAATACATCGTCCTCCAGCCGAGTTTACTCCATGGGTCTATTGCTGCCTCGGGCACCTTATGGCCGTTCTGCTGTGAATCTAGATTATCGAATGGGACGAAGAACTGGTAGTGAATTGTAACGTTCAGGGCCACCTAATGACGATGGATCACTCAAATTGCGTCCCGATTCAATACATCGTCCTCCAGCCGTCTTGTCTCCATGGGTCTATTGCTGCCTCGGGCACCTTATGGCCGTTCTGCTGTGAGTCTAGATTATCGAATGGGACGTAAAACTGATAGTGAATTGTAACTTTCAGGGCCTCATAATGACGATGGAACATTCAAATTGCGTCCCGATTCAATACATCGTCCTCCAGCAGACTTGTCTCCATGCGTCTATTGCTGCCTCGGGCACCTTATGGCCGTTCTGCTGTGAGTCAAAGATTTTCGAATCGGACGAAAAACAGATAGTGAATTGTAACGTTCAGGGCCACCTAATGACGATGGATCACTCAAATTGCGTCCCGATTCAACACATTGTCCTCCAGCAGACTGTCTCGATGGGTCTATTGCAGCCTCGGGCACCTTATGGCCGTTCAGCTGTGACTCAAAGATTTTCGAATCGGACGAAAAACTGATAGTGAATTGTAACGTTCAGGGCCTCCTAATGACGATGGAACACTCAAATTGCGTCCCGATTCAATACATCGTCCTCCAGCCGACTTGACTCCATGGATGTATTGCTGCCTCGGGGACCTTATGGCCGTTCTGCTGTGAGTCTAGATTATCGAATGGGTCGAAAAACTGATAGTGAATTGTATCGTTCAGGGCCTCCTAATGACGATGGATCACTCAAATTGCGTCCCGATTCAATACATCGTCCTCCAGCAGACTTGTCTCCATGGGTCGATTGCTGCCTCGGGCACCTAATGGCCGTTCTGCTGTGAGTCAAAGATTTTCGAATCGGACGAAAAACTGATAGTGAATTGTAACATTCAGGGCCACCTAATGACGATGGACCACGCAAATTGCGTCCCGATTCAATACATCGTCCTCCAGCCGAGTTGACTCCATGGGTCTATTGCTGCCTCGGGCACCTTATGGCCGTTCTGCTGTGAATCTAGCTGTGAATCTTATCGAATGGGACGAAAAACTGATAGTGAATTGTAACGTTCAGGGCCACCTAATGACGATGGATCACTGAAATTGCGTCCCGATTCAATACATCGTCCCCAGCCGACTTGACTCCATGCGACTATTGCTGCCTCGGGCACCTTATGGCCGTTCTGCTGTGAGTCTAGATTATAGAATGGGATGAAAAACTGATAGTGAATTGTAACGTTCAGGGCCTCCTAATGACGATGGATCTCTCAAATTGCGTCCCGATTCAATACATCGTCCTCCAGCAGACTTGTCTCCATGGGTCTATTGCTGCCTCGGGCACCTTATGGCCGTTCTGCTGTGAGTCTAGATTATCGAATGGGTCGAAAAACTGATAGTGAATTGTAACGTTCAGGGCCTCCTAATGACGATGGAACACTCAAATTGCGTCCCGATTCAATACATCGTCCTCCAGCAGACTTGTCTCCATGCGTCTATTGCTGCCTCGGGCACCTTATGGCCGTTCTGCTGTGAGTCAAAGATTTTCGAATCGGACGAAAAACTGATAGTGAATTGTAGCGTTCAGGGCCACCTAATGACGATGGATCACTCAAATTGCGTCCCGATTCAATACATCGTCCTCCAGCCGACTTGACTCCATGGGTCTATTGCTGCCTCGGGCACCTTATGGCCGTTCTGCTGTGAGTCTAGATTATCGAATGGGACGAAAAACTGATAGTGAATTGTAACGTTCAGGGCCTCCTAATGAGGATGGATCACTCAAATTGCGTCCTGATTCAATACATCGTCCTCCAGCAGACTTGTCTCCTCGGGTCGATTGCTGCCTCGGGCACCTAATGGCCGTTCTGCTGTGAGTCAAAGATTTTCGAATCGGACGAAAAACTGATAGTGAATTGTAACATTCAGGGCCACCTAATGACGATGGACCACGCAAATTGCGTCCCGATTCAATACATCGTCCTCCAGCCGAGTTGACTCCATGGGTCTATTGCTGCCTCGGGCACCTTATGGCCGTTCTGCTGTGAATCTAGATTATCGAATGGGACGAAGAACTGGTAGTGAATTGTAACGTTCAGGGCCACCTAATGACGATGGATCACTCAAATTGCGTCCCGATTCAATACATCGTCCTCCAGCCGACTTGTCTCCATGGGTCTATTGCTGCCTCGGGCACCTTATGGCCGTTCTGCTGTGAGTCTAGATTATCGAATGGGACGTAAAACTGATAGTGAATTGTAACTTTCAGGGCCTCATAATGACGATGGAACATTCAAATTGCGTCCCGATTCAATACATCGTCCTCCAGCAGACTTGTCTCCATGCGTCTATTGCTGCCTCGGGCACCTTATGGCCGTTCTGCCGTGAGTCAAAGATTTTCGAATCGGACGAAAAACAGATAGTGAATTGTAACGTTCAGGGCCACCTAATGACGATGGATCACTCAAATTGCGTCCCGATTCAATACATTGTCCTCCAGCAGACTGTCTCGATGGGTCTATTGCAGCCTGGGGCACCTTATGGCCGTTCAGCTGTGACTCAAAGATTTTCGAATCGGACGAAAAACTGATAGTGAATTGTAACTTTCAGGGCCACCTAATGACGATGGATCACTCAAATTGCGTCCCGATTAAATACATCGTCCTCCAGCCGACTTGTCTCCATGGGTCTATTGCTGCCTCGGGCACCTTATGGCCGTTCTGCTGTGAGTCAAAGATTTTCGAATCGGACGAAAAACTGATAGTGAATTGTAACATTCAGGGCCACCTAATGACGATGGACCACACAAATTGCGTCCCGATTCAGTACATCGTTCTCCAGCCGACCTGACTCCATGGGTCTATTGCTGCCTCGGGCACCTTATGGCCGTTCTGCTGTGAGTCTAGAGTATGAATGGGACGAAAAACTGATAGTGAATTGTAACGTTCAGGGCCACCTAATGACGATAGATCACTCAAATTGCGTCCCGATTCAATACATCGTCCTCCAGCAGACTTGTCTCCATGGGTCTATTGCTGCCTCGGGCACCTTATGGCCGTTCTGCTGTGAGTCAAATATTTTCGAATCGGACGAAAAACTGATAGTGAATTGTAACATTCAGGGCCACCTAATGACGATGGATCACTCAAATTGCGTCCCGATTCATTACATCGTTTACCGGCCGACTTGTCTCCATGGGTCTATTGCTTCCTCGGGCACCTTATGGCCGTTCTGTTGTGAGTCAAAGATTTTCGAATCGGACGAAAAACTGATAGTGAATTGTAACGTTCAGGGCCTCCTAATGACGATGGAACATTCAAATTGCGTCCCGATTCAATACATCGTCCTCCAGCAGACTTGTCTCCATGCGTCTATTGCTGCCTCGGGCACCTTATGGCCGTTCTGCTGTGAGTCAAAGATTTTCGAATCGGACGAAAAACTGATAGTGAATTGTAACGTTCAGGGCCACCTAATGACGATGGATCACTCAAATTGCGTCCCGATTCAATACATCGTCCTCCAGCCGACATGTCTCCATGGGTCTATTGCTGCCTTGGCACCTTATGGCCGTTCTGCTGTGAGTCAAAGATTTTCGAATCGGACGAAAAACAGATAGTGAATTGTAATGTTCAGGGCCACCTAATGACGATGGATCACTCAAATTGCGTCCCGATTCAATACACTGTCCTCGAGCAGACTGTCTCCATGGGTCTATTGCAGCCTCGGGCACCTTATGGCCGTTCAGCTGTGACTCAAAGATTTTCGAATCGGACGAAAAACTGATAGTGAATTGTAACGTTCAGGGCCTCCTAATGACGATGGAACACTCAAAATTGCGTCCCGATTCAATACATCGTCCTCCAGCCGACTTGTCTCCATGGGTCTATTGCTGCCTCGGGCACCTAATGGCCGTTCTGCTGTGAGTCAAAGATTTTCGAATCGGACGAAAAACTGATAGTGAATTGTAACTTTCAGGGCCACCTAATGACGACGGATCACTCAAATTGCGTCCCGATTAAATACATCGTCCTCCAGCCGAGTTGTCTCCATGGGTCTATTGCTGCCTCGGGCACCTTATGGCCATTCTGCTGTGAGTCAAAGATTTTCGAATCGGACGAAAAACTGATAGTGAATTGTAACGTTCAGGGCCACCTAATGACGATGGATCACTCAAATTGCGTCCCGATTCAATACATCGTCCTCCAGCCGACTTGTCTCCATGGGTCTATTGCTGCCTCGGGCACCTTATGGCCGTTCTGCTGTGAGTCTAGATTATCGAATGGGACAAAAAACTGATAGTGAATTGTAACGTTCAGGGCCTCCTAATGACGATGGATCACTCAAATTGCGTCCCGATTCAATACATCGTCCTCCAGCAGACTTGTCTCCATGGGTCTATTGCTGCCTCGGGCACCTTATGGCCGTTCTGCTGTGAGTCTAGATTATCGATTGGGACGAAAAACTGATAGTGAATTGTAACGTTCAGGGCCACCTAATGACGATGGATCACTCAAATTGCGTCCCGATTCAATACATCGTCCTCCAGCCGACTTGACTCCATGGGTCTATTACTGCCTCGGGCACCTTATGGCCGTTCTGCTGTGAGTCTAGATTATCGAATGGGACGTAAAACTGATAGTGAATTGTAACTTTCAGGGCCTCATAATGACGATGGAACATTCAAATTGCGTCCCGATTCAATACATCGTCCTCCAGCAGACTTGTCTCCATGCGTCTATTGCTGCCTCGGGCACCTTATGGCCGTTCTGCTGTGAGTCAAAGATTTTCGAATCGGACGAAAAACAGATAGTGAATTGTAACGTTCAGGGCCACCTAATGACGATGGATCACTCAAATTGCGTCCCGATTCAATACATTGTCCTCCAGCAGACTGTCTCGATGGGTCTATTGCAGCCTCGGGCACCTTATGGCCGTTCAGCTGTGACTCAAAGATTTTCGAATCGGACGAAAAACTGATAGTGAATTGTAACGTTCAGGGCCTCCTAATGACGATGGAACACTCAAATTGCGTCCCGATTCAATACATCGTCCTTCAGCCGACTTGTCTCCATGGGTCTATTGCTGCCTCGGGCACCTAATGGCCGTTCTGCTGTGAGTCAAAGATTTTCGAATCGGACGAAAAACTGATAGTGAATTGTAATGTTCAGGGCCACCTAATGACGATGGATCACTCAAATTGCGTCCCGATTCAATACACTGTCCTCGAGCAGACTGTCTCCATGGGTCTATTGCAGCCTCGGGCACCTTATGGCCGTTCAGCTGTGACTCAAAGATTTTCGAATCGGACGAAAAACTGATAGTGAATTGTAACGTTCAGGGCCTCCTAATGACGATGGAACACTCAAATTGCGTCCCGATTCAATACATCGTCCTCCAGCCGACTTGTCTCCATGGGTCTATTGCTGCCTCGGGCACCTAATGGCCGTTCTGCTGTGAGTCAAAGATTTTCGAATCGGACGAAAAACTGATAGTGAATTGTAACTTTCAGGGCCACCTAATGACGATGGATCACTCAAATTGCGTCCCGATTAAATACATCGTCCTCCAGCCGAGTTGTCTCCATGGGTCTATTGCTGCCTCGGGCACCTTATGGCCGTTCTGCTGTGAGTCAAAGATTTTCGAATCGGACGAAAAACTGATAGTGAATTGTAACGTTCAGGGCCACCTAATGACGATGGATCACTCAAATTGCGTCCCGATTCAATACATCGTCCTCCAGCCGACTTGTCTCCATGGGTCTATTGCTGCCTCGGGCACCTTATGGCCGTTCTGCTGTGAGTCTAGATTATCGAATGGGACAAAAAACTGATAGTGAATTGTAACGTTCAGGGCCTCCTAATGACGATGGATCACTCAAATTGCGTCCCGATTCAATACATCGTCCTCCAGCAGACTTGTCTCCATGGGTCTATTGCTGCCTCGGGCACCTTATGGCCGTTCTGCTGTGAGTCTAGATTATCGAATGGGACGAAAAACTGATAGTGAATTGTAACGTTCAGGGCCACCTAATGACGATGGATCACTCAAATTGCGTCCCGATTCAATACATCGTCCTCCAGCCGACTTGACTCCATGGGTCTATTGCTGCCTCGGGCACCTTATGGCCGTTCTGCTGTGAGTCTAGATTATCGAATGGGACGTAAAACTGATAGTGAATTGTAACTTTCAGGGCCTCATAATGACGATGGAACATTCAAATTGCGTCCCGATTCAATACATCGTCCTCCAGCAGACTTGTCTCCATGCGTCTATTGCTGCCTCGGGCACCTTATGGCCGTTCTGCTGTGAGTCAAAGATTTTCGAATCGGACGAAAAACAGATAGTGAATTGTAACGTTCAGGGCCACCTAATGACGATGGATCACTCAAATTGCGTCCCGATTCAATACATTGTCCTCCAGCAGACTGTCTCGATGGGTCTATTGCAGCCTCGGGCACCTTATGGCCGTTCAGCTGTGACTCAAAGATTTTCGAATCGGACGAAAAACTGATAGTGAATTGTAACGTTCAGGGCCTCCTAATGACGATGGAACACTCAAATTGCGTCCCGATTCAATACATCGTCCTTCAGCCGACTTGTCTCCATGGGTCTATTGCTGCCTCGGGCACCTAATGGCCGTTCTGCTGTGAGTCAAAGATTTTCGAATCGGACGAAAAACTGATAGTGAATTGTAACTTTCAGGGCCTCCTAATGTCGATGGATCACTCAAATTGCGTCCCGATTCAATACATCGTCCTCCAGCAGACTTGTCTCCATGGGTCTATTGCTGCCTCGGGCACCTTATGGCCGTTCTGCTGTGAGTCTAGATTATCGAATGGGACGAAAAACTGATAGTGAATTGTAACGTTCAGGGCCACCTAATGACGATGGATCACTCAAATTGCGTCCCGATTCAATACATCGTCCTCCAGCCGACTTGACTCCATGGGTCTATTGCTGCCTCGGGCACCTTATGGCCGTTCTGCTGTG
Organism: Schistocerca cancellata; assembly: GCF_023864275.1. NCBI lineage: Eukaryota > Metazoa > Arthropoda > Insecta > Orthoptera > Acrididae > Schistocerca > Schistocerca cancellata. The sequence goes on from NC_064627.1 coordinate 3,271,431, forward strand.
AGTCTAGATTATCGAATGGGACGAAAAACTGATAGTGAATTGTAACGTTCAGGGCCTCCTAATGACGATGGATCACTCAAATTGCGTCCCGATTCAATACATCATCCTCCAGCAGACTTGTCTCCATGGGTCTATTGCTGCCTCGGGCACCTTATGGCCGTTCTGCTGTGAGTCTAGATTATCGAATGCGAGGAAAAACTGATAGTGAATTGTAACGTTCAGGGCACCTAACGACGATGGATCACTCAAATTGCGTCCCGATTCAATACATCGTCCTCCAGCCGACTTGACTCCATGGGTCTATTGCTGCCTCTGGCACCTTATGGCCGTTCTGCTGTGAGTCTAGATTATCGAATGGGACGAAAAACTGATAGTGAATTGTAACGTTCAGGGCCACCTAATGACGATGGATCACTCAAATTGCGTCCCGATTCAATACATCGTCCTCCAGCCGACTTGACTCCATGGGTCTATTGCTGCCTCGGGCACCTTATGGCCGTTCTGCTGTGAGTCTAGATTATTGAATGGGACGAAAAACTGATAGTGAATTGTAACGTTCAGGGCCACCTAATGACGATGGATCACTCAAATTGCGTCCCGATTCAATACATCGTCCTCCAGCAGACTTGTCTCCATGGGTCCATTGCTGCCTCGGGCACCTAATGGCCGTTCTGCTGTGAGTCAAAGATTTTCGAATCGGACGAAAAACTGATAGTGAATTGTAACGTTCATTGCCACCTAATGACGATGGACCACGCAAATTGCGTCCCGATTCAATACATCGTCCTCCAGCCGGGTTGACTCCATGGGTCTATTGCTGCCTCGGGCACCTTATGGCCGTTCTGCTGTGAATCTAGATTATCGAATGGGACGAAAAACTGATAGTGAATTGTAACGTTCAGGGCCACCTAATGACGATGGATCACTCAAATTGCGTCCCGATTCAATACATCGTCCTCCAGCAGACTTGTCTCCATGCGTCTATTGCTGCCTCGGGCACCTTATGGCCGTTCTGCTGTGAGTCAAAGATTTTCGAATCGGACGAAAAACAGATAGTGAATTGTAACGTTCAGGGCCACCTAATGACGATGGATCACTCAAATTGCGTCCCGATTCAATACATTGTCCTCCAGCAGACTGTCTCGATGGGTCTATTGCAGCCTCGGGCACCTTATGGCCGTTCAGCTGTGACTCAAAGATTTTCGAATCGGACGAAAAACTGATAGTGAATTGTAACGTTCAGGGCCTCCTAATGACGATGGAACACTCAAATTGCGTCCCGATTCAATACATCGTCCTTCAGCCGACTTGTCTCCATGGGTCTATTGCTGCCTCGGGCACCTAATGGCCGTTCTGCTGTGAGTCAAAGATTTTCGAATCGGACGAAAAACTGATAGTGAATTGTAACTTTCAGGGCCTCCTAATGTCGATGGATCACTCAAATTGCGTCCCGATTCAATACATCGTCCTCCAGCAGACTTGTCTCCATGGGTCTATTGCTGCCTCGGGCACCTTATGGCCGTTCTGCTGTGAGTCTAGATTATCGAATGGGACGAAAAACTGATAGTGAATTGTAACGTTCAGGGCCACCTAATGACGATGGATCACTCAAATTGCGTCCCGATTCAATACATCGTCCTCCAGCCGACTTGACTCCATGGGTCTATTGCTGCCTCGGGCACCTTATGGCCGTTCTGCTGTGAGTCTAGATTATCGAATGGGACGAAAAACTGATAGTGAATTGTAACGTTCAGGGCCTCCTAATGACGATGGATCACTCAAATTGCGTCCCGATTCAATACATCATCCTCCAGCAGACTTGTCTCCATGGGTCTATTGCTGCCTCGGGCACCTTATGGCCGTTCTGCTGTGAGTCTAGATTATCGAATGCGAGGAAAAACTGATAGTGAATTGTAACGTTCAGGGCACCTAACGACGATGGATCACTCAAATTGCGTCCCGATTCAATACATCGTCCTCCAGCCGACTTGACTCCATGGGTCTATTGCTGCCTCTGGCACCTTATGGCCGTTCTGCTGTGAGTCTAGATTATCGAATGGGACGAAAAACTGATAGTGAATTGTAACGTTCAGGGCCACCTAATGACGATGGATCACTCAAATTGCGTCCCGATTCAATACATCGTCCTCCAGCCGACTTGACTCCATGGGTCTATTGCTGCCTCGGGCACCTTATGGCCGTTCTGCTGTGAGTCTAGATTATTGAATGGGACGAAAAACTGATAGTGAATTGTAACGTTCAGGGCCACCTAATGACGATGGATCACTCAAATTGCGTCCCGATTCAATACATCGTCCTCCAGCAGACTTGTCTCCATGGGTCCATTGCTGCCTCGGGCACCTAATGGCCGTTCTGCTGTGAGTCAAAGATTTTCGAATCGGACGAAAAACTGATAGTGAATTGTAACGTTCATTGCCACCTAATGACGATGGACCACGCAAATTGCGTCCCGATTCAATACATCGTCCTCCAGCCGGGTTGACTCCATGGGTCTATTGCTGCCTCGGGCACCTTATGGCCGTTCTGCTGTGAATCTAGATTATCGAATGGGACGAAAAACTGATAGTGAATTGTAACGTTCAGGGCCACCTAATGACGATGGATCACTCAAATTGCGTCCCGATTCAATACATCGTCCTCCAGCCGAGTTGACTCCATGGGTCTATTGCTGCCTCGGGCACCTTATGGCCGTTCTGCTGTGAGTCAAAGATTTTCGAATCGGACGAAAAACTGATAGTGAATTGTAACGTTCAGGGCCACCTAACGACGATGGATCACTCAAATTGCTTCCCGATTCAATACATCGTCTTCCAGCAGACTTGTCTCCATGGGTCGATTGCTGCCTCGGGCACCTAATGGCCGTTCTGCTGTGAGTCAAAGATTTTCGAATCGGACGAAAAACTGATAGTGAATTGTAACATTCAGGGCCACCTAATGACGATGGACCACGCAAATTGCGTCCCGATTCAATACATCGTCCTCCAGCCGATTTGACTCCATGGGTCTATTGCTGCCTCGTGCACCTTATCGCCATTCTGCTGTGTATCTAGATTTTCGAATGGGACGAGAAACTGATAGTGAATTGTAACGTTCAGGGCCACCTAATGACGATGGATCACTCAACTTGCGTCTCGATTCAATACATCGTCCCCAGCCGACTTGACTCCATGGGACTATTGCTGCCTCGGGCACCTTATGGCCGTTCTGCTGTGAGTCTAGATTATAGAATGGGATGAAAAACTGATAGTGAATTGTAACGTTCAGGGCCTCCTAATGACGATGGATCTCTCAAATTGCGTCCCGATTCAATACATCGTCCTCCAGCAGACTTGTCTCCATGGGTCTATTGCTGCCTCGGGCACCTTATGGCCGTTCTGCTGTGAGTCTAGATTATCGAATGGGACGAAAAACTGATAGTGAATTGTAACGTTCAGGGCCTCCTAATGACGATGGATCACTTTAATTGCGTCCCGGTTCAATACATCGTCCTCCAGCAGACTTGTCTCCATGGGTCGATTGCTGCCCCGGGCATCTAATGGCCGTTCTGCTGTGAGTCAAAGATTTTCGAATCGGACGAAAAACTGATAGTGAATTGTAACATTCAGGGCCACCTAATGACGATGGACCACGCAAATTGCGTCCCGATTCAATACATCGTCCTCCAGCCGAGTTGACTCCATGGGTCTATTGCAGCCTCGGGCACCTTATGGCCGTTCTGCTGTGAATCTAGATTATCGAATGGGACGAAAAACTGATAGTGAATTGTAACGTTCAGGGCCACCTAATGACGATGGATCACTCAAATTGCGTCCTGATTCAATACATCGTCCTCCAGCAGACTTGACTTTTTGGGTCTATTGCTGCCTCGGGCACCTTATGGCCGTTCTGCTGTGAGTCAAAGATTTTCGAATCGGACGAAAAACTGATAGTGAATTGTAACTTTCAGGGCCACCTAATGACGATGGACCACACAAATTGCGTCCCGATTCAGTACATCGTCCACTAGCCGACTTGACTCCATGGGTCTATTGCTGCCTCGGGCACCTTATGGCAGGCCTGCTGTAACTCAAAGATTTTCGAATCGGACGAAAAACTGATAGTGAATTGTAACGTTCATTGCCTCCTAATGACGATGGATCACTCAAATTGCGTCCCGATTCAATACATCGTCCTCCAGCAGACTTGTCTCCATGCGTCTATTGCTGCCTCGGGCACCTTATGGCCGTTCTGCTGTGAGTCAAAGATTTTCGAATCGGACGAAAAACAGATAGTGAATTGTAACGTTCAGGGCCACCTAATGACGATGGATCACTCAAATTGCGTCCCGATTCAATACATCGTCCTCCAGCCGACTTGACTCCAAAGGGCTATTGCTGCCTTGGGCACCTTATGGCCGTTCTGCTGTGAGTCTAGATTATCGAATGGGACAAAAACTGCTAGTGAATTGTAACGTTCAGGGCCTCCTAATGACGATGGATCCCTCAAATTGCGTCCCGATTCAATACATCGTCCTCCAGCCGACTTGACTCCATGGGTCTATTGCTGCCTCGGGCACCTTATGGCCGTTCTGCTGTGAGTCTAGATTATCGAATGGGACAAAAGACTGATAGTGAATTGTAACGTTCAGGGCCTCCTAATGACGATGGATCCCTCAAATTGCGTCCCGATTCAATACATCGTCCTCCAGCTGACTTGACTCCATGGGTCTATTGCTGCCTCGGGCACCTTATGGCCGTTCTGCTGTGAGTCTAGATTATCGAATGGGACGAAAAACTGATAGTGAATTGTAACGTTCAGGGCCACCTAATGACGATGGATCACTCAAATTGCGTCCTGATTCAATACATCGTCCTCCAGCAGACATGACTTCATGGGTCTCTTGCTGCCTCGGGCACCTTATGGTCGTTCTGCTGTGAGTCGGAGATTTTCGAATCGGACGAAAAACTGATAGTGATGTGTAACGTTCAGAGCCTCCTAATGACGATGGAACAGTCAAATTGCGTCCCGATTCAATACATCGTCCTCCAGCAGACTTGTCTCCATGGGTCTATTGCTGCCTCGGGCACCTTATGGCCATTCTGCTGTGAGTCAAAGATTTTCGAATCGGACGAAAAACTGATAGTGTATTGTAACATTCAGGGCCGCCTAATGACGATGGATCACTCAAATTGCGTCCCGATTCAATACATCGTCCTCCAGCAGACTTGTCTCCATGGGTCGATTGCTGCCTCGGGCACCTTATGGCCGTTCTGCTGTGAGTCAAAGATTTTCGAATCGGACGAAAAACTGATAGTGTTTTGTAACATTCAGGGCCACCTAATGACGATGGACCACACAAATTGCGTCCCGATTCAATACATCGTCCCCAGCCGACTTGACTCCATGGGACTATTGCTGCCTCGGGCACCTTATGGCCGTCCTGCTGTGAGTCTAGATTATAGAATGGGATGAAAAACTGATAGTGAATTGTAACGTTCAGGGCCACCTAATGACGATGGATCACTCAAATTGCGTCCCGATTCAATACATCGTCCTCCAGCAGACTTGTCTCCATGGGTCTATTGCTGCCTCGGGCACCTTATGGCAGGCCTGCTGTGACTCAAAGATTTTCGAATCTGACGAAAAACTGATTGTGAATTGTAACGTTCAGGGCCTCCTAATGACGATGGAACACTCAAATTGCGTCCCGATTCAATACATCGTCCTCCAGCAGACTTGTCTCCATGCGTCTATTGCTGCCTCGGGCACCTTATGGCCGTTCTGCTGTGAGTCAAAGATTTTCGAATCGGACGAAAAACAGATAGTGAATTGTAACGTTCAGGGCCACCTAATGACGATGGATCACTGTAATTGCGTCCCGATTCAATACATCGTCCTCCAGCCGACTTGACTCCATGGATCTATTGCTGCCTCGGGCACCTTAAGGGCGTTCTGCTGTGAGTCTAGATTATCGAATGGGACGAAAAACTGATAGTGAATTGTAACGTTCAGGGCCTCCTAATGACGATGGAACACTCAAATTGCATCCCGAATCAATACATCGTCCTCCAGCCGACTTGACTCCATGGGGCTATTGCTGCCTCGGGCACCTTATGGCCGTTCTGCTGTGAGTCTAGATTATCGAAAGGGACGAAAAACTGATAGTGAATTGTAACGTTCAGGGCCTCCTAATCACGATGGATCACTCAAATTGCGTCCCGATTCAATACATCGTCCTCCAGCAGACTTGTCTCCATGGGTCGATTGCTGCCTCGGGCACCTAATGGCCGTTCTGCTGTGAGTCAAAGATTTTCGAATCGGACGAAAAACTGATTGTGAATTGTAACATTCAGGGCCACCTAATGACGATGGACCACGCAAATTGCGTCCCGATTCAATACATCGTCCTCCAGCCGAGTTGACTCCCTGGGTCTATTGCTGCCTCGGGCACCTTATCGCCGTTCTGCTGTGAATCTAGATTATCGAATGGGACGAAAAACTGATAGTGAATTGTAACGTTCAGGGCCACCTAATGACGATGGATCTCTCAAATTGCGTCCCGATTCAATACATCGTCCTCCAGCAGACTTGTCTCCATGGGTCTATTGCTGCCTCGGGCAGCTTATGGCCGTTCTGCTGTGAGTCAAAGATTTTCGAATCGGACGAAAAACTGATAGTGTATTGTAACATTCAGGGCCGCCTAATGACGATGGATCACTCAAATTGCGTCCCGATTCAATACATCGTCCTCCAGCAGACTTGTCTCCATGGGTCGATTGCTGCCTCGGGCACCTTATGGCCGTTCTGCTGTGAATCAAAGATTTTCGAATCGGACGAAAAACTGATAGTGATTTGTAACATTCAGGGCCACCTAATGACGATGGACCACACAAATTGCGTCCCGACTCAATACATCGTCCCCAGCCGACTTGACTCCATGGGACTATTGCTGCCTCGGGCACCTTATGGCCGTTCTGCTGTGAGTCTAGATTATAGAATGGGATGAAAAACTGATAGTGAATTGTAACGTTCAGGGCCACCTAATGACGATGGATCACTCAAATTGCGTCCCGATTCAATACATCGTCCTCCAGCAGACTTGTCTCCATGCGTCTATTGCTGCCTCGGGCACCTTATGGCCGTTCTGCTGTGAGTCAAAGATTTTCGAATCGGACGAAAAACAGATAGTGAATTGTAACGTTCAGGGCCACCTAATGACGATGGATCACTGAAATTGCGTCCCGATTCAATACATCGTCCTCCAGCCGACTTGACTCCATGGGTCTATTGCTGCCTCGGGCACCTTATGGCCGTTCTGCTGTGAGTCTAGATTATCGAATGGGACAAAAAACTGATAGTGAATTGTAACGTTCAGGGCCACCTAATGACGATGGATCTCTCAAATTGCGTCCCGATTCAATACATCGTCCTCCAGCCGACTTGACTCCATGGATCTATTGCTGCCTCGGGCACCTTATGGCCGTTCTGCTGTGAGTCTAGATTATCGAATGGGACGAAAAACTGATAGTGAATTGTAACGTTCAGGGCCTCCTAATGACGATGGAACACTCAAATTGCGTCCCGATTCAATACATCGTCCTCCAGCCGACTTGACTCCATGGGGCTATTGCTGCCTCGGGCACCTTATGGCCGTTCTGCTGTGAGTCTAGATTATCGAAAGGGACGAAAAACTGATAGTGAATTGTAACGTTCAGGGGCCTCCTAATCACGATGGATCTCTCAAATTGCGTCCCGATTCAATACATCGTCCTCCAGCAGACTTGTCTCCATGGGTCGATTGCTGCCTCGGGCACCTAATGGCCGTTCTGCCGTGAGTCAAAGATTTTCGAATCGGACGAAAAACTGATTGTGAATTGTAACATTCAGGGCCACCTAATGACGATAGACCACGCAAATTGCGTCCCGATTCAATACATCGTCCTCCAGCCGAGTTGACTCCCTGGGTCTATTGCTGCCACGGGCACCTTATCGCCGTTCTGCTGTGAATCTAGATTATCGAATGGGACGAAAAACTGATAGTGAATTGTAACGTTCAGGGCCACCTAATGACGATGGATCACTCAAATTGCGTCCCGATTCAATATATCGTCCTCCAGCCGACTTGACTCCATGGGTCTATTGCTGCCTCGGGCACCTTATGCCCGTTCTGCTGTGAATCTAGATTATCGAATGGGAAAAAAAACTGATAGTGAATTGTAACGTTCAGGACCTCCTAATGACGATGGATCACTCAAATTGCGTCCCGATTCAATACATCGTCCTCCAGCAGACTTGTCTCCATGGGTCTATTGCTGCCTCGGGCACCTTATGGCCGTTCTGCTGTGAGTCTAGATTATCGAATGGGACGAAAAACTGATAGTGAATTGTAACGTTCAGGGCCACCTAATGACGATGGATCTCTCAAATTGCGTCCCGATTCAGTACATCGTCCACTAGCCGGCTTGACTCCATGGGACTATTGCTGCCTCGGGCACCTTATGGCCGTTCTGCTGTGAGTCTAGATTATCGAATGGGATGAAAAACTGATAGTGAATTGTAACGTTCAGGGCCACCTAATGACGATGGAACACTCAAATTGCGTCCCGATTCAATACATCGTCCTCCAGCAGACTTGTCTCCATGGGTCTATTGCTGCCTCGGGCACCTTATGGCCGTTCTGCTGTGAGTCAAAGATTTTCGAATCGGACGAAAAACTGATAGTGAATTGTAACTTTCAGGGCCACCTAATGACGATGGATCACTCAAATTGCGTCCCGATTCAATTCATCGTCCACCAGCCGACTTGTCTCCATGGGTCTATTGCTGCATCGGGTACATTATGGCCGTTCTGCTGTGAGTCAAAGATTTTCGAATCGGACGAAAAACTGATAGTGAATTGTAACGTTCAGGGCCTCCTAATGACGATGGAACACTCAAATTGCGTCCCGATTCAATACATCGTCCTCCAGCAGACTTGTCTCCATGCGTCTATTGCTGCCTCGGGCACCTTATGGCCGTTCTGCTGTGAGTCAAAGATTTTCGAATCTGACGAAAAACCGATAGTGAATTGTAACTTTCAGGGCCTCCTAATGACGATGGAACACTCAAATTGCGTCCCGATTCAATACATCGTCTTCCAGCAGACTTGTCTCCATGGGTCAATTGCTGCCTCGGGCACCTTATGGCCGTTCTGCTGTGAGTCAAAGATTTTCGAATCGGACGAAAAACAGATAGTGAATTGTAACGTTCAGGGCCACCTAATGACGATGGATCACTCAAATAGCGTCCCGATTCAATACATCGTCCTCCAGCCGACATGTCTCCATGGGTCTGTTGCTGCCTTGGCACCTTATGGTCGTTCCGCTGTGAGTCAAAGATTTTCGAATCGGACGAAAAGCTGATTGTGAATTGTAACGTTCAGGGCCACCTAATGACGATGGATCACTCAAATTGCGTCCCGATTCAATACATTGTCCTCCAGCAGACTGTCTCCATGGGTCTATTGCAGCCTCGGGCACCTTATGACCGTTCAGATGTGACTCAAAGATTTTCGAATCGGACGAAAAACTGATTGTGAATTGTAACATTCAGGGCCACCTAATGACGATGGACCACGCAAATTGCGTCCCGATTCAATACATCGTCCTCCAGCCGAGTTGACTCCCTGGGTCTATTGCTGCCTCGGGCACCTTATCGCCGTTCTGCTGTGAATCTAGATTATCGAATGGGACAAAAAACTGATAGTGAATTGTAACGTTCAGGGCCTCCTAATGACGATGGATCACTCAAATTGCGTCCCGATTCAATACATCGTCCTCCAGCAGACTTGTCTCCATGGGTCTATTGCTGCCTCGGGCACCTTATGGCAGGCCTGCTGTGAGTCTAGATTATCGAATGGGACGAAAAACTGATAGTCAATTGTAACGTTCAGGGCCACCTAATGACGATGGATCTCTCAAATTGCGTCCCGATTCAATACATCGTCCTCCAGCAGACTTGTCTCCATGGGTCTATTGCTGCCTCGGGCACCTTATGGCCGTTCTGCTGTGAGTCAAAGATTTTCGAATCGGACGAAAAACTGATAGTGTATTGTAACATTCAGGGCCGCCTAATGACGATGGATCACTCAAATTGCGTCCCGATTCAATACATCGTCCTCCAGCAGACTTGTCTCCATGGGTCGATTGCTGCCTCGGGCACCTTATGGCCGTTCTGCTGTGAGTCAAAGATTTTCGAATCGGACGAAAAACTGATAGTGATTTGTAACATTCAGGGCCACCTAATGACGATGGACCACACAAATTGCGTCCCGATTCAATACATCGTCCCCAGCCGACTTGACTCCATGGGACTATTGCTGCCTCGGGCACCTTATGGCCGTTCTGCTGTGAGTCTAGATTATAGAATGGGATGAAAAACTGATAGTGAATTGTAACGTTCAGGGCCACCTAATGACGATGGATCACTCAAATTGCGTCCCGATTCAATACATCGTCCTCCAGCAGACTTGTCTCCATGGGTCTATTGCTGCCTCGGGCACCTTATGGCAGGCCTGCTGTGACTCAAAGATTTTCGAATCTGACGAAAAACTGATTGTGAATTGTAACGTTCAGGGCCTCCTAATGACGATGGAACACTCAAATTGCGTCCCGATTCAATACATCGTGCTCCAGCAGACTTGTCTCCATGCGTCTATTGCTGCCTCGGGCACCTTATGGCCGTTCTGCTGTGAGTCAAAGAATTTCGAATCGGACGAAAAACAGATAGTGAATTGTAACGTTCAGGGCCACCTAATGACGATGGATCACTGAAATTGCGTCCCGATTCAATACATCGTCCTCCAGCCGACTTGACTCCATGGGTCTATTGCTGCCTCGGGCACCTTATGGCCGTTCTGCTGTGAGTCTAGATTATCGAATGGGACAAAAAACTGATAGTGAATTGTAACGTTCAGGGCCACCTAATGACGATGGATCTCTCAAATTGCGTCCCGATTCAATACATCGTCCTCCAGCCGACTTGACTCCATTGATCTATTGCTGCCTCGGGCACCTTATGGCCGTTCTGCTGTGAGTCTAGATTATCGAATGGGACGAAAAACTGATAGTGAATTGTAACGTTCAGGGCCTCCTAATCACGATGGATCTCTCAAATTGCGTCCCGATTCAATACATCGTCCTCCAGCAGACTTGTCTCCATGGGTCGATTGCTGCCTCGGGCACCTAATGGCCGTTCTGCTGTGAGTCAAAGATTTTCGAATCGGACGAAAAACTGATTGTGAATTGTAACATTCAGGGCCACCTAATGACGATGGACCACGCAAATTGCGTCCCGATTCAATACATCGTCCTCCAGCCGAGTTGACTCCCTGGGTCTATTGCTGCCTCGGGCACCTTATCGCCGTTCTGTTGTGAATCTAGATTATCGAATGGGACGAAAAACTGATAGTGAATTGTAACGTTCAGGGCCACCTAATGACGATGGATCACTCAAATTGCGTCCCGATTCAATACATCGTCCTCCAGCCGACTTGACTCCATGGGTCTATTGCTGCCTCGGGCACCTTATGCCCGTTCTGCTGTGAATCTAGATTATCGAATGGGACAAAAAACTGATAGTGAATTGTAACGTTCAGGACCTCCTAATGACGATGGATCACTCAAATTGCGTCCCGATTCAATACATCGTCCTCCAGCAGACTTGTCTCCATGGGTCTATTGCTGCCTCGGGCACCTTATGGCCGTTCTGCTGTGAGTCTAGATTATCGAATGGGACGAAAAACTGATAGTGAATTGTAACGTTCAGGGCCACCTAATGACGATGGATCTCTCAAATTGCGTCCCGATTCAGTACATCGTCCACTAGCCGGCTTGACTCCATGGGACTATTGCTGCCTCGGGCACCTTATGGCCGTTCTGCTGTGAGTCTAGATTATCGAATGGGATGAAAAACTGATAGTGAATTGTAACGTTCAGGGCCACCTAATGACGATGGAACACTCAATTTGCGTCCCGATTCAATACATCGTCCTCCAGCAGACTTGTCTCCATGGGTCTATTGCTGCCTCGGGCACCTTATGGCAGTCCTGCTGTGCCTCAAAGATTTTCGAATCGGACGAAAAACAGATAGTGAATTGTAACGTTCAGGGCCTCCTAATGACGATGGAACACTCAAATTGCGTCCCGATTCAATACATCGTCCTCCAGCAGACTTGTCTCCATGGGTCTATTGCTGCCTCGTGCACCTTATGGCCGTTCTGCTGTGAGTCAAAGATTTTCGAATCGGACGAAAAACTGATAGTGAATTGTAACTTTCAGGGCCACCTAATGACGATGGATCACTCAAATTGCGTCCCGATTCAATTCATCGTCCACCAGCCGACTTGTCTCCATGGGTCTATTGCTGCATCGGGCACATTATGGCCGTTCTGCTGTGAGTCAAAGATTTTCGAATCGGACGAAAAACTGATAGTGAATTGTAACGTTCAGGGCCTCCTAATGACGATGGAACACTCAAATTGCGTCCCGATTCAATACATCGTCCTCCAGCAGACTTGTCTCCATGCGTCTATTGCTGCCTCGGGCACCTTATGGCCGTTCTGCTGTGAGTCAAAGATTTTCGAATCTGACGAAAAACTGATAGTGAATTGTAACTTTCAGGGCCTCCTAATGACGATGGAACACTCAAATTGCGTCCCGATTCAATACATCGTCTTCCAGCAGACTTGTCTCCATGGGTCTATTGCTGCCTCGGGCACCTTATGGCCGTTCTGCTGTGAGTCAAAGATTTTCGAATCGGACGAAAAACAGATAGTGAATTGTAACGTTCAGGGCCACCTAATGACGATGGATCACTCAAATAGCGTCCCGATTCAATACATCGTCCTCCAGCCGACATGTCTCCATGGGTCTATTGCTGCCTTGGCACCTTATGGCCGTTCCGCTGTGAGTCAAAGATTTTCGAATCGGACGAAAAGCTGATTGTGAATTGTAACGTTCAGGGCCACCTAATGACGATGGATCACTCAAATTGCGTCCCGATTCAATACATTGTCCTCCAGCAGACTGTCTCCATGGGTCTATTGCAGCCTCGGGCACCTTATGACCGTTCAGATGTGACTCAAAGATTTTCGAATCGGACGAAAAACTGATTGTGAATTGCAACATTCAGGGCCACCTAATGACGATGGACCACGCAAATTGCGTCCCGATTCAATACATCGTCCTCCAGCCGAGTTGACTCCCTGGGTCTATTGCTGCCTCGGGCACCTTATCGCCGATCTGCTGTGAATCTAGATTATCGAATGGGACGAAAAACTGATAGTGAATTGTAACGTTCAGGGCCACCTAATGACGATGGATCACTCAAATTGCGTCCCGATTCAATACATCGTCCTCCAGCCGACTTGACTCCATGGGTCTATTGCTGCCTCGGGCACCTTATGGCCGTTCTGCTGTGAATCTAGATTATCGAATGGGACAAAAAACTGATAGTGAATTGTAACGTTCAGGGCCTCCTAATGACGATGGATCACTCAAATTGCGTCCCGATTCAATACATCGTCCTCCAGCAGACTTGTCTCCATGGGTCTATTGCTGCCTCGGGCACCTTATGGGAGGCCTGCTGTGAGTCTAGATTATCGAATGGGACGAAAAACTGATAGTGAATTGTAACGTTCAGGGCCACCTAATGACGATGGATCTCTCAAATTGCGTCCCGATTCAATACATCGTCCTCCAGCAGACTTGTCTCCATGGGTCGATTGCTGCCTCGGGCACCTTATGGCCGTTCTGCTGTGTGTCAAAGATTTTCGAATCGGACGAAAAACTGATAGTGATTTGTAACATTCAGGGCCACCTAATGACGATGGACCACACAAATTGCGTCCCGATTCAATACATCGTCCCCAGCCGACTTGACTCCATGGGACTATTGCTGCCTCGGGCACCTTATGGCCGTTCTGCTGTGAGTCTAGATTATAGAATGGGATGAAAAACTGATAGTGAATTGTAACGTTCAGGGCCACCTAATGACGATGGATCACTCAAATTGCGTCCCGATTCAATACATCGTCCTCCAGCAGACTTGTCTCCATGGGTCTATTGCTGCCTCGGGCACCTTATGGCAGGCCTGCTGTGACTCAAAGATTTTCGAATCTGACGAAAAACTGATTGTGAATTGTAACGTTCAGGGCCTCCTAATGACGATGGAACACTCAAATTGCGTCCCGATTCAATACATCGTCCTCCAGCAGACTTGTCTCCATGCGTCTATTGCTGCCTCGGGCACCTTATGGCCGTTCTGCTGTGAGTCAAAGAATTTCGAATCGGACGAAAAACAGATAGTGAATTGTAACGTTCAGGGCCACCTAATGACGATGGGATCACTGAAATTGCGTCCCGAATCAATACATCGTCCTCCAGCCGACTTGACTCCATGGGTCTATTGCTGCCTCGGGCACCTTATGGCCGCTCTGCTGTGAGTCTAGATTATCGAATGGGACAAAAAACTGATAGTGAATTGTAACGTTCAGGGCCACCTAATGACGATGGATCTCTCAAATTGCGTCCCGATTCAATACATCGTCCTCCAGCCGACTTGACTCCATTGATCTATTGCTGCCTCGGGCACCTTATGGCCGTTCTGCTGTGAGTCTAGATTATCGAATGGGACGAAAAACTGATAGTGAATTGTAACGTTCAGGGCCTCCTAATGACGATGGAACACTCAAATTGCGTCCCGATTCAATACATCGTCCTCCAGCCGACTTGACTCCATGGGGCTATTGCTGCCTCGGGCACCTTATGGCCGTTCTGCTGTGAGTAGATTATCGAAAGGGACGAAAAACTGATAGTGAATTGTAACGTTCAGGGCCTCCTAATCACGATGGATCTCTCAAATTGCGTCCCTATTCAATACATCGTCCTCCAGCAGACTTGTCTCCATGGGTCGATTGCTGCCTCGGGCACCTAATGGCCGTTCTGCTGTGAGTCAAAGATTTTCGAATCGGACGAAAAACTGATTGTGAATTGTAACATTCAGGGCTACCTAATGACGATGGACCACGCAAATTGCGTCCCGATTCAATACATCGTCCTCCAGCCGAGTTGACTCCCTGGGTCTATTGCTGCCTCGGGCACCTTATCGCCGTTCTGCTGTGAATCTAGATTATCGAATGGGACGAAAAACTGATAGTGAATTGTAACGTTCAGGGCCACCTAATGACGATGGATCACTCAAATTGCGTCCCGATTCAATACATCGTCCTCCAGCCGACTTGACTCCATGGGTCTATTGGTGCCTCGGGCACCTTATGGCCGTTCTGCTGTGAATCTAGATTATCGAATGGGACAAAAAACTGATAGTGAATTGTAGCGGTCAGGGCCTCCTAATGACGATGGATCACTCACATTGCGTCCCGATTCAATACATCGTCCTCCAGCCGACTTGACTCCATGGGTCTATTGCTGCCTCGGGCACCTTATGGCCGTTCTGCTGTGAGTCTAGATTATCGAATGGGACGAAAACTGATAGTGAATTGTAACTTTCGGGGCCACCTAATGACGATGGATCACTCAAATTGCGTCGTGATTCAATACATCGTCCTCCAGCAGACTTGACTTCATGGGTCTATTGCTGCCTCGGGCACCTTATGGCCGTTCTGCTGTGAGTCAAAGATTTTCGAATCGGACGAAAAACTGATAGTGAATTGTAACGTTCAGGGCCTCCTAATGACGATGGAACACTCAAATTGCGTCCCGATTCAATACATCGTCCTCCAGCAGACTTGTCTCCATGGGACTATTGCTGCCTCGGGCACCTTATGGCCGTTCTGCTGTGAGTCAAAGATTTTCGAATCGGCCGAAAAACTGATAGTGAATTGTAACATTCAGGGCCACCTAATGACGATGGACCACACAAATTGCGTCCCGATTCAGTACATCGTCCTCCAGCCAACCTGACTCCATGGGTCTATTGCTGCCTCGGGCACCTTATGGCCGTTCTGCTGTGAGTCAAAAATTTTCGAATCGGACGAAAAACTGATAGTGAATTGTAACATTCAGGGCCACCTAATGACGATGGACCACACAAATTGCGTCCCGATTCAGTACATCGTCCACTAGCCGGCTTGACTCCATGGGACTATTGCTGCCTCGGGCACCTTTTGGCCGTTCTGCTGTGAGTCTAGATTATCGAATGGGATGAAAAACTGATAGTGAAATGTAACGTTCAGGGCCACCTAATGACGATGGATCACTCAAATTGCGTCCCGATTCAATACATCGTCCTCCAGCAGACTTGTCTCCATGGGTCTATTGCTGCCTCGGGCACCTTATGGCAGTCCTGCTGTGCCTCAAAGATTTTCGAATCGGACGAAAAACAGATAGTGAATTGTAACGTTCAGGGCCTCCTAATGACGATGGAACACTCAAATTGCGTCCTGATTCAATACATCGTCCTCCAGCAGACTTGTCTCCATGGGTCTATTGCTGCCTCGGGCACCTTATGGCCGTTCTGCTGTGAGTCAAAGATTTTCGAATCGGACGAAAAACTGATAGTGAATTGTAACTTTCAGGGCCACCTAATGACGATGGATCACTCAAATTGCGTCCCGATTCAATTCATCGTCCACCAGCCGACTTGTCTCCATGGGTCTATTGCTGCATCGGGCACATTATGGCCGTTCTGCTGTGAGTCAAAGAGTTTCGAATCGGACGAAAAACTGATAGTGAATTGTAACGTTCAGGGCCTCCTAATGACGATGGAACACTCAAATTGCGTCCCGATTCAATACATCGTCCTCCAGCAGACTTGTCTCCATGCGTCTATTGCTGCCTCGGGCACCTTATGGCCGTTCTGCTGTGAGTCAAATATTTTCGAATCTGACGCAAAACTGATAGTGAATTGTAACTTTCAGGGCCTCCTAATGACGATGGAACACTCAAATTGCGTCCCGATTCAATACATCGTCTTCCAGCAGACTTGTCTCCATGGGTCTATTGCTGCCTCGGGCACCTTCTGGCCTTTCTGCTGTGAGTCAAAGATTTTCGAATCGGACGAAAAACTGATAGTGAATTGTAACGTTCAGGGCCTCCTAATGACGATGGATCACTCAAATTGCGTCCCGATTCAATACATCGTCCTCCAGCAGATTTGTCTCCATGGGTCGATTGCTGCCTCGGGCACCTTATGGCCGTTCTGCTGTGAGTCAAAGATTTTCGAATCGGACGAAAAACTGATAGTGATTTGTAACATTCAGGGCCACCTAATGACGATGGACCACACAAATTGCGTCCCGATTCAATACATCGTCCTCCAGCAGACTTGTCTCCATGCGTCTATTGCTGCCTCGGGCACCTTATGGCCGTTCTGCTGTGAGTCTAGATTATAGAATGGGATGAAAAACTGATAGTGAATTGTAACGTTCAGGGCCACCTAATGACGATGGATCACTCAAATTGCGTCCCGATTCAATACATCGTCCTCCAGCAGACTTGTCTCCATGGGTCTATTGCTGCCTCGGGCACCTTATGGCAGGCCTGCTGTGACTCAAAGACTTTCGAATCGGACGAAAAACTGATTGTGAATTGTAACGTTCAGGGCCTCCTAATGACGATGGAACACTCAAATTGCGTCCCGATTCAATACATCGTCCTCCAGCAGACTTGTCTCCATGCGTCTATTGCTGCCTCGGGCACCTTATGGCCGTTCTGCTGTGAGTCAAAGATTTTCGAATCGGACGAAAAACAGATAGTGAATTGTAACGTTCAGGGCCACCTAATGACGATGGATCACTCAAATTGCGTCCCGATTCAATACATCGTCCTCCAGCCGACTTGACTCCATGGGTCTATTGCTGCCTCGGGCACCTTATGGCCGTTCTGATGTGAGTCTAGATTATCGAATGGGACAAAAAACTGATAGTGAATTGTAACGTTCAGGGCCACCTAATGACGATGGATCTCTCAAATTGCGTCCCGATTCAATACATCGTCCTCCAGCAGACTTGTCTCCATGGGTCTATTGCTGCCTCGGGCACCTTATGGCCGTTCTGCTGTGAGTCTAGATTATCGAATGGGACGAAAAACTGATAGTGAATTGTAACGTTCAGGGCCACCTAATGACGATGGATCACTCAAATTGCGTCCTGATTCAATACATCGTCCTCCAGCAGACTTGTCTCCATGGGTCTATTGCTGCCTCGGGCAGGTTATGGCAGTCCTGCTGTGCCTCAAAGATTTTCGAATCAGACGAAAAACTGATAGTGAATTGTAACGTTCAGGGCCTCCTAATGACGATGGAACACTCAAATTGCGTCCTGATTCAATACATCGTCCTCCAGCAGACTTGTCTCCATGGGTCTATTTCTGCCTCGGGCACCTTATGGCCGTTCTGCTGTGAGTCAAAGATTTTCGAATCGGACGAAAAACTGATAGTGAATTGTAACGTTCAGGGCCACCTAATGACGATGGATCAGTCAAATTGCGTCCCGATTCAATTCATCGGTTACCAGCCGACTTGTCTCCATGGGTCTATTGCTGCCTCGGGCACCTTATGGCCGTTCTGCTGTGAGTCAAAGATTTTCGAATCGGACGAAAAACTGATAGTGAATTGTAACGTTCAGGGCCTCCTAATGACGATGGAACACTCAAATTGCGTCCCGATTCAATACATCGTCCTCCAGCAGACTTGTCTCCATGGGTCTATTGCTGCCTCGGGCACCTTATGGCCGTTCTGCTGTGAGTCAAAGATTTACGAATCGGACGAAAAACTGATAGTGATTTGTAACATTCAGGGCCACCTAATGACGACGGACCACACAAATTGCGTCCCGATTCAATACAGCGTCCCCAGCCGACTTGACTCCATGGTGCTATTGCTGCCTCGGGCACCTTATCGCCGTTCTGCTGTGAATCTAGATTATCGAATGGGACGAAAAACTGATAGTGAATTGTAACGTTCAGGGCCACCTAATGACGATGGATCACTCAAATTGCGTCCCGATTCAATACATCGTCCTCCAGCCGACTTGACTCCATGGGTCTATTGCTGCCTCGGGCACCTTATGGCCGTTCTGCTGTGAATCTAGATTATCGAATGGGACAAAAAACTGATAGTGAATTGTAACGTTCAGGGCCTCCTAATGACGATGGATCACTCAAATTGCGTCCCGATTCAATACATCGTCCTCCAGCAGACTTGTCTCCATGGGTCTATTGCTGCCTCGGGCACCTTATGGCAGGCCTGCTGTGAGTCTAGATTATCGAATGGGACGAAAAACTGATAGTGAATTGTAACGTTCAGGGCCACCTAATGACGATGGATCTCTCAAATTGCGTCCCGATTCAATACATCGTCCTCCAGCAGACTTGTCTCCATGGGTCTATTGCTGCCTCGGGCACCTTATGGCCGTTCTGCTGTGAGTCAAAGATTTTCGAATCGGACGAAAAACTGATAGTGTATTGTAACATTCAGGGCCGCCTAATGACGATGGATCACTCAAATTGCGTCCCGATTCAATACATCGTCCTCCAGCAGACTTGTCTCCATGGGTCGATTGCTGCCTCGGGCACCTTATGGCCGTTCTGCTGTGAGTCAAAGATTTTCGAATCGGACGAAAAACTGATAGTGATTTGTAACATTCAGGGCCACCTAATGACGATGGACCACACAAATTGCGTCCCGATTCAATACATCGTCCCCAGCCGACTTGACTCCATGGGACTATTGCTGCCTCGGGCACCTTATGGCCGTTCTGCTGTGAGTCTAGATTATAGAATGGGATGAAAAACTGATAGTGAATTGTAACGTTCAGGGCCACCTAATGACGATGGATCACTCAAATTGCGTCCCGATTCAATACATCGTCCTCCAGCAGACTTGTCTCCATTGGTCTATTGCTGCCTCGGGCACCTTATGGCAGGCCTGCTGTGACTCAAAGATTTTCGAATCGGACGAAAAACAGATAGTGAATTGTAACGTTCAGGGCCACCTAATGACGATGGATCACTGAAATTGCGTCCCGATTCAATTCGTCCTCCAGCCGACTTGCCTCCATGGGTCTATTGCTGCCTCGGGCACCTTATGGCCGTTCTGCTGTGAGTCTAGATTATCGAATGGGACAAAAAACTGATAGTGAATTGTAACGTTCAGGGCCACCTAATGACGATGGATCTCTCAAATTGCGTCCCGATTCAATACATCGTCCTCCAGCCGACTTGACTCCATTGATCTATTGCTGCCTCGGGCACCTTATGGCCGTTCTGCTGTGAGTCTAGATTATCGAATGGGACGAAAAACTGATAGTGAATTGTAACGTTCAGGGCCTCCTAATGACGATGGAACACTCAAATTGCGTCCCGATTCAATACATCGTCCTCCAGCCAACTTGACTCCATGGGGCTATTGCTGCCTCGGGCACCTTATGGCCGTTCTGCTGTGAGTCTAGATTATCGAAAATGACGAAAAACTGATAGTGAATTGTAACGTTCAGGGCCTCCTAATCACGATGGATCTCTCAAATTGCGTCCCTATTCAATACATCGTCCTCCAGCAGATTTGTCTCCATGGGTCGATTGCTGCCTTGGGCACCTAATGGCCGTTCTGCTGTGAGTCAAAGATTTTCGAATCGGACGAAAAACTGATTGTGAATTGTAACATTCAGGGCCACCTAATGACGATGGACCACGCAAATTGCGTCCCGATTCAATACATCGTCCTCCAGCCGAGTTGACTCCCTGGGTCTATTGCTGCCTCGGGCACCTTATCGCCGTTCTGCTGTGAATCTAGATTATCGAATGGGACGAAAAACTGATAGTGAATTGTAACGTTCAGGGCCACCTAATGACGATGGATCACTCAAATTGCGTCCCGATTCAATACATCGTCCTCCAGCCGACTTGACTCCATGGGTCTATTGGTGCCTCGGGCACCTTATGGCCGTTCTGCTGTGAATCTAGATTATCGAATGGGACAAAAAACTGATAGTGAATTGTAGCGGTCAGGGCCTCCTAATGACGATGGATCACTCACATTGCGTCCCGATTCAATACATCGTCCTCCAGCCGACTTGACTCCATGGGTCTATTGCTGCCTCGGGCACCTTATGGCCGTTCTGCTGTGAGTCTAGATTATCGAATGGGACGAAAACTGATAGTGAATTGTAACTTTCGGGGCCACCTAATGACGATGGATCACTCAAATTGCGTCGTGATTCAATACATCGTCCTCCAGCAGACTTGACTTCATTGGTCTATTGCTGCCTCGGGCACCTTATGGCCGTTCTGCTGTGAGTCAAAGATTTTCGAATCTGACGAAAAACTGATAGTGAATTGTAACGTTCAGGGCCTCCTAATGACGATGGAACACTCAAATTGCGTCCCGATTCAATACATCGTCCTCCAGCAGACTTGTCTCCATGGGTCTATTGCTGCCTCGGGCACCTTATGGCCGTTCTGCTGTGAGTCAAAGATTTTCGAATCGGCCGAAAAACTGATAGTGAATTGTAACATTCAGGGCCACCTAATGACGATGGACCACACAAATTGCGTCCCGATTCAGTACATCGTCCTCCAGCCGACCTGACTCCATGGGTCTATTGCTGCCTCTGGCGCCTTATGGCCGTTCTGCTGTGAGTCAAAAATTTTCGAATCGGACGAAAAACTGATAGTGAATTGTAACATTCAGGGCCACCTAATGACGATGGACCACACAAATTGCGTCCCGATTCAATTCATCGTCCACCAGCCGACTTGTCTCCATGGGTCTATTGCTGCATCGGGCACATTATGGCCGTTCTGCTGTGAGTCAAAGATTTTCGAATCGGACGAAAAACTGATAGTGAATTGTAACGTTCAGGGCCTCCTAATGACGATGGAACACTCAAATTGCGTCCTGATTCAATACATCGTCCTCCAGCAGACTTGTCTCCATGGGTCTATTGCTGCCTCGGGCACCTTATGGCCGTTCTGCTGTGAGTCAAAGATTTTCGAATCGGACGAAAAACTGATAGTGAATTGTAACTTTCAGGGCCACCTAATGACGATGGATCACTCAAATTGCGTCCCGATTCAATTCATCGTCCACCAGCCGACTTGTCTCCATGGGTCTATTGCTGCCTCGGGCACCTTATGGCCGTTCTGCTGTGAGTCAAAGATTTTCGAATCGGACGAAAAACTGATAGTGAATTGTAACTTTCAGGGCCTCCTAATGACGATGGAACACTCAAATTGCGTCCCGATTCAATACATCGTCTTCCAGCAGACTTGTCTCCATGGGTCTATTGCTGCCTCGGGCACCTTCTGGCCGTTCTGCTGTGAGTCAAAGATTTTCGAATCGGACGAAAAACTGATAGTGAATTGTAACGTTCAGGGCCTCCTAATGACGATGGATCACTCAAATTGCGTCCCGATTCAATACATCGTCCTCCAGCAGACTTGTCTCCATGGGTCGATTGCTGCCTCGGGCACCTTATGGCCGTTCTGCTGTGAGTCAAAGATTTTCGAATCGGACGAAAAACTGATAGTGATTTGTAACATTCAGGGCCACCTAATGACGATGGAACACACAAATTGCGTCCCGATTCAATACATCGTCCCCAGCCGACTTGACTCCATGGGACTATTGCTGCCTCGGGCACCTTATGGCCGTTCTGCTGTGAGTCTAGATTATAGAATGGGATGAAAAACTGATAGTGAATTGTAACGTTCAGGGCCACCTAATGACGATGGATCACTCAAATTGCGTCCCGATTCAATACATCGTCCTCCAGCAGACTTGTCTCCATGGGTCTATTGCTGCCTCGGGCACCTTATGGCAGGCCTGCTGTGACTCAAAGACTTTCGAATCGGACGAAAAACTGATTGTGAATTGTAACGTTCAGGGCCTCCTAATGACGATGGAACACTCAAATTGCGTCCCGATTCAATACATCGTCCTCCAGCAGACTTGTCTCCATGCGTCTATTGCTGCCTCGGGCACCTTATGGCCGTTCTGCTGTGAGTCAAAGATTTTCGAATCGGACGAAAAACAGATAGTGAATTGTAACGTTCAGGGCCACCTAATGACGATGGATCACTCAAATTGCGTCCCGATTCAATACATCGTCCTCCAGCCGACTTGACTCCATGGGTCTATTGCTGCCTCGGGCACCTTATGGCCGTTCTGATGTGAGTCTAGATTATCGAATGGGACAAAAAACTGATAGTGAATTGTAACGTTCAGGGCCACCTAATGACGATGGATCTCTCAAATTGCGTCCCGATTCAATACATCGTCCTCCAGCAGACTTGACTCCATGGATCTATTGCTGCCTCGGGCACCTTATGGCGTTCTGCTGTGAGTCTAGATTATAGAATGGGATGAAAAACTGATAGTGAATTGTAACGTTCAGGGCCACCTTATGACGATGGATCACTCAAATTGCGTCCCGATTCAATACATCGTCCTCCAGCAGACTTGTCTCCATGGGTCTATTGCTGCCTCGGGCACCTTATGGCCGTTCTGCTGTGAGTCTAGATTATCGAATGGGACGAAAAACTGATTGTGAATTGTAACGTTCGGGGCCACCTAATGACGATGGATCACTCAAATTGCGTCCTGATTCAATACATCGTCCTCCAGCAGACTTGTCTCCATGGGTCTATTCCTGCCTCGGGCAGGTTATGGCAGTCCTGCTGTGCCTCAAAGATTTTCGAATCAGACGAAAAACTGATAGTGAATTGTAACGTTCAGGGCCTCCTAATGACGATGGAACACTCAAATTGCGTCCCGATTCAATACATCGTCCTCCAGCAGACTTGTCTCCATGGGTCTATTTCTGCCTCGGGCACCTTATGGCCGTTCTGCTGTGAGTCAAAGATTTTCGAATCGGACGAAAAACTGATAGTGAATTGTAACGTTCAGGGCCACCTAATGACGATGGATCAGTCAAATTGCGTCCCGATTCAATTCATCGGTTACCAGCCGACTTGTCTCCATGGGTCTATTGCTGCCTCGGGCACCTTATGGCCGTTCTGCTGTGAGTCAAAGATTTTCGAATCGGACGAAAAACTGATAGTGAATTGTAACGTTCAGGGCCTCCTAATGACGATGGAACACTCAAATTGCGTCCCGATTCAATACATCGTCCTCCAGCAGACTTGTCTCCATGGGTCTATTGCTGCCTCGGGCACCTTATGGCCGTTCTGCTGTGAGTCAAAGATTTACGAATCGGACAAAAAACTGATAGTGATTTGTAACATTCAGGGCCACCTAATGACGACGGACCACACAAATTGCGTCCCGATTCAATACATCGTCCCCAGCCGACTTGACTCCATGGTGCTATTGCTGCCTCGGGCACCTTATCGCCGTTCTGCTGTGAATCTAGATTATCGAATGGGACGAAAAACTGATAGTGAATTGTAACGTTCAGGGCCACCTAATGACGATGGATCACTCAAATTGCGTCCCGATTCAATACATCGTCCTCCAGCCGACTTGACTCCATGGGTCTATTGCTGCCTCGGGCACCTTATGGCCGTTCTGCTGTGAATCTAGATTATCGAATGGGACAAAAAACTGATAGTGAATTGTAACGTTCAGGGCCTCCTAATGACGATGGATCACTCAAATTGCGTCCCGATTCAATACATCGTCCTCCAGCAGACTTGTCTCCATGGGTCTATTGCTGCCTCGGGCACCTTATGGCAGGCCTGCTGTGAGTCTAGATTATCGAATGGGACGAAAAACTGATAGTGAATTGTAAGGTTCAGGGCCACCTAATGACGATGGATCTCTCAAATTGCGTCCCGATTCAATACATCGTCCTCCAGCAGACTTGTCTCCATGGGTCTATTGCTGCCTCGGGCACCTTATGGCCGTTCTGCTGTGAGTCAAAGATTTTCGAATCGGACGAAAAACTGATAGTGTATTGTAACATTCAGGGCCGCCTAATGACGATGGATCACTCAAATTGCGTCCCGATTCAATACATCGTCCTCCAGCAGACTTGTCTCCATGGGTCGATTGCTGCCTCGGGCACCTTATGGCCGTTCTGCTGTGAGTCAAAGATTTTCGAATCGGACGAAAAACTGATAGTGATTTGTAACATTCAGGGCCACCTAATGACGATGGACCACACAAATTGCGTCCCGATTCAATACATCGTCCCCAGCCGACTTGACTCCATGGGACTATTGCTGCCTCGGGCACCTTATGGCCGTTCTGCTGTGAGTCTAGATTATAGAATGGGATGAAAAACTGATAGTGAATTGTAACGTTCAGGGCCACCTAATGACGATGGATCACTCAAATTGCGTCCCGATTCAATACATCGTCCTCCAGCAGACTTGTCTCCATGGGTCTATTGCTGCCTCGGGCACCTTATGGCAGGCCTGCTGTGACTCAAAGATTTTCGAATCTGACGAAAAACTGATTGTGAATTGTAACGTTCAGGGCCTCCTAATGACGATGGAACACTCAAATTGCGTCCCGATTCAATACATCGTCCTCCAGCAGACTTGTCTCCATGCGTCTATTGCTGCCTCGGGCACCTTATGGCCGTTCTGCTGTGAGTCAAAGAATTTCGAATCGGACGAAAAACAGATAGTGAATTGTAACGTTCAGGGCCACCTAATGACGATGGATCACTGAAATTGCGTCCCGATTCAATACATCGTCCTCCAGCCGACTTGACTCCATGGGTCTATTGCTGCCTCGGGCACCTTATGGCCGTTCTGCTGTGAGTCTAGATTATCGAATGGGACAAAAAACTGATAGTGAATTGTAACGTTCAGGGCCACCTAATGACGATGGATCTCTCAAATTGCGTCCCGATTCAATACATCGTCCTCCAGCCGACTTGACTCCATTGATCTATTGTTGCCTCGGGCACCTTATGGCCGTTCTGCTGTGAGTCTAGATTATCGAATGGGACGAAAAACTGATAGTGAATTGTAACGTTCAGGGCCTCCTAATGACGATGGAACACTCAAATTGCGTCCCGATTCAATACATCGTCCTCCAGCCAACTTGACTCCATGGGGCTATTGCTGCCTCGGGCACCTTATGGCCGTTCTGCTGTGAGTCTAGATTATCGAAAGGGACGAAAAACTGATAGTGAATTGTAACGTTCAGGGCCTCCTAATCACGATGGATCTCTCAAATTGCGTCCCTATTCAATACATCGTCCTCCAGCAGACTTGTCTCCATGGGTCGATTGCTGCCTCGGGCACCTAATGGCCGTTCTGCTGTGAGTCAAAGATTTTCGAATCGGACGAAAAACTGATTGTGAATTGTAACATTCAGGGCCACCTAATGACGATGGACCACGCAAATTGCGTCCCGATTCAATACATCGTCCTCCAGCCGAGTTGACTCCCTGGGTCTATTGCTGCCTCGGGCACTTTATCGCCGTTCTGCTGTGAATCTAGATTATCGAATGGGACGAAAAACTGATAGTGAATTGTAACGTTCAGGGCCACCTAATGACGATGGATCACTCAAATTGCGTCCCGATTCAATACATCGTCCTCCAGCCGACTTGACTCCATGGGTCTATTGGTGCCTCGGGCACCTTATGGCCGTTCTGCTGTGAATCTAGATTATCGAATGGGACAAAAAACTGATAGTGAATTGTAGCGGTCAGGGCCTCCTAATGACGATGGATCACTCACATTGCGTCCCGATTCAATACATCGTCCTCCAGCCGACTTGACTCCATGGGTCTATTGCTGCCTCGGGCACCTTATGGCCGTTCTGCTGTGAGTCTAGATTATCGAATGGGACGAAAACTGATAGTGAATTGTAACTTTCGGGGCCACCTAATGACGATGGATCACTCAAATTGCGTCGTGATTCAATACATCGTCCTCCAGCAGACTTGACTTCATGGGTCTATTGCTGCCTCGGGCACCTTTGGCCGTTCTGCTGTGAGTCAAAGATTTTCGAATCGGACGAAAAACTGATAGTGAATTGTAACGTTCAGGGCCTCCTAATGACGATGGAACACTCAAATTGCGTCCCGATTCAATACATCGTCCTCCAGCAGACTTGTCTCCATGGGTCTATTGCTGCCTCGGGCACTTTATGGCCGTTCTGCTGTGAGTCAAAGATTTTGGAATCGGCCGAAAAACTGATAGTGAATTGTAACATTCAGGGCCACCTAATGACGATGGACCACACAAATTGCGTCCCGATTCAGTACATCGTCTTCCAGCCGACCTGACTCCATGGGTCTATTGCTGCCTCTGGCACCTTATGGCCGTTCTGCTGTGAGTCAAAAATTTTCGAATCGGACGAAAAACTGATAGTGAATTGTAACATTCAGGGCCACCTAATGACGATGGACCACACAAATTGCGTCCCGATTCAGTACATCGTCCACTAGCCGGCTTGACTCCATGGGACTATTGCTGCCTCGGGCACCTTTTGGCCGTTCTGCTGTGAGTCTAGATTATCGAATGGGATGAAAAACTGATAGTGAATTGTAACGTTCAGGGCCACCTAATGACGATGGATCACTCAAATTGCGTCCCGATTCAATACATCGTCCTCCAGCCGACTTGACTCCATGGGTCTATTGCTGCCTCGGGCACCTTATGGCCGTTCTGCTGTGAGTCTAGATTATCGAATGGGACAAAAAACTGATAGTGAATTGTAACGTTCAGGGCCACCTAATGACGATGGATCTCTCAAATTGCGTCCCGATTCAATACATCGTCCTCCAGCCGACTTGACTCCATTGATCTATTGTTGCCTCGGGCACCTTATGGCCGTTCTGCTGTGAGTCTAGATTATCGAATGGGACGAAAAACTGATAGTGAATTGTAACGTTCAGGGCCTCCTAATGACGATGGAACACTCAAATTGCGTCCCGATTCAATACATCGTCCTCCAGCCAACTTGACTCCATGGGGCTATTGCTGCCTCGGGCACCTTATGGCCGTTCTGCTGTGAGTCTAGATTATCGAAAGGGACGAAAAACTGATAGTGAATTGTAACGTTCAGGGCCTCCTAATCACGATGGATCTCTCAAATTGCGTCCCTATTCAATACATCGTCCTCCAGCAGACTTGTCTCCATGGGTCGATTGCTGCCTCGGGCACCTAATGGCCGTTCTGCTGTGAGTCAAAGATTTTCGAATCGGACGAAAAACTGATTGTGAATTGTAACATTCAGGGCCACCTAATGACGATGGACCACGCAAATTGCGTCCCGATTCAATACATCGTCCTCCAGCCGAGTTGACTCCCTGGGTCTATTGCTGCCTCGGGCACTTTATCGCCGTTCTGCTGTGAATCTAGATTATCGAATGGGACGAAAAACTGATAGTGAATTGTAACGTTCAGGGCCACCTAATGACGATGGATCACTCAAATTGCGTCCCGATTCAATACATCGTCCTCCAGCCGACTTGACTCCATGGGTCTATTGGTGCCTCGGGCACCTTATGGCCGTTCTGCTGTGAATCTAGATTATCGAATGGGACAAAAAACTGATAGTGAATTGTAGCGGTCAGGGCCTCCTAATGACGATGGATCACTCACATTGCGTCCCGATTCAATACATCGTCCTCCAGCCGACTTGACTCCATGGGTCTATTGCTGCCTCGGGCACCTTATGGCCGTTCTGCTGTGAGTCTAGATTATCGAATGGGACGAAAACTGATAGTGAATTGTAACTTTCGGGGCCACCTAATGACGATGGATCACTCAAATTGCGTCGTGATTCAATACATCGTCCTCCAGCAGACTTGACTTCATGGGTCTATTGCTGCCTCGGGCACCTTATGGCCGTTCTGCTGTGAGTCAAAGATTTTCGAATCGGACGAAAAACTGATAGTGAATTGTAACGTTCAGGGCCTCCTAATGACGATGGAACACTCAAATTGCGTCCCGATTCAATACATCGTCCTCCAGCAGACTTGTCTCCATGGGTCTATTGCTGCCTCGGGCACTTTATGGCCGTTCTGCTGTGAGTCAAAGATTTTGGAATCGGCCGAAAAACTGATAGTGAATTGTAACACTCAGGGCCACCTAATGACGATGGACCACACAAATTGCGTCCCGATTCAGTACATCGTCCTCCAGCCGACCTGACTCCATGGGTCTATTGCTGCCTCTGGCACCTTATGGCCGTTCTGCTGTGAGTCAAAAATTTTCGAATCGGACGAAAAACTGATAGTGAATTGCAACATTCAGGGCCACCTAATGACGATGGACCACACAAATTGCGTCCCGATTCAATTCATCGTCCACCAGCCGACTTGTCTCCATGGGTCTATTGCTGCATCGGGCACATTATGGCCGTTCTGCTGTGAGTCAAAGATTTTCGAATCGGACGAAAAACTGATAGTGAATTGTAACGTTCAGGGCCTCCTAATGACGATGGAACACTCAAATTGCGTCCTGATTCAATACATCGTCCTCCAGCAGACTTGTCTCCATGGGTCTATTGCTGCCTCGGGCACCTTATGGCCGTTCTGCTGTGAGTCAAAGATTTTCGAATCGGACGAAAAACAGATAGTGAATTGTAACGTTCAGGGCCTCCTAATGACGATGGAACACTCAAATTGCGTCCTGATTCAATACATCGTCCTCCAGCAGACTTGTCTCCATGGGTCTATTGCTGCCTCGGGCACCTTATGGCCGTTCTGCTGTGAGTCAAAGATTTTCGAATCGGACGAAAAACTGATAGTGAATTGTAACTTTCAGGGCCACCTAATGACGATGGATCACTCAAATTGCGTCCCGATTCAATTCATCGTCCACCAGCCGACTTGTCTCCATGGGTCTATTGCTGCAACGGGCACATTATGGCCGTTCTGCTGTGAGTCAAAGATTTTCGAATCGGACGAAAAACTGATAGTGAATTGTAACGTTCAGGGCCTCCTAATGACGATGGAACACTCAAATTGCGTCCCGATTCAATACATCGTCCTCCAGCAGACTTGTCTCCATGCGTCTATTGCTGCCTCGGGCACCTTATGGCCGTTCTGCTGTGAGTCAAAGATTTTCGAATCGGACGAAAAACTGATAGTGAATTGTAACTTTCAAGCCTCCTAATGACGATGGAACACTCAAATTGCGTCCCGATTCAATACATCGTCTTCCAGCAGACTTGTCTCCATGGGTCTATTGCTGCCTCGGGCACCTTCTGGCCGTTCTGCTGTGAGTCAAAGATTTTCGAATCGGACGAAAAACTGATAGTGAATTGTAACGTTCAGGGCCTCCTAATGACGATGGATCACTCAAATTGCGTCCCGATTCAATACATCGTCCTCCAGCAGACTTGTCTCCATGGGTCGATTGCTGCCTCGGGCACCTTATGGCCGTTCTGCTGTGAGTCAAAGATTTTCGAATCGGACGAAAAACTGATAGTGATTTGTAACATTCAGGGCCACCTAATGACGATGGAACACACAAATTGCGTCCCGATTCAATACATCGTCCCCAGCCGACTTGACTCCATGGGACTATTGCTGCCTCGGGCACCTTATGGCCGTTCTGCTGTGAGTCTAGATTATAGAATGGGATGAAAAACTGATAGTGAATTGTAACGTTCAGGGCCACCTAATGACGATGGATCACTCAAATTGCGTCCCGATTCAATACATCGTCCTCCAGCAGACTTGTCTCCATGGGTCTATTGCTGCCTCGGGCACCTTATGGCAGGCCTGCTGTGACTCAAAGACTTTCGAATCGGACGAAAAACTGATTGTGAATTGTAACGTTCAGGGCCTCCTAATGACGATGGAACACTCAAATTGCGTCCCGATTCAATACATCGTCCTCCAGCAGACTTGTCTCCATGCGTCTATTGCTGCCTCGGGCACCTTATGGCCGTTCTGCTGTGAGTCAAAGATTTTCGAATCGGACGAAAAACAGATAGTGAATTGTAACGTTCAGGGCCACCTAATGACGATGGATCACTCAAATTGCGTCCCGATTCAATACATCGTCCT
Source organism: Schistocerca cancellata (assembly GCF_023864275.1). NCBI lineage: Eukaryota > Metazoa > Arthropoda > Insecta > Orthoptera > Acrididae > Schistocerca > Schistocerca cancellata. The sequence goes on from NC_064627.1 coordinate 3,302,377, forward strand.
CCAGCCGACTTGACTCCATGGGTCTATTGCTGCCTCGGGCACCTTATGGCCGTTCTGATGTGAGTCTAGATTATCGAATGGGACAAAAAACTGATAGTGAATTGTAACGTTCAGGGCCACCTAATGACGATGGATCTCTCAAATTGCGTCCCGATTCAATACATCGTCCTCCAGCAGACTTGACTCCATGGATCTATTGCTGCCTCGGGCACCTTATGGCGTTCTGCTGTGAGTCTAGATTATAGAATGGGATGAAAAACTGATAGTGAATTGTAACGTTCAGGGCCACCTTATGACGATGGATCACTCAAATTGCGTCCCGATTCAATACATCGTCCTCCAGCAGACTTGTCTCCATGGGTCTATTGCTGCCTCGGGCACCTTATGGCCGTTCTGCTGTGAGTCTAGATTATCGAATGGGACGAAAAACTGATAGTGAATTGTAACGTTCGGGGCCACCTAATGACGATGGATCACTCAAATTGCGTCCTGATTCAATACATCGTCCTCCAGCAGACTTGTCTCCATGGGTCTATTCCTGCCTCGGGCAGGTTATGGCAGTCCTGCTGTGCCTCAAAGATTTTCGAATCAGACGAAAAACTGATAGTGAATTGTAACGTTCAGGGCCTCCTAATGACGATGGAACACTCAAATTGCGTCCCGATTCAATACATCGTCCTCCAGCAGACTTGTCTCCATGGGTCTATTTCTGCCTCGGGCACCTTATGGCCGTTCTGCTGTGAGTCAAAGATTTTCGAATCGGACGAAAAACTGATAGTGAATTGTAACGTTCAGGGCCACCTAATGACGATGGATCAGTCAAATTGCGTCCCGATTCAATTCATCGGTTACCAGCCGACTTGTCTCCATGGGTCTATTGCTGCCTCGGGCACCTTATGGCCGTTCTGCTGTGAGTCAAAGATTTTCGAATCGGACGAAAAACTGATAGTGAATTGTAACGTTCAGGGCCTCCTAATGACGATGGAACACTCAAATTGCGTCCCGATTCAATACATCGTCCTCCAGCAGACTTGTCTCCATGGGTCTATTGCTGCCTCGGGCACCTTATGGCCGTTCTGCTGTGAGTCAAAGATTTACGAATCGGACGAAAAACTGATAGTGATTTGTAACATTCAGGGCCACCTAATGACGACGGACCACACAAATTGCGTCCCGATTCAATACATCGTCCCCAGCCGACTTGACTCCATGGTGCTATTGCTGCCTCGGGCACCTTATCGCCGTTCTGCTGTGAATCTAGATTATCGAATGGGACGAAAAACTGATAGTGAATTGTAACGTTCAGGGCCACCTAATGACGATGGATCACTCAAATTGCGTCCCGATTCAATACATCGTCCTCCAGCCGACTTGACTCCATGGGTCTATTGCTGCCTCGGGCACCTTATGGCCGTTCTGCTGTGAATCTAGATTATCGAATGGGACAAAAAACTGATAGTGAATTGTAACGTTCAGGGCCTCCTAATGACGATGGATCACTCAAATTGCGTCCCGATTCAATACATCGTCCTCCAGCAGACTTGTCTCCATGGGTCTATTGCTGCCTCGGGCACCTTATGGCAGGCCTGCTGTGAGTCTAGATTATCGAATGGGACGAAAAACTGATAGTGAATTGTAAGGTTCAGGGCCACCTAATGACGATGGATCTCTCAAATTGCGTCCCGATTCAATACATCGTCCTCCAGCAGACTTGTCTCCATGGGTCTATTGCTGCCTCGGGCACCTTATGGCCGTTCTGCTGTGAGTCAAAGATTTTCGAATCGGACGAAAAACTGATAGTGTATTGTAACATTCAGGGCCGCCTAATGACGATGGATCACTCAAATTGCGTCCCGATTCAATACATCGTCCTCCAGCAGACTTGTCTCCATGGGTCGATTGCTGCCTCGGGCACCTTATGGCCGTTCTGCTGTGAGTCAAAGATTTTCGAATCGGACGAAAAACTGATAGTGATTTGTAACATTCAGGGCCACCTAATGACGATGGACCACACAAATTGCGTCCCGATTCAATACATCGTCCCCAGCCGACTTGACTCCATGGGACTATTGCTGCCTCGGGCACCTTATGGCCGTTCTGCTGTGAGTCTAGATTATAGAATGGGATGAAAAACTGATAGTGAATTGTAACGTTCAGGGCCACCTAATGACGATGGATCACTCAAATTGCGTCCCGATTCAATACATCGTCCTCCAGCAGACTTGTCTCCATGGGTCTATTGCTGCCTCGGGCACCTTATGGCAGGCCTGCTGTGACTCAAAGATTTTCGAATCTGACGAAAAACTGATTGTGAATTGTAACGTTCAGGGCCTCCTAATGACGATGGAACACTCAAATTGCGTCCCGATTCAATACATCGTCCTCCAGCAGACTTGTCTCCATGCGTCTATTGCTGCCTCGGGCACCTTATGGCCGTTCTGCTGTGAGTCAAAGAATTTCGAATCGGACGAAAAACAGATAGTGAATTGTAACGTTCAGGGCCACCTAATGACGATGGATCACTGAAATTGCGTCCCGATTCAATACATCGTCCTCCAGCCGACTTGACTCCATGGGTCTATTGCTGCCTCGGGCACCTTATGGCCGTTCTGCTGTGAGTCTAGATTATCGAATGGGACAAAAAACTGATAGTGAATTGTAACGTTCAGGGCCACCTAATGACGATGGATCTCTCAAATTGCGTCCCGATTCAATACATCGTCCTCCAGCCGACTTGACTCCATTGATCTATTGTTGCCTCGGGCACCTTATGGCCGTTCTGCTGTGAGTCTAGATTATCGAATGGGACGAAAAACTGATAGTGAATTGTAACGTTCAGGGCCTCCTAATGACGATGGAACACTCAAATTGCGTCCCGATTCAATACATCGTCCTCCAGCCAACTTGACTCCATGGGGCTATTGCTGCCTCGGGCACCTTATGGCCGTTCTGCTGTGAGTCTAGATTATCGAAAGGGACGAAAAACTGATAGTGAATTGTAACGTTCAGGGCCTCCTAATCACGATGGATCTCTCAAATTGCGTCCCTATTCAATACATCGTCCTCCAGCAGACTTGTCTCCATGGGTCGATTGCTGCCTCGGGCACCTAATGGCCGTTCTGCTGTGAGTCAAAGATTTTCGAATCGGACGAAAAACTGATTGTGAATTGTAACATTCAGGGCCACCTAATGACGATGGACCACGCAAATTGCGTCCCGATTCAATACATCGTCCTCCAGCCGAGTTGACTCCCTGGGTCTATTGCTGCCTCGGGCACTTTATCGCCGTTCTGCTGTGAATCTAGATTATCGAATGGGACGAAAAACTGATAGTGAATTGTAACGTTCAGGGCCACCTAATGACGATGGATCACTCAAATTGCGTCCCGATTCAATACATCGTCCTCCAGCCGACTTGACTCCATGGGTCTATTGGTGCCTCGGGCACCTTATGGCCGTTCTGCTGTGAATCTAGATTATCGAATGGGACAAAAAACTGATAGTGAATTGTAGCGGTCAGGGCCTCCTAATGACGATGGATCACTCACATTGCGTCCCGATTCAATACATCGTCCTCCAGCCGACTTGACTCCATGGGTCTATTGCTGCCTCGGGCACCTTATGGCCGTTCTGCTGTGAGTCTAGATTATCGAATGGGACGAAAACTGATAGTGAATTGTAACTTTCGGGGCCACCTAATGACGATGGATCACTCAAATTGCGTCGTGATTCAATACATCGTCCTCCAGCAGACTTGACTTCATGGGTCTATTGCTGCCTCGGGCACCTTATGGCCGTTCTGCTGTGAGTCAAAGATTTTCGAATCGGACGAAAAACTGATAGTGAATTGTAACGTTCAGGGCCTCCTAATGACGATGGAACACTCATATTGCGTCCCGATTCAATACATCGTCCTCCAGCAGACTTGTCTCCATGGGTCTATTGCTGCCTCGGGCACTTTATGGCCGTTCTGCTGTGAGTCAAAGATTTTGGAATCGGCCGAAAAACTGATAGTGAATTGTAACATTCAGGGCCACCTAATGACGATGGACCACACAAATTGCGTCCCGATTCAGTACATCGTCCTCCAGCCGACCTGACTCCATGGGTCTATTGCTGCCTCTGGCACCTTATGGCCGTTCTGCTGTGAGTCAAAAATTTTCGAATCGGACGAAAAACAGATAGTGAATTGTAACATTCAGGGCCACCTAATGACGATGGACCACACAAATTGCGTCCCGATTCAGTACATCGTCCACTAGCCGGCTTGACTCCATGGGACTATTGCTGCCTCGGGCACCTTTTGGCCGTTCTGCTGTGAGTCTAGATTATCGAATGGGATGAAAAACTGATAGTGAATTGTAACGTTCAGGGCCACCTAATGACGATGGATCACTCAAATTGCGTCCCGATTCAATACATCGTCCTCCAGCAGACTTGTCTCCATGGGTCTATTGCTGCCTCGGGCACCTTATGCCAGTCCTGCTGTGCCTCAAAGATTTTCGAATCGGACGAAAAACAGATAGTGAATTGTAACGTTCAGGGCCTCCTAATGACGATGGAACACTCAAATTGCGTCCTGATTCAATACATCGTCCTCCAGCAGACTTGTCTCCATGGGTCTATTGCTGCCTCGGGCACCTTATGGCCGTTCTGCTGTGAGTCAAAGATTTTCGAATCGGACGAAAAACTGATAGTGAATTGTAACTTTCAGGGCCACCTAATGACGATGGATCACTCAAATTGCGTCCCGATTCAATTCATCGTCCACCAGCCGACTTGTCTCCATGGGTCTATTGCTGCATCGGGCACATTATGGCCGTTCTGCTGTGAGTCAAAGATTTTCGAATCGGACGAAAAACTGATAGTGAATTGTAACGTTCAGGGCCTCCTAATGACGATGGAACACTCAAATTGCGTCCCGATTCAATACATCGTCCTCCAGCAGACTTGTCTCCATGCGTCTATTGCTGCCTCGGGCACCTTATGGCCGTTCTGCTGTGAGTCAAAGATTTTCGAATCTGACGAAAAACTGATAGTGAATTGTAACTTTCAGGGCCTCCTAATGACGATGGAACACTCAAATTGCGTCCCGATTCAATACATCGTCTTCCAGCTGACTTGTCTCCATGGGTCTATTGCTGCCTCGGGCACCTTCTGGCCGTTCTGCTGTGAGTCAAAGATTTTCGAATCGGACGAAAAACTGATAGTGAATTGTAACGTTCAGGGCCTCCTAATGACGATGGATCACTCAAATTGCGTCCCGATTCAATACATCGTCCTCCAGCAGACTTGTCTCCATGGGTCGATTGCTGCCTCGGGCACCTTATGGCCGTTCTGCTGTGAGTCAAAGATTTTCGAATCGGACGAAAAACTGATAGTGATTTGTAACATTCAGGGCCACCTAATGACGATGGACCACACAAATTGCGTCCCGATTCAATACATCGTCCCCAGCCGACTTGACTCCATGGGACTATTGCTGCCTCGGGCACCTTATGGCCGTTCTGCTGTGAGTCTAGATTATAGAATGGGATGAAAAACTGATAGTGAATTGTAACGTTCAGGGCCACCTAATGACGATGGATCACTCAAATTGCGTCCCGATTCAATACATCGTCCTCCAGCAGACTTGTCTCCATGGGTCTATTGCTGCCTCGGGCACCTTATGGCAGGCCTGCTGTGACTCAAAGACTTTCGAATCGGACGAAAAACTGATTGTGAATTGTAACGTTCAGGGCCTCCTAATGACGATGGAACACTCAAATTGCGTCCCGATTCAATACATCGTCCTCCAGCAGACTTGTCTCCATGCGTCTATTGCTGCCTCGGGCACCTTATGGCCGTTCTGCTGTGAGTCAAAGATTTTCGAATCGGACGAAAAACAGATAGTGAATTGTAACGTTCAGGGCCACCTAATGACGATGGATCACTCAAATTGCGTCCCGATTCAATACATCGTCCTCCAGCCGACTTGACTCCATGGGTCTATTGCTGCCTCGGGCACCTTATGGCCGTTCTGATGTGAGTCTAGATTATCGAATGGGACAAAAAACTGATAGTGAATTGTAACGTTCAGGGCCACCTAATGACGATGGATCTCTCAAATTGCGTCCCGATTCAATACATCGTCCTCCAGCAGACTTGACTCCATGGATCTATTGCTGCCTCGGGCACCTTATGGCGTTCTGCTGTGAGTCTAGATTATAGAATGGGATGAAAAACTGATAGTGAATTGTAACGTTCAGGGCCACCTTATGACGATGGATCACTCAAATTGCGTCCCGATTCAATACATCGTCCTCCAGCAGACTTGTCTCCATGGGTCTATTGCTGCCTCGGGCACCTTATGGCCGTTCTGCTGTGAGTCTAGATTATCGAATGGGACGAAAAACTGATAGTGAATTGTAACGTTCGGGGCCACCTAATGACGATGGATCACTCAAATTGCGTCCTGATTCAATACATCGTCCTCCAGCAGACTTGTCTCCATGGGTCTATTGCTGCCTCGGGCAGGTTATGGCAGTCCTGCTGTGCCTCAAAGATTTTCGAATCAGACGAAAAACTGATAGTGAATTGTAACGTTCAGGGCCTCCTAATGACGATGGAACACTCAAATTGCGTCCCGATTCAATACATCGTCCTCCAGCAGACTTGTCTCCATGGGTCTATTTCTGCCTCGGGCACCTTATGGCCGTTCTGCTGTGAGTCAAAGATTTTCGAATCGGACGAAAAACTGATAGTGAATTGTAACGTTCAGGGCCACCTAATGACGATGGATCAGTCAAATTGCGTCCCGATTCAATTCATCGGTTACCAGCCGACTTGTCTCAATGGGTCTATTGCTGCCTCGGGCACCTTATGGCCGTTCTGATGTGAGTCACAGATTTTCGAATCGGACGAAAAACTGATAGTGAATTGTAACGTTCAGGGCCTCCTAATGACGATGGAACACTCAAATTGCGTCCCGATTCAATACATCGTCCTCCAGCAGACTTGTCTCCATGGGTCTATTGCTGCCTCGGGCACCTTATGGCCGTTCTGCTGTGAGTCAAAGATTTACGAATCGGACGAAAAACTGATAGTGATTTGTAACATTCAGGGCCACCTAATGACGACGGACCACACAAATTGCGTCCCGATTCAATACATCGTCCCCAGCCGACTTGACTCCATGGTGCTATTGCTGCCTCGGGCACCTTATGGCCGTTCTGCTGTGAGTCTAGATTATAGAATGGGATGAAAAACTGATAATGAATTGTAACGTTCAGGGCCACCTAATGACGATGGATCACTCAAATTGCGTCCCGATTCAATACATCGTCCTCCAGCAGACTTGTCTCCATGGGTCTATTGCTGCCTCGGGCACCTTATGGCAGGCCTGCTGTGACTCAAAGATTTTCGAATCGGACGAAAAACTGATTGTGAATTGTAACATTCAGGGCCACCTAATGACGATGGACCACGCAAATAGCGTCCCGATTCAATACATCGTCCTTCAGCCGAGTTGACTCCCTGGGTCTATTGCTGCCTCGGGCACCTTATCGCCGTTCTGCTGTGAATCTAGATTATCGAATGGGACGAAAAACTGATAGTGAATTGTAACGTTCAGGGCCACCTAATGACGATGGATCACTCAAATTGCGTCCCGATTCAATACATCGTCCTCCAGCCGACTTGACTCCATGGGTCTATTGCTGCCTCGGGCACCTTATGGCCGTTCTGCTGTGAATCTAGATTATCGAATGGGACAAAAAAGTGATAGTGAATTGTAACGTTCAGGGCCTCCTAATGACGATGGATCACTCAAATTGCGTCCCGATTCAATACATCGTCCTCCAGCAGACTTGTCTCAATGGGTCTATTGCTGCATCGGGCACCTTATGGCCGTTCTGCTGTGTGTCTAGATTATCGAATGGGACGAAAAACTGATAGTGAATTGTAACGTTCAGGGCCACCTAATGACGATGGATCTCTCAAATTGCGTCCCGATTCAATACATCGTCCTCCAGCCGACTTGACTCCATGGGTCTATTGCTGCCTCGGGCACCTTATGGCCGTTCTGCTGTTAGTCTAGATTATCGAATGGGACGAAAACTGATAGTGAATTGTAACGTTCGGGGCCACCTAATGACGATGGATCACTCAAATTGCGTCCTGATTCAATACATCGTCCTCCAGCAGACTTGACTTCATGGGTCTATTGCTGCCTCGGGCACCTTATGGCCGTTCTGCTGTGAGTCAAAGATTTTCGAATCGGACGAAAAACTGATAGTGAATTGTAACATTCAGGGCCACCTAATGACGATGGACCACACAAATTGCGTCCCGATTCAGTACATCGTCCTCCAGCCGACCTGACTCCATGGGTCTATTGCTGCCTCGGGCACCTTATGGCCGTTCTGCTGTGAGTCAAAGATTTTCGAATCGGACGAAAAACTGATAGTGAATTGTAACATTCAGGGCCACCTAATGACGATGGACCACACAAATTGCGTCCCGATTCAGTACATCGTCCACTAGCCGGCTTGACTCCATGGGACTATTGCTGCCTCGGGCACCTTATGTCCGTTCTGCTGTGAGTCTAGATTATCGAATGGGATGAAAAACTGATAGTGAATTGTAACGTTCAGGGCCACCTAATGACGATGGATCACTCAAATTGCGTCCCGATTCAATACATCGTCCTCCAGCAGACTTGTCTCCATGGGTCTATTGCTGCCTCGGGCACCTTGTGGCAGTCCTGCTGTGCCTCAAAGATTTTCGAATCGGACAAAAAACTGATAGTGAATCGTAACGTTCAGGGCCTCCTAATGACGATGGAACACTCAAATTGCGTCCCGATTCAATACATCGTCCTCCAGCAGACTTGTCTCCATGGGTCTATTGCTGCCTCGGGCACCTTATGGCCGTTCTGCTGTGAGTCAAAGATTTTCGAATCGGACGAAAAACTGATAGTGAATTGTAACGTTCAGGGCCACCTAATGACGATGGATCACTCAAATTGCGTCCCGATTCAATTCATCGTCCACCAGCCGATATGTCTCCATGGGTCTATTGCTGCCTCCGGCACCTTATGGCCGTTCTGCTGTGAGTCAAAGATTTTCGAATCGGACGAAAAACTGATAGTGAATTGTAACGTTCAGGGCCTCCTAATGACGATGGAACACTCAAATTGCGTCCCGATTCAATACATCGTCCTCCAGCAGACTTGTCTCCATGCGTCTATTGCTGCCTCGGGCACCTTATGGCCGTTCTGCTGTGAGTCAAAGATTTTCGAATCGGACGAAAAACTGATAGTGAATTGTAACGTTCAGGGCCTCCTAATGACGATGGAACACTAAAATTGCGTCCCGATTCAATACATCGTCCACCAGCAGACTTGACTTCATGGGTCTATTGCTGCCTCGGGCACCTTATGGCCGTTATGCTGAGAGTCAAAGATTTTCGAATCGGACGAAAAACTGATAGTGATTTGTAACGTTCAGGGCCTCCTAATGACGATGGAACACTCAAATTGCGTCCCGATTCAGTACATCGTCCACTAGCCGGCTTGACTCCATGGGACTATTGCTGCCTCGGGCACCTTACGGCCGTTCTGTTGTGAGTCGAGATTATCGAATGGGATGAAAAACTGATAGTGAATTGTAACGTTCAGGGCCACCTAATGACGATGTATCCCTCAAATTGCGTCCCGATTCAATACATCGTCCTCCAGCAGACTTGTCTCCATGGGTCTATTGCTGCCTCGGGCACCTTATGGCCGTTCTGCTGTGAGTCAAAGATTTTCGAATCGGACGAAAAACTGATAGTGAATTGTAACATTCAGGGTCACCTAATGACGATGGACCACACAAATTGCGTCCCGATTCAGTACATCGTCCTCCAGCCGACCTGACTCCATGGGTCTATTGCTGCCTCGGGCACCTTATGGCCGTTCTGCTGTGAGTCTAGATTATCGAATGGGACAAAAAAGTGATAGTGAATTGTAACGTTCAGGGCCTCCTAATGACGATGGATCACTCAAATTGCGTCCCGATTCAATACATCGTCCTCCAGCAGACTTGTCTCCATGGGTCTATTGCTGCCTCGGGCACCTTATGGCCGTTCTGCTGTGAGTCTAGATTATCGAATGGGACGAAAACTGATAGTGAATTGTAACGTTCGGGGCCACCTAATGACGATGGATCACTCAAATTGCGTCCTGATTCAATACATCGTCCTCCAGCAGACTTGTCTCCATGGGTCTATTGCTGCCTCGGGCAGGTTATGGCAGTCCTGCTGTGCCTCAAAGATTTTCGAATCAGACGAAAAACTGATAGCGAATTGTAACGTTCAGGGCCTCCTAATGACGATGGAACACTCAAATTGCGTCCCGATTCAATACATCGTCCTCCAGCAGACTTGTCTCCATGGGTCTATTTCTGCCTCGGGCACCTTATGGCCGTTCTGCTGTGAGTCAAAGATTTTCGAATCGGACGAAAAACTGATAGTGAATTGTAACGTTCAGGGCCACCTAATGACGATGGATCAGTCAAATTGCGTCCCGATTCAATTCATCGGTTACCAGCCGACTTGTCTCCATGGGTCTATTGCTGCCTCGGGCACCTTATGGCCGTTCTGCTGTGAGTCAAAGATTTTCGAATCGGACGAAAAACTGATAGTGAATTGTAACGTTCAGGGCCTCCTAATGACGATGGAACACTCAAATTGCGTCCCGATTCAATACATCGTCCTCCAGCAGACTTGTCTCCATGGGTCTATTGCTGCCTCGGGCACCTTATGGCCGTTCTGCTGTGAGTCAAAGATTTACGAATCGGACGAAAAACTGATAGTGATTTGTAACATTCAGGGCCACCTAATGACGACGGACCACACAAATTGCGTCCCGATTCAATACATCGTCCCCAGCCGACTTGACTCCATGGTGCTATTGCTGCCTCGGGCACCTTAAGGCCGTTCTGCTGTGATTCTAGATTATAGAATGGGATGAAAAACTGATAATGAATTGTAACGTTCAGGGCCACCTAATGACGATGGATCACTCAAATTGCGTCCCGATTCAATACATCGTCCTCCAGCAGACTTGTCTCCATGGGTCTATTGCTGCCTCGGGCACCTTATGGCAGGCCTGCTGTGACTCAAAGATTTTCGAATCGGACGAAAAACTGATTGTGATTTGTAACATTCAGGGCCATCTAATGACGATGGACCACGCAAATAGCGTCCCGATTCAATACATCGTCCTTCAGCCGAGTTGACTCCCTGGGTCTATTGCTGCCTCGGGCACCTTATCGCCGTTCTGCTGTGAATCTAGATTATCGAATGGGACGAAAAACTGATAGTGAATTGTAACGTTCAGGGCCACCTAATGACGATGGATCACTCAAATTGCGTCCCGATTCAATACATCGTCCTCCAGCCGACTTGACTCCATGGGTCTATTGCTGCCTCGGGCACCTTATGGCCGTTCTGCTGTGAATCTAGATTATCGAATGGGACAAAAAAGTGATAGTGAATTGTAACGTTCAGGGCCTCCTAATGACGATGGATCACTCAAATTGCGTCCCGATTCAATACATCGTCCTCCAGCAGACTTGTCTCCATGGGTCTATTGCTGACTCGGGCACCTTATATCCGTTCTGCTGTGTGTCTAGATTATCGAATGCGACGAAAAACTGATAGTGAATTGTAACGTTCAGGGCCACCTAATGACGATGGATCTTTCAAATTGCGTCCCGATTCAATACATCGTCCTCCAGCCGACTTGACTCCATGGGTCTATTGCTGCCTCGGGCACCTTATGGCCGTTCTGCTGTGAGTCTAGATTATCGAATGGGACGAAAACTGATAGTGAATTGTAACGTTCGGGGCCACCTAATGACGTCGGATCACTCAAATTGCGTCCTGATTCAATACATCGTCCTCCAGCAGACTTGACTTCATGGGTCTATTGCTGCCTCGGGCACCTTATGGCCGTTCTGCTGTGAGTCAAAGATTTTCGAATCGGACGAAAAACTGATAGTGAATTGTAACATTCAGGGCCACCTAATGACGATGGACCACACAAATTGCGTCCCGATTCAGTACATCGTCCTCCAGCCGACCTGACTCCATGGGTCTATTGCTGCCTCGGGCACCATATGGCCGTTCTGCTGTGAGTCAAAGATTTTCGAATCGGACGAAAAACTGATAGTGAATTGTAACATTCAGGGCCACCTAATGACGATGGACCACACAAATTGCGTCCCGATTCAGTACATCGTCCACTAGCCGGCTTGACTCCATGGGACTATTGCTGCCTCGGGCACCTTATGGCCGTTCTGCTGTGAGTCTAGATTATCGAATGGGATGAAAAACTGATAGTGAATTGTAACGTTCAGGGCCACCTAATGACGATGGATCACTCAAATTGCGTCCCGATTCAATACATCGTCCTCCAGCAGACTTGTCTCCATGGGTCTATTGCTGCCTCGGGCACCTTGTGGCAGTCCTGCTGTGCCTCAAAGATTTTCGAATCGGACGAAAAACTGATAGTGAATCGTAACGTTCAGGGCCTCCTAATGACGATGGAACACTCAAATTGCGTCCCGATTAAATACATCGTCCTCCAGCAGACTTATCTCCATGGGTCTATTGCTGCCTCGGGCTCCTTATGGCCGTTCTGCTGTGAGTCAAAGATTTTCGAATCGAACGAAAAACTGATAGTGAATTGTAACGTTCAGGGCCACCTAATGACGACGGATCACTCAAATTGCGTCCCGATTCAATACATCGTCCTCCAGCAGACTTGTCTCCATGCGTCTATTGCTGCCTCGGGCACCTTATGGCCGTTCTGCTGTGAGTCAAAGATTTTCGAATCGGACGAAAAACTGATAGTGAATTGTAACGTTCAGGGCCACCTAATGACGATGGAACACTAAAATTGCGTCCCGATTCAATACATCGTCCACCAGCAGACTTGACTTCATGGGTCTATTGCTGCCTCAGGCACCTTATGGCCGTTATGCTGAGAGTCAAAGATTTTCGAATCGGACGAAAAACTGATAGTGATTTGTAACGTTCAGGGCCTCCTAATGACGATGGAACACTCAAATTGCGTCCCGATTCAGTACATCGTCCACTAGCCGGCTTGACTCCATGGGACTATTGCTGCCTCGGGCACCTTACGGCCGTTCTGTTGTGAGTCTAGATTATCGAATGGGATGAAAAACTGATAGTGAATTGTAACGTTCAGGGCCACCTAATGACGATGTATCCCTCAAATTGCGTCCCGATTCAATACATCGTCCTCCAGCAGACTTGTCTCCATGGGTCGATTGCTGCCTCGGGCACCTTATGGCAGGCCTGCTGTGACTCAAAGATTTTCGAATCGGACGAAAAACTGATAGTGAATTGTAACGTTCAGGGCCTCCTAATGACGATGGAACACTCAAATTGCGTCCCGATTCAATACATCGTCCTCCAGCAGACTTGTCTCCATGGGTCTATTGCTGCCTCGGGCACCTTATGGCCGTTCTGCTGTGAGTCTAGATTATCGAATGGGACAAAAAACTGATAGTGAATTGTAACGTTCAGGGCCTCCTAATGACGATGGATCACTCAAATTGCGTCCCGATTCAATACATCGTCCTCCAGCAGACTTGTCTCCATGGGTCGATTGCTGCCTCGGGCACCTAATGGCCGTTCTGCTGTGAGTCAAAGATTTTCGAATCGGACGAAAAACTGATAGTGAATTGTAACATTCAGGGCCACCTAATGACGATGGACCACGCAAATTGCGTCCCGATTCAATACATCGTCCTCCAGCCGAGTTGACTCCATGGGTCTATTGCTGCCTCGGGCACCTTATGGCCGTTCTGCTGTGAATCTAGATTATCGAATGGGACGAAAAACTGATAGTGAATTGTAACGTTCAGGGCCACCTAATGACGATGGATCACTCAAATTGCGTCCCGATTCAATACATCGTCCCCAGCCGACTTGTCTCCATGGGTCTATTGCTGCCTCGGGCACCTTATGGCCGTTCTGCTGTGAGTCTAGATTATCGAATGGGACGAAAAACTGATAGTGAATTGTAACGTTCAGGGCCACCTAATGACGATGGATCACTCAAATTGCCTCCCGATTCAATACATCGTCCTCCAGCAGACTTGTCCCCATGGGTCGATTGCTGCCTCGGGCACCTTATGGCCGTTCTGCTGTGACCCAAAGATTTTCGAATCGGACGAAAAACTGATAGTGAATTGTAACGTTCAGGGCCTCCTAATGACGATGGAACACTCAAATTTCGTCCCGATTCAATACATCGTCCTCCACAGACTTGTCTCCATGCGTCTATTGCTGCCTCGGGCACCTTATGGCAGGCCTGCTGTGACTCAAAGATTTTCGAATCGGACGAAAAACTGATAGTGAATTGTAACGTTCAGGGCCTCCTAATGACGATGGAACACTCAAATTGCGTCCCGATTCAATACATCGTCCTCCAGCAGACTTGTCTCCATGGGTCTATTGCTGCCTCGGGCACCTTATGGCCGTTCTGCTGTGAGACTAGATTATCGAATGGGACGAAAAACTGATAGTGAATTGTAACGTTCAGGGCCACCTAATGACGATGGATCTCTCAATTTGCGTCCCGATTCAATACATCGTCCTCCAGCCGACTTGACTCCATGGATCTATTGCTGCCTCGGGCACCTTATGGCCGTTCTGCTGTGAGTCTAGATTATAGAATGGGATGAAAAATTGATAGTGAATTGTAACGTTCAGGGCCACCTAATGACGATGGATCACTCAAATTGCGTCCAGATTCAATACATCGTCCTCCAGCAGACTTGTCTTCATGGGTCTATTGCTGCCTCGGGCACCTTATGGCAGGCCTGCTGTGACTCAAAGATTTTCGAATCGGACGAAAAACTGATAGTGAATTGTAACGTTCAGGGCCTCCTAATGACGATGGAAACTCAAATTGCGTCCCGATTAAATACATCGTCCTCCAGCAGACTTGTCTCCATGCGTCTATTGCTGCCTCGGGCACCTTACGGCCGTTCTGCTGTGAGTCAAAGATTTTCGAATCGGACGAAAAACTGATATTGAATTGCAACGTTCAGGGCCACCTAATGACGATGGATCACTCAAATTGCGTCCCGATTCAATACATCGTCCTCCAGCCGACTTGACTCCATGGGTCTATTGCTGCCTCGGGCACCTTATGGCCGTTCTGCTGTGAGTCTAGATTATCGAATGGGACAAAGAACTGATAGTGAATTGTAACGTTCAGGGCCTCCTAATGACGATGGATCACTCAAATTGCGTCCCGATTCAATACATCGTCCTCCAGCAGACTTGTCTCCATGGGTCGATTGCTGCCTCGGGCACCTAATGGCCGTTCTGCTGTGAGTCAAAGATTTTCGAATCGGACGAAAAACTGATAGTGAATTGTAACATTCAGGGCCACCTAATGACGATGGACCACGCAAATTGCGTCCCGATTCAATACATCGTCCTCCAGCCGAGTTGACTCCATGGGTCTATTGCTGCCTCGGGCACCTTATGGCCGTTCTGCTGTGAGTCTAGATTATCGAATGGGACGAAAAACTGATAGTGAATTGTAACGTTCAGGGCCACCTAATGACGATGGATCACTCAAATTGCGTCCTGATTCAATACATCGTCCTCCAGCAGACTTGACTTCATGGGTCTATTGCTGCCTCGGGCACCTTATGGCCGTTCTGCTGTGAGTCAAAGATTTTCGAATCGGACGCAAAACTGATAGTGAATTGTAACGTTCAGGGCCACCTAATGACGATGGATCACTCAAATTGCCTCCCGATTCAATACATCGTCCTCCAGCAGACTTGTCCCCATGGGTCGATTGCTGCCTCGGGCACCTTATGGCCGTTCTGCTGTGACTCAAAGATTTTCGAATCGGACGAAAAACTGATAGTGAATTGTAACGTTCAGGGCCTCCTAATGACGATGGAACACTCAAATTGCGTCCCGATTCAATACATCGTCCTCCACAGACGTGTCTCCATGCGTCTATTGCTGCCACGGGCACCTTATGGCAGGCCTGCTGTGACTCAAAGATTTTCGAATCGCACGAAAAACTGATAGTGAATTGTAACGTTCAGGGCCACCTAATATCGATGGATCACTCAAATTGCGTCCCGATTCAATACATCGTCCTCCAGCCGACTTGACTCCATGGGTCTATAGCTGCCTCGGGCACCTTATGGGCGTTCTGCTGTGAGTCTAGATTGTCGAATGGGACAAAAAACTGATAGTGAATTGTAACGTTCAGGGCCTCCTAATGACGATGGAACACTCAAATTGCGTCCCGATTCAATACATCGCCCTCCAGCAGACTTGTCTCCATGGGTCTATTGCTGCCTCGGGCACCTTATGGCCGTTCTGCTGTGAGACTAGATTATCGAATAGGACGAAAAACTGATAGTGAATTGTAACGTTCAGGGCCACCTAATGACGATGGATCTCTCAAATTGCGTCCCGATTCAATACATCGTCCTCCAGCCGACTTGACTCCATGGATCTATTGCTGCCTCAGGCACCTTATGGCCGTTCTGCTGTGAGTCTAGATTATCGAATGGGACGAAAAACTGATAGTGAATTGTAACGTTCAGGGCCTCCTAATGACGATGGATCACTCAAATTGCGTCCCGATTCAATACATCGTCCTCCAGCCGACTTGACTCCATGGGTCTAATGCTGCCTCGGGCACCTTATGGCCGTTCTGCTGTGAGTCTAGATTATCGAATGGGACGAACAACTGATAGTGAATTGTAACGTTCAGGGCCTCCTAATGACGATGGATCACTCAAATTGCGTCCCAATTCAATACATCGTCCTCCAGCAGACTTGTCTCCATGGGTCGATTGCTTCCTCGGGCACCTAATGGCCGTTCTGCTATGAGTCTAGATTATAGAATGGGATGAAAAACTGCTAGTGAATTGTAACGTTCAGGGCCACCTAATGACGATGGATCACTCAAATTGCGTCCTGATTCAATACATCGTCCTCCAGCAGACTTGTCTCCATGGGTCGATTGCTGCCTCGGGCACCTAATGGCCGTTCTGCTGTGAGTCAAAGATTTTCGAATCGGACGAAAAACTGATAGTGAATTGTAACATTCAGGGCCACCTAATGACGATGGACCACGCAAATTGCGTCCCGATTCAATACATCGTCCTCCAGCCGAGTTGACTCCATGGGTCTATTGCTGCCTCGGGCACCTTATGGCCGTTCTGCTGTGAATCTAGATTATCGAATGGGACGAAAAACTGATAGTGAATTGTAACGTTCAGGGCCACCTAATGACGATGGATCACTCAAATTGCGTCCCGATTCAATACATCGTCCCCAGCCGACTTGTCTCCATGGGTCTATTGCTGCCTCGGGCACCTTATGGCCGTTCTGCTGTGAGTCTAGATTATCGAATGCGACGAAAAACTGATAGTGAATTGTAACGTTCAGGGCCACCTAATGACGATGGATCACTCAAATTGCCTCCCGATTCAATACATCGTCCTCCAGCAGACTTGTCCCCATGGGTCGATTGCTGCCTCGGGCACCTTATGGCCGTTCTGCTGTGACTCAAAGATTTTCGAATCGGACGAAAAACTGATAGTGAATTGTAACGTTCAGGGCCTCCTAATGACGATGGAACACTCAAATTTCGTCCCGATTCAATACATCGTCCTCCACAGACTTGTCTCCATGCGTCTATTGCTGCCTCGGGCACCTTATGGCAGGCCTGCTGTGACTCAAAGATTTTCGAATCGGACGAAAAACTGATAGTGAATTGTAACGTTCAGGGCCTCCTAATGACGATGGAACACTCAAATTGCGTCCCGATTCAATACATCGTCCTCCAGCAGACTTGTCTCCATGGGTCTATTGCTGCCTCGGGCACCTTATGGCCGTTCTGCTGTGAGACTAGATTATCGAATGGGACGAAAAACTGATAGTGAATTGTAACGTTCAGGGCCACCTAATGACGATGGATCTCTCAATTTGCGTCCCGATTCAATACATCGTCCTCCAGCCGACTTGACTCCATGGATCTATTGCTGCCTCGGGCACCTTATGGCCGTTCTGCTGTGAGTCTAGATTATAGAATGGGATGAAAAATTGATAGTGAATTGTAACGTTCAGGGCCACCTAATGACGATGGATCACTCAAATTGCGTCCAGATTCAATACATCGTCCTCCAGCAGACTTGTCTCCATGGGTCTATTGCTGCCTCGGGCACCTTATGGCAGGCCTGCTGTGACTCAAAGATTTTCGAATCGGACGAAAAACTGATAGTGAATTGTAACGTTCAGGGCCTCCTAATGACGATGGAAACTCAAATTGCGTCCCGATTAAATACATCGTCCTCCAGCAGACTTGTCTCCATGCGTCTATTGCTGCCTCGGGCACCTTATGGCCGTTCTGCTGTGAGTCAAAGATTTTCGAATCGGACGAAAAACTGATATTGAATTGCAACGTTCAGGGCCACCTAATGACGATGGATCACTCAAATTGCGTCCTGATTCAATACATCGTCCTCCAGCAGACTTGACTTCATGGGTCTATTGCTGCCTCGGGCACTTTATGGCCGTTCTGCTGTGAGTCAAAGATTTTCGAATCGGACGAAAAACTGATAGTGAATTGTAACGTTCAGGGCCACCTAATGACGATGGATCTCTCAAATTGCCTCCCGATTCAATACATCGTCCTCCAGCAGACATGTCCCCATGGGTCGATTGCTGCCTCGGGCACCTTATGGCCGTTCTGCTGTGACTCAAAGATTTTCGAATCGGACGAAAAACTGATAGTGAATTGTAACGTTCAGGGCCTCCTAATGACGATGGAACACTCAAATTGCGTCCCGATTCAATACATCGTCCTCCACAGACGTGTCTCCATGCGTCTATTGCTGCCACGGGCACCTTATGGCAGGCCTGCTGTGACTCAAAGATTTTCGAATCGGACGAAATACTGATAGTGAATTGTAACGTTCAGGGCCACCTAATATCGATGGATCACTCAAATTGCGTCCCGATTCAATACATCGTCCTCCAGCCGACTTGACTCCATGGGTCTATAGCTGCCTCGGGCACCTTATGGGCGTTCTGCTGTGAGTCTAGATTGTCGAATGGGACAAAAAACTGATAGTGAATTGTAACGTTCAGGGCCTCCTAATGACGATGGAACACTCAAATTGCGTCCCGATTCAATACATCGCCCTCCAGCAGACTTGTCTCCATGGGTCTATTGCTGCCTCTGGCACCTTATGGCCGTTCTGCTGTGAGACTAGATTATCGAATGGGACGAAAAACTGATAGTGAATTGTAACGTTCAGGGCCACCTAATGACGATGGATCACTCAAATTGCGTCCAGATTCAATACATCGTCCTCCAGCAGACTTGTCTCCATGGGTCTATTGCTGCCTCGGGCACCTTATGGCAGGCCTGCTGTGACTCAAAGATTTTCGAATCGGACGAAATACTGATAGTGAATTGTAACGTTCAGGGCCTCCTAATGACGATGGAACACTCAAATTTCGTCCCGGTTCAATACATCGTCCTCCACAGACTTGTCTCCATGCGTCTATTGCTGCCTCGGGCACCTTATGGCAGGCCTGCTGTGACTCAAAGATTTTCGAATCGGACGAAAAACTGATAGTGAATTGTAACGTTCAGGGCCTCCTAATGACGATGGAACACTCAAATTGCGTCCCGATTCAATACATCGTCCTCCAGCAGACTTGTCTCCATGGGTCTATTGCTGCCTCGGGCACCTTATGGCCGTTCTGCTGTGAGTCTAGATTATCGAATGGGACAAAAAACTGATAGTGAATTGTAACGTTCAGGGCCTCCTAATGACGATGGATCACTCAAATTGCGTCCCGATTCAATACATCGTCCTCCAGCAGACTTGTCTCCATGGGTCGATTGCTGCCTCGGGCACCTAATGGCCGTTCTGCTGTGAGTCAAAGATTTTCGAATCGGACGAAAAACTGATAGTGAATTGTAACATTCAGGGCCACCTAATGACGGTGGACCACGCAAATTGCGTCCCGATTCAATACATCGTCCTCCAGCCGAGTTGACTCCATGGGTCTATTGCTGCCTCGGGCACCTTATGGCCGTTCTGCTGTGAATCTAGATTATCGAATGGGACGAAAAACTGATAGTGAATTGTAACGTTCAGGGCCACCTAATGACGATGGATCACTCAAATTGCCTCCCGATTCAATACATCGTCCTCCACAGACGTGTCTCCATGCGTCTATTGCTGCCACGGGCACCTTATGGCAGGCCTGCTGTGACTCAAAGATTTTCGAATCGGACGAAAAACTGATAGTGAATTGTAACGTTCAGGGCCCCCTAATGACGATGGATCACTCAAATTGCGTCCCGATTCAATACATCGTCCTCCAGCCGACTTGACTCCATGGGTCTTTAGCTGCCTCGGGCACCTTATGGGCGTTCTGCTGTGAGTCTAGATTGTCAAATGGGACAAAAAACTGATAGTGAATTGTAACGTTCAGGGCCTCCTAATGACGATGGAACACTCAAATTGCGTCCCGATTCAATACATCGTCCTCCAGCAGACTTGTCTCCATGGGTCTATTGCTGCCTCGGGCACCTTATGGCCGTTCTGCTGTGAGACTAGATTATCGAATGGGACGAAAAACTGATAGTGAATTGTAACGTTCAGGGCCACCTAATGACGATGGATCTCTCAAATTGCGTCCCGATTCAATACATCGTCCTCCAGCCGACTTGACTCCATGGATCTATTGCTGCCTCAGGCACCTTATGGCCGTTCTGCTGTGAGTCTAGATTATCGAATGGGACGAAAAACTGATAGTGAATTGTAACGTTCAGGGCCACCTAATGACGATGGATCACTCAAATTGCGTCCAGATTCAATACATCGCCCTCCAGCAGACTTGTCTCCATGGGTCTATTGCTGCCTCGGGCACCTTATGGCAGGCCTGCTGTGACTCAAAGATTTTCGAATCGGACGAAATACTGATAGTGAATTGTAACGTTCAGGGCCTCCTAATGACGATGGAACACTCAAATTTCGTCCCGGTTCAATACATCGTCCTCCACAGACTTGTCTCCATGGGTCGATTGCTGCCTCGGGCACCTAATGGCCGTTCTGCTGTGAGTCAAAGATTTTCGAATCGGACGAAAAACTGATAGTGAATTGTAACATTCAGGGCCACCTAATGACGATGGACCACGCAAATTGCGTCCCGATTCAATACATCGTCCTCCAGCCGAGTTGACTCCATGGGTCTATTGCTGCCTCGGGCACCTTATGGCCGTTCTGCTGTGAATCTAGATTATCGAATGGGACGAAAAACTGATAGTGAATTGTAACGTTCAGGGCCACCTAATGACGATGGATCACTCAAATTGCGTCCCGATTCAATACATCGTCCCCAGCCGACTTGTTTCCATGGGTCTATTGCTGCCTCGGGCACCTTATGGCCGTTCTGCTGTGAGTCTAGATTATCGAATGGGACGAAAAACTGATAGTGAATTGTAACGTTCAGGGCCACCTAATGACGATGGATCACTCAAATTGCCTCCCGATTCAATACATCGTCCTCCAGCAGACTTGTCCCCATGGGTCGATTGCTGCCTCGGGCACCTTATGGCCGTTCTGCTGTGACTCAAAGATTTTCGAATCGGACGAAAAACTGATAGTGAATTGTAACGTTCAGGGCCTCCTAATGACGATGGATCACTCAAATTGCGTCCCGATTCAATACATCGTCCTCCAGCCGACTTGACTCCATGGGTCTATTGCTGCCTCGGGTATCTTATGGCCGTTCCGCTGTGAGTCTAGATTATCGAATGGGACGAAAAACTGATAGTGAATTGTAACGTTCAGGGCCTCCTAATGACGATGGATCACTCAAATTGCGTCTCGATTCAATACATCGTCCTCCAGCAGACTTGTCTCCATGGGTCGATTGCTGCCTCGGGCACCTAATGGCCGTTCTGCTGTGAGTCTAGATTATAGAATGGGATGAAAAACTGATAGTGAATTGTAACGTTCAGGGCCACCTAATGACGATGGATCACTCAAATTGCGTCCAGATTCAATACATCGTCTTCCAGCAGACTTGTCTCCATGGGTCTATTGCTCCCTCGGGCACCTTATGGCAGGCCTGCTGTGACTCAAAGATTTTCGAATCGGACGAAAAACTGATAGTGAATTGTAACGTTCAGGGCCTCCTAATGACGATGGAAACTCAAATTGCGTCCCGATTAAATACATCGTCGTCCAGCAGACTTGTCTCCATGCGTCTATTGCTGCCTCGGGCACCTTATGGCCGTTCTGCTGTGAGTCAAAGATTTTCGAATCGGACGAAAAACTGATATTGAATTGTAACGTTCAGGGCCACCTAATGACGATGGATCACTCAAATTGCGTCCCGATTCAATACATCGTCCTCCAGCCGACTTGACTCCATGGGTCTATTGCTGCCTCGGGCACCTTATGGCCGTTCTGCTGTGAGTCTAGATTATCGAATGGGACAAAGAACTGATAGTGAATTGTAACGTTCAGGGCCTCCTAATGACGATGGATCACTCAAATTGCGTCCCGATTCAATACATCGTCCTCCAGCAGACTTGTCTCCATGGGTCGATTGCTGCCTCGGGCACCTTATGGCCGTTCTGCTGTGAGTCAAAGATTTTCGAGTCGGACGAAAAACTGATAGTGAATTGTAACATTCAGGGCCACCTAATGACGATGGACCACGCAAATTGCGTCCCGATTCAATACATCGTCCTCCAGCCGAGTTGACTCCATGGGTCTATTGCTGCCTCGGGCACCTTATGGCCGTTCTGCTGTGAGTCTAGATTATCGAATGGGACGAAAAACTGATAGTGAATTGTAACGTTCAGGGCCACCTAATGACGATGGATCACTCAAATTGCGTCCTGATTCAATACATCGTCCTCCAGCAGACTTGACTTCATGGGTCTATTGCTGCCTCGGGCACCTTATGGCCGTTCTGCTGTGAGTCAAAGATTTTCGAATCGGACGAAAAACTGATAGTGAATTGTAACTTTCAGGGCCACCTAATGACGATGGATCACTCAAATTGCCTCCCGATTCAATACATCGTCCTCCAGCAGACTTGTCCCCATGGGTCGATTGCTGCCTCGGGCACCTTATGGCCGTTCTGCTGTGACTCAAAGATTTTCGAATCGGACGAAAAACTGATAGTGAATTGTAACGTTCAGGGCCTCCTAATGACGATGGAACACTCAAATTGCGTCCCGATTCAATACATCGTCCTCCACAGACGTGTCTCCATGCGTCTATTGCTGCCACGGGCACCTTATGGCAGCCCTGCTGTGACTCAAAGATTTTCGAATCGGACGAAAAACTGATAGTGAATTGTAACGTTCAGGGCCACCTAATGACGATGGATCACTCAAATTGCGTCCCGACTCAATACATCGTCCTCTAGCCGACTTGACTCCATGGGTCTATAGCTGCCTCGGGCACCTTATGGGCGTTCTGCTGTGAGTCTAGATTGTCGAATGGGACAAAAAACTGATAGTGAATTGTAACGTTCAGGGCCTCCTAATGACGATGGAACACTCAAATTGCGTCCCGATTCAATACATCGTCCTCCAGCAGACTTGTCTCCATGGGTCTATTGCTGCCTCGGGCACCTTATGGCCGTTCTGCTGTGAGACTAGATTATCTAATGGGACGAAAAACTGATAGTGAATTGTAACGTTCAGGGCCACCTAATGACGATGGATCTCTCAAATTGCATCCCGATTCAATACATCGTCCTCCAGCCGACTTGACTCCATGGATCTATTGCTGCCTCAGGCACCTTATGGCCGTTCTGCTGTGAGTCTAGATTATCGAATGGGACGAAAAACTGATAGTGAATTGTAACGTTCAGGGCCTCCTAATGACGATGGATCACCCAAATTGCGTCCCGATTCAATACATCGTCCTCCAGCCGACTTGACTCCATGGGTCTAATGCTGCCTCGGGCACCTTATGGCCGTTCTGCTGTGAGTCTAGATTATCGAATGGGACGAACAACTGATAGTGAATTGTAACGTTCAGGGCCTCCTAATGACGATGGATCACTCAAATTGCGTCCCGATTCAATACATCGTCCTCCAGCAGACTTGTCTCCATGGGTCGATTGCTTCCTCGGGCACCTAATGGCCGTTCTGCTGTGAGTCTAGATTATAGAATGGGATGAAAAACTGACAGAGAATTGTAACGTTCAGCGCCACCTAATGACGATGGATCACTCAAATTGCGTCCAGATTCAATACATCGTCCTCCAGCAGACTTGTCTCCATGGGTCTATTTCTGCCTCGGGCACCTTATGGCAGGCCTGCTGTGACTCAAAGATTTTCGAATCGGACGAGATACTGATAGTGAATTGTAACGTTCAGGGCCTCCTAATGACGATGGAAACTCAAATTGCGTCCCGATTAAATACATCGTCCTCCAGCAGACTTGTCTCCATGCGTCTATTGCTGCCTCGGGCACCTTATGGCCGTTCTGCTGTGAGTCTAGATTATCGAATGGGACAAAAAACTGATAGTGAATTGTAACGTTCAGGGCCTCCTAATGACGATGGATCACTCAAATTGCGTCCCGATTCAATACATCGTCCTCCAGCAGACTTGTCTCCATGGGTCGATTGCTGCCTCGGGCACCTAATGGCCGTTCTGCTGTGAGTCAAAGATTTTCGAATCGGACGAAAAACTGATAGTGAATTGTAACATTCAGGGCCACCTAATGACGATGGACCACGCAAATTGCGTCCCGATTCAATACATCGTCCTCCAGCCGAGTTGACTCCATGGGTCTATTGCTGCCTCGGGCACCTTATGGCCGTTCTGCTGTGAATCTAGATTATCGAATGGGACGAAAAACTGATAGTGAATTGTAACGTTCAGGGCCACCTAATGACGATGGATCACTCAAATTGCGTCCCGATTCAATACATCGTCCCCAGCCGACTTGTCTCCATGGGTCTATTGCTGCCTCGGGCACCTTATGGCCGTTCTGCTGTGAGTCTAGATTATCGAATGGGACGAAAAACTGATAGTGAATTGTAACGTTCAGGGCCACCTAATGACGATGGATCACTCAAATTGCGTCCTGATTCAATACATCGTCCTCCAGCAGACTTGACTTCTTGGGTCTATTGCTGCCTCGGGCACCTTATGGCCGTTCTGCTGTGAGTCAAAGATTTTCGAATCGGACGAAAAACTGATAGTGAATTGTAACTTTCAGGGCCACCTAATGACGATGGATCACTCAAATTGCCTCCCGATTCAATACATCGTCCTCCAGTAGATTGCTGCCTCGGGCACCTTATGGCCGTTCTGCTGTGACTCAAAGATTTTCGAATCGGACGAAAAACTGATATTGAATTGTAACGTTCAGGGCCTCCTAATGACGATGGAACACTCAAATTGCGTCCCGATTCAATACATCGTCCTCCACAGACGTGTCTCCATGCGTCTATTGCTGCCACGGGCACCTTATGGCAGGCCTGCTGTGACTCAAAGATTTTCGAATCGGACGAAAAACTGATAGTGAATTGTAACGTTCAGGGCCACCTAATGACGATGGATCACTCAAATTGCGTCCCGATTCAATACATCGTCCTCCAGCCGACTTGACTCCATGGGTCTCTAGCTGCCTCGGGCACCTTATGGCCGTTCTGCTGTGAGTCTAGATTGTCGAATGGGACAAAAAACTGATAGTGAATTGTAACGTTCAGGGCCTCCTAATGACGATGGAACACTCAAATTGCGTCCCGATTCAATACATCGTCCTCCAGCAGACTTGTCTCCATGGGTCTATTGCTGCCTCGGGCACCTTATGGCCGTTCTGCTGTGAGTCTAGATTATCGAATGGGACGAAAAACTGATAGTGAATTGTAACGTTCAGGGCCTCCTAATGACGATGGATCACTCAAATTGCCTCCCGATTCAATACATCGTCCTCCAGCCGACTTGACTCCATGGGTCTAATGCTGCCTCGGGCACCTTATGGCCGTTCTGCTGTGAGTCTAGATTATCGAATGGGACGAACAACTGATAGTGAATTGTAACGTTCAGGGCCTCCTAATGACGATGGATCACTCAAATTGCGTCCCGATTCAATACATCGTCCTCCAGCAGACTTGTCTCCATGGGTCGATTGCTTCCTCGGGCACCTAATGGCCGTTCTGCTGTGAGTCTAGATTATAGAATGGGATGAAAAACTGATAGTGAATTGTAACGTTCAGGGCCACCTAATGACGATGGATCACTCAAATTGCGTCCAGATTCAATACATCGTCCTCCAGCAGACTTGTCTCCATGGGTCTATTGCTGCCTCGGGCACCTTATGGCAGGCCTGCTGTGACTCAAAGATTTTCGAATCGGACGAAATACTGATAGTGAATTGTAACGTTCAGGGCCTCCTAATGACGATGGAACACTCAAATTTCGTCCCGGTTCAATACATCGTCCTCCACAGACTTGTCTCCATGCGTCTATTGCTGCCTCGGGCACCTTATGGCAGGCCTGCTGTGACTCAAAGATTTTCGAATCGGACGAAAAACTGATAGTGAATTGTAACGTTCAGGGCCTCCTAATGACGATGGAACACTCAAATTGCGTCCCGATTCAATACATCGTCCTCCAGCAGACTTGTCTCCATGGGTCTATTGCTGCCTCGGGCACCTTATGGCCGTTCTGCTGTGAGTCTAGATTATCGAATGGGACAAAAAACTGATAGTGAATTGTAACGTTCAGGGCCTCCTAATGACGATGGATCACTCAAATTGCGTCCCGATTCAATACATCGTCCTCCAGCAGACTTGTCTCCATGGGTCGATTGCTGCCTCGGGCACCTAATGGCCGTTCTGCTGTGAGTCAAAGATTTTCGAATCGGACGAAAAACTGATAGTGAATTGTAACATTCATGGCCACCTAATGACGATGGACCACGCAAATTGCGTCCCGATTCAATACATCGTCCTCCAGCCGAGTTGACTCCATGGGTCTATTGCTGCCTCGGGCACCTTATGGCCGTTCTGCTGTGAATCTAGATTATCGAATGGGACGAAAAACTGATAGTGAATTGTAACGTTCAGGGCCACCTAATGACGATGGATCACTCAAATTGCGTCCCGATTCAATACATCGTCCCCAGCCGACTTGTCTCCATGGGTCTATTGCTGCCTCGGGCACCTTATGGCCGTTCTGCTGTGAGTCTAGATTACCGAATGGGACGAAAAACTGATAGTGAATTGTAACGTTCAGGGCCACCTAATGACGATGGATCACTCAAATTGCCTCCCGATTCAATACATCGTCCTCCAGCAGACTTGTCCCCATGGGTCGATTGCTGCCTCGGGCACCTTATGGCCGTTCTGCTGTGACTCAAAGATTTTCGAATCGGACGAAAAACTGATAGTGAATTGTAACGTTCAGGGCCTCCTAATGACGATGGATCACTCAAATTGCGTCCCGATTCAATATATCGTCCTCCAGCCGACTTGACTCCATGGGTCTATTGCTGCCTCGGGCATCTTATGGCCGTTCTGCTGTGAGTCTAGATTATCGAATGGGACGAAAAACTGATAGTGAATTGTAACGTTCAGGGCCGCCTAATGACGATGGATCACTCAAATTGCGTCTCGATTCAATACATCGTCCTCCAGCAGACTTGTCTCCATGGGTCGATTGCTGCCTCGGGCACCTAATGGCCGTTCTGCTGTGAGTCTAGATTATAGAATGGGATGAAAAACTGATAGTGAATTGTAACGTTCAGGGCCACCTAATGACGATGGATCACTCAAATTGCGTCCAGATTCAATACATCGTCTTCCAGCAGACTTGTCTCCATGGGTCTATTGCTCCCTCGGGCACCTTATGGCAGGCCTGCTGTGACTCAAAGATTTTCGAATCGGACGAAAAACTGATAGTGAATTGTAACGTTCAGGCCCTCCTAATGACGATGGAAACTCAAATTGCGTCCCGATTAAATACATCGTCGTCCAGCAGACTTGTCTCCATGCGTCTATTGCTGCCTCGGGCACCTTATGGCCGTTCTGCTGTGAGTCAAAGATTTTCGAATCGGACGAAAAACTGATATTGAATTGTAACGTTCAGGGCCACCTAATGACGATGGATCACTCAAATTGCGTCCCGATTCAATACATCGTCCTTCAGCCGACTTGACTCCATGGGTCTATTGCTGCCTCGGGCACCTTATGGCCGTTCTGCTGTGAGTCTAGATTATCGAATGGGACAAAGAACTGATAGTGAATTGTAACGTTCAGGGCCTCCTAATGACGATGGATCACTCAAATTGCGTCCCGATTCAATACATCGTCCTCCAGCAGACTTGTCTCCATGGGTCGATTGCTGCCTCGGGCACCTTATGGCCGTTCTGCTGTGAGTCAAAGATTTTCGAATCGGACGAAAAACTGATAGTGAATTGTAACATTCAGGGCCACCTAATGACGATGGACCACGCAAATTGCGTCCCGATTCAATACATCGTCCTCCAGCCGAGTTGACTCCATGGGTCTATTGCTGCCTCGGGCACCTTATGGCCGTTCTGCTGTGAGTCTAGATTATCGAATGGGACGAAAAACTGATAGTGAATTGTAACGTTCAGGGCCACCTAATGACGATGGATCACTCAAATTGCGTCCTGATTCAATACATCGTCCTCCAGCAGACTTGACTTCATGGGTCTATTGCTGCCTCGGGCACCTTATGGCCGTTCTGCTGTGAGTCAAAGATTTTCGAATCGGACGAAAAACTGATAGTGAATTGTAACTTTCAGGGCCACCTAATGACGATGGATCACTCAAATTGCCTCCCGATTCAATACATCGTCCTCCAGCAGACTTGTCCCCATGGGTCGATTGCTGCCTCGGGCACCTTATGGCCGTTCTGCTGTGACTCAAAGATTTTCGAATCGGACGAAAAACTGATAGTGAATTGTAACGTTCAGGGCCTCCTAATGACGATGGAACACTCAAATTGCGTCCCGATTCAATACATCGTCCTCCACAGACGTGTCTCCATGCGTCTATTGCTGCCACGGGCACCTTATGGCAGCCCTGCTGTGACTCAAAGATTTTCGAATCGGACGAAAAACTGATAGTGAATTGTAACGTTCAGGGCCACCTAATGACGATGGATCACTCAAATTGCGTCCCGATTCAATACATCGTCCTCCAGCCGACTTGACTCCATGGGTCTATAGCTGCCTCGGGCACCTTATGGGCGTTCTGCTGTGAGTCTAGATTGTCGAATGGGACAAAAAACTGATAGTGAATTGTAACGTTCAGGGCCTCCTAATGACGATGGAACACTCAAATTGCGTCCCGATTCAATACATCGTCCTCCAGCCGACTTGACTCCATGGATGTATTGCTGCCTCAGGCACCTTATGGCCGTTCTGCTGTGAGTCTAGATTATCGAATGGGACGAAAAACTGATAGTGAATTGTAACGTTCAGGGCCTCCTAATGACGATGGATCACTCAAATTGCGTCCCGATTCAATACATCGTCCTCCAGCCGACTTGACTCCATGGGTCTAATGCTGCCTCGGGCACCTTATGGCCGTTCTGCTGTGAGTCTAGATTATCGAATGGGACGAACAACTGATAGTGAATTGTAACGTTCAGGGCCTCCTAATGACGATGGATCACTCAAATTGCGTCCCGATTCAATACATCGTCCTCCAGCAGACTTGTCTCCATGGGTCGATTGCTTCCTCGGGCACCTAATGGCCGTTCTGCTGTGAGTCTAGATTATAGAATGGGATGAAAAACTGATAGAGAATTGTAACGTTCAGCGCCACCTAATGACGATGGATCACTCAAATTGCGTCCAGATTCAATACATCGTCCTCCAGCAGACTTGTCTCCATGGGTCTATTTCTGCCTCGGGCACCTTATGGCAGGCCTGCTGTGACTCAAAGATTTTCGAATCGGACGAGATACTGATAGTGAATTGTAACGTTCAGGGCCTCCTATTGACAATGGAAACTCAAATTGCGTCCCGATTAAATACATCGTCCTCCAGCAGACTTGTCTCCATGCGTCTATTGCTGCCTCGGGCACCTTATGGCCGTTCTGCTGTGAGTCTAGATTATCGAATGGGACAAAAAACTGATAGTGAATTGTAACGTTCAGGGCCTCCTAATGACGATGGATCACTCAAATTGCGTCCCGATTCAATACATCGTCCTCCAGCAGACTTGTCTCCATGGGTCGATTGCTGCCTCGGGCACCTAATGGCCGTTCTGCTGTGAGTCAAAGATTTTCGAATGGGACGAAAAACTGATAGTGAATTGTAACATTCAGGGCCACCTAATGACGATGGACCACGCAAATTGCGTCCCGATTCAATACATCGTCCTCCAGCCGAGTTGACTCCATGGGTCTATTGCTGCCTCGGGCACCTTATGGCCGTTCTGCTGTGAATCTAGATTATCGAATGGGACGAAAAACTGATAGTGAATTGTAACGTTCAGGGCCACCTAATGACGATGGATCACTCAAATTGCGTCCCGATTCAATACATCGTCCCCAGCCGACTTGTCTCCATGGGTCTATTGCTGCCTCGGGCACCTTATGGCCCATCTGCTGTGAGTCTAGATTATCGAATGGGACGAAAAACTGATAGAGAATTGTAACGTTCAGGGCCACCTAATGACGATGGATCACTCAAATTGCGTCCTGATTCAATACATCGTCCTCCAGCAGACTTGACTTCTTGGGTCTATTGCTGCCTCGGGCACTTTATGGCCGTTCTGCTGTGAGTCAAAGATTTTCGAATCGGACGAAAAACTGATAGTGAATTGTAACTTTCAGGGCCACCTAATGACGATGGATCACTCAAATTGCCTCCCGATTCAATACATCGTCCTCCAGTAGATTGCTGCCTCGGGCACCTTATGGCCGTTCTGCTGTGACTCAAAGATTTTCGAATCGGACGAAAAACTGATATTGAATTGTAACGTTCAGGGCCTCCTAATGACGATGGAACACTCAAATTGCGTCCCGATTCAATACATCGTCCTCCACAGACGTGTCTCCATGCGTCTATTGCTGCCACGGGCACCTTATGGCAGGCCTGCTGTGACTCAAAGATTTTCGAATCGGACGAAAAACTGATAGTGAATTGTAACGTTCAGGGCCACCTAATGACGATGGATCTCTCAAATTGCGTCCCGATTCAATACATCGTCCTCCAGCCGACTTGACTCCATGGGTCTATTGCTGCCTCGGGCACCTTATGGCCGTTCTGCTGTGAGACTAGATTATCGAATGGGACGAAAAACTGATAGTGAATTGTAACGTTCAGGGCCACCTAATGACGATGGATCTCTCAAATTGCGTCCCGATTCAATACATCGTCCTCCAGCCGACTTGACTCCATGGATCTATTGCTGCCTCAGGCACCTTATGGCCGTTCTGCTGTGAGTCTAGATTATCGAATGGGACGAAAAACTGATAGTGAATTGTAACGTTCAGGGCCTCCTAATGACGATGGATCACTCAAATTGCCTCCCGATTCAATACATCGTCCTCCAGCCGACTTGACTCCATGGGTCTAATGCTGCCTCGGGCACCTTATGGCCGTTCTGCTGTGAGTCTAGATTATCGAATGGGACGAAAAACTGATAGTGAATTGTAACGTTCAGGGCCTCCTAATGACGATGGATCACTCAAATTGCGTCCCGATTCAATACATCGTCCTCCAGCAGACTTGTCTCCATGGGTCGATTGCTTTCTCGGGCACCTAATGGCCGTTCTGCTGTGAGTCTAGATTATAGAATGGGATGAAAAACTGATAGTAAATTGTAACGTTCAGGGCCACCTAATGACGATGGATCACTCAAATTGCGTCCAGATTCAATTCATCGTCCTCCAGCAGACTTGTCTCCATGGGTCTATTGCTGCCTCGGGCACCTTATGGCAGGCCTGCTGTGACTCAAAGATTTTCGAATCGGACGAAATACTGATAGTGAATTGTAACGTTCAGGGCCTCCTAATGACGATGGAAACTCAAATTGCGTCCCGATTAAATACATCGTCCTCCAGCAGACTTGTCTCCATGCGTCTATTGCTGCCTCGGGCACCTTATGGCCGTTCTGCTGTGAGTCAAAGATTTTCGAATCGGACGAAAAACTGATAGTGAATTGTAACGTTCAGGGCCACCTAATGACGATGGATCACTCAAATTGCGTCCCGATTCAATACATCGTCCTCCAGCCGACTTGACTCCATGGGTCTAATGCTGCCTCGGGCACCTTATGGCCGTTCTGCTGTGAGTCTAGATTATCGAATGGGACGAACAACTGATAGTGAATTGTAACGTTCAGGGCCTCCTAATGACGATGGATCACTCAAATTGCGTCCCGATTCAATACATCGTCCTCCAGCAGACTTGTCTCCATGGGTCGATTGCTTCCTCGGGCACCTAATGGCCGTTCTGCTGTGAGTCTAGATTATAGAATGGGATGAAAAACTGATAGTGAATTGTAACGTTCAGGGCCACCTAATGTCGATGGATCACTCAAATTGCGTCCAGAT
Organism: Schistocerca cancellata; assembly: GCF_023864275.1. Lineage (NCBI taxonomy): Eukaryota > Metazoa > Arthropoda > Insecta > Orthoptera > Acrididae > Schistocerca > Schistocerca cancellata. Next base: position 3,335,027 of record NC_064627.1, read on the forward strand.
TCAATACATCGTCCTCCAGCAGACTTGTCTCCATGGGTCTATTGCTGCCTCGGGCACCTTATGGCAGGCCTGCTGTGACTCAAAGATTTTCGAATCGGACGAAATACTGATAGTGAATTGTAACGTTCAGGGCCTCCTAATGACGATGGAACACTCAAATTTCGTCCCGGTTCAATACATCGTCCTCCACAGACTTGTCTCCATGCGTCTATTGCTGCCTCGGGCACCTTATGGCAGGCCTGCTGTGACTCAAAGATTTTCGAATCGGACGAAAAACTGATAGTGAATTGTAACGTTCAGGGCCTCCTAATGACGATGGAACACTCAAATTGCGTCCCGATTCAATACATCGTCCTCCAGCAGACTTGTCTCCATGGGTCTATTGCTGCTTCGGGCACCTTATGGCCGTTCTGCTGTGAGTCTAGATTATCGAATGGGACAAAAAACTGATAGTGAATTGTAACGTTCAGGGCCTCCTAATGACGATGGATCACTCAAATTGCGTCCCGATTCAATACATCGTCCTCCAGCAGACTTGTCTCCATGGGTCGATTGCTGCCTCGGGCACCTAATGGCCGTTCTGCTGTGAGTCAAAGATTTTCGAATCGGACGAAAAACTGATAGTGAATTGTAACATTCAGGGCCACCTAATGACGATGGACCACGCAAATTGCGTCCCGATTCAATACATCGTCCTCCAGCCGAGTTGACTCCATGGGTCTATTGCTGCCTCGGGCACCTTATGGCCGTTCTGCTGTGAATCTAGATTATCGAATGGGACGAAAAACTGATAGTGAATTGTAACGTTCAGGGCCACCTAATGACGATGGATCACTCAAATTGCGTCCCGATTCAATACATCGTCCCCAGCCGACTTGTCTCCATGGGTCTATTGCTGCCTCGGGCACCTTATGGCCGTTCTGCTGTGAGTCTAGATTATCGAATGGGACGAAAAACTGATAGTGAATTGTAACGTTCAGGGCCACCTAATGACGATGGATCACTCAAATTGCCTCCCGATTCAATACATCGTCCTCCAGCAGACTTGTCCCCATGGGTCGATTGCTGCCTCGGGCACCTTATGGCCGTTCTGCTGTGACTCAAAGATTTTCGAATCGGACGAAAAACTGATAGTGAATTGTAACGTTCAGGGCCTCCTAATGACGATGGATCACTCAAATTGCGTCCCGATTCAATACATCGTCCTCCAGCCGACTTGACTCCATGGGTCTATTGCTGCCTCGGGCATCTTATGGCCGTTCTGCTGTGAGTCTAGATTATCGAATGGGATGAAAAACTGATAGTGAATTGTAACGTTCAGGGCCTCCTAATGACGATGGATCACTCAAATTGCGTCTCGATTCAATACATCGTCCTCCAGCAGACTTGTCTCCATGGGTCGATTGCTGCCTCGGGCACCTAATGGCCGTTCTGCTGTGAGTCTAGATTATAGAATGGGATGAAAAACTGATAGTGAATTGTAACGTTCAGGGCCACCTAATGACGATGGATCACTCAAATTGCGTCCAGATTCAATACATCGTCCTCCAGCAGACTTGTCTCCATGGGTCTATTGCTCCCTCGGGCACCTTATGGCAGGCCTGCTGTGACTCAAAGATTTTCGAATCGGACGAAAAACTGATAGTGAATTGTAACGTTCAGGGCCTCCTAATGACGATGGAAACTCAAATTGCGTCCCGATTAAATACATCGTCGTCCAGCAGACTTCTCTCCATGCGTCTATTGCTGCCTCGGGCACCTTATGGCCGTTCTGCTGTGAGTCAAAGATTTTCGAATCGGACGAAAAACTGATATTGAATTGTAACGTTCAGGGCCACCTAATGACGATGGATCACTCAAATTGCGTCCCGATTCAATACATCGTCCTCCAGCCGACTTGACTCCATGGGTCTATTGCTGCCTCGGGCACCTTATGGCCGTTCTGCTGTGAGTCTAGATTATCGAATGGGACAAAGAACTGATAGTGAATTGTAACGTTCAGGGCCTCCTAATGACGATGGATCACTCAAATTGCGTCCCGATTCAATACATCGTCCTCCAGCAGACTTGTCTCCATGGGTCGATTGCTGCCTCGGGCACCTTATGGCCGTTCTGCTGTGAGTCAAAGATTTTCGAATCGGACGAAAAACTGATAGTGAATTGTAACATTCAGGGCCACCTAATGACGATGGACCACGCAAATTGCGTCCCGATTCAATACATCGTCCTCCAGCCGAGTTGACTCCATGGGTCTATTGCTGCCTCGGGCACCTTATGGCCGTTCTGCTGTGAGTCTAGATTATCGAATGGGACGAAAAACTGATAGTGAATTGTAACGATCAGGGCCACCTAATGTCGATGGATCACTCAAATTGCGTCCTGATTCAATACATCGTCCTCCAGCAGACTTGACTTCATGGGTCTATTGCTGCCTCGGGCACCTTATGGCCGTTCTGCTGTGAGTCAAAGATTTTCGAATCGGACGAAAAACTGATAGTGAATTGTAACTTTCAGGGCCACCTAATGACGATGGATCACTCAAATTGCCTCCCGATTCAATACATCGTCCTCCAGCAGACTTGTCCCCATGGGTCGATTGCTGCCTCGGGCACCTTATGGCCGTTCTGCTGTGACTCAAAGATTTTCGAATCGGACGAAAAACTGATAGTGAATTGTAACGTTCAGGGCCTCCTAATGACGATGGAACACTCAAATTGCGTCCCGATTCAATACATCGTCCTCCACAGACGTGTCTCCATGCGTCTATTGCTGCCACGGGCACCTTATGGCAGCCCTGCTGTGACTCAAAGATTTTCGAATCGGACGAAAAACTGATAGTGAATTGTAACGTTCAGGGCCACCTAATGACGATGGATCACTCAAATTGCGTCCCGATTCAATACATCGTCCTCCAGCCGACTTGACTCCATGGGTCTATAGCTGCCTCGGGCACCTTATGGGCGTTCTGCTGTGAGTCTAGATTGTCGAATGGGACAAAAAACTGATAGTGAATTGTAACGTTCAGGGCCTCCTAATGACGATGGAACACTCAAATTGCGTCCCGATTCAATACATCGTCCTCCAGCAGACTTGTCTCCATGGGTCTATTGCTGCCTCGGGCACCTTATGGCCGTTCTGCTGTGAGACTAGATTATCGAATGGGACGAAAAACTGATAGTGAATTGTAACGTTCAGGGCCACCTAATGACGATGGATCTCTCAAATTGCGTCCCGATTCAATACATCGTCCTCCAGCCGACTTGACTCCATGGATCTATTGCTGCCTCAGGCACCTTATGGCCGTTCTGCTGTGAGTCTAGATTATCGAATGGGACGAAAAACTGATAGTGAATTGTAACGTTCAGGGCCTCCTAATGACGATGGATCACTCAAATTGCGTCCCGATTCAATACATCGTCCTCCAGCCGACTTGACTCCATGGGTCTAATGCTGCCTCGGGCACCTTATGGCCGTTCTGCTGTGAGTCTAGATTATCGAATGGGACGAACAACTGATAGTGAATTGTAACGTTCAGGGCCTCCTAATGACGATGGATCACTCAAATTGCGTCCCGATTCAATACATCGTCCTCCAGCAGACTTGTCTCCATGGGTCGATTGCTTCCTCGGGCACCTAATGGCCGTTCTGCTGTGAGTCTAGATTATAGAATGGGATGAATAACTGATAGAGAATTGTAACGTTCAGCGCCACCTAATGACGATGGATCACTCAAATTGCGTCCAGATTCAATACATCGTCCTCCAGCAGACTTGTCTCCATGGGTCTATTTCTGCCTCGGGCACCTTATGGCAGGCCTGCTGTGACTCAAAGATTTTCGAATCGGACGAAATACTGATAGTGAATTGTAACGTTCAGGGCCTCCTAATGACGATGGAAACTCAAATTGCGTCCCGATTAAATACATCGTCCTCCAGCAGACTTGTCTCCATGCGTCTATTGCTGCCTCGGGCACCTTATGGCCGTTCTGCTGTGAGTCTAGATTATCGAATGGGACAAAAAACTGATAGTGAATTGTAACGTTCAGGGCCTCCTAATGACGATGGATCACTCAAATTGCGTCCCGATTCAATACATCGTCCTCCAGCAGACTTGTCTCCATGGGTCGATTGCTGCCTCGTGCACCTAATGGCCGTTCTGCTGTGAGTCAAAGATTTTCGAATCGGACGAAAAACTGATAGTGAATTGTAACATTCAGGGCCACCTAATGACGATGGACCACGCAAATTGCGTCCCGATTCAATACATCGTCCTCCAGCCGAGTTGACTCCATGGGTCTATTGCTGCCTCGGGCACCTTATGGCCGTTCTGCTGTGAATCTAGATTATCGAATGGGACGAAAAACTGATAGTGAATTGTAACGTTCAGGGCCACCTAATGACGATGGATCACTCAAATTGCGTCCCGATTCAATACATCGTCCCCAGCCGACTTGTCTCCATGGGTCTATTGCTGCCTCGGGCACCTTATGGCCGTTCTGCTGTGAGTCTAGATTATCGAATGGGACGAAAAACTGATAGTGAATTGTAACGTTCAGGGCCACCTAATGACGATGGATCACTCAAATTGCGTCCTGATTCAATACATCGTCCTCCAGCAGACTTGACTTCTTGGGTCTATTGCTGCCTCGGGCACCTTATGGCCGTTCTGCTGTGAGTCAAAGATTTTCGAATCGGACGAAAAACTGATAGTGAATTGTAACTTTCAGGGCCACCTAATGACGATGGATCACTCAAATTGCCTCCCGATTCAATACATCGTCCTCCAGTAGATTGCTGCCTCGGGCACCTTATGGCAGGCCTCCTGTGAGTCTAGATTATCGAATGGGACAAAAAACGGATAGTGAATTGTAACGTTCAGGGCCTCCTAATGACGATGGATCACTCAAATTGCGTCCCGATTCAATACATCGTCCTCCAGCAGACTTGTCTCCATGGGTCTATTTCTGCCTCCGGCACCTTATGGCCGTTCTGCTGTGAGTCTAGATTATCGAATGGGACGAAAAACTGATAGTGAATTGTAACGTTCAGGGCCACCTAATGACGATTGATCTCTCAAATTGCGTCCCGATTCAATACATCGTCCTCCTGCCGTCTTGACTCCATGGGTCTATTGCTGCCTCGGGCACCTTATGGCCGTTCTGCTGTGAGTCTAGATTATCGAATGGGACGAAAAACTGATAGTGAATTGTAACGTTCAGGGCCACCTAATGACGATGGATCACTCAAATTGCGTCCCGATTCAATACATCGTCCTCCAGCCGACTTGACTCCATGGGTCTATTGCTGCCTCGGGCACCTTATGGCTTTTCTGCTGTGAGTCTAGATTATCGAATGGGACGAAAAACTGATAGTGAATTGTAACGTTCAGGGCCTCCTAATGACGATGGATCACTCAAATTGCGTCCCGATTCAATACATCGTCCTCCAGCCGACTTGACTCCATGGGTCTATTGCTGCCTCGGGCACCTTATGGCCGTTCTGCTGTGAGTCTAGATTATCGAATGGGACGAAAAACTGATAGTGAATTGTAACGTTCAGGGGCTCCTAATGACGATGGATCACTCAAATTGCGTCCCGATTCAATACATCGTCCTCCAGCAGACTTGTCTCCATGGGTCGATTGCTGCCTCGGGCACGTAATGGCCGTTCTGCAGTGAGTCAAGGATTTTCGAATCGGACGAAAAACTGATAGTGAATTGTAACATTCAGGGCCACCTAATGACGATGGACCACGCAAATTGCGTCCCGATTCAATACATCGTCCTCCAGCAGACTTGTCCCCATGCGTCGACTGCTGCCTCGGGCACCTTATGGCCGTTCTGCTGTGAGTCAAAAATTTTCGAATCGGACGAAAAACTGATAGTGATTTGTAACATTCAGGGCCACCTAATGACGATGGACCACACAAATTGCGTCCCGATTCAGTACATCGTCCACTAGCCGACTTGACTCCATGGGACTATTGCTGCCTCGGGCACCTTATGGCCGTTGTGCTGTGAGTCTAGGTTATAGAATGGGATGAAAAACTGATAGTGAATTGTAACGTTCAGGGCCACCTAATGACGATGGATAACTCAAATTGCGTCCCGATTCAATAAATCGTCCTCCAGCAGACTTGTCTCCATGGGTCTATTGCTGCCTCGGGCACCTTATGGCAGGCCTGCTGTGACTCAAAGATTTTCGAATCGGACGAAAAACTGATAGTGAATTGTAACGTTCAGGGCCTCCTAATGACGATGGAACATTCAAATTGCGTCCCGATTCAATACATCGTCCTCCAGCAGACTTGTCTCCATGCGTCTATTGCTGCCTCGGGCACCTTATGGCAGGCCTGCTGTGATTCAAAGATTTTCGAATCGGACGAAAAACTGATAGTGAATTGTAACGTTCAGGGCCACCTAATGACGATGGATCACTCAAATTGCGTCCCGATTCAATACATCGTCCTCCAGCCGACTTGACTCCATGGGTCTATTGCTGCCTCGGGCACCTTATGGCCGTTCTGCTGTGAGTCTAGATTATCGAATGGGACAAAAAACTGATAGTGAATTGTAACGTTCAGGGCCTCCTAATGACGATGGATCAATCAAATTGCGTCCCGATTCAATACATCGTCCTCCTGCAGACTTTTCTCCATGGGTCTATTGCTGCCTCGGGCACCTTATGGCCGTTCTGCTGTGAGTCTAGATTATCGAATGGGACGAAAAACTGATAGTAAATTGTAACGTTCAGGGCCACCTAATGACGATGGATCTCTCAAATTGCGTCCCGATTCAATACATCGTCCTCCAGCCGACTTTGACTCCATGGGTCTATTGCTGCCTCGGGCTCCTTATGGCCGTTCTGCTGTGATTCTAGATTATCGAATGGGACGAAAAACTGATAGTGAATTGTAACGTTCAGAGCCACCTAATGACGATGGATCACTCAAATTGCGTCCTGATACAATACATCGTCTTCCAGCAGACTTGACCTCATGGGTCTATTGCTGCCTCGGGCACCTAATGGCCGTTCTGCTGTGAGTCAAAGACTTTCGAATCGGACGAAAAACTGATAGTGAATTGTAACGTTCAGGGCCTCCTAATGACGATGGAACATTCAAATTGCGTCCCGATTCAATACATCGTCCTCCAGCAGACTTGTCTCCATGCGTCTATTGCTGCCTCGGGCACCTTATGGCAGGCCTGCTGTGATTCAAAGATTTTCGAATCGGACGAAAACTGATAGTGAATTATAACGTTCAGGGCCACCTAATGACGATGGATCACTCAAATTGCGTCCCGATTCAATACATCGTCCTCCAGCCGACTTGACTCCATGGGTCTATTGCTGCCTCGGGCACCTTATGGCCGTTCTGCTGTGAGTCTAGATTATCGAATGGGACAAAAAACTGATAGTGAATTGTAACGTTCAGGGCCTCCTAATGACGATGGATCACTCAAATTGAGTCCCGATTCAATACATCGTCCTCCAGCAGACTTGTCTCCATGGGTCTATTGCTGCTTCGGGCACCTTATGGCCGTTCTTCTGTGAGTCTAGATTATCGAATGGGACGAAAAACTGATAGTGAATTGTAACGTTCAGGGCCACCTAATGACGATGGATCACTCAAATTGCGTCCCGATTCAATACATCGTCCTCCAGCCGACTTGACTCCATGGGTCTATTGCTGCCTCGGGCACCTTATGGCCGTTCTGCTGTGATTCTAGATTATCGAATGGGACGAAAAACTGATAGTGAATTGTAACGTTCAGGGCCACCTAATGACGATGGATCACTCAAATTGCGTCCTGATTCAATACATCGTCTTCCAGCAGACTTGACTTCATGGGTCTATTGCTGCCTCGGGCACCTTATGGCCGTTCTGCTGTGAGTCAAAGATTTTCGAATCGGACGAAAAACTGATAGTTATTTGTAACGTTCAGGGCCTCCTAATGACGATGGAACACTCAAATTGCGTCCCGATTCAATACATCGTCCTCCAGCAGACTTGTCTCCATGGGTCGATTGCTTCCTCGGGCACCTAATGGCCGTTCTGCTGTGAGTCTAGATTATAGAATGGGATGAATAACTGATAGAGAATTGTAACGTTCAGCGCCACCTAATGACGATGGATCACTCAAATTGCGTCCAGATTCAATACATCGTCCTCCAGCAGACTTGTCTCCATGGGTCTATTTCTGCCTCGGGCACCTTATGGCAGGCCTGCTGTGACTCAAAGATTTTCGAATCGGACGAAATACTGATAGTGAATTGTAACGTTCAGGGCCTCCTAATGACGATGGAAACTCTAATTGCGTCCCGATTAAATACATCGTCCTCCAGCAGACTTGTCTCCATGCGTCTATTGCTGCCTCGGGCACCTTATGGCCGTTCTGCTGTGAGTCTAGATTATCGAATGGGACAAAAAACTGATAGTGAATTGTAACGTTCAGGGCCTCCTAATGACGATGGATCACTCAAATTGCGTCCCGATTCAATACATCGTCCTCCAGCAGACTTGTCTCCATGGGTCGATTGCTGCCTCGTGCACCTAATGGCCGTTCTGCTGTGAGTCAAAGATTTTCGAATCGGACGAAAAACTGATAGTGAATTGTAACATTCAGGGCCACCTAATGACGATGGACCACGCAAATTGCGTCCCGATTCAATACATCGTCCTCCAGCCGAGTTGACTCCATGGGTCTATTGCTGCCTCGGGCACCTTATGGCCGTTCTGCTGTGAATCTAGATTATCGAATGGGACGAAAAACTGATAGTGAATTGTAACGTTCAGGGCCACCTAATGACGATGGATCACTCAAATTGCGTCCCGATTCAATACATCGTCCCCAGCCGACTTGTCTCCATGGGTCTATTGCTGCCTCGGGCACCTTATGGCCGTTCTGCTGTGAGTCTAGATTATCGAATGGGACGAAAAACTGATAGTGAATTGTAACGTTCAGGGCCACCTAATGACGATGGATCACTCAAATTGCGTCCTGATTCAATACATCGTCCTCCAGCAGACTTGACTTCTTGGGTCTATTGCTGCCTCGGGCACCTTATGGCCGTTCTGCTGTGAGTCAAAGATTTTCGAATCGGACGAAAAACTGATAGTGAATTGTAACTTTCAGGGCCACCTAATGACGATGGATCACTCAAATTGCCTCCCGATTCAATACATCGTCCTCCAGTAGATTGCTGCCTCGGGCACCTTATGGCAGGCCTCCTGTGAGTCTAGATTATCGAATGGGACAAAAAACGGATAGTGAATTGTAACGTTCAGGGCCTCCTAATGACGATGGATCACTCAAATTGCGTCCCGATTCAATACATCGTCCTCCAGCAGACTTGTCTCCATGGGTCTATTTCTGCCTCCGGCACCTTATGGCCGTTCTGCTGTGAGTCTAGATTATCGAATGGGACGAAAAACTGATAGTGAATTGTAACGTTCAGGGCCACCTAATGACGATGGATCTCTCAAATTGCGTCCCGATTCAATACATCGTCCTCCTGCCGTCTTGACTCCATGGGTCTATTGCTGCCTCGGGCACCTTATGGCCGTTCTGCTGTGAGTCTAGATTATCGAATGGGACGAAAAACTGATAGTGAATTGTAACGTTCAGGGCCACCTAATGACGATGGATCACTCAAATTGCGTCCCGATTCAATACATCGTCCTCCAGCCGACTTGACTCCATGGGTCTATTGCTGCCTCGGGCACCTTATGGCCGTTCTGCTGTGAGTCTAGATTATCGAATGGGACGAAAAACTGATAGTGAATTGTAACGTTCAGGGGCTCCTAATGACGATGGATCACTCAAATTGCGTCCCGATTCAATACATCGTCCTCCAGCAGACTTGTCTCCATGGGTCGATTGCTGCCTCGGGCACTTAATGGCCGTTCTGCAGTGAGTCAAAGATTTTCGAATCGGACGAAAAACTGATAGTGAATTGTAACATTCAGGGCCACCTAATGACGATGGACCACGCAAATTGCGTCCCGATTCAATACATCGTCCTCCAGCAGACTTGTCCCCATGCGTCGACTGCTGCCTCGGGCACCTTATGGCCGTTCTGCTGTGAGTCAAAAATTTTCGAATCGGACGAAAAACTGATAGTGATTTGTAACATTCAGGGCCACTTAATGACGATGGACCACACAAATTGCGTCCCGATTCAGTACATCGTCCACTAGCCGACTTGACTCCATGGGACTATTGCTGCCTCGGGCACCTTATGGCCGTTGTGCTGTGAGTCTAGGTTATAGAATGGGATGAAAAACTGATAGTGAATTGTAACGTTCAGGGCCACCTAATGACGATGGATAACTCAAATTGCGTCCCGATTCAATAAATCGTCCTCCAGCAGACTTGTCTCCATGGGTCTATTGCTGCCTCGGGCACCTAATGGCCGTTCTGCTGTGAGTCAAAGACTTTCGAATCGGACGAAAAACTGATAGTGAATTGTAACGTTCAGGGCCTCCTAATGACGATGGAACATTCAAATTGCGTCCCGATTCAATACATCGTCCTCCAGCAGACTTGTCTCCATGCGTCTATTGCTGCCTCGGGCACCTTATGGCAGGCCTGCTGTGATTCAAAGATTTTCGAATCGGACGAAAACTGATAGTGAATTGTAACGTTCAGGGCCACCTAATGACGATGGATCACTCAAATTGCGTCCCGATTCAATACATCGTCCTCCAGCCGACTTGACTCCATGGGTCTATTGCTGCCTCGGGCACCTTATGGCCGTTCTGCTGTGAGTCTAGATTATCGAATGGGACAAAAAACTGTTAGTGAATTGTAACGTTCAGGGCCTCCTAATGACGATGGATCACTCAAATTGAGTCCCGATTCAATACATCGTCCTCCAGCAGACTTGTCTCCATGGGTCTATTGCTGCTTCGGGCACCTTATGGCCGTTCTTCTGTGAGTCTAGATTATCGAATGGGACGAAAAACTGATAGTGAATTGTAACGTTCAGGGCCACCTAATGACGATGGATCACTCAAATTGCGTCCCGATTCAATACATCGTCCTCCAGCCGACTTGACTCCATGGGTCTATTGCTGCCTCGGGCACCTTATGGCCGTTCTGCTGTGATTCTAGATTATCGAATGGGACGAAAAACTGATAGTGAATTGTAACGTTCAGGGCCACCTAATGACGATGGATCACTCAAATTGCGTCCTGATTCAATACATCGTCTTCCAGCAGACTTGACTTCATGGGTCTATTGCTGCCTCGGGCACCTTATGGCCGTTCTGCTGTGAGTCAAAGATTTTCGAATCGGACGAAAAACTGATAGTTATTTGTAACGTTCAGGGCCTCCTAATGACGATGGAACACTCAAATAGCGTCCCGATTCAATACATCGTCCTCCAGCAGACTTGTCCCCATGGGTCGACTGCTGCCTCGGGCACCTTATGGCCGTTCTGCTGTGAGTCAAAGATTTTCGAATCGGACGAAAAACTGATAGTGATTTGTAACATTCAGGGCCACCTAATGACGATGGACCACACAAATTGCGTCCCGATTCAGTACATCGTCCACTAGCCGACTTGACTCCATGGGACTATTGCTGCCTCGGCACCTTATGGCCGTTGTGCTGTGAGTCTAGATTATAGAATGGGATGAAAAACTGATAGTGAGTTGTAACGTTCAGGGCCACCAAATGACGATGGATCACTCAAATTGCGTCCCGATTCAATACATCGTCCTCCAGCAGACTTGTCTCCATGGGTCTATTGCTGCCTCGGGCACCTTATGGCAGGCCTGCTGTGACTCAAAGATTTTCGAATCGGACGAAAAACTGATAGTGAATTGTAACGTTCAGGGCCTCCTAATGACGATGGAACATTCAAATTGCGTCCCGATTCAATACATCGTCCTCCAGCAGACTTGTCTCCATGCGTCTATTGCTGCCTCGGGCACCTTATGGCAGGCCTGCTGTGATTCAAAGATTTTCGAATCGGACGAAAAACTGATAGTGAATTGTAACGTTCAGGGCCACCTAATGACGATGGATCACTCAAATTGCGTCCCGATTCAATACATCGTCCTCCAGCCGACTTGACTCCATGGGTCTATTGCTGTCTCGGGCACCTTATGGCCGTTCTGCTGTGAGTCTAGATTATCGAATGGGACAAAAAACTGATAGTGAATTGTAACGTTCAGGGCCTCCTAATGACGATGGATCACTCAAATTGCGTCCCGATTCAATACATCGTCCTCCAGCAGACTTGTCTCCATGGGTCTATTGCTGCTTCGGGCACCTTATGGCCGTTCTGCTGTGAGTCTAGATTATCGAATGGGACGAAAAACTGATAGTGAATTGTAACGTTCAGGGCCACCTAATGACGATGGATCTCTCAAATTGCGTCCCGATTCAATACATCGTCCTCCAGCCGACTTGACTCCATGGGTCTATTGCTGCCTCGGGCACCTTATGGCCGTTCTGCTGTGATTCTAGATTATCGAATGGGACGAAAAACTGATAGTGAATTGTAACGTTCAGAGCCACCTAATGACGATGGATCACTCAAATTGCGTCCTGATACAATACATCGTCTTCCAGCAGACTTGACCTCATGGGTCTATTGCTGCCTCGGGCACCTAATGGCCGTTCTGCTGTTAGCCAAAGACTTTCGAATCGGACGAAAAACTGATAGTGAATTGTAACGTTCAGGGCCTCCTAATGACGATGGAACATTCAAATTGCGTCCCGATTCAATACATCGTCCTCCAGCAGACTTGTCTCCATGCGTCTATTGCTGCCTCGGGCACCTTATGGCAGGCCTGCTGTGATTCAAAGATTTTCGAATCGGACGAAAACTGATAGTGAATTGTAACGTTCAGGGCCACCTAATGACGATGGATCACTCAAATTGCGTCCCGATTCAATACATCGTCCTCCAGCCGACTTGACTCCATGGGTCTATTGCTGCCTCGGGCACCTTATGGCCGTTCTGCTGTGAGTCTAGATTATCGAATGGGACAAAAAACTGATAGTGAATTGTAACGTTCAGGGCCTCCTAATGACGATGGATCACTCAAATTGAGTCCCGATTCAATACATCGTCCTCCAGCAGACTTGTCTCCATGGGTCTATTGCTGCTTCGGGCACCTTATGGCCGTTCTTCTGTGAGTCTAGATTATCGAATGGGACGAAAAACTGATAGTGAATTGTAACGTTCAGGGCCACCTAATGACGATGGATCACTCAAATTGCGTCCCGATTCAATACATCGTCCTCCAGCCGACTTGACTCCATGGGTCTATTGCTGCCTCGGGCACCTTATGGCCGTTCTGCTGTGATTCTAGATTATCGAATGGGACGAAAAACTGATAGTGAATTGTAACGTTCAGGGCCACCTAATGACGATGGATCACTCAAATTGCGTCCTGATTCAATACATCGTCTTCCAGCAGACTTGACTTCATGGGTCTATTGCTGCCCCGGGCACCTTATGGCCGTTCTGCTGTGAGTCAAAGATTTTCGAATAGGACGAAAAACTGATAGTTATTTGTAACGTTCAGGGCCTCCTAATGACGATGGAACACTCAAATTGCGTCCCGATTCAATACATCGTCCTCCAGCAGACTTGTCTCCATGGGTCGATTGCTTCCTCGGGCACCTAATGGCCGTTCTGCTGTGAGTCTAGATTATAGAATGGGATGAATAACTGATAGAGAATTGTAACGTTCAGCGCCACCTAATGACGATGGATCACTCAAATTGCGTCCAGATTCAGTACATCGTCCTCCAGCAGACTTGTCTCCATGGGTCAATTTCTGCCTCGGGCACCTTATGGCAGGCCTGCTGTGACTCAAAGATTTTCGAATCGGACGAAATACTGATAGTGAATTGTGACGTTCAGGGCCTCCTAATGACGATGGAAACTCAAATTGCGTCCCGATTAAATACATCGTCCTCCAGCAGACTTGTCTCCATGCGTCTATTGCTGCCTCGGGCACCTTATGGCCGTTCTGCTGTGAGTCTAGATTATCGAATGGGACAAAAAACTGATAGTGAATTGTAACGTTCAGGGCCTACTAATGACGATGGATCACTCAAATTGCGTCCCGATTCAATACATCGTCCTCCAGCAGACTTGTCTCCATGGGTCGATTGCTGCCTCGTGCACCTAATGGCCGTTCTGCTGTGAGTCAAAGATTTTCGAATCGGACGAAAAACTGATAGTGAATTGTAACATTCAGGGCCACCTAATGACGATGGACCACGCAAATTGCGTCCCGATTCAATACATCGTCCTCCAGCCGAGTTGACTCCATGGGTCTATTGCTGCCTCGGGCACCTTATGGCCGTTCTGCTGTGAATCTAGATTATCGAATGGGACGAAAAACTGATAGTGAATTGTAACGTTCAGGGCCACCTAATGACGATGGATCACTCAAATTGCGTCCCGATTCAATACATCGTCCCCAGCCGACTTGTCTCCATGGGTCTATTGCTGCCTCGGGCACCTTATGGCCGTTCTGCTGTGAGTCTAGATTATCGAATGGGACGAAAAACTGATAGTGAATTGTAACGTTCAGGGCCACCTAATGACGATGGATCACTCAAATTGCGTCCTGATTCAATACATCGTCCTCCAGCAGACTTGACTTCTTGGGTCTATTGCTGCCTCGGGCACCTTATGGCCGTTCTGCTGTGAGTCAAAGATTTTCGAATCGGACGAAAAACTGATAGTGAATTGTAACTTTCAGGGCCACCTAATGACGATGGATCACTCAAATTGACTCCCGATTCAATACATCGTCCTCCAGTAGATTGCTGCCTCGGGCACCTTATGGCAGGCCTCCTGTGAGTCTAGATTATCGAATGGGACAAAAAACGGATAGTGATTTGTAACATTCAGGGCCACCTAATGACGATGGACCACACAAATTGCGTCCCGATTCAGTACATCGTCCACTAGCCGACTTGACTCCATGGGACTATTGCTGCCTCGGGCACCTTATGGCCGTTGTGCTGTGAGTCTAGGTTATAGAATGGGATGAAAAACTGATAGTGAATTGTAACGTTCAGGGCCACCTAATGACGATGGATAACTCAAATTGCGTCCCGATTCAATAAATCGTCCTCCAGCAGACTTGTCTCCATGGGTCTATTGCTGCCTCGGGCACCTTATGGCAGGCCTGCTGTGACTCAAAGATTTTCGAATCGGACGAAAAACTGATAGTGAATTGTAACGTTCAGGGCCTCCTAATGACGATGGAACATTCAAATTGCGTCCCGATTCAATACATCGTCCTCCAGCAGACTTGTCTCCATGCGTCTATTGCTGCCTCGGGCACCTTATGGCAGGCCTGCTGTGATTCAAAGATTTTCGAATCGGACGAAAAACTGATAGTGAATTGTAACGTTCAGGGCCACCTAATGACGATGGATCACTCAAATTGCGTCCCGATTCAATACATCGTCCTCCAGCCGACTTGACTCCATGGGTCTATTGCTGTCTCGGGCACCTTATGGCCGTTCTGCTGTGAGTCTAGATTATCGAATGGGACAAAATACTGATAGTGAATTGTAACGTTCAGGGCCTCCTAATGACGATGGATCACTCAAATTGCGTCCCGATTCAATACATCGTCCTCCAGCAGACTTGTCTCCATGGGTCTATTGCTGCTTCGGGCACCTTATGGCCGTTCTGCTGTGAGTCTAGATTATCGAATGGGACGAAAAACTGATAGTGAATTGTAACGTTCAGGGCCACCTAATGACGATGGATCTCTCAAATTGCGTCCCGATTCAATACATCGTCCTCCAGCCGACTTGACTCCATGGGTCTATTGCTGCCTCGGGCACCTTATGGCCGTTCTGCTGTGATTCTAGATTATCGAATGGGACGAAAAACTGATAGTGAATTGTAACGTTCAGAGCCACCTAATGACGATGGATCACTCAAATTGCGTCCTGATACAATACATCGTCTTCCAGCAGACTTGACCTCATGGGTCTATTGCTGCCTCGGGCACCTAATGGCCGTTCTGCTGTTAGCCAAAGACTTTCGAATCGGACGAAAAACTGATAGTGAATTGTAACGTTCAGGGCCTCCTAATGACGATGGAACATTCAAATTGCGTCCCGATTCAATACATCGTCCTCCAGCAGACTTGTCTCCATGCGTCTATTGCTGCCTCGGGCACCTTATGGCAGGCCTGCTGTGATTCAAAGATTTTCGAATCGGACGAAAACTGATAGTGAATTGTAACGTTCAGGGCCACCTAATGACGATGGATCACTCAAATTGCGTCCCGATTCAATACATCGTCCTCCAGCCGACTTGACTCCATGGGTCTATTGCTACCTCGGGCACCTTATGGCCGTTCTGCTGTGAGTCTAGATTATCGAATGGGACAAAAAACTGATAGTGAATTGTAACGTTCAGGGCCTCCTAATGACGATGGATCACTCAAATTGAGTCCCGATTCAATACATCGTCCTCCAGCAGACTTGTCTCCATGGGTCTATTGCTGCTTCGGGCACCTTATGGCCGTTCTTCTGTGAGTCTAGATTATCGAATGGGACGAAAAACTGATAGTGAATTGTAACGTTCAGGGCCACCTAATGACGATGGATCACTCAAATTGCGTCCCGATTCAATACATCGTCCTCCAGCCGACTTGACTCCATGGGTCTATTGCTGCCTCGGGCACCTTATGGCCGTTCTGCTGTGATTCTAGATTATCGAATGGGACGAAAAACTGATAGTGAATTGTAACGTTCAGGGCCACCTAATGACGATGGATCACTCAAATTGCGTCCTGATTCAATACATCGTCTTCCAGCAGACTTGACTTCATGGGTCTATTGCTGCCTCGGGCACCTTATGGCCGTTCTGCTGTGAGTCAAAGATTTTCGAATAGGACGAAAAACTGATAGTTATTTGTAACGTTCAGGGCCTCCTAATGACGATGGAACACTCAAATTGCGTCCCGATTCAATACATCGTCCTCCAGCAGACTTGTCTCCATGGGTCGATTGCTTCCTCGGGCACCTAATGGCCGTTCTGCTGTGAGTCTAGATTATAGAAAGGGATGAATAACTGATAGAGAATTGTAACGTTCAGCGCCACCTAATGACGATGGATCACTCAAATTGCGTCCAGATTCAATACATCGTCCTCCAGCAGACTTGTCTCCATGGGTCTATTTCTGCCTCGGGCACCTTATGGCAGGCCTGCTGTGACTCAAAGATTTTCGAATCGGACGAAATACTGATAGTGAATTGTAACGTTCAGGGCCTCCTAATGACGATGGAAACTCAAATTGCGTCCCGATTAAATACATCGTCCTCCAGCAGACTTGTCTCCATGCGTCTATTGCTGCCTCGGGCACCTTATGGCCGTTCTGCTGTGAGTCTAGATTATCGAATGGGACAAAAAACTGATAGTGAATTGTAACGTTCAGGGCCTCCTAATGACGATGGATCACTCAAATTGCGTCCCGATTCAATACATCGTCCTCCAGCAGACTTGTCTCCATGGGTCGATTGCTGCCTCGTGCACCTAATGGCCGTTCTGCTGTGAGTCAAAGATTTTCGAATCGGACGAAAAACTGATAGTGAATTGTAACATTCAGGGCCACCTAATGACGATGGACCACGCAAATTGCGTCCCGATTCAATACATCGTCCTCCAGCCGAGTTGACTCCATGGGTCTATTGCTGCCTCGGGCACCTTATGGCCGTTCTGCTGTGAATCTAGATTATCGAATGGGACGAAAAACTGATAGTGAATTGTAACGTTCAGGGCCACCTAATGACGATGGATCACTCAAATTGCGTCCCGATTCAATACATCGTCCCCAGCCGACTTGTCTCCATGGGTCTATTGCCGCCTCGGGCACCTAATGGCCGTTCTGCTGTGAGTCTAGATTATCGAATGGGACGAAAAACTGATAGTGAATTGTAACGTTCAGGGCCACCTAATGACGATGGATCACTCAAATTGCGTCCTGATTCAATACATCGTCCTCCAGCAGACTTGACTTCTTGGGTCTATTGCTGCCTCGGGCACCTTATGGCCGTTCTGCTGTGAGTCAAAGATTTTCGAATCGGACGAAAAACTGATAGTGAATTGTAACTTTCAGGGCCACCTAATGACGATGGATCACTCAAATTGCCTCCCGATTCAATACATCGTCCTCCAGTAGATTGCTGCCTCGGGCACCTTATGGCAGGCCTCCTGTGAGTCTAGATTATCGAATGGGACAAAAAACGGATAGTTTTTCTAACATTCAGGGCCACCTAATGACGATGGACCACACAAATTGCGTCCCGATTCAGTACATCGTCCACTAGCCGACTTGACTCCATGGGACTATTGCTGCCTCGGGCACCTTATGGCCGTTGTGCTGTGAGTCTAGGTTATAGAATGGGATGAAAAACTGATAGTGAATTGTAACGTTCAGGGCCACCTAATGACGATGGATAACTCAAATTGCGTCCCGATTCAATAAATCGTCCTCCAGCAGACTTGTCTCCATGGGTCTATTGCTGCCTCGGGCACCTTATGGCAGGCCTGCTGTGACTCAAAGATTTTCGAATCGGACGAAAAACTGATAGTGAATTGTAACGTTCAGGGCCTCCTAATGACGATGGAACATTCAAATTGGGTCCCGATTCAATACATCGTCCTCCAGCAGACTTGTCTCCATGCGTCTATTGCTGCCTCGGGCACCTTATGGCAGGCCTGCTGTGATTCAAAGATTTTCGAATCGGACGAAAAACTGATAGTGAATTGTAACGTTCAGGGCCACCTAATGACGATGGATCACTCAAATTGCGTCCCGATTCAATACATCGTCCTCCAGCCGACTTGACTCCATGGGTCTATTGCTGCCTCGGGCACCTTATGGCCGTTCTGCTGTGAGTCTAGATTATCGAATGGGACAAAAAACTGATAGTGAATTGTAACGTTCAGGGCCTCCTAATGACGATGGATCAATCAAATTGCGTCCCGATTCAATACATCGTCCTCCTGCAGACTTTTCTCCATGGGTCTATTGCTGCCTCGGGCACCTTATGGCCGTTCTGCTGTGAGTCTAGATTATCGAATGGGACGAAAAACTGATAGTAAATTGTAACGTTCAGGGCCACCTAATGACGATGGATCTCTCAAATTGCGTCCCGATTCAATACATCGTCCTCCAGCCGACTTGACTCCATGGGTCTATTGCTGCCTCGGGCTCCTTATGGCCGTTCTGCTGTGATTCTAGATTATCGAATGGGACGAAAAACTGATAGTGAATTGTAACGTTCAGAGCCACCTAATGACGATGGATCACTCAAATTGCGTCCTGATACAATACATCGTCTTCCAGCAGACTTGACCTCATGGGTCTATTGCTGCCTCGGGCACCTAATGGCCGTTCTGCTGTGAGTCAAAGACTTTCGAATCGGACGAAAAACTGATAGTGAATTGTAACGTTCAGGGCCTCCTAATGACGATGGAACATTCAAATTGCGTCCCGATTCAATACATCGTCCTCCAGCAGACTTGTCTCCATGCGTCTATTGCTGCCTCGGGCACCTTATGGCAGGCCTGCTGTGATTCAAAGATTTTCGAATCGGACGAAAACTGATAGTGAATTGTAACGTTCAGGGCCACCTAATGACGATGGATCACTCAAATTGCGTCCCGATTCAATACATCGTCCTCCAGCCGACTTGACTCCATGGGTCTATTGCTGCCTCGGGCACCTTATGGCCGTTCTGCTGTGAGTCTAGATTATCGAATGGGACAAAAAACTGATAGTGAATTGTAACGTTCAGGGCCTCCTAATGACGATGGATCACTCAAATTGAGTCCCGATTCAATACATCGTCCTCCAGCAGACTTGTCTCCATGGGTCTATTGCTGCTTCGGGCACCTTATGGCCTTTCTTGTGTGAGTCTAGATTATCGAATGGGACGAAAAACTGATAGTGAATTGTAACGTTCAGGGCCACCTAATGACGATGGATCACTCAAATTGCGTCCCGATTCAATACATCGTCCTCCAGCCGACTTGACTCCATGGGTCTATTGCTGCCTCGGGCACCTTATGGCCGTTCTGCTGTGATTCTAGATTATCGAATGGGACGAAAAACTGATAGTGAATTGTAACGTTCAGGGCCACCTAATGACGATGGATCACTCAAATTGCGTCCTGATTCAATACATCGTCTTCCAGCAGACTTGACTTCATGGGTCTATTGCTGCCTCGGGCACCTTATGGCCGTTCTGCTGTGAGTCAAAGATTTTCGAATCGGACGAAAAACTGATAGTTATTTGTAACGTTCAGGGCCTCCTAATGACGATGGAACACTCAAATTGCGTCCCGATTCAATACATCGTCCTCCAGCAGACTTGTCCCCATGGGTCGACTGCTGCCTCGGGCACCTTATGGCCGTTCTGCTGTGAGTCAAAGATTTCCGAATCGGACGAAAAACTGATAGTGATTTGTAACATTCGGGGCCACCTAATGACGATGGACCACACAAATTGCGTCCCGATTCAGTACATCGTCCACTAGCCGACTTGACTCCATGGGACCATTGCTGCCTCGGCACCTTATGGCCGTTGTGCTGTGAGTCTAGATTATAGAATGGGATGAAAAACTGATAGTGAGTTGTAACGTTCAGGGCCACCTAATGACGATGGATCACTCAAATTGCGTCCCGATTCAATACATCGTCCTCCAGCAGACTTGTCTCCATGGGTCTATTGCTGCCTCGGGCACCTTATGGCAGGCCTGCTGTGACTCAAAGATTTTCGAATCGGACGAAAAACTGATAGTGAATTGTAACGTTCAGGGCCTCCTAATGACGATGGAACATTCAAATTGCGTCCCGATTCAATACATCGTCCTCCAGCAGACTTGTCTCCATGCGTCTATTGCTGCCTCGGGCACCTTATGGCAGGCCTGCTGTGATTCAAAGATTTTCGAATCGGACGAAAAACTGATAGTGAATTGTAACGTTCAGGGCCACCTAATGACGATGGATCACTCAAATTGCGTCCCGATTCAATACATCGTCCTCCAGCCGACTTGACTCCATGGGTCTATTGCTGTCTCGGGCACCTTATGGCCGTTCTGCTGTGAGTCTAGATTATCGAATGGGACAAAAAACTGATAGTGAATTGTAACGTTCAGGGCCTCCTAATGACGATGGATCACTCAAATTGCGTCCCGATTCAATACATCGTCCTCCAGCAGACTTGTCTCCATGGGTCTATTGCTGCTTCGGGCACCTTATGGCCGTTCTGCTGTGAGTCTAGATTATCGAATGGGACGAAAAACTGATAGTGAATTGTAACGTTCAGGGCCACCTAATGACGATGGATCTCTCAAATTGCGTCCCGATTCAATACATCGTCCTCCAGCCGACTTGACTCCATGGGTCTATTGCTGCCTCGGGCACCTTATGGCCGTTCTGCTGTGATTCTAGATTATCGAATGGGACGAAAAACTGATAGTGAATTGTAACGTTCAGGGCCACCTAATGACGATGGATCACTCAAATTGCGTCCTGATTCAATACATCGTCTTCCAGCAGACTTGACTTCATGGGTCTATTGCTGCCTCGGGCACCTTATGGCCGTTCTGCTGTGAGTCAAAGATTTTCGAATCGGACGAAAAACTGATAGTTATTTGTAACGTTCAGGGCCTCCTAATGACGATGGAACACTCAAATTGCGTCCCGATTCAATACATCGTCCTCCAGCAGACTTGTCTCCATGGGTCTATTGCTGCCTCGGGCACCTTATGGCCGTTCTGCTGTGAGTCAAAGATTTTCGAATCGGACGAAAAACTGATAGTTATTTGTAACGTTCAGGGCCTCCTAATGACGATGGAACACTCAAATTGCGTCCCGATTCAATACATCGTCCTCCAGCAGACTTTTCTCCATGGGTCTATTGCTGCCTCGGGCACCTTATGGCCGTTCTGCTGTGAGTCTAGATTATCGAATGGGACAAAAAACTGATAGTAAATTGTAACGTTCAGGGCCACCTAATGACGATGGATCTCTCAAATTGCGTCCCGATTCAATACATCGTCCTCCAGCCGACTTGACTCCATGGGTCTATTGCTGCCTCGGGCTCCTTATGGCCGTTCTGCTGTGATTCTAGATTATCGAATGGGACGAAAAACTGATAGTGAATTGTAACGTTCAGAGCCACCTAATGACGATGGATCACTCAAATTGCGTCCTGATACAATACATCGTCTTCCAGCAGACTTGACCTCATGGGTCTATTGCTGCCTCGGGCACCTAATGGCCGTTCTGCTGTGAGTCAAAGACTTTCGAATCGGACGAAAAACTGATAGTGAATTGTAACGTTCAGGGCCTCCTAATGACGATGGAACATTCAAATTGCGTCCCGATTCAATACATCGTCCTCCAGCAGACTTGTCTCCATGCGTCTATTGCTGCCTCGGGCACCTTATGGCAGGACTGCTGTGATTCAAAGATTTTCGAATCGGACGAAAACTGATAGTGAATTGTAACGTTCAGGGCCACCTAATGACGATGGATCACTCAAATTGCGTCCCGATTCAATACATCGTCCTCCAGCCGACTTGACTCCATGGGTCTATTGCTGCCTCGGGCACCTTATGGCCGTTCTGCTGTGAGTCTAGATTATCGAATGGGACAAAAAACTGATAGTGAATTGTAACGTTCAGGGCCTCCTAATGACGATGGATCACTCAAATTGAGTCCCGATTCAATACATCGTCCTCCAGCAGACTTGTCTCCATGGGTCTACTGCTGCTTCGGGCACCTTATGGCCGTTCTTCTGTGAGTCTAGATTATCGAATGGGACGAAAAACTGATAGTGAATTGTAACGTTCAGGGCCACCTAATGACGATGGATCACTCAAATTGCGTCCCGATTCAATACATCGTCCTCCAGCCGACTTGACTCCATGGGTCTATTGCTGCCTCGGGCACCTTATGGCCGTTCTGCTGTGATTCTAGATTATCGAATGGGACGAAAAACTGATAGTGAATTGTAACGTTCAGGGCCACCTAATGACGATGGATCACTCAAATTGCGTCCTGATTCAATACATCGTCTTCCAGCAGACTTGACTTCATGGGTCTATTGCTGCCTCGGGCACCTTATGGCCGTTCTGCTGTGAGTCAAAGATTTTCGAATCGGACGAAAAACTGATAGTTATTTGTAACGTTCAGGGCCTCCTAATGACGATGGAACACTCAAATTGCGTCCCGATTCAATACATCGTCCTCCAGCAGACTTGTCCCCATGGGTCGACTGCTGCCTCGGGCACCTTATGGCCGTTCTGCTGTGAGTCAAAGATTTTCGAATCGGACGAAAAACTGATAGTGATTTGTAACATTCAGGGCCACCTAATGACGATGGACCACACAAATTGCGTCCCGATTCAGTACATCGTCCACTAGCCGACTTGACTCCATGGGACCATTGCTGCCTCGGCACCTTATGGCCGTTGTGCTGTGAGTCTAGATTATAGAATGGGATGAAAAACTGATAGTGAGTTGTAACGTTCAGGGCCACCTAATGACGATGGATCACTCAAATTGCGTCCCGATTCAATACATCGTCCTCCAGCAGACTTGTCTCCATGGGTCTATTGCTGCCTCGGGCACCTTATGGCAGGCCTGCTGTGACTCAAAGATTTTCGAATCGGACGAAAAACTGATAGTGAATTGTAACGTTCAGGGCCTCCTAATGACGATGGAACATTCAAATTGCGTCCCGATTCAATACATCGTCCTCCAGCAGACTTGTCTCCATGCGTCTATTGCTGCCTCGGGCACCTTATGGCAGGCCTGCTGTGATTCAAAGATTTTCGAATCGGACGAAAAACTGATAGTGAATTGTAACGTTCAGGGCCACCTAATGACGATGGATCACTCAAATTGCGTCCCGATTCAATACATCGTCCTCCAGCCGACTTGACTCCATGGGTCTATTGCTGTCTCGGGCACCTTATGGCCGTTCTGCTGTGAGTCTAGATTATCGAATGGGACAAAAAACTGATAGTGAATTGTAACGTTCAGGGCCTCCTAATGACGATGGGTCACTCAAATTGCGTCCCGATTCAATACATCGTCCTCCAGCAGACTTGTCTCCATGGGTCTATTGCTGCTTCGGGCACCTTATGGCCGTTCTGCTGTGAGTCTAGATTATCGAATGGGACGAAAAACTGATAGTGAATTGTAACGTTCAGGGCCACCTAATGACGATGGATCTCTCAAATTGCGTCCCGATTCAATACATCGTCCTCCAGCCGACTTGACTCCATGGGTCTATTGCTGCCTCGGGCACCTTATGGCCGTTCTGCTGTGATTCTAGATTATCGAATGGGACGAAAAACTGATAGTGAATTGTAACGTTCAGGGCCACCTAATGACGATGGATCACTCAAATTGCGTCCTGATTCAATACATCGTCTTCCAGCAGACTTGACTTCATGGGTCTATTGCTGCCTCGGGCACCTTATGGCCGTTCTGCTGTGAGTCAAAGATTTTCGAATCGGACGAAAAACTGATAGTTATTTGTAACGTTCAGGGCCTCCTAATGACGATGGAACACTGAAATTGCGTCCCGATTCAATACATCGTCCTCCAGCAGACTTGTCTCCATGGGTCTATTGCTGCCTCGGGCACCTTATGGCCGTTCTGCTGTGAGTCAAAGATTTTCGAATCGGACGAAAAACTGATAGTGAATTGTAACATTCAGGGCCACCTAATGACAATGGACCACACAAATTGCGTCCCGATTCAGTTCATCGTCCTCCAGCCGACCTGACTCTATGGGTCTATTGCTGCCACAGGCACCTTATGGCCGTTCTGCTGTGAGTCTAGATTATCGAATGGGACGAAAAACTGATAGTGAATTGTAACGTTCAGGGCCACCTAATGACGATGGATCACTCAAATTGCGTCCCGATTCAATACATCGTCCTCCAGCCGACTTGTCTCCATGGGTCTATTGCTGCCTCGGGCACCTTATGGCCGTTCTGCTGTGAGTCTAGATTATCGAATGGGACGAAAAACTGATATTGAATTGTAACTTTCAGGGCCACCTAATGACGATGGATCACTCAAATTCCGTCCCGATTCAATACATCGTCCTCCAGCAGACTTGTCTCCATGGGTCGAATGCTGCCTCGGGCACCTTATGGCCGTTCTGCTGTGAGACATAGATTTTCGAATCGGACGAAAAACCTGATAGTGATTTGTAACATTCAGGGCCACCTAATGACGATGGACCACACAAATTGCGTCCCGATTCAGTACATCGTCCACTAGCCGACTTGACTCCATGGGTCTATTGCTGCCTCGGGCACCTTATGGCCGTTCTGCTGTGAGTCTAGATTATCGAATGGGATGAAAAAATGATAGTGAATTGTAACGTTCAGGGCCACCTAATGACGATGGATCACTCAAATTGCGTCCCGATTCAATACATCGTCCTCTAGCAGACTTGTCTCCATGGGTCTATTGCTGCCACGGGCACCTTATGGCCGTTCTGCTGTGAGTCTAGATTATCGAATGGGACGAAAAACTGATAGTGAATTGTAACGTTCGGGGCCTCCTAATGACGATGGATCACTCAAATTGCGTCCCGATTCAATACATCGTCCTCCAGCAGACTTGTCTCCATGGGTCGATTGCTGCCTCGGGCACCTAATGACCGTTCTGCTGTGAGTCAAAGATTTTCGAATCGGACGAAAAACTGATAGTGAATTGTAACGTTCAGGGCCACCTAATGACGATGGACCACGCAAATTGCGTCCCGATTCAATACATCGTCCTCCAGCCGACTTGACTCCATGGGTCTATTGCTGCCTCGGGCACCTTATGGCCGTTCTGCTGTGAGTCTAGATTATCGAATGGGACAAAAAACTGATAGTGAATTGTAACGTTCAGGGCCTCCTAATGACGATGGATCACTCAAATTGCGTCCCGATTCAATACATCGTCCTCCAGCCGAGTTGACTCCATGGGTCTATTGCTACCTCGGGCACCTTATGGCCGTTCTGCTGTGAATCTAGATTATCGAATGGGACGAAAAACTGATAGTTAATTGTAACTTTCAGGGCCACCTAATGACGATGGATCACTCAAATTGCGTCCCGATTCAATACATCGTCCTCCAGCAGACTTGTCCCCATGGGTCGACTGCTGCCTCGGGCACCTTATGGCCGTTCTGCTGTGAGTCAAAGATTTTCGAATCGGACGAAAAACTGATAGTGATTTGTAACATTCAGGGCCACCTAATGACGATGGACCACGCAAATTGCGTCCCGATTCAATACATCGTCCTCCAGCCGACTTGACTCCATGGGTCTATTGCTGCCTCGGGCACCTTATGGCCGTTCTGCTGTGAGTCTAGATTATCGAATGGGACAAAAAACTGATAGTGAATTGTAACGTTCAGGGCCTCCTAATGACGATGGATCACTCAAATTGCGTCCCGATTCAATACATCGTCCTCCAGCCGAGTTGACTCCATGGGTCTATTGCTGCCTCGGGCACCTTATGGCCGTTCTGCTGTGAGTCTAGATTATCGAATGGGACAAAAAACTGATAGTGAATTGTAACGTTCAGGGCCTCCTAATGACGATGGACCACACAAATTGCGTCCCGATTCAGTACATCGTCCACTAGCCGACTTGACTCCATGGGACTATTGCTGCCTCGGCACCTTATGGCCGTTGTGCTGTGAGTCTAGATTATAGAATGGGATGAAAAACTGATAGTGAGTTGTAACGTTCAGGGCCACCTAATGACGATGGATCACTCAAATTGCGTCCCGATTCAATACATCGTCCTCCAGCAGACTTGTCTCCATGGGTCTATTGCTGCCTCGGGCACCTTATGGCAGGCCTGCTGTGACTCAAAGATTTTCGAATCGGACGAAAAACTGATAGTGAATTGTAACGTTCCGGGCCTCCTAATGACGATGGAACATTCAAATTGCGTCCCGATTCAATACATCGTCCTCCAGCAGACTTGTCTCCATGCGTCTATTGCTGCCTCGGGCACCTTATGGCAGGCCTGCTGTGATTCAAAGATTTTCGAATCGGACGAAAAACTGATAGTGAATTGTAACGTTCAGGGCCACCTAATGACGATGGATCACTCAAATTTGTCCCGATTCAATACATCGTCCTCCAGCAGACTTGTCTCCATGGGTCTATTGCTGCTTCGGGCACCTTATGGCCGTTCTGCTGTGAGTCTAGATTATCGAATGGGACGAAAAACTGATAGTGAATTGTAACGCTCAGGGCCACCTAATGACGATGGATCTCTCAAATTGCGTCCCTATTCAATACATCGTCCTCCAGCCGACTTGACTCCATGGGTCTATTGCTGCCTCGGGCACCTTATGGCCGTTCTGCTGTGATTCTAGATTATCGAATGGGACGAAAAACTGATAGTGAATTGTAACGTTCAGGGCCACCTAATGACGATGGATCACTCAAATTGCGTCCTGATTCAATACATCGTCTTCCAGCAGACTTGACTTCATGGGTCTATTGCTGCCTCGGGCACCTTATGGCCGTTCTGCTGTGAGTCAAAGATTTTCGAATCGGACGAAAAACTGATAGTTATTTGTAACGTTCAGGGCCTCCTAATGACGATGGAACACTCAAATTGCGTCCCGATTCAATACATCGTCCTCCAGCAGACTTGTCTCCATGGGTCTATTGCTGCCTCGGGCACCTTATGGCCGTTCTGCTGTGAGTCAAAGATTTTCGAATCGGACGAAAAACTGATAGTGAATTGTAACATTCAGGGCCACCTAATGACGATGGACCACACAAATTGCGTCCCGATTCAGTTCATCGTCCTCCAGCCGACCTGACTCTATGGGTCTATTGCTGCCACAGGCACCTTATGGCCGTTCTGCTGTGAGTCTAGATTATCGAATGGGACGAAAAACTGATAGTGAATTGTAACGTTCGGGGCCTCCAAATGACGATGGATCACTCAAATTGCGTCCCGATTCAATACATCGTCCTCCAGCAGACTTGTCTCCATGGGTCGATTGCTGCCTCGGGCACCTAATGACCGTTCTGCTGTGAGTCAAAGATTTTCGAATCGGACGAAAAACTGATAGTGAATTGTAACATTCAGGGCCACCTAATGACGATGGACCACGCAAATTGCGTCCCGATTCAATACATCGTCCTCCAGCCGAGTTGACTCCATGGGTCTATTGCTGCCTCGGGCACCTTATGGCCGTTCTGCTGTGAATCTAGAATATCGAATGGGACGAAAAACTGATAGTGAATTGTAACGTTCAGGGCCACCTAATGACGACGGATCACTCAAATTGCGTCCCGATTCAATACATCGTCCTCCAGCCGACTTGACTCCATGGGTCTATTGCTGCCTCGGGCACCTTATGGCCGTTCTGCTGTGAGTCTAGATTATCGAATGGGACAAAAAACTGATAGTGAATTGTAACGATCAGGGCCTCCTAATGACGATGGATCACTCAAATTGCGTCCCGATTCAATACATCGTCCTCCAGCAGACTTGTCTCCATGGGTCTATTGCTGCTTCGGGCACCTTATGGCCGTTCTGCTGTGAGTCTAGATTATCGAATGGGACGAAAAACTGATAGTGAATTGTAACGTTCAGGGCCACCTAATGACGATGGATCACTCAAATTGCGTCCTGATTCAATACATCGTCTTCCAGCAGACTTGACTTCATGGGTCTATTGCTGCCTCGGGCACCTTATGGCCGTTCTGCTGTGAGTCAAAGATTTTCGAATCGGACGAAAAACTGATAGTTATTTGTAACGTTCAGGGCCTCCTAATGACGATGGAACACTCAAATTGCGTCCCGATTCAATACATCGTCCTCCAGCAGACTTGTCTCCATGGGTCTATTGCTGCCTCGGGCACCTTATGGCCGTTCTGCTGTGAGTCAAAGATTTTCGAATCGGACGAAAAACTGATAGTGAATTGTAACATTCAGGGCCACCTAATGACGATGGACCACACAAATTGCGTCCCGATTCAGTTCATCGTCCTCCAGCCGACCTGACTCTATGGGTCTATTGCTGCCACAGGCACCTTATGGCCGTTCTGCTGTGAGTCTAGATTATCGAATGGGACGAAAAACTGATAGTGAATTGTAACGTTCAGGGCCACCTAATGACGATGGATCACTCAAATTGCGTCCCGATTCAATACATTGTCCTCCAGCCGACCTGTCTCCATGGGTCTATTGCTGCCTCGGGCACCTTATGGCCGTTCTGCTGTGAGTCTAGATTATCGAATGGGACGAAAAACTGATAGTGATTTGTAACATTCAGGGCCACCTAATGACGATGGACCACACAAATTGCGTCCCGATTCAGTACATCGTCCACTAGCCGACTTGACTCCATGGGACTATTGCTGCCTCGGCACCTTATGGCCGTTGTGCTGTGAGTCTAGATTATAGAATGGGATGAAAAACTGATAGTGAGTTGTAACGTTCAGGGCCACCTAATGACGATGGATCACTCAAATTGCGTCCCGATTCAATACATCGTCCTCCAGCAGACTTGTCTCCATGGGTCTATTGCTGCCTCGGGCACCTTATGGCAGGCCTGCTGTGACTCAAAGATTTTCGAATCGGACGAAAAACTGATAGTGAATTGTAACGTTCAGGGCCTCCTAATGACGATGGAACATTCAAATTGCGTCCCGATTCAATACATCGTCCTCCAGCAAACTTGTCTCCATGCGTCTATTGCTGCCTCGGGCACCTTATGGCAGGCCTGCTGTGATTCAAAGATTTTCGAATCGGACGAAAAACTGATAGTGAATTGTAACGTTCAGGGCCACCTAATGACGATGGATCACTCAAATTTGTCCCGATTCAATACATCGTCCTCCAGCCGACTTGACTCCATGGGTCTATTGCTGCCTCGGGCACCTTATGGCCGTTCTGCTGTGAGTCCAGATTATCGAATGGGACAAAAAACTGATAGTGAATTGTAACGTTCAGGGCCTCCTAATGACGATGGATCACTCAAATTGCGTCCCGATTCAATACATCGTCCTCCAGCAGACTTGTCTCCATGGGTCTATTGCTGCTTCGGGCACCTTATGGCCGTTCTGCTGTGAGTCTAGATTATCGAATGGGACGAAAAACTGATAGTGAATTGTAACGTTCAGGGCCACCTAATGACGATGGATCTCTCAAATTGCGTCCCTATTCAATACATCGTCCTCCAGCCGACTTGACTCCATGGGTCTATTGCTGCCTCGGGCACCTTATGGCCGTTCTGCTGTGATTCTAGATTATCGAATGGGACGAAAAACTGATAGTGAATTGTAACGTTCAGGGCCACCTAATGACGATGGATCACTCAAATTGCGTCCTGATTCAATACATCGTCTTCCAGCAGACTTGACTTCATGGGTCTATTGCTGCCTCGGGCACCTTATGGCCGTTCTGCTGTGAGTCAAAGATTTTCGAATCGGACGAAAAACTGATAGTTATTTGTAACGTTCAGGGCCTCCTAATGACGATGGAACACTCAAATTGCGTCCCGATTCAATACATCGTCCTCCAGCAGACTTGTCTCCATGGGTCTATTGCTGCCTCGGGCACCTTATGGCCGTTCTGCTGTGAGTCAAAGATTTTCGAATCGGACGAAAAACTGATAGTGAATTGTAACATTCAGGGCCACCTAATGACGATGGACCACACAAATTGCGTCCCGATTCAGTTCATCGTCCTCCAGCCGACCTGACTCTATGGGTCTATTGCTGCCACAGGCACCTTATGGCCGTTCTGCTGTGAGTCTAGATTATCGAATGGGACGAAAAACTGATAGTGAATTGTAACGTTCGGGGCCTCCAAATGACGATGGATCACTCAAATTGCGTCCCGATTCAATACATCGTCCTCCAGCAGACTTGTCTCCATGGGTCGATTGCTGCCTCGGGCACCTAATGACCGTTCTGCTGTGAGTCAAAGATTTTCGAATCGGACGAAAAACTGATAGTGAATTGTAACATTCAGGGCCACCTAATGACGATGGACCACGCAAATTGCGTCCCGATTCAATACATCGTCCTCCAGCCGAGTTGACTCCATGGGTCTATTGCTGCCTCGGGCACCTTATGGCCGTTCTGCTGTGAATCTAGAATATCGAATGGGACGAAAAACTGATAGTGAATTGTAACGTTCAGGGCCACCTAATGACGACGGATCACTCAAATTGCGTCCCGATTCAATACATCGTCCTCCAGCCGACTTGACTCCATGGGTCTATTGCTGCCTCGGGCACCTTATGGCCGTTCTGCTGTGAGTCTAGATTATCGAATGGGACAAAAAACTGATAGTGAATTGTAACGATCAGGGCCTCCTAATGACGATGGATCACTCAAATTGCGTCCCGATTCAATACATCGTCCTCCAGCAGACTTGTCTCCATGGGTCTATTGCTGCTTCGGGCACCTTATGGCCGTTCTGCTGTGAGTCTAGATTATCGAATGGGACGAAAAACTGATAGTGAATTGTAACGTTCAGGGCCACCTAATGACGATGGATCACTCAAATTGCGTCCTGATTCAATACATCGTCTTCCAGCAGAC
Organism: Schistocerca cancellata; assembly: GCF_023864275.1. Lineage (NCBI taxonomy): Eukaryota > Metazoa > Arthropoda > Insecta > Orthoptera > Acrididae > Schistocerca > Schistocerca cancellata. The sequence goes on from NC_064627.1 coordinate 3,366,653, forward strand.
TTGACTTCATGGGTCTATTGCTGCCTCGGGCACCTTATGGCCGTTCTGCTGTGAGTCAAAGATTTTCGAATCGGACGAAAAACTTATAGTTATTTGTAACGTTCAGGGCCTCCTAATGACGATGGAACACTCAAATTGCGTCCCGATTCAATACATCGTCCTCCAGCAGACTTGTCTCCATGGGTCTATTGCTGCCTCGGGCACCTTATGGCCGTTCTGCTGTGAGTCAAAGATTTTCGAATCGGACGAAAAACTGATAGTGAATTGTAACATTCAGGGCCACCTAATGACGATGGACCACACAAATTGCGTCCCGATTCAGTTCATCGTCCTCCAGCCGACCTGACTCTATGGGTCTATTGCTGCCACAGGCACCTTATGGCCGTTCTGCTGTGAGTCTAGATTATCGAATGGGACGAAAAACTGATAGTGAATTGTAACGTTCAGGGCCACCTAATGACGATGGATCACTCAAATTGCGTCCCGATTCAATACATTGTCCTCCAGCCGACCTGTCTCCATGGGTCTATTGCTGCCTCGGGCACCTTATGGCCGTTCTGCTGTGAGTCTAGATTATCGAATGGGACGAAAAACTGATAGTGAATTGTAACTTTCAGGGCCACCTAATGACGATGGATCACTCAAATTGCGTCCCGATTCAATACATCGTCCTCCAGCAGACTTGTCTCCATGGGTCGAATGCTGCCTCGGGCACCTTATGGCCGTTCTGCTGTGAGACATAGATTTTCGAATCGGACGAAAAACCTGATAGTGATTTGTAACATTCAGGGCCACCTAATGACGATGGACCACACAAATTGCGTCCCGATTCAGTACATCGTCCACTAGCCGACTTGACTCCATGGGTCTATTGCTGCCTCGGGCACCTTATGGCCGTTCTGCTGTGAGTCTAGATTATCGAATGGGATGAAAAACTGATAGTGAATTGTAACGTTCAGGGCCACCTAATGACGATGGATCACTCAAATTGCGTCCCGATTCAATACATCGTCCTACAGCAGACTTGTCTCCATGGGTCTATTGCTGCCTCGGGCACCTTATGGCAGTCCTGCTGTGACTCAAAGATTTTCGAATCGGACGAAAAACTGATAGTGAGTTGTAACGTTCAGAGCCTCCTAATGACGATGGATAACTCAAATTGCGTCCCGATTCAATACATCGTCCTCCAGCAGACTTGTCTCCATGGGTCTATTGCTGCCACGGGGAACTTATGGCCGTTCTGCTGTGAGTCTAGATTATCGAATGGGACGAAAAACTGATAGTGAATTGTAACGTTCGGGGCCTCCTAATGACGATGGATCACTCAAATTGCGTCCCGATTCAATACATCGTCCTCCAGCAGACTTGTCTCCATGGGTCGATTGCTGCCTCGGGCACCTAATGACCGTTCTGCTGTGAGTCAAAGATTTTCGAATCGGACGAAAAACTGATAGTGAATTGTAACATTCAGGGCCACCTAATGACGATGGACCACGCAAATTGCGTCCCGATTCAATACATCGTCCTCCAGCCGAGTTGACTCCATGGGTCTATTGCTGTCTCGGGCACCTTATGGCCGTTCTGCTGTGAATCTAGAATATCGAATGGGACGAAAAACTGATAGTGAATTGTAACGTTCAGGGCCACCTAATGACGATGGATCACTCAAATTGCGTCCCGATTCAATACATCGTCCCCAGCCGACTTGTCTCCATGGGTCTATTGCTGCCTCGGGCACCTTATGGCCGTTCTGCTGTGAGTCTAGATTATCGAATGGGACGAAAAACTGATAGTGAATTGTAACGTTCAGGGCCACCTAATGACGATGGATCACTCAAATTGCGTCCTGATTCAATACATCGTCCTCCAGCAGACTTGACTTCATGGGTCTATTGCTGCCTCGGGCACCTTATGGCCGTTCTGCTGTGAGTCAAAGATTTTCGAATCGGACTAAAAACTGATAGTTAATTGTAACTTTCAGGGCCACCTAATGACGATGGATCACTCAAATTGCGTCCCGATTCAATACATCGTCCTCCAGCAGACTTGTCCCCATGGGTCGATTGCTGCCTCGGGCACCTTAAGGCCGTTCTGCTGTGAGTCTAGATTATAGAATGGGATGAAAAACTGATAGTGAATTGTAACTTTCAGGGCCACCTATTGACGATGGATCACTCAAATTGCGTCCCGATTCAATACATCGTCCTGCAGCAGACTTATCTCCATGGGTCTATTGCTGCCTCGGGCACCTTATGGCAGGCCTGCTGTGACTCAAAGATTTTCGAATCGGACGAAAAGCTGATAATGAATTGTAACGTTCAGGGCCACCTAATGACGATGGATCACTCAAATTGCGTCCCGATTCAATACATCGTCATCCAGCCGACTTGACTCCATGGGTCTATTGCTGCCTCGGGCACCTTATGGCCGTTCTGCTGTGAGTCTAGATAATCGAATGGGACGAAAAACTGATAGTTAATTGTAACGTTCAGGGCCTCCTAACGACGATGGATCACTCAAATTGCGTCCCGACTCAATACATCGTCCTCCAGCAGACTTGTCTCCATGGGTCTATTGCTGCCTCGGGCACCTTATGGCCGTTCTGCTGTGAGTCTAGATTATCGAATGGGACGAAAAACTGATAGTGAATTGTAACGTTCAGGGCCACCTAATGACGATGGATCTCTCATATTGCGTCCCGATTCAATACATCGTCCTCCAGCCGACTTGACTCCATGGGTCTATTGCTGCCTTTTGCACCTTATGGCCGTTCTGCTGTGAGTCTAGATTATCGAATGAGACGAAAAACTGATAGTGAATTGTAACGTTCAGGGCCACCTAATGACGATGGATCATTCAAATTGCGTCCTGATTCAATACATCGTCCTCCAACAGACTTGACTTCATGGGTCTATTGCTGCCTCGGGCACCTTACGGCCGTTCTGCTGTGAGTCAAAGATTTTCGAATCGGACGAAAAACTGATAGTGATTTGTAACGTTCAGGACCTCCTAATGACGATGGAACACTCAAATTGCGTCCCGAGTCAATACATCGTCCTCCAGCAGACTTGTCTCCATGGGTCTATTGCTGCCTCGGGCACCTTATGGCCGTTCAGCTGTGAGTCAAAGATTTTCGAATCGGACGAAAAACTGATAGTTAATTGTAACTTTCAGGGCCACCTAATGACGATGGATCACTCAAATTGCGTCCCGATTCAATACATCGTCCTCCAGCAGACTTGTCCCCATGGATCGATTGCTGCCTCGGGCACCTTATGGCCGTTCTGCTGTGAGTCTAGATTATAGAATGGGATGAAAAACTGATAGTGAATTGTAACGTTCAGGGCCTCCTAATGACGATGGATCACTCAAATTGCGTCCCGAATCAATACATCGTCCTCCAGCAGACTTGTCTCCATGGGTCTATTGCTGCCTCGGGCACCTGATGGCAGGCCTGCTGTGACTCAAAGATTTTCGAATCGGACGAAAAACCGATAGTGAATTGTAACGTTCAGGGCCACCTAATGACGATGGATCACTCAAATTGCGTCCCGATTCAATACATCGTCCTCCAGCCGACTTGACTCCATGGGTCTATTGCTGCCTCGGGCACCTTATGGCCGTTCAGTTGTGAGTCTAGATTATCGAATGGGACAAAAAACTGAAAGTGAATTGTAACGTTCAGGGCCTCCTAATGACGATGGATCACTCAAATTGCGTCCCGACTCAATACATCGTCCTCCAGCAGACTTGTCTCCATGGGTCTATTGCTGCCTCGGGCACGTTATGGCCGTTCTGCTGTGAGTCTAGATTATCGAATGGGACGAAAAACTGATAGTGAATTGTAACGTTCAGGGCCACCTAATGACGATGGATCTCTCAAATTGCGTCCCGATTCAATACATCGTCCTCCAGCCGACTTGACTCCATGGGTCTATTGCTGCCTCGGGCACCTTATGGCCGTTCTGCTGTGAGTCAAAGATTTTCGAATCGGACGAAAAACTGATAGTGATTTGTAACGTTCAGGACCTCCTAATGACGATGGAACACTCAAATTGCGTCCCGAGTCAATACATCGTCCTCCAGCAGACTTGTCTCCATGGGTCTATTGCTGCCTCGGGCACCTTATGGCCGTTCTGCTGTGAGTCAAAGATTTTCGAATCGGACGAAAAACTGATAGTGAATTGTAACATTCAGGGCTATCTAATGACGATGGACCACACAAATTGCGTCCCGATTCTGTACATCGTCCTCCAGCCGACCTGACTCCATGGGTCTATTGCTGCCTGAGGCACCTTATGGCCGTTCTGCAGTGAGTCATAGATTTTCGAATCGGACGAAAAACTGATAGTGATTTGTAACATTCAGGGCCACCTAATGACGATGGACCACACAAATTGCGTCCCGATTCAGTACATCGTCCACTAGCCGACTTGACTCCATGGGTCTATTGCTGCCTCGGGCACCTTATGGCCGTTCTGCTGTGAGTCTAGATTATCGAATGGGATGAAAAACTGATAGTGAATTGTAACGTTCAGGGCCACCTAATGACGATGGATCACTCAAATTGCGTCCCAATTCAATACATCGTCCTCCAGCAGACTTTTCTCCATGGGTCTATTGCTCCCTCGGGCACCTTATGGCAGTCCTGCTGTGACTCAAAGATTTTCGAATCGGACGAAAAACTGATAGTGAATTGTAACGTTCAAGTCCACCTAATGACGATGGAACACTCAAATTGCGTCCCGATTCAATACATCGTCCACCAGCCGACTTGTCTCCATGGGTCTATTGCTGCCTCGGGCACCTTATGGCCGTTCTGCTGTGAGTCAAAGATTATCGAATCGGACGAAAAACTGATAGTGAATTGTAACGTTCAGGGCCACCTAATGACGATGGAACACTCAAATTGCGTCCCGATTCAATACATCGTCCTCCAGCAGACTTGTCTCCATGCGTCTATTGCTGCCTCGGGCACCTTATGGCCGTTCTGCTGTGAGTCAAAGATTTTCGAATCGGACGAAAAACTGATAGTGAATTGTGACGTTCAGGGCCACCTAATGACGATGGATCACTCAAATTGCGTCCCGATTCAATACATTGTCCTCCAGCAGACTGTCTCCATGGGTCTATTGCAGCCTCGGGCACCTTATGGCCGCTCAGCTGTGACTCAAAGATTTTCGAATCGGACGAAAAACTGATAGTGAATTGTAACGTTCAGGGCCTCCTAATGACGATGGAACACTCAAATTGCGTTCCGATTCAATACATCGCCCTCCAGCAACTTGTCTCCATAGGTCTATTGCTGCCTCAGGCACCTTATGGCCGTTCTGCTGTGAGTCAAAGATTTTCGAATCGGACGAAAGACTGATAGTGAATTGTAACTTTCAGGGGCACCTAATGAGGATGGATCACTCAAATTGCGTCCCGATTAAATACATCGTCCTCCAGCCGACTTGTCTTGCTGCCTCGGGCACCTTATGGCCGTTCTGCTGTGAGTCAAAGATTTTCGAATCGAACGAAAATCTGATAGTGAATTGTAACGTTCAGGGCCTCCTAATGACGATGGAACACTAAAATTGCGTCCCGATTCAATACATCGTCCTCCAGCACACTTGTCTCCATGGGTGTATTGCTGCCTCGGGCAGCTTATGGCCGTTCTGCTGTGAGTCTAGATTATCGAATGGGACGAAAAACTGATAGTGAATTGTAACGTTCAGGGCCTCCTAATGACGATGGATCACTCAAATTGCGTCCCGATTCAATACATCGTCCTCCAGCAGACTTGTCTCCATGGGTCGATTGCTGCCTCGGACACCTAATGGCCGTTCTGCTGTGAGTCAAAGATTTTCGAATCGGACGAAAAACTGATAGTGAATTGTAACATTCAGGACCACCTAATGACGATGGACCACGCAAATTGCGTCCCGATTCAATACATCGTCCTCCAGCCGAAATGACTCCATGGGTCTATTGCTGCCTCGGGCACCTTATGGCCGTTCTGCTGTGAATCTAGATTATCGAATGGGACGAAAAACTGATAGTGAATTGTAACGTTCAGGGCCACCTAATGACTATGGATCACTCAAATTGCGTCCCGATTCAATACATCGTCCCCAGCCGACTTGTCTCCATGGGTCTATTGCTGCCTCGGGCACCTTATGGCCGTTCTGCTGTGAGTCTAGATTATCAAATGGGACGAAAAACTGATAGTGAATTGTAACGTTCAGGGCCACCTAATGACGATGGATCACTCAAATTGCGTCCTGATTCAATACATCGTCCTCCAGCAGACTTGACTTCATGGGTCTATTGCTGCCTCGGGCACCTTATGGCCGTTCTGCTGTGAGTCAAAGATTTTCGAATCGGACGAAAAACTGATAGTGAATTGTAACTTTCAGGGCCACCTAATGACGATGGATCACTCAAATTGCGTCCCGATTCAATACATCGTCCTCCAGCAGACTTGTCTCCATGGGTCGATTGCTGCCTCGGGAACCTTATAGCCGTTCTGCTGAGAGTCAAAGATTTTCGAATCGGACGAAAACTGATAGTGATTTGTAACATTCAGGGCCACCTAATGACGATGGACCACACAAACTGCGTCCCGATTCAGTACATCGTCCACTAGCCGACTTGACTCCATGGGACTATTGCTGCCTCGGGCTCCTTATGGCCGTTCTGCTGTGAGTCTAGATTATAGAATGGGATGTAAAACTGATAGTGAATTGTAACGTTCAGGGTCACCTAATGATGATGGATCACTCAAATTGCGTCCCGATTCAATACATCGTCCTCCAGCAGACTTGTCTCCATGCGTCTGTTGCTGCCTCGGGCACCTTACGGCCGTTCTGCTGTGAGTCAAAAATTTTCGAATCGGACGAAAAACTCATAGTGAATTGTAACGTTCAGGGCCACCTAATGACGATGGATCACTCAAATTGCGTCCCGATTCATACATCGTCCTCCAGCACACTTGTCTCCATGGGTGTATTGCTGCCTCGGGCAGCTTATGGCCGTTCTGCTGTGAGTCTAGATTATCGAATGGGACGAAAAACTGATAGTGAATTGTAACGTTCAGGGCCTCCTAATGACGATGGATCACTCAAATTGCGTCCCGATTCAATACATCGTCCTCCAGCAGACTTGTCTCCATGGGTCGATTGCTGCCTCGGACACCTAATGGCCGTTCTGCTGTGAGTCAAAGATTTTCGAATCGGACGAAAAACTGATAGTGAATTGTAACATTCAGGACCACCTAATGACGATGGACCACGCAAATTGCGTCCCGATTCAATACATCGTCCTCCAGCCGAAATGACTCCATGGGTCTATTGCTGCCTCGGGCACCTTATGGCCGTTCTGCTGTGAATCTAGATTATCGAATGGGACGAAAAACTGATAGTGAATTGTAACGTTCAGGGCCACCTAATGACTATGGATCACTCAAATTGCGTCCCGATTCAATACATCGTCCCCAGCCGACTTGTCTCCATGGGTCTATTGCTGCCTCGGGCACCTTATGGCCGTTCTGCTGTGAGTCTAGATTATCAAATGGGACGAAAAACTGATAGTGAATTGTAACGTTCAGGGCCACCTAATGACGATGGATCACTCAAATTGCGTCCTGATTCAATACATCGTCCTCCAGCAGACTTGACTTCATGGGTCTATTGCTGCCTCGGGCACCTTATGGCCGTTCTGCTGTGAGTCAAAGATTTTCGAATCGGACGAAAAACTGATAGTGAATTGTAACTTTCAGGGCCACCTAATGACGATGGATCACTCAAATTGCGTCCCGATTCAATACATCGTCCTCCAGCAGACTTGTCTCCATGGGTCGATTGCTGCCTCGGGAACCTTATAGCCGTTCTGCTGAGAGTCAAAGATTTTCGAATCGGACGAAAACTGATAGTGATTTGTAACATTCAGGGCCACCTAATGACGATGGACCACACAAACTGCGTCCCGATTCAGTACATCGTCCACTAGCCGACTTGACTCCATGGGACTATTGCTGCCTCGGGCTCCTTATGGCCGTTCTGCTGTGAGTCTAGATTATAGATTGGGATGTAAAACTGATAGTGAATTGTAACGTTCAGGGTCACCTAATGATGATGGATCACTCAAATTGCGTCCCGATTCAATACATCGTCCTCCAGCAGACTTGTCTCCATGCGTCTGTTGCTGCCTCGGGCACCTTACGGCCGTTCTGCTGTGAGTCAAAAATTTTCGAATCGGACGAAAAACTCATAGTGAATTGTAACGTTCAGGGCCACCTAATGACGATGGATCACTCAAATTGCGTCCCGATTCATACATCGTCCTCCAGCCGACTTGACTCCATGGGTCTATTGCTGCCTCGGGCACCTTATGGCCGTTCTGCTGTGAGTCTAGATTATCGAATGGGACGAAAAACTGATAGTGAATTGTAACGTTCAGGGCCACCTAATGACGATGGATCACTCAAATTGCGTCCTGATTCAATACATCGTCCTCCAGCAGAATTGACTTCATGGGTCTATTGCTGCCTCGGGCACCTTATGGCCGTTCTGCTGTGAGTCAAAGATTTTCGAATCGGACGAAAAACTGATAGTGAATTGTAACGTTCAGGGCCACCTAATGACGATGGATCACTCAAATTGCGTCCCGATTCAATACATCGTCCTCCAGCCGACTTGTCTCCATGGGTCTATTGCTGCCTCGGGCACCTTATGGCCGTTCTGCTGTGAGTCTAGATTATCGAATGGGACGAAAAACTGATAGTGAATTGTAACATTAAGGGCCACCTAATGACGATGGATCACTCAAATTGCGTCCCGATTCAATACATCGTCCTCCAGCAGACTTGTCTCCATGGGTCGATTGCTGCCTCGGGCACCTTATGGCCGTTCTGCTGTGAGTCATAGATTTTCGAATCGGACGAAAAACCTGATAGTGATTTGTAACATTCAGGGCCACCTAATGACGATGGACCACACAAATTGCGTCCCGATTCAGTACATCGTCCACTAGCCGACTTGACTCCATGGGTCTATTGCTGCCTCGGGCACCTTATGGCCGTTCTGCTGTGAGTCTAGATTATCGAATGGGATGAAAAACTGATAGTGAATTGTAACGTTCAGGGCCACCTAATGACGATGGATCACTCAAATTGCGTCCCGATTCAATACATCGTGCTCCAGCAGACTTGTCTCCATGGGTCTATTGCTGCCTCGGGCACCTTATGGCAGTCCTGCTGTGAGTCTAGATTATCGAATGGGACGAAAAACTGATAGTGAATTGTAACGTTCGGTGCCTCCTAATGACGATGGATCACTCAAATTGCGTCCCGATTCAATACATCGTCCTCCAGCAGACTTGTCTCCATGGGTCGATTGCTGCCTCGGGCACCTAATGCCCGTTCTGCTGTGAGTCAAAGATTTTCGAATCGGACGAAAAACTGATAGTTAATTGTAACTTTCAGGGCCACCTAATGACGATGGATCACTCAAATTGCGTCCCGATTCAATACATCGTCCTCCAGCAGACTTGTCCCCATGGGTCGATTGCTGCCTCGGGCACCTTATGGCCGTTCTGCTGTGAGTCTAGATTATAGAATGGGATGAAAAACTGATAGTGAATTGTAACGTTCAGGGCCACCTAATGACGATGGTTCACTCAAATTGCGTCCCGATTCAATACATCGTCCTCCAGCAGACTTGCCTCCATGGGTCTATTGCTGCCTCGGGCACCTTATGGCAGGCCTGCTGTGACTCAAAGATTTTCGAATCGGACGAAAAACTGATAGTGAATTGTAACGTTCAGGGCCTCCTAATGACGATGGAACACTCAAATTGCGTCCCGATTCAATACATCGTCCTCCAGCAGACTTGTCTCCATGCGTCTATTGCTGCCTCGGGCACCTTATGGCAGGCCTGCTGTGACTCAAAGATTTTCGAATGGGACGAAAAACTGATAGTGAATTGTAACGTGCGGGGCCTCCTAATGACGATGGATCACTCAAATTGCGTCCCGATTCAATACATCGTCCTCCAGCAGACTTGTCTCCATGGGTCGATTGCTGCCTCGGACACCTAATGGCCGTTCTGCTGTGAGTCAAAGATTTTCGAATCAGACGAAAAACAGATAGTGAATTGTAACATTCAGGGCCACCTAATGACGATGGACCACGCAAATTGCGTCCCGATTCAATACATCGTCCTCCAGCCGAGTTGACTCCATGGGTCTATTGCTGCCTCGGGCACCTTATGGCCGTTCTGCTGTGAATCTAGATTATCGAATGGGACGAAAAACTGATAGTGAATTGTAACGTTCAGGGCCACCTAATGACGATGGATCACTCAAATTGCGTCCCGATTCAATACATCGTCCTCCAGCAGACTTGTCTCCATGCGTCTGTTGCTGCCTCGGGCACCTTACGGCCGTTCTGCTGTGAGTCAAAAAATTTCGAATCGGACGGAAAACTCATAGTGAATTGTAACGTTCAGGGCCACCTAATGACGATGGATCACTCAAATTGCGTCCCGATTCATTCATCGTCCTCCAGCCGACTTGACTCCATGGGTCTATTGCTGCCTCGGGCACCTTATGGCCGTTCTGCTGTGAGTCTAGATTATCGAATGGGACGAAAAACTGATAGTGAATTGTAACGTTCAGGGCCACCTAATGACGATGGATCACTCAAATTGCGTCCTGATTCAATACATCGTCCTCCAGCAGAATTGACTTCATGGGTCTATTGCTGCCTCGGGCACCTTATGGCCGTTCTGCTGTGAGTCAAATATTTTCGAATCGGACGAAAAACTGATAGTGAATTGTAACGTTCAGGGCCACCTAATGACGATGGATCACTCAAATTGCGTCCCGATTCAATACATCGTCCTCCAGCCGACTTGTCTCCATGGGTCTATTGCTGCCTCGGGCACCTTATGGCCGTTCTGCTGTGAGTCTAGATTATCGAATGGGACGAAAAACTGATAGTGAATTGTAACATTAAGGGCCACCTAATGACGATGGATCACTCAAATTTCGTCCCGATTCAATACATCGTCCTCCAGCAGACTTGTCTCCATGGGTCGATTGCTGCCTCGGGAACCTTATAGCCGTTCTGCTGTGAGTCAAAGATTTTCGAATCGGACGAAAACTGATAGTGATTTGTAACATTCAGGGCCACCTAATGACGATGGACCACACAAACTGCGTCCCGATTCAGTACATCGTCCACTAGCCGACTTGACTCCATGGGACTATTGCTGCCTCGGGCACCTTATGGCCGTTCTGCTGTGAGTCTAGATTATAGAATGGGATGTAAAACTGATAGTGAATTGTAACGTTCAGGGTCACCTAATGACGATGGATCCCTCAAATTGCGTCCCGATTCAATACATCGTCCTCCAGCAGACTTGTCTCCATGCGTCTGTTGCTGCCTCGGGCACCTTACGGCCGTTCTGCTGTGAGTCAAAAATTTTCGAATCGGACGAAAAACTCATAGTGAATTGTAACGTTCACGGCCACCTAATGACGATGGATCACTCAAATTGCGTCCCGATTCATACATCGTCCTCCAGCCGACTTGACTCCATGGGTCTATTGCTGCCTCGGGCACCTTATGGCCGTTCTGCTGTGAGTCAAAGATTTTCGAATCGGACGAAAAACTGATAGTGAATTGTAACGTTCAGGGCCACCTAATGACGATGGATCACTCAAATTGCGTCCCGATTCAATACATCGTCCTCCAGCCGACTTGTCTCCATGGGTCTATTGCTGCCTCGGGCACCTTATGGCCGTTCTGCTGTGAGTCTAGATTATCGAATGGGACGAAAAACCGATAGTGAATTGTAACATTAAGGGCCACCTAATGACGATGGATCACTCAAATTGAGTCCCGAATCAATACATCGTCCTCCAGCAGACTTGTCTCCATGGGTCGATTGCTGCCTCGGGCACCTTATGGCCGTTCTGCTGTGAGTCATAGATTTTCGAATCGGACGAAAAACCTGATAGTGATTTGTAACATTCAGGGCCACCTAATGACGATGGACCACACAAATTGCGTCCCGATTCAGTACATCGTCCACTAGCCGACTTGACTACATGGGTCTATTGCTGCCTCGGGCACCTTATGGCCGTTCTGCTGTGAGTCTAGATTATCGAATGGGATGAAAAACTGATAGTGAATTGTAACGTTCAGGGCCACCTAATGACGATGGATCACTCAAATTGCGTCCCGATTCAATACATCGTGCTCCAGCAGACTTGTCTCCATGGGTCTATTGCTGCCTCGGGCACCTTATGGCAGTCCTGCTGTGACTCAAAGATTTTCGAATCGGACGAAAAACTGATAGTGAATTGTAACGTTCAGGGCCTCCTAATGACGATGACTCAAATTGCGTCCCGATTCAATACATCGTCCTCCAGCAGAATTGTCTCCATGGGTCTATTGCTGCCTCGGGCACCTTATGGCCGTTCTGCTGTGAGTCTAGATTATCGAATGGGACGAAAAACTGATAGTGAATTGTAACGTTCGGTGCCTCCTAATGACGATGGATCACTCAAATTGCGTCCCGATTCAATACATCGTCCTCCAGCAGACTTGTCTCCATGGGTCGATTGCTGCCTCGGGCACCTAATGGCCGTTCTGCTGTGAGTCAAAGATTTTCGAATCGGACGAAAAACTGATAGTTAATTGTAACTTTCAGGGCCACCTAATGACGATGGATCACTCAAATTGCGTCCCGATTCAATACATCGTCCTCCAGCAGACTTGTCCCCATGGGTCGATTGCTGCCTCGGGCACCTTATGGCCGTTCTGCTGTGAGTCTAGATTATAGAATGGGATGAAAAACTGATAGTGAATTGTAACGTTCAGGGCCACCTAATGACGATGGATCACTCAAATTGCGTCCCGATTCAATACATCGTCCTCCAGCAGACTTGCCTCCATGGGTCTATTGCTGCCTCGGGCACCTTATGGCAGGCCTGCTGTGACTCAAAGATTTTCGAATCGGACGAAAAACTGATAGTGAATTGTAACGTTCAGGGCCTCCTAATGACGATGGAACACTCAAATTGCGTCCCGATTCAATACATCGTCCTCCAGCAGACTTGTCTCCATGCGTCTATTGCTGCCTCGGGCACCTTATGGCAGGCTTGCTGTGACTCAAAGATTTTCGAATGGGACGAAAAACTGATAGTGAATTGTAACGTGCGGGGCCTCCTAATGACGATGGATCACTCAAATTGCGTCCCGATTCAATACATCGTCCTCCAGCAGACTTGTCTCCATGGGTCGATTGCTGCCTCGTACACCTAATGGCCGTTCTGCTGTGAGTCAAAGATTTTCGAATCGGACGAAAAACTGATAGTGAATTGTAACATTCAGGGCCACCTAATGACGATGGACCACGCAAATTGCGTCCCGATTCAATACATCGTCCTCCAGCCGAGTTGACTCCATGGGTCTATTGCTGCCTCGGGCACCTTATGGCCGTTCTGCTGTGAATCTAGATTATCGAATGGGACGAAAAACTGATAGTGAATTGTAACGTTCAGGGCCACCTAATGACGATGGATCACTCAAATTGCGTCCCGATTCAATACATCGTCCCCAGCCGACTTGTCTCCATGGGTCTATTGCTGCCTCGGGCACCATATGGCCGTTCTGCTGTGAGTCTAGATTATCAAATGGGACGAAAAACTGATAGTGAATTGTAACGTTCAGGGCCACCTAATGACGATGGATCACTCAAATTGCGTCCTGATTCAATACATCGTCCTCCAGCAGACTTGACTTCATGGGTCTATTGCTGCCTCGGGCACCTTATGGCCGTTCTGCTGTGAGTCAAAGATTTTCGAATCGGACGAAAAACTGATAGTGAATTGTAACTTTCAGGGCCACCTAATGACGATGGATCACTCAAATTGCGTCCCGATTCAATACATCGTCCTCCAGCAGACTTGTCTCCATGGGTCGATTGCTGCCTCGGGAACCTTATAGCCGTTCTGCTGTGAGTCAAAGATTTTCGAATCGTACGAAAACTGATAGTGATTTGTAACATTCAGGGCCACCTAATGACGATGGACCACACAAACTGCGTCCCGATTCAGTACATCGTCCACTAGCCGACTTGACTCCATGGGACTATTGCTGCCTCGGGCACCTTATGGCCGTTCTGCTGTGAGTCTAGATTATAGAATGGGATGTAAAACTGATAGTGAATTGTAACGTTCAGGGTCACCTAATGACGATGGATCACTCAAATTGCGTCCCGATTCAATACATCGTCCTCCAGCAGACTTGTCTCCATGCGTCTGTTGCTGCCTCGGGCACCTTACGGCCGTTCTGCTGTGAGTCAAAAATTTTCGAATCGGACGAGAAACTCATAGTGAATTGTAACGTTCAGGGCCACGTTATGACGATGGATCACTCAAATTGCGTCCCGATTCATACATCGTCCTCCAGCCGACTTGACTCCATGGGTCTATTGCTGCCTCGTACACCTTATGGCCGTTCTGCTGTGAGTCAAAGATTTTCGAATCGGACGAAAAACTGATAGTGAATTGTAACGTTCAGGGCCACCTAATGACGATGGATCACTCAAATTGCGTCCCGATTCAATACATCGTCCTCCAGCCGACTTGTCTCCATGGGTCTATTGCTGCCTCGGGCACCTTATGGCCGTTCTGCTGTGAGTCTAGATTATCGAATGGGACGAAAAACTGATAGTGAATTGTAACATTAAGGGCCACCTAATGACGATGGATCACTCAAATTGCGTCCCGATTCAATACATCGTCCTCCAGCAGACTTGTCTCCATGGGTCGATTGCTGCCTCGGGCACCTTATGGCCGTTCTGCTGTGAGTCATAGATTTTCGAATCGGACGAAAAACCTGATAGTGATTTGTAACATTCAGGGCCACCTAATGACGATGGACCACACAAATTGCGTCCCGATTCAGTACATCGTCCACTAGCCGACTTGACTCCATGGGTCTATTGCTGCCTCGGGCACCTTATGGCCGTTCTGCTGTGAGTCTAGATTATCGAATGGGATGAAAAACTGATAGTGAATTGTAACGTTCAGGGCCACCTAATGACGATGGATCACTCAAATTGCGTCCCGATTCAATACATCGTGCTCCAGCAGACTCGTCTCCATGGGTCTATTGCTGCCTCGGGCACCTTCTGGCAGTCCTGCTGTGACTCAAAGATTTTCGAATCGGACGAAAAACTGATAGTGAATTGTAACGTTCAGGGCCTCCTAATGACGATGGATCACTCAAATTGCGTCCCGATTCAATACATCGTCCTCCAGCAGACTTGTCTCCATGGGTCTTTTGCTGCCTCGGGCACCTTATGGCCGTTCTGCTGTGAGTCTAGATTATCGAATGGGACGAAAAACTGATAGTGAATTGTAACGTTCGGTGCCTCCTAATGACGATGGATCACTCAAATTGCGTCCCGATTCAATACATCGTCCTCCAGCAGACTTGTCTCCATGGGTCGATTGCTGCCTCGGGCACCTAATGGCCGTTCTGCTGTGAGTCAAAGATTTTCGAATCGGACGAAAAACTCATAGTTAATTGTAACTTTCAGGGCCACCTAATGACGATGGATCACTCAAATTGCGTCCCGATTCAATACATCGTCCTCCAGCCGACTTGTCCCCATGGGTCGATTGCTGCCTCGGGCACCTTATGGCCGTTCTGCTGTGAGTCTAGATTATAGAATGGGATGAAAAACTGATAGTGAATTGTAACGTTCAGGGCCACCTAATGGCGATGGATCACTCAAATTGCGTCCCGATTCAATACATCGTCCTCCAGCAGACTTGTCTCCATGGGTCTATTGCTGCCTCGGGCACCTTATGGCAGGCCTGCTGTGACTCAAAGATTTTCGAATCGGACGAAAAACTGATAGTGAATTGTAACGTTCAGGGCCTCCTAATGACGATGGAACACTCAAATTGCGTCCCGATTCAATACATCGTCCTCCAGCAGACTTGTCTCCATGCGTCTATTGCTGCCTCGGGCACCTTGTGGCAGGCCTGCTGTGACTCAAAGATTTTCGAATGGGACGAAAAACTGATAGTGAATTGTAACGTGCGGGGCCTCCTAATGACGATGGATCACTCAAATTGCGTCCCGATTCAATACATCGTCCTCCAGCAGACTTGTTTCCATTGGTCTATTGTTGCCTCGGGCACCTTATGGCCGTTCTTCTGTGAGTCAAAGATTTTCGAATCGGACGAAAAACTGATAGTGAATTGTAACTTTCAGGGCAACCTAATGACGATGGATCACTCAAATTGCGTCCCGATTCAATACATCGTCCTCCAGCCGACTTGTCTCCATGGGTCTAGTGCTGCCTCGGGCACCTTATGGCCGTTCTGCTGTGAGTCAAAGATTTTCGAATCGGACGAAAAACTGATAGTAAATTGGAACGTTCAGGGCCTCCTAATGACGATGGATCACTCAAATTGCGTCCCGATTCAATACATCGTCCTCCAGCGGACTTGTCTCCATTGGTCTATTGCTGCCTCGGTCACCTAATGGCCGTTCTGCTGTGAGTCAAAGACTTTCGAATCGGACGAAAAACTGATAGAGAATTGTAACATTCAGGGCCACCTAATGACGATGGACCACGCAAATTGCGTCCCGATTCAATACATCGTCCTCCAGCCGAGTTGACTCCATGGGTCTATTGCTGCCTCGGGCACCTTATGGCCGTTCTGCTGTGAATCTAGATTGTCAAATGGGACGAAAAACTGGTAGTGAATTGTAACGTTCAGGGCCACCTAATGACGATGGATCACTCAAATTGCATCCCGCTTCAATACATCGTGCTCCAGCAGACTTGTCTCCATGGGTCTATTGCTGCCTCGGGCACCTTATGGCAGTCCTGCTGTGACTCAAAGATTTTCGAATCGGACGAAAAACTGATAGTGAATTGTAACGTTCAGGGCCTCCTAATGACGATGGATCACTCAAATTGCGTCCCGATTCAATACATCGTCCTCCAGCAGACTTGTCTCCATGGGTCTATTGCTGCCTCGGGCACCTTATGGCCGTTCTGCTGTGAGTCTAGATTATCGAATGGGACGAAAAACTGATAGTGAATTGTAACGTTCGGTGCCTCCTAATGACGATGGATCACTCAAATTGCGTCCCGATTCAATACATCGTCCTCCAGCAGACTTGTCTCCATGGGTCGATTGCTGCCTCGGGCACCTAATGGCCGTTCTGCTGTGAGTCAAAGATTTTCGAATCGGACGAAAAACTGATAGTTAATTGTAACTTTCAGGGCCACCTAATGACGATGGATCACTCAAATTGCGTCCCGATTCAATACATCGTCCTCCAGCAGACTTGTCCCCATGGGTCGATTGCTGCCTCGGGCACCTTATGGCCGTTCTGCTGTGAGTCTAGATTATAGAATGGGATGAAAAACTGATAGTGAATTGTAACGTTCAGGGCCACCTAATGACGATGGATCACTCAAATTGCGTCCCGATTCAATACATCGTCCTCCAGCAGACTTGTCTCCATGGGTCTATTGCTGCCTCGGGCACCTTATGGCAGGCCTGCTGTGACTCAAAGATTTTCGAATCGGACGAAAAACTGATAGTGAATTGTAACGTTCAGGGCCTCCTAATGACGATGGATCACTCAAATTGCGTCCCGATTCAATACATCGTCCTCCAGCAGACTTGTCTCCATGCGTCTATTGCTGCCTCGGGCACCTAATGGCCGTTCTGCTGTGAGTCAAAGACTTTCGAATCGGACGAAAAACTGATAGAGAATTGTAACATTCAGGGCCACCTAATGACGATGGACCACGCAAATTGCGTCCCGATTCAATACATCGTCCTCCAGCCGAGTTGACTCCATGGGTCTATTGCTGCCTCGGGCACCTTATGGCCGTTCTGCTGTGAATCTAGATTATCAAATGGGACGAAAAACTGGTAGTGAATTGTAACGTTCAGGGCAACCTAATGACGATGGATCACTCAAATTGCGTCCCGATTCAATACATCGTGCTCCAGCAGACTTGTCTCCATGGGTCTATTGCTGCCTCGGGCACCTTATGGCAGTCCTGCTGTGACTCAAAGATTTTCGAATCGGACGAAAAACTGATAGTGAATTGTAACGTTCAGGGCCTCCTAATGACGATGGATCACTCAAATTGCGTCCCGATTCAATACATCGTCCTCCAGCAGACTTGTCTCCATGGGTCTATTGCTGCCTCGGGCACCTTATGGCCGTTCTGCTGTGAGTCTAGATTATCGAATGGGACGAAAAACTGATAGTGAATTGTAACGTTCGTTGCCTCCTAATGACGATGGATCACTCAAATTGCGTCCCGATTCAATACATCGTCCTCCAGCAGACTTTTCTCCATGGGTCGATTGCTGCCTCGGGCACCTAATGGCCGTTCTGCTGTGAGTGAAAGATTTTCGAATCGGACAAAAAACTGATAGTTAATTGTAACTTTCAGGGCCACCTAATGACGATGGATCACTCAAATTGCGTCCCGATTCAATACATCGTCCTCCAGCAGACTTGTCCCCATGGGTCGATTGCTGCCTCGGGCACCTTATGGCCGTTCTGCTGTGAGTCTAGATTATAGAACGGGATGAAAAACTGATAGTGAATTGTAACGTTCAGGGCCTCCTAATGACGATGGATCACTCAAATTGCGTCCCGATTCAATACATCGTCCTCCAGCAGACTTGTCTCCATGGGTCTATTGCTGCCTCGGGCACCTTATGGCAGGCCTGCTGTGACTCAAAGATTTTCGAATCGGACGAAAAACTGATAGTGAATTGTAACGTTCAGGGCCTCCTAATGACGATGGAACACTCAAATTGCGTCCCGATTCAATACATCGTCCTCCAGCAGACTTGTCTCCATGCGTCTATTGCTGCCTCGGGCACCTTATGGCAGGCCTGCTGTGACTCAAAGATTTTCGAATGGGACGAAAAACTGATAGTGAATTGTAACGTGCGGGGCCTCCTAATGACGATGGATCACTCAAATTGCGTCCCGATTCAATACATCGTCCTCCAGCAGACTTGTCCCCATGGGTCGATTGCTGCCTCGGGCACCTTATGGCCGTTCTGCTGTGAGTCTAGATTATAGAATGGGATGAAAAACTGATAGTGAATTGTAACGTTCAGGGCCACCTAATGACGATGGATCACTCAAATTGCGTCCCGATTCAATACATCGTCCTCCAGCAGACTTGTCTCCATGGGTCTATTGCTGCCTCGGGCACCTTATGGCAGGCCTGCTGTGACTCAAAGATTTTCGAATCGGACGAAAAACTGATAGTGAATTGTAACGTTCAGGGCCTCCTAATGACGATGGAACACTCAAATTGCGTCCCGATTCAATACATCGTCCTCCAGCAGACTTGTCTCCATGCGTCTATTGCTGCCTCGGGCACCTTATGGCAGGCCTGCTGTGACTCAAAGATTTTCGAATGGGACGAAAAACTGATAGTGAATTGTAACGTGCGGGGCCTCCTAATGACGATGGATCACTCAAATTGCGTCCCGATTCAATACATCGTCCTCCAGCGGACTTGTCTCCATTGGTCTATTGCTGCCTCGGGCACCTAATGGCCGTTCTGCTGTGAGTCAAAGACTTTCGAATCGGACGAAAAACTGATAGAGAATTGTAACATTCAGGGCCACCTAATGACGATGGACCACGCAAATTGCGTCCCGATTCAATACATCGTCCTCCAGCCGAGTTGACTCCATGGGTCTATTGCTGCCTCGGGCACCTTATGGCCGTTCTGCTGTGAATCTAGATTATCAAATGGGACGAAAAACTGGTAGTGAATTGTAACGTTCAGGGCAACCTAATGACGATGGATCACTCAAATTGCGTCCCGATTCAATACATCGTGCTCCAGCAGACTTGTCTCCATGGGTCTATTGCTGCCTCGGGCACCTTATGGCAGTCCTGCTGTGACTCAAAGATTTTCGAATCGGACGAAAAACTGATAGTGAATTGTAACGTTCAGGGCCTCCTAATGACGATGGATCACTCAAATTGCGTCCCGATTCAATACATCGTCCTCCAGCAGACTTGTCTCCATGGGTCTATTGCTGCCTCGGGCACCTTATGGCCGTTCTGCTGTGAGTCTAGATTATCGAATGGGACGAAAAACTGATAGTGAATTGTAACGTTCGTTGCCTCCTAATGACGATGGATCACTCAAATTGCGTCCCGATTCAATACATCGTCCTCCAGCAGACTTTTCTCCATGGGTCGATTGCTGCCTCGGGCACCTAATGGCCGTTCTGCTGTGAGTGAAAGATTTTCGAATCGGACAAAAAACTGATAGTTAATTGTAACTTTCAGGGCCACCTAATGACGATGGATCACTCAAATTGCGTCCCGATTCAATACATCGTCCTCCAGCAGACTTGTCCCCATGGGTCGATTGCTGCCTCGGGCACCTTATGGCCGTTCTGCTGTGAGTCTAGATTATAGAATGGGATGAAAAACTGATAGTGAATTGTAACGTTCAGGGCCTCCTAATGACGATGGATCACTCAAATTGCGTCCCGATTCAATACATCGTCCTCCAGCAGACTTGTCTCCATGGGTCTATTGCTGCCTCGGGCACCTTATGGCAGGCCTGCTGTGACTCAAAGATTTTCGAATCGGACGAAAAACTGATAGTGAATTGTAACGTTCAGGGCCTCCTAATGACGATGGAACACTCAAATTGCGTCCCGATTCAATACATCGTCCTCCAGCAGACTTGTCTCCATGCGTCTATTGCTGCCTCGGGCACCTTATGGCAGGCCTGCTGTGACTCAAAGATTTTCGAATGGGACGAAAAACTGATAGTGAATTGTAACGTGCGGGGCCTCCTAATGACGATGGATCACTCAAATTGCGTCCCGATTCAATACATCGTCCTCCAGCAGACTTGTCTCCATGGGTCGATTGCTGCCTCGGACACCTAATGGCCGTTCTGCTGTGAGTCAAAGAT
Organism: Schistocerca cancellata; assembly: GCF_023864275.1. NCBI lineage: Eukaryota > Metazoa > Arthropoda > Insecta > Orthoptera > Acrididae > Schistocerca > Schistocerca cancellata. The sequence goes on from NC_064627.1 coordinate 3,387,670, forward strand.
TTTCGAATCGGACGAAAAACTGATAGTGAATTGTAACATTCAGGGCCACCTAATGACGATGGACCACGCAAATTGCGTCCCGATTCAATACATCGTCCTCCAGCCAAGTTGACTCCATGGGTCTATTGCTGCCTCGGGCACCTTATGGCCGTTCTGCTGTGAGTCTAGATTATAGAATGGGATGTAAAACTGATAGTGAATTGTAACGTTCAGGGTCACCTAATGACGATGGATCACTCAAATTGCGTCCCGATTCAATACATCGTCCTCCAGCAGACTTGTCTCCATGCGTCTGTTGCTGCCTCGGGCACCTTACGGCCGTTCTGCTGTGAGTCAAAAATTTTCGAATCGGACGAAAAACTCATAGTGAATTGTAACGTTCAGGGCCACCTAATGACGATGGATCACCCAAATTGCGTCCCGATTCATACATCGTCCTCCAGCCGACTTGACTCCATGGGTCTATTGCTGCCTCGGGCACCTTATGGCCGTTCTGCTGTGAGTCTAGATTATCGAATGGGACGAAAAACTGATAGTGAATTGTAACGTTCAGGGCCACCTAATGACGATGGATCACTCAAATTGCGTCCTGATTCAATACATCGTCCTCCAGCAGAATTGACTTCATGGGTCTATTGCTGCCTCGGGCACCTTATGGCCGTTCTGCTGTGAGTCAAAGATTTTCGAATCGGACGAAAAACTGATAGTGAATTGTAACGTTCAGGGCCACCTAATGACGATGGATCACTCAAATTGCGTCCCGATTCAATCCATCGTCCTCCAGCCGACTTGTCTCCATGGGTCTATTGCTACCTCGGGCACCTTATGGCCGTTCTGCTGTGAGTCTAGATTATCGAATGGGACGAAAAACTGATAGTGAATTGTAACATTAAGGGCCACCTAATGACGATGGATCACTCAAATTGCGTCCCGATTCAATACATCGTCCTCCAGCAGACTTGTCTCCATGGGTCGATTGCTGCCTCGGGCACCTTATGGCCGTTCTGCTGAGTCATAGATTTTCGAATCGGACGAAAAACCTGATAGTGATTTGTAACATTCAGGGCCACCTAATGACGATGGACCACACAAATTGCGTCCCGATTCAGTACATCGTCCACTAGCCGACTTGACTCCATGGGTCTATTGCTGCCTCGGGCACCTTATGGCCGTTCTGCTGTGAGTCTAGATTATAGAATGGGATGAAAAACTGATAGTGAATTGTAACGTTCAGGGCCACCTAATGACGATGGATCACTCAAATTGCGTCCCGATTCAATACATCGTCCTCCAGCAGACTTGTCCCAATGGGTCGATTGCTGCCTCGGGCACCTTATGGCCGTTCTGCTGTGAGTCTAGATTATAGAATGGGATGAAAAACTGATAGTGAATTGTAACGTTCAGGGCCACCTAATGACGATGGATCACTCAAATTGCGTAACGATTCAATACATCGTCCTCCAGCAGACTTGTCTCCATGGGTCTATTGCTGCCTCGGGCACCTTATGGCAGGCCTGCTGTGACTCAAAGATTTTCGAATCGGACGAAAAACTGATAGTGAATTGTAACGTTCAGGGCCTCCTAATGACGATGGAACACTCAAATTGCGTCCCGATTCAATACATCGTCCTCCAGCAGACTTGTCTCCATGCGTCTATTGCTGCCTCGGGCACCTTATGGCAGGCCTGCTGTGACTCAAAGATTTTCGAATGGGACGAAAAACTGATAGTGAATTGTAACGTGCGGGGCCTCCTAATGACGATGGATCACTCAAATTGCGTCCCGATTCAATACATCGTCCTCCAGCAGACTTGTCTCCATGGGTCGATTGCTGCCTCGGACACCTAATGGCCGTTCTGCTGTGAGTCAAAGATTTTCGAATCGGACGAAAAACTGATAGTGAATTGTAACATTCAGGGCCACCTAATGACGATGGACCACGCAAATTGCGTCCCGATTCAATACATCGTCCTCCAGCCAAGTTGACTCCATGGGTCTATTGCTGCCTCGGGCACCTTATGGCCGTTCTGCTGTGAGTCTAGATTATAGAATGGGATGTAAAACTGATAGTGAATTGTAACGTTCAGGGTCACCTAATGACGATGGATCACTCAAATTGCGTCCCGATTCAATACATCGTCGTCCAGCAGACTTGTCTCCATGCGTCTGTTGCTGCCTCGGGCACCTTACGGCCGTTCTGCTGTGAGTCAAAAATTTTCGAATCGGACGAAAAACTCATAGTGAATTGTAACGTTCAGGGCCACCTAATGACGATGGATCACTCAAATTGCGTCCCGATTCATACATCGTCCTCCAGCCGACTTGACTCCATGGGTCTATTGCTGCCTCGGGCACCTTATGGCCGTTCTGCTGTGAGTCTAGATTATCGAATGGGACGAAAAACTGATAGTGAATTGTAACGTTCAGGGCCACCTAATGACGATGGATCACTCAAATTGCGTCCTGATTCAATACATCGTCCTCCAGCAGAATTGACTTCATGGGTCTATTGCTGCCTCGGGCACCTTATGGCCGTTCTGCTGTGAGTCAAAGATTTTCGAATCGGACGAAAAACTGATAGTGAATTGTAACGTTCAGGGCCACCTAATGACGATGGATCACTCAAATTGCGTCCCGATTCAATCCATCGTCCTCCAGCCGACTTGTCTCCATGGGTCTATTGCTACCTCGGGCACCTTATGGCCGTTCTGCTGTGAGTCTAGATTATCGAATGGGACGAAAAACTGATAGTGAATTGTAACATTAAGGGCCACCTAATGACGATGGATCACTCAAATTGCGTCCCGATTCAATACATCGTCCTCCAGCAGACTTGTCTCCATGGGTCGATTGCTGCCTCGGGCACCTTATGGCCGTTCTGCTGAGTCATAGATTTTCGAATCGGACGAAAAACCTGATAGTGATTTGTAACATTCAGGGCCACCTAATGACGATGGACCACACAAATTGCGTCCCGATTCAGTACATCGTCCACTAGCCGACTTGACTCCATGGGTCTATTGCTGCCTCGGGCACCTTATGGCCGTTCTGCTGTGAGTCTAGATTATAGAATGGGATGAAAAACTGATAGTGAATTGTAACGTTCAGGGCCACCTAATGACGATGGATCACTCAAATTGCGTCCCGATTCAATACATCGTCCTCCAGCAGACTTGTCCCCATGGGTCGATTGCTGCCTCGGGCACCTTATGGCCGTTCTGCTGTGAGTCTAGATTATAGAATGGGATGAAAAACTGATAGTGAATTGTAACGTTCAGGGCCACCTAATGACGATGGATCACTCAAATTGCGTAACGATTCAATACATCGTCCTCCAGCAGACTTGTCTCCATGGGTCTATTGCTGCCTCGGGCACCTTATGGCAGGCCTGCTGTGACTCAAAGATTTTCTAATCGGACGAAAAACTGATAGTGAATTGTAACGTTCAGGGCCTCCTAATGACGATGGAACACTCAAATTGCGTCCCGATTCAATACATCGTCCTCCAGCAGACTTGTCTCCATGCGTCTATTGCTGCCTCGGGCACCTTATGGCAGGCCTGCTGTGACTCAAAGATTTTCGAATGGGACGAAAAACTGATAGTGAATTGTAACGTGCGGGGCCTCCTAATGACGATGGATCACTCAAATTGCGTCCCGATTCAATACATCGTCCTCCAGCAGACTTGTTTCCATTGGTCCATTGTTGCCTCGGGCACCTTATGGCCGTTCTTCTGTGAGTCAAAGATTTTCGAATCGGACGAAAAACTGATAGTGAATTGTAACTTTCAGGGCAACCTAATGACGATGGATCACTCAAATTGCGTCCCGATTCAATACATCGTCCTCCAGCCGACTTGTCTCCATGGGTCTAGTGCTGCCTCGGGCACCTTATGGCCGTTCTGCTGTGAGTCAAAGATTTTCGAATCGGACGAAAAACTGATAGTAAATTGGAACGTTCAGGGCCTCCTAATGACGATGGATCACTCAAATTGCGTCCCGATTCAATACATCGTCCTCCAGCGGACTTGTCTCCATTGGTCTATTGCTGCCTCGGGCACCTAATGGCCGTTCTGCTGTGAGTCAAAGACTTTCGAATTGGACGAAAAACTGATAGTGAATTGTAACATTCAGGGCCACCTAATGACGATGGACCACGCAAATTGCGTCCCGATTCAATACATCGTCCTCCAGCCGAGTTGATTCCATGGGTCTATTGCTGCCTCGGGCACCTTATGGCCGTTCTGCTGTGAATCTAGATTATCAAATGGGACGAAAAACTGGTAGTGAATTGTAACGTTCAGGGCCACCTAATGACGATGGATCACTCAAATTGCGTCCCGATTTAATACATCGTCCTCCAGCCGACTTGTCTCCATGGGTCTATTGCTGCCTCGGGCACCTTATGGCCGTTCTGCTGTGAGTCTAGACTATCGAATGGGACGAAAAACTGATAAAGAATTGTAACTTTCAGAGCCACCTAATGACGATGGATCACTCAAATTGCGTCCCGATTCAATACATCGTCCTCCAGCAGACTTGTCTCCATGGGTCGATTGCTGCCTCGGGCACCTTATGGCCGTTCTGCTGTGAGTCATAGATTTTCGAATCGGACGAAAAACCTGATAGTGATTTGTAACATTCAGGGCCACCTAATGACGATGGACCACACAAACTGCGTCCCGATTCAGTACATCGTCCACTAGCCGACTTGACTCCATGGGACTATTGCTGCCTCGGGCACCTTATGGCCGTTCTGCTGTGAGTCTAGATTATAGAATGGGATGTAAAACTGATAGTGAATTGTAACGTTCAGGGTCACCTAATGACGATGGATCACTCAAATTGCGTCCCGATTCAATACATCGTCCTCCAGCAGACTTGTCTCCATGCGTCTGTTGCTGCCTCGGGCACCTTACGGCCGTTCTGCTGTGAGTCAAAAATTTTCGAATCGGACGAAAAACTCATAGTGAATTGTAACGTTCAGGGCCACCTAATGACGATGGATCACTCAAATTGCGTCCCGATTCATACATCGTCCTCCAGCCGACTTGACTCCATGGGTCTATTGCTGCCTCGGGCACCTTATGGCCGTTCTGCTGTGAGTCTAGATTATCGAATGGGACGAAAAACTGATAGTGAATTGTAACGTTCAGGGCCACCTAATGACGATGGATCACTCAAATTGCGTCCTGATTCAATACATCGTCCTCCAGCAGAATTGACTTCATGGGTCTATTGCTGCCTCGGGCACCTTATGGCCGTTCTGCTGTGAGTCAAAGATTTTCGAATCGGACGATAAACTGATAGTGAATTGTAACGTTCAGGGCCACCTAATGACGATGGATCACTCAAATTGCGTCCCGATTCAATACATCGTCCTCCAGCAGACTTGTCCCCATGGGTCGATTGCTGCCTCGGGCACCTTATGGCCGTTCTGCTGTGAGTCTAGATTATAGAATGGGATGAAAAACTGATAGTGAATTGTAACGTTCAGGGCCACCTAATGACGATGGATCACTCAAATTGCGTAACGATTCAATACATCGTCCTCCAGCAGACTTGTCTCCATGGGTCTATTGCTGCCTCGGGCACCTTATGGCAGGCCTGCTGTGACTCAAAGATTTTCGAATCGGACGAAAAACTGATAGTGAATTGTAACGTTCAGGGCCTCCTAATGACGATGGAACACTCAAATTGCGTCCCGATTCAATACATCGTCCTCCAGCAGACTTGTCTCCATGCGTCTATTGCTGCTTCGGGCACCTTATGGCAGGCCTGCTGTGACTCAAAGATTTTCGAATGGGACGAAAAACTGATAGTGAATTGTAACGTGCGGGGCCTCCTAATGACGATGGATCACTCAAATTGCGTCCCGATTCAATACATCGTCCTCCAGCAGACTTGTTTCCATTGGTCCATTGTTGCCTCGGGCACCTTATGGCCGTTCTTCTGTGAGTCAAAGATTTTCGAATCGGACGAAAAACTGATAGTGAATTGTAACTTTCAGGGCAACCTAATGACGATGGATCACTCAAATTGCGTCCCGATTCAATACATCGTCCTCCAGCCGACTTGTCTCCATGGGTCTAGTGCTGCCTCGGGCACCTTATGGCCGTTCTGCTGTGAGTCAAAGATTTTCGAATCGGACGAAAAACTGATAGTAAATTGGAACGTTCAGGGCCTCCTAATGACGATGGATCACTCAAATTGCGTCCCGATTCAATACATCGTCCTCCAGCGGACTTGTCTCCATTGGTCTATTGCTGCGTCGGGCACCTAATGGCCGTTCTGCTGTGAGTCAAAGGCTTTCGAATTGGACGAAAAACTGATAGTGAATTGTAACATTCAGGGCCACCTAATGACGATGGACCACGCAAATTGCGTCCCGATTCAATACATCGTCCTCCAGCCGAGTTGATTCCATGGGTCTATTGCTGCCTCGGGCACCTTATGGCCGTTCTGCTGTGAATCTAGATTATCAAATGGGACGAAAAACTGGTAGTGAATTGTAACGTTCAGGGCCACCTAATGACGATGGATCACTCAAATTGCGTCCCGATTTAATACATCGTCCTCCAGCCGACTTGTCTCCATGGGTCTATTGCTGCCTCGGGCACCTTATGGCCGTTCTGCTGTGAGTCTAGACTATCGAATGGGACGAAAAACTGATGGTGAATTGTAACTTTCAGAGCCACCTAATGACGATGGATCACTCAAATTGCGTCCCGATTCAATACATCGTCCTCCAGCAGACTTGTCTCCATGGGTCGATTGCTGCCTCGGGCACCTTATGGCCGTTCTGCTGTGAGTCATAGATTTTCGAATCGGACGAAAAACCTGATAGTGATTTGTAACATTCAGGGCCACCTAATGACGATGGACCACACAAATTGCGTCCCGATTCAGTACATCGTCCACTAGCCGACTAGACTCCATGGGTCTATTGCTGCCTCGGGCACCTTATGGCCGTTCTGCTGTGAGTCTAGATTATCGAATGGGATGAAAAACTAATAGTGAATTGTAACGTTCAGGGCCACCTAATGACGATGGATCACTCAAATTGCGTCCCAATTCAATACATCGTCCTCCAGCAGACTTGTCTCCATGGGTCTATTGCTGCCTCAGGCACCTTATGGCAGTCCTGCTGTGACTCAAAGATTTTTGAATCGGACGAAAAACTGATAGTGAATTGTAACGTTCAGGGCCTCCTAATGACGATGGAACACTCAAATTGCGTCCCGATTCAATACATCGTCCTCCAGCAGACTTGTCTCCATGGGTCTATTGCTGCCTCGGACACCTTATGGCCGTTCTGCTGTGAGTCAAAGATTTTCGAATCGGACGAAAAACTGATAGTGAATTGTAACATTCAGGGCCACCTAATGACGATGGACCACACAAATTGCGTCCCGATTCAGTACATCGTCCTCCAGCCGACCTACTCCATGGGTCTATTGCTGCCTCGGGCACCTTATGGCCGTTCTGCTGTGAGTCTAGATTATCAAATGGGACGAAAAACTGATAGTGAATTATAACGTTCAGGGCCACCTAATGACGATGGATCACTCAAATTGCGTCCCGATTCAATACATCGTTCTCCAGCAGACTTGTCTCCATGGGTCTATTGCTGCCTCGGGCACCTTATGGCCGTTCTGCTGTGAGTCAAAGATTTTCGAATCGGACGAAAAAGTGATAGTGAATTGTAACTTTCAGGGCCACCTAATGACGATGGATCACTCAAATTGCGTCCCGATTCAATACATCGTCCACCAGCCGACTTGTCTCCATGGGTCTATTGCTGCCTCGGGCACCTTATGGCCGTTCTGCTGTGAGTCAAAGATTATCGAATCGGACGAAAAACTGATAGTGAATTGTAACGTTCAGGGCCTCCTAATGACGATGGAACACTCAAATTGCGTCCCGATTCAATACATCGTCCTCCAGCAGACTTGTCTCCATGCGTCTATTGCTGCCTCGGGCACCTTATGGCCGTTCTGCTGTGAGTCAAAGATTTTCGAATCGGACGAAAAACTGATAGTGAATTGTAACGTTCAGGGCCTCCTAATGACGATGGATCACTCAAATTGCGTCCCGATTCAATACATTGTCCTCCAGCAGACTGTCTCCATGGGTCTATTGCAGCCTCGGGCACCTTATGGCCGCTCAGCTGTGACTCAAAGATTTTCGAATCGGACGATAAACTGATAGTGAATTGTAACGTTCAGGGCCTCCTAATGACGATGGAACACTCAAATTGCGTTCCGATTCAATACATCGTCCTCCAGCCGACTTGTCTCCATGGGTCTATTGCTGCCTCGGGCACCTTATGGCCGTTCTGCTGTGAGTCAAAGATTTTCGAATCGGACGAAAAACTGATAGTGAATTGTAACTTTCAGGGGCACCTAATGACGAAGGATCACTCAAATTGCGTCCCGATTAAATACATCGTCCTCCAGCCGACTTGTCTTGCTGCCTCGGGCACCTTATGGCCGTTCTGCTGTGAGTCAAAGATTTTCGAATCGAACGAAAAACTGATAGTGAATTGTAACGTTCAGGGCCTCCTAATGACGATGGAACACTAAAATTGCGTCCCGATTCAATACATCGTCCTCCAGCAGACTTGACTTCATGGGTCTATTGCTGCCTCGGGCACCTTATGGCCGTTCTGCTGTGAGTCTAGATTATAGAATGGGATGAAAAACTGATAGTGAATTGTAACGTTCAGGGCCACCTAATGACGATGGACCACACAAATTGCGTCCCGATTCAGTACATCGTCCACTAGCCGACTTGACTCCATGGGACTATTGCTGCCTCGGGCACCTTATGGCCGTTCTGCTGTGAGTCTAGGTTATAGAATGGGATGAAAAACTGATAGTGAATTGTAACGTTCAGGGCCACCTAATGACGATGGATCACTCAAATTGCGTCCCGATTCAATACATCGTCCTCCAGCAGACTTGTCTCCATGCGTCTGTTGCTGCCTCGGGCACCTTACGGCCGTTCTGCTGTGAGTCAAAGATTTTCGAATCGGACGAAAAACTCATAGTGAATTGTAACGTTCAGGGCCACCTAATGACGATGGATCACTCAAATTGCGTCCCGATTCAATACATCGTCCTCCAGCAGACTTGTCTCCATGCGTCTGTTGCTGCCTCGGGCACCTTACGGCCGTTCTGCTGTGAGTCAAAGATTTTCGAATCGGACGAAAAACTCATAGTGAATTGTAACGTTCAGGGCCACCTAATGACGATGGATCACTCAAATTGCGTCCCGATTCATACATCGTCCTCCAGCCGACTTGACTCCATGGGTCTAATGCAGCCTCGGGCACCTTATGGCCGTTCTGCTGTGAGTCTAGATTATCGAATGGGACGAAAAACTGATAGTGAATTGTAACGTTCAGGGCCTCCTAATGACGATGGATCACTCAAATTGCGTCCCGATTCAATACATCGTCCTCCAGCAGACTTGTCTCCATGGCTCGATTGCTGCCTCGGGCACCTAATGGCCGTACTGCTGTGAGTCAAAGATTTTCGAATCGGACGAAAAACTGATAGTGAATTGTAACATTCAGGGCCACCTAATGACGATGGACCACGCAAATTGCGTCCCGATTCAATACATCGTCCTCCAGCCGAGTTGACTCAATGGGTCTATTGCTGCCTCGGGCACCTTATGGCCGTTCTGCTGTGAATCTAGAATATCGAATGGGACGAAAAACTGATAGTGAATTGTAACGTTCAGGGCCACCTAATGACGATGGATCACTCAAATTGCGTCCCGATTCAGTACATCGTCCTCCAGCCGACCTACTCCATGGGTCTATTGCTGCCTCGGGCACCTTATGGCCGTTCTGCTGTGAGTCTAGATTATCGAATGGGACGAAAAACTGATAGTGAATTGTAACGTTCAGGTCCACCTAATGACGATGGTTCACTCAAATTGCGTCCCGATTCAATACATCGTCCTCCAGCAGACTTGTCTCCATGGGTCTATTGCTGCCTCGGGCACCTTATGGCCGTTCTGCTGTGAGTCAAAGATTTTCGAATCGGACGAAAAACTGATAGTGAATTGTTACTTTCAGGGCCACCTAATTACGATGGATCACTCAAATTGCGTCTCGATTCAATACATCGTCCACCAGCCGACTTGTCTCCATGGGTCTATTGCTGCCTCGGGCACCTTATGGCCGTTCTGCTGTGAGTCAAAGATTATCGAATCGGACGAAAAACTGATAGTGAATTGTACCGTTCAGGGCCTCCTAATAACGATGGAACACTCAAATTGCATCCCGATTCAATACATCGTCCTCCAGCAGACTTGTCTCCTTGCGTCTATTGCTGCCTCGGGCACCTTATGGCCGTTCTGCTGTGAGTCAAAGATTTTTGAATCGGACGAAAAACTGATAGTGAATTGTAACGTTCAGGGCCACCTAATGACGATGGATCACTCAAATTGCGTCCCGATTCAATACATTGTCCTCCAGCAGACTGTCTCCATGGGTCTATTGCAGCCTCGGGCACCTTATGGCCGCTCAGCTGTGACTCAAAGATTTTCGAATCGGACGAAAAACTGATAGTGAATTGTATTGTTCAGTTCCTCCTAATGACAATGGAACACTCAAATTGCGTTCCGATTCAATACATCGTCCTCCAGCCGACTTGTCTCCATGGGTCTATTGCTGCCTCTGGCACCTTATGGCCGTTCTGCTGTGAGTCAAAGATTTTCGAATCGGACGAAAAACTGATAGTGAATTGTAACTTTCAGGGGCACCTAATGACGATGGATCACTCAAATTGCGTCCCGATTAAATACATCGTCCTCCAGCCGACTTGTCTTGCTGCCTCGGGCACCTTATGGCCGTTCTGCTGTGAGTCTAGATTATCGAATGGGACAAAAAACTGATAGTGAATTGTAACGTTCGGGGCCTCCTAATGACGATGGATCACTCAAATTGCGTCCCGATTCAATACATCGTCCTCCAGCAGACTTGTCTCCATGGGTCTATTGCTGCCTCGGGCAGCTTATGGCCGTTCTGCTGTGAGTCTAGATTATTGAATGGGACGAAAAGCTGATAGTGAATTGTAACGTTCAGGGCCTCCTAATGACGATGGATCACTCAAATTGCGTCCCGATTCAATACATCGTCCTCCAGCAGACTTGTCTCCATGGGTCGACTGCTGCCTCGGGCACCTAATGACCGTTCTGCTGTGAGTCAAAGATTTTCGAATCGGACGAAAAACTGATAGTGAATTGTAACATTCAGGGCCACCTAATGACGATGGACCACACAAACTGCGTCCCGATTCAGTACATCGTCCACTAGCCGACTTGACTCCATGGGACTAGTGCTGCCTCGGGCACCTTATGGCCGTTCTGCTGTGAGTCTAGATTATAGAACGGGATGAAAAACTGATAGTGAATTGTAACGTTCAGGGCCACCTAATGACGATGGATCACTCAAATTGCGTCCCGATTCAATACATCGTCCTCCAGCAGACTTGTCCCCATGGGTCGATTGCTGCCTCGTTCACCTTATGGCCGTTCTGCTGTGAGTCTAGATTATAGAATGGGATGAAAAACTGATAGTGAATTGTAACGTTCAGGGCTACCTAATGACGATGGATCACTCAAATTGCGTCCCGATTCAATACATCGTCCTCCAGCAGACTTGTCTCCATGCGTCTATTGCTGCCTCGGGCACCTTATGGCCGTTCTGCTGTGAGTCAAAGATTTTTGAATCGGACGAAAAACTGATAGTGAATTGTAACGTTCAGGGCCACCTAATGACGATGGATCACTCAAATTGCGTCCCGATTCAATACATTGTCCTCCAGGAGACTGTCTCCATGGGTCTATTGCAGCCTCGGGCACCTTATGGCCGCTCAGCTGTGACTCAAAGATTTTCGAATCGGACGAAAAACTGATAGTGAATTGTATTGTTCAGTTCCTCCTAATGACGATGGAACACTCAAATTGCGTTCCGATTCAATACATCGTCCTCCAGCCGACTTGTCTCCATGGGTCTATTGCTGCCTCTGGCACCTTATGGCCGTTCTGCTGTGAGGCAAAGATTTTCGAATCGGACGAAAAACTGATAGTGAATTGTAACTTTCAGGGGCACCTAATGACGATGGATCACTCAAATTGCGTCCCGATTAAATACATCGTCCTCCAGCCGACTTGTCTTGCTGCCTCGGGCACCTTATGGCCGTTCTGCTGTGAGTCAAAGATTTTCGAATTGAAGGAAAAACTGATAGTGAATTGTAACGTTCAGGGCCTCCTAATGACGATGGAACACTAAAATTGCGTCCCGATTCAATACATCGTCCTCCAGCAGACTTGACTCCATGGGTCTATTGCTGCCTCGGGCACCTTATGGCCGTTCTGCTGTGAGTCTAGATTATCGAATGGGACAAAAAACTGATAGTGAATTGTAACGTTCGGGGCCTCCTAATGACGATGGATCACTCAAATTGCGTCCCGATTCAATACATCGTCCTCCAGCAGACTTGTCTCCATGGGTCTATTGCTGCCTCGGGCAGCTTATGGCCGTTCTGCTGTGAGTCTAGATTATTGAATGGGACGAAAAGCTGATAGTGAATTGTAACGTTCAGGGCCTCCTAATGACGATGGATCACTCAAATTGCGTCCCGATTCAATACATCGTCCTCCAGCAGACTTGTCTCCATGGGTCGACTGCTGCCTCGGGCACCTAATGACCGTTCTGCTGTGAGTCAAAGATTTTCGAATCGGACGAAAAACTGATAGTGAATTGTAACATTCAGGGCCACCTAATGACGATGGACCACGCAAATTGCGTCCCGATTCAATACATCGTCCCCAGCCGACTTGTCTCCATGGGTCTATTGCTGCCTCGGGCACCTTATGGCCGTTCTGCTGTTAGTCTAGATTATCAAATGGGACGAAAAACTGATAGTGAATTGTAACGTTCAGGGCCACCTAATGACGATGGATCACTCAAATTGCGTCCTGATTCAATACATCGTCCTCCAGCAGACTTGACTTCATGGGTCTATTGCTGCCTCGGGCACCTTATGGCCGTTCTGCTGTGAGTCAAAGATTTTCGAATCGGACGAAAAACTGATAGTGAATTGTATCTTTCAGGGCCACCTAATGACGATGGATCACTCAAATTGCGTCCCGATTCAATACATCGTCCTCCAGCAGACTTGTCTCCATGGGTCGATTGCTGCCTCGGGCACCTTATGGCCGTTCTGCTGTGAGTCAAAGATTTTCGAATCGGACGAAAACCGATAGTGATTTGTAACATTCAGGGCCACCTAATGACGATGGACCACACAAACTGCGTCCCGATTCAGTACATCGTCCACTAGCCGACTTGACTGCATGGGACTAGTGCTGCCTCGGGCACCTTATGGCCGTTCTGCTGTGAGTCTAGATTATAGAACGGGATGAAAAACTGATAGTGAATTGTAACGTTCAGGGCCACCTAATGACGATGGATCACTCAATTTGCGTCCCGATTCAATACATCGTCCTCCAGCAGACTTGTCTCCATGCGTCTGTTGCTGCCGCAGCACCTTACGGCCGTTCTGCTGTGAGTCAAAGATTTTCGAATCGGCCGAAAAACTCATAGTGAATTGTAACGTTCAGGGCCACCTAATGACGATGGATCACTCAAATTGCGTTCCGATTCAATACATCGTCCTCCTGCCGACTTGACTCCATGGGTCTATTGCTGCCTCGGGCATCTTATGGCCGTTCTGCTGTGAGTCTAGATTATCGAATGGGACAAAAAACTGATAGTGAATTGTAACGTTCAGGGCCTCCTAATGACGATGGATCACTCAAATTGCGTCCCGATTCAATACATCGTCCTCCAGCAGACTTGTCTCCATGGGTCTATTGCTGCCTCGGGCACCTTATGGCCGTTCTGCTGTGAGTCTAGATTATCGAATGGGACGAAAAACTGATAGTGAATTGTAACGTTCAGGGCCACCTAATGACGATGGTTCACTCAAATTGCGTCCCGATTCATACATCGTCCTCCAGCAGACTTGACTCCATGGGTCTATTGCTGCCTGGGGCACCTTATGGCCGTTCTGCTGTGAGTCTAGATTATCGAATGGGACGAAAAACTGATAGTGAATTGTAACGTTCAGGGCCACCTAATGACGATGGATCACTCAAATTGCGTCCTGATTCAATACATCGTCCTCCAGCAGAACTGACTTCATGGGTCTATTGCTGCTTCGGGCACCTTATGGCCGTTCTGCTGTGAGTTAGAGATTTACGAATCGGACGAAAAACTGATAGTGAATTGTAACTTTCAGGGCCACCTAATGACGATGGATCACTCAAATTGCGTCCCGATTCAATACATCGTCCTCCAGCCGACTTGTCTCCATGGGTCTATTGCTGCGTCGGGCACCTTACGGCCGTTCTGCTGTGAGTCAAAGATTTTCGAATCGGCCGAAAAACTCATAGTGAATTGTAACATTCAGGGCCACCTAATGACGATGGACCACGCAAATTGCGTCCCGATTCAATACATCGTCCTCCAGCCGAGTTGACTCCATGGGTCTATTGCTGCCTCGGGCACCTTATGGCCGTTCTGCTGTGAATCTAGAATATCGAATGGGACGAAAAACTGATAGTGAATTGTAACGTTCAGGGCCACCTAATGACGATGGATCACTCAAATTGCGTCCCGATTCAATACATCGTCCCCAGCCGACTTGTCTCCATGGGTCTATTGCTGCCTCGGGCACCTTATGGCCGTTCTGCAGTGAGTCTAGATTATCGAATGGGACGAAAAACTGATAGTGAATTGTAACTTTCAGGGCCACCTAATGACGATGGATCACTCAAATTGCGTCCCGATTCAATACATCGTCCTCCAGCAGACTTGTCCCCATGGGTCGATTGCTGCCTCGTTCACCTTATGGCCGTTCTGCTGTGAGTCTAGATTATAGAATGGGATGAAAAATTGATAGTGAATTGTAACGTTCAGGGCTACCTAATGACGATGGATCACTCAAATTGCGTCCCGATTCAATACATCGTCCTCCAGCAGACTTGTCTCCATGGGTATATTGTTGCCTCGGGCACCTTATGGCCGTTCTGCTGTGACTCAAAGATTTTCGAATCGGACGAAAAACTGATAGTGAATTGTAACGTTCAGGGCCTCCTAATGACGATGGAACACTCAAATTGCGTCCCGATTAAATACATCGTCCTCCAGCAGACTTGTCTTCATGCGTCTATTGCTGCCTCGGGCACCTTATGGCAGGCCCGCTGTGACTCAAAGACTTTCGAATCGGACGAAAAACTGATAGTGAATTGTAACGTTCAGGGCCTCCTAATGACGATGGAACACTCAAATTGCGTCCCGATTCAATACATCGTCCTCCAGCCGACTTGACTCCATGGGTCTATTGCTGCCTCGGGCACCTTATGGCCGTTCTGCTGTGAGTCTAGATTATCGATTGGGACAAAAAACTGATAGTGAATTGTAACGTTCAGGGCCTCCTAATGACGATGGATCACTCAAATTGCGTCCCGACTCAATACATCGTCCTCCAGCAGACTTGTGTCCATGGGTCTATTGCTGCCTCGGTCACCTTATGGCCGTTCTGCTGTGAGTCTAGATTATCGAATGGGACGAAAAACTGATAGTGAATTGTAACGTTCAGGGCCACCTAATGACGATGGATCTCTCAAATTGCGTCCCGATTCAATACATCGTCCCCAGCCGACTTGACTCCATGGGTCTATTGCTGCCTCGGGCACTTTATGGCCGTTCTGCTGTGAGTCTAGATTATAGAATGGGACGAAAAACTGATAGTGAATTGTAACGTTCAGGGCCACCTAATGACGATGGATCATTCAAATTGCATCCTGATTCAATACATCGTCCTCCAGCAGACTTGACTTCATGGGTCTATTGCTGCCTCGGGCACCTTATGGCCGTTCTGCTGTGAGTCAAAGATTTTCGAATCGGACGAAAAACTGATAGTGAATTGTAACTTTCAGGGCAACCTAATGACGATGGATCACTCAAATTGCGTCCCGATTCAATACATCGTCCTCCAGCCGACTTGTCTCCATGGGTCTATTGCTGCCTCGGGCACCTTGTGGCCGTTCTGCTGTGAGTCAAAGATTTTCTAATCGGACGAAAAACTGATAGTAAATTGGAACGTTCAGGGCCTCCTAATGACGATGGATCACTCAAATTGCGTCCCGATTCAATACATCGTCCTCCAGCGGACTTGTCTCCATTGGTCTATTGCTGCCTCGGGCACCTAATGGCCGTTCTGCTGTGAGTCAAAGACTTTCGAATCGGACGAAAAACTGATAGTGAATTGTAACATTCAGGGCCACCTAATGACGATGGACCACGCAAATTGCGTCCCGATTCAATACATCGTCCTCCAGCAGACTTGTCTCCATGGGTCGATTGCTGCCTCGGGCAACTTATGGCCGTTCTGCTGTGAGTCAAAGATTTTCGAATCGGACGAAAACTGATAGTGATTTGTAACATTCAGGGCCACCTAATGACGATGGACCACACAAACTGCGTCCCGATTCAGTACATCGTCCACTAGCCGACTTGACTGCATGGGACTAGTGCTGCCTCGGGCACCTTATGGCCGTTCTGCTGTGAGTCTAGATTATAGAACGGGATGAAAAACTGATAGTGAATTGTAACGTTCAGGGCCACCTAATGACGATGGATCACTCAATTTGCGTCCCGATTCAATACATCGTCCTCCAGCAGACTTGTCTTCATGCGTCTGTTGCTGCCGCGGGTACCTTACGGCCGTTCTGCTGTGAGTCAAAGATTTTCGAATCGGCCGAAAAACTCATAGTGAATTGTAACGTTCAGGGCCACCTAATGACGATGGATCACTCAAATTGCGTTCCGATTCAATACATCGTCCTCCTGCCGACTTGACTCCATGGGTCTATTGCTGCCTCGGGCATCTTATGGCCGTTCTGCTGTGAGTCTAGATTATCGAATGGGACAAAAAACTGATAGTGAATTGTAACGTTCAGGGCCTCCTAATGACGATGGATCACTCAAATTGCGTCCCGATTCAATACATCGTCCTCCAGCAGACTTGTCTCCATGGGTCTATTGCTGCCTCGGGCACCTTATGGCCGTTCTGCTGTGAGTCTAGATTATCGAATGGGACGAAAAACTGATAGTGAATTGTAACGTTCAGGGCCACCTAATGACGATGGTTCACTCAAATTGCGTCCCGATTCATACATCGTGCTCCAGCCGACTTGACTCCATGGGTCTATTGCTGCCTGGGGCACCTTATGGCCGTTCTGCTGTGAGTCTAGATTATCGAATGGGACGAAAAACTGATAGTGAATTGTAACGTTCAGGGCCACCTAATGACGATGGATCACTCAAATTGCGTCCTGATTCAATACATCGTCCTCCAGCAGAACTGACTTCATGGGTCTATTGCTGCTTCGGGCACCTTATGGCCGTTCTGCTGTGAGTTAGAGATTTACGAATCGGACGAAAAACTGATAGTGAATTGTAACGTTCAGGGCCACCTAATGACGATGGTTCACTCAAATTGCGTCCCGATTCATACATCGTCCTCCAGCCGACTTGACTCCATGGGTCTATTGCTGCCTGGGGCACCTTATGGCCGTTCTGCTGTGAATCTAGAATATCGAATTGGACGAAAAACTGATAGTGAATTGTAACGTTCAGGGCCACCTAATGACGATGGATCACTCAAATTGCGTCCCGATTCAATACATCGTCCCCAGCCGACTTGTCTCCATGGGTCTATTGCTGCCTCGGGCACCTTATGGCCGTTCTGCTGTGAGTCTAGATTATCGAATGGGACGAAAAACTGATAGTGAATTGTAACTTTCAGGGCCACCTAATGACGATGGATCACTCAAATTGCGTCCCGATTCAATACATCGTCCTCCAGCAGACTTGTCCCCATGGGTCGATTGCTGCCTCGTTCACCTTATGGCCGTTCTGCTGTGAGTCTAGATTATAGAATGGGATGAAAAACTGATAGTGAATTGTAACGTTCAGGGCTACCTAATGACGATGGATCACTCAAATTGCGTCCCGATTCAATACATCGTCCTCCAGCAGACTTGTCTCCATGGGTATATTGTTGCCTCGGGCACCTTATGGCCGTTCTGCTGTGACTCAAAGATTTTCGAATCGGACGAAAAACTGATAGTGAATTGTAACGTTCAGGGCCTCCTAATGACGATGGAACACTCAAATTGCGTCCCGATTCAATACATCGTCCTCCAGCAGACTTGTCTTCATGCGTCTATTGCTGCCTCGAGCACCTTATGGCAGGCCCGCTGTGACTCAAAGATTTTCGAATCGGACGAAAAACTGATAGTGAATTGTAACGTTCAGGGCCTCCTAATGACGATGGAACACTCAAATTGCGTCCCGATTCAACACATCGTCCTCCAGCCGACTTGACTCCATGGGTCTATTGCTGCCTCGGGCACCTTATGGCCGTTCTGCTGTGAGTCTAGATTATCGATTGGGACAAAAAACTGATAGTGAATTGTAACGTTCAGGGCCTCCTAATGACGATGGATCACTCAAATTGCGTCCCGACTCAATACATCGTCCTCCAGCAGACTTGTCTCCATGGGTCTATTGCTGCCTCGGGCACCTTATGGCCGTTCTGCTGTGAGTCTAGATTATCGAATGGGACGAAAAACTGATAGTGAATTGTAACGTTCAGGGCCACCTAATGACGATGGATCTCTCAAATTGCGTCCCGATTCAATACATCGTCCCCAGCCGACTTGACTCCATGGGTCTATTGCTGCCTCGGGCACTTTATGGCCGTTCTGCTGTGAGTCTAGATTATAGAATGGGACGAAAAACTGATAGTGAATTGTAACGTTCAGGGCCACCTAATGACGATGGATCATTCAAATTGCGTCCTGATTCAATACATCGTCCTCCAGCAGACTTGACTTCATGGGTCTATTGCTGCCTCGGGCACCTTATGGCCGTTCTGCTGTGAGTCAAAGATTTTCGAATCGGACGAAAAACTGATAGTGAATTGTAACTTTCAGGGCAACCTAATGACGATGGATCACTCAAATTGCGTCCCGATTCAATACATCGTCCTCCAGCCGACTTGTCTCCATGGGTCTATTGCTGCCTCGGGCACCTTGTGGCCGTTCTGCTGTGAGTCAAAGATTTTCTAATCGGACGAAAAACTGATAGTAAATTGGAACGTTCAGGGCCTCCTAATGACGATGGATCACTCAAACTGCGTCCCGATTCAATACATCGTCCTCCAGCGGACTTGTCTCCATTGGTCTATTGCTGCCTCGGGCACCTAATGGCCGTTCTGCTGTGAGTCAAAGACTTTCGAATCGGACGAAAAACTGATAGTGAATTGTAACATTCAGGGCCACCTAATGACGATGGACCACGCAAATTGCGTCCCGATTCAATACATCGTCCTCCAGCCGAGTTGACTCCATGGGTCTATTGCTGCCTCGGGCACCTTATGGCCGTTCTGCTGTGAATCTAGATTATCAAATGGGACGAAAAACTGGTAGTGAATTGTAACGTTCAGGGCCACCTAATGACGATGGATCACTCAAATTGCGTCCCGATTTAATACATCGTCCTCCAGCCGACTTGTCTCCATGGGTCTATTGCTGCCTCGGGCACGTTATGGCCGTTCTGCTGTGAGTCTAGATTATCGAATGGGACGAAAAACTGATAGTGAATTGTAACTTTCAGAGCCACCTAATGACGATGGATCACTCAAATTGCGTCCCGATTCAATACATCGTCCTCCAGCAGACTTGTCTCCATGGGTCGATTGCTGCCTCGGGCACCTTATGGCCGTTCTGCTGTGAGTCATAGATTTTCGAATCGGACGGAAATCCTGATAGTGATTTGTAACATTCAGGGCCACCTAATGACGATGGACCACACAAATTGCGTCCCGATTCAGTACATCGCCCACTAGCCGACTTGACTCCATGGGTCTATTGCTGCCTCGGGCACCTTATGGCCGTTCTGCTGTGAGTCTAGATTATCGAATGGGATGAAAAACTGATAGTGAATTGTAACGTTCAGGGCCACCTAATGACGATGGATCACTCAAATTGCGTCCCAATTCAATACATCGTCCTCCAGCAGACTTGTCTCAATGGGTCTATTGCTGCCTCGGGCACCTTATGGCAGTCCTGCTGTGACTCAAAGATTTTCGAATCGGACGAAAAACTGATAGTGAATTGTAACGTTCAGGGCCTCCTAATGACGATGGAACACTCAAATTGCGTCCCGATTCAATACATCGTCCTCCAGCAGACTTGTCTCCATGGGTCTATTGCTGCCTCGGGCACCTTATGGCCGTTCTGCTGTGAGTCAAAGATTTTCGAATCGGACGAAAAACTGATAGTGAATTGTAACATTCAGGGCCACCTAATGACGATGGACCACACAAATTGCGTCCCGATTCAGTACATCGTCCTCCAGCCGACTTGTCTTGCTGCCTCGGGCACCTTATGGCCGTTCTGCTGTGAGTCAAAGATTTTCGAATCGAACGAAAAACTGATAGTGAATTGTAACGTTCAGGGCCTCCTAATGACGATGGAACACTAAAATTGCGTCCCGATTCAATACATCGTCCTCCAGCAGACTTGACTTCATGGGTCTATTGCTGCATCGGGCACCTTATGGCCGTTCTGCTGTGAGTCAAAGATTTTCGAATCGGACGAAAAACTGATAGTGAATTGTAACGTTCAGGGCAACCTAATGACGATGGATCACTCAAATTGCGTCCCGATTCAATACATCGTCCTCCACCCGACTTGACTCCATGGGTCTATTGCTGCCTCGGGCACCTTATGGCCGTTCTGCTGTGAGTCTAGATTATCGAATGGGACAAAAAACTGATAGTGAATTGTAACGTTCAGGGCCTCCTAATGACGATGAATCACTCAAATTGCGTCCCGATTCAATACATCGTCCTCCAGCAGACTTGTCTCCATGGGTCTATTGCTGCCTCGGGCAGCTTATGGCCGTTCTGCTGTGAGTCTAGATTATCGAATGGGACGAAAAACTGATAGTGAATTGTAACGTTCAGGGCCACCTAATGACGATGGATCACTCAAATTGCGTCCCGATTCAATACATCGTCCTCCAGCCGACTTGACTCCATGGGTCTATTGCTGCCTCGGGCACCTTATGGCCGTTCTGCTGTGAGTCTAGATTATCGAATGGGACGAAAAACTGATAGTGAATTGTAACGTTCAGAGCCTCCTAATGACGATGGATCACTCAAATTGCGTCCCGATTCAATACATCGTCCTCCAGCAGACTTGTCTCCATGGGTCTATTGCTGCCTGGGGCACCTTATGGCCGTTCTGCTGTGAGTCTAGATTATCGAATGGGACGAAAAACTGATAGTGAATTGTAACGTTCAGGGCCACCTAATGACGATGGATCACTCAAATTGCGTCCTGATTCAATACATCGTCCTCCAGCAGAACTGACTTCATGGGTCTATTGCTGCTTCGGGCACCTTATGGCCGTTCTGCTGTGAGTTAGAGATTTACGAATCGGACGAAAAACTGATAGTGAATTGTAACTTTCAGGGCCACCTAATGACGATGGATCACTCAAATTGCGTCCCGATTCAATACATCGTCCTCCAGCCGACTTGTCTCCATGGGTCTATTGCTGCGTCGGGCACCTTATGGCCGTTCTGCTGTGAGTCTAGATTATCGAATGAGACGAAAAACTGATAGTGAATTGTAACTTTCAGGGCCACCTAATGACGATGGATCACTCAAATTGCGTCCCGATTCAATACATCGTCCTCCAGCAGACTTGTCTCCATGGGTCGATTGCTGCCTCGGGCACCTTATGGCCGTTCTGCTGTGAGTCATAGAGTTTCGAATCGGACGAAAAACCTGATAGTGATTTGTAACATTCAGGTCAACCTAATGACGATGGACCACACAAATTGCGTCCCGATTCAGTACATCGTCCACTAGCCGACTTGACTCCATGGGGCTATTGCTGCCTCGGGCACCTAATGGCCGTTCTGCTGTGAGTCTAGATTATCGAATGGGATGAAAAACTGATAGTGAATTGTAACTTTCAGGGCCACCTAATGACGATGGATCACTCAAATTGCGTCCCGATTCAATACATCGTTCTCCAGCAGACTTGTCTCCATGGGTCTATTGCTGCCTCGGGCACCTTATGGCAGTCCTGCTGTGAGTCAAAGATTTTCGAATCGGACGAAAAACTGATAGTGAATTGTAACATTCACGGCCACCTAATGACGATGGACCACGCAAATTGCGTCCCGATTCAATACATCGTCCTCCAGCCGAGTTGACTCCATGGGTCTATTGCTGCCTCGGGCACCTTATGGCCGTTCTGCTGTGAATCTAGAATATCGAATGGGACGAAAAACTGATAGTGAATTGTAACGTTCAGGGCCACCTAATGACGATGGATCACTCAAATTGCGTCCCGATTCAATACATCGTCCCCAGCCGACTTGTCTCCATGGGTCTATTGCTGCCTCGGGCACCTTATGGCCGTTCTGCTGTGAGTCTAGATTATCGAATGGGACGAAAAACTGATAGTGAATTGTAACTTTCAGGGCCACCTAATGACGATGGATCACTCAAATTGCGTCCCGATTCAATACATCGTCCTCCAGCAGACTTGTCCCCATGGGTCGATTGCTGCCTCGTTCACCTTATGGCCGTTCTGCTGTGAGTCTAGATTATAGAATGGGATGAAAAACTGATAGTGAATTGTAACGTTCAGGGCTACCTAATGACGATGGATCACTCAAATTGCGTCCCGATTCAATACATCGTCCTCCAGCAGACTTGTCTCCATGGGTATATTGTTGCCTCGGGCACCTTATGGCCGTTCTGCTGTGACTCAAAGATTTTCGAATCGGACGAAAAACTGATAGTGAATTGTAACGTTCAGGGCCTCCTAATGACGATGGAACCCTCAAATTGCGTCCCGATTCAATACATCGTCCTCCAGCAGACTTGTCTTCATGCGTCTATTGCTGCCTCGGGCACCTTATGGCAGGCCCGCTGTGACTCAAAGATTTTCGAATCGGACGAAAAACTGATAGTGAATTGTAACGTTCAGGGCCTCCTAATGACGATGGAACACTCAAATTGCGTCCCGATTCAATACATCGTCCTCCAGCCGACTTGACTCCATGGGTCTATTGCTGCCTCGGGCACCTTATGGCCGTTCTGCTGTGAGTCTAGATTATCGATTGGGACAAAAAACTGATAGTGAATTGTAACGTTTAGGGCCTCCTAATGACGATGGATCACTCAAATTGCGTCCCGACTCAATACATCGTCCTCCAGCAGACTTGTCTCCATGGGTCTATTGCTGCCTCGGGCACCTTATGGCCGTTCTGCTGTGAGTCTAGATTATCGAATGGGACGAAAAACTGATAGTGAATTGTAACGTTCAGGGCCACCTAATGACGATGGATCTCTCAAATTGCGTCCCGATTCAATACATCGTCCCCAGCCGACTTGATTCCATGGGTCTATTGCTGCCTCGGGCACTTTATGGCCGTTCTGCTGTGAGTCTAGATTATAGAATGGGACGAAAAACTGATAGTGAATTGTAACGTTCAGGGCCACCTAATGACGATGGATCATTCAAATTGCGTCCTGATTCAATACATCGTTCTCCAGCAGACTTGACTTCATGGGTCTATTGCTGCCTCGGGCACCTTATGGCCGTTCTGCTGTGAGTCAAAGATTTTCGAATCGGACGAAAAACTGATAGTGAATTGTAACTTTCAGGGCAACCTAATGACGATGGATCACTCAAATTGCGTCCCGATTCAATACATCGTCCTCCAGCCGACTTGTCTCCATGGGTCTATTGCTGCCTCTGGCACCTTGTGGCCGTTCTGCTGTGAGTCAAAGATTTTCTAATCGGACGAAAAACTGATAGTAAATTGGAACGTTCAGGGCCTCCTAATGACGATGGATCACTCAAATTGCGTCCCGATTCAATACATCGTCCTCCAGCGGACTTGTCTCCATTGGTCTATTGCTGCCTCGGGCACCTAATGGCCGTTCTGCTGTGAGTCAAAGACTTTCGAATCGGACGAAAAACTGATAGTGAATTGTAACATTCAGGGCCACCTAATGACGATGGACCACGCAAATTGCGTCCCGATTCAATACATCGTCCTCCAGCCGAGTTGACTCCATGGGTCTATTGCTGCCTCGGGCACCTTATGGCCGTTCTGCTGTGAATCTAGATTATCAAATGGGACGAAAAACTGGTAGTGAATTGTAACTTTCAGAGCCACCTAATGACGATGGATCACTCAAATTGCGTCCCGATTCAATACATCGTCCTCCAGCAGACTTGTCTCCATGGGTCGATTGCTGCCTCGGGCACCTTATGGCCGTTCTGCTGTGAGTCATAGATTTTCGAATCGGACGGAAAACCTGATAGTGATTTGTAACATTCAGGGCCACCTAATGACGATGGACCACACAAATTGCGTCCCGATTCAGTACATCGCCCACTAGCCGACTTGACTCCATGGGTCTATTGCTGCCTCGGGCACCTTATGGCCGTTCTGCTGTGAGTCTAGATTATCGAATGGGATGAAAAACTGATAGTGAATTGTAACGTTCAGGGCCACCTAATGACGATGGATCACTCAAATTGCGTCCCAATTCAATACATCGTCCTCCAGCAGACTTGTCTCAATGGGTCTATTGCTGCCTCGGGCACCTTATGGCAGTCCTGCTGTGACTCAAAGATTTTCGAATCGGACGAAAAACTGATAGTGAATTGTAACGTTCAGGGCCTCCTAATGACGATGGAACACTCAAATTGCGTCCCGATTCAATACATCGTCCTCCAGCAGACTTGTCTCCATGGGTCTATTGCTGCCTCGGGCACCTTATGGCCGTTCTGCTGTGAGTCAAAGATTTTCGAATCGGACGAAAAACTGATAGTGAATTGTAACATTCAGGGCCACCTAATGACGATGGACCACACAAATTGCGTCCCGATTCAGTACGTCGTCCTCCAGCCGACTTGTCTTGCTGCCTCGGGCACCTTATGGCCGTTCTGCTGTGAGTCAAAGATTTTCGAATCGAACGAAAAACTGATAGTGAATTGTAACGTTCAGGGCCTCCTAATGACGATGGAACACTAAAATTGCGTCCCGATTCAATACATCGTCCTCCAGCAGACTTGACTTCATGGGTCTATTGCTGCATCGGGCACCTTATGGCCGTTCTGCTGTGAGTCAAAGATTTTCGAATCGGACGAAAAACTGATAGTGAATTGTAACGTTCAGGGCAACCTAATGACGATGGATCACTCAAATTGCGTCCCGATTCAATACATCGTCCTCCACCCGACTTGACTCCATGGGTCTATTGCTGCCTCGGGCACCTTATGGCCGTTCTGCTGTGAGTCTAGATTATCGAATGGGACAAAAAACTGATAGTGAATTGTAACGTTCAGGGCCTCCTAATGACGATGAATCACTCAAATTGCGTCCCGATTCAATACATCGTCCTCCAGCAGACTTGTCTCCATGGGTCTATTGCTGCCTCGGGCAGCTTATGGCCGTTCTGCTGTGAGTCTAGATTATCGAATGGGACGAAAAACTGATAGTGAATTGTAACGTTCAGGGCCACCTAATGACGATGGATCACTCAAATTGCGTCCCGATTCAATACATCGTCCTCCAGCCGACTTGACTCCATGGGTCTATTGCTGCCTCGGGCACCTTATGGCCGTTCTGCTGTGAGTCTAGATTATCGAATGGGACGAAAAACTGATAGTGAATTGTAACGTTCAGAGCCTCCTAATGACGATGGATCACTCAAATTGCGTCCCGATTCAATACATCGTCCTCCAGCAGACTTACCTCCATGGGTCGATTGCTGCCTCGGGCACCTAATGGCCGTTCTGCTGTGAGTCAAAGATTTTCGAATCGGACGAAAAACTGATAGTGAATTGTAACATTCAGGGCCACCTAATGACGATGGACCACGCAAATTGCGTCCCGATTCAATACATCGTCCTCCAGCCGAGTTGACTCCATGGGTCTATTGCTGCCTCGGGCACCTTATGGCCGTTCTGCTGTGAATCTAGATTATCGAATGGGACGAAAAACTGATAGTGAATTGTAACGTTCAGGGCCACCTAATGGCGATGCATCACGCAAATTGCGTCCCGATTCAATACATCGTCCCCAGCCGACTTGTCTCCATGGGTCTATTGCTGCCTCGGGCACCTTATGGCCGTTCTGCTGTGAGTCTAGATTATCAAATGGGACGAAAAACTGATAGTGAATTGTAACGTTCAGGGCCACCTAATGACGATGGATCATTCAAATTGCGTCCTGATTCAATACATCGTCCTCCAGCAGACTTGACTTCATGGGTCTATTGCTGCCTCGGGCACCTTATGGCCGTTCTGCTGTGAGTCAAAGATTTTCGAATCGGACGAAAAACTGATAGTGAATTGTAACTTTCAGGGCAACCTAATGACGATGGATCACTCAAATTGCGTCCCGATTCAATACATCGTCCTCCCGCCGACTTGTCTCCATGGGTCTATTGCTGCCTCTGGCACCTTGTGGCCGTTCTGCTGTGAGTCAAAGATTTTCTAATCGGACGAAAAACTGATAGTAAATTGGAACGTTCAGGGCCTCCTAATGACGATGGATCACTCAAATTGCGTCCCGATTCAATACATCGTCCTCCAGCGGACTTGTCTCCATTGGTCTATTGCTGCCTCGGGCACCTAATGGCCGTTCTGCTGTGAGTCAAAGACTTTCGAATCGGACGAAAAACTGATAGTGAATTGTAACATTCAGGGCCACCTAATGACGATGGACCACGCAAATTGCGTCCCGATTCAATACATCGTCCTCCAGCCGAGTTGACTCCATGGGTCTATTGCTGCCTCGGGCACCTTATGGCCGTTCTGCTGTGAATCTAGATTATCAAATGGGACGAAAAACTGGTAGTGAATTGTAACTTTCAGAGCCACCTAATGACGATGGATCACTCAAATTGCGTCCCGATTCAATACATCGTCCTCCAGCAGACTTGTCTCCATGGGTCGATTGCTGCCTCGGGCACCTTATGGCCGTTCTGCTGTGAGTCATAGATTTTCGAATCGGACGGAAAACCTGATAGTGATTTGTAACATTCAGGGCCACCTAATGACGATGGACTACACAAATTGCGTCCCGATTCAGTACATCGCCCACTAGCCGACTTGACTCCATGGGTCTATTGCTGCCTCGGGCACCTTATGGCCGTTCTGCTGTGAGTCTAGATTATCGAATGGGATGAAAAACTGATAGTGAATTGTAACGTTCAGGGCCACCTAATGACGATGGATCACTCAAATTGCGTCCCAATTCAATACATCGTCCTCCAGCAGACTTGTCTCAATGGGTCTATTGCTGCCTCGGGCACCTTATGGCAGTCCTGCTGTGACTCAAAGATTTTCGAATCGGACGAAAAACTGATAGTGAATTGTAACGTTCAGGGCCTCCTAATGACGATGGAACACTCAAATTGCGTCCCGATTCAATACATCGTCCTCCAGCAGACTTGTCTCCATGGGTCTATTGCTGCCTCGGGCACCTTATGGCCGTTCTGCTGTGAGTCAAAGATTTTCGAATCGGACGAAAAACTGATAGTGAATTGTAACATTCAGGGCCACCTAATGACGATGGACCACACAAATTGCGTCCCGATTCAGTACGTCGTCCTCCAGCCGACTTGTCTTGCTGCCTCGGGCACCTTATGGCCGTTCTGCTGTGAGTCAAAGATTTTCGAATCGAACGAAAAACTGATAGTGAATTGTAACGTTCAGGGCCTCCCAATGACGATGGAACACTAAAATAGCGTCCCGATTCAATACATCGTCCTCCAGCAGACTTGACTTCATGGGTCTATTGCTGCATCGGGCACCTTATGGCCGTTCTGCTGTGAGTCAAAGATTTTCGAATCGGACGAAAAACTGATAGTGAATTGTAACGTTCAGGGCAACCTAATGACGATGGATCACTCAAATTGCGTCCCGATTCAATACATCGTCCTCCACCCGACTTGACTCCATGGGTCTATTGCTGCCTCGGGCACCTTATGGCCGTTCTGCTGTGAGTCTAGATTATCGAATGGGACAAAAAACTGATAGTGAATTGTAACTTTCAGGGCCTCCTAATGACGATGAATCACTCAAATTGCGTCCCGATTCAATACATCGTCCTCCAGCAGACTTGTCTCCATGGGTCTATTGCTGCCTCGGGCAGCTTATGGCCGTTCTGCTGTGAGTCTAGATTATCGAATGGGACGAAAAACTGATAGTGAATTGTAACGTTCAGGGCCACCTAATGACGATGGATCACTCAAATTGCGTCCCGATTCAATACATCGTCCTCCAGCCGACTTGACTCCATGGGTCTATTGCTGCCTCGGGCACCTTATGGCCGTTCTGCTGTGAGTCTAGATTATCGAATGGGACGAAAAACTGATAGTGAATTGTAACGTTCAGAGCCTCCTAATGACGATGGATCACTCAAATTGCGTCCCGATTCAATACATCGTCCTCCAGCAGACTTGTCTCCATGGGTCGATTGCTGCCTCGGGCACCTAATGGCCGTTCTGCTGTGAGTCAAAGATTTTCGAATCGGACGAAAAACTGATAGTGAATTGTAACATTCAGGGCCACCTAATGACGATGGACCACGCAAATTGCGTCCCGATTCAATACATCGTCCTCCAGCCGAGTTGACTCCATGGGTCTATTGCTGCCTCGGGCACCTTATGGCCGTTCTGCTGTGAATCTAGATTATCGAATGGGACGAAAAACTGATAGTGAATTGTAACGTTCAGGGCCACCTAATGGCGATGCATCACGCAAATTGCGTCCCGATTCAATACATCGTCCCCAGCCGACTTGTCTCCATGGGTCTATTGCTGCCTCGGGCACCTTATGGCCGTTCTGCTGTGAGTCTAGATTATCAAATGGGACGAAAAACTGATAGTGAATTGTAACGTTCAGGGCCACCTAATGACGTTGGATCACTCAAATTGCGTCCTGATTCAATACATCGTCCTCCCCCAGACTTGACTTCATGGGTCTATTGCTGCCTCGGGCACCTTATGGCCGTTCTGCTGTGAGTCAAAGATTTTCGAATCGGACGAAAAACTGATAGTGAATTGTAACTTTCAGGGCCACCTAATGACGATGGATCACTCAAATTGCGTCCCGATTCAATACATCGTCCTCCAGCAGACTTGTCTCCTTGGGTCGATTGCTGCCTCGGGCACCTTATGGCCGTTCTACTGTGAGTCAAAGATTTTCGAATCGGACGAAAACTGATAGTGATTTGTAACATTCAGGGCCACCTAATAACGATGGACCACACAAATTGCGTCCCGATTCAGTACATCGTCCACTAGCCCACTTGACTCCATGGGACTATTGCTGCCTCGGGCACCTTATGGCCGTTCTGCTGTGAGTCTAGATTATGAAATGGGATGAAAAACTGATAGTGAATTGTAACGTTCAGGGCCACCTAATGACGATGGATCACTCAAATTGCGTCCCGATTCAATACATCGTCCTCCAGCAGACTTGTCTCCATGCGTCTGTTGCTGCCTCGGGCACCTTACGGCCGTTCTGCTGTGAGTCAAAGATTTTCGAATCGGACGAAAAACTCATAGTGAATTGTAACGTTCAGGGCCACCTAATGACGATGGATCACTCAAATTGCGTCCTGATTCAATACATCGTCCTCCAGCAGAATTGTCTTCATGGGTCTATTGCTGCCTCGGGCACCTTACGGCCGTTCTGCTGTGAGTCAAAGATTTTCGAATCGGACGAAAAACTGATAGTGAATTGTAACTTTCAGGGCCACCTAATGACGATGGATCACTCAAATTGCGTCCCGATTCAATACATCGTCCTCCAGCCGAGTTGACTCCATGGGTCTATTGCTGCCTCGGGCACCTTATGGCCGTTCTGCTGTGAATCTAGAATATCGAATGGGACGAAAAACTGATAGTGAATTGTAACGTTCAGGGCCACCTAATGACGATGGATCACTCAAATTGCGTCCCGATTCAATGCGTCGTCCCCAGCCGACTTGTCTCCATGGGTCTATTGCTGCCTCGGGCACCTTATGGCCGTTCTGCTGTGTGTCTAGATTATCGAATGGGACGAAAAACTGATAGTTAATTGTAACGTTCAGGGCCACCTAATGACGATGGATCACTCAAATTGCGTCCTGATTCAATACATCGTCCTCCAGCAGAATTGACTTCATGGGTCTATTGCTGCCTCGGGCACCATATGGCCGTTCTGCTGTGTGTCAAAGATTTTCGAATCGGACGAAAAACTGATAGTGAATTGTAACGTTCAGGGCCACCTAATGACGATGGATCACTCAAATTGCGTCCCGATTTAATACATCGTCCTCCAGCCGACTTGTCTCCATGGGTCTATTGCTGCCTCGGGCACGTTATGGCCGTTCTGCTGTGAGTCTAGATTATCGAATGGGACGAAAAACTGATAGTGAATTGTAACTTTCAGAGCCACCTAATGACGATGGATCACTCAAATTGCGTCCCGATTCAATACATCGTCCTCCAGCCGAGTTGACTCCATGGGTCTATTGCTGCCTCGGGCACCTTATGGCCGTTCTGCTGTGAATCTAGAATATCGAATGGGACGAAAAACTGATAGTGAATTGTAACATTCAGGGCCACCTAATGACGATGGACCACACAAATTGCGTCCCGATTCAATACATCGTCCTCCAGCAGACTTGTCTCCATGGGTCTATTGCTGCCTCGGGCACCTTATGGCCGTTCTGCTGTGAGTCAAAGATTTTCGGATCGGACGAAAAACTGATAGTGAATTGTAACATTCAGGGCCACCTAATGACGATGGACCACACAAATTGCGTCCCGATTCAGTACATCGTCCTCCAGCCGACTTGTCTTGCTGCCTCGGGCACCTTATTGCCGTTCTGCTGTGAATCTAGAATATCGAATGGGACGAAAAACTGATAGTGAATTGTAACGTTCAGGGCCACCTAATGACGATGGATCACTCAAATTGCGTCCCGATTCAGTACATCGTCCACTAGCTGACTTGACTCCTTGGGTCTATTGCTGCCTCGGGCACCTTATGGCCGTTCTGCTGTGAGTCTAGATTATCGAATGGGATGAAAAACTGATAGTGAATTGTAACGTTCAGGGCCACCTAATGACGATGGATCACTCAAATTGCGTCCCAATTCAATACATCGTCCTCCAGCAGACTTGTCTCAATGGGTCTATTGCTGCCTCGGGCACCTTATGGCAGTCCTGCTGTGACTCAAAGATTTTCGAATCGGACGAAAAACTGATAGTGAATTGTAACGTTCAGGGCCTCCTAATGACGATGGAACACTCAAATTGCGTCCCGATTCAATACATCGTCCTCCAGCAGACTTGTCTCCATGGGTCTATTGCTGCCTCGGGCACCTTATGGCCGTTCTGCTGTGAGTCAAAGATTTTCGGATCGGACGAAAAACTGATAGTGAATTGTAACATTCAGGGCCACCTAATGACGATGGACCACACAAATTGCGTCCCGATTCAGTACATCGTCCTCCAGCCGACTTGTCTTGCTGCCTCGGGCACCTTATTGCCGTTCTGCTGTGAGTCAAAGATTTTCGAATCGAACGAAAAACTGATAGTGAATTGTAACGTTCAGGGCCTCCTAATGACGATGGAACACTAAAATTGCGTCCCGATTCAATACATCGTCCTCCAGCCGACTTGACTCCATGGGTCTATTGCTCCCTCGGGCACCTTATGGCCGTTCTGCTGTGAGTCTAGATTATCGAATGGGACAAAAAACTGATAGTGAATTGTAACGTTCAGGGCCTCCTAATGACGATGGATCACTCAAATTGCGTCCCGATTCAAGACATCGTCCTCCAGCAGACTTGTCTCCATGGGTCTATTGCTGCCTCGGGCAGCTTATGGCCGTTCTGCTGTGAGTCTAGATTATCGAATGGGACGAAAAACTGATAGTGAATTGTAACGTTCAGGGCCTCCTAATGACGATGGATCACTCAAATTGCGTCCCAATTCAATACATCGTCCTCCAGCAGACTTGTCTCCATGGGTCGATTGCTGCCTCGGGCACCTAATGGCCGTTCTGCTGTGAGTCAAAGATTTTCGAATCGGACGAAAAACTGATAGTGAATTGTAACATTCAGGGCCACCTAATGACGATGGACCACGCAAATTGCGTCCCGATTCAATACATCGTCCTCCAGCCGAGTTGACTCCATGGGTCTATTGCTGCCTCGGGCACCTTATGGCCGTTCTGCTGTGAATCTAGATTATCGAATGGGACGAAAAACTGATAGTGAATTGTAATGTTCAGGGCCACCTAATGACGATGGATCACTCAAATTGCGTCCCGATTCAATACATCGTCCCCAGCCGACTTGTCTCCATGGGTCTATTGCTGCCTCGGGCACCTTATGGCCGTTCTGCTGTGAGTCTAGATTATCAAATGGGACGAAAAACTGATAGTGAATTGTAACGTTCAGGGCCACCTAATGACGTTGGATCACTCAAATTGCGTCCTGATTCAATACATCGTCCTCCAGCAGACTTGACTTCATGGGTTTATTGCTGCCTCGGGCACCTTATGGCCGTTCTGCTGTGAGTCAAAGATTTTCGAATCGGACGAAAAACTGATAGTGAATTGTAACTTTCAGGGCCACCTAATGACGATGGAACACTCAAATTGCGTCCCGATTCATTACATCGTCCTCCAGCAGACTTGTCTCCATGGGTCGATTGCTGCCTCGGGCACCTTATGGCCGTTCTACTGTGAGTCAAAGATTTTCGAATCGGACGAAAACTGATAGTGATTTGTAACATTCAGGGCCACCTAATAACGATGGACCACACAAATTGCGTCCCGATTCAGTACATCGTCCACTAGCCGACTTGACTCCATGGGACTATTGCTGCCTCGGGCACCTTATGGCCGTTCTGCTGTGAGTCTAGATTATAGAATGGGATGAAAAACTGATAGTGAATTGTAACGTTCAGGGCCACCTAATGACGATGGATCACTCAAATTGCGTCCCGATTCAATACATCGTCCTCCAGCAGACTTGTCTCCATGCGTCTGTTGCTGCCTCGGGCACCTTACGGCCGTTCTGCTGTGAGTCAAAGATTTTCGAATCGGACGAAAAACTCATAGTGAATTGTAACGTTCAGGGCCACCTAATGACGATGGATCACTCAAATTGCGTCCTGATTCAATACATCGTCCTCCAGCAGAATTGACTTCATGGGTCTATTGCTGCCTCGGGCACCTTACGGCCGTTCTGCTGTGAGTCAAAGATTTTCGAATCGGACGAAAAACTGATAGTGAATTGTAACTTTCAGGGCCACCTAATGACGATGGAACACTAAAATTGCGTCGCGATTCAATACATCGTCCTCCAGCCGAGTTGACTCCATGGGTCTATTGCTGCCTCGGGCACCTTATGGCCGTTCTGCTGTGAATCTAGAATATCGAATGGGACTAAAAACTGATAGTGATTTGTAACGTTCAGGGCCACCTAATGACGATGGATCACTCAAATTGCGTCCCGATTCAATACATCGTCCCCAGCCGACTTGTCTCCATGGGTCTATTGCTGCCTCGGGCACCTTATGGCCGTTCTGCTGTGTGTCTAGATTATCGAATGGGACGAAAAACTGATAGTTAATTGTAACGTTCAGGGCCACCTAATGACGATGGATCACTCAAATTGCGTCCTGATTTAATACATCGTCCTCCAGCAGAATTGACTTGATGGGTCTATTGCTGCCTCGGGCACCATATGGCCGTTCTGCTGTGAGTCAAAGATTTTCGAATCGGACGAAAAACTGGTAGTGAATTGTAACGTTCAGGGCCACCTAATGACGATGGATCACTCAAATTGCGTCCCGATTCAGTACATTGTCCACTAGCCGACTTGACTCCATGGGACTATTGCTGCCTCGGGCACCTTATGGCCGTTCTGCTGTGAGTCTAGATTATCGAATGGGACAAAAAACTGATAGTGAAATGTAACGTTCAGGGCCTCCTAATGACGATGGATCACTCAAATTGCGTCCCGATTCAATACATCGTCCTCCAGCAGACTTGTCTCCATGGGTCTATTGCTGCCTCGGGCACCTTATGGCCGTTCTGCTGTGAGTCTAGATTATCGAATGGGACGAAAAACTGATAGTGAATTGTAACGTTCAGGGCCTCCTAATGACGATTGATCACTCAAATTGCGTCCCGATTCAATACATCGTCCTCCAGCAGACTTGTCTCCATGGGTCGATTGCTGCCTCGGGCACCTAATGGCCGTTCTGCTGTGAGTCAAAGATTTTCGAATCGGACGAAAAACTGATAGTAAATTGTAACATTCAGGGCCACCTAATGACGATGGACCACGCAAATTGCGTCCCAATTCAATACATCGTCCTCCAGCCGAGTTGACTCCATGGGTCTATTGCTGCCTCGGGCACCTTATGGCCGTTCTGCTGTGAATCTAGATTATCGAATGGGACGAAAAACTGATAGTGAATTATAACGTTCAGGGCCACCTAATGAGGATGGATCACTCAAATTGCGTGCCGATTCAATACATCGTCCCCAGCCGACTTGACTCCATGGGACTATTGCTGCCTCGGGCACCTTATGGCCGTTCTGCTGTGAGTCTAGATTATAGAATGGGATGAAAAACTGATAGTGAATTGTAACGTTCAGGGCCACCTAATGACGATGGATCACTCAAATTGCGTCCCGATTCAATACATCGTCCTCCAGCAGACTTGTCTCCATGGGTCTATTGCTGCCTGGGGCACCTTATGGCAGGCCTGCTGTGACTCAAAGATTTTCGAATCGGACGAAAAACTGATAGTGAATTGTAACGTTCAGGGCCTCCTAACGACGATGGAACACTCAAATTGCGTCCCGATTCAATACATCGTCCTCCAGCCGACTTGACTCCATGGGTCTATTGCTGCCTCGGGCACCTTATGGCCGTTCTGCTGTGAGTCCATATTATCGAATGGGACGAAAAACTGATAGTGAATTGTAACGTTCAGGGCCTCCTAATGACGATGGATCACTCAAATTGCGTCCTGATTCAATACATCGTCCTCCAGCAGACTTGACTTCTTGGGTCTATTGCTGCCTCGGGCCCCTTATGGCCGTTCTGCTGTGAGTCAAAGATTTTCGAATCGGACGAAAAACTGATAGTGAATTGTAACTTTCAGGGCCACCTAATGACGATGGATCACTCAAATTGCGCCCCGATTCAATACATCGTCCTCCAGCAGACTTGTCCCCATGGGTCGATTGCTGCCTCGGGCACCTTATGGCCGTTCTGCTGTGAATCAAAGATTTTCGAATCGGACGAAAAACTGATATGATTTGTAACATTCAGGGCCACCTAATGACGATGGACCACACAAATTGCGTCCCGATTCAGTACATCGTCCACTAGCCGACTTGACTCCATGGGACTATTGCTGCCTCGGGCACCTTATGGCCGTTCTGCTGTGAGTCTAGATTATAGAATGGGATGAAAAACTGATAGTGAATTGTAACGTTCAGGGCCACCTAATGACGATGGATCACTCAAATTGCGTCGCGATTCAATATATCGTCCTCCAGCAGACTTGTCTCCATGGGTCTATTGCTGCCTCGGGCACCTTATGGCAGGCCTGCTGTGACTCAAAGATTTTCGAATCGGACGAAAAACTGATAGTGAATTGTAACGTTCAGGGCCTCCTAATGACGATGGAACACTCAAATTGCGTCCCGATTCAATACATCGTCCTCCAGCGGACTTGTCTCCATTGGTCTATTGCTGCCTCGGGCACCTAATGGCCGTTCTTCTGTGAGTCAAAGACTTTCGAATCGGACGAAAAACTGACAGTGAATTGTAACATTCAGGGCCACCTAATGACGATGGCCCACGCAAATTGCGTCCCGATTCAATACATCGTCCTCCAGCCGAGTTGACTCCATGGGTCTATTGCTGCCTCGGGCACCTTATGGCCGTTCTGCTGTGAATCTAGATTATCGAATGGGACGAAAAACTGGTAGTGAATTGTAACGATCAGGGCCACCTAATGACGATGGATCACTCAAATTGCGTCCCGATTCAATACATCGTCCTCCAGCCGACTTGTCTCCATGGGTCTATTGCTGCCTCGGGCACCATATGGCCGTTCTGCTGTGAGTCTAGATTATCGAATGGGACGAAAAACTGATAGTGAATTGTAACTTTCAGGGCCACCTAATGACGATGGACCACACAAATTGCGTCCCGATTCAGTACATCGTCCACTAGCCGACTTGACTCCATGGGACTATTGCTGCCTCAGGCACCTTATGGCCGTTCTGCTGTGAGTCTAGATTATCGAATGGGATGAAAAACTGATAGTGAATTGCAACGTTCAGGGCCACCTAATGACGATGGATCACTCAAATTGCGTCCCGATTCAATACATCGTCCTCCAGCAGACTT
Source organism: Schistocerca cancellata (assembly GCF_023864275.1). Classification (NCBI taxonomy): domain Eukaryota; kingdom Metazoa; phylum Arthropoda; class Insecta; order Orthoptera; family Acrididae; genus Schistocerca; species Schistocerca cancellata. Next base: position 3,424,319 of record NC_064627.1, read on the forward strand.
GTCTCCATGGGTCTATTGCTGCCTCGGGCACCTTATGGCAGTCCTGCTGTGACTCAAAGATTTTCGAATCGGACGAAAAACTGATAGTGAATTGTAACGTTCAGGGCCTCCTAATGACGATGGAACACACAAATTGCGTCCCGATTCAATACATCGTCCTCCAGCAGACTTGTCTCCATGGGTCTATTGCTGCCTCGGGCACCTTATGGCCGTTCTGCTGTGAGTCAAAGATTTTCGAATCGGACGAAAAACTGATAGTGAATTGTAACATTCAGGGCCACCTAATGACGATGGGCCACACAAATTGCGTCCCGATTCAGTACATCGTCCTCCAGCCGACCTGACTCCATGGGTCTATTGCTACCTCGGGCACCTTATGGCCGTTCTGCTGTGAGTCAAAGATTTTCGAATCGGACGAAAAACTGATAGTGAATTGTAACTTTCAGGGCCACCTAATGACGATGGATCACTCAAATTGCGTCCCGATTCAATACATCGTCCTCCAGCAGACTTGTCTCCATGGGTCGATTGCTGCCTCGGGCACCTTATGGCCGTTCTGCTGTGAGTCAAAGATTTTCGAATCGGACGAAAACTGATAGTGATTTGTAATATTCAGGGCCACCTAATGACGATGGACCACACAAATTGCGTCCCGATTCAGTACATCGTCCACTAGCCGACTTGACTCCATGGGACTATTGCTGCCTCGGGCACCTTATGGCCGTTCTGCTGTGAGTCTAGATTATAGAATGGGATGAAAAACTGATAGTGAATTGTAACGTTCAGGGCCACCTAATGACGATGGATCACTCAAATTGCGTCCCGATTCAATACATCGTCCTCCAGCAGACTTGTCTCCATGCGTCTGTTGCTGCCTCGGGCACCTTACGGCCGTTCTGCTGTGAGTCAAAGATTTTCGAATCGGACGAAAAACTCATAGTGAATTGTAACGTTCAGGGCCACCTAATGACGATGGATCACTCAAATTGCGTCCTGATTCAATACATCGTCCTCCAGCAGAATTGACTTCATGGGTCTATTGCTGCCTCGGGCACCTTACGGCCGTTCTGGTGTGTGTCTAGATTATCGAATGGGACGAAAAACTGATAGTTAATTGTAACGTTCAGGGCCACCTAATGACGATGGATCACTCAAATTGCGTCCTGATTCAATACATCGTCCTCCAGCAGAATTGACTTCATGGGTCTATTGCTGCCTCGGGCACCTTATGGCCGTTCTGCTGTGAGTCAAAGATTTTCGAATCGGACGAAAAACTGATAGTGAATTGTAACTTTCAGGGCCACCTAATGACGATGGATCACTCAAATTGCGTCCCGATTCAATACATCGTCCTCCAGCAGACTTGTCTCCATGGGTCGATTGCAGCCTCGGGCACCTTATGGCCGTTCTGCTGTGAGTCAAAGATTTTCGAATCGGACGAAAAACTGATAGTGATTTGTAACATGCAGGGCCACCTAATGACGATGGACCACACAAATTGCGTCCCGATTCAGTACATCGTCCACTAGCCGACCTGACTCCATGGGACTATTGCTGCCTCGGGCACCTTATGGCCGTTCTGCTGTGAGTCTAGATTATAGAATGGGATGAAAAACTGATAGTGAATTGTAACGTTCAGGGCCACCTAATGACGATGAATCACTCAAATTGCCTCCCGATTCAATACATCGACCTCCAGCAGACTTAACTCCATGGGTCTATTGCTGCCTCGGGCACCTTATGGCAGGCCTGCTGTGACTCAAAGATTTTCGAATCGGACGAAAAACTGATAGTGAATTGTAACGTTCAGGGCCTCCTAATGACGATGGAACACTCAAATTGCGTCCCGATTCAATACATCGTCCTCCAGCGGACTTGTCTCCATTGGTCTATTGCTGCCTCGGGCACCTAATGGCCGTTCTGCTGTGAGTCAAAGACTTTCAAATCGGAGGAAAAACTGATAGTGAATTGTAACATTCAGGGCCACCTAATGACGATGGACCACGCAAATTGCGTCCCGATTCAATACATCGTCCTCCAGCCGAGTTGACTCCATGGGTCTATTGCTGCCTCGGGCACCTTATGGCCGTTCTGCTGTGAATCTAGATTATCGAATGGCACGAAAAACTGGTAGTGAATTGTAACGATCAGGGCCACCTAATGACGATGGATCACTCAAATTGCGTCCCGATTCAATACATCGTCCTCCAGCCGACTTGTCTCCATGGGTCTATTGCTGCCTCGCACACCTTATGGCCGTTCTGCTGTGAGTCTAGATTATCGAATGGGACGAAAAACTGATAGTGAATTGTAACTTTCAGGGCCACCTAATGACGATGGATCACTCAAATTGCGTCCCGATTCAATACATCGTCCTCCAGCAGACTTGTCTCCATGGGTCGATTGCTGCCTCGGGCACCTTATGGCCGTTCTGCTTTGAGTCAAAGATTTTAGAATCGGACGAAAAACCTGATAGTGAATTGTAACATTCAGGGCCACCTAATGACGATGGACCACACAAATTGCGTCCCGATTCAGTACATCGTCCACTAGCCGACTTGACTCCATGGGACTATTGCTGCCTCGGGCACCTTATGGCCGTTCTGCTTTGAGTCTAGATTATCGAATGGGATGAAAAACTGATAGTGAATTGTAACGTTCAGGGCCTCCTAATGACGATGGAACACACAAATTGCGTCCCGATTCAATACATCGTCCTCCAGCAGACTTGTCTCCATGGGTCTATTGCTGCCTCGGGCACCTTATGGCCGTTCTGCTGTGAGTCAAAGATTTTCGAATCGGACGAAAAACTGATAGTGAATTGTAACATTCAGGGCCACCTAATGACGATGGGCCACACAAATAGCGTCCCGATTCAGTACATCGTCCTCCAGCCGACCTGACTCCATGGGTCTATTGCTGCCTCGGGCACCTTATGGCCGTTCTGCTGTGAGTCTAGATTATCGAATGGGACGAAAAACTGATAGTGAATTGTAACGTTCAGGGCCACCTAATGACGATGGATCACTCAAATTGCGTCCCGATTCAATACATCGTCCTCCAGCAGACTTGTCTCCATGGGTCTATTGCTGCCTCGGGCACAATATGGCCGTTCTGCCGTGAGTCAAAGATTTTCGAATCGGACGAAAAACTGATAGTGAATTGTAACTTTCAGGGCCACCTAATGACGATGGATCACTCAAATTGCGTCCCGATTCAATACATCGTCCACCAGCCGACTTGTCTCCATGGGTCTATTGCTGCCTCGGGCACCTTATTGCCGTTCTGCTGTGTGTCAAAGATTTTCGAATCGGACGAAAAACTGATAGTGAATTGTAACGTTCAGGGCCTCCTAATGACGATGGATCACTCAAATTGCGTCCCGATTCAATACATTGTCCTCCAGCAGACTGTCTCCATGGGTCTATTGCAGCCTCGGGCACCTTATGGCCGTTCAGCTGTGACTCAAAGATTTTCGAATCGGACGAAAAACTGATAGTGAATTGTAACGTTCAGGGCGTCCTAATGACGATGGAACACTCAAATTGCGTCCCGATTCAATACATTGTCCTCCAGCAGACTGTCTCCATGGGTCTATTGCAGCCTCGGGCACCTTATGGCCGTTCTGCTGTGAGTCTAGATTATCGAATGGGACGAAAAACTGATAGTGAATTGTAACGTTCAGGGCCTCCTAATGACGATGGATCACTCAAATTGCGTCCCGATTCAATACATCGTCCTCCAGCAGACTTGTCTCCATGGGTCGATTGCTGCCTCGGGCACCTTATGGCCGTTCTGCTGTGAATCTAGATTATCGAAAGGGACGAAAAACTGATAGTGAATTATAACGTTCAGGGCCACCTAATGAGGATGGAGCACTCAAATTGCGTCCCGATTCAATACATCGTCCCCAGACGACTTCACTCCATGGGACAATTGCTGCCTCGGGCACCTTATGGCCGTTCTGCTGTGAGTCTAGATTATCGAATGGGACGAAAAACTGATAGTGAATTGTAACGTTCAGGGCCACCTAATGACGATGGATCACTCAAATTGCGTCCTGATTCAATACATCGTCCTCCAGCAGACTTGACTTCTTGGGTCTATTGCTGCCTCGGGCACCTTATGGCCGTTCTGCTGTGAGTCAAAGATTTTCGAATCGGACGAAAAACTGATAGTGAATTGTAACTTTCAGGGCCACCTAATGACGATGGATCACTCTAATTGCGTCCCGATTCAATACATCGTCCTCCAGCAGACTTGTCTCCATGGGTCGATTGCAGCCTCGGGCACCTTATGGCCGTTCTGCTGTGAGTCAAAGATTTTCGAATCGGACGAAAAACTGATAGTGATTTGTAACATTCAGGGCCACCTAATGACGATGGACCACACAAATTGCATCCCGATTCAGTACATCGTCCACTAGCCGACCTGACTCCATGGGACTATTGCTGCCTCGGGCACCTTATGGCCGTTCTGCTGGGAGTCTAGATTATAGAATGGGATGAAAAACTGATAGTGAATTGTAACGTTCAGGGCCACCTAATGACGATGAATCACTCAAATTGCGTCCCGATTCAATACATCGTCCTCCAGCAGACTTAACTCCATGGGTCTATTGCTGCCTCGGGCACCTTATGGCAGGCCTGCTGTGACTCAAAGATTTTCGAATCGGACGAAAAACTGATAGTGAATTGTAACGTTCAGGGCCTCCTAATGACGATGGAACACTCAAATTGCGTCCCGATTCAATACATCGTCCTCCAGCGGACTTGTCTCCATTGGTCTATAGCTGCCTCGGGCACCTAATGGCCGTTCTGCTGTGAGTCAAAGACTTTCAAATCGGACGAAAAACTGATAGTGAATTGTAACATTCAGGGCCACCTAATGACGATGGACCACGCAAATTGCGTCCCGATTCAATACATCGTCCTCCAGCCGAGTTGACTCCATGGGTCTATTGCTGCCTCGGGCACCTTATGGCCGTTCTGCTGAGAATCTAGATTATCGAATGGCACGAAAAACTGGTAGTGAATTGTAACGATCAGGGCCACCTAATGACGATGGATCACTCAAATTGCGTCCCGATTCAATACATCGTCCTCCAGCCGACTTGTCTCCATGGGTCTATTGCTGCCTCGGGCACCTTATGGCCGTTCTGCTGTGAGTCTAGATTATGGAATGGGACGAAAAACTGATAGTGAATTGTAACTTTCAGGGCCACCTAATGACGATGGATCACTCAAATTGCGTCCCGATTCAATACATCGTCCTCCAGCAGACTTGCCTCCATGGGTCGATTGCTGCCTCGGGCACCTTATGGCCGTTCTGCTTGTAGTCAAAGATTTTAGAATCGGACGAAAAACCTGATAGTGAATTGTAACATTCAGGGCCACCTAATGACGATGGACCACACAAATTGCGTCCCGATTCAATACATCGTCCTCCAGCCGAGTTGACTCCATGGGTCTATTGCTGCCTCGGGCACCTTATGGCCGTTCTGCTGAGAATCTAGATTATCGAATGGCACGAAAAACTGGTAGTGAATTGTAACGATCAGGGCCACCTAATGACGATGGATCACTCAAATTGCGTCCCGATTCAATACATCGTCCTCCAGCAGACTTGTCTCCATGGGTCTATTGCTGCCTCGGGCACCTTATGGCAGTCCTGCTGTGACTCAAAGATTCTCGAATCGGACGAAAAACTGATAGTGAATTGTAACGTTCAGGGCCTCCTAATGACGATGGAACACACATATTGCGTCCCGATTCATTACATCGTCCTCCAGCAGACTTGTCTCCATGGGTCTATTGCTGCCTCGGGACCTTATGGCCGTTCTGCTGTGAGTCAAAGATTTTCGAATCGGACGAAAAACTGATAGTGAATTGTAACATTCAGGGCCACCTAATGACGATGGGCCACACAAATAGCGTCCCGATTCAGTACATCGTCCTCCAGCCGACCTGACTCCATGGGTCTATTGCTGCCTCGGGCACCTTATGGCCGTTCTGCTGTGAGTCTAGATTATCGAATGGGACGAAAAACTGATAGTGAATTGTAACGTTCAGGGCCACCTAATGACGATGGATCACTCAAATTGCGTCCCGATTCAATACATCGTCCTCCAGCAGACTTGTCTCCATGGGTCTATGACTGCCTCGGGCACAATATGGCCGTTCTGCTGTGAGTCAAAGATTTTCGAATCGGACGAAAAACTGATAGTGAATTGTAACTTTCAGGGCCACCTAATGACGATGGATCACTCAAATTGCGTCCCGATTCAATACATCGTCCACCAGCCGACTTGTCTCCATGGGTCTATTGCTGCCTCGGGCACCTTATGGCCGTTCTGCTGTGAGTCAAATATTTTCGAATCGGACGAAAAACTGATAGTGAATTGTAACGTTCAGGGCCTCCTAATGACGATGGATCACTCAAATTGCGTCCCGATTCAATACATTGTCCTCCAGCAGACTGTCTCCATGGGTCTATTGCAGCCTCGGGCACCTTATGGCCGTTCAGCTGTGACTCAAAGATTTTCGAATCGGACGAAAAACTGATAGTGAATTGTAACGTTCAGGGCCTCCTAATGACGATGGAACACTCAAATTGCGTCCCGATTCAATACATCGTCCTCCAGCCGACTTGACTCCATGGGTCTATTGCTGCCTCGGGCGCCTTATGGCCGTTCTGCTGTGAGTCAAAGATTTTCGAATCGGACGAAAAACTAATAGTGAATTGTAACTTTCAGGGCCACCTAATGACGATGGATCACTCAAATTGCGTCCCGATTAAATACATCGTCCTCCAGCCGACTTGTCTCCATGGGTCTATTGCTGCCTCGGGCACCTTATGGCCGTTCTGCTGTGAGTCAAAGATTTTCGAATCGGACGAAAAACTGATAGTGAATTGTAACTTTCAGGGCCACCTAATGACGATGGATCACTCAAATTGCGTCCCGATTAAATACATCGTCCTCCAGCCGACTTGTCTCCATGGGTCTATTGCTGCCTCGGGCACCTTATGGCCGTTCTGCTGTGAGTCTAGATTATCGAATGGGACGAAAAACTGATAGTGAATTGTAACGTTCAGGGCCTCCTAATGACGATGGATCACTCAAATTGCGTCCCGATTCTATACATCGTCCTCCAGCAGACTTGTCTCCATGGGTCGATTGTTGCCTCGGGCACCTAATGGCCGTTCTGCTGTGAGTCAAAGATTTTCGAATCGGACGAAAAACTGATAGTGAATTGTAAAATTCAGGGCCACCTAATGACGATGGACCACGCAAATTGCGTCCAGATTCAATACATCGTCCTCCAGCCGACTTGTCTCCATGGGTCTATTGCTGCCTCGGGCACCTTATGGCCGTTCTGCTGTGAGTCTAGATTATCGAATGGGACGAAAAACTGATAGTGAATTGTAACTTTCAGGGCCACCTAATGACGATGGATCACTCAAATTGCGTCCCGATTCAATACATCGTCCTCCAGCCGACTTGTCTCCATGGGTCTATTGCTGCCTCGGGCACCTTATGGCCGTTCTGCTGTGAGTCTAGATTATCGAATGGGACGAAAAACTGATAGTGAATTGTAACTTTCAGGGCCACCTAATGACGATGGATCACTCAAATTGCGTCCCGATTCAATACATCGTCCTCCAGCAGACTTGTCTCCAAGGGTCGATTGCTGCCTCGGGCACCTTATGGCCGTTCTGCTTTGAGTCAAAGATTTTAGAATCGGACGAAAAACCTGATAGTGAATTGTAACATTCAGGGCCACCTAATGACGATGGACCACACAAATTGCGTCCCGATTCAGTACATCGTCCACTAGCCGACTTGACTCCATGGGTCTATTGCTGCCTCGGGCACCTTATGGCCGTTCTGCTGTGAGTCTAGATTATCGAATGGGATGAAAAACTGATAGTGAATTGTAACGTTCAGGGCCACCTAATGACGATGGATCACTCAAATTGCGTCCCGATTCAATACATCGTCCTCCAGCAGACTTGTCTCCATGGGTCTATTGCTGCCTCGGGCACCTTATGGCAGTCCTGCTGTGACTCAAAGATTTTCGAATCGGACGAAAAACTGATAGTGAATTGTAACGTTCAGGGCCTCCTAATGACGATGGAACACACAAATTGCGTCCCGATTCAATCCATCGTCCTCCAGCAGACTTGTCTCCATGGGTCTATTGCTGCCTCGGGCACCTTATGGCCGTTCTGCTGTGAGTCAAAGATTTTCGAATCGGACGAAAAACTGATAGTGAATTGTAACTTTCTGGGCCACCTAATGACGATGGATAACTCAAATTGCGTCCCGATTAAATACATCGTCCTCCAGCCGACTTGTCTCCATGGGTCTATTTCTGCCTCGGGCACCTTATGGCCGTTCTGCTGTGAGTCTAGATTATCGAATGGGACGAAAAACTGATAGTGAATTGTAACGTTCAGGGCCTCCTAATGACGATGGATCACTCAAATTGCGTCCCGATTCTATACATCGTCCTCCAGCAGACTTGTCTCCATGGGTCGATTGCTGCCTCGGGCACCTTATGGCCGTTCTGCTGTGAATCTAGATTATCGAATGGGACGAAAAACTGATAGTGAATTATAACGTTCAGGGCCACCTAATGAGGATGGAGCACTCAAATTGCGTCCCGATTCAATACATCGTCCCCAGCCGACTTGACTCCATGGGACAATTGCTGCCTCGGGCACCTTATGGCCGTTCTGCTGTGAGTCTAGATTATAGAATGGGATGAAAAACTGATAGTGAATTGTAACGTTCAGGGCCACCTATTGACGATGGGCCACACAAATAGCGTCCCGATTCAGTACATCGTCCTCCAGCAGACTTGTCTCCATGGGTCGATTGTTGCCTCGGGCACCTAATGGCCGTTCTGCTGCGAGTCAAAGATTTTCGAATCGGACGAAAAACTGATAGTGAATTGTAAAATTCAGGGCCACCTATTGACGATGGACCACGCAAATTGCGTCCCGATTCAATACATCGTCCTCCAGCCGAGTTGACTCCATGGGTCTATTTCTGCCTCGGGCACCTTTTGGCCGTTCTGCTGTGAATCTAGATTATCGAATGGGACGAAAAACTGATAGTGAATTGTAACGTTCGGGGCCACCTAATGACGATGGATCACTCAAATTGCGTCCCGATTCAATACATCGTCCCCAGCCGACTTGTCTCCATGGTTCTATTCCTGCCTCGGGCACCTTATGGCCGTTCTGCTGTGAGTCTAGATTATCGAATGGGACGAAAAACTGATAGTGAATTGTAACGTTCAGTGCCACCTAATGACGATGGATCACTCAAATTGCGTCCTGATTCAATACATCGTCCTCCAGCAGACTTGACTTCTTGGGTCTATTGCTGCCTCGGGCACCTTATGGCCGTTCTGCTGTGAGTCAAAGATTTTCGAATCGGACGAAAAACTGATAGTGAATTGTAACTTTCAGGGCCACCTAATGACGATGGATCACTCAAATTGCGTCCCGATTCAATACATCGTCCTCCAGCAGACTTGTCTCCATGGGTCGATTGCAGCCTCGGGCACCTTATGGCCGTTCTGCTGTGAGTCAAAGATTTTCGAATCGGACGAAAAACTGATAGTGATTTGTAACATTCAGGGCCACCTAATGACGATGGACCACACAAATTGCGTCCCGATTCAGTACATCGTCCACTAGCCGACCTGACTCCATGGGACTATTGCTGCCTCGGGCACCTTATGGCCGTTCTGCTGTGAGTCTAGATTATAGAATGGGATGAAAAACTGATAGTGAATTGTAACGTTCAGGGCCACCTAATGACGATGAATCACTCAAATTGCGTCCCGATTCAATACATCGTCCTCCAGCAGACTTAACTCCATGGGTCTATTGCTGCCTCGGGCACCTTATGGCAGGCCTGCTGTGACTCAAAGATTTTCGAATCGGACGAAAAACTGATAGCGAGTTGTAACGTTCAGGGCCTCCTAATGACGATGGAACACTCAAATTGCGTCCCGATTCAATACATCGTCCTCCAGCGGACTTGTCTCCATTGGTCTATAGCTGCCTCGGGCACCTAATGGCCGTTCTGCTGTGAGTCAAAGACTTTCAAATCGGACGAAAAACTGATAGTGAATTGTAACATTCAGGGTCACCTAATGACGATGGACCACGCAAATTGCGTCCCGATTCAATACATCGTCCTCCAGCCGAGTTGACTCCATGGTTCTATTGCTGCCTCGGGCACCTTATGGCCGTTCTGCTGTGAATCTAGATTATCGAATGGCACGAAAAACTGGTAGTGAATTGTAACGATCAGGGCCACCTAATGACGATGGATCACTCAAATTGCGTCCCGATTCAATACATCGTCCTCCAGCCGACTTGTCTCCATGGGTCTATTGCTGCCTCGGGCACCTTATGGCCGTTCTGCTGTGAGTCTAGATTATCGAATGGGACGAAAAACTGATAGTGAATTGTAACTTTCAGGGCCACCTAATGACGATGGATCACTCAAATTGCGTCCCGATTCAATACATCGTCCTCCAGTAGACTTGTCTCCATGGGTCGATTGCTGCCTCGGGCACCTTATGGCCGTTCTGCTTGTAGTCAAAGATTTTAGAATCGGACGAAAAACCTGATAATGAATTGTAACATTCAGGGCCACCTAATGACGATGGACCACACAAATTGCGTCCCGATTCAGTACATCGTCCACTAGCCGACTTGACTCCATGGGACTATTGCTGCCTCGGGCACCTTATGGCCGTTCTGCTGTGAGTCTAGATTATCGAATGGGATGAAAAACTGATTGTGAATTGTAACGTTCAGGGCCACCTAATGACGATGGATCACTCAAATTGCGTCCAGATTCAATACATCGTCCTCCAGCAGACTTGTCTCCATGGGTCTATTGCTGCCTCGGGCACCTAATGGCAGTCCTGCTGTGACTCAAAGATTTTCGAATCGGACGAAAAACTGATAGTGAATTGTAACGTTCAGGGCCTCCTAATGACGATGGAACACACAAATTGCGTCCCGATTCAATACATCGTCCTCCAGCCGACTTGTCTCCATGGGTCTATTGCTGCCTCGGGCACCTTATGGCCGTTCTGCTGTGAGTCTAGATTATGGAATGGGACGAAAAACTGATAGTGAATTGTAACTTTCAGGGCCACCTAATGACGATGGATCACTCAAATTGCGTCCCGATTCAATACATCGTCCTCCAGCAGACTTGCCTCCATGGGTCGATTGCTGCCTCGGGCACCTTATGGCCGTTCTGCTTGTAGTCAAAGATTTTAGAATCGGACGAAAAACCTGATAGTGAATTGTAACATTCAGGGCCACCTAATGACGATGGACCACACAAATTGCGTCCCGATTCAATACATCGTCCTCCAGCCGAGTTGACTCCATGGGTCTATTGCTGCCTCGGGCACCTTATGGCCGTTCTGCTGAGAATCTAGATTATCGAATGGCACGAAAAACTGGTAGTGAATTGTAACGATCAGGGCCACCTAATGACGATGGATCACTCAAATTGCGTCCCGATTCAATACATCGTCCTCCAGCCGACTTGTCTCCATGGGTCTATTGCTGCCTCGGGCACCTTATGGCCGTTCTGCTGTGAGTCTAGATTATGGAATGGGACGAAAAACTGATAGTGAATTGTAACTTTCAGGGCCACCTAATGACGATGGATCACTCAAATTGCGTCCCGATTCAATACATCGTCCTCCAGCAGACTTGCCTCCATGGGTCGATTGCTGCCTCGGGCACCTTATGGCCGTTCTGCTTGTAGTCAAAGATTTTAGAATCGGACGAAAAACCTGATAGTGAATTGTAACATTCAGGGCCACCTAATGACGATGGACCACACAAATTGCGTCCCGATTCAATACATCGTCCTCCAGCCGAGTTGACTCCATGGGTCTATTGCTGCCTCGGGCACCTTATGGCCGTTCTGCTGAGAATCTAGATTATCGAATGGCACGAAAAACTGGTAGTGAATTGTAACGATCAGGGCCACCTAATGACGATGGATCACTCAAATTGCGTCCCGATTCAATACATCGTCCTCCAGCAGACTTGTCTCCATGGGTCTATTGCTGCCTCGGGCACCTTATGGCAGTCCTGCTGTGACTCAAAGATTCTCGAATCGGACGAAAAACTGATAGTGAATTGTAACGTTCAGGGCCTCCTAATGACGATGGAACACACATATTGCGTCCCGATTCATTACATCGTCCTCCAGCAGACTTGTCTCCATGGGTCTATTGCTGCCTCGGGACCTTATGGCCGTTCTGCTGTGAGTCAAAGATTTTCGAATCGGACGAAAAACTGATAGTGAATTGTAACATTCAGGGCCACCTAATGACGATGGGCCACACAAATAGCGTCCCGATTCAGTACATCGTCCTCCAGCCGACCTGACTCCATGGGTCTATTGCTGCCTCGGGCACCTTATGGCCGTTCTGCTGTGAGTCTAGATTATCGAATGGGACGAAAAACTGATAGTGAATTGTAACGTTCAGGGCCACCTAATGACGATGGATCACTCAAATTGCGTCCCGATTCAATACATCGTCCTCCAGCAGACTTGTCTCCATGGGTCTATGACTGCCTCGGGCACAATATGGCCGTTCTGCTGTGAGTCAAAGATTTTCGAATCGGACGAAAAACTGATAGTGAATTGTAACTTTCAGGGCCACCTAATGACGATGGATCACTCAAATTGCGTCCCGATTCAATACATCGTCCACCAGCCGACTTGTCTCCATGGGTCTATTGCTGCCTCGGGCACCTTATGGCCGTTCTGCTGTGAGTCAAATATTTTCGAATCGGACGAAAAACTGATAGTGAATTGTAACGTTCAGGGCCTCCTAATGACGATGGATCACTCAAATTGCGTCCCGATTCAATACATTGTCCTCCAGCAGACTGTCTCCATGGGTCTATTGCAGCCTCGGGCACCTTATGGCCGTTCAGCTGTGACTCAAAGATTTTCGAATCGGACGAAAAACTGATAGTGAATTGTAACGTTCAGGGCCTCCTAATGACGATGGAACACTCAAATTGCGTCCCGATTCAATACATCGTCCTCCAGCCGACTTGACTCCATGGGTCTATTGCTGCCTCGGGCGCCTTATGGCCGTTCTGCTGTGAGTCAAAGATTTTCGAATCGGACGAAAAACTAATAGTGAATTGTAACTTTCAGGGCCACCTAATGACGATGGATCACTCAAATTGCGTCCCGATTAAATACATCGTCCTCCAGCCGACTTGTCTCCATGGGTCTATTGCTGCCTCGGGCACCTTATGGCCGTTCTGCTGTGAGTCAAAGATTTTCGAATCGGACGAAAAACTGATAGTGAATTGTAACTTTCAGGGCCACCTAATGACGATGGATCACTCAAATTGCGTCCCGATTAAATACATCGTCCTCCAGCCGACTTGTCTCCATGGGTCTATTGCTGCCTCGGGCACCTTATGGCCGTTCTGCTGTGAGTCTAGATTATCGAATGGGACGAAAAACTGATAGTGAATTGTAACGTTCAGGGCCTCCTAATGACGATGGATCACTCAAATTGCGTCCCGATTCTATACATCGTCCTCCAGCAGACTTGTCTCCATGGGTCGATTGTTGCCTCGGGCACCTAATGGCCGTTCTGCTGTGAGTCAAAGATTTTCGAATCGGACGAAAAACTGATAGTGAATTGTAAAATTCAGGGCCACCTAATGACGATGGACCACGCAAATTGCGTCCAGATTCAATACATCGTCCTCCAGCCGACTTGTCTCCATGGGTCTATTGCTGCCTCGGGCACCTTATGGCCGTTCTGCTGTGAGTCTAGATTATCGAATGGGACGAAAAACTGATAGTGAATTGTAACTTTCAGGGCCACCTAATGACGATGGATCACTCAAATTGCGTCCCGATTCAATACATCGTCCTCCAGCCGACTTGTCTCCATGGGTCTATTGCTGCCTCGGGCACCTTATGGCCGTTCTGCTGTGAGTCTAGATTATCGAATGGGACGAAAAACTGATAGTGAATTGTAACTTTCAGGGCCACCTAATGACGATGGATCACTCAAATTGCGTCCCGATTCAATACATCGTCCTCCAGCAGACTTGTCTCCAAGGGTCGATTGCTGCCTCGGGCACCTTATGGCCGTTCTGCTTTGAGTCAAAGATTTTAGAATCGGACGAAAAACCTGATAGTGAATTGTAACATTCAGGGCCACCTAATGACGATGGACCACACAAATTGCGTCCCGATTCAGTACATCGTCCACTAGCCGACTTGACTCCATGGGTCTATTGCTGCCTCGGGCACCTTATGGCCGTTCTGCTGTGAGTCTAGATTATCGAATGGGATGAAAAACTGATAGTGAATTGTAACGTTCAGGGCCACCTAATGACGATGGATCACTCAAATTGCGTCCCGATTCAATACATCGTCCTCCAGCAGACTTGTCTCCATGGGTCTATTGCTGCCTCGGGCACCTTATGGCAGTCCTGCTGTGACTCAAAGATTTTCGAATCGGACGAAAAACTGATAGTGAATTGTAACGTTCAGGGCCTCCTAATGACGATGGAACACACAAATTGCGTCCCGATTCAATCCATCGTCCTCCAGCAGACTTGTCTCCATGGGTCTATTGCTGCCTCGGGCACCTTATGGCCGTTCTGCTGTGAGTCAAAGATTTTCGAATCGGACGAAAAACTGATAGTGAATTGTAACTTTCTGGGCCACCTAATGACGATGGATAACTCAAATTGCGTCCCGATTAAATACATCGTCCTCCAGCCGACTTGTCTCCATGGGTCTATTTCTGCCTCGGGCACCTTATGGCCGTTCTGCTGTGAGTCTAGATTATCGAATGGGACGAAAAACTGATAGTGAATTGTAACGTTCAGGGCCTCCTAATGACGATGGATCACTCAAATTGCGTCCCGATTCTATACATCGTCCTCCAGCAGACTTGTCTCCATGGGTCGATTGCTGCCTCGGGCACCTTATGGCCGTTCTGCTGTGAATCTAGATTATCGAATGGGACGAAAAACTGATAGTGAATTATAACGTTCAGGGCCACCTAATGAGGATGGAGCACTCAAATTGCGTCCCGATTCAATACATCGTCCCCAGCCGACTTGACTCCATGGGACAATTGCTGCCTCGGGCACCTTATGGCCGTTCTGCTGTGAGTCTAGATTATAGAATGGGATGAAAAACTGATAGTGAATTGTAACGTTCAGGGCCACCTATTGACGATGGGCCACACAAATAGCGTCCCGATTCAGTACATCGTCCTCCAGCAGACTTGTCTCCATGGGTCGATTGTTGCCTCGGGCACCTAATGGCCGTTCTGCTGCGAGTCAAAGATTTTCGAATCGGACGAAAAACTGATAGTGAATTGTAAAATTCAGGGCCACCTATTGACGATGGACCACGCAAATTGCGTCCCGATTCAATACATCGTCCTCCAGCCGAGTTGACTCCATGGGTCTATTTCTGCCTCGGGCACCTTTTGGCCGTTCTGCTGTGAATCTAGATTATCGAATGGGACGAAAAACTGATAGTGAATTGTAACGTTCGGGGCCACCTAATGACGATGGATCACTCAAATTGCGTCCCGATTCAATACATCGTCCCCAGCCGACTTGTCTCCATGGTTCTATTCCTGCCTCGGGCACCTTATGGCCGTTCTGCTGTGAGTCTAGATTATCGAATGGGACGAAAAACTGATAGTGAATTGTAACGTTCAGTGCCACCTAATGACGATGGATCACTCAAATTGCGTCCTGATTCAATACATCGTCCTCCAGCAGACTTGACTTCTTGGGTCTATTGCTGCCTCGGGCACCTTATGGCCGTTCTGCTGTGAGTCAAAGATTTTCGAATCGGACGAAAAACTGATAGTGAATTGTAACTTTCAGGGCCACCTAATGACGATGGATCACTCAAATTGCGTCCCGATTCAATACATCGTCCTCCAGCAGACTTGTCTCCATGGGTCGATTGCAGCCTCGGGCACCTTATGGCCGTTCTGCTGTGAGTCAAAGATTTTCGAATCGGACGAAAAACTGATAGTGATTTGTAACATTCAGGGCCACCTAATGACGATGGACCACACAAATTGCGTCCCGATTCAGTACATCGTCCACTAGCCGACCTGACTCCATGGGACTATTGCTGCCTCGGGCACCTTATGGCCGTTCTGCTGTGAGTCTAGATTATAGAATGGGATGAAAAACTGATAGTGAATTGTAACGTTCAGGGCCACCTAATGACGATGAATCACTCAAATTGCGTCCCGATTCAATACATCGTCCTCCAGCAGACTTAACTCCATGGGTCTATTGCTGCCTCGGGCACCTTATGGCAGGCCTGCTGTGACTCAAAGATTTTCGAATCGGACGAAAAACTGATAGCGAGTTGTAACGTTCAGGGCCTCCTAATGACGATGGAACACTCAAATTGCGTCCCGATTCAATACATCGTCCTCCAGCGGACTTGTCTCCATTGGTCTATAGCTGCCTCGGGCACCTAATGGCCGTTCTGCTGTGAGTCAAAGACTTTCAAATCGGACGAAAAACTGATAGTGAATTGTAACATTCAGGGCCACCTAATGACGATGGACCACGCAAATTGCGTCCCGATTCAATACATCGTCCTCCAGCCGAGTTGACTCCATGGTTCTATTGCTGCCTCGGGCACCTTATGGCCGTTCTGCTGTGAATCTAGATTATCGAATGGCACGAAAAACTGGTAGTGAATTGTAACGATCAGGGCCACCTAATGACGATGGATCACTCAAATTGCGTCCCGATTCAATACATCGTCCTCCAGCCGACTTGTCTCCATGGGTCTATTGCTGCCTCGGGCACCTTATGGCCGTTCTGCTGTGAGTCTAGATTATCGAATGGGACGAAAAACTGATAGTGAATTGTAACTTTCAGGGCCACCTAATGACGATGGATCACTCAAATTGCGTCCCGATTCAATACATCGTCCTCCAGTAGACTTGTCTCCATGGGTCGATTGCTGCCTCGGGCACCTTATGGCCGTTCTGCTTGTAGTCAAAGATTTTAGAATCGGACGAAAAACCTGATAATGAATTGTAACATTCAGGGCCACCTAATGACGATGGACCACACAAATTGCGTCCCGATTCAGTACATCGTCCACTAGCCGACTTGACTCCAT
The DNA here is from genome assembly GCF_023864275.1 of Schistocerca cancellata. NCBI lineage: Eukaryota > Metazoa > Arthropoda > Insecta > Orthoptera > Acrididae > Schistocerca > Schistocerca cancellata. The sequence continues at coordinate 3,441,549 of NC_064627.1, forward strand.
GGGACTATTGCTGCCTCGGGCACCTTATGGCCGTTCTGCTGTGAGTCTAGATTATCGAATGGGATGAAAAACTGATTGTGAATTGTAACGTTCAGGGCCACCTAATGACGATGGATCACTCAAATTGCGTCCAGATTCAATACATCGTCCTCCAGCAGACTTGTCTCCATGGGTCTATTGCTGCCTCGGGCACCTAATGGCAGTCCTGCTGTGACTCAAAGATTTTCGAATCGGACGAAAAACTGATAGTGAATTGTAACGTTCAGGGCCTCCTAATGACGATGGAACACACAAATTGCGTCCCGATTCAATACATCGTCCTCCAGCAGACTTGTCTCCATGGGTCTATTGCTGCCTCGGGCACCTTATGGCCGTTCTGCTGTGAATCTAGATTATCGAATGCTACGAAAAACTGGTAGTGAATTGTAACGATCAGGGCCACCTAATGACGATGGATCACTCAAATTGCGTCCCGATTCAATACATCGTCCTCCAGCCGACTTGTCTCCATGGGTCTATTGCTGCCTCGGGCACCTTATGGCCGTTCTGCTGTGAGTCTAGATTATCGAATGGGACGAAAAACTGATAGTGAATTGTAACTTTCAGGGCCACCTAATGACGATGGATCACTCAAATTGCGTCCCGATTCAATACATCGTCCTCCAGCAGACTTGTCTCCATGGGTCGATTGCTGCCTCGGGCACCTTATGGCCGTTCTGCTTTGAGTCAAAGATTTTCGAATCGGACGAAAAACCTGATAGTGAATTGTAACATTCAGGGCCACCTAATGACGATGGACCACACAAATTGCGTCCCGATTGAGTACATCGTCCACTAGCCGGCTTGACTCCATGGGACTATTGCTGCCTCGGGCACCTTATGGCCGTTCTGCTGTGAGTCTAGATTATCGAATGGGATGAAAAACTGATAGTGAATTGTAACGTTGAGGGCCACCTAATGACGATGGATCACTCAAATTGCGTCCCGATTCAATACATCGTCCTCCAGCAGACTTGTCTCCATGGGTCTATTGCTGCCTCGGGCACCTTATGGCAGTCCTGCTGTGACTCAAAGATTTTCGAATCGGACGAAAAACTGATAGTGAATTGTAACGTTCAGGGCCTCCTAATGACGATGGAACACACAAATTGCGTCCCGATTCAATACATCGTCCTCCAGCAGACTTGTCTCCATGGGTCTATTGCTGCCTCGGGCACCTTATGGCCGTTCTGCTGTGAGTCAAAGATTTTCGAATCGGACGAAAAACTGATAGTGAATTGTAACATTCAGGGCCACCTAATGACGATGGGCCACACAAATAGCGTCCCGATTCAGTACATCGTCCTCCAGCCGACCTGACTCCATGGGTCTATTGCTGCCTCGGGCACCTTATGGCCGTTCTGCTGTGAGTCTAGATTATCGAATGGGACGAAAAACTGATAGTGAATTGTAACGTTCAGGGCCACCTAATGACGATGGATCACTCAAATTGCGTCCCGATTCAATACATCGTCCTCCAGCAGACTTGTCTCCATGGGTCTATTGCTGCCTCGGGCACATTATGGCCGTTCTGCTGTGAGTCAAAGATTTTCGAATCGGACGATAAACTGATAGTGAATTGTAACTTTCAGGGCCACCTAATGACGATGGATCACTCAAATTGCGTCCCGATTCAATACATCGTCCACCAGCCGACTTGTCTCCATGGGTCTATTGCTGCCTCGGGCACCTTATGGCCGTTCTGCTGTGAGTCAAAGATTTTCGAATCGGACGAAAAACTGATAGTGAATTGTAACGTTCAGGGCCTCCTAATGACGATGGATCACTCAAATTGCGTCCCGATTCAATACATTGTCCTCCAGCAGACTGTCTCCATGGGTCTATTGCAGCCTCGGGCACCTTATGGCCGTTCAGCTGTGACTCAAAGATTTTCGAATCGGACGAAAAACTGATAGTGAATTGTAACGTTCAGGGCCTCCTAATGACGATGGAACACTCAAATTGCGTCCCGATTAAATACATCGTCCTCCAGCCGACTTGTCTCCATGGGTCTATTGCTGCCTCGGGCACCTTATGGCCGTTCTGCTGTGAGTCAAAGATTTTCGAATCGGACGAAAAACTGATAGTGAATTGTAACGTTCAGGGCCTCCTAATGACGATGGAACACTAAAATTGCGTCCCGATTCAATACATCGTCCTCCAGCCGACTTGACTCCATGGGTCTATTGCTGCCCCTGGCACCTTATGGACGTTCTGCTGTGAGTCTAGATTTTCGAATCGGACGAAAAACTGATAGTGAATTGTAACGTTCAGGGCCTCCTAATTACGATGGATCACTCAAATTGCGTCCCGATTCAATACATCGTCCTCCAGCAGACTTGTCTCCATGGGTCTATTGCTGCCTCGGGCCCCTTTTGGCCGTTCTGCTGTGAGTCTAGATTATCGAATGGGACGAAAAACTGATAGTGAATTGTAACATTCAGGGCCACCTAATGACGATGGAACACGCAAATTGCGTCCCGATTCAATACATCGTCCTCCAGCCGAGTTGACTCCATGGGTCTATTGCTGCCTCGGGCACCTTATGGCCGTTCCGCTGTGAATCTAGATTATCGAATGGGACGAAAAACTGATAGTGAATTGTAACGTTCAGGGCCACCTAATGACGATGGATCACTCAAATTGCGTCCCGATTCAACACATCGTCCCCAGCCGACTTGTCTCCATGGGTCTATTGCTCCCTCGGGCACCTGATGGCCGTTCTGCTGTGAGTCTAGATTATCGAATGGGACGAAAGACTGATAGTGAATTGTAACTTTCAGGGTCACCTAATGACAATGGATAACTCAAATTGCGTCCCGATTCAATGCATCGTCCTCCAGCAGACTTGTCTCCATGGGTCGATTGCTGCCTCGGGCACCTTATGGCCGTTCTGCTGTGAGTCAAAGATTTTCGAATCGGACGAATAACTGATAGTGATTTGTAACATTCAGGGCCACCTAATGACGATGGACCACACAAATTGCGTCCCGATTCAGTACATCGTCCACTAGCCGACTTGACTCCATGGGACTATTGCTGCCTCGGGCACCTTATGGCCGTTCTGCTGTGAGTCTAGATTATAGAATGGGCTGAAAAACTGATAGTGAATTGTAACGTTCAGGGCCACCTAATGACGATGGGCCACACAAATAGCGTCCCGATTCAGTACATCGTCCTCCAGCCGACCTGACTCCATGGGTCTATTGCTGCCTCGGGCACCTTATGGCCGTTCTGCTGTGAGTCTAGATTATCGAATGGGACGAAAAACTGATAGTGAATTGTAACGTTCAGGGCCACCTAATGACGATGGATCACTCAAATTGTGTCCCGATTCAATACATCGTCCTCCAGCAGACTTGTCTCCATGGGTCTATTGCTGCCTCGGGCACATTATGGCCGTTCTGCTGTGAGTCAAAGATTTTCGAATGGGACGAAAAACTGATAGTGAATTGTAACTTTCAGGGCCACCTAATGACGATGGATCACTCAAATTGCGTCCCGATTCAATACATCGTCCACCAGCCGACTTGTCTCCATGGGTCTATTGCTGCCTCGGGCACCTTATGGCCGTTCTGCTGTGAGTCAAAGATTTTCGAATCGGACGAAAAACTGATAGTGAATTGTAACGTTCAGGGCCTCCTAGTGACGATGGATCACTCAAATTGCGTCCCGATTCAATACATTGTCCTCCAGCAGACTGTCTCCATGGGTCTATTGCAGCCTCGGGCACCTTATGGCCGTTCAGCTGTGACTCAAAGATTTTCGAATCGGACGAAAAACTGATAGTGAATTGTAACGTTCAGGGCGTCCTAATGACGATGGAACACTCAAATTGCGTCCCGATTCAATACATCGTCCTCCAGCAGACTTGTCTCCATGGGTCTATTGCTGCCTCGGGCACCTTATGGCCGTTCTGCTGTGAGTCAAAGATTTTCCAATCGGACGAAAAACTGATAGTGAATTGTAACTTTCAGGGCCACCTAATGACGATGGATCACTCAAATTGCGTCCCGATTAAATACATCGTCCTCCAGCCGACTTGTCTCCATGGGTCTATTGCTGCCTCGGGCACCTTATGGCCGTTCTGCTGTGAGTCAAAGATTTTCGAATCGGACGAAAAACTGATAGTGAATTGTAACGTTCAGGGCCTCCTAATGACGATGGAACACTAAAATTGCGTCCCGATTCAATACATCGTCCTCCAGCAGACTTGACTTCATGGGTCTATTGCTGCCTCGGGCACCTTATGGCCGTTCTGCTGTGAGTCAAAGATTTTCGAATCGGACGAAAAACTGATAGTGAATTGTAACGTTCAGGGCCACCTAATGACGATGGATCACTCAAATTGCGTCCCGATTCAATACATCGTCCTCCAGCCGACTTGACTCCATGGGTCTATTGCTGCCTCGGGCACCTTATGGACGTTCTGCTGTGAGTCTAGATTATCGAATGGGACAAAAAACTGATAGTGAATTGTAACGTTCAGGGCCTCCTAATTACGATGGATCACTCAAATTGCGTCCCGATTCAATACATCGTCCTCCAGCAGACTTGTCTCCATGGGTCTATTGCTGCCTCGGGCCCCTTTTGGCCGTTCTGCTGTGAGTCTAGATTATCGAATGGGACGAAAAACTGATAGTGAATTGTAACGTTCAGGGCCACCTAATGACGATGGATCACTCAAATTGCGTCCCGATTCAATACATCGTCCTCCAGCCGACTTGACTCCATGGGTCTATTGCTGCCTCGGGCACCTTATGGCCGTTCTGCTGTGAGTCTAGATTATCGAATGGGACAAAAAACTGATAGTGAATTGTAACGATCAGTGCCTCCTAATGACGATGGATCACTCAAATTGCGTCCCGATTCAATACATCGTCCTCCAGCCGACTTGACTCCATGGGACTATTGCTGCCTCGGGCACCTTATGGCCGTTCTGCTGTGAGTCTAGATTATAGAATGGGCTGAAAAACTGATAGTGAATTGTAACGATCAGGGCCACCTAATGACGATGGGCCACACAAATAGCGTCCCGATTCAGTACATCGTCCTCCAGCCGACCTGACTCCATGGGTCTATTGCTGCCTCGGGCACCTTATGGCCGTTCTGCTGTGAGTCTAGATTATCGAATGGGACGAAAAACTGATAGTGAATTGTAACGTTCAGGGCCACCTAATGACGATGGATCACTCAAATTGCGTCCCGATTCAATACATCTTCCTCCAGCCGACTTGACTCCATGGGTCTATTGCTGCCTCGGGCACCTTATGGCCGTTCTGCTGTGAGTCTAGATTATCGAATGGGACGAAAAACTGATAGTGAATTGTAACGTTCATGGCCTCCTAATGACGATGGATCACTCAAATTGCGTCCCGATTCAATACATCGTCCTCCAGCAGACTTGTCTCCATGGGTCGATTGCTGCCTCGGGCACCTTATGGCCGTTCTGCTGTGTGTCAAAGATTTTCGAATCGGACGAAAAACTGATAGTGAATTGTAACATTCAGGGCCACCTAATGACGATGGAACACGCAAATTGCGTCCCGATTCAATACATCGTCCTCCAGCCGAGTTGACTCCATGGGTCTATTGCTGCCTCGGGCACCTGATGGCCGTTCTGCTGTGAGTCTAGATTATCGAATGGGACGAAAGACTGATAGTGAATTGTAACGTTCAGGGCCACCTAATGACGATGGATCACTCAAATTGCGTCCTGATTCAATACATCGTCCTCCAGCAGACTTGACTTCATGGGTCTATTGCTGCCTCGGGCACCTTATGGCCGTTCTGCTGTGAGTCAAAGATTTTCGAATCGGACGAAAAACTGATAGTGAATTGTAACTTTCAGGGTCACCTAATGACAATGGATAACTCAAATTGCGTCCCGATTCAATGCATCGTCCTCCAGCAGACTTGTCTCCATGGGTCGATTGCTGCCTCGGGCACCTTATGGCCGTTCTGCTGTGAGTCAAAGATTTTCGAATCGGACGAATAACTGATAGTGATTTGTAACATTCAGGGCCACCTAATGACGATGGACCACACAAATTGCGTCCCGATTCAGTACATCGTCTACTAGCCGACTTGACTCCATGGGACTATTGCTGCCTCGGGCACCTTATGGCCGTTCTGCTGTGAGTCTAGATTATAGAATGGGCTGAAAAACTGATAGTGAATTGTAACGTTCAGGGCCACCTAATGACGATGGATCACTCAAATTGCGTCCCGATTCAATACATCGTCCTCCAGCCGACTTGACTCCATGGGTCTATTGCTGCCTCGGGCACCTTATGGCCGTCCTGCTGTGAGTCTAGATTATCGAATGGGACAAAAAATTGATAGTGAATTGTAACGTTCAGGGCCTCCTAATGACGATGGATCACTCAAATTGCGTCCCGATTCAATACAACGCCCTCCAGCAGACTTGTCTCCATGGGACTATTGCTGCCTCGGGCACCTTATGGCCGTTCTGCTGTGAGTCTAGATTATCGAATGGGACGAAAAACTGATAGTGAATTGTAACGTTCGGGGCCACCTAATGACGATGGATCTCTCAAATTGCGTCCCGATTCAATACATCGTCCTCCAGCCGACTTGACTCTATGGGTCTATTGCTGCCTCGGGCACCTTATGGCCGTTCTGCTGTGAGTCTAGATTATCGAATGGGACGAAAAACTGATAGTGAATTGTAACGTTCAGGGCCTCCTAATGACGATGGATCACTCAAATTGCGTCCCGATTCAATACATCGTCCTCCAGCCGACTTGACTCCATGGGTCTATTGCTGCCTCGGGCACCTTATGGCCGTTCTGCTGTGAGTCTAGATTATCGAATGGGACGAAAAACTGATAGTGAATTGTAACGTTCAGGGCCTCCTAATGACGATGGATCACTCAAATTGCGTCCCGATTCAATACATCGTCCTCCAGCAGACTTGTCTCCATGGGTCGATTGCTGCCTCGGGCACCTAAAGGCCGTTCTGCTGTGAGTCAAAGATTTTCGAATCGGACGAAAAACTGATAGTGAATTGTAACATTCAGGGCCACCTAATGACGATGGACCACGCAAATTGCGTCCCGATTCAGTACATCGTCCACTAGCCGACTTGACTCCAAGGGGACTATTGCTGCCTCGGGCACCTTATGGCCGTTCTGCTGTGAGTCTAGATTATAGAATGGGATGAAAAACTGATAGTGAATTGTAACGTTCAGGGCCACCTAATGATGATGGATCACTCAAATTGCGTCCCGATTCAATACATCGTCCTCCAGCAGACTTGTCTCCATGGGTCTATTGCTGCCTCGGGCACCTTATGGCAGGCCTGCTGTGACTCAAAGATTTTCGAATCGGACGAAAAACTGATAGTGAATTGTAACGTTCAGGGCCACCTAATGACGATGGATCTCTCAAATTGCGTCCCGATTCAATACATCGTCCTCCAGCCAACTTGACTCTATGGGTCTATTGCTGCCTCGGGCACCTTATGGCCGTTCTGCTGTGAGTCTAGATTATCGAATGGGACGAAAAACTGATAGTGAATTGTAACGTTCAGGGCCACCTAATGACGATGGATCACTCAAATTGCGTCCCGATTCAATACATCGTCCCCAGCCGACTTGACTCCATGGGACTATTGCTGCCTCGGGCACCTTATGGCCGTTCTGCTGTGAGTCTAGATTATAGAATGGGATGAAAAACTGATAGTGAATTGTAACGTTCAGGGCCACCTAATGACGATGGATCACACAAATTGCGTCCCGATTAAATACATCGTCCTCCAGCAGACTTGTCTCCATGGGTCTATTGCTGCCTCGGGCACCTTATGGCAGGCCTGCTGTGACTCAAAGATTTTCGAATCGGACGAAAAACTGTTAGTGAATTGTAACGTTCAGGGCCTCATAATGACGATGGAACACTCAAATTGCGTCCCGATTCAATACATCGTCCTCCAGCAGACTTGTCTCCATGCGTCTATTGCTGCCTCGGGCGCCTTATGGCCGTTCTGCTGTGAGTCAAAGATTTTCGAATCGGACGAAGAACTGATAGTGAACTGTACCGTTCAGGGCCAACTAATGACGATGGATCACTCAAATTGCGTCCCGATTCAATACATCGTCCCCAGCCGACTTGTCTCCATGGGTCTATTGCTGCCTCGGGCACCTTATGGCCGTTCTGCTGTGAGTCTAGATTATCGAATGGGACGAAAAACTGATAGTGAATTGTAACGTTCATGGCCTCCTAATGACGACGGATCACTCAAATTGCGTCCCGATTCAATACATCGTCCTCCAGCAGACTTGTCTCCATGGGTCGATTGCTGACTCGGGCACCTTATGGCCGTTCTGCTGTTCAGGGCCACCTAATGACGATGGATCACTCAAATTGCGTCCCGATTCAATACATCGTCCTCCAGCCGACTTGACTCCATGGGTCTATTGCTGCCTCGGGCACCTTATGGCCGTTCTGCTGTGAGTCTAGATTATCGAATGGGACAAAAAACTGATAGTGAATTGTAACGTTCAGGGCCTCCTAATGACGATGGATCACTCAAATTGCGTCCCGATTCAATACATCGTCCTCCAGCCGACTTGTCTCCATGGGTCTATTGCTGCCTCGGGCACCTTATGGCCGTTCTGCTGTGAGTCAAAGATTTTCGAATCGGACGAAAAACCTGATAGTGAATTGTAACATTCAGGGCCACCTAATGACGATGGACCACACAAATTGCGTCCAGATTCAGTACATCGTCCACTAGCCGACTTGACTCCATGGGACTATTGCTGCCTCGGGCACCTTATGGCCGTTCTGCTGTGAGTCTAGATTATCGAATGGTGGAAAAACTGATAGTGAATTGTAACGTTCAGGGCCACCTAATGACGATGGATCACTCAAATTGCGTCCCGATTCAATACATCGTCCTCCAGCAGACTTGTCTCCATGGGTCTATTGCTGCCTCGGGCACCTTATGGCCGTTCTGCTGTGAGTCAAAGGTTTTCGAATCGGACGAAAAACTGATAATGAATTGTAACATTCAGGGCCACCTAATGACGATGGGCCACACAAATAGCGTCCCGATTCAGTACACCGTCCTCCAGCCGACCTGACACCATGGGTCTATTGCTGCCTCGGGCACCTTATGGCCGTTCTGCTGTGAGTCTAGATTATCGAATGGGACGAAAAACTGATAGTGAATTGTAACGTTCAGGGCCACCTAATGACGATGGATCACTCAAATTGCGTCCCGATTCAATACATCGTCCTCCAGCAGACTTGTCTCCATGGGTCTATTGCTGCCTCGGGCACATTATGGCCGTTCTGCTGTGAGTCAAAGATTTTCGAATCGGACGAAAAACTGATAGTGAATTGTAACTTTCAGGGCCACCTAATGACAATGGATCACTCAAATTGCGTCCCGATTCAATACATCGTCCACCAGCCGACTTGTCTCCATGGGTCTATTGCTGCCTCGGGCACCTTATGGCCGTTCTGCTGTGAGTCAAAGATTTTCGAATCGGACGAAAAACTGATAGTGAATTGTAACGTTCAGGGCCTCCTAATGACGATGGATCACTCAAATTGCGTCCCGATTCAATACATTGTCCTCCAGCAGACTGTCTCCATGGGTCTATTGCAGCCTCGTGCAACTTATGGCCGTTCAGCTGTGACTCAAAGATTTTCGAATCGGACGAAAAACTGATAGTGAATTGTAACGTTCAGGGCCTCCTAATGACGATGGAACACTCAAATTGCGTCCCGATTCAATACATCGTCCTCCAGCCGACTTGTCTCCATGGGTCTATTGCTGCCTCGGGCACCTTATGGCCGTTCTGCTGTGAGTCAAAGGTTTTCGAATCGGACGAAAAACTGATAGTGAATTGTAACTTTCAGGGCCACCTAATGACGATGGATCACTCAAATTGCGTCCCGATTAAATACATCGTCCTCCAGCCGACTTGTCTCCATGGGTCTATTGCTGCCTCGGGCACCTTATAGCCGTTCTGCTGTGAGTCAAAGATTTTCGAATCGGACGAAAAACTGATAGTGAATTGTAACGTTCAGGGCCTCCTAATGATGATGGAACACTAAAATTGCGTCCCGATTCAATACATCGTCCTCCAGCAGACTTGACTTCATGGGTCTATTGCTGCCTCGGGCACCTTATGGCCGTTCTGCTGTGAGTCAAAGATTTTCGAATCGGACGAAAAACTGATAGTGAATTGTAACGTTCAGGGCCACCTAATGACGATGGATCACTCAAATTGCGTCCCGATTCAATACATCGTCCTCCAGCCGACTTGACTCCATGGGTCTATTGCTGCCTCGGGCACCTTATGGCCGTTCTGCTGTGAGTCTAGATTATCGAATGGGACTAAAAACTGATAGTGAATTGTAACTTTCAGGGCCACCTAATGACGAAGGATCTCTCAAATTGCGTCCCGATTCAATACATCGTCCTCCAGCCAACTTGACTCTATGGGTCTATTGCTGCCTCGGGCACCTTATGGCCGTTCTGCTGTGAGTCTAGATTATCGAATGGGACGAAAAACTGATAGTGAATTGTAACGTTCAGGGCCACCTAATGACGATGGATCACTCAAATTGCGTCCCGATTCAATACATCGTCCCCAGCCGACTTGACTCCATGGGACTATTGCTGCCTCGGGCACCTTATGGCCGTTCTGCTGTGAGTCTAGATTATAGAATGGGATGAAAAACTGATAGTGAATTGTAACGTTCAGGGCCACCTAATGACGATGGATCACACAAATTGCGTCCCGATTCAATACATCGTCCTCCAGCAGACTTGTCTCCATGGGTCTATTGCTGCCTCGTGCACCTTATGGCAGGCCTGCTGTGACTCAAAGATTTTCGAATCGGACGAAAAACTGTTAGTGAATTGTAACGTTCAGGGCCTCATAATGACGATGGAACACTCAAATTGCATCCCGATTCAATACATCGTCCTCCAGCAGACTTGTCTCCATGCGTCTATTGCTGCCTCGGGCGCCTTATGGCCGTTCTGCTGTGAGTCAAAGATTTTCGAATCGGACGAAGAACTGATAGTGAATTGTACCGTTCAGGGCCACCTAATGACGATGGATCACTCAAATTGCGTCCCGATTCAATACATCGTCCTCCAGCCGACTTGACTCCATGGGTCTATTGCTGCCTCGGGCACCTTATGGCCGTTCTGCTGTGAGTCTAGATTATCGAATGGGACAAAAAAATGATAGTGAATTGTAACGTTCAGGGCCTCCTAATGACGATGGATCACTCAAATTGCGTCCCGATTCAATACATCGTCCTCCAGCAGACTTGTCTCCATGGGTCTATTGCTGCCTCGGGCACCTTATAGCCGTTATGCTGTGAGTCTAGATTATCGAATGGGACGAAAAACTGATAGTGAATTGTAACGTTCAGGGCCACCTAATGACGATGGAACTCTCAAATTGCGTCCCGATTCAATACATCGTCCTCCAGCCGACTTGACTCCATGGGTCTATTGCTGCCTCGGGCACCTTATGGCCGTTCTGCTGTGAGTCTAGATTATCGAATGGGACGAAAAACTGATAGTGAATTGTAACGTTCAGGGCCTCCTAATGACGATGGATCACTCAAATTGCGTCCCGATTCAATTCATCGTCCTCCAGCCGACTTGACTCCATGGGTCTATTGCTGCCTCGGGCAGCTTATGGCCGTTCTGCTGTGAATCTAGATTATCGAATGGGACGAAAAACTGATAGTGAATTGTAACGTTCAGGGCCACCTAATGACGATGGATCACTCAAATTGCGTCCCGATTCAATACATCGTCCCCAGCCGACTTGTCTCCATGGGTCTATTGCTGCCTCGGGCACCTTATGGCCGTTCTGCTGTGAGTCTAGATTATCGAATGGGACGAAAAACTGATAGTGAATTGTAACGTTCATGGCCTCCTAATGACGACAGATCACTCAAATTGCGTCCCGATTCAATACATCGTCCTCCAGCAGACTTGTCTCCATGGGTCGATTGCTGCCTCGGGCACCTTATGGCCGTTCTGCTGTTCAGGGCCACCTAATGACGATGGATCACTCAAATTGCGTCCCGATTCAATACATCGTCCTCCAGCCGACTTGACTCCATGGGTCTATTGCTGCCTCGGGCACCTTATGGCCGTTCTGCTGTGAGTCTAGATTATCGAATGGGACAAAAAACTGATAGTGAATTGTAACGTTCAGGGCCTCCTAATGACGATGGATCACTCAAATTGCGTCCCGATTCAATACATCGTCCTCCAGCCGACTTGTCTCCATGGGTCTATTGCTGCCTCGGGCACCTTATGGCCGTTCTGCTGTGAGTCTAGATTATCGAATGGGACAAAAAACTGATAGTGAATTGTAACGTTCAGGGCCTCCTAATGACGATGGATCACTCAAATTGCGTCCCGATTCAATACATCGTCCTCCAGCCGACTTGTCTCCATGGGTCTATTGCTGCCTCGGGCACCTTATGGCCGTTCTGCTGTGAGTCAAAGATTTTCGAATCGGACGAAAAACCTGATAGTGAATTGTAACATTCAGGGCCACCTAATGACGATGGACCACACAAATTGCGTCCCGATTCAGTACATCGTCCACTAGCCGACTTGACTCCATGGGACTATTGCTGCCTCGGGCACCTTATGGCCGTTCTGCTGTGAGTCTAGATTATCGAATGGTAGAAAAACTGATAGTGAATTGTAACGTTCAGGGCCACCTAATGACGATAGATCACTCAAATTGCGTCCCGATTCAATACATCGTCCTCCAGCAGACTTGTCTCCATGGGTCTATTGCTGCCTCGGGCACCTTATGGCCGTTCTGCTGTGAGTGAAAGGTTTTCGAATCGGACGAAAAACTGATAGTGAATTGTAACATTCAGGGCCACCTAATGACGATGGGCCACACAAATAGCGTCCCGATTCAGTACATCGTCCTCCAGCCGACCTGACACCATGGGTCTATTGCTGCCTCGGGCACCTTATGGCCGTTCTGCTGTGAGTCTAGATTATCGAATGGGACGAAAAACTGATAGTGAATTGTAACGTTCAGGGCCACCTAATGACGATGGATCACTCAAATTGCGTCCCGATTCAATACATCGTCCTCCAGCAGACTTGTCTCCATGGGTCTATTGCTGCCTCGGGCACATTATGGCCATTCTGCTGTGAGTCAAAGATTTTCGAATCGGACGAAAAACTGATAGTGAATTGTAACTTTCAGGGCCACCTAATGACAATGGATCACTCAAATTGCGTCCCGATTCAATACATCGTCCACCAGCCGACTTGTCTCCATGGGTCTATTGCTGCCTCGGGCACCTTATGGCCGTTCTGCTGTAAGTCAAAGATTTTCGAATCGGACGAAAAACTGATAGTGAATTGTAACGTTCAGGGCCTCCTAATGACGATGGATCACTCAAATTGCGTCCCGATTCAATACATTGTCCTCCAGCAGACTGTCTCCATGGGTCTATTGCAGCCTCGGGCACCTTATGGCCCTTCAGCTGTGACTCAAAGATTTTCGAATCGGACGAAAAACTGATAGTGAATTGTAACGTTCAGGGCCTCCTAATGACGATGGAACACTCAAATTGCGTCCCGATTCAATACATCGTCCTCCAGCCGACTTGTCTCCATGGGTCTATTGCTGCCTCGGGCACCTTATGGCCGTTCTGCTGTGAGTCAAAGGTTTTCGAATCGGACGAAAAACTGATAGTGAATTGTAACTTTCAGGGCCACCTAATGACGATGGATCACTCAAATTGCGTCCCGATTAAATACATCGTCCTCCAGCCGACTTGTCTCCATGGGTCTATTGCTGCCTCGGTCACCTTATAGCCGTTCTGCTGTGAGTCAAAGATTTTCGAATCGGACGAAAAACTGATAGTGAATTGTAACGTTCAGGGCCTCCTAATGACGATGGAACACTAAAATTGCGTCCCGATTCAATACATCGTCCTCCAGCAGACTTGACTTCATGGGTCTATTGCTGCCTCGGGCACCTTATGGCCGTTCTGCTGTGAGTCAAAGATTTTCGAATCGGACGAAAAACTGATAGTGAATTGTAACGTTCAGGGCCACCTAATGACGATGGATCACTCAAATTGCGTCCCGATTCAATACATCGTCCTCCAGCCGACTTGACTCCATGGGTCTATTGCTGCCTCGGGCACCTTATGGCCGTTCTGCTGTGAGTCTAGATTATCGAATGGGACTAAAAACTGATAGTGAATTGTAACTTTCAGGGCCACCTAATGACGAAGGATCTCTCAAATTGCGTCCCGATTCAATACATCGTCCTCCAGCCAACTTGACTCTATGGGTCTATTGCTGCCTCGGGCACCTTATGGCCGTTCTGCTGTGAGTCTAGAGTATCGAATGGGACGAAAAACTGATAGTGAATTGTAACGTTCAGGGCCACCTAATGACGATGGATCACTCAAATTGCGTCCCGATTCAATACATCGTCCCCAGCCGACTTGACTCCATGGGACTATTGCTGCCTCGGGCACCTTATGGCCGTTCTGCTGTGAGTCTAGATTATAGAATGGGATGAAAAACTGATAGTGAATTGTAACGTTCAGGGCCACCTAATGACGATGGATCACACAAATTGCGTCCCGATTCAATACATCGTCCTCCAGCAGACTTGTCTCCATGGGTCTATTGCTGCCTCGGGCACCTTATGGCAGGCCTGCTGTGACTCAAAGATTTTCGAATCGGACGAAAAACTGTTAGTGAATTGTAACGTTCAGGGCCTCATAATGACGATGGAACACTCAAATTGCGTCCCGATTCAATACATCGTCCTCCAGCAGACTTGTCTCCATGCGTCTATTGCTGCCTCGGGCGCCTTATGGCCGTTCTGCTGTGAGTCAAAGATTTTCGAATCGGACGAAGAACTGATAGTGAATTGTACCGTTCAGGGCCACCTAATGACGATGGATCACTCAAATTGCGTCCCGATTCAATACATCGTCCTCCAGCCGACTTGACTCCATGGGTCTATTGCTGCCTCGGGCACCTTATGGCCGTTCTGCTGTGAGTCTAGATTATCGAATGGGACAAAAAAAAATGATAGTGAATTGTAACGTTCAGGGCCTCCTAATGACGATGGATCACTCAAATTGCGTCCCGATTCAATACATCGTCCTCCAGCAGACTTGTCTCCATGGGTCTATTGCTGCCTCGGGCACCTTATAGCCGTTATGCTGTGAGTCTAGATTATCGAATGGGACGAAAAACTGATAGTGAATTGTAACATTCAGGGCCACCTAATGACGATGGGCCACACAAATAGCGTCCCGATTCAGTACATCGTCCTCCAGCCGACCTGACACCATGGGTCTATTGCTGCCTCGGGCACCTTATGGCCGTTCTGCTGTGAGTCTAGATTATCGAATGGGACGAAAAACTGATAGTGAATTGTAACGTTCAGGGCCACCTAATGACGATGGATCACTCAAATTGCGTCCCGATTCAATACATCGTCCTCCAGCAGACTTGTCTCCATGGGTCTATTGCTGCCTCGGGCACATTATGGCCGTTCTGCTGTGAGTCAAAGATTTTCGAATCGGACGAAAAACTGATAGTGAATTGTAACTTTCAGGGCCACCTAATGACAATGGATCACTCAAATTGCGTCCCGATTCAATACATCGTCCACCAGCCGACTTGTCTCCATGGGTATATTGCTGCCTCGGGCACCTTATGGCCGTTCTGCTGTGAGTCAAAGATTTTCGAATCGGACGAAAAACTGATAGTGAATTGTAACGTTCAGGGCCTCCTAATGACGATGGATCACTCAAATTGCGTCCCGATTCAACACATTGTCCTCCAGCAGACTGTCTCCATGGGTCTATTGCAGCCTCGGGCACCTTATGGCCCTTCAGCTGTGACTCAAAGATTTTCGAATCGGACGAAAAACTGATAGTGAATTGTAACGTTCAGGGCCTCCTAATGACGATGGAACACTCAAATTGCGTCCCGATTCAATACATCGTCCTCCAGCCGACTTGTCTCCATGGGTCTATTGCTGCCTCGGGCACCTTATGGCCGTTCTGCTGTGAGTCAAAGGTTTTCGAATCGGACGAAAAACTGATAGTGAATTGTAACTTTCAGGGCCACCTAATGACGATGGATCACTCAAATTGCGTCCCGATTAAATACATGGTCCTCCAGCCGACTTGTCTCCATGGGTCTATTGCTGCCTCGGGCACCTTATAGCCGTTCTGCTGTGAGTCAAAGATTTTCGAATCGGACGAAAAACTGATAGTGAATTGTAACGTTCAGGGCCTCCTAATGACGATGGAACACTAAAATTGCGTCCCGATTCAATACATCGTCCTCCAGCAGACTTGACTTCATGGGTCTATTGCTGCCTCGGGCACCTTATGGCCGTTCTGCTGTGAGTCAAAGATTTTCGAATCGGACGAAAAACTGATAGTGAATTGTAACGTTCAGGGCCACCTAATGACGATGGATCACTCAAATTGCGTCCCGATTCAATACATCGTCCTCCAGCCGACTTGTCTCCATGGGTCTATTGCTGCCTCGGGCACCTTATGGCCGTTCTGCTGTGAGTCTAGATTATCGAATGGGACTAAAAACTGATAGTGAATTGTAACTTTCAGGGCCACCTAATGACGAAGGATCTCTCAAATTGCGTCCCGATTCAATACATCGTCCTCCAGCCAACTTGACGCTATGGGTCTATTGCTGCCTCGGGCACCTTATGGCCGTTCTGCTGTGAGTCTAGAGTATCGAATGGGACGAAAAACTGATAGTGAATTGTAACGTTCAGGGCCACCTAATGACGATGGATCACTCAAATTGCGTCCCGATTCAATACATCGTCCCCAGCCGACTTGACTCCATGGGACTATTGCTGCCTCGGGCACCTTATGGCCGTTCTGCTGTGAGTCTAGATTATAGAATGGGATGAAAAACTGATAGTGAATTGTAACGTTCAGGGCCACCTAATGACGATGGATCACACAAATTGCGTCCCGATTCAATACATCGTCCTCCAGCAGACTTGTCTCCATGGGTCTATTGCTGCCTCGGGCACCTTATGGCAGGCCTGCTGTGACTCAAAGATTTTCGAATCGGACGAAGAACTGATAGTGAATTGTACCGTTCAGGGCCACCTAATGACGATGGATCACTCAAATTGCGTCCCGATTCAATACATCGTCCTCCAGCCGACTTGACTCCATGGGTCTATTGCTGCCTCGGGCACCTTATGGCCGTTCTGCTGTGAGTCTAGATTATCGAATGGGACAAAAAAATGATAGTGAATTGTAACGTTCAGGGCCTCCTAATGACGATGGATCACTCAAATTGCGTCCCGATTCAATACATCGTTCTCCAGCCGACTTGTCTCCATGGGTCTATTGCTGCCTCGGGCACCTTATAGCCGTTATGCTGTGAGTCTAGATTATCGAATGGGACGAAAAACTGATAGTGAATTGTAACGTTCAGGGCCACCTAATGACGATGGATCTCTCAAATTGCGTCCCGATTCAATACATCGTCCTCCAGCCGACTTGACTCCATGGGTCTATTGCTGCCTCGGGCACCTTATGGCCGTTCTGCTGTGAGTCTAGATTATCGAATGGGACGAAAAACTGATAGTGAATTGTAACGTTCAGGGCCTCCTAATGACGATGGATCACTCAAATTGCGTCCCGATTCAATACATCGTCCTCCAGCCGACTTGACACCATGGGTCTATTGCTGCCTCGGGCAGCTTATGGCCGTTCTGCTGTGAATCTAGATTATCGAATGGGACGAAAAACTGATAGTGAATTGTAACGTTCAGGGCCACCTAATGACGATGGATCACTCAAATTGCGTCCCGATTCAATACATCGTCCCCAGCCGACTTGTCTCCATGGGTCTATTGCTGCCTCGGGCACCTTATGGCCGTTCTGCTGTGAGTCTAGATTATCGAATGGGACGAAAAACTGATAGTGAATTGTAACGTTCATGGCCTCCTAATGACGACGGATCACTCAAATTGCGTCCCGATTCAATACATCGTCCTCCAGCAGACTTGTCTCCATGGGTCGATTGCTGCCTCGGGCACCTTATGGCCGTTCTGCTGTTCAGGGCCACCTAATGACGATGGATCACTCAAATTGCGTCCCGATTCAATACATCGTCCTCCAGCCGACTTGACTCCATGGGTCTATTGCTGCCTCGGGCACCTTATGGCCGTTCTGCTGTGAGTCTAGATTATCGAATGGGACAAAAAACTGATAGTGAATTGTAACGTTCAGGGCCTCCTAATGACTATGGATCACTCAAATTGCGTCCCGATTCAATACATCGTCCTCCAGCCGACTTGTCTCCATGGGTCTATTGCTGCCTCGGGCACCTTATGGCCGTTCTGCTGTGAGTCAAAGATTTTCGAATCGGACGAAAAACCTGATAGTGAATTGTAACATTCAGGGCCACCTAATGACGATGGACCACACAAATTGCGTCCCGATTCAGTACATCGTCCACTAGCCGACTTGACTCCATGGGACTATTGCTGCCTCGGGCACCTTATGGCCGTTCTGCTGTGAGTCTAGATTATCGAATGGGATGAAAAACTGATAGTGAATTGTAACGTTCAGGGCCACCTAATGACGATGGATCACTCAAATTGCGTCCCGATTCAATACATCGTCCTCCAGCAGACTTGTCTCCATGGGTCTATTGCTGCCTCCAGCACCTTATGGCAGTCCTGCTGTGACTCAAAGATTTTCGAATCGGACGAAAAACTGATAGTGAATTGTAACGTTCAGGGCCTTCTAATGACGATGGAACACACAAATTGCGTCCCGATTCAATACATCGTCCTCCAGCAGACTTGTCTCCATGGGTCTATTGCTGCCTCGGGCACCTTATGGCCGTTCTGCTGTGAGTCAAAGGTTTTCGAATCGGACGAAAAACTGATAGTGAATTGTAACTTTCAGGGCCACCTAATGACGATGGATCACTCAAATTGCGTCCCGATTAAATACATCGTCCTCCAGCCGACTTGTCTCCATGGGTCTATTGCTGCCTCGGGCACCTTATAGCCGTTCTGCTGTGAGTCAAAGATTTTCAAATCGGACGAAAAACTGATAGTGAATTGTAACGTTCAGGGCCTCCTAATGACGATGGAACACTAAAATTGCGTCCCGATTCAATACATCGTCCTCCAGCAGACTTGACTTCATGGGTCTATTGCTGCCTCGGGCACCTTATGGCCGTTCTGCTGTGAGTCAAAGATTTTCGAATCGGACGAAAAACTGATAGTGAATTGTAACATTCAGGGCCACCTAATGACGATGGAACACGCAAATTGCGTCCCGATTCAATACATCGTCCTCCAGCCGAGTTGACTCCATGGGTCTATTGCTGCCTCGGGCACCTTATGGCCGTTCTGCTGTGAATCTAGATTATCGAATGGGACGAAAAACTGATAGTGAATTGTAACGTTCAGGGCCTCCTAATGACGATGGATCACTCAAATTGCGTCCCAATTCAATACATCGTCCTCCAGCCGACTTGACTCTATGGGTCTATTGCTGCCTCGGGCACCTTATGGCAGGCCTGCTGTGACTCAAAGATTTTCGAATGGGACGAAAAACTGATAGTAAATTGTAACGTTCAGGGCCTCCTAATGACGATGGATCACTGAAATTGCGTCCCGATTCAATACATCGTCCTCCAGCCGACTTGACTCCATGGGTCTATTGCTGCCTCGGGCACCTTATGGCAGGCCTGCTGTGACTCAAAGATTTTCGAATCGGACGAAAAACTGATAGTGAATTGTAACGTTCAGTGCCTCCTAATGACGATGGAACACTCAAATTGCGTCCCGATTCAATACATCGTCCTCCAGCAGACCTGTTTCCATGCGTCTATTGCTGCCTCGGGCACCTTATGGCCGTTCTGCTGTGAGTCTAGATTATCGAATGGGACGAAAAACTGATAGTGAATTGTAACGTTCAGGGCCTCCTAATGACGATGGATCACTCAAATTGCGTCCCGATTCAATACATCGTCCTCCAGCAGACTTGTCTCCATGGGTCGATTGCTGCCTCGGGCACCTTATGGCAGGCCTGCTGTGACTCAAAGATTTTCGAATCGGACGAAAAACTGATAGTGAATTGTAACGTTCAGTGCCTCCTAATGACGATGGAACACTCAAATTGCGTCCCGATTCAATACATCGTCCTCCAGCAGACCTGTTTCCATGCGTCTATTGCTGCCTCGGGCACCTTATGGCCGTTCTGCTGTGAGTCAAAGATTTTCGAATCGGACGAAAAACTGATAGTGAATTGTATCGTTCAGGGCCACCTAATGACGATGGATCACTCAAATTGCGTCCCGATTCAATACATCGTCCTCCAGCCGACTTGACTCCATGGGTCTATTGCTGCCTCGGGCACCTTATGGCCGTTCTGCTGTGAGTCTAGTTTATCGAATGGGACAAAAAACTGATAGTGAATTGTAACGTTCAGGGCTTCCTAATGACGATGGATCACTCAAATTGCGTCCCGATTCAATACATCGTCCTCCAGCTGACTTGTCCCCATGGGTCTATTGCTGCCTCGGGCACCTTATGGCCGTTCTGCTGTGAGTCTAGATTATCGAATGGGCCGAAAAACTGATAGTGAATTGTAACGTTCAGGGCCACCTAATGACGATGGATCTCTCAAATTGCGTCCCGATTCAATACATCGTCCTCCAGCCAACTTGACTCTATGGGTCTGTTGCTGCCTCGGGCACCTTATGGCCGTTCTGCTGTGAGTCTAGATTATCGAATGGGACGAAAAACTGATAGTGAATTGTAACGTTCAGGGCCACCTAATGACGATGGATCACTCAAATTGCGTCCCGATTCAATACATCGTCCCCAGCCGACTTGACTCCATGGGACTATTGCTGCCTCGGGCACCTTATGGCCGTTCTGCTGTGAGTCTAGATTATAGAATGGGATGAAAAACTGATAGTGAATTGTAACGTTCAGGGCCACCTAATGACGATGGATCACACAAATTGCGTCCCGATTCAATACATCGTCCTCCAGCAGACTTGTCTCCATGGGTCTATTGCTGCCTCGGGCACCTTATGGCAGGCGTGCTGTGACTCAAAGATTTTCGAATCGGACGAAAAACTGTTAGTGAATTGTAACGTTCAGGGCCTCATAATGACGATGGAACACTCAAATTGCGTCCCGATTCAATACATCGTCCTCCAGCAGACTTGTCTCCATGCGTCTATTGCTGCCTCGGGCGCCTTATGGCCGTTCTGCTGTGAGTCAAAGATTTTCGAATCGGACGAAGAACTGATAGTGAATTGTACCGTTCAGGGCCACCTAATGACGATGGATCACTCAAATTGCGTCCCGATTCAATACATCGTCCTCCAGCCGACTTGACTCCATGGGTCGATTGCTGCCTCGGGCACCTTATGGCCGTTCTGCTGTGAGTCTAGATTATCGAATGGGACAAAAAAATGATAGTGAATTGTAACGTTCAGGGCCTCCTAATGACGATGGATCACTCAAATTGCGTCCCGATTCAATACATCGTCATCCAGCAGACTTGTCTCCATGGGTCTATTGCTGCCTCGGGCACCTTATAGCCGTTCTGCTGTGAGTCTAGATTATCGAATGGGACGAAAAACTGATAGTGAATTGTAACGTTCAGGGCCACCTAATGACGATGGATCTCTCAAATTGCGTCCCGATTCAATACATCGTCCTCCAGCCGACTTGACTCCATGGGTCTATTGCTGCCTCGGGCACCTTATGGCCGTTCTGCTGTGAGTCTAGATTATCGAATGGGACGAAAAACTGATAGTGAATTGTAACGTTCAGGGCCTCCTAATGACGATGGATCACTCAAATTGCGTCCCGATTCAATACATCGTCCTCCAGCCGACTTGACTCCATGGGTCTATTGCTGCCTCGGGCACCTTATGGCCGTTCTGCTGTGAATCTAGATTATCGAATGGGACGAAAAACTGATAGTGAATTGTAACGTTCAGGGCCACCTAATGACGATGGATCACTCAAATTGCGTCCCGATTCAATACATCGTCCCCAGCCGACTTGTCTCCATGGGTCTATTGCTGCCTCGGGCACCTTATGGCCGTTCTGCTGTGAGTCTAGATTATCGAATGGGACGAAAAACTGATAGTGAATTGTAACGTTCAGGGCCACCTAATGACGATGGATCACTCAAATTGCGTCCCGATTCAATACATCGTCCTCCAGCCGACTTGACTCCATGGGTCTATTGCTGCCTCGGGCACCTTATGGCCGTTCTGCTGTGAGTCTAGTTTATCGAATGTGACAAAAAACTGATATTGAATTGTAACGTTCAGGGCCTCCTAATGACGATGGATCACTCAAATTTCGTCCCGATTCAATACATCGTCCTCCAGCTGACTTGTCCCCATGGGTCTATTGGTGCCTCGGGCACCTTATGGCCGTTCTGCTGTGAGTCTAGATTATCGAATGGGACGAAAAACTGATAGTGAATTGTAACGTTCAGGGCCACCTAATGACGATGGATCTCTCAAATTGCGTCCCGATTCAATACATCGTCCTCCAGCCAACTTGACTCTATGGGTCTGTTGCTGCCTCGGCCACCTTATGGCCGTTCTGCTGTGAGTCTAGATTATCGAATGGGACGAAAAACTGATAGTGAATTGTAACGTTCAGGGCCACCTAATGACGATGGATCACTCAAATTGCGTCCCGATTCAATACATCGTCCCCAGCCGACTTGACTCCATGGGACTATTGCTGCCTCGGGCACCTTATGGCCGTTCTGCTGTGAGTCTAGATTATAGAATGGGATGAAAAACTGATAGTGAATTGTAACGTTCAGGGCCACCTAATGACGATGGATCACACAAATTGCGTCCCGATTCAATACATCGTCCTCCAGCAGACTTGTCTCCATGGGTCTATTGCTGCCTCGGGCACCTTATGGCAGGCCTGCTGTGACTCAAAGATTTTCGAATCGGACGAAAAACTGTTAGTGAATTGTAACGTTCAGGGCCTCATAATGACGATGGAACACTCAAATTGCGTCCCGATTCAATACATCGTCCTACAGCAGACTTGTCTCCATGCGTCTATTGCTGCCTCGGGCGCCTTATGGCCGTTCTGCTGTGAGTCAAAGATTTTCGAATCGGACGAAGAACTGATAGTGAATTGTACCGTTCAGGGCCACCTAATGACGATGGATCACTCAAATTGCGTCCCGATTCAATACATCGTCCTCCAGCCGACTTGACTCCATGGGTCTATTGCTGCCTCGGGCACCTTATGGCCGTTCTGCTGTGAGTCTAGATTATCGAATGGGACAAAAAAATGATAGTGAATTGTAACGTTCAGGGCCTCCTAATGACGATGGATCACTCAAATTGCGTCCCGATTCAATACATCGTCCTCCAGCAGACTTGTCTCCATGGGTCTATTGCTGCCTCGGGCACCTTATAGCCGTTCTGCTCTGAGTCTAGATTATCGAATGGGACGAAAAACTGATAGTGAATTGTAACGTTCAGGGCCACCTAATGACGATGGATCTCTCAAATTGCGTCCCGATTCAATACATCGTCCTCCAGCCGACTTGACTCCATGGGTCTATTGCTGCCTCGGGCACCTTATGGCCGTTCTGCTGTGAGTCTAGATTATCGAATGGGACGAAAAACTGATAGTGAATTGTAACGTTCAGGGCCTCCTAATGACGATGGATCACTCAAATTGCGTCCCGATTCAATACATCGTCCTCCAGCCGACTTGACTCCATGGGTCTATTGCTGCCTCGGGCACCTTATGGCCGTTCTGCTGTGAATCTAGATTATCGAATGGGACGAAAAACTGATAGTGAATTGTAACGTTCAGGGCCACCTAATGACGATGGACCACTCAAATTGCGTCCCGATTCAATACATCGTCCCCAGCCGACTTGTCTCCATGGGTCTATTGCTGCCTCGGGCACCTTATGGCCGTTCTGCTGTGAGTCTAGATTATCGAATGGGACGAAAAACTGATAGTGAATTGTAACGTTCATGGCCTCCTAATGACGACGGATCACTCAAATTGCGTCCCGATTCAATACATCGTCCTCCAGCAGACTTGTCTCCATGGGTCGATTGCTGCCTCGGGCACCTTATGGCCGTTCTGCTGTTCAGGGCCACCTAATGACGATGGATCACTCAAATTGCGTCCCGATTCAATACATCGTCCTCCAGCCGACTTGACTCCATGGGTCCATTGCTGCCTCGGGCACGTTATGGCCGTTCTGCTGTGAGTCTAGATTATCGAATGGGACAAAAAACTGATAGTGAATTGTAACGTTCAGGGCCTCCTAATGACGATGGATCACTCAAATTGCGTCCCGATTCAATACATCGTCCTCCAGCCGACTTGTCTCCATGGGTCTATTGCTGCCTCGGGCACCTTATGGCCGTTCTGCTGTGAGTCAAAGATTTTCGAATCGGACGAAAAACCTGATAGTGAATTGTAACATTCAGGGCCACCTAATGACGATGGACCACACAAATTGCGTCCCGATTCAGTACATCGTCCACTAGCCGACTTGACTCCATGGGACTATTGCTGCCTCGGGCACCTTATGGCCGTTCTGCTGTGAGTCTAGATTATCGAATGGGATGAAAAACTGATAGTGAATTGTAACGTTCAGAGCCACCTAATGACGATGGATCACTCAAATTGCGTCCCGATTCAATACATCGTCCTCCAGCAGACTTGTCTCCATGGGTCTATTGCTGCCTCGGGCACCTTATGGCCGTCCTGCTGTGACTCAAAGAATTTCGAATCGGACGAAAAACTGATAGTGAATTGTAACGTTCAGGGCCTCCTAATGACGATGGAACACACAAATTTCGTCCCGATTCAATACATCGTCCTCCAGCAGACTTGTCTCCATGGGTCTATTGCTGCCTCGGGCACCTTATGGCCGTTCTGCTGTGAGTCAAAGGTTTTCGAATCGGACGAAAAACTGATAGTGAATTGTAACATTCAGGGCCACCTAATGACGATGGGCCACACAAATAGCGTCCCGATTCAGTACATCGTCCTCCACCCGACCTGACACCATGGGTCTATTGCTGCCTCGGGCACCTTATGGCCGTTCTGCTGTGAGTCTAGATTATCGAATGGGACGAAAAACTGATAGTGAATTGTAACGTTCAGGGCCACCTAATGACGATGGATCACTCAAATTGCGTCCCGATTCAATACATCGTCCTCCAGCAGACTTGTCTCCATGGGTCTATTGCTGCCTCGGGCACATTATGGCCGTTCTGCTGTGAGTCAAAGATTTTCGAATCGGACGAAAAACTGATAGTGAATTGTAACTTTCAGGGCCACCTAATGACGATGGATCACTCAAATTGCGTCCCGATTCAATACATCGTCCACCAGCCGACTTGTCTCCATGGGTCTATTGCTGCCTCGGGCACCTTATGGCCGTTCTGCTGTGAGTCTAGATTATCGAATGGGACAAAAAACAGATAGTGAATTGTAACGTTCAGGGCCTCCTAATGACGATGGATCACTCAAATTGCGTCCCGATTCAATACATCGTCCTCCAGCAGACTTGTCTCCATGGGTCTATTGCTGCCTCGGGCACCTTATGGCCGTTCTGCTGTGAGTCAAAGATTTTCGAATCGGACGAAAAACCTGATAGTGAATTGTAACATTCAGGTCCACCTAATGACGATGGACCACACAAATTGCGTCCCGATTCAGTACATCGTCCACTAGCCGACTTGACTCCATGGGACTATTGCTGCCTCGGGCACCTTATGGCCGTTCTGCTGTGAGTCTAGATTATCGAATGGGATGAAAAACTGATAGTGAATTGTAACGTTCAGGGCCACCTAATGACGATGGATCACTCAAATTGCGTCCCGATTCAATACATCGTCCTCCAGCAGACTTGTCTCCATGGGTCGATTGCTGCCTCGGGCACCTTATGGCAGTCCTGCTGTGACTCAAAGATTTTCGAATCGGACGAAAAACTGATAGTGAATTGTAACGTTCAGGGCCTTCTAATGACGATGGAACACACAAATTGCGTCCCGATTCAATACATCGTCCTCCAGCAGACTTGTCTCCATGGGTCTATTGCTGCCTCGGGCACCTTATGGCAGGCCTGCTGTGACTCAAAGATTTTCGAAACGGACGAAAAACTGTTAGTGAATTGTAACGTTCAGGGCCTCATAATGACGATGGAACACTCAAATTGCGTCCCGATTCAATACATCGTCCTCCAGCAGACTTGTCTCCATGCGTCTATTGCTGCCTCGGGCGCCTTATGGCCGTTCTGCTGTGAGTCAAAGATTTTCGAATCGGACGAAGAACTGATAGTGAATTGTACCGTTCAGGGCCACCTAATGACGATGGATCACTCAAATTGCGTCCCGATTCAATACATCGTCCTCCAGCCGACTTGCCTCCATGGGTCTATTGCTGCCTCGGGCACCTTATGGCCGTTCTGCTGTGAGTCTAGATTATCGAATGGGACAAAAAAATGATAGTGAATTGTAACGTTCTGGGCCTCCTAATGACGATGGATCACTCAAATTGCGTCCCGATTCAATACATCGTCCTCCAGCAGACTTGTCTCCATGGGTCTATTGCTGCCTCGGGCACCTTATAGCCGTTCTGCTGTGAGTCTAGATTATCGAATGGGACGAAAAACTGATAGTGAATTGTAACGTTCAGGGCCACCTAATGACGATGGATCTCTCAAATTGCGTCCCGATTCAATTCATCGTCCTCCAGCCGACTTGACTCCATGGGTCTATTGCTGCCTCGGGCACCTTATGGCCGTTCTGCTGTGAGTCTAGATTATCGAATGGGACGAAAAACTGATAGTGAATTGTAACGTTCAGGGCCTCCTAATGACGATGGATCACTCAAATTGCGTCCCGATTCAATACATCGTCCTCCAGCCGACTTGACTCCATGGGTCTATTGCTGCCTCGGGCACCTTATGGCCATTCTGCTGTGAATCTAGATTATCGAATGGGACGAAAAACTGATAGTGAATTGTAACGTTCAGGGCCACCTAATGACGATGGATCACTCAAATTGCGTCCCGATTCAATACATCGTCCCCAGCCGACTTGTCTCCATGGGTCTATTGCTGCCTCGGGCACCTTATGGCCGTTCTGCTGTGAGTCTAGATTATCGAATGGGACGAAAAACTGATAGTGAATTGTAACGTTCAGGGCCACCTAATGACGATGGATCACTCAAATTGCGTCCCGATTCAATACATCGTCCTCCAGCAGACTTGTCTCCATGGGTCTATTGCTGCCTCGGGCACATTATGGCCGTTCTGCTGTGAGTCAAAGATTTTCGAATCGGACGAAAAACTGATAGTGAATTGTAACTTTCAGGGCCACCTAATGACGATGGATCACTCAAATTGCGTCCCGATTCAATACATCGTCCACCAGCCGACTTGTCTCCATGGGTCTATTGCTGCCTCGGGCACCTTATGGCCGTTCTGCTGTGAGTCTAGATTATCGAATGGGACAAAAAACTGATAGTGAATTGTAACGTTCAGGGCCTCCTAATGACGATGGATCACTCAAATTGCGTCCCGATTCAATACATCGTCCTCCAGCCGACTTGTCTCCATGGGTCTATTGCTGCCTCGGGCACCTTATGGCCGTTCTGCTGTGAGTCAAAGATTTTCGAATCGGACGAAAAACCTGATAGTGAATTGTAACATTCAGGTCCACCTAATGACGATGGACCACACAAATTGCGTCCCGATTCAGTACATCGTCCACTAGCCGACTTGACTCCATGGGACTATTGCTGCCTCGGGCACCTTATGGCCGTTCTGCTGTGAGTCTAGATTATCGAATGGGATGAAAAACTGATAGTGAATTGTAACGTTCAGGGCCACCTAATGACGATGGATCACTCAAATTGCGTCCCGATTCAATACATCGTCCTCCAGCAGACTTGTCTCCATGGGTCGATTGCTGCCTCGGGCACCTTATGGCAGTCCTGCTGTGACTCAAAGATTTTCGAATCGGACGAAAAACTGATAGTGAATTGTAACGTTCAGGGCCTTCTAATGACGATGGAACACACAAATTGCGTCCCGATTCAATACATCGTCCTCCAGCAGACTTGTCTCCATGGGTCTATTGCTGCCTCGGGCACCTTATGGCAGGCCTGCTGTGACTCAAAGATTTTCGAAACGGACGAAAAACTGTTAGTGAATTCTAACGTTCAGGGCCTCATAATGACGATGGAACACTCAAATTGCGTCCCGATTCAATACATCGTCCTCCAGCAGACTTGTCTCCATGCGTCTATTGCTGCCTCGGGCGCCTTATGGCCGTTCTGCTGTGAGTCAAAGATTTTCGAATCGGACGAAGAACTGATAGTGAATTGTACCGTTCAGGGCCACCTAATGACGATGGATCACTCAAATTGCGTCCCGATTCAATACATCGTCCTCCAGCAGACTTGTCTCCATGGGTCTATTGCTGCCTCGGGCACCTTATAGCCGTTCTGCTGTGAGTCTAGATTATCGAATGGGACGAAAAACTGATAGTGAATTGTAACGTTCAGGGCCACCTAATGACGATGGATCTCTCAAATTGCGTCCCGATTCAATTCATCGTCCTCCAGCCGACTTGACTCCATGGGTCTATTGCTGCCTCGGGCACCTTATGGCCGTTCTGCTGTGAGTCTAGATTATCGAATGGGACGAAAAACTGATAGTGAATTGTAACGTTCATGGCCTCCTAATGACGACGGATCACTCAAATTGCGTCCCGATTCAATACATCGTCCTCCAGCAGACTTGTCTCCATGGGTCGATTGCTGCCTCGGGCACCTTATGGCCGTTCTGCTGTTCAGGGCCACCTAATGACGATGGATCACTCAAATTGCGTCCCGATTCAATACATCGTCCTCCAGCCGACTTGACTCCATGGGTCTATTGCTGCCTCGGGCACCTTATGGCCGTTCTGCTGTGAGTCTAGATTATCGAATGGGATGAAAAACTGATAGTGAATTGTAACGTTCAGGGCCACCTAATGACGATGGATCACTCAAATTGCGTCCCGATTCAATACATCGTCCTCCAGCAGACTTGTCTCCATGGGTCTATTGCTGCCTCGGGCACCTTATGGCAGTCCTGCTGTGACTCAAAGATTTTCGAATCGGACGAAAAACTGATAGTGAATTGTAACGTTCAGGGCCTTCTAATGACGATGGAACACACAAATTGCGTCCCGATTCAATACATCGTCCTCCAGCTGACTTGTCTCCATGGGTCTATTGCTGCCTCGGGCACCTTATGGCCGTTCTGCTGTGAGTCAAAGGTTTTCGAATCGGACGAAAAACTGATAGTGAATTGTAACATTCAGGGCCACCTAATGACGATGGGCCACACAAATAGCGTCCCGATTCAGTACATCGTCCTCCAGCCGACATGACACCATGGGTCTATTGCTGCCTCGGGCACCTTATGGCCGTTCTCCTGTGAGTCGAGATTATCGAATGGGACGAAAAACTGATAGTGAATTGTAACGTTCAGGGCCACCTAATGACGATGGATCACTCAAATTGCGTCCCAATTCAATACATCGTCCTCCAGCAGACTTGTCTCCATGGGTCTATTGCTGCCTCGGGCACATTATGGCCGTTCTGCTGTGAGTCAAAGATTTTCGAATCGGACGAAAAACTGATAGTGAATTGTAACTTTCAGGGCCACCTAATGACGATGGATCACTCAAATTGCGTCCCGATTCAATACATCGTCCACCAGCCGACTTGTCTCCATGGGTCTATTGCTGCCTCGGGCACCTTATGTCCGTTCTGCTGTGAGTCAAAGATTTTCGAATCGGACGAAAAACTGATAGTGAATTGTAACGTTCAGGGCCTCCTAATGACGATGGATCACTCAAATTGCGTCCCGATTCAATACATTGTCCTCCAGCAGACTGTCTCCATGGGTCTATTGCAGCTTCGGGCACCTTATGGCCGTTCAGCTGTGACTCAAAGATTTTCGAATCGGACGAAAAACTGATAGTGAATTGTAACGTTCAGGGCCTCCTAATGACGATGGAACACTCAAATTGCGTCCCGATTCAATACATCGTCCTCCAGCCGACTTGTCTCCATGGGTCTATTGCTGCCTCGGGCACCTTATGGCCGTTCTGCTGTGAGTCAAAGGTTTTCGAATCGGACGAAAAACTGATAGTGAATTGTAACTTTCAGGGCCACCTAATGACGATGGATCACTCAAATTGCGTCCCGATTAAATACATCGTCCTCCAGCCGACTTGTCTCCATGGGTCTATTGCTGCCTCGGGCACCTTATAGGCGTTCCGCTGTGAGTCAAAGATTTTCGAATCGGACGAAAAACTGATAGTGAATTGTAACGTTCAGGGCCTCCTAATGACGATGGAACACTAAAATTGCGTCCCGATTCAATACATCGTCCTCCAGCAGACTTGACTTCATGGGTCTATTGCTGCCTCGGGCACCTTATGGCCGTTCTGCTGTGAGTCAAAGATTTTCGAATCGGACGAAAAACTGATAGTGAATTGTAATGTTCAGGGCCACCTAATGACGATGGATCACTCAAATTGCGTCCCGATTCAATACATCGTCCTCCAGCAGACTTGTCTCCATGGGTCGATTGCCTCCTTGGGCACCTTATGGCCGTTCTGCTGTGTGTCAAAGATTTTCGAATCGGACGAAAAACTGATAGTGAATTGTAACATTCAGGGCCACCTAATGACGATGGAACACGCAAATTGCGTCCCGATTCAATACATCGTCCTCCAGCCGAGTTGACTCCATGGGTCTATTGCTGCCTCGGGCACCTTATGGCCGTTCTGCTGTGAATCTAGATTATCGAATGGGACGAAAAACTGATAGTGAATTGTAACGTTCAGGGCCTCCTAATGACGATGGATCACTCAAATTGCGTCCCAATTCAATACATCGTCCTCCAGCCGACTTGACTCTATGGGTCTATTGCTGCTTCGGGCACCTTATGGCCGTTCTGCTGTGAGTCTAGATTATCGAATGGGACGAAAAACTGATAGTAAATTGTAACGTTCAGGGCCTCCTAATGACGATGGATCACTCAAATTGCGTCCCGATTCAATACATCGTCCTCCAGCCGACTTGACTCCATGGGTCTATTGCTGCCTCGGGCACCTTATGGCCGTTCTGCTGTGAGTCTAGATTATCGAATGGGACGAAAAACTGATAGTGAATTGTAACGTTCATGGCCTCCTAATGACGATGGATCACTCAAATTGCGTCCCGATTCAATACATCGTCCTCCAGCAGACTTGTCTCCATGGGTCGATTGCCTCCTTGGGCACCTTATGGCCGTTCTGCTGTGTGTCAAAGATTTTCGAGTCGGACGAAAAACTGATAGTGAATTGTAACATTCAGGGCCACCTAATGACGATGGAACACGCAAATTGCGTCCCGATTCAATACATCGTCCTCCAGCCGAGTTGACTCCATGGGTCTATTGCTGCCTCGGGCACCTTATGGCCGTTCTGCTGTGAATCTAGATTATCGAATGGGACGAAAAACTGATAGTGAATTGTAACGTTCAGGGCCTCCTAATGACGATGGATCACTCAAATTGCGTCCCGATTCAATACATCGTCCTCCAGCAGACTTGTCTCCATGGGTCGATTGCTGCCTCGGGCACCTTATGGCAGGCCTGCTGTGACTCAAAGATTTTCGAATCGGACGAAAAACTGATAGTGAATTGTAACGTTCAGTGCCTCCTAATGACGATGGAACACTCAAATTGCGTCCCGATTCAATACATCGTCCTCCAGCAGACCTGTTTCCATGCGTCTATTGCTGCCTCGGGCACCTTATGGCCGTTCTGCTGTGAGTCAAAGATTTTCGATTCGGACGAAAAACTGATAGTGAATTGTAACGTTCAGGGCCACCTAATGACGATGGATCACTCAAATTGCGTCCCGATTCAATACATCGTCCTCCAGCCGACTTGACTCCATGGGTCTATTGCTGCCTCGGGCACCTTATGGCCGTTCTGCTGTGAGTCTAGATTATCGAATGGGACGAAAAACTGATAGTGAATTGTAACGTTCAGGGCCACCTAATGACGATGGATCTCTCAAACTGCGTCCCGATTCAATACATCGTCCTCCAGCCAACTTGACTCTATGGGTCTGTTGCTGCCTCGGGCACCTTATGGCCGTTCTGCTGTGAGTCTAGATTATCGAATGGGACGAAAAACTGATAGTGAATTGTAACGTTCAGGGCCACCTAATGACGATGGATCACTCAAATTGCGTCCCGATTCAATACATCGTTCCCAGCCGACTTGACTCCATGGGACTATTGCTGCCTCGGGCACCTTATGGCCGTTCTGCTGTGAGTCTAGATAATAGAATGGGATGAAAAACTGATAGTGAATTGTAACGTTCAGGGCCACCTAATGACAATGGATCACACAAATTGCGTCCCGATTCAATACATCGTCCTCCAGCAGACTTGTCTCCATGGGTCTATTGCTGCCTCGGGCACTTTATGGCAGTCCTGCTGTGACTCAAAGATTTTCGAATCGGACGAAAAACTGTTAGTGAATTGTAACGTTCAGGGCCTCATAATGACGATGGAACACTCAAATTGCGTCCCGATTCAATACATCGTCCTCCAGCAGACTTGTCTCCATGCGTCTATTGCTGCCTCGGGCGCCTTATGGCCGTTCTGCTGTGAGTCAAAGATTTTCGAATCGGACGAAGAACTGATAGTGAATTGTACCGTTTAGGGCCACCTAATGACGATGGATCACTCAAATTGCGTCCCGATTCAATACATCGTCCTCCAGCCGACTTGACTCCATGGGTCTATTGCTGCCTCGGGCACCTTATGGCCGTTCTGCTGTGAGTCTAGATTATCGAATGGGACAAAAAAATGATAGTGAATTGTAACGTTCAGGGCCTCCTAATGACGATGGATCACTCAAATTGCGTCCCGATTCAATACATCGTCCTCCAGCAGACTTGTCTCCATGGGTCTATTGCTGCCTCGGGCACCTTATAGCCGTTCTGCTGTGAGTCTAGATTATCGAATGGGACGAAAAACTGATAGTGAATTGTAACGTTCAGGGCCACCTAATGACGACGGATCTCTCAAATTGCGTCCCGATTCAATACATCGTCCTCCAGCCGACTTGACTCCATGGGTCTATTGCTGCCTCGGGCACCTTATGGCCGTTCTGCTGTGAGTCTAGATTATCGAATGGGACGAAAAACTGATAGTGAATTGTAACGTTCAGGGCCTCCTAATGACGATGGATCACTCAAATTGCGTCCCGATTCAATACATCGTCCCCCAGCCGACTTGACTCCATGGGTCTATTGCTGCCTCGGGCACCTTATGGCCGTTCTGCTGTGAATCTAGATTATCGAATGGGACGAAAAACTGATAGTGAATTGTAACGTTCAGGGCCACCTAATGACGATGGATCACTCAAATTGCGTCCCGATTCAATACATCGTCCCCAGCCGACTTGTCTCCATGGGTCTATTGCTGCCTCGGGCACCTTATGGCCGTTCTGCTGTGAGTCTAGATTTTCGAATCGGACGAAAAACTGATAGTGAATTGTAACGTTCATGGCCTCCTAATGACGACGGATCACTCAAATTGCGTCCCGATTCAATACATCGTCCTCCAGCAGACTTGTCTCCATGGGTCGATTGCTGCCTCGGGCACCTTATGGCCGTTCTGCTGTTCAGGGCCACCTAATGACGATGGATCACTCAAATTGCGTCCCGATTCAATACAACGTCCTCCAGCCGACTTGACTCCATGGGTCTATTGCTGCCTCGGGCACCTTATGGCCGTTCTGCTGTGAGTCTAGATTATCGAATGGGACAAAAAACTGATAGTGAATTGTAACGTTCAGGGCCTCCTAATGACGATGGATCACTCAAATTGCGTCCCGATTCAATACATCGTCCTCCAGCAGACTTGTCTCCATGGGTCGATTGCTGCCTCGGGCACCTTATGGCAGGCCTGCTGTGACTCAAAGATTTTCGAAACGGACGAAAAACTGATAGTGAATTGTAACGTTCAGTGCCTCCTAATGACGATGGAAGACTCAAATTGCGTCCCGATTCAATACATCGTCCTCCAGCAGACCTGTTTCCATGCGTCTATTGCTGCCTCGGGCACCTTATGGCCGTTCTGCTGTGAGTCAAAGATTTTCGAATATGGACGAAAAACTGATAGTGAATTGTAACGTTCAGGGCCACCTAATGACGATGGATCACTCAAATTGCGTCCCGATTCAATACATCGTCTTCCAGCCGACTTGACTCCATGGGTCTATTGCTGCCTCGGGCACCTTATGGCCGTTCTGCTGTGAGTCTAGTTTATCGAATGGGACAAAAAACTGATAGTGAATTGTAACGTTCAGGGCCTCCTAATGACGATGGATCACTCAAATTGCGTCCCGATTCAATACATCGTCCTCCAGCCAACTTGACTCTATGGGTCTGTTGCTGCCTCGGGCACCTTATGGCCGTTCTGCTGTGAGTCTAGATTATCGAATGGGACGAAAAACTGATAGTGAATTGTAACGTTCAGGGCCACCTAATGACGATGGATCACTCAAATTGCGTCCCGATTCAATACATCGTCCCCAGCCGACTTGACTCCATGGGACTATTGCTGCCTCGGGCACCTTATGGCCGTTCTGCTGTGAGCCTAGATTATAGAATGGGATGAAAAACTGATAGTGAATTGTAACGTTCAGGGCCACCTAATGACGATGGATCACACAAATTGCGTCCCGATTCAATACATCGTCCTCCAGCAGACTTGTCTCCATGGGTCTATTGCTGCCTCGGGCACCTTATGGCAAGCCTGCTGTGACTCGAAGATTTTCGAATCGGACGAAAAACTGTTAGTGAATTGTAACGTTCAGGGCCTCATAATGACGATGGAACACTCAAATTGCGTCCCGATTCAATACATCGTCCTCCAGCAGACTTGTCTCCATGCGTCTATTGCTGCCTCGGGCGCCTTATGGCCGTTCTGCTGTTAGTCAAAGATTTTCGAATCGGACGAAGAACTGATAATGAATTGTACCGCTCAGGGCCACCTAATGACGATGGATCACTAAAATTGCGTCCCGATTCAATACATCGTCCTCCAGCCGACTTGACTCCATGGGTCTATTGCTGCCTCGGGCACCTTATGGCCGTTCTGCTGTGAGTCTAGATTATCGAATGGGACAAAAAAATGATAGTGAATTGTAACGTTCAGGGCCTCCTAATGACGATGGATCACTCAAATTGCGTCCCGATTCAATACATCGTCCTCCAGCAGACTTGTCTCCATGGGTGTATTGCTGCCTCGGGCACCTTATAGCCGTTCTGCTGTGAGTCTAGATTATCGAATGGGACGAAAAACTGATAGTGAATTGTAACGTTCAGGGCCACCTAATGACGATGGATCTCTCAAATTGCGGCCCGATTCAATACATCGTCCTCCAGCCGACTTGACTCCATGGGTCTATTGCTGCCTCGGGCACCTTATGGCCGTTCTGCTGTGAGTCTAGATTATCGAATGGGACGAAAAACTGATAGTGAATTGTAACGTTCAGGGCCTCCTAATGACGATGGATCACTCAAATTGCGTCCCGATTCAATACATCGTCCTCCAGCCGACTTGACTCCATGGGTCTATTGCTGCCTCGGGCACCTTATGGCCGTTCTGCTGTGAATCTAGATTATCGAATGGGACGAAAAACTGATAGTGAATTGTAACGTTCAGGGCCACCTAATGACGATGGATCACTCAAATTGCGTCCCGATTCAATACATCGTCCCCAGCCGACTTGTCTCCATGGGTCTATTGCTGCCTCGGGCACCTTATGGCCGTTCTGCTGTGAGTCTAGATTATCGAATGGGACGAAAAACTGATAGTGAATTGTAACGTTCATGGCCTCCTAATGACGACGGATCACTCAAATTGCGTCCCGATTCAATACATCGTCCTCCAGCAGACTTGTCTCCATGGGTCGATTGCTGCCTCGGGCACCTTATGGCCGTTCTGCTGTTCAGGGCCACCTAATGACGATGGATCACTCAAATTGCGTCCCGATTCAATACATCGTCCTCCAGCCGACTTGACTCCATGGGTCTATTGCTGCCTCGGGCACCTTATGGCCGTTCTGCTGTGAGTCTAGATTATCGAATGGGACAAAAAACTGATAGTGAATTGTAACGTTCAGGGCCACCTAATGACGATGGATCACTCAAATTGCGTCCCGATTCAATACATCGTCCTCCAGCCGACTTGTCTCCATGGGTCTATTGCTGCCTCGGGCACCTTATGGCCGTTCTGCTGTGAGTCAAAGATTTTCGAATCGGACGAAAAACCTGATAGTGAATTGTAACATTCAGGGCCACCTAATGACGATGGACCACACAAATTGCGTCCCGATTCAGTACATCGTCCACTAGCCGACTTGACTCCATGGGACTATTGCTGCCTCGGGCACCTTATGGCCGTTCTGCTGTGAGTCTAGATTATCGAATGGGATGAAAAACTGATAGTGAATTGTAACGTTCAGGGCCACCTAATGACGATGGATCACTCAAATTGCGTCCCGATTCAATACATCGTCCTCCAGCAGACTTGTCTCCATGGGTCTATTGCTGCCTCGGGCACCTTATGGCAGTCCTGCTGTGACTCAAAGATTTTCGAATCGGACGAAAAACTGATAGTGAATTGTAACGTTCAGGGCCTCCTAATGACGATGGAACACACAAATTGCGTCCCGATTCAATACATCGTCCTCCAGCAGACTTGTCTCCATGGGTCTATTGCTGCCTCGGGCACCTTATGGCCGTTCTGCTGTGAGTCAAAGGTTTTCGAATCGGACGAAAAACTGATAGTGAATTGTAACATTGAGGGCCACCTAATGACGATGGGCCACACAAATAGCGTCCCGATTCAGTACATCGTCCTCCAGCCGACCTGACACCATGGGTCTATAGCTGCCTCGGGCACCTTATGGCCGTTCTGCTGTGAGTCTAGATTATCGAATGGGACGAAAAACTGATAGTGAATTGTAACGTTCAGGGCCACCTAGTGACGATGGATCACTCAAATTGCGTCCCGATTCAATACATCGTCCCCAGCCGACTTGTCTCCATGGGTCTATTGCTGCCTCGGGCACCTTATGGCCGTTCTGCTGTGAGTCTAGATTTTCGAATCGGACGAAAAACTGATAGTGAATTGTAACGTTCATGGCCTCCTAATGACGACGGATCACTCAAATAGCGTCCCGATTCAATACATCGTCCTCCAGCAGACTTGTCTCCATGGGTCGATTGCTGCCTCGGGCACCTTATGGCCGTTCTGCTGTTCAGGGCCACCTAATGACGATGGATCACTCAAATTGCGTCCCGATTCAATACATCGTC
The DNA here is from genome assembly GCF_023864275.1 of Schistocerca cancellata. Taxonomy (NCBI): domain Eukaryota; kingdom Metazoa; phylum Arthropoda; class Insecta; order Orthoptera; family Acrididae; genus Schistocerca; species Schistocerca cancellata. Next base: position 3,479,128 of record NC_064627.1, read on the forward strand.
CTCCAGCCGACTTGACTCCATGGGTCTATTGCTGCCTCGGGCACCTTATGGCCGTTCTGCTGTGAGTCTAGATTATCGAATGGGACAAAAAACTGATAGTGATTTGTAACGTTCAGGGCCTCCTAATGACGATGGATCACTCAAATTGCGTCCCGATTCAATACATCGTCCTCCAGCAGACTTGTCTCCATGGGTCGATTGCTGCCTCGGGCACCTTATGGCAGGCCTGCTGTGACTCAAAGATTTTCGAATCGGACGAAAAACTGATAGTGAATTGTAACGTTCAGTGCCTCCTAATGACGATGGAAGACTCAAATTGCGTCCCGATTCAATACATCGTCCTCCAGCAGACCTGTTTCCATGCGTCTATTGCTGCCTCGGGCACCTTATGGCCGTTCTGCTGTGAGTCAAAGATTTTCGAATCGGACGAAAAACTGATAGTGAATTGTAACGTTCAGGGCCACCTAATGACGATGGATCACTCAAATTGCGTCCCGATTCAATACATCGTCCTCCAGCCGACTTGACTCCATGGGTCTATTGCTGCCTCGGGCACCTTATGGCCGTTCTGCTGTGAGTCTAGTTTATCGAATGGGACAAAAAACTGATAGTGAATTGTAACGTTCAGGGCCTCCTAATGACGATGGATCACTCAAATTGCGTCCCGATTCAATACATAGTCCTCCAGCTGACTTGTCCCCATGGGTCTATTGCTGCCTCGGGCACCTTATGGCCGTTCTGCTGTGAGTCTAGATTATCGAATGGGACGAAAGACTGATAGTGAATTGTAACGTTCAGGGCCACCTAATGACGATGGATCTCTCAAATTGCGTCCCGATTCAATACATCGTCCTCCAGCCAACTTGACTCTATGGGTCTGTTGCTGCCTCGGGCACCTTATGGCCGTTCTGCTGTGAGTCTAGATAATCGAATGGGACGAAAAACTGATAGTGAATTGTAACGTTCAGGGCCACCTAATGACGATGGATCACTCAAATTGCGTCCCGATTCAATACATCGTCCCCAGCCGACTTGACTCCATGGGACTATTGCTGCCTCGGGCACCTTGTGGCCGTTCTGCTGTGAGTCTAGATTATAGAATGGGATGAAAAACTGATAGTGAATTGTAACGTTCAGGGCCACCTAATGACGATGGATCACACAAATTGCGTCCCGATTCAATACATCGTCCTCCAGCAGACTTGTCTCTATGGGTCTATTGCTGCCTCGGGCACCTTATGGCAGGCCTGCTGTGACTCAAAGATTTTCGAATGGGACGAAAAACTGTTAGTGAATTGTAACGTTCAGGGCCTCATAATGACGATGGAACACTCAAATTGCGTCCCGATTCAATACATCGTCCTCCAGCAGACTTGTCTCCATGCGTCTATTGCTGCCTCGGGCGCCTTATGGCCGTTCTGCTGTTAGTCAAAGATTTTCGAATCGGGCGAAGAACTGATAATGAATTGTACCGTTCAGGGCCACCTAATGACGATGGATCACTAAAATTGCGTCCCGATTCAATACATCGTCCTCCAGCCGACTTGACTCCATGGGTCTATTGCTGCCTCGGGCACCTTATGGCCGTTCTGCTGTGAGTCTAGATTATCGAATGGGACAAAAAAATGATAGTGAATTGTAACGTTCAGGGCCTCCTAATGACGATGGATCACTCAAATTGCGTCCCGATTCAATACATCGTCCTCCAGCAGACTTGTCTCCATGGGTCTATTGCTGCCTCGGGCACCTTATGGCCGTTATGCTGTGAGTCTAGATTATCGAATGGGACGAAAAACTGATAGTGAATTGTAACGTTCAGGGCCACCTAATGACGATGGATCTCTCAAATTGCGGCCCGATTCAATACATCGTCCTCCAGCCGACTTGACTCCATGGGTCTATTGCTGCCTCGGGCACCTTATGGCCGTTCTGCTGTGAGTCTAGATTATCGAATGGGACGAAAAACTGATAGTGAATTGTAACGTTCAGGGCCTCCTAATGACGATGGATCACTCAAATTGCGTCCCGATTCAATACATCGTCCTCCTGCCGACTTGACTCCATGGGTCTATTGCTGCCTCGGGCACCTTATGGCCGTTCTGCTGTGAATCTAGATTATCGAATGGGACGAAAAACTGATAGTGAATTGTAACGTTCAGGGCCACCTAATGACGATGGATCACTCAAATTGCGTCCCGATTCAATACATCGTCCCCAGCCGACTTGTCTCCATGGGTCTATTGCTGCCTCGGGCACCTTATGGCCGTTCTGCTGTGAGTCTAGATTATCGAATGGGACGAAAAACTGATAGTGAATTGTAACGTTCATGGCCTCCTAATGACGACGGATCACTCAAATTGCGTCCCGATTCAATACATCGTCCTCCAGCAGACTTGTCTCCATGGGTCGATTGCTGCCTCGGGCACCTTATGGCCGTTCTGCTGTTCAGGGCCACCTAATGACGATGGATCACTCAAATTGCGTCCCGATTCAATACATCGTCCTCCAGCCGACTTGACTCCATGGGTCTATTGCTGCCTCGGGCACCTTATGGCCGTTCTGCTGTGAGTCTAGATTATCGAATGGGACAAAAAACTGATAGTGAATTGTAACGTTCAGGGCCACCTAATGACGATGGATCACTCAAATTGCGTCCCGATTCAATACATCGTCCTCCAGCCGACTTGTCTCCATGGGTCTATTGCTGCCTCGGGCACCTTATGGCCGTTCTGCTGTGAGTCAAAGATTTTCGAATCGGACGAAAAACCTGATAGTGAATTGTAACATTCAGGGCCACCTAATGACGATGGACCACACAAATTGCGTCCCGATTCAGTACATCGTCCACTAGCCGACTTGACTCCATGGGACTATTGCTGCCTCGGGCACCTTATGGCCGTTCTGCTGTGAGTCTAGATTATCGAATGGGATGAAAAACTGATAGTGAATTGTAACGTTCAGGGCCACCTAATGACGATGGATCACTCAAATTGCGTCCCGATTCAATACATCGTCCTCCAGCAGACTTGTCTCCATGGGTCTATTGCTGCCTCGGGCACCTTATGGCAGTCCTGCTGTGACTCAAAGATTTTCGAATCGGACGAAAAACTGATAGTGAATTGTAACGTTCAGGGCCTCCTAATGACGATGGAACTCACAAATTGCGTCCCGATTCAATACATCGTCCTCCAGCAGACTTGTCTCCATGGGTCTATTGCTGCCTCGGGCACCTTATGGCCGTTCTGCTGTGAGTCAAAGGTTTTCGAATCGGACGAAAAACTGATAGTGAATTGTAACATTCAGGGCCACCTAATGACGATGGGCCACACAAATAGCGTCCCGATTCAGTACATCGTCCTCCAGCCGACCTGACACCATGGGTCTATAGCTGCCTCGGGCACCTTATGGACGTTCTGCTGTGAGTCTAGATTATCGAATGGGACGAAAAACTGATAGTGAATTGTAACGTTCAGGGCCACCTAATGACGATGGATCACTCAAATTGCGTCCCGATTCAATACATCGTCCTCCAGCAGACTTGTCTCCATGGGTCTATTGCTGCCTCGGGCACATTATGGCCGTTCTGCTGTGAGTCAAAGATTTTCGAATCGGACGAAAAACTGATAGTGAATTGTAACTTTCAGGGCCACCTAATGACGATGGATCACTCAAATTGCGTCCCGATTCAATACATCGTCCACCAGCCGACTTGTCTCCATGGGTCTATTGCTGCCTCGGGCACCTTATGGCCGTTCTGCTGTGAGTCAAAGATTTTCGAATCGGACGAGAAACTGATAGTGAAATGTAACGTTCAGGGCCACCTAATGACGATGGATCACTCAAATTGCGTCCCGATTCAATACATCGTCCTCCAGCCGACTTGACTCCATGGGTCTATTGCTGCCTCGGGCACCTTATGGCCGTTCTGCTGTGAGTCTAGATTATCGAATGGGACAAAAAACTGATAGTGAATTGTATCGTTCAGGGCCTCCTAATGACGATGGATCACTCAAATTGCGTCCCGATTCAATACATCGTCCTCCAGCCGACTTGACTCCATGGGTCTATTGCTGCCTCGGGCACCTTATGGCCGTTCTGCTGTGAGTCTAGATTATCGAATGGGACGAAAAACTGATAGTGAATTGTAACGTTCATGGCCTCCTAATGACGATGGATCACTCAAATTGCGTCCCAATTCAATACATCGTCCTCCGGCAGACTTGTCTCCATGGGTCGATTGCCTCCTTGGGCACCTTATGGCCGTTCTGCTGTGTGTCAAAGATTTTCGAATCGGACGAAAAACTGATAGTGAATTGTAACATTCAGGGCCACCTAATGACGATGGAACACGCAAATTGCGTCCCGATTCAATACATCGTCCTCCAGCCGAGTTGACTCCATGGGTCTATTGCTGCCTCGGGCACCTTATGGCCGTTCTGCTGTGAATCTAGATTATCGAATGGGACGAAAAACTGATAGTGAATTGTAACGTTCAGGGCCTCCTAATGACGATGGATCACTCAAATTGCGTCCCGATTCAATACATCGTCCTCCAGCCGACTTGACTCTATGGGTCTATTGCTGCTTCGGGCACCTTATGGCCGTTCTGCTGTGAGTCTAGATTATCGAATGGGACGAAAAACTGATAGTAAATTGTAACGTTCAGGGCCTCCTAATGACGATGGATCACTCAAATTGCGTCCCGATTCAATACATCGTCCTCCAGCCGACTTGACTCCATGGGTCTATTGCTGCCTCGGGCACCTTATGGCCGTTCTGCTGTGAGTCTAGATTATCGAATGGGACGAAAAACTGATAGTGAATTCTAACGTTCAGGGCCTCCTAATGACGATGGATCACTCAAATTGCGTCCCGATTCAATACATCGTCCTCCAGCAGACTTGTCTCCATGGGTCGATTGCTGCCTCGGGCACCTAACGGCCGTTCTGCTGTGAGTCAAAGATTTTCGAATCGGACGAAAAACTGATAGTGAATTGTAACATTCAGGGCCACCTAATGACGATGGACCACGCAAATTGCGTCCCGATTCAATACATCGTCCTCCAGCCGAGTTGACTCCATGGGTCTATTGCTGCCTCGGTCACCTTATGGCCGTTCTGCTGTGAATCTAGATTATCGAATGGGACGAAATACTGATAGTGAATTGTAACGTTCAGGGCGACCTAATGACGACGGATCACTCAAATTGCGTCCCGATTAAATACATCGTCCCCAGCCGACTTGACTCCATGGGACTATTGCTGCCTCGGGCACCTTATGGCCGTTCTGCTGTGAGTCTAGATTATAGAATGGGATGAAAAACTGATAATGAATTGTAACGTTCAGGCCCACCTAATGACGATGGATCACACAAATTGCGTCCCGATTCAATACATCGTCCTCCAGCAGACTTGTCTCCATGGGTCTATTGCTGCCTCGGGCACCTTATGGCAGGCCTGCTGTGACTCAAAGATTTTCGAATCGGACGAAAAACTGATAGTGAATTGTAACGTTCAGGGCCTCCTACCGACGATGGGTCACTCAAATTGCGCCCCGATTCAATACATCGTCCTCCAGCCGACTTGACTCCATGGGTCTATTGCTGCCTCGGGCACCTTATGGCCGTTCTGCTGTGAGTCTAGATTATCGAATGGGACGAAAAACTGATAGTGATTTGTAACGTTCGGGGCCTCCTAATGACGATGGATCACTCAAATTGCGTCCCGATTCAATACATCGTCCTCCAGCAGACTTGTCTCCATGGGTCGGATGCTGCCTCGGGCACCTAATGGCCGTTTTGCTGTGAGTCAAAGATTTTCGAATCGGACGAAAAACTGATAGTGAATTGTAACATTCAGGGCCACCTAATGACGATGGACCACGCAAATTGCGTCCCGATTCAATACATCGTCCTCCAGCCGAGTTGACTCCATGGGTCTATTGCTGCCTCCGGCACCTTATGGCCGTTCTGCTGTGAATCTAGATTATCGAATGGAACGAAAAACTGATAGTGAATTGTAACGTTCAGGGCCACCTAATGACGATGGATCACTCAAATTGCGTCCCGATTCAATACATCGTCCCCAGCCGACTTGTCTCCATGGGTCTATTGCTGCCTCGGGCACCTTATGGCCGTTCTGCTGTGAGTCTAGATTATCGAATGGGACGAAAAACTGATAGTGAATTGTAACGTTCAGGGCCTCCTAATGACGATGGATCACTCAAATTGCGTCCTGATTCAATACATCGTCCTCCAGCAGACTTGACTTCATGGGTCCATTGCTGCCTCGGGCACCTTATGGCCGTTCTGCTGTGAGTCAAAGATTTTCGAATCGGACGAAAAACTGATAGTGAATTGTAACTTTCAGGGCCACCTAATGACGATGGATCACTCAAATTGCGTCCCGATTCAATACATCGTCCTCCAGCCGACTTGACTCCATGGGTCTATTGCTGCCTCGGGCACCTTATGGCCGTTCTGCTGTGAGTCTAGATTATCGAATGGGACAAAAAAATGATAGTGAATTGTAACGTTCAGGGCCTCCTAATGACGATGGATCACTCAAATTGCGTCCCGATTCAATACATCGTCCTCCAGCAGACTTGTCTCCATGGGTCTATTGCTGCCTCGGGCATCTTATAGCCGTTCTGCTGTGAGTCTAGATTATCGAATGGGACGAAAAACTGATAGTGAATTGTAACGTTCAGGGCCACCTAATGACGATGGATCTCTCAAATTGCGTCCCGATTCAATACATCGTCCTCCAGCCGACTTGACTCCATGGGTCTATTGCTGCCTCGGGCACCTTATGGCCGTTCTGCTGTGAGTCTAGATTATCGAATGGGACGAAAAACTGATAGTGAATTGTAACGTTCAGGGCCACCTAATGACGATGGATCACTCAAATTGCGTCCCGATTCAATACATCGTCCCCAGCCGACTTGTCTCCATGGGTCTATTGCTGCCTCGGGCACCTTATGGCCGTTCTGCTGTGAGTCTAGATTATCGAATGGGACGAAAAACTGATAGTGAATTGTAACGTTCATGGCCTCCTAATGACGACGGATCACTCAAATTGCGTCCCGATTCAATACATCGTCCTCCAGCAGACTTGTCTCCATGGGTCGATAGCTGCCTCGGGCACCTTATGGCCGTTCTGCTGTTCAGGGCCACCTAATGACGATGGATCACTCAAATTGCGTCCCGATTCAATACATCGTCCTCCGGCCGACTTGACTCCTTGGGTCTATTGCTGCCTCGGGCACCTTATGGCCGTTCTGCTGTGAGTCTAGATTATCGAATGGGACAAAAAACTGATAGTGAATTGTAACGTTCAGGGCCTCCTAATGACGATGGATCACTCAAATTGCGTCCCGATTCAATACATCGTCCTCCAGCCGACTTGTCTCCATGGGTCTTTTGCTGCCTCGGGCACCTTATGGCCTTTCTGCTGTGAGTCAAAGATTTTCGAATCGGACGAAAAACCTGATAGTGAATTGTAACATTCAGGGCCACCTAATGACGATGGACCACACAAATTGCGTCCCGATTCAGTACATCGTCCACTAGCCGACTTGACTCCATGGGACTATTGCTGCCTCGGGCACCTTATGGCCGTTCTGCTGTGAGTCTAGATTATCGAATGGGATGAAAAACTGATAGTGAATTGTAACGTTCAGGGCCACCTAATGACGATGGATCACTCAAATTGCGTCCCGATTCAATACATCGTCCTCCAGCAGACTTGTCTCCATGGGTCTATTGCTGCCTCGGGCACCTTATGGCAGTCCTGCTGTGACTCAAATATTTTCGAATCGGACGAAAAACTGATAGTGAATTGTAACGTTCAGGGCCTCCAAATGACGATGGAACACACAAATTGCGTCCCGATTCAATACATCGTCCTCCAGCAGACTTGTCTCCATGGGTCTATTGCTGCCTCGGGCACCTTATGGCCGTTCTGCTGTGAGTCAAAGATTTTCGAATCGGACGAAAAACTGATAGTGAATTGTAACATTCAGGGCCACCTAATGACGATGGGCCACACAAATAGCGTCCCGATTCAGTACATCGTCCTCCAGCCGACCTGACTCCATGGGTCTATTGCTGCCTCGGGCACCTTATGGCCGTTCTGCTGTGAGTCTAGATTATCGAATGGGACGAAAAACTGATAGTGAATTGTAACGTTCAGGGCCACCTAATGACGATGGATCACTCAAATTGCGTCCCGATTCAATACATCGTCCTCCAGCAGACTTGTCTCCATGGGTCTATTGCTGCCTCGGGCACATTATGGCCGTTCTGCTGTGAGTCAAAGATTTTCGAATCGGACGAAAAACTGATAGTGAATTGTAACTTTCAGGGCCACCTAATGACGATGGATCACTCAAATTGCGTCCCGATTCAATACATCGTCCACCAGCCGACTTGTCTCCATGGGTGTATTGCTGCCTCGGGCACCTTATGGCCGTTCTGCTGTGAGTCAAAGATTTTCGAATCGGACGAAAAACTGATAGTGAATTGTAACGTTCAGGGCCTCCTAATGACGATGGAACACTCAAATCGCGTCCCGATTCAATACATCGTCCTCCAGCCGACTTGTCTCCATGGGTCTATTGCTGCCTCGGGCACCTTATGGCCGTTCTGCTGTGAGTCAAAGGTTTTCGAATCGGACGAAAAACTGATAGTGAATTGTAACTTTCAGGGCCACCTAATGACGATGGATCACTCAAATTGCGTCCCGATTAGATACATCGTCCTCCAGCCGACTTGTCTCCATGGGTCTATTGCTGCCTCGGGCACCTTATAGCCGTTCTGCTGTGAGTCAAAGATTTTCGAATCGGACGAAAAACTGATAGTGAATTGTAACGTTCAGGGCCTCCTAATGACGATGGAACACTAAAATTGCGTCCCGATTCAATACATCGTCCTCCAGCAGACTTGACTTCATGGGTCTATTGCTGCCTCGGGCACCTTATGGCCGTTCTGCTGTGAGTCAAAGATTTTCGAATCGGACGAAAAACTGATAGTGAATTGTAACGTTCATGGCCACCTAATGACGATGGATCACTCAAATTGCGTCCCGATTCAATACATCGTCCTCCAGCCGACTTGACTCCATGGGTCTATTGCTGCCTCGGGCACCTTATGGCCGTTCTGCTGTGAGTCTAGATTATCGAATGGGACAAAAAACTGATAGTGAATTGTAACGTTCAGGGCCTCCTAATGACGATGGATCACTCAAATTGCGTCCCGATTCAATACATCGTCCTCCAGCCGACTTGACTCCATGGGTCTATTGCCGCCTCGGGCACCTTATGGCCGTTCTGCTGTGAGTCTAGATTATCGAATGGGACGAAAAACTGATAGTGAATTGTAACGTTCATGGCCTCCTAATGACGATGGATCACTCAAATTGCGTCCCGATTCAATACATCGTCCTCCAGCAGACTTGTCTCCATGGGTCGATTGCCTCCTTGGGCACCTTATGGCCGTTCTGCTGTGTGTCAAAGATTTTCGAATCGGACGAAAAACTGATAGTGAATTGTAACATTCAGGGCCACCTAATGACGATGGAACACGCAAATTGCGTCCCGATTCAATACATCGTCCTCCAGCCGAGTTGACTCCATGGGTCTATTGCTGCCTCGGGCACCTTTTGGCCGTTCTGCTGTGAATCTAGATTATCGAATGGGACGAAAAACTGATAGTGAATTGTAACGTTCAGGGCCACCTAATGACGATGGATCTCTCAAATTGCGTCCCGATTCAATACATCGTCCTCCAGCCGACTTGACTCTATGGGTCTATTGCCGCCTCGGGCACCTTATGGCCGTTCTGCTGTGAGTCAAAGATTTTCGAATCGGACGAAAAACCTGATAGTGAATTGTAACATTCAGGGCCACCTAATGACGATGGACCACACAAATTGCGTCCCGATTCAGTACATCGTCTACTAGCCGACTTGACTCCATGGGACTATTGCTGCCTCGGGCACCTTATGGCCGTTCTGCTGTGAGTCTAGATTATCGAATGGAATGAAAAACTGATAGTGAATTGTAACGTTCAGGGCCACCTAATGACGATGGATCACTCAAATTGCGTCCCGATTCAATACATCGTCCTCCAGCAGACTTGTCTCCATGGGTCTATTGCTGATCGGGCACCTTATGGCAGTCCTGCTGTGACTCAAAGATTTTCGAATCGGACGAAAAACTGATAGTGAATTGTAACGTTCAGGGCCTCCTAATGACGATGGAACACACAAATTGCGTCCCGATTCAGTACATCGTCCTCCAGCAGACTTGTCTCCATGGGTCTATTGCTGCCTCGGGCACCTTCTGCTGTGAGTCAAAGATTTTCGAATCGGACGAAAAACTGATAGTGAATTGAAACATTCAGGGCCACCTAATGACGATGGGCCACACAAATAGCGTCCCGATTCAGTACATCGTCCTCCAGCCGACCTGACTCCATGGGTCTATTGCTGCCTCGGGCACCTTATGGCCGTTCTGCTGTGAGTCTAGATTATCGAATGGGACGAAAAACTGATAGTGAATTGTAACGTTCAGGGCCACCTAATGACGATGGATCACTCAAATTGCGTCCCGATTCAATACATCGTCCTCCAGCAGACTTGTCTCCATGGGTCTATTGCTGCCTCGGGCACATTATGGCCGTTCTGCTGTGAGTCAAAGATTTTCGAATCGGACGAAAAACTGATAGTGAATTGTAACTTTCAGGGCCACCTAATGACGATGGATCACTCAAATTGCGTCCCGATTCAATACATCGTCCACCAGCCGACTTGTCTCCATGGGTGTATTGCTGCCTCGGGCACCTTATGGCCGTTCTGCTGTGAGTCAAAGATTTTCGAATCGGACGAAAAACTGATAGTGAATTGTAACGTTCAGGGCCTCCTAATGACGATGGAACACTAAAATTGCGTCCCGATTCAATACATCGTCCTCCAGCAGACTTGACTTCATGGGTCTATTGCTGCCTCGGGCACCTTATGGCCGTTCTGCTGTGAGTCAAAGATTTTCGAATCGGACGAAAAACTGATAGTGAATTGTAACGTTCAGGGCCACCTAATGACGATGGATCACTCAAATTGCGTCCCGATTCAATACATCGTCCTCCAGCCGACTTGACTCCATGGGTCTATTGCTGCCTCGGGCACCTTATGGCCGTTCTGCTGTGAGTCTAGATTATCGAATGGGACAAAAAACTGATAGTGAATTGTAACGTTCAGGGCCTCCTAATGACGATGGATCACTCAAATTGCGTCCCGATTCAATACATCGTCCTCCAGCCGACTTGACTCCATATGTCTATTGCCGCCTCGGGCACCTTATGGCCGTTCTGCTGTGAGTCTAGATTATCGAATGGGACGAAAAACTGATAGTGAATTGTAACGTTCATGGCCTCCTAACGACGATGGATCACTCAAATTGCGTCCCGATTCAATACATCGTCCTCCAGCAGACTTGTCTCCATGGGTCGATTGCCTCCTTGGGCACCTTATGGCCGTTCTGCTGTGTGTCAAAGATTTTCGAATCGGACGAAAAACTGATAGTGAATTGTAACATTCAGGGCCACCTAATGACGATGGAACACGCAAATTGCGTCCCGATTCAATACATCGTCCTCCAGCCGAGTTGACTCCATGGGTCTATTGCTGCCTCGGGCACCTTATGGCCGTTCTGCTGTGAATCTAGATTATCGAATGGGACGAAAAACTGATAGTGAATTGTAACGTTCAGGGCCTCCTAATGACGATGGATCACTCAAATTGCGTCCCGATTCAATACATCGTCCTCCAGCCGACTTGACTCCATGGGTCTATTGCCGCCTCGGGCACCTTATGGCCGTTCTGCTGTGAGTCTAGATTATCGAATGGGACGAAAAACTGATAGTGAATTGTAACGTTCATGGCCTCCTAATGACGATGGATCACTCAAATTGCGTCCCGATTCAATACATCGTCCTCCAGCAGACTTGTCTCCATGGGTCGATTGCCTCCTTGGGCACCTTATGGCCGTTCTGCTGTGTGTCAAAGATTTTCGAATCGGACGAAAAACTGATAGTGAATTGTAACATTCAGGGCCACCTAATGACGATGGAACACGCAAATTGCGTCCCGATTCAATACATCGTCCTCGAGCCGAGTTGACTCCATGGGTCTATTGCTGCCTCGGGCACCTTATGGCCGTTCTGCTGTGAATCTAGATTATCGAATGGGACGAAAAACTGATAGTGAATTGTAACGTTCAGGGCCTCCTAATGACGATGGATCACTCAAATTGCGTCCCGATTCAATTCATCGTCCTTCAGCAGACTTGTCTCCATGGGACTATTGCTGCCTCGGGCACCTTATGGCCGTTCTGCAGTGAGTCTAGATTATCGAATGGGACGAAAAACTGATAGTGAATTGTAACGTTCAGGGCCACCTAATGACGATGGATCTCTCAAATTGCGTCCCGATTCAATACATCGTCCTCCAGCCGACTTGACTCTATGGGTCTATTGCCGCCTCGGGCACCTTATGGCCGTTCTGCTGTGAGTCAAAGATTTTCGAATCGGACGAAAAACTGATAGTGAATTGTAACTTTCAGGGCCTCCTAATGACGATGGAACACACAAATTGCGTCCCGATTCAATACATCGTCCTCCAGCAGACTTGTCTCCATGGGTCTATTGCTGCCTCGGGCACCTTCTGCTGTGAGTCAAAGATTTTCGAATCGGACGAAAAACTGATAGTGAATTGAAACATTCAGGGCCACCTAATGACGATGGGCCACACAAATAGCGTCCCGATTCAGTACATCGTCCTCCAGCCGACCTGACTCCATGGGTCTATTGCTGCCTCGGGCACCTTATGGCCGTTCTGCTGTGAGTCTAGATTATCGAATGGGACGAAAAACTGATAGTGAATTGTAACGTTCAGGGCCACCTAATGACGATGGATCACTCAAATTGCGTCCCGATTCAATACATCGTCCTCCAGCAGACTTGTCTCCATGGGTCTATTGCTGATCGGGCACCTTATGGCAGTCCTGCTGTGACTCAAAGATTTTCGAATCGGACGAAAAACTGATAGTGAATTGTAACGTTCAGGGCCTCCTAATGACGATGGAACACACAAATTGCGTCCCGATTCAATACATCGTCCTCCAGCAGACTTGTCTCCATGGGTCTATTGCTGCCTCGGGCACCTTCTGCTGTGAGTCAAAGATTTTCGAATCGGACGAAAAACTGATAGTGAATTGAAACATTCAGGGCCACCTAATGACGATGGGCCACACAAATAGCGTCCCGATTCAGTACATCGTCCTCCAGCCGACCTGACTCCATGGGTCTATTGCTGCCTCGGGCACCTTATGGCCGTTCTGCTGTGAGTCTAGATTATCGAATGGGACGAAAAACTGATAGTGAATTGTAACGTTCAGGGCCACCTAATGACGATGGATCACTCAAATTGCGTCCCGATTCAATACATCGTCCTCCAGCAGACTTGTCTCCATGGGTCTATTGCTGCCTCGGGCACATTATGGCCGTTCTGCTGTGAGTCAAAGATTTTCGAATCGGACGAAAAACTGATAGTGAATTGTAACTTTCAGGGCCACCTAATGACGATGGATCACTCAAATTGCGTCCCGATTCAATACATCGTCCACCAGCCGACTTGTCTCCATGGGTGTATTGCTGCCTCGGGCACCTTATGGCCGTTCTGCTGTGAGTCAAAGATTTTCGAATCGGACGAAAAACTGATAGTGAATTGTAACGTTCAGGGCCTCCTAATGACGATGGAACACTAAAATTGCGTCCCGATTCAATACATCGTCCTCCAGCAGACTTGACTTCATGGGTCTATTGCTGCCTCGGGCACCTTATGGCCGTTCTGCTGTGAGTCAAAGATTTTCGAATCGGACGAAAAACTGATAGTGAATTGTAACGTTCAGTGCCACCTAATGACGATGGATCACTCAAATTGCGTCCCGATTCAATACATCGTCCTCCAGCCGACTTGACTCCATGGGTCTATTGCTGCCTCGGGCACCTTATGGCCGTTCTGCTGTGAGTCTAGATTATCGAATGGGACAAAAAACTGATAGTGAATTGTAACGTTCAGGGCCTCCTAATGACGATGGATCACTCAAATTGCGTCCCGATTCAATACATCGTCCTCCAGCCGACTTGACTCCATATGTCTATTGCCGCCTCGGGCACCTTATGGCCGTTCTGCTGTGAGTCTAGATTATCGAATGGGACGAAAAACTGATAGTGAATTGTAACGTTCATGGCCTCCTAATGACGATGGATCACTCAAATTGCGTCCCGATTCAATACATCGTCCTCCAGCAGACTTGTCTCCATGGGTCGATTGCCTCCTTGGGCACCTTATGGCCGTTCTGCTGTGTGTCAAAGATTTTCGAATCGGACGAAAAACTGATAGTGAATTGTAACATTCAGGGCCACCTAATGACGATGGAACACGCAAATTGCGTCCCGATTCAATACATCGTCCTCCAGCCGAGTTGACTCCATGGGTCTATTGCTGCCTCGGGCACCTTATGGCCGTTCTGCTGTGAATCTAGATTATCGAATGGGACGAAAAACTGATAGTGAATTGTAACGTTCAGGGCCTCCTAATGACGATGGATCACTCAAATTGCGTCCCGATTCAATACATCGTCCTCCAGCAGACTTGTCTCCATGGGACTATTGCTGCCTCGGGCACCTTATGGCCGTTCTGCTGTGAGTCTAGATTATCGAATGGGACGAAAAACTGATAGTGAATTGTAACGTTCAGGGCCACCTAATGACGATGGATCTCTCAAATTGCGTCCCGATTCAATACATCGTCCTCCAGCCGACTTGACTCTATGGGTCTATTGCCGCCTCGGGCACCTTATGGCCGTTCTGCTGTGATTCAAAGATTTTCGAATCGGACGAAAAACTGATAGTGAATTGTAACATTCAGGGCCACCTAATGACGATGGACCACGCAAATTGCGTCCCGATTCAATACATCGTCCTCCAGCCGAGTTGACTCCATGGGTCTATTGCTGCCTCGGTCACCTTATGGCCGTTCTGCTGTGAATCTAGATTATCGAATGGGACGAAAAACTGATAGTGAATTGTAACGTTCAGGGCCACCTAATGACGACGGATCACTCAAATTGCGTCCCGATTCAATACATCGTCCCCAGCCGACTTGACTCCATGGGACTATTGCTGCCTCGGGCACCTTATGGCCGTTCTGCTGTGAGTCTAGATTATAGAATGGGATGAAAAACTGATAATGAATTGTAACGTTCAGGCCCACCTAATGACGATGGATCACACAAATTGCGTCCCGATTCAATACATCGTCCTCCAGCAGACTTGCCTCCATGGGTCTATTGCTGCCTCGGGCACCTTATGGCAGGCCTGCTGTGACTCAAAGATTTTCGAATCGGACGAAAAACTGATAGTGAATTGTAACGTTCAGGGCCTCCTAATGACGATGGATCACTCAAATTGCGCCCCGATTCATTACATCGTCCTCCAGCCGACTTGACTCCATGGGTCTATTGCTGCCTCGGGCACCTTATGGCCGTTCTGCTGTGAGTCTAGATTATCGAATGGGACGAAAAACTGATAGTGAATTGTAACGTTCGGGGCCTCCTAATGACGATGGATCACTCAAATTGCGTCCCGATTCAATACATCGTCCTCCAGCAGACTTGTCTCCATGGGTCGATTGCTGCCTCGGGCACCTAATCGCCGTTTTGCTGTGAGTCAAAGATTTTCGAATCGGACGAAAAACTGATAGTGAATTGTAACATTCAGGGCCACCTAATGACGATGGACCACGCAAATTGCGTCCCGATTCAATACATCGTCCTCCAGCCGAGTTGACTTCATGGGTCTATTGCTGCCTCCGGCACCTTATGGCCGTTCTGCTGTGAATCTAGATTATCGAATGGAACGAAAAACTGATATTGAATTGTAACGTTCAGGGCCACCTAATGACGATGGATCACTCAAATTGCGTCCCGATTCAATACATCGTCCCCAGGCGACTTGTCTCCATGGGTCTATTGCTGCCTCGGGCACCTTATGGCCGTTCTGCTGTGAGTCTAGATTATCGAATGGGACGAAAAACTGATAGTGAATTGTAACGTTCAGGGCCACCTAATGACGATGGATCACTCAAATTGCGTCCTGATTCAATACATCGTCCTCCAGCAGACTTGACTTCATGGGTCCATTGCTGCCTCGGGCACCTTATGGCCGTTCTGCTGTGAGTCAAAGATTTTCGAATCGGACGAAAAACTGATAGTGAATTGTAACTTTCAGGGCCACCTAATGACGATGGATCACTCAAATTGCGTCCCGATTCAATACATCGTCCTCCAGCAGACTTGTCTCCATGGGTCGATTGCTGCCTCGGGCACCTTATGGCCGTTCTGCTGTGAGTCAACGATTTTCGAATCGGACGAAAAACTGATGTGATTTGTAACATTCAGGGCCACCTAATGACGATGGACCACACAAATTGCGTCCCGATTCAGTACATCGTCCACTAGCCGACTTGACTCCAAGGGGACTATTGCTGCCTCGGGCACCTTATGGCCGTTCTGCTGTGAGTCTAGATTATAGAATGGGATGAAAAACTGAATAGTGAATTGTAACGTTCAGGGCCACCTAATGACGATGGATCACTCAAATTGCGTCCCGATTCAATACATCGTCCTCCAGCAGACTTGTCTCCATGGGTCTATTGCTGCCTCGGGCACTTTATGGCAGGCCTGCTGTGACTCAAAGATTTTCGAATCGGACGAAAAACTGATAGTGAATTGTAACGTTCAGTGCCTCCTAATGACGATGGAACACTCAAATTGCGTCCCGATTCAATACATCGTCCTCCAGCCAACTTGACTCTATGGGTCTATTGCTGCCTCGGGCACCTTATGGCCGTTCTGCTGTGAGTCTAGATTATCGAATGGGACGAAAAACTGATAGTGAATTGTAACGTTCAGGGCCACCTAATGACGATGGATCACTCAAATTGCGTCCCGATTCAATACATCGTCCCCAGCCGACTTGACTCCATGGGACTATTGCTGCCTCGGGCACCTTATGGCCGTTCTGCTGTGAGTGTAGATTATAGAATGGGATGAAAAACTGATAGTGAATTGTAACGTTCAGTGCCTCCTAATGACGATGGAACACTCAAATTGCGTCCCGATTCAATACATCGTCCTCCAGCCAACTTGACTCAATGGGTCTATTGCTGCCTCGGGCACTTTATGGCCGTTCTGCTGTGAGTCTAGATTATCGAATGGGACGAAAAACTGATAGTGAATTGTAACGTTCGGGGCCTCCTAATGACGATGGATCACTCAAATTGCGTCCCGATTCAATACATCGTCCTCCAGCAGACTTGTCTCCATGGGTCGATTGCTGCCTCGGGCACCTAATGGCCGTTTTGCTGTGAGTCAAAGATTTTCGAATCGGACGAAAAACTGATAGTGAATTGTAACATTCAGGGCCACCTAATGACGATGGACCACGCAAATTGCGTCCAGATTCAATACATCGTCCTCCAGCCGAGTTGACTCCTTGGGTCTATTGCTGCCTCCGGCACCTTATGGCCGTTCTGCTGTGAATCTAGATTATCGAATGGAACGAAAAACTGATAGTGAATTGTAACGTTTAGGGCCACCTAATGACGATGGATCACTCAAATTGCGTCCCGATTCAATACATCGTCCCCAGGCGACTTATCTCCAAGGGTCTATTGCTGCCTCGGGCACCTTATGGCCGTTCTGCTGTGAGTCTAGATTATCGAATGGGACGAAAAACTGATAGTGAATTGTAACGTTCAGGGCCACCTAATGACGATGGATCACTCAAATTGCGTCCTGATTCAATACATCGTCCTCCAGCAGACTTGACTTCATTGGTCCATTGCTGCCTCGGGCACCTTATGGCCGTTCTGCTGTGAGTCAAAGATTTTCGAATCGGACGAAAAACTGATAGAGAATTGTAACTTTCAGGGCCACCTAATGACGATGGATCACTCAAATTGCGTCCCGATTCAATACATCGTCCTCCAGCAGACTTGTCTCCATGGGTCGATTGCTGCCTCGGGCACCTTATGGCCGTTCTGCTGTGAGTCTAAGATTTTCGAATCGGACGAAAAACTGATGTGATTTGTAACATTCAGGGCCACCTAATGACGATGGACCACACAAATTGCGTCCCGATTCAGTACATCGTCCACTAGCCGACTTGACTCCAAGGGGACTATTGCTGCCTCGGGCACCTTATGGCCGTTCTGCTGTGAGTCTAGATTATAGAATGGGATGAAAAACTGATAGTGAATTGTAACGTTCAGGGCCACCTAATGACGATGGATCACTCAAATTGCGTCCCGATTCAATACATCGTCCTCCAGCAGACTTGTCTCCATGGGTCTATTGCTGCCTCGGGCACTTTATGGCAGGCCTGCTGTGACTCAAAGATTTTCGAATCGGACGGAAAACTGATAGTGAATTGTAACGTTCAGTGCCTCCTAATGACGATGGAACACTCAAATTGCGTCCCGATTCAATACATCGTCCCCCAGCCAACTTGACTCTATGGGTCTATTGCTGCCTCGGGCACCTTATGGCCGTTCTGCTGTGAGTCTAGATTATCGAATGGGACGAAAAACTGATAGTGAATTGTAACGTTCAGGGCCACCTAATGACGATGGATCACTCAAATAGCGTCCCGATTCAATACATCGTCCCCAGCCGACTTGACTCCATGGGACTATTGCTGCCTCGGGCACCTTATGGCCGTTCTGCTGTGAGTCTAGATTATTGAATGGGATGAAAAACTGATAGTGAATTGTAACGTTCAGGGCCACCTAATGACGATGGATCACTCAAATTGCGTCCTGATTCAATACATCGTCCTCCAGCAGATTTGACTTCATGGGTCTATTGCTGCCTCGGGCACCTTATGGCTGTTCTGCTGTGAGTCAAAGATTTTCGAATCGGACGAAGAACTGATAGTGAATTGTACCGTTCAGGGCCACCTAATGACGATGGATCACTCAAATTGCGTCCCGATTCAATATATCGTCCTCCAGCCGACTTGACTCCATGGGTCTATAGCTGCCTCGGGCACCTTATGGCCGTTCTGCTGTGAGTCTAGATTATCGAATGGGACAAAAAACTGATAGTGAATTGTAACGTTCAGGGCCTCCTAATGACGATGGATCACTCAAATTGCGTCCCGATTCAATACATCGTCCTCCAGCAGACTTGTCTCCATGGGTCTATTGCTGCCTCGGGCACCTTATAGCCTTTCTGCTGTGAGTCTAGATTATCGAATGGGACGAAAAACTGATATTGAATTGTAACGTTCAGGGCCTCCTAATGACGATGGATCACTCAAATTGCGTCCCGATTCAATACATCGTCCTCCAGCCGACTTGACTCCATGGGTCTATTGCTGCCTCGGGCACCTTATGGCCGTTCTGCTGTGAATCTAGATTATCGAATGTGACGAAAAACTGATAGTGAATTGTAACGTTCAGGGCCACCTAATGACGATGGATCACTCAAATTGCGACCCGATTTAATACATCGTCCCCAGCCGACTTGTCTCCATGGTTCTATTGCTGCCTCGGGCACCTTATGGCCGTTCTGCTGTGAGTCTAGATTATCGAATGGGACGAAAAACTGATAGTGAATTGTAACGTTCATGGCCTCCTAATGACGATGGATCACTCAAATTGCGTCCCGATTCAATACATCGTCCTCCAGCAGACTTGTCTCCATGGGTCGATTGCTGCCTCGGGCACCTTATGGCCGTTCTGCTGTTCAGGGCCACCTAATGACGATGGATCACTCAAATTGCGTCCCGATTCAATACATCGTCCTCCAGCCGACTTGACTCCATGGGTCTATTGCTGCCTCGGGCACCTTATGGCCGTTCTGCTGTGTGTCTAGATTATCGAATGGGACGAAAAACTGATAGTGAATTGTAACAATCAGGGCCACCTAATGACGATGGACTATACAAATTGCGTCCCGATTCAGTACATCGTCCACTAGCCGACTTGACTCCATGGGACTATTGCTGCCTCGGGCACCTTATGGCCGTTCTGCTGTGAGTCTAGATTATAGAATGGGATGAGAAACTGATAGTGAATTGTAACGTTCAGGGCCACCTAATGACGATGGATCACTCAAATTGCGTCCCGATTCAATACATCGTCCTCCAGCAGACTTGTCTCCATGCGTCTATTGCTGCCTCGGGCACCTTATGGCCGTTCTGCTGTGAGTCAAAGATTTTCGAATCGGACGAAAAACTGATAGTGAATTGTAACGTTCAGGGCCACCTAATGACGATGGATCACTCAAATTGCGTCCCGATTCAATACATCGTCCTCCAGCAGACTTGTTTCCATGCGTCTATTGCTGCCTCGGGCACCTTATGGCCGTTCTGCTATGAGTCAAAGATTTTCGAATCGGACGAAAAACTGATAGTGAATTGTAACGTTCAGGGCCACCTAATGACGATGGATCACTCAAATTGCGTCCCGATTCAATACATCGTCCTCCAGCCGACTTGACTCCATGGGTCTATTGCTGCCTCGGGCACCTTATGGCCATTCTGCTGTGAGTCTAGACTATCGAATGGGACAAAAAACTGATAGTGAATTGTAACGTTCAGGGCCTCCTAATGACGATGGATCACTCAAATTGCGTCCCGATTCAATACATCGTCCTCCAGCCGACTTGACTCCATGGGTCTATTGCTGCCTCGGGCACCTTATGGCCGTTCTGCTGTGAGTCTAGATTATCGAATGGGACGAAAAACTGATAGTGAATTGTAACGTTCAGGGCCTCCTAATGACGATGGATCACTCAAATTGCGTCCCGATTCAATACATCGTCCTCCAGCCGACTTGACTCCATGGGTCTATTGCTGCCTCGGGCACCTTATGGCCGCTCTGCTGTGAGTCTAGATTATCGAATGGGACGAAAAACTGATAGTGAATTGTAACGTTCAGGGCCTCCTAATGACGATGGATCACTCAAATTGCGTCCCGATTCAATACATCGTCCTCCAGCAGACTTGTCTCCATGGGTCGATTGCTGCCTCGGGCACCTAATGGCCGTTCTGCTGTGAGTCAAAGATTTTCGAATCGGACGAAAAACTGATAGTGAATTGTAACATTCAGGGCCACCTAGTGACGATGGACCACGCAAATTGCGTCCCGATTCAATACATCGTCCTCCAGCCGAGTTGACTCCATGGGTCTATTGCTGCCTCGGGCACCTTATGGCCGTTCTGCTGTGAATCTACATTATCGAATGGGACGAAAAACTGATAGTGAATTGTAACGTTCAGGGCCACCTAATGACGATGGATCACTCAAATTGCGTCCCGATTCAATACATCGTCCCCAGCCGACTTGACTCCATGGGACTATTGCTGCCTCGGGCACCTTATGGCCGTTCTGCTGTGAGTCTAGATTATAGAATGGGATGAAAAACTGATAATGAATTGTAACGTTCAGGGCCACCTAATGACGATGGATCACACAAATTGCGTCCCGATTCAATACATCGTCCTCCAGCAGACTTGTCTCCATGGGTCTATTGCTGCCTCGGGCACCTTATGGCAGGCCTGCTGTGACTCAAAGATTTTCGAATCGGACGAAAAACTGATAGTGAATTGTAACGTTCAGGGCCTCCTAATGACGATGGATCACTCAAATTGCGTCCCGATTTAATACATCGTCCTCCAGCCGACTTGACTCCATGGGTCTATTGCTGCCTCGGGCACCTTATGGCCGTTCTGCTATGAGTCTAGATTATCGAATGGGACGAAAAACTGATAGTGAATTGTAACGTTCGGGGCCTCCTAATGACGATGGATCACTCAAATTGCGTCCCGATTCAATACATCGTCCTCCAGCAGACTTGTCTCCATGGGTCGATTGCTGCCTCGGGCACCTAATGGCCGTTTTGCTGTGAGTCAAAGATTTTCGAATCGGACAAAAAACTGATAGTGAATTGTAACGTTCAGGGCCACCTAATGACGATGGACCACGCAAATTGCGTCCCGATTCAATACATAGTTCTCCAGACGAGTTGACTCCATGGGTCTATTGCTGCCTCGGGCACCTTATGGCCGTTCTGCTGTGAATCTAGATTATCGAATGGGACGAAAAACTGATAGTGAATTGTAACGTTCAGGGCCACCTAATGACGATGGATCACTCAAATTGCGTCCCGATTCAATACATCGTCCCCAGCCGTCTTGTCTCCATGGGTCTATTGCTGCCTCGGGCACCTTATGGCCGTTCTGCTGTGAGTCTAGATTATCGAATGGGACGAAAAACTGATAGTGAATTGTAACGTTCAGGGCCACCTAATGACGATGGATCACTCAAATTGCGTCCTGATTCAATACATCGTCCTCCAGCAGACTTGACTTCATGGGTCTATTGCTGCCTCGAGCACCTTATGGCCGTTCTGCTGTGAGTCAAAGATTTTCGAATCGGACGAAAAACTGATAGTGAATTGTAACTTTTAGGGCCACCTAATGACGATGGATCACTCAAATTGCGTCCCGATTCAATACATCGTCCTCCAGCAGACTTGTCTCCATGGGTCTATTGCTGCCTCGGGCACCTTATGGCCGTTCTGCTGTGAGTCAAAGATTTTCGAATCGGACGAAAAACTGATAGTGATTTGTAACATTCAGGGCCACCTAATGACGATGGACCACACAAATTGCGTCCCGATTCAGTACATCGTCCACTAGCCGACTTGACTCCATGGGACTATTGCTGCCTCGGGCACCTTATGGCCGTTCTGCTGTGAGTCTAGATTATAGAATGGGATGAAAAACTGATAGTGAATTGTAACGTTCAGGGCCACCTAATGACGATGGATCACTCAAATTGCGTCCCGATTCAATACATCGTCCTCCAGCAGACTTGTCTCCATGGGTCTATTGCTGCCTCGGGCACCTTATGGCAGGCCTGCTGTGACTCAAAGATTTTCGAATCGGACGAAAAACTGATAGTGAATTGTAACGTTCAGTGCCTCCTAATGACGATGGAACACTCAAATTGCGTCCCGATTCAATACATCGTCCTCCAGCAGACTTGTTTCCATGCATCTATTGCTGCCTCGGGCACCTTATGGCCGTTCTGCTGTGAGTCAAAGATTTTCGAATCGGACGAAAAACTGATAGTGAATTGTAACGTTCAGGGCCACCTAATGACGATGGATCACTCAAATTGCGTCCTCCAGCCGACTTGGCTCCATGGGTCTATTGCTGCCTCGGGCACCTTATGGCCGTTCTGCTGTGAATCTAGATTATCGAATGGGACGAAAAACTGATAGTGAATTGTAACGTTCAGGGCCACCTAATTACGATGGATCACTCAAATTGCGTCCCGATTCAATACATCGTCGCCAGCCGACTTGTCTCCATGGGTCTATTGCTGCCTCGGGCACCTTATGGCCGTTCTGCTGTGAGTCTAGATTATCGAATGGGACGAAAAACTGATAGTGAATTGTAACGTTCAGGGCCACCTAATGACGATGGATCACTCAAATTGCGTCCTGATTCAATACATCGTACTCCAGCAGACTTGACTTCATGGGTCTATTGCTGCCTCGGGCACCTTATGGCCGTTCTGCTGTGAGTCAAAGATTTTCGAATCCGACGAAAAACTGATAGTGAATTGTAACTTTCAGGGCCACCTAATGACGATGGATCACTCAAATTGCGTCCCGATTCAATACATCGTCCTCCAGCAGACTTGTCTCCATGGGTCGATTGCTGCCTCGGGCACCTTATGGCCGTTCTGCTGTGAGTCAAAGATTTTCGAATCGGACGAAAAACTGATAGTGATTTGTAACATTCAGGGCCACCTAATGACGATGGACCACACAAATTGCGTCCCGATTCAGTACATCGTCCACTAGCCGACTTGACTCCATGGGACTATTGCTGCCTCGGGCACCTTATGGCCGTTCTGCTGTGAGTCTAGATTATCGAATGGGACGAAAAACTGATAGTGAATTGTAACGTTCATGGCCTCCTAATGACGATGGATCACTCAAATTGCGTCCCGATTCAATACATCGTCCTCCAGCAGACTTGTCTCCATGGGTCGATTGCCTCCTTGGGCACCTTATGGCCGTTCTGCTGTGTGTCAAAGATTTTCGAATCGGACGAAAAACTGATAGTGAATTGTAACATTCAGGGCCACCTAATGACGATGGAACACGCAAATTGCGTCCCGATTCAATACATCGTCCTCCAGCCGACTTGACTCCATGGGTCTATTGCTGCCTCGGGCACCTTATGGCCGTTCTGCTGTGAGTCTAGATTATCGAATGGGACGAAAAACTGATAGTGAATTGTAACGTTCAGGGCCACCTAATGACGATGGATCTCTCAAATTGCGTCCCGATTCAATACATCGTCCTCCAGCCGACTTGACTCTATGGGTCTATTGCTGCCTCGGGCACCTTATGGCCGTTCTGCTGTGAGTCTAGATTATCGAATGGGACGAAAAACTGATAGTAAATTGTAACGTTCAGGGCCTCCTAATGACGATGGATCACTCAAATTGCGTCCCGATTCAATACATCGTCCTCCAGCCGACTTGACTCCATGGGTCTATTGCTGCCTCGGGCACCTTATGGCCGTTCTGCTGTGAGTCTAGATTATCGAATGGGACGAAAAACTGATAGTGAATTGTAACGTTCAGGGCCTCCTAATGACGAAGAATCACTCAAATTGCGTCCCGATTCAATACATCGTCCTCCAGCAGACTTGTCTCTATGGGTCTATTGCTGCCTCGGGCACCTTATGGCAGGCCTGCTGTGACTCAAAGATTTTCGAATCGGACGAAAAACTGATAGTGAATTGTAACGTTCAGGGCCTCCTAATGACGATGGATCACTCAAATTGCGCCCCGATTCAATACATCGTCCACCAGCCGACTTGACTCCATGGGTCGATTGCTGCCTCGGGCACCTAATGGCCGCTTTGCTGTGAGTCAAAGATTTTCGAATCGGACGAAAAACTGATAGTGAATTGTAACATTCTGGGCCACCTAATGACGATGGACCACGCAAATTGCGTCCCGATTCAATACATCGTCCTCCAGCCGAGTTGACTCCATGGGTCTATTGCTGCCTCCGGCACCTTATGGCCGTTCTGCTGTGAATCTAGATTATCGAATGGAACGAAAAACTGATAGTGAATTGTAACGTTCAGGGCCACCTAATGACGATGGATCACTCAAATTGCGTCCCGATTCAATACATCGTCCCCAGCCGACTTGTCTCCATGGGTCTATTGCTGCCTCGGGCACCTTATGGCCGTTCTGCTGTGAGTCTAGATTATCGAATGGGACGAAAAACTGATAGTGAATTGTAACGTTCAGGGCCACCTAATGACGATGGATCACTCAAATTGCGTCCTGATTCAATACATCGTCCTCCAGCAGACTTGACTTCATGGGTTCATTGGTGCCTCGGGCACCTTATAGCCGTTCTGCTGTGAGTCAAAGATTTTCGAATCGGACGAAAAACTGATAGTGAATTGTAACTTTCAGGGCCACCTAATGACGATGGATCACTCAAATTGCGTCCCGATTCAATACATCGTCCTCCAGCAGACTTGTCTCCATGGGTCGATTGCTGCCTCGGGCACCTTATGGCCGTTCTGCTGTGAGTCAAAGATTTTCGAATCGGACGAAAAACTGATGTGATTTGTAACATTCAGGGCCACCTAATGACGATGGACCATACAAATTGCGTCCCGATTCAGTACATCGTCCACTAGCCGACTTGACTCCAAGGGGACTATTGCTGCCTCGGGCACCTAATGGCCGTTTTGCTGTGAGTCAAAGATTTTCGAATCGGACGAAAAACTGATAGTGAATTGTAACATTCTGGGCCACCTAATGACGATGGACCACGCAAATTGCGTCCCGATTCAATACATCGTCCTCCAGCCGAGTTGACTCCATGGGTCTATTGCTGCCTCCGGCACCTTATGGCCGTTCTGCTGTGAATCTAGATTATCGAATGGAACGAAAAACTGATAGTGAATTGTAACGTTCAGGGCCACCTAATGACGATGGATCACTCAAATTGCGTCCCGATTCAATACATCGTCCCCAGCCGACTTGTCTCCATGGGTCTATTGCTGCCTCGGGCACCTTATGGCCGTTCTGCTGTGAGTCTAGATTATCGAATGGGACGAAAAACTGATAGTGAATTGTAACGTTCAGGGCCACCTAATGACGATGGATCACTCAAAATGCGACCTGATTCAATACATCGTCCTCCAGCAGACTTGACTTCATGGGTTCATTGGTGCCTCGGGCACCTTATAGCCGTTCTGCTGTGAGTCAAAGATTTTCGAATCGGACGAAAAACTGATAGTGAATTGTAACTTTCAGGGCCACCTAATGACGATGGATCACTCAAATTGCGTCCCGATTCAATACATCGTCCTCCAGCAGACTTGTCTCCATGGGTCGATTGCTGCCTCGGGCACCTTATGGCCGTTCTGCTGTGAGTCAAAGATTTTCGAATCGGACGAAAAACTGATGTGATTTGTAACATTCAGGGCCACCTAATGACGATGGACCTTACAAATTGCGTCCCGATTCAGTACATCGTCCACTAGCCGACTTGACTCCAAGGGGACTATTGCTGCCTCGGGCACCTTATGGCCGTTCTGCTGTGAGTCTAGATTATAGAATGGGATGAAAAACTGATAGTGAATTGTAACGTTCAGGGCCACCTAATGACGATGGATCACTCAAATTGCGTCCCGATTCAATACATCGTCCTCCAGCAGACTTGTCTCCATGGGTCTATTGCTGCCTCGGGCACATTATGGCAGGCATGCTGTGACTCAAAGATTTTCGAATCGGACGAAAAACTGATAGTGAATTGTAACGTTCAGTGCCTCCTAATGACGATGGAACACTCAAATTGCGTCCCGATTCAATACATCGTCCGCCAGCAGACTTGTTTCCATGCGTCTATTGCTGCCTCGGGCACCTTATGGCCGTTCTGCTGTGAGTCAAAGATTTTCGAATCGGACGAAAAACTGATAGTGAATTGTAACGTTCAGGGCCACCTAATGACGATGGATCACTCAAATTGCGTCCCGATTGAATACATCGTCCTCCAGCCGACTTGACTCCATGGGTCTATTGCTGCCTCGGGCACCTTATGGCCGTTCTGCTGTGAGTCTAGATTATCGAATGGGACAAAAAACTGATAGTGAATTGTAACGTTCAGGGCCTCCTAATGACGATGGATCACTCAAATTGCGTCCCGATTCAATACATCGTCCTCCAGCTGACTTGTCCCCATGGGTCTATTGCTGCCTCGGGCACCTTATGGCCGTTCTGCTGTGAGTCTAGATTATCGAATGGGACGAAAAACTGATTGTGAATTGTAACGTTCAGGGCCACCTAATGACGATGGATCTCTCAAATTGCGTCCCGATTCAATACATCGTCCTCCAGCCAACTTGACTCTATGGGTCTATTGCTGCCTCGGGCACCTTATGGCCGTTCTGCTGTGAGTCTAGATTATCGAATGGGACGAGAAACTGATAGTGAATTGTAACGTTCAGGGCCACCTAATGACGATGGATCACTCAAATTGCGTCCCGATTCAATACATCGTCCCCAGCCGACTTGACTCCATGGGACTATTGGTGCCTCGGGCACCTTATGGCCGTTCTGCTGTGAGTCTAGATTATAGAATGGGATGAAAAACTGATAGTGAATTGTAACGTTCAGGGCCACCTAATGACGATGGATCACTCAAATTGCGTCCTGATTCAATACATCGTCCTCCAGCAGATTTGACTTCATGGGTCTATTGCTGCCTCGGGCACCTTATGGCCGTTCTGCTGTGAGTCAAAGATTTTCGAATCGGACGAAGAACTGATAGTGAATTGTACCGTTCAGGGCCACCTAATGACGATGGATCACGCAAATTGCGTCCCGATTCAATACATCGTCCTCCAGCCGACTTGACTCCATGGGTCTATAGCTGCCTCGGGCACCTTATGGCCGTTCTGCTGTGAGTCTAGATTATCGAATGGGACAAAAAACTGATAGTGAATTGTAACGTTCAGGGCCTCCTAATGACGATGGATCACTCAAATTGCGTCTCGATTCAATACATCGTCCTCCAGCAGACTTGTCTCCATGGGTCTATTGCTGCCTCGGGCACCTTATAGCCGTTCTGCTGTGAGTCTAGATTATCGAATGGGACGAAAAACTGATAGTGAATTGTAACGTTCAGGGCCACCTAATGACGATGGATCTCTCAAATTGCGTCCCGATTCAATACATCGTCCTCCAGCCGAATTGACTCCATGGGTCTATTGCTGCCTTGGGCACCTTATGGCCGTTCTGCTGTGAGTCTAGATTATCGAATGGGACGAAAAACTGATAGTGAATTGTAACGTTCAGGGCCTCCTAATGACGATGGATCACTCAAATTGCGTCCCGATTCAATACATCGTCCTCCAGCCGACTTGACTCCATGGGTCTATTGCTGCCTCGGGCACCTTATGGCCGTTCTGCTGTGAATCTAGATTATCGAATGTGACAAAAAACTGATAGTGAATTGTAACGTTCAGGGCCACGTAATGACGATGGATCACTCAAATTGCGTCCCGATTCAATACATCGTCCCCAGCCGACTTGTCTCCATGGTTCTATTGCTGCCTCGGGCACCTTATGGCCGTTCTGCTGTGAGTCTAGATTATCGAATGGGACGAAAAACTGATAGTGAATTGTAACGTTCATGGCCTCCTAATGACGATGGATCACTCAAATTGCGTCCCGATTCAATACATCGTCCTCCAGCAGACTTGTCTCCATGGGTCGATTGCTGCCTCGGGCACCTTATGGCCGTTCTGCTGTTCAGGGCCACCTAATGACGATGGATCACTCAAATTGCGTCCCGATTCAATACATCGTCCTCCAGCCGACTTGACTCCATGGGTCTATTGCTGCCTCGGGCACCTTATGGCCGTTCTGCTGTGTGTCTAGATTATCGAATGGGACGAAAAACTGATAGTGAATTGTAACATTCAGGGCCACCTAATGACGATGGACCATACAAATTGCGTCCCGATTCAGTACATCGTCCACTAGCCGACTTGACTCCATGGGACTATTGCTGCCTCGGGCACCTTATGGCCGTTCTGCTGTGAGTCTAGATTATAGAATGGGATGAGAAACTGATAGTGAATTGTAACGTTCAGGGCCACCTAATGACGATGGATCACTCAAATTGCGTCCCGATTCAATACATCGTCCTCCAGCAGACTTGTCTCCATGGGTCTATTGCTGCCTCGGGCACCTTATGGCAGGCCTGCTGTGACTCAAAGATTTTCGAATCGGACGAAAAACTGATAGTGAATTGTAACGTTCAGTGCCTCCTAATGACGATGGAACACTCAAATTGCGTCCCGATTCAATACATCGTCCTCCAGCAGACTTGTTTCCATGCGTCTATTGCTGCCTCGGGCACCTTATGGCCGTTCTGCTGTGAGTCAAAGATTTTCGAATCGGACGAAAAACTGATAGTGAATTGTAACGTTCAGGGCCACCTAATGACGATGGATCACTCAAATTGCGTCCCGATTCAATACATCGTCCTCCAGCCGACTTGACTCCATGGGTCTATTGCTGCCTCGGGCACCTTATGGCCGTTCTGCTGTGAGTCTAGATTATCGAATGGGACAAAAAACTGATAGTGAATTGTAACGTTCAGGGCCTCCTAATGACGATGGATCACTCAAATTGCGTCCCGATTGAATACATCGTCCTCCAGCTGACTTGTCTCCATGGGTCTATTGCTGCCTCGGGCACCTTATGGCCGTTCTGCTGTGAGTTTAGTTTATCGAATGGGACGAAAAACTGATAGTGATTTGTAACGTTCAGGGCCACCTAATGACGATGGATCTCTCAAATTGCGTCCCGATTCAATACATCGTCCTCCAGCCGACTTGACTCCATGGGTCTATTGCTGCCTCGGGCACCTTATGGCCGTTCTGCTGTGAGTCTAGATTATCGAATGGGACGAAAAACTGATAGTGAATTGTAACGTTCAGGGCCTCCTAATGACGATGGATCACTCAAATTGCGTCCCGATTCAATACATCGTCCTCCAGCCGACTTGACTCCATGGGTCTATTGCTGCCTCGGGCACCTTATGGCCGTTCTGCTGTGAGTCTAGATTATCGAATGGAACGAAAAACTGATAGTGAATTGTAACTTTCAGGGCCTCCTAATGACGATGGATCACTCAAATTGCGTCCCGATTCAATACATCGTCCTCCAGCAGACTTGTCTCCATGGGTCGATTGCTGCCTCGGGCACCTAATGGCCGTTCTGCTGTGAGTCAAAGATTTTCGAATCGGACGAAAAACTGATAGTGAATTGTAACATTCAGGGCCACCTAATGACGATGGACCACGCAAATTGCGTCCCGATTCAATACATCGTCATCCAGCCGAGTTGACTCCATGGGTCTATTGCTGCCTCGGGCACCTTATGGCCGTTCTGCTGTGAATCTAGATTATCGAATGGGACGAAAAACTGATAGTGAATTGTAACGTTCAGGGCCACCTAATGACGATGGATCACTCAAATTGCGTCCCGATTCAATACATCGTCCCCAGCCGACTTGACTCCATGGGACTATTGCTGCCTCGGGCACCTTATGGCCGTTCTGCTGTGAGTCTAGATTATAGAATCGGATGAAAAACTGATAATGAATTGTAACGATCAGGGCCACCTAATGACGATGGATCACACAAATTGCGTCCCGATTCAATACATCGTCCTCCAGCAGACTTGTCTCCATGGGTCTATTGCTGCATCGGGCACCTTATGGCAGGCCTGCTGTGACTCAAAGATTTTCGAATCGGACGAAAAACTGATAGTGAATTGTAACGATCAGGGCCTCCTAATGACGATGGATCACTCAAATTGCGTCCCGATTCAATACATCGTCCTCCAGCCGACTTGACTCCATGGGTCTATTGCTGCCTCGGGCACCTTATGGCCGTTCTGCTATGAGTCTAGATTATCGAATGGGACGAAAAACTGATAGTGAATTGTAACGTACGGGGCCTCCTAATGACGATGGATCACTCAAATTGCGTCCCGATTCAATACATCGTCCTCCAGCAGACTTGTCTCCATGGGTCGATTGCTGCCTCGGGCACCTAAAGGCCGTTTTGCTGTGAGTCAAAGTTTTTCGAATCGGACAAAAAACTGATAGTGAATTGTAACGTTCAGGGCCACCTAATGACGATGGACCACGCAAATTGCGTCCCGATTCAATACATCGTTCTCCAGACGAGTTGACTCCATGGGTCTATTGCTGCCTCGGGCACCTTATGGCCGTTCTGCTGTGAATCTAGATTATCGAATGGGACGAAAAACTGATAGTGAATTGAAACGTTCAGGACCACCTAATGACGATGGATCACTCAAATTGCGTCCCGATTCAATACATCGTCCCCAGCCGTCTTGTCTCCATGGGTCTATTGCTGCCTCGGGCACCTTATGGGCGTTCTGCTGTGAGTCTAGATTATCGAATGGGACGAAAAACTGATAGTGAATTGTAACGTTCAGGGCCACCTAATGACGATGGATCACTCAAATTGCGTCCTGATTCAATACATCGTCCTCCAGCAGACTTGACTTCATGGGTCTATTGCTGCCTCGGGCACCTTATGGCCGTTCTGCTGTGAGTCAAAGATTTTCGAATCGGACGAAAAACTGATAGTGAATTGTAACTTTCAGGGCCACCTAATGACGATGGATCACTCAAATTGCGTCCCGATTCAATACATAGTCCTCCAGCAGACTTGTCTCCATGGTTCGATTGCTGCCTCGGGCACCTTATGGCCGTTCTGCTGTGAGTCAAAGATTTTCGAATCGGACGAAAAACTGATAGTGATTTGTAACATTCAAGGCCACCTAATGACGATGGACCACACAAAATGCGTCCCGATTCAGTACATCGTCCACTAGCCGACTTGACTCCATGGGACTATTGCTGCCTCGGGCACCTTATGGCCGTTCTGCTGTGAGTCTAGATTATAGAATGGGATGAAAAACTGATAGTGAATTGTAACGTTCAGGGCCACCTAATGACGATGGATCACTCAAATTGCGTCCCGATTCAATACATCGTCCTCCAGCAGACTTGTCTCCATGGGTCTGTTGCTGCCTCGGGCACCTTATGGCAGGCCTGCTGTGACTCAAAGATTTTCGAATCGGACGAAAAACTGATAGTGAATTGTAACGTTCAGTGCCTCCTAATGACGATGGAACACTCAAATTGCGTCCCGATTCAATACATCGTCCTCCAGCAGACTTGTTTCCATGCGTCTATTGCTGCCTCGGGCACCTTATGGCCGTTCTGCTGTGAGTCAAAGATTTTCGAATCGGACGAAAAACTGATAGTGAATTGTAACGTTCAGGGCCACCTAATGACGATGGATCACTCAAATTGCGTCCCGATTCAATACATCGTCCTCCAGCCGACTTGTCTCCATGGGTCTATTGCTGCCTCGGGCACCTTATGGCCGTTCTGCTGTGAATCTAGATTATCGAATGGGACGAAAAACTGATAGTGAATTGTAACGTTCAGGGCCACCTAATTACGATGGATCACTCAAATTGCGTCCCGATTCAATACATCGTCGCCAGCCGACTTGTCTCCATGGGTCTATTGCTGCCTAGGGCACCTTATGGCCGTTCTGCTGTGAGTCTAGATTATCGAATGGGACGAAAAACTGATAGTGAATTGTAACGTTCAGGGCCACCTAATGACGATGGATCACTCAAATTGCGTCCTGATTCAATACATCGTCCTCCAGCAGACTTGACTTCATGGGTCTATTGCTGCCTCGGGCACCTTATGGCCGTTCAGCTGTGAGTCAAAGATTTTCGAATCGGACGAAAAACTGATAGTGAATTGTAACTTTCAGGGCCACCTAATGACGATGGATCACTCAAATTGCGTCCCGATTCAATACATCGTCCTCCAGCAGACTTGTCTCCATGGGTCGATTGCTGCCTCGGGCACCTTATGGCCGTTCTGCTGTGAGTCTAGATTATCGAATGGGACAAAAAACTGATAGTGAATTGTAACGTTCAGGGCCTCCTAATGACGATGGATCACTCAAATTGCGTCTCGATTCAATACATCGTCCTCCAGCAGACTTGTCTCCATGGGTCTATTGCTGCCTCGGGCACCTTATAGCCGTTCTGCTGTGAGTCTAGATTATCGAATGGGACGAAAAACTGATAGTGAATTGTAACGTTCAGGGCCACCTAATGACAATGGATCTCTCAAATTGCGTCCCGATTCAATACATCGTCCTCCAGCCGAATTGACTCCATGGGTCTATTGCTGCCTTGGGCACCTTATGGCCGTTCTGCTGTGAGTATAGATTATCGAATGGGACGAAAAACTGATAGTGAATTGTAACGTTCAGGGCCTCCTAATGACGATGGATCACTCAAATTGCGTCCCGATTCAATACATCGTCCTAAAGCCGACTTGACTCCATGGGTCTATTGCTGCCTCGGTCACCTTATGGCCGTTCTGCTGTGAATCTAGATTATCGAATGTGACAAAAAACTGATAGTGAATTGTAACGTTCAGGGCCACGTAATGACGATGGATCACTCAAATTGCGTCCCGATTCAATACATCGTCCCCAGCCGACTTGTCTCCATGGTTCTATTGCTGCCTCGGGCACCTTATGGCCGTTCTGCTGTGAGTCTAGATTATCGAATGGGACGAAAAACTGATAGTGAATTGTAACGTTCATGGCCTCCTAATGACGATGGATCACTCAAATTGCGTCCCGATTCAATACATCGTCCTCCAGCAGACTTGTCTCCATGGGTCGATTGCTGCCTCGGGCACCTTATGGCCGTTCTGCTGTTCAGGGCCACCTAATGACGATGGATCACTCAAATTGCGTCCCGATTCAATACATCGTCCTCCAGCCGACTTGACTCCATGGGTCTATTGCTGCCTCGGGCACCTTATGGCCGTTCTGCTGTGTGTCTAGATTATCGAATGGGACGAAAAACTGATAGTGAATTGTAACATTCAGGGCCACCTAATGACGATGGACCATACAAATTGCGTCCCGATTCAGTACATCGTCCACAAGCCGACTTGACTCCATGGGACTATTGCTGTCTCGGGCACCTTATGGCCGTTCTGCTGTGGGTCTAGATTATAGATTGGGATGAGAAACTGATAGTGAATTGTAACGTTCAGGGCCACCTAATGACGATGGATCACTCAAATTGCGTCCCGATTCAATACATCGTCCTCCAGCAGACTTGTCTCCATGGGTCTATTGCTGCCTCGGGCACCTTATGGCAGGCCTGCTGTGACTCAAAGATTTTCGAATCGGACGAAAAACTGATAGTGAATTGTAACGTTCAGTGCCTCCTAATGACGATGGAACACTCAAATTGCGTCCCGATTCAATACATCGTCCTCCAGCAGACTTGTTTCCATCCGTCTATTGCTGCCTCGGGCACCTTATGGCCGTTCTGCTGTGAGTCAAAGATTTTCGAATCGGACGAAAAACTGATAGTGAATTGTAACGTTCAGGGCCACCTATTGACGATGGATCACTCAAATTGCGTCCCGATTCAATACATCGTCCTCCAGCCGACTTGTCTCCATGGGTCTATTGCTGCTTCGGGCACCTTATGGCCGTTCTGCTGTGAATCTAGATTATCGAATGGGACGAAAAACTGATAGTGAATTGTAACGTTCAGGGCCACCTAATTACGATGGATCACTCAAATTGCGTCCCGATTCAATACATCGTCGCCAGCCGACTTGTCTCCATGGGTCTATTGCTGCCTCGGGCACCTTATGGCCGTTCTGCTGTGAGTCTAGATTATCGAATGGGACGAAAAACTCATAGTGAATTGTAACGTTCAGGGCCACCTAATGACGATGGATCACTCAAATTGCGTCCTGATTCAATACATCGTCCTCCAGCAGACTTGACTTCATGGGTCTATTGCTGCCTCGGGCACCTTATGGCCGTTCTGCTGTGAGTCAAAGATTTTCGAATCGTACGAAAAACTGATAGTGAATTGTAACTTTCAGGGCCACCTAATGACGATGGATCACTCAAATTGCGTCCCGATTCAATACATCGTCCTCCAGCAGACTTGTCTCCATGGGTCTATTGCTGCCTCGGGCACCTTATGGCAGGCCTGCTGTGACTCAAAGATTTTCGAATCGGACGAAGAACTGATAGTGAATTGTAACGTTCAGTGCCTCCTAATGACGATGGAACACTCAAATTGCATCCCGATTCAATACATCGTCCTCCAGCAGACTTGTTTCCATGCGTCTATTGCTGCCTCGGGCACCTTATGGCCGTTCTGCTGTGAGTCAAAGATTTTCGAATCGGACGAAAAACTGATAGTGAATTGTAACGTTCAGGGCCACCTAATGACGATGGATCACTCAAATTGCGTCCCGATTCAATACATCGTCCTCCAGCCGACTTGACTCCATGGGTCTATTGCTGCCTCGGGCACCTTATGGCCGTTCTGCTGTGAGTCTAGATTATCGAATGGGACAAAAAACTGATAGTGAATTGTAACGTTCAGGGCCTCCTAATGACGATGGATCACTCAAATTGCGTCCCGATTCAATACATCGTCCTCCAGCTGACTTGTCTCCATGGGTCTATTGCTGCCTCGGGCACCTTATGGCCGTTCTGCTGTGAGTCTAAATTATCGAATGGGACGAAAAACTGATAGTGATTTGTAACGTTCAGGGCCACCTAATGACGATGGATCTCTCAAATTGCGTCCCGATTCAATACATCGTCCTCCAGCCGACTTGACTCCATGGGTCTATTGCTGCCTCGGGCACCTTATGGCCGTTCTGCTGTGAGTCTAGATTATCGAATGGGACGAAAAACTGATAGTGAATTGTAATGTTCAGGGCCTCCTAATGACGATGGATCACTCAAATTGCGTCCCGATTCAATACATCGTCCTCCAGCAGACTTGTCTCCATGGGTCTATTGCTGCCTCGGGCACCTTATGGCCGTTCTGTTGTGAGTCAAAGATTTTCGAATCGGACGAAAAACTGATAGTGATTTGTAACATTCAGGGCCACCTAATGACGATGGACCACACAAATTGCGTCCCGATTCAGTACATCGTCCACTAGCCGACTTGACTCCATGGGACTATTGCTGCCTCGGGCACCTTATGGCCGTTCTGCTGTGAGTCTAGATTATAGAATGGGATGAAAAACTGATAGTGAATTGTACCGTACAGGGCCACCTAATGACGATGGATCACTCAAATTGCGTCCCGATTCAACACATCGTCCTCCAGCAGACTTGTCTCCATTGGTCTATTGCTGCCTCGGGCACCTTATGGCAGGCCTGCTGTGACTCAAAGATTTTCGAATAGGACGAAAAACTGATAGTGAATTGTAACGTTCAGTGCCTCCTAATGACGATGGAACACTCAAATTGCGTCCCGATTCAATACATCGTCCTCCAGCAGACTTGTCTCCATGGGTCTATTGCTGCCTCGCTCACCTTATGGCCGTTCTGCTGTGAGTCTAGATTATCGAATGGGACGAAAAACTGATAGTGAATTGTAACGTTCGGGGCCACCTAATGACGATGGATCTCTCAAATTGCGTCCCGATTCAATACATCGTCCTCCAGCCAACTTGACTCTATGGGTCTATTGCTGCCTCGGGCACCTTATGGCCGCTCTGCTGTGAGTCTAGATTATCGAATGGGACGAAAAACTGATAGTAAATTGTAACGTTCATGGCCACCTAATGACGATGGATCACTCAAATTGCGTCCCGATTCAATACATCGTCCCCAGCCGACTTGACTCCATGGGACTATTGCTGCCTCGGGCACCTTATGGCCGTTCTGCTGTGAGTCTAGATTATAGAATGGGATGAAAAACTGATAGTGAATTGTAACGTTCAGGGCCACCTAATGACGATGGATCACACAAATTGCGTCCCGATTCAATACATCGTCCTCCAGCAGACTTGTCTCCATGGGTATATTGCTGCCTCGGGCACCTTATGGCAGGCCTGCTGTGACTCAAAGATTTTCGAATCGGACGAAAAACTGATAGTGAATTGTAACGTTCAGGGCCTCCTAATGACGATGGAACACTCAAATTGCGTCCCGATTCAATACATCGTCCTCCAGCAGACTTGTCTCCATGCGTCTATTGCTGCCTCGGGCACCTTATGGCCGTTCTGCTGTGAGTCAAAGATTTTCGAATCGGACGAAGAACTGATAGTGAATTGTACCGTTCAGGGCCTCCTAATGACGATGGATCACTCAAATTGCGTCCCGATTCAATACATCGTCCTCCAGCAGACTTGTCTCCATGCGTCTATTGCTGCCTCGGGCACCTTATGGCCGTTCTGCTGTGAGTCAAAGATTTTCGAATCGGACGAAGAACTGATAGTGAATTGTACCGTACAGGGCCACCTAATGACGATGGATCACTCAAATTGCGTCCCGATGCAATACATCGTCCTCCAGCCGACTTGACTCCATGGGTCTATTGCTGCCTCGGGCACCTTATGGCCGTTCTGCTGTGAGTCTAGATTATCGAATGGGACAAAAAACTGATAGTGAGTTGTAACGTTCAGGGCCTCCTAATGACGATGGATCACTCAAATTGCGTCCCGATTCAATACATCGTCCTCCAGCAGACTTGTCTCCATGGGTCTTTTGCTGCCTCGGGCACCTTATAGCCGTTCTGCTGTGAGTCTAGATTATCGAATGGGACGAAAAACTGATAGTGAATTGTAACGTTCAGGGCCACCTAATGACGATGGATCTCTCAAATTGCGTCCCGATTCAATACATCGTCCTCCAGCCGACTTGACTCCATGGGTCTATTGCTGCCTCGGGCACCTTATGGCCGTTCTGCTGTGAGTCTAGATTATCGAATGGGACGAAAAACTGATAGTGAATTGTAACATTCAGGGCCACCTAATGACGATGGACCACGCAAATTGCGTCCCGATTCAATACATCGTCCTCCAGCCGAGTTGACTCCATGGGTCTATTGCTGCCTCGGGCAGCTTATGGCCGTTCTGCTGCGAATCTAGATTATCGAATGGGACGAAAAACTGATAGTGAATTGTAACGTTCAGGGCCACCTAATGACGATGGATCACTCAAATTGCGTTCCGATTCAATACATCATCCCCAGCCGACTTGTCACCATGGGTCTATTGCTGCCTCGGGCACCTTATGGCCGTTCTGCTGTGAGTCTAGATTATCGAATGGGACGAAAAACTGATAGTGAATTGTAACGTTCAGGGCCACCTAATGACGATGGATCACTCAAATTGCGTCCTGATTCAATACATCGTCCTCCAGCAGACTTGACTTCATGGGTCAATTGCTGCCTCGGGCACCTTATGGCCGTTCTGCTGTGAGTCAAAGATTTTCGAATCGGACGAAAAACTGATAGTGAATTGTAACTTTCAGGGCCACCTAATGACGATGGATCACTCAAATTGCGTCCCGATTCAATACATCGCCCTCCAGCAGACTTGTCTCCATGGGTCGATTGCTGCCTCGGGCACCTTATGGCCGTTCTGCTGTGAGTCAAAGATTTTCGAATCGGACGAGAAACTGATAGTGATTTGTAACATTCAGGGCCACCTAATGACGATGGACCACACAAATTGCGTCCCGATTCAGTACATCGTCCACTAGCCGACTTGACTCCATGGGTCTATTGCTGCCTCGGGCACCTTATGGCCGTTCTGCTGTGAGTCTAGATTATAGAATGGGATGAAAAACTGATAGTGAATTGTAACGTTCAGGGCCACCTAATAACGATGGATCACTCAAATTGCGTCCCGATTCAATACATCGTCCTCCAGCAGACGTGTCTCCATGGGTCTATTGCTGCCTCGGGCACCTTATGGCAGGCCTGCTGTGACTCAAAGATTTTCGAATCGGACGAAAAACTGATAGTGAATTGTAACGTTCAGTGCCTCCGAATGACGATGGAACACTCAAATTGCATCCCGATTCAATACATCGTCCTCCAGCAGACTTGTTTCCATGCGTCTATTGCTGCCTCGGGCACCTTATGGCCGTTCTGCTGTGAGTCAAAGATTTTCGAATCGGACGAAAAACTGATAGTGAATTGTAACGTTCAGGGCATCCTAATGACGATGGATCACTCAAATTGCGTCCCGATTCAATACATCGTCCTCCAGCTGACTTGACTCCATGGGTCGATTGCTGCCTCGGGCACCTTATGGCCGTTCTGCTGTGAGTCTAGATTATCGAATGGGACGAAAAACTGATAGTGAATTGTAACGTTCAGGGCCTCCTAATGACGATGGATCACTCAAATTGCGTCCCGATTCAATACATCGTCCTCCAGCCGACTTGACTCCATGGGTCTATTGCTGCCTCGGGCACCTTATGGCCGTTCTGCTGTGAATCTAGATTATCGAATGGGACGAATAACTGATAGTGAATTGTAACGTTCAGGGCCACCTAATTACGATGGATCACTCAAATTGCGTCCCGATTAAATACATCGTCGCCAGCCGACTTGTCTCCATGGGTCTATTGCTGCCTCGGGCACCTTATGGCCGTTCTGCTGTGAGTCTAGATTATCGAATGGGACGAAAAACTGATAGTGAATTGTAACGTTCAGGGCCACCTAATGACGATGGACCACACAAATTGCGTCCCGATTCAGTACATCGTCCACTAGCCGACTTGACTCCATGGGACTATTGCTGCCTCGGGCACCTTATGGCCGTTCTGCTGTGAGTCTAGATTATAGAATGGGATGAAAAACTGATAGTGAATTGTACCGTACAGGGCCACCTAATGACGATGGATCACTCAAATTGCGTCCCGATTCAACACATCGTCCTCCAGCAGACTTGTCTCCATTGGTCTATTGCTGCCTCGGGCACCTTATGGCAGGCCTGCTGTGACTCAAAGATTTTCGAATAGGACGAAAAACTGATAGTGAATTGTAACGTTCAGTGCCTCCTAATGACGATGGAACACTCAAATTGCGTCCCGATTCAATACATCGTCCTCTAGCAGACTTGTCTCCATGGGTCTATTGCTGCCTCGCTCACCTTATGGCCGTTCTGCTGTGAGTCTAGATTATCGAATGGGACGAAAAACTGATAGTGAATTGTAACGTTCAGGGCCACCTAATGACGATGGATCTCTCAAATTGCGTCCCGATTCAATACATCGTCCTCCAGCCAACTTGACTCTATGGGTCTATTGCTGCCTCGGGCACCTTATGGCCGCTCTGCTGTGAGTCTAGATTATCGAATGGGACGAAAAACTGATAGTAAATTGTAACGTTCATGGCCACCTAATGACGATGGATCACTCAAATTGCGTCCCGATTCAATACATCGTCCCCAGCCGACTTGACTCCATGGGACTATTGCTGCCTCGGGCACCTT
The DNA here is from genome assembly GCF_023864275.1 of Schistocerca cancellata. NCBI lineage: Eukaryota > Metazoa > Arthropoda > Insecta > Orthoptera > Acrididae > Schistocerca > Schistocerca cancellata. The sequence continues at coordinate 3,519,757 of NC_064627.1, forward strand.
ATGGCCGTTCTGCTGTGAGTCTAGATTATAGAATGGGATGAAAAACTGATAGTGAATTGTAACGTTCAGGGCCACCTAATGACGATGGATCACACAAATTGCGTCCCGATTCAATACATCGTCCTCCAGCAGACTTGTCTCCATGGGTATATTGCTGCCTCGGGCACCTTATGGCAGGCCTGCTGTGACTCAAAGATTTTCGAATCGGACGAAAAACTGATAGTGAATTGTAACGTTCAGGGCCTCCTAATGACGATGGAACACTCAAATTGCGTCCCGATTCAATACATCGTCCTCCAGCAGACTTGTCTCCATGCGTCTATTGCTGCCTCGGGCACCTTATGGCCGTTCTGCTGTGAGTCAAAGATTTTCGAATCGGACGAAGAACTGATAGTGAATTGTACCGTTCAGGGCCTCCTAATGACGATGGATCACTCAAATTGCGTCCCGATTCAATACATCGTCCTCCAGCAGACTTGTCTCCATGCGTCTATTGCTGCCTCGGGCACCTTATGGCCGTTCTGCTATGAGTCAAAGATTTTCGAATCGGACGAAGAACTGATAGTGAATTGTACCGTACAGGGCCACCTAATGACGATGGATCACTCAAATTGCGTCCCGATTCAATACATCGTCCTCCAGCCGACTTGACTCCATGGGTCTATTGCTGCCTCGGGCACCTTATGGCCGTTCTGCTGTGAGTCTAGATTATCGAATGGGACAAAAAACTGATAGTGAGTTGTAACGTTCAGGGCCTCCTAATGACGATGGATCACTCAAATTGCGTCCCGATTCAATACATCGTCCTCCAGCAGACTTGTCTCCATGGGTCTTTTGCTGCCTCGGGCACCTTATAGCCGTTCTACTGTGAGTCTAGATTATCGAATGGGACGAAAAACTGATAGTGAATTGTAACGTTCAGGGCCACCTAATGACGATGGATCTCTCAAATTGCGTCCCGATTCAATACATCGTCCTCCAGCCGACTTGACTCCATGGGTCTATTGCTGCCTCGGGCACCTTATGGCCGTTCTGCTGTGAGTCTAGATTATCGAATGGGACGAAAAACTGATAGTGAATTGTAACGTTCAGGGCCTCCAAATGACGATGGATCACTCAAATTGCGTCCCGATTCAATACATCGTCCTCCAGCCGACTTGACTCCATGGGTCTATTGCTGCCTCGGGCACCTTATGGCCGTTCTGCTGTGAGTCTAGATTATCGAATGGGACGAAAAACTGATAGTGAATTGTAACATTCAGGGCCACCTAATGACGATGGACCACGCAAATTGCGTCCCGATTCAATACATCGTCCTCCAGCCGAGTTGACTCCATGGGTCTATTGCTGCCTCGGGCAGCTTATGGCCGTTCTGCTGCGAATCTAGATTATCGAATGGGACGAAAAACTGATAGTGAATTGTAACGTTCAGGGCCACCTAATGACGATGGATCACTCAAATTGCGTTCCGATTCAATACATCATCCCCAGCCGACTTGTCACCATGGGTCTATTGCTGCCTCGGGCACCTTATGGCCGTTCTGCTGTGAGTCTAGATTATCGAATGGGACGAAAAACTGATAGTGAATTGTAACGTTCAGGGCCACCTAATGACGATGGATCACTCAAATTGCGTCCTGATTCAATACATCGTCCTCCAGCAGACTTGACTTCATGGGTCAATTGCTGCCTCGGGCACCTTATGGCCGTTCTGCTGTGAGTCAAAGATTTTCGAATCGGACGAAAAACTGATAGTGAATTGTAACTTTCAGGGCCACCTAATGACGATGGATCACTCAAATTGCGTCCCGATTCAATACATCGCCCTCCAGCAGACTTGTCTCCATGGGTCGATTGCTGCCTCGGGCACCTTATGGCCGTTCTGCTGTGAGTCAAAGATTTTCGAATCGGACGAGAAACTGATAGTGATTTGTAACATTCAGGGCCACCTAATGACGATGGACCACACAAATTGCGTCCCGATTCAGTACATCGTCCACTAGCCGACTTGACTCCATGGGTCTATTGCTGCCTCGGGCACCTTATGGCCGTTCTGCTGTGAGTCTAGATTATAGAATGGGATGAAAAACTGATAGTGAATTGTAACGTTCAGGGCCACCTAATAACGATGGATCACTCAAATTGCGTCCCGATTCAATACATCGTCCTCCAGCAGACGTGTCTCCATGGGTCTATTGCTGCCTCGGGCACCTTATGGCAGGCCTGCTGTGACTCAAAGATTTTCGAATCGGACGAAAAACTGATAGTGAATTGTAACGTTCAGTGCCTCCTAATGACGATGGAACACTCAAATTGCATCCCGATTCAATACATCGTCCTCCAGCAGACTTGTTTCCATGCGTCTATTGCTGCCTCGGGCACCTTATGGCCGTTCTGCTGTGAGTCAAATATTTTCGAATCGGACGAACAACTGATAGTGAATTGTAACGTTCAGGGCATCCTAATGACGATGGATCACTCAAATTGCGTCCCGATTCAATACATCGTCCTCCAGCTGACTTGACTCCATGGGTCTATTGCTGCCTCGGGCACCTTATGGCCGTTCTGCTGTGAGTCTAGATTATCGAATGGGACGAAAAACTGATAGTGAATTGTAACGTTCAGGGCCTCCTAATGACGATGGATCACTCAAATTGCGTCCCGATTCAATACATCGTCCTCCAGCCGACTTGACTCCATGGGTCTATTGCTGCCTCGGGCACCTTATGGCCGTTCTGCTGTGAATCTAGATTATCGAATGGGACGAATAACTGATAGTGAATTGTAACGTTCAGGGCCACCTAATTACGATGGATCACTCAAATTGCGTCCCGATTAAATACATCGTCGCCAGCCGACTTGTCTCCATGGGTCTATTGCTGCCTCGGGCACCTTATGGCCGTTCTGCTGTGAGTCTAGATTATCGAATGGGACGAAAAACTGATAGTGAATTGTAACGTTCAGGGCCACCTAATGACGATGGATCACTCAAATTGCGTCCTGATTCAATACATCGTCCTCCAGCAGACTTGTCTCCATGGGTCGATTGCTGCCTCGGGCACCTTATGGCCGTTCTGCTGTGAGTCAAAGATTTTCGAATCGGACGAAAAACTGATAGTGATTTGTAACATTCAGGGCCACCTAATGACGATGGACCACACAAATTGCGTCCCGATTCAGTACATCGTCCACTAGCCGACTTGACTCCATGGGGCACCTTATGGCCGTTCTGCTGTGAGTCTAGATTCTAGAATGGGATGAAAAACTGATAGTGAATTGTAACGTTCAGGGCCACCTAATAACGATGGATCACTCAAATTGCGTCCCGATTCAATACATCGTCCTCCAGCAGACTTGTCTCCATGGGTCTATTGCTGCGTCGGGCACCTTATGGCAGGCCTGCTGTGACTCAAAGATTTTCGAATCGGACGAAAAACTGATAGTGAATTGTAACGTTCAGTGCCTCCTAATGACGATGGAACACTCAAATTGCATCCCGATTCAATACATTGTCCTCCAGCAGACTTGTTTCCATGCGTCTATTGCTGCCTCGGGCACCTTATGGCCGTTCTGCTGTGAGTCAAAGATTTTCGAATCGGACGAAAAACTGATAGTGAATTGTAACGTTCAGGGCCACCTAATGACGATGGATCACTCAAATTGCGTCCCGATTCAATACATCGTCCTCCAGCCGACTTGACTCCATGGGTCTATTGCTGCCTCGGGCACCTTATGGCCGTTCTGCTGTGAGTGTAGATTATCGAATGGGATAAAAAACTGATAGTGAATTGTAACGTTCAGGGCCTCCTAATGACGATGGATCACTCAAATTGCGTCCCGATTCAATACATCGTCCTCCAGCTGACTTGTCTCCATGGGTCTATTGCTGCCTCGGGCACCTTATGGCCGTTCTGCTGTGAGTCTAGATTAACGAATGGGACGAAAAACTGATAGTGATTTGTAACGTTCAGGGCCACCTAATGACGATGGATCTCTCAAATTGCGTCCCGATTCAATACATCGTCCTCCAGCCAACTTGACTCTATGGGTGTATTGCTGCCTCGGGCACCTTATGGCCGTTCTGCTGTGAGTCTAGATTATCGAATGGGACGAAAAACTGATAGTGAATTGTAGCGTTCAGGGCCACCTAATGACGATGGATCACTCAAATTGCGTCCCGATTCAATACATCGTCCCCAGCCGAGTTGACTCCATGGGACTATTGCTGTCTCGGGCACCTTATGGCCGTTCTGCTGTGAGTCTAGATTATAGAATGGGATGAAAAACTGATAGTGAATTGTAACGTTCAGGGCCACCTAATGACGATGGATCACACAAATTGCGTCCCGATTCAATACATCGTCCTCCAGCAGACTTGTCTCCATGGGTCTATTGCTGCCTCGGGCACCTTATGGCAGGCCTGCTGTGACTCAAAGATTTTCGAATCGGCCGAAAAACTGATAGTGAATTGTAACGTTCAGGGCCTCATAATGACGATGGAACACTCAAATTGCGTCCCGATTCAATACATCGTCCTCCAGCAGACTTGTCTCCATGCGTCTATTGCTGCCTCGGGCACCTTATGGCCGTTCTGCTGTGAGTCAAAGATTTTCGAATCGGATGAAGAACTGATAGTGAATTGTACCGTTCAGGGCCACCTAATGACGATGGATCACTCAAATTGCGTCCCGATTCAATACATCGTCCTCCAGCAGACTTGTCTCCATGGGTCTATTGCTGCCTCGGGCACCTTATAGCCGTTCTGCTGTGAGTCTAGATTATCGAATGGGACGAAAAACTGATAGTGAATTGTAACGTTCAGGGCCACCTAATGACGATGGATCTCTCAAATTGCGTCCCGATTCAATACATCGTCCTCCAGCAGACTTGTCTCCATGGGTCTATTGCTGCCTCGCTCACCTTATGGCCGTTCTGCTGTGAGTCTAGATTATAGAATGGGATGAAAAACTGATAGTGAATTGTAACGTTCAGGGCCACCTAATGACGATGGATCACACAAATTGCGTCCCGATTCAATACATCGTCCTCCAGCAGACTTGTCTCCATGGGTCTATTGCTGCCTCGGGCACCTTATGGCAGGCCTGCTGTGACTCAAAGATTTTCGAATCGGCCGAAAAACTGATAGTGAATTGTAACGTTCAGGGCCTCATAATGACGATGGAACACTCAAATTGCGTCCCGATACAATACATCGTCCTCCAGCAGACTTGTCTCCATGCGTCTATTGCTGCCTCGGGCACCTTATGGCCGTTCTGCTGTGAGTCAAAGATTTTCGAATCGGATGAAGAACTGATAGTGAATTGTACCGTTCAGGGCCACCTAATGACGATGGATCACTCAAATTGCGTCCCGATTCAATACATCGTCCTCCAGCAGACTTGTCTCCATGCGTCTATTGCTGCCTCGGGCACCTTATGGCCGTTCTGCTGTGAGTCAAAGATTTTCGAATCGGATGAAGAACTGATAGTGAATTGTACCGTTCAGGGCCACCTAATGACGATGGATCACTCAAATTGCGTCCCGATTCAATACATCGTCCTCCAGCAGACTTGTCTCCATGCGTCTATTGCTGCCTCGGGCACCTTATGGCCGTTCTGCTGTGAGTCAAAGATTTTCGAATCGGATGAAGAACTGATAGTGAATTGTACCGTTCAGGGCCACCTAATGACGATGGATCACTCAAATTGCGTCCCGATTCAATACATCGTCCTCCAGCAGACTTGTCTCCATGCGTCTATTGCTGCCTCGGGCACCTTATGGCCGTTCTGCTGTGAGTCAAAGATTTTCGAATCGGACGAAGAACTGATAGTGAATTGTACCGTACAGGGCCACCTAATGACGATGGATCACTCAAATTGCGTCCCGATTCAATACATCGTCCTCCAGCCGACTTGACTCCATGGGTCTATTGCTGCCTCGGGCACCTTATGGCCGTTCTGCTGTGAGTCTAGATTATCGAATGGGACAAAAAACTGATAGTGAGTTGTAACGTTCAGGGCCTCCTAATGACGATGGATCACTCAAATTGCGTCCCGATTCAATACATCGTCCTCCAGCAGACTTGTCTCCATGGGTCTATTGCTGCCTCGGGCACCTTATAGCCGTTCTGCTGTGAGTCTAGATTATCGAATGGGACGAAAAACTGATAGTGAATTGTAACGTTCAGGGCCACCTAATGACGATGGATCTCTCAAATTGCGTCCCGATTCAATACATCGTCCTCCAGCCGACTTGACTCCATGGGTCTATTGCTGCCTCGGGCACCTTATGGCCGTTTTGCTGTGAGTCTAGATTATCGAATGGGACGAAAAACTGATAGTGAATTGTAACGTTCAGGGCCTCCTAATGACGATGGATCACTCAAATTGCGTCCCGATTCAATACATCGTCCTCCAGCCGACTTGACTCCATGGGTCTATTGCTGCCTCGGGCACCTTATGGCCGTTCTGCTGTGAGTCTAGATTATCGAATGGGACGAAAAACTGATAGTGAATTGTAACCTTCAGGGCCTCCTAATGACGATGGATCACTCAAATTGCGAACCGATTCAATACATCGTCCTCCAGCAGACTTGTCTCCATGGGTCGATTGCTGCCTCGGGCACCTAAAGGCCGTTCTGCTGTGAGTCAAAGAATTTCGAATCGGACGAAAAACTGATAGTGAATTGTAACATTCAGGGCCACCTAATGACGATGGACCACGCAAATTGCGTCCCAATTCAATACATCGTCCTCCAGCCGAGTTGACTCCATGGGTCTATTGCTGCCTCGGGCAGCTTATGGCCGTTCTGCTGTGAATCTAGATTATCGAATGGGACGAAAAACTGATAGTGAATTGTAACGTTCAGGGCCACCTAATGACGATGGATCACTCAAATTGCGTCCTGATTCAATACATCGTCCTCCAGCAGACTTGACTTCATGGGTCTATTGCTGCCTCGGGCACCTTATGGCCGTTCTGCTGTGAGTCAAAGATTTTCGAATCGGACGAAAAACTGATAGTGAATTGTAACTTTCAGGGCCACCTAATGACGATGGATCACTCAAATTGCGTCCCGATTCAATACAGCGTCCTCCAGCGGACTTGTCTCCATTGGTCTATTGCTGCCTCGGGCACCTTATGGCCGTTCTGCTGTGAGTCAAAGACTTTCGAATCGGACGAAAAACTGATAGTGAATTGTAACATTCAGGGCCACCTAATGACGATGGAACACGCAAATTGCGTCCCGATTCAATACATCGTCCTCCAGCCGAGTTGACTCCATGGGTCTATTGCTGCCTCGGGCACCTTATGGCCGTTCTGCTGTGAATCTAGATTATCGAATGGGACGAAAAACTGGTAGTGAATTGTAACGTTCAGGGCCTCCTAATGACGATGGATCACTCAAATTGCGTCCCGATTCAATACATCGTCCTCCAGCCGACTTGACTCCATGGGTTTATTGCTGCCTCGGGCACCTTATGGCCGTTCTGCTGTGAGTCTAGATTAACGAATGGGACGAAAAACTGATAGTGAATTGTAACGTTCAGGGCCTCCTAATGACGATGGATCACTCAAATTGCGTCCCGATTCAATACATCGTCCTCCAGCAGACTTGTCTCCATGGGTCGATTGCTGCCTTCGGCACCTAATGGCCGTTCTGCTGTGAGTCAAAGAATTTCGAATCGGACGAAAAACTGATAGTGAATTGTAACATTCAGGGCCACCTAATGACGATGGACCACGCAAATTGCGTCCCGATTCAATACATCGTCCTCCAGCCGAGTTGACTCCATGGGTATATTGCTGCCTCGGGCAGCTTATGGCCGTTCTGCTGTGAATCTAGATTATCGAATGGGACGAAAAACTGATAGTGAATTGTAACGGTCAGGACCACCTATTGACGATGGATCACTCAAATTGCGTCCCGATTCAATACATCGTCCTCCAGCAGACGTTTCTCCATGGGTCTATTGCTGCCTCGGGCACCTTATGGCAGGCCTGCTGTGAGTCAAAGATTATCGAATCGGACGAAAAACTGATAGTGAATTGTAACGTTCAGGGCCTCCTAATGACGATGGAACACTCAAATTGCGTCCCGATTCAATACATCATCCTCCAGCAGACTTGTCTCCATGGGTCTATTGCTGCCTCGGGCACCTTATGGCCGTTCTGCTGTGAGTCAAAGATTTTTGAATCGGACGAAAAACTGATAGTGAATTGTAACATTCAGGGCCACCTAATGACGATGGACCACACAAATTGCGTCCCGATTCAGTACATCGTCCGCCAGCCGATCTGACTCCATGGGTCTATTGCTGCCTCAGGCACCTTATGGCCGTTCTGCTGTGAGTCTAGATTATCGAATGGGACGAAAAACTGATAGTGAATTGTCACGTTCAGGGCCACCTAATGACGATGGATCACTCAAATTGCGCCCCGATTCAATATATCGTCCTCCAGCAGACTTGTTTCCATGGGTCTATTGTTGCCTCGGGCACCTTATGGCCGTTCTGCTGTGAGTCAAAGATTTTCGAATCGGACGAAAAACTGATAGTGAATTGTAACTTTCAGCGCAACCTAATGACGATGGATCACTCAAATTGCGTCCCGATTCAATACATCGTCCACCAGCCGACTTGTCTCCATGGGTCTATTGCTGCCTCGGGCACCTTATTTCCGTTCTGCTGTGAGTCAAAGGGTTTCGAATAGGACGAAAAACAGATAGTAAATTGGAACGTTCAGGGCCTCTAATGACGATGGAACACTCAAATTGCGTCCCGATTCAATACTTCGTCCTCCAGCGGACTTGTCTCCATTGGTCTATTACTGCCTCGCGCACCTTATGGCCGTTCTGCTGTGAGTCAAAGACTTTCGAATCGGACGAAAAACTGATAGTGAATTGTAACATTCAGGGCCACCTAATGACGATGCAACACGCAAATTGCGTCCCGGTTCGATACATCGTCCTCCAGCCGAGTTGACTCCATGGGTCTATTGCTGCCTCGGGCACCTTATGGCCGTTCTGCTGTGAGTCTAGATTATCGAATGGGACGAAAAACTGATAGTGAATTGTAACGTTCAGGGCCACCTAATGACGATGGACCACACAAATTGCGTCCCGATTCAAGACATCGTCCACTAGCCGACTTGACTCCATGGGACTATTGCTGCCTCGGGCACCTTATGGCCGTTCTGCTGTGAGTCTAGATTATCGAATGGGATGAAATACTGATAGTGAATTGTAATGTTCAGGACCACCTAATGACGATGGATCACTCAAATTGCGTCCCGATTCAATACATCGTCCTCCAGCAGACTTGTCTCCATGGGTCTATTGCTGCCTCGGGCACCTTATGGCAATCCTGCTGTGACTCAAAGATTTTCGATTCGGACGAAAAACTGATAGTGAATTGTAACGTTCAGGGCCTCCTAATGACGATGGAACACTCAAATTGCGTCCCGATTCAATACATCGTCCTCCAGCAGACTTGTCTCCATGCGTCTATTGCTGCCTCGGGCACTTTATGGCCGTTCTGCTGTGAGTCAAAGATTTTCGAATCGGACGAAAAACTGATAGTGAATTGTAACGTTCAGGGCCACCTAATGACGATGGATCACTCAAATTGCGTCCCGATTCAATACATCGTCCTCCAGCCGACTTGACTCCATGGGTCGAATTGCTGCCTCGGGAACCTTATGGCCGTTCTGCTGTGAGTCTAGATTATCGAATGGGACAAAAAACTGGTAGTGAATTGTAACGTTCAGGGCCTCCTAATGACGATGGATCACTCAAATTGCGTCCCGATTCAATACATCGTCCTCCAGCAGACTTGTCTCCATGGGTCTATTGCTGCCTCGGGCACCTTATGGCCGTTCTGCTGTGAGTCAAAGATTTTCGAATAGGACGGAAAACTGATAGTGAAGTGTAACATTCAGGGCCACCTAATGACGATGGATCTCTTAAATTGCGTCCCGATTCAATACATCGTCCTCCAGCCGACTTGACTCCATGGGTCTATTGCTGCCTCGGGCACCTTATGGCCGTTCTGCTGTGAGTCTAGATTATCGAATGGGACGAAAAACTGATAGTGAATTGTAACGTTCAGGGCCTCCTAATGACGATGGATCACTCAAATTGCGTCCCGATTCAATACATCGTCCTTCAGCAGACTTGTCTCCATGGGTCGATTGCTGCCTCGGGCACCTAATGGCCGTTCTGCTGTGGGTCAAAGATTTTCGAATCGGACAAAAAACTGATAGTGAATTGTAACATTCAGGGCCACCTAATGACGATGGACCACGCAAATTGCGTCCCGATTCAATTCATCGTCCTCCAGCCGAGTTGACTCCTTGGGTCTATTGCTGCCTCGGGCACCTTATGGCCGTTCTGCTGTGAATCTAGATTATCGAATGGGACGAAAAACTGATAGTGAATTGTAACGTTCAGGGCCACCTAATGACGGTGGATCACTCAAATTGCGTCCCGATTCAATACATCGTCCCCAGCCGACTTGACTCCATGGGACTATTGCTGCCTCGGGCACCTTATGGCCGTTCTGCTGTGAGTCTAGATTATAGAATGGGATGAAAAACTGATAGTGAATTGTAACGTTCAGGGCCACCTAATGACGATGGATCACTCAAATTGCGTCCCGATTCAATACATCGTCCTCCCTCAGACTTGTCTCCATGGGTCTATTGCTGCCTCGGGCACCTTATGGCAGGCCTGCTGTGACTCAAAGATTTTCGAATCGGACGAAAAACTGATAGTGAATTGTAACGTTCAGGGCCTCCTAATGACGATGGATCACTCAAATTGCGTCCCGATTCAATACAACGTCCTCCAGCCGACTTGACTCCATGGGTCTATTGCTGCCTCGGGAACCTTATGGCCGTTCTGCTGTGAGTCTAGATTATCGAATGGGACAAAAAACTGATAGTGAATTGTAACGTTCAGGGCCTCCTAATGACGATGGATCACTCAAATTGCGTCCCGATTCAATACATCGTCCTCCAGCAGACTTGTCTCCATGGGTCTATTGTTGCCTCGGGCACCTTATGGCCGTTCTGCTGTGAGTCTAGATTACCGAATGGGACGAAAAACTGATAGTGAATTGTAACGTTCAGGGCCACCTAATGACGATGGATCTCTCAAATTGCGTCCCGATTCAATACATCGTCCTCGAGCCGACTTGACTCCATAGGTCTATTGCTGCCTCGGGCACCTGATGGCCGTTCTGCTGTGAGTCTAGATTATCGAATGGGACGAAAAACTGATTGTGAATTGTAACGTTCAGGGCCTCCTAATGACGATGGATCACTCAAATTGCGTCCCGATTCAATACATCGTCCTCCAGCCGACTTGACTCCATGGGTCTATTGCTGCCAAGGGCACCTTATGGCCGTTCTGCTGTGAATCTAGATTATCGAATGGGACGAAAAACTGATAGTGAATTGTAACGTTCATGGCCACCTAATGACGGTGGATCACTCAAATTGCGTCCCGATTCAATACATCGTCCCCAGCCGACTTGACTCCATGGGACTATTGCTGCCTCGGGCACCTTATGGCCGTTCTGCTGTGAGTCTAGATTATAGAATGGGATGAAAAACTGATAGTGAATTGTAACGTTCAGGGCCACCTAATGACGATGGATCACTCAAATTGCGTCCCGATTCAATACATCGTCCTCCCTCAGACTTGTCTCCATGGGTCTATTGCTGCCTCGGGCACCTTATGGCAGGCCTGCTGTGACTCAAAGATTTTCGAATCGGACGAAAAACTGATAGTGAATTGTAACGTTCAGGGCCTCCTAATGACGATGGATCACTCAAATTGCGTCCCGATTCAATTCATCGTCCTCCAGCCGACTTGTCTCCATGGGTCTATTGTTGCCTCGGGCACCTTATGGCCGTTCTGCTGTGAGTCTAGATTACCGAATGGGACGAAAAACTGATAGTGAATTGTAACGTTCAGGGCCACCTAATGACGATGGATCTCTCAAATTGCGTCCCGATTCAATACATCGTCCTCCAGCCGACTTGACTCCATGGGTCTATTGCTGCCTCGGGCACCTTATGGCCGTTCTGCTGTGAGTCAAAGATTTTCGAATCGGACGACAAACTGATAGTGAATTGTAACTTTCAGGGCCACCTAATGACGATGGATCACTCAAATTGCGTCCCGATTCAATACATCGTCCTCCAGCCGACATGTCTCCATGGGTCTATTGCTGCCTCGGGCACCTAGGCCGTTCTGCTGTGAGTCAAAGATTTTCGAATCGGACGAAAAACTGATAGTGAATTGTAACGTTCAGGGCCTCCCAATGACGATGGAACACTCAAATTGCGTCCCGATTCAATACATCGTCCTCCAGCCGACATGTCTCCATGGGTCTATTGCTGCCTCGGGCACCTAGGCCGTTCTGCTGTGAGTCAAAGATTTTCGAATCGGACGAAAAACTGATAGTGAATTTTAACGTTCAGGGCCTCCTAATGACGATGGATCACTCAAATTGCGTCCCGATTCAATACATCGTCCTCCAGCCAATTGACTCCATGTGTCTATTGCTGCCTCGGGCACCTTATGGCCGTTCTGCTGTGAGTCTAGATTATCGAATGGGACAAAAATCTGATAGTGAATTGTAACGTTCGGGGCCTCCTAATGACGATGGATCACTCAAATTGCGTCCCGATTCAATACATCGTCCTCCAGCAGACTTGACTCCATGGGTCTATAGTTGCCTCGGGCACCTTATGGCCGTTCTGCTGTGAGTCAAAGGTTTTCGAATCGGACGAAAAACTGATAGTGATTTGTAACATTCAGGGCCACCTAATGACGATGGATCACTCAAATTGCGTCCCGATTCAATACATCGTCCTCCAGCCGACTTGACTCCATGGGTCGAATTGCTGCCTCGGGCACCTTATGGCCGTTCTGCTGTGAGTCTAGATTATAGAGTGGGACAAAAAACTGATAGTGAATTGTAACGTTCAGGGCCTCCTAATGACGATGGATCACTCAAATTGCGTCCCGATTCAATACATCGTCCTCCAGCAGACTTGTCTCCATGGGTCTATTGCTGCCTCGGGCACCTTATGGCAGGCCTGCTGTGACTCAAAGATTTTCGAATCGGACGAAAAACTGATAGTGAATTGTAACGTTCAGGGCCTCCTAATGACGATGGAACACTCAAATTGCGTCCCGATTCAATACATCGTCCTCCAGCAGACTTGTCTCCATGCGTCTATTGCTGCCTCGGGCACCTTATGGCCGTTCTGCTGTGAGTCAAAGATTTTCGAATCGGACGAAAAACTGATAGTGAATTGTAACGTTCAGGGCCACCTAATGACGATGGATCACTCAAATTGCGTCCCGATTCAATACATCGTCCTCCAGCCGACTTGACTCCATGGGTCGAATTGCTGCCTCGGGCACCTTATGGCCGTTCTGCTGTGAGTCTAGATTATCGAATGGGACAAAAAACTGATAGTGAATTGTAACGTTCAGGGCCTCCTAATGACGATGGATCACTCAAATTGCTTCCCGATTCAATACATCGTCCTCCAGCAGACTTGTCTCCATGCGTCTATTGCTGCCTCGGGCACCTTATGGCCGTTCTGCTGTGAGTCAAAGATTTTCGAATCGGACGAATAACTGATAGTGAATTGTAACTTTCAGGGCCACCTAATGACGATGGATCTCTCAAATTGCGTCCCGATTCAATACATCGTCCTTCAGCCGACTTGACTCCATGGGTCTATTGCTGCCTCGGGCACCTTATGGCCGTTCTGCTGTGAGTCTAGATTATCGAATGGGACGAAAAACTGATAGTGAATTGTAACGTTCAGGGCCTCCTAATGACGATGGATCACTCAAATTGCGTCCCGATTCAATACATCGTCCTCCGGCCGACTTGACTCCATGGGTCTATTGCTGCCTCGGGCACCTTATGGCCGTTCTGCTGTGAGTCTAGATTATCGAATGGGACGAAAAACTGATAGTGAATTGTAATGTTCAGGGCCTCCTAATGACGATGGATCACTCAAATTGCGTCCCGATTCAATACAACGTCCTCCAGCAGACTTGTCTCCATGGGTCGATTGCTGCCTCGGGCACCTAATGGCCGTTCTGCTGTGAGTCAAAGATTTTCGAATCGGACGAAAAACTGATAGTGAATTGTAACATTCAGGGCCACCTAATGACGATGGACCACGCAAATTGCGTCCCGTTCAATACATAGTCCTCCAGCCGAGTTGACTCCATGGGTCTATTGCTGCCTCGGGCACCTTATGGCCGTTCTGCTGTGAATCTAGATTATCGAATGGGACGAAAAACTGATAGTGAATTGTAACGTTCAGGGCCACCTAATGACGGTGGATCACTCAAATTGCGTCCCGATTCAATACATCGTCCCCAGCCGACTTGACTCCATGGGACTATAGCTGCCTCGGGCACCTTATGGCCGTTCTGCTGTGAGTCTAGATTATAGAATGGGATGAAAAACTGATAGTGAATTGTAACGTTCAGGGCGACCTAATGACGATGGATCACTCAAATTGCGTCCCGATTCAATACATCGTCCTCCAGCAGACTTGTCTCCATGGGTCTATTGCTGCCTCGGGCACCTTATGGCAGGCCTGCTGTGACTCAAAGATTTTCGAATCGGACGAAAAACTGATAGTGAATTGTAACGTTCAGGGCCTCCTAATGACGATGGAACACTCAAATTGCGTCCCGATTCAATACATCGTCCTCCAGCAGACTTGTCTCCATGCGTCTATTACTGCCTCGGGCACCTTATAGCCGTTCTGCTGTGAGTCAAAGATTTTCGAATCGGACGAAAAACTGATAGTGAATTGTATCGTTCAGGGCCACCTAATGACGATGGATCACTCAAATTGCGTCCCGATTCAATACAACGTCCTCCAGCCGACTTGACTCCATGGGTGTATTGCTGCCTCGGGCACCTTATGGCCGTTCTGCTGTGAGTCTAGATTATCGAATGGGACAAAAAACTGATAGTGAATTGTAACGTTCATGGCCTCCTAATGACGATGGATCACTCAAATTGCGTCCCGATTCAATACATCGTCCTCCAGCAGAATTGTCTCCATGGGTCTATTGCTGCCTCGGGCACCTTATGGCCGTTCTGCTGTGAGTCAAAGATTTTCGATTCGGACGAAAAACTGATCGTGAATTGTAACATTCAGGGCCACCTAATGACGATGGACCATGCAAATTGCGTCCCGATTCAATTCATCGTCCTCCAGCCGAGTTGACTCCATGGGTCTATTGCTGCCTCGGGCACCTTATGGCCGTTCTGCTGTGAGTCTAGATTATCGAATGGGACGAAAAACTGATAGTGAATTGTAACGTTCAGGGCCACCTAATGACGATGGATCACTCAAATTGCGTCCTGATTCAATACATCGTCCTCCAGCAGACTTGACTCCATGGGTCGATTGCTGCCTCGGGCACCTTATGGCCGTTCTGCTGTGAGTCAAAGATTTTCGAATCGGACGAAAAACTGATAGTGATTTGTAACATTCAGGGCCACCTACTGACGATGGACCACACAAATTGCGTCCCGATTCAGTACATCGTCCACTAGCCGACTTGACTCCATGGGACTATTGCTGCCTCGGGCACCTTATGGCCGTTCTGCTGTGAGTCTAGATTATAGAATGGGATGAAAAACTGATAGTGAATTCTAACGTTCAGGGCCACCTAATGACGATGGATCACTCAAATTGCGTCCTGATTCAATACATCGTCCTCCAGCAGACTTGTCTCCATGGGTCTATTGCTGCCTCGGGCACCTTATGGCAGGCCTGCTGTGACTCAAAGATTTTCGAATCGGACGAAAAACTGATAGTGAATTGTAACGTTCAGGGCCTCCTCATGACGATGGACCACACAAATTGCGTCCCGAGTCAGTACATCGTCCTCCAGCCGACCTGACTCCATGGGTCTATTGCTGCCTCAGGCACCTTATGGCCGTTCTGCTGTGAGTCTAGATTATCGAATGGGACGAAAAACTGATAGTGAATTGTAACGTTCATGGCCACCTAATGACGATGGATCACCCAAATTGCGTCCCGATTCAATATATCGTCCTCCAGCAGACTTGTTTCCATGGGTCTATTGTTGCCTCGGCACCTTATGGCCGTTCTGCTGTGAGTCAAAGATTTTCGAATCGGACGAAAAACTGATAGTGAATTGTAACTTTCAGGGCAACCTAATGACGATGGATCACTCAAATTGCGTCCCGATTCAATACATCGTCCTCCAGCCGACTTGTCTCCATGGGTCTATTGCTGCCTCGGGCACCTTATGGCCGTTCTCCTGTGAATCTAGATTATCGAATGGGACGAAAAACTGATAGTGAATTGTAACGTTCAAGGCCTCCTAATGACGATGGAACACTCAAATTGCGTCCCGATTCAATACATCGTCCTCCAGCAGACTTGTCTCCATGCGTCTATTGCTGCCTCGGGCACCTTATGGCCGTTCTGCTGTGAGTCAAAGATTTTCGAATCGGACGAAAAACTGATAGTGAATTGTAACGTTCAGGGCCACCTAATGACGATGGATCACTCAAATTGCGTCCCGATTCAATACATCGTCCTCCAGCAGACTTGTCTCCATGGGTCTATTGCTGCCTCGGGCACCTTATGGCAGGCCTGCTGTGACTCAAAGATTTTCGAATCGGACGAAAAACTGATAGTGAATTGTAACGTTCAGGGCCTCCTAATGACGATGGATCACTCAAATTGCGTCCCGATTCAATACATCGTCCTCCACCAGACTTGTCTCCATGGGTCTATTGCTGCCTCGGGCACCTTATGGCCGTTCTGCTGTGAGTCTAGATTATCGAATGGGACGAAAAACTGATAGTGAATTGTAACGTTCAGGGCCACCTAATGACGATGGATCTCTCAAATTGCGTCCCGATTCAATACATCGTCCTCCAGCCGACTTGACTCCATGGGTCTATTGCTGCCTCGGGCACCTTATGGCCGTTCTGCTGTGAGTCTAGATTATCGAATGGGACGAAAAACTGATAGTGAATTGTAACGTTCAGGGCCTCCTAATGACGATGGATCACTCAAATTGCGTCCCGAATCAATACATCGTCCTCCGGCAGACTTGTCTCCATGGGTCGATTGCTGCCTCGGGCACCTAATGGCCGTTCTGCTGTGAGTCAAAGATTTTCGAATCGGAAGAAAAACTGATAGTGAATTGTAACATTCAGGGCCACCTAATGACGATGGACCACGCAAATTGCGTCCCGATTCAATACATCGTCCTCCAGCCGAGTTGACTCCATGGGTCTATTGCTGCCTCCGGCACCTTATGGCCGTTCTGCTGTGAATCTAGATTATCGAATGGGACGAAAAACTGATAGTGAATTGTAACGTTCAGGGCCACCTAATGATGAAGGATCACTCAAATTGCGTCCCGATTCAATACATCGTCCCCAGCCGACTTGTCTCCATGGCTCTATTGCTGCCTCGGGCACCTTATGGCCGTTCTGCTGTGAGTCTAGATTATCGAATGGGACGAAAAACTGATAGTGAATTGTAACGTTCAGGGCCACCTAATGACGATGGATCACTCAAATTGCGTCCTGATTCAATACATCGTCCTCCAGCAGACTTGACTTCATGGGTCTATTGCTGCCTCGGGCACCTTATGGCCGTTCTGCTGAGTGTCAAAGATTTCCGAATCGGACGAAAAACTGATAGTGAATTCTAATTTTCAGGGCCACCTAATGACGATGGATCACTCAAATTGCGTCCCGATTCAATTAATCGTCCTCCAGCCGACTTGACTCCATGGGTCGATTGCTGCCTCGGGCACCTTATGGCCGTTCTGCTGTGAATCTAGATTATCGAATGGGACGAAAAACTGATAGTGAATTGTAACGTTCAGGGCCACCTAATGACGAAGGATCACTCAAATTGCGTCCCGATTCAATACATCGTCCCCAGCCGACTTGTCTCCATGGGTCTATTGCTGCCTCGGGCACCTTATGGCCGTTCTGCTGTGAGTCTAGATTATCGAATGGGACGAAAAACTGATAGTGAATTGTAACGTTCAGGGCCACCTAATGACGATGGATCACTCAAATTGCGTCCCGATTCAATACATCGTCCTCCAGCAGACTTGACTTCATGGGTCTATTGCTGCCTCGGGCACCTTATGGCCGTTCTGCTGAGTGTCAAAGATTTTCGAATCGGACGAAAAACTGATAGTGAATTGTAACTTTCAGGGCCACCTAATGACGATGGATCACTCAAATTGCGTCCCGATTCAATACATCGTCCTCCAGCCGACTTGACTCCATGGGTCGATTGCTGCCTCGGGCACCTTATGGCCGTTCTGCTGTGAGTCAAAGATTTTCGAATCGGACGAAAAACTGATAGTGATTTGTAACATTCAGGGCCACCTAATGACGATGGACCACACAAATTGCGTCCCGATTCAGTACATCGTCCACTAGCCGACTTGACTCCATGGGACTATTGCTGCCTCGGGCACCTTATGGCCGTTCTGCTGTGAGTCTAGATTATAGAATGGGATGAAAAACTGATAGTGAATTGTAACGTTCAGCGCCACCTTATGACGATGGATCACTCAAAT
Source organism: Schistocerca cancellata (assembly GCF_023864275.1). Taxonomy (NCBI): domain Eukaryota; kingdom Metazoa; phylum Arthropoda; class Insecta; order Orthoptera; family Acrididae; genus Schistocerca; species Schistocerca cancellata. The sequence goes on from NC_064627.1 coordinate 3,538,409, forward strand.
TGCGTCCCGATTCAATACATCGTCCTCCAGCAGACTTGTCTCCATGGGTCTATTGCTGCCTCGGGCACCTTATGGCAGGCCTGCTGTGACTCAAAGATTTTCGAATCGGACGAAAAACTGATAGTGAATTGTAACGTTCAGGGCCTCCTAATGACGATGGAACACTCAAATTGCGTCCCGATTCAATACATCGTCCTCCAGCAGACTTGTCTCCATGCGTCTATTGTTGCCTCGGGCACCTTATGGCCGTTCTGCTGTGAGTCAAAGATTTTCGAATCGGACGAAAAACTGATAGTGAATTGTAACGTTCAGGGCCACCTAATGACGATGGATCACTCAAATTGCGTCCCGATTCAATACATCGTCCTCCAGCAGACTTGTCTCCATGGGTCTATTGCTGCCTCGGGCACCTTATGGCCGTCCTGCTGTGAGTCAAAGATTTTCGAATCGGACGAAAAACTGATAGTGAATTGTAACTTTCAGGGCCACCTAATGACGATGGATCTCTCAAATTGCGTCCCGATTCAATACATCGTCCTCCAGCCGACTTGACTCCATGGGTCTATTGCTGCCTCGGGCACCTTATGGCCGTTCTGCTGTGAGTCTAGATTATCGAATGGGACGAAAAACTGATAGTGAATTGTAACGTTCAGGGCCTCCGAATGACGATGGATCACTCAAATTGCGTCCCGATTCAATACATCGTCCTCCAGCCGACTTGACTCCATGGGTCTATTGCTGCCTCGGGCACCTTATGGCCGTTCTGCTATGAGTCTAGATTATCGAATGGGACGAAAAACTGATAGTGAATTGTAACTTTCAGGGCCACCTAATGACGATGGATCACTCAAATTGCGTCCCGATTCAATACATCGTCCTCCAGCAGACTTGTCTCCATGGGTCTATTGCTGCCTCGGGCACCTTATGGCCGTTCTGCTGTGAGTCAACGATTTTCGAATCGGACGAAAAACTGATAGTGAATTGTAACGTTCAGGGCCACCTAATGACGATGAATCACTCAAATTGCGTCCAGATTCAATACATCGTCCTCCTGCCGACATGTCTCCATGGGTCTATTGCTGCCTTGGCACCTTATGGCCGTTCTGCTGTGAGTCAAAGATTTTCGAATCGGACGAAAAACTGATAGTGAATTGTAACGTTCAGGGCCACCTAATGACGATGGATCACTCAAATTGCGTCCCGATTCAATACATTGTCCTCCAGCAGACTGTCTCCATGGGTCTATTGCAGCCTCGGGCACCTTATGGCCGTCAGCTGTGACTCAAAGATTTTCGAATCGGACGAAAAACTGATAGTGAATTGTAACGTTCAGGGCCTCCTAATGACGATGGAACACTCAAATTGCGTCCCGATTCAATACATCGTCCTCCAGCCGACTTGACTCCATGGGACTATTGCTGCCTCGGGCACCTTATGGCCGTTCTGCTGTGAGTCTAGATTATAGAATGGGATGAAAAACTGATAGTGAATTGTAACGTTCAGCGCCACCTTATGACGATGGATCACTCAAATTGCGTCCCGATTCAATACATCGTCCTCCAGCAGACTTGTCTCCATGGGTCTATTGCTGCCTCGGGCACCTTATGGCAGGCCTGCTGTGACTCAAAGATTTTCGAATCGGACGAAAAACTGATAGTGAATTGTAACGTTCAGGGCCTCCTAATGACGATGGAACACTCAAATTGCGTCCCGATTCAATACATCGTCCTCCAGCAGACTTGTCTCCATGCGTCTATTGCTGCCTCGGGCACCTTATGGCCGTTCTGCTGTGAGTCAAAGATTTTCGAATCGGACGAAAAACTGATAGTGAATTGTAACGTTCAGGGCCACCTAATGACGATGGATCACTCAAATTGCGTCCCGATTCAATACATCGTCCTCCAGCAGACTTGTCTCCATGGGTCTATTGCTGCCTCGGGCACCTTATGGCCGTCCTGCTGTGAGTCAAAGATTTTCGAATCGGACGAAAAACTGATAGTGAATTGTAACGTTCAGGGCCACCTAATAACGATGGATCTCTCAAATTGCGTCCCGATTCAATACATCGTCCTCCAGCCGACTTGACTCCATGGGTCTATTGCTGCCTCGGGCACCTTATGGCCGTTCTGCTGTGAGTCTAGATTATCGAATGGGACGAAAAACTGATAGTGAATTGTAACGTTCAGGGCCTCCTAATGACGATGGATCACTCAAATTGCGTCCCGATTCAATACATCGTCCTCCAGCAGACTTGTCTCCATGGGTCGATTGCTGCCTCGGGCACCTAATGGCCGTTCTGCTGTGAGTCAAAGATTTTCAAATCGGACGAAAAACTGATAGTGAATTGTAACATTCAGGGCCACCTAATGACGATGGACCACGCAAATTGCGTCCCGATTCAATACATCGTCCTCCAGCCGAGTTGACTCCATGGGTCTATTGCTGCCTCGGGCACCTTATGGCCGTTCTGCTGTGAATCTAGATTATCGAATGGGACGAAAAACTGATAGTGAATTGTAACGTTCAGGGCCACCTAATGACGGTGGATCACTCAAATTGCGTCCCGATTCAATACATCGTCCCCAGCCGACTTGACTCCATGGGACTATTGCTGCCTCGGGCACCTTATGGCCGTTCTGCTGTGAGTCTAGATTATAGAATGGGATGAAAAACTGATAGTGAATTGTAACGTTCAGGGCGACCTAATGACGATGGATCACTCAAATTGCGTCCCGATTCAATACATCGTCCTCCAGCAGACTTGTCTCCATGGGTCTATTGCTGCCTCGGGCACCTTATGGCAGGCCTGCTGTGACTCAAAGATTTTCGAATCGGACGAAAAACTGATAGTGAATTGTAACGTTCAGGGCCTCCTAATGACGATGGATCACTCAAATTGCGTCCCGATTCAATACATCGTCCTCCAGCAGACTTGTCTCCATGGGTCGATTGCTGCCTCGGGCACCTTATGGCCGTTCTGCTGTGAGTCAAAGATTTTCGAATCGGACGAAAAACTGATAGTGAATTGTAACATTCAGGGCCACCTAATGACGATGGACCACGCAAATTGCGTCCCGATTCAATACTTCGTCCTCCAGCCGAGTTGACTCCATGGGTCTATTGCTGCCTCCGGCACCTTATGGCCGTTCTGCTGTGAATCTAGATTATCGAATGGGACGAAAAACTGATAGTGAATTGTAACGTTCAGGGCCACCTAATGATGAAGGATCACTCAATTTGCGTCCCGATTCAATACATCGTCCCCAGCCGACTTGTCTCCATGGGTCTATTGCTGCCTCGGGCACCTTATGGCCGTTCTGCTGTGAGTCTAGATTATCGAATGGGAGGAAAAACTGATAGTGAATTGTAACGTTCAGGGCCACCTAATGACGATGGATCACTCAAATTGCGTCCTGATTCAATACATCGTCCTCCAGCAGACTTGACTTCATGGGTCTATTGCTGCCTCGGGCACCTTATGGCCGTTCTGCTGAGTGTCAAAGATTTTCGAATCGGACGAAAAACTGATAGTGAATTGCAACTTTCAGGGCCACCTAATGACGATGGATCACTCAAATTGCGTCCCGATTCAATTAATCGTCCTCCAGCCGACTTGACTCCATGGGTCGATTGCTGCTTCGGGCACCTTATGGCCGTTCTGCTGTGAGTCAAAGATTTTCGAATCGGACGAAAAACTGATAGTGATTTGTAACATTCAGGGCCACCTAATGACGATGGACCACACAAATTGCGTCCCGATTCAGTACATCGTCCACTAGCCGACTTGACTCCATGGGACTATTGCTGCCTCGGGCACCTTATGGCCGTTCTGCTGTGAGTCTAGATTATAGAATGGGAAGAAAAACTGATAGTGAATTCTAACGTTCAGGGCCACCTAATGACGATGGATCACTCAAATTGCGTCCTGATTCAATACATCGTCCTCCAGCAGACTTGTCTCCATGGGTCTATTGCTGCCTCGGGCACCTTATGGCAGGCCTGCTGTGACTCAAAGATTTTCGAATCGGACGAAAAACTGATAGTGAATTGTAACTTTCAGGGCAACCTAATGACGATGGATCACTCAAATTGCGTCCCGATTCAATACATCGTCCTCCAGCCGACTTGTCTCCATGGGTCTCTTGCTGCCTCGGGCACCTTATGGCCGTTCTGCTGTGAGTCTAGATTATCGAATGGGACGAAAAACTGATAGTGATTTGTAACTTTCAGGGCCACCTAATGACGATGGATCACTCAAATTGCGTCCCGATTCAATACATCGTCCTCCAGCAGACTTGTCTCCATGGGTCTATTGCTGCCTCGGGCACCTTATGGCCGTTCTGCTGTGAGTCAAAGATTTTCGAATCGGACGAAAAACTGATAGTGAATTGTAACGTTCAGGGCCACCTAATGACGATGAATCACTCAAATTGCGTCCCGATTCAATACATCGTCCTCCAGCCGACATGTCTCCATGGGTCTATTGCTGCCTTGGCACCTTATGGCCGTTCTGCTGTGAGTCAAAGATTTTCGAATCGGACGAAAAACTGATACTGAATTGTAACGTTCAGGGCCACCTTATGACGATGGATCACTCAAATTGCGTCCCGATTCAATACATTGTCCTCCAGCAGACTGTCTCCATGGGTCTATTGCAGCCTCGGGCACCTTATGGCCGTTCAGCTGTGACTCAAAGATTTTCGAATCGGACGAAAAACTGATAGTGAATTGTAACGTTCAGGGCCTCCTAATGACGATGGAACACTCAAATTGCGTCCCGATTCAATACATCGTCCTCCAGCAGACTTGTCTCCATGGGTCTATTGCTGCCTCGGGCACCTTATGGCCGTTCTGCTGTGAGTCAAAGATTTTCGAATCGGACGAAAAACTGATAGTGAATTGTAACGTTCAGGGCCACCTAATGACGATGGATCACTCAAATTGCGTCCCGATTCAATACATCGTCCTCCAGCCGACTTGACTCCATGGGTCTATTGCTGCCTCAGGCACCGTATGGCCGTTCTGCTGTGAGTCTAGATTATCGAATGGGACGAAAAACTGATAGTGAATTGTAACGTTCAGGGCCACCTAATGACGATGGATCACTCAAATTGCGTCCCGATTCAATATATCGTCCTCCAGCAGACTTGTTTCCATGGGTCTATTGTCGCCTCGGCACCTTATGGCCGTTCTGCTGTGAGTCTAAGATTTTCGAATCGGACGAAAAACTGATAGTGAATTGTAACTTCCAGGGCAACCTAATGACGATGGATCACTCAAATTGCGTCCCGATTCAATTCATCGTCCTCCAGCCGACTTGTCTCCATGGGTCTATTGCTGCCTCGGGCACCTTATGGCCGTTCTGCTGTGAGTCTAGATTATCGAATGGGACGAAAAACTGATAGTGAATTGTAACTTTCAGGGCCACCTAATGACGATGGATCACTCAAATTGCGTCCCGATTCAATACATCGTCCTCCAGCAGACTTGTCTCCATGGGTCTATTGCTGCCTCGGGCACCTTATGGCCGTTCAGCTGTGACTCAAAGATTTTCGAATCGGACGAAAAACTGATAGTGAATTGTAACGTTCAGGGCCCCCTAATGACGATGGAACACTCAAATTGCGTCCCGATTCAATACATCGTCCTCCAGCCGACTTGTCTCCATGGGTCTATTGCAGCCTCGGGCACCTTATGGCCGTTCAGCTGTGACTCAATGATTTTCGAATCGGACGAAAAACTGATAGTGAATTGTAACGTTCAGGGCCTCCTAATGACGATGGAACACTCAAATTGCGTCCCGATTCAATACATCGTCTTCCAGCCGACTTGTCTCCATGGGTCTATTGCTGCCTCGGGCACCTTATATCCGTTCTGCTGTGAGTCAAAGATTTTCGAATCGGACGAAAAACTGAAAGTGAATTGTAACTTTCAGGGCCACCTAATGACGATGGATCTTTCAAATTGCGTCCCGATTAAATACATCGTCCTCCAGCCGACTTGTCTCCATGGGTCTATTGCTGCCTCGGGCACCTTATGGCCATTCTGCTGTGAGTCAAAGATTTTCGAATCGGTCGAAAAACTGATAGTGAATTGTAACGTTCAGGGCCACCTAATGACGATGGATCACTCAAATTGCGTCCCGATTCAATACATCGTCCTCCAGCAGACTTGTCTCCATGCGTCTATTGCTGCCTCGGGCACCTTATGGCCGTTCGGCTGTGAGTCAAAGATTTTCGAATCGGTCGAAAAACTGATAGTGAATTGTAACGTTCAGGGCCACCTAATGACGATGGATCACTCAAATTGCGTCCCGATTCAAACATCGTCCTCCAGCAGACTTGTCTCCATGGGGCTATTGCTGCCTCGGGCACCTTATGGCAGGCCTGCTGTGACTCAAAGATTTTCGAATCGGACGAAAAACTGATAGTGAATTGTAACGTTCAGGGCCTCCTAATGACGATGGAACACTCAAATTGCGTCCCGATTCAATACATCGTCCTCCAGCAGACTTGTCTCCATGCGTCTATTGCTGCCTCGGGCACCTTATGGCCGTTCGGCTGTGAGTCAAAGATTTTCGAATCGGACGAAAAACTGATAGTGAATTGTAACGTTCAGGGCCACCTAATGACGATGGATCACTCAAATTGCGTCCCGATTCAATACATCGTCCTCCAGCCGACTTGACTCCATGGGTCTATTGCTGCCTCGGGCACCTTATGGCCGTTCTGCTGTGAGTCTAGATTATCGAATGGGACAAAAAACTGATAGTGAATTGTAACGTTCAGGGCCTCCTAATGACGATGGATCACTCAAATTGCGTCCCGATTCAATACATCGTCCTCCAGCAGACTTGTCTCCATGGGTCTATTGCTGCCTCGGGCACCTTATGGCCGTTCTGCTGTGAGTCTAGATTATCGAATGGGACTAAAAACTGATAGTGAATTGTAACGTTCAGGGCCACCTAATGACGATGGATCACTCAAATTGCGTCCCGATTCAATACATCGTCCTCCAGCCGACTTGACTCCATGGGTCTATTGCTGCCTCGGGCACCTTATGGCCGTTCTGCTGTGAGTCTAGATTATCGAATGGGACGAAAAACTGATAGTGAATTGTAACGTTCAGGGCCTCCTAATGACGATGGATCACTCAAATTGCGTCCCGATTCAATACATCGTCCTCCAGCCGTCTTGACTCCATGGGTCGATTGCTGCCTCGGGCACCTTATGGCCGTTCTGCTGTGAGTCTAGATTATCGAATGGGACGAAAAACTGATACTGAAATGTAACGTTCAGGGCCTCCTAATGACGATGGATCACTCAAATTGCGTCCCGATTCAATACATCGTCCTCCAGCAGACTTGTCTCCATGGGTCGATTGCTGCCTCGGGCACCTAATGGCCGTTCTGCTGTGAGTCAAAGATTTTCGATTCGGACGAAAAACTGATAGTGAATTGTAACATTCAGGGCCACCTAATGACGATGGATCACTCAAATTGCGTCCCGATTCAATACATCGTCCTCCAGCCGAGTTGACTCCATGGGTCTATTGCTGCCTCGGGCACCTTATGGCCGTTCTGCTGTGAATCTAGATTATCGAATGGGACGAAAAACTGATAGTGAATTGTAACGTTCAGGGCCACCTAATGACGATGGATCACTCAAATTGCGTCCCGATTCAATACATCGGCCTCCAGCCGACTTGACTCCATGGGTCTATTGCTGCCTCGGGCACCTTATGGCCGTTCTGCTGTGAGTCTAGATTATCGAATGGGACAAAAAACTGATAGTGAATTGTAACGTTCAGGGCCTCCTAATGACGATGGATCACTCAAATTGCGTCCCGATTCAATACATCGTCCTCCAGCAGACTTGTCTCCATGGGTCTATTGCTGCCTCGGGCACCTTATGGCCGTTCTGCTGTGAGTCTAGATTATCGAATGGGACGAAAAACTGATAGTGAATTGTAACGTTCAGGGCCTCCTAATGACGATGGATCACTCAAATTGCGTCCCGATTCAATACATCGTCCTCCAGCAGACTTGTCTCCATGGGTCTATTGCTGCCTCGGGCACCTTATGGCCGTTCTGCTGTGAGTCTAGATTATCGAATGGGACGAAAAACTGATAGTGAATAGTAACGTTCAGGGCCACCTAATGACGATGGATCACTCAAATTGCGTCCCGATTCAATACATCGTCCTCCAGCCGACTTGACTCCATGGGACTATTGCTGCCTCGGGCACCTTATGGCCGTTCTGCTGTGAGTCTAGATTATCGAATGGGACGAAAAACTGATAGTGAATTGTAACGTTCAGGGCCTCCTAATGACGATGGATCACTCAAATTGCGTCCCGATTCAATACATCGTCCTCCAGCCGACTTGACTCCATGGGTCTATTGCTGCCTCGGGCACCTTATGGCCGTTCTGCTGTGAGTCTAGATTATCGAATGGGACGAAAAACTGATAGTGAATTGTAACGTTCAGGGCCTCCTAATGACGATGGATCACTCAAATTGCGTCCCGATTCAATACATCGTCCTCCAGCAGACTTGTCTCCATGGGTCGATTGCTGCCTCGGGCACCTAATGGCCGTTCTGCTGTGAGTCAAAGATTTTCGATTCGGACGAAAAACTGATAGTGAATTGTAACATTCAGGGCCACCTAATGACGATGGATCACTCAAATTGCGTCCCGATTCAATACATCGTCCTCCAGCCGAGTTGACTCCATGGGTCTATTGCTGCCTCGGGCACCTTATGGCCGTTCTGCTGTGAGTCTAGATTATCGAATGGGATGAAAAACTGATAGTGAATTGTAACGTTCAGGGCCTCCTAATGACGATGGATCACTCAAATTGCTTCCCGATTCATTACATCGTCCTCCAGCCGAGTTGACTCCATGGGTCTATTGCTGCCTCGGGCACCTTATGGCCGTTCTGCTGTGAGTCTAGATTATCGAATGGGACGAAAAACTGATAGTGAATTGTAACGTTCAGGGCCTCCTAATGACGATGGATCACTCAAATTGCGTCCCGATTCAATACATCGTCCTCCAGCCGACTTGACTCCATGGGTCTATTGCTGCCTCGGGCACCTTATGGCCGTTCTGCTGTGAGTCTAGATTATCGAATGGGACGAAAAACTGATAGTGAATTGTAACGTTCAGGGCCTCCTAATGACGATGGATCACTCAAATTGCGTCCCGATTCAATACATCGTCCTCCAGCAGACTTGTCTCCATGGGTCGATTGCTGCCTCGGGCACCTAATGGCCGTTCTGCTGTGAGTCAAAGATTTTCGATTCGGACGAAAAACTGATAGTGAATTGTAACATTCAGGGCCACCTAATGACGATGGATCACTCAAATTGCGTCCCGATTCAATACATCGACCTCCAGCCGAGTTGACTCCATGGGTCTATTGCTGCCTCGGGCACCTTATGGCCGTTCTGCTGTGAGTCTAGATTATCGAATGGGATGAAAAACTGATAGTGAATTGTAACGTTCAGGGCCTCCTAATGACGATGGATCACTCAAATTGCGTCCCGATTCATTACATCGTCCTCCAGCCGACTTGACTCCATGGGTCTATTGCTGCCTTGGGCACCTTATGGCCGTTCTGCTGTGAGTCTAGATTATCGAATGGGACGAAAAACTGATAGTGAATTGTAACGTTCAGGGCCTCCTAATGACGATGGATCACTCAAATTGCGTCCCGATTCAATACATCGTCCTCCAGCAGACTTGTCTCCATGGGTCGATTGCTGCCTCGGGCACCTAATGGCCGTTCTGCTGTGAGTCAAAGATTTTCGAATCGGACGAAAAACTGATAGTGAATTGTAACATTCAGGGCCACCTAATGACGATGGACCACGCAAATTGCGTCCCGATTCAATACATCGTCCTCCAGCCGAGTTGACTCCATGGGTCTATTGCTGCCTCGGGCACCTTATGGCCGTTCTGCTGTGAATCTAGATTATCGAATGGGACGAAAAACTGATAGTGAATTGTAACGTTCAGGGCCACCTAATGACGATGGATCACTCAAATTGCGTCCCGATTCAATACATCGGCCTCCAGCCGACTTGACTCCATGGGTCTATTGCTGCCTCGGGCACCTTATGGCCGTTCTGCTGTGAGTCTAGATTATCGAATGGGACAAAAAACTGATAGTGAATTGTAACGTTCAGGGCCTCCTAATGACGATGGATCACTCAAATTGCGTCCCGATTCAATACATCGTCCTCCAGCAGACTTGTCTCCATGGGTCTATTGCTGCCTCGGGCACCTTATGGCCGTTCTGCTGTGAGTCTAGATTATCGAATGGGACGAAAAACTGATAGTGAATTGTAACGTTCAGGGCCTCCTAATGACGATGGATCACTCAAATTGCGTCCCGATTCAATACATCGTCCTCCAGCAGACTTGTCTCCATGGGTCTATTGCTGCCTCGGGCACCTTATGGCCGTTCTGCTGTGAGTCTAGATTATCGAATGGGACGAAAAACTGATAGTGAATTGTAACGTTCAGGGCCACCTAATGACGATGGATCACTCAAATTGCGTCCCGATTCAATACATCGTCCTCCAGCCGACTTGACTCCATGGGTCTATTGCTGCCTCGGGCACCTTATGGCCGTTCTGCTGTGAGTCTAGATTATCGAATGGGACGAAAAACTGATAGTGAATTGTAACATTCAGGGCCTCCTAATGACGATGGATCACTCAAATTGCGTCCCGATTCAATACATCGTCCTCCAGCAGACTTGTCTCCATGGGTCGATTGCTGCCTCGGGCACCTAATGGCCGTTCTGCTGTGAGTCAAAGATTTTCGATTCGGACGAAAAACTGATAGTGAATTGTAACATTCAGGGCCACCTAATGACGATGGATCACTCAAATTGCGTCCCGATTCAATACATCGTCCTCCAGCCGAGTTGACTCCATGGGTCTATTTGCTGCCTCGGGCACCTTATGGCCGTTCTGCTGTGAGTCTAGATTATCGAATGGGATGAAAAACTGATAGTGAATTGTAACGTTCAGGGCCTCCTAATGACGATGGATCACTCAAATTGCGTCCCGATTCATTACATCGTCCTCCAGCCGACTTGACTCCATGGGTCTATTGCTGCCTTGGGCACCTTATGGCCGTTCTGCTGTGAGTCTAGATTATCGAATGGGACGAAAAACTGATAGTGAATTGTAACGTTCAAGGCCTCCTAATGACGATGGATCACTCAAATTGCGTCCCAATTCAATACATCGTCCTCCAGCAGACTTGTCTCCATGGGTCGATTGCTGCCTCGGGCACCTAATGGCCGTTCTGCTGTGAGTCAAAGATTTTCGAATCGGATGAAAAACTGATAGTGAATTGTAACATTCAGGGCCACCTAATGACGATGGACCACGCAAATTGCGTCCCGATTCAATACATCGTCCTCCAGCCGAGTTGACTCCATGGGTCTATTGCTGCCTCGGGCACCTTATGGCCGTTCTGCTGTGAATCTAGATTATCGAATGGGACGAAAAACTGATAGTGAATTGTAACGTTCAGGGCCACCTAATGACGATGCATCACTCAAATTGCGTCCCGATTCAATACATCGTCCTCCAGCCGACTTGACTCCATGGGTCTATTGCTGCCTCGGGCACCTTATGGCCGTTCTGCTGTGAGTCTAGATTATAGAATGGGATGAAAAACTGATAGCGAATTGTAACGTTCAGGGCCACCTAATGACGATGGATCACTCAAATTGCATCCCGATTCAATACATCGTCCTCCAGCAGACTTGTCTCCATGGGTCTATTGCTGCCTCGGGCACCTTATGGCAGGCCTGCTGTGACTCAAAGATTTTCGAATCGGACGAAAAACTGATAGTGAATTGTAACGTTCAGGGCCTCCTAATGACGATGGAACACTCAAATTGCGTCCCGATTCAATACATCGTCCTCCAGCAGACTTGTCTCCATGCGTCTATTGCTGCCTCGGGCACCTTATGGCCGTTCGGCTGTGAGTCAAAGATTTTCAAATCGGACGAAAAACTGATAGTGAATTGTAACGTTCAGGGCCACCTAATGACGATGGATCACTCAAATTGCGTCCCGATTCAATACATCGTCCTCCAGCCGACTTGACTCCATGGGTCTATTGCTGCCTCGGGCACCTTATGGCCGTTCTGCTGTGAGTCTAGATTATCGAATGGGACAAAAAACTGATAGTGAATTGTAACGTTCAGGGCCTCCTAATTACGATGGATCACTCAAATTGCGTCCCGATTCAATACATCGTCCTCCAGCAGACTTGTCTCCATGGGTCTATTGCTGCCTCGGGCACCCTATGGCCGTTCTGCTGTGAGTCTAGATTATCGAATGGGACGAAAAACTGATAGTGAATTGTAACGTTCAGGGCCACCTAATGACGATGGATCACTCAAATTGCGTCCCGATTCAATACATCGTCCTCCAGCCGACTTGACTCCATGGGTCTATTGCTGCCTCGGGCACCTTATGGCCGTTCTGCTGTGAGTCTAGATTATCGAATGGGACGAAAAACTGATAGTGAATTGTAACGTTCAGGGCCTCCTAATGACGATGGATCACTCAAATTGCGTCCCGATTCAATACATCGTCCTCCAGCAGACTTGTCTCCATGGGTCGATTGCTGCCTCGGGCACCTAATGGCCGTTCTGCTGTGAGTCAAAGATTTTCGATTCGGACGAAAAACTGATAGTGAATTGTAACATTCAGGGCCACCTAATGACGATGGATCACTCAAATTGCGTCCCGATTCAATACATCGTCCTCCAGCCGACTTGACTCCATGGGTCTATTGCTGCCTCGGGCACCTTATGGCCGTTCTGCTGTGAGTCTAGATTATCGAATGGGATGAAAAACTAATAGTGAATTGTAACGTTCAGGGCCTCCTAATGACGATGGATCACTCAAATTGCGTCCCGATTCATTACATCGTCCTCCAGCCGACTTGACTCCATGGGTCTATTGCTGCCTTGGGCACCTTATGGCCGTTCTGCTGTGAGTCTAGATTATCGAATGGGACGAAAAACTGATAGTGAATTGTAACGTTCAGGGCCTCCTAATGACGATGGATCACTCAAATTGCGTCCCGATTCAATACATCGTCCTCCAGCAGACTTGTCTCCATGGGTCGATTGCTGCCTCGGGCACCTAATGGCCGTTCTGCTGTGAGTCGAAGATTTTCGAATCGGACGAAAAACTGATAGTGAATTGTAACATTCAGGGCCACCTAATGACGATGGACCACGCAAATTGCGTCCCGATTCAATACATCGTCCTCCAGCCGAGTTGACTCCATGGGTCTATTGCTGCCTCGGGCACCTTATGGCCGTTCTGCTGTGAATCTAGATTATCGAATGGGACGAAAAACTGATAGTGAATTGTAACGTTCAGGGCCACCTAATGACGATGGATCACTCAAATTGCGTCCCGATTCAATACATCGGCCTCCAGCCGACTTGACTCCATGGGTCTATTGCTGCCTCGGGCACCTTATGGCCGTTCTGCTGTGAGTCTAGATTATCGAATGGGACAAAAAACTGATAGTGAATTGTAACGTTCAGGGCCTCCTAATGACGATGGATCACTCAAATTGCGTCCCGATTCAATACATCGTCCTCCAGCAGACTTGTCTCCATGGGTCTATTGCTGCCTCGGGCACCTTATGGCCGTTCTGCTGTGAGTCTAGATTATCGAATGGGACGAAAAACTGATAGTGAATTGTAACGTTCAGGGCCTCCTAATGACGATGGATCACTCAAATTGCGTCCCGATTCAATACATCGTCCTCCAGCAGACTTGTCTCCATGGGTCGATTGCTGCTTCGGGCACCTAATGGCCGTTCTGCTGTGAGTCAAAGATTTTCGATTCGGACGAAAAACTGATAGTGAATTGTAACATTCAGGGCCACCTAATGACGATGGATCACTCAAATTGCGTCCCGATTCAATACATCGTCCTCCAGCCGACCTGACTCCATGGGTCTATTGCTGCCTCGGGCACCTTATGGCCGTTCTGCTGTGAGTCTAGATTATCGAATGGGACGAAAAACTGATAGTGAATTGTAACGTTCAGGGCCTCCTAATGACGATGGATCACTCAAATTGCGTCCCGATTCATTACATCGTCCTCCACCCGACTTGACTCCATGGGTCTATTGCTGCCTCGGGCACCTTATGGCCGTTCTGCTGTGAGTCTAGATTATCGAATGGGACGAAAAACTGATAGTGAATTGTAACGTTCAGGGCCTCCTAATGACGATGGATCACTCAAATTGCGTCCCGATTCAATACATCGTCCTCCAGCAGACTTGTCTCCATGGGTCGATTGCTGCCTCGGGCACCTAATGGCCGTTCTGGTGTGAGTCAAAGATTTTCGAATCGGACGAAAAACTGATAGTGAATTGTAACATTCAGGGCCACCTAATGACGATGGACCACGCAAATTGCGTCCCGATTCAATACATCGTCCTCCAGCCGAGTTGACTCCATGGGTCTATTGCTGCCTCGGGCACCTTATGGCCGTTCTGCTGTGAATCTAGATTATCGAATGGTACGAAAAACTGATAGTGAATTGAAACGTTCAGGGCCACCTAATGACGATGGATCACTCAAATTGCGTCCCGATTCAATACATCGTCCCCAGCCGACTTGTCTCCATGGGTTTATTGCTGCCTCGGGCACCTTATGGCCGTTCTGCGGTGAGTCTAGATTATCGAATGGGACGAAAAACTGATAGCGAATTGTAACGTTCAGGGCCACCTAATGACGATGGATCACTCAAATTGCATCCCGATTCAATACATCGTCCTCCAGCCGACATGTCTCCATGGGTCTATTGCTGCCTCGGGCACCTTATGGCAGGCCTGCTGTGACTCAAAGATTTTCGAATCGGACGAAAAACTGATAGTGAATTGTAACGTTCAGGGCCTCCTAATGACGATGGAACACTCAAATTGCGTCCCGATTCAATACATCGTCCTCCAGCAGACTTGTCTCCATGCGTCTATTGCTGCCTCGGGCACCTTATGGCCGTTCGGCTGTGAGTCAAAGATTTTCGAATCGGACGAAAAAATGATAGTGAATTGTAACGTTCAGGGCCACCTAATGACGATGGATCACTCAAATTGCGTCCCGATTCAATACATCGTCCTCCAGCCGACTTGACTCCATGGGTCTATTGCTGCCTCGGGCACCTTATGGCCGTTCTGCTGTGAGTCTAGATTATCGAATGGGACGAAAAACTGATAGTGAATTGTAACGTTCAGGGCCTCCTAATGACGATGGATCACTCAAATTGCGTCCCGATTCAATACATCGTCCTCCAGCAGACTTGTCTCCATGGGTCGATTGCTGCCTCGGGCACCTAATGGCCGTTCTGCTGTGAGTCAAAGATTTTCGAATCGGACGAAAAACTGATAGTGAATTGTAACATTCAGGGCCACCTAATGACGATGGACTACACAAATTGCGTCCCGATTCAGTACATCGTCCACTAGCTGACTTGACTCCATGGGACTATTGCTGCCTCGGGCACCTTATGGCCGTTCTGCTGTGAGTCTAGATTATAGGATGGGATGAAAAACTGATAGCGAATTGTAACGTTCAGGGCCACCTAATGACGATGGATCACTCAAATTGCATCCCGATTCAATACATCGTCCTCCAGCAGACTTGTCTCCATGGGTCTATTGCTGCCTCGGGCACCTTATGGCAGGCCTGCTGTTACTCAAAGATTTTCGAATCGGACGAAAAACTGATAGTGAATTGTAACGTTCAGGGCCTCCTAATGACGATGGAACACTCAAATTGCGTCCCGATTCAATACATCGTCCTCCAGCAGACTTGTCTCCATGCGTCTATTGCTGCCTCGGGCACCTTATGGCCGTTCTGCTGTGAGTCAAAGATTTTCGAATCGGACGAAAAACTGATAGTGAATTGTAACGTTCAGGGACTCCTAATGACGATGGATCACTCAAATTGCGTCCCGATTCAATACATCGTCCTCCAGCAGACTTGTCTCCATGGGTCGATTGCTGCCTCGGGCACCTAATGGCCGTTCTGCTGTGAGTCAAAGATTTTCGAATCGGACGAAAAACTGATAGTGAATTGTAACATTCAGGGCCACCTAATGACGATGGACCACGCAAATTGCGTCCCGATTCAATACATCGTCCTCCAGCCGAGTTGACTCCATGGGTCTATTGCTGCCTCGGGCACCTTATGGCCGTTCTGCTGTGAATCTAGATTATCGATTGGGACGAAAAACTGATAGTGAATTGTAACGTTCAGGGCCACCTAATGACGGTGGATCACTCAAATTGCGTCCCGATTCAATACATCGTCCCCAGCCGACTTGACTCCATGGGACTATTGCTGCCTCGGGCACCTTATGGCCGTTCTGCTGTGAGTCTAGATTATCGAATGGGACGAAAAACTGATAGTGAATTGTAACGTTCAGGGCCTCCTAATGACGATGGATCACTCAAATTGCGTCCCGATTCAATACATTGTCCTCCAGCAGACTGTCTCCATGGGTCTATTGCAGCCTCGGGCACCTTATGGCCGTTCAGCTGTGACTCAAAGATTTTCGAATCGGACGAAAAACTGATAGTGAATTGTAACGTTCAGGGCCTCCTAATGACGATGGAACACTCAAATTGCGTCCCGATTCAATACATCGTCCTCCAGCCGACTTGTCTCCATGGGTCTATTGCTGCCTCGGGCACCTTATGGCCGTTCAGCTGTGACTCAAAGATTTTCGAATCGGACGAAAAACTGATAGTGAATTGTAACGTTCAGGGCCTCCTAATGACGATGGAACACTCAAATTGCGTCCCGATTCAATACATCGTCCTCCAGCCGACTTGTCTCCATGGGTCTATTGCTGCCTCTGGCACCTTATGGCCGTTCTGCTGTGAGTCAAAGATTTTCGAATCGGACGAAAAACTGATAGTGAATTGTAACTTTCAGGGCCACCTAATGACGATGGATCACTCAAATTGCGTCACGATTAAATACATCGTCCTCCAGCCGACTTGTCTCCATGGGTCTATTGCTGCCTCGGGCACCTTATGGCCATTCTGCTGAGAGTCAAAGATTTTCGAATCGGACGAAAAACTGATAATGAATTGTAACGTTCAGGGCCTCCTAATGACGATGGAACACTAAAATTGCGTCCCGATTCAATACATCGTCCTCCAGCAGACTTGACTTCATGGGTCTATTGCTGCCTCGGGCACCTTATGGCCATTCTGCTGTGAGTCTAGATTATCGAATGGGACGAAAAACTGATAGTGAATTGTAACGTTAAGGGCCACCTAATGACGATGGATCACTCAAATTGCGTCCCGATTCAATACATCGTCCTCCAGCCGAGTTGACTCCATGGGTCTATTGCTGCCTCGGGCACCTTATGGCCGTTCTGCTGTGAGTCTAGATTATCGAATGGGACGAAAAACTGATAGTGAATTGTAACGTTCAGGGCCTCCTAATGACGATGGATCACTCAAAATGCGTCCCGATTCATTACATCGTCCTCCAGCCGACTTGACTCCATGGGTCTATTGCTGCCTCGGGACCCTTATGGCCGTTCTGCTGTGAGTCTAGATTATCGAATGGGACGAAAAACTGATAGTGAATTGTAACGTTCAGGGCCTCCTAATGACGATGGATCACTCAAATTGCGTCCCGATTCAATACATCGTCCTCCAGCAGACTTGTCTCCATGGGTCGAGTGCTGCCTCGGGCACCTAATGGCCGTTCTGCTGTGAGTCAAAGATTTTCGAATCGGACGAAAAACTGATAGTGAATTGTAACATTCAGGGCCACCTAATGACGATGGACCACGCAAATTGCGTCCCGATTCAATACATCGTCCTCCAGCAGACTTGACTTCATGGGTCTATTGCTGCCTCGGGCACCTTATGGCCGTTCTGCTGAGTGTCAAAGATTTTCGAATCGGACGAAAAACTGATAGTGAATTGTAACTTTCAGGGCCACCTAATGACGATGGATCACTCAAATTGCGTCCCGATTCAATACATCGTCCTCCAGCAGACTTGACTTCATGGGTCTATTGCTGCCTCGGGCACCTTATGGCCATTCTGCTGTGAGTCTAGATTATCGAATGGGACGAAAAACTGATAGTGAATTGTAACGTTAAGGGCCACCTAATGACGATGGACCACACAAATTGCGTCATGATTCAGTACATCGTCCACTAGCCGACTTGACTCCATGGGACTATTGCTGCCTCGGGCACCTTATGGCCGTTCTGCTGTGAGTCTAGATTATAGAATGGGATGAAAAACTGATAGTGAATTCTAACGTTCAGGGCCACCTAATGACGATGGATCACTCAAATTGCGTCCTGATTCAATACATCGTCCTCCAGCAGATTTGTCTCCATGGGTCTATTGCTGCCTCGGGCACCTTATGGCCGTTCTGCTGTGAGTCAAAGATTTTCGAATCGGAAGAAAAACTGATAGTGAATTGTTTCATTCAGGGTCACCTAATGACGATGGACCACACAAATTGCGTCCCGATTCAGTACATCGTCCTCCAGCCGACCTGACTCCATGGGTCTATTGCTGCCTCAGGCACCTTATGGCCGTTCTGCTGTGAGTCTAGATTATCGAATGGGACGAAAAACTGATAGTGAATTGTAACGTTCAGGGCCACCTAATGACGATGGATCACTCAAATTGCGTCCCGACTCAATATATCGTCCTTCAGCAGACTTCTTTCCATGGGTCTATTGTTGCCTCGGCACCTTATGGCCGTTCTGCTGTGAGTCAAAGATTTTCAAATCGGACGAAAAACTGATAGTGAATTGTAACTTTCAGGGCAACCTAATGACGATGGATCACTCAAATTGCGTCCCGATTCAATTCATCGTCCTCCAGCCGACTTGTCTCCATGGGTCTATTGCTGCCTCGGGCACCTTATGGCCGTTCTGCTGTGAGTCTAGATTATCGAATGGGACGAAAAACTGATAGTGAATTGTAACTTTCAGGGCCACCTAATGACGATGGATCACTCAAATTGCGTCCCGATTCAATACATTGTCCTCCAGCAGACTTGTCTCCATGGGTCTATTGCAGCCTCGGGCACCTTATGGCCGTTCAGCTGTGACTCAAAGATTTTCGAATCGGACGAAAAACTGATAGTGAATTGTAACGTTCAGGGCCTCCTAATGACGATGGAACACTCAAATTACGTCCCGATTCAATACATCGTCCTCCAGCCGACTTGTCTCCATGGGTCTATTGCTGCCTCGGGCACCTTATGGCCGTTCTGCTGTGAGTCAAAGATTTTCGAATCGGACGATAAACTGATAGTGAATTGTAACTTTCAGGGCCACCTAATGACGATGGATCACTCAAATTGCGTCCCGATTAAATACATCGTCCTCCAGCCGACTTGTCTCCATGGGTCTATTGCTGCCTCGGGCACCTTATGGCCATTCTGCTGTGAGTCAAAGATTTTCGAATCGGTCGAAAAACTGATAGTGAATTGTAACGTTCAGGGCCTCCTAATGACGATGGAACACTAAAATTGCGTCCCGATTCAATACATCGTCCTCCAGCAGACTTGACTTCATGGGTCTATTGCTGCCTCGGGCACCTTATGGCCGTTTTACTGTGAGTCAAAGATTTTTGAATCGGACGAAAAACTGATAGTGAATTGTAACGTTCAGGGCCACCTAATGACGATGGATCACTCAAATTGCGTCCTGATTCAATACATCGTCCTCCAGCAGACTTGACTTCATGGGTCTATTGCTGCCTCGGGCACCTTATTGCCGTTCTGCTGTGAGTCAAAGATTTTCGAATCGGACGAAAAACTGATAGTGAATTGTAAGTTTCAGGGCCACCTAATGACGATGGATCACTCAAATTGCGTCCCGATTCAATACATCGTCCTCCAGCAGACTTGTCTCCATGGGTCGATTGCTGCCTCGGGCACCTTATGGCCGTTCTGCTGTGAGTCAAAGGATTTCGAATCGGACGGAAAACTGATAGTGAATTGTAACATTCAGGGCCACCTAATGACGATGGACCACTCAAATTGCGTCCCGATTCAGTACATCGTCCACTAGCCGACTTGACTCCATGGGACTATTGCTGCCTCGGGCAACTTATGGCCGTTCTGCTGTGAGTCTAGATTATAGAATGGGATGAAAAACTGATAGCGAATTGTAACGTTCAGGGCCACCTAATGACGATGGATCACTCAAATTGCATCCCGATTCAATACATCGTCCTCCAGCAGACTTGTCTCCATGGGTCTATTGCTGCCTCGGGCACCTTATGGCAGGCCTGCTGTGACTCAAAGATTTTCGAATCAGACGAAAAACTGATAGTGAATTGTAACGTTCAGGGCCTCCTAATGACGATGGAACACTCAAATTGCGTCCCGATTCAATACATCGTCCTCCAGCAGACTTGTCTCCATGCGTCTATTGCTGCCTCGGGCACCTTATGGCCGTTCGGCTGTGAGTCAAAGATTTTCGAATCGGACGAAAAACTGATAGTGAATTGTAACGTTCAGGGCCACCTAATGACGATGGATCACTCAAATTGCGTCCCGATTCAATACATCGTCCTCCAGCCGACTTGACTCCATGGGTCTATTGCTGCCTCGGGCACCTTATGGCCGTTCTGCTGTGAGTCTAGATTATCGAATGGGACGAAAAACTGATAGTGAATTGTAACGTTCAGGGCCTCCTAATGACGATGGATCACTCAAAATGCGTCCCGATTCATTACATCGTCCTCCAGCCGACTTGACTCCATGGGTCTATTGCTGCCTCGGGACCCTTATGGCCGTTCTGCTGTGAGTCTAGATTATCGAATGGGACGAAAAACTGATAGTGAATTGTAACGTTCAGGGCCTCCTAATGACGATGGATCACTCAAATTGCGTCCCGATTCAATACATCGTCCTCCAGCAGACTTGTCTCCATGGGTCGATTGCTGCCTCGGGCACCTAATGGCCGTTCTGCTGTGAGTCAAAGATTTTCGAATCGGACGAAAAACTGATAGTGAATTGTAACATTCAGGGCCACCTAATGACGATGGACCACGCAAATTGCGTCCCGATTCAATACATCGTCCTCCAGCAGACTTGACTTCATGGGTCTATTGCTGCCTCGGGCACCTTATGGCCGTTCTGCTGAGTGTCAAAGATTTTTGAATCGGACGAAAAACTGATAGTGATTTGTAACATTCAGGGCCACCTAATGACGATGGACCACACAAATTGCGTCCCGATTCAGTACATCGTCCACTAGCCGACTTGACTCCATGGGACTATTGCTGCCTCGGGCACCTCATGGCCGTTCTGCTGTGAGTCTAGATTATAGAATGGGATGAAAAACTGATAGTGAATTTTAACGTTCAGGGCCACCTAATGACGATGGATCACTCAAATTGCGTCCTGATTCAATACATCGTCCTCCAGCAGACTTGTCTCCATGGGTCTATTGCTGCCTCGGGCACCTTATGGCCGTTCTGCTGTGAGTCAAAGATTTTCGAATCGGAAGAAAAACTGATAGTGAATTGTAACATTCAGGGTCACCTAATGACGATGGACCACACAAATTGCGTCCCGATTCAGTACATCGTCCTCCAGCCGACCTGACTCCATGGGTCTATTGCTGCCTCAGGCACCTTATGGCCGTTCTGCTGTGAGTCTAGATTATCGAATGGGACGAAAAACTGATAGTGAATTGTAACGTTCAGGGCCACCTAATGACGATGGATCACCCAAATTGCGTCCCGATTCAATATATCGTCCTCCAGCAGACTTGTCTCCATGGGTCTATTGCTGCCTCGGGCACCTTATGGCCGTTCTGCTGCGACCTAGATTATCGAATGGGACGAAAAACTGATACTGAATTGTAACTTTCAGGGCCACCTAATGACGATGGATCACTCAAATTGCGTCCCGATTCAATACATCGTCCTCCAGCAGACTTGTCTCCATGGGTCTATTGCTGCCTCGGGCACCTTATGGCAGGCCTGCTGTGACTCAAAGATTTTCGAATCGGACGAAAAACTGATAGTGAATTGTAACGTTCAGGGCCTCCTAATGACGATGGAACACTCAAATTACGTCCCGATTCAATACATCGTCCTCCAGCCGACTTGTCTCCATGGGTCTATTGCTGCCTCGGTCACCTTATGGCCGTTCTGCTGTGAGTCAAAGATTTTCGAATCGGACGAAAAACTGATAGTGAATTGTAACTTTCAGGGCCACCTAATGACGATGGATCACTCAAATTGCGTCCCGATTAAATACATCGTCCTCCAGCCGACTTGTCTCCATGGGTCTATTGCTGCCTCGGGCACCTTATGGCCATTCTGCTGTGAGTCAAAGATTTTCGAATTGGTCGAAAAACTGATAGTGAATTGTAACGTTCAGGGCCTCCTAATGACGATGGAAGACTAAAATTGCGTCCCGATTCAATACATCGTCCTCCAGCAGACTTGACTTCATGGGTCTATTGCTGCCTCGGGCACCTTATGGCCGTTTTACTGTGAGTCAAAGATTTTCGAATCGGACGAAAAACTGATAGTGAATTGTAACGTTCAGGGCCACCTAATGACGATGGATCACTCAAATTGCGTCCTGATTCAATACATCGTCCTCCAGCAGACTTGACTTCATGGGTCTATTGCTGCCTCGGGCACCTTATGGCCGTTCTGCTGTGAGTCAAAGATTTTCGAATCGGACGAAAAACTGATAGTGAATTGTAACTTTCAGGGCCACCTAATGACGATGGATCACTCAAATTGCGTCCCGATTCAATACATCGTCCTCCAGCAGACTTGTCTCCATGGGTCGATTGCTGCCTCGGGCACCTTATAGCCGTTCTGCTGTGAGTCTAAGATTTTCGAATCGGACGGAAAACTGATAGTGAATTGTAACATTCAGGGCCACCTAATGACGATGGACCACTCAAATTGCGTCCCGATTCAGTACATCGTCCACTAGCCGACTTGACTCCATGGGACTATTGCTGCCTCGGGCAACTTATGGCCGTTCTGCTGTGAGTCTAGATTATAGAATGGGATGAAAAACTGATAGCGAATTGTAACGTTCAGGGCCACCTAATGACGATGGATCACTCAAATTGCATCCCGATTCAATACATCGTCCTCCAGCAGACTTGTCTCCATGGGTCTATTGCTGCCTCGGGCACCTTATGGCAGGCCTGCTGTGACTCAAAGATTTTCGAATCGGACGAAAAACTGATAGTGAATTGTAACGTTCAGGGCCTCCTAATGACGATGGAACACTCAAATTGCGTCCCGATTCAATACATCGTCCTCCAGCAGACTTGTCTCCATGCGTCTATTGCTGCCTCGGGCACCTTATGGCCGTTCGGCTGTGAGTCAAAGATTTTCGAATCGGACAAAAAACTGATAGTGAATTGTAACGTTCAGGGCCACCTAATGACGATGGATCACTCAAATTGCGTCCCGATTCAATACATCGTCCTCCAGCCGACTTGACTCCATGGGTCTATTGCTGCCTCGGGCACCTTATGGCCGTTCTGCTGTGAGTCTAGATTATCGAATGGGACGAAAAACTGATAGTGAATTGTAACGTTCAGGGCCTCCTAATGACGATGGATCACTCAAAATGCGTCCCGATTCATTACATCGTCCTCCAGCCGACTTGACTCAATGGGTCTATTGCTGCCTCGGGACCCTTATGGCCGTTCTGCTGTGAGTCTAGATTATCGAATGGGACGAAAAACTGATAGTGAATTGTAACGTTCAGGGCCTCCTAATGACGATGGATCACTCAAATTGCGTCCCGATTCAATACATCGTCCTCCAGCAGACTTGTCTCCATGGGTCGATTGCTGCCTCGGGCACCTAATGGCCGTTCTGCTGTGAGTCAAAAATTTTCGAATCGGACGAAAAACTGATAGTGAATTGTAACATTCAGGGCCACCTAATGACGACGGACCACGCAAATTGCGTCCCGATTAAATACATCGTCCTCCAGCAGACTTGACTTCATGGGTCTATTGCTGCCTCGGGCACCTTATGGCCGTTCTGCTGTGAGTCAAAGATTTTCGAATCGGACGAAAAATTGATAGTGAATTGTAACTTTCAGGGCCACCTAATGACGATGGATCACTCAAATTGCGTCCCGATTAAATACATCTTCATCCAGCCGACTTGTCTCCATGGGTCTATTGCTGCCTCGGGCACCTTATGGCCATTCTGCTGTGAGTCAAAGATTTTCGAATCGGTCGAAAAACTGATAGTGAATTGTAACGTTCAGGGCCTCCTAATGACGATGGAAAACTAAAATTGCGTCCCGATTCAATACATCGTCCTCCAGCAGACTTGACTTCATGGGTCTATTGCTGCCTCGGGCACCTTATGGCCGTTTTACTGTGAGTCAAAGATTTTCGAATCGGACGAAAAACTGATAGTGAATTGTAACGTTCAGGGCCACCTAATGACGATGGATCTCTCAAATTGCGTCCTGATTCAATACATCGTCCTCCAGCAGACTTGACTTCATGGGTCTATTGCTGCCTCGGGCACCTTATGGCCGTTCTGCTGTGAGTCAAAGATTTTCGAATCGGACGAAAAACTGATAGTGAATTGTAACTTTCAGGGCCACCTAATGACGATGGATCACTCAAATTGCGTCCCGATTCAATACATCGTCCTCCAGCAGACTTGTCTCCATGGGTCGATTGCTGCCTCGGGCACCTTATGGCCGTTCTGCTGTGAGTCAAAGATTTTCGAATCGGACGGAAAACTGATAGTGAATTGTAACATTCAGGGCCACCTAATGACGATGGACCACTCAAATTGCGTCCCGATTCAGTACATCGTCCACTAGCCGACTTGACTCCATGGGACTATTGCTGCCTCGGGCAACTTATGGCCGTTCTGCTGTGAGCCTAGATTATAGAATGGGATGAAAAACTGATAGCGAATTGTAACGTTCAGCGCCACCTAATGACGATGGATCACTCAAATTGCATCCCGATTCAATACATCGTCCTCCAGCAGACTTGTCTCCATGGGTCTATTGCTGCCTCGGGCACCTTATGGCAGGCCTGCTGTGACTCAAAGATTTTCGAATCGGACGAAAAACTGATAGTGAATTGTAACGCTCAGGGCCTCCTAATGACGATGGAACACTCAAATTGCGTCCCGATTCAATACATCGTCCTCCAGCAGACTTGTCTCCATGCGTCTATTGCTGCCTCGGGCACCTTATGGCCGTTCGGCTGTGAGTCAAAGATTTTCGAATCGGACGAAAAACTGATAGTGAATTGTAACGTTCAGGGCCACCTAATGACGATGGATCACTCAAATTGCGTCCCGATTCAATACATCGTCCTCCAGCCGACTTGACTCCATGGGTCTATTGCTGCCTCGGGCACCTTATGGCCGTTCTGCTGTGAGTCTAGATTATCGAATGGGACGAAAAACTGATAGTGAATTGTAACGTTCAGGGCCTCCTAATGACGATGGATCACTCAAATTGCGTCCCGATTCAATACATCGTCCTCCAGCCGACTTGACTCCATGGGTCTATTGCTGCCTCGGGCACCTTATGGCCGTTCTGCTGTGAGTCTAGATTATCGAATGGGACGAAAAACTGATAGTGAATTGTAACGTTCAGAGCCTCCTAATGACGATGGATCACTCAAATTGCGTCCCGATTCAATACATCGTCCTCCAGCAGACTTGTCTCCATGGGTCGATTGCTGCGTCGGGCACCTAATGGCCGTTCTGCTGTGAGTCAAAAATTTTCGAATCGGACGAAAAACTGATAGTGAATTGTAACATTCAGGGCCACCTAATGACGACGGACCACGCAAATTGCGTCCCGATTAAATACATCGTCCTCCAGCAGACTTGACTTCATGGGTCTATTGCTGCCTCGGGCACCTTATGGCCGTTCTGCTGAGTGTCAAAGATTTTCGAATCGGACGAAAAACTGATAGTGAATTGTAACTTTCAGGGCCACCTAATGACGATGGATCACTCAAATTGCGTCCTGATTCAATACATCGTCCTCCAGCCGACTTGACTCCATGGGTCGATAGCTGCCTCGGGCACCTTATGGCCGTTCTGCTGTGAGTCAAAGATTTTCGAATCGGACGAAAAACTGATTGTGATTTGTAACATTCAGGGCCACCTAATGACGATGGACCACACAAATTGCGTCCCGATTCAGTACATCGTCCACTAGCCGACTTGACTCCATGGGACTATTGCTGCCTCGGGCACCTTATGGCCGTTCTGCTGTGAGTCAAAGATTTTCGAATCGGACGAAAAACTGATAGTGTATTGTAACTTTCAGGGCCACCTAATGACGATGGATCACTCAAATTGCGTCCCGATTAAATACATCGTCCTCCAGCCGACTTGTCTCCATGGGTCTATTGCTGCCTCGGGCACCTTATGGCCATTCTGCTGTGAGTCAAAGATTTTCGAATCGGTCGAAAAACTGATAGTGAATTGTAACGTTCAGGGCCTCCTAATGACGATGGAAAACTAAAATTGCGTCCCGATTCAATACATCGTCCTCCAGCAGACTTGACTTCATGGGTCTATTGCTGCCTCGGGCACCTTATGGCCGTTTTACTGTGAGTCAAAGATTTTCGAATCGGACGAAAAACTGATAGTGAATTGTAACGTTCAGGGCCACCTAATGACGATGGATCACTCAAATTGCGTCCTGATTCAATACATCGTCCTCCAGCAGACTTGACTTCATGGGTCTATTGCTGCCTCGGGCACCTTATGGCCGTTCTGCTGTGAGTCAAAGATTTTCGAATCGGACGAAAAACTGATAGTGAATTGTAACTTTCAGGGCCACCTAATGACGATGGATCACTAAAATTGCGTCCCGATTCAATACATCGTCCTCCAGCAGACTTGTCTCCATGGGTCGATTGCTGCCTCGGGCACCTTATGGCCGTTCTGCTGTGAGTCAAAGATTTTCGAATCGGACGGAAAACTGATAGTGAATTGTAACATTCAGGGCCACCTAATGACGATGGACCACTCAAATTGCGTCCCGATTCAGTACATCGTCCACTAGCCGACTTGACTCCATGGGACTATTGCTGCCTCGGGCAACTTATGGCCGTTCTGCTGTGAGCCTAGATTATAGAATGGGATGAAAAACTGATAGCGAATTGTAACGTTCAGGGCCACCTAATGACGATGGATCACTCAAATTGCATCCCGATTCAATACATCGTCCTCCAGCAGACTTGTCTCCATGGGTCTATTGCTGCCTCGGGCACCTTATGGCAGGCCTGCTGTGACTCAAAGATTTTCGAATCGGACGAAAAACTGATAGTGAATTGTAACGTTCAGGGCCTCCTAATGACGATGGAACACTCAAATTGCGTCCCGATTCAATACATCGTCCTCCAGCAGACTTGTCTCCATGCGTCTATTGCTGCCTCGGGCACCTTATGGCCGTTCGGCTGTGAGTCAAAGATTTTCGAATCGGACGAAAAACTGATAGTGAATTGTAACGTTCAGGGCCACCTAATGACGATGGATCACTCAAATTGCGTCCCGATTCAATACATCGTCCTCCAGCCGACTTGACTCCATGGGTCTATTGCTGCCTCGGGCACCTTATGGCCGTTCTGCTGTGAGTCTAGATTATCGAATGGGACGAAAAACTGATAGTGAATTGTAACGTTCAGGGCCTCCTAATGACGATGGATCACTCAAATTGCGTCCCGATTCAATACATCGTCCTCCAGCCGACTTGACTCCATGGGTCTCTTGCTGCCTCGGGCACCTTATGGCCGTTCTGCTGTGAGTCTAGATTATCGAATGGGACGAAAAACTGATAGTGAATTGTAACGTTCAGAGCCTCCTAATGACGATGGATCACTCAAATTGCGTCCCGATTCAATACATCGTCCTCCAGCAGACTTGTCTCCATGGGTCGATTGCTGCCTCGGGCACCTAATGGCCGTTCTGCTGTGAGTCAAAGATTTTCGATTCGGACGAAAAACTGATAGTGAATTGTAACATTCAGGGCCACCTAATGACGATGGATCACTCAAATTGCGTCCCGATTCAATACATCGTCCTCCAGCCGAGTTGACTCCATGGGTCTATTGCTGCCTCGGGCACCTTATGGCCGTTCTGCTGTGAGTCTAGATTATCGAATGGGACGAAAAACTGATAGTGAATTGTAACGTTCAGGGCCTCCTAATGACGATGGGTCACTCAAATTGCGTCCCGATTCATTACATCGTCCTCCAGCCGACTTGACTCCATGGGTCTATTGCTGCCTCGGGCACCTTATGGCCGTTCTGCTGTGAGTCTAGATTATCGAATGGGACGAAAAACTGATAGTGAATTGTAACGTTCAGGGCCACCTAATGACGATGGATCACTCAAATTGCGTCCCGATTCAATACATCGTCCTCCAGCCGACTTGACTCCATGGGTCTATTGCTGCCTCGGGCACCTTATGGCCGTTCTGCTGTGAGTCTAGATTATCGAATGGGACAAAAAACTGATAATGAATTGTAACGTTCAGGGCCTCCTAATGACGATGGATCACTCAAATTGCGTCCCGATTCAATACATCGTCCTCCAGCAGACTTGTCTCCATGGGTCTATTGCTGCCTCGGGCACCTTATGGCCGTTCTGCTGTGAGTCTAGATTATCGAATGGGACGAAAAACTGATAGTGAATTGTAACGTTCAGGGCCACCTAATGACGATGGATCACTCAAATTGCGTCCCGATTCAATACATCGTCCTCCAACCGACTTGACTCCATGGGTCTATTGCTGCCTCGGGCACCTTATGGCCGTTCTGCTATGAGTCTAGATTATCGAATGGGACGAAAAACTGATAGTGAATTGTAACTTTCAGGGCCTCCTAATGACGATGGATCACTCAAATTGCGTCCCGATTCAATACATCGTCCTCCAGCCGACTTGACTCCATGGGTCTATTGCTGCCTCGGGCACCTTATGGCCGTTCTGCTGTGAGTCTAGATTATCGAATGGGACGAAAAACTGATAGTGAATTGTAAAGTTCAAGGCCTCCTAATGACGATGGATCACTCAAATTGCGTCCCGATTCAATACATCGTCCTCCAGCAGGCTTGTCTCCATGGGTCGATTGCTGCCTCGGGCACCTAATGGCCGTTGTGCTGTGATTCAAAGATTTTCGATTCGGACGAAAAACTGATAGTGAATTGTAACATTCAGGGCCACCTAATGACGATGGATCACTCAAATTGCGTCCCGATTCAATACATCGTCCTCCAGCCGAGTTGACTCCATGGGTCTATTGCTGCCTCGGGCACCTTATGGCCGTTCTGCTGTGAGTCTAGATTATCGAATGGGACGAAAAACTGATAGTGAATTGTAACGTTCAGGGCCTCCTAATGACGATGGATCACTTAAATTGCGTCCCGATTCAATACATCGTCCTCCAGCAGACTTGTCTCCATGGGTCGATTGCTGCCTCGGGCACCTAATGGCCATTCTGCTGTGAGTCAAAGATTTTCGAATCGGACGAAAAACTGATAGTGAATTGTAACATTCAGGGCCACCTAATGACGATGGACCACGCAAATTGCGTCCCGATTCAATACATCGTCCTCCAGCTGAGTTGACTCCATGGGTCTATTGCTGCCTCGGGAACCTTATGGCCGTTCTGCTGTGAATCTAGATTATCGAATGGGACGAAGAACTGATAGTGAATTGTAACGTTCAGGGCCACCTAATGACGATGGATCACTCAAATTGCGTCCCGATTCAATACATCGTCCCCAGCCGACTTGTCTCCATGGGTTTATTGCTGCCTCGGGCACCTTATGGCCGTTCTGCGGTGAGTCTAGATTATCGAATGGGACGAAAAACTGATAGTGAATTGTAACGATCAGGGCCACCTAATGACGATGGATCACTCAAATTGCGTCCTGATTCAATACATCGTCCTCCAGCAGCCTTGACTTCATGGGTCTATTGCTGCCTCGGGCACCTTATGGCCGTTCTGCTGTGAGTCAAAGATTTTCGAATCGGACGACAAACTGATAGTGAATTGTAACTTTCAGGGCCACCTAATGACGATGGATCACTCAAATTGCGTCCCGATTCAATACATCGTCCTCCAGCAGACTTGTCTCCATGGGTCGATTGCTGCCTCGGGCACCTTATGGCCGTTCTGCTGTGAGTCAAAGATTTTCGAATCGGACGGAAAACTGATAGTGATTTGTAACATTCAGGGCCACCTAATGACGATGGACCACTCAAATTGCGTCCCGATTCAGTACATCGTCCACTAGCCGACTTGACTCCATGGGACTATTGCTGCCTCGGGCACCTTATGGCCGTTCTGCTGTGAGTCTAGATTATAGAATGGGATGAAAAACTGATAGCGAATTGTAACGTTCAGGGCCACCTAATGACGATGGATCACTCAAATTGCATCCCGATTCAATACATCGTCCTCCAGCAGACTTGTCTCCATGGGTCTATTGCTGCCTCGGGCACCTTATGGCCGCTCGGCTGTGAGTCAAAGATTTTCGAATCGGACGAAAAAATGATAGTGAATTGTAACGTTCAGGGCCACCTAATGACGATGGATCACTCAAATTGCGTCCCGATTCAATACATCGTCCTCCAACCGACTTGACTCCATGGGTCTATTGCTGCCTCGGGCACCTTATGGCCGTTCTGCTGTGAGTCTAGATTATCGAATGGGACGAAAAACTGATAGTGAATTGTAACGTTCAGGGCCACCTAATGACGATGGATCACTCAAATTGCGTCCCGATTCAATACATCGTCCTCCAGCCGACTTGACTCCATGGGTCGATTGCTGCCTCGGGCACCTAATGGCCGTTCTGCTGTGAGTCAAAGATTTTCGAATCGGACGAAAAACTGATAGTGAATTGTAACATTCAGGGCCACCTAATGACGATGGACCACACAAATTGCGTCCCGATTCAGTACATCGTCCACTAGCCGACTTGACTCCATGGGACTATTGCTGCCTCGGGCACCTTATGGCCGTTCTGCTGTGAGTCTAGATTATAGAATGGGATGAAAAACTGATAGGGAATTGTAACGTTCAGGGCCACCTAATGACGATGGATCACTCAAATTGCATCCCGATTCAATACATCGTCCTCCAGCAGACTTGTCTCCATGGGTCTATTGCTGCCACGGGCACCTTATGGCAGGCCTGCTGTGACTCAAAGATTTTCGAATCGGACGAAAAACTGATAGTGAATTGTAACGTTCAGGGCCTCCTAATGACGATGGAACACTCAAATTGCGTCCCGATTCAATACTTCGTCCTCCAGCAGACTTGTCTCCATGCGTCTATTGCTGCCTCGGGCACCTTATGGCCGTTCGGCTGTGAGTCAAAGATTTTCGAATCGGACGAAAAACTGATAGTGAATTGTAACGTTCAGGGCCACCTAATGACGATGATTCACTCAAATTGCGTCCCGATTCAATACATCGTCCTCCAGCCGACTTGACTCCATGGTTTTATTGCTGCCTCGGGCACCTTATGGCCGTTCTGCTGTGAGTCTAGATTATCGAATGGGACAAGAGACTGATAGTGAATTGTAACGTTCAGGGCCTCCTAATGACGATGGATCACTCAAATTGCGTCCCGATTCAATACATCGTCCTCCAGCAGACTTGTCTCCATGGGTCTATTGCTACCTCGGGCACCTTATGGCCGTTCTGCTGTGAGTCTAGATTATCGAATGGGACGAAAAACTGATAGTGAATTGTAACGTTCAGGGCCACCTAATGACGATGGATCACTCAAATTGCGTCCCGATTCAATACATCGTCCTCCAGCCGACTTGACTCCATGGGTCTATTGCTGCCTCGGGCACCTTATGGCCGTTCTGCTGTGAGTCTAGATTATCGAATGGGACGAAAAACTGATAGTGAATTGTAACGTTCAGGGCCTATTAATGACGATGGATCACTCAAATTGCGTCCCGATTCAATACATCGTCCTCCAGCCTACTTGACTCCATGGGTCTATTGCTGCCTCGGGCACCTTATGGCCGTTCTCCTGTGAGTGTAGATTATCGAATGGGACGAAAAACTGATAGTGAATTGTAACGTTCAGGGCCTCCTAATGACGATGGATCTCTCAAATTGCGTCCCGATTCAATACATCGTCCTCCAGCAGACTTGTCTCCATGGGTCGATTGCTGCCTCGGGCACCTAATGGCCGTTCTGCTGTGAGTCAAAGATTTTCGATTCCGACGAAAAACTGATAGTGAATTGTAACATTCAGGGCCACCTAATGACGATGGATCACTCAAATTGCGTCCCGATTCAATACATCGTCCTCCAGCCGAGTTGACTCCATGGGTCTATTGCTGCCTCGGGCACCTTATGGCCGTTCTGCTGTGAGTCTAGATTATCGAATGGGACGAAAAACTGATAGTGAATTGTAACGTTCAGGGCCTCCTAATGACGATGGATCACTCAAATTGCGTCCCGATTCAATACATCGTCCCCAGCCGACTTGTCTCCATGGGTTTATTGCTGCCTCGGGCACCTTATGGCCGTTCTGCGGTGAGTCTAGATTATCGAATGGGACGAAAAACTGATAGTGAATTGTAACGTTCAGGGCCACCTAATGACGATGGATCACTCAAATTGCGTCCTGATTCAATACATCGTCCTCCAGCAGACTTGACTTCATGGGTCTATTGCTGCCATGGGGCACCTTATGGCCGTTCTGCTGTGAGTCAAAGATTTTCGAATCGGACGACAAACTGAAAGTGAATTGTAACTTTCAGCGCCACCTAATGACGATGGATCACTCAAATTGCGTCCCGATTCAATACATCGTCCTCCAGCAGACTTGTCTCCATGGGTCGATTGCTGCCTCGGGCACCTTATGGCCGTTCTGCTGTGAGTCATAGATTTTCGAATCGGACGGAAAACTGATAGTGATTTGTAACATTCAGGGCCACCTAATGACGATGGACCACACAAATTGCGTCCCGATTCAGTACATCGTCCACTAGCCGACTTGACTCCATGGGACTATTGCTGCCTCGGGCACCTTATGGCCGTTCTGCTGTGAGTCTAGATTATAGAATGGGATGAAAAACTGATAGCGAATTGTAACGTTCAGGGCCACCTAATGACGATGGATCACTCAAATTGCATCCCGATTCAATACATCGTCCTCCAGCAGACATGTCTCCATGGGTCTATTGCTGCCTCGGGCACCTTATGGCAGGCCTGCTGTGACTCAAAGATTTTCGAATCGGACGAAAAACTGATAGTGAATTGTAACGTTCAGGGCCTCCTAATGACGATGGAACACTCAAATTGCGTCCCGATTCAATACATCGTCCTCCAGCAGACTTGTCTCCATGCGTCTATTGCTGCCTCGGGCACCTTATGGCCGTTCGGCTGTGAGTCAAAGATTTTCGAATCGGACGAAAAAATGATAGTGAATTGTAACGTTCAGGGCCACCTAATGACGATGGATCACTCAAATTGCGTCCCGATTCAATACATCGTCCTCCAGCCGACTTGACTCCTTGGGTCTATTGCTGCCTCGGGCACCTTATAGCCGTTCTGCTGTGAGTCTAGATTATCGAATGGGACAAAAAACTGATAGTGAATTGTAACGTTCAGGGCCTCCTAATGACGATGGATCACTCAAATTGCGTCCCGATTCAATACATCGTCCTCCAGCAGACTTGTCTCCATGGGTCGATTGCTGCCTCGGGCACCTAATGGCCGTTCTGCTGTGAGTCAAAGATTTTCGAATCGGACGAAAAACTGATAGTGAATTGTAACATTCAGGGCCACCTAATGACGATGGACCACACAAATTGCGTCCCGATTCAGTACATCGTCCACTAGCCGACTTGACTCCATGGGACTATTGCTGCCTCGGGCACCTTATGGCCGTTCTGCTGTGAGTCTAGATTATAGAATGGGATGAAAAACTGATAGGGAATTGTAACGTTCAGGGCCACCTAATGACGATGGATCACTCAAATTGCATCCCGATTCAATACATCGTCCTCCAGCAGACTTGTCTCCATGGGTCTATTGCTGCCACGGGCACCTTATGGCAGGCCTGCTGTGACTCAAAGATTTTCGAATCGGACGAAAAGCTGATAGTGAATTGTAACGTTCAGGGCCTCCTAATGACGATGGAACACTCAAATTGCGTCCCGATTCAATACATCGTCCTCCAGCAGACTTGTCACCATGCGTCTATTGCTGCCTCGGGCACCTTATGGCCGTTCGGCTGTGAGTCAAAGATTTTCGAATCGGACGAAAAAATGATAGTGAATTGTAACGTTCAGGGCCACCTAATGACGATGGATCACTCAAATTGCGTCCCGATTCAATACATCGTCCTCCAGCCGACTTGACTCCATGGGTCTATTGCTGCCTCGGGCACCTTATGGCCGTTCTGCTGTGAGTCTAGATTATCGAATGGGACAAAAAACTGATAGTGAATTGTAACGTTCAGGGCCTCCTAATGACGATGGATCACTCAAATTGCGTCCCGATTCAATACATCGTCCTCCAGCAGACTTGTCTCCATGGGTCGATTGCTGCCTCGGGCACCTAATGGCCGTTCTGCTGTGAGTCAAAGATTTTCGAATCGGACGAAAAACTGATAGTGAATTGTAACGTTCAGGGCCACCTAATGACGATGGATCACTCAAATTGCGTCCCGATTCAATACATCGTCCTCCAGCCGACTTGACTCCATGGGTCTATTGCTGCCTCGGGCACCTTATGGCCGTTCTGCTGTGAGTCTAGATTATCGAATGGGACAAAAGACTGATAGTGAATTGTAACGTTCAGGGCCCCCTAATGACGATGGATCACTCAAATTGCGTCCCGATTCAATACATCGTCCTCCAGCAGACTTGTCTCCATGGGTCTATTGCTACCTCGGGCACCTTATGGCCGTTCTGCTGTGAGTCTAGATTATCGAATGGGACGAAAAACTGATAGTGAATTGTAACGTTCAGGGCCACCTAATGACGATGGATCACTCAAATTTCGTCCCGATTCAATACATCGTCCTCCAGCCGACTTGACTCCATGGGTCTATTGCTGCCTCGGGCACCTTATGGCCGTTCTGCTGTGAGTATAGATTATCGAATGGGACGAAAAACTGATAGTGAATTGTATCGTTCAGGGCCTATTTATGACGATGGATCACTCAAATTTCGTCCCGATTCAATACATCGTCCTCCAGCCTACTTGACTCCATGGGTCTATTGCTGCCTCGGGCACCTTATGGCCGTTCTGCTGTGAGTCTAGATTATCGAATGGGACGAAAAACTGATAGTGAATTGTAACGTTCAGGGCCTCCTAATGACGATGGATCACTCAAATTGCGTCCCGATTCAATACATCGTCCTCCAGCAGACTTGTCTCCATGGGTCGATTGCTGCCTCGGGCACCTAATGGCCATTCTGCTGTGAGTCAAAGATTTTCGAATCGGACGAAAAACTGATAGTGAATTGTAACATTCAGGGCCACCTAATGACGATGGACCACGCAAATTGCGTCCCGATTCAATACATCGTCCTCCAGCCGAGTTGACTCCATGGGTCTATTGCTGCCTCGGGCACCTTATGGCCGTTCTGCTGTGAATCTAGATTATCGAATGGGACGAAGAACTGATAGTGAATTGTAACGTTCAGGGCCACCTAATGACGATGGATCACTCAAATTGCGTCCCGATTCAATACATCGTCCCCAGCCGACTTGTCTCCATGGGTTTATTGCTGCCTCGGGCACCTTATGGCCGTTCTGCGGTGAGTCTAGATTATCGAATGGGACGAAAAACTGATAGTGAATTGTAACGTTCAGGGCCACCTAATGACGATGGATCACTCAAATTGCGTCCTGATTCAATACATCGTCCTCCAGCAGCCTTGACTTCATGGGTCTATTGCTGCCTCGGGCACCTTATGGCCGTTCTGCTGTGAGTCAAAGATTTTCGAATCGGACGACAAACTGATAGTGAATTGTAACTTTCAGGGCCACCTAATGACGATGGATCACTCAAATTGCGTCCCGATTCAATACATCGTCCTCCAGCAGACTTGTCTCCATGGGTCGATTGCTGCCTAGGGCACCTTATGGCCGTTCTGCTGTGAGTCAAAGATTTTCGAATCGGACGGAAAACTGATAGTGATTTGTAACATTCAGGGCCACCTAATGACGATGGACCACACAAATTGCGTCCCGATTCAGTACATCGTCCACTAGCCGACTTGACTCCATGGGACTATTGCTGCCTCGGGCACCTTATGGCCGTTCTGCTGTGAGTCTAGATTATAGAATGGGATGAAAAACTGATAGCGAATTGTAACGTTCAGGGCCACCTAATGACGATGGATCACTCAAATTGCATCCCGATTCAATACATCGTCCTCCAGCAGACTTGTCTCCATGGGTCTATTGCTGCCTCGGGCACCTTATGGCAGGCCTGCTGTGACTCAAAGATTTTCGAATCGGACGAAAAACTGATAGTGAATTGTAACGTTCAGGGCCTCCTAATGACGATGGAACACTCAAATTGCGTCCCGATTCAATACGTCGTCATCCAGCAGACTTGTCTCCATGCGTCTATTGCTGCCTCGGGCACCTTATGGCCGTTCGGCTGTGAGTCAAAGATTTTCGAATCGGACGAAAAAATGATAGTGAATTGTAACGTTCAGGGCCACCTAATGACGATGGATCACTCAAATTGCGTCCCGATTCAATACATCGTCCTCCAGCCGACTTGACTCCATGGGTCTATTGCTGCCTCGGGCACCTTATGGCCGTTCTGCTGTGAGTCTAGATTATCGAATGGGACAAAAGACTGATAGTGAATTGTAACGTTCAGGGCCTCCTAATGACGATGGATCCCTCAAATTGCGTCCCGATTCAATACATCGTCCTCCAGCAGACTTGTCTCCATGGGTCTATTGCTACCTCGGGCACCTTATGGCCGTTCTGCTGTGAGTCTAGATTATCGAATGGGACGAAAAACTGATAGTGAATTGTAACGTTCAGGGCCTATTAATGACGATGGATCACTCAAATTGCGTCCCGATTCAATACATCGTCATCCAGCTGACTTGACTCCGTGGGTCTATTGCTGCCTCGGGCACCTTATGGCCGTTCTCCTGTGAGTGTAGATTATCGAATGGGACGACAAACTGATAGTGAATTGTAACGTTCAGGGCCTCCTAATGACGATGGATCACTCAAATTGCGTCCCGATTCAATACATCGTCCTCCAGCAGACTTGTCTCCATGGGTCGATTGCTGCCTCGGGCACCTTATGGCCGTTCTGCTGTGAGTCAAAGATTTTCGATTCCGACGAAAAACTGATAGTGAATTGTAACATTCAGGGCCACCTAATGACGATGGATCACTCAAATTGCGTCCCGATTCAATACATCGTCCTCCAGCCGAGTTGACTCCATGGGTCTATTGCTGCCTCGGGCACCTTATGGCCGTTCTGCTGTGAGTCTAGATTATCGAATGCGACGAAAAACTGATAGTGAATTGTAACGTTCAGGGCCACCTAATGACGATGGACCACACAAATTGCGTCCCGATTCAGTACATCGTCCACTAGCCGACTTGACTCCATGGGACTATTGCTGCCTCGGGCACCTTATGGCCGTTCTGCTGTGAGTCTAGATTATAGAATGGGATGAAAAACTGATAGGGAATTGTAACGTTCAGGGCCACCTAATGACGATGGACCACACAAATTGCGTCCCGATTCAGTACATCGTCCACTAGCCGACTTGACTCCATGGGACTATTGCTGCCTCGGGCACCTTATGGCCGTTCTGCTGTGAGTCTAGATTATAGAATGGGATGAAAAACTGATAGGGAATTGTAACGTTCAGGGCCACCTAATGACGATGGATCACTCAAATTGCGTCCCGATTCAATACATCGTCCTCCAGCCGACTTGACTCCATGGGTCTATTGCTGCCTCGGGCACCTTATGGCCGTTCTGCTGTGAGTCTAGATTATCGAATGGGACGAAAAACTGATAGTGAATTGTAACGTTCAGGGCCTATTAATGACGATGGATCACTCAAATTGCGTCCCGATTCAATACATCGTCCTCCAGCCTACTTGACTCCATGGGTCTATTGCTGCCTCGGGCACCTTATGGCCGTTCTCCTGTGAGTGTAGATTATCGAATGGGACGAAAAACTGATAGTGAATTGTAACGTTCAGGGCCTCCTAATGACGATGGATCTCTCAAATTGCGTCCCGATTCAATACATCGTCCTCCAGCAGACTTGTCTCCATGGGTCGATTGCTGCCTCGGGCACCTAATGGCCGTTCTGCTGTGAGTCAAAGATTTTCGATTCCGACGAAAAACTGATAGTGAATTGTAACATTCAGGGCCACCTAATGACGATGGATCACTCAAATTGCGTCCCGATTCAATACATCGTCCTCCAGCCGAGTTGACACCATGGGTCTATTGCTGCCTCGGGCACCTTATGGCCGTTCTGCTGTGAGTCTAGATTATCGAATGGGACGAAAAACTGATAGTGAA
The DNA here is from genome assembly GCF_023864275.1 of Schistocerca cancellata. Classification (NCBI taxonomy): domain Eukaryota; kingdom Metazoa; phylum Arthropoda; class Insecta; order Orthoptera; family Acrididae; genus Schistocerca; species Schistocerca cancellata. The sequence continues at coordinate 3,577,056 of NC_064627.1, forward strand.
TTGTAACGTTCAGGGCCTCCTAATGACGATGGATCACTCAAATTGCGTCCCGATTCAATACATCGTCCCCAGCCGACTTGTCTCCATGGGTTTATTGCTGCCTCGGGCACCTTATGGCCGTTCTGCGGTGAGTCTAGATTATCGAATGGGACGAAAAACTGATAGTGAATTGTAACGTTCAGGGCCACCTAATGACGATGGATCACTCAAATTGCGTCCTGATTCAATACATCGTCCTCCAGCAGACTTGACTTCATGGGTCTATTGCTGCCTCGGGCACCTTATGGCCGTTCTGCTGTGAGTCAAAGATTTTCGAATCGGACGACAAACTGACAGTGAATTGTAACTTTCAGGGCCACCTAATGACGATGGATCACTCAAATTGCGTCCCGATTCAATACATCGTCCTCCAGCAGACTTGTCTCCATGGGTCGATTGCTGCCTCGGGCACCTTATGGCCGTTCTGCTGTGAGTCAAAGATTTTCGAATCGGACGGAAAACTGATAGTGATTTGTAACATTCAGGGCCACCTAATGACGATGGACCACACAAATTGCGTCCCGATTCAGTACATCGTCCACTAGCCGACTTGACTCCATGGGACTATTGCTGCCTCGGGCACCTTATGGCCGTTCTGCTGTGAGTCTAGATTATAGAATGGGATGAAAAACTGATAGCGAATTGTAACGTTCAGGGCCACCTAATGACGATGGATCACTCAAATTGCATCCCGATTCAATACATCGTCCTCCAGCAGACTTGTCTCCATGGGTCTATTGCTGCCTCGGGCACCTTATGGCAGGCCGGCTGTGACTCAAAGATTTTCGAATCGGCCGAAAAACTGATAGTGAATTGTAACGTTCAGGGCCTCCTAATGACGATGGAACACTCAAATTGCGTCCCGATTCAATACATCGTCCTCCAGCAGACTTGTCTCCATGCGTCTATTGCTGCCTCGGGCACCTTATGGCCGTTCGGCTGTGAGTCAAAGATTTTCGAATCGGACGAAAAAATGATAGTGAATTGTAACGTTCAGGGCCACCTAATGACGATGGATCACTCAAATTGCGTCCCGATTCAATACATCGTCCTCCAGCCGACTTGACTCCATGGGTCTATTGCTGCCTCGGTCACCTTATAGCCGTTCTGCTGTGAGTCTAGATTATCGAATGGGACAAATAACTGATAGTGAATTGTAACGTTCAGGGCCTCCTAATGACGATGGATCACTCAAATTGCGTCCCGATTCAATACATCGTCCTCCAGCAGACTTGTCTCCATGGGTCGATTGCTGCCTCGGGCACCTAATGGCCGTTCTGCTGTGAGTCAAAGATTTTCGAATCGGACGAAAAACTGATAGTGAATTGTAACATTCAGGGCCACCTAATGACGATGAACCACACAAATTGCGTCCCGATTCAGTACATCGTCCACTAGCCGACTTGACTCCATGGGACTATTGCTGCCTCGGGCACCTTATGGCCGTTCTGCTGTGAGTCTAGATTATAGAATGGGATGAAAAACTGATAGGGAATTGTAACGTTCAGGGCCACCTAATGACGATGGATCACTCAAATTGCATCCCGATTCAATACATCGTCCTCCAGCAGACTTGTCTCCATGGGTCTATTGCTGCCACGGGCACCTTATGGCAGGCCTGCTGTGACTCAAAGATTTTCGAATCGGACGAAAAACTGATAGTGAATTGTAACGTTCAGGGCCTCCTAATGACGATGGAACACTCAAATTGCGTCCCGATTCAATACATCGTCCTCCAGCAGACTTGTCTCCATGCGTCTATTGCTGCCTCGGGCACCTTATGGCTGTTCGGCTGTGAGTCAAAGATTTTCGAATCGGACGAAAAAATGATAGTGAATTGTAACGTTCAGGGCCACCTAATGACGATGGATCACTCAAATTGCGTCCCGATTCAATACATCGTCCTCCAGCCGACTTGACTCCATGGGTCTATTGCTGCCTCGGGCACCTTATGGCCATTCTGCTGTGAGTCTAGATTATCGAATGGGACAAAAAACTGATAGTGAATTGTAACGTTCAGGGCCTCCTAATGACGATGGATCACTCAAATTGCGTCCCGATTCAATACATCGTCCTCCAGCAGACTTGTCTCCATGGGTCGATTGCTGCCTCGGGCACCTAATGGCCGTTCTGCTGTGAGTCAAAGATTTTCGAATCGGACGAAAAACTGATAGTGAATTGTAACGTTCAGGGCCACCTAATGACGATGGATCACTCAAATTGCGTCCCGATTCAATACATCGTCCTCCAGCCGACTTGACTCCATGGGTCTATTGCTGCCTCGGGCACCTTATGGCCGTTCTGCTGTGAGTCTAGATTATCGAATGGGACAAAAGACTGATAGTGAATTGTAACGTTCAGGGCCCCCTAATGACGATGGATCACTCAAATTGCGTCCCGATTCAATACATCGTCCTCCAGCAGACTTGTCTCCATGGGTCTATTGCTACCTCGGGCACCTTATGGCCGTTCTGCTGTGAGTCTAGATTATCGAATGGGACGAAAAACTGATAGTGAATTGTAACGTTCAGGGCCACCTAATGACGATGGATCACTCAAATTTCGTCCCGATTCAATACATCGTCCTCCAGCCGACTTGACTCCATGGGTCTATTGCTGCCTCGGGCACCTTATGGCCGTTCTGCTGTGAGTCTAGATTATCGAATGGGACGAAAAACTGATAGTGAATTGTAACGTTCAGGGCCACCTAATGACGATGGATCACTCAAATTGCGTCCCGATTCAATACATCGTCCTCCAGCCTACTTGACTCCATGGGTCTATTGCTGCCTCGGGCACCTTATGGCCGTTCTCCTGTGAGTGTAGATTATCGAATGGGACGAAAAACTGATAGTGAATTGTAACGTTCAGGGCCTCCTAATGACGATGGATCTCTCAAATTGCGTCCCGATTCAATACATCGTCCTCCAGGAGACTTGTCTCCATGGGTCGATTGCTGCCTCGGGCACCTAATGGCCGTTGTGCTGTGAGTCAAAGATTTTCGATTCCGACGAAAAACTGATAGTGAATTGTAACATTCAGGGCCACCTAATGACGATGGATCACTCAAATTGCGTCCCGATTCAATACATCGTCCTCCAGCCGAGTTGACTCCATGGGTCTATTGCTGCCTCGGGCACCTTATGGCCGTTCTGCTGTGAGTCTAGATTATCGAATGGGACGAAAAACTGATAGTGAATTGTAACGTTCAGGGCCTCCTAATGACGATGGATCACTCAAATTGCGTCCCGATTCATTACATCGTCCTCCAGCCGACTTGACTCCATGGGTCTATTGCTGCCTCGGGCACCTTATGGCCGTTCTGCTGTGAGTCTAGATTATCGAATGGGACGAAAAACTGATAGTGAATTGTAACGTTCAGGGCCTCCTAATGACGATGGATCACTCAAATTGCGTCCCGATTCAATACATCGTCCTCCAGCAGACTTGTCTCCATGGGTCGATTGCTGCCTCGGGCACCTAATGGCCATTCTGCTGTGAGTCAAAGATTTTCGAATCGGACGAAAAACTGATAGTGAATTGTAACATTCAGGGCCACCTAATGACGATGGACCACGCAAATTGCGTCCCGATTCAATACATCGTCCTCCAGCCGAGTTGACTCCATGGGTCTATTGCTGCCTCGGGCACCTTATGGCCGTTCTGCTGTGAATCTAGATTATCGAATGGGACGAAGAACTGATAGTGAATTGTAACGTTCAGGGCCACCTAATGACGATGGATCACTCAAATTGCGTCCCGATTCAATACATCGTCCCCAGCCGACTTGTCTCCATGGGTTTATTGCTGCCTCGGGCACCTTATGGCCGTTCTGCGGTGAGTCTAGATTATCGAATGGGACGAAAAACTGATAGTGAATTGTAACGTTCAGGGCCACCTAATGACGATGGATCACTCAAATTGCGTCCTGATTCAATACATCGTCCTCCAGCAGACTTGACTTCATGGGTCTATTGCTGCCTCGGGCACCTTATGGCCGTTCTGCTGTGAGTCAAAGATTTTCGAATCGGACGACAAACTGATAGTGAATTGTAACTTTCAGGGCCACCTAATGACGATGGATCACTCAAATTGCGTCCCGATTCAATACATCGTCCTCCAGCAGACTTGTCTCCATGGGTCGATTGCTGCCTCGGGCACCTTATGGCCGTTCTGCTGTGAGTCAAAGATTTTCGAATCGGACGGAAAACTGATAGTGATTTGTAACATTCAGGGCCACCTAATGACGATGGACCACACAAATTGCGTCCCGATTCAGTACATCGTCCACTAGCCGACTTGACTCCATGGGACTATTGCTGCCTCGGGCACCTTATGGCCGTTCTGCTGTGAGTCTAGATTATAGAATGGGATGAAAAACTGATAGCGAATTGTAACGTTCAGGGCCACCTAATGACGATGGATCACTCAAATTGCATCCCGATTCAATACATCGTCCTCCAGCAGACTTGTCTCCATGGGTCTATTGCTGCCTCGGGCACCTTATGGCAGGCCTGCTGTGACTCAAAGATTTTCGAATCGGCCGAAAAACTGATAGTGAATTGTAACGTTCAGGGCCTCCTAATGACGATGGAACACTCAAATTGCGTCCCGATTCAATACATCGTCCTCCAGCAGACTTGTCTCCATGCGTCTATTGCTGCCTCGGGCACCTTATGGCCGTTCGGCTGTGAGTCAAAGATTTTCGAATCGGACGAAAAAATGATAGTGAATTGTAACGTTCAGGGCCACCTAATGACGATGGATCACTCAAATTGCGTCCCGATTCAATACATCGTCCCCAGCCGACTTGTCTCCATGGGTTTATTGCTGCCTCGGGCACCTTATGGCCGTTCTGCGGTGAGTCTAGATTATCGAATGGGACGAAAAACTGATAGTGAATTGTAACGTTCAGGGCCACCTAATGACGATGGATCACTCAAATTGCGTCCTGATTCAATACATCGTCCTCCAGCAGACTTGACTTCATGGGTCTATTGCTGCCTCGGGCACCTTATGGCCGTTCTGCTGTGAGTCAAAGATTTTCGAATCGGACGACAAACTGATAGTGAATTGTAACTTTCAGGGCCACCTAATGACGATGGATCACTCAAATTGCGTCCCGATTCAATACATCGTCCTCCAGCCGACTTGACTCCATGGGTCTATTGCTGCCTCGGGCACCTTATAGCCGTTCTGCTGTGAGTCTAGATTATCGAATGGGACAAATAACTGATAGTGAATTGTAACGTTCAGGGCCTCCTAATGACGATGGATCACTCAAATTGCGTCCCGATTCAATACATCGTCCTCCAGCAGACTTGTCTCCATGGGTCGATTGCTGCCTCGGGCACCTAATGGCCGTTCTGCTGTGAGTCAAAGATTTTCGAATCGGACGAAAAACTGATAGTGAATTGTAACATTCAGGGCCACCTAATGACGATGAACCACACAAATTGCGTCCCGATTCAGTACATCGTCCACTAGCCGACTTGACTCCATGGGACTATTGCTGCCTCGGGCACCTTATGGCAGGCCTGCTGTGACTCAAAGATTTTCGAATCGGACGAAAAACTGATAGTGAATTGTAACGTTCAGGGCCTCCTAATGACGATGGAACACTCAAATTGCGTCCCGATTCAATACATCGTCCTCCAGCAGACTTGTCTCCATGCGTCTATTGCTGCCTCGGGCACCTTATGGCCGTTCGGCTGTGAGTCAAAGATTTTCGAATCGGACGAAAAAATGATAGTGAATTGTAACGTTCAGGGCCACCTAATGACGATGGATCACTCAAATTGCGTCCCGATTCAATACATCGTCCTCCAGCCGACTTGACTCCATGGGTCTATTGCTGCCTCGGGCACCTTATGGCCATTCTGCTGTGAGTCTAGATTATCGAATGGGACAAAAAACTGATAGTGAATTGTAACGTTCAGGGCCTCCTAATGACGATGGATCACTCAAATTGCGTCCCGATTCAATACATCGTCCTCCAGCAGACTTGTCTCCATGGGTCGATTGCTGCCTCGGGCACCTAATGGCCGTTCTGCTGTGAGTCAAAGATTTTCGAATCGGACGAAAAACTGATAGTGAATTGTAACGTTCAGGGCCACCTAATGACGATGGATCACTCAAATTGCGTCCCGATTCAATACATCGTCCTCCAGCCGACTTGACTCCATGGGTCTATTGCTGCCTCGGGCACCTTATGGCCGTTCTGCTGTGAGTCTAGATTATCGAATGGGACAAAAGACTGATAGTGAATTGTAACGTTCAGGGCCCCCTAATGACGATGGATCACTCAAATTGCGTCCCGATTCAATACATCGTCCTCCAGCAGACTTGTCTCCATGGGTCTATTGCTACCTCGGGCACCTTATGGCCGTTCTGCTGTGAGTCTAGATTATCGAATGGGACGAAAAACTGATAGTGAATTGTAACGTTCAGGGCCACCTAATGACGATGGATCACTCAAATTTCGTCCCGATTCAATACATCGTCCTCCAGCCGACTTGACTCCATGGGTCTATTGCTGCCTCGGGCACCTTATGGCCGTTCTGCTGTGAGTCTAGATTATCGAATGGGACGAAAAACTGATAGTGAATTGTAACGTTCAGGGCCACCTAATGACGATGGATCACTCAAATTGCGTCCCGATTCAATACATCGTCCTCCAGCCTACTTGACTCCATGGGTCTATTGCTGCCTCGGGCACCTTATGGCCGTTCTCCTGTGAGTGTAGATTATCGAATGGGACGAAAAACTGATAGTGAATTGTAACGTTCAGGGCCTCCAAATGACGATGGATCTCTCAAATTGCGTCCCGATTCAATACATCGTCCTCCAGGAGACTTGTCTCCATGGGTCGATTGCTGCCTCGGGCACCTAATGGCCGTTGTGCTGTGAGTCAAAGATTTTCGATTCCGACGAAAAACTGATAGTGAATTGTAACATTCAGGGCCACCTAATGACGATGGATCACTCAAATTGCGTCCCGATTCAATACATCGTCCTCCAGCCGAGTTGACTCCATGGGTCTATTGCTGCCTCGGGCACCTTATGGCCGTTCTGCTGTGAGTCTAGATTATCGAATGGGACGAAAAACTGATAGTGAATTGTAACGTTCAGGGCCTCCTAATGACGATGGATCACTCAAATTGCGTCCCGATTCATTACATCGTCCTCCAGCCGACTTGACTCCATGGGTCTATTGCTGCCTCGGGCACCTTATGGCCGTTCTGCTGTGAGTCTAGATTATCGAATGGGACGAAAAACTGATAGTGAATAGTAACGTTCAGGGCCTCCTAATGACGATGGATCACTCAAATTGCGTCCCGATTCAATACATCGTCCTCCAGCAGACTTGTCTCCATGGGTCGATTGCTGCCTCGGGCACCTAATGGCCATTCTGCTGTGAGTCAAAGATTTTCGAATCGGACGAAAAACTGATAGTGAATTGTAACATTCAGGGCCACCTAATGACGATGGACCACGCAAATTGCGTCCCGATTCAATACATCGTCCTCCAGCCGAGTTGACTCCATGGGTCTATTGCTGCCTCGGGCACCTTATGGCCGTTCTGCTGTGAATCTAGATTATCGAATGGGACGAAGAACTGATAGTGAATTGTAACGTTCAGGGCCACCTAATGACGATGGATCACTCAAATTGCGTCCCGATTCAATACATCGTCCCCAGCCGACTTGTCTCCATGGGTTTATTGCTGCCTCGGGCACCTTATGGCCGTTCTGCGGTGAGTCTAGATTATCGAATGGGACGAAAAACTGATAGTGAATTGTAACGTTCAGGGCCACCTAATGACGATGGATCACTCAAATTGCGTCCTGATTCAATACATCGTCCTCCAGCAGACTTGACTTCATGGGTCTATTGCTGCCTCGGGCACCTTATGGCCGTTCTGCTGTGAGTCAAAGATTTTCGAATCGGACGACAAACTGATAGTGAATTGTAACTTTCAGGGCCACCTAATGACGATGGATCACTCAAATTGCGTCCCGATTCAATACATCGTCCTCCAGCAGACTTGTCTCCATGGGTCGATTGCTGCCTCGGGCACCTTATGGCCGTTCTGCTGTGAGTCAAAGATTTTCGAATCGGACGGAAAACTGATAGTGATTTGTAACATTCAGGGCCACCTAATGACGATGGACCACACAAATTGCGTCCCGATTCAGTACATCGTCCACTAGCCGACTTGACTCCATGGGACTATTGCTGCCTCGGGCACCTTATGGCCGTTCTGCTGTGAGTCTAGATTATAGAATGGGATGAAAAACTGATAGCGAATTGTAACGTTCAGGGCCACCTAATGACGATGGATCACTCAAATTGCATCCCGATTCAATACATCGTCCTCCAGCAGACTTGTCTCCATGGGTCTATTGCTGCCTCGGGCACCTTATGGCAGGCCTGCTGTGACTCAAAGATTTTCGATTCGGACGAAAAACTGATAGTGAATTGTAACGTTCAGGGCCTCCTAATGACGATGGAACACTCAAATTGCGTCCCGATTCAATACGTCGTCATCCAGCAGACTTGTCTCCATGCGTCTATTGCTGCCTCGGGCACCTTATGGCCGATCGGCTGTGAGTCTAGATTATCGAATGGGACAAAAGACTGATAGTGAATTGTAACGTTCAGGGCCTCCTAATGACGATGGATCACTCAAATTGCGTCCCGATTCAATACATCGTCCTCCAGCAGACTTGTCTCCATGGGTCTATTGCTACCTCGGGCACCTTATGGCCGTTCTGCTGTGAGTCTAGATTATCGAATGGGACGAAAAACTGATAGTGAATTGTAACGTTCAGGGCCTATTAATGACGATGGATCACTCAAATTGCGTCCCGATTCAATACATCGTCATCCAGCTGACTTGACTCCATGGGTCTATTGCTGCCTCGGGCACCTTATGGCCGTTCTCCTGTGAGTGTAGATTATCGAATGGGACGAAAAACTGATAGTGAATTGTAACGTTCAGGGCCTCCTAATGACGATGGATCACTCAAATTGCGTCCCGATTCAATACATCGTCCTCCAGCAGACTTGTCTCCATGGGTCGATTGCTGCCTCGGGCACCTTATGGCCGTTCTGCTGTGAGTCAAAGATTTTCGATTCCGACGAAAAACTGATAGTGAATTGTAACATTCAGGGCCACCTAATGACGATGGATCACTCAAATTGCGTCCCGATTCAATACATCGTCCTCCAGCCGAGTTGACTCCATGGGTCTATTGCTGCCTCGGGCACCTTATGGCCGTTCTGCTGTGAGTCTAGATTATCGAATGGGACGAAAAACTGATAGTGAATTGTAACGTTCAGGGCCTCCTAATGACGATGGATCACTCAAATTGCGTCCCGATTCATTACATCGTCCTCCAGCCGACTTGACTCCATGGGTCTATTGCTGCCTCGGGCACCTTATGGCCGTTCTGCTGTGAGTCTAGATTATCGAATGGGACGAAAAACTGATAGTGAATTGTAACGTTCAGGGCCTCCTAATGACGATGGATCACTCAAATTGCGTCCTGATTCAATACATCGTCCTCCAGCAGACTTGACTTCATGGGTCTATTGCTGCCTCGAGCACCTTATGGCAGGCCTGCTGTGACTCAAAGATTTTCGAATCGGACGAAAAACTGATAGTGAATTGTAACGTTCAGGGCCACCTAATGACGATGGATCACTCAAATTGCGTCCCGATTCAATACATCGTCCTCCAGCCGACTTGACTCCATGGGTCTATTGCTGCCTCGGGCACCTTATGGCCGTTCTGCTGTGAGTCTAGATTATCGAATGGGACGAAAAACTGATAGTGAATGGTAACGTTCAGGGCCTCCTAATGACGATGGATCACTCAAATTGCGTCCCGGTTCAATACATCGTCCTCCAGCAGACTTGTCTCCATGGGTCGATTGCTGCCTCGGGCACCTAATGGCCGTTCTGCTGTGAGTCAAAGATTTTCGATTCGGACGAAAAACTGATAGTGAATTGTAACATTCAGGGCCACCTAATGACGATGGACCACACAAATTGCGTCCCGATTCAGTACATCGTCCACTAGCCGACTTGACTCCATGGGACTATTGCTGCCTCGGGCACCTTATGGCCGTTCTGCTGTGAGTCTAGATTATAAAATGGGATGAGAAACTGATAGGGAATTGTAACGTTCAGGGCCACCTAATGACGATGGATCACTCAAATTGCATCCCGATTCAATACATCGTCCTCCAGCAGACTTGTCTCCATGGGTCTATTGCTGCCACGGGCACCTTATGGCAGGCCTGCTGTGACTCAAAGATTTTCGAATCGGACGAAAAACTGATAGTGAATTGTAACGTTCAGGGCCTCCTAATGACGATGGAACACTCAAATTGCGTCCCGATTCAATACATCGTCCTCCAGCAGACTTGTCTCCATGCGTCTATTGCTGCCTCGGGCACCATATGGCCGTTCGGCTGTGAGTCAAAGATTTTTGAATCGGACGAAAAACTGATAGTGAATTGTAACGTTCAGGGCCACCTAATGCCGATGGATCACTCAAATTGCGTCCCGATTCAATACATCGTCCTCCAGCCGACTTGACTCCATGGGTCTATTGCTGCCTCGGGCACCTTATGGCCGTTCTGCTGTGAGTCTAGATTATCGAATGGGACTAAGGACTGATAGTGAATTGTAACGTTCAGGGCCTCCTAATGACGATGGATCACTCAAATTGCGTCCCGATTCAATACATCGTCCTCCAGCAGACTTGTCTCCATGGGTCTATTGCTACCTCGGGCACCTTATGGCCGTTCTGCTGTGAGTCTAGATTATCGAATGGGACGAAAAACTGATAGTGAATTGTAACGTTCAGGGCCACCTAATGACGATGGATCACTCAAATTGCGTCCCGATTCAATACATCGTCCTCCAGCCGACTTGACTCCATGGGTCTATTGCTGCCTCGGGCACCTTATGGCCGTTCTGCTGTGAGTCTAGATTATCGAATGGGACGAAAAACTGATAGTGCATTGTAACGTTCAGGGCCTATTAATGACGATGGATCACTCAAATTGCGTCCCGATTCAATACATCGTCCTCCAGCAGACTTGACTCCATGGGTCTATTGCTGCCTCGGGCACCTTATGTCCGTTCTCCTGTGAGTGTAGATTATCGAATGGGACGAAAAACTGATAGTGAATTGTAACGTTCAGGGCCTCCTAATGACGATGGATCACTCAAATTGCGTCCCGATTCAATACATAGTCCTCCAGCAGACTTGTCTCCATGGGTCGATTGCTGCCTCGGGCACCTAATGGCCGTTCTGCTGTGAGTCAAAGATTTTCGATTCCGACGAAAAACTGATAGTGAATTGCAACATTCAGGGCCACCTAATGACGATGGATCACTCAAATTGCGTCCCGATTCAATACATCGTCCTCCAGCCGAGTTGACTCCATGGGTCTATTGCTGCCTCGGGCACCTTATGGCCGTTCTGCTGTGAGTCTAGATTATCGATTGGGACGAAAAACTGATAGTGAATTGTAACGTTCAGGGCCTCCTAATGACGATGGATCACTCAAATTGCGTCCCGATTCATTACATCGTCCTCCAGCAGACTTGACTCCATGGGTCTATTGCTGCCTCGGGCAGCTTATGGCCGTTCTGCTGTGAGTCTAGATTATCGAATGGGACGAAAAACTGATAGTGAATTGTAACGTTCAGGACCTCCTAATGACGATGGATCACTCAAATTGCGTCCTGATTCAATACATCGTCCTCCAGCAGACTTGACTTCATGGGTCTATTGCTGCCTCGAGCACCTTATGGCAGGCCTGCTGTGACTCAAAGATTTTCGAATCGGACGAAAAACTGATAGTGAATTGTAACGTTCAGGGCCACCTAATGACGATGGATCACTCAAATTGCGTCCCGTTTCAATACATCGTCCTCCAGCCGACTTGACTCCATGGGTCTATTGCTGCCTCGGGCACCTTATGGCCGTTCTGCTGTGAGTCTAGATTATCGAATGGGACGAAAAACTGATAGTGAATTGTAACGCTCAGGGCCTCCTAATGACGATGGATCACTCAAATTGCGTCCCGATTCAATACATCGTCCTCCAGCCGACTTGACTCCATGGGTCTATTGCAGCCTCGGGCACCTTATGGCCGTTCTGCTGTGAGTCTAGATTATCGAATGGGACGAAAAACTGATAGTGAATGGTAACGTTCAGGGCCTCCTAATGACGATGGATCACTCAAATTGCGTCCCGGTTCAATACATCGTCCTCCAGCAGACTTGTCTCCATGGGTCGATTGCTGCCTCGGGCACCTAATGGCCGTTCTGCTGTGAGTCAAAGATTTTCGATTCGGACGAAAAACTGATAGTGAATTGTAACATTCAGGGCCACCTAATGACGATGGACCATGCAAAATGCGTCCCGATTCAATACATCGTCCTCCAGCCGAGTTGACTCCATGGGTCTATTGCTGCCTCGGGCACCTTATGGCCGTTCTGCTGTGAATCTAGATTATCGAATGGGACGAAAAACTGGTAGTGAATTGTAACGTTCAGGGCCACCTAATGACGATGGATCACTCAAATTGCGTCCCGATTCAATACATCGTCCCCAGCCGACTTGTCTCCATGGGTCTATTGCTGCCTCGGGCACCTTATGGCCGTTCTGCTGTGAGTCTAGATTATCGAATGGGACGAAAAACTGATAGTGAATTGTAACGTTCAGGGCCTCCTAATGACGATGGATCACTCAAATGGCGTCCCGATTCAATACATCGTCCTCCAGCAGACTTGTCTCCATGGGTCGATTGCTGCCTCGGGCACCTAATGGCCGTTCTGCTGTGAGTCAAAGATTTTCGAATCGGACGAAAAACTGATAGTGAATTGTAACATTCAGGGCCACCTAATGACGATGGACCATGCAAATTGCGTCCCGATTCAATACATCGTCCTCCAGCCGAGTTGACTCCATAGGTCTATTGCTGCCTCGGGCACCTTATGGCCGTTGTGCTGTGAATCTAGATTATCGAGTGGGACGAAAAACTGATAGTGAATTGTAACGTTCAGGGCCACCTAATGACGATGGATCACTCAAATTGCGTCCCGATTCAATACATCGTCCCCAGCCGACTTGTCTCCATGGGTCTATTGCTGCCTCGGGCACCTTATGGCCGTTCTGCTGTGAGTCAAAGATTTTCGAATCGGACGAAAAACTGATAGTGAATTGTAACGTTCAGGGCCACCTAATGACGATGGATCACTCAAATTGCGTCCCGATTCAATACATCGTCCTCCAGCAGACTTGTCTCCATGGGTCTATTGCTGCCTCGGGCACCTTATGGCAGGCCTGCTGTGACTCAATGATTTTCGAATCGGACGAAAAACTGATAGTGAATAGTATCGTTCAGGGCCACCTAATGACGATGGATCACTCAAATTGCGTCCCGATTCAATACATCGTCCTCCAGCAGACTTGACTCCATGGGTCTATTGCTGCCTCGGGCACCTTATGGCCGTTCTGCTGTGAGTCTAGATTATCGAATGGGACGAAAAACTGATAGTGAATTGTAACGTTCAGGGCCTCCTAATGACGATGGATCACTCAAATTGCGTCCCGATTCATTACATCGTCCTCCAGCCGACTTGACTCCATGGGTCTATTGCTGCCTCGGGCACCTTATGGCCGTTCTGCTGTGAGTCTAGATTATCGAATGGGACGAAAAACTGATAGTGAATTGTAACGTTCAGGGCCTCCTAATGACGATGGATCACTCAAATTGCGTCCCGATTCAATACATCGTCCTCCAGCAGACTTGTCTCCATGGGTCGATTGCTGCCTCGGGCACCTAATGGCCGTTCTGCTGTGAGTCAAAGATTTTCGAATCGGACGAAAAACTGATAGTGAATTGTAACATTCAGGGCCACCTAATGACGATGGACCACGCAAATTGCGTCCCGATTCAATACATCGTCCTCCAGCCGACTTGACTCCATGGGTCTATTGCTGCCTCGGGCACCTTATGGCCGTTCTGCTGTGAATCTAGATTATCGAATGGGACGAAAAACTGATAGTGAATTGTAACGTTCAGGGCCACCTAATGACGATGGATCACTCAAATTGCGTCCCGATTCAATACATCGTCCTCCAGCCGACTTGACTCCATGGGTCTATTGCTGCCTCGGGCACCTTATGGCCGTTCTACTGTGAGTCTAGATTATCGAATGGGACAAAAAACTGATAGTGAATTGTAACGTTCAGGGCCTCCTAATGACGATGGATCACTCAAATTGCGTCCCGATTCAATACATCGTCCTCCAGCAGACTTGTCTCCATGGGTCTATTGCTGCCTCGGGCACCTTATGGCCGTTCTGCTGTGAGTCTAGATTATCGAATGGGACGAAAAACTGATAGTGAATTGTAACGTTCAGGGCCTCCTAATGACGATGGATCACTCAAATTGCGTCCCGATTCAATACATCGTCCTCCAGCAGACTTGTCTCCATGGGTCGATTGCTGCCTCGGGCACCTAATGGCCATTCTGCTGTGAGTCAAAGATTTTCGAATCGGACGAAAAACTGATAATGAATTGTAACATTCAGGGCCACCTAATGACGATGGACCACGCAAATTGCGTCCCGATTCAATACATCGTCCTCCAGCCGAGTTGACTCCATGGGTCTATTGCTGCCTCGGGCACCTTATGGCCGTTCTGCTGTGAATCTAGATTATCGAATGGGACGAAGAACTGATAGTGAATTGTAACGTTCAGGGCCACCTAATGACGATGGATCACTCAAATTGCGTCCCGATTCAATACATCGTCCCCAGCCGACTTGTCTCCATGGGTTTATTGCTGCCTCGGGCACCTTATGGCCGTTCTGCGGTGAGTCTAGATTATCGAATGGGACGAAAAACTGATAGTGAATTGTAACGTTCAGGGCCACCTAATGACGATGGATCACTCAAATTGCGTCCTGATTCAATACATCGTCCTCCAGCAGCCTTGACTTCATGGGTCTATTGCTGCCTCGGGCACCTTATGGCCGTTCTGCTGTGAGTCAAAGATTTTCGAATCGGACGACAAACTGATAGTGAATTGTAACTTTCAGGGCCACCTAATGACGATGGATCACTCAAATTGCGTCCCGATTCAATACATCGTCCTCCAGCAGACTTGTCTCCTTGGGTCGATTGCTGCCTCGGGCACCTTATGGCCGTTCTGCTGTGAGTCAAAGATTTTCGAATCGGACGGAAAACTGATAGTGATTTGTAACATTCAGGGCCACCTAATGACGATGGACCACACAAATTGCGTCCCGATTCAGTACATCGTCCACTAGCCGACTTGACTCCATGGGACTATTGCTGCCTCGGGCACCTTATGGCCGTTCTGCTGTGAGTCTAGATTATAGAATGGGATGAAAAACTGATAGCGAATTGTAACGTTCAGGGCCACCTAATGACGATGGATCACTCAAATTGCATCCCGATTCAATACATCGTCCTCCAGCAGACTTGTCTCCATGGGTCTATTGCTGCCTCGGGCACCTTATGGCAGGCCTGCTGTGACTCAAAGATTTTCGAATCGGACGAAAAACTGATAGTGAATTGTAACGTTCAGGGCCTCCTAATGACGATGGAACACTCAAATTGCGTCCCGATTCAATACATCGTCCTCCAGCAGACTTGTCTCCATGCGTCTATTGCTGCCTCGGGCACCTTATGGCCGTTCGGCTGTGAGTCAAAGATTTTCGAATCGGACGAAAAAATGATAGTGAATTGTAACGTTCAGGGCCACCTAATGACGATGGATCACTCAAATTGCGTCCCGATTCAATACATCGTCCTCCAGCCGACTTGACTCCATGGGTCTATTGCTGCCTCGGGCACCTTATGGCCGTTCTGCTGTGAGTCTAGATTATCGAATGGGACAAAAAACTGATAGTGAATTGTAACGTTCAGGGCCTCCTAATGACGATGGATCACTCAAATTGCGTCCCGATTCAATACATCGTCCTCCAGCAGACTTGTCTCCATGGGTCGATTGCTGCCTCGGGCACCTAATGGCCGTTCTGCTGTGAGTCAAAGATTTTCGAATCGGACGAAAAACTGATAGTGAATTGTAACATTCAGGGCCACCTAATGACGATGGACCACACAAATTGCGTCCCGATTCAGTACATCGTCCACTAGCCGACTTGACTCCATGGGACTATTGCTGCCTCGGGCACCTTATGGCCGTTCTGCTGTGAGTCTAGATTATAGAATGGGATGAAAAACTGATAGGGAATTGTAACGTTCAGGGCCACCTAATGACGATAGATCACTCAAATTGCATCCCGATTCAATACATCGTCCTCCAGCAGACTTGTCTCCATGGGTCTATTGCTGCCACGGGCACCTTATGGCAGGCCTGCTGTGACTCAAAGATTTTCGAATCGGACGAAAAACTGATAGTGAATTGTAACGTTCAGGGCCTCCTAATGACGATGGAACACTCAAATTGCGTCCCGATTCAATACATCGTCCTCCAGCAGACTTGTCTCCATGCGTCTATTGCTGCCTCGGGCACCTTATGGCCGTTCGGCTGTGAGTCAAAGATTTTCGAATCGGACGAAAAACTGATAGTGAATTGTAACGTTCAGGGCCACCTAATGACGATGGATCACTCAAATTGCGTCCCGATTCAATACATCGTCCTCCAGCCGACTTGACTGCATGGTTTTATTGCTGCCTCGGGCACCTTATGGCCGTTCTGCTGTGAGTCTAGATTATCGAATGGGACAAAAGACTGATAGTGAATTGTAACGTTCAGGGCCACCTAATGACGATGGATCACTCAAATTGCGTCCCGATTCAATACATCGTCCTCCAGCCGACTTGACTCCATGGGTCTATTGCTGCCTCGGGCACCTTATGGCCGTTCTGCTGTGAGTCCAGATTATCGAATGGGACGAAAAACTGATAGTGAATTGTAACGTTCAGGGCCTATTAATGACGATGGATCACTCAAATTGCGTCCCGATTCATTACATCGTCCTCCAGCCGACTTGACTCCATGGGTCTATTGCTGCCTCGGGCACCTTATGGCCGTTCTGCTGTGAGTCTAGATTATCGAATGGGACGAAAAACTGATAGTGAATTGTAACGTTCAGGGCCTCCTAATGACGATGGATCACTCAAATTGCGTCCCGATTCAATACATCGTCCTCCAGCAGACTTGTCTCCATGGGTCGATTGCTGCCTCGGGCACCTATTGGCCATTCTGCTGTGAGTCAAAGATTTTCGAATCGGACGAAAAAATGATAGTGAATTGTAACATTCAGGGCCACCTAATGACGATGGACCACGCAAATTGCGTCCCGATTCAATACATCGTCCTCCAGCCGAGTTGACTCCATGGGTCTATTGCTGCCTCGGGCACCTTATGGCCGTTCTGCTGTGAATCTAGATTATCGAATGGGACGAAGAACTGATAGTGAATTGTAACGTTCAGGGCCACCTAATGACGATGGATCACTCAAATTGCGTCCCGATTCAATACATCGTCCCCAGCCGACTTGTCTCCATGGGTTTATTGCTGCCTCGGGCACCTTATGGCCGTTCTGCGGTGAGTCTAGATTATCGAATGGGAGGAAAAACTGATAGTGAATTGTAACGTTCAGGGCCACCTAATGACGATGGATCACTCAAATTGCGTCCTGATTCAATACATCGTCCTCCAGCAGCCTAGACTTCATGGGTCTATTGCTGCCTCGGGCACCTTATGGCCGTTCTGCTGTGAGTCAAAGATTTTCGAATCGGACGACAAACTGATAGTGAATTGTACCTTTCAGGGCCACCTAATGACGATGGATCACTCAAATTGCGTCCCGATTCAATACATCGTCCTCCAGCAGACTTGTCTCCATGGGTCGATTGCTGCCTCGGGCACCTTATGGCCGTTCTGCTGTGAGTCAAAGATTTTCGAATCGGACGGAAAACTGATAGTGATTTGTAACATTCAGGGCCACCTAATGACGATGGACCACACAAATTGCGTCCCGATTCAGTACATCGTCCACTAGCCGACTTGACTCCATGGGACTATTGCTGCCTCGGGCACCTTATGGCCGTTCTGCTGTGAGTCTAGATTATAGAATGGGATGAAAAACTGATAGCGAATTGTAACGTTCAGGGCCACCTAATGACGATGGATCACTCAAATTGCATCCCGATTCAATACATCGTCCTCCAGCAGACTTGTCTCCATGGGTCTATTGCTGCCTCGGGCACCTTATGGCAGGCCTGCTGTGACTCAAAGATTTTCGAATCGGACGAAAAACTGATAGTGAATTGTAACGTTCAGGGCCTCCTAATGACGATGGAACACTCAAATTGCGTCCCGATTCAATACATCGTCCTCCAGCAGACTTGTCTCCATGCGTCTATTGCTGCCTCGGGCACCTTATGGCCGTTCGGCTGTGAGTCAAAGATTTTCGAATCGGACGAAAAAATGATAGTGAATTGTAACGTTCAGGGCCACCTAATGACGATGGATCACTCAAATTGCGTCCCGATTCAATACATCGTCCTCCAGCCGACTTGACTCCATGGGTCTATTGCTGCCTCGGGCACCTTATGGCCGTTCTGCTGTGAGTCTAGATTATCGAATGGGACAAAAAACTGATAGTGAATTGTAACGTTCAGGGCCTCCTAATGACGATGGATCACTCAAATTGCGTCCCGATTCAATACATCGTCCTCCAGCAGACTTGTCTCCATGGGTCTATTGCTGCCACGGGCACCTTATGGCAGGCCTGCTGTGACTCAAAGATTTTCGAATCGGACGAAAAACTGATAGTGAATTGTAACGTTCAGGGCCTCCTAATGACGATGGAACACTCAAATTGCGTCCCGATTCAATACATCGTCCTCCAGCAGACTTGTCTCCATGCGTCTATTGCTGCCTCGGGCACCTTATGGCCGTTCGGCTGTGAGTCAAAGATTTTCGAATCGGACGAAAAACTGATAGTGAATTGTAACGTTCAGGGCCACCTAATGACGATGGATCACTCAAATTGCGTCCCGATTCAATACATCGTCCTCCAGCCGACTTGACTGCATGGTTTTATTGCTGCCTCGGGCACCTTATGGCCGTTCTGCTGTGAGTCTAGATTATCGAATGGGACAAAAGACTGATAGTGAATTGTAACGTTCAGGGCCACCTAATGACGATGGATCACTCAAATTGCGTCCCGATTCAATACATCGTCCTCCAGCCGACTTGACTCCATGGGTCTATTGCTGCCTCGGGCACCTTATGGCCGTTCTGCTGTGAGTCCAGATTATCGAATGGGACGAAAAACTGATAGTGAATTGTAACGTTCAGGGCCTATTAATGACGATGGATCACTCAAATTGCGTCCCGATTCATTACATCGTCCTCCAGCCGACTTGACTCCATGGGTCTATTGCTGCCTCGGGCACCTTATGGCCGTTCTGCTGTGAGTCTAGATTATCGAATGGGACGAAAAACTGATAGTGAATTGTAACGTTCAGGGCCTCCTAATGACGATGGATCACTCAAATTGCGTCCCGATTCAATACATCGTCCTCCAGCAGACTTGTCTCCATGGGTCGATTGCTGCCTCGGGCACCTATTGGCCATTCTGCTGTGAGTCAAAGATTTTCGAATCGGACGAAAAAATGATAGTGAATTGTAACATTCAGGGCCACCTAATGACGATGGACCACGCAAATTGCGTCCCGATTCAATACATCGTCCTCCAGCCGAGTTGACTCCATGGGTCTATTGCTGCCTCGGGCACCTTATGGCCGTTCTGCTGTGAATCTAGATTATCGAATGGGACGAAGAACTGATAGTGAATTGTAACGTTCAGGGCCACCTAATGACGATGGATCACTCAAATTGCGTCCCGATTCAATACATCGTCCCCAGCCGACTTGTCTCCATGGGTTTATTGCTGCCTCGGGCACCTTATGGCCGTTCTGCGGTGAGTCTAGATTATCGAATGGGAGGAAAAACTGATAGTGAATTGTAACGTTCAGGGCCACCTAATGACGATGGATCACTCAAATTGCGTCCTGATTCAATACATCGTCCTCCAGCAGCCTAGACTTCATGGGTCTATTGCTGCCTCGGGCACCTTATGGCCGTTCTGCTGTGAGTCAAAGATTTTCGAATCGGACGACAAACTGATAGTGAATTGTACCTTTCAGGGCCACCTAATGACGATGGATCACTCAAATTGCGTCCCGATTCAATACATCGTCCTCCAGCAGACTTGTCTCCATGGGTCGATTGCTGCCTCGGGCACCTTATGGCCGTTCTGCTGTGAGTCAAAGATTTTCGAATCGGACGGAAAACTGATAGTGATTTGTAACATTCAGGGCCACCTAATGACGATGGACCACACAAATTGCGTCCCGATTCAGTACATCGTCCACTAGCCGACTTGACTCCATGGGACTATTGCTGCCTCGGGCACCTTATGGCCGTTCTGCTGTGAGTCTAGATTATAGAATGGGATGAAAAACTGATAGCGAATTGTAACGTTCAGGGCCACCTAATGACGATGGATCACTCAAATTGCATCCCGATTCAATACATCGTCCTCCAGCAGACTTGTCTCCATGGGTCTATTGCTGCCTCGGGCACCTTATGGCAGGCCTGCTGTGACTCAAAGATTTTCGAATCGGACGAAAAACTGATAGTGAATTGTAACGTTCAGGGCCTCCTAATGACGATGGAACACTCAAATTGCGTCCCGATTCAATACATCGTCCTCCAGCAGACTTGTCTCCATGCGTCTATTGCTGCCTCGGGCACCTTATGGCCGTTCGGCTGTGAGTCAAAGATTTTCGAATCGGACGAAAAAATGATAGTGAATTGTAACGTTCAGGGCCACCTAATGACGATGGATCACTCAAATTGCGTCCCGATTCAATACATCGTCCTCCAGCCGACTTGACTCCATGGGTCTATTGCTGCCTCGGGCACCTTATGGCCGTTCTGCTGTGAGTCTAGATTATCGAATGGGACAAAAAACTGATAGTGAATTGTAACGTTCAGGGCCTCCTAATGACGATGGATCACTCAAATTGCGTCCCGATTCAATACATCGTCCTCCAGCAGACTTGTCTCCATGGGTCGATTGCTGCCTCGGGCACCTAATGGCCGTTCTGCTGTGAGTCAAAGATTTTCGAATCGGACGAAAAACTGATAGTGAATTGTAACATTCAGGGCCACCTAATGACGATGGACCACACAAATTGCGTCCCGATTCAGTACATCGTCCACTAGCCGACTTGACTCCATGGGACTATTGCTGCCTCGGGCACCTTATGGCCGTTCTGCTGTGAGTCTAGATTATAGAATGGGATGAAAAACTGACAGGGAATTGTAACGTTCAGGGCCACCTAATGACGAAGTATCACTCAAATTGCATCCCGATTCAATACATCGTCCTCCAGCAGACTTGTCTCCATGGGTCTATTGCTGCCACGGGCACCTTATGGCAGGCCTGCTGTGACTCAAAGATTTTCGAATGGGACGAAAAACTGATAGTGAATTGTAACGTTCAGGGCCTCCTAATGACGATGGAACACTCAAATTGCGTCCCGATTCAATACATCGTCCTCCAGCAGACTTGTCTCCATGCGTCTATTGCTGTCTCGGGCACCTTATGGCCGTTCGGCTGTGAGTCAAAGATTTTCGAATCGGACGAAAAAATGATAGTGAATTGTAACGTTCAGGGCCACCTAATGACGATGGATCACTCAAATTGCGTCCCGATTCAATACATCGTCCTCCAGCCGACTTGACTCCATGGGTCTATTGCTGCCTCGGGCACCTTATGGCCGTTCTGCTGTGAGTCTAGATTATCGAATGGGACAAAAAACTGATAGTGAATTGTAACGTTCAGGGCCTCCAAATGACCTTGGATCACTCAAATTGCGTCCCGATTCAATACATCGTCCTCCAGCAGACTTGTCTCCATGGGTCTATTGCTACCTCGGGCACCTTATGGCCGTTCTGCTGTGAGTCTAGATTATCGAATGGGACGAAAAACTGATAGTGACTTGTAACGTTCAGGGCCACCTAATGACGATGGATCACTCAAATTGCGTCCCGATTCAATACATCGTCCTCCAGCCGACTTGACTCCATGGGTCTATTGCTGCCTCGGGCACCTTATGGCCGTTCTGCTGTGAGTCTAGATTATCGAATGGGACGAAAAACTGATAGTGAATTGTAACGTTCAGGGCCTATTAATGACGATGGATCACTCAAATTGCGTCCCGATTCAATACATCGTCCTCCAGGCTACTTGACTCCCTGGGTCTATTGCTGCCTCGGGCACCTTATGGCCGTTCCCTGTGAGTGTAGATTATCGAATGGGACGAAAAACTGATACTGAATTGTAACGTTCAGGGCCTCCTAATGACGATGGATCTCTCAAATTGCGTCCCGATTCAATACATCGTCCTCCAGCAGACTTGTCTCCATGGGACTATTGCTGCCTCGGGCACCTTATGGCCGTTCTGCTGTGAGTCTAGATTATAGAATGGGATGAAAAACTGATAGCGAATTGTAACGTTCAGGGCCACCTAATGACGATGGATCACTCAAATTGCATCCCGATTCAATACATCGTCCTCCAGCAGACTTGTCTCCATGGGTCTATTGCTGCCTCGGGCACCTTATGGCAGGCCTGCTGTGACTCAAAGATTTTCGAATCGGACGAAAAACTGATAGTGAATTGTAACGTTCAGGGCCTCCTAATGACGATGGAACACTCAAATTGCGTCCCGATTCAATACATCGTCCTCCAGCAGACTTGTCTCCATGCGTCTATTGCTGCCTCGGGCACCTTATGGCCGTTCTGCTGTGAGTCAAAGATTTTCGAATCGGCCAAAAAAATGATAGTGAATTGTAACGTTCAGGGCCACCTAATGACGATGGATCACTCAAATTGCGTCCCGATTCAATACATCGTCCTCCAGCCGACTTGACTCCATGGGTCTATTGCTGCCTCGGGCACCTTATGGCCGTTCTGCTGTGAGTCTAGATTATCGAATGGGACAAAAAACTGATAGTGAATTGTAACGTTCAGGGCCTCCTAATGACGATGGATCACTCAAATTGCGTCCCGATTCAATACATCGTCCTCCAGCAGACTTGTCTCCATGGGTCGATTGCTGCCTCGGGCACCTAATGGCCGTTCTGCTGTGAGTCAAAGATTTTCGAATCGGACGAAAAACTGATAGTGAATTGTAACATTCAGGGCCACCTAATGACGATGGACCACACAAATTGCGTCCCGATTCAGTACATCGTCCACTAGCCGACTTGACTCCATGGGACTATTGCTGCCTCGGGCACCTTATGGCCGTTCTGCTGTGAGTCTAGATTATAGAATGGGATGAAAAACTGATAGGGAATTTTAACGTTCAGGGCCACCTAATGACGATGGATCACTCAAATTGCATCCCGATTCAATACATCGTCCTCCAGCAGACTTGTCTCCATGGGTCTATTGCTGCCACGGGCACCTTATGGCAGGCCCGCTGTGACTCAAAGATTTTCGAATCGGACGAAAAACTGATAGTGAATTGTAACGTTCAGGGCCACCTAATGACGATGGATCACTCAAATTGCGTCCCGATTCAATACATCGTCCTCCAGCCGACTTAACTCCATGGGTCTATTGCTGCCTCGGGCACCTTATGGCCGTTCTGCTGTGAGTCTAGATTATCGAATGGGACAAAAGACTGATAGTGAATTGTAACGTTCAGGGCCTCCTAATGACGATGGATCACTCAAATTGCGTCCCGATTCAATACATCGTCCTCCAGCAGACTTGTCTCCATGGGTCTATTGCTACCTCGGGCACCTTATGGCCGTTCTGCTGTGAGTCTAGATTATCGAATGGGACGAAAAACTGATAGTGAATTGTAACGTTCAGGGCCACCTAATGACGATGGATCACTAAAATTGCGTCCCGATTCAATACATCGTCCTCCAGCCGACTTGACTCCATGGGTCTATTGCTACCTCGGGCACCTTATGGCCGTTCTGCTGTGAGTCTAGATTATCGAATGGGACGAAAAACTGATAGTGAATTGTAACGTTCAGGGCCTCCTAATGACGATGGATCACTCAAATTGCGTCCTGATTCAATACATCGTCCTCCAGCAGACTTGACTTCATGGGTCTATTGCTGCCTCGAGCACCTTATGGCAGGCCTGCTGTGACTCAAAGATTTTCGAATCGGACGAAAAACTGATAGTGAATTGTAACGTTCAGGGCCACCTAATGACGATGGATCACTCAAATTGCGTCCCGATTCAATACATCGTCCTCCAGCCGACTTGACTCCATGGGTCTATTGCTGCCTCGGGCACCTTATGGCCGTTCTGCTGTGAGTCTAGATTATCGAATGGGACGAAAAACTGATAGCGAATTGTAACGTTCAGGGCCACCTAATGACGATGGATCACTCAAATTGCATCCCGATTCAATACATCGTCCTCCAGCAGACTTGTCTCCATGGGTCTATTGCTGCCTCGGGCACCTTATGGCAGGCCTGCTGTGACTCAAAGATTTTCGAATCGGACGAAAAACTGATAGTGAATTGTAACGTTCAGGGCCTCCTAATGACGATGGAACACTCAAATTGCGTCCCGATTCAATACATCGTCCTCCAGCAGACTTGTCTCCATGCGTCTATTGCTGCCTCGGGCACCTTATGGCCGTTCGGCTGTGAGTCAAAGATTTTCGAATCGGACGAAAAACTGATAGTGAATTGTAACATTCAGGGCCACCTAATGACGATGGACCACACAAATTGCGTCCCGATTCAGTACATCGTCCACTAGCCGACTTGACTCCATGGGACTATTGCTGCCTCGGGCACCTTATGGCCGTTCTGCTGTGAGTCTAGATTATAGAATGGGATGAAAAACTGATAGGGAATTTTAACGTTCAGGGCCACCTAATGACGATGGATCACTCAAATTGCATCCCGATTCAATACATCGTCCTCCAGCAGACTTGTCTCCATGGGTCTATTGCTGCCACGGGCACCTTATGGCAGGCCCGCTGTGACTCAAAGATTTTCGAATCGGACGAAAAACTGATAGTGAATTGTAACGTTCAGGGCCTCCTAATGACGATGGAACACTCAAATTGCGTCCCGATTCAATACATCGTCCTCCAGCAGACTTGTCTCCATGCGTCTATTGCTGCCTCGGGCACCTTATGGCCGTTCGGCTGTGAGTCAAAGATTTTCGAATCGGACGAAAAACTGATAGTGAATTGTAACGTTCAGGGCCACCTAATGACGATGGATCACTCAAATTGCGTCCCGATTCAATACATCGTCCTCCAGCCGACTTAACTCCATGGGTCTATTGCTGCCTCGGGCACCTTATGGCCGTTCTGCTGTGAGTCTAGATTATCGAATGGGACAAAAGACTGATAGTGAATTGTAACGTTCAGGGCCTCCTAATGACGATGGATCACTCAAATTGCGTCCCGATTCAATACATCGTCCTCCAGCAGACTTGTCTCCATGGGTCTATTGCTACCTCGGGCACCTTATGGCCGTTCTGCTGTGAGTCTAGATTATCGAATGGGACGAAAAACTGATAGTGAATTGTAACGTTCAGGGCCACCTAATGACGATGGATCACTCAAATTGCGTCCCGATTCAATACATCGTCCTCCAGCCGACTTGACTCCATGGGTCTATTGCTGCCTCGGGCACCTTATGGCCGTTCTGCTGTGAGTCTAGATTATCTAATGGGACGAAAAACTGATAGTGAATTGTAACTTTCAGGGCCTATTAATGACGATGGATCACTCAAATTGCGTCCCGATTCAATACATCGTCATCCAGCTGACTTGACTCCATGGGTCTATTGCTGCCTCGGGCACCTTATGGCCGTTCTCCTGTGAGTGTAGATTATCGAATGGGACGAAAAACTGATAGTGAATTGTAACGTTCAGGGCCTCCTAATGACGATGGATCACTCAAATTGCGTCCCGATTCAATACATCGTCCTCCAGCAGACTTGTCTCCATGGGTCGATTGCTGCCTCGGGCACCTAATGGCCGTTCTGCTGTGAGTCAAAGATTTTCGATTCCGACGAAAAACTGATAGTGAATTGTAACATTCAGTGCCACCTAATGACGATGGATCACTCAAATTGCGTCCCGATTCAATACATCGTCCTCCAGCCGACTTGACTCCATGGGTCTATTGCTGCCTCGGGCACCTTATGGCCGTTCTGCTGTGAGTCTAGATTATCGAATGGGACGAAAAACTGATAGTGAATTGTAACGTTCAGGGCCTCCTAATGACGATGGATCACTCAAATTGCGTCCTGATTCAATACATCGTCCTCCAGCAGACTTGACTTCATGGGTCTATTGCTGCCTCGAGCACCTTATGGCAGGCCTGCTGTGACTCAAAGATTTTCGAATCGGACGAAAAACTGATAGTGAATTGTAACGTTCAGGGCCACGTAATGACGATGGATCACTCAAATTGCGTCCCGATTCAATACATCGTCCTCCAGCCGACTTGACTCCATGGGTCTATTGCTGCCTCGGGCACCTTATGGCCGTTCTGCTGTGAGTCTAGATTATCGAATGGGACGAAAAACTGATAGCGAATTGTAACGTTCAGGGCCACCTAATGACGATGGATCACTCAAATTGCATCCCGATTCAATACATCGTCCTCCAGCAGACTTGTCTCCATGGGTCTATTGCTGCCTCGGGCACCTTATGGCAGGCCTGCTGTGACTCAAAGATTTTCGAATCGGACGAAAAACTGATAGTGAATTGTAACGTTCAGGGCCTCCTAATGACGATGGAACACTCAAATTGCGTCCCGATTCAATACATCGTCCTCCAGCAGACTTGTCTCCATGCGTCTATTGCTGCCTCGGGCACCTTATGGCCGTTCGGCTGTGAGTCAAAGATTTTCGAATCGGCCAAAAAAATGATAGTGAATTGTAACGTTCAGGGCCACCTAATGACGATGGATCACTCAAATTGCGTCCCGATTCAATACATCGTCCTCCAGCCGACTTGACTCCATGGGTCTATTGCTGCCTCGGGCACCTTATGGCCGTTCTGCTGTGAGTCTAGATTATCGAATGGGACGAAAAACTGATAGTGAATTGTAACGTTCAGGGCCTCCTAATGACGATGGATCACTCAAATTGCGTCCCGATTCAATACATCGTCCTCCAGCAGACTTGTCTCCATGGGTCGATTGCTGCCTCGGGCACCTAATGGCCGTTCTGCTGTGAGTCAAAGATTTTCGAATCGGACGAAAAACTGATAGTGAATTGTAACATTCAGGGCCACCTAATGACGATGGACCACACAAATTGCGTCCCGATTCAGTACATCGTCCACTAGCCGACTTGACTCCATGGGACTATTGCTGCCTCGGGCACCTTATGGCCGTTCTGCTGTGAGTCTAGATTATAGAATGGGATGAAAAACTGATAGGGAATTTTAACGTTCAGGGCCACCTAATGACGATGGATCACTCAAATTGCATCCCGATTCAATACATCGTCCTCCAGCAGACTTGTCTCCATGGGTCTATTGCTGCCACGGGCACCTTATGGCAGGCCCGCTGTGACTCAAAGATTTTCGAATCGGACGAAAAACTGATAGTGAATTGTAACGTTCAGGGCCTCCTAATGACGATGGAACACTCAAATTGCGTCCCGATTCAATACATCGTCCTCCAGCAGACTTGTCTCCATGCGTCTATTGCTGCCTCGGGCACCTTATGGCCGTTCGGCTGTGAGTCAAAGATTTTCGAATCGGACGAAAAACTGATACTGAATTGTAACGTTCAGGGCCACCTAATGACGATGGATCACTCAAATTGCGTCCCGATTCAATACATCGTCCTCCAGCCGACTTGACTCCATGGGTCTATTGCTGCCTCGGGCACCTTATGGCCGTTCTGCTGTGAGTCTAGATTATCGAATGGGACAAAAGACTGATAGTGAATTGTAACGTTCAGGGCCTCCTAATGACGATGGATCACTCAAATTGCGTCCCGATTCAATACATCGTCCTCCAGCAGACTTGTCTCCATGGGTCTATTGCTACCTCGGGCACCTTATGGCCGTTCTGCTGTGAGTCTAGATTATCGAATGGGACGAAAAACTGATAGTGAATTGTAACGTTCAGGGCCACCTAATGACGATGGATCACTCAAATTGCGTCCCGGTTCAATACATCGTCCTCCAGCCGACTTGACTCCATGGGTCTATTGCTGCCTCGGGCACCTTATGGCCGTTCTGCTGTGAGTCTAGATTATCGAATGGGACGAAAAACTGATAGTGAATTGTAACTTTC
Source organism: Schistocerca cancellata (assembly GCF_023864275.1). Lineage (NCBI taxonomy): Eukaryota > Metazoa > Arthropoda > Insecta > Orthoptera > Acrididae > Schistocerca > Schistocerca cancellata. The sequence continues at coordinate 3,605,522 of NC_064627.1, forward strand.
AGGGCCTATTAATGACGATGGATCACTCAAATTGCGTCCCGATTCAATACATCGTCATCCAGCTGACTTGACTCCATGGGTCTATTGCTGCCTCGGGCACCTTATGGCCGTTCTCCTGTGAGTGTAGATTATCGAATGGGACGAAAAACTGATAGTGAATTGTAACGTTCAGGGCCTCCTAATGACGATGGAAACACTCAAATTGCGTCCCGATTCAATACATCGTCCTCCAGCAGACTTGTCTCCATGGGTCGATTGCTGCCTCGGGCACCTAATGGCCGTTCTGCTGTGAGTCAAAGATTTTCGATTCCGACGAAAAACTGATAGTGAATTGTAACATTCAGGGCCACCTAATGACGATGGATCACTCAAATTGCGTCCCGATTCAATACATCGTCCTCCAGCCGAGTTGACTCCATGGGTCTATTGCTGCCTCGGGCACCTTATGGCCGTTCTGCTGTGAGTCTAGATTATCGAATGGGACGAAAAACTGATAGTGAATTGTAACGTTCAGGGCCTCCTAATGACGATGGATCACTCAAATTGCGTCCCGATTCATTACATCGTCCTCCAGCCGACTTGACTCCATGGGTCTATTGCTGCCTCGGGCACCTTATGGCCGTTCTGCTGTGAGTCTAGATTATCGAATGGGACGAAAAACTGATAGTGAATTGTAACGTTCAGGGCCTCCTAATGACGATGGATCACTCAAATTGCGTCCTGATTCAATACATCGTCCTCCAGCAGACTTGACTTCATGGGTCTATTGCTGCCTCGAGCACCTTATGGCAGGCCTGCTGTGACTCAAAGATTTTCGAATCGGACGAAAAACTGATAGTGAATTGTAACGTTCAGGGCCACCTAATGACGATGGATCACTCAAATTGCGTCCCGATTCAATACATCGTCCTCCAGCCGACTTGACTCCATGGGTCTATTGCTGCCTCGGGCACCTTATGGCCGTTCTGCTGTGAGTCTAGATTATCGAATGGGACGAAAAACTGATAGTGAATTGTAACGCTCAGGGCCTCCTAATGACGATGGATCACTCACATTGCGTCCCGATTCAATACATCGTCCTCCAGCCGACTTGACTCCATGGGTCTATTGCTGCCTCGGGCACCTTATGGCCGTTCTGCTGTGAGTCTAGATTATCGAATGGGACGAAAAACTGATAGTGAATGGTAACGTTCAGGGCCTCCTAATGACGATGGATCACTCAAATTGCGTCCCGGTTCAATACATCGTCCTCCAGCAGACTTGTCTCCATGGGTCGATTGCTGCCTCGGGCACCTAATGGCCGTTCTGCTGTGAGTCAAAGATTTTCGATTCGGACGAAAAACTGATAGTGAATTGTAACATTCAGGGCCACCTAATGACGATGGACCACACAAATTGCGTCCCGATTCAGTACATCGTCCACTAGCCGACTTGACTCCATGGGACTATTGCTGCCTCGGGCACCTTATGGCCGTTCTGCTGTGAGTCTAGATTATAAAATGGGATGAAAAACTGATAGGGAATTGTAACGTTCAGGGCCACCTAATGACGATGGATCACTCAAATTGCATCCCGATTCAATACATCGTCCTCCAGCAGACTTGTCTCCATGGGTCTATTGCTGCCACGGGCACCTTATGGCAGGCCTGCTGTGACTCAAAGATTTTCGAATCGGACGAAAAACTGATAGTGAATTGTAACGTTCAGGGCCTCCTAATGACGATGGAACACTCAAATTGCGTCCCGATTCAATACATCGTCCTCCAGCAGACTTGTCTCCATGCGTCTATTGCTGCCTCGGGCACCTTATGGCCGTTCGGCTGTGAGTCAAAGATTTTCGAATCGGACGAAAAACTGATAGTGAATTGTAACGTTCAGGGCCACCTAATGACGATGGATCACTCAAATTGCGTCCCGATTCAATACATCGTCCTCCAGCCGACTTGACTCCATGGGTCTATTGCTGCCTCGGGCACCTTATGGCCGTTCTGCTGTGAGTCTAGATTATCGAATGGGACAAAAGACTGATAGTGAATTGTAACGTTCAGGGCCTCCTAATCACGATGGATCACTCAAATTGCGTCCCGATTCAATACATCGTCCTCCAGCAGACTTGTCTCCATGGGTCTATTGCTACCTCGGGCACCTTATGGCCGTTCTGCTGTGAGTCTAGATTATCGAATGGGACGAAAAACTGATAGTGAATTGTAACGTTCAGGGCCACCTAATGACGATGGATCACTCAAATTGCGTCCCGATTCAAAACATCGTCCTCCAGCCGACTTGACTCCATGGGTCTATTGCTGCCTCGGGCACCTTATGGCCGTTCTGCTGTGAGTCTAGATTATCGAATGGGACGAAAAACTGATAGTGAATTGTAACGTTCAGGGCCTATTAATGACGATGGATCACTCAAATTGCGTCCCGATTCATTACATCGTCCTCCAGCCGACTTGACTCCATGGGTCTATTGCTGCCTCGGGCACCTTATGGCCGTTCTCCTGTGAGTGTAGATTATCGAATGGGACGAAAAACTGATAGTGAATTGTAACGTTCAGGGCCTCCTAATGACGATGGATCACTCAAATTGCGTCCCGATTCAATACATCGTCCTCCAGCAGACTTGTCTCCATGGGTCGACTGCTGCCTCGGGCACCTAATGGCCGTTCTGCTGTGAGTCAAAGATTTTCGATTCCGACGAAAAACTGATAGTGAATTGCAACATTCAGGGCCACCTAATGACGATGGATCACTCAAATTGCGTCCCGATTCAATACATCGTCCTCCAGCCGAGTTGACTCCATGGGTCTATTGCTGCCTCGGGCACCTTATGGCCGTTCTGCTGTGAGTCTAGATTATCGAATGGGACGAAAAACTGATAGTGAATTGTAACGTTCAGGGCCTCCTAATGACGATGGATCACTCAAATTGCGTCCCGATTCATTACATCGTTCTCCAGCCGACTTGACTCCATGGGTCTATTGCTGCCTCGGGCACCTTATGGCCGTTCTGCTGTGAGTCTAGATTATCGAATGGGACGAAAAACTGATAGTGAATTGTAACGTTCAGGGCCTCCTAATGACGATGGATCACTCAAATTGCGTCCTGATTCAATACATCGTCCTCCAGCAGACTTGACTTCATGGGTCTATTGCTGCCTCGAGCACCTTATGGCAGGCCTGCTGTGACTCAAAGATTTTCGAATCGGACGAAAAACTGATAGTGAATTGTAACGTTCAGGGCCACCTAATGTCGATGGATCACTCAAATTGCGTCCCGATTCAATACATCGTCCTCCAGCCGACTTGACTCCATGGGTCTATTGCTGCCTCGGGCACCTTATGGCCGTTCTGCTGTGAGTCTAGATTATCGAATGGGACGAAAAACTGATAGTGAATTGTAACGCTCAGGGCCTCCTAATGACGATGGATCACTCAAATTGCGTCCCGATTCAATACATCGTCCTCCAGCCGACTTGACTCCATGGGTCTATTGCTGCCCCGGGCACCTTATGGCCGTTCTGCTGTGAGTCTAGATTATCGAATGGGACGAAAAACTGATAGTGAATGGTAACGTTCAGGGCCTCCTAATGACGATGGATCACTCAAATTGCGTCCCGGTTCAATACATCGTCCTCCAGCAGACTTGTCTCCATGGGTCGATTGCTGCCTCGGGCACCTAATGGCCGTTCTGCTGTGAGTCAAAGATTTTCGATTCGGACGAAAAACTGATAGTGATTTGTAACATTCAGGGCCACCTAATGACGATGGACCACACAAATTGCGTCCCGATTCAGTACATCGTCCACTAGCCGACTTGACTCCATGGGACTATTGCTGCCTCGGGCACCTTATGGCCGTTCTGCTGTGAGTCTAGATTATAAAATGGGATGAAAAACTGATAGGGAATTGTAACGTTCAGGGCCACTTAATGACGATGGATCACTCAAATTGCATCCCGATTCAATACATCGTCCTCCAGCAGACTTGTCTCCATCGGTCTATTGCTGCCACGGGCACCTTATGGCAGGCCTGCTGTGACTCAAAGATTTTCGAATCGGACGAAAAACTGATAGTGAATTGTAACGTTCAGGGCCTCCTAATGACGATGGAACACTCAAATTGCGTCCCGATTCAATACATCGTCCTCCAGCAGACTTGTCTCCATGCGTCTATTGCTGCCTCGGGCACCTTATGGCCGTTCGGCTGTGAGTCAAAGATTTTCGAATCGGACGAAAAACTGATAGTGAATTGTAACGTTCAGGGCCACCTAATGACGATGGATCACTCAAATTGCGTCCCGATTCAATACATCGTCCTCCAGCCGACTTGACTCCATGGGTCTATTGCTGCCTCGGGCACCTTATGGCCGTTCTGCTGTGAGTCTAGATTATCGAATGGGACAAAAGACTGATAGTGAATTGTAACGTTCAGGGCCTCCTAATGACGATGGATCACTCAAATTGCGTCCCGATTCAATACATCGTCCTCCAGGAGACTTGTCTCCATGGGTCTATTGCTACCTCGGGCACCTTATGGCCGTTCTGCTGTGAGTCTAGATTATCGAATGGGACGAAAAACTGATAGTGAATTGTAACGTTCAGGGCCACCTAATGACGATGGATCACTCAAATTGCGTCCCGATTCAATACATCGTCCTCCAGCCGACTTGACTCCATGGGTCTATTGCTGCCTCGGGCACCTTATGGCCGTTCTGCTGTGAGTCTAGATTATCGAATGGGACGAAAAACTGATAGTGAATTGTAACGTTCAGGGCCTATTAATGACGATGGATCACTCAAATTGCGTCCCGATTCAATACATCGTCCTCCAGCCGACTTGACTCCATGGGTCTATTGCTGCTTCGGGCACCTTATGGCCGTTCTCCTGTGAGTGTAGATTATCGAATGGGACGAAAAACTGATAGTGAATTGTAACGTTCAGGGCCTCCTAATGACGATGGATCACTCAAATTGCGTCCCGATTCAATACATCGTCCTCCAGCAGACTTGTCTCCATGGGTCGATTGCTGCCTCGGGCACCTAATGGCCGTTCTGCTGTGAGTCAAAGATTTTCGAATCGGACGAAAAACTGATAGTGAATTGTAACGTTCAGGGCCACCTAATGACGATGGATCACTCAAATTGCGTCCCGATTCAATACATCGTCCTCCAGCCGACTTGACTCCATGGGTCTATTGCTGCCTCGGGCACCTTATGGCCGTTCTGCTGTGAGTCTAGATTATCGAATGGGACGAAAAACTGATAGTGAATTGTAACGCTCAGGGCCTCCTAATGACGATGGATCACTCACATTGCGTCCCGATTCAATACATCGTCCTCCAGCCGACTTCACTCCATGGGTCTATTGCTGCCTCGGGCACCTTATGGCCGTTCTGCTGTGAGTCTAGATTATCGAATGGGACGAAAAACTGATAGTGAATGGTAACGTTCAGGGCCTCCTAATGACGATGGATCACTCAAATTGCGTCCCGGTTCAATACATCGTCCTCCAGCAGACTTGTCTCCATGGGTCGATTGCTGCCTCGGGCACCTAATGGCCGTTCTGCTGTGAGTCAAAGATTTTCGATTCGGACGAAAAACTGATAGTGAATTGTAACATTCAGGGCCACCTAATGACGATGGACCACACAAATTGCGTCCCGATTCAGTACATCGTCCACTAGCCGACTTGACTCCATGGGACTATTGCTGCCTCGGGCACCTTATGGCCGTTCTGCTGTGAGTCTAGATTATAAAATGGGATGAAAAACTGATAGGGAATTGTAACGTTCAGGGCCACCTAATGACGATGGATCACTCAAATTGCATCCCGATTCAATACATCGTCCTCCAGCAGACTTGTCTCCATGGGTCTATTGCTGCCACGGGCACCTTATGGCAGGCCTGCTGTGACTCAAAGATTTTCGAATCGGACGAAAAACTGATAGTGAATTGTAACGTTCAGGGCCTCCTAATGACGATGGAACACTCAAATTGCGTCCCGATTCAATACATCGTCCTCCAGCAGACTTGTCTCCATGCGTCTATTGCTGCCTCGGGCACCTTATGGCCGTTCGGCTGTGAGTCAAAGATTTTCGAATCGGACGAAAAACTGATAGTGAATTGTAACGTTCAGGGCCACCTAATGACGATGGATCACTCAAATTGCGTCCCGATTCAATACATCGTCCTCCAGCCGACTTGACTCCATGGGTCTATTGCTGCCTCGGGCACCTTATGGCCGTTCTCCTGTGAGTGTAGATTATCGAATGGGACGAAAAACTGATAGTGAATTGTAACGTTCAGGGCCTCCTAATGACGATGGATCACTCAAATTGCGTCCCGATTCAATACATCGTCCTCCAGCAGACTTGTCTCCATGGGTCGACTGCTGCCTCGGGCACCTAATGGCCGTTCTGCTGTGAGTCAAAGATTTTCGATTCCGACGAAAAACTGATAGTGAATTGCAACATTCAGGGCCACCTAATGACGATGGATCACTCAAATTGCGTCCCGATTCAATACATCGTCCTCCAGCCGAGTTGACTCCATGGGTCTATTGCTGCCTCGGGCACCTTATGGCCGTTCTGCTGTGAGTCTAGATTATCGAATGGGACGAAAAACTGATAGTGAATTGTAACGTTCAGGGCCTCCTAATGACGATGGATCACTCAAATTGCGTCCCGATTCATTACATCGTCCTCCAGCCGACTTGACTCCATGGGTCTATTGCTGCCTCGGGCACCTTATGGCCGTTCTGCTGTGAGTCTAGATTATCGAATGGGACGAAAAACTGATAGTGAATTGTAACGTTCAGGGCCTCCTAATGACGATGGATCACTCAAATTGCGTCCTGATTCAATACATCGTCCTCCAGCAGACTTGACTTCATGGGTCTATTGCTGCCTCGAGCACCTTATGGCAGGCCTGCTGTGACTCAAAGATTTTCGAATCGGACGAAAAACTGATAGTGAATTGTAACGTTCAGGGCCACCTAATGACGATGGATCACTCAAATTGCGTCCCGATTCAATACATCGTCCTCCAGCCGACTTGACTCCATGGGTCTATTGCTGCCTCGGGCACCTTATGGCCGTTCTGCTGTGAGTCTAGATTATCGAATGGGACGAAAAACTGATAGTGAATTGTAACGCTCAGGGCCTCCTAATGACGATGGATCACTCAAATTGCGTCCCGATTCAATACATCGTCCTCCAGCCGACTTGACTCCATGGGTCTATTGCTGCCTCGGGCACCTTATGGCCGTTCTGCTGTGAGTCTAGATTATCGAATGGGACGAAAAACTGATAGTGAATGGTAACGTTCAGGGCCTCCTAATGACGATGGATCACTCAAATTGCGTCCCGGTTCAATACATCGTCCTCAAGCAGACTTGTCTCCATGGGTCGATTGCTGCCTCGGGCACCTAATGGCCGTTCTGCTGTGAGTCAAAGATTTTCGATTCGGACGAAAAACTGATAGTGATTTGTAACATTCAGGGCCACCTAATGACGATGGACCACACATATTGCGTCCCGATTCAGTACATCGTCCACTAGCCGACTTGACTCCATGGGACTATTGCTGCCTCGGGCACCTTATGGCCGTTCTGCTGTGAGTCTAGATTATAAAATGGGATGAAAAACTGATAGGGAATTGTAACGTTCAGGGCCACTTAATGACGATGGATCACTCAAATTGCATCCCGATTCAATACATCGTCCTCCAGCAGACTTGTCTCCATGGGTCTATTGCTGCCTCGGGCACCTTATGGCAGGCCTGCTGTGACTCAAAGATTTTCGAATCGGACGAAAAACTGATAGTGAATTGTAACGTTCAGGGCCTCCTAATGACGATGGAACACTCAAATTGCGTCCCGATTCAATACATCGTCCTCCAGCAGACTTGTCTCCATGCGTCTATTGCTGCCTCGGGCACCTTATGGCCGTTCGGCTGTGAGTCAAAGATTTTCGAATCGGACGAAAAAATGATAGTGAATTGTAACGTTCAGGGCCACCTAATGACGATGGATCACTCAAATTGCGTCCCGATTCAATACATCGTCCTCCAGCCGACTTGACTCCATGGGTCTATTGCTGCCTCGGGCACCTTATGGCCGTTCTGCTGTGAGTCTAGATTATCGAATGGGACAAAAGACTGATAGTGAATTGTAACGTTCAGGGCCTCCTAATGACGATGGATCACTCAAATTGCGTCCCGATTCAATACATCGTCCTCCAGCAGACTTGTCTCCATGGGTCTATTGCTACCTCGGGCACCTTATGGCCGTTCTGCTGTGAGTCTAGATTATCGAATGGGACGAAAAACTGATAGTGAATTGTAACGTTCAGGGCCACCTAATGACGATGGATCACTCAAATTGCGTCCCGATTCAATACATCGTCCTCCAGCCGACTTGACTCCATGGGTCTATTGCTGCCTCGGGCACCTTATGGCCGTTCTGCTGTGAGTCTAGATTATCGAATGGGACGAAAAACTGATAGTGAATTGTAACGTTCAGGGCCTATTAATGACGATGGATCACTCAAATTGCGTCCCGATTCAATACATCGTCCTCCAGCCGACTTGACTCCATGGGTCTATTGCTGCCTCGGGCACCTTATGGCCGTTCTCCTGTGAGTGTAGATTATCGAATGGGACGAAAAACTGATAGTGAATTGTAACGTTCAGGGCCTCCTAATGACGATGGATCACTCAAATTGCGTCCCGATTCAATACATCGTCCTCCAGCAGACTTGTCTCCATGGGTCGATTGCTGCCTCGGGCACCTAATGGCCGTTCTGCTGTGAGTCAAAGATTTTCGATTCCGACGAAAAACTGATAGTGAATTGCAACATTCAGGGCCACCTAATGACGATGGATCACTCAAATTGCGTCCCGATTCAATACATCGTCCTCCAGCCGAGTTGACTCCATGGGTCTATTGCTGCCTCGGGCACCTTATGGCCGTTCTGCTGTGAGTCTAGATTATCGAATGGGACGAAAAACTGATAGTGAATTGTAACGTTCAGGGCCTCCTAATGACGATGGATCACTCAAATTGCGTCCCGATTCATTACATCGTCCTCCAGCCGACTTGACTCCATGGGTCTATTGCTGCCTCGGGCACCTTATGGCCGTTCTGCTGTGAGTCTAGATTATCGAATGGGACGAAAAACTGATAGTGAATTGTAACGTTCAGGGCCTCCTAATGACGATGGATCACTCAAATTGCGTCCTGATTCAATACATCGTCCTCCAGCAGACTTGACTTCATGGGTCTATTGCTGCCTCGAGCACCTTATGGCAGGCCTGCTGTGACTCAAAGATTTTCGAATCGGACGAAAAACTGATAGTGAATTGTAACGTTCAGGGCCACCTAATGACGATGGATCACTCAAATTGCGTCCCGATTCAATACATCGTCCTCCAGCCGACTTGACTCCATGGGTCTATTGCTGCCTCGGGCACCTTATGGCCGTTCTGCTGTGAGTCTAGATTATCGAATGGGACGAAAAACTGATAGTGAATTGTAACGCTCAGGGCCTCCTAATGACGATGGATCACTCAAATTGCGTCCCGATTCAATACATCGTCCTCCAGCCGACTTGACTCCATGGGTCTATTGCTGCCTCGGGCACCTTATGGCCGTTCTGCTGTGAGTCTAGATTATCGAATGGGACGAAAAACTGATAGTGAATGGTAACGTTCAGGGCCTCCTAATGACGATGGATCACTCAAATTGCGTCCCGGTTCAATACATCGTCCTCCAGCAGACTTGTCTCCATGGGTCGATTGCTGCCTCGGGCACCTAATGGCCGTTCTGCTGTGAGTCAAAGATTTTCGATTCGGACGAAAAACTGATAGTGAATTGTAACATTCAGGGCCACCTAATGACGATGGACCATGCAAATTGCGTCCCGATTCAATACATCGTCCTCCAGCCGAGTTGACTCCATGGGTCTATTGCTGCCTCGGGCACCTTATGGCCGTTCTGCTGTGAATCTAGATTATCGAATGGGACGAAAAACTGATAGTGAATTGTAACGTTCAGGGCCACCTAATGACGATGGATCACTCAAATTGCGTCCCGATTCAATACATCGTCCCCAGCCGACTTGTCTCCATGGGTCTATTGCTGCCTCGGGCACCTTATGGCCGTTCTGCTGTGAGTCTAGATTATCGAATGGGACGAAAAACTGATAGTGAATTGTAACGTTCAGGGCCTCCTAATGACGATGGATCACTCAAATGGCGTCCCGATTCAATACATCGTCCTCCAGCAGACTTGTCTCCATGGGTCGATTGCTGCCTCGGGCACCTAATGGCCGTTCTGCTGTGAGTCAAAGATTTTCGAATCGGACGAAAAACTGATAGTGAATTGTAACATTCAGGGCCACCTAATGACGATGGACCATGCAAATTGCGTCCCGATTCAATACATCGTCCTCCAGCCGAGTTGACTCCATAGGTCTATTGCTGCCTCGGGCACCTTATGGCCGTTGTGCTGTGAATCTAGATTATCGAGTGGGACGAAAAACTGATAGTGAATTGTAACGTTCAGGGCCACCTAATGACGATGGACCACTCAAATTGCGTCCCGATTCAATACATCGTCCCCAGCCGACTTGTCTCCATGGGTCTATTGCTGCCTCGGGCACCTTATGGCCGTTCTGCTGTGAGTCAAAGATTTTCGAATCGGACGAAAAACTGATAGTGAATTGTAACGTTCAGGGCCACCTAATGACGATGGATCACTCAAATTGCGTCCCGATTCAATACATCGTCCTCCAGCAGACTTGTCTCCATGGGTCTATTGCTGCCTCGGGCACCTTATGGCAGGCCTGCTGTGACTCAAAGATTTTCGAATCGGACGAAAAACTGATAGTGAATAGTATCGTTCAGGGCCACCTAATGACGATGGATCACTCAAATTGCGTCCCGATTCAATACATCGTCCTCCAGCAGACTTGACTCCATGGGTCTATTGCTGCCTCGGGCACCTTATGGCCGTTCTGCTGTGAGTCTAGATTATCGAATGGGACGAAAAACTGATAGTGAATTGTAACGTTCAGGGCCTCCTAATGACGATGGATCACTCAAATTGCGTCCCGATTCATTACATCGTCCTCCAGCCGACTTGACTCCATGGGTCTATTGCTGCCTCGGGCACCTTATGGCCGTTCTGCTGTGAGTCTAGATTATCGAATGGGACAAAAAACTGATAGTGAATTGTAACGTTCAGGGCCTCCTAATGACGATGGATCACTCAAATTGCGTCCCGATTCAATACATCGTCCTCCAGCAGACTTGTCTCCATGGGTCTATTGCTGCCTCGGGCACCTTATGGCCGTTCTGCTGTGAGTCTAGATTATCGAATGGGACGAAAAACTGATAGTGAATTGTAACGTTCAGGGCCACCTAATGACGATGGATCACTCAAATTGCGTCCCGATTCAATACATCGTCCTCCAGCCGACTTGACTCCATGGGTCTATTGCTGCCTCGGGCACCTTATGGCCGTTCTGCTATGAGTCTAGATTATCGAATGGGACGAAAAACTGATAGTGAATTGAACTTTCAGGGCCTCCTAATGACGATGGATCACTCAAATTGCGTCCCGATTCAATACATCGTCCTCCAGCCGACTTGACTCCATGGGTCTATTGCTGCCTCGGGCACCTTATGGCCGTTCTGCTGTGAGTCTAGATTATCGAATGGGACGAAAAACTGATAGTGAATTGTAACGTTCAAGGCCTCCTAATGACGATGGATCACTCAAATTGCGTCCCGATTCAATACATCGTCCTCCAGCAGACTTGTCTCCATGGGTCGATTGCTGCCTCGGGCACCTAATGGCTGTTGTGCTGTGAGTCAAAGATTTTCGATTCGGACGAAAAACTGATAGTGAATTGTAACATTCAGGGCTACCTAATGACGATGGATCACTCAAATTGCGTCCCGATTCAATACATCGTCCTCCAGCCGAGTTGACTCCATGGGTCTATTGCTGCCTCGGGCACCTTATGGCCGTTCTGCTGTGAGTCTAGATTATCGAATGGGACGAAAAACTGATAGTGAATTGTAACGTTCAGGGCCTCCTAATGACGATGGATCACTCAAATTGCGTCCCGATTCATTACATCGTCCTCCAGCCGACTTGACTCCATGGGTCTATTGCTGCCTCGGGCACCTTATGGCCGTTCTGCTGTGAGTCTAGATTATCGAATGGGACGAAAAACTGATAGTGAATTGTAACGTTCAGGGCCTCCTAATGACGATGGATCACTCAAATTGCGTCCCGATTCAATACATCGTCCTCCAGCAGACTTGTCTCCATGGGTCGATTGCTGCCTCGGGCACCTAATGGCCATTCTGCTGTGAGTCAAAGATTTTCGAATCGGACGAAAGACTGATAGTGAATTGTAACATTCAGGGCCACCTAATGACGATGGACCACGCAAATTGCGTCCCGATTCAATACATCGTCCTCCAGCCGAGTTGACTCCATGGGTCTATTGCTGCCTCGGGCACCTTAAGGCCGTTCTGCTGTGAATCTAGATTATCGAATGGGACGAAGAACTGATAGTGAATTGTAACGTTCAGGGCCACCTAATGACGATGGATCACTCAAATTGCGTCCCGATTCAATACATCGTCCCCAGCCGACTTGTCTCCATGGGTTTATTGCTGCCTCGGGCACCTTATGGCCGTTCTGCGGTGAGTCTAGATTAACGAATGGGACGAAAAACTGATAGTGAATTGTAACGTTCAGGGCCACCTAATGACGATGGATCACTCAAATTGCGTCCTGATTCAATACATCGTCCTCCAGCAGACTTGACTTCATGGGTCTATTGCTGCCTCGGGCACCTTATGGCCGTTCTGCTGTGAATCTAGATTATCGAATGGGACGAAAAACTGATAGTGAATTGTAACGTTCAGGGCCACCTAATGACGATGGATCACTCAAATTGCGTCCCGATTCAATACATCGTCCCCAGCCGACTTGTCTCCATGGGTCTATTGCTGCCTCGGGCACCTTATGGCCGTTCTGCTGTGAGTCTAGATTATCGAATGGGACGAAAAACTGATAGTGAATTGTAACGTTCAGGGCCTCCTAATGACGATGGATCACTCAAATGGCGTCCCGATTCAATACATCGTCCACCAGCAGACTTGTCTCCATGGGTCGATTGCTGCCTCGGGCACCTAATGGCCGTTCTGCTGTGAGTCAAAGATTTTCGAATCGGACGAAAAACTGATAGTGAATTGTAACATTCAGGGCCACCTAATGACGATGGACCATGCAAATTGCGTCCCGATTCAATACATCCTCCTCCAGCCGAGTTGACTCCATGGGTCTATTGCTGCCTCGGGCACCTTATGGCCGTTGTGCTGTGAATCTAGATTATCGAGTGGGACGAAAAACTGATAGTGAATTGTAACGTTCAGGGCCACCTAATGACGATGGATCACTCAAATTGCGTCCCGATTCAATACATCGTCCCCAGCCGACTTGTCTCCATGGGTCTATTGCTGCCTCGGGCACCTTATGGCCGTTCTGCTGTGAGTCAAAGATTTTCGAATCGGACGAAAAACTGATAGTGAATTGTATCGTTCAGGGCCACCTAATGACGATGGATCACTCAAATTGCGTCCCGATTCAATACATCGTCCTCCAGCAGACTTGACTCCATGGGTCTATTGCTGCCTCGGGCACCTTATGGCCGTTCTGCTGTGGGTCTAGATTATCGAATGGGACGAAAAACTGATAGTGAATTGTAACGTTCAGGGCCTCCTAATGACGATGGATCACTCAAATTGCGTCCCGATTCATTACATCGTCCTCCAGCCGACTTGACTCCATGGGTCTATTGCTGCCTCGGGCACCTTATGGCCGTTCTGCTGTGAGTCTAGATTATCGAATGGGACGAAAAACTGATAGTGAATTGTAACGTTCAGGGCCTCCTAATGACGATGGATCACTCAAATTGCGTCCCGATTCAATACATCGTCCTCCAGCAGACTTGTCTCCATGGGTCGATTGCTGCCTCGGGCACCTAATGGCCGTTCTGCTGTGAGTCAAAGATTTTCGAATCGGACAAAAAACTGATAGTGAATTGTAACATTCAGGGCCACCTAATGACGATGGACCACGCAAATTGCGTCCCGATTCAATACATCGTCCTCCAGCCGAGTTGACTCCATGGGTCTATTGCAGCCTCGGGCACCTTATGGCGGTTCTGCTGTGAATCTAGATTATCGAATGGGACGAAAAACTGATAGTGAATTGTAACGTTCAGGGCCACCTAATGACGATGGATCACTCAAATTGCGTCCCGATTCAATACATCGTCCTCCAGCCGACTTGACTCCATGGGTCTATTGCTGCCTCGGGCACCTTATGGCCGTTCTGCTGTGAGTCTAGATTATCGAATGGGACAAAAAACTGATAGTGAATTGTAACGTTCAGGGACTCCTAATGACGATGGATCACTCAAATTGCATCCCGATTCAATACATCGTCCTCCAGCAGACTTGTCTCCATGGGTCTATTGCTGCCTCGGGCACCTTATGGCCGTTCTGCTGTGAGTCTAGATTATCGAATGGGACGAAAAACTGATAGTGAATTGTAACGTTCAGGGCCACCTAATGACGATGGATCACTCAAATTGCGTCCCGATTCAATACATCGTCCTCCAGCCGACTTGACTCCATGGGTCTATTGCTGCCTCGGGCACCTTATGGCCGTTCTGCTATGAGTCTAGATTATCGAATGGGACGAAAAACTGATAGTGAATTGTAACTTTCAGGGCCTCCTAATGACGATGGATCACTCAAATTGCGTCCCGATTCAATACATCGTCCTCCAGCCGACTTGACTCCATGGGTCTATTGCTGCCTCGGGCACCTTATGGCCGTTCTGCTGTGAATCTAGATTATCGAATGGGACGAAAAACTGATAGTGAATTGTAACGTTCAGGGCCTCCTAATGACGATGGATCACTCAAATTGCGTCCCGATTCAATACATCGTCCTCCAGCAGACTTGTCTCCATGGGTCTATTGCTGCCTCGGGCACCTTATGGCCGTTCTGCTGTGAGTCTAGATTATCGAATGGGACGAAAAACTGATAGTGAATTGTAACGTTCAGGGCCACCTAATGACGATGGATCACTCAAATTGCGTCCCGATTCAATACATCGTCCTCCAGCCGACTTGACTCCATGGGTCTATTGCTGCCTCGGGCACCTTATGGCCGTTCTGCTATGAGTCTAGATTATCGAATGGGACGAAAAACTGATAGTGAATTGTAACTTTCAGGGCCTCCTAATGACGATGGATCACTCAAATTGCGTTTCGATTCAATACATCGTCCTCCAGCCGACTTGACTCCATGGGTCTATTGCTGCCTCGGGCACCTTATGGCCGTTCTGCTGTGAGTCTAGATTATCGAATGGGACGAAAAACTGATAGTGAATTGTAACGTTCAGGGCCTCCTAATGACGATGGATCACTCAAATGGCGTCCCGATTCAATACATCGTCCTCCAGCAGACTTGTCTCCATGGGTCGATTGCTGCCTCGGGCACCTAATGGCCGTTCTGCTGTGAGTCAAAGATTTTGGAATCGGACGAAAAACTGATAGTGAATTGTAACATTCAGGGCCACCTAATGACGATGGACCATGCAAATTGCGTCCCGATTCAATACATCCTCCTCCAGCCGAGTTGACTCCATGGGTCTATTGCTGCCTCGGGCACCTTATGGCCGTTGTGCTGTGAATCTAGATTATCGAGTGGGACGAAAAACTGATAGTGAATTGTAACGTTCAGGGCCACCTAATGACGATGGATCACTCAAATTGCGTCCCGATTCAATACATCGTCCCCAGCCGACTTGTCTCCATGGGTCTATTGCTGCCTCGGACACCTTATGGCCGTTCTGCTGTGAGTCAAAGATTTTCGAATCGGACGAAAAACTGATAGTGAATTGTATCGTTCAGGGCCACCTAATGACGATGGATCACTCAAATTGCGTCCCGATTCAATACATCGTCCTCCAGCAGACTTGACTCCATGGGTCTATTGCTGCCTCGGGCACCTTATGGCCGTTCTGCTGTGAGTCTAGATTATCGAATGGGACGAAAAACTGATAGTGAATTGTAACGTTCAGGGCCTCCTAATGACGATGGATCACTCAAATTGCGTCCCGATTCATTACATCGTCCTCCAGCCGACTTGACTCCATGGGTCTATTGCTGCCTCGGGCACCTTATGGCCGTTCTGCTGTGAGTCTAGATTATCGAATGGGACGAAAAACTGATAGTGAATTGTAACGTTCAGGGCCTCCTAATGACGATGGATCACTCAAATTGCGTCCCGATTCAATACATCGTCCTCCAGCAGACTTGTCTCCATGGGTCGATTGCTGCCTCGGGCACCTAATGGCCGTTCTGCCGTGAGTCAAAGATTTTCGAATCGGACGAAAAACTGATAGTGAATTGTAACATTCAGGGCCACCTAATGACGATGGACCACGCAAATTGCGTCCCGATTCAATACATCGTCCTCCAGCCGAGTTGACTCCATGGGTCTATTGCTGCCTCGGGCACCTTATGGCCGTTCTGCTGTGAATCTAGATTATCGAATGGGACAAAAAACTGATAGTGAATTGTAACGTTCAGGGACTCCTAATGACGATGGATCACTCAAATTGCGTCCCGATTCAATACATCGTCCTCCAGCAGACTTGTCTCCATGGGTCTATTGCTGCCTCGGGCACCTTATGGCCGTTCTGCTGTGAGTCTAGATTATCGAATGGGACGAAAAACTGATAGTGAATTGTAACGTTCAGGGCCACCTAATGACGATGGATCACTCAAATTGCGTCCCGATTCAATACATCGTCCTCCAGCCGACTTGACTCCATGGGTCTATTGCTGCCTCGGGCACCTTATGGCCGTTCTGCTATGAGTCTAGATTATCGAATGGGACGAAAAACTGATAGTGAATTGTAACTTTCAGGGCCTCCTAATGACGATGGATCACTCAAATTGCGTCCCGATTCAATACATCGTCCTCCAGCCGACTTGACTCCATGGGTCTATTGCTGCATCGGGCACCTTATGGCCGTTCTGCTGTGAGTCTAGATTATCGAATGGGACGAAAAACTGATAGTGAATTGTAACGTTCAGGGCCTCCTAATGACGATGGATCACTCAAATTGCGTCCCGATTCAATACAACGTCCTCCAGCAGACTTGTCTCCATGGGTCTATTGCTGCCTCGGGCACCTTATGGCCGTTCTGCTGTGAGTCTAGATTATCGAATGGGACGAAAAACTGATAGTGAATTGTAACGTTCAGGGCCACCTAATGACGATGGATCACTCAAATTGCGTTTCGA
Organism: Schistocerca cancellata; assembly: GCF_023864275.1. NCBI lineage: Eukaryota > Metazoa > Arthropoda > Insecta > Orthoptera > Acrididae > Schistocerca > Schistocerca cancellata. The sequence continues at coordinate 3,622,931 of NC_064627.1, forward strand.
TTCAATACATCGTCCTCCAGCCGACTTGACTCCATGGGTCTATTGCTGCCTCGGGCACCTTATGGCCGTTCTGCTGTGAGTCTAGATTATCGAATGGGACGAAAAACTGATAGTGAATTGTAACGTTCAGGGCCTCCTAATGACGATGGATCACTCAAATTGCGTCCCGATTCAATACATCGTCCTCCAGCAGACTTGTCTCCATGGGTCGATTGCTGCCTCGGGCACCTAATGGCCGTTCTGCTGTGAGTCAAAGATTTTCGATTCGGACGAAAAACTGATAGTGAATTGTAACATTCAGGGCCACCTAATGACGATGGATCACTCAAATTGCGTCCCGATTCAATACATCGTCCTCCAGCCGAGTTGACTCCATGGGTCTATTGCTGCCTCGGGCACCTTATGGCCGTTCTGCTGTGAGTCTAGATTATCGAATGGGACGAAAAACTGATAGTGAATTGTAACGTTCAGGGCCTCCTAATGACGATGGATCACTCAAATTGCGTCCCGATTCATAACATCGTCCTCCAGCCGACTTGACTCCATGGGTCTATTGCTGCCTCGGGCACCTTATGGCCGTTCTGCTGTGAGTCTAGATTATCGAATGGGACGAAAAACTGATAGTGAATTGTAACGTTCAGGGCCTCCTAATGACGATGGATCACTCAAATTGCGTCCCGATTCAATACATCGTCCTCCAGCAGACTTGTCTCCACGGGTCGATTGCTGCCTCGGGCACCTAATGGCCATTCTGCTGTGAGTCAAAGATTTTCGAATCGGACGAAAAACTGATAGTGAATTGTAACATTCAGGGCCACCTAATGACGATGGACCACGCAAATTGCGTCCCGATTCAATACATCGTCCTCCAGCCGAGTTGACTCCATGGGTCTATTGCAGCCTCGGGCACCTTATGGCCGTTCTGCTGTGAATCTAGATTATCGAATGGGACGAAGAACTGATAGTGAATTGTAACGTTCAGGGCCACCTAATGACGATGGATCACTCAAATTGCGTCCCGATTCAATACATCGTCCCCAGGCGACTTGTCTCCATGGGTTTATTGCTGCCTCGGGCACCTTATGGCCGTTCTGTGGTGAGTCTAGATTATCGAATGGGACGAAAAACTGATAGTGAATTGTAACGTTCAGGGCCACCTAATGACGATGGATCACTCAAATTGCGTCCTGATTCAATACATCGTCCTCCAGCAGACTTGACTTCATGGGTCTATTGCTGCCTCGGGCACCTTATGGCCGTTCTGCTGTGAGTCAAAGATTTTCGAATCGGACGACAAACTGATAGTGAATTGTAACTTTCAGGGCCACCTAATGACGATGGATTACTCAAATTGCGTCCCGATTCAATACATCGTCCTCCAGCAGACTTGTCTCCATGGGTCGATTGCTGCCACGGGCACCTTATGGCCGTTCTGCTGTGAGTCAAAGATTTTCGAATCGGACGGAAAACTGATAGTGATTTGTAACATTCAGGGCCACCTAATGACGATGGACCACACAAATTGCGTCCCGATTCAGTACATCGTCCACTAGCCGACTTGACTCCATGGGACAATTGCTGCCTCGGGCACCTTATGGCCGTTCTGCTGTGAGTCTAGATTATAGAATGGGATGAAAAACTAATAGCGAATTGTAACGTTCAGGGCCACCTAATGACGATGGATCACTCAAATTGCATCCCGATTCAATACATCGTCCTCCAGCAGACTTGTCTCCATGGGTCTATTGCTGCCTCGGGCACCTTATGGCAGGCCTGCTGTGACTCAAAGATTTTCGAATCGGACGAAAAACTGATAGTGAATTGTAACGTTCAGGGCCTCCTAATGACGATGGATCACTCAAATTGCGTCCCGATTCAATACATCGTCCTCCAGCCGACTTGACTCCATGGGTCTATTGCTGCCTCGGGCACCTTATGGCCGTTCTGCTGTGAGTCTAGATTATCGAATGGGACAAAAAACTGATAGTGAATTGTAACGTTCATGGCCTCCTAATGACGATGGATCACTCAAATTGCGTCCCGATTCAATACATCGTCCTCCAGCAGACTTGTCTCCATGGGTCGATTGCTGCCTCGGGCACCTAATGGCCGTTCTGCTGTGAGTCAAAGATTTTCGAATCGGACGAAAAACTGATAGTGAATTGTAACATTCAGGGACACCTAATGACGATGGACCACACAAATTGCGTCCCGATTCAGTACATCGTCCACTAGCCGACTTGACTCCATGGGACTATTGCTGCCTCGGGCACCTTATGGCCGTTCTGCTGTGAGTCTAGATTATAGAATGGGATGAAAAACTGATAGCGAATTGTAACGTTCAGGGCCACCTAATGACGATGGATCACTCAAATTGCATCCCGATTCAATACATCGTCCTCCAGCAGACTTGTCTCCATGGGTCTATTGCTGCCACGGGCACCTTATGGCAGGCCTGCTGTGACTCAAAGATTTTCGAATCGGACGAAAAACTGATAGTGAATTGTAACGTTCAGGGCCTCCTAATGACGATGGAACACTCAAATTGCGTCCCGATTCAATACATCGTCCTCCAGCAGACTTGTCTCCATGCGTCTATTGCTGCCTCGGGCACCTTATGGCCGTTCGGCTGTGAGTCAAAGATTTTCGAATCGGACGGAAAACTGATAGTGAATTGTAACGTTCAGGGCCACCTAATGACGATGGATCACTCAAATTGCGTCCCGATTCAATACATCGTCCTCCAGCCGACTTGACTCCATGGGTCTATTGCTGCCTCGGGCACTTTATGGCCGTTCTGCTGTGAGTCTAGATTATCGAATGGGACAAAAGACTGATAGTGAATTGTAACGTTCAGGGCCTCCTAATGACGATGGATCACTCAAATTGCGTCCCGATTCATTACATCGTCCTGCAGCCGACTTGACTCCATGGGTCTATTGCTGCCTCGGGCACCTTATGGCCGTTCTGCTGTGAGTCTAGATTATCGAATGGGACGAAAAACTGATAGTGAATTGTAACGTTCAGGGCCTCCTAATGACGATGGATCATTCAAATTGCCTCCCGATTCAATACATCGTCCTCCAGCAGACTTGTCTCCATGGGTCGATTGCTGCCTCGGGCACCTAATGGCCGATCTGCTGTGAGTCAAAGATTTTCGAATCGGACGAAAAACTGATAGTGAATTGTAACATTCAGGGCCACCTAATGACGATGGACCACGCAAATTGCGTCCCGATTCAATACATCGTCCTCCAGCCGAGTTGACTCCATGGGTCTATTGCTGCCTCGGGCACCTTATGGCCGTTCTGCTGTGAATCTAGATTATCGAATGGGACGAAAAACTGATAGTGAATTGTAACGTTCAGGGCCACCTAATGACGATGGATCACTCAAATTGCGTCCCGATTCAATACATCGTCCCCAGCCGACTTTTCTCCATGGGTTTATTGCTGCCTCGGGCACCTTATGGCCGTTCTGCGGTGAGTCTAGATTATCGAATGGGACGAAAAACTGATAGTGAATTGTAACGTTCAGGGCCACCTAATGACGATGGATCACTCAAATTGCGTCCTGATTCAATACATCGTCCTCCAGCAGACTTGACTTCATGGGTCTATTGCTGCCACGGGCACCTTATGGCAGGCCTGCTGTGACTCAAAGATTTTCGAATCGGACGAAAAACTGATAGTGAATTGTAACGTTCAGGGCCTCCTAATGACGATGGAACACTCAAATTGCGTCCCGATTCAATACATCGTCCTCCAGCAGACTTGTCTCCATGCGTCTATTGCTGCCTCGGGCACCTTATGGCCGTTCGGCTGTGAGTCAAAGATTTTCGAATCGGACGAAAAACTGATAGTGAATTGTAACGTTCAGGGCCACCTAATGACGATGGATCACTCAAATTGCGTCCCGATTCAATACATCGTCCTCCAGCCGACTTGACTCCATGGGTCTATTGCTGCCTCGGGCACCTTATGGCCGTTCTGCTGTGAGTCTAGATTATCGAATGGGACAAAAGACTGATAGTGAATTGTAACGTTCAGGGCCTCCTAATGACGATGGATCACTCAAATTGCGTCCCGATTCAATACATCGTCCTCCAGCAGACTTGTCTCCATGGGTCTATTGCTGCCTCGGGCACCTTATGGCCGTTCTGCTGTGAGTCTAGATTATCGAATGGGACGAAAAACTGATAGTGAATTGTAACGTTCAGGGCCTCCTAATGACGATGGATCACTCAAATTGCGTCCCGATTCAATACATCGTCCTCCAGCCGACTTGACTCCATGGGTCTATTGCTGCCTCGGGCACCTTATGGCCGTTCTCCTGTGAGTGTAGATTATCGAATGGGACGAAAAACTGATAGTGTATTGTAACGTTCAGGGCCTCCTAATGACGATGGATCACTCAAATTGCGTCCCGATTCAATACATCGTCCTCCAGCAGACTTGTCTCCATGGGTCGATTGCTGCCTCGGGCACCTAATGGCCGTTCTGCTGTGATTCAAAGATTTTCGATTCCGACGAAAAACTGATAGTGAATTGTAACATTCAGGGCCACCTAATGACGATGGATCACTCAAATTGCGTCCCGATTCAATACATCGTCCTCCAGCCGAGTTGACTCCATGGGTCTATTGCTGCCTCGGGCACCTTATGGCCGTTCTGCTGTGAGTCTAGATTATCGAATGGGACGAAAAACTGATAGTGAATTGTAACGTTCAGGGCCTCCTAATGACGATGGATCACTCAAATTGCGTCCCGATTCATTACATCGTCCTCCAGCCGACTTGACTCCATGGGTCTATTGCTGCCTCGGGCACCTTATGGCCGTTCTGCTGTGAGTCTAGATTATCGAATGGGACGAAAAACTGATAGTGAATTGTAACGTTCAGGGCCTCCTAATGACGATGGATCACTCAAATTGCGTCCCGATTCAATACATCGTCCTCCAGCAGACTTGTCTCCATGGGTCGATTGCTGCCTCGGGCACCTAATGGCCGTTCTGCTGTGAGTCAAAGATTTTCGAATCGGACGAAAAACTGATAGTGAATTGTAACATTCAGGGCCACCTAATGACGATGGACCACGCAAATTGCGTCCCGATTCAATACATCGTCCTCCAGCCGAGTTGACTCCATGGGTCTATTGCTGCCTCGGGCACCTTATGGCCGTTCTGCTGTGAGTCTAGATTATCGAATGGGACGAAAAACTGATAGTGAATTGTAACGTTCAGGGCCTCCTAATGACGATGGATCACTCAAATTGCGTCCCGATTCATTACATCGTCCTCCAGCCGACTTGACTCCATGGGTCTATTGCTGCCTCGGGCACCTTATGGCCGTTCTGCTGTGAGTCTAGATTATCGAATAAGACGAAAAACTGATAGTGAATTGTAACGTTCAGGGCCTCCTAATGACGATGGATCACTCAAATTGCCTCCCGATTCAATACATCGTCCTCCAGCAGACTTGTCTCCATGGGTCGATTGCTGCCTCGGGCACCTAATGGCCGATCTGCTGTGAGTCAAAGATTTTCGAATCGGACGAAAAACTGATAGTGAATTGTAACATTCAGGGCCACCTAATGACGATGGACCACGCAAATTGCGTCCCGATTCAATACATCGTCCTCCAGCCGAGTTGACTCCATGGGTCTATTGCTGCCTCGGGCACCTTATGGCCGTTCTGCTGTGAATCTAGATTATCGAATGGGACGAAAAACTGATAGAGAATTGTAACGTTCAGGGCCACCTAATGACGATGGATCACTCAAATTGCGTCCCGATTCAATACATCGTCCCCAGCCGACTTGTCTCCATGGGTTTATTGCTGCCTCGGGCACCTTATGGCCGTTCTGCGGTGAGTCTAGATTATCGAATGGGACGAAAAACAGATAGTGAATTGTAACGTTCAGGGCCACCTAATGACGATGGATCACTCAAATTGCGTCCTGATTCAATACATCGTCCTCCAGCAGACTTGACTTCATGGGTCTATTGCTGCCACGGGCACCTTATGGCAGGCCTGCTGTGACTCAAAGATTTTCGAATCGGACGAAAAACTGATAGTGAATTGTAACGTTCAGGGCCTCCTAATGACGATGGAACACTCAAATTGCGTCCCGATTCAATACATCGTCCTCCAGCAGACTTGTCTCCATGCGTCTATTGCTGCCTCGGGCACCTTATGGCCGTTCGGCTGTGAGTCAAAGATTTTCGAATCGGACGAAAAACTGATAGTGAATTGTAACGTTCAGGGCCACCTAATGACGATGGATCACTCAAATTGCGTCCCGATTCAATACATCGTCCTTCTGCCGACTTGACTCCATGGGTCTATTGCTGCCTCGGGCACCTTATGGCCGTTCTGCTGTGAGTCTAGATTATCGAATGGGACAAAAGACTGATAGTGAATTGTAACGTTCAGGGCCTCCTAATGACGATGGATCACTCAAATTGCGTCCATGATTCAATACATCGTCCTCCAGCAGACTTGTCTCCATGGGTCTATTGCTGCCTCGGGCACCTTATGGCCGTTCTGCTGTGAGTCTAGATTATCGAATGGGACGAAAAACTGATAGTGAATTGTAACGTTCAGGGCCACCTAATGACGATGGATCACTCAAATTGCGTCCCGATTCAATACATCGTCCTCCAGCCGACTTGACTCCATGGGTCTATTGCTGCCTCGGGCACCTTATGGCCGTTCTGCTGTGAATCTAGATTATCGAATGGGACGAAAAACTGATAGTGAATTGTAACGTTCAGGGCCACCTAATGACGATGGATCACTCAAATTGCGTCCCGATTCATTACATCGTCCTCCAGCCGACTTGACTCCATGGGTCTATTGCTGCCTCGGGCACCTTATGGCCGTTCTGCTGTGAGTCTAGATTATCGAATGGGACGAAAAACTGATAGTGAATTGTAACGTTCAGGGCCTCCTAATGACGATGGATCACTCAAATTGCGTCCCGATTCAATACATCGTCCTCCAGCAGACTTGTCTCCATGGGTCGATTGCTGCCTCGGGCACCTAATGGCCGTTCTGCTGTGAGTCAAAGATTTTCGAATCGGACGAAAAACTGATAGTGAATTGTAACATTCAGGGCCACCTAATGACGATGGACCACGCAAATTGCGTCCCGATTCAATACATCGTCCTCCAGCCGAGTTGACTCCATGGGTCTATTGCTGCCTCGGGCACCTTATGGCCGTTCTGCTGTGAATCTAGATTATCGAATGGGACGAAAAACTGATAGTGAATTGTAACGTTCAGGGCCACCTAATGACGATGGATCACTCAAATTGCGTCCCGATTCAATACATCGTCCCCAGCCGACTTGTCTCCATGGGTTTATTGCTGCCTCGGGCACCTTATGGCCGTTCTGCGGTGAGTCTAGATTATCGAATGGGACGAAAAACTGATAGTGAATTGTAACGTTCAGGGCCACCTAATGACGATAGATCACTCAAATTGCGTCCTGATTCAATACATCGTCCTCCAGCAGACTTGACTTCATGGGTCTATTGCTGCCTCGAGCACCTTATGGCAGGCCTGCTGTGACTCAAAGATTTTCGAATCGGACGAAAAACTGATAGTGAATTGTAACGTTCAGGGCCACCTAATGACGATGGATCACTCAAATTGCGTCCCGATTCAATACATCGTCCTCCAGCCGACTTGACTCCATGGGTCTATTGCTGCCTCGGGCACCTTATGGCCGTTCTGCTGTGAGTCTAGATTATCGAATGGGACGAAAAACTGATAGTGAATTGTAACGTTCAGGGCCTCCTAATAACGATGGATCACTCAAATTGCGTCCCGATTCAGTACATCGTCCACTAGCCGACTTGACTCCATGGGACTATTGCTGCCTCGGGCACCTTATGGCCGTTCTGCTGTGAGTCTAGATTATAGAATGGGATGAAAAACTGATAGCGAATTGTAACGTTCAGGGCCACCTAATGACGATGGATCACTCAAATTGCATCCCGATTCAATACATCGTCCTCCAGCAGACTTGTCTCCATGGGTCTATTGCTGCCTCGGGCACCTTATGGCAGGCCTGCTGTGACTCAAAGATTTTCGAATCGGACGAAAAACTGATAGTGAATTGTAACGTTCAGGGCCTCCTAATGACGATGGAACACTCAAATTGCGTCCCGATTCAATACATCGTCCTCCAGCAGACTTGTCTCCATGCGTCTATTGCTGCCTCGGGCACCTTATGGCCGTTCGGCTGTGAGTCAAAGATTTTCGAATCGGACGAAAAACTGATAGTGAATTGTAACGTTCAGGGCCACCTAATGACGATGGATCACTCAAATTGCGTCCCGATTCAATACATCGTCCTCCAGCCGACTTGACTCCATGGGTCTATTGCTGCCTCGGGCACCTTATGGCCGTTCTGCTGTGAGTCTAGATTATCGAATGGGACAAAAACTGATAGTGAATTGTAACGTTCAGGGCCTCCTAATGACGATGGATCACTCAAATTGCGTCCCGATTCAATACATCGTCCTCCAGCAGACTTGTCTCCATGGGTCGATTGCTGCCTCGGGCACCTAATGGCCGTTCTGCTGTGAGTCAAAGATTTTCGAATCGGACGAAAAACTGATAGTGAATTGTAACATTCAGGGCCACCTAATGACGATGGACCACACAAATTGCGTCCCGATTCAGTACATCGTCCACTAGCCGACTTGACTCCATGGGACTATTGCTGCCTCGGGCACCTTATGGCCGTTCTGCTGTGAGTCTAGATTATAGAATGGGATGAAAAACTGATAGTGAATTGTAACGTTCAGGGCCACCTAATGACGATGGATCACTCAAATTGCATCCCGATTCAATACATCGTCCTCCAGCAGACTTGTCTCCATGGGTCTATTGCTGCCACGGGCACCTTATGGCAGGCCTGCTGTGACTCAAAGATTTTCGAATCGGACGGAAAACTGATAGTGAATTGTAACGTTCAGGGCCTCCTAATAACGATGGAACACTCAAATTGCGTCCCGATTCAATACATCGTCCTCCAGCAGACTTGTCTCCATGCGTCTATTGCTGCCTCGGGCACCTTATGGCCGTTCGGCTGTGAGTCAAAGATTTTCGAATCGGACGAAAAACTGATAGTGAATTGTAACGTTCAGGGCCACCTAATGACGATGGATCACTCAAATTGCGTCCCGATTCAATACATCGTCCTCCAGCCGACTTGACTCCATGGGTCTATTGCTGCCTCGGGCACCTTATGGCCGTTCTGCTGTGAGTCTAGATTATCGAATGGGACAAAAGACTGATAGTGAATTGTAACGTTCAGGGCCTCCTAATGACGATGGATCACTCAAATTGCGTCCCGATTCAATACATCGTCCTCCAGCAGACTTGTCTCCATGGGTCTATTGCTGCCTCGGGCACCTTATGGCCGTTCTGCTGTGAGTCTAGATTATCGAATGGGACGAAAAACTGATAGTGAATTGTAACGTTCAGGGCCACCTAATGACGATGGATCACTCAAATTGCGTCCCGATACAATACATCGTCCTCCAGCCTACTTGACTCCATGGGTCCATTGCTGCCTCGGGCACCTTATGGCCGTTCTGCTGTGAGTCTAGATTATCGAATGGGACGAAAAACTGATAGTGAATTGTAACGTTCAGGGCCTCCTAATGACGATGGATCACTCAAATTGCGTCCCGATTCAATACATCGTCCTCCAGCCGACTTGACTCCATGGGTCTATTGCTGCCTCGGGCACCTTATGGCCGTTCTCCTGTGAGTGTAGATTATCGAATGGGACGAAAAACTGATAGTGAATTGTAACGTTCAGGGCCTCCTAATGACGATGGATCACTCAAATTGCGTCCCGATACAATACATCGTCCTCCAGCCTACTTGACTCCATGGGTCCATTGCTGCCTCGGGCACCTTATGGCCGTTCTGCTGTGAGTCTAGATTATCGAATGGGACGAAAAACTGATAGTGAATTGTAACGTTCAGGGCCTCCTAATGACGATGGATCACTCAAATTGCGTCCCGATTCATTACATCGTCCTCCAGCCGACTTGAATCCATGGGTCTATTGCTGCCTCGGGCACCTTATGGCCGTTCTGCTGTGAGTCTAGATTATCGAATGGGACGAAAAACTGATAGTGAATTGTAACGTTCAGGGCTTCCTAATGACGATGGATCACTCAAATTGCCTCCCGATTCAATACATCGTCCTCCAGCAGACTTGTCTCCATGGGTCGATTGCTGCCTCGGGCACCTAATGGCCGATCTGCTGTGAGTCAAAGATTTTCGAATCGGACGAAAAACTGATAGTGAATTGTAACATTCAGGGCCACCTAATGACGATGGACCACGCAAATTGCGTCCCGATTCAATCCATCGTCCTCCAGCCGAGTTGACTCCATGGGTCTATTGCTGCCTCGGGCACCTTATGGCCGTTCTGCTGTGAATCTAGATTATCGAATGGGACGAAAAACTGATAGTGAATTGTAACGTTCAGGGCCACCTAATGACGATGGATCACTCAAATTGCGTCCCGATTCAATACATCGTCCCCAGCCGACTTGTCTCCATGGGTTTATTGCTGCCTCGGGCACCTTATGGCCGTTCTGCGGTGAGTCTAGATTATCGAATGGGACGAAAAAATGATAGTGAATTGTAACGTTCAGGGCCACCTAATGACGATGGATCACTCAAATTGCGTCCTGATTCAATACATCGTCCTCCAGCAGACTTGACTTCATGGGTCTATTGCTGCCACGGGCACCTTATGGCAGGCCTGCTGTGACTCAAAGATTTTCGAATCGGACGAAAAACTGATAGTGAATTGTAACGTTCAGGGCCTCCTAATGACGATGGAACACTCAAATTGCGTCCCGATTCAATACATCGTCCTCCAGCAGACTTGTCTCCATGCGTCTATTGCTGCCTCGGGCACCTTATGGCCGTTCGGCTGTGAGTCAAAGATTTTCGAATCGGACGAAAAACTGATAGTGAATTGTAACGTTCAGGGCCACCTAATGACGATGGATCACTCAAATTGCGTCCCGATTCAATACATCGTCCTCCAGCCGACTTGACTCCATGGGTCTATTGCTGCCTCGGGCACCTTATGGCCGTTCTGCTGTGAGTCTAGATTATCGAATGGGACAAAAGACTGATAGTGAATTGTAACGTTCAGGGCCTCCTAATGACGATGGATCACTCAAATTGCGTCCCGATTCAATACATCGTCCTACAGCAGACTTGTCTCCATGGGTCTATTGCTGCCTCGGGCACCTTATGGCCGTTCTGCTGTGAGTCTAGATTATCGAATGGGACGAAAAACTGATAGTGAATTGTAACGTTCAGGGCCACCTAATGACGATGGATCACTCAAATTGCGTCCCGATTCAATACATCGTCCTCCAGCCGACTTGACTCCATGGGTCTATTGCTGCCTCGGGCACCTTATGGCCGTTCTGCTGTGAGTCTAGATTATCGAATGGGACGAAAAACTGATAGTGAATTGTAACGTTCAGGGCCTCCTAATGACGATGGATCACTCAAATTGCGTCCCGATTCAATACATCGTCCTCCAGCCGACTTGACTCCATGGGTCTATTGCTGCCTCGGGCACCTTATGGCCGTTCTCCTGTGAGTGTAGATTATCGAATGGGACGAAAAACTGATAGTGAATTGTAACGTTCAGGGCCTCCTAATGACGATGGATCACTCAAATTGCGTCCCGATTCAATACATCGTCCTCCAGCAGACTTGTCTCCATGGGTCGATTGCTGCCTCGGGCACCTAATGGCCGTTCTGCTGTGATTCAAAGATTTTCGATTCCGACGAAAAACTGATAGTGAATTGTATCATTCAGGGCCACCTAATGACGATGGATCACTCAAATTGCGTCCCGATTCAATACATCGTCCTCCAGCCGAGTTGACTCCATGGGTCTATTGCTGCCTCGGGCACCTTATGGCCGTTCTGCTGTGAGTCTAGATTATCGAATGGGACGAAAAACTGATAGTGAATTGTAACGTTCAGGGCCTCCTAATGACGATGGATCACTCAAATTGCGTCCCGATTCATTACATCGTCCTCCAGCCGACTTGACTCCATGGGTCTATTGCTGCCTCGGGCACCTTATGGCCGTTCTGCTGTGAGTCTAGATTATCGAATGGGACGAAAAACTGATAGTGAATTGTAACGTTCAGGGCCTCCTAATGACGATGGATCACTCAAATTGCGTCCCGATTCAATACATCGTCCTCCAGCAGACTTGTCTCCATGGGTCGATTGCTGCCTCGGGCACCTAATGGCCGATCTGCTGTGAGTCAAAGATTTTCGAATCGGACGAAAAACTGATAGTGAATTGTAACATTCAGGGCCACCTAATGACGATGGACCACGCAAATTGCGTCCCGATTCAATACATCGTCCTCCAGCCGAGTTGACTCCATGGGTCTATTGCTGCCTCGGGCACCTTATGGCCGTTCTGCTGTGAATCTAGATTATCGAATGGGACGAAAAACTGATAGTGAATTGTAACGTTCAGGGCCACCTAATGACGATGGATCACTCAAATTGCGTCCCGATTCAATACATCGTCCCCAGCCGACTTGTCTCCATGGGTTTATTGCTGCCTCGGGCACCTTATGGCCGTTCTGCGGTGAGTCTAGATTATCGAATGGGACGAAAAACTGATAGTGAATTGTAACGTTCAGGGCCACCTAATGACGATGGATCACTCAAATTGCGTCCTGATTCAATACATCGTCCTCCAGCAGACTTGACTTCATGGGTCTATTGCTGCCTCGAGCACCTTATGGCAGGCCTGCTGTGACTCAAAGATTTTCGAATCGGACGAAAAACTGATAGTGAATTGTAACGTTCAGGGCCACCTAATGACGATGGATCACTCAAATTGCGTCCCGATTCAATACATCGTCCTCCAGCCGACTTGACTCCATGGGTCTATTGCTGCCTCGGGCACCTTATGGCCGTTCTGCTGTGAGTCTAGATTATCGAATGGGACGAAAAACTGATAGTGAATTGTAACGTTCAGGGCCTCCTAATAACGATGGATCACTCAAATTGCGTCCCGATTCAGTACATCGTCCACTAGCCGACTTGACTCCATGGGACTATTGCTGCCTCGGGCACCTTATGGCCGTTCTGCTGTGAGTCTAGATTATAGAATGGGATGAAAAACTGATAGCGAATTGTAACGTTCAAGGCCACCTAATGACGATGGATCACTCAAATTGCATCCCGATTCAATACATCGTCCTCCAGCAGACTTGTCTCCATGGGTCTATTGCTGCCTCGGGCACCTTATGGCAGGCCTGCTGTGACTCAAAGATTTTCGAATCGGACGAAAAACTGATAGTGAATTGTAACGTTCAGGGCCTCCTAATGACGATGGAACACTCAAATTGCGTCCCGATTCAATACATCGTCCTCCAGCAGACTTGTCTCCATGCGTCTATTGCTGCCTCGGGCACCTTATGGCCGTTCGGCTGTGAGTCAAAGATTTTCGAATCGGACGAAAAAATGATAGTGAATTGTAACGTTCAGGGCCACCTAATGACGATGGATCACTCAAATTGCGTCCCGATTCAATACATCGTCCTCCAGCCGACTTGACTCCATGGGTCTATTGCTGCCTCGGGCACCTTATGGCCGTTCTGCTGTGAGTCTAGATTATCGAATGGGACAAAAACTGATAGTGAATTGTAACGTTCAGGGCCTCCTAATGACGATGGATCACTCAAATTGCGTCCCGATTCAATACATCGTCCTCCAGCAGACTTGTCTCCATGGGTCGATTGCTGCCTCGGGCACCTAATGGCCGTTCTGCTGTGAGTCAAAGATTTTCGAATCGGACGAAAAACTGATAGTGAATTGTAACATTCAGGGCCACCTAATGACGATGGACCACACAAATTGCGTCCCGATTCAGTACATCGTCCACTAGCCGACTTGACTCCATGGGACTATTGCTGCCTCGGGCACCTTATGGCCGTTCTGCTGTGAGTCTAGATTATAGAATGGGATGAAAAACTGATAGTGAATTGTAACGTTCAGGGCCACCTAATGACGATGGATCACTCAAATTGCATCCCGATTCAATACATCGTCCTCCAGCAGACTTGTCTCCATGGGTCTATTGCTGCCACGGGCACCATATGGCAGGCCTGCTGTGACTCAAAGATTTTCGAATCGGACGAAAAACTGATAGTGAATTGTAACGTTCAGGGCCTCCTAATGACGATGGAACACTCAAATTGCGTCCCGATTCAATACATCGTCCTCCAGCAGACTTGTCTCCATGCGTCTATTGCTGCCTCGGGCACCTTATGGCCGTTCGGCTGTGAGTCAAAGATTTTCGAATCGGACGAAAAACTGATAGTGAATTGTAACGTTCAGGGCCACCTAATGACGATGGATCACTCAAATTGCGTCCCGATTCAATACATCGTCCTCCAGCCGACTTGACTCCATGGGTCTATTGCTGCCTCGGGCACCTTATGGCCGTTCTGCTGTGAGTCTAGATTATCGAATGGGACAAAAGACTGATAGTGAATTGTAACGTTCAGGGCCTCCTAATGACGATGGATCACTCAAATTGCGTCCCGATTCAATACATCGTCCTCCAGCAGACTTGTCTCCATGGGTCTATTGCTGCCTCGGGCACCTTATGGCAGGCCTGCTGTGACTCAAAGATTTTCGAATCGGACGAAAAACTGATAGTGAATTGTAACGTTCAGGGCCTCCTAATGACGATGGAACACTCAAATTGCGTCCCGATTCAATACATCGTCCTCCAGCAGACTTGTCTCCATGCGTCTATTGCTGCCTCGGGCACCTTATGGCCGTTCGGCTGTGAGTCAAAGATTTTCGAATCGGACGAAAAAATGATAGTGAATTGTAACGTTCAGGGCCACCTAATGACGATGGATCACTCAAATTGCGTCCCGATTCAATACATCGTCCTCCAGCCGACTTGACTCCATGGGTCTATTGCTGCCTCGGGCACCTTATGGCCGTTCTGCTGTGAGTCTAGATTATCGAATGGGACAAAAACTGATAGTGAATTGTAACGTTCAGGGCCTCCTAATGACGATGGATCACTCAAATTGCGTCCCGATTCAATACATCGTCCTCCAGCAGACTTGTCTCCATGGGTCGATTGCTGCCTCGGGCACCTAATGGCCGTTCTGCTGTGAGTCAAAGATTTTCGAATCGGACGAAAAACTGATAGTGAATTGTAACATTCAGGGCCACCTAATGACGATGGACCACACAAATTGCGTCCCGATTCAGTACATCGTCCACTAGCCGACTTGACTCCATGGGACTATTGCTGCCTCGGGCACCTTATGGCCGTTCTGCTGTGAGTCTAGATTATAGAATGGGATGAAAAACTGATAGTGAATTGTAACGTTCAGGGCCACCTAATGACGATGGATCACTCAAATTGCATCCCGATTCAATACATCGTCCTCCAGCAGACTTGTCTCCATGGGTCTATTGCTGCCACGGGCACCTTATGGCAGGCCTGCTGTGACTCAAAGATTTTCGAATCGGACGAAAAACTGATAGTGAATTGTAACGTTCAGGGCCTCCTAATGACGATGGAACACTCAAATTGCGTCCCGATTCAATACATCGTCCTCCAGCAGACTTGTCTCCATGCGTCTATTGCTGCCTCGGGCACCTAATGGCCGTTCTGCTGTGAGTCAAAGATTTTCGAATCGGACGAAAAACTGATAGTGAATTGTAACATTCAGGGCCACCTAATGACGATGGACCACACAAATTGCGTCCCGATTCAGTACATCGTCCACTAGCCGACTTGACTCCATGGGACTATTGCTGCCTCGGGCACCTTATGGCCGTTCTGCTGTGAGTCTAGATTATAGAATGGGATGAAAAACTGATAGTGAATTGTAACGTTCAGGGCCACCTAATGACGATGGATCACTCAAATTGCATCCCGATTCAATACATCGTCCTCCAGCAGACTTGTCTCCATGGGTCTATTGCTGCCACGGGCACCTTATGGCAGGCCTGCTGTGACTCAAAGATTTTCGAATCGGACGAAAAACTGATAGTGAATTGTAACGTTCAGGGCCTCCTAATGACGATGGAACACTCAAATTGCTTCCCGATTCAATACATCGTCCTCCAGCAGACTTGTCTCCATGCGTCTATTGCTGCCTCGGGCACCTTATGGCCGTTCGGCTGTGAGTCAAAGATTTTCGAATCGGACGAAAAACTGATAGTGAATTGTAACGTTCAGGGCCACCTAATGACGATGGATCACTCAAATTGCGTCCCGATTCAATACATCGTCCTCCAGCCGACTTGACTCCATGGGTCTATTGCTGCCTCGGGCACCTTATGGCCGTTCTGCTGTGAGTCTAGATTATCGAATGGGACAAAAGACTGATAGTGAATTGTAACGTTCAGGGCCTCCTAATGACGATGGATCACTCAAATTGCGTCCCGATTCAATACATCGTCCTCCAGCCTACTTGACTCCATGGGTCCATTGCTGCCTCGGGCACCTTATGCCCGTTCTGCTGTGAGTCTAGATTATCGAATGGGACGAAAAACTGATAGTGAATTGTAACGTTCAGGGCCTCCTAATGACGATGGATCACTCAAATTGCGTCCCGATTCAATACATCGTCCTCCAGCCGACTTGACTCCATGGGTCTATTGCTGCCTCGGGCACCTTATGGCCGTTCTCCTGTGAGTGTAGATTATCGAATGGGACGAAAAACTGATAGTGAATTGTAACGTTCAGGGCCTCCTAATGACGATGGATCACTCAAATTGCGTCCCGATTCAATACATCGTCCTCCAGCAGACTTGTCTCCATGGGTCGATTGCTGCCTCGGGCACCTAATGGCCGTTCTGCTGTGAGTCAAAGATTTTCGATTCCGACGAAAAACTGATAGTGAATTGTAACATTCAGGGCCACCTAATGACGATGGATCACTCAAATTGCGTCCCGATTCAATACATCGTCCTCCAGCCGAGTTGACTCCATGGGTCTATTGCTGCCTCGGGCACCTTATGGCCGTTCTGCTGTGAGTCTAGATTATCGAATGGGACGAAAAACTGATAGTGAATTGTAACGTTCAGGGCCTCCTAATGACGATGGATCACTCAAATTGCGTCCCGATTCATTACATCGTCCTCCAGCCGACTTGCCTCCATGGGTCTATTGCTGCCTCGGGCACCTTATGGCCGTTCTGCTGTGAGTCTAGATTATCGAATGGGACGAAAAACTGATAGTGAATTTTAACGTTCAGGGCCTCCTAATGACGATGGATCACTCAAATTGCGTCCCGATTCAATACATCGTCCTCTAGCAGACTTGTCTCCATGGGTCGATTGCTGCCTCGGGCACCTAATGGCCGTTCTGCTGTGAGTCAAAGATTTTCGAATCGGACGAAAAACTGATAGTGAATTGTAACATTCAGGGCCTCCTAATGACGATGGACCACGCAAATTGCGTCCCGATTCAATACATCGTCCTCCAGCCGAGTTGACTCCATGGGTCTATTGCTGCCTCGGGCACCTTATGGCCGTTCTGCTGTGAATCTAGATTATCGAATGGGACGAAAAACTGATAGTGAATTGTAACGTTCAGGGCCACCTAATGACGATGGATCACTCAAATTGCGTCCCGATTCAATACATCGTCCCCAGCCGACTTGTCTCCATGGGTTTATTGCTGCCTCGGGCACCTTATGGCCGTTCTGCGGTGAGTCTAGATTATCGAATGGGACGAAAAACTGATAGTGAACTGTAACGTTCAGGGCCACCTAATGACGATGGATCACTCAAATTGCGTCCTGATTCAATACATCGTCCTCCAGCAGACTTGACTTCATGGGTCTATTGCTGCCTCGAGCACCTTATGGCAGGCCTGCTGTGACTCAAAGATTTTCGAATCGGACGAAAAACTGATAGTTAATTGTAACGTTCAGGGCCACCTAATGACGATGGATCACTCAAATTGCGTCCCGATTCAATACATCGTCCTCCAGCCGACTTGACTCCATGGGTCTATTGCTGCCTCGGGCACCTTATGGCCGTTCTGCTGTGAGTCTAGATTAACGAATGGGACGAAAAACTGATAGTGAATTGTAACGTTCAAGGCCTCCTAATAACGATGGATCACTCAAATTGCGTCCCGATTCAATACATCGTCCTCCAGCCGACTTGACTCCATGGGTCTGTTGCTGCCTCGGGCACCTTATGGCCGTTCTGCTGTGAGTCTAGATTATCGAATGGGACGAAAAACTGATAGTGAATGGTAACGTTCAGGGCCTCCTAATGACGATGGATCACTCAAATTGCGTCCCGGTTCAATACATCGTCCTCCAGCAGACTTGTCTCCATGGGTCGATAGCTGCCTCGGGCACCTAATGGCCGTTCTGCTGTGAGTCAAAGATTTTCGATTCGGACGAAAAACTGATAGTGAATTGTAACATTCAGGGCCACCTAATGACGATGGACCATGCAAATTGCGTCCCGATTCAATACATCGTCCTCCAGCCGAGTTGACTCCATGGGTCTATTGCTGCCTCGGGCACCTTATGGCCGTTCTGCTGTGAATCTAGATTATCGAATAGGACGAAAAACTGATAGTGAATTGTAACGTTCAGGGCCTCCTAATGACGATGGATCACTCAAATTGCGTCCCGATTAATTACATCGTCCTCCAGCCGACTTGACTCCATGGGTCTATTGCTGCCTCGGGCACCTTATGGCCGTTCTGCTGTGAGTCTAGATTATCGAATGGGACGAAAAACTGATAGTGAATTGTAACGTTCAGGGCCTCCTAATGACGATGGATCACTCAAATTGCGTCCCGATTCAATACATCGTCCTCCAGCAGACTTGTCTCCATGGGTCGATTGCTGCCTCGGGCACCTAATGGCCGTTCTGCTGTGAGTCAAAGATTTTCGAATCGGACGAAAAACTGATAGTGAATTGTAACATTCAGGGCCACCTAATGACGATGGACCACGCAAATTGCGTCCCGATTCAATACATCGTCCTCCAGCCGAGTTGACTCCATGGGTCTATTGCTGCCTCGGGCACCTTATGGCCGTTCTGCTGTGAATCTAGATTATCGAATGGGACGAAAAACTGATAGTGAATTGTAACGTTCAGGGCCACCTAATGACGATGGATCACTCAAATTGCGTCCCGATTCAATACATCGTCCCCAGCCGACTTGTCTCCATGGGTTTATTGCTGCCTCGGGCACCTTATGGCCGTTCTGCGGTGAGTCTAGATTATCGAATGGGACGAAAAACTGATAGTGAATTGTAACGTTCAGGGCCACCTAATGACGATGGATCACTCAAATTGCGTCCTGATTCAATACATCGTCCTCCAGCAGACTTGACTTCATGGGTCTATTGCTGCCTCGAGCACCTTATGGCAGGCCTGCTGTGACTCAAAGATTTTCGAATCGGACGAAAAACTGATAGTTAATTGTAACGTTCAGGGCCACCTAATGACGATGGATCACTCAAATTGCGTCCCGATTCAATACATCGTCCTCCAGCCGACTTGACTCCATGGGTCTATTGCTGCCTCGGGCACCTTATGGCCGTTCTGCTGTGAGTCTAGATTATCGAATGGGACGAAAAACTGATAGTGAATTGTAACGTTCAGGGCCTCCTAATGACGATGGATCACTCAAATTGCGTCCCGATTCAATACATCGTCCTCCAGCCGACTTGACTCCATGGGTCTATTGCTGCCTCGGGCACCTTATGGCCGTTCTGCTGTGAGTCTAGATTATCGAATGGGACGAAAAACTGATAGTGAATGGTAACGTTCAGGGCCTCCTAATGACGATGGATCACTCAAATTGCGTCCCGGTTCAATACATCGTCCTCCAGCAGACTTGTCTCCATGGGTCGATAGCTGCCTCGGGCACCTAATGGCCGTTCTGCTGTGAGTCAAAGATTTTCGATTCGGACGAAAAACTGATAGTGAATTGTAACATTCAGGGCCACCTAATGACGATGGACCATGCAAATTGCGTCCCGATTCAATACATCGTCCTCCAGCCGAGTTGACTCCATGGGTCTATTTCTGCCTCGGGCACCTTATGGCCGTTCTGCTGTGAATCTAGATTATCGAATGGGACGAAAAACTGATAGTGAATTGTAACGTTCAGGGCCACCTAATGACGATGGATCACTCAAATTGCGTCCCGATTCAATACATCGTCCTCCAGCAGACTTGTCTCCATGGGTCTATTGCTGCCTCGGGCACCTTATGGCAGGCCTGCTGTGACTCAAAGATTTTCGAATCGGACGAAAAACTGATAGTGAATTGTAACGTTCAGGGCCACCTAATGACGATGGATCACTCAAATTGCATCCCTATTCAATACATCGTCCTCCAGCCGAGTTGACTCCATGGGTCTATTGCTGCCTCGGGCACCTTATGGCCGTTCTGCTGTGAATCTAAATTATCGAATGGGACGAAAAACTGATAGTGAATTGTAACGTTCAGGGCCACCTAATGACGATGGATCACTCAAATTGCGTCCCGATTCAATACATCGTCCCCAGCCGACTTGTCTCCTTGGGTCTATTGCTGCCTCGGGCACCTTATGGCCGTTCTGCTGTGAGTCTAGATTATCGAATGGGACGAAAAACTGATAGTGAATTGTAACGTTCAGGGCCTCCTAATGACGATGGATCACTCAAATTGCGTCCCGATTCAATACATCGTCCTCCAGCCGACTTGACTCCATGGGTCTATTGCTGCCTCGGGCACCTTATGGCCGTTCTGCTGTGAGTCTAGATTATCGAATGGGACGAAAAACTGATAGTGAATTGTAACGTTCAGGGCCTCCTAATGACGATGGATCACTCAAATTGCGTCCCGATTCAATACATCGTCCTCCCGCAGACTTGACTTCATGGGTCTATTGCTGCCTCGGGCACCTTATGGCAGGCCTGCTGTGACTCAAAGATTTTCGAATCGGACGAAAAACTGATAGTGAATTGTAACGTTCAGGGCCTCCTAATGACGATGGAACACTCAAATTGCGTCCCGATTCAATACATCGTCCTCCAGCCGACTTGACTCCATGGGTGTATTGCTGCCTCGGGCACCTTATGGCCGTTCTGCTGTGAGTCTAGATTATCGAATGGGACAAAAAACTGATAGTGAATTGTAACGTTCAGGGCCTCCTAATGACGATGGATCACTCAAATTGCGTCCCGATTCAATACATCGTCCTCCAGCAGACTTGTCTCCATGGGTCTATTGCTGCCTCCGGCACCTTATGGCCGTTCTGCTGTGAGTCTAGATTATCGAATGGGACGAAAAACTGATAGTGAATTGTAACGTTCAGGGCCACCTAATGACGATGGATCACTCAAATTGCGTCCCGATTCAATACATCGTCCTCCAGCCGACTTGACTCCATGGGTCTATTGCTGCCTTGGGCACCTTATGGCCGTTCTGCTGTGAGTCTAGATTATCGAATGGGACGAAAAACTGATAGTGAATTGTAACGTTCAGGGCCTCCTAATGACGATGGATCACTCAAATTGCGTCCCGATTCAATACATCGTCCTCCAGCCGACTTGACTCCATGGGTCTATTGCTGCCTCGGGCACCTTATGGCCGTTCTGCTGTGAGTCTAGATTATCGAATGGGACGAAAAACTGATAGTGAATTGTAACGTTCAGGGCCTTCTAATGACGATGGATCACTCAAATTGCGTCCCGATTCAATACATCGTCCTCCAGCAGACTTGTCTCCATGGGTCTATTGCTGCCTCGGGCACCTTATGGCAGGCCTGCTGTGACTCAAAGATTTTCGAATCGGACGAAAAACTGATAGTGAATTGTATCGTTCAGGGCCACCTAATGACGATGGATCACTCAAATTGCGTCCTGATTCAATACATCGTCCTCCAGCAGACTTGACTCCATGGGTCTATTGCTGCCTCGGGCACCTTATGGCCGTTCTGCTGTGAGTCTAGATTATCGAATGGGACAAAAAACTGATAGTGAATTGTAACGTTCAGGGCCTCCTAATGACGATGGATCTCTCAAATTGCGTCCCGATTCAATACATCGTCCTCCAGCCGAGGTGACTCCATGGGTCTGTTGCTGCCTCGGGCACCTTATGGCCGTTCTGCTGTGAATCTAGATTATCGAATGGGACGAAAAACTGATAGTGAATTGTAACTTTCAGGGCCACCTAATGACGATGGATCACTCAAATTGCGTCCCGATTCAATACATCGTTCCCAGCCGACTTGTCTCCATGGGTTTATTGCTGCCTCGGGCACCTTATGGCAGGCCTGCTGTGACTCAAAGATTTTCGAATCGGACGAAAAACTGATAGTGAATTGTAACGTTCAGGGCCTCCTAATGACGATGGAACACTCAAATTGCGTCCCGATTCAATACATCGTCCTCCAGCAGACTTGTCTCCATGCGTCTATTGCTGCCTCGGGCACCTTATGGCCGTTCGGCTGTGAGTCAAAGATTTTCGAATCGGACGAAAAACTGATAGTGAATTGTAACGTTCAGGGCCACCTAATGACGATGGATCACTCAAATTGCATCCCTATTCAATACATCGTCCTCCAGCCGAGTTGACTCCATGGGTCTATTGCTGCCTCGGGCACCTTATGGCCGTTCTGCTGTGAATCTAGATTATCGAATGGGACGAAAAACTGATAGTGAATTGTAACGTTCAGGGCCACCTAATGACGATGGATCACTCAAATTGCGTCCCGATTCAATACATCGTCCCCAGCCGACTTGTCTCCTTGGGTCTATTGCTGCCTCGGGCACCTTATGGCCGTTCTGCTGTGAGTCTAGATTATCGAATGGGACGAAAAACTGATAGTGAATTGTAACGTTCAGGGCCTCCTAATGACGATGGATCACTCAAATTGCGTCCCGATTCAATACATCGTCCCCAGCCGACTTGTCTCCTTGGGTCTATTGCTGCCTCGGGCACCTTATGGCCGTTCTGCTGTGAGTCTAGATTATCGAATGGGACGAAAAACTGATAGTGAATTGTAACGTTCAGGGCCTCCTAATGACGATGGATCACTCAAATTGGGTCCCGATTCAATACATCGTCCTCCAGCAGACTTGTCTCCATGGGTCGATTGCTGCCTCGGGCACCTTATGGCCGTTCTGCTGTGAATCTAGATTATCGAATGGGACGAAAAACTGATAGTGAATTGTAACGTTCAGGGCCACCTAATGACGATGGATCACTCAAATTGCGTCCCGATTCAATACATCGTCCCCAGCCGACTTGTCTCCATGGGTCTATTGCTGCCTCGGGCACCTTATGGCCGTTCTGCTGTGAGTCAAAGATTTTCGAATCGGACGAAAAACTGATAGTGAATTGTAACGTTCAGAGCCACCTAATGACGATGGATCACTCAAATTGCGTCCCGATTCAATACATCGTCCTCCAGCAGACTTGTCTCCATGGGTCTATTGCTGCCTCGGGCACCTTATGGCAGGCCTGCTGTGACTCAAAGATTTTCGAATCGGACGAAAAACTGATAGTGAATTGTATCGTTCAGGGCCACCTAATGACGATGGATCACTCAAATTGCGTCCCGATTCAATACATCGTCCTCCAGCAGACTTGACTCCATGGGTCTATTGCTGCCTCGGGCACCTTATGGCCGTTCTGCTGTGAGTCTAGATTATCGAATGGGACAAAAAACTGATAGTGAATTGTAACGTTCAGGGCCTCCTAATGACGATGGATCTCTCAAATTGCGTCCCGATTCAATACATCGTCCTCCAGCCGAGTTGACTCCATGGGTCTATTGCTGCCTCGGGCACCTTATGGCCGTTCTGCTGTGAATCTAGATTATCGAATGGGACGAAAAACTGATAGTGAATTGTAACGTTCAGGGCCACCTAATGACGATGGATCACTCAAATTGCGTCCCGATTCAATACATCGTTCCCAGCCGACTTGTCTCCATGGGTTTATTGCTGCCTCGGGCACCTTATGGCCGTTCTGCGGTGAGTCTAGATTATCGAATGGGACGAAAAACTGATAGTGAATTGTAACGTTCAGGGCCACCTAATGACGATGGATCACTCAAATTGCGTCCCGATTCAATACATCGTTCCCAGCCGACTTGTCTCCATGGGTTTATTGCTGCCTCGGGCACCTTATGGCCGTTCTGCTGTGAGTCTAGATTATCGAATGGGACGAAAAACTGATAGTGAATTGTAACGTTCAGGGCCTTCTAATGACGATGGATCACTCAAATTGCGTCCCGATTCAATACATCGTCCTCCAGCAGACTTGTCTCCATGGGTCTATTGCTGCCTCGGGCACCTTATGGCAGGCCTGCTGTGACTCAAAGATTTTCGAATCGGACGAAAAACTGATAGTGAATTGTATCGTTCAGGGCCACCTAATGACGATGGATCACTCAAATTGCGTCCTGATTCAATACATCGTCCTCCAGCAGACTTGACTCCATGGGTCTATTGCTGCCTCGGGCACCTTATGGCCGTTCTGCTGTGAGTCTAGATTATCGAATGGGACAAAAAACTGATAGTGAATTGTAACGTTCAGGGCCTCCTAATGACGATGGATCTCTCAAATTGCGTCCCGATTCAATACATCGTCCTCCAGCCGAGGTGACTCCATGGGTCTATTGCTGCCTCGGGCACCTTATGGCCGTTCTGCTGTGAATCTAGATTATCGAATGGGACGAAAAACTGATAGTGAATTGTAACTTTCAGGGCCACCTAATGACGATGGATCACTCAAATTGCGTCCCGATTCAATACATCGTTCCCAGCCGACTTGTCTCCATGGGTTTATTGCTGCCTCGGGCACCTTATGGCAGGCCTGCTGTGACTCAAAGATTTTCGAATCGGACGAAAAACTGATAGTGAATTGTAACGTTCAGGGCCTCCTAATGACGATGGAACACTCAAATTGCGTCCCGATTCAATACATCGTCCTCCAGCAGACTTGTCTCCATGCGTCTATTGCTGCCTCGGGCACCTTATGGCCGTTCGGCTGTGAGTCAAAGATTTTCGAATCGGACGAAAAACTGATAGTGAATTGTAACGTTCAGGGCCACCTAATGACGATGGATCACTCAAATTGCATCCCTATTCAATACATCGTCCTCCAGCCGAGTTGACTCCATGGGTCTATTGCTGCCTCGGGCACCTTATGGCCGTTCTGCTGTGAATCTAGATTATCGAATGGGACGAAAAACTGATAGTGAATTGTAACGTTCAGGGCCACCTAATGACGATGGATCACTCAAATTGCGTCCCGATTCAATACATCGTCCCCAGCCGACTTGTCTCCTTGGGTCTATTGCTGCCTCGGGCACCTTATGGCCGTTCTGCTGTGAGTCTAGATTATCGAATGGGACGAAAAACTGATAGTGAATTGTAACGTTCAGGGCCTCCTAATGACGATGGATCACTCAAATTGCGTCCCGATTCAATACATCGTCCCCAGCCGACTTGTCTCCATGGGTCGATTGCTGCCTCGGGCACCTTATGGCCGTTCTGCTGTGAGTCTAGATTATCGAATGGGACGAAAAACTGATAGTGAATTGTAACGTTCAGGGCCTCCTAATGACGATGGATCACTCAAATTGGGTCCCGATTCAATACATCGTCCTCCAGCAGACTTGTCTCCATGGGTCGATTGCTGCCTCGGGCACCTTATGGCCGTTCTGCTGTGAATCTAGATTATCGAATGGGACGAAAAACTGATAGTGAATTGTAACGTTCAGGGCCACCTAATGACGATGGATCACTCAAATTGCGTCCCGATTCAATACATCGTCCCCAGCCGACTTGTCTCCATGGGTCTATTGCTGCCTCGGGCACCTTATGGCCGTTCTGCTGTGAGTCAAAGATTTTCGAATCGGACGAAAAACTGATAGTGAATTGTAACGTTCAGAGCCACCTAATGACGATGGATCACTCAAATTGCGTCCCGATTCAATACATCGTCCTCCAGCAGACTTGACTCCATGGGTCTATTGCTGCCTCGGGCACCTTATGGCCGTTCTGCTGTGAGTCTAGATTATCGAATGGGACAAAAAACTGATAGTGAATTGTAACGTTCAGGGCCTCCTAATGACGATGGATCTCTCAAATTGCGTCCCGATTCAATACATCGTCCTCCAGCCGAGTTGACTCCATGGGTCTATTGCTGCCTCGGGCACCTTATGGCCGTTCTGCTGTGAATCTAGATTATCGAATGGGACGAAAAACTGATAGTGAATTGTAACGTTCAGGGCCACCTAATGACGATGGATCACTCAAATTGCGTCCCGATTCAATACATCGTTCCCAGCCGACTTGTCTCCATGGGTTTATTGCTGCCTCGGGCACCTTATGGCCGTTCTGCGGTGAGTCTAGATTATCGAATGGGACGAAAAACTGATAGTGAATTGTAACGTTCAGGGCCACCTAATGACGATGGATCACTCAAATTGCGTCCTGATTCAATACATCGTTCTCCAGCAGACTTGACTTCATGGGTCTATTGGTGCCTCGGGCACCTTATGGCAGGCCTGCTGTGACTCAAAGATTTTCGAATCGGACGAAAAACTGATAGTGAATTGTAACGTTCAGGGCCTCCTAATGACGATGGAACACTCAAATTGCGTCCCGATTCAATACATCGTCCTCCAGCAGTCTTGTCTCCATGCGTCTATTGCTGCCTCGGGCACCTTATGGCCGTTCGGCTGTGAGTCAAAGATTTTCGAATCGGACGAAAAACTGATAGTGAATTGTAACGTTCAGGGCCACCTAATGACGATGGATCACTCAAATTGCATCCCTATTCAATACATCGTCCTCCAGCCGAGTTGACTCCATGGGTCTATTGCTGCCTCGGGCACCTTATGGCCGTTCTGCTGTGAATCTAGATTATCGAATGGGACGAAAAACTGATAGTGAATTGTAACGTTCAGGGCCACCTAATGACGATGGATCACTCAAATTGCGTCCCGATTCAATACATCGTCCCCAGCCGACTTGTCTCCTTGGGTCTATTGCTGCCTCGGGCACCTTATGGCCGTTCTGCTGTGAGTCTAGATTATCGAATGGGACGAAAAACTGATAGTGAATTGTAACGTTCAGGGCCTCCTAATGACGATGGATCACTCAAATTGCGTCCCGATTCAATACATCGTCCCCAGCCGACTTGTCTCCTTGGGTCTATTGCTGCCTCGGGCACCTTATGGCCGTTCTGCTGTGAGTCTAGATTATCGAATGGGACGAAAAACTGATAGTGAATTGTAACGTTCAGGGCCTCCTAATGACGATGGATCACTCAAATTGGGTCCCGATTCAATACATCGTCCTCCAGCAGACTTGTCTCCATGGGTCGATTGCTGCCTCGGGCACCTTATGGCCGTTCTGCTGTGAATCTAGATTATCGAATGGGACGAAAAACTGATAGTGAATTGTAACGTTCAGGGCCACCTAATGACGATGGATCACTCAAATTGCGTCCCGATTCAATACATCGTCCCCAGCCGACTTGTCTCCATGGGTCTATTGCTGCCTCGGGCACCTTATGGCCGTTCTGCTGTGAGTCAAAGATTTTCGAATCGGACGAAAAACTGATAGTGAATTGTAACGTTCAGAGCCACCTAATGACGATGGATCACTCAAATTGCGTCCCGATTCAATACATCGTCCTCCAGCAGACTTGTCTCCATGGGTCTATTGCTGCCTCGGGCACCTTATGGCAGGCCTGCTGTGACTCAAAGATTTTCGAATCGGACGAAAAACTGATAGTGAATTGTATCGTTCAGGGCCACCTAATGACGATGGATCACTCAAATTGCGTCCCGATTCAATACATCGTCCTCCAGCAGACTTGACTCCATGGGTCTATTGCTGCCTCGGGCACCTTATGGCCGTTCTGCTGTGAGTCTAGATTATCGAATGGGACAAAAAACTGATAGTGAATTGTAACGTTCAGGGCCTCCTAATGACGATGGATCTCTCAAATTGCGTCCCGATTCAATACATCGTCCTCCAGCCGAGTTGACTCCATGGGTCTATTGCTGCCTCGGGCACCTTATGGCCGTTCTGCTGTGAATCTAGATTATCGAATGGGACGAAAAACTGATAGTGAATTGTAACGTTCAGGGCCACCTAATGACGATGGATCACTCAAATTGCGTCCCGATTCAATACATCGTTCCCAGCCGACTTGTCTCCATGGGTTTATTGCTGCCTCGGGCACCTTATGGCCGTTCTGCGGTGAGTCTAGATTATCGAATGGGACGAAAAACTGATAGTGAATTGTAACGTTCAGGGCCACCTAATGACGATGGATCACTCAAATTGCGTCCCGATTCAATACATCGTTCCCAGCCGACTTGTCTCCATGGGTTTATTGCTGCCTCGGGCACCTTATGGCCGTTCTGCTGTGAGTCTAGATTATCGAATGGGACGAAAAACTGATAGTGAATTGTAACGTTCAGGGCCTTCTAATGACGATGGATCACTCAAATTGCGTCCCGATTCAATACATCGTCCTCCAGCAGACTTGTCTCCATGGGTCTATTGCTGCCTCGGGCACCTTATGGCAGGCCTGCTGTGACTCAAAGATTTTCGAATCGGACGAAAAACTGATAGTGAATTGTATCGTTCAGGGCCACCTAATGACGATGGATCACTCAAATTGCGTCCTGATTCAATACATCGTCCTCCAGCAGACTTGACTCCATGGGTCTATTGCTGCCTCGGGCACCTTATGGCCGTTCTGCTGTGAGTCTAGATTATCGAATGGGACAAAAAACTGATAGTGAATTGTAACGTTCAGGGCCTCCTAATGACGATGGATCTCTCAAATTGCGTCCCGATTCAATACATCGTCCTCCAGCCGAGGTGACTCCATGGGTCTATTGCTGCCTCGGGCACCTTATGGCCGTTCTGCTGTGAATCTAGATTATCGAATGGGACGAAAAACTGATAGTGAATTGTAACTTTCAGGGCCACCTAATGACGATGGATCACTCAAATTGCGTCCCGATTCAATACATCGTTCCCAGCCGACTTGTCTCCATGGGTTTATTGCTGCCTCGGGCACCTTATGGCAGGCCTGCTGTGACTCAAAGATTTTCGAATCGGACGAAAAACTGATAGTGAATTGTAACGTTCAGGGCCTCCTAATGACGATGGAACACTCAAATTGCGTCCCGATTCAATACATCGTCCTCCAGCAGACTTGTCTCCATGCGTCTATTGCTGCCTCGGGCACCTTATGGCCGTTCGGCTGTGAGTCAAAGATTTTCGAATCGGACGAAAAACTGATAGTGAATTGTAACGTTCAGGGCCACCTAATGACGATGGATCACTCAAATTGCATCCCTATTCAATACATCGTCCTCCAGCCGAGTTGACTCCATGGGTCTATTGCTGCCTCGGGCACCTTATGGCCGTTCTGCTGTGAATCTAGATTATCGAATGGGACGAAAAACTGATAGTGAATTGTAACGTTCAGGGCCACCTAATGACGATGGATCACTCAAATTGCGTCCCGATTCAATACATCGTCCCCAGCCGACTTGTCTCCTTGGGTCTATTGCTGCCTCGGGCACCTTATGGCCGTTCTGCTGTGAGTCTAGATTATCGAATGGGACGAAAAACTGATAGTGAATTGTAACGTTCAGGGCCTCCTAATGACGATGGATCACTCAAATTGCGTCCCGATTCAATACATCGTCCCCAGCCGACTTGTCTCCATGGGTCGATTGCTGCCTCGGGCACCTTATGGCCGTTCTGCTGTGAGTCTAGATTATCGAATGGGACGAAAAACTGATAGTGAATTGTAACGTTCAGGGCCTCCTAATGACGATGGATCACTCAAATTGGGTCCCGATTCAATACATCGTCCTCCAGCAGACTTGTCTCCATGGGTCGATTGCTGCCTCGGGCACCTTATGGCCGTTCTGCTGTGAATCTAGATTATCGAATGGGACGAAAAACTGATAGTGAATTGTAACGTTCAGGGCCACCTAATGACGATGGATCACTCAAATTGCGTCCCGATTCAATACATCGTCCCCAGCCGACTTGTCTCCATGGGTCTATTGCTGCCTCGGGCACCTTATGGCCGTTCTGCTGTGAGTCAAAGATTTTCGAATCGGACGAAAAACTGATAGTGAATTGTAACGTTCAGAGCCACCTAATGACGATGGATCACTCAAATTGCGTCCCGATTCAATACATCGTCCTCCAGCAGACTTGACTCCATGGGTCTATTGCTGCCTCGGGCACCTTATGGCCGTTCTGCTGTGAGTCTAGATTATCGAATGGGACAAAAAACTGATAGTGAATTGTAACGTTCAGGGCCTCCTAATGACGATGGATCTCTCAAATTGCGTCCCGATTCAATACATCGTCCTCCAGCCGAGTTGACTCCATGGGTCTATTGCTGCCTCGGGCACCTTATGGCCGTTCTGCTGTGAATCTAGATTATCGAATGGGACGAAAAACTGATAGTGAATTGTAACGTTCAGGGCCACCTAATGACGATGGATCACTCAAATTGCGTCCCGATTCAATACATCGTTCCCAGCCGACTTGTCTCCATGGGTTTATTGCTGCCTCGGGCACCTTATGGCCGTTCTGCGGTGAGTCTAGATTATCGAATGGGACGAAAAACTGATAGTGAATTGTAACGTTCAGGGCCACCTAATGACGATGGATCACTCAAATTGCGTCCTGATTCAATACATCGTTCTCCAGCAGACTTGACTTCATGGGTCTATTGGTGCCTCGGGCACCTTATGGCAGGCCTGCTGTGACTCAAAGATTTTCGAATCGGACGAAAAACTGATAGTGAATTGTAACGTTCAGGGCCTCCTAATGACGATGGAACACTCAAATTGCGTCCCGATTCAATACATCGTCCTCCAGCAGTCTTGTCTCCATGCGTCTATTGCTGCCTCGGGCACCTTATGGCCGTTCGGCTGTGAGTCAAAGATTTTCGAATCGGACGAAAAACTGATAGTGAATTGTAACGTTCAGGGCCACCTAATGACGATGGATCACTCAAATTGCGTCCCGATTCAATACATCGTCCTCCAGCCGACTTGACTCCATGGGTCTATTGCTGCCTCGGGCACCTTATGGCCGTTCTGCTGTGAGTCTAGATTATCGAATGGGACAAAAAACTGATAGTGAATTGTAACGTTCAGGGCCTCCTAATGACGATGGATCACTCAAATTGCGTCCCGATTCAATACATCGTCCTCCAGCCGACTTGACTCCATGGGTCTATTGCTGCCTCGGGCACCTTATGGCCGTTCTGCTGTGAGTCTAGATTATCGAATGGGACAAAAAACTGATAGTGAATTGTAACGTTCAGGGCCTCCTAATGACGATGGATCACTCAAATTGCGTCCCGATTCAATACATCGTCCTCCAGCAGACTTGTCTCCATGGGTCGATTGCTGCCTCGGGCACCTAATGGCCGTTCTGCTGTGAGTCAAAGATTTTCGATTCGGACGAAAAACTGATCGTGAATTGTAACATTCAGGGCCACCTAATGACGATGGACAATGCAAATTGCGTCCCGATTCAATACATCGTCCTCCAGCCGAGTTGACTCCATGGGTCTATTGCTGCCTCGGGCACCTTATGGCCGTTCTGCTGTGATTCTAGATTATCGAATGGGACGAAAAACTGATAGTGAATTGTAACGTTCAGGGCCACCTAATGACGATGTATCACTCAAATTGCGTCCCGATTCAATACATCGTCCCCAGCCGACTTGTCTCCATGGGTCTATTGCTGCCTCGGTGCCCTTATGGCCGTTCTGCTGTGAGTCTAGATTATCGAATGGGACGAAAAACTGATAGTGAATTGTAACGTTCAGGGCCTCCTAATGACGATGGATCACTCAAATTGCGTCCCGATTCAATACATCGTCCTCCAGCAGACTTGTCTCCATGGGTCGATTGCTGCCTCGGGCACCTAATGGCCGTTCTGCTGTGAGTCAAAGATTTTCGAATCGGACGAAAAACTGATAGTGAATTGTAACATTCAGGGCCACCTAATGACGATGGACCATGCAAATTGCGTCCCGATTCAATACATCGTCCTCCAGCCGAGTTGACTCCATGGGTCTATTGCTGCCTCGGGCACCTTATGGCCGTTCTGCTGTGAATCTAGATCATCGAATGAGACGAAAAACTGATAGTGAATTGTAACGTTCAGGGCCACCTAATGACGATGGATCACTCAAATTGCGTCCCGATTCAATACATCGTCCCCAGCCGACTTGTCTCCATGGGTCTATTGCTGCCTCGGGCACCTTATGGCCGTTCTGCTGTGAGTCAAAGATATTCGAATCGGACGAAAAACTGATAGTGAATTGTAACGTTCAGGGCCACCTAATGACGATGGATCACTCAAATTGCGTCCCGATTCAATACATCGTCCTCCAGCAGACTTGTCTCCATGGGTCTATTGCTGCCTCGGGCACCTTATGGCAGGCCTGCTGTGACTCAAAGATTTTCGTATCGGACGAAAAACTGATAGTGAATTGTATCGTTCAGGGCCACCTAATAACGATGGATCACTCAAATTGCGTCCCGATTCAATACATCGTCCTCCAGCAGACTTGACTCCATGGGTCTATTGCTGCCTCGGGCACCTTATGGCCGTTCTGCTGTGAGTCTAGATTATCGAATGGGACAAAAAACTGATAGTGAATTGTAACGTTCAGGGCCTCCTAATGACGATGGATCACTCAAATTGCGTCCCGATTCAATACATCGTCCTCCAGCAGACTTGTCTCCATGGGTCGATTGCTGCCTCGGGCACCTAATGGCCGTTCTGCTGTGAGTCAAAGATTTTCGATTCGGACGAAAAACTGATCGTGAATTGTAACATTCAGGGCCACCTAATGACGATGGACCATGCAAATTGCGTCCCGATTCAATACATCGTCCTCCAGCCGAGTTGACTCCATGGGTCTATTGCTGCCTCGGGCACCTTATGGCCGTTCTGCTGTGATTCTAGATTATCGAATGGGACGAAAAACTGATAGTGAATTGTAACGTTCAGGGCCACCTAATGACGATGGATCACTCAAATTGCGTCCCGATTCAATACATCGTCCCCAGCCGACTTGTCTCCATGGGTCTATTGCTGCCTCGGTGCCCTTATGGCCGTTCTGCTGTGAGTCTAGATTATCGAATGGGACGAAAAACTGATAGTGAATTGTAACGTTCAGGGCCTCCTAATGACGATGGATCACTCAAATTGCGTCCCGATTCAATACATCGTCCTCCAGCAGACTTGTCTCCATGGGTCGATTGCTGCCTCGGGCACCTAATGGCCGTTCTGCTGTGAGTCAAAGATTTTCGAATCGGACGAAAAACTGATAGTGAATTGTAACATTCAGGGCCACCTAATGACGATGGACCATGCAAATTGCGTCCCGATTCAATACATCGTCCTCCAGCCGAGTTGACTCCATGGGTCTATTGCTGCCTCGGGCACCTTATGGCCGTTCTGCTGTGAGTCTAGATTATCGAATGGGACGAAAAACTGATAGTGAATTGTAACGTTCAGGGCCACCTAATGACGATGGATCACTCAAATTGCGTCCCGATTCAATACATCGTCCCCAGCCGACTTGTCTCCATGGGTCTATTGCTGCCTCGGGCACCTTATGGCCGTTCTGCTGTGAGTCAAAGATTTTCGAATCGGACGAAAAACTGATAGTGAATTGTAACGTTCAGAGCCACCTAATGACGATGGATCACTCAAATTGCGTCCCGATTCAATACATCGTCCTCCAGCAGACTTGTCTCCATGGGTCTATTGCTGCCTCGGGCACCTTATGGCAGGCCTGCTGTGACTCAAAGATTTTCGAATCGGACGAAAAACTGATAGTGAATTGTATCGTTCAGGGCCACCTAATGACGATGGATCACTCAAATTGCGTCCCGATTCAATACATCGTCCTCCAGCAGACTTGACTCCATGGGTCTATTGCTGCCTCGGGCACCTTATGGCCGTTCTGCTGTGAGTCTAGATTATCGAATGGGACAAAAAACTGATAGTGAATTGTAACGTTCAGGGCCTCCTAATGACGATGGATCTCTCAAATTGCGTCCCGATTCAATACATCGTCCTCCAGCCGAGTTGACTCCATGGGTCTATTGCTGCCTCGGGCACCTTATGGCCGTTCTGCTGTGAATCTAGATTATCGAATGGGACGAAAAACTGATAGTGAATTGTAACGTTCAGGGCCACCTAATGACGATGGATCACTCAAATTGCGTCCCGATTCAATACATCGTTCCCAGCCGACTTGTCTCCATGGGTTTATTGCTGCCTCGGGCACCTTATGGCCGTTCTGCGGTGTGTCTAGATTATCGAATGGGACGAAAAACTGATAGTGAATTGTAACGTTCAGGGCCACCTAATGACGATGGATCACTCAAATTGCGTCCTGATTCAATACATCGTTCTCCAGCAGACTTGACTTCATGGGTCTATTGGTGCCTCGGGCACCTTATGGCAGGCCTGCTGTGACTCAAAGATTTTCGAATCGGACGAAAAACTGATAGTGAATTGTAACGTTCAGGGCCTCCTAATGACGATGGAACACTCAAATTGCGTCCCGATTCAATACATCGTCCTCCAGCAGTCTTGTCTCCATGCGTCTATTGCTGCCTCGGGCACCTTATGGCCGTTCGGCTGTGAGTCAAAGATTTTCGAATCGGACGAAAAACTGATAGTGAATTGTAACGTTCAGGGCCACCTAATGACGATGGATCACTCAAATTGCGTCCCGATTCAATACATCGTCCTCCAGCCGACTTGACTCCATGGGTCTATTGCTGCCTCGGGCACCTTATGGCCGTTCTGCTGTGAGTCTAGATTATCGAATGGGACAAAAAACTGATAGTGAATTGTAACGTTCAGGGCCTCCTAATGACGATGGATCACTCAAATTGCGTCCCGATTCAATACATCGTCCTCCAGCCGACTTGACTCCATGGGTCTATTGCTGCCTCGGGCACCTTATGGCCGTTCTGCTGTGAGTCTAGATTATCGAATGGGACAAAAAACTGATAGTGAATTGTAACGTTCAGGGCCTCCTAATGACGATGGATCACTCAATTTGCGTCCCGATTCAATACATCGTCCTCCAGCAGACTTGTCTCCATGGGTCGATTGCTGCCTCGGGCACCTAATGGCCGTTCTGCTGTGAGTCAAAGATTTTCGATTCGGACGAAAAACTGATCGTGAATTGTAACATTCAGGGCCACCTAATGACGATGGACCATGCAAATTGCGTCCCGATTCAATACATCGTCCTCCAGCCGAGTTGACTCCATGGGTCTATTGCTGCCTCGGGCACCTTATGGCCGTTCTGCTGTGATTCTAGATTATCGAATGGGACGAAAAACTGATAGTGAATTGTAACGTTCAGGGCCACCTAATGACGATGGATCACTCAAATTGCGTCCCGATTCAATACATCGTCCCCAGCCGACTTGTCTCCATGGGTCTATTGCTGCCTCGGGCACCTTATGGCCGTTCTGCTGTGAGTCAAAGATATTCGAATCGGACGAAAAACTGATAGTGAATTGTAACGTTCAGGGCCACCTAATGACGATGGATCACTCAAATTGCGTCCCGATTCAATACATCGTCCTCCAGCAGACTTGTCTCCATGGGTCTATTGCTGCCTCGGGCACCTTATGGCAGGCCTGCTGTGACTCAAAGATTTTCGTATCGGACGAAAAACTGATAGTGAATTGTATCGTTCAGGGCCACCTAATAACGATGGATCACTCAAATTGCGTCCCGATTCAATACATCGTCCTCCAGCAGACTTGACTCCATGGGTCTATTGCTGCCTCGGGCACCTTATGGCCGTTCTGCTGTGAGTCTAGATTATCGAATGGGACAAAAAACTGATAGTGAATTGTAACGTTCAGGGCCTCCTAATGACGATGGATCACTCAAATTGCGTCCCGATTCAATACATCGTCCTCCAGCAGACTTGTCTCCATGGGTCGATTGCTGCCTCGGGCACCTAATGGCCGTTCTGCTGTGAGTCAAAGATTTTCGATTCGGACGAAAAACTGATCGTGAATTGTAACATTCAGGGCCACCTAATGACGATGGACCATGCAAATTGCGTCCCGATTCAATACATCGTCCTCCAGCCGAGTTGATTCCATGGGTCTATTGCTGCCTCGGGCACCTTATGGCCGTTCTGCTGTGATTCTAGATTATCGAATGGGACGAAAAACTGATAGTGAATTGTAACGTTCAGGGCCACCTAATGACGATGGATCACTCAAATTGCGTCCCGATTCAATACATCGTCCCCAGCCGACTTGTCTCCATGGGTCTATTGCTGCCTCGGTGCCCTTATGGCCGTTCTGCTGTGAGTCTAGATTATCGAATGGGACGAAAAACTGATAGTGAATTGTAACGTTCAGGGCCTCCTAATGACGATGGATCACTCAAATTGCGTCCCGATTCAATACATCGTCCTCCAGCAGACTTGTCTCCATGGGTCGATTGCTGCCTCGGGCACCTAATGGCCGTTCTGCTGTGAGTCAAAGATTTTCGAATCGGACGAAAAACTGATAGTGAATTGTAACATTCAGGGCCACCTAATGACGATGGACCATGCAAATTGCGTCCCGATTCAATACATCGTCCTCCAGCCGAGTTGACTCCATGGGTCTATTGCTGCCTCGGGCACCTTATGGCCGTTCTGCTGTGAGTCTAGATTATCGAATGGGACGAAAAACTGATAGTGAATTGTAACGTTCAGGGCCACCTAATGACGATGGATCACTCAAATTGCGTCCCGATTCAATACATCGTCCTCCAGCAGACTTGTCTCCATGCGTCTATTGCTGCCTCGGGCACCTTATGGCCGTTCGGCTGTGAGTCAAAGATTTTCGAATCGGACGAAAAACTGATAGTGAATTGTAACGATCAGGGCCACCTAATGACGATGGATCACTCAAATTGCGTCCCGATTCAATACATCGTCCTCCAGCCGACTTGACTCCATGGGTCTATTGCTGCCTCGGGCACCTTATGGCCGTTCTGCTGTGAGTCTAGATTATCGAATGGGACAAAAAACTGATAGTGAATTGTAACGTTCAGGGCCTCCTAATGACGATGGATCACTCAAATTGCGTCCCGATTCAATACATCGTCCTCCAGCCGACTTGACTCCATGGGTCTATTGCTGCCCCGGGCACCTTATGGCCGTTCTGCCGTGAGTCTAGATTATCGAATGGGACAAAAAACTGATAGTGAATTGTAACGTTCAGGGCCTCCTAATGACGATGGATCACTCAAATTGCGTCCCGATTCAATACATCGTCCTCCAGCAGACTTGTCTCCATGGGTCGATTGCTGCCTCGGGCACCTAATGGCCGTTCTGCTGTGAGTCAAAGATTTTCGATTCGGACGAAAAACTGATCGTGAATTGTAACATTCAGGGCCACCTAATGACGATGGACCATGCAAATTGCGTCCCGATTCAATACATCGTCCTCCAGCCGAGTTGACTCCATGGGTCTATTGCTGCCTCGGGCACCTTATGGCCGTTCTGCTGTGATTCTAGATTATCGAATGGGACGAAAAACTGATAGTGAATTGTAACGTTCAGGGCCACCTAATGACGATGGATCACTCAAATTGCGTCCCGATTCAATACATCGTCCCCAGCCGACTTGTCTCCATGGGTCTATTGCTGCCTCGGTGCCCTTATGGCCGTTCTGCTGTGAGTCTAGATTATCGAATGGGACGAAAAACTGATAGTGAATTGTAACGTTCAGGGCCTCCTAATGACGATGGATCACTCAAATTGCGTCCCGATTCAATACATCGTCCTCCAGCAGACTTGTCTCCATGGGTCGATTGCTGCCTCGGGCACCTAATGGCTGTTCTGCTGTGAGTCAAAGATTTTCGAATCGGACGAAAAACTGATAGTGAATTGTAACATTCAGGGCCACCTAATGACGATGGACCATGCAAATTGCGTCCCGATTCAATACATCGTCCTCCAGCCGAGTTGACTCCATGGGTCTATTGCTGCCTCGGGCACCTTATTGCCGTTCTGCTGTGAATCTAGATTATCGAATGGGACGAAAAACTGATAGTGAATTGTAACGTTCAGGGCCACCTAATGACGATGGATCACTCAAATTGCGTCCCGATTCAATACATCGTCCCCAGCCGACTTGTCTCCATGGGTCTATTGCTGCCTCGGGCACCTTATGGCCGTTCTGCTGTGAGTCAAAGATATTCGAATCGGACGAAAAACTGATAGTGAATTGTAACGTTCAGGGCCACCTAATGACGATGGATCACTCAAATTGCGTCCCGATTCAATACATCGTCCTCCAGCAGACTTGTCTCCATGGGTCTATTGCTGCCTCGGGCACCTTATGGCAGGCCTGCTGTGACTCAAAGATTTTCGAATCGGACGAAAAACTGATAGTGAATTGTATCGTTCAGGGCCACCTAATGACGATGGATCACTCAAATTGCGTCCCGATTCAATACATCGTCCTCCAGCAGACTTGACTCCATGGGTCTATTGCTGCCTCGGGCACCTTATGGCCGTTCTGCTGTGAGTCTAGATTATCGAAAGGGACAAAAAACTGATAGTGAATTGTAACGTTCAGGGCCTCCTAATGACGATGGATCACTCAAATTGCGTCCCGATTCAATACATCGTCCTCCAGCAGACTTGTCTCCATGGGTCTATTGCTGCCTCGGGCACCTTATGGCCGTTCTGCTGTGAGTCTAGATTATCGAATGGGACGAAAAACTGATAGTGAATTGTAACGTTCAGGGCCTCCTAATGACGATGGATCACTCAAATTGCGTCCCGATTCAATACATCGTCCTCCAGCCGACTTGACTCCATGGGTCTATTGCTGCCTCGGGCACCTTATGGCCGTTCTGCTGTGAGTCTAGATTATGGAATGGGACGAAAAACTGATAGTGAATTGTAACGTTTAGGGCCACCTAATGACGATGGATCACTCAAATTGCGTCCCGATTCAATACATCGTCCCCAGCCGACTTGTCTCCATGGGTTTATTGCTGCCTCGGGCACCTTATGGCCGTTCTGCGGTGAGTCTAGATTATCGAATGGGACG
Source organism: Schistocerca cancellata (assembly GCF_023864275.1). Taxonomy (NCBI): domain Eukaryota; kingdom Metazoa; phylum Arthropoda; class Insecta; order Orthoptera; family Acrididae; genus Schistocerca; species Schistocerca cancellata. The sequence continues at coordinate 3,662,179 of NC_064627.1, forward strand.
AAAAACTGATAGTGAATTGTAACGTTCAGGGCCACCTAATGACGATGGATCACTCAAATTGCGTCCTGATTCAATACATCGTCCTCCAGCAGACTTGACTTCATGGGTCTATTGCTGCCTCGGGCACCTTATGGCAGGCCTGCTGTGACTCAAAGATTTTCGAATCGGACGAAAAACTGATAGTGAATTGTAACGTTCAGGGCCTCCTAATGACGATGGAACACTCAAATTGCGTCCCGATTCAATACATCGTCCTCCAGCAGACTTGTCTCCATGCGTCTATTGCTGCCTCGGGCACCTTATGGCCGTTCGGCTGTGAGTCAAAGATTTTCGAATCGGACGAAAAACTGATAGTGAATTGTAACGTTCAGGGCCACCTAATGACGATGGATCATTCAAATTGCGTCCCGATTCAATACATCGTCCTCCAGCCGACTTGACTCCATGGGTCTATTGCTGCCTCGGGCACCTTATGGCCGTTCTGCTGTGAGTCTAGATTATCGAATGGGACAAAAAACTGATAGTGAATTGTAACGTTCAGGGCCTCCTAATGACGATGGATCACTCAAATTGCGTCCCGATTCAATACATCGTCCTCCAGCAGACTTGTCTCCATGGGTCGATTGCTGCCTCGGGCACCTTATGGCCGTTCTGCTGTGAGTCTAGATTATCGAATGGGACGAAAAACTGATAGTGAATTGTAACGTTCAGGGCCACCTAATGACGATGGATCACTCAAATTGCGTCCCGATTCAATACATCGTCCTCCAGCCGACTTGACTCCATGGGTCTATTGCTGCCTCGGGCACCTTATGGCCGTTCTGCTGTGAGTCTAGATTATCGAATGGGACGAAAAACTGATAGTGAATTGTAACGTTCAGGGCCTCCTAATGACGATGGATCACTCAAATTGCTTCCCGATTCAATACATCGTCCTCCAGCCGACTTGACTCCATGGGTCTATTGCTGCCTCGGGCACCTTATGGCCGTTCTGCTGTGAGTCTAGATTATCGAATGGGACGAAAAACTGATAGTGAATTGTAACGTTCAGGGCCTCCTAATGACGATGGATCACTCAAATTGCGTCCCGATTCAATACATCGTCCTCCAGCAGACTTGTCTCCATGGGTCGATTGCTGCCTCGGGCACCTAATGGCCGTTCTGCTGTGAGTCAAAGATTTTCGATTCGGACGAAAAACTGATAGTGAATTGTAACATTCAGGGCCACCTAATGACGATGGACCATGCAAATTGCGTCCCGATTCAATACATCGTCCTCCAGCCGAGTTGACTCCATGGGTCTATTGCTGCCTCGGGCACCTTATGGCCGTTCTGCTGTGAATCTAGATTATCGAATGGGACGAAAAACTGATAGTGAATTGTAACGTTCAGGGCCACCTAATGACGATGGATCACTCAAATTGCGTCCCGATTCAATACATCGTCCCCAGCCGACTTGTCTCCATGGGTCTATTGCTGCCTCGGGCACCTTATGGCCGTTCTGCTGTGAGTCTAGATTATCGAATGGGACGAAAAACTGATAGTGAATTGTAACGTTCAGGGCCTCCTAATGACGATGGATCACTCAAATTGCGTCCCGATTCAATACATCGTCCTCCAGCAGACTTGTCTCCATGGGTCGATTGCTGCCTCGGGCACCTAATGGCCGTTCTGCTGTGAGTCAAAGATTTTCGAATCGGACGAAAAACTGATAGTGAATTGTAACATTCAGGGCCACCTAATGACGATGGACCATGCAAATTGCGTCCCGATTCAAAACATCGTCCTCCAGCCGAGTGGACTCCATGGGTCTATTGCTGCCTCGGGCACCTTATGGCCGTTCTGCTGTGAATCTAGATTATCGAATGGGACGAAAAACTGATAGTGAATTGTAACGTTCAGGGCCACCTAATGACGATGGATCACTCAAATTGCGTCCCGATTCAATACATCGTCCCCAGCCGACTTGTCTCCATGGGTCTATTGCTTCCTCGGGCACCTTATGGCCGTTCTGCTGTGAGTCAAAGATATTCGAATCGGACGAAAAACTGATAGTGAATTGTAACGTTCAGGGCCACCTAATGACGATGGATCACTCAAATTGCATCCCGATTCAATACATCGTCCTCCAGCAGACTTGTCTCCATGGGTCTATTGCTGCCTCGGGCACCTTATGGCAGGCCTGCTGTGACTCAAAGATTTTCGAATCGGACGAAAAACTGATAGTGAATTGTATCGTTCAGGGCCACCTAATGACGATGGATCACTCAAATTGCGTCCCGATTCAATACATCGTCCTCCAGCAGACTTGACTCCATGGGTCTATTGCTGCCTCGGGCACCTTATGGCCGTTCTGCTGTGAGTCTAGCTTATCGAATGGGACAAAAAACTGATAGTGAATTGTAACGTTCAGGGCCTCCTAATGACGATGGATCACTCAAATTGCGTCCCGATTCAATACATCGTCCTCCAGCAGACTTGTCTCCATGGGTCTATTGCTGCCTCGGGCACCTTATGGCCGTCCTGCTGTGAGTCTAGATTATCTAATGGGACGAAAAACTGATAGTGAATTGTAACGTTCAGGGCCACCTAATGACGATGGATCTCTCAAATTGCGTCCCGATTCAATACATCGTCCTCCAGCCGACTTGACTCCATGGGTCTACTGCTGCCTCGGGCACCTTATGACCGTTCTGCTGTGAGTCTAGATTATCGAATGGGACGAAAAACTGATAGTGAATTGTAACGTTCAGGGCCTCCTAATGACGATGGATCACTCAAATTGCGTCCCGATTCAATACATCGTCCTCCAGCCGACTTGACTCCATGGGTCTATTGCTGCCTCGGGCACCTTATGGCCGTTCTGCTGTGAGTCTAGATTATCGAATGGGACGAAAAACTGATAGTGAATTGTAACGTTCAGGGCCACCTAATGACGATGGATCACTCAAATTGCGTCCCGATTCAATACATCGTCCCCAGCCGACTTGTCTCCATGGATTTATTGCTGCCTCGGGCACCTTATGGCCGTTCTGCGGTGAGTCTAGATTATCGAATGGGACGAAAAACTGATATTGAATTGTAACGTTCTGGGCCACCTAATGACGATGGATCACTCAAATTGCGTCCTGATTCAATACATCGTCCTCCAGCAGACTTGACTTCATGGGTCTATTGCTGCCTCGGGCACCTTATGGCAGGCCTGCTGTGACTCAAAGATTTTCGAATCGGACGAAAAACTGATAGTGAATTGTAACGTTCAGGGCCTCCTAATGACGATGGAACACTCAAATTGCGTCCCGATTCAATACATCGTCCTCCAGCAGACTTGTCTCCATGCGTCTATTGCTGCCTCGGGCACCTTATGGCCGTTCGGCTGAGTCAAAGATTTTCGAATCGGACGAAAAACTGATAGTGAATTGTAACGTTCAGGGCCACCTAATGACGATGGATCACTCAAATTGCGTCCCGATTCAATACATCGTCCTCCAGCCGACTTGACTCCATGGGTCTATTGCTGCCTCGGGCACCTTATGGCCGTTCTGCTGTGAGTCTAGATTATCGAATGGGACAAAAAACTGATAGTGAATTGTAACGTTCACGGCCTCCTAATGACGATGGATCACTCAAATTGCGTCCCGATTCAATACATCGTCCTCCAGCAGACTTGTCTCCATGGGTCTATTGCTGCCTCGGGCACCTTATGGCCGTTCTGCTGTGAGTCTAGATTATCGAATGGGACGAAAAACTGATAGTGAATTGTAACGTTCAGGGCCACCTAATGACGATGGATCACTCAAATTGCGTCCCGATTCAATACATCGTCCTCCAGCAGACTTGTCTCCATGGGTCTATTGCTGCCTCGGGCACCTTATGGCCGTTCTGCTGTGAGTCTAGATTATCGAATGGGACGAAAAACTGATAGTGAATTGTAACGTTCAGGGCCACCTAATGACGATGGATCACTCAAATTGCGTCCCGATTCAATACATCGTCCTCCAGCCGACTTGTCTCCATGGGTCTATTGCTGCCTCGGGCACCTTATGGCAGGCCTGCTGTGACTCGAAGATTTTCGAATCGGACGAAAAACTGATAGTGAATTGTAACGTTCAGGGCCTCCTAATGACGATGGATCACTCAAATTGCGTCCTGATTCAATACATCGTCCTCCAGCAGAATTGACTTCATGGGTCTATTGCTGCCTCGGGCACCTTATGGCCGTTCTGCTGTGAGTCAAAGATTTTCGAATCGGACGAAAAACTGATAGTGAATTGTAACGTTCAGGGCCACCTAATGACGATGGATCACTCAAATTGCGTCCCGATTCAATACATCGTCCTCCAGCAGACTTGTCTCCATGGGTCTATTGCTGCCTCGGGCACCTTATGGCCGTTCTGCTGTGAGTCAAAGATTTTCGAATCGGACGGAAAACTGATAGTGATTTATAACATTCAGGGCCACCTAATGACGATGGACCACACAAATTGCGTCCCCATTCAGTACATCGTCCACTAGCCGACTTGACTCCATGGGACTATTGCTGCCCCGGGCACCTTATGGCCGTTCTGCTGTGAGTCTAGATTATAGAATGGGATGAAAAACTGATAGCGAATTGTAACGTTCAGGGCCACCTAATGACGATGGATCACTCAAATTGCATCCCGATTCAATACATCGTCCTCCAGCAGACTTGTCTCCATGGGTCTATTGCTGCCTCGGGCACCTTATGGCAGGCCTGCTGTGACTCAAAGATTTTCGAATCGGACGAAAAACTGATAGTGAATTGTAACGTTCAGGGCCTCCTAATGACGATGGAACACTCAAATTGCGTCCCGATTCAATACATCGTCCTCCAGCAGACTTGTCTCCATGCGTCTATTGCTGCCTCGGGCACCTTATGGCCGTTCGGCTGTGAGTCAAAGATTTTCGAATCGGACGAAAAACTGATAGTGAATTGTAACGTTCAGGGCCACCTAATGACGATGGATCACACAAATTGCGTCCCGATTCAATACATCGTCCTCCAGCCGACTTGACTCCATGGGTCTATTGCTGCCTCGGGCACCTTATGGCCGTTCTGCTGTGAGTCTAGATTATCGAATGGGACGAAAAACTGATAGTGAATTGTAACGTTCAGGGCCTCCTAATGACGATGGATCACTCAAATTGCGTCCCGATTCAATACATCGTCCTCCAGCCGACTTGACTCCATGGGTCTATTGCTGCCTCGGGCACCTTATGGCCGTTCTGCTGTGAGTCTAGATTATCGAATGGGACGAAAAACTGATAGTGAATTGTAACGTTCAGGGCCTCCTAATGACGATGGATCACTCAAATTGCGTCCCGATTCAATACATCGTCCTCCAGCCGACTTGACTCCATGGGTCTATTGCTGCCTCGGGCACCTTATGGCCGTTCTGCTGTGAGTCTAGATTATCGAATGGGACAAAAACTGATAGTGAATTGTAACGTTCAGGGCCTCCTAATGACGATGGATCACTCAAATTGCGTCCCGATTCAATACATCGTCCTCCAGCAGACTTGTCTCCATGGGTCGATTGCTGCCTCGGGCACCTAATGGCCGTTCTGCTGTGAGTCAAAGGTTTTCGATTCGGACGAAATACTGATAGTGAATTGTAACATTCAGGGCCACCTAATGACGATGGATCACTCAAATTGCGTCCCGATTCAATACATCGTCCTCCGGCCGAGTTGACTCCATGGGTCTATTGCTGCCTCGGGCACCTTATGGCCGTTCTGCTGTGAGTCTAGATTATCGAATGGGACGAAAAACTGATAGTTAATTGTAACGTTCAGGGCCTCCTAATGACGATGGATCACTCAAATTGCGTCCCGATTCATTACATCGTCCTCCAGCAGACTTGTCTCCATGGGTCGATTGCTGCCTCGGGCACCTTATGGCCGTTCTGCTGTGAGTCAAAGATTTTCGAATCGGACGGAAAACTGATAGTGATTTGTAACATTCAGGGCCACCTAATGACGATGGACCACACAAATTGCGTCCCGATTCAGTACATCGTCCACTAGCCGACTTGACTCCATGGGACTATTGCTGCCCCGGGCACCTTATGGCCGTTCTGCTGTGAGTCTAGATTATAGAATGGGATGAAAAACTAATAGCGAATTGTAACGTTCAGGGCCACCTAATGACGATGGATCACTCAAATTGCATCCCGATTCAATACATCGTCCTCCAGCCGACTTGACTCCATGGGTCTATGCTGCCTCGGGCACCTTATGGCCGTTCTGCTGTGAGTCTAGATTATCGAATGGGACGAAAAACTGATAGTGAATTGTAACGTTCAGGGCCTCCTAATGACGATGGATCACTCAAATTGCGTCCCGATTCAATACATCGTCCTCCAGCAGACTTGTCTCCATGGTTCGATTGCTGCCTCGGGCACCTAATGGCCGTTCTGCTGTGAGTCAAAGATTTTCGAATCGGACGAAAAACTGATAGTGAATTGTAACATTCAGGGCCACCTAATGACGATGGACCACGCAAATTGCGTCCCGATTCAATACATCGTCCTCCAGCAGACTTGTCTCCATGGGTCGATTGCTGCCTCGGGCACCTAATGGCCGTTCTGCTGTGAGTCAAAGATTTTCGATTCGGACGAAAAACTGATAGTGAATTGTAACATTCAGGGCCACCTAATGACGATGGATCACTCAAACTGCGTCCCGATTCAATACATCGTCCTCCAGCCGAGTTGACTCCATGGGTCTATTGCTGCCTCGAGCACCTTATGGCCGTTCTGCTGTGAGTCTAGATTATCGATTGGGACGAAAAACTGATAGTGAATTGTAACGTTCAGGGCCTCCTAATGACGATGGATCACTCAAATTGCGTTCCGATTCATTACATCGTCCTCCAGCCGACTTGACTCCATGGGTCTATTGCTGCCTCGGGCACCTTATGGCCGTTCTGCTGTGAGTCTAGATTATCGAATGGGACGAAAAACTGATAGTGAATTGTAACGTTCAGGGCCTCCTAATGACGATGGATCACTCAAATTGCGACCCGATTCAATACATCGTCCTCCAGCAGACTTGTCTCCATGGGTCGATTGCTGCCTCGGGCACCTAATGGCCGTTCTGCTGTGAGTCAAAGATTTTCGAATCGGACGAAAAACTGATAGTGAATTGTAACATTCAGGGCCACCTAATGACGATGGACCACGCAAATTGCGTCCCGATTCAATACATCGTCCTCCAGCCGAGTTGACTCCATGGGTCTATTGCTGCCTCGGGCACCTTATGGCCGTTCTGCTGTGAATCTAGATTATCGAATGGGACGAAAAACTGATAGTGAATTGTAACGTTCAGGGCCACCTAATGACGATGGATCACTCAAATTGCGTCCCGATTCAATACATCGTCCCCAGCCGACTTGTCTCCACGGGTTTATTGCTGCCTCGGGCACCTTATGGCCGTTCTGCGGTGAGTCTAGATTATCGAATGGGACGAAAAACTGATAGTGAATTGTAACGTTCAGGGCCACCTAATGACGATGGATCACTCAAATTGCGTCCTGATTCAATACATCGTCCTCCAGCAGAATTGACTTCATGGGTCTATTGCTGCCTCGGGCACCTTATGGCCGTTCTGCTGTGAGTCAAAGATTTTCGAATCGGACGAAAAACTGATAGTGAATTGTAACGTTCAGGGCCACCTAATGACGATGGATCACTCAAATTGCGTCCCGATTCAATACATCGTCCTCCAGCAGACTTGTCTCCATGGGTCGATTGCTGCCTCGGGCACCTTATGGCCGTTCTGCTGTGAGTCAAAGATTTTCGAATCGGACGGAAAACTGATAGTGATTTGTAACATTCAGGGCCACCTAATGACGATGGACCACACAAATTGCGTCCCGATTCAGTACATCGTCCACTAGCCGACTTGACTCCATGGGACTATTTCTGCCTCGGGCACGTTATGGCCGTTCTGCTGTGAGTCTAGATTATAGAATGGGATGAAAAACTGATAGCGAATTGTAACGTTCAGGGCCACCTAATGACGATGGATCACTCAAATTGCATCCCGATTCAATACATCGTCCTCCAGCAGACTTGTCTCCATGGGTCTATTGCTGCCTCGGGCACCTTATGGCAGGCCTGCTGTGACTGAAAGATTTTCGAATCGGACGAAAAACTGATAGTGAATTGTAACGTTCAGGGCCTCCTAATGACGATGGAACACTCAAATTGCGTCCCGATTCAATACATCGTCCTCCAGCAGACTTGTCTCCATGCGTCTATTGCTGCCTCGGGCACCTTATGGCCGTTCGGCTGTGAGTCAAAGATTTTCGAATCGGACGAAAAACTGATAGTTTATTGTAACATTCAGGGCCACCTAATGAGGATGGAACACTCAAATTGCGTCCCGATTCAATACATCGTCCTCCAGCCGACTTGATTCCATGGGTCTATTGCTGCCTCGGGCACCTTATGGCCGTTCTGCTGTGAGTCTAGATTATCGAATGGGACAAAAAACTGATAGTGAATTGTAACGTTCAGGGCCTCCTAATGACGATGGATCACTCAAATTGCGTCCCGATTCAATACATCGTCATCCAGCAGACTTGTCTCCATGGGTCTATTGCTGCCACGGGCACCTTATGGCCGTTCTGCTGTGAGTCTAGATTATCGAATGGGACGAAAAACTGATAGTGAATTGTAACGTTCAGGGCCACCTAATGACGATGGATCACTCAATTTGCGTCCCGATTCAATACATCGTCCTCCAGCCGACTTGACTCCAGGGGTCTATTGCTGCCAAGGGCACCTTATGGCCGTTCTGCTGTGAGTCTAGATTATCGAATGGGACGAAAAACTGATAGTGAATTGTAACGTTCAGGGCCTCCTAATGACGATGGATCACTCAAATTGCGTCCCGATTCAATACATCGTCCTCCAGCCGACTTGACTCCATGGGTCTATTGCTGCCTCGGGCACCTTATGGCCGTTCTGCTGTGAGTCTAGATTATCGAATGGGACGAAAAACTGATAGTGAATTGTAACGTTCAGGGCCTCCTAATGACGATGGATCACTCAAATTGCGTCCCGATTCAATACATCGTCCTCCAGCCGACTTGACTCCATGGGTCTATTGCTGCCTCGGGCTCCTTATGGCCGTTCTGCTGTGAGTCTAGATTATCGAATGGGACGAAAAACTGATAGTGAATTGTAACGTTCAGGGCCTCCTAATGACGATGGATCACTCAAATTGCGTCCCGATTCAATACATCGTCCTCCAGCAGACTTGTCTCCATGGGTCGATTGCTGCCTCGGGCACCTAATGGCCGTTCTGCTGTGAGTTAAAGATTTTCGATTCGGACGAAAAACTGATAGTGAATTGTAACATTCAGGGCCACCTAATGACGATGGACCATGCAAATTGCGTCCCGATTCAATACATCGTCCTCCAGCCGAGTTGACTCCATGGGTCTATTGCTGCCTCGGGCACCTTATGGCCGTTCTGCTGTGAATCTAGATTATCGAATGGGACGAAAAACTGATAGTGAATTGTAACATTCAGGGCCACCTAATGACGATGGATCACTCAAATTGCGTCCCGATTCAATACATCGTCCCCAGCCGACTTGTCTCCATGGGTCTATTGCTGCCTCGGGCACCTTATGTCCGTTCTGCTGTGAGTCAAAGATTTTCGAATCGGACGAAAAACTGATAGTGAATTGTAACGTTCAGGGCCACCTAATGACGATGGATCACTCAAATTGCGTCCCGATTCAATACATCGTCCTCCAGCAGACTTGTCTCCATGGGACTATTGCTGCCTCGGGCACCTTATGGCCGTTCTGCTGTGAGTCTAGATTATAGAATGGGATGAAAAACTGATAGCGAATTGTAACGTTCAGGGCCACCTAATGACGATGGATCACTCAAATTGCATCCCGATTCAATACATCGTCCTCCAGCAGACTTGTCTCCATGGGTCTATTGCTGCCTCGGGCACCTTATGGCAGGCCTGCTGTGACTCAAAGATTTTCGAATCGGACGAAAAACTGATAGTGAATTGTAACGTTCAGGGCCTCCTAATGACGATGGAACACTCAAATTGCGTCCCGATTCAATACATCGTCCTCCAGCAGACTTGTCTCCATGCGTCTATTGCTGCCTCGGGCACCTTATGGCCGTTCGGCTGTGAGTCAAAGATTTTCGAATCGGACGAAAAACTGATAGTTTATTGTAACGTTCAGGGCCACCTAATGAGGATGGATCACTCAAATTGCGTCCTGATTCAATACATCGTCCTCCGGCAGAATTGACTTCATGGGTCTATTGCTGCCTCGGGCACCTTATGGCCGTTCTGCTGTGAGTCAAAGATTTTCGAATCGGACGAAAAACTGATAGTGAATTGTAACGTTCAGGGCCACCTAATGACGATGGATCACTCAAATTGCGTCCCGATTCAATACATCGTCCTCCAGCAGACTTGTCTCCATGGGTCGATTGCTGCCTCGGGCACCTTATGGCCGTTCTGCTGTGAGTCAAAGATTTTCGAATCGGACGGAAAACTGATAGTGATTTGTAACATTCAGGGCCACCTAATGACGATGGACCACACAAATTGCGTCCCGATTCAGTACGTCGTCCACTAGCCGACTTGACTCCATGGGACTATTGCTGCCTCGGGCACCTTATGGCCGTTCTGCTGTGAGTCTAGATTATAGAATGGGATGAAAAACTGATAGCGAATTGTAACGTTCAGGGCCACCTAATGACGATGGATCACTCAAATTGCGTCCCGATTCAATACATCGTCCTCCAGCCGACTTGACTCCATGGGTCTATTGCTGCCTCGGGCACCTTATGGCCGTTCTGCTGTGAGTCTAGATTATCGAATGGGACGAAAAACTGATAGTGAATTGTAACGTTCAGGGCCTCCTAATGACGATGGATCACTCAAATTGCGTCCCGATTCAATACATCGTCCTCCAGCAGACTTGTCTCCATGGGTCGATTGCTGCCTCGGGCACCTAATGGCCGTTCTGCTGTGGGTCAAAGATTTTCGATTCGGACGAAAAACTGATAGTGAATTGTAACATTCAGGGCCACCTAATGACGATGGATCACTCAAATTGCGTCCCGATTCAATTCATCGTCCTCCAGCCAAGTTGACTCCATGGGTCTATTGCTGCCACGGGCACCTTATGGCCGTTCTGCTGTGAGTCTAGATTATCGAATGGGACGAAAAACTGATAGTGAATTGTAACGTTCAGGGCCTCCTAATGACGATGGATCACTCAAATTGCGTCCCGATTCAATACATCGTCCTCCAGCAGACTTGTCTCCATGGGTCGATTGCTGCCTCGGGCACCTAATGGCCGTTCTGCTGTGAGTCAAAGATTTTCGAATCGGACGAAAAACTGATAGTGAATTGTAACATTCAGGGCCACCTAATGACGATGGACCACGCAAATTGCGTCCCGATTCAATACATCGTCCTCCAAGAGAGTTGACTCCATGTGTCTATTGCTGTCTCGGGCACCTTATGGCCGTTCTGCTGTGAATCTAGATTATTGAATGGGACGAAAAACTGATAGTGAATTGTAACGTTCAGGGCCACCTAATGACGATGGATCACTCAAATTGCTTCCCGATTCAATACATCGTCCCCAGCCGACTTGTCTCCATGGGTTTATTGCTGCCTCGAGCACCTTATGGCCGTTCTGCGGTGAGTCTAGATTATCGAATGGGACGAAAAACTGATAGTGAATTGTAACGTTCAGGGCCACCTAATGACGATGGATCACTCAAATTGCGTCCTGATTCAATACATCGTCCTCCAGCAGACTTGACTTCATGGGTCTATTGCTGCCTCGGGCACCTTATGGCAGGCCTGCTGTGACTCAAAGATTTTCGAATCGGACGAAAAACTGATAGTGAATTGTAACGTTCAGGGCCTCCTAATGACGATGGAACACTCAAATTGCGTCCCGATTCAATACATCGTCCTCCAGCAGACTTGTCTCCATGCGTCTATTGCTGCCTCGGGCACCTTATGGCCGTTCGGCTGTGAGTCAAAGATTTTCGAATCGGACGAAAAACTGATAGTGAATTGTAACGTTCAGGGCCACCTAATGACGATGGATCACTCAAATTGCGTCCCGATTCAATACATCGTCCTCCAGCCGAGTTGACTCCATGGGTCTATTGCTGCCTCGGGCACCTTATGGCCGTTCTGCTGTGAGTCTAGATTATCGAATGGGACAAAAAACTGATAGTGAATTGCAACGTTCAGGGCCTCCTAATGACGATGGATCACTCAAATTGCGTCCCGATTCAATACATCGTCCTCCAGCAGACTTGTCTCCATGGGTCTATTGCTGCCTCGGGCACCTTATGGCTGTTCTGCTGTGAGTCTAGATTATCGAATGGGACGAAAAACTGATAGTGAATTGTAACGTTCAGGGCCTCCTAATGACGATGGATCACTCAAATTGCGTCCCGATTCAATACATCGTCCTCCAGCCGACTTGACTCCATGGGTCTATTGCTGCCTCGGGCACCTTATGGCCGTTCTGCTGTGAGTCTAGATTATCGAATGGGACGAAAAACTGATAGTGAATTGTAACGTTCAGGGCCTCCTAATGACGATGGATCACTCAAATTGCGTCCCGATTCAATACATCCTCCTCCAGCAGACTTGTCTCCATGGGTCGATTGCTGCCTCGGGCACCTAATGGCCGTTCTGCTGTGAGTCAAAGATTTTCGATTCGGACGAAAAACTGATAGTGAATTGTAACATTCAGGGCCACCTAATGACGATGGACCATGCAAATTGCGTCCCGATTCAATACATCGTCCTCCAGCCGAGTTGACTCCATGGGTCTATTGCTGCCTCGGGCACCTTATGGCCGTTCTGCTGTGAATCTAGATTATCGAATGGGACGAAAAACTGATAGTGAATTGTAACGTTCAGGGCCACCTAATGACGATGGATCACTCAAATTGCGTCCCGATTCAATACATCGTCCCCAGCCGACTTGTCTCCATGGGTCTATTGCTGCCTCGGGCACCTTATGGCCGTTCTGCTGTGAGTCTAGATTATCGAATGGGACGAAAAACTGATAGTGAATTGTAACGTTCAGGGCCTCCTAATGACGATGGATCACTCAAATTGCGTCCCGATTCAATACATCGTCCTCCAGCAGACTTGTCTCCATGGGTCAATTGCTGCCTCGGGCACCTAATGGCCGTTCTGCTGTGAGTCAAAGATTTTCGAATCGGACGAAAAACTGATAGCGAATTGTAACATTCAGGGCCACCTAATGACGATGGACCATGCAAATTGCGTCCCGATTCAATACATCGTCCTCCAGCCGAGTTGACTCCATGGGTCTATTGCTGCCTCGGGCACCTTATGGCCGTTCTGCTGTGAATCTAGATTATCGAATGGGACGAAAAACTGATAGTGAATTGTAACGTTCAGGGCCACCTAATGACGATGGATCACTCAAATTGCGTCCCGATTCAATACATCGTCCCCAGCCGACTTGTCTCCATGGGTCTATTGCTGCCTCGGGCACCTTATGGCCGTCCTGCTGTGAGTCAAAGATTTTCGAATCGGACGAAAAACTGATAGTGAATTGTAACGTTCAGGGCCACCTAATGACGATGGATCACTCAAATTGCGTCCCAATTCAATACATCGTCCTCCAGCAGACTTGTCTCCATGGGTCTATTGCTGCCTCGGGCACCTTATGGCAGGCCTGCTGTGACTCAAAGATTTTCGAATCGGACGAAAAACTGATAGTGAATTGTATCGTTCAGGGCCACCTAATGACGATGGATCACTCAAATTGCTTCCCGATTCAATACATCGTCCCCAGCCGACTTGTCTCCATGGGTTTATTGCTGCCTCGAGCACCTTATGGCCGTTCTGCGGTGAGTCTAGATTATCGAATGGGACGAAAAACTGATAGTGAATTGTAACGTTCAGGGCCACCTAATGACGATGGATCACTCAAATTGCGTCCTGATTCAATACATCGTCCTCCAGCAGACTTGACTTCATGGGTCTATTGCTGCCTCGGGCACCTTATGGCAGGCCTGCTGTGACTCAAAGATTTTCGAATCGGACGAAAAACTGATAGTGAATTGTAACGTTCAGGGCCTCCTAATGACGATGGAACACTCAAATTGCGTCCCGATTCAATACATCGTCCTCCAGCAGACTTGTCTCCATGCGTCTATTGCTGCCTCGGGCACCTTATGGCCGTTCGGCTGTGAGTCAAAGATCTTCGAATCGGACGAAAAACTGATAGTGAATTGTAACGTTCAGGGCCACCTAATGACGATGGATCACTCAAATTGCGTCCCGATTCAATACATCGTCCTCCAGCCGACTTGACTCCATGGGTCTATTGCTGCCTCGGGCACCTTATGGCCGTTCTGCTGTGAATCTAGATTATCGAATGGGACAAAAAACTGATAGTGAATTGCAACGTTCAGGGCCTCCTAATGACGATGGATCACTCAAATTGCGTCCCGATTCAATACATCGTCCTCCAGCAGACTTGTCTCCATGGGTCTATTGCTGCCTCGGGCACCTTATGGCTGTTCTGCTGTGAGTCTAGATTATCGAATGGGACGAAAAACTAATAGTGAATTGTAACGTTCAGGGCCTCCTAATGACGATGGATCACTCAAATTGCGTCCCGATTCAATACATCGTCCTCCAGCCGACTTGACTCCATGGGTCTATTGCTGCCTCGGGCACCTTATGGCCGTTCTGCTGTGAGTTTAGATTATCGAATGGGACGAAAAACTGATAGTGAATTGTAACGTTCAGGGCCTCCTAATGACGATGGATCACTCAAATTGCGTCCCGATTCAATACATCCTCCTCCAGCAGACTTGTCTCCATGGGTCGATTGCTGCCTCGGGCACCTAATGGCCGTTCTGCTGTGAGTCAAAGATTTTCGATTCGGACGAAATACTGATAGTGAATTGTAACATTCAGGGCCACCTAATGACGATGGACCATGCAAATTGCGTCCCGATTCAATACATCGTCCTCCAGCCGAGTTGACTCCATGGGTCTATTGCTGCCTCGGCACCTTATGGCCGTTCTGCTGTGAATCTAAATTATCGAATGGGACGAAAAACTGATAGTGAATTGTAACGTTCAGGGCCACCTAATGACGATGGATCACACAAATTGCGTCCCGATTCAATACATCGTCCCCAGCCGACTTGTCTCCATGGGTCTATTGCTGCCTCGGGCACCTTATGGCCGTTCTGCTGTGAGTCTAGATTATCGAATGGGACGAAAAACTGATAGTGAATTGTAACGTTCAGGGCCTCCTAATGACGATGGATCACTCAAATTGCGTCCCGATTCAATACATCGTCCTCCAGCAGACTAGTCTCCATGGGTCGATTGCTGCCTCGGGCACCTAATGGCCGTTCTGCTGTGAGTCAAAGATTTTCGAATCGGACGAAAAACTGATAGTGAATTGTAACATTCAGGGCCACCTAATGACGATGGACCATGCAAATTGCGTCCCGATTCAATACATCGTCCTCCAGCCGAGTTGACTCCATGGGTCTATTGCTGCCTCGGGCACCTTATGGCCGTTCTGCTGTGAATCTAGATTATCGAATGGGACGAAAAACTGATTGTGAATTGTAACGTTCAGGGCCACCTAATGACGATGGATCACTCAAATTGCGTCCCGATTCAATACATCGTCCCCAGCCGACTTGTCTCCATGGGTCTATTGCTGCCTCGGGCACCTTATGGCCGTTCTGCTGTGAGTCAAAGATTTTCGAATCGGACGAAAAACTGATAGTGAATTGTAACGTTCAGGGCCACCTAATGACGATGGATCACTCAAATTGCGTCCCGATTCAATACATCGTCCTCCAGCAGACTTGTCTCCATGGGTCTATTGCTGCCTCGGGCACCTTATGGCAGGCCTGCTGTGACTCAAAGATTTTCGAATCGGACGAAAAACTGATAGTGAATTGTATCGTTCAGGGCCACCTAATGACGATGGATCACTCAAATTGCGTCCCGATTCAATACATCGTCCTCCAGCAGACTTGACTCCATGGGTATATTGCTGCCTCGGGCACCTTATGGCCGTTCTGCTGTGTGTCTAGATTATCGAATGGGACAAAAAACTGATAGTGAATTGTAACGTTCAGGGCCTCCTAATGACGATGGATCACTCAAATTGCGTCCCGATTCAATACATCGTCCTCCAGCAGACTTGTCTCCATGGGTCTATTGCTGCCTCGGGCACCTTATGGCCGTTCTGCTGTGTGTCTAGATTATCGAATGGGACGAAAAACTGATAGTGAATTGTAACGTTCTGGGCCACCTAATGACGATGGATCTCTCAAATTGCGTCCCGATTCAATACATCGTCCTCCAACCGACCTTACTCCATGGGTCTACTGCTGCCTCGGGCACCTTATGACCGTTCTGCTGTGAGTCTAGATTATCGAATGGGACGAAAAACTGATAGTGAATTGTAACGTTCAGGGCCTCCTAATGACGATGGATCACTCAAATTGCGTCCCGATTCAATACATCGTCCTCCAGCCGACTTGACTCCATGGGTCTATTGCTGCCTCGGGCACCTTATGGCCGTTCTGCTGTGAGTCTAGATTATCGAATGGGACGAAAAACTGATAGTGAATTGTAACGTTCAGGGCCTCCTAATGACGATGGATCACTCAAATTGCGTCCCGATTCAATACATCGTCCTCCAGCAGACTTGTCTCCATGGGTAGATTGCTGCCTCGGGCACCTAATGGCCGTTCTGCTGTGAGTCAAAGATTTTCGAATCGGACGAAAAACTGATAGTGAATTGTAACATTCAGGGCCACCTAATGACGATGGACCACGCAAATTGCGTCCCGATTCAATACATCGTAATCCAGCCGAGTTGACTCCATGGGTCTATTGCTGCCTCGGGCACCTTATGGCCGTTCTGCTGTGAATCTAGATTATCGAATGGGACGAAAAACTGATAGTGAATTGTAACGTTCAGGGCCATCTAATGACGATGGATCACTCAAATTACGTCCCGATTCAATACATCGTCCCCAGCCGACTTGACTCCATGGGACTATTGCTGCCTCGGCCACCTTATGGCCGTTCTGCTGTGAGTCTAGATTATAGAATGGGATGAAAAACTGATAGTGAATTGTAACGTTCAGGGCCACCTAATGACGATGGATCACTCAAATTGCGTCCCGATTCAATACATCGTCCTCCAGCAGACTTGTCTCAATGGGTCTATTGCTGCCTCGGGCACCTTATGGCAGGCCTGCTGTGACTCAAAGATTTTCGAATCGGACGAAAAACTGATAGTGAATTGTAACGTTGAGGGCCTCCTAATGACGATGGAACACTCAAATTGCGTCCCGATTCAATACATCGTCCTCCAGCCGACTTGTCTCCATGGGTCTATTGCTGCCTCGGGCACCTTATGGCCGTTCTGCTGTGAGTCAAAGATTTTCGAATCGGACGAAAAACTGATAGTGAATTGTAACATTCAGGGCCACCTAATGACGATGGACCACACAAATAGCGTCCCGATTCAGTACATCGTCCTCCAGCCGACCTGACTCCATGGGTCTATTGCTGCCTCGGGCACCTTATGGCCGTTCTGCTGTGAGTCTAGATTATCGAATGGGACGAAAAACTGATAGTGAATTGTAACGTTCAGGGCCACCTAATGACGATGGATCACTCAAATTGCGTCCCGATTCAATACATCGTCCTCCAGCAGACTTGTCTCCATGGGTCTATTGCTGCCTCGGGCACCTTATGGCCGTTCTGCTGTGAGTCTAGATTATCGAATGGGACGAAAAACTGATAGTGAATTGTAACGTTCAGGGCCACCTAATGACGAGGGATCTCTCAAATTGCGTCCCGATACAATACATCGTCCTCCAGCCGACTTGACTCCATGGGTCTACTGCTGCCTCGGGCACCTTATGACCGTTCTGCTGTGAGTCTAGATTATCGAATGGGACGAAAAACTGATAGTGAATTGTAACGTTCAGGGCCTCCTAATGACGATGGATCACTCAAATTGCGTCCCGATTCAATACATCGTCCTCCAGCCGACTTGACTCCATGGGACTATTGCTGCCTCGGGCACCATATGGCCGTTCTGCTGTGAGTCTAGATTATCGAATGGGACGAAAAACTGATAGTGAATTGTAACGTTCAGGGCATCCTAATGACGATAGATCACTCAAATTGCGTCCCGATTCAATACATCGTCCTCCAGCAGACTTGTCTCCATGGGTAGATTGCTGCCTCGGGCACATAATGGCCGTTCTGCTGTGAGTCAAAGATTTTCGAATCGGACGAAAAACTGATAGTGAATTGTAACATTCAGGGCCACCTAATGACAATGGACCACGCAAATTGCGTCCCGATTCAATACATCGTCCTCCAGCCGATTTGACTCCATGGGTCTATTGCTGCCTCGGGCACCTTATGGCCGTTCTGCTGTGAATCTAGATTATCGAATGGGACGAAAAACTGATAGTGAATTGTAACGTTCAGGGCCACCTAATGACGATGGATCACTCAAATTACGTCCCGATTCAATACATCGTCCCCAGCCGACTTGACTCCATGGGACCTTTGCTGCCTCGGGCACCTTATGGCCGTTCTGCTGTGAGTCTAGATTATAGAATGGGACGAAAAACTGATAGTGAATTGTAACGTTCAGGGCCACCTAATGACGATGGATCACTCAAATTGCGTCCCGATTCAATACATCGTCCTCCAGCAGACTTGTCTCAATGGGTCTATAGCTGCCTCGGGCACCTTATGGCAGGCCTGCTGTGACTCAAAGATTTTCGAATCGGACGAAAAACTAATAGTGAATTGTAACGTTCAGGGCCTCCTAATGACGATGGAACACTCAAATTGCGTCCCGATTCAATACATCGTCCTCCAGCCGACTTGTCTCCATGGGTCTATTGCTGCCTCGGGCACCTTATGGCCGTTCTGCTGTGAGTCAAAGATTTTCGAATCGGACGAAAAACTGATAGTGAATTGTAACATTCAGGGCCACCTAATGACGATGGACCAGACAAATTGCGTCCCGATTCAGTACATCGTCCTCCAGCCGACCTGACTCCATGGGTCTATTGCCTCCTCGGGCACCTTATGGCCGTTGTGCTGTGAGTCTAGATTATCGAATGGGACGAAAAACTGATAGTGAATTGTAACTTTCAGGGCCACCTAATGACGATGGAACACTAAAATTGCGTCCAGATTCAATACATCGTCCTCCAGCAGACTTGACTTCATGGGTCTATTGCTGCCTCGGGCACCTTATGGCCGTTCTGCTGTGAGTCTAGATTATCGAATGGGACAAAAAACTGATAGTGAATTGTAACGTTCAGGGCCTCCTAATGACGATGGATCACTCAAACTGCGTCCCGATGCAATACATCGTCCTCCAGCAGACTTGTCTCCATGGGTCTATTGCTGCCTCGGGCACCTTATGGCCGTTCTGCTGTTAGTCTAGATTATCGAATGGGACGAAAAACTGATAGTGAATTGTAACGTTCAGGGCCACCTAATGACGATGGATCACTCAAATTGCGTCCCGATTCAATACATCGTCCTCCAGCCGAGTTGACTCCATGGGTCTATTGCTGCCTCGGGCACCTTATGGCCGTTCTGCTGCGAGTCTAGATTATCGAATGGGACGAAAAACTGATAGTGAATTGTAACGTTCAGGGCCTCCTAATGACGATGGATCACTCAAATTGCGTCCCGATTCAATACATCGTCCTCCAGCAGACTTCTCTCCATGGGTCGATTGCTGCCTGGGGCACCTAATGGCCGTTCTGCTGTGAGTCAAAGATTTTCGAATCGGACGAAAAACTGATAGTGAATTGTAACATTCAGGGCCACCTAATGACGATGGACCTCGCAAATTGCGTCCCGATTCAATACATCGTCCTCCAGCCGAGTTGACTCCATGGGTCTATTGCTGCCTCGGGCACCTTATGGCCGTTCTGCTGTGAGTCAAAGATTTTCGAATCGGACGAAAAACTGATAGTGAATTGTAACGTTCAGGGCCACCTAATGACGATGGATCACTCAAATTGCGTCCTGATTCAATACATCGTCCTCCAGCAGACTTGACTTCATGGGTCTATTGCTGCCTCGGGCACCTTATGGCCGTTCTGCTGTGAGTCAAAGATTTTCGAATCGGACGAAAAACTGATAGTGAATTGTAACTTTCAGGGCCACCTAATGACGATGGATCACTCAAATTGCGTCCCGATTCAATACATCGTCCTCCAGCAGATTTGTCTCCATGGGTCGATTGCTGCCTCGGGCACCTTATGGCCGTTCTGATGTGAGTCAAAGATTTTCGAATCGGACGGAAAACTGATAGTGATTTGTAACATTCAGGGCCACCTAAAGACGATGGACCACACAAATTGCGTCCCGATTCAGTACATCGTCCACTAGCCGACTTGACTCCATGGGACTATTGCTGCCTCGGGCACCTTATGACCGTTCTGCTGTGAGTCTAGATTATAGAATGGGATGAAAAACTGATAGTGAATTGTAACGTTCAGGGCCACCTAATGACGATGGATCACTCAAATTGCATCCCGATTCAATACATCGTCCTCCAGCAGACTTGTCTCCATGGGTCTATTGCTGCCTCGGGCACCTTATGGCAGGCTTGCTGTGATTCAAAGATTTTCGATCGGACGAAAAACTGATAGTGAATTGTAACGTTCAGGGCCACCTAATGACGATGGATCACTCAAATTGCGTCCCGATTCAATACATCGTCCTCCAGCCGACTTGACTCCATGGGTCTATTGCGGCCTCGGGCACCTTATGGCCGTTCTGCTGTGAGTCTAGATTATCGAATGGGACAAAAAACTGATAGTGAATTGTAACGTTCAGGGCCTCCTAATGACGATGGATCACTCAAATTGCGTCCCGATTCAATACATCGTCCTCCAGCAGACTTGTCTCCATGGGTCTATTGCTGCCTCGGGCACCTTATGGCCGTTCTGCTGTGAGTCCAGATTATCGAATGGGACGAAAAACTGATAGTGAATTGTAACGTTCAGGGCCACCTAATGACGATGGATCACTCAAATTGCGTCCCGATTCAATACATCGTCCTCCAGCCGACTTGACTCCATGGGTCTATTGCTGCCTCGGGCACCTTATGGCCGTTCTGCTGTGAGTCTAGATTATCGAATGGGACGAAAAACTGATAGTGAATTGTAACGTTCAGGGCCTCCTAATGACGATGGATCACTCAAATTGCGTCCCGATTCAATACATCGTCCTCCAGCCGACTTGACTCCATGGGTCTATTGCTGCCTCGGGCACCTTATGGCCGTTCTGCTGTGAGTCTAGATTATCGAATGGGACGAAAAACTGATAGTGAATTGTAACGTTCAGGGCCTCCTAATGACGATGGATCACTCAAATTGCGTCCCGATTCAATACATCGTCCTCCAGCAGACTTGTCTCCATGGGTCGATTGCTGCCTCGGGCACCTAATGTCCGTTCTGCTGTGAGTCAAAGATTTTCGAATCGGACGAAAAACTGATAGTGAATTGTAACATTCAGGGCCACCTAATGACGATGGACCATGCAAATTGCGTCCCGATTCAATACATCGTCCTCCAGCCGAGTTGACTCCATGGGTCTATTGCTGCCTCGGGCACCTTTTGGCCGTTCTGCTGTGAATCTAGATTATCGAATGGGACGAAAAACTGATAGTGAATTGTAACGTTCAGGGCCACCTAATGACGATGGATCACTCAAATTGCGTCCCGATTCAATACATCGTCCCCAGCCGACTTGTCTCCATGGGTCTATTGCTGCCTCGGGCACCTTATGGCCGTTCTGCTGTGAGTCAAAGATTTTCGAATCGGACGAAAAACTGATAGTGAATTGTAACGTTCAGGGCCACCTAATGACGATGGATCACTCAAATTGCGTCCCGATTCAATACATCGTCCTCCAGCAGACTTGTCTCCATGGGTCTATTGCTGCCTCGGGCAGCTTATGGCAGGCCTGCTGTGACTCAAAGATTTTCGAATCGGACGAAAAACTGATAGTGAATTGTATCGTTCAGGGCCACCTAATGACGATGGATCACTCAAATTGCGTCCCGATTCAATACATCGTCCTCCAGCAGACTTGACTCCATGGGTATATTGCTGCCTCGGGCACCTTATGGCCGTTCTGCTGTGTGTCTAGATTATCGAATGGGACAAAAAACTGATAGTGAATTGTAACGTTCAGGGCCTCCTAATGACGATGAATCACTCAAATTGCGTCCCGATTCAATACATCGTCCTCCAGCAGACTTGTCTCCATGGGTCTATTGCTGCCTCGGGCACCTTATGGCCGTTCTGCTGTGTGTCTAGATTATCGAATGGGACGAAAAACTGATAGTGAATTGTAACGTTCTGGGCCACCTAATGACGATGGATCTCTCAAATTGCGTCCCGATTCAATACATCGTCCTCCAGCCGACCTTACTCCATGGGTCTACTGCTGCCTCGGGCACCTTATGACCGTTCTGCTGTGAGTCTAGATTATCGAATGGGACGAAAAACTGATAGTGAATTGTAACGTTCAGGGCCTCCTAATGACGATGGATCACTCAAATTGCGTCCCGATTCAATACATCGTCCTCCAGCAGACTTGTCTCAATGGATCTAATGCTGCCTCGGGCACCTTATGGCAGGCCTGCTGTGACTCAAAGATTTTCGAATCGGACGAAAAACTGATAGTGAATTGTAACGTTCAGGGCCTCCTAATGACGATGGAACACTCAAATTGCGTCCCGATTCAATACATCGTCCTCCAGCCGACTTGTCTCCATGGGTCTATTGCTGCCTCGGGCACCTTATGGCCGTTCTGCTGTGAGTCAAAGATTTTCGAATCGGACGAAAAACTGATAGTGAATTGTAACATTCAGGGCCACCTAATGACGATGGACCACACAAATAGCGTCCCGATTCAGTACATCGTCCTCCAGCCGACCTGACTCCATGGGTCTATTGCTGCCTCGGGCACCTTATGGCCGTTCTGCTGTGAGTCTAGATTATCGAATGGGACGAAAAACTGATAGTGAATTGTAACGTTCAGGGCCACCTAATGACGATGGATCACTCAAATTGCGTCCCGATTCAATACATCGTCCTCCAGCAGACTTGTCTCCATGGGTCTATTGCTGCCTCGGGCACCTTATGGCCTTTCTGCTGTGAGTCTAGATTATGGAATGGGACGAAAAACTGATAGTGAATTGTAACGTTCAGGGCCACCTAATGACGAGGGATCTCTCAAATTGCGTCCCGATTCAATACATCGTCCTCCAGCCGACTTGACTCCATGGGTCTACTGCTGCCTCGGGCACCTTATGACCGTTCTGCTGTGAGTCTAGATTATCGAATGGGACGAAAAACTGATAGTGAATTGTAACGTTCAGGGCCTCCTAATGACGATGGATCACTCAAATTGCGTATCGATTCCATACATCGTCCTCCAGCCGACTTGACTCCATGGGACTATTGCTGCCTCGGGCACCTTATGGCCGTTCTGCTGTGAGTCTAGATTATCGAATGGGACGAAAAACTGATAGTGAATTGTAACGTTCAGGGCCTCCTAATGACGATGGATCACACAAATTGCGTCCCGATTCAATACATCGTCCTCCAGCAGACTTGTCTCCATGGGTAGATTGCTGCCTCGGGCACATAATGGCCGTTCTGCTGTGAGTCAAAGATTTTCGAATCGGACGAAAAACTGATAGTGAATTGTAACATTCAGGGCCACCTAATGACAATGGACCACGCAAATTGCGTCCCGATTCAATACATCGTCCTCCAGCCGATTTGACTCCTTGGGTCTATTGCTGCCTCGGGCACCTTATGGCCGTTCTGCTGTGAATCTAGATTATCGAATGGGACGAAAAACTGATAGTGAATTGTAACGTTCAGGGCCACCTAATGACGATGGATCACTCAAATTACGTCCCGATTCAATACATCGTCCCCAGCCGACTTGACTCCATGGGACCTTTGCTGCCTCGGGCACCTTATGGCAGGCCTGCTGTGACTCAAAGATTTTCGAATCGGACGAAAAACTAATAGTGAATTGTAACGTTCAGGGCCTCCTAATGACGATGGAACACTCAAATTGCGTCCCGATTCAATACATCGTCCTCCAGCCGACTTGTCTCCATGGGTCTATTGCTGCCTCGGGCACCTTATGGCCGTTCTGCTGTGAGTCAAAGATTTTCGAATCGGACGAAAAACTGATAGTGAATTGTAACATTCAGGGCCACCTAATGACGATGGACCACACAAATAGCGTCCCGATTCAGTACATCGTCCTCCAGCCGACCTGACTCCATGGGTCTATTGCTGCCTCGGGCACCTTATGGCCGTTCTGCTGTGAGTCTAGATTATCGAATGGGACGAAAAACTGATAGTGAATTGTAACGTTCAGGGCCACCTAATGACGATGGATCACTCAAATTGCGTCCCGATTCAATACATCGTCCTCCAGCAGACTTGTCTCCATGGGTCTATTGCTGCCTCGGGCACCTTATGGCCGTTCTGCTGTGAGTCTAGATTATCGAATGGGACGAAAAACTGATAGTGAATTGTAACGTTCAGGGCCACCTAATGACGAGGGATCTCTCAAATTGCGTCCCGATTCAATACATCGTCCTCCAGCCGACTTGTCTCCATGGGTCTACTGCTGCCTCGGGCACCTTATGACCGTTCTGCTGTGAGTCTAGATTATCGAATGGGACGAAAAACTGATAGTGAATTGTAACGTTCAGGGCCTACAAATGACGATGGATCACTCAAATTGCGTCCCGATTCAATACATCGTCCTCCAGCCGACTTGACTCCATGGGACTATTGCTGCCTCGGGCACCTTATGGCCGTTCTGCTGTGATTCTAGATTATCGAATGGGACGAAAAACTGATAGTGAATTGTAACGTTCAGGGCCTCCTAATGACGATGGATCACTCAAATTGCGTCCCGATTCAATACATCGTCCTCCAGCAGACTTGTCTCCATGGGTAGATTGCTGCCTCGGGCACATAATGGCCGTTCTGCTGTGAGTCAAAGATTTTCGAATCGGACGAAAAACTGATAGTGAATTGTAACATTCAGGGCCACCTAATGACAATGGATCACTCTAATTGCGTCCCGATTCAATACATCGTCCTCCAGCCGACTTGACTCCATGGGACTATTGCTGCCTCGGGCACCTTATGGCCGTTCTGCTGTGAGTCTAGATTATCGAATGGGACGAAAAACTGATAGTGAATTGTAACGTTCAGGGCCTCCTAATGACGATGGATCACTCAAATTGCGTCCCGATTCAATACATCGTCCTCCAGCAGACTTGTCTCAATGGGTCTATTGCTGCCTCGGGCACCTTATGGCAGGCCTGCTGTGACTCAAAGATTTTCGAATCGGACGAAAAACTAATAGTGAATTGTAACGTTCAGGGCCTCCTAATGACGATGGAACACTCAAATTGCGTCCCGATTCAATACATCGTCCTCCAGCCGACTTGTCTCCATGGGTCTATTGCTGCCTCGGGCACCTTATGGCCGTTCTGCTGTGAGTCAAAGATTTTCGAATCGGACGAAAAACTGATAGTGAATTGTAACATTCAGGGCCACCTAATGACGATGGACCAGACAAATTGCGTCCCGATTCAGTACATCGTCCTCCAGCCGACCTGACTCCATGGGTCTATTGCTGCCTCGGGCACCTTATGGCCGTTGTGCTGTGAGTCTAGATTATCGAATGGGACGAAAAACTGATAGTGAATTGTAACTTTGAGGGCCACCTAATGACGATGGAACACTAAAATTGCGTCCAGATTCAATACATCGTCCTCCAGCAGACTTGACTTCATGGGTCTATTGCTGCCTCGGGCACCTTATGGCCGTTCTGCTGTGAGTCTAGATTATCGAATGGGACAAAAAACTGATAGTGAATTGTAACGTTCAGGGCCTCCTAATGACGATGGATCACTCAAACTGCGTCCCGATTCAATACATCGTCCTCCAGCCGACTTGACTCCATGGGTCTATTGCTGCCTCGGGCACCTTATGGCCGTTCTGCTGTGAGTCTAGATTATCGAATGGGACGAGAAACTGATAGTGAATTGTAACGTTCAGGGCCTCCTAATGACGATGGATCACTCAAATTGCGTCCCGATTCAATACATCCTCCTCCAGCATACTTGTCTCCATGGGTCGATTGCTGCCTCGGGCACCTAATGGCCGTTCTGCTGTGAGTCAAAGATTTTCGATTCGGACGAAAAACTGATAGTGAATTGTAACATTCAGGGCCACCTAATGACGATGGACCATGCAAATTGCGTCCCGATTCAATACATCGTCCTCCAGCCGAGTTGACTCCATGGGTCTATTGCTGCCTCGGCACCTTATGGCCGTTCTGCTGTGAATCTAGATTATCGATTGGGACGAAAAACTGATAGTGAATTGTAACGTTCAGGGCCACCTAATGACGATGGATCACTCAAATTGCGTCCCGATTCAATACATCGTCCCCAGCCGACTTGTCTCCATGGGTCTATTGCTGCCTCGGGCACCTTATGGCCGTTCTGCTGTGAGTCTAGATTATCGAATGGGACGAAAAACTGATAGTGAATTGTAATGTTCAGGGCCTCCTAATGACGATGGATCACTCAAATTGCGTCCCGATTCAATACATCGTCCTCCAGCAGACTTGTCTCCATGGGTCGATTGCTGCCTCGGGCACCTAATGGCCGTTCTGCTGTGAGTCAAAGATTTTCGAATCGGACGAAAAACTGATAGTGAATTGTAACATTCAGGGCCATCTAATGACGATGGACCATGCAAATTGCGTCCCGATTCAATACATCGTCCTCCAGCCGAGTTGACTCCATGGGTCTATTGCTGCCTCGGGCACCTTATGGCAGGCCTGCTGTGACTCAAAGATTTTCGAATCGGACGAAAAACTGATAGTGAATTGTATCGTTCAGGGCCACCTAATGACGATGGATCACTCAAATTGCGTCCCGATTCAATACATCGTCCTCCAGCAGACTTGACTCCATGGGTATATTGCTGCCTCGGGCACCTTATGGCCGTTCTGCTGTGTGTCTAGATTATCGAATGGGACAAAAAACTGATAGTGAATTGTAACGTTCAGGGCCTCCTAATGACGATGGATCACTCAAATTGCGTCCCGATTCAATACATCGTCCTCCAGCAGACTTGTCTCCATGGGTCTATTGCTGCCTCGGGCACCTTATGGCCGTTCTGCTGTGTGTCTAGATTATCGAATGGGACGAAAAACTGATAGTGAATTGTAACGTTCTGGGCCACCTAATGACGATGGATCTCTCAAATTGCGTCCCGATTCAATACATCGTCCTCCAGCCGACCTTACTCCATGGGTCTACTGCTGCCTCGGGCACCTTATGACCGTTCTGCTGTGAGTCTAGATTATCGAATGGGACGAAAAACTGATAGTGAATTGTAACGTTCAGGGCCTCCTAATGACGATGGATCACTCAAATTGCGTCCCGATTCAATACATCGTCCTCCAGCCGACTTGACTCCATGGGTCTATTGCTGCCTCGGGCACCTTATGGCCGTTCTGCTGTGAGTCTAGATTATCGAATGGGACGAAAAACTGATAGTGAATTGTAACGTTCAGGGCCTCCTAATGACGATGGATCACTCAAATTGCGTCCCGATTCAATACATCGTCCTCCAGCAGACTTGTCTCCATGGGTAGATTGCTGCCTCGGGCACCTAATGGCCGTTCTGCTGTGAGTCAAAGATTTTCGAATCGGACGAAAAACTGATAGTGAATTGTAACATTCAGGGCCACCTAATGACGATGGACCACGCAAATTGCGTCCCGATTCAATACATCGTCCTCCAGCCGAGTTGACTCCATGGGTCTATTGCTGCCTCGGGCACCTCATGGCCGTTCTGCTGTGAATCTAGATTATCGAATGGGACGAAAAACTGATAGTGAATTGTAACGTTCAGGGCCATCTAATGACGATGGATCACTCAAATTACGTCCCGATTCAATACATCGTCCCCAGCCGACTTGACTCCATGGGACTATTGCTGCCTCGGGCACCTTATGGCAGTTCTGCTGTGAGTCTAGATTGTAGAATGGGATGAAAAACTGATAGTGAATTGTAACGTTCAGGGCCACCTAATGACGATGGATCACTCAAATTGCGTCCCGATTCAATACATCGTCCTCCAGCAGACTTGTCTCAATGGGTCTATTGCTGCCTCGGGCACCTTATGGCAGGCCTGCTGTGACTCAAAGATTTTCGAATCGGACGAAAAACTGATAGTGAATTGTAACGTTCAGGGCCTCCTAATGACGATGGAACACTCAAATTGCGTCCCGATTCAATACATCGTCCTCCAGCCGACTTGTCTCCATGGGTCTATTGCTGCCTCGGGCACCTTATGGCCGTTCTGCTGTGAGTCAAAGATTTTCGAATCGGACGAAAAACTGATAGTGAATTGTAACATTCAGGGCCACCTAATGACGATGGACCACACAAATAGCGTCCCGATTCAGTACATCGTCCTCCAGATGACCTGACTCCATGGGTCTATTGCTGCCTCGGGCACCTTATGGCCGTTCTGCTGTGAGTCTAGATTATCGAATGGGACGAAAAACTGATAGTGAATTGTAACGTTCAGGGCCACCTAATGACGATGGATCACTCAAATTGCGTCCCGATTCAATACATCGTCCTCCAGCAGACTTGTCTCCATGGGTCTATTGCTGCCTCGGGCACCTTATGGCCGTTCTGCTGTGAGTCTAGATTATCGAATGGGTCGAAAAACTGATAGTGAATTGTAACGTTCAGGGCCACCTAATGACGAGTGATCTCTCAAATTGCGTCCCGATTCAATACATCGTCCTCCAGCCGACTTGACTCCATGGGACTATTGCTGCCTCGGGCACCTTATGGCCGTTCTGCTGTGAGTCTAGATTATCGAATGGGACGAAAAACTGATAGTGAATTGTAACGTTCAGGGCCTCCTAATGACGATGGATCACTCAAATTGCGTCCCGATTCAATACATCGTCCTCCAGCAGACTTGTCTCCATGGGTAGATTGCTGCCTCGGGCACATAATGGCCGTTCTGCTGTGAGTCAAAGATTTTCGAATCGGACGAAAAACTGATAGTGAATTGTAACATTCAGGGCCACCTAATGACAATGGATCTCTCAAATTGCGTCCCGATTCAGTACATCGTCCTCCAGCCGACCTGACTCCATGGGTCTATTGCTGCCTCGGGCACCTTATGGCCGTTGTGCTGTGAGTCTAGATTATCGAATGGGACGAAAAACTGATAGTGAATTGTAACTTTCAGGGCCACCTAATGACGATGGAACACTAAAATTGCGTCCAGATTCAATACATCGTCCTCCAGCAGACTTGACTTCATGGGTCTATTGCTGCCTCGGGCACCTGATGGCCGTTCTGCTGTGAGTCTAGATTATCGAATGGGACAAAAAACTGATAGTGAATTGTAACGTTCAGGGCCTCCTAATGACGATGGATCACTCAAACTGCGTCCCGATTCAATACATCGTCCTCCAGCAGACTTGTCTCCATGGGTCTATTGCTGCCTCGGGCACCTTATGGCCGTTCTGCTGTGAGTCTAGATTATCGAATGGGACGAAAAACTGATAGTGAATTGTAACGTTCAGGGCCTCCTAATGACGATGGATCACTCAAATTGCGTCCCGATTCAATACATCCTCCTCCAGCAGACTTGTCTCCATGGGTCGATTGCTGCCTCGGGCACCTAATGGCCGTTCTGCTGTGAGTCAAAGATTTTCGATTCGGACGAAAAACTGATAGTGAATTGTAACATTCAGGGCCACCTAATGACGATGGACCATGCAAATTGCGTCCCGATTCAATACATCGTCCTCCAGCCGAGTTGACTCCATGGGTCTATTGCTGCCTCGGCATCTTATGGCCGTTCTGCTGTGAATCTAGATTATCGAATGGGACGAAAAACTGATAGTGAATTGTAACGTTCAGGGCCACCTAATGACGATGGATCACTCAAATTGCGTCCCGATTCAATACATCGTCCCCAGCCGACTTGTCTCCATGGGTCTATTGCTGCCTCGGGCACCTTATGGCCGTTCTGCTGTGAGTGAAAGATTTTCGAATCGGACGAAAAACTGATAGTGAATTGTAACGTTCAGGGCCACCTAATGAC
The DNA here is from genome assembly GCF_023864275.1 of Schistocerca cancellata. Taxonomy (NCBI): domain Eukaryota; kingdom Metazoa; phylum Arthropoda; class Insecta; order Orthoptera; family Acrididae; genus Schistocerca; species Schistocerca cancellata. The sequence goes on from NC_064627.1 coordinate 3,692,529, forward strand.
GATGGATCACTCAAATTGCGTCCCGATTCAATACATCGTCCTCCAGCAGACTTGTCTCCATGGGTCTATTGCTGCCTCGGGCAGCTTATGGCAGGCCTGCTGTGACTCAAAGATTTTCGAATCGGACGAAAAACTGATAGTGAATTGTATCGTTCAGGGCCACCTAATGACGATGGATCACTCAAATTGCGTCCCGATTCAATACATCGTCCTCCAGCAGACTTGACTCCATGGGTATATTGCTGCCTCGGGCACCTTATGGCCGTTCTGCTGTGTGTCTAGATTATCGAATGGGACAAAAAACTGATAGTGAATTGTAACGTTCTGGGCCACCTAATGACGATGGATCTCTCAAATTGCGTCCCGATTCAATACATCGTCCTCCAGCCGACCTTACTCCATGGGTCTACTGCTGCCTCGGGCACCTTATGACCGTTCTGCTGTGAGTCTAGATTATCGAATGGGACGAAAAACTGATAGTGAATTGTAACGTTCAGGGCCTCATAATGACGATGGATCACTCAAATTGCGTCCCGATTCAATACATCGTCCTCCAGCCGACTTGACTCCATGGGTCTATTGCTGCCTCGGGCACCTTATGGCCGTTCTGCTGTGAGTCTAGATTATCGAATGGGACGAAAAACTGATAGTGAATTGTAACGTTCAGGGCCTCCTAATGACGATGGATCACTCAAATTGCGTCCCGATTCAATACATCGTCCTCCAGCAGACTTGTCTCCATGGGTAGATTGCTGCCTCGGGCACCTAATGGCCGTTCTGCTGTGAGTCAAAGATTTTCGAATCGGACGAAAAACTGATAGTGAATTGTAACATTCAGGGCCACCTAATGACGATGGACCACGCAAATTGCGTCCCGATTCAATACATCGTCCTCCAGCCGAGTTGACTCCATGGGTCTATTGCTGCCTCGGGCACCTTATGGCCGTTATGCTGTGAATCTAGATTATCGAATGGGACGAAAAACTGATAGTGAATTGTAACGTTCAGGGCCATCTAATGACGATGGATCACTCAAATTACGTCCCGATTCAATACATCGTCCCCAGCCGACTTGACTCCATGGGACTATTGCTGCCTCGGGCACCTTATGGCCGTTCTGCTGTGAGTCTAGATTATAGAATGGGATGAAAAACTGATAGTGAATTGTAACGTTCAGGGCCACCTAATGACGATGGATCACTCAAATTGCGTCCCGATTCAATACATCGTCCTCCAGCAGACTTGTCTCCATGGGTAGATTGCTGCCTCGGGCACCTAATGGCCGTTCTGCTGTGAGTCAAAGATTTTCGAATCGGACGAAAAACTGATAGTGAATTGTAACATTCAGGGCCACCTAATGACGATGGACCACGCAAATTGCGTCCCGATTCAATACATCGTCCTCCAGCCGAGTTGACTCCATGGGTCTATTGCTGCCTCGGGCACCTTATGGCCGTTATGCTGTGAACCTAGATTATCGAATGGGACGAAAAACTGATAGTGAATTGTAACGTTCAGGGCCATCTAATGACGATGGATCACTCAAATTACGTCCCGATTCAATACATCGTCCCCAGCCGACTTGACTCCATGGGACTATTGCTGCCTCGGGTACCTTATGGCCGTTCTGCTGTGAGTCTAGATTATAGAATGGGATGAAAAACTGATAGTGAATTGTAACGTTCAGGGCCACCTAATGACGATGGATCACTCAAATTGCGTCCCGATTCAATACATCGTCCTCCAGCAGACTTGTCTCAATGGGTCTATTGCTGCCTCGGGCACCTTATGGCAGGCCTGCTGTGACTCAAAGATTTTCGAATCGGACGAAAAACTGATAGTGAATTGTAACGTTCAGGGCCTCCTAATGACGATGGAACACTCAAATTGCGTCCCGATTCAATACATCGTCCTCCAGCCGACTTGTCTCCATGGGTCTATTGCTGCCTCGGGCACCTTATGGCCGTTCTGCTGTGAGTCAAAGATTTTCGAATCGGACGAAAAACTGATAGTGAATTGTAACATTCAGGGCCACCTAATGACGATGGACCAGACAAATTGCGTCCCGATTCAGTACATCGTCCTCCAGCCGACCTGACTCCATGGGTCTATTGCTGCCTCGGGCACCTTATGGCCGTTGTGCTGTGAGTCTAGATTATCGAATGGGACGAAAAACTGATAGTGAATTGTAACTTTCAGGGCCACCTAATGGCGATGGAACACTAAAATTGCGTCCAGATTCAATACATCGTCCTCCAGCAGACTTGACTTCATGGGTCTATTGCTGCCTCGGGCACCTTATGGCCGTTCTGCTGTGAGTCTAGATTATCGAATGGGACAAAAAACTGATAGTGAATTGTAACGTTCAGGGCCTCCTAATGACGATGGATCACTCAAACTGCGTCCCGATTCAATACATCGTCCTCCAGCAGACTTGTCTCCATGGGTCTATTGCTGCCTCGGGCACCTTATGGCCGTTCTGCTGTGAGTCTAGATTATCGAATGGGACGAAAAACTGATAGTGAATTGTAACGTTCAGGGCCACCTAATGACGATGGATCTCTCAAATTGCGTCCCGATTCAATACATCGTCCTCCAGCCGAGTTGACTCCATGGGTCTATTGCTGCCTCGGGCACCTTATGGCCGTTCTGCTGCGAGTCTAGATTATCGAATGGGACGAAAAACTGATAGTGAATTGTAACGTTCAGGGCCTCCTAATGACGATGGATCACTCAAATTGCGTCCCGATTCATTACATCGTCCTCCAGCCGACTTGACTCCATGGGTCTATTGCTGCCTCGGACAACTTATGGCCGTTCTGCTGTGAGTCTAGATTATCGAATGGGACGAAAAACTGATAGTGAATTGTAACGTTCAGGGCCTCCTAATGACGATGGATCACTCAAATTGCGTCCCGATTCAATACATCGTCCTCCAGCAGACTTCTCTCCATGGGTCGATTGCTGCCTGGGGCACCTAATGGCCGTTCTGCTGTGAGTCAAAGATTTTCGAATCGGACGAAAAACTGATAGTGAATTGTAACATTCAGGGCCACCTAATGACGATGGACCTCGCAAATTGCGTCCCGATTCAATACATCGTCCTCCAGCCGAGTTGACTCCATGGGTCTATTGCTGCCTCGGGCACCTTATGGCCGTTCTGCTGTGAGTCAAAGATTTTCGAATCGGACGAAAAACTGATAGTGAATTGTAACGTTCAGGGCCACCTAATGACGATGGATCACTCAAATTGCGTCCTGATTCAATACATCGTCCTCCAGCAGACTTGACTTCATGGGTCTATTGCTGCCTCGGGCACCTTATGGCCGTTCTGCTGTGAGTCAAAGATTTTCGAATCGGACGAAAAACTGATAGAGAATTGTAACTTTCAGGGCCACCTAATGACGATGGATCACCCAAATTGCGTCCCGATTCAATACATCGTCCTCCAGCAGATTTGTCTCCATGGGTCGATTGCTGCCTCGGGCACCTTATGGCCGTTCTGATGTGAGACAAAGATTTTCGAATCGGACGGAAAACTGATAGTGATTTGTAACATTCAGGGCCACCTAATGACGATGGACCACACAAATTGCGTCCCGATTCAGTACATCGTCCACTAGCCGACTTGACTCCATGGGACTATTGCTGCGTCGGGCACCTTATGACCGTTCTGCTGTGAGTCTAGATTATAGAATGGGATGAAAAACTGATAGTGAATTGTAACGTTCAGGGCCACCTAATGACGATGGATCACTCAAATTGCATCCCGATTCAATACATCGTCCTCCAGCAGACTTGTCTCCATAGGTCTATTGCTGCCTCGGGCACCTTATGGCAGGCTTGCTGTGACTCAAAGATTTTCGAATCGGACGAAAAACTGATAGTGAATTGTAACGTTCAGGGCCACCTAATGACGATGGATCACTCAAATTGCGTCCCGATTCAATACATCGTTCTCCAGCCGACTTGACTCCATGGGTCTATTGCGGCCTCGGGCACCTTATGGCCGTTCTGCTGTGAGTCTAGATTATCGAATGGGACAAAAAACTGATAGTGAATTGTAACGTTCAGGGCCTCCCAATGACGATGGATCACTCAAATTGCGTCCCGATTCAATACATCGTCCTCCAGCAGACTTGTCTCCATTGGTCTATTGCTGCCTCGGGCACCTTATGGCCGTTCTGCTGTGAGTCCAGATTATCGAATGGGACGAAAAACTGATAGTGAATTGTAACGTTCAGGGCCACCTAATGACGATGGATCACTCAAATTGCGTCCCGATTCAATACATCGTCCTCCAGCCGACTTGACTCCATGGGTCTATTGCTGCCTCGGGCACCTTATGGCCGTTCTGCTGTGAGTCTAGATTATCGAATGGGACGAAAAACTGATAGTGAATTGTAACGTTCAGGGCCTCCTAATGACGATGGATCACTCAAATTGCGTCCCGATTCAATACATCGTCCTCCAGCCGACTTGACTCCATGGGTCTATTGCTGCCTCGGGCACCTTATTGCCGTTCTGCTGTGAGTCTAGATTAACGAATGGGACGAAAAACTGATAGTGAATTGTAACGTTCAGGGCCTCCTAATGACGATGGATCACTCAAATTGCGTCCCGATTCAATACATCGTCCTCCAGCAGACTTGTCTCCATGGGTCGATTGCTGCCTCGGGCACCTAATGGCCGTTCTGCTGTGAGTCAAAGATTTTCGAATCGGACGAAAAACTGATAGTGAATTGTAACATTCAGGGCCACCTAATGACGATGGACCATGCAAATTGCGTCCCGATTCAATACATCGTCCTCCAGCCGAGTTGACTCCATGGGTCTATTGCTGCCTCGGGCACCTTATGGCCGTTCTGCTGTGAGTCTAGATTATAGAATGGGATGAAAAACTGATAGTGAATTGTAACGTTCAGGGCCACCTAATGACGATGGATCACTCAAATTGCGTCCCGATTCAATACATCGTCCTCCAGCAGACTTGTCTCAATGGGTCTATTGCTGCCTCGGGCACCTTATGGCAGGCCTGCTGTGACTCAAAGATTTTCGAATCGGACGAAAAACTGATAGTGAATTGTAACGTTCACTGCCTCCTAATGACGATGGATCACTCAAATTGCGTCCCGATTCAATACATCGTCCTCCAGCAGACTTGTCTCCATGGGTAGATTGCTGCCTCGGGCACATAATGGCCGTTCTGCTGTGAGTCAAAGATTTTCGAATCGGACGAAAAACTGATAGTGAATTGTAACATTCAGGGCCACCTAATGACAATGGACCACGCAAATTGCGTCCCGATTCAATACATCGTCCTCCAGCCGATTTGACTCCTTGGGTCTATTGCTGCCTCTGGCACCTTATGGCCGTTCTGCTGTGAATCTAGATTATCGAATGGGACGAAAAACTGATAGTGAATTGTAACGTTCAGGGCCACCTAATGACGATGGATCACTCAAATTACGTCCCGATTCAATACATCGTCCCCAGCCGACTTGACTCCATGGGACCTTTGCTGCCTCGGGCACCTTATGGCAGGCCTGCTGTGACTCAAAGATTTTCGAATCGGACGAAAAACTAATAGTGAATTGTAACGTTCAGGGCCTCCTAATGACGATGGAACACTCAAATTGCGTCCCGATTCAATACATCGTCCTCCAGCCGACTTGTCTCCATGGGTCTATTGCTGCCTCGGGCACCTTTTGGCCGTTCTGCTGTGAGTCAAAGATTTTCGAATCGGACGAAAAACTGATAGTGAATTGTAACATTCAGGGCCACCTAATGACGATGGACCAGACAAATTGCGTCCCGATTCAGTACATCGTCCTCCAGCAGACTTGACTTCATGGGTCTATTGCTGCCTCGGGCACCTTATGGCCGTTCTGCTGCGAGTCTAGATTATCGAATGGGACGAAAAACTGATAGTGAATTGTAACGTTCAGGGCCTCCTAATGACGATGGATCACTCAAATTGCGTCCCGATTCAATACATCGTCCTCCAGCCGACTTGACTCCATGGGTCTATTGCTGCCTCGGGCAACTTATGGCCGTTCTGCTGTGAGTCTAGATTATCGAATGGGACGAAAAACTGATAGTGAATTGTAACGTTCAGGGCCTCCTAATGACGATGGATCACTCAAATTGCGTCCCGATTCAATACATCGTCCTCCAGCAGACTTCTCTCCATGGGTCGATTGCTGCCTGGGGCACCTAATGGCCGTTCTGCTGTGAGTCAAAGATTTTCGAATCGGACGAAAAACTGATAGTGAATTGTAACATTCATGGCCACCTAATGACGATGGACCTCGCAAATTGCGTCCCGATTCAATACATCGTCCTCCAGCCGAGTTGACTCCATGGGTCTATTGCTGCCTCGGGCACCTTATGGCCGTTCTGCTGTGAGTCAAAGATTTTCGAATCGGACGAAAAACTGATAGTGAATTGTAACGTTCAGGGCCACCTAATGACGATGGATCACTCAAATTGCGTCCTGATTCAATACATCGTCCTCCAGCAGACTTGACTTCATGGGTCTATTGCTGCCTCGGGCACCTTATGGCCGTTCTGCTGTGAGTCAAAGATTTTCGAATCGGACGAAAAACTGATAGTGAATTGTAACTTTCAGGGCCACCTAATGACGATGGATCACTCAAATTGCGTCCCGATTCAATACATCGTCCTCCAGCAGATTTGTCTCCATGGGTCGATTGCTGCCTCGGGCACCTTATGGCCGTTCTGATGTGAGTCAAAGATTTTCGAATCGGACGGAAAACTGATAGTGATTTGTAACATTCAGGGCCACCTAATGACGATGGACCACACAAATTGTGTCCCGATTCAGTACATCGTCCACTAGCCGACTTGACTCCATGGGACTATTGCTGCCTCGGGCACCTTATGACCGTTCTGCTGTGAGTCTAGATTATAGAATGGGATGAAAAACTGATAGTGAATTGTAACGTTCAGGGCCACCTAATGACGATGGATCACTCAAATTGCATCCCGATTCAATACATCGTCCTCCAGCAGACTTCTCTCCATGGGTCTATTGCTGCCTCGGGCACCTTATGGCAGGCTTGCTGTGACTCAAAGATTTTCGAATCGGACGAAAAACTGATAGTGAATTGTAACGTTCAGGGCCACCTAATGACGATGGATCACTCAAATTGCGTCCCGATTCAATACATCGTCCTCCAGCCGACTTGACTCCATGGGTCTATTGCGGCCTCGGGCACCTTATGGCCGTTCTGCTGTGAGTCTAGATTATCGAATGGGACAAAAAACTGTTAGTGAATTGTAACGTTCAGGGCCTCCTAATGACGATGGATCACACAAATTGCGTCCCGATTCAATACATCGTCCTCCAGCAGACTTGTCTCCATGGGTCTATTGCTGCCTCGGGCACCTTATGGCCGTTCTGCTGTGAGTCCAGATTATCGAATGGGACGAAAAACTGATAGTGAATTGTAACGTTCAGGGCCACCTAATGACGATGGATCACTCAAATTGCGTCCCGATTCAATACATCGTCCTCCAGCCGACTTGACTCCATGGGTCTATTGCTGCCTCGGGCACCTTATGGCCGTTCTGCTGTGAGTCTAGATTATCGAATGGGACGAAAAACTGATAGTGAATTGTAACGTTCAGGGCCTCCTAATGACGATGGATCACTCAAATTGCGTCCCGATTCAATACATCGTCCCCCAGCCGACTTGACTCCATGGGTCTATTGCTGCCTCGGGCACCTTATGGCCGTTCTGCTGTGAGTCTAGATTAACGAATGGGACGAAAAACTGATAATGAATTGTAACGTTCAGGGCCTCCTAATGACGATGGATCACTCAAATTGCGTCCCGATTCAATACATCGTCCTCCAGCAGACTTGTCTCCATGGGTCGATTGCTGCCTCGGGCACCTAATGGCCGTTCTGCTGTGAGTCAAAGATTTTCGAATCGGACGAAAAACTGATAGTGAATTGTAACATTCAGGGCCACCTAATGACGATGGACCATGCAAATTGCGTCCCGATTCAATACATCGTCCTCCAGCCGAGTTGACTCCATGGGTCTATTGCTGCCTCGGGCACCTTATGGCCGTTCTGCTGTGAGTCTAGATTATAGAATGGGATGAAAAACTGATAGTGAATTGTAACGTTCAGGGCCACCTAATGACGATGGATCACTCAAATTGCGTCCCGATTCAATACATCGTCCTCCAGCAGACTTGTCTCAATGGGTCTATTGCTGCCTCGGGCACCTTATGGCAGGCCTGCTGTGACTCAAAGATTTTCGAATCGGACGAAAAACTGATAGTGAATTGTAACGTTCAGGGCCTCCTAATGACGATGGATCACTCAAATTGCGTCCCGATTCAATACATCGTCCTCCAGCAGACTTGTCTCCATGGGTCTATTGCTGCCTCGGGCACCTTATGGCTGTTCTGCTGTGAGTCTAGATTATCGAATGGGACGAAAAACTAATAGTGAATTGTAACGTTCAGGGCCTCCTAATGACGATGGATCACTCAAATTGCGTCCCGATTCAATACATCGTCCTCCAGCCGACTTGACTCCATGGGTCTATTGCTGCCTCGGGCACCTTATGGCCGTTCTGCTGTGAGTCTAGATTATCGAATGGGACGAAAAACTGATAGTGAATTGTAACGTTCAGGGCCTCCTAATGACGATGGATCACTCAAATTGCGTCCCGATTCAATACATCCTCCTCCAGCAGACTTGTCTCCATGGGTCGATTGCTGCCTCGGGCACCTAATGGCCGTTCTGCTGTGAGTCAAAGATTTTCGATTAGGACGAAAAACTGATAGTGAATTGTAACATTCAGGGCCACCTCATGACGATGGACCATGCAAATTGCGTCCCGATTCAATACATCGTCCTCCAGCCGAGTTGACTCCATGGGTCTATTGCTGCCTCGGCACCTTATGGCCGTTCTGCTGTGAATCTAGATTATCGAATGGGACGAAAAACTGATAGTGAATTGTAACGTTCAGGGCCACCTAATGACGATGGATCACTCAAATTGCGTCCCGATTCAATACATCGTCCCCAGCCGACTTGTCTCCATGGGTCTATTGCTGCCTCGGGCACCTTATGGCCGTTCTGCTGTGAGTCTAGATTATCGAATGGGACGAAAAACTGATAGTGAATTGTAACGTTCAGGGCCTCCTAATGACGATGGATCACTCAAATTGCGTCCCGATTCAATACATCGTCCTCCAGCAGACTTGTCTCCATGGGTCGATTGCTGCCTCGGGCACCTAATGGCCGTTCTGCTGTGAGTCAAAGATTTTCGAATCGGACGAAAAACTGATAGTGAATTGTAACATTCAGGGCCATCTAATGACGATGGACCATGCAAATTGCGTCCCGATTCAATACATCGTCCTCCAGCCGAGTTGACTCCATGGGTCTATTGCTGCCTCGGGCACCTTATGGCCGTTCTGCTGTGAATCTAGATTATCGAATGGGACGAAAAACTGATAGTGAATTGTAACGTTCAGGGCCACCTAATGACGATGGATCACTCAAATTGCGTCCCGATTCAATACATCGTCCCCAGCCGACTTGTCTCCATGGGTCTATTGCTGCCTCGGGCACCTTATGGCCGTTCTGCTGTGAGTCAAAGATTTTCGAATCGGACGAAAAACTGATAGTGAATTGTAACATTCAGGGCCACCTAATGACGATGGATCACTCAAATTGCGTCCCGATTCAATACATCGTCCTCCAGCAGACTTGTCTCCATGGGTCTATTGCTGCCTCGGGCACCTTATGGCAGGCCTGCTGTGACTCAAAGATTTTCGAATCGGACGAAAAACTGATAGTGAATTGTATCGTTCAGGGCCACCTAATGACGATGGATCACTCAAATTGCGTCCCGATTCAATACATCGTCCTCCAGCAGACTTGACTCCATGGGTATATTGCTGCCTCGGGCACCTTATGGCCGTTCTGCTGTGTGTCTAGATTATCGAATGGGACAAAAAACTGATAGTGAATTGTAACGTTCAGGGCCTCCTAATGACGATGGATCACTCAAATTGCGTCCCGATTCAATACATCGTCCTCCAGCAGACTTGTCTCCATGGGTCTATTGCTGCCTCGGGCACCTTATGGCCGTTCTGCTGTGTGTCTAGATTATCGAATGGGACGAAAAACTGATAGTGAATTGTAACGTTCTGGGCCACCTAATGACGATGGATCTCTCAAATTGCGTCCCGATTCAATACATCGTCCTCCAGCCGACCTTACTCCATGGGTCTACTGCTGCCTCGGGCACCTTATGACCGTTCTGCTGTGAGTCTAGATTATCGAATGGGACGAAAAACTGATAGTGAATTGTAACGTTCAGGGCCTCCTAATGACGATGGATCACTCAAATTGCGTCCCGATTCAATACATCGTCCTCCAGCCGATTTGACTCCATGGGTCTATTGCTGCCTCGGGCACCTTATGGCCGTTCTGCTGTGAGTCTAGATTATCGAATGGGACGAAAAACTGATAGTGAATTGTAACGTTCAGGGCCTCCTAATGACGATGGATCACTCAAATTGCGTCCCGATTCAATACATCGTCCTCCAGCAGACTTGTCTCCATGGGTAGATTGCTGCCTCGGGCACCTAATGGCCGTTCTGCTGTGAGTCAAAGATTTTCGAATCGGACGAAAAACTGATAGTGAATTGTAACATTCAGGGCCACCTAATGACGATGGACCACGCAAATTGCGTCCCGATTCAATACATCGTCCTCCAGCCGAGTTGACTCCATGGGTCTATTGCTGCCTCGGGCACCTTATGGCCGTTCTGCTGTGAATCTAGATTATCGAATGGGACGAAAAACTGATAGTGAATTGTAACGTTCAGGGCCATCTAATGACGATGGATCACTCAAATTACGTCCCGATTCAATACATCGTCCCCAGCCGACTTGACTCCATGGGACTATTGCTGCCTCGGGCACCTTATGGCCGTTCTGCTGTGAGTCTAGATTATAGAATGGGATGAAAAACTGATAGTGAATTGTAACGTTCAGGGCCACCTAATGACGATGGAACACTCAAATTGCGTCCCGATTCAATACATCGTCCTCCAGCAGACTTGTCTCAATGGGTCTATTGCTGCCTCGGGCACCTTATGGCAGGCCTGCTGTGACTCAAAGATTTTCGAATCGGACGAAAAACTGATAGTGAATTGTAACGTTCAGGGCCTCCTAATGACGATGGAACACTCAAATTGCGTCCCGATTCAATACATCGTCCTCCAGCCGACTTGTCTCCATGGGTCTATTGCTGCCTCGGGCACCTTATGGCCGTTCTGCTGTGAGTCAAAGATTTTCGAATCGGACGAAAAACTGAGAGTGAATTGTAACATTCAGGGCCACCTAATGACGATGGACCACACAAATAGCGTCCCGATTCAGTACATCGTCCTCCAGCCGACCTGACTCCATGGGTCTATTGCTGCCTCGGGCACCTTATGGCCGTTCTGCTGTGAGTCTAGATTATCGAATGGGACGAAAAACTGATAGTGAATTGTAACGTTCAGGGCCACCTAATGACGAGGGATCTCTCAAATTGCGTCCCGATTCAATACATCGTCCTCCAGCCGACTTGACTCCATGGGTCTACTGCTGCCTCGGGCACCTTATGACCGTTCTGCTGTGAGTCTAGATTATCGAATGGGACGAAAAACTGATAGTGAATTGTAACGTTCAGGGCCTACTAATGACGATGGATCACTCAAATTGCGTCCCGATTCAATACATCGTCCTCCAGCCGACTTGACTCCATGGGACTATTGCTGCCTCGGGCACCTTATGGCCGTTCTGCTGTGAGTCTAGATTATCGAATGGGACGAAAAACTGATAGTGAATTGTAACGTTCAGGGCCTCCTAATGACGATGGATCACTCAAATTGCGTCCCGATTCAATACATCGTCCTCCAGCAGACTTGTCTCCATGGGTAGATTGCTGCCTCGGGCACATAATGGCCGTTCTGCTGTGAGTCAAAGATTTTCGAATCGGACGAAAAACTGATAGTGAATTGTAACATTCAGGGCCACCTAATGACAATGGATCACTCAAATTGCGTCCCGATTCAATACATCGTCCTCCAGCCGACTTGACTCCATGGGACTATTGCTGCCTCGGGCACCTTATGGCCGTTCTGCTGTGAGTCTAGATTATCGAATGGGACGAAAAACTGATAGTGAATTGTAACGTTCAGGGCCTCCTAATGACGATGGATCACTCAAATTGCGTCCCGATTCAATACATCGTCCTCCAGCAGACTTGTCTCAATGGGTCTATTGCTGCCTCGGGCACCTTATGGCAGGCCTGCTGTGACTCAAAGATTTTCGAATCGGACGAAAAACTAATAGTGAATTGTAACGTTCAGGGCCTCCTAATGACGATGGAACACTCAAATTGCGTCCCGATTCAATACATCGTCCTCCAGCCGACTTGTCTCCATGGGTCTATTGCTGCCTCGGGCACCTTATGGCCGTTCTGCTGTGAGTCAAAGATTTTCGAATCGGACGAAAAACTGATAGTGAATTGTAACATTCAGGGCCACCTAATGACGATGGACCAGACAAATTGCGTCCCGATTCAGTACATCGTCCTCCAGCCGACCTGACTCCATGGGTCTATTGCTGCCTCGGGCACCTTATGGCCGTTGTGCTGTGAGTCTAGATTATCGAATGGGACGAAAAACTGATAGTGAATTGTAACTTTCAGGGCCACCTAATGACGATGGAACACTAAAATTGCGTCCAGATTCAATACATCGTCCTCCAGCAGACTTGACTTCATGGGTCTATTGCTGCCTCGGGCACCTTATGGCCGTTCTGCTGTGAGTCTAGATTATCGAATGGGACAAAAAACTGATAGTGAATTGTAACGTTCAGGGCCTCCTAATGACGATGGATCACTCAAACTGCGTCCCGATTCAATACATCGTCCTCCAGCAGACTTGTCTCCATGGGTCTATTGCTGCCTCGGGCACCTTATGGCCGTTCTGCTGTTAGTCTAGATTATCGAATGGGACGAAAAACTGATAGTGAATTGTAACGTTCAGGGCCACCTAATGACGATGGATCACTCAAATTGCATCCCGATTCAATACATCGTCCTCCAGCCGAGTTGACTCCATGGGTCTATTGCTGCCTCGGGCACCTTATGGCCGTTCTGCTGCGAGTCTAGATTATCGAATGGGACGAAAAACTGATAGTGAGTTGTAACGTTCAGGGCCTCCTAATGACGATGGATCACTCAAATTGCGTCCCGATTCATTACATCGTCCTCCAGCCGACTTGACTCCATGGGTCTATTGCTGCCTCGGACAACTTATGGCCGTTCTGCTGTGAGTCTAGATTATCGAATGGGACGAAAAACTGATAGTGAATTGTAACGTTCAGGGCCTCCTAATGACGATGGATCACTCAAATTGCGTCCCGATTCAATACATCGTCCTCCAGCAGACTTCTCTCCATGGGTCGATTGCTGCCTGGGGCACCTAATGGCCGTTCTGCTGTGAGTCAAAGATTTTCGAATCGGACGAAAAACTGATAGTGAATTGTAACATTCAGGGCCACCTAATGACGATGGACTTCGCAAATTGCGTCCCGATTCAATACATCGTCCTCCAGCCGAGTTGACTCCATGGGTCTATTGCTGCCTCGGGCACCTTATGGCCGTTCTGCTGTGAGTCAAAGATTTTCGAATCGGACGAAAAACTGATAGTGAATTGTAACGTTCAGGGCCACCTAATGACGATGGATCACTCAAATTGCGTCCTGATTCAATACATCGTCCTCCAGCAGACTTGACTTCATGGGTCTATTGCTGCCTCGGGCACCTTATGGCCGTTCTGCTGTGAGTCAAAGATTTTCGAATCGGACGAAAAACTGATAGTGAATTGTAACTTTCAGGGCCACCTAATGACGATGGATCACTCAAATTGCGTCCCGATTCAATACATCGTCCTCCAGCAGATTTGTCTCCATGGGTCGATTGCTGCCTCGGGCACCTTATGGCCGTTCTGATGTGAGACAAAGATTTTCGAATCAGACGGAAAACTGATAGTGATTTGTAACATTCAGGGCCACCTAATGACGATGGACCACACAAATTGCGTCCCGATTCAGTACATCGTCCACTAGCCGACTTGACTCCATGGGACTATTGCTGCGTCGGGCACCTTATGACCGTTCTGCTGTGAGTCTAGATTATAGAATGGGATGAAAAACTGATAGTGAATTGTAACGTTCAGGGCCACCTAATGACGATGGATCACTCAAATTGCATCCCGATTCAATACATCGTCCTCCAGCAGACTTGTCTCCATGGGTCTATTGCTGCCTCGGGCACCTTATGGCAGGCTTGCTGTGACTCAAAGATTTTCGAATCGGACGAAAAACTGATAGTGAATTGTAACGTTCAGGGCCACCTAATGACGATGGATCACTCAAATTGCGTCCCGATTCAATACATCGTCCTCCAGCCGACTTGACTCCATGGGTCTATTGCGGCCTCGGGCACCTTATGGCCGTTCTGCTGTGAGTCTAGATTATCGAATGGGACAAAAAACTGATAGTGAATTGTAACGTTCAGGGCCTCCTAATGACGATGGATCACTCAAATTGCGTCCCGATTCAATACATCGTCCTCCAGCAGACTTGTCTCCATGGGTCTATTGCTGCCTCGGGCACCTTATGGCCGTTCTGCTGTGAGTCCAGATTATCGAATGGGACGAAAAACTGATAGTGAATTGTAACGTTCAGGGCCACCTAATGACGATGGATCACTCAAATTGCGTCCCGATTCAATACATCGTCCTCCAGCCGACTTGACTCCATGGGTCTATTGCTGCCTCGGGCACCTTATGGCCGTTCTGCTGTGAGTCTAGATTATCGAATGGGACGAAAAACTGATAGTGAATTGTAACGTTCAGGGCCTCCTAATGACGATGGATCACTCAAATTGCGTCCCGATTCAATACATCGTCCTCCAGCGGACTTGACTCCATGGGTCTATTGCTGCCTCGGGCACCTTATGGCCGTTCTGCTGTGAGTCTAGATTAACGAATGGGACGAAAAACTGATAATGAATTGTAACGTTCAGGGCCTCCTAATGACGATGGATCACTCAAATTGCGTCCCGATTCAATACATCGTCCTCCAGCAGACTTGTCTCCATGGGTCGATTGCTGCCTCGGGCACCTAATGGCCGTTCTGCTGTGAGTCAAAGATTTTCGAATCGGACGAAAAACTGATAGTGAATTGTAACATTCAGGGCCACCTAATGACGATGGACCATGCAAATTGCGTCCCGATTCAATTCATCGTCCTCCAGCCGAGTTGACTCCATGGGTCTATTGCTGCCTCGGGCACCTTATGGCCGTTCTGCTGTGAGTCTAGATTATAGAATGGGATGAAAAACTGATAGTGAATTGTAACGTTCAGGACCACCTAATGACGATGGATCACTCAAATTGCGTCCCGATTCAATACATCGTCCTCCAGCAGACTTGTCTCAATGGGTCTATTGCTGCCTCGGGCACCTTATGGCAGGCCTGCTGTGACTCAAAGATTTTCGAATCGGACGAAAAACTGATAGTGAATTGTAACGTTCAGGGCCTCCTAATGACGATGGAACACTCAAATTGCGTTCCGATTCAATACATCGTCCTCCAGCAGACTTGTCTCCATGCGTCTATTGCTGCCTCGGGCACCTTATGGCCGTTCTGCTGTGAGTCAAAGATTTTCGAATCGGACGAAAAACTGATAGTGAATTGTAACGTTCAGGGCCACCTAATGACGATGGATCACTCAAATTGCGTCCCGATTCAATACATCGTCCTCCAGCCGTCTTGACTCCATGGGTCTATTGCTGCCTCGGGCACCTTATGGCCGTTCTGCTGTGAGTCTAGATTATCGTATGGGACGAAAAACTGATAGTGAATTGTAACTTTCAGGGCAACCTAATGACGATGGATCACTCAAATTGCGTCCCGATTCAATACATCGTCCTCCAGCCGACTTGTCTCCATAGGTCTATTGCTGCCTCGGGCACCTTATGGCCGTTCTGCTGTGAGTCTAGATTATCGAATGGGATGAAAAACTGATAGTGAATTGTAACGTTCAGGGCCACCTAATGACGATGGATCACTCAAATTGCGTCCCGATTCAATACATTGTCCTCCAGCAGACTGTCTCCATGGGTCTATGGCAGCTTCGGGCACCTTATGGCCGTTCTGCTGTGAGTCAAAGATTTTCGAATCGGACGAAAAACTGATAGTGAATTGTATCATTCAGGGCCACCTAATGACGATGGACCACACAAATTGCGTCCCGATTCAGTACATCGTCCTCCAGCCGACCTGACTCCATGGGTCTATTGCTGCCTCGGGCACCTTATGGCCGTTCTGCTGTGACTCTAGATTATCGAATGGGACGAAAAACTGATAGTGAATTGTAACGTTCAGGGCCACCTAATGACGATGGATCACTCAAATTGCGTCCCGATTCAATACATCGTCCTCCAGCAGACTTGTCTCCATGGGTCTATTGCTGCCTCGGGCACCTTATGGCCGTTCTGCTGTGAGTCAAAGATTTTCGAATCGGACGAAAAACTGATAGTGAATTGTAACTTTCAGGGCCAATTAATGACTATGGATCACTCAAATTGCGTCCCGATTCAATACATCGTCCACCAGCCGACTTGTCTCCATGGGTCTATTGCTGCCTCGGGCACCTTATGGCCGTTCTGCTGTGAGTCAAAGATTTTCGAATCGGACGAAAAACTGATAGTGAATTGTAATGTTCAGGGCCTCCTAATGACGATGGAACACTCAAATTGCGTCCCGATTCAATACATCGTCCTCCAGCAGACTTGTCTCCATGCGTCTATTGCTGCCTCGGGCACCTTATGGCTGTTCTGCTGTGAGTCAAAGATTTTCGAATCGGCCGAAAAAATGATAGTGAATTGTAACGTTCAGGGCCACCTAATGACGATGGATCACTCAAATTGCGTCCCGATTCAATACATTGTCCTCCAGCAGACTGTCTCCATGGGTCTATTGCAGCCTCGGGCACCTTATGGCCGTTCAGCTGTGACTCAAAGATTTTCGAATCGGACGAAAAACTGATAGTGAATTGTAACGTTCAGGGCCTCCTAATGACGATGGAACACTCAAATTGCGTCCCGATTCAATACATCGTCCTCCAGCCGACTTGTCTCCATGGGTCTATTGCTGCCTCGGGCACCTTATGGCCGTTCTGCTGTGAGTCAAAGATTTTCGAATCGGACGAAAAACTGATAGTGAATTGTAACTTTCAGGGCCACCTAATGACGATGGATCACTCAAATTGCGTCCCGATTAAATACATCGTCCTCCAGCCGACTTGTCTCATTGGGTCTATTGCTGCCTCGGGCACCTTATGGCCGTTCTGCTGTGAGTCAAAGATTTTCGAATCGGACGAAAAACTGATAGTGAATTGTAACGTTCAGGGCCTCCTAATGACGATGGAACACTAAAATTGCGTCCCGAATCAATACATCGTCCTCCAGCAGACTTGACTTCATGGGTCTATTGCTGCCTCGGGCACCTTATGGCCGTTCTGCTGTGAGTCAAAGATTTTCGAATCGGACGAAAAACTGATAGTGAATTGTAACGTTCAGGGCCACCTAATGACGATGGATCACTCAAATTGCGTCCCGATTCAATACATCGTCCTCCAGCCGACTTTACTCCATGGGTCTATTGCTGCCTCGGGCACCTTATGGCCGTTCTGCTGTGAGTCTAGATTATCGAATGGGACGAAAAACTGATAGTGAATTGTAACGTTCAGGGCCTCCTAATGACGATGGATCACTCAAACTGCGTCCCGATTCAATACATCGTCCTCCAGCCGACTTGACTCCATGGGTCTATTGCTGCCTCGGGCACCTTGTGGCAATTCTGCTGTGAGTCTAGATTATCGAATGGGACGAAAAACTGATAGTCAATTGTAACGTTCAGGGCCTCCTAATGACGATGGATCACTCAAATTGCGTCCCGATTCAATACATCGTC
Organism: Schistocerca cancellata; assembly: GCF_023864275.1. Taxonomy (NCBI): domain Eukaryota; kingdom Metazoa; phylum Arthropoda; class Insecta; order Orthoptera; family Acrididae; genus Schistocerca; species Schistocerca cancellata. The sequence goes on from NC_064627.1 coordinate 3,710,628, forward strand.
CTCCAGCCGACTTGACTCCATGGGTCTATTGCTGCCTCGGGCACATTATGGCCGTTCTGCTGTGAGTCTAGATTATCGAATGGGACGAAAAACTGATAGTGAATTGTAACGTTCAGGGCCTCCTAATGACGATGGATCACTCAAATTGCGTCCCGATTCAATACATCGTCCTCCAGCAGACTTGTCTCCATGGGTCGATTGCTGCCTCGGGCACCTAATGGCCGTTCTCCTGTGAGTCAAAGAATTTCGAATCGGACGAAAAACTGATAGTGAATTGTAACATTCAGGGCCACCTAATGACGATGGACCACGCAAATTGCGTCCCGATTCAATACATCGTCCTCCAGCCGACTTGACTCCATGGATCTATTGCTGCCTCGGGCACCTTATGGCCGTTATGCTGTGAATCTAGATTATCGAATGGGACGAAAAACTGATAGTGAATTGTAACGTTCAGGGCCACCTAATGACGTTGGATCACTCAAATTGCGTCCCGATTCAATACATCGTCCTCCAGCAGACTTGTCCCCATGGGTCTATTGCTGCCTTGGGCGCCTTATGGCCGTTCTGCTGTGAGTCAAAGATTTTCGAATCGGACGAAAAACTGATAGTGAATTGTAACATTCATTGGCACCTAACACGATGGACCACACAAATTGCGTCCCGATTCAATACATCGTCCTCCAGCCGACTTGACTCCATGGGACTATTGCTGCCTCGGACACCTTATGGTCGTTCTCCCGTGGGTCTTGATTATCGAATGGGACGAAAAACTGATAGTTAATTGTAACATTCAGGGCCACCTAATGATGATGGATCACTCAAATTGCGTCCCGATTCAATACATCGTCCTCCAGCAGCCTTGTCTCCATGGGTCTATTGCTGCCTCGGGCACCTTATGGCCGTTCTGCTGGGACTCAAAGATTTTCGAATCGGACGAAAAACTGATAGTGAATTGTAACGTTCAGGGCCACCTAATGACGATGGATCACTCAAATTGCGTCCCGATTCAATACATCGTCCTCCAGCAGACTTGTCTCCATGGGTGTATTGCTGCCTCGGGCACCTTATGGCAGGCCTGCTGTGACTCAAAGATTTTCGAATCGGCCGAAAAACTGATAGTGAATTGTATCGTTCAGGGCCACCTAATGACGATGGATCACTCAAATTGCGTCCCGATTCAATACATCGTCCTCCAGCAGACTTGACTCCATGGGTATATTGCTGCCTCGGGCACCTTATGGCCGTTCTGCTGTGAGTCTAGATTATCGAATGGGACAAAAAACTGATAGTGAATTGTAACGTTCAGGGCCTCCTAATGACGATGGATCACTCAAATTGCGTCCCGATTCAATACATCGTCCTCCAGCAGACTTGTCTCCATGGGTCTATTGCTGCCTCGGGCACCTTATGGCCGTTCTGCTGTGAGTCTAGATTATCGAATGGGACGAAAAACTGATAGTGAATTGTAACTTTCTGGGCCACCTAATGACGATGGATCTCTCAAATTGCGTCCCGATTCAATACATCGTCCTCCAGCCGACCTTACTCCATGGGTCTACTGCTGCCTCGGGCACCTTATGACCGTTCTGCTGTGAGTCTAGATTATCGAATGGGACGAAAAACTGATAGTGAATTGTAACGTTCAGGGCCTCCTAATGACGATGGATCACTCAAATTGCGTCCCGATTCAATACATCGTCCTCCAGCCGTCTTGACTCCATGGGTCTATTGCTGCCTCGGGCACCTTATGGCCGTTCTGCTGTGAGTCTAGATTATCGAATGGGACGAAAAACTGATAGTGAATTGTAACGTTCAGGGCCTCCTAATGACGATGGATCACTCAAATTGCGTCCCGATTCAATACATCGTCCTCCAGCAGACTTGTCTCCATGGGTAGATTGCTGCCTCGGGCACCTAATGGCCGTTCTGCTGTGAGTCAAAGATTTTCGAATCGGACGAAAAACTGATAGTGAATTGCAACATTCAGGGCCACCTAATGACGATGGACCACGCAAATTGCGTCCCGATTCAATACATCGTCCTCCAGCCCAGTTGACTCCATGGGTCTATTGCTGCCTCGGGCACCTTATGGCCGTTCTGCTGTGAATCTAGATTATCGAATGGGACGAAAAACTGATAGTGAATTGTAACGTTCAGGGCCATCTAATGACGATGGATCACTCAAATTACGTCCCGATTCAATACATCGTCCCCAGCCGACTTGACTCCATGGGAATATTGCTGCCTCGGGCACCTTATGGCCGTTCTGCTGTGAGTCTAGATTATAGAATGGGATGAAAAACTGATAGTGAATTGTAACGTTCAGGGCCACCTAATGACGATGGATCACTCAAATTGCGTCCCGATTCAATACATCGTCCTCCAGCCGACTTGTCTCCATGGGTCTATTGCTGCCTCGGGCACCTTATGGCAGGCCTGCTGTGACTCAAAGATTTTCGAATCGGACGAAAAACTGATAGTGAATTGTAACGTTCAGGGCCTCCTAATGACGATGGAACACTCAAATTGCGTCCCGATTCAATACATCGTCCTCCAGCCGACTTGTCTCCATGGGTCTATTGCTGCCTCGGGCACCTTATGGCCGTTCTGCTGTGAGTCAAAGATTTTCGAATCGGACGAAAAACTGATAGTGAATTGTAACATTCAGGGCCACCTAATGACGATGGACCACACAAATAGCGTCCCGATTCAGTACATCGTCCTCCAGCCGACCTGACTCCATGGGTCTATTGCTGCCTCGGGCACCTTATGGCAGGCTTGCTGTGACTCAAAGATTTTCGAATCGGACGAAAAACTGATAGTGAATTGTAACGTTCAAGGCCACCTAATGACGATGGATCACTCAAATTGCGTCCCGATTCAATACATCGTCCTCCAGCCGACTTGACTCCATGGGTCTATTGCTGCCTCGGGCACCTTATGGCCGTTCTGCTGTGAGTCTAGATTATCGAATGGGACAAAAAACTGATAGTGAATTGTAACGTTCAGGGCCTCCTAATGACGATGGATCACTCAAATTGCGTCCCGATTCAATACATCGTCCTCCAGCAGACTTGTCTCCATGGGTCTATTGCTGCCTCGGGCACCTTATGGCCGTTCTGCTGTGAGTCCAGATTATCGAATGGGACGAAAAACTGATAGTGAATTGTAACGTTCAGGGCCACCTAATGACGATGGATCACTCAAATTGCGTCCCGATTCAATACATCGTCCTCCAGCCGACTTGACTCCATGGGTCTATTGCTGCCTCGGGCACCTTATGGCCGTTCTGCTGTGAGTCTAGATTATCGAATGGGACGAAAAACTGATAGTGAATTGTAACGTTCAGGGCCTCCTAATGACGATGGATCACTCAAATTGCGTCCCGATTCAATACATCGTCCTCCAGCCGACTTGACTCCATGGGTCTATTGCTGCCTCGGGCACCTTATGGCCGTTCTGCTGTGAGTCTAGATTAACGAATGGGACGAAAAACTGATAATGAATTGTAACGTTCAGGGCCTCCTAATGACGATGGATCACTCAAATTGCGTCCCGATTCAATACATCGTCCTCCAGCAGACTTGTCTCCATGGGTCGATTGCTGCCTCGGGCACCTAATGGCCGTTCTGCTGTGAGTCAAAGATTTTCGAATCGGACGAAAAACTGATAGTGAATTGTAACATTCAGGGCCACCTAATGACGATGGACCATGCAAATTGCGTCCCGATTCAATACATCGTCCTCCAGCCGAGTTGACTCCATGGGTCTATTGCTGCCTCGGGCACCTTATGGCCGTTCTGCTGTGAGTCAAAGATTTTCGAATCGGACGAAAAACTGATAGTGAATTGTAACGTTCAGGGCCACCTAATGACGATGGACCACACAAATTGCGTCCCGATTCAGTACATCGTCCACTAGCCGACTTGACTCCATGGGACTATTGCTGCCTCGGGCACCGTATGGCCGTTCTGCAGTGAGTCTAGATTATAGAATGGGATGAAAAACTGATAGTGAATTGTAACGTTCAGGGCCACCTAATGACGATGGATCACTCAAATTTCGTCCCGATTCAATACATCGTCCTCCAGCAGACTTGTCTCCATGGGTCTATTGCTGCCTCGGGCACCTTATGGCAGGCCTGCTGTGACTCAAAGATGTTCGAATCGGACGAAAAACTGATAGTGAATTGTAACATTCAGGGCCTCCTAATGACGATGGATCACTCAAATTGCGTCCCGATTCAATACATCGTCCTCCAGGAGACTTGACTCCGTGGGTCTATTGCTGCCTCGGGCACCTTATGGCCGTTCTGCTGTGAGTCTAGATTATCGAATGGGACAAAAAACTGATAGTGAATTGTAACGTTCAGGGCCTCCTAATGACGATGGATCACTCAAATTGCGTCCCGATTCAATACATCGTCCTCCAGCAGACTTGTCTCCATGGGTCTATTGCTGCCTCGGGCACCTTATGGACGTTCTGCTGTGAGTCTAGATTATCGAATGGGACGAAAAACTGATAGGGAATTGTAACGTTCAGGGCCACCTAATGACGATGGATCTCTCAAATTGCGTCCCGATTCAATACATCGTCCTCCAGCCGACTTGACTCCATGGGTCTACTGCTGCCTCGGGCACCTTATGGCCGTTCTGCTGTGAGTCTAGATTATCGAATGGGACGAAAAACTGATAGTGAATTGTAACGTTCAGGGCCTCCTAATGACGATGGATCACTCAAATTGCGTCCCGATTCAATACATCGGCCTCCAGCCGACTTGACTCCATGGGTCTATTGCTGCCTAGGGCACCTTATGGCCGTTCTGCTGTGAGTCTAGATTATCGAATGGGACGAAAAACTGATAGTGAATTGTAACGTTCAGGGCCTCCTAATGACGATGGATCACTCAAATTGCGTCCCGATTGAATACATCGTCCCCAGCCGACTTGACTCCATGGGACTATTGCTGCCTCGGGCACCTTATGGCCGTTCTGCTGTGGGTCTAGATTATAGAATGGGATGAAAAACTGATAGTGAATTGTAACGTTCAGGGCCACCTAATGACGATGGATCACTCAAATTGCGTCCCGATTCAATACATCGTCCTCCAGCAGACTTGTCTCAATGGGTCGATTGCTGCCTCGGGCACCTTATGGCAGGCCTGCTGTGACTCAAAGATTTTCGAATCGGACGAAAAACTGATAGTGAATTGTAACGTTCAGGGCCTCCTAATGACGATGGAACACTCAAATTGCGTTCCGATTCAATACATCGTCCTCCAGCAGACTTGTCTCCATGCGTCTATTGCTGCCTCGGGCACCTTATGGCCGTTCTGCTGTGAGTCAAAGATTTTCGAATCGGACGAAAAACTGATAGTGAATTGTAACGTTCAGGGCCACCTAATGACGATGGATCACTCAAATTGCGTCCCGATTCAATACATCGTCCTCCAGCCGACTTGACTCCATGGGTCTATTGCGGCCTCGGGCACCTTATGGCCGTTCTGCTGTGAGTCTAGATTATCGAATGGGACAAAAAACTGATAGTGAATTGTAACGTTCAGGGCCTCCTAATGACGATGGATCACTCAAATTGCGTCCCGATTCAATACATCGTCCTCCAGCAGACTTGTCTCCATGGGTCTATTGCTGCCTCGGGCACCTTATGGCCGTTCTGCTGTGAGTCCAGATTATCGAATGGGACGAAAAACTGATAGTGAATTGTAACGTTCAGGGCCACCTAATGACGATGGATCACTCAAATTGCGTCCCGATTCAATACATCGTCCTCCAGCCGACTTGACTCCATGGGTCTATTGCTGCCTCGGGCACCTTATGGCCGTTCTGCTGTGAGTCTAGATTATCGAATGGGACGAAAAACTGATAGTGAATTGTAATGTTCAGGGCCTCCTAATGACGATGGATCACTCAAATTGCGTCCCGATTCAATACATCGTCCTCCAGCCGACTTGACTCCATGGGTCTATTGCTGCCTCGGGCACCTTATGGCCGTTCTGCTGTGAGTCTAGATTAACGAATGGGGCGAAAAACTGATAATGAATTGTAACGTTCAGGGCCTCCTAATGACGATGGATCACTCAAATTGCGTCCCGATTCAATACATCGTCCTCCAGCAGACTTGTCTCCATGGGTCGATTGCTGCCTCGGGCACCTAATGGCCGTTCTGCTGTGAGTCAAAGATTTTCGAATCGGACGAAAAACTGATAGTGAATTGTAACATTCAGGGCCACCTAATGACGATGGACCATGCAAATTGCGTCCCGATTCAATTCATCGTCCTCCAGCCGAGTTGACTCCATGGGTCTATTGCTGCCTCGGGCACCTTATGGCCGTTCTGCTGTGAGTCTAGATTATAGAATGGGATGAAAAACTGATAGTGAATTGTAACGTTCAGGGCCACCTAATGACGATGGATCACTCAAATTGCGTCCCGATTCAATACATCGTCCTCCAGCAGACTTGTCTCAATGGGTCTATTGCTGCCTCGGGCACCTTATGGCAGGCCTGCTGTGACTCAAAGATTTTCGAATCGGACGAAAAACTGATAGTGAATTGTAACGTTCAGGGCCTCCTAATGACGATGGAACACTCAAATTGCGTTCCGATTCAATACATCGTCCTCCAGCAGACTTGTCTCCATGCGTCTATTGCTGCCTCGGGCACCTTATGGCCGTTCTGCTGTGAGTCAAAGATTTTCGAATCGGACGAAAAACTGATAGTGAATTGTAACGTTCAGGGCCACCTAATGACGATGGATCACTCAAATTGCGTCCCGATTCAATACATCGTCCTCCAGCCGTCTTGACTCCATGGGTCTATTGCTGCCTCGGGCACCTTATGGCCGTTCTGCTGTGAGTCTAGATTATCGTATGGGACGAAAAACTGATAGTGAATTGTAACTTTCAGGGCAACCTAATGACGATGGATCACTCAAATTGCGTCCCGATTCAATACATCGTCCTCCAGCCGACTTGTCTCCATAGGTCTATTGCTGCCTCGGGCACCTTATGGCCGTTCTGCTGTGAGTCTAGATTATCGAATGGGATGAAAAACTGATAGTGAATTGTAACGTTCAGGGCCACCTAATGACGATGGATCACTCAAATTGCGTCCCGATTCAATACATTGTCCTCCAGCAGACTGTCTCCATGGGTCTATGGCAGCTTCGGGCACCTTATGGCCGTTCTGCTGTGAGTCAAAGATTTTCGAATCGGACGAAAAACTGATAGTGAATTGTATCATTCAGGGCCACCTAATGACGATGGACCACACAAATTGCGTCCCGATTCAGTACATCGTCCTCCAGCCGACCTGACCCCATGGGTCTATTGCTGCCTCGGGCACCTTATGGCCGTTCTGCTGTGAGTCTAGATTATCGAATGGGACGAAAAACTGATAGTGAATTGTAACGTTCAGGGCCACCTAATGACGATGGATCACTCAAATTGCGTCCCGATTCAATACATCGTCCTCCAGCAGACTTGTCTCCATGGGTCTATTGCTGCCTCGGGCACCTTATGGCCGTTCTGCTGTGAGTCAAAGATTTTCGAATCGGACGAAAAACTGATAGTGAATTGTAACTTTCAGGGCCAATTAATGACTATGGATCACTCAAATTGCGTCCCGATTCAATACATCGTCCACCAGCCGACTTGTCTCCATGGGTCTATTGCTGCCTCGGGCACCTTATGGCCGTTCTGCTGTGAGTCAAAGATTTTCGAATCGGACGAAAAACTGATAGTGAATTGTAATGTTCAGGGCCTCCTAATGACGATGGAACACTCAAATTGCGTCCCGATTCAATACATCGTCCTCCAGCAGACTTGTCTCCATGCGTCTATTGCTGCCTCGGGCACCTTATGGCTGTTCTGCTGTGAGTCAAAGATTTTCGAATCGGCCGAAAAAATGATAGTGAATTGTAACGTTCAGGGCCACCTAATGACGATGGATCACTCAAATTGCGTCCCGATTCAATACATTGTCCTCCAGCAGACTGTCTCCATGGGTCTATTGCAGCCTCGGGCACCTTATGGCCGTTCAGCTGTGACTCAAAGATTTTCGAATCGGACGAAAAACTGATAGTGAATTGTAACGTTCAGGGCCTCCTAATGACGATGGAACACTCAAATTGCGTCCCGATTCAATACATCGTCCTCCAGCCGACTTGTCTCCATGGGTCTATTGCTGCCTCGGGCACCTTATGGCCGTTCTGCTGTGAGTCAAAGATTTTCGAATCGGACGAAAAACTGATAGTGAATTGTAACTTTCAGGGCCACCTAATGACGATGGATCACTCAAATTGCGTCCCGATTAAATACATCGTCCTCCAGCCGACTTGTCTCATTGGGTCTATTGCTGCCTCGGGCACCTTATGGCCGTTCTGCTGTGAGTCAAAGATTTTCGAATCGGACGAAAAACTGATAGTGAATTGTAACGTTCAGGGCCTCCTAATGACGATGGAACACTAAAATTGCGTCCCGAATCAATACATCGTCCTCCAGCAGACTTGACTTCATGGGTCTATTGCTGCCTCGGGCACCTTATGGCCGTTCTGCTGTGAGTCAAAGATTTTCGAATCGGACGAAAAACTGATAGTGAATTGTAACGTTCAGGGCCACCTAATGACGATGGATCACTCAAATTGCGTCCCGATTCAATACATCGTCCTCCAGCCGACTTTACTCCATGGGTCTATTGCTGCCTCGGGCACCTTATGGCCGTTCTGCTGTGAGTCTAGATTATCGAATGGGACGAAAAACTGATAGTGAATTGTAACGTTCAGGGCCTCCTAATGACGATGGATCACTCAAACTGCGTCCCGATTCAATACATCGTCCTCCAGCCGACTTGACTCCATGGATCTATTGCTGCCTCGGGCACCTTATGGCCGTTCTGCTGTGAGTCTAGATTATCGAATGGGACAAAAAACTGATAGTGAATTGTAACGTTCAGGGCCTCCTAATGACGATGGATCACTCAAATTGCGTCCCGATTCAATACATCGTCCTCCAGCAGACTTGTCTCCATGGGTCTATTGCTGCCTCGGGCACCTTATGGCCGTTCTGCTGTGAGTCTAGATTATCGAATGGGACGAAAAACTGATAGTGAATTGTAACGTTCAGGGCCACCTAATGACGATGGATCACTCAAATTGCGTCCCGATTCAATACATCGTCCTCCAGCCTACTTGGCTCCATGGGTCTATTGCTTCCTCGGGCACCTTGTGGCAATTCTGCTGTGAGTCTAGATTATCGAATGGGACGAAAAACTGATAGTCAATTGTAACGTTCAGGGCCTCCTAATGACGATGGATCACTCAAATTGCGTCCCGATTCAATACATCGTCCTCCAGCCGACTTGACTCCATGGGTCTATTGCTGCCTCGGGCACATTATGGCCGTTCTGCTGTGAGTCTAGATTATCGAATGGGACGAAAAACTGATAGTGAATTGTAACGTTCAGGGCCTCCTAATGACGATGGATCACTCAAATTGCGTCCCGATTCAATACATCGTCCTCCAGCAGACTTGTCTCCATGGGTCGATTGCTGCCTCGGGCACCTAATGGCCGTTCTCCTGTGAGTCAAAGAATTTCGAATCGGACGAAAAACTGATAGTGAATTGTAACATTCAGGGCCTCCTAATGACGATGGATCACTCAAATTGCGTCCCGATTCAATACATCGTCCTCCAGGAGACTTGACTCCATGGGTCTATTGCTGCCTCGGGCACCTTATGGCCGTTCTGCTGTGAGTCTAGATTATCGAATGGGACAAAAAACTGATAGTGAATTGTAACGTTCAGGGCCACCTAATGACGTTGGATCACTCAAATTGCGTCCCGATTCAATACATCGTCCTCCAGCAGACTTGTCCCCATGGGTCTATTGCTGCCTTGGGCGCCTTATGGCCATTCTGCTGTGAGTCAAAGATTTTCGAATCGGACGAAAAACTGATAGTGAATTGTAACATTCAGGGGCACCTAACACGATGGACCACACAAATTGCGTCCCGATTCAATACATCGTCCTCCAGCCGACTTGACTCCATGGGACTATTGCTGCCTCGGACACCTTATGGTCGTTCTCCCGTGGGTCTTGATTATCGAATGGGACGAAAAACTGATAGTTAATTGTAACATTCAGGGCCACCTAATGATGATGGATCACTCAAATTGCGTCCCGATTCAATACATCGTCCTCCAGCAGCCTTGTCTCCATGGGTCTATTGCTGCCTCGGGCACCTTATGGCCGTTCTGCTGGGACTCAAAGATTTTCGAATCGGACGAAAAACTGATAGTGAATTGTAACGTTCAGGGCCACCTAATGACGATGGATCACTCATATTGCGTCCCGATTCAATACATCGTACTCCAGCCGACTTGACTCCATGGGTCTATTGCTGCCTCGGGCACCTTATGGCAGGCCTGCTGTGACTCAAAGATTTTCGAATCGGACGAAAAACTGATAGTGAATTGTAACGCTCAGGGCCTCCTAATGACGATGGAACACTCAAATTGCGTCCCGATTCAATGCATCGTCCTCCAGCAGACTTGTCTCCATGGGTCGATTGCTGCCTCGGGCACCTAATGGCCGTTCTGCTGTGAGTCAAAGATTTTCGAATCGGACGAAAAACTGATAGTGAATTGTAACATTCAGGGCCACCTAATGACGATGGACCATGCAAATTGCGTCCCGATTCAATACATCGTCCTCCAGCCGAGTTGATTCCATGGGTCTATTGCTGCCTCGGGCACCTTATGGCCGTTCTGCTGTGAATCTAGATTATCGAATGGGAAGAAAAACTGATAGTGAATTGTAACGTTCAGGGCCACCTAATGACGATGGATCACTCAAATTGCGTCCCGATTCAATACATCGTCCCCAGCCGACTTGTCTCCATGGGTCTATTGCTGCCTCGGGCACCTTATGGCCGTTCTGCTGTGAGTCAAAGATTTTCGAATCGGACGAAAAACTGATAGTGAATTGTAACGTTCAGGGCCACCTAATGACGATGGATCACTCAAATTGCGTCCCGATTCAATACATCGTCCTCCAGCAGACTTGTCTCCATGGGTCTATTGCTGCCTCGGGCACCTTATGGCAGGCCTGCTGTGACTCAAAGATTTTCGAATCGGACGAAAAACTGATAGTGAATTGTATCGTTCAGGGCCACCTAATGACGATGGATCACTCAAATTGCGTCCCGATTCAATACATCGTCCTCCAGCAGACTTGACTCCATGGGTATATTGCTGCCTCGGGCACCTTATGGCCGTTCTGCTGTGAGTCTAGATTATCGAATGGGACAAAAAACTGATAGTGAATTGTAACGTTCAGGGCCTCCTAATGACGATGGATCACTCAAATTGCGTCCCGATTCAATACATCGTCCTCCAGCAGACTTGTCTCCATGGGTCTATTGCTGCCTCGGGCACCTTATGGCCGTTCTGCTGTGAGTCTAGATTATCGAATGGGACGAAAAACTGATAGTGAATTGTAACTTTCTGGGCCACCTAATGACGATGGATCTCTCAAATTGCGTCCCGATTCAATACATCGTCCTCCAGCCGACCTTACTCCATGGGTCTACTGCTGCCTCGGGCACCTTATGACCGTTCTGCTGTGAGTCTAGATTATCGAATGGGACGAAAAACTGATAGTGAATTGTAACGTTCAGGGCCTCCTAATGACGATGGATCACTCAAATTGCGTCCCGATTCAATACATCGTCCTCCAGCCGTCTTGACTCCATGGGTCTATTGCTGCCTCGGGCACCTTATGGCCGTTCTGCTGTGAGTCTAGATTATCGAATGGGACGAAAAACTGATAGTGAATTGTAACGTTCAGGGCCTCCTAATGACGATGGATCACTCAAATTGCGTCCCGATTCAATACATCGTCCTCCAGCACACTTGTCTCCATGGGTAGATTGCTGCCTCGGGCACCTAATGGCCGTTCTGCTGTGAGTCAAAGATTTTCGAATCGGACGAAAAACTGATAGTGAATTGCAACATTCAGGGCCACCTAATGACGATGGACCACGCAAATTGCGTCCCGATTCAATACATCGTCCTCCAGCCCAGTTGACTCCATGGGTCTATTGCTGCCTCGGGCACCTTATGGCCGTTCTGCTGTGAATCTAGATTATCGAATGGGACGAAAAACTGATAGTGAATTGTAACGTTCAGGGCCATCTAATGACGATGGATCACTCAAATTACGTCCCGATTCAATACATCGTCCCCAGCCGACTTGACTCCATGGGAATATTGCTGCCTCGGGCACCTTATGGCCGTTCTGCTGTGAGTCTAGATTATAGAATGGGATGAAAAACTGATAGTGAATTGTAACGTTCAGGGCCACCTAATGACGATGGATCACTCAAATTGCGTCCCGATTCAATACATCGTCCTCCAGCCGACTTGTCTCCATGGGTCTATTGCTGCCTCGGGCACCTTATGGCAGGCCTGCTGTGACTCAAAGATTTTCGAATCGGACGGAAAACTGATAGTGAATTGTAACGTTCAGGGCCTCCTAATGACGATGGAACACTCAAATTGCGTCCCGATTCAATACATCGTCCTCCAGCCGACTTGTCTCCATGGGTCTATTGCTGCCTCGGGCACCTTATGGCCGTTCTGCTGTGAGTCAAAGATTTTCGAATCGGACGAAAAACTGATAGTGAATTGTAACATTCAGGGCCACCTAATGACGATGGACCACACAAATAGCGTCCCGATTCAGTACATCGTCCTCCAGCCGACCTGACTCCATGGGTCTATTGCTGCCTCGGGCACCTTATGGCAGGCTTGCTGTGACTCAAAGATTTTCGAATCGGACGAAAAACTGATAGTGAATTGTAACGTTCAAGGCCACCTAATGACGATGGATCACTCAAATTGCGTCCCGATTCAATACATCGTCCTCCAGCCGACTTGACTCCATGGGTCTATTGCTGCCTCGGGCACCTTATGGCCGTTCTGCTGTGAGTCTAGATTATCAAATGGGACAAAAAACTGATAGTGAATTGTAACGTTCAGGGCCTCCTAATGACGATGGAACACTCAAATTGCGTCCCGATTCAATACATCGTCCTCCAGCAGACTTGTCTCCATGGGTCTATTGCTGCCTCGGGCACCTTATGGCCGTTCTGCTGTGAGTCCAGATTATCGAATGGGACGAAAAACTGATAGTGAATTGTAACGTTCAGGGCCACCTAATGACGATGGATCACTCAAATTGCGTCCCGATTCAATACATCGTCCTCCAGCCGACTTGACTCCATGGGTCTATTGCTGCCTCGGGCACCTTATGGCCGTTCTGCTGTGAGTCTAGATTATCGAATGGGACGAAAAACTGATAGTGAATTGTAACGTTCAGGGCCTCCTAATGACGATGGATCACTCAAATTGCGTCCCGATTCAATACATCGTCCTCCAGCCGACTTGACTCCATGGGTCTATTGCTGCCTCGGGCACCTTATGGCCGTTCTGCTGTGAGTCTAGATTAACGAATGGGACGAAAAACTGATAATGAATTGTAACGTTCAGGGCCTCCTAATGACGATGGATCACTCAAATTGCGTCCCGATTCAATACATCGTCCTCCAGCAGACTTGTCTCCATGGGTCGATTGCTGCCTCGGGCACCTAATGGCCGTTCTGCTGTGAGTCAAAGATTTTCGAATCGGACGAAAAACTGATAGTGAATTGTAACATTCAGGGCCACCTAATGACGATGGACCATGCAAATTGCGTCCCGATTAAATACATCGTCCTCCAGCCGAGTTGACTCCATGGGTCTATTGCTGCCTCGGGCACCTTATGGCCGTTCTGCTGTGAGTCAAAGATTTTCGAATCGGACGAAAAACTGATAGTGAATTGTAACGTTCAGGGCCACCTAATGACGATGGACCACACAAATTGCGTCCCGATTCAGTACATCGTCCACTAGCCGACTTGACTCCATGGGACTATTGCTGCCTCGGGCACCGTATGGCCGTTCTGCAGTGAGTCTAGATTATAGAATGGGATGAAAAACTGATAGTGAATTGTAACGTTCAGGGCCACCTAATGACGATGGATCACTCAAATTTCGTCCCGATTCAATACATCGTCCTCCAGCAGACTTGTCTCCATGGGTCTATTGCTGCCTCGGGCACCTTATGGCAGGCCTGCTGTGACTCAAAGATGTTCGAATCGGACGAAAAACTGATAGTGAATTGTAACATTCAGGGCCTCCTAATGACGATGGATCACTCAAATTGCGTCCCGATTCAATACATCGTCCTCCAGGAGACTTGACTCCATGGGTCTATTGCTGCCTCGGGCACCTTATGGCCGTTCTGCTGTGAGTCTAGATTATCGAATGGGACAAAAAACTGATAGTGAATTGTAACGTTCAGGGCCTCCTAATGACGATGGATCACTCAAATTGCGTCCCGATTCAATACATCGTCCTCCAGCAGACTTGTCTCCATGGGTCTATTGCTGCCTCGGGCACCTTATGGCCGTTCTGCTGTGAGTCTAGATTATCGAATGGGACGAAAAACTGATAGGGAATTGTAACGTTCAGGGCCACCTAATGACGATGGATCTCTCAAATTGCGTCCCGATTCAATACATCGTCCTCCAGCCGACTTGACTCCATGGGTCTACAGCTGCCTCGGGCACCTTATGGCCGTTCTGCTGTGAGTCTAGATTATCGAATGGGACGAAAAACTGATAGTGAATTGTAACGTTCAGGGCCTCCTAATGACGATGGATCACTCAAATTGCGTCCCGATTCAATACATCGTCCTCCAGCCGACTTGACTCCATGGGTCTATTGCTGCCTAGGGCACCTTATGGCCGTTCTGCTGTGAGTCTAGATTATCGAATGGGACGAAAAACTGATAGTGAATTGTAACGTTCAGGGCCTCCTAATGACGATGGATCACTCAAATTGCGTCCCGATTGAATACATCGTCCCCAGCCGACTTGACTCCATGGGACTATTGCTGCCTCGGGCACCTTATGGCCGTTCTGCTGTGAGTCTAGATTATAGAATGGGATGAAAAACTGATAGTGAATTGTAACGTTCAGGGCCACCTAATGACGATGGATCACTCAAATTGCGTCCCGATTCAATACATCGTCCTCCAGCAGACTTGTCTCAATGGGTCTATTGCTGCCTCGGGCACCTTATGGCAGGCCTGCTGTGACTCAAAGATTTTCGAATCGGACGAAAAACTGATAGTGAATTGTAACGTTCAGGGCCTCCTAATGACGATGGAACACTCAAATTGCGTTCCGATTCAATACATCGTCCTCCAGCAGACTTGTCTCCATGCGTCTATTGCTGCCTCGGGCACCTTATGGCCGTTCTGCTGTGAGTCAAAGATTTTCGAATCGGACGAAAAACTGATAGTGAATTGTAACGTTCAGGGCCACCTAATGACGATGGATCACTCAAATTGCGTCCCGATTCAATACATCGTCCTCCAGCCGTCTTGACTCCATGGGTCTATTGCTGCCTCGGGCACCTTATGGCCGTTCTGCTGTGAGTCTAGATTATCGTATGGGACGAAAAACTGATAGTGAATTGTAACTTTCAGGGCAACCTAATGACGATGGATCACTCAAATTGCGTCCCGATTCAATACATCGTCCTCCAGCCGACTTGTCTCCATGGGTCTATTGCTGCCTCGGGCACCTTATGGCCGTTCTGCTGTGAGTCTAGATTATCGAATGGGATGAAAAACTGATAGTGAATTGTAACGTTCAGGGCCACCTAATGACGATGGATCACTCAAATTGCGTCCCGATTCAATACATTGTCCTCCAGCAGACTGTCTCCATGGGTCTATTGCAGCTTCGGGCACCTTATGGCCGTTCTGCTGTGAGTCAAAGATTTTCGAATCGGACGAAAAACTGATAGTGAATTGCATCATTCAGGGCCACCTAATGACGATGGACCACACAAATTGCGTCCCGATTCAGTACATCGTCCTCCAGCCGACCTGACTCCATGGGTCTATTGCTGCCTCGGGCACCTTATGGCCGTTCTGCTGTGAGTCTAGATTATCGAATGTGACGAAAAACTGATAGTGAATTGTAACGTTCAGGGCCTCCTAATGACGATGGATCACTCAAACTGCGTCCCGAGTCAATACATTGTCCTCCAGGAGACTTCTCTCCATGGGTCGATTGCTGCCTGGGGCACCTAATGGCCGTTCTGCTGTGAGTCAAAGATTTTCGAATCGGACGAAAAACTGATAGTGAATTGTAACATTCAGGGCCACCTAATGACGATGGACCTCGCAAATTGCGTCCCGATTCAATACATCGTCCTCCAGCCGAGTTGACTCCATGGGTCTATTGCTGCCTCGGGCACCTTATGGCCGTTCTGCTGTGAGTCAAAGATTTTCCAATCGGACGAAAAACTGATATTGAATTGTAACGTTCAGGGTCACCTAATGACGATGGATCACTCAAATTGCGTCCTGATTCAATACATCGTCCTCCAGCAGACTTGACTTCATGGGTCTATTGCTGCCTCGGGCACCTTATGGCCGTTCTGCTGTGAGTCAAAGATTTTCGAATCGGACGAAAAACTGATAGTGAACTGTAACTTTCAGGGCCACCTAATGACGATGGATCACTCAAATTGCGTCCCGATTCAATACATCGTCCTCCAGCAGATTTGTCTCCATGGGTCGATTGCTGCCTCGGGCACCTTATGGCCGTTCTGCTGTGAGTCAAAGATTTTCGAATCGGACGGAAAACTGATAGTGATTTGTAACATTCAGGGCCACCTAATGACGATGGACCACACAAATTGCGTCCCGATTCAGTACATCGTCCACTAGCCGACTTGACTCCATGGGACTATTGCTGCCTCGGGCACCTTATGACCGTTCTGCTGTGAGTCTAGATTATAGAATGGGATGAAAAACTGATAGTGAATTGTAACGTTCAGGGCCACCTAATGACTATGGATCACTCAAATTGCATCCCGATTCAATACATCGTACTCCAGCAGACTTGTCTCCATGGGTCTATTGCTGCCTCGGGCACCTTATGGCAGGCCTGCTGTGACTCAAAGATTTTCGAATCGGACGAAAAACTGATAGTGAATTGTATCGTTCAGGGCCACCTAATGACGATGGATCACTCAAATTGCGTCCCGATTCAATACATCGTCCTCCAGCAGACTTGACTCCATGGGTATATTGCTGCCTCGGGCACCTTATGGCCGTTCTGCTGTGAGTCTAGATTATCGAATGGGACAAAAAACTGATAGTGAATTGTAACGTTCAGGGCCTCCTAATGACGATGGATCACTCAAATTGCGTCCCGATTCAATACATCGTCCTCCAGCAGACTTGTCTCCATGGGTCTATTGCTGCCTCGGGCACCTTATGGCCGTTCTGCTGTGAGTCTAGATTATCGAATGGGACGAAAAACTGATAGTGAATTGTAACTTTCTGGGCCACCTAATGACGATGGATCTCTCAAATTGCGTCCCGATTCAATACATCGTCCTCCAGCCGACCTTACTCCATGGGTCTACTGCTGCCTCGGGCACCTTATGACCGTTCTGCTGTGAGTCTAGATTATCGAATGGGACGAAAAACTGATAGTGAATTGTAACGTTCAGGGCCTCCTAATGACGATGGATCACTCAAATTGCGTCCCGATTCAATACATCGTCCTCCAGCCGTCTTGACTCCATGGGTCTATTGCTGCCTCGGGCACCTTATGGCCGTTCTGCTGTGAGTCTAGATTATCGAATGGGACGAAAAACTGATAGTGAATTGTAACGTTCAGGGCCTCCTAATGACGATGGATCACTCAAATTGCGTCCCGATTCAATACATCGTCCTCCAGCACACTTGTCTCCATGGGTAGATTGCTGCCTCGGGCACCTAATGGCCGTTCTGCTGTGAGTCAAAGATTTTCGAATCGGACGAAAAACTGATAGTGAATTGCAACATTCAGGGCCACCTAATGACGATGGACCACGCAAATTGCGTCCCGATTCAATACATCGTCCTCCAGCCCAGTTGACTCCATGGGTCTATTGCTGCCTCGGGCACCTTATGGCCGTTCTGCTGTGAATCTAGATTATCGAATGGGACGAAAAACTGATAGTGAATTGTAACGTTCAGGGCCATCTAATGACGATGGATCACTCAAATTACGTCCCGATTCAATACATCGTCCCCAGCCGACTTGACTCCATGGGAATATTGCTGCCTCGGGCACCTTATGGCCGTTCTGCTGTGAGTCTAGATTATAGAATGGGATGAAAAACTGATAGTGAATTGTAACGTTCAGGGCCACCTAATGACGATGGATCACTCAAATTGCGTCCCGATTCAATACATCGTCCTCCAGCCGACTTGTCTCCATGGGTCTATTGCTGCCTCGGGCACCTTATGGCAGGCCTGCTGTGACTCAAAGATTTTCGAATCGGACGGAAAACTGATAGTGAATTGTAACGTTCAGGGCCTCCTAATGACGATGGAACACTCAAATTGCGTCCCGATTCAATACATCGTCCTCCAGCCGACTTGTCTCCATGGGTCTATTGCTGCCTCGGGCACCTTATGGCCGTTCTGCTGTGAGTCAAAGATTTTCGAATCGGACGAAAAACTGATAGTGAATTGTAACATTCAGGGCCACCTAATGACGATGGACCACACAAATAGCGTCCCGATTCAGTACATCGTCCTCCAGCCGACCTGACTCCATGGGTCTATTGCTGCCTCGGGCACCTTATGGCAGGCTTGCTGTGACTCAAAGATTTTCGAATCGGACGAAAAACTGATAGTGAATTGTAACGTTCAAGGCCACCTAATGACGATGGATCACTCAAATTGCGTCCCGATTCAATACATCGTCCTCCAGCCGACTTGACTCCATGGGTCTATTGCTGCCTCGGGCACCTTATGGCCGTTCTGCTGTGAGTCTAGATTATCAAATGGGACAAAAAACTGATAGTGAATTGTAACGTTCAGGGCCTCCTAATGACGATGGAACACTCAAATTGCGTCCCGATTCAATACATCGTCCTCCAGCAGACTTGTCTCCATGGGTCTATTGCTGCCTCGGGCACCTTATGGCCGTTCTGCTGTGAGTCCAGATTATCGAATGGGACGAAAAACTGATAGTGAATTGTAACGTTCAGGGCCACCTAATGACGATGGATCACTCAAATTGCGTCCCGATTCAATACATCGTCCTCCAGCCGACTTGACTCCATGGGTCTATTGCTGCCTCGGGCACCTTATGGCCGTTCTGCTGTGAGTCTAGATTATCGAATGGGACGAAAAACTGATAGTGAATTGTAACGTTCAGGGCCTCCTAATGACGATGGATCACTCAAATTGCGTCCCGATTCAATACATCGTCCTCCAGCCGACTTGACTCCATGGGTCTATTGCTGCCTCGGGCACCTTATGGCCGTTCTGCTGTGAGTCTAGATTAACGAATGGGACGAAAAACTGATAATGAATTGTAACGTTCAGGGCCTCCTAATGACGATGGATCACTCAAATTGCGTCCCGATTCAATACATCGTCCTCCAGCAGACTTGTCTCCATGGGTCGATTGCTGCCTCGGGCACCTAATGGCCGTTCTGCTGTGAGTCAAAGATTTTCGAATCGGACGAAAAACTGATAGTGAATTGTAACATTCAGGGCCACCTAATGACGATGGACCATGCAAATTGCGTCCCGATTAAATACATCGTCCTCCAGCCGAGTTGACTCCATGGGTCTATTGCTGCCTCGGGCACCTTATGGCCGTTCTGCTGTGAGTCAAAGATTTTCGAATCGGACGAAAAACTGATAGTGAATTGTAACGTTCAGGGCCACCTAATGACGATGGACCACACAAATTGCGTCCCGATTCAGTACATCGTCCACTAGCCGACTTGACTCCATGGGACTATTGCTGCCTCGGGCAC
Source organism: Schistocerca cancellata (assembly GCF_023864275.1). Lineage (NCBI taxonomy): Eukaryota > Metazoa > Arthropoda > Insecta > Orthoptera > Acrididae > Schistocerca > Schistocerca cancellata. The sequence continues at coordinate 3,730,603 of NC_064627.1, forward strand.
CGTATGGCCGTTCTGCAGTGAGTCTAGATTATAGAATGGGATGAAAAACTGATAGTGAATTGTAACGTTCAGGGCCACCTAATGACGATGGATCACTCAAATTTCGTCCCGATTCAATACATCGTCCTCCAGCAGACTTGTCTCCATGGGTCTATTGCTGCCTCGGGCACCTTATGGCAGGCCTGCTGTGACTCAAAGATGTTCGAATCGGACGAAAAACTGATAGTGAATTGTAACATTCAGGGCCTCCTAATGACGATGGATCACTCAAATTGCGTCCCGATTCAATACATCGTCCTCCAGGAGACTTGACTCCATGGGTCTATTGCTGCCTCGGGCACCTTATGGCCGTTCTGCTGTGAGTCTAGATTATCGAATGGGACAAAAAACTGATAGTGAATTGTAACGTTCAGGGCCTCCTAATGACGATGGATCACTCAAATTGCGTCCCGATTCAATACATCGTCCTCCAGCAGACTTGTCTCCATGGGTCTATTGCTGCCTCGGGCACCTTATGGCCGTTCTGCTGTGAGTCTAGATTATCGAATGGGACGAAAAACTGATAGGGAATTGTAACGTTCAGGGCCACCTAATGACGATGGATCTCTCAAATTGCGTCCCGATTCAATACATCGTCCTCCAGCCGACTTGACTCCATGGGTCTACAGCTGCCTCGGGCACCTTATGGCCGTTCTGCTGTGAGTCTAGATTATCGAATGGGACGAAAAACTGATAGTGAATTGTAACGTTCAGGGCCTCCTAATGACGATGGATCACTCAAATTGCGTCCCGATTCAATACATCGTCCTCCAGCCGACTTGACTCCATGGGTCTATTGCTGCCTAGGGCACCTTATGGCCGTTCTGCTGTGAGTCTAGATTATCGAATGGGACGAAAAACTGATAGTGAATTGTAACGTTCAGGGCCTCCTAATGACGATGGATCACTCAAATTGCGTCCCGATTGAATACATCGTCCCCAGCCGACTTGACTCCATGGGACTATTGCTGCCTCGGGCACCTTATGGCCGTTCTGCTGTGAGTCTAGATTATAGAATGGGATGAAAAACTGATAGTGAATTGTAACGTTCAGGGCCACCTAATGACGATGGATCACTCAAATTGCGTCCCGATTCAATACATCGTCCTCCAGCAGACTTGTCTCAATGGGTCTATTGCTGCCTCGGGCACCTTATGGCAGGCCTGCTGTGACTCAAAGATTTTCGAATCGGACGAAAAACTGATAGTGAATTGTAACGTTCAGGGCCTCCTAATGACGATGGAACACTCAAATTGCGTTCCGATTCAATACATCGTCCTCCAGCAGACTTGTCTCCATGCGTCTATTGCTGCCTCGGGCACCTTATGGCCGTTCTGCTGTGAGTCAAAGATTTTCGAATCGGACGAAAAACTGATAGTGAATTGTAACGTTCAGGGCCACCTAATGACGATGGATCACTCAAATTGCGTCCCGATTCAATACATCGTCCTCCAGCCGTCTTGACTCCATGGGTCTATTGCTGCCTCGGGCACCTTATGGCCGTTCTGCTGTGAGTCTAGATTATCGTATGGGACGAAAAACTGATAGTGAATTGTAACTTTCAGGGCAACCTAATGACGATGGATCACTCAAATTGCGTCCCGATTCAATACATCGTCCTCCAGCCGACTTGTCTCCATGGGTCTATTGCTGCCTCGGGCACCTTATGGCCGTTCTGCTGTGAGTCTAGATTATCGAATGGGATGAAAAACTGATAGTGAATTGTAACGTTTAGGGCCACCTAATGACGATGGATCACTCAAATTGCGTCCCGATTCAATACATTGTCCTCCAGCAGACTGTCTCCATGGGTCTATTGCAGCTTCGGGCACCTTATGGCCGTTCTGCTGTGAGTCAAAGATTTTCGAATCGGACGAAAAACTGATAGTGAATTGCATCATTCAGGGCCACCTAATGACGATGGACCACACAAATTGCGTCCCGATTCAGTACATCGTCCTCCAGCCGACCTGACTCCATGGGTCTATTGCTGCCTCGGGCACCTTATGGCCGTTCTGCTGTGAGTCTAGATTATCGAATGTGACGAAAAACTGATAGTGAATTGTAACGTTCAGGGCCTCCTAATGACGATGGATCACTCAAACTGCGTCCCGAGTCAATACATTGTCCTCCAGGAGACTTCTCTCCATGGGTCGATTGCTGCCTGGGGCACCTAATGGCCGTTCTGCTGTGAGTCAAAGATTTTCGAATCGGACGAAAAACTGATAGTGAATTGTAACATTCAGGGCCACCTAATGACGATGGACCTCGCAAATTGCGTCCCGATTCAATACATCGTCCTCCAGCCGAGTTGACTCCATGGGTCTATTGCTGCCTCGGGCACCTTATGGCCGTTCTGCTGTGAGTCAAAGATTTTCCAATCGGACGAAAAACTGATATTGAATTGTAACGTTCAGGGTCACCTAATGACGATGGATCACTCAAATTGCGTCCTGATTCAATACATCGTCCTCCAGCAGACTTGACTTCATGGGTCTATTGCTGCCTCGGGCACCTTATGGCCGTTCTGCTGTGAGTCAAAGATTTTCGAATCGGACGAAAAACTGATAGTGAACTGTAACTTTCAGGGCCACCTAATGACGATGGATCACTCAAATTGCGTCCCGATTCAATACATCGTCCTCCAGCAGATTTGTCTCCATGGGTCGATTGCTGCCTCGGGCACCTTATGGCCGTTCTGCTGTGAGTCAAAGATTTTCGAATCGGACGGAAAACTGATAGTGATTTGTAACATTCAGGGCCACCTAATGACGATGGACCACACAAATTGCGTCCCGATTCAGTACATCGTCCACTAGCCGACTTGACTCCATGGGACTATTGCTGCCTCGGGCACCTTATGACCGTTCTGCTGTGAGTCTAGATTATAGAATGGGATGAAAAACTGATAGTGAATTGTAACGTTCAGGGCCACCTAATGACTATGGATCACTCAAATTGCATCCCGATTCAATACATCGTACTCCAGCAGACTTGTCTCCATGGGTCTATTGCTGCCTCGGGCACCTTATGGCAGGCTTGCTGTGACTCAGAGATTTTCGAATCGGACGAAAAACTGATAGTGAATTGTAACGTTCAAGGCCACCTAATGACGATGGATCACTCAAATTGCGTCCCGATCCAATACATCGTCCTCCAGCCGACTTGACTCCATGGGTCTATTGCTGCCTCGGGCACCTTATGGCCGTTCTGCTGTGAGTCTAGATTATCGAATGGGACAAAAAACTGATAGTGAATTGTAACGTTCAGGGCCTCCTAATGACGATGGATCACTCAAATTGCGTCCCGATTCAATACATCGTCCTCCAGCAGACTTGTCTCCATGGGTCTATTGCTGCCTCGGGCACCTTATGGCCGTTCTGCTGTGAGTCCAGATTATCGAATGGGACGAAAAACTGATAGTGAATTGTAACGTTCAGGGCCACCTAATGACGATGGATCACTCAAATTGCGTCCCGATTCAATACATCGTCCTCCAGCCGACTTGACTCCATGGGTCTATTGCTGCCTCGGGCACCTTATGGCCGTTCTGCTGTGAGTCTAGATTATCGAATGGGACGAAAAACTGATAGTGAATTGTAACGTTCAGGGCCTCCTAATGACGATGGATCACTCAAATTGCGTCCCGATTCAATACATCGTCCTCCAGCCGACTTGACTCCATGGGTCTATTGCTGCCTCGGGCACCTTATGGCCGTTCTGCTGTGAGTCTAGATTAACGAATGGGACGAAAAACTGATAATGAATTGTAACGTTCAGGGCCTCCTAATGACGATGGATCACTCAAATTGCGTCCCGATTCAATACATCGTCCTCCAGCAGACTTGTCTCCATGGGTCGATTGTTGCCTCGGGCACCTAATGGCCGTTCTGCTGTGAGTCAAAGATTTTCGAATCGGACGAAAATCTGATAGTGAATTGTAACATTCAGGGCCACCTAATGACGATGGACCATGCAAATTGCGTCCCGATTCAATACATCGTCCTCCAGCCGAGTTGACTCCATGGGTCTATTGCTGCCTCGGGCACCTTATGGCCGTTCTGCTGTGAGTCAAAGATTTTCGAATCGGACGAAAAACTGATAGTGAATTGTAACGTTCAGGGCCACCTAATGACGAAGGACCACACAAATTGCGTCCCAATTCAGTACATCGTCCACTAGCCGACTTGACTCCATGGGACTATTGCTGCCTCGGGCACCGTATGGCCGTTCTGCAGTGAGTCTAGATTATAGAATGGGATGAAAAACTGATAGTGAATTGTAACGTTCAGGGCCACCTAATGACGATGGATCTCTCAAATTGCGTCCCGATTCAATACATCGTCCTCCAGCCGACTTGACTCCATGGGTCTACTGCTGCCTCGGGCACCTTATGGCAGGCCTGCTGTGACTCAAAGATGTTCGAATCGGACGAAAAACTGATAGTGAATTGTAACGTTCAGGGCCTCCTAATGACGATGGATCACTCAAATTGCGTCCCGATTCAATACATCGTCCTCCAGGAGACTTGACTCCATGGGTCTATTGCTGCCTCGGGCACCTTATGGCCGTTCTGCTGTGAGTCTAGATTATCGAATGGGACAAAAAACTGATAGTGAATTGTAACGTTCAGGGCCTCCTAATGACGATGGATCACTCAAATTGCGTCCCGATTCAATACATCGTCCTCCAGCAGACTTGTCTCCATGGGTCTATTGCTGCCTCGGGCACCTTATGGCCGTTCTGCTGTGAGTCTAGATTATCGAATGGGACGAAAAACTGATAGTGAATTGTAACGTTCAGGGCCACCTAATGACGATGGATCTCTCAAATTGCGTCCCGATTCAATACATCGTCCTCCAGCCGACTTGACTCCATGGGTCTATTGCTGCCTCGGGCACCTTATGGCCGTTCTGCTGTGAGTCTAGATTATCGAATGGGACGAAAAACTGATAGTGAATTGTAACGTTCAGGGCCTCCTAATGACGATGGATCACTCAAATTGCGTCCCGATTCAATACATCGTCCTCCAGCCGACTTGACTCCATGGGTCTATTGCTGCCTAGGGCACCTTATGGCCGTTCTGCTGTGAGTCTAGATTATCGAATGGGACGAAAAACTGATAGTTAATTGTAACGTTCAGGGCCTCCTAATGACGATGGATCACTCAAATTGCGTCCTGACTGAATACATCGTCCCCAGCCGACTTGACTCCATGGGACTATTGCTGCCTCGGGCACCTTATGGCCGTTCTGCTGTGAGTCTAGATTATAGAATGGGATGAAAAACTGATAGTGAATTGTAACGTTCAGGGCCACCTAATGACGATGGATCACTCAAATTGCGTCCCGATTCAATACATCGTCCTCCAGCAGACTTGTCTCAATGGGTCTATTGCTGCCTCGGGCACCTTATGGCAGGCCTGCTGTGACTCAAAGATTTTCGAATCGGACGAAAAACTGATAGTGAATTGTAACGTTCAGGGCCTCCTAATGACGATGGAACACTCAAATTGCGTTCCGATTCAATACATCGTCCTCCAGCAGACTTGTCTCCATGCGTCTATTGCTGCCTCGGGCACCTTATGGCCGTTCTGCTGTGAGTCAAAGATTTTCGAATCGGACAAAAAACTGATAGTGAATTGTAACGTTCAGGGCCACCTAATGACGATGGATCACTCAAATTGCGTCCCGATTCAATACATCGTCCTCCAGCCGTCTTGACTCCATGGGTCTATTGCTGCCTCGGGCACCTTATGGCCGTTCTGCTGTGAGTCTAGATTATCGTATGGGACGAAAAACTGATAGTGAATTGTAACTTTCAGGGCAACCTAATGACGATGGATCACTCAAATTGCGTCCCGATTCAATACATCGTCCTCCAGCCGACTTGTCTCCATGGGTCTATTGCTGCCTCGGGCACCTTATGGCCGTTCTGCTGTGAGTCTAGATTATCGAATGGGATGAAAAACTGATAGTGAATTGTAACGTTCAGGGCCACCTAATGACGATGGATCACTCAAATTGCGTCCCGATTCAATACATTGTCCTCCAGCAGACTGTCTCCATGGGTCTATTGCAGCTTCGGGCACCTTATGGCCGTTCTGCTGTGAGTCAAAGATTTTCGAATCGGACGAAAAACTGATAGTGAATTGCATCATTCAGGGCCACCTAATGACGATGGACCACACAAATTGCGTCCCGATTCAGTACATCGTCCTCCAGCCGACCTGACTCCATGGGTCTATTGCTGCCTCGGGCACCTTATGGCCGTTCTGCTGTGAGTCTAGATTATCGAATGGGACGAAAAACTGATAGTGAATTGTAACGTTCAGGGCCACCTAATGACGATGGATCACACAAATTGCGTCCCGATTCAATACATCGTCCTCCAGCAGACTTGTCTCCATGGGTCTATTGCTGCCTCGGGCACCTTATGGCCGTTCTGCTGTGAGTCTAGATTATCGAATGGGACGAAAAAATTGATAGTGAATTGTAACGTTCAGGGCCTCCTATGACGATGGATCACTCAAATTGCGTCCCGATTCAATACATCGTCCTCCAGCAGACTTGTCTCCATGGGTCGATTGCTGCCCCGGGCACCTAATGGCCGTTCTGCTGTGAGTCAAAGATTTTCGAATCGGACGAAAAACTGATAGTGAATTGTAACATTCAGGGCCACCTAATGACGATGGACCACGCAAATTGCGTCCCGATTCAATACATCGTCCTCCAGCCGAGTTGACTCCATGGGTCTATTGCAGCCTCGGGCACCTTATGGCCGTTCTGCTGTGAATCTAGATTATCGAATGGGACGAAAAACTGATAGTGAATTGTAACGTTCAGGGCCACCTAATGACGATGGATCACTCAAATTGCGTCCCGATTCAATACATCGTCCTCCAGCCGACTTGACTCCATGGGTCTATTGCTGCCTCGGGCACCTTATGGCCGTTCTGCTGTGAGTCTAGATTATCGAATGGGACAAAAAACTGATAGTGAATTGTAACGTTCAGGGCCACCTAATGACGAAGGATCTCTCAAATTGCGTCCCGATTCAATACATCGTCCTCCAGCCGACTTGACTCCATGGATCTATTGCTGCCTCGGGGACCTTATGGCCGTTCTGCTGTGAGTCTAGATTTTCGAATGGGTCGAAAAACTGATAGTGAATTGTAACGTTCAGGGCCTCCTAATGACGATGGAACACTCAAATTGCGTCCCGATTCAATACATCGTCCTCCAGCAGACTTGTCTCCATGCGTCTATTGCTGCCTCGGGCACCTTATGGCCGTTCTGCTGTGAGTCAAAGATTTTCGAATCGGACGAAAAACTGATAGTGAATTGTAGCGTTCAGGGCCACCTAATGACGATGGATCACTCAAATTGCGTCCCGATTCAATACATCGTCCTCCAGCCGACTTGACTCCATGGGTCTATTGCTGCCTCGGGCACCTTATGGCCGTTCTGCTATGAGTCAAAGATTTTCGAATCGGACGAAAAACTGATAGTGAATTGTAATGTTCAGGGCCTCCTAATGACGATGGAACACTCAAATTGCGTCCCGATTCAATACATCGTCCTCCAGCAGACTTGTCTCCATGCGTCTATTGCTGCCTCGGGCACCTTATGGCCGTTCTGCTGTGAGTCAAAGATTTTCGAATCGGCCGAAAAACTGATAGTGAATTGTAACTTTCAGGGCCTCCTAATGACGATGGAACACTCAAATTGCGTCCCGATTCAATACATGGTCCTCCAGCAGACTTGTCTCCATGGGTCTATTGCTGCCTCGGGCACCTTATGGCCGTTCTGCTGTGAGTCAAAGATTTTCCAATCGGACGAAAAACTGATAGTGGATTGTAAAGTTCAGGGCCACCTAATGACGATGGATCACTCAAATTGCGTCCCGATTCAATACATCGTCCTCCAGCCGACATGTCTCCATGGGTCTATTGCTGCCTTGGCACCTTATGGCCGTTCTGCTGTGAGTCAAAGACTTTCGAATAGGACGAAAAACTGATAGTGAATTGTAACGTTCAGGGCCACCTAATGACGATGGATCACTCAAATTGCGTCCCGATTCAATACATTGTCCTCCAGCAGACTGTCTCCATGGGTCTATTGCAGCCTCGGGCACCTTATGGCCGTTCAGCTGTGACTCAAAGATTTTCGAATCGGACGAAAAACTGATAGTGAATTGTAACGTTCAGGGCCTCCTAATGACGATGGAACACTAAAATTGCGTCCCGGTTCAATACATCGTCCTCCAGCAGACTTGACTTCATGGGTCTGTTGCTGCCTCGGGCACCTTATGGCCGTTCTGCTGTGAGTCTAGATTTTCGAATGGGACAAAAAACTGATAGTGAATTGTAACGTTCAGGGCCTCCTAATGACGATGGATCACTCAAACTGCGTCCCGATTCAATACATCGTCCTCCAGCAGACTTGTCTCCATGGGTCTATTGCTGCCTCGGGCAACTTATGGCCGTTCTGCTGTGAGTCTAGATTATCGAATGGGACGAAAAACTGATAGTGAATTGTAACGTTCAGGGCCTCCTAATGACGATGGATCACTCAAATTGCGTCCCGATTCAATACATTGTCCTCCAGCAGACTTCTCTCCATGGGTCGATTGCTGCCTGGGGCACCTAATGGCCGTTCTGCTGTGAGTCAAAGATTTTCGAATCGGACGAAAAACTGATAGTGAATTGTAACATTCAGGGCCACCTAATGACGATGGACCTCGCAAATTGCATCCCGATTCAATACATCGTCCTCCAGCCGAGTTGACTCCATGGGTCAATTGCTGCCTCGGGCACCTTATGGCCTTTCTGCTGTGAGTCAAAGATTTTCGAATCGGACGAAAAACTGATATTGAATTGTAACGTTCAGGGTCACCTAATGACGATGGATCACTCAAATTGCGTCCTGATTCAATACATCGTCCTCCAGCAGACATGACTTCATGGGTCTATTGCTGCCTCGGGCACCTTATGGCCGTTCTGCTGTGAGTCAAAGATTTTCGAATCGGACGAAAAACTGATAGTGAACTGTAACTTTCAGGGCCACCTAATGACGATGGATCACTCAAATTGCGTCCCGATTCAATACATCGTCCTCCAGCAGATTTCTCTCCATGGGTCGATTGCTGCCTCGGGCACCTTATGGCCGTTCTGCTGTGAGTCAAAGATTTTCGAATCGGACGGAAATCTGATAGTGATTTGTAACATTCAGGGCCACCTAATGACGATGGACCACACAAATTGCGTCCCGATTCAGTACATCGTCCACTAGCCGACTTGACTCCATGGGACTATTGCTGCCTCGGGCACCTTATGACCGTTCTGCTGTGAGTCTAGATTATAGAATGGGATGAAAAACTGATAGTGAATTGTAACGTTCAGGGCCACCTAATGACGATGGATCACTCAAATTGCATCCCGATTCAATACATCGTCCTCCAGCAGACTTGTCTCCATGGGTCTATTGCTGCCTCTTGCACCTTATGGCAGGCTTGCTGTGACTCAAAGATTTTCGAATCGGACGAAAAACTGATAGTGAATTGTAACGTTCAGGGCCACCTAATGACGATGGATCACTCAAATTGCGTCCCGATTCAATACATCGTCCTCCAGCCGACTTGACTCCATGGGTCTATTGCTGCCTCGGGCACCTTATGGCCGTTCTGCTGTGAGTCTAGATTATCGAATGGGACAAAAAACTGATAGTGAATTGTAACGTTCAGTGCCTCCTAATGACGATGGATCACTCAAATTGCGTCCCGATTCAATACATCGTCCTCCAGCAGACTTGTCTCCATGGGTCTATTGCTGCCTCGGGCACCTTATGGCCGTTCTGCTGTGAGTCCAGATTATCGAATGGGACGTAAAACTGACAGTGAATTGTAACGTTCAGGGCCACCTAATGACGATGGATCACTCAAATTGCGTCCCGATTCAATACATCGTCCTCCAGCCGACTTGACTCCATGGGTCTATTGCTGCCTCGGGCACCTTATGGCCGTTCTGCTGTGAGTCTAGATTATCGAATGGGACGAAAAACTGATAGTGAATTTTAACGTTCAGGGCCTCCTAATGAGGATGGATCACTCAAATTGCGTCCCGATTCAATACATCGTCCTCCAGCCGACTTGACTCCATGGGTCTATTGCTTTCTCGGGCACCTTATGGCCGGTCTGCTGTGAGTCTAGATTAACGAATGGGACGAAAAACTGATAATGAATTGTAACGTTCAGGGCCTCCTAATGACGATGGATCACTCAAATTGCGTCCCGATTCAATACATCGTCCTCCAGCAGACTTGTCTCCATGGGTCGATTGCTGCCTCGGGCACCTAATGGCCGTTCTGCTGTGAGTCAAAGATTTTCGAATCGGACGAAAAACTGATAGTGTATTGTAACATTCAGGGCCACCTAATGACGATGGACCATGCAAATTGCGTCCCGATTCAATACATCGTCCTCCAGCCGAGTTGACTCCATGGGTCTATTGCTGCCTCGGGCACCTTATGGCCGTTCTGCTGTGAGTCAAAGATTTTCGAATCGGACGAAAAACTGATAGTGAATTGTAACGTTCAGGGCCACCTAATGACGATGGACCACACAAATTGCGTCCCGATTCAGTACATCGTCCACTAGCCGACTTGACTCCATGGGACTATTGCTGCCTCGGGCACCGTATGGCCGTTCTGCAGTGAGTCTAGATTATAGAATGGGATGAAAAACTGATAGTGAATTGTAACGTTCAGGGCCACCTAATGACGATGGATCACTCAAATTTCCTCCCGATTCAATACATCGTCCTCCAGCAGACTTGTCTCCATGGGTCTATTGCTGCCTCGGGCACCTTATGGCAGGCCTGCTGTGACTCAAAGATGTTCGAATCGGACGAAAAACTGATAGTGAATTGTAACGTTCAGGGCCTCCTAATGACGATGGATCACTCAAATTGCGTCCCGATTCAATACATCGTCCTCCAGGAGACTTGACTCCATGGGTCTATTGCTGCCTCGGGCACCTTATGGCCGTTCTGCTGTGAGTCTAGATTATCGAATGGGACAAAAAACTGATAGTGAATTGTAACGTTCAGGGCCTCCTAATGACGATGGATCACTCAAATTGCGTCCCGATTCAATACATCGTCCTCCAGCAGACTTGTCTCCATGGGTCTATTGCTGCCTCGGGCACCTTATGGCCGTTCTGCTGTGAGTCCAGATTATCGAATGGGACGTAAAACTGATAGTGAATTGTAACGTTCAGGGCCACCTAATGACGATGGATCACTCAAATTGCGTCCCGATTCAATACATCGTCCTCCAGCCGACTTGACTCCATGGGTCTATTGCTGCCTCGGGCACCTTATGGCCGTTCTGCTGTGAGTCTAGATTATCGAATGGGACGAAAAACTGATAGTGAATTGTAACGTTCAGGGCCTCCTAATGACGATGGATCACTCAAATTGCGTCCCGATTCAATACATCGTCCTCCAGCCGACTTGACTCCATGGGTCTATTGCTGCCTCGGGCACCTTATGGCCGTTCTGCTGTGAGTCTAGATTAACGAATGGGACGAAAAACTGATAATGAATTGTAACGTTCAGGGCCTCCTAATGACGATGGATCACTCAAATTGCGTCCCGATTCAATACATCGTCCTCCAGCAGACTTGTCTCCATGGGTCGATTGCTGCCTCGGGCACCTAATGGCCGTTCTGCTGTGAGTCAAAGATTTTCGAATCGGACGAAAAACTGATAGTGAATTGTAACATTCAGGGCCACCTAATGACGATGGACCATGCAAATTGCGTCCCGATTCAATACATTGTCCTCCAGCAGACTGTCTCCATGGGTCTATTGCAGTTTCGGGCACCTTATGGCCGTTCTGCTGTGAGTCAAAGATTTTCGAATCGGACGAAAAACTGATAGTGAATTGCATCATTCAGGGCCACCTAATGACGATGGACCACACAAATTGCGTCCCGATTCAGTACATCGTCCTCCAGCCGACCTGACTCCATGGGTCTATTGCTGCCTCGGGCACCTTATGGCCGTTCTGCTGTGAGTCTAGATTATCGAATGGGACGAAAAACTGATAGTGAATTGTAACTTTCACGGCCACCTAATGACGATGGATCACTCAAATTGCGTCCCGATTCAATACATCGTCCTCCAGCAGACTTGTCTCCATGGGTCTATTGCTGCCTCGGGCACCTTATGGCCGTTCTCCTGTGAGTCAAAGATTTTCGAATCGGACGAAAAACTGATAGTGAATTGTAACTTTCAGGGCCATTTAATGACGATGGATCACTCAAATTGCGTCCCGATTCAATACATCGTCCACCAGCCGACTTGTCTCCATGGGTCTATTGCTGCCTCGGGCACCTTATGGCCGTTCTGCTGTGAGTCAAAGATTTTCGAATCGGACGAAAAACTGATAGTGAATTGTAATGTTCAGGGCCTCCTAATGACGATGGAACACTCAAATTGCGTCCCGATTCAATACATCGTCCTCCAGCAGACTTGTCTCCATGCGTCTATTGCTGCCTCGGGCACCTTATGGCCGTTCTGCTGTGAGTCAAAGATTTTCGAATCGGCCGAAAAACTGATAGTGAATTGTAACTTTCAGGGCCTCCTAATGACGATGGAACACTCAAATTGCGTCCCGATTCAATACATGGTCCTCCAGCAGACTTGTCTCCATGGGTCTATTGCTGCCTCGGGCACCTTATGGCCGTTCTGCTGTGAGTCAAAGATTTTCCAATCGGACGAAAAACTGATAGTGGATTGTAACGTTCAGGGCCACCTAATGACGATGGATCACTCAAATTGCGTCCCGATTCAATACATCGTCCTCCAGCCGACATGTCTCCATGGGTCTATTGCTGCCTTGGCACCTTATGGCCGTTCTGCTGTGAGTCAAAGACTTTCGAATCGGACGAAAAACTGATAGTGAATTGTAACGTTCAGGGCCACCTAATGACGATGGATCACTCAAATTGCGTCCCGATTCAATACATTGTCCTCCAGCAGACTGTCTCCATGGGTCCATTGCAGCCTCGGGCACCTTATGGCCGTTCAGCTGTGACTCAAAGATTTTCGAATCGGACGAAAAACTGATAGTGAATTGTAACGTTCAGGGCCTCATAATGACGATGGAACACTCAAATTGCGTCCCGATTCAATACATCGTCCTCCAGCCGACTTGTCTCCATGGGTCTATTGCTGCCTCGGGCACCTTATGGCCGTTCTGCTGTGAGTCAAAGATTTTCGAATCGGACGAAAAACTGATAGTGAATTGTAACTTTCAGGGCCACCTAATGACGATGGATCACTCAAATTGCGTCCCGATTAAATTCATCGTCCTCCAGCCGACATGTCTCCATGGGTCTATTGCTGCCTCGGGCACCTTATGGCCGTTCTGCTGTGAGTCAAAGATTTTCGAATCGGACGAAAAACTGATAGTGAATTGTAACGTTCAGGGCCTCCTAATGACGATGGAACACTAAAATTGCGTCCCGATTCAATACATCGTCCTCCAGCAGACTTGACTTCATGGGTCTATTGCTGCCTCGGGCACCTTATGGCCGTTCTGCTGTGAGTCAAAGATTTTCGAATCGGACGAAAAACTGATAGTGAATTGTAACGTTCAGGGCCACCTAATGACGATGGATCACTCAAATTGCGTCCCGATTCAATACATCGTCCTCCAGCCGACTTTACTCCATGGGTCTATTGCTGCCTCGGGCACCTTATGGCCGTTCTGCTGTGAGTCTAGATTATCGAATGGGACAAAAAACTGATAGTGAATTGTAACGTTCAGGGCCTCCTAATGACGATGGATCACTCAAACTGCGTTCCGATTCAATACATCGTCCTCCAGCAGACTTGTCTCCATGGGTCTATTGCTGCCTCGGGCACCTTATGGCCGTTCTGCTGTGAGTCTAGATTATCGAATGGGACGAAAAACTGATAGTGAATTGTAACTTTCAGGGCCACCTAATGACGATGGTTCACTCAAATTGCGTCCCGATTCAATACATCGTCCTCCAGCCGACTTGACACCATGGGTCTATTGCTGCCTCGGGCACCTTATGGCCGTTCTGCTGCGAGTCTAGATTATCGAATTTGACGAAAAACTGATAGTGAATTGTAACGTTCAGGGCCTCCTAATGACGATGGATCACTCAAATTGAGTCCCGATTCATTACATCGTCCTCCAGCCGACTTGACTCCATGGGTCTATTGCTGCCTCGGGCACCTTATGGCCGTTCTGCTGTGAGTCTAGATTATCGAATGGAACGAAAAACTGATAGTGAATTGTAACGTTCAGGGCCTCCTAATGACGATGGATCACTCAAATTGCGTCGCGATTCAATACATCGTCCTCCAGCAGACTTCTCTCCATGGGTCGATTGCTGCCTCGGGCGCCTAATGGCCGTTCTGCTGTGAGTCAAAGATTTTCGAATCGGACGAAAAACTGATAGTGAATTGTAACATTCAGGGCCACCTAATGACGATGGACCATGCAAATTGCGTCCCGATTCAATACATCGTCCTCCAGCCGAGTTGACTCCATGGGTCTATTGCTGCCTCGGGCACCTTATGGCCGTTCTGCTGTGAGTCAAAGATTTTCGAATCGGACGAAAAACTGATAGTGAATTGTAACGTTCAGGGCCACCTAATGACGATGGACCACACAAATTGCGTCCCGATTCAGTACATCGTCCACTAGCCGACTTGACTCCATGGGACTATTGCTGCCTCGGGCACCGTATGGCCGTTCTGCAGTGAGTCTAGATTATAGAATGGGATGAAAATCTGATAGTGAATTGTAACGTTCAGGGCCACCTAATGACGATGGATCACTCAAATTTCGTCCCGATTCAATACATCGTCCTCCAGCCGACTTGACTCCATGGGTCTATTGCTGCCTCGGGCACCTTATGGCCGTTCTGCTGTGAGTCTAGATTATCGAATGGGACGAAAAACTGATAGTGAATTGTAACGTTCAGGGCCTCCTAATGACGATGGATCACTCAAATTGCGTCCCGATTCAACACATCGTCCCCAGCCGACTTGACTCCATGGGACTATTGCTGCCTCGGGCACCTTATGGCCGTTCTGCTGTGAGTCTAGATTATAGAATGGGAGGAAAAACTGATAGTGAATTGTAACGTTCAGGGCCACCTAATGACGATGGATCACTCAAATTGCGTCCCGATTCAATACATCGTCCTCCAGCAGTCTTGTCTCAATGGGTCTATTGCTGCCTCGGGCACCTTATGGCAGGCCTGCTGTGACTCAAAGATTTTCGAATCGGACGAAAAACTGATAGTGAATTGTAACGTTCAGGGCCTCCTAATGACGATGGAACACTCAAATTGCGTTCCGATTCAATACATCGTCCTCCAGCAGACTTGTCTCCATGCGTCTATTGCTGCCTCGGGCACCTTATGGCCGTTCTGCTGTGAGTCAAAGATTTTCGAATCGGACGAAAAACCGATAGTGAATTGTAACGTTCGGGGCCACCTAATGACGATGGATCACTCAAATTGCGTCCCGATTCAATACATCGTCCTCCAGCCGTCTTGACTCCATGGGTCTATTGCTGCCTCGGGCACCTTATGGCCGTTCTGCTGTGAGTCTAGATTATCGTATGGGACGAAAAACTGATAGTGAATTGTAACTTTCAGGGCAACCTAATGACGATGGATCACTCAAATTGCGTCCCGATTCAATACATCGTCCTCCAGCCGACTTGTCTCCATGGGTCTATTGCTGCCTCGGGCACCTTATGGCCGTTCTGCTGTGAGTCTAGATTATCGAATGGGATGAAAAACTGATAGTGAATTGTAACGTTCAGGGCCACCTAATGACGATGGATCACTCAAATTGCGTCCCGATTCAATACATTGTCCTCCAGCAGACTGTCTCCATGGGTCTATTGCTGCTTCGGGCACCTTATGGCCGTTCTGCTGTGAGTCAAAGATTTTCGAATCGGACGAAAAACTGATAGTGAATTGCATCATTCAGGGCTACCTAATGACGATGGACCACACAAATTGCGTCCCGATTCAGTACATCGTCCTCCAGCCGACCTGACTCCATGGGTCTATTGCTGCCTCGGGCACCTTATGGCCGTTCTGCTGTGAGTCTAGATTATCGAATGGGACGAAAAACTGATAGTGAATTGTAACGTTCAGGGCCACCTAATGACGATGGATCACTCAAATTGCGTCCCGATTCAATACATCGTCCTCCAGCAGACTTGTCTCCAAGGGTCTATTGCTGCCTCGGGCACCTTATGGCCGTTCTGCTGTGAGTCAAAGATTTTCGAATCGGACGAAAACTGATAGTGAATTGTAACTTTCAGGGCCATTTAATGACGATGGATCACTCAAATTGCGTCCCGATTCAATACATCGTCCACCAGCCGACTTGTCTCCATGGGTCTATTGCTGCCTCGGGCACCTTATGGCCGTTCTGCTGTGAGTCAAAGATTTTCGAATCGGACGAAAAACTGATAGTGAATTGTAATGTTCAGGGCCTCCTAATGACGATGGAACACTCAAATTGCGTCCCGATTCAATACATCGTCCTCCAGCAGACTTGTCTCCATGCGTCTATTGCTGCCTCGGGCACCTTATGGCCGTTCTGCTGTGAGTCAAAGATTTTCGAATCGGCCGAAAAACTGATAGTGAATTGTAACTTTCAGGGCCTCCTAATGACGATGGAACACTCAAATTGCGTCCCGATTCAATACATGGTCCTCCAGCAGACTTGTCTCCATGGGTCTATTGCTGCCTCGGGCACCTTATGGCCGTTCTGCTGTGAGTCAAAGATTTTCCAATCGGACGAAAAACTGATAGTGGATTGTAACGTTCAGGGCCACCTAATGACGATGGATCACTCAAATTGCGTCCCGATTCAATACATCGTCCTCCAGCCGACATGTCTCCATGGGTCTATTGCTGCCTTGGCACCTTATGGCCGTTCTGCTGTGAGTCAAAGACTTTCGAATCGGACGAAAAACTGATAGTGAATTGTAACGTTCAGGGCCACCTAATGACGATGGATCACTCAAATTGCGTCCCGATTCAATACATTGTCCTCCAGCAGACTGTCTCCATGGGTCTATTGCAGCCTCGGGCACCTTATGGCCGTTCAGCTGTGACTCAAAGATTTTCGAATCGGACGAAAAACTGATAGTGAATTGTAACGTTCAGGGCCCCCTAATGACGATGGAACACTCAAATTGCGTCCCGATTCAATACATCGTCCTCCAGCCGACTTGTCTCCATGGGTCTATTGCTGCCTCGGGCACCTTATGGCCGTTCTGCTGTGAGTCAAAGATTTTCGAATCGGACGAAAAACTGATAGTGAATTGTAACTTTCAGGGCCACCTAATGACGATGGATCACTCAAATTGCGTCCCGATTAAATTCATCGTCCTCCAGCCGACATGTCTCCATGGGTCTATTGCTGCCTCGGGCACCTTATGGCAGGCCTGCTGTGACTCAAAGATTTTCGAATCGGACGAAAAACTGATAGTGAATTGTAACGTTCAGGGCCTCCTAATGACGATGGAACACTCAAATTGCGTTCCGATTCAATACATCGTCCTCCAGCAGACTTGTCTCCATGCGTCTATTGCTGCCTCGGGCACCTTATGGCCGTTCTGCTGTGAGTCAAAGATTTTCGAATCGGACGAAAAACTGATAGTGAATTGTAACGTTCAGGGCCACCTAATGACGATGGATCACTCAAATTGCGTCCCGATTCAATACATCGTCCTCCAGCCGTCTTGACTCCATGGGTCTATTGCTGCCTCGGGCACCTTATGGCCGTTCTGCTGTGAGTCTAGATTATCGTATGGGACGAAAAACTGATAGTGAATTGTAACTTTCAGGGCAACCTAATGACGATGGATCACTCAAATTGCGTCCCGATTCAATACATCGTCCTCCAGCCGACTTGTCTCCATGGGTCTATTGCTGCCTCGGGCACCTTATGGCCGTTCTGCTGTGAGTCTAGATTATCGAATGGGATGAAAAACTGATAGTGAATTGTAACGTTCAGGGCCACCTAATGACGATGAATCACTCAAATTGCGTCCCGATTCAATACATTGTCCTCCAGCAGACTGTCTCCATGGGTCTATTGCAGCTTCGGGCACCTTATGGCAGTTCTGCTGTGAGTCAAAGATTTTCGAATCGGACGAAAAACTGATAGTGAATTGCATCATTCAGGGCCACCTAATGACGATGGACCACACAAATTGCGTCCCGATTCAGTACATCGTCCTCCAGCCGACCTGACTCCATGGGTCTATTGCTGCCTCGGGCACCTTATGGCCGTTCTGCTGTGAGTCTAGATTATCGAATGGGACGAAAAACTGATAGTAAATTGTAACGTTCAGGGCCACCTAATGACGATGGATCACTCAAATTGCGTCCCGATTCAATACATCGTCCTCCAGCAGACTTGTCTCCATGGGTCTACTGCTGCCTCGGGCACCTTATGGCCGTTCTGCTGTGAGTCAAAGATTTTCGAATCGGACGAAAAACTGATAGTGAATTGTAACTTGCAGGGCCATTTAATGACGATGGATCACTCAAATTGCGTCCCGATTCAATACATCGTCCACCAGCCGACTTGTCTCCATGGGTCTATTGCTGCCTCGGGCACCTTATGGCCGTTCTGCTGTGAGTCAAAGATTTTTGAATCGGACGAAAAACTGATAGTGAATTGTAATGTTCAGGGCCTCCTAATGACGATGGAACACTCAAATTGCGTCCCGATTCAATACATCGTCCTCCAGCAGACTTGTCTCCATGCGTCTATTGCTGCCTCGGGCACCTTATGGCCGTTCTGCTGTGAGTCAAAGATTTTTGAATCGGCCGAAAAACTGATAGTGAATTGTAACTTTCAGGGCCTCCTAATGACGATGGAACACTCAAATTGCGTCCCGATTCAATACATGGTCCTCCAGCAGACTTGTCTCCATGGGTCTATTGCTGCCTCGGGCACCTTATGGCCGTTCTGCTGTGTGTCAAAGATTTTCCAATCGGACGAAAAACTGATAGTGGATTGTAACGTTCAGGGCCACCTAATGACGATGGATCACTCAAATTGCGTCCCGATTCAATACATCGTCCTCCAGCCGACATGTCTCCATGGGTCTATTGCTGCCTTGGCACCTTATGGCCGTTCTGCTGTGAGTCAAAGACTTTCGAATCGGACGAAAAACTGATAGTGAATTGTAACGTTCAGGGCCACCTAATGACGATGGATCACTCAAATTGCGTCCCGATTCAATACATTGTCCTCCAGCAGACTGTCTCCATGGGTCTATTGCAGCCTCGGGCACCTTATGGCCGTTCAGCTGTGACTCAAAGATTTTCGAATCGGACGAAAAACTGATAGTGAATTGTAACGTTCAGGGCCTCCTAATGACGATGGAACACTCAAATTGCGTCCCGATTCAATACATCGTCCTCCAGCCGACTTGTCTCCATGGGTCTATTGCTGCCTCGGGCACCTTATGGCCGTTCTGCTGTGAGTCAAAGATTTTCGAATCGGACGAAAAACTGATAGTGAATTGTAACTTTCAGGGCCACCTAATGACGATGGATCACTCAAATTGCGTCCCGATTAAATTCATCGTCCTCCAGCCGACATGTCTCCATGGGTCTATTGCTGCCTCGGGCACCTTATGGCCGTTCTGCTGTGAGTCAAAGATTTTCGAATCGGACGAAAAACTGATAGTGAATTGTAACGTTCAGGGCCTCCTAATGACGATGGAACACTAAAATTGCGTCCCGATTCAATACATCGTCCTCCAGCAGACTTGACTTCATGGGTCTATTGCTGCCTCGGGCACCTTATGGCCGTTCTGCTGTGAGTCAAAGATTTTCGAATCGGACGAAAAACTGATAGTGAATTGTAACGTTCAGGGCCACCTAATGACGATGGATCACTCAAATTGCGTCCCGATTCAATACATCGTCCTCCAGCCGACTTGACACCATGGGTCTATTGCTGCCTCGGGCACCTTATGGCCGTTCTGCTGTGAGTCTAGATTATCGAATGGGACAAAAAACTGATAGTGAATTGTAACGTTCAGGGCCTCCTAATGACGATGGATCACTCAAATTGCGTCCCGATTCATTACATCGTCCTCCAGCCGACTTGACTCCATGGGTCTATTGCTGCCTCGGGCACCTTATGGCCGTTCTGCTGTGAGTCTAGATTATCGAATGGAACGAAAAACTGATAGTGAATTGTAACGTTCAGGGCCTCCTAATGACGATGGATCACTCAAATTGCGTCGCGACTCAATACATCGTCCTCCAGCAGACTTCTCTCCATGGGTCGATTGCTGCCTCGGGCACCTAATGGCCGTTCTGCTGTGAGTCAAAGATTTTCGAATCGGACGAAAAACTGATAGTGAATTGTAACATTCAGGGCCACCTAATGACGATGGACCATGCAAATTGCGTCCCGATTCAATACATCGTCCTCCAGCCGAGTTGACTCCATGGGTCTATTGCTGCCTCGGGCACCTTATGGCCGTTCTGCTGTGAGGCAAAGATTTTCGAATCGGACGAAAAACTGATAGTGAATTGTAACGTTCAGGGCCACCTAATGACGATGGACCACACAAATTGCGTCCCGATTCAGTACATCGTCCACTAGCCGACTTGACTCCATGGGACTATTGCTGCCTCGGGCACCGTATGGCCGTTCTGCAGTGAGTCTAGATTATAGAATGGGATGAAAAACTGATAGTGAATTGTAACGTCAGGGCCACCTAATGACGATGGATCACTCAAATTTCGTCCCGATTCAATACATCGTCCTCCAGCAGACTTGTCTCCATGGGTCTATTGCTGCCTCGGGCACCTTATGGCAGGCCTGCTGTGACTCAAAGATGTTCGAATCGGACGAAAAACTGATAGTGAATTGTAACGTTCAGGGCCTCCTAATGACGATGGATCACTCAAATTGCGTCCCGATTCAATACATCGTCCTCCAGGAGACTTGACTCCATGGGTCTATTGCTGCCTCGGGCACCTTATGGCCGTTCTGCTGTGAGTCTAGATTATCGAATGGGACAAAAAACTGATAGTGAATTGTAACGTTCAGGGCCTCCTAATGACGATGGATCACTCAAATTGCGTCCCGATTCAATACATCGTCCTCCAGCCGACTTGACTCCATGGGTCTATTGCTGCCTCGGGCACCTTATGGCCGTTCTGCTGTGAGTCTAGATTATTGAATGGGACGAAAAACTGATAGTGAATTGTAACGTTCAGGGCCTCCTAATGACGATGGATCACTCAAATTGCGTCCCGATTCAATACATCGTCCCCAGCCGACTTGACTCCATGGGACTATTGCTGCCTCGGGCACCTTATGGCCGTTCTGCTGTGAGTCTAGATTATAGAATGGGATGAAAAACTGATAGTGAATTGTAACGTTCAGGGCCACCTAATGACGATGGATCACTCAAATTGCGTCCCGATTCAATACATCGTCCTCCAGCAGACTTGTCTCAGTGGGTCTATTGCTGCCTCGGGCACCTTATGGCAGGCCTGCTGTGACTCAAAGATTTTCGAATCGGACGAAAAACTGATACTGAATTGTAACGTTCAGGGCCTCCTAATGACGATGGAACACTCAAATTGCGTTCCGATTCAATACATCGTCCTCCAGCAGACTTGTCTCCATGCGTCTATTGCTGCCTCGGGCACCTTATGGCCGTTCTGCTGTGAGTCAAAGATTTTCGAATCGGACGAAAAACCGATAGTGAATTGTAATGTTCAGGGCCACCTAATGACGATGGATCACTCAAATTGCGTCCCGATGCAATACATCGTCCTCCAGCCGTCTTGACTCCATGGGTCTATTGCTGCCTCGGGTACCTTATGGCCGTTCTGCTGTGAGTCTAGATTATCGTATGGGACGAAAAACTGATAGTGAATTGTAACTTTCAGGGCAACTTAATGACGATGGATCACTCAAATTGCGTCCCGATTCAATACATCGTCCTCCAGCCGACTTGTCTCCATGGGTCTATGGCTGCCTCGGGCACCTTATGGCCGTTCTGCTGTGAGTCTAGATTATCGAATGGGATGAAAAACTGATAGTGAATTGTAACGTTCAGGGCCACCTAATGACGATGGATCACTCAAATTGCGTCCCGATTCAATACATTGTCCTCCAGCAGACTGTCTCCATGGGTCTATTGCAGCTTCGGGCACCTTATGGCCGTTCTGCTGTGAGTCAAAGATTTTCGAATCGGACGAAAAACTGATAGTGAATTGGAACTTTCAGGGCAATTTAATGACGATGGATCACTCAAATTGCGTCCCGATTCAATACATCGTCCACCAGCCGACTTGTCTTGATGGGTCTATTGCTGCCTCGGGCACCTTATGGCCGTTCTGCTGTGAGTCAAAGATTTTCGAATCGGACGAAAAACTGATAGTGAATTGTAATGTTCAGGGCCTCCTAATGACGATGGAAAACTCAAATTGCGTCCCGATTCAATACATCGTCCTCCAGCAGACTTGTCTCCATGCGTCTATTGCTGCCTCGGGCACCTTATGGCCGTTCTGCTGTGAGTCAAAGATTTTCGAAACGGCCGAAAAACTGATAGTGAATTGTAACTTTCAGGGCCTCCTAATGACGATGGAACACTCAAATTGCGTCCAGATTCAATACATGGTCCTCCAGCAGACTTGTCTCCATGGGTCTATTGCTGCCTCGGGCACCTTATGGCGGTTCTGCTGTGAGTCAAAGATTTTCCAATCGGACGAAAAACTGATAGTGGATTGTAACGTTCAGGGCCACCTAATGACGATGGATCACTCAAATTGCGTCCCGAATCAATACATCGTCCTCCAGCCGACATGTCTCCATGGGTCTATTGCTGCCTTGGCACCTTATGGCCGTTCTGCTGTGAGTCAAAGACTTTCGAATCGGACGAAAAACTGATAGTGAATTGTAACGTTCAGGGCCACCTAATGACGATGGATCACTCAAATTGCGTCCCGATTCAATACATTGTCCTCCAGCAGACTGTCTCCATGGGTCTATTGCAGCCTCGGGCACCTTATGGCCGTTCAGCTGTGACTCAAAGATTTTCGAATCGGACGAAAAACTGATAGTGAATTGTAACGTTCAGGGCCTCCTAATGACGATGGAACACTCAAATTGCGTCCCGATTCAATACATCGTCCTCCAGCCGACTTGTCTCCATGGGTCTATTGCTGCCTCGGGCACCTTATGGCCGTTCTGCTGTGAGTCAAAGATTTTCGAATCGGACGAAAAACTGATAGTGAATTGTAACTTTCAGGGCCACCTAATGACGATGGATCACTCAAATTGCGTCCCGATTAAATTCATCGTCCTCCAGCCGACATGTCTCCATGGGTCTATTGCTGCCTCGGGCACCTTATGGCCGTTCTGCTGTGAGTCAAAGATTTTCGAATCGGACGAAAAACTGATAGTGAATTGTAACGTTCAGGGCCTCCTAATGACGATGGAACACTAAAATTGCGTCCCGATTCAATACATCGTCCTCCAGCAGACTTGACTTCATGGGTCTATTGCTGCCTTGGGCACCTTATGGCCGTTCTGCTGTGAGTCAAAGATTTTCGAATCGGACGAAAAACTGATAGTGAATTGTAACGTTCAGGGCCACCTAATGACGATGGATCACTCAAATTGCGTCCCGATTCAATACATCGTCCTCCAGCCGACTTTACTCCATGGGTCTATTGCTGCCTCGGGCACCTTATGGCCGTTCTGCTGTGAGTCTAGATTATCGAATGGGACAAAAAACTGATAGTGAATTGTAACGTTCAGGGCCTCCTAATGACGATGGATCACTCAAACTGCGTCCCGATTCAATACATCGTCCTCCAGCAGACTTGTCTCCATGGGTCTATTGCTGCCTCGGGCACCTTATGGCCGTTCTGCTGTGAGTCTAGATTATCGAATGGGACGAAAAACTGATAGTGAATTGTAACTTTCAGGGCCACCTAATGACGATGGATCACTCAAATTGCGTCCCGATTCAATACATCGTCCTCCAGCCGACTTGACACCATGGGTCTATTGCTGCCTCGGGCACCTTATGGCCGTTCTGCTGCGAGTCTAGATTATCGAATTTGACGAAAAACTGATAGTGAATTGTAACGTTCAGGGCCTCCTAATGACGATGGATCACTCAAATTGCGTCCCGATTCATTACATCGTCCTCCAGCCGACTTGACTCCATGGGTCTATTGCTGCCTCGGGCACCTTATGGCCGTTCTGCTGTGAGTCTAGATTATCGAATGGAACGAAAAACTGATAGTGAATTGTAACGTTCAGGGCCTCCTAATGACGATGGATCACTCAAATTGCGTCGCGATTCAATACATCGTCCTCCAGCAGACTTCTCTCCATGGGTCGATTGCTGCTTCGGGCACCTAATGGCCGTTCTGCTGTGAGTCAAAGATTTTCGAATCGGACGAAAAACTGAAAGTGAATTGTAACATTCAGGGCCACCTAATGACGATGGACCACGCAAATTGCGTCCCGATTCAATACATCGTCCTCCAGCCGAGTTGACTCCATGGGTCTATTGCTGCCTCGGGCACCTTATGGCCGTTCTGCTGTGAATCTAGATTATCGAATGGGATGAAAAACTGATAGTGAATTGTAACGTTCAGGGCCACCTAATGACGATGGATCACTCAAATTGCGTCCCGATTCAATACATCGTCCTCCAGCCGACTTGACTCCATGGGTCTATTGCTGCCTCGGGCACCTTATGGCCGTTCTGCTGTGAGTCTAGATTATCGAATGGGACAAAAAACTGATAGTGAATTGTAACGTTCAGGGCCACCTAATGACGATGGACCACACAAATTGCGTCCCGATTCAGTACATCGTCCACTAGACGACTTGACTCCATGCGACTTTTGCTGCCTCGGGCACCTTATGGCCGTTCTGCTGTGAGTCTAGATTATAGAATGGGATGAAAAACTGATAGTGAATTGTAACGTTCAGGGCCACCTAATGACGATGGATCACTCAAATTGCATCCCGATTCAATACATCGTCCTCCAGCAGACCTGTCTCCATGGGTCTATTGCTGCCTCGGGCACCTAATGGCAGGCCTGCTGTGACTCAAAGATTTTCGAATCGGACGAAAAACTGATAGTGAATTGTAACGTTCAGGGCCTCCTAATGACGATGGAACACTCAAATTGCGTCCCGATTCAATACATCGTCCTCCAGCAGACTTGTCTCCATGCGTCTATTGCTGATTCGGGCACCTTATGGCCGTTCTGCTGTGAGTCAAAGATTTTCGAATCGGACGAAAAACTGATAGTGAATTGTAACGTTCAGGGCCACCTAATGACGATGGATCACTCAAATTGCGTCCCGATTCAATACATCGTCCTCCAGCCGACTTGACTCCATGGGTCTATTGCTGCCTCGGGCACCTTATGGCCGTTCTGCTGTGAGTCTAGATTATCGAATGGGACAAAAAACTGATAGTGAATTGTAACGTTCAGGGGCTCCTAATGACGATGGATCACTCAAACTGCGTCCCGATTCAATACATCGTCCTCCAGCAGACTTGTCTCCATGGGTCTATTGCTGCCTCGGGCACCTTATGGCCGTTCTGCTGTGAGTCTAGATTATCGAATGGAACGAAAAACTGATAGTGAATTGTAACGTTCAGGGCCTCCTAATGACGATGGATCACTCAAATTGCGTCCCGATTCATTACATCGTCCTCCAGCCGACTTGACTCCATGGGTCTATTGCTGCCTCGGGCACCTTATGGCCGTTCTGCTGTGAGTCTAGATTATCGAATGGAACGAAAAACTGATAGTGAATTGTAACGTTCAGAGCCTCCTAATGACGATGGATCACTCAAACTGCGTCCCGATTCAATAAATCGTCCTCCAGCAGACTTCTCTCCATGGGTCGATTGCTGCCTCGGGCACCTAATGGCCGTCCTGCTGTGAGTCAAAGATTTTCGAATTGGACGAAAAACTGATAGTGAATTGTAACATTCAGGGCCACCTAATGACGATGGACCACGCAAATTGCGTCCCGATTCAATACATCGTCCTCCAGCCGAGTTGACTCCATGGGTCTATTGCTGCCTCGGGCACCTTATGGCCGTTCTGCTGTGAATCTAGATTATCGAATGGGATGAAAAACTGATAGTGAATTGTAACGTTCAGGGCCACCTAATGACGATGGATCACTCAAATTGCGTCCCGATTCAATACATCGTCCTCCAGCCGACTTGACTCCATGGGTCTATTGCTGCCTCGGGCACCTTATGGCCGTTCTGCTGTGAGTCTAGATTATCGAATGGGACAAAAAACTGATAGTGAATTGTAACGTTCAGGGCCACCTAATGACGATGGACCACACAAATTGCGTCCCGATTCAGTACATCGTCCACTAGACGACTTGACTCCATGCGACTTTTGCTGCCTCGGGCACCTTATGGCCGTTCTGCTGTGAGTCTAGATTATAGAATGGGATGAAAAACTGATAGTGAATTGTAACGTTCAGGGCCACCTAATGACGATGGATCACTCAAATTGCATCCCGATTCAATACATCGTCCTCCAGCAGACTTGTCTCCATGGGTCTATTGCTGCCTCGGGCACCTAATGGCAGGCCTGCTGTGACTCAAAGATTTTCGAATCGGACGAAAAACTGATAGTGAATTGTAACGTTCAGGGCCTCCTAATGACGATGGAACACTCAAATTGCGTCCCGATTCAATACATCGTCCTCCAGCAGACTTGTCTCCATGCGTCTATTGCTGATTCGGGCACCTTATGGCCGTTCTGCTGTGAGTCAAAGATTTTCGAATCGGACGAAAAACTGATAGTGAATTGTAACGTTCAGGGCCACCTAATGACGATGGATCACTCAAATTGCGTCCCGATTCAATACATCGTCCTCCAGCCGACTTGACTCCATGGGTCTATTGCTGCCTCGGGCACCTTATGGCCGTTCTGCTGTGAGTCTAGATTATCGAATGGGACAAAAAACTGATAGTGAATTGTAACGTTCAGGGCCTCCTAATGACGATGGATCACTCAAACTGCGTCCCGATTCAATACATCGTCCTCCAGCAGACTTGTCTCCATGGGTCTATTGCTGCCTCGGGCACCTTATGGCCGTTCTGCTGTGAGTCTAGATTATCGAATGGAACGAAAAACTGATAGTGAATTGTAACGTTCAGGGCCTCCTAATGACGATGGATCACTCAAATTGCGTCCCGATTCATTACATCGTCCTCCAGCCGACTTGACTCCATGGGTCTATTGCTGCCTCGGGCACCTTATGGCCGTTCTGCTGTGAGTCTAGATTATCGAATGGAACGAAAAACTGATAGTGAATTGTAACGTTCAGAGCCTCCTAATGACGATGGATCACTCAAACTGCGTCCCGATTCAATAAATCGTCCTCCAGCAGACTTCTCTCCATGGGTCGATTGCTGCCTCGGGCACCTAATGGCCGTCCTGCTGTGAGTCAAAGATTTTCGAATTGGACGAAAAACTGATAGTGAATTGTAACATTCAGGGCCACCTAATGACGATGGACCACGCAAATTGCGTCCCGATTCAATACATCGTCCTCCAGCCGAGTTGACTCCATGGGTCTATTGCTGCCTCGGGCACCTTATGGCCGTTCTGCTGTGAATCTAGATTATCGAATGGGACGAAAAACTGATAGTGAATTGTAAGATTCAGGGCCACCTAATGACGATGGATCACTCAAATTGCGTCCCGATTCAATACATCGTCCTCCAGCCGACTTGACTCCATGGGTCTATTGCTGCCTCGGGCACCTTATGCCCGTTCTGCTGTGAGTCTAGATTATCGAATGGGACAAAAAACTGATAGTGAATTGTAACGTTCAGGGCCACCTAATGACGATGGACCACACAAATTGCGTCCCGATTCAGTACATCGTCCACTAGCCGACTTGACTCCATGGGACTTTTGCTGCCTCGGGCACCTTATGGCCGTTCTGCTGTGAGTCTAGATTATAGAATGGGATGAAAAACTGATAGTGAATTGTAACGTTCAGGGCCACCTAATGACGATGGATCACTCAAATTGCATCCCGATTCAATACATCGTCCTCCAGCAGACTTGTCTCCATGGGTCTATTGCTGCCTCGGGCACCTTATGGCAGGCCTGCTGTGACTCAAAGATTTTCGAATCGGACGAAAAACTGATAGTGAATTGTAACGTTGAGGGCCTCCTAATGACGATGGAACACTCAAATTGCGTCCCGATTCAATACATCGTCCTCCAGCAGACTTGTCTCCATGCGTCTATTGCTGCCTCGGGCACCTTATGGCCGTTCTGCTGTGAGTCAAAGATTTTCGAATCGGACGAAAAACTGATAGTGAATTGTAACGTTCAGAGCCACCTAATGACGATGGATCACTCAAATTGCGTCCCGATTCAATACATCGTCCTCCAGCCGACTTAACTCCATGGGTCTATTGCTGCCTCGGGCACCTTATGGCCGTTCTGCTGTGAGTCTAGATTATCGAATGGGACGAAAAACTTATAGTGAATTGTAACGTTCAGGGCCTCCTAAAGACGATGGATCACTCAAATTGCGTCCCGATTCAATACATCATTCCTCCAGCCGACTTGACTCCATGGGTCTATTGCTGCCTCGGGCACCTTATGGCCGTTCTGCTGTGAGTCTAGATTATCGAATGGGACGAAAAACTGATAGTGAATTGTAACATTCAGGGCCACCTAATGACGATGGATCACTCAAATTGCGTCCCGATTCAATACATCGTCCCCAGCCGACTTGTCTCCATGGGTCTATTGCTTCCTCGGGCACCTTATGGCCGTTCTGCTGTGAGTCAAAGATTTTCGAATCGGACGAAAAACTGATAGTGAATTGTAACTTTCAGGGCCACCTAATGACGATGGATCACTCAAATTGCGTCCCGATTCAATACATCGTCCTCCAGCAGACTTGTCTCCATGGGTCGATTGCTGCCTCGGGCACCTTATGGCCGTTCTGCTGTGAGTCAAAGATTTTCGAATCGGACGAAAAACTGATAGTGATTTGTAACATTCAGGGCCACCTAATGACGATGGACCACACAAATTGCGTCCCGATTCAGTACATCGTATACTAGCCGACTTGACTCCATGGGACTATTGCCGCCTCGGGCACCTTATGGCCGTTCTGCTGTGAGTCAAAGATTTTCGAATCGGACGAAAAACTGATAGCTAATTGTAACGTTCAGGGCCACCTAATGACGATGGATCACTCAAATTGCGTCCCGATTCAATACATCGTCCTCCAGCCGAATTGACTCCATGGGTCTATTGCTGCCTCGGGCACCTTATGGCCGTTCTGCTGTGAGTCTAGATTATCGAATGGGACAAAAAACTGATAGTGAATTGTAACGTTCAGGGCCTCCTAATGACGATGGATCACTCAAATTGCGTCCCGATTCAATACATCGTCCTCCAGCAGACTTGTCTCCATGGGTCTATTGCTGCCTCGGGCACCTTATGGCCGTTCTGCTGTGAGTCTAGATTATCGAATGGGACGAAAAACTGATAGTGAATTGTAACGTTCAGGGCCACCTAATGACGATGGATCACTCAAATTGCGTCCCGATTCAATACATCGTCCTCCAGCCGACTTGACTCCATGGGTCTATTGCTGCCTCGGGCACCTTATGGCCGTTCTGCTGTGAGTCTAGATTATCGAATGGGTCGAAAAACTGATAGTGAATTGTAACGTTCAGGGCCACCTAATGACGATGGATATCTCAAATGGCGTCCCGATTCAATACATCGTCCTCCAGCCGACTTAACTCCATGGGTCTACTGCTGCCTCGGGCACCTTATGGCCGTTCTGCTGTGAGTCTAGATTATCGAATGGGACGAAAATAGTGAATTGTAACGTTCAGGGCCTCCTAATGACGATGGATCACTCAAATTGCGTCCCGATTCAATACATCGTCCTCCAGCCGACTTGACTCCATGGGTCTCTTGCTGCCTCGGGCACCTTATGGCCGTTCTGCTGTGAGTCTAGATTATCGAATGGGACGAAAAAATGATAGTGAATTGTAACGTTCAGGGCCTCCTAATGACGATGGATCACTCAAATTGCGTCCCGATTCAATACATCGTCCTCCAGCAGACTTGTCTCCATGGGTCGATTGCTGCCTCGGGCACCTAATGGCCGTTCTGCTGTGAGTCAAAGATTTTCGAATCGGACGAAAAACTGATAGTGAATTGTAACATTCAGGGCCACCTAATGACGATGGACCACGCAAATTGCGTCCCGATTCAATATATCGTCCTCCAGCCGAGTTGACTCCATGGGTCTATTGCTGCCTCGGGCACCTTATGGCCGTTCTGCTGTGAATCTAGATTATCGAATGGGACGAAAAACTGATAGTGAATTGTAACGTTCAGGGCCACCTAATGACGATGGATCACTCAAATTGCGTCCCGATTCAATACATCGTCCACTAGCCGACTTGACTCCATGCGACTTTTGCTGCCTCGGGCACCTTATGGCCGTTCTGCTGTGAGTCTAGATTATAGAATGGGATGAAAAACTGATAGTGAATTGTAACGTTCAGGGCCACCTAATGACGATGGATCACTCAAATTGCATCCCGATTCAATACATCGTCCTCCAGCAGACTTGTCTCCATGGGTCTATTGCTGCCTCGGGCACCTTATGGCAGGCCTGCTGTGACTCAAAGATTTTCGAATCGGACGAAAAACTGATAGTGAATTGTAACGTTGAGGGCCTCCTAATGACGATGGAACACTCAAATTGCGTCCCGATTCAATACATCGTCCTCCAGCAGACTTGTCTCCATGCGTCTATTGCTGCCTCGGGCACCTTATGGCCGTTCTGCTGTGAGTCAAAGATTTTCGAATCGGACGAAAAACTGATAGTGAATTGTAACGTTGAGAGCCACCTAATGACGATGGATCACTCAAATTGCGTCCCGATTCAATACATCGTCCTCCAGCCGACTTGACTCCATGGGTCTATTGCTGCCTCGGGCACCTTATGGCCGTTCTGCTGTGAGTCTAGATTATCGAATGGGACGAAAAACTTATAGTGAATTGTAACGTTCAGGGCCTCCTAAAGACGATGGATCACTCAAATTGCGTCCCGATTCAATACATCGTCCTCCAGCCGACTTGACTCCATGGGTCTATTGCTGCCTCGGGCACCTTATGGCCGTTCTGCTGTGAGTCTAGATTATCGAATGGGACGAAAAACTGATAGTGAATTGTAACGTTCAGGGCCACCTAATGACGATGGATCACTCAAATTGCGTCCCGATTCAATACATCGTCCCCAGCCGACTTGTCTCCATGGGTCTATTGCTGCCTCGGGCACCTTATGGCCGTTCTGCTGTGAGTCAAAGATTTTCGAATCGGACGAAAAACTGATAGTGAATTGTAACTTTCAGGGCCACCTAATGACGATGGATCACTCAAATTGCGTCCCGATTCAATACATCGTCCTCCAGCAGACTTGTCTCCATGGGTCGATTGCTGCCTCGGGCACCTTATGGCCGTTCTGCTGTGAGTCAAAGATTTTCGAATCGGACGAAAAACTGATAGTGATTTGTAACATTCAGGGCCACCTAATGATGATGGACCACACAAATTGCGTCCCGATTCAGTACATCGTCCACTAGCCGACTTGACTCCATGGGACTATTGCCGCCTCGGGCACCTTATGGCCGTTCTGCTGTGAGTCAAAGATTTTCGAATCGGACGAAAAACTGATAGCTAATTGTAACGTTCAGGGCCACCTAATGACGATGGATCACTCAAATTGCGTCCCGATTCAATACATCGTCCTCCAGCCGACTTGACTCCATGGGTCTATTGCTGCCTCGGGCACCTTATGGCCGTTCTGCTGTGAGTCTAGATTATCGAATGGGACAAAAAACTGATAGTGAATAGTAACGTTCAGGGCCTCCTAATGACGATGGATCACTCAAATTGCGTCCCGATTCAATACATCGTCCTCCAGCAGACTTGTCTCCATGGGTTTATTGCTGCCTCGGGCACCTTATGGCCGTTCTGCTGTGAGTCTAGATTATCGAATGGGACGAAAAACTGATAGTGAATTGTAACGTTCAGGGCCACCTAATGACGATGGATCACTCAAATTGCGTCCCGATTCAATACATCGTCCTCCAGCCGACTTGACTCCATGGGTCTATTGCTGCCTCGGGCACCTTATGGCCGTTCTGCTGTGAATCTAGATTATCGAATGGGACGAAAAACTGATAGTGAATTGTAACGTTCAGGGCCTCCTAATGACGATGGATCACTCAAATTGCGTCCCGATTCAATACATCGTCCTCCAGCCGACTTAACTCCATGGGTCTATTGCTGCCTCGGGCACCTTATGGCCGTTCTGCTGTGAATCTAGATTATCGAATGGGACGAAAAACTGATAGTGAATTGTAACGTTCAGGGCCTCCTAATGACGATGGATCACTCAAATTGCGTTCCGATTCAATACATCGTCCTCCAGCAGACTTGTCTCCATGGGTCGATTGCTGCCTCGGGCACCTAATGGCCGTTCTGCTGTGAGTCAAAGATTTTCGAATCGGACGAAAAACTGATAGTGAATTGTAACATTCAGGGCCACCTAATGACGATGGACCACGCAAATTGCGTCCCGATTCAATACATCGTCCTCCAGCCGACTTGACTCCATGGGTCTATTGCTGCCTCGGGCACCTTATGGCCGTTCTGCTGTGAGTCTAGATTATCGAATGGGACAAAAAACTGATAGTGAATTGTAACGCTCAGGACCTCCTAATGACGATGGATCACTCAAATTGCGTCCCGATTCAATACATCGTCCTCCAGCAGACTTGTCTCCATGGGTCGATTGCTGCCTCGGGCTCCTTATGGCCGTTCTGCTGTGAGTCTAGATTATCGAATGGGACGAAAAACTGATAGTGAATTGTAACGTTCAGGGCCACCTAATGACGATGGATATCTCAAATGGCGTCCCGATTCAATACATCGTCCTCCAGCCGACTTAACTCCATGGGTCTACTGCTGCCTCGGGCACCTTATGGCCGTTCTGCTGTGAGTCTAGATTATCGAATGGGACGAAAATAGTGAATTGTAACGTTCAGGGCCTCCTAATGACGATGGATCACTCAAATTGCGTCCCGATTCAATACATCGTCCTCCAGCCGACTTGACTCCATGGGTCTATTGCTGCCTCGGGCACCTTATGGCCGTTCTGTGTGAGTCTAGATTATCGAATGGGACGAAAAACTTATAGTGAATTGTAACGTTCAGGGCCTCCTAAAGACGATGGATCACTCAAATTGCGTCCCGATTCAATACATCGTCCTCCAGCCGACTTGACTCCATGGGTCTATTGCTGCCTCGGGCACCTTATGGCCGTTCTGCTGTGAGTCTAGATTATCGAATGGGACGAAAAACTGATAGTGAATTGTAACGTTCAGGGCCACCTAATGACGATGGATCACTCAAATTGCGTCCCGATTCAATACATCGTCCCCAGCCGACTTGTCTCCATGGGTCTATTGCTGCCTCGGGCACCTTATGGCCGTTCTGCTGTGAGTCAAAGATTTTCGAATCGGACGAAAAACTGATAGTGAATTGTAACTTTCAGGGCCACCTAATGACGATGGATCACTCAAATTGCGTCCCGATTCAATACATCGTCCTCCAGCAGACTTGTCTCCATGGGTCGATTGCTGCCTCGGGCACCTTATGGCCGTTCTGCTGTGAGTCAAAGATTTTCGAATCGGACGAAAAACTGATAGTGATTTGTAACATTCAGGGCCACCTAATGACGATGGACCACACAAATTGCGTCCCGATTCAGTACATCGTCCACTAGCCGACTTGACTCCATGGGACTATTGCCGCCTCGGGCACCTTATGGCCGTTCTGCTGTGAGTCAAAGATTTTCGAATCGGACGAAAAACTGATAGCTAATTGTAACGTTCAGGGCCACCTAATGACGATGGATCACTCAAATTGCGTCCCGATTCAATACATCGTCCTCCAGCCGACTTGACTCCATGGGTCTATTGCTGCCTCGGGCACCTTATGGCCGTTCTGCTGTGAGTCTAGATTATCGAATGGGACAAAAAACTGATAGTGAATAGTAACGTTCAGGGCCTCCTAATGACGATGGATCACTCAAATTGCGTCCCGATTCAATACATCGTCCTCCAGCAGACTTGTCTCCATGGGTTTATTGCTGCCTCGGGCACCTTATGGCCGTTCTGCTGTGAGTCTAGATTATCGAATGGGACGAAAAACTGATAGTGAATTGTAACGTTCAGGGCCACCTAATGACGATGGATCACTCAAATTGCGTCCCGATTCAATACATCGTCCTCCAGCCGACTTGACTCCATGGGTCTATTGCTGCCTCGGGCACCTTATGGCCGTTCTGCTGTGAATCTAGATTATCGAATGGGACGAAAAACTGATAGTGAATTGTAACGTTCAGGGCCTCCTAATGACGATGGATCACTCAAATTGCGTCCCGATTCAATACATCGTCCTCCAGCCGACTTAACTCCATGGGTCTATTGCTGCCTCGGGCACCTTATGGCCGTTCTGCTGTGAATCTAGATTATCGAATGGGACGAAAAACTGATAGTGAATTGTAACGTTCAGGGCCTCCTAATGACGATGGATCACTCAAATTGCGTTCCGATTCAATACATCGTCCTCCAGCAGACTTGTCTCCATGGGTCGATTGCTGCCTCGGGCACCTAATGGCCGTTCTGCTGTGAGTCAAAGATTTTCGAATCGGACGAAAAACTGATAGTGAATTGTAACATTCAGGGCCACCTAATGACGATGGACCACGCAAATTGCGTCCCGATTCAATACATCGTCCTCCAGCCGACTTGACTCCATGGGTCTATTGCTGCCTCGGGCACCTTATGGCCGTTCTGCTGTGAGTCTAGATTATCGAATGGGACAAAAAACTGATAGTGAATTGTAACGTTCAGGACCTCCTAATGACGATGGATCACTCAAATTGCGTCCCGATTCAATACATCGTCCTCCAGCAGACTTGTCTCCATGGGTCGATTGCTGCCTCGGGCTCCTTATGGCCGTTCTGCTGTGAGTCTAGATTATCGAATGGGACGAAAAACTGATAGTGAATTGTAACGTTCAGGGCCACCTAATGACGATGGATATCTCAAATGGCGTCCCGATTCAATACATCGTCCTCCAGCCGACTTAACTCCATGGGTCTACTGCTGCCTCGGGCACCTTATGGCCGTTCTGCTGTGAGTCTAGATTATCGAATGGGACGAAAATAGTGAATTGTAACGTTCAGGGCCTCCTAATGACGATGGATCACTCAAATTGCGTCCCGATTCAATACATCGTCCTCCAGCCGACTTGACTCCATGGGTCTCTTGCTGCCTCGGGCACCTTATGGCCGTTCTGCTGTGAGTCTAGATTATCGAATGGGACGAAAAACTGATAGTGAATTGTAACGTTCAGGGCCTCCTAATGACGATGGATCACTCAAATTGCGTCCCGATTCAATACATCGTCCTCCAGCAGACTTGTCTCCATGGGTCGATTGCTGCCTCGGGCACCTAATGGCCGTTCTGCTGTGAGTCAAAGATTTTCGAATCGGACGAAAAACTGATAGTGAATTGTAACATTCAGGGCCACCTAATGACGATGGACCACGCAAATTGCGTCCCGATTCAATATATCGTCCTCCAGCCGAGTTGACTCCATGGGTCTATTGCTGCCTCGGGCACCTTATGGCCGTTCTGCTGTGAATCTAGATTATCGAATGGGACGAAAAACTGATAGTGAATTGTAACGTTCAGGGCCACCTAATGACGATGGATCACTCAAATTGCGTCCCGATTCAATACATCGTCCTCCAACAGACTTGTCTCCATGGGTCTATTGCTGCCTCGGGCACCTTATGGCAGGCCTGCTGTGACTCAAAGATTTTCGAATCGGACGAAAAACTGATAGTGAATTGTAACGTTCAGGGCCTCCTAATGACGATAGAACACTCAAATTGCGTCCCGATTCAATACATCGTCCTCCAGCAGACTTGTCTCCATGCGTTTATTGCTGCCTCGGGCACCTTATGGCCGTTCTGCTGTGAGTCAAAGATTTTCGAATCGGACGAAAAACTGATAGTGAATTGTAACGTTCAGGGCCTCCTAATGACGATGGATCACTCAAATTGCGTCCCGATTCAATACATCGTCCTCCAGCAGACTTGTCTCCATGGGTCTATTGCTGCCTCGGGCACCTTATGGCCGTTCTGCTGTGAGTCTAGATTATCGAATGGGTCGAAAAACTGATAGTGAATTGTAACGTTCAGGGCCACCTAATGACGATGGATCTCTCAAATTGGGTCCCGATTCAATACATCGTCCTCCAGCCGACTTGACTCCATGGGTCTATTGCTGCCTCGGGCACCTTATGGCCGTTCTGCTGTGAGTCTAGATTATCGAATGGGACGAAAAACTGATAGTGAATTGTAACGTTCAGGGCCTCCTAATGACGATGGATCACTCAAATTGCGTCCCGATTCAATACATCGTCCTCCAGCAGACTTGACTCCATGGATCTATTGCTGCCTCGGGCACCTTAATGCCGTTCTGCTGTGAGTCTAGATTATCGAATGGGACGAAAAACTGATAGTGAATTGTAACGTTCAGGGCCTCCTAATGACGATGGATCACTCAAATTGCGTCCCGATTCAATACATCGTCCTCCAGCAGACTTGTCTCCATTGGTCGATTGCTGCCTCGGGCACCTACTGGCCGTTCTGCTGCGAGTCAAAGATTTTCGAATCGGACGAAAAACTGATAGTGAATTGTAACATTCAGGGCCACCTAATGACGATGGACCACGCAAATTGCGTCCCGATTCAATACATCGTCCTCCAGCCGAGTTGACTCCATGGGTCTATTGCTGCCTCGGGCACATTATGGCCGATCTGCTGTGAATCTAGATTATCAGAATGGGACGAAAAACTGATAGTGAATTGTAACGTTCAGGGCCACCTAATGACGATGGATCACTCAAATTGCGACCCGATTCAATACATCGTCCCCAGCCGACTTGTCTCCATGGGTCTATTGCTGCCTCGGGCACATTATGGCCGTTCTGCTGTGAGTCTAGATTATCGAATGGGACAAAAGACTGATAGTGAATTGTAACGTTCAGGGCCACCTAATGACGATGGATCACTCAAATTGCGTCCTAATTCAATACATCGTCCTCCAGCAGACTTGACTTCATGGGTCTATTGCTGCCTCGGGCACCTTATGGCCGTTCTGCTGTGAGTCAAAGATTTTCGAATCGGACGAAAAACTGATAGTGAATTGTAACTTTCAGGGCCACCTAATGACGATGGATCACTCAAATTGCGTCCCGATTCAATACATCGTCCTCCAGCAGACTTGTCTCCATGGGTCGATTGCTGCCTCGGGCACCTAAAGGCCGTTCTGCTGTGAGTCAAAGATTTTCGAATCGGACGAAAAACTGATAGTGAATTGTAACATTCAGGGCCACCTAATGAAGATGGACCACGCAAATTGCGTCCCGATTCAATACATCGTCCTCCAGCCGAGTTGACTCCATGGGTCTATTGCTGCCTCGGGCACCTTATGGCCGTTCTGCTGTGAATCTAGATTATCGAATGGGACGAAAAACTGATAGTGAATTGTAACGTTCAGGGCCACCTAATAACGATGGATCACTCAAATTGCGTCCCGATTCAATACATCGTCCTCCAGCCGACTTGACTCCATGGGTCTATTGCTGCCTCGGGCACCTTATGGCCGTTCTGCTGTGAGTTTAGATTATAGAATGGGATGAAAAACTGATAGTGAATTGTAACGTTCAGGGCCACCTAATGACGATGGATCACTCAAATTGCGTCCCGATTCAATACATCGTCCTTCAGCAGACTTGTCTCCATGGGTCTATTGCTGCCTCGGGCACCTTATGGCAGGCCTGCTGTGACTCAAAGATTTTCGAATCGGACGAAAAACTGATAGTGAATTGTAACGGTCAGGGCATCCTAATGACGATGGAACACTCAAATTGCGTCCCGATTCAATACATCGTCCTCCAGCAGACTTGTCTCCATGGGTCTATTGCTGCCTCGGGCACCTTATGGCCGTTCTGCTGTGAGTCTAGATTATCGAATGGGACAAAAAACTGATAGTGAATTGTAACGTTCAGGGCCTCCTAATGACGATGGATCACTCAAATTGCGTCCCGATTCAATACATCGTCCTCCAGCAGACTTGTCTCCATGGGTCTATTGCTGACTCGGGCACCTTATGGCCGTTCTGCTGTGAGTCTAGATTATCGAATGGGACGAAAAACTGATAGTGAATTGTAACATTCAGGGCCACCTAATGACGATGGACCACGCAAATTGCGTCCCGATTCAATACATCGTCCTCCAGCCGAGTTGACTCCATGGGTGTATTGCTGCCTCGGGCACCTTATGACCGTTCTGCTGTGAATCTAGATTATCGAATGGGACGAAAAACTGATAGTGAATTGTAACGTTCAGGGCCACCTAATGACGATGGATCACTCAAATTGCGTCCCGATTCAATACATCGTCCTCCAGCCGACTTGACTCCATGGGTCTATTGCTGCCTCGGGCACCTTATGGCCGTTATGCTGTGAGTCTAGATTATCGAATGGGACAAAAAACTGATAGTGAATTGTAACGTTCCGGGCCTCCTAATGACGATGGATCACTCAAATTGCGTCCCGATTCAATACATCGTCCTCCAGCCGAGTTGACTCCATGGGTCTATTGCTGCCTCGGGCACCCTATGGCTGTTCTGCTGTGAGTCTAGATTATCGAATGGGACGAAAAACTGATAGTGAATTGTAACGTTCAGGGCCACCTAATGACGATGGATCATTCAAATTGCGTCCCGATTCAATACATCGTCCTCCAGCCGACTTGACTCCATGGGTCTATTGCTGCCTCGGGCACCTTATGGCCGTTCTGCTGTGAGTCTAGATTATCGAAAGGGACGAAAAACTGATAGTGAATTGTAACGTTCAAGGCCACCTAATGACGATGGATCACTCAAATTGCGTCCCGATTCAGTACATCGTCCCCAGCCGACTTGACTCCATGGGACTATTGCTGCCTCGGGCACCTTATGGCCGTTCTGCTGTGAGTCTAGATTATAGAATGGGATGAAAAACTGATAGTGAATTGTAACGTTCAGGGCCACCTAATGACGATGGATCACTCAAATTGCGTCCCGATTCAATACATCGTCCTCCAGCAGACTTGTCTCCATGGGTCTATTGCTGCCTCGGGCACCTTATGGCCGTTCTGCTGTGAGTCTAGATTATCGAATGGGACAAAAAACTGATAGTGAATTGTAACGTTCAGGGCCTCCTAATGACGATAGATCACTCAAATTGCGTCCCGATTCAATACATCGTCCTCCAGCAGACATGTCTCCATGGGTCTATTGCTGCCTCCGGCACCTTATGGCCGTTCTGCTGTGAGTCTAGATTATCGAATGGGTCGAAAAACTGATAGTGAATTGTAACGTTCAGGGCCACCTAATGACGATGGATCTCTCCAATTGCGTCCCGATTCAATACATCGTCCTCCAGCCGACTTGACTCCATGGGTCTATTGCTGCCTCGGGCACCTTATGGCCGTTCTGCTGTGAGTCTAGATTATCGAATGGGACGAAAAACTGATAGTGAATTGTAACGTTCAGGGCCTCCTAATGACGATGGATCACTCAAATTGCGTCCCGATTCAATACATCGTCCTCCAGCCGACTTGACTCCATGGGTCTATTGCTGCCTCGGGCACCTTATGGCCGTTCTGCTGTGAGTCTAGATTATCGAATGGGACGAAAAACTGATAGTGAATTGTAACGTTCAGGGCCTCCTAATGACGACGGATCACTCAAATTGCGTCCCGATTCAATACATCGTCCTCCAGCAGACTTGTCTCCATTGGTCGATTGCTGCCTCGGGCACCTACTGGCCGTTCTGCTGTGAGTCAAAGATTTTCGAATCGGACGATAAATTGATAGTGAATTGTAACTTTCAGGGCCACCTAAATACGATGGATCACTCAAATTGCGTCCCGATTCAATACATCGTCCTCCAGCAGACTTGTCTCCAAGGGTCGATTGCTGCCTCGGGCACCTAATGGCCGTTCTGCTGTGAGTCATAGATTTTCGAATCGGACGAAAAACTGATAGTGAATTGTAACATTCAGGGCCACCTAATGAAGATGGACCACGCAAATTGCGTCCCGATTCAATACATCGTCCTCCAGCCGAGTTGACTCCATGGGTCTATTGCTGCCTCGGGTACCTTATGGCCGTCCTGCTGTGAATCTAGATTATCGAATGGGACGAAAAACTGATGGTGAATTGTAACGTTCAGGGCCACCTAATGACGATGGATCACTCAAATTGCGTCCCGATTCAATACATCGTCCTCCAGCCGACTTGACTCCATGGGTCTATTGCTGCCTCGGGCACCTTATGGCCGTTCTGCTGTGAGTTTGGATTATAGAATGGGATGAAAAACTGATAGTGAATTGTAACGTTCAGGGCCACCTAATGACGATGGATCACTCAAATTGCGTCCCGATTCAATACATCGTCCTCCAGCAGACTTGTCTCCATGGGTCTATTGCTGCCTCGGGCACCTTATGGCAGGCCTGCTGTGACTCAAAGATTTTCGAATCGGACGAAAAACTGATAGTGAATTGTAACGTTCAGGGCCTCCTAATGACGATGGAACACTCAAATTGCGTCCCGATTCAATACATCGTCCTCCAGCAGACTTGTCTCCATGGGTCTATTGCTGCCTCGGGCACCTTATGGCCGTTCTGCTGTGAGTCTAGATTATCGAATGGGACAAAAAACTGATAGTGAATTGTAACGTTCAGGGCCTCCTAATGACGATGGATCACTCAAATTGCGTCCCGATTCAATACATCGTCCTCCAGCAGACTT
Organism: Schistocerca cancellata; assembly: GCF_023864275.1. Classification (NCBI taxonomy): domain Eukaryota; kingdom Metazoa; phylum Arthropoda; class Insecta; order Orthoptera; family Acrididae; genus Schistocerca; species Schistocerca cancellata. Next base: position 3,771,783 of record NC_064627.1, read on the forward strand.
GTCTCCATGGGTCTATTGCTGACTCGGGCATCTTATGGCCGTTCTGCTGTGAGTCTAGATTATCGAATGGGACGAAAAACTGATAGTGAATTGTAACATTCAGGGCCACCTAATGACGATGGACCACGCAAATTGCGTCCCGATTCAATACATCGTCTCCCAGCCGAGTTGACTCCATGGGTCTATTGCTGCCTCGGGCACCTTATGGCCGTTCTGCTGTGAATCTAGATTATCGAATGGGACGAAAAACTGATAGTGAATTGTAACGTTCAGGGCCACCTAATGACGATGGATCACTCAAATTGCGTCCCGATTCAATACATCGTCCTCCAGCAGACTTGTCTCCATGGGTCGATTGCTGCCTCGGGCACCTAATGGCCGTTATGCTGTGAGTCTATGTTATCGAATGGGACAAAAAACTGATAGTGAATTGTAACGTTCAGGGCCTCCTAATGACGATGGATCACTCAAATTGCCTCCCGATTCAATACATCGTCCTCCAGCAGACTTGTCTCCATGGGTCGATTGCTGCCTCGGGCACCTAATGGCCGTTCTGCTGTGAGTCAAAGATTTTCGAATCGGACGAAAAACTGATAGTGAATTGTAACATTCAGGGCCACCTAATGACGATGGACCACGCAAATTGCGTCCCGATTCAATACATCGTCCTCCAGCCGACTTGACTCCATGGGTCTATTGCTGCCTCGGGCACCTTATGGCCGATCTGCTGTAAGTCTAGATTATAGAATGGGACAAAAAACTGATAGTGAATTGTAACGTTCAGGGCCTCCTAATGACGATGGATCATTCAAATTGCGTCCGGATTCAATACATCGTCCTCCAGCAGACTTGTCTCCATGGGTCTATTGCTGCCTCGGGCACCTTATGGCCGTTCTTCTGTGAGTCTAGATTATCGAATGGGACGAAAAACTGATAGTGAATTGTAATGTTCAGGGCCACCTAATGACGATGGATCTCTCAAATGGCGTCCCGATTCAATACATCGTCCTCCAGCCGACTTAACTCCATGGGTCTACTGCTGCCTCGGGCACCTTATGGCCGTTCTGCTGTGAGTCTAGATTATCGAATGGGACGAAAAACTGATAGTGAGTTGTAACGTTCAGGGCCTCCTAATGACGATGGATCACTCAAATTGCGTCCCGATTCAATACATCGTCCTCCAGCTGACTTGACTCCATGGGTCTATTGCTGCCTCGGGCACCTTATGGCCGCTCTGCTGTGAATCTAGATTATCGAATGGGACGAAAAACTGATAGTGAATTGTAACGTTCAGGGCCACCTAATGACGATGGATCACTCAAATTGCGTCCCGATTCAATACATCGTCCCCAGCCGACTTGACTCCATGGGACTATTGCTGCCTCGGGCACCTTATGGCCGTTCTGCTGTGAGTCTAGATTATAGAATGGGATGAAAAACTGATAGTGAATTGTAACGTTCAGGGCCACCTAATGACGATGGATCACTCAAATTGCGTCCCGATTCAATACATCGTCCTCCAGCAGACTTGTCTCCATGGGTCTATTGCTGCCTCGGGCACCTTATGGCAGGCCTGCTGTGACTCAAAGATTTTCGAATCGGACGAAAAACTGATAGTGAATTGTAACGTTCAGGGCCTCCTAATGACGATGGAACACTCAAATTGCGTCCCGATTCTTTACATCGTCCTCCAGCAGACTTGTCTCCATGTGTCTATTGCTGCCTCGGGCACCTTATGGCCGTTCTGCTGTGAGTCAAAGATTTTCGAATCGGACGAAAAACTGATAGTGAATTGTAACGTTCAGGGCCTCCTAATGACGATGGATCACTCAAATTGCGTCCCGATTCAATACATCGTCCTCCAGCCGACTTGACTCCATGGGTCTATTGCTGCCTCGGGCACCTTATGGCCGTTCTGCTGTGAGTCTAGATTATCGAATGGGACAAAAAACTGATAGTGAATTGTAACGTTCAGGGCCTCCTAATGACGATGGATCACTCAAATTGCGTCCCGATTCAATACATCGTCCTCCAGCAGACTTGTCTCCATGGGTCTATTGCTGCCTCGGGCACCTTATGGCCGTTCTGCTGTGAGTCTAGATTATCGAATGGGTCGAAAAACTGATAGTGAATTGTAACGTTCAGGGCCACCTAATGACGATGGACCACGCAAATTGCGTCCCGATTCAATACATCGTCCTCCAGCCGAGTTGACTCCATGGGTCTATTGCTGCCGCGGGCACCTTATGGCCGATCTGCTGTGAATCTAGATTATCGAATGGGACGAAAAACTGATAGTGAATTGTAACGTTCAGGGCCACCTAATGACGATGGATCACTCAAATTGCGTCCCGATTCAATACATCGTCCCCAGCCGACTTGTCTCCATGGGTCTATTGCTGCCTCGGGCACCTTATGGCCGTTCTGCTGTGTGTCTAGATTATCGAATGGGACGAAAAACTGATAGTGAATTGTAACGTTCAGGGCCACCTAATGACGATGGATCACTCAAATTGCGTCCTGATTCAATACATCGTCCTCCAGCAGACTTGACTTCATGGGTCTATTGCTACCTCGGGCACCTTATGGCCGTTCTGCTGTGAGTCAAAGATTTTCGAATCGGACGAAAAACTGATAGTGAATTGTAACTTTCAGGGCCACCTAATGACGATGGATCACTCAAATTGCGTCCCGATTCAATACATCGTCCTCCAGCAGACTTGTCTCCATGGGTCGATTGCTGCCTCGGGCACCTAATGGCCGTTCTGCTGTGAGTCAAAGATTTTCGAATCGGACGAAAAACTGACAGTGAATTGTAACATTCAGGGCCACCTAATGACGATGGACCACGCAAATTGCGTCCCGATTCAATACATCGTCCTCCAGCCGAGTTGACTCCATGGTTCTATTGCTGCCTCGGGCACCTTATGGCCGTTCTGCTGTGAATCTAGATTATCGAATGGGACGAAAAACTGATAGTGAATTGTAACGTTCAGGGCCACCTAATGACGATGGATCACTCAAATTGCGTCCCGATTCAATACATCGTCCTCCAGCCGACTTGACTCCATGGGTCTATTGCTGCCTCGGGCACCTTGTGGCCGTTCTGCTGTGAGTCTAGATTATAGAATGGGATGAAAAACTGATAGTGAATTGTAACGTTCAGGGCCACCTAATGACGATGGATCACTCAAATTGCGTCCCGATTCAATACATCGTCCTCCAGCAGACTTGTCTCCATGGGTCTATTGCTGACTCGGGCACCTTATGGCAGGCCTGCTGTGACTCAAAGATTTTCGAATCGGACGAAAAACTGATAGTGAATTGTAACGTTCAGGGCCTCCTAATGACGATGGAACACTCAAATTGCGTCCCGATTCAATACATCGTCCTCCAGCTGACTTGACTCCATGGGTCTATTGCTGCCTCGGGCACCTTATGGCCGTTTTCTGTGAGTCAAAGATTTTCGAATCGGACGAAAAACTGATAGTGAATTGTAACGTTCTGGGCCACCTAATGACGATGGATCACTCAAATTGCGTCCCGATTCAATACATCGTCCTCCAGCCGACTTGACTCCATGGGTCTATTGCTGCCTCGGGCAACTTATGGCCGTTCTGCTGTGAGTCTAGATTATCGAATGGAACAAAAAACTGATAGTGAATTGTAACGTTCAGGGCCTCCTAATGACGATGGATCACTCAAATTGCGTCCCGATTCAATAAATCGTCCTCCAGCAGGCTTGTCTCCACGGGTCTATTGCTGCCTCTGGCACCTTATGGCCGTTCTGCTGTGAGTCTAGATTATCGAATGGGACGAAAAACTGATAGTGAATTGTAACGTTCAGGGCCACCTAATGACGATGGATCTCTCAAATTGCGTCCCGATTCAATACATCGTCCTCCAGCCGACTTGACTCCATGGGTCTATTGCTGCCTCGGGCACCTTATGGCCGTTCTGCTGTGAGTCTAGATTATCGAATGGGACGAAAAACTGATAGTGAATTGTAACGTTCAGGGCCTCCTAATGACGATGGATCACTCAAATTGCGTCCCGATTCAATACATCGTCCTCCAGCCGACTTGACTCCATGGGTCTATTGCTGCCTCGGGCACCTTATGGCCGTTCTGCTGTGAGTCTAGATTATCGAATGGGACGAAAAACTGATAGTGAATTGTAACGTTCAGGGCCTCCTAATGACGATGGATCACTCAAATTGCGTCCCGATTCAATACATCGTCCTCCAGCAGACTTGTCTCCATGGGTCGATTGCTGCCTCGGGCACCTAATGGCCGTTCTGCTGTGAGTCAAAGATTTTCGAATCGGACGAAAAACTGATAGTGAATTGTAACATTCAGGGCCACCTAATGACGATGGACCACGCAAATTGCGTCCCGATTCAATACATCGTCCTCCAGCCGACTTGACTCCATGGGTCTATTGCTGCCTCGGGCACCTTATGGCCGTTCTGCTGTGAGTCTAGATTATCGAATGGGACAAAAAACTGATAGTGAATTGTAACGTTCAGGGCCTCCTAATGACGATGGATCACTCAAATTGCGTCCCGATTCAATACATCGTCCTCCAGCAGACTTGTCTCCATGGGTCTATTGCTGCCTCGGGCACCTTATGGCCGTTCTGCTGTGAGTCTAGATTATCGAATGGGACGAAAAACTGATAGTGAATTGTAACGTTCAGGGCCACCTAATGACGATGGATCTCTCAAATGGCGTCCCGATTCAATACATCGTCCTCCAGCCGACTTAACTCCATGGGTCTACTGCTGCCTCGGGCACCTTATGGCCGTACTGCTGTGACTCTAGATTATCGAATGGGACGAAAACCTGATAGTGAATTGTAACGTTCAGGGCCTCCTAATGACTATGGATCACTCAAATTGCGTCCCGATTCAATACATCGTCCTCCAGCTGACTTGACTCCATGGGTCTATTGCTGCCTCGGGCACCCTATGGCCGTTCTGCTGTGAGTCTAGATTATCGAATGGGACGAAAAACTGATAGTGAATTGTAACGTTCAGGGCCTCCTAATGACGATGGATCACTCAAATTGCGTCCCGATTCAATACATCGTCCTCCAGCAGACTTGTCTCCATGGGTCGATTGCTGCCTCAGGCACCTAATGGCCGTTCTGCTGTGAGTCAAAGATTTTCGAATCGGACGAAAAACTGATAGTGAATTGTAACATTCAGGGCCACCTAATGACGATGGACCACGCAAATTTCGTCCCGATTCAATACATCGTCCTCCAGCCGAGTTGACTGCATGGATCTATTGCTGCCTCGGGCACCTTATGGCCGTTCTGCTGTGAATCTAGATTATCGAATGGGACGAAAAACTGATAGTGAATTGTAACGTTCAGGGCCACCTAATGACGATGGATCACTCAAATTGCGTCCCGATTCAATACATCGTCCCCAGCAGACTTGACTCCATGGGACTATTGCTGCCTCGGGCACCTTATGGCCGTTCTGCTGTGAGTCTAGATTATAGAATGGGATGAAAAACTGATAGTGAATTGTAACGTTCAGGGCCACCTAATGACGATGGATCACTCAAATTGCGTCCCGATTCAATACATCGTCCTCCAGCAGACTTGTCTCCATGGGTCTATTGCTGCGTCGGGCACCTTATGGCAGGCCTGCTGTGACTCAAAGATTTTCGAATCGGACGAAAAACTGATAGTGAATTGTAACGTTCAGGGCCTCCTAATGACGATGGATCACTCAAATTGCGTCCCGATTCAATACATCGTCCTCCAGCAGACTTGTCTCCATGCGTCTATTGCTGCCTCGGGCACCTTGTGGCCGATCTGCTGTGAGTCTAGGTTATCGAAAGGGACGAAAAACTGATAGTGAATTGTAACGTTCAGGGCCTCCTAATGACGATGGATCACTCAAATTGCGTCCCGATTCAATACATCGTCCTCCAGCCGACTTGACTCCATGGATCTATTGCTGCCTCGGGCACCTTATGGCCGTTCTGCTGTGAGTCTAGATTATCGAATGGGACGAAAAACTGATAGTGAATTGTAACGTTCAGGGCCTCCTAATGACAATGGATCACTCAAATTGCGTGCCGATTCAATACATCGTCCTCCAGCAGACTTGTCTCCATGGGTTGATTGCTGCCTCGGGCACCTAATGGCCGTTCTGCTGTGAGTCAAAGATTTTCGAATCGGACGAAAAACTGATAGTGAATTGTAACATTCAGGGCCACCTAATGAAGATGGACCACGCAAATTGCGTCCCGATTCAATACATCGTCCTCCAGCCGACTTGACTCCATGGGTCTATTGCTGCCTCGGGCACCTTATTGCCGTTCTGCTGTGAGTCTAGATTATCGAATGGGACAATAAACTGATAGTGAATTGTAACGTTCAGGGCCTCACAATGACGATGGATCACTCAAATTGCGTCCCGATTCAATACATCGTCCTCCAGCAGACTTGTCTCCATGGGTCTATTGCTGCCTCGGGCACCTTATGGCCGTTCTGCTGTGAGTCTAGATTATCGAATGGGACGAAAAACTGATAGTGAATTGTAACGTTCAGGGCCACCTAATGACGATGGATCTCTCAAATGGCGTCCCGATTCAATACATCGTCCTCCAGCCGACTTAACTCCATGGGTCTACTGCTGCCTCGGGCACCTTATGGCCGTTCTGCTGTGAGTCTAGATTATCGAATGGGACGAAAAACTGATAGTGAATTGTAACGTTCAGGGCCTCCTAATGACGATGGGTCACTCAAATTGTGTCCCGATTCAATACATCGTCCTCCAGCTGACTTGACTCCATGGGTCTATTGCTGCCTCGGGCACCTTATGGCCGTTCTGCTGTGAGTCTAGATTATCGAATGGGACGAAAAACTGATAGTGAATTGTAACGTTCAGGGCCTCCTAATGACGATGGATCACTCAAATTGCGTCCCGATTCAATACATCGTCCTCCAGCAGACTTGTCTCCATGGGTCGATTGCTGCCTCAGGCACCTAATGGCCGTTCTGCTGTGAGTCAAAGATTTTCGAATCGGACGAAAAACTGATAGTGAATTGTAACATTCAGGGCCACCTAATGACGATGGACCACGCAAATTTCGTCCCGATTCAATACATCGTCCTCCAGCCGAGTTGACTCCATGGGTCTATTGCTGCCTCGGGCACCTTATGGCCGTTCTGCTGTGAATCTAGATTATCGAATGGGACGAAAAACTGATAGTGAATTGTAACGTTCAGGGCCACCTAATGACGATGGATCACTCAAATTGCGTCCCGATTCAATACATCGTCCTCCAGCAGACTTGTCTCCATGGGTCTATTGCTGCCTCGGGCACCTTATGGCAGGCCTGCGGTGACTCAAAGATTTTCGAATCGGACGAAAAACTGATAGTGAATTGTAACGTTCAGGGCCTCCTAATGACGATGGAACACTCAAATTGTGTCCCGATTCAATACATCGTCCTCCAGCAGACTTGTCTCCATGCGTCTATTGCTGCCTCGGGCACCTTATGGCCGTTCTGCTGTGAGTCAAAGAATTTCGAATCGACCGAAAAACTGATAGTGAATTGTAACGTTCAGGGCCTCCTAATGACGATGGATCACTCAAATTGCGTCCCGATTCAATACATCGTCCTCCAGCCGACTTGACTCCATGGGTCTATTGCTGCCTCGGCACCTTATGGCCGTTCTGCTGTGAGTCTAGATTATCGAATGGGACAAAAAACTGATAGTGAATTGTAACGTTCAGGGCCTCCTAATGACGATGGATCACTCAAATTGCGTCCCGATTCAATACATCGTCCTCCAGCAGACTTGTCTCCATGGGTCTATTGCTGCCTCGGGCACCTTATGGCCGTTCTGCTGTGAGTCTAGATTATCGAATGGGTCGAAAAACTGATAGTGAATTGTAACGCTCAGGGCCACCTAATGACGATGGATCTCTCAAATTGCGTCCCGATTCAATACATCGTCCTCCAGCCGACTTGACTCCATGCGTCTATTGCTGCCTCGGGCACCTTATGGCCGTTCTGCTGTGAGTCTAGATTATCGAATGGGACGAAAAACTGATAGTGAATTGTAACGTTCAGGGCCTCCTAATGACGATGGATCACTCAAATTGCGTCCCGATTCAATACATCGTCCTCCAGCCGACTTGACTCCATGGGTCTATTGCTGCCTCGGGCACCTTATGGCCGTTCTGCTGTGAGTCTAGATTATCGAATGGGACGAAAAACTGATAGTGAATTGTAACGTTCAGGGCCTCCTAATGACGATGGATCACTCAAATTGCGTCCCGATTCAATACATCGTCCTCCGGCAGACTTGTATCCATGGGTCGATTGCTGCCTCGGGCACCTAATGGCCGTTCTGCTGTGAGTCAAAGATTTTCGAATTGGACGAAAAACAGATAGTGAATTGTAACATTCAGGGCCACCTAATGACGATGGACCACGCAAATTGCGTCCCGATTCAATACATCGTCCTCCAGCCGAGTTGACTCCATGGGTCTATTGCTGCCTCGGCCACCTTATGGCCGATCTGCTGTGAATCTAGATTATCGAATGGGACGAAAAACTGATAGTGAATTGTAACGTTCAGGGCCACCTAATGACGATGGATCACTCAAATTGCGTCCCGATTCAATACATCGTCCCCAGCCGACTTGTCTCCATGGGTCTATTGCTGCCTCGGGCACCTTATGGCCGTTCTGCTGTGAGTCTAGATTATCGAATGGGACGAAAAACTGATAGTGAATTGTAACGTTCAGGGCCACCTAATGACGATGGATCTCTCAAATGGCGTCCCGATTCAATACATCGTCCTCCAGCCGACTTAACTCCATGGGTCTACTGCTGCCTCGGGCACCTTATGGCCGTTCTGCTGTGAGTCTAGATTATCGAATGGGACGAAAAACTGATAGTGAATTGTAACGTTCAGGGCCTCCTAATGACGATGGGTCACTCAAATTGTGTCCCGATTCAATACATCGTCCTCCAGCTGACTTGACTCCATGGGTCTATTGCTGCCTCGGGCACCTTATGGCCGTTCTGCTGTGAGTCTAGATTATCGAATGGGACGAAAAACTGATAGTGAATTGTAACGTTCAGGGCCTCCTAATGACGATGGATCACTCAAATTGCGTCCCGATTCAATACATCGTCCTCCAGCAGACTTGTCTCCATGGGTCGATTGCTGCCTCAGGCACCTAATGGCCGTTCTGCTGTGAGTCAAAGATTTTCGAATCGGACGAAAAACTGATAGTGAATTGTAACATTCAGGGCCACCTAATGACGATGGACCACGCAAATTTCGTCCCGATTCAATACATCGTCCTCCAGCCGAGTTGACTCCATGGGTCTATTGCTGCCTCGGGCACCTTATGGCCGTTCTGCTGTGAATCTAGATTATCGAATGGGACGAAAAACTGATAGTGAATTGTAACGTTCAGGGCCACCTAATGACGATGGATCACTCAAATTGCGTCCCGATTCAATACATCGTCCTCCAGCAGACTTGTCTCCATGGGTCTATTGCTGCCTCGGGCACCTTATGGCAGGCCTGCTGTGACTCAAAGATTTTCGAATCGGACGAAAAACTGATAGTGAATTGTAACGTTCAGGGCCTCCTAATGACGATGGAACACTCAAATTGCGTCCCGATTCAATACATCGTCCTCCAGCAGACTTGTCTCCATGCGTCTATTGCTGCCTCGGGCACCTTATGGCCGTTCTGCTGTGAGTCAAAGAATTTCGAATCGACCGAGAAACTGATAGTGAATTGTAACGTTCAGGGCCTCCTAATGACGGTGGATCACTCAAATTGCGTCCCGATTCAATACATCGTCCTCCAGCCGACTTGACTCCATGGGTCTATTGCTGCCTCGGGCACCTTATGGCCGTTCTGCTGTGAGTCTAGATTATCGAATGGGACAAAAAACTGATAGTGAATTGTAACGTTCAGGGCCTCCTAATGACGATGGATCACTCAAATTGCGTCCCGATTCAATACATCGTCCTCCAGCAGACTTGTCTCCATGGGTCTATTGCTGCCTCGGGCACCTTATGGCCGTTCTGCTGTGAGTCTAGATTATCGAATGGGTCGAAAAACTGATAGTGAATTGTAACGCTCAGGGCCACCTAATGACGATGGATCTCTCAAATTGCGTCCCGATTCAATACATCGTCCTCCAGCCGACTTGACTCCATGCGTCTATTGCTGCCTCGGGCACCTTATGGCCGTTCTGCTGTGAGTCTAGATTATCGAATGGGACGAAAAACTGATAGTGAATTGTAACGTTCAGGGCCTCCTAATGACGATGGATCACTCAAATTGCGTCCCGATTCAATACATCGTCCTCCAGCCGACTTGACTCCATGGGTCTATTGCTGCCTCGGGCACCTTATGGCCGTTCTGCTGTGAGTCTAGATTATCGAATGGGACGAAAAACTGATAGTGAATTGTAACGTTCAGGTCCTCCTAATGACGATGGATCACTCAAATTGCGTCCCGATTCAATACATCGTCCTCCGGCAGACTTGTATCCATGGGTCGATTGCTGCCTCGGGCACCTAATGGCCGTTCTGCTGTGAGTCAAAGATTTTCGAATCGGACGAAAAACAGATAGTGAATTGTAACATTCAGGGCCACCTAATGACGATGGACCACGCAAATTGCGTCCCGATTCAATACATCGTCCTCCAGCCGAGTTGACTCCATGGGTCTATTGCTGCCTCGGCCACCTTATGGCCGATCTGCTGTGAATCTAGATTATCGAATGGGACGAAAAACTGATAGTGAATTGTAACGTTCAGGGCCACCTAATGACGATGGATCACTCAAATTGCGTCCCGATTCAATACATCGTCCCCAGCCGACTTGTCTCCATGGGTCTATTGCTGCCTCGGGCACCTTATGGCCGTTCTGCTGTGAGTCTAGATTATCGAATGGGACGAAAAACTGATAGTGAATTGTAACGTTCAGGGCCACCTAATGACGATGGATCACTCAAATTGCGTCCTGATTCAATACATCGTCCTCCAGCAGACTTGACTTCATGGGTCTATTGCTACCTCGGGCACCTTATGGCCGTTCTGCTGTGAGTCAAAGATTTTCGAATCGGACGAAAAGCTGATATTGAATTGTAACTTTCAGGGCCACCTAATGACGATGGATCACTGTAATTGCGTCCCGATTCAATACATCGTCCTCCAGCAGACTTGTCTCCATGGGTCGATTGCTGCCTCGGGCACCTAATGGCCGTTCTGCTGTGAGTCAAAGATTTTCGAATCGGACGAAAAACTGATAGTGAATTGTAACATTCAGGGCCACCTAATGACGATGGACCACGCTAATTGCGTCCCGATTCAATACATCGTCCTCCAGCCGAGTTGACTCCATGGGTCTATTGCTGCCTCGGGCACCTTATGGCCGTTCTGCTGTGAATCTAGATTATCGAATGGGCGAAAAACTGATAGTGAATTGTAACGTTCAGGGCCACCTAATGACGATGGATCACTCAACTTGCGTCCCGATTCAATACATCGTCCTCCAGCCGACTTGACTCCATGGGTCTATTGCTGCCTCGGGCACCTTATGGCCGTTCTGCTGTGAGTCTAGATTATAGAATGGGATGAAATACTGATAGTGAATTGTAACGTTCAGGGCCACCTAATGACGATGGATCACTCAAATTGCGTCCCGATTCAATACATCGTCCTCCAGCAGACTTGTCTCCACGGGTCTATTGCTGCCTCGGGCACCTTATGGCAGGCCTGCTGTGACTCAAAGATTTTCGAATCGGTCGAAAAACTGATAGTGAATTGTAACGTTCAGGGCCTCCTAATGACGATGGAACACTCAAATTGCGTCCCGATTCAATACATCGTCCTCCAGCAGACTTGTCTCCATGCGTCTATTGCTGCTTCGGGCACCTTATGGCCGTTCTGCTGTGAGTCAAAGATTTTCAAATCGGACGAAAAACTGATAGTGAATTGTAACGTTCAGGGCCACCTAATGACGATGGATCACTCAAATTGCGTCCCGATTCAATACATCGTCCTCCAGCCGACCTGACTCCATGGGTCTATTGCTGCCTCGGGCACCTTATGGCCGTTCTGCTGTGAGTCTAGATTATCGAATGGGACAAAAAACTGATAGTGAATTGTAACGTTCAGGGCCTCCTAATGACGATGGATCACTCAAATTGCGTCCCGATACAATGCATCGTCCTCCAGCAGACTTGTCTCCATGGGTCTATTGCTGCCTCTGGCACCTTATGGCCGTTCTGCTGTAAGTCTAGATTATCGAATGGGACGAAAAACTGATAGTGAATTGTAACGTTCAGGGCCACCTAATGACGATGGATCTCTCAAATTGCGTCCCGATTCAATACATCGTCCTCCAGCCGACTTGACTCCATGGGTCTATTGCTGCCTCGGGCACCTTATGGCCGTTCTGCTGTGAGTCTAGATTATCGAATGGGACGAAAAACTGATAGTGAATTGTAACGTTCAGGGCCTCCTAATGACGATGGATCACTCAAATTGCGTCCCGATTCAATACATCGTCCTCCAGCCGACTTGACTCCATGGGTCTATTGCTGCCTCGGGCACCTTATGGCCGTTCTGCTGTGAGTCTAGATTATCGAATGGGACGAAAAACTGATAGTGAATTGTAACTTTCAGGGCCTCCTAATGACGATGGATCACTCAAATTGCGTCCCGATTCAATACATCATCCTCCAGCAGACTTGTCTCCATGGGTCGATTGCTGCCTCGGGCACCTAATGGCCGTTCTGCTATGAGTCAAAGATTTTCGAATCGGACGAAAAACTGATAGTGAATTGTAACATTCAGTGCCACCTAATGACGATGGACCACGCAAATTGCGTCCCGATTCAATACATCGTCCTCCAGCCGAGTTGACTCCATGGGTCTATTGCTGCCTCGGGCACCTTATGGCCGTTCTGCTGTGAATCTAGATTATCGAAAGGGACGAAAAACTGATAGTGAATTGTAACGTTCAGGGCCACCTAATGACGATGGATCACTCAAATTGCGTCCCGATTCAATACATCGTCCCCAGCCGACTTGACTCCATGGGACTATTGCTGCCTCGGGCACCTTATGGCCGTTCTGCTGTGAGTCTAGAATATAGAATGGGATGAAAAACTGATAGTGAATTGTAACGTTCAGGGCCACCTAATGACGATGGATCACTCAAATTGCGTCCCGATTCAATACATCGTCCTCCAGCAGACTTGTCTCCATGGGTCTATTGCTGCCTCGGGCACCTTATGGCAGGCCTGCTGTGACTCAAAGATTTTCGAATCGGACGAAAAACTGATAGTGAATTTAACGTTCAGGGCCTCCTAATGACGATGGAACACTCAAATTGCGTCCCGATTCAATACATCGTCCTCCAGCAGACTTGTCTCCATGCGTCTATTGCTGCCTCGGGCACCTTATGGCCGTTCTGCTGTGAGTCAAAGATTTTCGAATCGGACAAAAAACTGATAGTGAATTGTAACGTTCAGGGCCACCTAATGACGATGGATCACTCAAATTGCGTCCCGATTCAATACATCGTCCTCCAGCCGACTTGACTCCATGGGTCTATTGCTGCCTCGGGCACCTTATGGCCGTTCTGCTGTGAGTCTAGATTATCGAATGGGACAAAAAACTGATAGTGAATTGTAACGTTCAGGGCCTCCTAATGACGATGGATCACTCAAATTGCGTCCCGATTCAATACATCGTCCTCCAGCAGACTTGTCTCCATGGGTCTATTGCTGCCTCGGGCACCTTATGGCCGTTCTGCTGTGAGTCTAGATTATCGAATGGGACGAAAAACTGATAGTGACTTGTCACGTTCAGGGCCACCTAATGACGATGGATCTCTGAAATTGCGTCCCGATTAAATACATCGTCCTCCAGCCGACTTGACTCCATGGGTCTATTGCTGCCTCGGGCACCTTATGGCCGTTCTGCTGTGAGTCTAGATTATCGAATGGGACGAAAAACTGATAGTGAATTGTAACGTTCAGGGCCTCCTAATGACGATGGATCACTCAAATTGCGTCCCGATTCAATACTTCGTCCTACAGCCGACTTGACTCCATGGGTCTATTGCTGCCTCGGGCACCTTATGGCCGTTCTGCTGTGAGTCTAGATTATCGAATGGGACGAAAAACTGATAGTGAATTGTAACGTTCAGGGCCTCCTAATGACGATGGATCACTCAAATTGCGTTCCGATTCAATACATCGTCCTCCAGCAGACTTGTCTCCATGGGTCGATTGCTGCCTCGGGCACCTAATGGCCGTTCTGCTGTGAGTCAAAGATTTTCGAATCGGACGAAAAACTGATAGTGAATTGTAACATTCAGGGCCACCAAATGACGATGGACCACGCAAATTGCGTCCCGATTCAATACATCGTCCTCCAGCCGAGTTGACTCCATGGGTCTATTGCTGCCTCGGGCACCTTATGGCCGTTCTGCTGTGAATCTAGATTATCGAATGGGACGAAAAACTGATAGTGAATTGTAACGTTCAGAGCCACCTAATGACGATGGATCACTCAAATTGCGTCCCGATTCAATACATCGTCCCTAGCCGACTTGTCTCCATGGGTCTATTGCTGCCTCGGGCACCTTATGGCCGTTCTGCTGTGAGTCTTGATTATCGAATGGGACGAAAAACTGATAGTGAATTGTAACGTTCAGGGCCACCTAATGACGATGGATCACTCAAATTGCGTCCTGATTCAATACATCGTCCTCCAGCAGACTTGACTTCATGGGTCTATTGCTGCCTCGGGCACCTCATGGCCGTTCTGCTGTGAGTCAAAGATTTTCGAATCGGACGAAAAACTGATAGTGAATTGTAACTTTCAGGGCCACCTAATGACGATGGATCACTCAAATTGCGTCCCGATTCAATACATCGTCCTCCAGCAGACTTGTCTCCATGGGTCGATTGCTGCCTCGGGCACCTTATGGCCGTTCTGCTGTGAGTCAAAGATTTTCGAATCGGACGAAAAACTGATAGTGATTTGTAACATTCAGGGCCACATAATGACGATGGACCACACAAATTGCGTCCCGATTCAGTACTTCGTCCACTAGCCGACTTGACTCCATGGGACTATTACTGCCTCGGGCACCTTATGGCCGCTCTGCTGTGAGTCTAGATTATCGAATGGGATGAAAAACTGATAGTGAATTGTAACGTTCAGGGCCACCTAATGACGATGGATCACTCAAATTGCGTCCCGATTCAATACATCGTCCCCAGCCGACATGTCTCCATGGGTCTATTGCTGCCTCGGGCACCTTATGGCCGTTCTGCTGTGTGTCTAGATTATCGAATGGGACGAAAAACTGATAGTGAATTGTAACGTTCAGGGCCTCCTAATGACGATGGATCATTCAAATTGCGTCCCGATTCAGTACATCGTCCTCCAGGAGACTTGTCTCCATAGGTCTATTGCTGCCTCGGGCACCTTATGGCACGCCTGCTGTGACTCAAAGATTTTCGAATCGGACGAAAAACTGATAGTGAATTGTAACGTTCAGGGCCTCCTAATGACGATGGAACACTCAAATTGCGTCCCGATTCAATACATCGTCCTCCAGCAGACTTGTCTCCATGCGTCTATTGCTGCCTCGGGCACCTTATGGCCGTTCTGCTGTGAGTCAAAGATTTTCGAATCGGACGAAAAACTGATAGTGACTTGTAACGTTCAGGGCCACCTAATGACGATGGATCACTCAAATTGCGACCCGATTCAATACATCGTCCTCCAGCCGACTTGACTCCATGGGTCTATTGCTGCCTCGGGCACCTTATGGCCGTTCTGCTGTGAGTCTAGATTATCGAATGGGACAAAAAACTGATAGTGAATTGTAACGTTCAGGGCCTCCTAATGACGATGGATCACTCAAATTGCGTCCCGATTCAATACATCGTCCTCCAGCAGACTTGTCTCCATGGGTCTATTGCTGCCTCGGGCACCTTATGGCCGTTCTGCTGTGAGTCTAGATTATCGAATGGGACGAAAAACTGATAGTGAATTGTAACGTTCAGGGCCACCTAATGACGATGGATCTCTCAAATTGTGTCCCGATTCAATACATCGTCCTCCAGCCGACTTGACTCCATTGGTCTATTGCTGCCTCGGGCACCTTATGGCCGTTCTGCTGTGAGTCTAGATTATCGAATGGGACGAAAAACTGATAGTGAATTGTAACGTTCAGGGCCTCCTAATGACGATGGATCATTCAAATTGCGTCCCGATTCAGTACATCGTCCTCCAGGAGACTTGTCTCCATAGGTCTATTGCTGCCTCGGGCACCTTATGGCACGCCTGCTGTGACTCAAAGATTTTCGAATCGGACGAAAAACTGATAGTGAATTGTAACGTTCAGGGCCTCCTAATGACGATGGAACACTCAAATTGCGTCCCGATTCAATACATCGTCCTCCAGCAGACTTGTCTCCATGCGTCTATTGCTGCCTCGGGCACCTTATGGCCGTTCTGCTGTGAGTCAAAGATTTTCGAATCGGACGAAAAACTGATAGTGACTTGTAACGTTCAGGGCCACCTAATGACGATGGATCACTCAAATTGCGACCCGATTCAATACATCGTCCTCCAGCCGACTTGACTCCATGGGTCTATTGCTGCCTCGGGCACCTTATGGCCGTTCTGCTGTGAGTCTAGATTATCGAATGGGACAAAAAACTGATAGTGAATTGTAACGTTCAGGGCCTCCTAATGACGATGGATCACTCAAATTGCGTCCCGATTCAATACATCGTCCTCCAGCAGACTTGTCTCCATGGGTCTATTGCTGCCTCGGGCACCTTATGGCCGTTCTGCTGTGAGTCTAGATTATCGAATGGGACGAAAAACTGATAGTGAATTGTAACGTTCAGGGCCACCTAATGACGATGGATCTCTCAAATTGTGTCCCGATTCAATACATCGTCCTCCAGCCGACTTGACTCCATTGGTCTATTGCTGCCTCGGGCACCTTATGGCCGTTCTGCTGTGAGTCTAGATTATCGAATGGGACGAAAAACTGATAGTGAATTGTAACGTTCAGGGCCTCCTAATGACGATGGATCACTCAAATTGCGTCCCGATTCAATACATCGACCTCCAGCCGACTTGACTCCATGGGTCTATTGCTGCCTCGGGCACCATATGGCCGTTCTGCTGTGAGTCTAGATTATCGAATGGGACGAAAGACTGATAGTGAATTGTAACGTTCAGGGCCTCCTAATGACGATGGATCACTCAAATTGCGTCCCGATTCAATACATCGTCCTCCAGCAGACTTGTCTCCATGGGTCGATTGCTGCCTCGGGCACCTAATGGCCGTTCTGCTGTGAGTCAAAGATTTTCGAATCGGACGAAAAATTGATAGTGAATTGTAACATTCAGGGCCACCTAATGACGATGGACCACTAAAATTGCGTCCCGATTCAATACATCGTCCTCCAGCCGAGTTGACTCCATGGGTCTATTGCTGCCTCGGGCACCTTATGGCCGTTCTGCTGTGAATCTAGATTATCGAATGGGACGAAAAACTGATAGTGAATTGTAACGTTCAGAGCCACCGAATGAGTATGGATCACTCAAATTGCGTCCCGATTCAATACATCGTCCCCAGCCGACTTGTCTCCATGGGTATATTGCTGCCTCGGGCACCTTATGGCCGTTCTGCTGTGAGTCTAGATTATAGAATGGGATGAAAAACTGATAGTGAATTGTAACGTTCAGGGCCACCTAATGACGATGGATCACTCAAATTGCGTCCCGATTCAATATATCGTCCTCCAGCAGACTTGTTTCCATGGGTCTATTGTTGCCTCGGGCACCTTATGGCCGTTCTGCTGTGAGTCAAAGACTTTCGAATCGGACGAAAAACTGATAGTGAATTGTAACATTCAGCGCCACCTAATGACGATGGACCACACAAATTGCGTCCCGATTCAGTACATCGTCCTCCAGCCGACCTGACTCCATGGGTCTATTGCTGCCTCGGGCACCTTATGGCCGTTCTGCTGTGAGTCTAGATTATCGAATGGGTCGAAAAACTGATAGTGAATTGTAACGTTCAGGGCCTCCTAATGACGATGGATCACTCAAATTGCGTCCCGATTCAATACATCGTCCTCCAGCCGACTTGTCTCCATGGGTCTATTGCTGCCTCGGGCACCTTATGGCCGTTCTGCTGTGAGTCAAAGATTTTCGAATCGGACGAAAAACTGATAGTGAATTGTAACGTTCAGGGCCTCCTAATGACGATGGAACACTCAAATTGCGTCCCGATTCAATACATCGTCCTCCAGCAGACTTGTCTCCATGCGTCTATTGCTGCCTCGGGCACCTTATGGCCGTTCTGCTGTGAGTCTAGATTATCGAATGGGACGAAAAACTGATAGTGAATTGTAACGTTCAGGGCCACCTAATGACGATGGATCTCTCAAATTGCGTCCCGATTCAATACATCGTCCTCCAGCCGACTTGACTCCATGGGTCTATTGCTGCCTCGGGCACCTTATGGCCGTTCTGCTGTGAGTCTAGATTATCGAATGGGACGAAAAACTGATAGTGAATTGTAACGTACAGGGCCACCTAATGACGATGGATCACTCAAATTGCGTCCTTATTCAATACATCGTCCTCCTTCATGGGTCTATTGCTGCCTCGGGCACCTTATGGCCGTTCTGCTGTGAGTCTAGATTATCGAATGGGATGAAAAACTGATAGTGAAAAGTAACGTTCAGGGCCACCTAATGACGATGGACCACACAAATTGCGTCCCGATTCAGTAATTCGTTCACTAGCCGACTTGACTCCATGGGACTATTGCTGCCTTGGGCACCTTATGGCCGCACTGCTGTGAGTCTAGATTATAGAATGGGATGAAAAACTGATAGTGAAAAGTAACGTTCAGGGCCACCTAATGACGATGGATCACTCAAATTGCGTCCCGATTCAATACATCGTCCTCCAGCAGACTTGTCTGCATGGGTCTAATGCTGCCTCGGGCACCTTATGGCAGGCCTGCTGTGACTCAAAGATTTTCGAATCGGACGAAAAACTGATAGTGAATTGTAACGTTCAGGGCCTCCTACTGACGATGGAACACTCAAATTGCGTCCCGATTCAGTACATCGTCCTCCAGCCGACCTGACTCCATGGGTCTATTGCTGCCTCAGGCACCTTATGGCCGTTCTGCTGTGAGTCAAAGACTTTCGAATCGGACGAAAAACTGAAGGTGAATTGTAACATTCAGGGCCACCTAATGACGATTGACCACGCAAATTGCGTCCCGATTCAATACATCGTCCTCCAGCCGAGTTGACTCCATGGGTCTATTGCTGCCTCGGGCACCTTATGGCCGTTCTGCTGTGATTCTAGATTATCGAATGGGACGAAAAAGTGGTAGTGAATTGTAACGTTCAGGGCCACCTAATGACGATGGAACACTCAAATTGCGTCCCGATTCAATACATCGTCCTCCAACAGACTTGTCTCCATGGGTCTATTGCTGCCTCGGGCACGTTATGGCCGTTCTGCTGTGAGTCAAAGATTTTCGAATCGGACGAAAAACTGATAGTGATTTGTAACATTCAGGGCCACCTAATGACGATGGACCACACAAATTGCGTCCCGATTCAGTACATCGTCCACTAGCCGACATGACTCCATGGGACTATTGCTGCCTCGGGCACCTTATGGCCGTTCTGCTGTGAGTCTAGATTATAGAATGGGATGAAAAACTGATAATGAATTGTAACGTTCAGGGACTCCTAATGACGATGGAACACTCAAATTGCGTCCCGATTTAATACATCGTCCTCCAGCAGACTTGTCTCCATGGGTCTATTGCTGCCTCGGGCACCTTATGGCCGTTCTGCTGTGAGTCAAAGATTTTCGAATCGGACGAAAAACTGATAGTGAATTGTAACGTTCAGGGCCATCTAATGACGATGGATCACTCAAATTGCGACCCGATTCAATACATCGTCCTCCAGCCGACTTGACTCCATGGGTCTATTGCTGCCTCGGGCACCTTATGGCCGTTCTGCTGTGAGTCTAGATTATCGAATGGGTCGAAAAACTGATAGTGAATTGTAACGTTCAGGGCCACCTAATGACGATGGATCTCTCAAATTGCGTCCCGATTCAATACATCGTCCTCCAGCCGAATTGACTCCTTGGGTCTATTGCTGCCTCGGGCAGCTTATGGCCGTTCTGCTGTGAGTCTAGATTATCGAATGGGACGAAAAACTGATAGTGAATTGTAACGTTCAGGGCCTCCTAATGACGATGGATCACTCAAATTGCGTCCCGATTCAATACATCGTCCTCCAGCCGACTTGACTCCATGGGTCTATTGCTGCCTCGGGCACCTTATGGCCGTTCTGCCGTGAGTCTAGATTATCGAATGGGACGAAAAACTGATAGTGAATTGTAACGTTCAGGGCCACCTAATGACGATGGATCTCTCAAATTGCGTCCCGATTCAATACATCGTCCTCCAGCCGACTTGACTCCATGGGTCTATTGCTGCCTCGGGCACCTTATGGCCGTTCTGCTGTGAGTCTAGATTATCGAATGGGACGAAAAACTGATAATGAATTGTAACGTTCAGGGCCACCTAATGACGATGGATCACTCAAATTGCGTCCTGATTCAATACATCGTCCTCCTTCATGGGTCTATTGCTGCCTCGGGCACCTTATGGCCGTTCTGCTGTGAGTCTAGATTATCGAATGGAATGAAAAACTGATAGTGAAAAGTAACGTTCAGGGCCACCTAATGACGATGGACCACACAAATTGCGTCCCGATTCAGTACTTCGTTCACTAGCCGACTTGAATCCATGGGACTATTGCTGCCTCGGGCACCTTATGGCCGCTCTGCTGTGAGTCTAGATTATAGAATGGGATGAAAAACTGATAGTGAAAAGTAACGTTCAGGGCCACCTAATGACGATGGATCACTCAAATTGCGTCCCGATTCAATACATCGTCCTCCAGCAGACTTTTCTCCATGGGTCTATTGCTGCCTCGGGCACCTTATGGCAGGCCTGCTGTGACTCAAAGATTTTCGAATCGGACGAAAAACTGATAGTGAATTGTAACGTTCAGGGCCTCCTACTGACGATGGAACACTCAAATTGCGTCCCGATTCAGTACATCGTCCTCCAGCCGACCTGACTCCATGGGTCTATTGCTGCCTCAGGCACCCTATGGCCGTTCTGCTGTGAGTCAAAGACTTTCGAATCGGACGAAAAACTGAAGGTGAATTGTAACATTCAGGGCCACCTAATGACGATTGACCACGCAAATTGCGTCCCGATTCAATACATCGTCCTCCAGCCGAGTTGACTCCATGGGTCTATTGCTGCCTCGGGCACCTTATGGCCGTTCTGCTGTGATTCTAGATTATCGAATGGGACGAAAAACTGGTAGTGAATTGTAACGTTCACGGCCACCTAATGACGATGGAACACTCAAATTGCGTCCCGATTCAATACATCGTCCTCCAGCCGACTTGACTCCATGGGTCTATTGCTGCCTCGGGCACCTTATGGCCGTTCTGCTGTGAGTCTAGATTATCGAATGGGACGAAAAACTGATAATGAATTGTAACGTTCAGGGCCACCTAATGACGATGGATCACTCAAATTGCGTCCTGATTCAATACATCGTCCTCCTTCATGGGTCTATTGCTGCCTCGGGCACCTTATGGCCGTTCTGCTGTGAGTCTAGATTATCGAATGGAATGAAAAACTGATAGTGAAAAGTAACGTTCAGGGCCACCTAATGACGATGGACCACACAAATTGCGTCCCGATTCAGTACATCGTCCACTAGCCGACATGACTCCATGGGACTATTGCTGCCTCGGGCACCTTATGGCCGTTCTGCTGTGAGTCTAGATTATAGAATGGGATGAAAAACTGATAATGAATTGTAACGTTCAGGGACTCCTAATGACGATGGAACACTCAAATTGCGTCCCGATTTAATACATCGTCCTCCAGCAGACTTGTCTCCAAGTGTCTATTGCTGCCTCGGGCACCTTATGGCCGTTCTGCTGTGAGTCAAAGATTTTCGAATCGGACGAAAAACTGATAGTGAATTGTAACGTTCAGGGCCACCTAATGACGATGGATCACTCAAATTGCGACCCGATTCAATACATCGTCCTCCGACCGACTTGACCCCATGGGTCTATTGCTGCCTCGGGCACCATATGGCCGTTCTGCTGTGAGTCTAGATTATCGAATGGGACAAAAAACTGATAGTGAATTGTAACGTTCAGGGCCTCCTAATGACGATGGATCACTCAAATTGCGTCCCGATTCAATACATCGTCCTCCAGCAGACTTGTCTCCATGGGTCTATTGCTGCCTCGGGCACCTTATGGCCGTTCTGGTGTGAGTCCAGATTATCGAATGGGACGAAAAACTGATAGTGAATTGTAACGTTCAGGGCCTCCTAATGACGATGGATCACTCAAATTGCGTCCCGATTCAATACATCGTCTTCCAGCCGACTTGACTCCATGGGTCTATTGCTGCCTCGGGCACCTTATGGCCGTTCTGCTGTGAGTCTAGATTATAGATTGGGTTGAAAAACTGATAGTGAATTGTAACGTTCAGGGGCACCTAATGACGATGGATCACTCAAATTGCGTCCCGATTCAATACATCGTCCTCCAGCAGACTTGTCTCCATGGGTCTATTGCTGCCTCGGGCACCTTATGGCAGGCCTGCTGTGACTCAAAGATTTTCGAATCGGACGAAAAACTGATAGTGAATTGTAACGATCAGGGCGTCCTAATGACGATGGAACACTCAAATTGCGTCCCGATTCAATACATCGTCCTCCAGCAGACTTGTCTCCATGCGTCTATTGCTGCCTCGGGCACCTTATGGCCGTTCCGCTGTGAGTCAAAGATTTTCGAATCGGACGAAAAACTGATAGTGAATTGTAACGTTCAGGGCCACCTAATGACGATGGATCACTCAAATTGCGTCCCGATTCAATTCATCGTCCTCCAGCCGACTTGACTCCATGGGTCTATTGCTGCCTCGGGCACCTTATGGCCATGCTGCTGTGAGTCTAGATTATCGAATGGGACAAAAAACTGATAGTGAATTGTAACGTTCAGGGCCTCCTAATGACGATGGATCACTCAAATTGCGTCCCGATTCAATACATCGTCCTCCAGCAGACTTGTCTCCATGGGTCTATTGCTGCCTCGGGCACCTTATGGCCGTTCTGCTGTGAGTCTAGATTATCGAATGGGACGAAAAACTGATAGTGAATTGTAATGTTCAGGGCCACCTAATGCCGATGGATCTCTCAAATTGCGTCCCGATTCAATACATCGTCCTCCAGACGACTTGACTCCATGGGTCTATTGCTGCCTCGGGCACCTTATGGCCGTTCTGCTCTGAGTCTAGATTATCGAATGGGACGAAAAACTGATAGTGAATTGTAACGTTCAGGGCCTCCTAAAGACGATGGATCACTCAAATTGCGTCCTGATTCAATACATCGTCCTCCAGCCGACTTGACTCCATGGGTCTATTGCTGCCTCGGGCACTTTATGGCCGTTCTGCTGTGAGTCTAGATTATCGAATGGGACGAAAAGCTGATAGTGAATTGTAACGTTCAGGGCCTCCTAATGACGATGGATCACTCAAATTGCGTCCCGATTCAATACATCGTCCTCCAGCAGAATTGTCTCCATGGGTCGATTGCTGCCTCGGGCACCTAATGGCCGTTCTGCTGTGAGTCAAAGATTTTCGAATCGGACGAAACACTGATAGTGAATTGTAACATTCAGGGCCACCTAATGACGATGGACCCCGCAAATTGCGTCCCGATTCAATACATCGTCCTCCAGCCGAGTTGACTCCATGGGTCTATTGCTGCCTCGGGCATCTTATGGCCGTTCTGCTGTGAGTCTAGATTATCGAATGGGACGAAATACTGATAGTGAATTGTAACTTTCAGGGCCACCTAATGACGATGGATCACTCAAATTGCGTCCCGATTCAATACATCGTCCTCCAACAGACTTGTCTCCATGGGTCGATTGCTGCCTCGGGCACCTTATGGCTGTTCTGCTGTGAGTCAAAGATTTTCGAATCGGACGAAAAACTGTTAGTGATTTGTAACATTCAGGGCCACCTAATGACGATGGACCACACAAATTGCGTCCCGATTCAGTACTTCGTTCACCGGCCGACTTGACTCCATGGGACTATTGCTGCCTCGGGCACCTTATGGCCGCTCTGCTGTGAGTCTAGATTATAGAATGGGATGAAAAACTGATAGTGAAAAGTAACGTTCAGGGCCACCTAATGACGATGGATCACTCAAATTGCGTCCCGATTCAATACATCGTCCTCCAGCCGACCTGACTCCATGGGTCTATTGCTGCCTCAGGCACCTTATGGCCGTTCTGCTGTGAGTCTAGATTATCGAATGGGACGAAAAACTGATAGTGAATTGTAACGTTCAGGGCCACCTAATGACGATGGATCACTCAAATTGCGTCCCTATTCAATATATCGTCCTCCAGCAGACTTGTTTCCATGGGTCTATTGTTGCCTCGGACACCTTATGGCCGTTCTGCTGTGAGTCAAAGATTTTCGAATCGGACGAAAAACTGATAGTGAATTGTAACTTTCAGGGCAACCTAATGACGATGGATCACTCAAATTGCGTCCCGATTCAATACATCGTCCTCCAGCCGACTTGTCTCCATGGGTCTATTGCTGCCTCGGGCACCTTATGGCCGTTCTGCTGTGAGTCAAAGATTTTCGAATCGCACGAAAAACTGATAGTAAATTGGAACGTTCAGGGCCTCCTAATGACGATGGAACACTCAAATTGCGTCCCGATTCAATACATCGCCACCCAGCGGACTTGTCTCCATTGGTCTATTGTTGCTTCGGGCACCTAATGGCCGTTCTGCTGTGAGTCAAAGACTTTCGAATCGGACGAAAAACTGAAGGTGAATTGTAACATTCAGGGCCACCTAATGACGATTGACCACGCAAATTGCGTCCCGATTCAATACATCGTCCTCCAGCCGAGTTGACTCCATGGGTCTATTGCTGCCTCGGGCACCTTATGGCCGTTCTGCTGTGAATCTAGATTATCGAATGGGACGAAAAACTGATAGTGAATTGTAACGTTCAGGGCCTCCTAATGACGATGGAACACTCAAATTGCGTCCCGATTCAATACATCGTCCTCCAGCAGACTTGTCTCCATGGGTCTATTGCTGCCTCGGGCACCTTATGGCCGTTCTGCTGTGAGTCAAAGATTTTCGAATCGGACGAAAAACTGATAGTGAATTGTAACTTTCAGGGCCACCTAATGACGATGGATCACTCATATTGCGTCATGATTCAATACATCGTCCACCAGCCGACTTGTCTCCATGGGTCTATTGCTGCCTCGGGCACCTTATGGCCGTTCTGCTGTGAGTCAAAGATTTTCGAATCGGACGAAAAACTGATAGTAAATTGTAACGTTCAGGGCCTCCTAATGACGATGGAACACTCAAATTGCGTCCCGATTCAATACATCGTCCTCCAGCAGACTTGTCTCCATGCGTCTATTGCTGCCTCGGGCACCTTATGGCCGTTCTGCTGTGAGTCAAAGATTTTCGAATCGGACGAAAAACTGATAGTGAATTGTAACTTTCAGGGCCTCCTAATGACGATGGATCACTCAAATTGCGTCCCGATTCAATACATCGTCCTCCAGCAGACTTGTCTCCATGGGTCTATTGCTGCCTCGGGCACCTTATGGCCGTTCTGCTGTGAGTCAAAGATTTTCGAATCGGACGAAAAACTGATAGTGAATTGTAACGTTCAGGGCCTCCTAATGACGATGGAACACTCAAATTGTGTCCCGATTCAATACTTCGTCCTCCAGCCGACTTGTCTCCATGGGTCTATTGCTGCCTCGGGCACCTTATGGCCGTTCTGCTGTGAGTCAAAGATTATCGAATCGGACGAAAAACTGATAGTGAATTGTAACTTTCAGGGCCACCTAATGACGATGGATCACTCAAATTGCGTCCCGATTAAATACATCGTCCTCCAGCCGACTTGTCTCCATGGGTCTATTGCTGCCTCGGGCACCTTATGGCCGTTCTGCTGTGAGTCAAAGATTTTCGAATCGGACGAAAAACTGAAGTGAATTGTAACGTTCAGGGCCTCCTAATGACGATGGAACACTAAAATTGCGTCCCGATTCAATACATCGTCCTCCAGCAGACTTGTCTCCATGGGTCTATTGCTGCCTCGGGCACCTTATGGCCGTTCTGCTGTGAGTCAAAGATTTTCGAATCGGACGAAAAACTGATAGTGAATTGTAACATTCAGGGCCACCTAATGACGATGGACCACACAAATTGCGTCCCGATTCAGTACATCGTCCTCCAGCCGACCTGACTCCATGGGTCTATTGCTGCCTCAGGCACCTTATGGCCGTTCTGCTGTGAGTCTAGATTATCGAATGGTACGAAAAACTGATAGTGAATTGTAACGTTCAGGGCCACCTAATGACGATGGATCACTCAAATTGCGTCCCGATTCAATATATCGTCCGCCAGCAGACTTGTTTCCATGGGTCTATTGTTGCCTCGGGCACCTTATGGCCGTTCTGCTGTGAGTCAAAGATTTTCGAATCGGACGAAAAACTTATAGTGAATTGTAACTTTCAGGGCAACCTAATGACGATGGATCACTCAAATTGCGTCCCGATTCAATACATCGTCCTCCAGCCGACTTGTCTCCATGGGTCTATTGCTGCCTCGGGCACCTTATGGCCGTTCTGCTGTGAGTCAAAGATTTTCGAATCGGACGAAAAACTGATAGTAAATTGGAACGTTCAGGGCCTCCTAATGACGATGGAACACTCAAATTGCGTCCCGATTCAATACATCGTCCTCCAGCGGACTTGTCTCCATTGGACTATTGCTGCCTCGGGCACCTAATGGCCGTTCTGCTGTGAGACAAAGACTTTCGAATCGGACGAAAAACTGATGGTGAATTGTAACATTTAGAGCCACCTAATGACGATGGACCACGCAAATTGCGTCCCGATTCAATACATCGTCCTCCAGCCGAGTTGACTCCATGGGTCTATTGCTGCCTCGGGCACCTTATGGCCGTTCTGCTGTGAATCTAGATTATCGAATGGGACGAAAAACTGGTAGTGAATTGTAACGTTCAGGGCTACCTAATGACGATGGATCACTCAAATTGTGTCCCGATTGAATACATCGTCCTCCAGCCGACTTGTCTCCATGGGTCTATTGCTGCCTCGGGCGCCTTATGGCCGTTCTTCTGTGAGTCTAGATTATCGAATGGGACGAAAAACTGATAGTGAATTGTAACTTTCAGGGCCACCTAATGACGATGTATCACTTAAATTGCGTCCCGATTCAATACATCGTCCCCAGCCGACTTGTCTCCATGGGTCTATTGCAGCCTCCGGCACCTATGGCCGTTCTGCTGTGAGTCAAAGATTTTCGAATCGGACGAAAAACCTGATAGTGATTTGTAACATTCAGGGCCACCTAATGACGATGGACCACACAAATTGCGTCCCGATTCAGTACATCGTCCTCCAGCAGACTTGTCTCCATGGGTCTATTGCTGCCTCGGGCACCTTATGGCAGTCCTGTTGTGACTCAAAGATTTTCGAATCGGACGAAAAACTGATAGTGAATTGTAACGTTCAGGGCCTCCTAATGACGATGGAACACTCAAATTGCGTCCCGATTCAATACATCGTCCTCCAGCAGACTTGTCTCCATGGGTCTATTGCTGCCTCGGGCACCTTATGGCCGTTCTGCTGCGAGTCAAAGATTTTCGAATCGGACGAAAAACTGATAGTGAATTGTAACTTTCAGGGCCTCCTAATGACGATGGATCACTCAAATTGCGTCCCGATTCAATACACCGTCCTCCAGCAGACTTGTCTCCATGGGTCTATTGCTGCCTCGGGCACCTTATGGCCGTTCTGCTGTGAGTCAAAGATTTTCGAATCGGACGAAAAACTGATAGTGAATTGTAACGTTCAGGGCCACCTAATGACGATGGATCACTCAAATTGCGTCCCGATTCAATACATCGTCCTCCAGCCGACATGTCTCCATGGGTCTATTGCTGCCTTGGCACCTTATGGCCGTTCTGCTGTGAGTCAAAGATTTTCGAATCGGACGAAAAACTGATAGTGAATTGTAACGTTCAGGGCCACCTAATGACGATGGATCACCCAAATTGCGTCCCGATTCAATACATTGTCCTCCAGCAGACTGTCTCCATGGGTCTATTGCTGCCTCGGGCACCTTATGGCCGTTCAGCTGTGACTCAAAGATTTTCGAATCGGACGAAAAACTGATAGTGAATTGTAACGTTCAGGGCCTCCTAATGACGATGGAACACTCAAATTGCGTCCCGATTCAATACATCGTCCTCCAGCAGACTTGTCTCCATGGGTCTATTGCTGCCTCGGGCACCTTATGGCCGTTCTGCTGTGAGTCAAAGATTTTCGAATCGGACGAAAAACTGATAGTGAATTGTAACATTCAGGGCCACCTAATGACGATGGACCACACAAATTGCGTCCCGATTCAGTACATCGTCCTCCAGCCGACCTGACTCCATGGGTCTATTGCTGCCTCAGGCACCTTATGGCCGTTCTGCTGTGAGTCTAGATTATCGAATGGGACGAAAAACTGATAGTGAATTGTAACGTTCAGGGCCACCTAATGACGATGGATCACTCAAATTGCGTCCCGATTAAATACATCGTCCTCCAGCAGACTTGTCTCCATGGGTCTATTGCTGCCTCGGGCACCTTATGGCAGTCTTGCTGTGACTCAAAGATTTTCGAATCGGACGAAAAACTGATAGTGAATTGTAACGTTCAGGGCCTCCTAATGACGATGGAACACTCAAATTGCGTCCCGATTCAATACATCGTCCTCCAGCAGACTTGTCTCCATGGGTCTATTGCTGCCTCGGGCACCTTATGGCCGTTCTGCTGTGAGTCAAAGATTTTCGAATCGGACGAAAAACTGATAGTGAATTGTAACTTTCAGGGCCTCCTAATGACGATGGAACACTCAAATTGCGTCCCGATTCAATACATCGTCCTCCAGCAGACTTGTCTCCATGGGTCTATTGCTGCCTCGGGCACCTTATGGCCGTTCTGCTGTGAGTCAAAGATTTTCGAATCGGACGAAAAACTGATAGTGAATTGTAACGTTCAGGGCCACCTAATTACGATGGATCACTCAAATTGCGTCCCGATTCAATACATCGTCCTCCAGCCGACATGTCTCCATGGGTCTATTGCTGCCTTGGCACCTTATGGCCGTTCTGCTGTGAGTCAAAGATTTTCGAATCGGACGAAAAACTGATAGTGAATTGTAACTTTCAGGGCCACCTAATGACGATGGATCACTCAAATTGCGTCCCGATTCAATACATTGTCCTCCAGCAGACTGTCTCCATGGGTCTATTGCTGCCTCGGGCACCTTATGGCCGTTCAGCTGTGACTCAAAGATTTTCGAATCGGACGAAAAACTGATAGTGAATTGTAACGTTCAGGGCCTCCTAATGACGATGGAACACTCAAATTGCGTCCCGATTCAATACATCGTCCTGCAGCAGACTTGTCTCCATGCGTCTATTGCTGCCTCGGGCACCTTATGGCCGTTCTGCTGTGAGTCAAAGATTTTCGAATCGGACGAAAAACTGATAATGAATTGTAACTTTCAGGGCCTCCTAATGACGATGGAACACTCAAATTGCGTCCCGATTCAATACATCGTCCTCCAGCAGACTTGTCTCCATGGGTCTATTGCTGCCTCGGGCACCTTATGGCCGTTCTGCTGTGAGTCAAAGATTTTCGAATCGGACGAAAAACTGATAGTGAATTGTAACGTTCAGGGCCACCTAATGACGATGGATCACTCAAATTGCGTCCCGATTCAATACATCGTCCTAAAGCCGACATGTCTCTATGGGTCTATTGCTGCATTGGCACCTTATGGCCGTTCTGCTGTGAGTCAAACATTTTCGAATCGGACGAGAAACTGATAGTGAATTGTAACGTTCAGGGCCACCTAATGACGATGGATCACTCAAATTGCGTCCCGATTCAATACATTGTCCTCCAGCAGACTGTCTCCATGGGTCTATTGCTGCCTCGGGCACCTTATGGCCGTTCAGCTGTGACTCAAAGATTTTCGAATCGGACGAAAAACTGATAGTGAATTGTAACGTTCAGGGCCTCCTAATGACGATGGAACACTCAAATTGCGTCCCGATTCAATACATCGTCCTGCAGCAGACTTGTCTCCATGCGTCTATTGCTGCCTCGGGCACCTTATGGCCGTTCTGCTGTGAGTCAAAGATTTTCGAATCGGACGAAAAACTGATAATGAATTGTAACTTTCAGGGCCTCCTAATGACGATGGAACACTCAAATTGCGTCCCGATTCAATACATCGTCCTCCAGCAGACTTGTCTCCATGGGTCTATTGCTGCCTCGGGCACCTTATGGCCGTTCTGCTGTGAGTCAAAGATTTTCGAATCGGACGAAAAACTGATAGTGAATTGTAACGTTCAGGGCCACCTAATGACGATGGATCACTCAAATTGCGTCCCGATTCAATACATCGTCCTAAAGCCGACATGTCTCTATGGGTCTATTGCTGCATTGGCACCTTATGGCCGTTCTGCTGTGAGTCAAACATCTTCGAATCGGACGAGAAACTGATAGTGAATTGTAACCTTCAGGGCCACCTAATGACGATGGATCACTCAAATTGCGTCCCGATTCAATACATTGTCCTCCAGCAGACTGTCTCCATGGGTCTATTGCTGCCTCGGGCACCTTATGGCCGTTCAGCTGTGACTCAAAGATTTTCGAATCGGACGAAAAACTGATAGTGAATTGTAACGTTCAGGGCCTCTTAATGACGATGGAACACTCAAATTGCGTCCCGATTCAATACATCGTCCTCCAGCCGACTTGTCTCCATGGGTCTATTGCTGCCTCGGGCACCTTATGGCCGTTCTGCTGTGAGTCAAAGATTTTCGAATCGGACGAAAAACTGATAGTGAATTGTAACGTTCAGGGCCTCCTAATGACGATGGAACACTAAAATTGCGTCCCGATTCAATACATCGTCCTCCAGCAGACTTGACTTCATGGGTCTATTGCTGCCTCGGGCACCTTATGGCAGGCCTGCTGTGACTCAAAGATTTTCGAATCGGACGAAAAACTGATTGTGAATTGTAACGTTCAGGGCCTCCTAATGACGATGGAACACTCAAATTGCGTCCCGATTCAATACATCGTCCTCCAGCAGACTTGTCTCCATGGGTCTATTGCTGCCTCGGGCACCTTATGGCCGTTCTGCTGTGAGTCAAAGATTTCCGAATCGGACGAAAAACTGATAGTGAATTGTAACATTCAGGGCCACCTAATGACGATGGACCACACAAATTGCGTCCCGATTCAGTACATCGTCCTCCAGCCGACCTGACTCCATGGGTCTATTGCTGCCTCAGGCACCTTATGGCCGTTCTGCTGTGAGTCAAAAATTTTCGAATCGGACGAAAAACTGATAGTGAATTGTAACGTTCAGGGCCTCCTAATGACGATGGATCACTCAAATTGCGTCCCGATTCAATACATCGTCCTCCAGCCGACTTGTCTCCATGGGTCTATTGCTGCCTCGGGCACCTTATGGCCGTTCTGCTGTGAGTCAAAGATTTTCGAATCGGACGAAGAACTGATAGTGAATTGTAACGTTCAGGGCCTCCTAATGACGATGGAACACTAAAATTGCGTCCCGATTCAATACATCGTCCTCCAGCAGACTTGACTTCATGGGTCTATTGCTGCCTCGGGCACCTTATGGCAGGCCTGCTGTGACTCAAAGATTTTCGAATCGGACGAAAAACTGATAGTGAATTGTAACGTTCAGGGCCTCCTAATGACGATGGAACACTCAAATTGCGTCCCGATTCAATACATCGTCCTCCAGCAGACTTGTCTCCATGGGTCTATTGCTGCCTCGGGCACCTTATGGCCGTTCTGCTGTGAGTCAAAGATTTTCGAATCGGACGAAAAACTGATAGTGAATTGTAACATTCATGGCCACCTAATGACGATGGACCACACAAATTGCGTCCCGATTCAGTACATCGTCCTCCAGCCGACCTGACTCCATGGGTCTATTGCTGCCTCAGGCACCTTATGGCCGTTCTGCTGTGAGTCTAGATTATCGAATGGGACGAAAAACTGATAGTGAATTGTAACGTTCAGGGCCACCTAATGACGATGGATCACTCAAATTGCGTCCCGATTCAATATATCGTCCTCCAGCCGACTTGTCTCCATGGGTCTATTGCTGCCTCGGGCACCTTATGGCCGTTCTGCTGTGAGTCAAAGATTTTCGAATCGGACGAAGAACTGATAGTGAATTGTAACGTTCAGGGCCTTCTAATGACGATGGAACACTAAAATTGCGTCCCGATTCAATACATCGTCCTCCAGCAGACTTGACTTCATGGGTCTATTGCTGCCTCGGGCACCTTATGGCAGGCCTGCTGTGACTCAAAGATTTTCGAATCGGACGAAAAACTGATAGTGAATTGTAACGTTCAGGGCCTCCTAATGACGATGGAACACTCAAATTGCGTCCCGATTCAATACATCGTCCTCCAGCAGACTTGTCTCCATGGGTCTATTGCTGCCTCGGGCACCTTATGGCCGTTCTGCTGTGAGTCAAAGATTTTCGAATCGGGCGAAAAACTGATAGTGAATTGTAACATTCATGGCCACCTAATGACGATGGACCACACAAATTGCGTCCCGATTCAGTACATCGTCCTCCAGCCGACCTGACTCCATGGGTCTATTGCTGCCTCAGGCACCTTATGGCCGTTCTGCTGTGAGTCTAGATTATCGAATGGGACGAAAAACTGATAGTGAATTGTAACGTTCAGGGCCACCTAATGACGATGGATCACTCAAATTGCGTCCCGATTCAATATATCGTCCTCCAGCAGACTTGTTTCCATGGGTCTATTGTTGCCTCGGGCACCTTATGGCCGTTCTGCTGTGAGTCAAAGATTTTCGAATCGGACGAAAAACTTATAGTGAATTGTAACTTTCAGGGCAACCTAATGACGATGGATCACTCAAATTGCGTCCCGATTCAATACATCGTCCTCCAGCCGACTTGTCTCCATGGGTCTATTGCTGCCTCGGGCACCTTATGGCCGTTCTGCTGTGAGTCAAAGATTTTCGAATCGGACGAAAAACAGATAGTAAATTGGAACGTTCAGGGCCTCCTAATGACGATGGAACACTCAAATTGCGTCCCGATTCAATACATCGTCCTCCAGCGGACTTGTCTCCATTGGACCATTGCTGCCTCGGGCACCTAATGGCCGTTCTGCTGTGAGTCAAAGACTTTCGAATCGGACGAAAAACTGATGGTGAATTGTAACATTCAGGGCCACCTAATGACGATGGACCACGCAAATTGCGTCCCGATTCAATACATCGTCCTCCAGCCGACTTGTCTCCATGGGTCTATTGCCGCCTCGGGCACCTTATGGCCGTTCTGCTGTGAGTCTAGATTATCGAATGGGACGAAAAACTGATAGTGAATTGTAACTTTCAGGGCCACCTAATGACGATGGATCACTCAAATTGCGTCCCGATTAAATACATCGTCCTCCAGCAGACTTGTCTCCATGGGTCTATTGCTGCCTCGGGCACCTTATGGCAGTCTTGCTGTGACTCAAAGATTTTCGAATCGGACGAAAAACTGATAGTGAATTGTAACGTTCAGGGCCTCCTAATGACGATGGAACACTCAAATTGCGTCCCGATTCAATACATCGTCCTCCAGCAGACTTGTCTCCATGGGTCTATTGCTGCCTCGGGCACCTTATGGCCGTTCTGCTGTGAGTCAAAGATTTTCGAATCGGACGAAAAACTGATAGTGAATTGTAACTTTCAGGGCTTCCTAATGACGATGGAACACTCAAATTGCGTCCCGATTCAATACATCGTCCTCCAGCAGACTTGTCTCCATGGGTCTATTGCTGCCTCGGGCACCTTATGGCCGTTCTGCTGTGAGTCAAACATTTTCGAATCGGACGAGAAACTGATAGTGAATTGTAACGTTCAGGGCCTCCTAACGACGATGGAACACTAAAATTGCGTCCCGATTCAATACATCGTCCTCCAGCAGACTTGACTTCATGGGTCTATTGCTGCCTCGGGCACCTTATGGCAGGCCTGCTGTGACTCAAAGATTTTCGAATCGGACGAAAAACTGATTGTGAATTGTAACGTTCAGGGCCTCCTAATGACGATGGAACACTCAAATTGCGTCCCGATTCAATACATCGTCCTCCAGCAGACTTGTCTCCATGGGTCTATTGCTGCCTCGGGCACCTTATGGCCGTTCTGCTGTGAGTCAAAGATTTCCGAATCGGACGAAAAACTGATAGTGAATTGTAACATTCAGGGCCACCTAATGACGATGGACCACACAAATTGCGTCCCGATTCAGTACATCGTCCTCCAGCCGACCTGACTCCATGGGTCTATTGCTGCCTCAGGCACCTTATGGCCGTTCTGCTGTGAGTCAAAAATTTTCGAATCGGACGAAAAACTGATAGTGAATTGTAACGTTCAGGGCCTCCTAATGACGATGGATCACTCAAATTGCGTCCCGATTCAATACATCGTCCTCCAGCCGACTTGTCTCCATGGGTCTATTGCTGCCTCGGGCACCTTATGGCCGTTCTGCTGTGAGTCAAAGATTTTCGAATCGGACGAAGAACTGATAGTGAATTGTAACGTTCAGGGCCTCCTAATGACGATGGAACACTAAAATTGCGTCCCGATTCAATACATCGT
The DNA here is from genome assembly GCF_023864275.1 of Schistocerca cancellata. NCBI lineage: Eukaryota > Metazoa > Arthropoda > Insecta > Orthoptera > Acrididae > Schistocerca > Schistocerca cancellata. The sequence goes on from NC_064627.1 coordinate 3,806,830, forward strand.
CCTCCAGCAGACTTGACTTCATGGGTCTATTGCTGCCTCGGGCACCTTATGGCAGGCCTGCTGTGACTCAAAGATTTTCGAATCGGACGAAAAACTGATAGTGAATTGTAACGTTCATGGCCACCTAATGACGATGGACCACTCAAATTGCGTCCCGATTCAATACATCGTCCTCCAGCAGACTTGTCTCCATGGGTCTATTGCTGCCTCGGGCACCTTATGGCCGTTCTGCTGTGAGTCAAAGATTTTCGAATCGGGCGAAAAACTGATAGTGAATTGTAACATTCATGGCCACCTAATGACGATGGACCACACAAATTGCGTCCCGATTCAGTACATCGTCCTCCAGCCGACCTGACTCCATGGGTCTATTGCTGCCTCAGGCACCTTATGGCCGTTCTGCTGTGAGTCTAGATTATCGAATGGGACGAAAAACTGATAGTGAATTGTAACGTTCAGGGCCACCTAATGACGATGGATCACTCAAATTGCGTCCCGATTCAATATATCGTCCTCCAGCCGACTTGTCTCCATGGGTCTATTGCTGCCTCGGGCACCTTATGGCCGTTCTGCTGTGAGTCAAAGATTTTCGAATCGGACGAAGAACTGATAGTGAATTGTAACGTTCAGGGCCTCCTAATGACGATGGAACACTAAAATTGCGTCCCGATTCAATACATCGTCCTCCAGCAGACTTGACTTCATGGGTCTATTGCTGCCTCGGGCACCTTATGGCAGGCCTGCTGTGACTCAAAGATTTTCGAATCGGACGAAAAATTGATAGTGAATTGTAACGTTTAGGGCCTCCTAATGACGATGGAACACTCAAATTGCGTCCCGATTCAATACATCGTCCTCCAGCAGACTTGTCTCCATGGGTCTATTGCTGCCTCGGGCACCTTATGGCCGTTCTGCTGTGAGTCAAAGATTTTCGAATCGGGCGAAAAACTGATAGTGAATTGTAACATTCATGGCCACCTAATGACGATGGACCACACAAATTGCGTCCCGATTCAGTACATCGTCCTCCAGCCGACCTGACTCCATGGGTCTATTGCTGCCTCAGGCACCTTATGGCCGTTCTGCTGTGAGTCTAGATTATCGAATGGGACGAAAAACTGATAGTGAATTGTAACGTTCAGGGCCACCTAATGACGATGGATCACTCAAATTGCGTCCCGATTCAATATATCGTCCTCCAGCAGACTTGTTTCCATGGGTCTATTGTTGCCTCGGGCACCTTATGGCCGTTCTGCTGTGAGTCAAAGATTTTCGAATCGGACGAAAAACTTATAGTGAATTGTAACTTTCAGGGCAACCTAATGACGATGGATCACTCAAATTGCGTCCCGATTCAATACATCGTCCTCCAGCCGACTTGTCTCCATGGGTCTATTGCTGCCTCGGGCACCTTATGGCCGTTCTGCTGTGAGTCAAAGATTTTCGAATCGGACGAAAAACAGATAGTAAATTGGAACGTTCAGGGCCTCCTAATGACGATGGAACACTCAAATTGCGTCCCGATTCAATACATCGTCCTCCAGGGGACTTGTCTCCATTGGACCATTGCTGCCTCGGGCACCTAATGGCCGTTCTGCTGTGAGTCAAAGACTTTCGAATCGGACGAAAAACTGATGGTGAATTGTAACATTCAGGGCCACCTAATTACGATGGACCACGCAAATTGCGTCCCGATTCAATACATCGTCTTCCAGCCGACTTGTCTCCATGGGTCTATTGCCGCCTCGGGCACCTTATGGCCGTTCTGCTGTGAGTCTAGATTATCGAATGGGACGAAAAACTGATAGTGAACTGTAACTTTCAGGGCCACCTAATGACGATGGATCACTTAAATTGCGTCCCGATTCAATACATCGTCCCCAGCCGACTTGTCTCCATGGGTCTATTGCTGCCTCGGGCACCTTATGGCCGTTCTGCTGTGAGTCAAAGATTTTCGAATCGGACGAAAAACCTGATAGTGATTTCTAACATTCAGGGCCACCTAATGACGATTGACCACACAAATTGCGTCCCGATTCAGTACATCGTCCACTAGCCGACTTGACTCCATGGGACTATTGCTGCCTCGGGCACCTTATGGCCGTTCTGCTGTGAGTCTAGATTATCGAATGGGATGAAAAACTGATAGTGAATTGTAACGTTCAGGGCCACCTAATGACGATGGATCACTCAAATTGCGTTCCGATTCAATACATCGTGCTCCAGCAGACTTGTCTCCATGGGTCTATTACTGCCTCGGGCACCTTATGGCAATCTTGCTGTGACTCAAAGATTTTCGAGTCGGACGAAAAACTGATAGTGAATTGTAACGTTCAGGGCCTCCTAATGACGATGGAACACTCAAATTGCGTCCCGATTCAATACATCGTTCTCCAGCAGACTTGTCTCCATGGGTCTATTGCTGCCTCGGGCACCTTATGGGCGTTCTGCTGTGAGTCAAAGATTTTCGAATCGGACGAAAAACTGATAGTGAATTGTAACGTTCAGGGCCACCTAATGACGATGGATCACTCAAATTGCATCCCGATTCAATACATCGTCCTCCAGCCGACATGTCTCCATGGGTCTATTGCTGCCTTGGCACCTTATGGCCGTTCTGCTGTGAGTCAAAGATTTTCGAATCGGACGAAAAACTGATAGTGAATTGTAACGTTCAGGGCCACCTAATGACGATGGATCACTCAAATTGCGTCCCGATTCAATACATTGTCCTCCAGCAGACTGTCCCCATGGGTCTATTGCTGCCTCGGGCACCTTATGGCCGTTCAGCTGTGACTCAAAGATTTTCGAATCGGACGAAAAACTGATAGTGAATTGTAACGTTCAGGGCCTCCTAATGACGATGGAACACTCAAATTGCGTCCCGATTCAATACATCGTCCTCCAGCCGACTTGTCTCCATGGGGTCTATTGCTGCCTCGGGCACCTTATGCCCGTTCTGCTGTGAGTCAAAGATTTTCGAATCGGACGAAAAACTGATAGTGAATTGTAACTTTCAGGGCCACCTAATGACGATGGATCACTCAAATTGCGTCCCGATTAAATACATCGTCCTCCAGCCGACTTGTCTCCATGGGTCTATTGCTGCCTCGGGCACCTTATGGCCGTTCTGCTGTGAGTCAAAGATTTTCGAATCGGACGAAAGACTGATAGTGAATTGTAACGTTCAGGGCCTCCTAATGACGATGGAACACAAAAATTGAGTCCCGATTCAATACATCGTCCTCCAGCAGACTTGACTTCATGGGTCTATTGCTGCCTCGGGCACCTTATGGCAGGCCTGCTGTGACTCAAAGATTTTCGAATCGGACGAAAAACTGATTGTGAATTGTAACGTTCAGGCCTCCTAATGACGATGGAACACTCAAATTGCGTCCCGATTCAATACATCGTCCTCCAGCCGACTTGTCTCCATGGGTCTATTGCTGCCTCGGGCACCTTATGGCCGTTCTGCTGTGAGTCAAAGATTTTCGAATCGGACGAAAAACTGATAGTGAATTGTAACATTCAGGGCCACCTAATGACGATGGACCCCACAAATTGCGTCCCGAATCAGTACATCGTCCACCAGCCGACCTCACTCCATGGGTCTATTGCTGCCTCAGGCACCTTATGGCCGTTCTGCTGTGAGTCTAGATTATCGAATGGGACGAAAAACTGATAGTGAATTGTAACGTTCAGGGCCACCTAATGACGATGGATCACTCAAATTGCGTCCCGATTCAATATATCGTCCTCCAGCAGACTTGTTTCCATGGGTCTATTGTTGCCTCGGGCACCTTATGGCCGTTCTGCTGTGATTCAAAGATTTTCGAATCGGACGAAAAACTTAAAGTGAATTGTAACTTTCAGGGTAACCTAATGACGATGAATCACTCAAATTGCGTCCCGATTCAATACATCGTCCTCCAGCCGACTTGTCTCCATGGGTCTATTGCTGCCTCGGGCACCTTATGGCCGTTCAGCTGTGACTCAAAGATTTTCGAATCGGACGAAAAACTGATAGTGAATTGTAACGTTCAGGGCCTCCTAATGACGATGGATCACTCAAATTGCGTTCCGATTCAATACATCGTCCTCCAGCAGACTTGTCTCCATGGGTCTATTGCTGCCTCGGGTCTTGCTGTGACTCAAAGATTTTCGAATCGGACGAAAAACTGATAGTGAATTGTAACGTTCAGGGCCTCCTAATGACGATGGAACACTCAAATTGCGTCCCGATTCAATACATCGTCCTCCAGCAGACTTGTCTCCATGGGTCTATTGCTGCCTCGGGCACCTTATGGCCGTTATGCTGTGAGTCAAAGATTTTCGTATCGGACGAAAAACTGATAGTGAATTGTAACATTCAGGGCCACCTAATGACGATGGACCACACAAATTGCGTCCCGATTTAGTATATCGTCCTCCAGCCGACCTGACTCCATGGGTCTATTGCTGCCTCGGGCACCTTATGGCCGTTCTGCTGTGAGTCTAGATTATCGAATGGGACGAAAAACTGATAGTGAATTGTAACTTTCAGGGCCACCTAATGACGATGGATCACTTAAATTGCGTCCCGATTCAATACATCGTCCCCAGCCGACTTGTCTCCATGGGTCTATTGCTGCCTCGGGCACCTTATGGCCGTTCTGCTGTGAGTCAAAGATTTTCGAATCGGACGAAAAACCTGATAGTGATTTCTAACATTCAGGGCCACCTAATGACGATTGACCACACAAATTGCGTCCCGATTCAGTACATCGGCCACTAGCCGACTTGACTCCATGGGACTATTGCTGCCTCGGGCACCTTATGGCCGTTCTGCTGTGAGTCTAGATTATCGAATGGGATGAAAAACTGATAGTGAATTGTAACGTTCAGGGCCACCTAATGACGATGGATCACTCAAATTGCGTTCCGATTCAATACATCATGCTCCAGCAGACTTGTCTCCATGGGTGTATTGCTGCCTCGGGCACCTTATGGCAATCTTGCTGTGACTCAAAGATTTTCGAGTCGGACGAAAAACTGATAGTGAATTGTAACGTTCAGGGCCTCCTAATGACGATGGAACACTCAAATTGCGTCCCGATTCAATACATCGTCCTCCAGCAGACTTGGCTCCATGGGTCTATTGCTGCCTCGGGCACCTTATGGCCGTTCTGCTGTGAGTCAAAGATTTTCGAATCGGACGAAAAACTGATAGTGAATTGTAACTTTCAGGGCCTCCTAATGACGATGGAACACTCAAATTGCGTCCCGATTCAATACATCGTCCTCCAGCAGACTTGTCTCCATGGGTCTATTGCTGCCTCGGGCACCTTATGGCCGTTCTGCTGTGAGTCAAAGATTTTCGAATCGGACGAAAAACTGATAGTGAATTGTAACGTTCAGGGCCACCTAATGACGATGGATCACTCAAATTGCGTCCCGATTCAATACATTGTCCTCCAGCAGACTGTCTCCATGGGTCTATTGCTGCCTCGGGCACCTTATGGCCGTTCAGCTGTGACTCAAAGATTTTCGAATCGGACGAAAAACTGATAGTGAATTGTAACGTTCAGGGCCTCCTAATGACGATGGAACACTCAAATAACGTCCCGATTCAATACATCGTCCTCCAGCCGACTTGTCTCCATGGGGTCTATTGCTGCCTCGGGCACCTTATGGCCGTTCTGCTGTGAGTCAAAGATTTTCGAATCGGACGAAAAACTGATAGTGAATTGTAACTTTCAGGGCCACCTAATGACGATGGATCACTCAAATTGCGTCCCGATTAAATACATCGTCCTCCAGCCGACTTGTCTCCATGGGTCTATTGCTGCCTCGGGCACCTTATGGCCGTTCTGCTGTGAGTCAAAGATTTTCGAATCGGACGAAAGACTGGTAGTGAATTGTAACGTTCAGGGCCTCCTAATGACGATGGAACACTAAAATTGAGTCCCGATTCAATACATCGTCCTCCAGCAGACTTGACTTCATGGGTCTATTGCTGCCTCGGGCACCTTATGGCAGGCCTGCTGTGACTCAAAGATTTTCGAATCGGACGAAAAACTGATTGTGAATTGTAACGTTCAGGGCCTCCTAATGACGATGGAACACTCAAATTGCGTCCCGATTCAATCCATCGTCCTCCAGCCGACTTGTCTCCATGGGTCTATTGCTGCCTCGGGCACCTTATGGCCGTTCTGCTGTGAGTCAAAGATTTTCGAATCGGACGAAAAACTGATAGTGAATTGTAACATTCAGGGCCACCTAATGACGATGGACCACACAAATTGCGTCCCGATTCAGTACATCGTCCTCCAGCCGACCTGACTCCATGGGTCTATTGCTGCCTCAGGCACCTTATGGCCGTTCTGCTGTGAGTCTAGATTATCGAATGGGACGAAAAACTGATAGTGAATTGTAACGTTCAGGGCCACCTAATGACGATGGATCACTCAAATTGCGTCCCGATTCAATATATCGTCCTCCAGCAGACTTGTTTCCATGGGTCTATTTTTGCCTCGGGCACCTTATGGCCCTTCTGCTGTGATTCAAAGATTTTCGAATCGGACGAAAAACTTAAAGTGAATTGTAACTTTCAGGGTAACCTAATGACGATGAATCACTCAAATTGCGTCCCGATTCAATACATCGTCCTCCAGCCGAATTGTCTCCATGGGTCTATTGCTGCCTCGGGCACTTTATGGCCGTTCTGCTGTGAGTCAAAGATTTTCGAATCGGACGAAAAACTGATAGTAAATTGGAACTTTCAGGGCCTCCTAATGACGATGGAACACTCAAATTGCGTCCCGATTCAATACATCGTCCTCCAGCGGACTTGTCTCCATTGGACTATTGCTGCCTCGGGCACCTAATGGCCGTTCTGCTGTGAGTCAAAGACTTTCGAATCGGACGAAAAACTGATAGTGAATTGTAACATTCAGGGCCACCTAATGACGATGGACCACGCAAATTGCGTCCCGATTCAATACATCGTTCTCCAGCCGAGTTGACTCCATGGGCCTATTGCTGCCTCGGGCTTCTTATGGCCGTTCTGCTGTGAATCTAGATTATCGAATGGGACGAAAAACTGGTAGTGAATTGTAACGTTCAGGGCCACCTAATGACGATGGATCACTCAAATTGCGTCCCGATTCAATACATTGTCCTCCAGCAGACTGTCTCCATGGGTCTATTGCAGCCTCGGGCACCTTATGGCCGTTCAGCTGTGATTCAAAGATTTTCGAATCGGACGAAAAACTGATAGTGAATTGTAACGTTCAGGGCCTCCTAATGACGATGGAACACTCAAATTGCGTCCCGATTCAATACATCGTCCTCCAGCCGACATGTCTCCATGGGTCTATTGCTGCCTTGGTACCTTATGGCCGTTCTGCTGTGAGTCAAAGATTTTCGAATCGGACGAAAAACTGATAGTGAATTGTAACGTTCAGGGCCACCTAATGACGATGGATCACTCAAATTCCGTCCCGATTAAATACATCGTCCTCCAGCCGACTTGTCTCCATGGGTCTATTGCTGCCTCGGGCACCTTATGGCCGTTCTGCTGTGAGTCTAGATTATCGAATGGGACGAAAAACTGATAGTGAATTGTAACGTTCAGGGCCACCTAATGACGATGGATCACTCAAATTGCGTCCCGATTCAATACATCGTCCTCCAGCCGACTTGACTCCATGGGTCTATTGCGGCCTCGGGCACCTTATGGCCGTTCTGCTGTGAGTCTAGATTATCGAATGGGACGAAAAACTGATAGTGAATTGTAACGTTCAGGGCCTCCTAATGACGATGGATCACTCAAATTGCGTCCCGATTAAATACATCGTCCTCCAGCCGACCTGACTCCATGGGTCTATTGCTGCCTCAGGCACCTTATGGCCGTTCTGCTGTGAGTCTAGATTATCGAATGGGACGAAAAACTGATAGTGAATTGTAACGTTCAGGGCCACCTAATGACGATGGATCACTCAAATTGCGTCCCGATTCAATATATCGTCCTCCAGCAGACTTGTTTCCATGGGTCTATTGTTGCCTCGGGCACCTTATGGCCGTTCTGCTGTGATTCAAAGATTTTCGAATCGGACGAAAAACTTATAGTGAATTGTAACTTTCAGGGCAACCTAAGGACGATGAATCACTCAAATTGCGTCCCGATTCAATACATCGTCCTCCAGCCGACTTGTCTCCATGGGTCTATTGCTGCCTCGGGCAACTTATGGCCGTTCTGCTGTGAGTCAAAGATTTTCGAATCGGACGAAAAACTGATAATAAATAGGAACGTTCAGGGCCTCCTAATGACGATGGAACACTCAAATTGCATCCCGATTCAATACATCGTCCACCAGCGGACTTGTCTCCATTGGACTATTGCTGCCTCGGGCACCTAATGGCCGTTCTGCTGTGAGTCAAAGACTTTCGAATCGGACGAAAAACTGATAGTGAATTGTAACATTCAGGGCCACCTAATGACGATGGACCACGCAAATTGCGTCCCGATTCAATACATCGTCCTCCAGCCGAGTTGACTCCATGGTTCTATTGCTGCCTCGGGCACCTTATGGCCGTTCTGCTGTGAATCTAGATTATCGAATGGGACGAAAAACTGGTAGTGAATTGTAACGTTCAGGCCACCTAATGACGATGGATCACTCAAATTGTGTCCCGATTCAATACATCGTCCTCCAGCCGACATGTCTCCATGGGTCTATTGCTGCCTCGGGCACCTTATGGCCGTTCTGCTGTGAGTCTAGATTATCGAATGGGACGAAAAACTGATAGTGAATTGTAACTTTCAGGGCCACCTAATGACGATGGATCACTTAAATTGCGTCCCGATTCAATACATCGTCTCCAGCCGACTTGTCTCCATGGGTCTATTGCTGCCTCGGGCACCTTATGGCCGTTCTGCTGTGAGTCAAAGATTTTCGAATCGGACGAAAAACCTGATAGTGATTTGTAACATTCAGGGCCACCTAATGACGATTGACCACACAAATTGCGTCCCGATTCAGTACATCGTCCACTAGCAGACTTGACTCCATGGGACTATTGCTGCCTCGGGCACCTTATGGCCGTTCTGCTGTGAGTCTAGATTATCGAATGGGATGAAAAACTGATAGTGAATTGTAACGTTCAGGGCCACCTAATGACGATGGATCACTCAAATTGCGTTCCGATTCAATACATCGTCCTCCAGCAGACTTGTCTCCATGGGTCTATTGCTGCCTCGGGCAACTTATGGCCGTTCTGCTGTGAGTCAAAGATTTTCGTATCGGACGAAAAACTGATAGTGAATTGTAACATTCAGGGCCACGTAATGACGATGGACCACACAAATTGCGTCCCGATTTAAAATATCGTCCTCCAGCCGACCTGACTCCATGGGTCTATTGCTGCCTCGGGCACCTTATGGCCGGTCTGCTGTGAGTCTAGATTATCGAATGGGACGAAAAACTGATAGTGAATTGTAACGTTCAGGGCCACCTAATGACGATGGATCACTCAAATTGCGTCCCGATTCAATACATCGTCCTCCAGCAGACTTGTCTCCATGGGTCTATTGCTGCCTCGGGCACCTTATGGCCGTTCTGCTGTGAGTCAAAGATTTTCGAATCGGACGAAAAACTGATAGTGAATTGTAACTTTCAGGGCCTCCTAATGACGATGGAACACTCAAATTGCGTCCCGATTCAATACATCGTCCTCCAGCAGACTTGTCTCCATGGGTCTATTGCTGCCTCGGGCACCTTATGGCCGTTCTGCTGTGAGTCAAAGATTTTCGAATCGGACGAAAAACTGATAGTGAATTGTAACGTTCAGGGCCACCTAATGACGATGGATCACTCAAATTGCGTCCCGATTCAATACATTGTCCTCCAGCAGACTGTCTCCATGGGTCTATTGCAGCCTCGGGCACCTTATGGCCGTTCAGCTGTGACTCAAAGATTTTCGAATCGGACGAAAAACTGATAGTGAATTGTAACGTTCAGGGCCTCCTAATGACGATGGAACACTCAAATTGCGTCCCGAATCAATACATCGTCCTCCAGCCGACTTGTCTCCACGGGTCTATTGCTGCCTCGGGCACCTTATGACCGTTCTGCTGTGAGTCAAAGATTTTCGAATCGGACGAAAAACTGATAGTGAATTGTAACTTTCAGGGCCACCTAATGACGATGGACCACACAAATTGCGTCCCGATTCAGTACATCGTCCTCCAGCCGACCTGACTCCATGGGTCTATTGCTCCCTCGGGCACCTTATGGCCGTTCTGCTGTGAGTCTAGATTATCGAATGGGACGAAAAACTGATAGTGAATTGTAACGTTCAGGGCCACCTAATGACGATGGATCACTCAAATTGCGTCCCGATTCAATACATCGTCCTCCAGCAGACTTGTCTCCATGGGTCTATTGCTGCCTCGGGCACCTTATGGCCGTTCTGCTGTGAGTCAAAGATTTTCGAATCGGACGAAAAACTGATAGTGAATTGTAACTTTCAGGGCCTCCTAATGACGATGGAACACTCAAATTGCGTCCCGATTCAATACATCGTCCTCCAGCAGACTTGTCTCCGTGGGTCTATTGCTGCCTCGGCACCTTATGGCCGTTCTGCTGTGAGTCAAAGATTTTCGAATCGGACGAAAAACTGATAGTGAATTGTAACGTTCAGGGCCACCTAATGACGATGGATCACTCAAATTGCGTCCCGATTCAATACATCGTCCTCCAGCCGACATGTCTCCATGGGTCTATTGCTGCGTTGGCACCTTATGGAAGTTCTGCTGTGAGTCAAAGATTTTCGAATCGGACGAAAAACTGATAGTGAATTGTAACGTTCAGGGCCACCTAATGACGATGGATCACTCAAATTGCGTCCCGATTCAATACATTGTTCTGCAGCAGACTGTCTCCATGGGTCTATTGCAGCCTCGGGCACCTTATGGCCGTTCAGCTGTGACTCAAAGATTTTCGAATCGGACGAAAAACTTATAGTGAATTGTAACGTTCAGGGCCTCCTAATGACGATGGAACACTCAAATTGCGTCCCGATTCAATACATCGTCCTACAGCCGACTTGTCTCCATGGGTCTATTGCTGCCTCGGGCACCTTATGGCCGTTCTGCTGTGAGTCTAGATTATCGAATGGGACGAAAAACTGATAGTGAATTGTAACGTTCAGGGCCACCTAATGACGATGGATCACTCAAATTGCGTCCCGATTCAATACATCGTCCTCCAGCCGACTTGACTCCATGGGTCTATTGCTGCCTCGTTCACCTTATGGCCGTTCTGCTGTGAGTCTAGATTATCGAATGGGACGAAATACTGATAGTGAATTGTAACGTTCAGGGCCTCCTAATGACGATGGATCCCTCTAATTGCGTCCCGATTAAATACATCGTCCTCCAGCCGACTTGACTCCATGGGTCTATTGCTGCCTCGGGCACCTTATGGCCGTTCTGCTGTGAGTCTAGATTATCGAATGTGACGAAAAACTGATAGTGAATTGTAACGTTCAGGGCCTCCTAATGACGATGGATCACTCAAATTGCGTCCCGATTCAATACATCGTCCTCCAGCAGACTTGTCTCCATGGGTCTATTGCTGCCTCGGGCACCTTATGGCCGTTCTGCTGTGAGTCAAAGATTTTCGAATCGGACGAAAAACTGATAGTGAATTGTAACGTTCAGGACCACCTAATGACGATGGATCACTCAAATTGCGTCCCGATTCAATACATCGTCCTCCAGCCGACATGTCTCCATGGGTCTATTGCTGCCTTGGCACCTTATGGCCGTTCTGCTGTGAGTCAAAGATTTTCGAATCGGACGAAAAACTGATAGTGAATTGTAACGTTCAGGGCCACCTAATGACGATGGATCACTCAAATTGCGTCCCGATTCAATACATTGTCCTCCAGCAGACTGTCTCCATGGGTCTATTGCAGCCTCGGGCACCTTATGGCCGTTCAGCTGTGACTCAAAGATTTTCGAATCGGACGAAAAACTGATAGTGAATTGTAACGTTCAGGGCCTCCTAATGACGATGGAACACTCAAATTGCGTCCCGAATCAATACATCGTCCTCCAGCCGACTTGTCTCCACGGGTCTATTGCTGCCTCGGGCACCTTATGACCGTTCTGCTGTGAGTCAAAGATTTTCGAATCGGACGAAAAACTGATAGTGAATTGTAACTTTCAGGGCCACCTAATGACGATGGACCACACAAATTGCGTCCCGATTCAGTACATCGTCCTCCAGCCGACCTGACTCCATGGGTCTATTGCTCCCTCGGGCACCTTATGGCCGTTCTGCTGTGAGTCTAGATTATCGAATGGGACGAAAAACTGATAGTGAATTGTAACGTTCAGGGCCACCTAATGACGATGGATCACTCAAATTGCGTCCCGATTCAATACATCGTCCTCCAGCAGACTTGTCTCCATGGGTCTATTGCTGCCTCGGGCACCTTATGGCCGTTCTGCTGTGAGTCAAAGATTTTCGAATCGGACGAAAAACTGATAGTGAATTGTAACTTTCAGGGCCTCCTAATGACGATGGAACACTCAAATTGCGTCCCGATTCAATACATCGTCCTCCAGCAGACTTGTCTCCATGGGTCTATTGCTGCCTCGGCACCTTATGGCCGTTCTGCTGTGAGTCAAAGATTTTCGAATCGGACGAAAAACTGATAGTGAATTGTAACGTTCAGGGCCACCTAATGACGATGGATCACTCAAATTGCGTCCCGATTCAATGCATCGTCCTCCAGCCGACATGTCTCCATGGGTCTATTGCTGCGTTGGCACCTTATGGAAGTTCTGCTGTGAGTCAAAGATTTTCGAATCGGACGAAAAACTGATAGTGAATTGTAACGTTCAGGGCCACCTAATGACGATGGATCACTCAAATTGCGTCCCGATTCAATACATTGTCCTGCAGCAGACTGTCTCCATGGGTCTATTGCAGCCTCGGGCACCTTATGGCCGTTCAGCTGTGACTCAAAGATTTTCGAATCGGACGAAAAACTTATAGTGAATTGTAACGTTCAGGGCCTCCTAATGACGATGGAACACTCAAATTGCGTCCCGATTCAATACATCGTCCTACAGCCGGCTTGTCTCCAGGGGTCTATTGCTGCCTCGGGCACCTTATGGCCGTTCTGCTGTGAGTCAAAGATTTTCGAATCGGACGAAAAACTGATAGTGAATTGTAACTTTCAGGGCCACCTAATGACGATGGATCACTCAAATTCCGTCCCGATTAAATACATCGTCCTCCAGCCGACTTGTCTCCATGGGTTTATTGCTGCCTCGGGCACCTTATGGCCGTTCTGCTGTGAGTCTAGATTATCGAATGGGACGAAAAACTGATAGTGAATTGTAACGTTCAGGGCCACCTAATGACGATGGATCACTCAAATTGCGTCCCGATTCAATACATCGTCCTCCAGCCGACTTGACTCCATGGGTCTATTGCTGCCTCGGGCACCTTATGGCCGTTCTGCTGTGAGTCTAGATTATCGAATGGGACGAAATACTGATAGTGAATTGTAACGTTCAGGGCCTCCTAATGACGATGGATCACTCAAATTGCGTCCCGATTAAATACATCGTCCTCCAGCCGACTTGACTCCATGGGTCTATTGCTGCCTCGGGCACCTTATGGCCGTTCTGCTGTGAGTCTAGATTATCGAATGGGACGAAAAACTGATAGTGAATTGTAACGTTCAGGGCCTCCTAATGACGATGGATCACTCAAATTGCGTCCCGATTCAATACATCGTCCTCCAGCAGACTTGTCTCCATGGGTCGATTGCTGCCTCGAACACCTAATGGCCGTTCTGCTGTGAGTCAAAGATTTTCGAATCGGACGAAAAACTGATAGTGAATTGAAACATTCAGGGTCACCTAATGACGATGGACCACGCAAATTGCGTGCCGATTCAATACATCGTCCTCCAGCCGATTTGACTCCATGGGTCTATTGCTGCCTCGGGCACCTTATGGCAGGCCTGCTGTGACTCAAAGATTTTCGAATCGGACGAAAAACTGATAGTGAATTGTAACGTTCAGGGCCTCCTAATGACGATGGAACACTCAAATTGCGTCCCGATTCAATACATCGTCCTCCAGCAGACTTGTCTCCATGCGTCTATTGCTGCCTCGGGCACCTTATGGCCGTTCTGCTGTGAGTCAAAGATTTTCGAATCGGACGAAAAACTGATAGTGAATTGTAACGTTCAGGGCCACCTAATGACGATGGATCACTCAAATTGCGTCCCGATTCAATACATCGTCCTCCAGCCAACTTGACTCCATGGGTCTATTGCTGCCTCGGGCACCTTATGGCCGTTCTGCTGTGAGTCTAGATTATCGAATGGGACAAAAAACTGATAGTGAATTGTAACGTTCAGGGCCTCCTAATGACGATGGATCACTCAAATTGCGTCCCGATTCAATACATCGTCCTCCAGCAGACTTGTCTCCATGGGTCGATTGCTGCCTCGGGCACCTAATGGCCGTTCTGCTGTGAGTCAATGATTATCGAATCGGAAGAAAAACTGATAGTGAATTGTAACATTCAGGGCCACCTAATGACGATGGACCACGCAAATTGCGTCCCGATTCAATACATCGTCCTCCAGCCGAGTTGACTCCATGGGTCTATTGCTGCCTCGGGCACCTTATGGCCGTTCTGCTGTGAGTCAAAGATTTTCGAATGGGACGAAAAACTGATAGTGAATTGTAACATTCAGGGCCACCTAATGACGATGGACCACACAAATTGCGTCCCGATTCAGTAAATCGTCCTCCAGCCGACCTGACTCCATTGGTCTATTGCTGCCTCGGGCACCTTATGGCCGTTCTGCTGTGAGTCTAGATTATCGAATGGGACGAAAAACTGATAGTGAATTGTAACGTGCAGGGCCACCTAATGACGATGGATCACTCAAATTGCGTCCCGATTCAATACATCGTCCTCCAGCAGACTTGTCTCCATGGGTCTATTGCTGCCTCGGGCACCTTATGGCCGTTCTGCTGTGAGTCAAAGATTTTCGAATCGGACGAAAAACTGATAGTGAATTGTAACTTTCAGGGCAACCTAATGACGATGGATCACTCAAATTGCGTCCCGATTCAATACATCGTCCACCAGCCGACTTGTCTCCATGGGTCTATTGCTGCCTCGGGCACCTTATGGCCGTTCTGCTGTGAGTCAAAGATTTTCGAATCGGACGAAAATCTGATAGTGAATTGTAACGTTCAGGGCCTCCTAATGACGATGGAACACTAAAATTGCGTCCCGATTCAATACATCGTCCTCCAGCCGACATGTCTCCATGGGTCTATTGCTGCGTTGGCACCTTATGGAAGTTCTGCTGTGAGTCAAAGATTTTCGAATCGGACG
The DNA here is from genome assembly GCF_023864275.1 of Schistocerca cancellata. NCBI lineage: Eukaryota > Metazoa > Arthropoda > Insecta > Orthoptera > Acrididae > Schistocerca > Schistocerca cancellata. The sequence goes on from NC_064627.1 coordinate 3,822,255, forward strand.
AAAAACTGATAGTGAATTGTAACGTTCAGGGCCACCTAATGACGATGGATCACTCAAATTGCGTCCCGATTCAATACATTGTCCTGCAGCAGACTGTCTCCATGGGTCTATTGCAGCCTCGGGCACCTTATGGCCGTTCAGCTGTGACTCAAAGATTTTCGAATCGGACGAAAAACTTATAGTGAATTGTAACGTTCAGGGCCTCCTAATGACGATGGAACACTCAAATTGCGTCCCGATTCAATACATCGTCCTACAGCCGGCTTGTCTCCATGGGTCTATTGCTGCCTCGGGCACCCTATGGCCGTTCTGCTGTGAGTCAAAGATTTTCGAATCGGACGAAAAACTGATAGTGAATTGTAACGTTCAGGGCCACCTAATGACGATGGATCACTCAAATTGCGTCCCGATTCAATACATTGTCCTCCAGCAGACTGTCTCCATGGGTCTATTGCAGCCTCGGGCACCTTATGGCCGTTCAGCTGTGACTCAAAGATTTTCGAATCGGACGAAAAACTGATAGTGAATTGTAACGTTCAGGGCCTCCTAATGACGATGGAACACTCAAATTGCGTCCCGAATCAATACATCGTCCTCCAGCCGACTTGTCTCCACGGGTCTATTGCTGCCTCGGGCACCTTATGACCGTTCTGCTGTGAGTCAAAGATTTTCGAATCGGACGAAAAACTGATAGTGAATTGTAACTTTCAGGGCCACCTAATGACGATGGACCACACAAATTGCGTCCCGATTCAGTACATCGTCCTCCAGCCGACCTGACTCCATGGGTCTATTGCTCCCTCGGGCACCTTATGGCCGTTCTGCTGTGAGTCTAGATTATCGAATGGGACGAAAAACTGATAGTGAATTGTAACGTTCAGGGCCACCTAATGACGATGGATCACTCAAATTGCGTCCCGATTCAATACATCGTCCTCCAGCAGACTTGTCTCCATGGGTCTATTGCTGCCTCGGGCACCTTATGGCCGTTCTGCTGTGAGTCAAAGATTTTCGAATCGGACGAAAAACTGATAGTGAATTGTAACTTTCAGGGCCTCCTAATGACGATGGAACACTCAAATTGCGTCCCGATTCAATACATCGTCCTCCAGCAGACTTGTCTCCATGGGTCTATTGCTGCCTCGGCACCTTATGGCCGTTCTGCTGTGAGTCAAAGATTTTCGAATCGGACGAAAAACTGATAGTGAATTGTAACGTTCAGGGCCACCTAATGACGATGGATCACTCAAATTGCGTCCCGATTCAATACATCGTCCTCCAGCCGACATGTCTCCATGGGTCTATTGCTGCGTTGGCACCTTATGGAAGTTCTGCTGTGAGTCAAAGATTTTCGAATCGGACGAAAAACTGATAGTGAATTGTAACGTTCAGGGCCACCTAATGACGATGGATCACTCAAATTGCGTCCCGATTCAATACATTGTCCTGCAGCAGACTGTCTCCATGGGTCTATTGCAGCCTCGGGCACCTTATGGCCGTTCAGCTGTGACTCAAAGATTTTCGAATCGGACGAAAAACTTATAGTGAATTGTAACGTTCAGGGCCTCCTAATGACGATGGAACACTCAAATTGCGTCCCGATTCAATACATCGTCCTACAGCCGGCTTGTCTCCATGGGTCTATTGCTGCCTCGGGCACCTTATGGCCGTTCTGCTGTGAGTCAAAGATTTTCGAATCGGACGAAAAACTGATAGTGAATTGTAACTCTCAGGGCCACCTAATGACGATGGATCACTCAAATTCCGTCCCGATTAAATACATCGTCCTCCAGCCGACTTGTCTCCATGGGTTTATTGCTGCCTCGGGCACCTTATGGCCGTTCTGCTGTGAGTCTAGATTATCGAATGGGACGAAAAACTGATAGTGAATTGTAACGTTCAGGGCCACCTAATGACGATGGATCACTCAAATTGCGTCCCGATTCAATACATCGTCCTCCAGCCGACTTGACTCCATGGGTCTATTGCTGCCTCGGGCACCTTATGGCCGTTCTGCTGTGAGTCTAGATTATCGAATGGGACGAAATACTGATAGTGAATTGTAACGTTCAGGGCCTCCTAATGACGATGGATCACTCAAATTGCGTCCCGATTAAATACATCGTCCTCCAGCCGACTTGACTCCATGGGTCTATTGCTGCCTCGGGCACCTTATGGCCGTTCTGCTGTGAGTCTAGATTATCGAATGGGACGAAAAACTGATAGTGAATTGTAACGTTCAGGGCCTCCTAATGACGATGGATCACTCAAATTGCGTCCCGATTCAATACATCGTCCTCCAGCAGACTTGTCTCCATGGGTCGATTGCTGCCTCGAACACCTAATGGCCGTTCTGCTGTGAGTCAAAGATTTTCGAATCGGACGAAAAACTGATAGTGAATTGAAACATTCAGGGTCACCTAATGACGATGGACCACGCAAATTGCGTGCCGATTCAATACATCGTCCTCCAGCCGATTTGACTCCATGGGTCTATTGCTGCCTCGGGCACCTTATGGCAGGCCTGCTGTGACTCAAAGATTTTCGAATCGGACGAAAAACTGATAGTGAATTGTAACGTTCAGGGCCTCCTAATGACGATGGAACACTCAAATTGCGTCCCGATTCAATACATCGTCCTCCAGCAGACTTGTCTCCATGCGTCTATTGCTGCCTCGGGCACCTTATGGCCGTTCTGCTGTGAGTCAAAGATTTTCGAATCGGACGAAAAACTGATAGTGAATTGTAACGTTCAGGGCCACCTAATGACGATGGATCACTCAAATTGCGTCCCGATTCAATACATCGTCCTCCAGCCAACTTGACTCCATGGGTCTATTGCTGCCTCGGGCACCTTATGGCCGTTCTGCTGTGAGTCTAGATTATCGAATGGGACAAAAAACTGATAGTGAATTGTAACGTTCAGGGCCTCCTAATGACGATGGATCACTCAAATTGCGTCCCGATTCAATACATCGTCCTCCAGCAGACTTGTCTCCATGGGTCGATTGCTGCCTCGGGCACCTAATGGCCGTTCTGCTGTGAGTCAATGATTATCGAATCGGACGAAAAACTGATAGTGAATTGTAACATTCAGGGCCACCTAATGACGATGGACCACGCAAATTGCGTCCCGATTCAATACATCGTCCTCCAGCCGAGTTGACTCCATGGGTCTATTGCTGCCTCGGGCACCTTATGGCCGTTCTGCTGTGAGTCAAAGATTTTCGAATGGGACGAAAAACTGATAGTGAATTGTAACATTCAGGGCCACCTAATGACGATGGACCACACAAATTGCGTCCCGATTCAGTAAATCGTCCTCCAGCCGACCTGACTCCATTGGTCTATTGCTGCCTCGGGCACCTTATGGCCGTTCTGCTGTGAGTCTAGATTATCGAATGGGACGAAAAACTGATAGTGAATTGTAACGTGCAGGGCCACCTAATGACGATGGATCACTCAAATTGCGTCCCGATTCAATACATCGTCCTCCAGCAGAGTTGTCTCCATGGGTCTATTGCTGCCTCGGGCACCTTATGGCCGTTCTGCTGTGAGTCAAAGATTTTCGAATCGGACGAAAAACTGATAGTGAATTGTAACTTTCAGGGCAACCTAATGACGATGGATCACTCAAATTGCGTCCCGATTCAATACATCGTCCACCAGCCGACTTGTCTCCATGGGTCTATTGCTGCCTCGGGCACCTTATGGCCGTTCTGCTGTGAGTCAAAGATTTTCGAATCGGACGAAAATCTGATAGTGAATTGTAACGTTCAGGGCCTCCTAATGACGATGGAACACTAAAATTGCGTCCCGATTCAATACATCGTCCTCCAGCAGACTTGACTTCATGGGTCTATTGCTTCCTCGGGCACCTTATGGCCGTTCTGCTGTGAGTCAAAGATTTTCGAATCGGACGAGAAACTGATAGTGAATTGTAACGTTCGGGCCACCTAATAAAGATGGATCACTCAAATTGCGTCCCGATTCAATACATCGTCCTCCAGCCGACTTGTCTCCATGGGTCTATTGCTGCCTCGGGCACCTTATGGCCGTTCTGCTGTGAGTCTAGATTATCGAATGGGACGAAAAACTGATAGTGAATTGTAACTTTCAGGGCCACCTAATGACGATGGATCACTCAAATTGCGTCCCGATTCAATACATCGTCCTCCAGCAGACTTGTCTCCATGTGTCGATTGCTGAATCGGGCACCTTATGGCCGTTCTGCTGTGAGTCGAAGATTTTCGAATCGGACGAAAAACCTGATAGTGATTTGTAACATTCAGGGCCACCTAATGACGATGGACCACACAAATTGCGTCCCGATTCAGTACATCGTCCACTAGCCGACTTGACTCCATGGGACTATTGCTGCCTCGGGCACCTTATGGCCGTTCTGCTGTGAGTCTAGATTATCGAATGGGATGAAAAACTGATAGTGAATTGTAACATTCAGGGTCACCTATTGACGATGGATCACTCAAATTGCGTCTCGATTCAATACATCGATCTCCAGCAGACTTGTCTCCAAGGGTCTATTGCTGCCTCGGGCACCTTATGGCAGTCCTGCTGTGACTCAAAGATTTTCGAATCGGACGAAAAACTGATAGTGAATTGTAACGTTCAAGCCCTCCTAATGACGATGGAACACTCAAATTGCGTCCCGATTCAATACATCGTCCTCCAGCAGACTTGTCTCCATGGGTCTATTGCTGCCTCGGGCACCTTATGGCCGTTCTGTTGTGAGTCAAAGATTTTCGAATCGGACGATAAAACTGATAGTGAATTGTAACGTTCAGGGCCACCTAATGACGATGGATCACTCAAATTGCGTCCCGATTCAATACATCGTCCTCCAGCAGAGTTGTCTCCATGGGTCTATTGCTGCCTCGGGCACCTTATGGCCGTTCTGCTGTGAGTCAAAGATTTTCGAATCGGACGAAAAACTGATAGTGAATTGTAACTTTCAGGGCCACCTAATGACGATGGATCACTCAAATTGCGTCCTGATTCAATACATCGTCCACCAGCCGACTTGTCTCCATGGGTCTATTGCTGCCTCGGGCACCTTATGGCCGTTCTGCTGTGAGTCAAAGATTTTCGAATCGGACGAAAAACTGATAGTGAATTGTAACGTTCAGGGCCTCCTAATGACGATGGAACACTCAAATTGCGTCCCGATTTAGTACATCGTCCTCCAGCAGACTTGTCTCCATGCGTCTATTGCTGCCTCGGGCACATTATGGCCGTTCTGCTGTGAGTCAAAGATTTTCCAATCGGACGAAAAACTGATAGTGAATTGTAACGTTCAGGGCCACCTAATGACGATGGATCACTCAAATTGCGTCCCGATTCAATACATCGTCCTCCAGCCGACATGTCTCCATGGGTCTATTGCTGCCTTGGCACCTTATGGCCGTTCTGCTGTAAGTCAAAGATTTTCGAATCGGACGAAAAACTGATAGTGAATTGTAACGTTCAGGGCCACCTAATGACGATGGATCACTCAAATTGCGTCCCGATTCAATACATTGTCCTCCAGCAGACTGTCTCCATGGGTCTATTGCAGCCTCGGGCACCTTATGGCCGTTCAGCTGTGACTCAAAGATTTTCGAATCGGACGAAAAACTGATAGTGAATTGTAACGTTCAGGGCCTCCTAATGACGATGGAACACTCAAATTGCGTCCCGATTCAATACATCGTCCTCCAGCCGACTTGTCTCCATGGGTCTATTGCTGCCTCGGGCACCTTATGGCCGTTCTGCTGTGGGTCAATGATTTTCGAATCGGACGAAAAACTGATAGTGAATTGTAACTTTCAGGGCCACCTAATGACGATGGATCACTCAAATTCCCTCCCGATTAAATACATCGTCCTCCAGCCGACTTGTCTCCATGGGTCTATTGCTGCCTCGGGCACCTTATGGCCGTTCTGCTGTGAGTCTAGATTATCGAATGGGACGAAAAACTGATAGTGAATTGTAACGTTCAGGGCCTCCTAATGACGATGGATCACTCAAATTGCGTCCCGATTCAGTACATCGTCCACTAGCCGACTTGACTCCATGGGACTATTGCTGCCTCGGGCACCTTATGGCCGTTCTGCTGTGAGTCTAGATTATAGAATGGGACGAAAAACTGATATTGAATTGTAACGTTCAGGGCCACCTAATGACGATGGATCACTCAAATTGCGTCCCGATTCAATACATCGTCCTCCAGCAGACTTGTCTCCATGGGTCTATTGCTGCCTCGGGCACCTTATGGCAGGCCTGCTGTGACTCAAAGATTTTCGAATCGGACGAAAAACTGATAGTGAATTGTAACGTTCAGGGCCACCTAATGACGATGGATCACTCAAATTGCGTCCCGATTCAATACATCGTCCTCCAGCCGACTTGACTCCATGGGTCTATTGCTGCCTCGGGCACCTTATGGCCGTTCTGCTGTGAGTCTAGATAATCGAATGGGATGAAAAACTGATAGTGAATTGTAACGTTCAGGGCCTCCTAATGACGATGGATCTTTCAAATTGCGTCCCGATTCAATACATCGTCCTCCAGCAGACTTGTCTCCATGCGTCTATTGCTGCCTCGGGCACCTTATTGCCGTTCTGCTGTGAGTCAAAGATTTTCGAATTGGACGAAAAACTGATAGTGAATTGTAACGTTCAGGGCCACCTAATGACGATGGATCACTCAAATTGCGTCCCGATTCAATACATCGTCCTCCAGTCGACTTGACTCCATGGGTCTATTGCTGCCTCGGGCACCTTATGGCCGTTCTGCTGTGAGTCTAGATTATCGAATGGGACAAAAAACTGATAGTGAATTGTAACGTTCAGGGCCTCCTAATGACGATGGATCACTCAAATTGCGTCCCGATTCAATACATCGTCCTCCAGCAGACTTGTCTCCATGGGTCGATTGCTGCCTCGGGCACCTAATGGCCGTTCCGCTGTGAGTCAAAGATTTTCGAATCGGACGAAAAACTGATAGTGAATTGTAACATTCAGGGCCACCTAATGACGATGGACCACGCAAATTGCGTCTCGATTCAATACATCGTCCTCCAGCCGATTTGACTCTATGGGTCTATTGCTGCCTCGGGCACCTTATGGCCGTTCTGCTGTGAATCTAGATTATCGAATGGGACGAAAAACTGATAGTGAATTGTAACGTTCAGGGCCACCTAATGACGATGGATCACTCAAATTGCGTCCCGATTCAATACATCGTCCCCAGCCGACTTGTCTCCATGGGTCTATTGCTGCCTCGGGCACCTTATGGCCGTTCTGTTGTGAGTCTAGATTATCGAATGGGACGAAAAACTGATAGTGAATTGTAACGTGCAGGGCCACCTAATGACGATGGATCACTCAAATTTCGTCCTGATTCAATACATCGTACTCCAGCAGACATGACTTCATGGGTCTATTGCTGCCTCGGGCACATTATGGCCGTTCTGCTGTGAGTCAAAGATTTTCGAATCGGACGAAAAACTGATAGTGAATTGTAACTTTCAGGGCCACCTAATGACGATGGATCACTCAAATTGCGTCCCGATTCAATACATCGTCCTCCAGTAGCCTGGTCTCCATGGGTCGATTGCTGCCTCGGGCACCTTATGGCCGTTCTGCTGTGAGTCAAAGATTTTCGAATCGGACGAAAAACTGATAGTGAATTGTAACGTTCAGGGCCACCTAATGACGATGGATCACTCAAATTGCGTCCCGATTCAATACATCGTCCTCCAGCAGAGTTGTCTCCATGGGTCTATTGCTGCCTCGGGCACCTTATGGCCGTTCTGCTGTGAGTCAAAGATTTTCGAATCGGACGAAAAACTGATAGTGAATTGTAACTTTCAGGGCCACCTAATGACGATGGATCACTCAAATTGCGTCCCGATTCAATACATCGTCCACCAGCCGACTTGTCTCCATGGGTCTATTGCTGCCTCGGGCACCTTATGGCCGTTCTGCTGTGAGTCAAAGATTTTCGAATCGGACGAAAAACTGATAGTGAATTGTAACGTTCAGGGCCTCCTAATGACGATGGAACACTCAAATTGCGTCCCGATTCAATACATCGTCCTCCAGCAGACTTGTCTCCATGCGTCTATTGCTGCCTCGGGCACCTTATGGCCGTTCTGCTGTGAGTCAAAGATTTTCCAATCGGACGAAAAACTGATAGTGAATTGTAACGTTCAGGGCCACCTAATGACGATGGATCACTCAAATTGCGTCCCGATTCAATACATCGTCCTCCAGCCGACATCTCTCCATGGGTCTATTGCTGCCTTGGCACCTTATGGCCGTTCTGCTGTGAATCTAGATTATCGAATGGGACGAAAAACTGATAGTGATTTGTAACATTAAGGGCCACCTAATGACGATGGACCACACAAATTGCGTCCCGATTCAGTACATCGTCCACTAGCCGACTTGACTCCATGGGACTATTGCTGCCTCGGGCACCTTATGGCCGTTCTGCTGTGAGTCTAGATTATCGAATGGGATGAAAAACTGATAGTGAATTGTATCATTCAGGGCCACCTAATGACGATGGATCACTCAAATTGCGTCCCGATTCAATACATCGTCCTCCAGCAGACTTGTCTCCAAGGGTCTATTGCTGCCTCGGGCACCTTATGGCAGTCCTGCTGTGACTCAAAGATTTTCGAATCGGACGAAAAACTGATAGTGAATTGTAACGTTCAGGCCCTCCTAATGACGATGGAACACTCAAATTGCGTCCCGATTCAATACATCGTCCTCCAGCAGACTTGTCTCCATGGGTCTATTGCTGCCTCGGGCACCTTATGGCCGTTCTGTTGTGAGTCAAAGATTTTCGAATCGGACGATAAAACTGATAGTGAATTGTAACGTTCAGGGCCACCTAATGACGATGGATCACTCAAATTGCGTCCCGATTCAATACATCGTCCTCCAGCAGAGTTGTCTCCATGGGTCTATTGCTGCCTCGGGCACCTTATGGCCGTTCTGCTGTGAGTCAAAGATTTTCGAATCGGACGAAAAACTGATAGTGAATTGTAACTTTCAGGGCCACCTAATGACGATGGATCACTCAAATTGCGTCCCGATTCAATACATCGTCCACCAGCCGACTTGTCTCCATGGGTCTATTGCTGCCTCGGGCACCTTATGGCCGTTCTGCTGTGAGTCAAAGATTTTCGAATCGGACGAAAAACTGATAGTGAATTGTAACGTTCAGGGCCTCCTAATGACGATGGAACACTCAAATTGCGTCCCGATTCAATACATCGTCCTCCAGCAGACTTGTCTCCATGCGTCTATTGCTGCCTCGGGCACCTTATGGCCGTTCTGCTGTGAGTCAAAGATTTTCCAATCGGACGAAAAACTGATAGTGAATTGTAACGTTCAGGGCCACCTAATGACGATGGATCACTCAAATTGCGTCCCGATTCAATACATCGTCCTCCAGCCGACATCTCTCCATGGGTCTATTGCTGCCTTGGCACCTTATGGCCGTTCTGCTGTGAGTCAAAGATTTTCGAATCGGACGAAAAACTGATAGTGAATTGTAACGTTCAGGGCCACCTAATGACGATGGATCACTCAAATTGCGTCCCGATTCAATACATTGTCCTCCAGCAGACTGTCTCCATGGGTCTATTGCAGCCTCGGGCACCTTATGGCCGTTCAGCTGTGACTCAAAGATTTTCGAATCGGACGAAAAACTGATAGTGAATTGTAACGTTCAGGGCCTCCTAATGACGATGGAACAATCAAATTGCGTCCCGATTCAATACATCGTCCTCCAGCCGACGTGTCTCCATGGGTCTATTGCTGCCTCGGGCACCTTATGGCCGTTCTGCTGTGAGTCTAGATTATCGAATGGGACGAAGAACTGATAGTGAATTGTAACGTTCAGGGCCTCCTAATGACGATGGATCACTCAAATTGCGTCCCGATTCAGTACATCGTCCACTAGCCGACTTGACTCCATGGGACTATTGCTGCCTCGGGCACCGTATGGCCGTTCTGCTGTGAGTCTAGATTATAGAATGGGACGAAAAACTGATAGTGAATTGTAACGTTCAGGGCCACCTAATGACGATGGATCACTCAAATTGCGTCCCGATTCAATACATCGTCCTCCAGCAGACTTGTCTCCATGGGTCTATTGCTGCCTCGGGCACCTTATGGCAGGCCTTTTGTGACTCAAAGATTTTCGAATCGGACGAAAAACTGATAGTGAATTGTAACGTTCAGGGCCACCTAATGACGATGGATCACTCAAATTGCGTCCCGATTCAATACATCGTCCTCCAGCCGACTTGACTCCATGGGTCTATTGCTGCCTCGGGCACCTTATGGCCGTTCTGCTGTGAGTCTAGATAATCGAATGGGACAAAAAACTGATAGTGAATTGTAACGTTCAGGGCCTCCTAATGACGATGGATCACTCAAATTGCGTCCCGATTCAATAAATCGTCCTCCAGCAAACTTGTCTCCAAGGGTCTATTGCTGCCTCGGGCACCTTATGGCAGTCCTGCTGTGACTCAAAGATTTTCGAATCGGACGAAAAACTGATAGTGAATTGTAACGTTCAGGCCCTCCTAATGACGATGGAACACTCAAATTGCGTCCCGATTCAATACATCGTCCTCCAGCAGACTTGTCTCCATGGGTCTATTGCTGCCTCGGGCACCTTATGGCCGTTCTGTTGTGAGTCAAAGATTTTCGAATCGGACGATAAAACTGATAGTGAATTGTAACGTTCAGGGCCACCTAATGACGATGGATCACTCAAATTGCGTCCCGATTCAATACATCGTCCTCCAGCAGAGTTGTCTCCATGGGACTATTGCTGCCTCGGGCACCTTATGGCCGTTCTGCTGTGAGTCAAAGATTTTCGAATCGGACGAAAAACTGATAGTGAATTGTAACTTTCAGGGCCACCTAATGACGATGGATCACTCAAATTGCGTCCCGATTCAATACATCGTCCACCAGCCGACTTGTCTCCATGGGTCTATTGCTGCCTCGGGCACCTTATGGCCGTTCTGCTGTGAGTCAAAGATTTTCGAATCGGACGAAAAACTGATAGTGAATTGTAACGTTCAGGGCCTCCTAATGACGATGGAACACTCAAATTGCGTCCCGATTCAATACATCGTCCTCCAGCAGACTTGTCTCCATGCGTCTATTGCTGCCTCGGGCACCTTATGGCCGTTCTGCTGTGAGTCAAAGATTTTCCAATCGGACGAAAAACTGATAGTGAATTGTAACGTTCAGGGCCACCTAATGACGATGGATCACTCAAATTGCGTCCCGATTCAATACATCGTCCTCCAGCCGACATGTCTCCATGGGTCTATTGCTGCCTTGGCACCTTATGGCCGTTCTGCTGTGAGTCAAAGATTTTCGAATCGGACGAAAAACTGATAGTGAATTGTAACGTTCAGGGCCACCTAATGACGATGGATCACTCAAATTGCGTCCCGATTCAATACATTGTCCTCCAGCAGACTGTCTCCATGGGTCTATTGCAGCTTCGGGCACCTTATGGCCGTTCAGCTGTGACTCAAAGATTTTCGAATCGGACGAAAAACTGATAGTGAATTGTAACGTTCAGGGCCTCCTAATGACGATGGAACACTCAAATTGCGTCCCGATTCAATACATCGTCCTCCAGCCGACTTGTCTCCATGGGTCTATTGCTGCCTCGGGCACCGTATGGCCGTTCTGCTGTGAGTCAATGATTTTCGAATCGGACGAAAAACTGATAGTGAATTGTAACTTTCAGGGCCACCTAATGACGATGGATCACTCAAATTCCCTCCCGATTAAATACATCGTCCTCCAGCCGACTTGTCTCCATGGGTCTATTGCTGCCTCGGGCACCTTATGGCCGTTCTGCTGTGAGTCTAGATTATCGAATGGGACGAAAAACTGATAGTGAATTGTAACGTTCAGGGCCTCCTAATGACGATGGATCACTCAAATTGCGTCCCGATTCAATACATCGTCCACCAGCCGACTTGTCTCCATGGGTCTATTGCTGCCTCGGGCACCTTATGGCCGTTCTGCTGTGAGTCAAAGATTTTCGAATCGGACGAAAAACTGATAGTGAATTGTAACGTTCAGGGCCTCCTAATGACGATGGAACACTCAAATTGCGTCCCGATTCAATACATCGTCCTCCAGCAGACTTGTCTCCATGCGTCTATTGCTGCCTCGGGCACCTTATGGCCGTTCTGCTGTGAGTCAAAGATTTTCCAATCGGACGAAAAACTGATAGTGAATTGTAACGTTCAGGGCCACCTAATGACGATGGATCACTCAAATTGCGTCCCGATTCAATACATCGTCCTCCAGCCGACATGTCTCCATGGGTCTATTGCTGCCTTGGCACCTTATGGCCGTTCTGCTGTGAGTCAAAGATTTTCGAATCGGACGAAAAACTGATAGTGAATTGTAACGTTCAGGGCCACCTAATGACGATGGATCACTCAAATTGCGTCCCGATTCAATACATTGTCCTCCAGCAGACTGTCTCCATGGGTCTATTGCAGCCTCGGGCACCTTATGGCCGTTCAGCTGTGACTCAAAGATTTTCGAATCGGACGAAAAGCTGATAGTGAATTGTAACGTTCAGGGCCTCCTAATGACGATGGAACACTCAAATTGCGTCCCGATTCAATACATCGTCCTCCAGCCGACTTGTCTCCATGGGTCTATTGCTGCCTCGGGCACCTTATGGCCGTTCTGCTGTGAGTCAATGATTTTCGAATCGGACGAAAAACTGATAGTGAATTGTAACTTTCAGGGCCACCTAATGACGATGGATCACTCAAATTCCCTCCCGATTAAATACATCGTCCTCCAGCCGACTTGTCTCCATGGGTCTATTGCTGCCTCGGGCACCTTATGGCCGTTCTGCTGTGAGTCTAGATTATCGAATGGGACGAAAAACTGATAGTGAATTGTAACGTTCAGGGCCTCCTAATGACGATGGATCACTCAAATTGCGTCCCGATTCAGTACATCGTCCACTAGCCGACTTGACTCCATGGGACTATTGCTGCCTCGGGCACCTTATGGCCGTTCTGCTGTGAGTCTAGATTATAGAATGGGACGAAAAACTGATAGTGAATTGTAACGTTCAGGGCCACCTAATGACGATGGATCACTCAAATTGCGTCCCGATTCAATACATCGTCCTCCAGCAGACTTGTCTCCATGGGTCTATTGCTGCCTCCGGCACCTTATGGCAGGCCTGCTGTGACTCAAAGATTTTCGAGTCGGACGAAAAACTGATAGTGAATTGTAACGTTCAGGGCCACCTAATGACGATGGATCACTCAAATTGCGTCCCGATTCAATACATCGTCCTCCAGCCGACTTGACTCCATGGGTCTATTGCTGCCTCGGGCACCTTATGGCCGTTCTGCTGTGAGTCTAGATAATCGAATGGGACAAAAAACTGATAGTGAATTGTAACGTTCAGGGCCTCCTAATGACGATGGATCTTTCAAATTGCGTCCCGATTCAATACATCGTCCTCCAGCAGACTTGTCTCCATGCGTCTATTGCTGCCTCGGGCACCTTATTGCCGTTCTGCTGTGAGTCAAAGATTTTCGAATTGGACGAAAAACTGATAGTGAATTGTAACGTTCAGGGCCACCTAATGACGATGGATCACTCAAATTGCGTCCCGATTCAATACATCGTCCTCCAGTCGACTTGACTCCATGGGTCTATTGCTGCCTCGGGCACCTTATGGCCGTTCTGCTGTGAGTCTAGATTATCGAATGGGACAAAAAACTGATAGTGAATTGTAACGTTCAGGGCCTCCTAATGACGATGGATCACTCAAATTGCGTCCCGATTCAATACATCGTCCTCCAGCAGACTTGTCTCCATGGGTCGATTGCTGCCTCGGGCACCTAATGGCCGTTCCGCTGTGAGTCAAAGATTTTCGAATCGGACGAAAAACTTATAGTGAATTGTAACATTCAGGGCCACCTAATGACGATGGATCACTCAAATTGCGTCCCGATTCAATACATCGTCCTCCAGTAGCCTTGTCTCCATGGGTCGATTGCTGCCTCGGGCACCTTATGGCCGTTCTGCTGTGAGTCAAATATTTTCGAATCGGAAGAAAAACTGATAGTGATTTGTAACATTAAGGGCCACCTAATGACGATGGAACACTCAAATTGCGTCCCGATTCAATACATCGTCCTCCAGCAGACTTGTCTCCATGGGTCTATTGCTGCCTCGGGCACCTTATGGCCGTTCTGTTGTGAGTCAAAGATTTTCGAATCGGACGATAAAACTGATAGTGAATCGTAACGTTCAGGGCCACCTAATGACGATGGATCACTCAAATTGCGTCCCGATTCCATACATCGTCCTCCAGCAGAGTTGTCTCCATGGGTCTATTGCTGCCTCGGGCACCTTATGGCCGTTCTGCTGTGAGTCAAAGATTTTCGAATCGGACGAAAAACTGATAGTGAATTGTAACTTTCAGGGCCACCTAATGACGATGGATCACTCAAATTGCGTCCCGATTCAATACATCGTCCACCAGCCGACTTGTCTCCATGGGTCTATTGCTGCCTCGGGCACCTTATGGCCGTTCTGCTGTGAGTCAAAGATTTTCGAATCGGACGAAAAACTGATAGTGAATTGTAACGTTCAGGGCCTCCTAATGACGATGGAACACTCAAATTGCGTCCCGATTCAATACATCGTCCTCCAGCAGACTTGTCTCCATGCGTCTATTGCTGCCTCGGGCACCTTATGGCCGTTCTGCTGTGAGTCAAAGATTTTCCAATCGGACGAAAAACTGATAGTGAATTGTAACGTTCAGGGCCACCTAATGACGATGGATCACTCAAATTGCGTCCCGATTCAATACATCGTCCTCCAGCCGACATCTCTCCATGGGTCTATTGCTGCCTTGGCACCTTATGGCCGTTCTGCTGTGAGTCAAAGATTTTCGAATCGGACGAAAAACTGATAGTGAATTGTAACGTTCAGGGCCACCTAATGACGATGGATCACTCAAATTGCGTCCCGATTCAATACATTGTCCTCCAGCAGACTGTCTCCATGGGTCTATTGCAGCCTCGGGCACCTTATGGCCGTTCAGCTGTGACTCAAAGATTTTCGAATCGGACGAAAAACTGATAGTGAATTGTAACGTTCAGGGCCTCCTAATGACGATGGAACACTCAAATTGCGTCCCGATTCAATACATCGTCCTCCAGCCGACTTGTCTCCATGGGTCTATTGCTGCCTCGGGCACCTTATGGCCGTTCTGCTGTGAGTCTAGATTATCGAATGGGACGAAAAACTCATAGTGAATTGTAACGTTCAGGGCCTCCTAATGACGATGGATCACTCAAATTGCGTCCCGATTCAGTACATCGTCCACTAGCCGACTTGACTCCATGGGACTATTGCTGCCTCGGGCACCATATGGCCGTTCTGCTGTGAGTCTAGTTTATAGAATGGGACGAAAAACTGATAGTGAATTGTAACGTTCAGGGCCACCTAATGACGATGGATCACTCAAATTGCGTCCCGATTCAATACATCGTCCTCCAGCAGACTTGTCTCCATGGGTCTATTGCTGCCTCGGGCACCTTATGGCAGGCCTGCTGTGACTCAAAGATTTTCGAATCGGACGAAAAACTGATAGTGAATTGTAACGTTCAGGGCCACCTAATGACGATGGATCACTCAAATTGCGTCCCGATTCAATACATCGTCCTCCAGCCGACTTGACTCCATGGGTCTATTGCTGCCTCGGGCACCTTATGGCCGTTCTGCTGTGAGTCTAGATAATCGAATGGGACAAAAAACTGATAGTGAATTGTAACGTTCAGGGCCTCCTAATGACGATGGATCACTCAAATTGCGTCCCGATTCAATACATCGTCCTCCAGCAGACTTGTCTCCAAGGGTCTATTGCTGCCTCGGGCACCTTATGGCAGTCCTGATGTGACTCAAAGATTTTCGAATCGGACGAAAAACTGATAGTGAATTGTAACGTTCAGGCCCTCCTAATGACGATGGAACACTCAAATTGCGTCCCGATTCAATACATCGTCCTCCAGCAGACTTGTCTCCATGGGTCTATTGCTGCCTCGGGCACCTTATGGCCGTTCTGTTGTGAGTCAAAGATTTTCGAATCGGACGATAAAACTGATAGTGAATTGTAACGTTCAGGGCCACCTAATGACGATGGATCACTCAAATTGCGTCCCGATTCAATACATCGTCCTCCAGCAGAGTTGTCTCCATTGGTCTATTGCTGCCTCGGGCACCTTATGGCCGTTCTGCTGTGAGTCAAAGATTTTCGAATCGGAAGAAAAACTGATAGTGATTTGTAACATTAAGGGCCACCTAATGACGATGGAACACTCAAATTGCGTCCCGATTCAATACATCGTCCTCCAGCAGACTTGTCTCCATGGGTCTATTGCTGCCTCGGGCACCTTATGGCCGTTCTGTTGTGAGTCAAAGATTTTCGAATCGGACGATAAAACTGATAGTGAATCGTAACGTTCAGGGCCACCTAATGACGATGGATCACTCAAATTGCGTCCCGATTCCATACATCGTCCTCCAGCAGAGTTGTCTCCATGGGTCTATTGCTGCCTCGGGCACCTTATGGCCGTTCTGCTGTGAGTCAAAGATTTTCGAATCGGACGAAAAACTGATAGTGAATTGTAACTTTCAGGGCCACCTAATGACGATGGATCACTCAAATTGCGTCCCGATTCAATACATCGTCCACCAGCCGACTTGTCTCCATGGGTCTATTGCTGCCTCGGGCACCTTATGGCCGTTCTGCTGTGAGTCAAAGATTTTCGAATCGGACGAAAAACTGATAGTGAATTGTAACGTTCAGGGCCTCCTAATGACGATGGAACACTCAAATTGCGTCCCGATTCAATACATCGTCCTCCAGTAGCCTTGTCTCCATGGGTCGATTGCTGCCTCGGGCACCTTATGGCCGTTCTGCTGTGAGTCAAATATTTTCGAATCGGAAGAAAAACTGATAGTGATTTGTAACATTAAGGGCCACCTAATGACGATGGAACACTCAAATTGCGTCCCGATTCAATACATCGTCCTCCAGCAGACTTGTCTCCATGGGTCTATTGCTGCCTCGGGCACCTTATGGCCGTTCTGTTGTGAGTCAAAGATTTTCGAATCGGACGATAAAACTGATAGTGAATCGTAACGTTCAGGGCCACCTAATGACGATGGATCACTCAAATTGCGTCCCGATTCCATACATCGTCCTCCAGCAGAGTTGTCTCCATGGGTCTATTGCTGCCTCGGGCACCTTATGGCCGTTCTGCTGTGAGTCAAAGATTTTCGAATCGGACGAAAAACTGATAGTGAATTGTAACTTTCAGGGCCACCTAATGACGATGGATCACTCAAATTGCGTCCCGATTCAATACATCGTCCACCAGCCGACTTGTCTCCATGGGTCTATTGCTGCCTCGGGCACCTTATGGCCGTTCTGCTGTGAGTCAAAGATTTTCGAATCGGACGAAAAACTGATAGTGAATTGTAACGTTCAGGGCCTCCTAATGACGATGGAACACTCAAATTGCGTCCCGATTCAATACATCGTCCTCCAGCAGACTTGTCTCCATGCGTCTATTGCTGCCTCGGGCACCTTATGGCCGTTCTGCTGTGAGTCAAAGATTTTCCAATCGGACGAAAAACTGATAGTGAATTGTAACGTTCAGGGCCACCTAATGACGATGGATCACTCAAATTGCGTCCCGATTCAATACATCGTCCTCCAGCCGACATCTCTCCATGGGTCTATTGCTGCCTTGGCACCTTATGGCCGTTCTGCTGTGAGTCAAAGATTTTCGAATCGGACGAAAAACTGATAGTGAATTGTAACGTTCAGGGCCACCTAATGACGATGGATCACTCAAATTGCGTCCCGATTCAATACATTGTCCTCCAGCAGACTGTCTCCATGGGTCTATTGCAGCCTCGGGCACCTTATGGCCGTTCAGCTGTGACTCAAAGATTTTCGAATCGGACGAAAAACTGATAGTGAATTGTAACGTTCAGGGCCTCCTAATGACGATGGAACACTCAAATTGCGTCCCGATTCAATACATCGTCCTCCAGCCGACTTGTCTCCATGGGTCTATTGCTGCCTCGGGCACCTTATGGCCGTTCTGCTGTGAGTCTAGATTATCGAATGGGACGAAAAACTCATAGTGAATTGTAACGTTCAGGGCCTCCTAATGACGATGGATCACTCAAATTGCGTCCCGATTCAGTACATCGTCCACTAGCCGACTTGACTCCATGGGACTATTGCTGCCTCGGGCACCATATGGCCGTTCTGCTGTGAGTCTAGTTTATAGAATGGGACGAAAAACTGATAGTGAATTGTAACGTTCAGGGCCACCTAATGACGATGGATCACTCAAATTGCGTCCCGATTCAATACATCGTCCTCCAGCAGACTTGTCTCCATGGGTCTATTGCTGCCTCGGGCACCTTATGGCAGGCCTGCTGTGACTCAAAGATTTTCGAATCGGACGAAAAACTGATAGTGAATTGTAACGTTCAGGGCCACCTAATGACGATGGATCACTCAAATTGCGTCCCGATTCAATACATCGTCCTCCAGCCGACTTGACTCCATGGGTCTATTGCTGCCTCGGGCACCTTATGGCCGTTCTGCTGTGAGTCTAGATAATCGAATGGGACAAAAAACTGATAGTGAATTGTAACGTTCAGGGCCTCCTAATGACGATGGATCACTCAAATTGCGTCCCGATTCAATACATCGTCCTCCAGCAGACTTGTCTCCAAGGGTCTATTGCTGCCTCGGGCACCTTATGGCAGTCCTGATGTGACTCAAAGATTTTCGAATCGGACGAAAAACTGATAGTGAATTGTAACGTTCAGGCCCTCCTAATGACGATGGAACACTCAAATTGCGTCCCGATTCAATACATCGTCCTCCAGCAGACTTGTCTCCATGGGTCTATTGCTGCCTCGGGCACCTTATGGCCGTTCTGTTGTGAGTCAAAGATTTTCGAATCGGACGATAAAACTGATAGTGAATTGTAACGTTCAGGGCCACCTAATGACGATGGATCACTCAAATTGCGTCCCGATTCAATACATCGTCCTCCAGCAGAGTTGTCTCCATGGGACTATTGCTGCCTCGGGCACCTTATGGCCGTTCTGCTGTGAGTCAAAGATTTTCGAATCGGACGAAAAACTGATAGTGAATTGTAACTTTCAGGGCCACCTAATGACGATGGATCACTCAAATTGCGTCCCGATTCAATACATCGTCCACCAGCCGACTTGTCTCCATGGGTCTATTGCTGCCTCGGGCACCTTATGGCCGTTCTGCTGTGAGTCAAAGATTTTCGAATCGGACGAAAAACTGATAGTGAATTGTAACGTTCAGGGCCTCCTAATGACGATGGAACACTCAAATTGCGTCCCGATTCAATGCATCGTCCTCCAGCAGACTTGTCTCCATGCGTCTATTGCTGCCTCGGGCACCTTATGGCCGTTCTGCTGTGAGTCAAAGATTTTCCAATCGGACGAAAAACTGATAGTGAATTGTAACGTTCAGGGCCACCTAATGACGATGGATCACTCAAATTGCGTCCCGATTCAATACATCGTCCTCCAGCCGACATGTCTCCATGGGTCTATTGCTGCCTTGGCACCTTATGGCCGTTCTGCTGTGAGTCAAAGATTTTCGAATCGGACGAAAAACGGATAGTGAATTGTAACGTTCAGGGCCACCTAATGACGATGGATCACTCAAATTGCGTCCCGATTCAATACATTGTCCTCCAGCAGACTGTCTCCATGGGTCTATTGCAGCCTCGGGCACCTTATGGCCGTTCAGCTGTGACTCAAAGATTTTCGAATCGGACGAAAAACTGATAGTGAATTGTAACGTTCAGGGCCTCCTAATGACGATGGAACACTCAAATTGCGTCCCGATTCAATACATCGTCCTCCAGCCGACTTGTCTCCATGGGTCTATTGCTGCCTCGGGCACCTTATGGCCGTTCTGCTGTGAGTCAATGATTTTCGAATCGGACGAAAAACTGATAGTGAATTGTAACTTTCAGGGCCACCTAATGACGATGGATCACTCAAATTCCCTCCCGATTAAATACATCGTCCTCCAGCCGACTTGTCTCCATGGGTCTATTGCTGCCTCGGGCACCTTATGGCCGTTCTGCTGTGAGTCTAGATTATCGAATGGGACGAAAAACTGATAGTGAATTGTAACGTTCAGGGCCTCCTAATGACGATGGATCACTCAAATTGCGTCCCGATTCAGTACATCGTCCACTAGCCGACTTGACTCCATGGGACTATTGCTGCCTCGGGCACCTTATGGCCGTTCTGCTGTGAGTCTAGATTATAGAATGGGACGAAAAACTGATAGTGAATTGTAACGTTCAGGGCCACCTAATGACGATGGATCACTCAAATTGCGTCCCGATTCAATACATCGTCCTCCAGCAGACTTGTCTCCATGGGTCTATTGCTGCCTCGGGCATCTTATGGCAGGCCTGCTGTGACTCAAAGATTTTCGAATCGGACGAAAAACTGATAGTGAATTGTAACGTTCAGGGCCACCTAATGACGATGGATCACTCAAATTGCGTCCCGATTCAATACATCGTCCTCCAGCCGACTTGACTCCATGAGTCTATTGCTGCCTCGAGCACCTTATGGCCGTTCTGCTGTGAGTCTAGATAATCGAATGGGACAAAAAACTGATAGTGAATTGTAACGTTCAGGGCCTCCTAATGACGATGGATCACTCAAATTGCGTCCCGATTCAATACATCGTCCTCCAGCAGACTTGTCTCCATGCGTCTATTGCTGCCTCGGGCACCTTATGGCCGTTCTGCTGTGAGTCAAAGATTTTCGAATTGGACGAAAAACTGATAGTGAATTGTAACGTTCAGGGCCACCTAATGACGATGGATCACTCAAATTGCGTCCCGATTCAATACATCGTCCTCCAGTCGACTTGACTCCATGGGTCTATTGCTGCCTCGGGCACCTTATGGCCGTTCTGCTGTGAGTCTAGATTATCGAATGGGACAAAAAACTGATAGTGAATTGTAACGTTCAGGGCCTCCTAATGACGATGGATCACTCAAATTGCGTCCCGATTCAATACATCGTCCTCCAGCAGACTTGTCTCCATGGGTCGATTGCTGCCTCGGGCACCTAATGGCCGTTCCGCTGTGAGTCAAAGATTTTCGAATCGGACGAAAAACTGATAGTGAATTGTAACATTCAGGGCCACCTAATGACGATGGACCACGCAAATTGCGTCTCGATTCAATACATCGTCCTCCAGCCGATTTGACTCCATGGGTCTATTGCTGCCTCGGGCACCTTATGGCCGTTCTGCTGTGAATCTAGATTATCGAATGGGACGAAAAACTGATAGTGAATTGTAACGTTCAGGGCCACCTAATGACGATGGATCACTCAAATTGCGTCCCGATTCAATACATCGTCCCCAGCCGACTTGTCTCCATGGGTCTATTGCTGCCTCGGGCACCTTATGGCCGTTCTGCTGTGAGTCTAGATTATCGAATGGGATGAAAAACTGATAGTGAATTGTAACATTCAGGGCCACCTAATGACGATGGATCACTCAAATTGCGTCCCGATTCAATACATCGTCCTCCAGCAGACTTGTCTCCAAGGGTCTATTGCTGCCTCGGGCACCTTATGGCAGTCCTGCTGTGACTCAAAGATTTTCGAATCGGACGAAAAACTGATAGTGAATTGTAACGTTCAGGCCCTCCTAATGACGATGGAACACTCAAATTGCGTCCCGATGCAATACATCGTCCTCCAGCAGACTTGTCTCCATGGGTCTATTGCTGCCTCGGGCACCTTATGGCCGTTCTGTTGTGAGTCAAAGATTTTCGAATCGGACGATAAAACTGATAGTGAATTGTAACGTTCAGGGCCACCTAATGACGATGGATCACTCAAATTGCGTCCCGATTCAATACATCGTCCTCCAGCAGAGTTGTCTCCATGGGTCTATTGCTGCCTCGGGCACCTTATGGCCGTTCTGCTGTGAGTCAAAGATTTTCGAATCGGACGAAAAACTGATAGTGAATTGTAACTTTCAGGGCCACCTAATGACGATGGATCACTCAAATTGCGTCCCGATTCAATACATCGTCCACCAGCCGACTTGTCTCCATGGGTCTATTGCTGCCTCGGGCACCTTATGGCCGTTCTGCTGTGAGGCAAAGATTTTCGAATCGGACGAAAAACTGATAGTGAATTGTAACGTTCAGGGCCTCCTAATGACGATGGAACACTCAAATTGCGTCCCGATTCAATACATCGTCCTCCAGCAGACTTGTCTCCATGCGTCTATTGCTGCCTCGGGCACCTTATGGCCGTTCTGCTGTGAGTCAAAGATTTTCCAATCGGACGAAAAACTGATAGTGAATTGTAACGTTCAGGGCCACCTAATGACGATGGATCACTCAAATTGCGTCCCGATTCAATACATCGTCCTCCAGCCGACATCTCTCCATGGGTCTATTGCTGCCTTGGCACCTTATGGCCGTTCTGCTGTGAGTCTAGATTATCGAATGGGACGAAAAACTGATAGTGAATTGTAACGTTCAGGGCCTCCTAATGACGATGGATCACTCAAATTGCGTCGCGATTCAGTACATCGTCCACTAGTCGACTTGACTCCATGGGACTATTGCTGCCTCGGGCACCATATGGCCGTTCTGCTGTGAGTCTAGATTATAGAATGGGACGAAAAACTGATAGTGAATTGTAACGTTCAGGGCCACCTAATGACGATGGATCACTCAAATTGCGTGCCGATTCAATACATCGTCCTCCAGCAGACTTGTCTCCATGGGTCTATTGCTGCCTCGGGCACCTTATGGCAGGCCTGCTGTGACTCAAAGATTTTCGAATCGGACGAAAAACTGATAGTGAATTGTAACGTTCAGGGCCACCTAATGACGATGGATCACTCAAATTGCGTCCCGATTCAATACATCGTCCTCCAGCCGACTTGACTCCATGGGTCTATTGCTGCCTCGGGCACCTTATGGCCGTTCTGCTGTGAGTCTAGATAATCGAATGGGACAAAAAACTGATAGTGAATTGTAACGTTCAGGGCCTCCTAATGACGATGGATCACTCAAATTGCGTCCCGATTCAATACATCGTCCTCCAGCAGACTTGTCTCCAAGGGTCTATTGCTGCCTCGGGCACCTTATGGCAGTCCTGCTGTGACTCAAAGATTTTCGAATCGGACGAAAAACTGATAGTGAATTGTAACGTTCAGGCCCTCCTAATGACGATGGAACACTCAAATTGCGTCCCGATTCAATACATCGTCCTCCAGCAGACTTGTCTCCATGGGTCTATTGCTGCCTCGGGCACCTTATGGCCGTTCTGTTGTGAGTCAAAGATTTTCGAATCGGACGATAAAACTGATAGTGAATTGTAACGTTCAGGGCCACCTAATGACGATGGATCACTCAAATTGCGTCCCGATTCAATACATCGTCCTCCAGCAGAGTTGTCTCCATGGGACTATTGCTGCCTCGGGCACCTTATGGCCGTTCTGCTGTGAGTCAAAGATTTTCGAATCGGACGAAAAACTGATAGTGAATTGTAACTTTCAGGGCCACCTAATGACGATGGATCACTCAAATTGCGTCCCGATTCAATACATCGTCCACCAGCCGACTTGTCTCCATGGGTCTATTGCTGCCTCGGGCACCTTATGGCCGTTCTGCTGTGAGTCAAAGATTTTCGAATCTGACGAAAAACTGATAGTGAATTGTAACGTTCAGGGCCTCCTAATGACGATGGAACACTCAAATTGCGTCCCGATTCAATACATCGTCCTCCAGCAGACTTGTCTCCATGCGTCTATTGCTGCCTCGGGCACCTTATGGCCGTTCTGCTGTGAGTCAAAGATTTTCCAATCGGACGAAAAACTGATAGTGAATTGTAACGTTCAGGGCCACCTAATGACGATGGATCACTCAAATTGCGTCCCGATTCAATACATCGTCCTCCAGCCGACATGTCTCCATGGGTCTATTGCTGCCTTGGCACCTTATGGCCGTTCTGCTGTGAGTCAAAGATTTTCGAATCGGACGAAAAACTGATAGTGAATTGTAACGTTCAGGGCCACCTAATGACGATGGATCACTCAAATTGCGTCCCGATTCAATACATTGTCCTCCAGCAGACTGTCTCCATGGGTCTATTGCAGCCTCGGGCACCTTATGGCCGTTCAGCTGTGACTCAAAGATTTTCGAATCGGACGAAAAACTGATAGTGAATTGTAACGTTCAGGGCCTCCTAATGACGATGGAACACTCAAATTGCGTCCCGATTCAATACATCGTCCTCCAGCCGACTTGTCTCCATGGGTCTATTGCTGCCTCGGGCACCTTATGGCCGTTCTGCTGTGAGTCAATGATTTTCGAATCGGACGAAAAACTGATAGTGAATTGTAACTTTCAGGGCCACCTAATGACGATGGATCACTCAAATTCCCTCCCGATTAAATACATCGTCCTCCAGCCGACTTGTCTCCATGGGTCTATTGCTGCCTCGGGCACCTTATGGCCGTTCTGCTGTGAGTCTAGATTATCGAATGGGACGAAAAACTGATAGTGAATTGTAACGTTCAGGGCCTCCTAATGACGATGGATCACTCAAATTGCGTCCCGATTCAGTACATCGTCCACTAGCCGACTTGACTCCATGGGACTATTGCTGCCTCGGGCACCTTATGGCCGTTCTGCTGTGAGTCTAGATTATAGAATGGGACGAAAAACTGATAGTGAATTGTAACGTTCAGGGCCACCTAATGACGATGGATCACTCAAATTGCGTCCCGATTCAATACATCGTCCTCCAGCAGACTTGTCTCCATGGGTCTATTGCTGCCTCGGGCACCTTATGGCAGGCCTGCTGTGACTCAAAGATTTTCGAATCGGACGAAAAACTGATAGTGAATTGTAACGTTCAGGGCCACCTAATGACGATGGATCACTCAAATTGCGTCCCGATTCAATACATCGTCCTCCAGCCGACTTGACTCCATGGGTCTATTGCTGCCTCGAGCACCTTATGGCCGTTCTGCTGTGAGTCTAGATAATCGAATGGGACAAAAAACTGATAGTGAATTGTAACGTTCAGGGCCTCCTAATGACGATGGATCACTCAAATTGCGTCCCGATTCAATACATCGTCCTCCAGCAGACTTGTCTCCATGCGTCTATTGCTGCCTCGGGCACCTTATGGCCGTTCTGCTGTGAGTCAAAGATTTTCGAATTGGACGAAAAACTGATAGTGAATTGTAACGTTCAGGGCCACCTAATGACGATGGATCACTCAAATTGCGTCCCGATTCAATACATCGTCCTCCAGTCGACTTGACTCCATGGGTCTATTGCTGCCTCGGGCACCTTATGGCCGTTCTGCTGTGAGTCTAGATTATCGAATGGGACAAAAAACTGATAGTGAATTGTAACGTTCAGGGCCTCCTAATGACGATGGATCACTCAAAATGCGTCCCGATTCAATACATCGTCCTCCAGCAGACTTGTCTCCATGGGTCGATTGCTGCCTCGGGCACCTAATGGCCGTTCCGCTGTGAGTCAAAGATTTTCGAATCGGACGAAAAACTGATAGTGAATTGTAACATTCAGGGCCACCTAATGACGATGGACCACGCAAATTGCGTCTCGATTCAATACATCGTCCTCCAGCCGATTTGACTCCATGGGTCTATTGCTGCCTCGGGCACCTTATGGCCGTTCTGCTGTGAATCTAGATTATCGAATGGGACGAAAAACTGATAGTGAATTGTAACGTTCAGGGCCACCTAATGACGATGGATCACTCAAATTGCGTCCCGATTCAATA
The DNA here is from genome assembly GCF_023864275.1 of Schistocerca cancellata. Lineage (NCBI taxonomy): Eukaryota > Metazoa > Arthropoda > Insecta > Orthoptera > Acrididae > Schistocerca > Schistocerca cancellata. Next base: position 3,848,264 of record NC_064627.1, read on the forward strand.
CATCGTCCCCAGCCGACTTGTCTCCATGGGTCTATTGCTGCCTCGGGCACCTTATGGCCGTTCCGTTGTGAGTCTAGATTATCGAATGGGACGAAAAACTGATAGTGAATTGTAACGTTCAGGGCCACCTAATGACGATGGATCACTCAAATTGCGTCCCGATTCAATACATCGTCCTCCAGTAGCCTTGTCTCCATTGGTCGATTGCTGCCTCGGGCACCTTATGGCCGTTCTGCTGTGAGTCAAAGATTTTCGAATCGGACGAAAAACTGATAGTGATTTGTAACATTAAGGGCCACCTAATGACGATGGACCACACAAATTGCGTCCCGATTCAGTACATCGTCCACTAGCCGACTTGACTCCATGGGACTATTGCTGCCTCGGGCACCTTATGGCCGTCCTGCTGTGAGTCTAGATTATAGAATGGGATGAAAAACTGATAGTGAATTGTAACGTTCAGGGCCACCTAATGACGATGGATCACTCAAATTGCGTTCCGATTCAATACATCGTCCTCCAGCAGACTTGTCTCCATGGGTCTATTGCTGCCTCGGGCACCTTATGGCAGGCCTGCTGTGACTCAAAGATTTTCGAATCGGACGAAAAACTGATAGTGAATTGTAACGTTCAGGGCCTCCTAATGACGATGGAACACTCAAATTGCGTCCCGATTCAATACATCGTCCTTCAGCAGACTTGTCTCCATGCGTCTATTGCTGCCTCGGGCACCTTATGGCCGTTCTGCTGTGAGTCAAAGATTTTCGAATCGGACGAAAAACTGATAATGAATTGTAACGTTCAGGGCCACCTAATGACGATGGATCACTCAAATTGCGTCCCGATTCAATACATCGTCCTCCAGCCGACTTGACTCCATGGGTCTATTGCTGCCTCGGGCACCTTATGGCCGTTCTGCTGTGAGTCTAGATTATCGAATGGGACAAAAAACTGATAGTGAATTGTAACGTTCAGGGCCTCCTAATGACGATGGATCACTCAAATTGCGTCCCGATTCAATACATCGTCCTCCAGCAGACTTGTCTCCATGGGTCGTGTGCTGCCTCGGGCACCTAATGGCCGTTCTGCTGTGAGTCAAAGATTTTCGAATCGGACGAAAAACTGATAGTGAATTGTAACATTCAGGGCCACCTAATGACGATGGACCACGCAAATTGCGTCCCGATTCAATACATCGTCCTCCAGCCGAGTTGACTCCATGGGTCTATTGCTTCCTCGGGCACCTTATGGCCGTTCTGCTGTGAATCTAGATTATCGAATGGGACGAAAAACTGATAGTGAATTGTAACGTTCAGGGCCACCTAATGACGATGGATCACTCAAATTGCGTCCCGATTCAATACATCGTCCCCAGCCGACTTGTCTCCATGGGTCTATTGCTGCCTCGGGCACCTTATGGCCGTTCTGCTGTGATTCTAGATTATCGAATGGGACGAAAAACTGAAAGTGAATTGTAACGTTCAGGGCCACCTAATGACGATGGATCACTCAAATTGCGTCCTGATTCAATACATCGTCCTCCAGCAGACTTGACTGCATGGGTCTATTGCTGCCTCGGGCACCTTATGGCCGTTCTGCTGTGAGTCAAAGATTTTCGAATCGGACGAAAAACTGATAGTGAATTGTAACTTTCAGGGCCACCTAATGACGATGGAACACTCAAATTGCGTCCCGATTCAATACATCGTCCTCCAGCAGACTTGTCTCCATGGGTCGATTGCTGCCTCTGGCAACTTATGGCCGTTCTGCTGTGAGTCTAGATTATCGAATGGGACGAAAAACTGATAGTGAATTGTAACGTTCAGGGCCACCTAATGACGATGGATCACTCAAATTGCGTCCCGATTCAATATATCGTCCTCCAGCAGACTTGTTTCCATGGGTCTATTGTTGCCTCGGGCACCTTATGGCCGTTCTGCTGTGAGTCAAAGATTTTCGAATCGGACGAAAAACTGATAGTGAATTGTAACTTTCAGGGCAACCTAATGACGATGGATCACTCAAATTGCGTCCCGATTCAATACATCGTCCACCAGCCGACTTGTCTCCATGGGTCTATTGCTGCCTCGGGCACCTTATGGCCGTTCTGCTGTGAGTCAAAGATTTTCGAATCGGACGAAAAACTGATAGTGAATTGTAACGTTCAGGGCCTCCTAAAGACGATGGAACACTAAAATTGCGTCCCGATTCAATACATCGTCCTCCAGCAGACTTGACTTCATGGGTCTATTGCTGCCTCGGGCACCTTATGGCCGTTCTGCTGTGGGTCAAAGATTTTCGAATCGGACGAAAAACTGATAGTGAATTGTAACGTTTGGGCCACCTAATGACGATAGATCACTCAAATTGCGTCCCGATTCAATACATCGTCCTCCAGCCGACTTGACTCCATGGGTCTATTGCTGCCTCGGGCACCTTATGGCCGTTCTGCTGTGAGTCTAGATTATCGAATGGGACAAAAAACTGATAGCGAATTGTAACGTTCAGGGCCTCCTAATGACGATGGAACACTGAAATTGCGTCCCGATTCAATACATCGTCCTCCAGCGGACTTGTCTCCATTGGTCTATTGCTGCCTCGGGCACCTAATGGCCGTTCTGCTGTGAGTCAAAGACATTCGAATCGGACGAAAAACTGATAGTGAATTGTAACATTCAGGGCCACCTAATGACGATGGACCACGCAAATTGCGTCCCGATTCAATACATCGTCCTCCAGCCGAGTTGACTCCATGGGTCTATTGCTGCCTTGGCACCTTATGGCCGTTCTGCTGTGAGTCAAAGATTTTCGAATCGGACGAAAAACTGATAGTGAATTGTAACTTTCAGAGCCACCTAATGACGATGGATCACTCAAAATGCGTCCCGATTCAATACATCGTCCTCCAGCAGACTTGTCTCCATGGGTCGATTGCTGCCTCGGGCACCTAATGGCCGTTCCGCTGTGAGTCAAAGATTTTCGAATCGGACGAAAAACTGATAGTGAATTGTAACATTCAGGGCCACCTAATGACGATGGACCACGCAAATTGCGTCTCGATTCAATACATCGTCCTCCAGCCGATTTGACTCCATGGGTCTATTGCTGCCTCGGGCACCTTATGGCCGTTCTGCTGTGAATCTAGATTATCGAATGGGACGAAAAACTGATAGTGAATTGTAACGTTCAGGGCCACCTAATGACGATGGATCACTCAAATTGCGTCCCGATTCAATACATCGTCCCCAGCCGACTTGTCTCCATGGGTCTATTGCTGCCTCGGGCACCTTATGGCCGTTCCGTTGTGAGTCTAGATTATCGAATGGGACGAAAAACTGATAGTGAATTGTAACGTTCAGGGCCACCTAATGACGATGGATCACTCAAATTGCGTCCCGATTCAATACATCGTCCTCCAGTAGCCTTGTCTCCATTGGTCGATTGCTGCCTCGGGCACCTTATGGCCGTTCTGCTGTGAGTCAAAGATTTTCGAATCGGACGAAAAACTGATAGTGATTTGTAACATTAAGGGCCACCTAATGACGATGGACCACACAAATTGCGTCCCGATTCAGTACATCGTCCACTAGCCGACTTGACTCCATGGGACTATTGCTGCCTCGGGCACCTTATGGCCGTCCTGCTGTGAGTCTAGATTATAGAATGGGATGAAAAACTGATAGTGAATTGTAACGTTCAGGGCCACCTAATGACGATGGATCACTCAAATTGCGTTCCGATTCAATACATCGTCCTCCAGCAGACTTGTCTCCATGGGTCTATTGCTGCCTCGGGCACCTTATGGCAGGCCTGCTGTGACTCAAAGATTTTCGAATCGGACGAAAAACTGATAGTGAATTGTAACGTTCAGGGCCTCCTAATGACGATGGAACACTCAAATTGCGTCCCGATTCAATACATCGTCCTTCAGCAGACTTGTCTCCATGCGTCTATTGCTGCCTCGGGCACCTTATGGCCGTTCTGCTGTGAGTCAAAGATTTTCGAATCGGACGAAAAACTGATAATGAATTGTAACGTTCAGGGCCACCTAATGACGATGGATCACTCAAATTGCGTCCCGATTCAATACATCGTCCTCCAGCCGACTTGACTCCATGGGTCTATTGCTGCCTCGGGCACCTTATGGCCGTTCTGCTGTGAGTCTAGATTATCGAATGGGACAAAAAACTGATAGTGAATTGTAACGTTCAGGGCCTCCTAATGACGATGGATCACTCAAATTGCGTCCCGATTCAATACATCGTCCTCCAGCAGACTTGTCTCCATGGGTCGATTGCTGCCTCGGGCACCTAATGGCCGTTCTGCTGTGAGTCAAAGATTTTCGAATCGGACGAAAAACTGATAGTGAATTGTAACATTCAGGGCCACCTAATGACGATGGACCACGCAAATTGCGTCCCGATTCAATACATCGTCCTCCAGCCGAGTTGACTCCATGGGTCTATTGCTTCCTCGGGCACCTTATGGCCGTTCTGCTGTGAATCTAGATTATCGAATGGGACGAAAAACTGATAGTGAATTGTAACGTTCAGGGCCACCTAATGACGATGGATCACTCAAATTGCGTCCCGATTCAATACATCGTCCCCAGCCGACTTGTCTCCATGGGTCTATTGCTGCCTCGGGCACCTTATGGCCGTTCTGCTGTGATTCTAGATTATCGAATGGGACGAAAAACTGAAAGTGAATTGTAACGTTCAGGGCCACCTACTGACGATGGATCACTCAAATTGCGTCCTGATTCAATACATCGTCCTCCAGCAGACTTGACTGCATGGGTCTATTGCTGCCTCGGGCACCTTATGGCCGTTCTGCTGTGAGTCAAAGATTTTCGAATCGGACGAAAAACTGATAGTGAATTGTAACTTTCAGGGCCACCTAATGACGATGGAACACTCAAATTGCGTCCCGATTCAATACATCGTCCTCCAGCAGACTTGTCTCCATGGGTCGATTGCTGCCTCTGGCAACTTATGGCCGTTCTGCTGTGAGTCTAGATTATCGAATGGGACGAAAAACTGATAGTGAATTGTAACGTTCAGGGCCACCTAATGACGATGGATCACTCAAATTGCGTCCCGATTCAATATATCGTCCTCCAGCAGACTTGTTTCCATGGGTCTATTGTTGCCTCGGGCACCTTATGGCCGTTCTGCTGTGAGTCAAAGATTTTCGAATCGGACGAAAAACTGATAGTGAATTGTAACTTTCAGGGCAACCTAATGACGATGGATCACTCAAATTGCGTCCCGATTCAATACATCGTCCACCAGCCGACTTGTCTCCATGGGTCTATTGCTGCCTCGGGCACCTTATGGCCGTTCTGCTGTGAGTCAAAGATTTTCGAATCGGACGAAAAACTGATAGTGAATTGTAACGTTCAGGGCCTCCTAAAGACGATGGAACACTAAAATTGCGTCCCGATTCAATACATCGTCCTCCAGCAGACTTGACTTCATGGGTCTATTGCTGCCTCGGGCACCTTATGGCCGTTCTGCTGTGGGTCAAAGATTTTCGAATCGGACGAAAAACTGATAGTGATTTGTAACGTTTGGGCCACCTAATGACGATGGATCACTCAAATTGCGTCCCGATTCAATACATCGTCCTCCAGCCGACTTGACTCCATGGGTCTATTGCTGCCTCGGGCACCTTATGGCCGTTCTGCTGTGAGTCTAGATTATCGAATGGGACAAAAAACTGATAGCGAATTGTAACGTTCAGGGCCTCCTAATGACGATGGAACACTGAAATTGCGTCCCGATTCAATACATCGTCCTCCAGCGGACTTGTCTCCATTGGTCTATTGCTGCCTCGGGCACCTAATGGCCGTTCTGCTGTGAGTCAAAGACATTCGAATCGGACGAAAAACTGATAGTGAATTGTAACATTCAGGGCCACCTAATGACGATGGACCACGCAAATTGCGTCCCGATTCAATACATCGTCCTCCAGCCGAGTTGACTCCATGGGTCTATTGCTGCCTTGGCACCTTATGGCCGTTCTGCTGTGAGTCAAAGATTTTCGAATCGGACGAAAAACTAATAGTGAATTGTATCGTTCAGGGCCACCTAATGACGATGGATCACTCAAATTGCGTCCCGATTCAATACAATGTCCTCCAGCAGACTGTCTCCATGGGTCTATTGCAGCCTCGGGCACCTTATGGCCGTTCAGCTGTGACTCAAAGATTTTCGAATCGGACGAAAAACTGATACTGAATTGTAACATTCAGGGCCACCTAATGACGATGGACCACGCAAATTGCGTCCCGATTCAATACATCGTCCTCCAGCCGATTTGACTCCATGGGGCTATTGCTGCCTCGGCACCTTATGGCCGTTCTGCTGTGAATCTAGATTATCGAATGGGACGAAAAACTGATAGTGAATTGTAACGTTCAGGGCCACCTAATGACGATGGATCACTCAAATTGCGTCCCGATTCAATACATCGTCCCCAGCCGACTTGTCTCCATGGGTCTATTGCTGCCTCGGGCACCTTATGGCCGTTCTGCTGTGAGTCTAGATTATCGAATGGGACGAAAAACTGATAGTGAATTGTAACGTTCAGGGCCACCTAATGACGATGGATCACTCAAATTGCGTCCTGATTCAATACATCGTCAGCAGACTTGACTTCATGGGTCTATTGCTGCCTCGGGCACCTTATGGCCGTTCTGCTGTGAGTCAAAGATTTTCGAATCGGACGAAAAACTGATAGTGAATTGTAACTTTCAGAGCCACCTAATGACGATGGATCACTCAAATTGCGTCCCGATTCAATACATCGTCCTCCAGCAGACTTGTCTCCATGGGTCGATTGCTGCCTCGGGCACCTAATGGCCGTTCTGCTGTGAGTCAAAGATTATCGAATGGGACGAAAAACTGATAGTGATTTGTAACATTAAGGGCCACCTAATGACGATGGACCACACAAATTGCGTCCCGATTCAGTACATCGTCCACTAGCCGACTTGACTCCATGGGACTATTGCTGCCTCGGGCACCTTATGGCCGTTCTGCTGTGAGTCTAGATTATAGAATGGGATGAAAAACTCATAGTGAATTGAAACGTTCAGGGCCACCTAATGACGATGGATCACTCAAATTGCGTCCCGATTCAATACATCGTCCTCCAGCAGACTTGTCTCCATGGGTCTATTGCTGCCTCGGGCACCTTATGGCAGGCCTGCTGTGACTCAAAGATTTTCGAATCGGACGAAAAACTGATAGTGAATTGTAACGTTCAGGGCCTCCTAATGACGATGGAACACTCAAATTGCGTCCCGATTCAATACATCGTCCTCCAGCAGACTTGTCTCCATGCGTCTATTGCTGCCTCGGGCACCTTATGGCCGTTCTGCTGTGAGTCAAAGAATTTCGAATCGGACGAAAAACTGATAGTGAATTGTAACGTTCAGGGCCGCCTAATGACGATGGATCACTCAAATTGCGTCCCGATTCAATACATCGTCCTCCAGCCGACTTGACTCCATGGGTCTATTGCTGCCTCGGGCACCTTATGGCCGTTCTGCTGTGAGTCTAGATTATCGAATGGGACAAAAAACTGATAGTGAATTGTAACGTTCAGGGCCTCCTAATGACGATGGATCACTCAAATTGCGTCCCGATTCAATACATCGTCCTCCAGCAGACTTGTCTCCATGGGTCGATTGCTGCCTCGGGCACCTAATGGCCGTTCTGCTGTGAGTCAAAGATTTTCGAATCTGACGAAAAACTGATAGTGAATTGTAACATTCAGGGCCACCTAATGACGATGGATCACTCAAATTGCGTCCTGATCCAATACATCGTCCTCCAGCAGACTTGACTTCATGGGTCTATTGCTGCCTCGGGCACCTTATGGCCGTTCTGCTGTGAGTCTAGATTATCGAATGGGACGAAAAACTGATAGTGAATTGTAACGTTCAGGGCCACCTAATGACGATGGATCACTCAAATTGCGTCCTGATTCAATACATCGTCCTCCAGCAGACTTGACTTCATGGGTCTATTGCTGCCTCGGGCACCTTATGGCCGTTCTGCTGTGAGTCAAAGATTTTCGAATCGGACGAAAAACTGATAGTGAATTGTAACTTTCAGGGCCACCTAATGACGATGGACCACACAAATTGCGTCCCGATTCAGTACATCGTCCACTAGCCGACTTGACTCCATGGGACTATTGCTGCCTCGGGCACCTTATGGCCGTTCTGCTGTGAGTCTAGATTATAGAATGGGATGAAAAACTGATAGTGAATTGTAACGTTCAGGGCCACCTAATGACTATGGATCACTCAAATTGCGTCCCGATTCAATACATCGTCCTCCAGCAGACTTGTCTCCATGGGTCTATTGCTGCCTCGGGCACCTTATGGCAGGCCTGCTGTGATTCAAAGATTTTCGAATCGGACGAAAAACTGATAGTGAATTGTAATGTTCAGGGCCTCCTAATGACGATGGAACACTCAAATTGCGTCCCGATTCAATACATCGTCCTCCAGCAGACATGTCTCCATGCGTCTATTGCTGCCTCGGGCACCTTATGGCCGTTCTGCTGTGAGTCAAAGATTTTCGAATCGGACGAAAAACTGATAGTGAATTGTAACGTTCAGGGCCACCTAATGACGATGGATCACTCAAATTGCGTCCCGATTCAATACATCGTCCTCCAGCCGACTTGACTCCATGGGTCTATTGCTGCCTCGGGCACCTTATGGCCGTTCTGCTGTGAGTCTAGATTATTGAATGGGACGAAAAACTGATAGTGAATTGTAACGTTCAGGGCCTCCTAATGACGATGGATCACTCAAATTGCGTCCCGATTCAATACATCGTCCTCCAGCCGACTTGACTCCATGGGTCTATTGCTGCCTCGGGCACCTTATGGCTGTTCTGCTGTGAGTCTAGATTATCGAATGGGACGAAAAACTGATAGTGAATTGTAACGTTCAGGGCCTCCTAATGACGATGGATCACTCAAATTGCGTCCCGATTCAATACATCGTCCTCCAGCAGTCTTGTCTCCATGGGTCGATTGCTGCCTCGGGCACCTAATGGCCGTTCTGCTGTGAGTCAAAGATTTTCGAATCGGACGAAAAACTGATAGTGAATTGTAACATTCAGGGCCACCTAATGACGATGGATCACTCAAATTGCGTCCTGATTCAATACATCGTCCTCCAGCAGACTTGACTTCATGGGTCTATTGCTGCCTCGGGCACCTTATGGCCGTTCTGCTGTGAGTCTAGATTATCGAATGGGACGAAAAACTGATAGTGAATTGTAACGTTCAGGGCCACCTAATGACGATGGATCACTCAAATTGCGTCCTGATTCAGTACATCGTCCTCCAGCAGACTTGACTTCATGGGTCTATTGCTGCCTCGGGCACCTTATGGCCGTTCTGCTGTGAGTCAAAGATTTTCGAATCGGACGAAAAACTGATAGTGAATTGTAATTTCTAGGGCCACCTAATGACGATGGACCACACAAATTGCGTCCCGTTCAGTACATCGTCCACTAGCCGACTTGACTCCATGGGACTATTGCTGCCTCGGGCACCTTATGGCCGTTCTGCTGTGAGTCAAAGATTTTCGAATCGGACGAAAAACTAATAGTGAATTGTATCGTTCAGGGCCACCTAATGACGATGGATCACTCAAATTGCGTCCCGATTCAATACAATGTCCTCCAGCAGACTGTCTCCATGGGTCTATTGCAGCCTCGGGCAGCTTATGGCCGTTCAGCTGTGACTCAAAGATTTTCGAATCGGACGAAAAACTGATACTGAATTGTAACATTCAGGGCCACCTAATGACGATGGACCACGCAAATTGCGTCCCGATTCAATACATCGTCCTCCAGCCGATTTGACTCCATGGGGCTATTGCTGCCTCGGCACCTTATGGCCGTTCTGCTGTGAATCTAGATTATCGAATGGGACGAAAAACTGATAGTGAATTGTAACGTTCAGGGCCACCTAATGACGATGGATCACTCAAATTGCGTCCCGATTCAATACATCGTCCCCAGCCGACTTGTCTCCATGGGTCTATTGCTGCCTCGGACACCTTATGGCCGTTCTGCTGTGAGTCTAGATTATCGAATGGGACGAAATACTGATAGTGAATTGTAACGTTCAGGGCCACCTAATGACGATGGATCACTCAAATTGCGTCCTGATTCAATACATCGTCAGCAGACTTGACTTCATGGGTCTATTGCTGCCTCGGGCACGTTATGGCCGTTCTGCTGTGAGTCAAAGATGTTCGAATCGGACGAAAAACTGATAGTGAATTGTAACTTTCAGAGCCACCTAATGACGATGGATCACTCAAATTGCGTCCCGATTCAATACATCGTCCTCCAGCAGACTTGTCTCCATGGGTCGATTGCTGCCTCGGGCACCTAATGGCCGTTCTGCTGTGAGTCAAAGATTATCGAATGGGACGAAAAACTGATAGTGATTTGTAACATTAAGGGCCACCTAATGACGATGGACCACACAAATTGCGTCCCGATTCAGTACATCGTCCACTAGCCGACTTGACTCCATGGGACTATTGCTGCCTCGGGCACCTTATGGCCGTTCTGCTGTGAGTCTAGATTATAGAATGGGATGAAAAACTCATAGTGAATTGAAACGTTCAGGGCCACCTAATGACGATGGATCACTCAAATTGCGTCCCGATTCAATACATCGTCCTCCAGCAGACTTGTCTCCATGGGTCTATTGCTGCCTCGGGCACCTTATGGCAGGCCTGCTGTGACTCAAAGATTTTCGAATCGGACGAAAAACTGATAGTGAATTGTAACGTTCAGGGCCTCCTAATGACGATGGAACACTCAAATTGCGTCCCGATTCAATACATCGTCCTCCAGCAGACTTGTCTCCATGCGTCTATTGCTGCCTCGGGCACCTTATGGCCGTTCTGCTGTGAGTCAAAGAATTTCGAATCGGACGAAAAACTGATAGTGAATTGTAACGTTCAGGGCCGCCTAATGACGATGGATCACTCAAATTGCGTCCCGATTCAATACATCGTCCTCCAGCCGACTTGACTCCATGGGTCTATTGCTGCCTCGGGCACCTTATGGCCGTTCTGCTGTGAGTCTAGATTATCGAATGGGACAAAAAACTGATAGTGAATTGTAACGTTCAGGGCCTCCTAATGACGATGGATCACTCAAATTGCGTCCCGATTCAATACATCGTCCTCCAGCAGACTTGTCTCCATGGGTCGATTGCTGCCTCGGGCACCTAATGAGCGTTCTGCTGTGAGTCAAAGATTTTCGAATCGGACGAAAAACTGATAGTGAATTGTAACATTCAGGGCCACCTAATGACGATGGATCACTCAAATTGCGTCCTGATCCAATACATCGTCCTCCAGCAGACTTGACTTCATGGGTCTATTGCTGCCTCGGGCACCTTATGGCCGTTCTGCTGTGAGTCTAGATTATCGAATGGGACGAAAAACTGATAGTGAATTGTAACGTTCAGGGCCACCTAATGACGATGGATCACTCAAATTGCGTCCTGATTCAATACATCGTCACCCAGCAGACTTGACTTCATGGGTCTATTGCTGCCTCGGGCACCTTATGGCCGTTCTGCTGTGAGTCAAAGATTTTCGAATCGGACGAAAAACTGATAGTGAATTGTAACTTTCAGGGCCACCTAATGACGATGGACCACACAAATTGCGTCCCGATTCAGTACATCGTCCACTAGCCGACTTGACTCCATGGGACTATTGCTGCCTCGGGCACCTTATGGCCGTTCTGCTGTGAGTCTAGATTATAGAATGGGATGAAAAACTGATAGTGAATTGTAACGTTCAGGGCCACCTAATGACTATGGATCACTCAAATTGCGTCCCGATTCAATACATCGTCCTCCAGCAGACTTGTCTCCATGGGTCTATTGCTGCCTCGGGCACCTTATGGCAGGCCTGCTGTGATTCAAAGATTTTCGAATCGGACGAAAAACTGATAGTGAATTGTAATGTTCAGGGCCTCCTAATGACGATGGAACACTCAAATTGCGTCCCGATTCAATACATCGTCCTCCAGCAGACATGTCTCCATGCGTCTATTGCTGCCTCGGGCACCTTATGGCCGTTCTGCTGTGAGTCAAAGATTTTCGAATCGGACGAAAAACTGATAGTGAATTGTAACGTTCAGGGCCACCTAATGACGATGGATCACTCAAATTGCGTCCCGATTCAATACATCGTCCTCCAGCCGACTTGACTCCATGGGTCTATTGCTGCCTCGGGCACCTTATGGCCGTTCTGCTGTGAGTCTAGATTATTGAATGGGACGAAAAACTGATAGTGAATTGTAACGTTCAGGGCCTCCTAATGACGATGGATCACTCAAATTGCGTCCCGATTCAATACATCGTCCTCCAGCCGACTTGACTCCATGGGTCTATTGCTGCCTCGGGCACCTTATGGCTGTTCTGCTGTGAGTCTAGATTATCGAATGGGACGAAAAACTGATAGTGAATTGTAACGTTCAGGGCCTCCTAATGACGATGGATCACTCAAATTGCGTCCCGATTCAATACATCGTCCTCCAGCAGTCTTGTCTCCATGGGTCGATTGCTGCCTCGGGCACCTAATGGCCGTTCTGCTGTGAGTCAAAGATTTTCGAATCGGACGAAAAACTGATAGTGAATTGTAACATTCAGGGCCACCTAATGACGATGGATCACTCAAATTGCGTCCTGATTCAATACATCGTCCTCCAGCAGACTTGACTTCATGGGTCTATTGCTGCCTCGGGCACCTTATGGCCGTTCTGCTGTGAGTCTAGATTATCGAATGGGACGAAAAACTGATAGTGAATTGTAACGTTCAGGGCCACCTAATGACGATGGATCACTCAAATTGCGTCCTGATTCAGTACATCGTCCTCCAGCAGACTTGACTTCATGGGTCTATTGCTGCCTCGGGCACCTTATGGCCGTTCTGCTGTGAGTCAAAGATTTTCGAATCGGACGAAAAACTGATAGTGAATTGAAATTTCTAGGGCCACCTAATGACGATGGACCACACAAATTGCGTCCCGTTCAGTACATCGTCCACTAGCCGACTTGACTCCATGGGACTATTGCTGCCTCGGGCACCTTATGGCCGTTCTGCTGTGAGTCTAGATTATAGAATGGGATGAAAAACTGGTAGTGAATTGTAACGTTCAGGGCCACCTAATGACGATGGATCACTCAAATTGCGTCCCGATTCAATACATCGTCCTCCAGCCGACTTGACTCCATGGGTCTATTGCTGCCTCGGGCACCTTATGGCCGTTCTGCTGTGAGTCTAGATTATCGAATGGGACGAAAAACTGATAGTGAATTGTAACGTTCAGGGCCTCCTAATGACGATGGATCACTCAAATTGCGTCCTGATTCAATACATCGTCCTCCAGCAGACTTGACTTCATGGGTCTATTGCTGCCTCGGGCACCTTATGGCCGTTCTGCTGTGAGTCAAAGATTTTCGAATCGGACGAAAAACTGATAGTGAATTGTAACTTTCAGGGCCACCTAATGACGATGGATCACTCAAATTGCGTCCCGATTCAATACATCGTCCTCCAGCAGACTTGTCTCCATGGGTCGATTGCTGCCTCGGGCACCTTATGGCCGTTCTGCTGTGAGTCAAAGATTTTCGAATCGGACGAAAAACTGATAGTGAATTGTAACATTCAGGGCCACCTAATGACGATGGACCACACAAATTGCGTCCCGATTCAGTACATCGTCCTCCACCCGACCTGACTCCATGGGTCTATTGCTGCCTCAGGCACCTTATGGCCGTTCTGCTGTGAGTCTAGATTATCGAATGGGACGAAAAACTGATAGTGAATTGTAACGTTCAGGGCCTCCTAATGACGATGGAACACTAAAATTGCGTCCCGATTCAATACATCGTCCTCCAGCAGACTTGACTTCATGCGTCTATTGCTGCCTCGGGCACCTTATGGCCGTTCTGCTGTGAGTCAAAGATTTTCGAATCGGACGAAAAACTGATAGTGAAATGTAACGTTCCGGCCACCTAATGACGATGGATCTCTCAAATTGCGTCCCGATACAATACATCGTCCTCCAGCCGACTTGACTCCATGGGTCTATTGCTGCCTCGGGCACCTTATGGCCGTTCTGCTGTGAGTCTAGATTATCGAATGGGACAAAAAACTGATAGTGAATTGTAACGTTCAGGGCCTCCTAATGACGATGGAACACTCAAATTGCGTCCCGATTCAATACATCGTCCTCCAGCGGACTTGTCTCCATTGGTCTATTGCTGCCTCGGGCACCTAATGGCCGTTCTGCTGTGAGTCAAAGACTTTCGAATCGGACGAAAAACTGATAGTGAATTGTAACATTCAGGGCCACCTAATGACGATGGACCACGCAAATTGCGTCCCGATTCAATACATCGTCCTCCAGCCGAGTTGACTCCATGGGTCTAATGCTGCCTTGGCACCTTATGGCCGTTCTGCTGTGAGTCAAAAATTTTCGAATCGGACGAAAAACTGATAGTGAATTGTAACGTTCAGGGCCACCTAATGACGATGGATCACTCAAATTGCGTCCCGATTCAATACATTGTCCTCCAGCATACTGTCTCCATGGGTCTATTGCTGCCTCGGGCACCTTATGGCCGTTCAGCTGTGACTCAAAGATTTTCGAATCGGACGAAAAACTGATAGTGAATTGTAACGTTCAGGGCCTCCTAATGACGATGGAACACTCAAATTGCGTCCCGATTCAATACATCGTCCTCCAGCCGACTTGTCTCCATGGGTCTATTGCTGCATCGGGCACCTTATGGCCGTTCTGCTGTGAGTCAAAGATTTTCGAATCGGACGAAAAACTGATAGTGAATTGTAACTTTCAGGGCCACCTAATGACGATGGATCACTCAAATTCCGTCCCGATTAAATACATCGTCCTCCAGCCGACTTGTCTCTTGCTGCCTCGGGCACCTTACCTGCTGTGAGTCTAGATTATCGAATGGGACGAAAAACTGATAGTGAATTGTAACGTTCAGGGCCACCTAATGACGATGGATCACTCAAATTGCGTCCCGATTCAATACATAGTCCTCCAGCCGACTTGACTCCATGGGTCTATTGCTGCCTCGGGCACCTTATGGCCGTTCTGCTGTGAGTCTAGATTATCGAATGGGACGAAAAACTGATAGTGAATTGTAACGTTCAGGGCCTCCTAATGACGATGGATCACTCAAATTGCGTCCCGATTAAATACATCGTCCTCCAGCCGACTTAACTCCATGGGTCTATTGCTGCCTCGGGCACCTTATGGCCGTTCTGCTGTGAGCCTAGATTATCGAATGGGACGAAAAACTGATAGTGAATTGTAACGTTCAGGGCCTCCTAATGACGATGGATCACTCAAATTGCGTCCCGATTCAATACATCGTCCTCCAGCAGACTTGTCTCCATGGGTCTATTGCTGCCTCGGGCACCTTATGGCAGGCCTGCTGTGACTCAAAGATTTTCGAATCGGACGAAAAACTGATAGTGAATTGTAACGTTCAGGGCCTCCTAATGACGATGGATCACTCAAATTGCGTCCCGATTCAATACATCGTCCTCCAGCAGACTTGTCTCCATGGGTCGATTGCTGCCTCGGGCACCTAATGGCCGTTCTGCTGTGAGTCAAAGATTTTCGAATCGGACGAAAAACTGATAGTAAATTGTAACATTCAGGGCCTCCTAATGACGATGGACCACGCAAATTACGTCCCGATTCAATACATCGTCCTCCAGCCGAGTTGACTCCATGGGTCTATTGCTGCCTCGGGCACCTTATGGCCGTTCTGCTGTGAGTCTAGATTATCGAATGGGACGAAAAACTGATAGTGAATTGTAACGTTCAGGGCCACCTAATGACGATGGATCACTCAAATTGCGTCCTGATTCAATACATCGTCCTCCAGCAGACTTGACTTCATGGGTCTACTGCTGCCTCGGGCACCTTATGGCCGTTCTGCTGTGAGTCAAAGATTTTCGAATCGGACGAAAAACTGATAGTGAATTGTAACTTTCAGGGCCACCTAATGACGATGGACCACACAAATTGCGTCCCGATTCAGTACATCGTCCACTAGCCGACTTGACTCCATGGGACTATTGCTGCCTCGGGAACCTTATGGCCGTTCTGCTGTGAGTCTAGAATATAGAATGGGATGAAAAACTGATAGTGAATTGTAACGTTCAGGGCCACATAATGACGATGGATCACTCAAATTGCGTCCCGATTCTATACATCGTCCTCCAGCAGACTTGTCTCCATGGGTCTATTGATGCCTCGGGCACCTTATGGCAGGCCTGCTGTGACTCAAAGATTTTCGAATCGGACGAAAAACTGATAGTGAATTGTAACGTTCAGGGCCACCTAATGACGATGGATCACTCAAATTGCGTCCCGATTCAATACATCGTCCCCAGCCGACTTGTCTCCATGGGTCTATTGCTGCCTCGGGCACCTTATGGCCGTTCTGCTGTGAGTCTAGATTATCGAATGGGACGAAAAACTGAAAGTGAATTGTAACGTTCAGGGCCACCTAATGACGATGGATCACTCAAATTGCGTCCTGATTCAATACATTCGTCCTCCAGCAGAGTTGACTGCATGGGTCTATTGCTGCCTCGGGCACTTTATGGCCGTTCTGCGGTGAGTCAAAGATTTTCGAATCGGACGAAAAACTGATAGTGAATTGTAACTTTCAGGGCAACCTAATGACGATGGACCACACAAATTGCGTCCCGATTCAGTACATCGTCCACTAGCCGACTTGACTCCATGGGACTATTGCTGACTCGGGCACCTTATGGCCGTTCTGCTGTGAGTCTAGATTATAGAATGGGATGAAAAACTGATAGTGAATTGTAACGTTCAGGGCCACCTAATGACGATGGATCACTCAAATTGCGTCCCGATTCAATACATCGTCCTCCAGCAGACTTGTCTCCATGGGTCTATTGCTGCCTCGGGCACCTTATGGCAGGCCTGCTGTGACTCAAAGATTTTCGAATCGGACGAAAAACTGATAGTGAATTGTAACGTTCAGGGCCTCCTAATGACGATGGAACACTCAAATTGCGTCCCGATTCAATACATTGTCCTCCAGCAGACTGTCTCTATGGGTCTATTGCAGCCTCGGGCACCTTATGGCCGTTCAGCTGTGACTCAAAGATTTTCGAATCGGACGAAAAACTGATAGTGAATTGTAACGTTCAGGGCCTCCTAATGACGATGGAACACTCAAATTGCGTCCCGATTCAATACATCGTCCTCCAGCCGACTTGTCTCCATGGGTCTATTGCTGCCTCGGGCAACTTATGGCCGTTCTGCTGTGAGTCAAAGATTTTCGAATCGGACGAAAAGCTGATAGTGAATTGTAACTTTCAGGGCCACCTAATGACGATGGATCACTCAAATTCCGTCCCGATTAAATACATCGTCCTCCAGCCGACTTGTCTTTTGCTGCCTCGGGCACCTTATGGCCGTTCTGCTGTGAGTCTAGATTATCGAATGGGACGAAAAACTGATAGTGAATTGTAACGTTCAGGGCCACCTAATGACGATGGATCACTCAAATTGCGTCCTGATTCAATACATCGTCCTCCAGCAGACTTGACTTCATGGGTCTATTGCTGCCTCGGGCACCTTATGGCCGTTCTGCTGTGAGTCAAAGATTTTCGAATCGGACGAAAAACTGATAGTGAATTGTAACTTTCAGGGCCACCTAATGACGATGGACCACACAAATTGCGTCCCGATTCAGTACATCGTCCACTAGCCGACTTGACTCCATGGGACTATTGCTGCCTCGGGCACCTTATGGCCGTTCTGCTGTGAGTCTAGATTATAGAATGGGATGAAAAACTGATAGTGAATTGTAACGTTCAGGGCCACCTAATGACTATGGATCACTCAAATTGCGTCCCGATTCAATACATCGTCCTCCAGCAGACTTGTCTCCATGGGTCTATTGCTGCCTCGGGCACCTTATGGCAGGCCTGCTGTGATTCAAAGATTTTCGAATCGGACGAAAAACTGATAGTGAATTGTAATGTTCAGGGCCTCCTAATGACGATGGAACACTCAAATTGCGTCCCGATTCAATACATCGTCCTCCAGCAGACATGTCTCCATGCGTCTATTGCTGCCTCGGGCACCTTATGGCCGTTCTGCTGTGAGTCAAAGATTTTCGAATCGGACGAAAAACTGATAGTGAATTGTAACGTTCAGGGCCACCTAATGACGATGGATCACTCAAATTGCGTCCCGATTCAATACATCGTCCTCCAGCCGACTTGACTCCATGGGTCTATTGCTGCCTCGGGCACCTTATGGCCGTTCTGCTGTGAGTCTAGATTATTGAATGGGACGAAAAACTGATAGTGAATTGTAACGTTCAGGGCCTCCTAATGACGATGGATCACTCAAATTGCGTCCCGATTCAATACATCGTCCTCCAGCCGACTTGACTCCATGGGTCTATTGCTGCCTCGGGCACCTTATGGCTGTTCTGCTGTGAGTCTAGATTATCGAATGGGACGAAAAACTGATAGTGAATTGTAACGTTCAGGGCCTCCTAATGACGATGGATCACTCAAATTGCGTCCCGATTCAATACATCGTCCTCCAGCAGTCTTGTCTCCATGGGTCGATTGCTGCCTCGGGCACCTAATGGCCGTTCTGCTGTGAGTCAAAGATTTTCGAATCGGACGAAAAACTGATAGTGAATTGTAACATTCAGGGCCACCTAATGACGATGGATCACTCAAATTGCGTCCTGATTCAATACATCGTCCTCCAGCAGACTTGACTTCATGGGTCTATTGCTGCCTCGGGCACCTTATGGCCGTTCTGCTGTGAGTCTAGATTATCGAATGGGACGAAAAACTGATAGTGAATTGTAACGTTCAGGGCCACCTAATGACGATGGATCACTCAAATTGCGTCCTGATTCAGTACATCGTCCTCCAGCAGACTTGACTTCATGGGTCTATTGCTGCCTCGGGCACCTTATGGCCGTTCTGCTGTGAGTCAAAGATTTTCGAATCGGACGAAAAACTGATAGTGAATTGAAATTTCTAGGGCCACCTAATGACGATGGACCACACAAATTGCGTCCCGTTCAGTACATCGTCCACTAGCCGACTTGACTCCATGGGACTATTGCTGCCTCGGGCACCTTATGGCCGTTCTGCTGTGAGTCTAGATTATAGAATGGGATGAAAAACTGATAGTGAATTGTAACGTTCAGGGCCACCTAATGACGATGGATCACTCAAATTGCGTCCCGATTCAATACATCGTCCTCCAGCCGACTTGACTCCATGGGTCTATTGCTGCCTCGGGCACCTTATGGCCGTTCTGCTGTGAGTCTAGATTATCGAATGGGACGAAAAACTGATAGTGAATTGTAACGTTCAGGGCCTCCTAATGACGATGGATCACTCAAATTGCGTCCTGATTCAATACATCGTCCTCCAGCAGACTTGACTTCATGGGTCTATTGCTGCCTCGGGCACCTTATGGCCGT
The DNA here is from genome assembly GCF_023864275.1 of Schistocerca cancellata. Lineage (NCBI taxonomy): Eukaryota > Metazoa > Arthropoda > Insecta > Orthoptera > Acrididae > Schistocerca > Schistocerca cancellata. The sequence goes on from NC_064627.1 coordinate 3,867,884, forward strand.
TCTGCTGTGAGTCAAAGATTTTCGAATCGGACGAAAAACTGATAGTGAATTGTAACTTTCAGGGCCACCTAATGACGATGGATCACTCAAATTGCGTCCCGATTCAATACATCGTCCTCCAGCAGACTTGTCTCCATGGGTCGATTGCTGCCTCGGGCACCTTATGGCCGTTCTGCTGTGAGTCAAAGATTTTCGAATCGGACGAAAAACTGATAGTGAATTGTAACATTCAGGGCCACCTAATGACGATGGACCACACAAATTGCGTCCCGATTCAGTACATCGTCCTCCACCCGACCTGACTCCATGGGTCTATTGCTGCCTCAGGCACCTTATGGCCGTTCTGCTGTGAGTCTAGATTATCGAATGGGACGAAAAACTGATAGTGAATTGTAACGTTCAGGGCCTCCTAATGACGATGGAACACTAAAATTGCGTCCCGATTCAATACATCGTCCTCCAGCAGACTTGACTTCATGCGTCTATTGCTGCCTCGGGCACCTTATGGCCGTTCTGCTGTGAGTCAAAGATTTTCGAATCGGACGAAAAACTGATAGTGAATTGTAACGTTCCGGCCACCTAATGACGATGGATCTCTCAAATTGCGTCCCGATACAATACATCGTCCTCCAGCCGACTTGACTCCATGGGTCTATTGCTGCCTCGGGCACCTTATGGCCGTTCTGCTGTGAGTCTAGATTATCGAATGGGACGAAAAACTGATAGTGAATTGTAACGTTCAGGGCCTCCTAATGACGATGGAACACTCAAATTGCGTCCCGATTCAATACATCGTCCTCCAGCGGACTTGTCTCCATTGGTCTATTGCTGCCTCGGGCACCTAATGGCCGTTCTGCTGTGAGTCAAAGACTTTCGAATCGGACGAAAAACTGATAGTGAATTGTAACATTCAGGGCCACCTAATGACGATGGACCACGCAAATTGCGTCCCGATTCAATACATCGTCCTCCAGCCGACTTGTCTCCATGGGTCTATTGCTGCATCGGGCACCTTATGGCCGTTCTGCTGTGAGTCAAAGATTTTCGAATCGGACGAAAAACTGATAGTGAATTGTAACTTTCAGGGCCACCTAATGACGATGGATCACTCAAATTCCGTCCCGATTAAATACATCGTCCTCCAGCCGACTTGTCTCTTGCTGCCTCGGGCACCTTACCTGCTGTGAGTCTAGATTATCGAATGGGACGAAAAACTGATAGTGAATTGTAACGTTCAGGGCCACCTAATGACGATGGATCACTCAAATTGCGTCCCGATTCAATACATAGTCCTCCAGCCGACTTGACTCCATGGGTCTATTGCTGCCTCGGGCACCTTATGGCCGTTCTGCTGTGAGTCTAGATTATCGAATGGGACGAAAAACTGATAGTGAATTGTAACGTTCAGGGCCTCCTAATGACGATGGATCACTCAAATTGCGTCCCGATTAAATACATCGTCCTCCAGCCGACTTAACTCCATGGGTCTATTGCTGCCTCGGGCACCTTATGGCCGTTCTGCTGTGAGCCTAGATTATCGAATGGGACGAAAAACTGATAGTGAATTGTAACGTTCAGGGCCTCCTAATGACGATGGATCACTCAAATTGCGTCCCGATTCAATACATCGTCCTCCAGCAGACTTGTCTCCATGGGTCTATTGCTGCCTCGGGCACCTTATGGCAGGCCTGCTGTGACTCAAAGATTTTCGAATCGGACGAAAAACTGATAGTGAATTGTAACGTTCAGGGCCTCCTAATGACGATGGATCACTCAAATTGCGTCCCGATTCAATACATCGTCCTCCAGCAGACTTGTCTCCATGGGTCGATTGCTGCCTCGGGCACCTAATGGCCGTTCTGCTGTGAGTCAAAGATTTTCGAATCGGACGAAAAACTGATAGTAAATTGTAACATTCAGGGCCTCCTAATGACGATGGACCACGCAAATTACGTCCCGATTCAATACATCGTCCTCCAGCCGAGTTGACTCCATGGGTCTATTGCTGCCTCGGGCACCTTATGGCCGTTCTGCTGTGAGTCTAGATTATCGAATGGGACGAAAAACTGATAGTGAATTGTAACGTTCAGGGCCACCTAATGACGATGGATCACTCAAATTGCGTCCTGATTCAATACATCGTCCTCCAGCAGACTTGACTTCATGGGTCTACTGCTGCCTCGGGCACCTTATGGCCGTTCTGCTGTGAGTCAAAGATTTTCGAATCGGACGAAAAACTGATAGTGAATTGTAACTTTCAGGGCCACCTAATGACGATGGACCACACAAATTGCGTCCCGATTCAGTACATCGTCCACTAGCCGACTTGACTCCATGGGACTATTGCTGCCTCGGGAACCTTATGGCCGTTCTGCTGTGAGTCTAGAATATAGAATGGGATGAAAAACTGATAGTGAATTGTATCGTTCAGGGCCACATAATGACGATGGATCACTCAAATTGCGTCCCGATTCTATACATCGTCCTCCAGCAGACTTGTCTCCATGGGTCTATTGATGCCTCGGGCACCTTATGGCAGGCCTGCTGTGACTCAAAGATTTTCGAATCGGACGAAAAACTGATAGTGAATTGTAACGTTCAGGGCCACCTAATGACGATGGATCACTCAAATTGCGTCCCGATTCAATACATCGTCCCCAGCCGACTTGTCTCCATGGGTCTATTGCTGCCTCGGGCACCTTATGGCCGTTCTGCTGTGAGTCTAGATTATCGAATGGGACGAAAAACTGAAAGTGAATTGTAACGTTCAGGGCCACCTAATGACGATGGATCACTCAAATTGCGTCCTGATTCAATACATCGTCCTCCAGCAGAGTTGACTGCATGGGTCTATTGCTGCCTCGGGCACTTTATGACCGTTCTGCGGTGAGTCAAAGATTTTCGAATCGGACGAAAAACTGATAGTGAATTGTAACTTTCAGGGCAACCTAATGACGATGGACCACACAAATTGCGTCCCGATTCAGTACATCGTCCACTAGCCGACTTGACTCCATGGGACTATTGCTGACTCGGGCACCTTATGGCCGTTCTGCTGTGAGTCTAGATTATAGAATGGGATGATAAACTGATAGTGAATTGTAACGTTCAGGGCCACCTAATGACGATGGATCACTCAAATTGCGTCCCGATTCAATACATCGTCCTCCAGCAGACTTGTCTCCATGGGTCTATTGCTGCCTCGGGCACCTTATGGCAGGCCTGCTGTGACTCAAAGATTTTCGAATCGGACGAAAAACTGATAGTGAATTGTAACGTTCAGGGCCTCCTAATGACGATGGAACACTCAAATTGCGTCCCGATTCAATACATTGTCCTCCAGCAGACTGTCTCTATGGGTCTATTGCAGCCTCGGGCACCTTATGGCCGTTCAGCTGTGACTCAAAGATTTTCGAATCGGACGAAAAACTGATAGTGAATTGTAACGTTCAGGGCCTCCTAATGACGATGGAACACTCAAATTGCGTCCCGATTCAATACATCGTCCTCCAGCCGACTTGTCTCCATGGGTCTATTGCTGCCTCGGGCAACTTATGGCCGTTCTGCTGTGAGTCAAAGATTTTCGAATCGGACGAAAAACTGATAGTGAATTGTAACTTTCAGGGCCACCTAATGACGATGGATCACTCAAATTCCGTCCCGATTAAATACATCGTCCTCCAGCCGACTTGTCTTTTGCTGCCTCGGGCACCTTATGGCCGTTCTGCTGTGAGTCTAGATTATCGAATGGGACGAAAAACTGATAGTGAATTGTAACGTTCAGGGCCACCTAATGACGATGGATCACTCAAATTGCGTCCCGATTCAATACATCGTCCTCCAGCCGACTTGACTCCATGGGTCTATTGCTGCCTCGGGCACCTTATGGCCGTTCTGCTGTGAGTCTAGATTATCGAATGGGACGAAAAACTGATAGTGAATTGTAACGTTCAGGGCCTCCTAATGACGATGGATCACTCAAATTGCGTCCCGATTAAATACATTGTCCTCCAGCCGACTTGACTCCATGGGTCTATTGCTGCCTCGGGCACCTTATGGCCGTTCTGCTGTGAGCCTAGATTATCGAATGGGACGAAAAACTGATAGTGAATTGTAACGTTCAGGGCCTCCTAATGACGATGGATCACTCAAATTGCGTCCCGATTCAATACATCGTCCTCCAGCAGACTTGTCTCCATGGGTCGATTGCTGCCTCGGGCACCTAATGGCCGTTCTGCTGTGAGTCAAAGATTTTCGAATCGGACGAAAAACTGATAGTGAATTGTAACATTCTGGGCCACCTAATGACGATGGACCACGCAAATTGCGTCCCGATTCAATACATCGTCCTCCAGCCGATTTGACTCCATGGGACTATTGCTGCCTCGGGCACCTTATGGCCGTTCTGCTGTGAATCTAGATTATCGAATGGGACGAAAAACTGATAGTGAATTGTAACGTTCAGGGTCACCTAATGACGATGGATCACTCAAATTGCGTCCTGATTCGATACATCGTCCTCCAGCAGTCTTGACTTCATGGGTCTATTGCTGCCTCGGGCACCTTATGGCCGTTCTGCTGTGAGTCTAGATTATCGAATGGGACAAAAAACTGATAGTGAATTGTAACGTTCAGGGCCTCCTAATGACGATGGATCACTCAAATTGCGTCCCGATTCAATACATCGTCCTCCAGCAGACTTGTCTCCATGGGTCGATTGCTGCCTCGGGCACCTAATGGCCGTTCTGCTGTGAGTCAAAGATTTTCGAATCGGACGAAAAACTGATAGTGAATTGTAACATTCAGGGCCTCCTAATGACGATGGAAAACGCAAATTGCGTCCCGATTCAATACATCGTCCTCCAGCCGAGTTGACTCCATGGGTCTATTGCTGCCTCGGGCACCTTATGGCCGTTCTGCTGTGAGTCTAGATTATCGAATTTGACGAAAAACTGATAGTGAATTGTAACGTTCAGGGCCACCTAATGACGATGGATCACTCAAATTGCGTCCTGATTCAATACATCGTCCTCCAGCAGACTTGACTTCATGGGTCTATTGCTGCCTCGGGCACCTTATGGCCGTTCTGCTGTGAGTGAAAGATTTTCGAATCGGACGAAAAACTGATAGTGAATTGTAACTTTCAGGGCCACCTAATGACGATGGACCGCACAAATTGCGTCCCGATTCAGTACATCGTCCACTAGCCGACTTGACTCCATGGGACTATTGCTGCCTCGGGCACCTTATGGCCGTTCTGCTGTGAGTCAAAGATTTTCGAATCGGACGAAAAACTGATAGTGAATTGTAACTTTCAGGGCAACCTAATGACGATGGATCACTCAAATCGCGTCCCGATTCAATACATCGTCCACCAGCCGACTTGTCTCCATGGGTCTATTGCTGCCTCGGGCACCTTATGGCCGTTCTGCTGTGAGTCAAAGATTTTCGAATCGGACGAAAAACTGATAGTGAATTGTAACGTTCAGGGCCTCCTAATGACGATGGAACACTAAAATTGCGTCCCGATTCAATACATCGTCCTCCAGTAGACTTGACTTCATGCGTCTATTGCTGCCTCGGGCACCTTATGGCCGTTCTGCTGTGAGTCAAAGATTTTCGAATCGGACGAAAAACTGATAGTGAATTGTAACGTTCGGGCCACCTAATGACGATGGATCACTCAAATTGCGTCCCGATTCAATACATCGTCCTCCAGCCGACTTGACTCCATGGGTCTATTGCTGCCTCGGGCACCTTATGGCCGTTCTGCTGTGAGTCTAGATTATCGAATGGGACAAAAAACTGATAGTGAATTGTAACGTTCAGGGCCTCCTAATGACGATGGAACACTCAAATTGCGTCCCGATTCAATACATCGTCCTCCAGCGGACTTGTCTCCATTGGTCTATTGCTGCCTCGGGCACCTAATGGCCGTTCTGCTGTGAGTCAAAGACTTTCGAATCGGACGAAAAACTGATAGTGAATTGTAACATTCAGGGCCACCTAATGACGATGGACCACGCAAATTGCGTCCCGATTCAATACATCGTCCTCCAGCCGAGTTGACTCTATGGGTCTATTGCTGCCTTGGCACCTTATGGCCGTTCTGCTGTGAATCTAGGTTATCGAACGGGACGAAAAACTGGTAGTGAATTGTAACGTTCAGGGCCACCTAATGACGATGGATCACTCAAATTGCGTCCCGATTCAATACATCGTCCTCCAGCCAACATGTCTCCATGGGTCTAATGCTGCCTTGGCACCTTATGGCCGTTCTGCTGTGAGTCAAAAATTTTCGAATCGGAGGAAAAACTGATAGTGAATTGTAACGTTCAGGGCCACCTAATGACGATGGATCACTCAAATTGCGTCCCGATTCAATACATCGTCCTCCAGCAGACTTGTCTCCATGGGTCGATTGCTGCCTCGGGCACCTCTTGGCCGTTCTGCTGTGAGTCAAAGATTTTCGAATCGGACGAAAAACTGATAGTGAATTGTGACATTCAGGGCCTCCTAATGACGATGGACCACGCAAATTGCGTCCCGATTCAATACATCGTCCTCCAGCCGACTTGTCTCCATGGGTCTATTGCTGCCTCGGGCACCTTATGGCCGTTCTGCTGTGAGTCAAAGATTTTCGAATCGGACGAAAAACTGATAGTGAATTGTAACTTTCAGGGCCACCTAATGACAATGGATCACTCAAATTCCGTCCCGATTAAATACATCGTCCTCCAGCCGACTTGTCTCTTGCTGCCTCGGGCACCTTATGGCCGTTCTGCTGTGAGTCTAGTTTATCGAATGGGACGAAAAACTGATAGTGAATTGTAACGTTCAGGGCCACCTAATGATGATGGATCACTCAAATTGCGTCCCGATTCAATACATCGTCCTCCAGCCGACTTGACTCCATGGGTCTATTGCTGCCTCGGGCACCTTATGGCCGTTCTGCTGTGAGTCTAGATTATCGAATGGGACGAAAAACTGATAGTGAATTGTAACGTTCAGGGCCTCCTAATGACGATGGATCACTCAAATTGCGTCCCGATTAAATACATCGTCCTCCAGCCGACTTGACTCCATGGGTCTATTGCTGCCTCGGGCACCTTATGGCCGTTCTGCTGTGAGCCTATATTATCGAATGGGACGAAAAACTGATAGTGAATTGTAACGTTCAGGGCCACCTAATGACGATGGATCACTCAAATTGCGTCCCGATTCAATACATCGTCCTCCAGCCGACTTGACTCCATGGGTCTATTGCTGCCTCGGGCACCTTATGGCCGTTCTGCTGTGAGTCTAGATTATCGAATGGGACGAAAAACTGATAGTGAATTGTAACGTTCAGGGCCTCCTAATGACGATGGATCACTCAAATTGCGTCCCGATTAAATACATTGTCCTCCAGCCGACTTGACTCCATGGGTCTATTGCTGCCTCGGGCACCTTATGGCCGTTCTGCTGTGAGCCTAGATTATCGAATGGGACGAAAAACTGATAGTGAATTGTAACGTTCAGGGCCTCCTAATGACGATGGATCACTCAAATTGCGTCCCGATTCAATACATCGTCCTCCAGCAGACTTGTCTCCATGGGTCGATTGCTGCCTCGGGCACCTAATGGCCGTTCTGCTGTGAGTCAAAGATTTTCGAATCGGACGAAAAACTGATAGTGAATTGTAACATTCAGGGCCACCTAATGACGATGGACCACACAAATTGCGTCCCGATTCAATACATCGTCCTCCAGCCGATTTGACTCCATGGGACTATTGCTGCCTCGGGCACCTTATGGCCGTTCTGCTGTGAATCTAGATTATCGAATGGGACGAAAAACTGATAGTGAATTGTAACGTTCAGGGTCACCTAATGACGATGGATCACTCAAATTGCGTCCTGATTCGATACATCGTCCTCCAGCAGTCTTGACTTCATGGGTCTATTGCTGCCTCGGGCACCTTATGGCCGTTCTGCTGTGAGTCTAGATTATCGAATGGGACAAAAAACTGATAGTGAATTGTAACATTCAGGGCCTCCTAATGACGATGGATCACTCAAATTGCGTCCCGATTCAATACATCGTCCTCCAGCAGACTTGTCTCCATGGGTCGATTGCTGCCTCGGGCACCTAATGGCCGTTCTGCTGTGAGTCAAAGATTTTCGAATCGGACGAAAAACTGATAGTGAATTGTAACATTCAGGGCCTCCTAATGACGATGGAAAACGCAAATTGCGTCCCGATTCAATACATCGTCCTCCAGCCGAGTTGACTCCATGGGTCTATTGCTGCCTCGGGCACCTTATGGCCGTTCTGCTGTGAGTCTAGATTATCGAATTTGACGAAAAACTGATAGTGAATTGTAACGTTCAGGGCCACCTAATGACGATGGATCACTCAAATTGCGTCCTGATTCAATACATCGTCCTCCAGCAGACTTGACTTCATGGGTCTATTGCTGCCTCGGGCACCTTATGGCCGTTCTGCTGTGAGTGAAAGATTTTCGAATCGGACGAAAAACTGATAGTGAATTGTAACTTTCAGGGCCACCTAATGACGATGGACCGCACAAATTGCGTCCCGATTCAGTACATCGTCCACTAGCCGACTTGACTCCATGGGACTATTGCTGCCTCGGGCACCTTATGGCCGTTCTGCTGTGAGTCAAAGATTTTCGAATCGGACGAAAAACTGATAGTGAATTGTAACTTTCAGGGCAACCTAATGACGATGGATCACTCAAATCGCGTCCCGATTCAATACATCGTCCACCAGCCGACTTGTCTCCATGGGTCTATTGCTGCCTCGGGCACCTTATGGCCGTTCTGCTGTGAGTCAAAGATTTTCGAATCGGACGAAAAACTGATAGTGAATTGTAACGTTCAGGGCCTCCTAATGACGATGGAACACTAAAATTGCGTCCCGATTCAATACATCGTCCTCCAGTAGACTTGACTTCATGCGTCTATTGCTGCCTCGGGCACCTTATGGCCGTTCTGCTGTGAGTCAAAGATTTTCGAATCGGACGAAAAACTGATAGTGAATTGTAACGTTCGGGCCACCTAATGACGATGGATCACTCAAATTGCGTCCCGATTCAATACATCGTCCTCCAGCCGACTTGACTCCATGGGTCTATTGCTGCCTCGGGCACCTTATGGCCGTTCTGCTGTGAGTCTAGATTATCGAATGGGACAAAAAACTGATAGTGAATTGTAACGTTCAGGGCCTCCTAATGACGATGGAACACTCAAATTGCGTCCCGATTCAATACATCGTCCTCCAGCGGACTTGTCTCCATTGGTCTATTGCTGCCTCGGGCACCTAATGGCCGTTCTGCTGTGAGTCAAAGACTTTCGAATCGGACGAAAAACTGATAGTGAATTGTAACATTCAGGGCCACCTAATGACGATGGACCACGCAAATTGCGTCCCGATTCAATACATCGTCCTCCAGCCGAGTTGACTCTATGGGTCTATTGCTGCCTTGGCACCTTATGGCCGTTCTGCTGTGAATCTAGGTTATCGAACGGGACGAAAAACTGGTAGTGAATTGTAACGTTCAGGGCCACCTAATGACGATGGATCACTCAAATTGCGTCCCGATTCAATACATCGTCCTCCAGCCAACATGTCTCCATGGGTCTAATGCTGCCTTGGCACCTTATGGCCGTTCTGCTGTGAGTCAAAAATTTTCGAATCGGACGAAAAACTGATAGTGAATTGTAACGTTCAGGGCCACCTAATGACGATGGATCACTCAAATTGCGTCCCGATTCAATACATCGTCCTCCAGCAGACTTGTCTCCATGGGTCGATTGCTGCCTCGGGCACCTCTTGGCCGTTCTGCTGTGAGTCAAAGATTTTCGAATCGGACGAAAAACTGATAGTGAATTGTAACATTCAGGGCCTCCTAATGACGATGGACCACGCAAATTGCGTCCCGATTCAATACATCGTCCTCCAGCCGACTTGTCTCCATGGGTCTATTGCTGCCTCGGGCACCTTATGGCCGTTCTGCTGTGAGTCAAAGATTTTCGAATCGGACGAAAAACTGATAGTGAATTGTAACTTTCAGGGCCACCTAATGACAATGGATCACTCAAATTCCGTCCCGATTAAATACATCGTCCTCCAGCCGACTTGTCTCTTGCTGCCTCGGGCACCTTATGGCCGTTCTGCTGTGAGTCTAGTTTATCGAATGGGACGAAAAACTGATAGTGAATTGTAACGTTCAGGGCCACCTAATGATGATGGATCACTCAAATTGCGTCCCGATTCAATACATCGTCCTCCAGCCGACTTGACTCCATGGGTCTATTGCTGCCTCGGGCACCTTATGGCCGTTCTGCTGTGAGTCTAGATTATCGAATGGGACGAAAAACTGATAGTGAATTGTAACGTTCAGGGCCTCCTAATGACGATGGATCACTCAAATTGCGTCCCGATTAAATACATCGTCCTCCAGCCGACTTGACTCCATGGGTCTATTGCTGCCTCGGGCACCTTATGGCCGTTCTGCTGTGAGCCTATATTATCGAATGGGACGAAAAACTGATAGTGAATTGTAACGTTCAGGGCCTCCTAATGACGATGGATCACTCAAATTGCGTCCCGATTCAATACATCGTCCTCCAGCAGACTTGTCTCCATGGGTCGATTGCTGCCTCGGGCACCTAATGGCCGTTCAGCTGTGAGTCAAAGATTTTCGAATCGGACGAAAAACTGATAGTGAATTGTAACATTCAGGGCCACCTAATGACGATGGACCACGCAAATTGCGTCCCGATTCAATACATCGTCCTCCAGCCGATTTGACTCCATGGGTCTATTGCTGCCTCGGGCACCTTATGGCCGTTCTGCTGTGAATCTAGATTATCGAACGGGACGAAAAACTGGTAGTGAATTGTAACGTTCAGGGCCACCTAATGACGATGGATCACTCAAATTGCGTCCCGATTCAATACATCGTCCTCCAGCCAACATGTCTCCATGGGTCTAATGCTGCCTTGGCACCTTATGGCCGTTCTGCTGTGAGTCAAAAATTTTCGAATCGGACGAAAAACTGATAGTGAATTGTAACGTTCAGGGCCACCTAATGACGATGGATCACTCAAATTGCGTCCCGATTCAATACATCGTCCTCCAGCAGACTTGTCTCCATGGGTCGATTGCTGCCTCGGGCACCTCTTGGCCGTTCTGCTGTGACTCAAAGATTTTCGAATCGGACGAAAAACTGATAGTGAATTGTAACATTCAGGGCCTCCTAATGACGATGGACCACGCAAATTGCGTCCCGATTCAATACATCGTCCTCCAGCCGACTTGTCTCCATGGGTCTATTGCTGCCTCGGGCACCTTATGGCCGTTCTGCTGTGAGTCAAAGATTTTCGAATCGGACGAAAAACTGATAGTGAATTGTAACTTTCAGGGCCACCTAATGACAATGGATCACTCAAATTCCGTCCCGATTAAATACATCGTCCTCCAGCCGACTTGTCTCTTGCTGCCTCGGGCACCTTATGGCCGTTCTGCTGTGAGTCTAGATTATCGAATGGGACGAAAAACTGATATTGAATTGTAACGTTCAGGGCCACCTAATGACGATGGATCACTCAAATTGCGTCCCGATTCAATACATCGTCCTCCAGCCGACTTGACTCCATGGGTCTATTGCTGCCTCGGGCACCTTATGGCCGTTCTGCTGTGAGTCTAGATTATCGAATGGGACGAAAAACTGATAGTGAATTGTAACGTTCAGGGCCTCCTAATGACGATGGATCACTCAAATTGCGTCCTGATTCGATACATCGTCCTCCAGCAGACTTGACTTCATGGGTCTATTGCTGCCTCGGGCACCTTATGGCCGTTCTGCTGTGAGTCTAGATTATCGAATGGGACAAAAAACTGATAGTGAATTGTAACGTTCAGGGCCTCCTAATGACGATGGATCACTCAAATTGCGTCCCGATTCAATACATCGTCCTCCAGCAGACTTGTCTCCATGGGTCGATTGCTGCCTCGGGCACCTAATGGCCGTTCTGCTGTGAGTCAAAGATTTTCGAATCGGACGAAAAACTGATAGTGAATTGTAACATTCAGGGCCTCCTAATGACGATGGAAACGCAAATTGCGTCCCGATTCAATACATCGTCCTCCAGCCGAGTTGACTCCATGGGTCTATTGCTGCCTCGGGCACCTTATGGCCGTTCTGCTGTGAGTCTAGATTATCGAATTTGACGAAAAACTGATAGTGAATTGTAACGTTCAGGGCCACCTAATGACGATGGATCACTCAAATTGCGTCCTGATTCAATACATCGTCCTCCAGCAGACTTGACTTCATGGGTCTATTGCTGCCTCGGGCACCTTATGGCCGTTCTGCTGTGAGTCAAAGATTTTCGAATCGGACGAAAAACTGATAGTGAATTGTAACTTTCAGGGCCACCTAATGACGATGGACCGCACAAATTGCGTCCCGATTCAGTACATCGTCCACTAGCCGACTTGACTCCATGGGACTATTGCTGCCTCGGGCACCTTATGGCCGTTCTGCTGTGAGTCAAAGATTTTCGAATCGGACGAAAAACTGATAGTGAATTGTAACTTTCAGGGCAACCTAATGACGATGGATCACTCAAATTGCGTCCCGATTCAATACATCGTCCACCAGCCGACTTGTCTCCATGGGTCTATTGCTGCCTCGGGCACCTTATGGCCGTTCTGCTGTGAGTCAAAGATTTTCGAATCGGACGAAAAACTGATAGTGAATTGTAACGTTCAGGGCCTCCTAATGACGATGGAACACTAAAATTGCGTCCCGATTCAATACATCGTCCTCCAGTAGACTTGACTTCATGCGTCTATTGCTGCCTCGGGCACCTTATGGCCGTTCTGCTGTGAGTCAAAGATTTTCGAATCGACCGAAAAACTGATAGTGAATTGTAACGTTCGGGCCACCTATTGACGATGGATCACTCAAATTGCGTCCCGATTCAATACATCGTCCTCCAGCGGACTTGTCTCCATTGGTCTATTGCTGCCTCGGGCACCTAATGGCCGTTCTGCTGTGAGTCAAAGACTTTCGAATCGGACGAAAAACTGATAGTGAATTGTAACATTCAGGGCCACCTAATGACGATGGACCACGCAAATTGCGTCCCGATTCAATACATCGTCCTGCAGCCGAGTTGACTCTATGGGTCTATTGCTGCCTTGGCACCTTATGGCCGTTCTGCTGTGAATCTAGATTATCGAACGGGACGAAAAACTGGTAGTGAATTGTAACGTTCAGGGCCACCTAATGACGATGGATCACTCAAATTGCGTCCCGATTCAATACATCGTCCTCCAGCCAACATGTCTCCATGGGTCTAATGCTGCCTTGGCACCTTATGGCCGTTCTGCTGTGAGTCAAAAATTTTCGAATCGGACGAAAAACTGATAGTGAATTGTAACGTTCAGGGCCACCTAATGACGATGGATCCCTCAAATTGCGTCCCGATTCAATACATCGTCCTCCAGCAGACTTGTCTCCATGGGTCGATTGCTGCCTCGGGCACCTCTTGGCCGTTCTGCTGTGAGTCAAAGATTTTCGAATCGGACGAAAAACTGATAGTGAATTGTAACATTCAGGGCCTCCTAATGACGATGGAAGACGCAAATTGCGTCCCGATTCAATACATCGTCCTCCAGCCGACTTGTCTCCATGGGTCTATTGCTGCCTCGGGCACCTTATGGCCGTTCTGCTGTGAGTCAAAGATTTTCGAATCGGACGAAAAACTGATAGTGAATTGTAACTTTCAGGGCCACCTAATGACGATGGATCACTCAAATTCCGTCCCGATTAAATACATCGTCCTCCAGCCGACTTGTCTCTTGCTGCCTCGGGCACCTTATGGCCGTTCTGCTGTGAGTCTAGATTATCGAATGGGACGAAAAACTGATAGTGAATTGTAACGTTCAGGGCCACCTAATGACGATGGATCACTCAAATTGCGTCCCGATTCAATACATCGTCCTCCAGCCGACTTGACTCCATGGGTCTATTGCTGCCTCGGGCACCTTATGGCCGTTCTGCTGTGAGTCTAGATTATCGAATGGGACGAAAAACTGATAGTGAATTGTAACGTTCAGGGCCTCCTAATGACGATGGATCACTCAAATTGCGTCCCGATTAAATACATCGTCCTCCAGCCGACTTGACTCCATGGTTCTATTGCTGCCTCGGGCACCTTCTGGCCGTTCTGCTGTGAGCCTATATTATCGAATGGGACGAAAAACTGATAGTGAATTGTAACGTTCAGGGCCTCCTAATGACGATGGATCACTCAAATTGCGTCCCGATTCAATACATCGTCCTCCAGCAGACTTGTCTCCATGGGTCGATTGCTGCCTCGGGCACCTAATGGCCGTTCTGCTGTGAGTCAAAGATTTTCGAATCGGACGAAAAACTGATAGTGAATTGTAACATTCAGGGCCACCTAATGACGATGGACCACGCAATTTGCGTCCCGATTCAATACATCGTCCTCCAGCCGATTTGAGTCCATGGGTCTATTGCTGCCTCGGGCACCTTATGGCCGTTCTGCTGTGAATCTAGATTATCGAATGGGACGAAAAACTGATAGTGAATTGTAACGTTCAGGGCCACCTAATGACGATGGATCACTCAAATTGCGTCCTGATTCAATACATCGTCCTCCAGCAGACTTGACTTCATGTGTCTATTGCTGCCTCGGGCACCTTATGGCCGTTCTGCTGTGAGTCAAAGATTTTCGAATCGGACGAAAAACTGATAGTGAATTGTAACTTTCAGGGCCACCTAATGACGATGGACCACACAAATTGCGTCCCGATTCAGTACATCGTCCACTAGCCGACTTGACTCCATGGGACTATTGCTGCCTCGGGCACCTTATGGCCGTTCTGCTGTGAGTCTAGATCATAGAATGGGATGAAAAACTGATAGTGAATTGTAACGTTCAGGGACTCCTAATGACGATGGATCACTCAAATTGCGTCCCGATTCAATACATCGTCCTCCAGCAGACTTGTCTCCATGGGTCTATTGATGCCTCGGGCACATTATGGCAGGCCTGCTGTGACTCAAAGATTTTCGAATCGGACGAAAAACTGATAGTGAATTGTAACTTTCAGGGCCACCTAATGACGATGGACCACACAAATTGCGTCCCGATTCAGTACATCGTCCACTAGCCGACTTGACTCCATGGGACTATTGCTGCCTCGGGCACCTTATGGCCGTTCTGCTGTGAGTCTAGATTATAGAATGGGATGAAAAACTCATAGTGAATTGTAACGTTCAGGGCCACCTAATGACGATGGATCACTCAAATTGCGTCCCGATTCAATACATCGTCCTCCAGCAGACTTGTCTCCATGGGTCGATTGCTGCCTCGGGCACCTCTTGGCCGTTCTGCTGTGAGTCAAAGATTTTCGAATCGGACGAAAAACTGATAGTGAATTGTAACTTTCAGGGCCACCTAATGACGATGGATCACTCAAATTCCGTCCCGATTAAATACATCGTCCTCCAGCCGACTTGACTCCATGGGTCTATTGCTGCCTCGGGCACCTTATGGCCGTTCTGCTGTGAGTCAAAGATTTTCGAATCGGACGAAAAACTGATAGTGAATTGTAACTTTCAGGGCCACCTAATGACGATGGACCGCACAAATTGCGTCCCGATTCAGTACATCGTCCACTAGCCGATTTGACTCCATGGGACTATTGCTGCCTCGGGCACCTTATGGCCGTTCTGCTGTGAGTCAAAGATTTTCGAATCGGACGAAAAACTGATAGTGAATTGTAACTTTCAGGGCAACCTAATGACGATGGATCACTCAAATTGCGTCCCGATTCAATACATCGTCCACCAGCCGACTTGTCTCCATGGGTCTATTGCTGCCTCGGGCACCTTATGGCCGTTCAGCTGTGAGTCAAAGATTTTCGAATCGGACGAAAAACTGATAGTGAATTGTAACGTTCAGGGCCTCCTAATGACGATGGAACACTAAAATTGCGTCCCGATTCAATACATCGTCCTCCAGTAGACTTGACTTCATGCGTCTATTGCTGCCTCGGGCACCTTATGGCCGTTCTGCTGTGAGTCAAAGATTTTCGAATCGGACGAAAAACTGATAGTGAATTGTAACGTTCGGGCCACCTATTGACGATGGATCACTCAAATTGCGTCCCGATTCAATACATCGTCCTCCAGCCGACTTATCTCCATGGGTCTATTGCTGCCTCGGGCACCTTATGGCCGTTCTGCTGTGAGTCTAGATTATCGAATGGGACAAAAAACTGATAGTGAATTGTAACGTTCAGGGCCTCCTAATGACGATGGAACACTCAAATTGCGTCCCGATTCAATACATCGTCCTCCAGCGGACTTGTCTCCATTGGTCTATTGCTGCCCCGGGCACCTAATGGCCGTTCTGCTGTGAGTCAAAGACTTTCGAATCGGACGAAAAACTGATAGTGAATTGTAACATTCAGGGCCACCTAATGACGATGGACCACGCAAATTGCGTCCCGATTCAATACATCGTCCTGCAGCCGAGTTGACTCTATGGGTCTATTGCTGCCTTGGCACCTTATGGCCGTTCTGCTGTGAATCTAAATTATCGAACGGGACGAAAAACTGGTAGTGAATTGTAACGTTCAGGGCCACCTAATGACGATGGATCACTCAAATTGCTTCCCGATTCAATACATCGTCCTCCAGCCAACATGTCTCCATGGGTCTAATGCTGCCTTGGCACCTTATGGCCGTTCTGCTGTGAGTGAAAAATTTTCGAATCGGACGAAAAACTGATAGTGAATTGTAACGTTCAGGGCCACCTAATGACGATGGATCACTCAAATTGCGTCCCGATTCAATACATCGTCCTCCAGCAGACTTGTCTCCATGGGTCGATTGCTGCCTCGGGCACCTCTTGGCCGTTCTGCTGTGAGTCAAAGATTTTCGAATCGGACGAAAAACTGATAGTGAATTGTAACATTCAGGGCCTCCTAATGACGATGGAAGACGCAAATTGCGTCCCGATTCAATACATCGTCCTCCAGCCGACTGTCTCCATGGGTCTATTGCTGCCTCGGGCACCTTATGGCCGTTCTGCTGTGAGTCAAAGATTTTCGAATCGGACGAAAAACTGATAGTGAATTGTAACTTTCAGGGCCACCTAATGACGATGGATCACTCAAATTCCGTCCCGATTAAATACATCGTCCTCCAGCCGACTTGTCTCTTGCTGCCTCGGGCACCTTATGGCCGTTCTGCTGTGAGTCTAGATTATCGAATGGGACGAAAAACTGATAGTGAATTGTAACGTTCAGGGCCACCTAATGACGATGGATCACTCAAATTGCGTCCCGATTCAATACATCGTCCTCCAGCCGACTTGACTCCATGGGTCTATTGCTGCCTCGGGCACCTTATGGCCGTTCTGCTGTGAGTCTAGATTATCGAATGGGACGAAAAACTGATAGTGAATTGTAACGTTCAGGGCCTCCTAATGACGATGGGTCACTCAAATTGCGTCCCGATTAAATACATCGTCCTCCAGCCGACTTGACTCCATGGTTCTATTGCTGCCTCGGGCACCTTATGGCCGTTCTGCTGTGAGCCTATATTATCGAATGGGACGAAAAACTGATAGTGAATTGTAACGTTCAGGGCCTCCTAATGACGATGGATCACTCAAATTGCGTCCCGATTCAATACATCGTCCTCCAGCAGACTTGTCTCCATGGGTCGATTGCTGCCTCGGGCACCTAATGGCCGTTCTGCTGTGAGTCAAAGATTTTCGAATCGGACGAAAAACTGATAGTGAATTGTAACATTCAGGGCCACCTAATGACGATGGACCACGCAATTTGCGTCCCGATTCAATACATCGTCCTCCAGCCGATTTGACTCCATGGGTCTATTGCTGCCTCGGGCACCTTATGGCCGTTCTGCTGTGAATCTAGATTATCGAATGGGACGAAAAACTGATAGTGAATTGTAACGTTCAGGGCCACCTAATGACGATGGATCACTCAAATTGCGTCCTGATTCAATACATCGTCCTCCAGCAGACTTGACTTCATGTGTCTATTGCTGCCTCGGGCACCTTATGGCCGTTCTGCTGTGAGTCAAAGATTTTCGAATCGGACGAAAAACTGATAGTGAATTGTAACTTTCAGGGCCACCTAATGACGATGGACCACACAAATTGCGTCCCGATTCAGTACATCGTCCACTAGCCGACTTGACTCCATGGGACTATTGCTGCCTCGGGCACCTTATGGCCGTTCTGCTGTGAGTCTAGATTATCGAATGGGACGAAAAACTGATAGTGAATTGTAACGTTCAGGGCCACCTAATGACGATGGATCACTCAAATTGCGTCCTGATTCAATACATCGTCCTCCAGCAGACTTGACTTCATGGGTCTATTGCTGCCTCGGGCACCTTATGGCCGTTCTGCTGTGAGTCAAAGATTTTCGAATCGGACGAAAAACTGATAGTGAATTGTAACGTTCAGGGCCACCTAATGACGATGGATCACTCAAATTGCGTCCCAATTCAATACATCGTCCCCAGCCGACTTGTCTCCATGGGTCTATTGCTGCCTCGGGCACCTTACGGCCGTTCTGCTGTGAGTCTAGATTATCGAATGGGACAAAAAACTGAAAGTGAATTGTAACTTTCAGGGCCACCTAATGACGATGGATCACTCAAATTGCGTCCTGATTCAATACATCGTCCTCCAGCAGAGTTGACTTCACGTGTCTATTGCTGCCTAGGGCACCTTATGGCCGTTCTGCTGTGAGTCAAAGATTTTCGAATCGGACGAAAAACTGATAGTGAATTGTAACTTCCAGGGCCACCTAATGACGATGGACCACACAAATTGCGTCCCGATTCAGTACATCGTCCACTAGCCGACTTGACTCCATGGGACTATTGCTGCCTCGGGCACCTTATGGCCGTTCTGCTGTGAGTCTAGATTATAGAATGGGATGAAAAACTGATAGTGAATTGTAACGTTCAGGGCCACCTAATGACGATGGATCACTCAAATTGCGTCCCGATTCAATACATCGTCCTCCAGCAGACTTGTCTCCATGGGTCTATTGCTGCCTCGGGCACCTTAAGGCAGGCCTGCTGTGACTCAAAGATTTTCGAATCGGACGAAAAACTGATAGTGAATTGTAACGTTCAGGGCCTCCTAATGACGATGGAACACTCAAATTGCGTCCCGATTCAATATATCGTCCTCCGGCAGACATGTCTCCATGCGTCTATTGCTGCCTCGGGCACCTTATGGCCGTTCTGCTGTGAGTCAAAGATTTTCGAATCGGACGAAAAACTGATAGTGAATTGTAACGTTCAGGGCCACCTAATGACGATGGATCACTCAAATTGCGTCCCGATTCAATACATCGTCCTCCAGCCGACTTGACTCCATGGGTCTATTGCTGCCTCGGGCACCTTATGGCCGTTCTGCTGTGAGTCTGGATTATCGAATGGGACGAAAAACTGATAGTGAATTGTAACGTTCAGGGCCTCCTAATGACGATGGATCACTCAAATTGCGTCCCGATTCAATACATCGTCCTCCAGCAGACATGTCTCCATGCATCTATTGCTGCCTCGGGCACCTTATGGCCGTTCTGCTGTGAGTCAAAGATTTTCGAATCGGACGAAAAACTGATAGTGAATTGTAACTTTCAGGGCCACCTAATGACGATGGAACACTCAAATTGCGTCCCGATTCAATACATCGTCCTCCAGCAGACTTGTCTCCATGGGTCGATTGCTGCCTCGGGCACCTAATGGCCGTTCTGCTGTGAGTCAAAGATTTTCGAATCGGACGAAAAACTGATAATGAATTGTAACATTCAGGGCCTCCTAATGACGATGGACCACGCAAATTGCGTCCCGATTCAATACATCGTCCTCCAGCCGAGTTGACTCCATGGGTCTATTGCTGCCTCGGGCACCTTATGGCCGTTCTGCTGTGAGTCTAGATTATCGAATGGGACGAAAAACTGATAGTGAATTGTAACGTTCAGGGCCACCTAATGACGATGGATCACTCAAATTGCGTCCTGATTCAATACATCGTCCTCCAGCAGACTTGACTTCATGGGTCTATTGCTGCCTCGGGCACCTTATGGCCGTTCTGCTGTGAGTCAAAGATTTTCGAATCGGACGAAAAACTGATAGTGAATTGTAACGTTCAGGGCCACCTAATGACGATGGATCACTCAAATTGCGTCCCGATTCAATACATCGTCCCCAGCCGACTTGTCTCCATGGGTCTATTGCTGCCTCGGGCACCTTATGGCCGTTCTGCTGTGAGTCTAGATTATCGAATGGGACGAAAAACTGAAAGTGAATTGTAACGTTCAGGGCCACCTAATGACGATGGATCACTCAAATTGCGTCCTGATTCAATACATCGTCCTCCAGCAGAGTTGACTTCATGAGTCTATTGCTGCCTCGGGCACCTTATGGCCGTTCTGCTGTGAGTCAAAGATTTTCGAATCGGACGAAAGACTGAAAGTGAATTGTAACTTTCAGGGCCACCTAATGACGATGGACCACACAAATTGCGTCCCGATTCAGTACATCGTCCACTAGCCGACTTGACTCCATGGGACTATTGCTGCCTCGGGCACCTTATGGCCGTTCTGCTGTGAGTCTAGATTATAGAATGGGATGAAAAACTGATAGTGAATTGTAACGTTCAGGGCCACCTAATGACGATGGATCACTCAAATTGCGTCCCGATTCAATACATCGTCCTCCAGCAGACTTGTCTCCATGGGTCTATTGCTGCCTCGGGCACCTTATGGCAGGCCTGCTGTGACTCAAAGATTTTCGAATCGGACGAAAAACTGATAGTGAATTGTAACGTTCAGGGCCTCCTAATGACGATGGAACAGTCAAATTGCGTCCCGATTCAATACATCGTCCTCCAGCAGACATGTCTCCATGCGTCTATTGCTGCCTCGGGCACCTTATGGCCGTTCTGCTGTGAGTCAAAGATTTTCGAATCGGACGAAAAACTGATAGTGAATTGTAACGTTCAGGGCCACCTAATGACGATGGATCACTCAAATTGCGTCCCGATTCAATACATCGTCCTCCAGCCGAGTTGACTCCATGGGTCTATTGCTGCCTCGGGCACCTTATGGCCGTTCTGCTGTGAGTCTGGATTATCGAATGGGACGAAAAACTGATAGTGAATTGTAACGTTCAGGGCCTCCTAATGACGATGGATCACTCAAATTGCGTCCCGATTCAATACATCGTCCTCCAGCAGACATGTCTCCATGCATCTATTGCTGCCTCGGGCACCTTATGGCCGTTCTGCTGTGAGTCAAAGATTTTCGAATCGGACGAAAAACTGATAGTGAATTGTAACTTTCAGGGCCACCTAATGACGATGGAACACTCAAATTGCGTCCCGATTCAATACATCGTCCTCCAGCAGACTTGTCTCCATGGGTCGATTGCTGCCTCGGGCACCTTAGGGCCGTTCTGCTGTGTGTCAAAGATTTTCGAATCGGACGAAAAACTGATAGTGATTTGTAACATTCAGGGCCACCTAATGACGATGGACCACACAAATTGCGTCCCGATTCAGTACATCGTCCACTAGCCGACTTGACTCCATGGGACTATTGCTGCCTCGGGCACCTTATGGCCGTTCTGCTGTGAGTCTAGATTATAGTATGGGATGAAAAACTGATAGTGAATTGTAACGTTCAGGGCCACCTAATGACGATGGATCACTCAAATTGCGTCCCGATTCAATACATCGACCTCCAGCAGACTTGTCCCCATGGGTCTATTGCTGCCTCGGGCACCTTACGGCAGGCCTGCAGTGACTCAAAGATTTTCGAATCGGACGAAAAACTGATAGTGAATTGTAACTTTCAGGGCAACCTAATGACGATGGATCACTCAAATTGCGTCCCGATTCAGTACATCGTCCTCCAGCCGACCTGACTCCATGGGTCTATTGCTGCCTCAGGCACCTTATGGCCGTTCTGCTGTGAGTCTAGATTATCGAATGGGACAAAAAACTGATAGTGAATTGTAACGTTCAGGGCCTCCTAATGACGATGGATCACTCAAATTGCGTCCCGATTCAATACATCGTCCTCCAGCAGACTTGTCTCCATGGGTCGATTGCTGCCTCGGGCACCTAATGGCCGTTCTGCTGTGAGTCAAAGATTTTCGAATCGGACGAAAAACTGATAGTGAATTGTAACATTCAGGGCCTCCTAATGACGATGGACCACGCAAATTGCGTCCCGATTCAATACATCGTCCTCCAGCCGAGTTGACTCCATGGTTCTATTGCTGCCTCGGGCACCTTATGGCCGTTCTGCTGTGAGTCTAGATTATAGAATGGGATGAAAAACTGATAGTGAATTGTAACGTTCAGGGCCACCTAATGACGATGGACCACTCAAATTGCGTCCCGATTCAATACATCGTCCTCCAGCAGACTTGTCTCCATGGGTCGATTGCTGCCTCGGGCACCTAATGGCCGTTCTGCTGTGAGTCAAAGATTTTCGAATCGGACGAAAAACTGATAGTGAATTGTAACATTCAGGGCCTCCTAATGACGATGGACCACGCAAATTGCGTCCCGATTCAATACATCGTCCTCCAGCCGAGTTGACTCCATGGGTCTATTGCTGCCTCGGGCACCTTATGGCCGTTCTGCTGTGAGTCTAGATTATCGAATGGGACGAAAAACTGATAGTGAATTGTAACGTTCAGGGCCACCTAATGACGATGGATCACTCAAATTGCGTCCTGATTCAATACATCGTCCTCCAGCAGACTTGACTTCATGGGTCTATATCTGCCTCGGGCACCTTATGGCCGTTCTGCTGTGAGTCAAAGATTTTCGAATCGGACGAAAAACTGATAGTGAATTGTAACTTTCAGGGCCACCTAATGACGATGGACCACACAAATTGCGTCCCGATTCAGTACATCGTCCACTAGCCGACGTGACTCCATGGGACTATTGCTGCCTCGGGCACCTAATGGCCGTTCTGCTGTGAGTCTAGATTATCGAATGGGACGAAAAACTGAAAGTGAATTGTAACGTTCAGGGCCACCTAATGACGATGGATCACTCAAATTGCGCCCTGATTCAATACATCGTCCTCCAGCAGAGTTGACTTCATGGGTCTATTGCTGCCTCGGGCACCTTATGGCCGTTCTGCTGTGACTCAAAAATTTTCGAATCGGACGAAAAACTGATAGTGATTTGTAACATTCAGGGCCACATAATGACGATGGACCACACAAATTGCGTCCCGATTCAGTACATCGTCCACTAGCCGACTTGACTCCATGGGACTATTGCTGCCTCGGGCACCTTATGGCCGTTCTGCTGTGAGTCTAGATTATAGAATGGGATGAAAAACTGATAGTGAATTGTAACGTTCAGGGCCACCTAATGACGATGGATCACTCAAATTGCGTCCCGATTCAATACATCGTCCTCCAGCAGACTTGTCTCCATGGGTCAATTGCTGACTCGGGCACCTTATGGCAGGCCTGCTGTGACTCAAAGATTTTCGAACCGGACGAAAAACTGATAGTGAATTGTAGCGTTCAGGGCCTCCTAATGACGTTGGAACACTCAAATTGCGTCCCGATTCAATACATCGTCCTCCAGCAGACATGTCTCCATGCGTCTATTGCTGCCTCGGGCACCTTATGGCCGTTCTGCTGTGAGTCAAAGATTTTCGAATGGGACGAAAAACTGATAGTGAATTGTAACGTTCAGGGCCACCTAATGACGATGGATCACTCAAATTGCGTCCCGATTCAATACATCGTCCTCCAGCCGACTTGACTCCATGGGTCTATTGCTGCCTCGGGCACCTTATGGGCGTTCTGCTGTGAGTCTAGATTATCGAATGGGACGAAAAACTGATAGTGAATTGTAACGTTCAGGGCCTCCTAATGACGATGGATCACTCAAATTGCGTCCCGATTCAATACATCGTCCTCCAGCAGACATGTCTCCATGCGTCTATTGCTGCCTCGGGCACCTTATGGCCGTTCTGCTGTGAGTCTAGATTATAGAATGGGATGAAAAACTGATAGTGAATTGTAACGTTCAGGGCCACCTAATGACGATGGATCACTCAAATTGCGTCCCGATTCAATACATCGACCTCCAGCAGACTTGTCTCCATTGGTCTATTGCTGCCTCGGGCACCTTACGGCAGGCCTGCTGTGACTCAAAGATTTTCGAATCGGACGAAAAACTGATAGTGAATTGTAACGTTCAGGGCCTCCTAATGACGATGGAACTCTCAAATTGCGTCCCGATTCAATACATCGTCCTCCAGCAGACTTGTCTCCATGGGTCTATTGCTGCCTCGGGCACCTTATGGCCGTTCTGCTGTGAGTCAAAGATTTTCGAATCGGACGAAAAACTGATAGTGAATTGTAACATTCAGGGCCACCTAAAGACGATGGACCACACAAATTGCGTCCCGATTCAGTACATCGTCCTCCAGCCGATCTGACTCCATGGGTCTATTGCTGCCTCAGGCACCTTATGGCCGTTCTGCTGTGAGTCTAGATTATCGAATGGGACGAAAAACTGATAGTGAATTGTAACGTTCAGGGCCACCTAATGACGATGGATCACTCAAATTGCGTCCCGATTCAATATATCGTCCTCCAGCAGACTTGTTTCCATGGGTCTATTGTTGCCTCGGGCACCTTATGGCCGTTCTGCTGTGAGTCAAAGATTTTCGAATCGGACGAAAAACTGATAGTGAATTGTAACTTTCAGGGCAACCTAATGACGATGGATCACTCAAATTGCGTCCCGATTCAATACATCGTCCTCCAGCCGACTTGACTCCATGGGTCTATTGCTGCCTCGGGCACCTTATGGCCGTTCTGCTGTGAGTCTAGATTTTCGAATGGGACAAAAAACTGATAGTGAATTGTAACGTTCAGGGCCTCCTAATGAAGATGGAACACTCAAATTGCGTCCCGATTCAATACATCGTCCTCCAGCGGACTTGTCTCCATTGGTCTATTGCTGCCTCGGCCACCTAATGGCCGTTCTGCTGTGAGTCAAAGACTTTCGAATCGGACGAAAAACTGATAGTGAATTGTAACATTCAGGGCCACCTAATGACGATGGACCACGCAAATTGCGTCCCGATTCAATACATCGTCCTCCAGCAGACTTGTCTCCATGGGTCTATTGATGCCTCGGGCACCTTATGGCAGGCCTGCTGTGACTCAAAGATTTTCGAATCGGACGAAAAACTGATAGTGAATTGTAACGTTCAGGGCCACCTAATGACGATGGATCACTCAAATTGCGTCCCGATTCAATACATCGTCCTCCAGCAGACTTGTCTCCATGGGTCGATTGCTGCCTCGGGCACCTAATGGCCGTTCTGCTGTGAGTCAAAGATTTTCGAATCGGACGAAAAACTGATAGTGAATTGTAACATTCAGGGCCTCCTAATGACGATGGACCACGCAAATTGCGTCCCGATTCAATACATCGTCCTCCAGCCGAGTTGACTCCATGGGTCTATTGCTGCCTCGGGCACCTTATGGCCGTTCTGCTGTGAGTCTAGATTATCGAATGGGACGAAAAACTGATAGTGAATTGTAACGTTCAGGGCCACCTAATGACGATGGATCACTCAAATTGCGTCCTGATTCAATACATCGTCCTCCAGCAGACTTGTCTCCATGGGTCTATTGATGCCTCGGGCACCTTATGGCAGGCCTGCTGTGACTCAAAGATTTTCGAATCGGACGAAAAACTGATAGTGAATTGTAACGTTCAGGGCCACCTAATGACGATGGATCACTCAAATTGCGTCCCGATTCAATACATCGTCCCCAGCCGACTTGTCTCCATGGGTCTATTGCTGCCTCGGGCACCTAATGGCCGTTCTGCTGTGAGTCTAGATTATCGAATGGGACGAAAAACTGAAAGTGAATTGTAACGTTCAGGGCCACCTAATGACGATGGATCACTCAAATTGCGCCCTGATTCAATACATCGTCCTCCAGCAGAGTTGACTTCATGGGTCTATTGCTGCCTCGGGCACCTTATGGCCGTTCTGCTGTGACTCAAAGATTTTCGAATCGGACGAAAAACTGATAGTGATTTGTAACATTCAGGGCCACATAATGACGATGGACCACACAAATTGCGTCCCGATTCAGTACATCGTCCACTAGCCGACTTGACTCCATGGGACTATTGCTGCCTCGGGCACCTTATGGCCGTTCTGCTGTGAGTCTAGATTATAGAATGGGATGAAAAACTGATAGTGAATTGTAACGTTCAGGGCCACCTAATGACGATGGATCACTCAAATTGCGTCCCGATTCAATACATCGTCCTCCAGCAGACTTGTCTCCATGGGTCTATTGCTGACTCGGGCACCTTATGGCAGGCCTGCTGTGACTCAAAGATTTTCGAATCGGACGAAAAACTGATAGTGAATTGTAGCGTTCAGGGCCTCCTAATGACGATGGAACACTCAAATTGCGTCCCGATTCAATACATCGTCCTCCAGCAGACATGTCTCCATGCGTCTATTGCTGCCTCGGGCACCTTATGGCCGTTCTGCTGTGAGTCTAGATTATCGAATGGGACGAAAAACTGATAGTGAATTGTAACGTTCAGGGCCTCCTAATGACGATGGATTACTCAAATTGCGTCCCGATTCAATACATCGTCCTCCAGCAGACATGTCTCCATGCGTCTATTGCTGCCTCGGGCACCTTATGGCCGTTCTGCTGTGAGTCTAGATTATAGAATGGGATGAAAAACTGATAGTGAATTGTAACGTTCAGGGCCACCTAATGACGATGGATCACTCAAATTGCGTCCCGATTCAATACATCGACCTCCAGCAGACTTGTCTCCATTGGTCTATTGCTGCCTCGGGCACCTTACGGCAGGCCTGCTGTGACTCAAAGATTTTCGAATCGGACGAAAAACTGATAGTGAATTGTAACGTTCAGGGCCTCCTAATGACGATGGAACACTCAAATTGCGTCCCGATTCAATACATCGTCCTCCAGCAGACTTGTCTCCATGGGTCTATTGCTGCCTCGGGCACCTTATGGCCGTTCTGCTGTGAGTCAAAGATTTTCGAATCGGACGAAAAACTGATAGTGAATTGTAACATTCAGGGCCACCTAAAGACGATGGACCACACAAATTGCGTCCCGATTCAGTACATCGTCCTCCAGCCGATCTGACTCCATGGGTCTATTGCTGCCTCAGGCACCTTATGGCCGTTCTGCTGTGAGTCTAGATTATCGAATGGGACGAAAAACTGATAGTGAATTGTAACGTTCAGGGCCACCTAATGACGATGGATCACTCAAATTGCGTCCCGATTCAATATATCGTCCTCCAGCAGACTTGTTTCCATGGGTCTATTGTTGCCTCGGGCACCTTATGGCCGTTCTGCTGTGAGTCAAAGATTTTCGAATCGGACGAAAAACTGATAGTGAATTGTAACTTTCAGGGCAACCTAATGACGATGGTTCACTCAAATTGCGTCCCGATTCAATACATCGTCCTCCAGCCGACTTGACTCCATGGGTCTATTGCTGCCTCGGGCACCTTATGGCCGTTCTGCTGTGAGTCTAGATTTTCGAATGGGACAAAAAACTGATAGTGAATTGTAACGTTCTGGGCCTCCTAATGAAGATGGAACACTCAAATTGCGTCCCGATTCAATACATCGTCCTCCAGCGGACTTGTCTCCATTGGTCTATTGCTGCCTCGGCCAC
This sequence comes from Schistocerca cancellata, assembly GCF_023864275.1. Taxonomy (NCBI): domain Eukaryota; kingdom Metazoa; phylum Arthropoda; class Insecta; order Orthoptera; family Acrididae; genus Schistocerca; species Schistocerca cancellata. The sequence goes on from NC_064627.1 coordinate 3,895,746, forward strand.
CTAATGGCCGTTCTGCTGTGAGTCAAAGACTTTCGAATCGGACGAAAAACTGATAGTGAATTGTAACATTCAGGGCCACCTAATGACGATGGACCACGCAAATTGCGTCCCGATTCAATACATCGTCCTCCAGCCGAGTTGACTCCATGGGTCTATTGCTGCCTTGGCACCTTCTGGCCGTTCTGCTGTGAATCTAGATTATCGAACGGGACGAAAAACTGGTAGTGAATTGTAACGTTCAGGGCCACCTAATGACGATGGATCACTCAAATTGCGTCCCGATTCAATACATCGTCCTCCAGCCGACATGTCTCCATGGGTCTATTGCTGCCTTGGCACCTTATGGCCGTTCTGCTGTGAGTCAAAAATTTTCGAATCGGACGAAAAACTGATAGTGAATTGTAACGTTCAGGGCCACCTAATGACGATGGATCACTCAAATTGCGTCCCGATTCAATATATTGTCCTCCAGCAGACTGTCTCCATGGGTCTATTGCAGCCTCGGGCACCTTATGGCCGTTCAACTGTGACTCAAAGATTTTCGAATCGGACGAAAAACTGATAGTGAATTGTAACTTTCAGGGCCACCTAATGACGATGGATCACTCAAATTGCGTCCCGATTCAATACATCGTCCTCCAGCCGACTTGACTCTTGCTGCCTCGGGCACCTTATGGCCGTTCTGCTGTGAGTCTAGATTATCGAATGGGATGAAAAACTGATAGTGAATTGTAACGTTCAGGGCCACCTAATGACGATGGATCACTCAAATTGCGTCCCGATTCAATACATCGTCCTCCAGCCGACTTGACTCTTGCTGCCTCGGGCACCTTATGGCCGTTCTGCTGTGAGTCTAGATTATCGAATGGGACGAAAAACTGATAGTGAATTGTAACGTTCAGGGCCTCCTAATGACGATGGATCACTCAATTTGCGTCCCGATTCAATACATCGTCCTCCAGCAGACATGTCTCCATGCGTCTATTGCTGCCTCGGGCACCTTATGGCCGTTCTGCTGTGAGTCAAAGATTTTCGAATCGGACGAAAAACTGATAGTGAATTGTAACTTTCAGGGCCACCTAATGACGATGGATCACTCAAATTGCGTCCCGATTCAATACATCGTCCTCCAGCCGACATGTCTCCATGGGTCTATTGCTGCCTTGGCACCTTATGGCCGTTCTGCTGTGAGTCTAGATTATCGAATCGGACGAAAAACTGATAGTGAATTGTAACGTTCAGGGCCACCTAATGACGATGGATCACTCAAATTGCGTCCCGATTCAATACATTGTCCTCCAGCAGACTGTCTCCATGGGTCTATTGCAGCCTCGGGCACCTTATGGCCGTTCAGCTGTGACTCAAAGATTTTCGAATCGGACGAAAAACTGATAGTGAATTGTAACGTTCAGGGCCTCCTAATGACGATGGAACACTCAAATTGCGTCCCGATCCAATACATCGTCCTCCAGCCGACTTGTGTCCATGCGTCTATTGCTGCCTCGGGCACCTTATGGCCGTTCTGCTGTGAGTCAAAGATTTTCGAGTCGGACGAAAAACTGATAGTGAATTGTAACTTTCAGGGCCACCTAATGACGATGGATCACTCAAATTGCGTCCCGATTCAATATATCGTCCTCCAGCAGACTTATTTCCATGGGTCTATTGTTGCCTCGGGCACCTTATGGCCGTTCTGCTGTGAGTCAAAGATTTTCGAATCGGACGAAAAACTGATTGTGAATTGTAACATTCAGGGCCACCTAATGACGATGGACCACACAAATTGCGTCCCGATTCAGTACATCGTCCTCCAGCCGACCTGACTCCATGGGTCTATTGCTGCCTCAGGCACCTTATGGCCGTTCTGCTGTGAGTCTAGATTATCGAATGGGACGAAAAACTGATAGTGAATTGTAACGTTCAGGGCCACCTAATGTCGATGGATCACTCAAATTGCGTCCCGATTCAATATATCGTCCTCCAGCAGACTTGTTTCCATGGGTCTATTGTTGCCTCGGGCACCTTATGGCCGTTCTGCTGTGAGTCAAAGATTTTCGAATCGGACGAAAAACTGATAGTGAATTGTAACTTTCAGGGCAACCTAATGACGATGGATCACTCAAATTGCGTCCCGATTCAATACATCGTCCACCAGCCGACTTGTCTCCATGGGTCTATTGCTGCCTCGGGCACCTTATGGCCCTTCTGCTGTGAGTCAAAGATTTTCGAATCGGACGAAAAACTGATAGTGAATTGTAACGTTCAGGGCCTCCTAATGACGATGGAACACTAAAATTGCGTCCCGATTCAATACATCGTCCTCCAGCAGACTTGACTTCATGGGTCTATTGCTGCCTCGGGCACCTTATGGCCGTTCTGCTGTGAGTCAAAGATTTTCGAATCGGAAGAAAAACTGATAGTGAATTGTAACGTTCGGGCCACCTAATGACGATGGATCACTCAAATTGCGTCCCGATTCAATACATCGTCCTCCAGCCGACTTGACTCCATGGGTCTATTGCTGCCTCGGGCATCTTATGGCCGTTCTGCTGTGAGTCTAGATTATCGAATGGAACAAAAAACTGATAGTGAATTGTAACGTTCAGGGCCTCCTAATGACGATGGAACACTCAAATTGCGTCCCGATTCAATACATCGTCCTCTAGCGGACTTGTCTCCATTGGTCTATTGCTGCCTCGGGCACCTAATGGCCGTTCTGCTGTGAGTCAAAGACTTTCGAATCGGACGAAAAAGTGATAGTGAATTGTCACATTCAGGGCCACCTAATGACGATGGACCACGCAAATTGCGTCCCGATTCAATACATCGTCCTCCAGCCGAGTTGACTCCATGGGTCTATTGCTGCCTTGGCACCTTATGGCCGTTCTGCTGTGAATGTAGATTATCGAATGGGACGAAAAACTGATAGTGAATTGTAACGTTCAGGGCCACCTAATGACGATGGATCACTCAAATTGCGTTCCGATTCAATACATCGTCCTCCAGCAGACTTGTCTCCATGGGTCTATTGCTGCCTCGGGCACCTTATGGCCGTTCTGCTGTGAGTCAAAGATTTTCGAATCGGACGAAAAACTGATAGTGAATTGTAACTTTCAGGGCCACCTAATGACGATGGATCACTCAAATTGCGTCCCGATTCAATACATCGTCCACCAGCCGACTTGTCTCCATGGGTCTATTGCTGCCTCGGGCACCTTATGGCCGTTCTGCTGTGAGTCAAAGATTTTCGAATCGGACGAAAAACTGATAGTGAATTGTAACGTTCAGGGCCTCCTAATGACGATGGAACATTCAAATTGCGTCCCGATTCAATACATCGTCCTCCAGCAGACTTGTCTCCATGCGTCTATTGCTGCCTCGGGCACCTTATGGCCGTTCTGCTGTGAGTCAAAGATTTTCGAATCCTACGAAACACTGATAGTGAATTGTAACTTTCAGGGCCTCCTAATGACGATGGAACACTCAAATTGCGTCCCGATTCAATACATCGTCCTCCAGCAGACTTGTCTCCATGGGTCTATTGCTGCCTCGGGCACCTTATGGCCGTTCTGCTGTGAGTCAAAGATTTTCGAATCGGACGAAAAACTGATAGTGAATTGTAACGTTCAGGGCCACCTAATGACGATGGATCACTCAAATTGCGTCCCGATTCAATACATCGTCCTCCAGCCGACATGTCTCCATGGGTCTATTGCTGCCTTGGCACCTTATGGCCGTTCTGCTGTGAGTCAAAGATTTTCGAATCGGACGAAAAACTGATAGTGAATTGTAACGTTCAGGGCCACCTAATGACGATGGATCACTCAAATTGCGTCCCGATTCAATACATTGTCCTCCAGCAGACTGTCTCCATGGGTCTATTGCAGCCTCGGGCACCTTATGGCCGTTCAGCTGTGACTCAAAGATTTTCGAATCGGACGAAAAACTGATAGTGAATTGTAACGTTCAGGGCCTCCTAATGACGATGGATCACTCAAATTGCGTCCCGATTCAATACATCGTCCTTCAGCCGACATGTCTCCATGGGTCTATTGCTGCCTTGGCACCTTATGGCCGTTCTGCTGTGAGTCAAAGATTTTCGAATCGGACGAAAAACTGATAGTGAATTGTAACGTTCAGGGCCACCTAATGACGATGGATCACTCAAATTGCGTCCCGATTCAATACATTGTCCTCCAGCAGACTGTCTCCATAGGTCTATTGCTGCCTCGGGCACCTTATGGCCGTTCAGCTGTGACTCAAATATTTTCGAATCGGACGAAAAACTGATAGTGAATTGTAACGTTCAGGGCCTCCTAATGACGATGGAACACTCAAATTGCGTCCCGATTCAATACATCGTCCTCCTGCCGACTTGTCTCCATGGGTCTATTGCTGCCTCGGGCACCTTATGGCCGTTCTGCTGTGAGTCAAAGATTTTCGAATCGGACGAAAAACAAATAGAGAATTGTAAGTTTCAGGACCACCTAATGACGATGGATCACTCAAATTGCGTCCCGATTAAATACATCGTCCTCCAGCCGACTTGACTTCATGGGTCTATTGCTGCCTCGGGCACCTTATGGCAGGCCTGCTGTGACTCAAAGATTTTCGAATCGGACGAAAAACTGATTGTGAATTGTAACGTTCAGGGCCTCCTAATGACGATGGAACACTCAAATTGCGTCCCGATTCAATACATCGTCCTCCAGCAGACTTGTCTCCATAGGTCTATTGCTGCCTCGGGCACCTTATGGCCGTTCTGCTGTGAGTCAAAGACTTTCGAATCGGACGAAAAACTGATAGTGAATTGTAACATTCATGGCCACCTAATGACGATGGACCACACAAAATGCGTCCCGATTCAGTACATCGTCCTCCAGCCGACCTGACTCCATGGGTCTATTGCTGCCTCAGGCACCTTATGGCCGTTCTGGTGTGAGTCTAGATTATCGAATGGGACGAAAAACTGATAGTGAATTGTAACGTTCAGGGCCACCTAATGACGATGGATCACTCAAATTGCGTCCCGATTCAATATATCGTCCTCCAGCAGACTTGTTTCCATGGGTCTATTGTTGCCTCGGGCACCTTATGGCCGTTCTGCTGTGAGTCAAAGATTTTCGAATCGGACGAAAAACTGATAGTGAATTATAACTTTCAGGGCAACCTAATGACGATGGATCACTCAAATTGCGTCCCGATTCAATACATCGTCCTCCAGCCAACTTGTCTCCATGGGTCTATTGCTGCCTCGGGCACCTTATGGCCGTTCTGCTGTGAGTCAAAGATTTTCGAATCGGACGAAAAACTGATAGTGAATTGTAACGTTCAGGGCCTCCTAATGACGATGGAACACTAAAATTGCGTCCCGATTCAATACTTCGTCCTCCAGCAGACATGACTTCATGGGTCTATTGCTGCCTCGGGCACCTTATGGCCGTTCTGCTGTGAGTCAAAGATTTTCGAATCGGACGAAAAACTGATAGTGAATTATAACTTTCAGGGCAACCTAATGACGATGGATCACTCAAATTGCGTCCCGATTCAATACATCGTCCACCAGCCAACTTGTCTCCATGGGTCTATTGCTGCCTCGGGCACCTTATGGCCGTTCTGCTGTGAGTCAAAGATTTTCGAATCGGACGAAAAACTGATAGTGAATTGTAACGTTCAGGGCCTCCTAATGACGATGGAACACTAAAATTGCGTCCCGATTCAATACTTCGTCCTCCAGCAGACTTGACTTCATGGGTCTATTGCTGCCTCGGGCACCTTATGGCCGTTCTGCTGTGAGTCAAAGATTTTCGAATCGGACGAAAAACTGATAGTGAATTGTAACGTTCAGGGCCACCTAAATACGATGGATCACTCAAATTGCGTCCCGATTCAATACATCGTCCTCCAGCAGACTTGTCTCCATGGGTCTATTGCTGCCTCGGGCACCTTATGGCAGTCCTGCTGTGACTCAAAGATTTTCGAATCGGACGAAAAACTGATAGTGAATTGTAACGTTCAGGGCCTCCTAATGACGATGGAACACTCAAATTGCGTCCCGATTCAATACATCGTCCTCCAGCCGACTTGTCTCCATGGGTCTATTGCTGCCTCGGGCACCTTATGGCCGTTCTGCTGTGAGTCAAAGATTTTCGAATCGGACGAAAAACAAATAGAGAATTGTAACTTTCAGGACCACCTAATGACGATGGATCACTCAAATTGCGTCCCGATTAAATACATCGTCCTCCAGCCGACTTGACTTCATGGGTCTATTGCTGCCTCGTGCACCTTATGGCAGGCCTGCTGTGACTCAAAGATTTTCGAATCGGACGAAAAACTGATTGTGAATTGTAACGTTCAGGGCCTCCTAATGACGATGGAACACTCAAATTGCGTCCCGATTCAATACATCGTCCTCCAGCAGACTTGTCTCCATAGGTCTATTGCTGCCTCGGGCACCTTATGGCCGTTCTGCTGTGAGTCAAAGACTTTCGAATCGGACGAAAAACTGATAGTGAATTGTAACATTCATGGCCACCTAATGACGATGGACCACACAAAATGCGTCCCGATTCAGTACATCGTCCTCCAGCCGACCTGACTCCATGGGTCTATTGCTGCCTCAGGCACCTTATGGCCGTTCTGCTGTGAGTCTAGATTATCGAATGGGACGAAAAACTGATAGTGAATTGTAACGTTCAGGGCCACCTAATGACGATGGATCACTCAAATTGCGTCCCGATTCAATATATCGTCTATTGTTGCCTCGGGCACCTTATGGCCGTTCTGCTGTGAGTCAAAGATTTTCGAATCGGACGAAAAACTGATAGTGAATTATAACTTTCAGGGCAACCTAATGACGATGGATCACTCAAATTGCGTCCCGATTCAATACATCGTCCTCCAGCCAACTTGTCTCCATGGGTCTATTGCTGCCTCGGGCACCTTATGGCCGTTCTGCTGTGAGTCAAAGATTTTCGAATCGGACGAAAAACTGATAGTGAATTGTAACGTTCAGGGCCTCCTAATGACGATGGAACACTAAAATTGCGTCCCGATTCAATACTTCGTCCTCCAGCAGACTTGACTTCATGGGTCTATTGCTGCCTCGGGCACCTTACGGCCGTTCTGCTGTGAGTCAAAGATTTTCGAATCGGACGAAAAACTGATAGTGAATTGTAACGTTCAGGGCCACCTAAATACGATGGATCACTCAAATTGCGTCCCGATTCAATACATCGTCCTCCAGCAGACTTGTCTCCATGGGTCTATTGCTGCCTCGGGCACCTTATGGCAGTCCTGCTGTGACTCAAAGATTTTCGAATCGGACGAAAAACTGATAGTGAATTGTAACGTTCAGGGCCTCCTAATGACGATGGAACACTCAAATTGCGTCCCGATTCAATACATCGTCCTCCAGCAGACTTGTCTCCATGGGTCTATTGCTGCCTCGGGCACCTTATGGCCGTTCTGCTGTGAATCAAAGATTTTCGAATCGGACGAAAAACTGATAGTGAATTGTAACATTCAGGGCCACCTAAAGACGATGGACCACACAAATTGCGTCCCGATTCAGTACATCGTCCTCCAGCCGACCTGACTCCATGGGTCTATTGCTGCCTCGGGCACCTTATGGCCGTTCTGCTGTGAGTCTAGATTATCGAATGGGACGAAAAACTGATAGTGAATTGTAACGTTCAGGGCCACCTAATGACGATGGATCACTCAAATTGCGTCCCGGTCCAATACATCGACCTCCATCAGACTTGTCTCCATGGGTCTATTGCTGCCTCGGGCACCTTATGGCCGTTCTGCTGTGAGTCAAAGATTTTCGAATCGGACGAAAAACTGATAGTGAATTGTAGCTTTCAGGGTCACCTAATGACGATGGATCACTCAAATTGCGTCCCGATTCAATACATCGTCCACCAGCCAACTTGTCTCCATGGGTCTATTGCTGCCTCGGGCACCTTATGGCCGTTCTGCTGTGAGTCAAAGATTTTCGAATCGGACGAAAAACTGATAGTGAATTGTAACGTCCAGGGCCTCCTAATGACGATGGAACACTCAAATTGCGTCCCGATTCAATACATCGTCCTCCAGCAGACTTGTCTCCATGGGTCTATTGCTGCCTCGGGCACCTTATGGCCGTTCTGCTGTGAGTCAAAGATTTTCGAATCGGACGAAAAACTGATAGTGAATTGTAACGTTCAGGGCCACCTAATGACGATGGATCACTCAAATTGCGTCCCGATTCAATACATCGTCCTCCAGCCGACATGTCTCCATGGGTCTATTGCTGCCTTGGCACCTTATGGCCGTTCTGCTGTGAGTCAAAGATTTTCGAATCGGACGAAAAACTGATAGTGAATTGTAACGTTCAGGGCCACCAAATGACGATGGATTACTCAAATTGCATCCCGATTCAATACATTGTCCTCCAGCAGACTGTCTCCATGGGTCTATTGCAGCCTCGAGCACCTTATGGCCGTTCAGCTGTGACTCAAAGATTTTCGAATCGGACGAAAAACTGATAGTGAATTGTAACGTTCAGGGCCTCCTAATGACGATGGATCACTCAAATTGCGTCCCGATTCAATACATCGTCCTCCAGTCGACATGTCTCCATGGGTCTATTGCTGCCTTGGCACCTTATGGCCGTTCTGCTGTGAGTCAAAGATTTTCGAATCGGACGAAAAACTGATAGTGAATTGTAACGTTCAGGGCCACCTATTGACGATGGATCACTCAAATTGCGTCCCGATTGAATACATTGTCCTCCAGCAGACTGTCTCCATAGGTCTATTGCTGCCTCGGGCACCTTATGGCCGTTCAGCTGTGACTCAAAGATTTTCGAATCGGACGAAAAACTGATAGTGAATTGTAACGTTCAGGGCCTCCTAATGACGATGGAACACTCAAATTGCGTCCCGATTCAATACATCGTCCTCCAGCCGACTTGTCTCCATGGGTCTATTGCTGCCTCGGGCACCTTATGGCCGTTCTGCTGTAAGTCAAAGATTTTCGAATCGGACGAAAAACAAATTGAGAATTGTAACTTTCAGGACCACCTAATGACGATGGATAACTCAAATTGCGACCCGATTAAATACATCGTCCTCCAGCCGACTTGTCTCCATGGGTCTATTGCTGCCTCGGTCACCTTATGGCCGTTCTGCTGTGAGTCAAAGATTTTCGAATCGGACGAAAAACTGATAGTGAATTGTAACGTTCAGGGCCTCCTAATGACGATGGAACACTAAAATTGCGTCCCGATTCAATACATCGTCCTCCAGCAGACTTGACTTCATGGGTCTATTGCTGCCTCGGGCACCTTATGGCAGGCCTGCTGTGACTCAAAGATTTTGGAATCGGACGAAAAACTGATTGTGAATTGTAACGTTCAGGGCCTCCTAATGACGATGGAACACTCAAATTGCGTGCCGATTCAATACATCGTCCTCCAGCCGACTTGACTCCATGGGTCTATTGCTGCCTCGGGCACGTTATGGCCGTTCTGCTGTGAGTCTAGATTATCGAATGGGACAAAAAACTGATAGTGAATTGTAACGTTCAGGGCCTCCTAATGACGATGGAACACTCAAATTGCGTCCCGATTCAATACATCGTCCTCCAGCGGACTTGTCTCCATTGGTCTATTGCTGCCTCGGGCACCTAATGGCCGTTCTGCTGTGAGTCAAAGACTTTCGAATCGGACGAAAAACTGATAGTGAATTGTAACATTCAGGGCCACCTAATGACGATGGACCACGCAAATTGCGTCCCGATTCAATACATCGTCCTCCAGCCGAGTTGACTCCATGGGTCTATTGCTGCCTTGGCACCTTATGGCCGTTCTGCTGTGAATCTAGATTATCGAATGGGACGAAAAACTGATAGTGAATTGTAACGTTCAGGGCCACCTAATGACGATGGATCACTCAAATTGCGTCCCGATTGAATACATCGTCCTCCAGCAGACTTGTCTCCATGGGTCTATTGCTGCCTCGGGCACCTTATGGCCGTTCTGCTGTGAGTCAAAGATTTTCCAATCGGACGAAAAACTGATAGTGAATTGTAACTTTCAGGGCCACCTAATGACGATGGATCACTCAAATTGCGTCCCGATTCAATACATCGTCCACCAGCCGACTTGTCTCCATGGGTCTATTGCTGCCTCGGGCACCTTATGGCCGTTCTGCTGTGAGTCAAAGATTTTCGAATCGGACGAAAAACTGATAGTGAATTGTAACGTTCAGGGCCTCCTAATGACGATGGAACACTCAAATTGCGTCCCGATTCAATACATCGTCCTCCAGCAGACTTGTCTCCATGCGTCTATTGCTGCCTCGGGCACCTTATGGCTGTTCTGCTGTGAGTCAAAGATTTTCGAATCCTACGAAACACTGATAGTGAATTGTAACGTTCAGGGCCTCCTAATGACGATGGAACACTCAAATTGCGTCCCGATTCAATACATCGTCCTCCAGCAGACTTGTCTCCATGGGTCTATTGCTGCCTCGGGCACCTTATGGCCGTTCTGCTGTGAGTCAAAGATTTTCGAATCGGACGAAAAACTGATAGTGAATTGTAACGTTCAGGGCCACCTAATGACGATGGATCACTCAAATTGCGTCCCGATTCAATACATCGTCCTCCAGCCGACATGTCTCCATGGGTCTATTGCTGCCTTGGCACCTTATGGCCGTTCTGCTGTGAGTCAAAGATTTTCGAATCGGACGAAAAACTGATAGTGAATTGTAACGTTCAGGGCCACCTAATGACGATGGATCACTCAAATTGCGTCCCGATTCAATACATTGTCCTCCAGCAGACTGTCTCCATAGGTCTATTGCTGCCTCGGGCACCTTATGGCCGTTCAGCAGTGACTCAAAGATTTTCGAATCGGACGAAAAACTGATAGTGAATTGTAACGTTCAGGGCCTCCTAATAACGATGGAACACTCAAATTGCGTCCCGATTCAATACATCGTCCTCCAGCCGACTTGTCTCCATGGGTCTATTGCTGCCTCGGGCACCTTATGGCCGTTCTGCTGTGAGTCAAAGATTTTCGAATCGGACGAAAAACAAATAGAGAATTGTAACTTTCAGGACCACCTAATGACGATGGATCACTCAAATTGCGTCCCGATTCAATACATCGTCCACCAGCCAACTTGTCTCCATGGGTCTATTGCTGCCTCGGGCACCTTATGGCCGTTCTGCTGTGAGTCAAAGATTTTCGAATCGGACGAAAAACTGATAGTGAATTGTAACGTCCAGGGCCTCCTAATGACGATGGAACACTCAAATTGCGTCCCGATTCAATACATCGTCCTCCAGCAGACTTGTCTCCATGGGTCTATTGCTGCCTCGGGCACCGTATGGCCGTTCTGCTGTGAGTCAAAGATTTTCGAATCGGACGAAAAACTGATAGTGAATTGTAACGTTCAGGGCCACCTAATGACGATAGATCACTCAAATTGCGTCCCGATTCAATACATCGTCCTCCAGCCGACATGTCTCCATGGGTCTATTGCTGCCTTGGCACCTTATGGCCGTTCTGCTGTGAGTCAAAGATTTTCGAATCGGACGAAAAACTGATAGTGAATTGTAACGTTCAGGGCCACCAAATGACGATGGATCACTCAAATTGCGTCCCGATTCAATACATTGTCCTCCAGCAGACTGTCTCCATGGGTCTATTGCAGCCTCGAGCACCTTATGGCCGTTCAGCTGTGACTCAAAGATTTTCGAATCGGACGAAAAACTGATAGTGAATTGTAACGTTCAGGGCCTCCTAATGACGATGGATCACTCAAATTGCGTCCCGATTCAATACATCGTCCTCCAGCCGACATGTCTCCATGGGTCTATTGCTGCCTTGGCACCTTATGGCCGTTCTGCTGTGAGTCAAAGATTTTCGAATCGGACGAAAAACTGATAGTGAATTGTAACGTTCAGGGCCACCTATTGACGATGGATCACTCAAATTGCGTCCGATTCAATACATCGTCCTCTAGCAGACTTGTCTCCATGGGTCTATTGCTGCCTCGGGCACCTTATGGCCGTTCTGCTGTGAGTCAAAGATTTTCGAATCGGACGAAAAACTGACAGTGAATTGTAACATTCAGGGCCACCTAATGACGATGGACCACACAAATTGCGTCCCGATTCAGTACATCGTCCTCCAGGCGACCTGACTCAATGGGTCTATTGCTGCCTCAGGCACCTTATGGCCGTTCTGCTGTGAGTCTAGATTATCGAATGGGACGAAAAACTGATAGTGAATTGTAACGTTCAGGGCCACCTAATGACGATGGATCACTCAAATTGAGTACCGATTCAATATATCGTCCTCCAGCAGACTTGTTTCCATGGGTCTATTGTTGCCTCGGGCACCTTATGGCCGTTCTGCTGTGAGTCAAAGATTTTCGAATCGGACGAAAAACTGATAGTGAATTGTAACTTTCAGGGCAACCTAATGACGATGGATCACTCAAATTGCGTCCCGATTCAATACATCGTCCTCCAGCCGACTTGTCTCCATGGGTCTATTGCTGCCTCGGGCACCTTATGGCCGTTCTGCTGTGAGTCAAAGATTTTTGAATCGGACGAAAAACTGATAGTAAATTGGAACGTTCAGGGCCTCCTAATGACGATGGAGCACTCAAATTGCGTCCCGATTCAATACATCGTCCTCCAGCGGACTTGTCTCCATTGGACTATTGCTGCCTCGGGAACCTAATGGCCGTTCTGCTGTGAGTCAAAGACTTTCGAATCGGACGAAAAACTGATAGTGAATTGTAACATTCAGGGCCACCTAATGACGATGGACCACACAAATTGCGTCCCGATTTTGTACATCGTCCACTAGCCGACTTGACTCCATGGGACTATTGCTGCCTCGGGCACCTTATGGCCGTTCTGCTGTGAGTCTAGATTATCGAATGGGATGAAAAACTGATAGTGAATTGTAACGTTCAGGGCCACCTAATGACGATGGATCACTCAAATTGCGTCCCGATTCAATACATCGTCCTCCAGCAGACTTGTCTCCATGGGTCTATTGCTGCCTCGGGCACCTTATGGCAGTCCTGCTGTGACTCAAAGATTTTCGGATCGGACGAAAAACTGATAGTGAATTGTAACGTTCAAGGGCTCCTAATGACGATGGAACACTCAAATTGCGTCCCGATTCAATACATCGTCCTCCAGCAGACTTGTCTCCATGGGTCTATTGCTGCCTCGGGCACCTTATGGCCGTTCCGCTGTGAGTCAAAGATTTTCGAATCGGACGAAAAACTGATAGTGAATTGTAACGTTCAGGGCCTCCTAATGACGATGGAACACTCAAATTGTGTCCCGATTCAATACATCGTCCTCCAGCAGACTTGTCTCCATGCGTCTATTGCTGCCTCGGGCACCTTATGGCCGTTCTGCTGTGAGTCAAAGATTTTCGAATCGGACGAAAAACTGATAGTGAATTGTAACTTTCAGGGCCTCCTAATGACGATGGAACACTCAAATTGCGTCCCGATTCAATACATCGTCCTCCAGCAGACTTGTCTCCATGGGTCTATTGCTGCCTCGGGCACCTTATGGCCGTTGTGCTATGAGTCAAAGATTTTCGAATCGGACGAAAAACTGATAGTGAATTATAACTTTCAGGGCAACCTAATGACGATGGATCACTCAAATTGCGTCCCGATTCAATACATCGTCCTCCAGCCGACTTGTCTCCATGGGTCTATTGCTGCCTCGGGCACCTTATGGCCGTTCTGCTGTGAGTCAAAGATTTTCGAATCGGACGAAAAACTGATAGTAAATTGGAACGTTCAGGGCCTCCTAATGACGATGGAACACTCAAATTGCGTCCCGATTCAATACATCGTCCTCCAGCGGACTTGTCTCCATTGGACTATTGCTGCCTCGGGCACCTTATGGCCGTTCTGCTGTGAGTCTAGATTATCGAATGGGACGAAAAACTGATAGTGAATTGTAACGTTCAGGGCCACCTAATGACGATGGATCACTCAAATTGCGTCCCGATTCAATACATCGTCCTCCAGCAGACTTGTCTCCATGGGTCTATTGCTGCCTCGGGCACCTTATGGCCGTTCTGCTGTGAGTCAAAGATTTTCGAATCGGACGAAAAACTGATAGTGAATTGTAACGTTCAGGGCCTCCTAATGACGATGGAACACTCAAATTGCGTCCCGATTCAATACATCGTCCTCCAGCGGACTTGTCTCCATTGGACTATTGCTGCCTCGGGCACCTTTTGGCCGTTCTGCTGTGAGTCAAAGATTTTCGAATCGGACGAAAAACTGACAGTGAATTGTAACATTCAGGGCCACCTAATGACGATGGACCACACAAATTGCGTCCCGATTCAGTACATCGTCCTCCAGGCGACCTGACTCAATGGGTCTATTGCTGCCTCAGGCACCTTATGGCCGTTCTGCTGTGAGTCTAGATTATCGAATGGGACGAAAAACTGATAGTGAATTGTAACGTTCAGGGCCACCTAATGACGATGGATCACTCAAATTGCGTACCGATTCAATATATCGTCCTCCAGCAGACTTGTTTCCATGGTTCTATTGTTGCCTCGGGCACCTTATGGCCGTTCTGCTGTGAGTCAAAGATTTTCGAATCGGACGAAAAACTGATAGTGAATTGTAACTTTCAGGGCAACCTAATGACGATGGATCACTCAAATTGCGTCCCGATTCAATACATCGTCCTCCAGCCGACTTGTCTCCATGGGTCTATTGCTGCCTCGGGCACCTTATGGCCGTTCTGCTGTGAGTCAAAGATTTTTGAATCGGACGAAAAACTGATAGTAAATTGGAACGTTCAGGGCCTCCTAATGACGACGGAGCACTCAAATTGCGTCCCGATTCAATACATCGTCCTCCAGCGGACTTGTCTCCATTGGACTATTGCTGCCTCGGGAACCTAATGGCCGTTCTGCTGTGAGTCAAAGACTTTCGAATCGGACGAAAAACTGATAGTGAATTGTAACATTCAGGGCCACCTAATGACGATGGACCACGCAAATTGCGTCCCGATTCAATACATCGTCCTCCAGCCGAGTTGACTCCATGGGTCTATTGCTGCCTCGGGCACCTTATGGCCGTTCTGCTGTGAATCTAGATTATCGAATGGGACGAAAAACTCGTAGTGAATTGTAACGTTCAGGGCCACCTAATGACGATGGATCACTCAAATTGCGTCCCGATTCAATACATCGTCCTCCAGCCGACTTGTCTCCATCGGTCTATTGCTGCCTCGGGCACCTTATGGCCGTTCTGCTTTGAGTCTAGATTAACGAATGGGACGAAAAACTGATAGTGAATTGTAACGTTCAGGGCCAGCTAATGACGATGGATCACTCAAATTGCGTCCCGATTCAATACATCGTCCCCAGCCGACTTGTCTCCATGGGTCTATTGCTGCCTCGGGCACCTTATGGCCGTTCTGCTGTGAGTCAAAGATTTTCGAATCGGACGAAAAACCTGATAGTGATTTGTAACATTCAGGGCCACCTAATGACGATGGACCACACAAATTGCGTCCCGATTTTGTACATCGTCCACTAGCCGACTTGACTCCATGGGAATATTGCTGCCTCGGGCACCTTATGGCCGTTCTGCTGTGAGTCTAGATTATCGAATGGGATGAAAAACTGATAGTGAATTGTAACGTTCAGGGCCACCTAATGACGATGGATCACTCAAATTGCGTCCCGATTCAATACATCGTCCTCCAGCAGACTTGTCTCCATGGGTCTATTGCTGCCTCGGGCACCTTATGGCAGTCCTGCTGTGACTCAAAGATTTTCGGATCGGACGAAAAACTGATAGTGAATTGTAACGTTCAAGGGCTCCTAATGACGATGGAACACTCAAATTGCGTCCCGATTCAATACATCGTCCTCCAGCAAACTTGTCTCCATGGGTCTATTGCTGCCTCGGGCACCTTATGGCCGTTCTGCTGTGAGTCAAAGATTTTCGAATCGGACGAAAAACTGATAGTGAATTGTAACATTCAGGGCCACCTAATGACGATGGACCACACAAATTGCGTCCCGATTCAGTACATCGTCCTCCAGCCGACCTGACTCCATGGGTCTATTGCTGCCTCGGGCACCTTATGGCCGTTCTGCTGTGAGTCTAGATTATCGAATGGGACGAAAAACTGATAGTGAATTGTAACGTTCAGGGCCACCTAATGACGATGGATCACTCAAATTGCGTCCCGATTCAATACATCGTCCTCCAGCAGACTTGTCTCCATGGGTCTATTGCTGCCTCGGGCACCTTATGGCCGTTCTGCTGTGAGTCAAAGATTTTCGAATCGGACGAAAAACTGATAGTGAATTGTAACGTTCAGGGCCTCCTAATGACGATGGAACACTCAAATTGTGTCCCGATTCAATACATCGTCCTCCGGCAGACTTGTCTCCATGCGTCTATTGCTGCCTCGGGCACCTTATGGCCGTTCTGCTGTGAGTCAAAGATTTTCGAATCGGACGAAAAACTGATAGTGAATTGTAACTTTCAGGGCCTCCTAATGACGATGGAACACTCAAATTGCGTCCCGATTCAATACATCGTCCTCCAGCAGACTTGTCTCCATGGGTCTATTGCTGCCTCGGGCACCTTATGGCCGTTGTGCTATGAGTCAAAGATTTTCGAATCGGACGAAAAACTGATAGTGAATTGTAACTTTCAGGGCAACCTAATGACGATGGATCACTCAAATTGCGTCCCGATTCAATACATCGTCCTCCAGCGGACTTGTCTCCATTGGACTATTGCTGCCTCGGGCACCTTATGGCCGTTCTGCTGTGAGTCTAGATTATCGAATGGGACGAAAAACTGATAGTGAATTGTAACGTTCAGGGCCACCTAATGACGATGGATCACTCAAATTGCGTCCCGATTCAATACATCGTCCTCCAGCAGACTTGTCTCCATGGGTCTATTGCTGCCTCGGGCACCTTATGGCCGTTCTGCTGTGAGTCAAAGATTTTCGAATCGGACGAAAAACTGATAGTGAATTGTAACGTTCAGGGCCTCCTAATGACGATGGAACACTCAAATTGTGTCCCGATTCAATACATCGTCCTCCAGCAGACTTGTCTCCATGCGTCTATTGCTGCCTCGGGCACCTTATGGCCGTTGTGCTATAAGTCAAAGATTTTCGAATCGGACGAAAAACTGATAGTGAATTGTAACTTTCAGGGCAACCTAATGACGATGGATCACTCAAATTGCGTCCTGATTCAATACATCGTCCTCCAGCCGACTTGTCTCCATGGGTCTATTGCTGCCTCGGGCACCTTATGGCCGTTCCGCTGTGAGTCAAAGATTTTCGAATCGGACGAAAAACTGATAGTAAATTGGAACGTTCAGGGCCTCCTAATGACGATGGAACACTCACATTGCGTCCCGATTCAATACATCGTCCTCCAGCGGACTTGTCTCCATTGGACTATTGCTGCCTCGGGCACCTTTTGGCCGTTCTGCTGTGAGTCAAAGATTTTCGAATCGGACGAAAAACTGACAGTGAATTGTAACATTCAGGGCCACCTAATGACGATGGACCACACAAATTGCGTCCCGATTCAGTACATCGTCCTCCAGGCGACCTGACTCAATGGGTCTATTGCTGCCTCAGGCACCTTATGGCCGTTCTGCTGTGAGTCTAGATTATCGAATGGGACGAAAAACTGATAGTGAATTGTAACGTTCAGGGCCACCTAATGACGATGGATCACTCAAATTGCGTACCGATTCAATATATCGTCCTCCAGCAGACTTGTTTCCATGGGTCTATTGTTGCCTCGGGCACCTTATGGCCGTTCTGCTGTGAGTCAAAGATTTTCGAATCGGACGAAAAACTGATAGTGAATTGTAACTTTCAGGGCAACCTAATGACGATGGATCACTCAAATTGCGTCCCGATTCAATACATCGTCCTCCAGCCGACTTGTCTCCATGGGTCTATTGCTGCCTCGGGCACCTTATGGCCGTTCTGCTGTGAGTCAAAGATTTTTGAATCGGACGAAAAACTGATAGTAAATTGGAACATTCAGGGCCTCCTAATGACGATGGAGCACTCAAATTGCGTCCCGATTCAATACATCGTCCTCCAGCGGACTTGTCTCCATTGGACTATTGCTGCCTCGGGAACCTAATGGCCGTTCTGCTGTGAGTCAAAGACTTTCGAATCGGACGAAAAACTGATAGTGAATTGTAACATTCAGGGCCACCTAATGACGATGGACCACGCAAATTGCGTCCCGATTCAATACATCGTCCTCCAGCCGAGTTGACTCCATGGGTCTATTGCTGCCTCGGGCACCTTATGGCCGTTCTGCTGTGAATCTAGATTATCGAATGGGACGAAAAACTGGTAGTGAATTGTAACGTTCAGGGCCACCTAATGACGATGGATCACTCAAATTGCGTCCCGATTCAATACATCGTCCTCCAGCCGACTTGTCTCCATGGGTCTATTGCTGCCTCGGGCACCTTATGGCCGTTCTGCTTTGAGTCTAGATTAACGAATGGGACGAAAAACTGATAGTGAATTGTAACTTTCAGGGCCACCTAATGACGATGGATCACTTAAATTGCGTCCCGATTCAATACATCGTCCCCAGCCGACTTGTCTCCATGGGTCTATTGCTGCCTCGGGCACCTTATGGCCGTTCTGCTGTGAGTCAAAGATTTTCGAATCGGACGAAAAACCTGATAGTGATTTGTAACATTCAGGGCCACCTAATGACGATGGACCACACAAATTGCGTCCCGATTTTGTACATCGCCCACTAGCCGACTTGACTCCATGGGACTATTGCTGCCTCGGGCACCTTATGGCCGTTCTGCTGTGAGTCTAGATTATCGAATGGGATGAAAAACTGATAGTGAATTGTAACGTTCAGGGCCACCTAATGACGATGGATCACTCAAATTGCGTCCCGATTCAATACATCGTCCTCCAGCAGACTTGTCTCCATGGGTCTATTGCTGCCTCGGGCACCTTATGGCAGTCCTGCTGTGACTCAAAGATTTTCGGATCGGACGAAAAACTGATAGTGAATTGTAACGTTCAAGGGCTCCTAATGACGATGGAACACTCAAATTGCGTCCCGATTCAATACATCGTCCTCCAGCAGACTTGTCTCCATGGGTCTATTGCTGCCTCGGGCACCTTATGGCCGTTCTGCTGTGAGTCAAAGATTTTCGAATCGGACGAAAAACTGATAGTGAATTGTAACATTCAGGGCCACCTAATGACGATGGACCACACAAATTGCGTCCCGATTCAGTACATCGTCCTCCAGCCGACCTGACTCCATGGGTCTATTGCTGCCTCGGGCACCTTATGGCCGTTCTGCTGTGAGTCTAGATTATCGAATGGGACGAAAAACTGATAGTGAATTGTAACGTTCAGGGCCACCTAATGACGATGGATCACTCAAATTGCGTCCCGATTCAATACATCGTCCTCCAGCAGACTTGTCTCCATGGGTCTATTGCTGCCTCGGGCACCTTATGGCCGTTCTGCTGTGAGTCAAAGATTTTCGAATCGGACGAAAAACTGATAGTGAATTGTAACGTTCAGGGCCTCCTAATGACGATGGAACACTCAAATTGTGTCCCGATTCAATACATCGTCCTCCAGCAGACTTGTCTCCATGCGTCTATTGCTGCCTCGGGCACCTTATGGCCGTTCTGCTGTGAGTCAAAGATTTTCGAATCGGACGAAAAACTGATAGTGAATTGTAACGTTCAGGGCCTCCTAATGACGATGGAACACTCAAATTGTGTCCCGATTCAATACATCGTCCTCCAGCAGACTTGTCTCCATGCGTCTATTGCTGCCTCGGGCACCTTATGGCCGTTGTGCTATGAGTCAAAGATTTTCGAATCGGACGAAAAACTGATAGTGAATTGTAACTTTCAGGGCAACCTAATGACGATGGATCACTCAAATTGCGTCCCGATTCAATACATCGTCCTCCAGCCGACTTGTCTCCATGGGTCTATTGCTGCCTCGGGCACCTTATGGCCGTTCTGCTGTGAGTCAAAGATTTTCGAATCGGACGAAAAACTGATAGTAAATTGGAACGTTCAGGGCCTCCTAATGACGATGGAACACTCAAATTGCGTCCCGATTCAATACATCGTCCTCCAGCGGACTTGTCTCCATTGGACTATTGCTGCCTCGGGCACCTTATGGCCGTTCTGCTGTGAGTCTAGATTATCGAATGGGACGAAAAACTGATAGTGAATTGTAACGTTCAGGGCCACCTAATGACGATGGATCACTCAAATTGCGTCCCGATTCAATACATCGTCCTCCAGCAGACTTGTCTCCATGGGTCTATTGCTGCCTCGGGCACCTTATGGCCGTTCTGCTGTGAGTCAAAGATTTTCGAATCGGACGAAAAACTGATAGTGAATTGTAACGTTCAGGGCCTCCTAATGACGATGGAACACTCAAATTGTGTCCCGATTCAATACATCGTCCTCCAGCAGACTTGTCTCCATGCGTCTATTGCTGCCTCGGGCACCTTATGGCCGTTGTGCTATGAGTCAAAGATTTTCGAATCGGACGAAAAACTGATAGTGAATTGTAACTTTCAGGGCAACCTAATGACGATGGATCACTCAAATTGCGTCCTGATTCAATACATCGTCCTCCAGCCGACTTGTCTCCATGGGTCTATTGCTGCCTCGGGCACCTTATGGCCGTTCTGCTGTGAGTCAAAGATTTTCGAATCGGACGAAAAACTGATAGTAAATTGGAACGTTCAGGGCCTCCTAATGACGATGGAACACTCAAATTGCGTCCCGATTCAATACATCGTCCTCCAGCGGACTTGTCTCCATTGGACTATTGCTGCCTCGGGCACCTTTTGGCCGTTCTGCTGTGAGTCAAAGACTTTCGAATCGGACGAAAAACTGATAGTGAATTGTAACATTCAGGGCCACCTAATGACGATGGACCACGCAAATTGCGTCCCGATTCAATACATCGTCCTCCTGCCGAGTTGACTCCATGGGTCTATTGCTACCTCGGGCACCTTATGGCCGTTCTGCTGTGAATCTAGATTATCGAATGGGACGAAAAACTGGTAGTGAATTGTAACGTTCAGGGCCACCTAATGACGATGGATCACTCAAATTGCGTCCCGATTCAATACATCCTCCTCCAGCCGACTTGTCTCCATGGGTCTATTGCTGCCTCGGGCACCTTATGGCCGTTCTGCTGTGAGTCTAGATTATCGAATGGGACGAAAAACTGATAGTGAATTGTAACTTTCAGGGCCACCTAATGACGATGGACCACACAAAATGCGTCCCGATTCTTTACATCGTCCACTAGCCGACTTGACTCCATGGGACTATTGCTGCCTCGGGCACCTTATGGCCGTTCTGTTGTGAGTCAAAGATTTTCGAATCGGACGAAAAACTGATAGTGAATTGTAACATTCAGGGCCACCTAATGACGATGGACCACACAAAATGCTTCCCGATTCAGTACATCGTCCTCCAGCCGACCTGACTCCATGGGTCTATTGCTGCCTCGGGCACCTTATGGCCGTTCTGCTGTGAGTCTAGATTATCGAATGGGACGAAAAACCGATAGTGAATTGTAACGTTCAGGGCCTCCTAATGACGATGGATCACTCAAATTGCGTCCCGATTAAATACATCGTCCTCCAGCCGACTTGACTCCATGGGTCGATTGCTGCCTCGGGCACCTTGTGGCCGTTCTGCTGTGAGTCAAAGATTTTCGAATCGGACGAAAAACCTGATAGTGATTTGTAACATTCAGGGCCACCTAATGACGATGGACCACACAAATTGCGTCCCGATTCACTACATCGTCCACTAGCCGACTTGACTCCATGGGACTATTGCTGACTCGGGCACCTTATGGCCGTTCTGCTGTGAGTCTAGATTATCGAATGGGATGAAAAACTGATAGTGAATTGTAACGTTCAGGGCCACCTAATGACGATGGATCACTCAAATTGCGTCCCGATTCAATACATCGTCCTCCAGCAGACTTGTCTCCATGGGTCTATTGCTGCCTCGTGCACCTTATGGCAGTCCTGCTGTGACTCAAAGATTTTCGAATCGGACGAAAAACTGATAGTGAATTGTAACGTTCAGGGCCTCCTAATGACGATGGAACAATCAAATTGCGTCCCGATTCAATACATCGTCCTCCAGCAGACTTGTCTCAATGGGTCTATTGCTGCCTCGGGCACCTTATGGCCGTTCTGCTGTGAGTCAAAGATTTTCGAATCGGACGAAAAACTGATAGTGAATTGTAACATTCAGGGCCACCTAATGACGATGGACCACACAAATTGCGTCCCGATTCAGTACATCGTCCTCCAGCCGACCTGACTCCATGGGTCTATTGCTGCCTCGGGCACCTTATGGCCGTTCTGCTGTGAGTCTAGATTATCGAATGGGACGAAAAACTGATAGTGAATTGTAACGTTCAGGGCCACCTAATGACGATGGATCACTCAAATTGCGTCCCGATTCAATACATCGTCCTCCAGCAGACTTGTCCCCATGGGTCTATTGCTGCCTCGGGCACCTTATGGCCGTTCTGCTGTGAGTCAAAGATTTTCGAATCGGACGAAAAACTGATAGTGAATTGTAACTTTCAGGGCCACCTAATGACGATGGATCACTCAAATTGCATCCCGATACAATACATCGTCAACCAGCCGACTTGTCTCCATGGGTCTATTGCTGCCTCGGGCACCTTACGGCCGTTCTGCTGTGAGTCAAAGATTTTCGAATCGGACGAAAATCCGATAGTGAATTGTAAGGTTCAGGGCCTCCTAATGACGATGGAACACTCAAATTACGTCCCGATTCAATACATCGTCTTCCAGCAGACTTGTCTCCATGCGTCTATTGCTGCCTCGGGCACCTTATGACCGTTCTGCTGTGAGTCAAAGATTTTCGAATCGGACGAAAAACTGATAGTGAATTGTAACTTTCAGGGCCTCCTAATGACGATGGAACACTCAAATTGCGTCCCGATTCAATACATCGACCTCCAGCAGACTTGTCTCCATGGGTCTATTGCTGCCTCGGGCACCTTATGGCCGTTCTGCTGTGAGTCAAAGATTATCGAATCGGACGAAAAACTGATATTGAATTGTAACGTTCAGGGCCACCTAATGACGATGGATCACTCAAATTGCGTCCCGATTCAATACATCGTCCTCCAGCCGACATGTCTCCATGGGTCTATTGCTGCCTTGGCACCTTATGGCCGTTCTGCTGTGAGTCAAAGATTTTCGAATCGGACGAAAAACTGATAGTGAATTGTAACGTTCAGAGCCACCTAATGACGATGGATCACTCAAATTGCGTCCCGATTCAATACATTGTCCTCCAGCAGACTGTCTCCATGGGTCTATTGCAGCCTCGGGCAGCTTATGGCCGTTCAGCTGTGACTCAAAGATTTTCGAATCGGACGAAAAACTGATAGTGAATTGTAACGTTCAGGGCCTCCTAATGACGATGGAACACTCAAATTGCGTCCCGATTAAATACATCGTCCTCCAGCCGACTTGTCTCCATGGGTCTATTGCTGCCTCGGGCACCTTATGGCCGTTCTGCTGTGAGTCAAAGATTTTCGAATCGGACGAAAAACTGATAGTGAATTGTAACATTCAGGGCCACCTAATTACGAAGGATCACTCAAATTGCGTCCCGATTCAATACATCGTCCTCCAGCCGACATGTCTCCATGGGTCTATTGCTGCCTCGGGCACCTTATGGCCGTTCAGCTGTGACTCAAAGATTTTCGAATCGGACGAAAAACTGATAGTGAATTGTAACGTTCAGGGCCTCCTAATGACGATGGAACACTCAAATTGCGTCCCGATTCAATACATCGACCTCCAGCCTACTTGTCTCCATGGGTCTATTGCTGCCTCGGGCACCTTATGGCCGTTCTGCTGTGAGTCAAAGATTTTCGAATCGGACGAAAAACAAACAGAGAATTGTAACTTTCAGGACCACCTAATGACGATGGATCACTCAAATTGGGTCCCGATTAAATACATAGTCCTCCAGCCGACTTGTCTCCATGGGTCTATTGCTGCCTCGGGCACCTTATGGCCGTTCTGCTGTGAGTCAAAGATTTTCGAATCGGACGAAAAACTGATAGTGAATTGTAACGTTCAGGGCCTCCTAATGACGATGGAACACTAAAATTGCGTCCCGATTCAATACATCGTCCTCCAGCAGACTTGACTTCATGGGTCTATTGCTGCCTCGGGCACCTTATGGCAGGCCTGCTGTGACTCAAAGATTTTCGAATCGGACGAAAAACTGATTGTGAATTGTAACGTTCAGGGCCTCCTAATGACGATGGAACACTCAAATTGCGTCCCGATTCAATACATCGTCCTCTAGCAGACTTGTCTCCATGGGTCTATAGCTGCCTCGGGTACCTTATGGCCGTTCTGCTGTGAGTCAAAGATTTTCGAATCGGACGAAAAACTGATAGTGAATTGTAACATTCAGGGCCACCTAATGACGATGGACCACACAAATTGCGTCCCGATTCAGTACATCGTCCTCCAGGCGACCTGACTCCATGGGTCTATTGCTGCCTCAGGCACCTTATGGCCGTTCTGCTGTGAGTCTAGATTATCGAATGGGACGAAAAACTGATAGTGAATTGTAACGTTCAGGGCCACCTAATGACGATGGATCACTCAAATTGCGTACCGATTCAATATATCGTCCTCCAGCAGACTTGTTTCCATGGGTCTATTGTTGCCTCGGGCACCTTATGGCCGTTCTGCTGTGAGTCAAAGATTTTCGAATCGGACGAAAAATGATAGTGAATTGTAACTTTCAGGGCAACCTAATGACGATGGATCACTCAAATTGCGTCCCGATTCAATACATCGTCCTCCAGCCGACTTGTCTCCATGGGTCTATTGCTGCCTCGGGCACCTTATGGCCGTTCTGCTGTGAGTCAAAGATTTTTGAATCGGACGAAAAACTGATAGTAAATTGGAACGTTCAGGGCCTCCTAATGACGATGGAGCACTCAAATTGCGTCCCGATTCAATACATCGTCCTCCAGCGGACTTGTCTCCATTGGACTATTGCTGCCTCGGGAACCTAATGGCCGTTCTGCTGTGAGTCAAAGACTTTCGAATCGGACGAAAAACTGATAGTGAATTGTAACATTCAGGGCCACCTAATGACGATGGACCACGCAAATTGCGTCCCGATTCAATACATCGTCCTCCAGCCGAGTTGACTCCATGGGTCTATTGCTGCCTCGGGCACCTTATGGCCGTTCTGCTGTGAATCTAGATTATCGAATGGGACGAAAAACTGGCAGTGAATTGTAACGTTCAGGGCCACCTAATGACGATGGATCACTCAAATTGCGTCCCGATTCAATACATCGTCCTCCAGCCGACTTGTCTCCATGGGTCTATTGCTGCCTCGGGCACCTTATGGCCGTTCTGCTGTGAGTCTAGATTAACGAATGGGACGAAAAACTGATAGTGAATTGCAACTTTCAGGGCCACCTAATCACGATGGATCACTTAAATTGCGTCCCGATTCAATACATCGTCCCCAGCCGACTTGTCTCCATGGGTCTATTGCTGCCTCGGGCACCTTATGGCCGTTCTGCTGTGAGTCAAAGATTTTCGAATCGGACGAAAAACCTGATAGTGATTTGTAACATTCAGGGCCACCTAATGACGATGGACCACACAAATTGCGTCCCGATTTTGTACATCGTCCACTAGCCGACTTGACTCCATGGGACTATTGCTGCCTCGGGCACCTTATGGCCGTTCTGCTGTGAGTCTAGATTATCGAATGGGATGAAAAACTGATAGTGAATTGTAACGTTCAGGGCCGCCTAATGACGATGGATCACTCAAATTGCGTCCCGATTCAATACATCGTCCACCAGCAGACTTGTCTCCATGGGTCTATTGCTGCCTCGGGCACCTTATGGCAGTCCTGCTGTGACTCAAAGATTTTCGGATCGGACGAAAAACTGATAGTGAATTGTAACGTTCAAGGCCTCCTAATGACGATGGAACACTCAAATTGCGTCCCGATTCAATACATCGTCCTCCAGCAGACTTGTCTCCATGGGTCTATTGCTGCCTCGGGCACCTTATGGCCGTTCTGCTGTGAGTCAAAGATTTTCGAATCGGACGAAAAACTGATAGTGAATTGTAACATTCAGGGCCACCTAATGACGATGGACCACACAAATTGCGTCCCGATTCAGTACATCGTCCTCCAGCCGACCTGACTCCATGGGTCTATTGCTGCCTCGGGCACCTTATGGTCGTTCTGCTGTGAGTCTAGATTATCGAATGGGACGAAAAACTGATAGTGAATTGTAACGTTCAGGGCCACCTAATGACGATGGATCACTCAAATTGCGTCCCGATTCAATACATCGTCCTCCAGGAGACTTGTCTCCATGGGTCTATTGCTGCCTCGGGCACCTTATGGCCGTTCTGCTGTGAGTCAAAGATTTTCGAATCGGACGAAAAACTGATAGTGAATTGTAACGTTCAGGGCCTCCTAATGACGATGGAACACTCAAATTGTGTCCCGATTCAATACATCGTCCTCCAGCAGACTTGTCTCCATGCGTCTATTGCTGCCTCGGGCACCTTATGGCCGTTCTGCTGTGAGTCAAAGATTTTCGAATCGGACGAAAAACTGATAGTGAATTGTAACTTTCAGGGCCTCCTAATGACGATGGAACACTCAAATTGCGTCCCGATTCAATACATCGTCCTCCAGCAGACTTGTCTCCATGGGTCTATTGCTGCCTCGGGCACCTTATGGCCGTTGTGCTATGAGTCATAGATTTTCGAATCGGACGAAAAACTGATAGTGAATTGTAACTTTGAGGGCAACCTAATGACGATGGATCACTCAAATTGCGTCCCGATTCAATACATCGTCCTCCAGCCGACTTGTCTCCATGGGTCTATTGCTGCCTCGGGCACCTTATGGCCGTTCTGCTGTGAGTCAAAGATTTTCGAATCGGACGAAAAACTGATAGTGAATTGTAACATTCAGGGCCACCTAATGACGATGGACCACGCAAATTGCGTCCCGATTCAATACATCGTCCTCCAGCCGAGTTGACTCCATGGGTCTATTGCTGCCTCGGGCACCTTATGGCCGTTCTGCTGTGAATCTAGATTATCGAATGGGACGAAAAACTGGTAGTGAATTGTAACGTTCAGGGCCACCTAATGACGATGGATCACTCAAATTGCGTCCCGATTCAATACATCCTCCTCCAGCCGACTTGTCTCCATGGGTCTATTGCTGCCTCGGGCACCTTATGGCCGTTCTGCTGTGAGTCTAGATTATCGAATGGGACGAAAAACTGATAGTGAATTGTAACGTTCAGGGCCTCCTAATGACGATGGAACAATCAAATTGTGTCCCGATTCAATACATCGTCCTCCAGCAGACTTGTCTCCATGGGTCTATTGCTGGCTCGGGCACCTTATGGCCGTTCTGCTGTGAGTCAAAGATTTTCGAATCGGACGAAAAACTGATAGTGAATTGTAACTTTCAGGGCCTCCTAATGACGATGGAACACTCAAATTGCGTCCCGATTCAATACATCGTCCTCCAGCAGACTTGTCTCCATGGGTCTATTGCTGCCTCGGGCACCTTATGGCCGTTGTGCTATGAGTCAAAGATTTTCGAATCGGACGAAAAACTGATAGTGAATTGTAACTTTCAGGGCAACCTAATGACGATGGATCACTCAAATTTCGTCCCGATTCAATACATCGTCCTCCAGCCGACTTGTCTCCATGGGTCTATTGCTGCCTCGGGCACCTTATGGCCGTTCTGCTGTGAGTCAAAGATTTTGGAATCGGACGAAAAACTGATAGTAAATTGGAACGTTCAGGGCCTCCTAATGACGATGGAACACTCAAATTGCGTCCCGATTCAATACATCGTCCTCCAGCGGACTTGTCTCCATTGGACTATTGCTGCCTCGGGCACCTTTTGGCCGTTCTGCTGTGAGTCAAAGACTTTCGAATCGGACGAAAAACTGATAGTGAATTGTAACATTCAGGGCCACCTAATGCCGACGGACCACGCAAATTGCGTCCCGATTCAATACATCGTCCTCCAGCCGAGTTGACTCCATGGGTCTATTGCTGCCTCGGGCACCTTATGGCCGTTCTGCTGTGAATCTAGATTATCGAATGGGACGAAAAACTGGTAGTGAATTGTAACGTTCAGGGCCACCTAATGACGATGGATCACTCAAATTGCGTCCCGATTCAATACATCCTCCTCCAGCCGACTTGTCTCCATGGGTCTATTGCTGCCTCGGGCACCTTATGGCCGTTCTGCTGTGAGTCTAGATTATCGAATGGGACGAAAAACTGAAAGTGAATTGTAACTTTCAGGGCCACCTAATGACGATGGATCACTTAAATTGCGTCCCGATTCAATACATCGTCCCCAGGCGACTTGTCTCCATGGGTCTATTGCTGCCTCGGGCACCTTGTGGCCGTTCTGCTGTGAGTCAAAGATTTTCGAATCGGACGAAAAACCTGATAGTGAATTGTAACATTCAGGGCCACCTAATAACGATGGACCACACAAATTGAGTCCCGATTCTTTACATCGTCCACTAGCCGACTTGAGTCAATGGGACTATTGCTGCCTCGGGCACCTTATGGCCGTTCTGCTGTGAGTCAAAGATTTTCGAATCGGACGAAAAACTGATAGTGAATTGTAACATTCAGGGCCACCTAATGACGATGGACCACACAAAATGCGTCCCGATTCAGTACATCGTCCTCCAGCCGACCTGACTCCATGGGTCTATTGCTGCCTCGTACACCTTATGGCCGTTCTGCTGTGAGTCTAGATTATCGAATGGGACGAAAAACTGATAGTGAATTGTAACGTTCAGGGCCACCTAATGACGATGGATCACTCAAATTGCGTCCCGATTCAATACATCATCCTCCAGCAGACTTGTCTCCATGGGTCTATTGCTGCCTCGGGCACCTTATGGCCGTTCTGCTGTGAGTCATAGATTTTCGAATCGGACGAAAAACTGATAGTGAATTGTAACTTTCAGGGCCACCTAATGACGATGGATCACTCAAAGTACGTCCCGATTCAATACATCGTCCACCAGCAGACTTGTCTCCATGGGTCTATTGCTGCCTCGGGCACCTTATGGCCGTTCTGCTGTGAGTCAAAGATTT
The DNA here is from genome assembly GCF_023864275.1 of Schistocerca cancellata. Taxonomy (NCBI): domain Eukaryota; kingdom Metazoa; phylum Arthropoda; class Insecta; order Orthoptera; family Acrididae; genus Schistocerca; species Schistocerca cancellata. Next base: position 3,925,078 of record NC_064627.1, read on the forward strand.
TCGAATCGGACGAAAAACTGATAGTGAATTGTAACGTTCAGGGCCTCCTAATGACGATGGAACACTCAAATTGCGTCCCGATTCAATACATCGTCCTCCAGCAGACTTGTCTCCATGCGTCTATTGCTGCCTCGGGCACCTTATGGCCGTTCTGCTGTGAGTCTAGATTATCGAATGGGACGAAAAACTGATAGTGAATTGTAACGTTCAGGGCCTCCTAATGACGATGGATCACTCAAATTGCGTCCCGATTAAATACATCGTCCTCCAGCCGACTTGACTCCATGGGTCTATTGCTGCCTCGGGCACCTAATGGCCGTTCTGCTGTGAGTCTAGATTATCGAATGGGACGAAAAACTGATAGTGAATTGTGACGTTCAGGGCCTCCTAATGACGATGGATCACTCAAATTGCGTCCCGATTCAATACATCGTCCTCCAGCAGACTTGTCTCCATGGGTCGATTGCTGCCTCGGGCACCTAATTACCGTTCTGCTGTGAGTCAAAGATTTTCGAATCGGACGAAAAACTGATAGTGAATTGTAACATTCAGGGCCACCTAATGACGATGGACCACGCAAATTGCGTCCCGATTCAATACATCGTCCTCCAGCCGACTTGACTCCATGGGTCTATTGCTGCCTCGGGCACCTTATGGCCGTTCTGCTGTGAGTCTAGATTATCGAATGGGACGAAAAACTGATAGTGAATTGTAACGTTCAGGGCCTCCTAATGACGATGGATCACTCAAATTGCGTCCCGATTCAATACATCGTCCTCCAGCCGACTATACTCCATGGGTCTATTGCTGCCTCGGGCACCTTATGGCCGTTCTGCTGTGAGTCTAGATTATCGAATGGGACGAAATACTGATAGTGAATTGTAACGTTCAGGGCTTCCTAATGACGATGGATCACACAAATTGCGTCCCGATTCAATACATCGTCCTCCAGCAGACTTGTCTCCATGGGTCGATTGCTGCCTCGGGCACCTTATGGCCGTTCTGCTGTGAGTCAAAGATTTTCGAATCGGACGAAAAACTGATAGTGAATTGTAACATTCAGGGCCTCCTAATGACGATGGAACACTAAAATTGCGTCCCGATTCAATACATCGTCCTCCAGCAGACTTGACTTCATGGGTCTATTGCTGCCTCGGGCACCTTATGGCCGTTCTGCTGTGAGTCTAGATTATAGAATGGGATGAAAAACTGATAGTGAATTGTAACGTTCAGGGCCACCTAATGACGATGGATCACTCAAATTGCGTCCCGATTCAATACATCGTCCTCCAGCAGACTTGTCTCCATGGGTCTATTGCTGCCTCGGGCACCTTATGGCAGGCATGCTGTGACTCAAAGATTTTCGAATCGGACGAAAAACTGATAGTGAATTGTAACGTTCAGGGCCTCCTAATGACGATGGAACACTCAAATTGCGTCCCGATTCAATACATCGTCCTCCAGCAGACTTGTCTCCATGGGTCTATTGCTGCCTCGGGCACCTTATGGCCGTTCTGCTGTGAGTCAAAGATTGTCGAATCGGACGAAAAACTGATAGTGAATTGTAACATTCAGGGCCACCTAATGACGATGGACCACACAAATTGCGTCCCGATTCAGTACATCGTCCTCCAGCCGACCTGACTCCATGGGTCTATTGCTGCCTCAGGCACCTTATGGCCGTTCTATTGTGAGTCTAGATTATCGAATGGGACGAAAAACTGATAGTGAATTGTAACGTTCAGGGCCACCTAATGACGATGGATCACTCAAATTGCGTCCCGATTCAATATATCGTCCTCCAGCAGACTTGTTTCCATGGGTCTATTGTTGCCTCGGGCACCTTATGGCCGTTCTGCTGTGAGTCAAAGATTTTCGAATCGGACAAAAAACTGATAGTGAATTGTAACTTTCAGGGCCTCCTAATGACGATGGATCACTCAAATTGCGTCCCGATTCAATACATCGTCCTCCAGCCGATTTGTCTCCATGGGTCTATTGCTGCCTCGGGCACCTTATGGCCATTCTGCTGTGAGTCAAAGATTTTCGAATCGGACGAAAAACTGATAGTGAATTGTAACATTCAGGGCCTCCTAATGACGATGGAACACTAAAATTGCGTCCCGATTCAATACATCGTCCTCCAGCAGACTTGACTTCATGGGTCTATTGCTGCCTCGGGCACCTTATGGCCGTTCTGCTGTGAGTCTAGATTATCGAATGGGATGAAAAACTGATAGTGAATTGTAACGTTCAGGGCCACCTAATGACGATGGATCACTCAAATTGCGTCCCGATTCAATACATCGTCCTCCAGCAGACTTGTCTCCATGGGTCGATTGCTGCCTCGGGCACCTTATGGCAGTCCTGCTGTGACTCAAAGAATTTCGAATCGGACGAAAAACTTATAATGAATTGTAACGTTCAGGGCCTCCTAATGACGATGGAACACTCAAATTGCGTCCCGATTCAATACATCGTCCTCCAGCAGACTTGTCTCCATGGGTCTATTGCTGCCTCGGGCACCTTATGGCCGTTCTGCTGTGAGTCTAGATTATCGAATGGGACGAAAAACTGATAGTGAATTGTAACGTTCAGGGCCACCTAATGACGATGGATCACTCAAATTGCGTCCCGATTCAATACATCGTCCTCCAGCAGACTTGTCTCCATGGGTCTATTGCTGCCTCGGGCACCTTATGGCCGTTCTGCTGTGAGTCAAAGATTTTCGAATCGGACGAAAAACTGATAGTGAATTGTAACGTTCAGGGCCTCCTAATGACGATGGAACACTCAAATTGTGTCCCGATTCAATTCATCGTCCTCCAGCAGACTTGTCTCCATGCGTCTATTGCTGCCTCGGGCACCTTATGGCCGTTCTGCTGTGAGTCAAAGATTTTCGAATCGGACGAAAAACTGATAGTGAATTGTAACTTTCAGGGCCTCCTAATAACGATGGAACACTCAAATTGCGTCCCGATTCAATACATCGTCCTCCAGCAGACTTGTCTCCATGGGTCTATTGTTGCCTCGGGCACCTTATGGCCGTTCTGCTATGAGTCAAAGATTTTCGAATCGGACGAAAAACTGATAGTGAATTGTAACTTTCAGGGCAACCTAATGACGATGGATCACTCAAATTGCGTCCCGATTCAATACATCGTCCTCCAGCCGACTTGTCTCCATGGGTCTATTGCTGCCTCGGGCACCTTATTGCCGTTCTGCTGTGAGTCAAAGATTTTCGAATCGGACGAAAAACTGATAGTAAATTGGAACGTTCAGGGCCTCCTAATGACGATGGAACACTCAAATTGCGTCCCGATTCAATACATCGTCCTCCAGCGGACTTGTCTCCATTGGACTATTGCTGCCTCGGGCACCTAATGGCCGTTCTGCTGTGAGTCAAAGATTTTCGAATCGGACGAAAAACTGATAGTGAATTGTAACATTCAGGGACACCTAATGACGATGGACCACACAAAATGCGTCCCGATTCAGTACATCGTCCTCCAGCCGACCTGACTCCATGGGTCTATTGCTGCCTCGGGCACCTTATGGCCGTTCTGCTGTGAGTCTAGATTATCGAATGGGACGAAAAACTGATAGTGAATTGTAACGTTCAGTGCCACCTAATGACGATGGGGCACTCAAATTGCGTCCCGATTCAATACATCGTCCTCCAGCAGACTTGTCTCCATGGGTCTATTGCTACCTCGGACACCTTATGGCCGTTCTGCTGTGAGTCAAAGATTTTCGAATCGGACGAAAAACTGATAGTGAATTGTAACTTTCAGGGCCACCTAATGACGATGGATCACTCAAATTGCGTCCCGATTCAATACATCGTCCACCAGCCGACTTGTCTCCATGGGTCTATTGCTGCCTCGGGAACCTTATGGCCGTTCTGCTGTGAGTCAAAGATTTTCGAATCGGACGAAAAACTGATAGTGAATTGTAACGTTCAGGGCCTCCTAATGACGATGGAACACTCAAATTGCGTCCCGATTCAATACATCGTCCTCCAGCAGACTTGTCTCCATGCGTCTATTGCTGCCGCGGGCACCTTATGGCCGTTCTGCTGTGAGTCAAAGATTTTCGAATCGGACGAAAAACTGATAGTGAATTGTAACATTCAGGGCCACCTAATGACGATGGACCACACAAATTGCGTCCCGATTCAGTACATCGTCCTCCAGCCGACCTGACTCCATGGGTCTATTGCTGCCTCGGGCACCTTATGGCCGTTCTGCTGTGAGTCTAGATTATCGAATGGGACGAAAAACTGATAGTGAATTGTAACGTTCAGGGCCACCTAATGACGATGGATCACTCAAATTGCGTCCCGATTCAATACATCGTCCTCCAGCAGACTTGTCTCCATGGGTCTATTGTTGCCTCGGGCACCTTATGGCCGTTCTGCTGTGAGTCAAAGATTTTCGAATCGGACGAAAAACTGATAGTGAATTGTAACGTTCAGGGCCTCCTAATGACGATGGAACACTCAAATTGTGTCCCGATTCAATTCATCGTCCTCCAGCAGACTTGTCTCCATGCGTCTATTGCTGCCTCGGGCACCTTATGGCCGTTCTGCTGTGAGTCAAAGATTTTCGAATCGGACGAAAAACTGATAGTGAATTGTAACTTTCAGGGCCTCCTAATAACGATGGAACACTCAAATTGCGTCCCGATTCAATACATCGTCCTCCAGCAGACTTGTCTCCATGGGTCTATTGTTGCCTCGGGCACCTTATGGCCGTTCTGCTATGAGTCAAAGATTTTCGAATCGGACGAAAAACTGATAGTGAATTGTAACTTTCAGGGCAACCTAATGACGATGGATCACTCAAATTGCGTCCCGATTCAATACATCGTCCTCCAGCCGACTTGTCTCCATGGGTCTATTGCTGCCTCGGGCACCTTATTGCCGTTCTGCTGTGAGTCAAAGATTTTCGAATCGGACGAAAAACTGATAGTAAATTGGAACGTTCAGGGCCTCCTAATGACGATGGAACACTCAAATTGCGTCCCGATTCAATACATCGTCCTCCAGCGGACTTGTCTCCATTGGACTATTGCTGCCTCGGGCACCTAATGGCCGTTCTGCTGTCAGTCAAAGACTTTCGAATCGGACGAAAAACTGATAGTGAATTGTAACATTCAGGGCCACCTAATGACGATGGACCACGCAAATTGCGTCCCGATTCAATACATCGTCCTCCAGCCGAGTTGACTCCATGGGTCTATTGCTGCCTCGGGCACCTTATGGCCGTTCTGCTGTGAATCTAGATTATCGAATGGGACGAAAAACTGGTAGTGAATTGTAACGTCCAGGGCCACCTAATGACGATGGATCACTCAAATTGCGTCCCGATTCAATACATCGTCCTCCAGCCGACTTGTCTCCATGGGTCTATTGCTGCCTCGGGCACCTTATGGCCGTTCTGCTGTGAGTCAAAGATTTTCGAATCGGACGAAAAACCTGATAGTGATTTGTAACATTCAGGGCCACCTAATGACGATGGACCACACAAATTGCGTCCCGATTCAGTACATCGTCCACTAGCCGACTTGACTCCATGGGACTATTGCTGCCACGGGCACCTTATGGCCGTTCTGCTGTGAGTCAAAGATTTTCGAATCGGACGAAAAACTGATAGTGAATTGTAACATTCAAGGACACCTAATGACGATGGACCATACAAAATGCGTCCCGATTCAGTACATCGTCCTCCAGCCGACCTGACTCCATGGGTCTATTGCTGCCTCGGGCACCTTATGGCCGTTCTGCTGTGAGTCTAGATTATCGAATGGGACGAAAAACTGATAGTGAATTGTAACGTTCAGTGCCACCTAATGACGATGGAGCACTCAAATTGCGTCCCGATTCAATACATCGTCCTCCAGCAGACTTGTCTCCATGGGTCTATTGCTGCCTCGGGCACCTTATGGCCGTTCTGCTGTGAGTCAAAGATTTTCGAATCGGACGAAAAACTGATAGTGAATTGTAACTTTCAGGGCCACCTAATGACGATGGATCACTCAAATTGCGTCCCGATTCAATACATCGTCCACCAGCCGACTTGTCTCCATGGGTCTATTGCTGCCTCGGGCACCTTATGGCCGTTCTGCTGTGAGTCAAAGATTTTCGAATCGGACGAAAAACTGATAGTGAATTGTAACGTTCAGGGCCTCCTAATGACGATGGAACACTCAAATTGCGTCCCGATTCAATACATCGTCCTCCAGCAGACTTGTCTCCATGCGTCTATTGATGCCTCGGGCACCTTATGGCCGTTCTGCTGTGAGTCTAGATTATCGAATGGGACGAAAAACTGATAGTGAATTGTAACGTTCAGGGCCTCCTAATGACGATGGATCACTCAAATTGCGTCCCGATTAAATACATCGTCCTCCAGCCGACTTGACTCCATGGGTCTATTGCTGCCTCGGGCACCTTATGGCCGTTCTGCTGTGAGTCTAGATTATCGAATGGGACGAAAAACTGATAGTGAATTGTAACGTTCAGGGCCTCCTAATGACGATGGATCACTCAAATTGCGTCCCGATTCAATAGATCGTCCTCCAGCAGACTTGTCTCCATGGGTCGATTGCTGCCTCGGGCACCTAATGGCCGTCCTGCTGTGAGTAAAAAGATTTTCGAATCGGACGAAAAACTGATAGTGAATTGTAACATTCAGGGCCACCTAATGACGATGGACCACGCAAATTGCGTCCCGATTCAATACATCGTCCTCCAGCCGATTTGACTCCATGGGTCTATTGCTGCCTCGGGCACCTTATGGCCGTTCTGCTGTGAATCTAGATTATCGAATGGGACGAAAAACTGATAGTGAATTGTAACGTTCAGGGCCACCTAATGACGATGGATCACTCAAATTGCGTCCCGATTCAATACATCGTCCTCCAGCAGACTTGTCTCCATGGGTATATTGCTGCCTCGGGCACCTTATGGCAGGCCTGCTGTGACTCAAAGATTTTCGAATCGGACGAGAAACTGATAGTGAATTGTAACGTTCAGGGCCTCCTAATGACGATGGAACACTCAAATTGCGTCCCGATTCAATACATCGTCCTCCAGCAGACATGACTCCATGCGTCTATTGCTGCCTCGGGCACCTTATGGCCGTTCTGCTGTGAGTCAAAGATTTTCGAATCGGACGAAAAACTGATAGTGAATTGTAACGTTCAGGGCCACCTAATGACGATGGATCACTCAAATTGCGTCCCGATTCAATACATCGTCCTCCAGCCAACTTGACTCCATGGGTCTATTGCTGCCTCGGGCACCTTATGGCCGTTCTGCTGTGAGTCTAGATTATCAAATGGGACGAAAAACTGATAGTGAATTGTAACGTTCAGGGCCTCCTAATGACGATGGATCACTCAAATTGCGTCCCGATTCAATACATCGTCCTCCAGCCGACTTGACTCCATGGGTCTATTACTGCCTCGGGCACCTTATGGCCGTTCTGCTGTGAGTCTAGATTATCGAATGGGACGAAATACTGATAGTGAATTGTAACGTTCAGGGCCTCCTAATGACGATGGATCACTCAAATTGCGTCCCGAGTCAATACATCGTCCTCCAGCCGACTTGACTCCATGGGTCTATTACTGCCTCGGGCACCTTATGGCCGTTCTGCTGTGAGTCTAGATTATCGAATGGGACGAAATACTGATAGTGAATTGTAACGTTCAGGGCTTCCTAATGACGATGGATCACTCAAATTGCGTCCCGATTCAATACATCGTCCTCCAGCAGACTTGTCTCCATGGGTCGATTGCTGCCTCGGGCACCTTATGGCCGTTCTGCTGTGTGTCAAAGATTTTCGAATCGGTCGGATAACTGATAGTGATTTGTAACATTCAGGGCCACCTAATGACGATGGATCACTCAAATTGCGTCCCGATTCAATACATCGTCCTCCAGCTGACTTGTCTCCATGGGTCTATTGCTGGCTCGGGCACCTTATGGCAGGCATGCTGTGACTCAAAGATTTTCGAATCGGACGTAAAACTGATAGTGAATTGTAACGTTCAGGGCCTCCTAATGACGATGGAACACTCAAATTGCGTCCCGATTCAATACATCGTCCTCCAGCAGACTTGACTCCATGGGTCTATTGCTGCCTCGGGCACCTTATGGCCGTTCTGCTGTGAGTCTAGATTATCGAATGGGACGAAAAACTGATAGTGAATTGTAACCTTCAGGGCCACCTAATGACGATGGATCACTCAAATTGCGTCCCGATTCAATATATCGTCCTCCAGCAGACTTGTTTCCATGGGTCTATTGTTGCCTCGGGCACCTTATGGCCGTTCTGCTGTGAGTCAAAGATTCTCGAATCGGACGAAAAACTGATAGTGAATTGTAACTTTCAGGGCAACCTAATGACGATGGATCACTCAAATTGGGTCCCGATTCAATACATCGTCCTCCAGCCGATTTGTCTCCATGGGTCTATTGCTGCCTCGGGCACCTTATGGCCGTTCTGCTGTGAGTCAAAGATTTTCGAATCGGACGAAAAATTGATAGTGAATTGTAACATTCAGGGCCACCTAATGACGATGGACCACACAAAATGCGTCCCGATTCAGTACATCGTCCTCCAGCCGACCTGACTCCATGGGTCTATTGCTGCCTCGGGCACCTTATGGCCGTTCTGCTGTGAGTCTAGATTATCGAATGGGACGAAAAACTGATAGTGAATTGTAACGTTCTGGGCCACCTAATGACGATGGATCACTCAAATTGCGTCTCGATTCAATACATCGTCCTCCAGCAGACTTGTCTCCATGGGTCTATTGCTGCCTCGGGCACCTTATGGCCGTTCTGCTGTGAGTCTAAGATTTTCGAATCGGACGAAAAACTGATAGTGAATTGTAACTTTCAGGGCCACCTAATGACGATGGATCACTCAAATTGCGTCCCGATTCAATACATCGTCCACCAGCCGACTTGTCTCCATGGGTCTATTGCTGCCTCGGGCACCTTATGGCCGTTCTGCTGTGAGTCAAAGATTTTCGAATCGGACGAAAAACTGCTAGTGAATTGTAACGTTCAGGGCCTCCTAATGACGATGGAACACTCAAATTGCGTCCCGATTCAATACATCGTCCTCCAGCAGACTTGTCTCCATGCGTCTATTGCTGCCTCGGGCACCTTATGGCCGTTCTGCTGTGAGTCTAGATTATCGAATGGGACGAAAAACTGATAGTGAATTGTAACGTTCAGGGCTTCCTAATGACGATGGATCTCTCAAATTGAGTCCCGATTCAATACATCGTCCTCCAGCAGACTTGTCTCCATGGGTCTATTGCTGCCTCGGGCACCTTATGGCAGGCATGCTGTGACTCAAAGATTTTCGAATCGGACGAAAAACTGATAGTGAATTGTAACGTTCAGGGCCTCCTAATGACGATGGAACACTCAAATTGCGTCCCGATTCAATACATCGTCCTCCAGCAGACTTGTCTCCATGGGTCGATTGCTGCCTCGGGCACCTAATGGCCGTTCTGCTGTGAGTCAAAGATTTTCGAATCGGACGACAAAACTGATAGTGAATTGTAACATTCAGGGCCACCTAATGACGATGGACCACGCAAATTGCGTCCCGATTCAATACATCGTCCTCCAGCCGATTTGACTCCATGGGTCTATTGCTGCCTCGGGCACCTTATGGCCGTTCTGCTGTGAATCTAGATTATCGAATGGGACGAAAAACTGATAGTGAATTGTAACGTTCAGGGCCACCTAATGACGATGGATCACTCAAATTGCGTCCCGATTCAATACATCGTCCTCCAGCAGACTTGTCTCCATGGTCTATTGCTGCCTCGGGCACCTTATGGCAGGCCTGCTGTGACTCAAAGATTTTCGAAACGGACGAGAAACTGATAGTGAATTGTAACGTTCAGGGCCTCCTAATGACGATGGAACACTCAAATTGCGTCCCGATTCAATACATCGTCCTCCAGCAGACATGTCTCCATGCGTCTATTGCTGCCTCGGGCACCTTATGGCCGTTCTGCTGTGAGTCAAAGATTTTCGAATCGGACGAAAAACTGATAGTGAATTGTAACGTTCAGGGCCACCTAATGACGATGGATCACTCAAATTGCGTCCCGATTCAATACATCGTCCTCCAGCCAACTTGACTCCATGGGTCTATTGCTGCCTCGGGCACCTTATGGCCGTTCTGCTGTGAGTCTAGATTATCGAATGGGACGAAAAACTGATAGTGAATTGTAACGTTCAGGGCCTCCTAATGACGATGGATCACTCAAATTGCGTCCCGATTCAATACATCGTCCTCCAGCCGACTTGACTCCATGGGTCTATTGCTGCCTCGGGCACCTTATGGCCGTTCTGCTGTGAGTCTAGATTATCGAATGGGACGAAATACTGATAGTGAATTGTAACGTTCAGGGCTTCCTAATGACGATGGATCTCTCAAATTGAGTCCCGATTCAATACATCGTCCTCCAGCAGACTTGTCTCCATGGGTCTATTGCTGCCTCGGGCACCTTATGGCAGGCATGCTGTGACTCAAAGATTTTCGAATCGGACGAAAAACTGATAGTGAATTGTAACGTTCAGGGCCTCCTAATGACGATGGAACACTCAAATTGCGTCCCGATTCAATACATCGTCCCCAGCCGACTTGTCTCCATGGGTCTATTGTTGCCTCGGGCACCTTATGGCCGTTCTGCTGTGAGTCAAAGATTTTCGAATCGGACGAAAAACTGATAGTGAATTGTAACTTTCAGGGCAACCTAATGACGATGGATCACTCAAATTGCGTCCCGATTCAATACATCGTCCTCCAGCCGATTTGTCTCCATGGGTCTATCGCTGCCTCGGGCACCTTATGGCCGTTCTGCTGTGAGTCAAAGATTTTCGAATCGGACGAAAAACTGATAGTGAATTGTAACGTTCAGGGCCTCCTAATGACGATGGAACACTAAAATTGCGTCCCGATTCAATACATCGTCCTCCAGCAGACTTGACTTCATGGGTCTATTGCTGCCTCAGGCACCTTATGGCCGTTCTGCTGTGAGTCAAAGATTTTCGAATCGGACGAAAAACTGATAGTGAATTGTAACGTTCAGGGCCACCTAATGACGATGGATCACTCAAATTGCGTCCCGATTCAATACATCGTCCTCCAGCCGAGTTGACTCCATGGGTCTATTGCTGCCTCGGGCACCTTATGGCCGTTCTGCTGTGAATCTAGATTATCGAATGGGACGAAAAACTGGTAGTGAATTGTAACGTTCAGGGCCACCTAATGACGATGGATCACTCAAATTGCGTCCCGATTCAATACATCGTCCTCCAGCCGACTTGACTCCATGGGTCTATTGCTGCCTCGGGCACCTTATGGCCGTTCTGCTGTGGATCTAGATTATCGAATGGGACGAAAAACTGGTAGTGAATTGTAACGTTCAGGGCCACCTAATGACGATGGATCACTCAAATTGCGTCCCGATTCAATACATCGTCCTCCAGCCGACTTGTCTCCATGGGTCTATTGCTGCCTCGGGAACCTTATGGCCGTTCTGCTGTGAGTCTAGATTATCGAATGGGACGAAAAACTGATAGTGAATTGTAACTTTCAGGGCCACCTAATGACGATGGATCACTCAAATTGCGTCCCGATTCAATACATCGTCCTCCAGCAGACTTGTCTCCATGGTTCGATTGCTGCCTCGGGCACCTTATGGCCGTTCTGCTGTGAGTCAAAGATTTTCGAATCGGACGAAAAACCTGATAGTGATTTGTAACATTCAGGGCCACCTAATGACGATGGACCACACAAATTGCGTCCCGATTCAGTACATTGTCCACTAGCCGACTTGACTGCATGGGACTATTGCTGCCTCGGGCGCCTTATGTCCGTTCTGCTGTGAGTCTAGATTATAGAATGGGATGAAAAACTGATAGTGAATTGTAACGTTCAGGGCCACCTAATGACGATGGATCACTCAAATTGCGTCCCGATTCAATACATCGTCTTCCAGCAGACTTGTCTCCATGGGTCTATTGCTGCCTCGGGCACCTTATGGCAGTCCTGCTGTGACTCAAAGATTTTCGAATCGGACGAGAAACTGATAGTGAATTGTAACGTTCAGGGCCTCCTAATGACGATGGAACACTCAAATTGCGTCCCGATTCAATACATCGTCCTCCAGCAGACATGTCTCCATGCGTCTATTGCTGCCTCGGGCACCTTATGGCCGTTCTGCTGTGAGTCAAAGATTTTCGAATCGGACGAAAAACTGATAGTGAATTGTAACGTTCAGGGCCACCTAATGACGATGGATCACTCAAATTGCGTCCCGATTCAATACATCGTCCTCCAGCCAACTTGACTCCATGGGTCTATTGCTGCCTCGGGCACCTTATGGCCGTTCTGCTGTGAGTCTAGATTATCGAATGGGACGAAAAACTGATAGTGAATTGTAACGTTCAGGGCCTCCTAATGACGATGGATCACTCAAATTGCGTCCCGATTCAATACATCGTCCTCCAGCCGACTTGACTCCATGGGTCTATTACTGCCTCGGGCACCTTATGGCCGTTCTGCTGTGAGTCTAGATTATCGAATGGGACGAAATACTGATAGTGAATTGTAACGTTCAGGGCTTCCTAATGACGATGGATCTCTCAAATTGAGTCCCGATTTAATACATCGTCCTCCAGCAGACTTGTCTCCATGGGTCTATTGCTGCCTCGGGCACCTTATGGCAGGCATGCTGTGACTCAAAGATTTTCGAATCGGACGAAAAACTGATAGTGAATTGTAACGTTCAGGGCCTCCTAATGACGATGGAACACTCAAATTGCGTCCCGATTCAATACATCGTCCCCAGCCGACTTGTCTCCATGGGTCTATTGTTGCCTCGGGCACCTTATGGCCGTTCTGCTGTGAGTCAAAGATTTTCGAATCGGACGAAAAACTGATAGTGAATTGTAACTTTCAGGGCAACCTAATGACGATGGATCACTCAAATTGCGTCCCGATTCAATACATCGTCCTCCAGCCGATTTGTCTCCATAGGTCTATCGCTGCCTCGGGCACCTTATGGCCGTTCTGCTGTGAGTCAAAGATTTTCGAATCGGACGAAAAACTGATAGTGAATTGTAACGTTCAGGGCCTCCTAATAACGATGGAACACTAAAATTGCGTCCCGATTCAATACATCGTCCTCCAGCAGACTTGACTTCATGGGTCTATTGCTGCCTCAGGCACCTTATGGCCGTTCTGCTGTGAGTCAAAGATTTTCGAATTGGGCGAAAAACTGATAGTGAATTGTAACGTTCAGGGCCACCTAATGACGATGGATCACTCAAATTGCGTCCCGATTCAATACATCGTCCTCCAGCCGAGTTGACTCCATGGGTCTATTGCTGCCTAGGGCACCTTATGGCCGTTCTGCTGTGAATCTAGATTATCGAATGGGACGAAAAACTGGTAGTGAATTGTAACGTTCAGGGCCACCTAATGACGATGGATCACTCAAATTGCGTCCCGATTCAATACATCGTCCTCCAGCCGACTTGACTCCATGGGTCTATTGCTGCCTCGGGCACCTTATGGCCGTTCTGCTGTGAATCTAGATTATCGAATGGGACGAAAAACTGGTAGTGAATTGTAACGTTCAGGTCCACCTAATGACGATGGATCACTCAAATTGCGTCCCGATTCAATACATCGTCCTCCAGCCGACTTGTCTCCATGGGTCTATTGCTGCCTCGGGAACCTTATGGCCGTTCTGCTGTGAGTCTAGATTATCGAATGGGACGAAAAACTGATAGTGAATTGTAACTTTCAGGGCCACCTAATGACGATGGATCACTCAAATTGCGTCCCGATTCAATACATCGTCCTCCAGCAGACTTGTCTCCATGGTTCGATTGCTGCCTCGGGCACCTTATGGCCGTTCTGCTGTGAGTCAAAGATTTTCGAATCGGACGAAAAACCTGATAGTGATTTGTAACATTCAGGGCCACCTAATGACGATGGACCACACAAATTGCGTCCCGATTCAGTACATTGTCCACTAGCCGACTTGACAGCATGGGACCATTGCTGCCTCGGGCGCCTTATGTCCGTTCTGCTGTGAGTCTAGATTATAGAATTGGATGAAAAACTGATAGTGAATTGTAACGTTCAGGGCTTCCTAATGACGATGGATCTCTCAAATTGAGTCCCGATTCAATACATCGTCCTCCAGCAGACTTGTCTCCATGGGTCTATTGCTGCCTCGGGCACCTTATGGCAGGCATGCTGTGACTCAAAGATTTTCGAATCGGACGAAAAACTGATAGTGAATTGTAACGTTCAGGGCCTCCTAATGACGATGGAACACTCAAATTGCGTCCCGATTCAATACATCGTCCCCAGCCGACTTGTCTCCATGGGTCTATTGTTGCCTCGGGCACCTTATGGCCGTTCTGCTGTGAGTCAAAGATTTTCGAATCGGACGAAAAACTGATAGTGAATTGTAACTTTCAGGGCAACCTAATGACGATGGATCACTCAAATTGCGTCCCGATTCAATACATCGTCCTCCAGCCGATTTGTCTCCATGGGTCTATCGCTGCCTCGGGCACCTTATGGCCGTTCTGCTGTGAGTCAAAGATTTTCGAATCGGACGAAAAACTGATAGTGAATTGTAACGTTCAGGGCCTCCTAATGACGATGGAACACTAAAATTGCGTCCCGATTCAATACATCGTCCTCCAGCAGACTTGACTTCATGGGTCTATTGCTGCCTCAGGCACCTTATGGCCGTTCTGCTGTGAGTCAAAGATTTTCGAATCGGGCGAAAAACTGATAGTGAATTGTAACGTTCAGGGCCACCTAATGACGATGGATCACTCAAATTGCGTCCCGATTCAATACATCGTCCTCCAGCCGAGTTGACTCCATGGGTCTATTGCTGCCTCGGGCACCTTATGGCCGTTCTGCTGTGAATCTAGATTATCGAATGGGACGAAAAACTGGTAGTGAATTGTAACGTTCAGGGCCACCTAATGACGATGGATCACTCAAATTGCGTCCCGATTCAATACATCGTCCTCCAGCCGACTTGACTCCATGGGTCTATTGCTGCCTCGGGCACCTTATGGCCGTTCTGCTGTGAATCTAGATTATCGAATGGGACGAAAAACTGGTAGTGAATTGTAACGTTCAGGGCCACCTAATGACGATGGATCACTCAAATTGCGTCCCGATTCAATACATCGTCCTCCAGCCGACTTGTCTCCATGGGTCTATTGCTGCCTCGGGAACCTTATGGCCGTTCTGCTGTGAGTCTAGATTATCGAATGGGACGAAAAACTGATAGTGAATTGTAACTTTCAGGGCCACCTAATGACGATGGATCACTCAAATTGCGTCCCGATTCAATACATCGTCCTCCAGCAGACTTGTCTCCATGGTTCGATTGCTGCCTCGGGCACCTTATGGCCGTTCTGCTGTGCGTCAAAGATTTTCGAATCGGACGAAAAACCTGATAGTGATTTGTAACATTCAGGGCCACCTAATGACGATGGACCACACAAATTGCGTCCCGATTCAGTACATTGTCCACTAGCCGACTTGACTGCATGGGACTATTGCTGCCTCGGGCGCCTTATGTCCGTTCTGCTGTGAGTCTAGATTATAGAATGGGATGAAAAACTGATAGTGAATTGTAACGTTCAGGGCCACCTAATGACGATGGAACACTCAAATTGCGTCCCGATTCAATACATCGTCCTCCAGCAGACTTGTCTCCATGGGTCTATTGCTGCCTCGGGCACCTTATGGCCGTTCTGCTGTGAGTCAAAGATTTTCGAATCGGACGAAAAACTGATAGTGAATTGTAACTTTCCGGGCCACCTAATGACGATGGATCACTCAAATTGCGTCCCGATTCAATACATCGTCCACCAGCCGACTTGTCTCCATGGGTCTATTGCTGCCTCGGGCACCTTATGGCCGTTCTGCTGTGAGTCAAAGATTTTCGAATCGGACGAAAAACTGATAGTGAATTGTAACGTTCAGGGCCTCCTAATGATGATGGAACACTCAAATTGCGTCCCGATTCAATACATCGTCCTCCAGCAGACTTGTCTCCATGCGTCTATTGCTGCCTCGGGCACCTTATGGCCGTTCTGCTGTGAGTCAAAGATTTTCGAATCGGACGAAAAACTGATAGTGAATTGTAACTTTCAGGGCCTCCTAATGACGATGGAACACTCAAATTGCGTCCCGATTCAATACATCGTCCTCCAGCAGACTTGTCTCCATGGGTCTATTGCTGCCTCGGGCACCTTATGGCCGTTCTGCTGTGAGTCAAAGATTTTCGAATCGGACGAAAAACTGATAGTGAATTGTAACGTTCAGGGCCACCTAATGACGATGGATCACTCAAATTGCGTCCCGATTCAATACATCGTCCTCCAGCCAACTTGACTCCATGGGTCTATTGCTGCCTCGGGCACCTTATGGCCGTTCTGCTGTGAGTCTAGATTATCGAATGGGACGAAAAACTGATAGTGAATTGTAACGATCAGGGCCTCCTAATGACGATGGATCACTCAAATTGCGTCCCGAGTCAATACATCGTTCTCCAGCCGACTTGACTCCATGGGTCTATTACTGCCTCGGGCACCTTATGGCCGTTCTGCTGTGAGTCTAGATTATCGAATGGGACGAAATACTGATAGCGAATTGCAACGTTCAGGGCTTCCTAATGACGATGGATCACTCAAATTGCGTCCCGATTCAATACATCGTCCTCCAGCAGACTTGTCTCCATGGTTCGATTGCTGCCTCGGGCACCTTATGGCCGTTCTGCTGTGAGTCAAAGATTTTCGAATCGGACGAAAAACCTGATAGTGATTTGTAACAATCAGGGCCACCTAATGACGATGGACCACACAAATTGCGTCCCGATTCAGTACATTGTCCACTAGCCGACTTGACTGCATGGGACTATTGCTGCCTCGGGCGCCTTATGGCCGTTCTGCTGTGAGTCTAGATTATAGAATGGGATGAAAAACTGATAGTGAATTGTAACGTTCAGGGCCACCTAATGACGATGGATCACTCAAATTGCGTCCCGATTCAATACATCGTCTTCCAGCAGACTTGTCTCCATGGGTCTATTGCTGCCTCGGGCACCTTATGGCAGTCCTGCTGTGACTCAAAGATTTTCGAATCGGACGAGAAACTGATAGTGAATTGTAACGTTCAGGGCCTCCTAATGACGATGGAACACTCAAATTGCGTCCCGATTCAATACATCGTCCTCCAGCAGACATGTCTCCATGCGTCTATTGCTGCCTCGGGCACCTTATGGCCGTTCTGCTGTGAGTCAAAGATTTTCGAATCGGACGAAAAACTGATAGTGAATTGTAACGTTCAGGGCCACCTAATGACGATGGATCACTCAAATTGCGTCCCGATTCAATACATCGTCCTCCAGCCAACTTGACTCCATGGGTCTATTGCTGCCTCGGGCACCTTATGGCCGTTCTGCTGTGAGTCTAGATTATCGAATGGGACGAAAAACTGATAGTGAATTGTAACGTTCAGGGCCTCCTAATGACGATGGATCACTCAAATTGCGTCCCGATTCAATACATCGTCCTCCAGCCGACTTGACTCCATGGGTCTATTACTGCCTCGGGCACCTTATGGCCGTTCTGCTGTGAGTCTAGATTATCGAATGGGACGAAATACTGATAGTGAATTGTAACGTTCAGGGCTTCCTAATGACGATGGATCTCTCAAATTGAGTCCCGATTCAATACATCGTCCTCCAGCAGACTTGTCTCCATGGGTCTATTGCTGCCTCGGGCACCTTATGGCAGGCATGCTGTGACTCAAAGATTTTCGAATCGGACGAAAAACTGATAGTGAATTGTAACGTTCAGGGCCTCCTAATGACGATGGAACACTCAAATTGCGTCCCGATTCAATACATCGTCCCCAGCCGACTTGTCTCCATGGGTCTATTGTTGCCTCGGGCACCTTATGGCCGTTCTGCTGTGAGTCAAAGATTTTCGAATCGGACGAAAAACTGATAGTGAATTGTAACTTTCAGGGCAACCTAATGACGATGGATCACTCAAATTGCGTCCCGATTCAATACATCGTCCTCCAGCCGATTTGTCTCCATAGGTCTATCGCTGCCTCGGGCACCTTATGGCCGTTCTGCTGTGAGTCAAAGATTTTCGAATCGGACGAAAAACTGATAGTGAATTGTAACGTTCAGGGCCTCCTAATAACGATGGAACACTAAAATTGCGTCCCGATTCAATACATCGTCCTCCAGCAGACTTGACTTCATGGGTCTATTGCTGCCTCAGGCACCTTATGGCCGTTCTGCTGTGAGTCAAAGATTTTCGAATTGGGCGAAAAACTGATAGTGAATTGTAACGTTCAGGGCCACCTAATGACGATGGATCACTCAAATTGCGTCCCGATTCAATACATCGTCCTCCAGCCGAGTTGACTCCATGGGTCTATTGCTGCCTAGGGCACCTTATGGCCGTTCTGCTGTGAATCTAGATTATCGAATGGGACGAAAAACTGGTAGTGAATTGTAACGTTCAGGGCCACCTAATGACGATGGATCACTCAAATTGCGTCCCGATTCAATACATCGTCCTCCAGCCGACTTGACTCCATGGGTCTATTGCTGCCTCGGGCACCTTATGGCCGTTCTGCTGTGAATCTAGATTATCGAATGGGACGAAAAACTGGTAGTGAATTGTAACGTTCAGGTCCACCTAATGACGATGGATCACTCAAATTGCGTCCCGATTCAATACATCGTCCTCCAGCCGACTTGTCTCCATGGGTCTATTGCTGCCTCGGGAACCTTATGGCCGTTTTGCTGTGAGTCTAGATTATCGAATGGGACGAAAAACTGATAGTGAATTGTAACTTTCAGGGCCACCTAATGACGATGGATCACTCAAATTGCGTCCCGATTCAATACATCGTCCTCCAGCAGACTTGTCTCCATGGTTCGATTGCTGCCTCGGGCACCTTATGGCCGTTCTGCTGTGAGTCAAAGATTTTCGAATCGGACGAAAAACCTGATAGTGATTTGTAACATTCAGGGCCACCTAATGACGATGGACCACACAAATTGCGTCCCGATTCAGTACATTGTCCACTAGCCGACTTGACAGCATGGGACCATTGCTGCCTCGGGCGCCTTATGTCCGTTCTGCTGTGAGTCTAGATTATAGAATTGGATGAAAAACTGATAGTGAATTGTAACCTTCAGGGCTTCCTAATGACGATGGATCTCTCAAATTGAGTCCCGATTCAATACATCGTCCTCCAGCAGACTTGTCTCCATGGGTCTATTGCTGCCTCGGGCACCTTATGGCAGGCATGCTGTGACTCAAAGATTTTCGAATCGGACGAAAAACTGATAGTGAATTGTAACGTTCAGGGCCTCCTAATGACGATGGAACACTCAAATTGCGTCCCGATTCAATACATCGTCCCCAGCCGACTTGTCTCCATGGGTCTATTGTTGCCTCGGGCACCTTATGGCCGTTCTGCTGTGAGTCAAAGATTTTCGAATCGGACGAAAAACTGATAGTGAATTGTAACTTTCAGGGCAACCTAATGACGATGGATCACTCAAATTGCGTCCCGATTCAATACATCGTCCTCCAGCCGATTTGTCTCCATGGGTCTATCGCTGCCTCGGGCACCTTATGGCCGTTCTGCTGTGAGTCAAAGATTTTCGAATCGGACGAAAAACTGATAGTGAATTGTAACGTTCAGGGCCTCCTAATGACGATGGAACACTAAAATTGCGTCCCGATTCAATACATCGTCCTCCAGCAGACTTGACTTCATGGGTCTATTGCTGCCTCAGGCACCTTATGGCCGTTCTGCTGTGAGTCAAAGATTTTCGAATCGGGCGAAAAACTGATAGTGAATTGTAACGTTCAGGGCCACCTAATGACGATGGATCACTCAAATTGCGTCCCGATTCAATACATCGTCCTCCAGCCGAGTTGACTCCATGGGTCTATTGCTGCCTCGGGCACCTTATGGCCGTTCTGCTGTGAATCTAGATTATCGAATGGGACGAAAAACTGGTAGTGAATTGTAACGTTCAGGGCCACCTAATGACGATGGATCACTCAAATTGCGTCCCGATTCAATACATCGTCCTCCAGCCGACTTGACTCCATGGGTCTATTGCTGCCTCGGGCACCTTATGGCCGTTCTGCTGTGAATCTAGATTATCGAATGGGACGAAAAACTGGTAGTGAATTGTAACGTTCAGGGCCACCTAATGACGATGGATCACTCAAATTGCGTCCCGATTCAATACATCGTCCTCCAGCCGACTTGTCTCCATGGGTCTATTGCTGCCTCGGGAACCTTATGGCCGTTCTGCTGTGAGTCTAGATTATCGAATGGGACGAAAAACTGATAGTGAATTGTAACTTTCAGGGCCACCTAATGACGATGGATCACTCAAATTGCGTCCCGATTCAATACATCGACCTCCAGCAGACTTGTCTCCATGGTTCGATTGCTGCCTCGGGCACCTTATGGCCGTTCTGCTGTGCGTCAAAGATTTTCGAATCGGACGAAAAACCTGATAGTGATTTGTAACATTCAGGGCCACCTAATGACGATGGACCACACAAATTGCGTCCCGATTCAGTACATTGTCCACTAGCCGACTTGACTGCATGGGACTATTGCTGCCTCGGGCGCCTTATGTCCGTTCTGCTGTGAGTCTAGATTATAGAATGGGATGAAAAACTGATAGTGAATTGTAACGTTCAGGGCCACCTAATGACGATGGAACACTCAAATTGCGTCCCGATTCAATACATCGTCCTCCAGCAGACTTGTCTCCATGGGTCTATTGCTGCCTCGGGCACCTTATGGCCGTTCTGCTGTGAGTCAAAGATTTTCGAATCGGACGAAAAACTGATAGTGAATTGTAACTTTCCGGGCCACCTAATGACGATGGATCACTCAAATTGCGTCCCGATTCAATACATCGTCCACCAGCCGACTTGTCTCCATGGGTCTATTGCTGCCTCGGGCACCTTATGGCCGTTCTGCTGTGAGTCAAAGATTTTCGAATCGGACGAAAAACTGATAGTGAATTGTAACGTTCAGGGCCTCCTAATGATGATGGAACACTCAAATTGCGTCCCGATTCAATACATCGTCCTCCAGCAGACTTGTCTCCATGCGTCTATTGCTGCCTCGGGCACCTTATGGCCGTTCTGCTGTGAGTCAAAGATTTTCGAATCGGACGAAAAACTGATAGTGAATTGTAACTTTCAGGGCCTCCTAATGACGATGGAACACTCAAATTGCGTCCCGATTCAATACATCGTCCTCCAGCAGACTTGTCTCCATGGGTCTATTGCTGCCTCGGGCACCTTATGGCCGTTCTGCTGTGAGTCAAAGATTTTCGAATCGGACGAAAAACTGATAGTGAATTGTAACGTTCAGGGCCACCTAATGACGATGGATCACTCAAATTGCGTCCCGATTCAATACATCGTCCTCCAGCCAACTTGACTCCATGGGTCTATTGCTGCCTCGGGCACCTTATGGCCGTTCTGCTGTGAGTCTAGATTATCGAATGGGACGAAAAACTGATAGTGAATTGTAACGATCAGGGCCTCCTAATGACGATGGATCACTCAAATTGCGTCCCGAGTCAATACATCGTTCTCCAGCCGACTTGACTCCATGGGTCTATTACTGCCTCGGGCACCTTATGGCCGTTCTGCTGTGAGTCTAGATTATCGAATGGGACGAAATACTGATAGCGAATTGCAACGTTCAGGGCTTCCTAATGACGATGGATCACTCAAATTGCGTCCCGATTCAATACATCGTCCTCCAGCAGACTTGTCTCCATGGTTCGATTGCTGCCTCGGGCACCTTATGGCCGTTCTGCTGTGAGTCAAAGATTTTCGAATCGGACGAAAAACCTGATAGTGATTTGTAACAATCAGGGCCACCTAATGACGATGGACCACACAAATTGCGTCCCGATTCAGTACATTGTCCACTAGCCGACTTGACTGCATGGGACTATTGCTGCCTCGGGCGCCTTATGGCCGTTCTGCTGTGAGTCTAGATTATAGAATGGGATGTAAAACTGATAGTGAATTGTAACGTTCAGGGCCACCTAATGACGATGGAACACTCAAATTGCGTCCCGATTCAATACATCGTCCTCCAGCAGACTTGTCTCCATGGGTCTATTGCTGCCTCGGGCACCTTATGGCCGTTCTGCTGTGAGTCAAAGATTTTCGAATCGGACGAAAAACTGATAGTGAATTGTAACTTTCCGGGCCACCTAATGACGATGGATCACTCAAATTGCGTCCCGATTCAATACATCGTCCACCAGCCGACTTGTCTCCATGGGTCTATTGCTGCCTCGGGCACCTTATGGCCGTTCTGCTGTGAGTCAAAGATTTTCGAATCGGACGAAAAACTGATAGTGAATTGTAACGTTCAGGGCCTCCTAATGATGATGGAACACTCAAATTGCGTCCCGATTCAATACATCGTCCTCCAGCAGACTTGTCTCCATGCGTCTATTGCTGCCTCGGGCACCTTATGGCCGTTCTGCTGTGAGTCAAAGATTTTCGAATCGGACGAAAAACTGATAGTGAATTGTAACTTTCAGGGCCTCCTAATGACGATGGAACACTCAAATTGCGTCCCGATTCAATACATCGTCCTCCAGCAGACTTGTCTCCATGGGTCTATTGCTGCCTCGGGCACCTTATGGCCGTTCTGCTGTGAGTCAAAGATTTTCGAATCGGACGAAAAACTGATAGTGAATTGTAACGTTCAGGGCCACCTAATGACGATGGATCACTCAAATTGCGTCCCGATTCAATACATCGTCCTCCAGCCAACTTGACTCCATGGGTCTATTGCTGCCTCGGGCACCTTATGGCCGTTCTGCTGTGAGTCTAGATTATCGAATGGGACGAAAAACTGATAGTGAATTGTAACGATCAGGGCCTCCTAATGACGATGGATCACTCAAATTGCGTCCCGAGTCAATACATCGTTCTCCAGCCGACTTGACTCCATGGGTCTATTACTGCCTCGGGCACCTTATGGCCGTTCTGCTGTGAGTCTAGATTATCGAATGGGACGAAATACTGATAGCGAATTGCAACGTTCAGGGCTTCCTAATGACGATGGATCACTCAAATTGCGTCCCGATTCAATACATCGTCCTCCAGCAGACTTGTCTCCATGGTTCGATTGCTGCCTCGGGCACCTTATGGCCGTTCTGCTGTGAGTCAAAGATTTTCGAATCGGACGAAAAACCTGATAGTGATTTGTAACAATCAGGGCCACCTAATGACGATGGACCACACAAATTGCGTCCCGATTCAGTACATTGTCCACTAGCCGACTTGACTGCATGGGACTATTGCTGCCTCGGGCGCCTTATGGCCGTTCTGCTGTGAGTCTAGATTATAGAATGGGATGTAAAACTGATAGTGAATTGTAACGTTCAGGGCCACCTAATGACGATGGATCACTCAAATTGCGTCCCGATTCAATACATCGTCTTCCAGCAGACTTGTCTCCATGGGTCTATTGCTGCCTCGGGCACCTTATGGCAGTCCTGCTGTGACTCAAAGATTTTCGAATCGGACGAAAAACTGATAGTGAATTGTAACGTTCAGGGCCTCCTAATGACGATGGAACTCTCAAATTGCGTCCCGATTCAATACATCGTCCTCCAGCAGACTTGTCTCCATGGGTCTATTGCTGCCTCGGGCACCTTATGGCCGTTCTGCTGTGAGTCAAAGATTTTCGAATCGGACGAAAAACTGATAGTGAATTGTAACTTTCAGGGCCACCTAATGACGATGGATCACTCAAATTGCGTCCCGATTCAATACATCGTCCACCAGCCGACTTGTCTCCATGGGTCTATTGCTGCCTCGGGCACCTTATGGCCGTTCTGCTGTGAGTCAAAGATTTTCGAATCGGACGAAAAACTGATAGTGAATTGTAACGTTCAGGGCCTCCTAATGATGATGGAACACTCAAATTGCGTCCCGATTCAATACATCGTCCTCCAGCAGACTTGTCTCCATGCGTCTATTGCTGCCTCGGGCACCTTATGGCCGTTCTGCTGTGAGTCAAAGATTTTCGAATCGGACGAAAAACTGATAGTGAATTGTAACTTTCAGGGGCTCCTAATGACGATGGAACACTCAAATTGCGTCCCGATTCAATACATCGTCCTCCAGCAGACTTGTCTCCATGCGTCTATTGCTGCCTCGGGCACCTTATGGCCGTTCTGCTGTGAGTCAAAGATTTTCGAATCGGACGAAAAACTGATAGTGAATTGTAACGTTCAGGGCCACCTAATGACGATGGATCACTCAAATTGCTTCCCGATTCAATACATCGTCCTCCAGCCAACTTGACTCCATGGGTCTATTGCTGCCTCGGGCACCTTATGGCCGTTCTGCTGTGAGTCTAGATTATCGAATGGGACGAAAAACTGATAGTGAATTGTAACGTTCAGGGCCTCCTAATGACGATGGATCACTCAAATTGCGTCCCGATTCAATACATCGTCCTCCAGCCGACTTGACTCCATGGGTCTATTACTGCCTCGGGCACCTAATGGCCGTTCTGCTGTGAGTCTAGATTATCGAATGGGACGAAATACTGATAGTGAATTGTAACGTTCAGGGCCTCCTAATGACGATGGATCACTCAAATTGCGTCCCGAGTCAATACATCGTCCTCCAGCCGACTTGACTCCATGGGTCTATTACTGCCTCGGGCACCTTATGGCCGTTCTGCTGTGAGTCTAGATTATCGAATGGGACGAAATACTGATAGTGAATTGTAACGTTCAGGGCTTCCTAATGACGATGGATCACTCAAATTGCGTCCCGATTCAATACATCGTCCTCCAGCAGACTTGTCTCCATGGGTCGATTGCTGCCTCGGGCACCTTATGGCCGTTCTGCTGTGTGTCAAAGATTTTCGAATCGGTCGGATAACTGATATCGATTTGTAACATTCAGGGCCACCTAATGACGATGGACCACACAAATTGCGTCCCGATTCAGTACATCGTCCACTAGCCGACTTGACTCCATGGGACTATTGCTGCCTCGGGCACCTTATGGCCGTTCTGCTGTGAGTCTAGATTATAGAATGGGATGAAAAACTGATAGTGAATTGTAACGTTCAGGGCCACCTAATGACGATGGATCACTCAAATTGCGTCCCGATTCAATACATCGTCCTCCAGCAGACTTGTCTCCATGGGTCTATTGCTGCCTCGGGCACCTTATGGCAGGCATGCTGTGACTCAAAGATTTTCGAATCTGACGTAAAACTGATAGTGAATTGTAACGTTCAGGGCCTCCTAATGACGATGGAACACTCAAATTGCGTCCCGATTCAATACATCGTCCTCCAGCAGACTTGTCTCCATGGGTCTATTGCTGCCTCGGGCACCTTATGGCCGTTCTGCTGTGGGTCTAGATTATCGAATGGGACGAAAAACTGATAGTGAATTGTAACGTTCAGGGCCACCTAATGACGATGGATCACTCAAATTGCGTCCCGATTCAATATATCGTCCTCCAGCAGACTTGTTTCCATGGGTCTATTGTTGCCTCGGGCACCTTATGGCCGTTCTGCTGTGAGCCAAAGATTCTCGAACCGGACGAAAAACTGATAGTGAATTGTAACTTTCAGGGCCACCTAATGACGATGGATCACTCAAATTGCGTCCCGATTCAATACATCGTCCACCAGCCGACTTGTCTCCATGGGTCTATTGCTGCCTCGGGCACCTTATGGCCGTTCTGCTGTGAGTCAAAGATTTTCGAATCGGACGAAAAACTGATAGTGAATTGTAACGTTCAGGGCCTCCTAATGATGATGGAACACTCAAATTGCGTCCCGATTCAATACATCGTCCTCCAGCAGACTTGTCTCCATGCGTCTATTGCTGCCTCGGGCACCTTATGGCCGTTCTGCTGTGAGTCAAAGATTTTCGAATCGGACGAAAAACTGATAGTGAATTGTAACTTTCAGGGCCTCCTAATGACGATGGAACACTCAAATTGCGTCCCGATTCAATACATCGTCCTCCAGCAGACTTGTCTCCATGGGTCTATTGCTGCCTCGGGCACCTTATGGCCGTTCTGCTGTGAGTCAAAGATTTTCGAATCGGACGAAAAACTGATAGTGAATTGTAACGTTCAGGGCCACCTAATGACGATGGATCACTCAAATTGCTTCCCGATTCAATACATCGTCCTCCAGCCAACTTGACTCCATGGGTCTATTGCTGCCTCGGGCACCTTATGGCCGTTCTGCTGTGAGTCTAGATTATCGAATGGGACGAAAAACTGATAGTGAATTGTAACGTTCAGGGCCTCCTAATGACGATGGATCACTCAAATAGCGTCCCGATTCAATACATCGTCCTCCAGCCGACTTGACTCCATGGGTCTATTACTGCCTCGGGCACCTTATGGCCGTTCTGCTGTGAGTCTAGATTATCGAATGGGACGAAATACTGATAGTGAGTTGTAACGTTCAGGGCCTCCTAATGACGATGGATCACTCAAATTGCGTCCCGAGTCAATACATCGTCCTCCAGCCGACTTGACTCCATGGGTCTATTACTGTCTCGGGCACCTTATGGCCGTTCTGCTGTGAGTCTAGATTATCGAAGGGGACGAAATACTGATAGTGAATTGTAACGTTCAGGGCTTCCTAATGACGATGGATCACTCAAATTGCGTCCCGATTCAATACATCGTCCTCCAGCAGACTTGTCTCCATGGGTCGATTGCTGCCTCGGGCACCTTATGGCCGTTCTGCTGTGTGTCAAAGATTTTCGAATCGGTCGGATAACTGATATCGATTTGTAACATTCAGGGCCACCTAATGACGATGGACCACACAAATTGCGTCCCGATTCAGTACATCGTCCACTAGCCGACTTGACTCCATGGGACTATTGCTGCCTCGGGCACCTTATGGCCGTTCTGCTGTGAGTCTAGATTATAGAATGGGATGAAAAACTGATAGTGAATTGTAACGTTCAGGGCCACCTAATGACGATGGATCACTCAAATTGCGTCCCGATTCAATACATCGTCCTCCAGCAGACTTGTCTCCATGGGTCTATTGCTGCCTCGGGCACCTTATGGCAGGCATGCTGTGACTCAAAGATTTTCGAATCGGACGTAAAACTGATAGTGAATTGTAACGTTCAGGGCCTCCTAATGACGATGGAACACTCAAATTGCGTCCCGATTCAATACATCGTCCTCCAGCAGACTTGTCTCCATGGGTCTATTGCTGCCTCGGGCACCTTATGGCCGTTCTGCTGTGAGTCTAGATTATAGAATGGGATGAAAAACTGATAGTGAATTGTAACGTTCAGGGCCACCTAATGACGATGGATCACTCAAATTGCGTCCCGATTCAATACATCGTCCTCCAGCAGACTTGTTTCCATGGGTCTATTGTTGCCTCGGGCACCTTATGGCCGTTCTGCTGTGAGTCAAAGATTCTCGAATCGGACGAAAAACTGATAGTGAATTGTAACTTTCAGGGCAACCTAATGACGATGGATCACTCAAATTGCGTCCCGATTCAATACATCGTCCTCCAGCTGATTTGTCTCCATGGGTCTATTGCTGCCTCGGGCACCTTAGGGCCGTTCTGCTGTGAGTCAAAGATTTTCGAATCGGACGAAAAACTGATAGTGAATTGTAACATTCAGGGCCACCTAATGACGATGGACCACACAAAATGCGTCCCGATTCAGTACATCGTCCTCCAGCCGACATGACTCCATGGGTCTATTGCTGCCTCGGGCACCTTATGGCCGTTCTGCTGTGAGTCTAGATTATCGAATGGGACGAAAAACTGATAGTGAATTGTAACGTTCAGGGCCACCTAATGACGATGGAGCACTCAAATTGCGTCTCGATTCGATACATCGTCCTCCAGCAGACTTGTCTCCATGGGTCTATTGCTGCCTCGGGCACCTTATGGCCGTTCTGCTGTGAGTCAAAGATTTTCGAATCGGACGAAAAACTGATAGTGAATTGTAACTTTCAGGGCCACCTAATGACGATGGATCACACAAATTGCGTCCCGATTCAATACATCGTCCACCAGCCGACTTGTCTCCATGGGTCTATTGCTGCCTCGGGCACCTTATGGCCGTTCTGCTGTGAGTCAAAGATTTTCGAATCGGACGAAAAACTTCTAGTGAATTGTAACGTTCAGGGCCTCCTAATGAAGATGGAACACTCAAATTGCGTCCCGATTCAATACATCGTCCTCCAGCAGACTTGTCTCCATGCGTCTATTGCCGCCTCGGGCACCTTATGGCCGTTCTGCTGTGAGTCTAGATTATCGAATGGGACGAAAAACTGATAGTGAATTGTAACTTTCAGGGCCTCCTAATGACGATGGATCACTCAAATTGCGTCCCGATTCAATACGTCGTCCTCCAGCAGACTTGTCTCCATGGGTCGATTGCTGCCTCGGGCACCTAATGGCCGTTCTGCTGTGAGTCAAAGATTTTCGAATCGGACGAAAAACTGATAGTGAATTGTAACAATCAGGGCCACCTAATGACGATGGACCACGCAAATTGCGTCCCGATTCAATACATCGTCCTCCAGCCGATTTGACTCCATGGGTCTATTGCTGCCTCGGGCACCTTATGGCCGTTCTGCTGTGAATCTAGATTATCGAATGGGACGAAAAACTGATAGTGAATTGTAACGTTCAGGGCCACCTAATGACGATGGATCACTCAAATTGCGTCCCGATTCAATACATCGTCCTCCAGCAGACTTGTCTCCATGGTCTATTGCTGCCTCGGGCACCTTATGGCAGGCCTGCTGTGACTCAAAGATTTTCGAATCGGACGAGAAACTGATAGTGAATTGTAACGTTCAGGGCCTCCTAATGACGATGGAACACTCAAATTGCGTCCCGATTCAATACATCGTCCTCCAGCAGACATGTCTCCATGCGTCTATTGCTGCCTCGGGCACCTTATGGCCGTTCTGCTGTGAGTCAAAGATTTTCGAATCGGACGAAAAACTGATAGTGAATTGTAACGTTCAGGGCCACCTAATGACGATGGATCACTCAAATTGCGTCCCGATTCAATACATCGTCCTCCAGCCAACTTGACTCCATGGGTCTATTGCCGCCTCGGGCACCTTATGGCCGTTCTGCTGTGAGTCTAGATTATCGAATGGGACGAAAAACTGATAGTGAATTGTAACGTTCAGGGCCTCCTAATGACGATGGATCACTCAAATTGCGTCCCGATTCAATACATCGTCCTCCAGCCGACCTGACTCCATGGGTCTATTGCTGCCTCAGGCACCTTATGGCCGTTCTGCTGTGAGTCTAGATTATCGAATGGGACGAAAAACTGATAGTGAATTGTAACGTTCAGGGCCACCTAATGACGATGGATCACTCAAATTGCGTCCCGATTCAATATATCGTCCTCCAGCAGACTTGTTTCCATGGGTCTATTGTTGCCTCGGGCACCTTATGGCCGTTCTGCTGTGAGTCAAAGATTTTCGAATCGGACGAAAAACTGATAGTGAATTGTAACTTTCAGGGCAACCTAATGACGATGGATCACTCAAATTGCGTCCCGATTCAATACATCGTCCTCCAGCCGATTTGTCTCCATGGGTCTATTGCTGCCTCGGGCACCTTATGTCCGTTCTGCTGTGAGTCAAAGATTTTCGAATCGGACGAAAAACTGATAGTGAATAGTAACGTTCAGGGCCTCCTAATGACGATGGAACACTAAAATTGCGTCCCGATTCAATACATCGTCCTCCAGCAGACTTGACTTCATGGGTCTATTGCTGCCTCAGGCACCTTATGGCCGTTCTGCTGTGAGTCAAAGATTTTCGAATC
Organism: Schistocerca cancellata; assembly: GCF_023864275.1. Classification (NCBI taxonomy): domain Eukaryota; kingdom Metazoa; phylum Arthropoda; class Insecta; order Orthoptera; family Acrididae; genus Schistocerca; species Schistocerca cancellata. The sequence goes on from NC_064627.1 coordinate 3,955,113, forward strand.
GGACGAAAAACTGATAGTGAATTGTAACGTTCAGGGCCTCCTAATGACGATGGAACACTCAAATTGCGTCCCGATTCAATACATCGTCCTCCAGCAGACTTGTCTCCATGGGTCTATTGCTGCCTCGGGCACCTTATGGCCGTTCTGCAGTGAGTCAAAGATTTTCGAATCGGACGAAAAACTGATAGTGAATTGTAACTTTCAGGGCCACCTAATGACGATGGATCACTCAAATTGCGTCCCGATTCAATACATCGTCCACCAGCCGACTTGACTCCATGGGTCTATTGCTGCCTCGGGCACCTTATGGCCGTTCTGCTGTGGTTCTAGATTATCGAATGGGACGAAAAACTGGTAGTGAATTGTAACGTTCAGGGCCACCTACTGACGATGGATCACTCAAATTGCGTCCCGATTCAATACATCGTCCTCCAGCCGACTTGTCTCCATGGGTCTATTGCTGCCTCGGGCACCTTATGGCCGTTCTGCTGTGAGTCTAGATTATCGAATGGGACGAAAAACTGATAGTGAATTGTAACTTTCAGGGCCACCTAATGACGATGGATCACTCAAATTGCGTCCCGATTCAATACATCGTCCTCCAGCAGACTTGTCTCCATGGTTCGATTGCTGCCTCGGGCACCTTATGGCCGTTCTGCTGTGAGTCAAAGATTTTCGAATCGGACGAAAAACCTGATAGTGATTTGTAACATTCAGGGCCACCTAATGACGATGGACCACACAAATTGCGTCCCGATTCAGTACATTGTCCACTAGCCGACTTGACTGCATGGGACTATTGCTGCCTCGGGCGCCTTATGGCCGTTCTGCTGTGAGTCTAGATTATAGAATGGGATGAAAAACTGATAGTGAATTGTAACGTTCAGGGCCACCTAATGACGATGGATCACTCAAATTGCGTCCCGATTCAATACATCGTCTTCCAGCAGACTTGTCTCCATGGGTCTATTGCTGCCTCGGGCACCATATGGCAGTCCTGCTGTGACTCAAAGATTTTTGAATCGGACGAAAAACTGATAGTGAATTGTAACGTTCAGGGCCTCCTAATGACGATGGAACACTCAAATTGCGTCCCGATTCAATACATCGTCCTCCAGCAGACTTGTCTCCATGGGTCGATTGCTGCCTCGGGCACCTAAAGGCCGTTCTGCTGTGAGTCAAAGATTTTCGAATCGGAGGAAAAACTGATAGTGAATTGTAACATTCAGGGCCACCTAATGACGATGGATCACGCAAATTGCGTCCCGATTCAATACATCGTCCTCCAGCCGATTTGACTCCATGGGTCTATTGCTGCCTCGGGCACCTTATGGCCGTTCTGCTGTGAATCTAGATTATCGAATGGGACGAAAAACTGATAGTGAATTGTAACGTTCAGGGCCACCTAATGACGATGGATCACTCAAATTGCGTCCCGATTCAATACATCGTCCTCCAGCAGACTTGTCTCCATGGGTCTATTGCTGCCTCGGGCACCTTATGGCAGGCCTGCTGTGACTCAAAGATTTTCGAATCGGACGAGAAACTGATAGTGAATTGTAACGTTCAGGGCCTCCTAATGACGATGGAACACTCAAATTGCGTCCCGATTCAATACATCGTCCTCCAGCAGACATGTCTCCATGCGTCTATTGCTGCCTCGGGCACCTTATGGCCGTTCTGCTGTGAGTCAAAGATTTTCGAATCGGACGAAAAACTGATAGTGAATTGTTACGTTCAGGGCCACCTAATGACGATGGAACACTCAAATTGCGTCCCGATTCAATACATCGTCCTCCAGCCGACTTGACTCCATGGGTCTATTGCTGCCTCGGGCACCTTATGGCCGTTCTGCTGTGAGTCTAGATTATCGAATGGGACGAAATACTGATAGTGAATTGTAACGTTCAGGGCTTCCTAAAGACGATGGATCACTCAAATTGCGTCCCGATTCAATACATCGTCCTCCAGCAGACTTGTCTCCATGGGTCGATTGCTGCCTCGGGTACCTAATGGCCGTTCTGCTGTGAGTCAAAGATTTTCGAATCGGACGAAAGACTGATAGTGAATTGTAACTTTCAGGGCCACCTAATGACGATGGAACACTCAAATAGCGTCCCGATTCAATACATCGTCCTCCAGCAGACTTGTCTCCATGGGTGGATTGCTGCCTCGGGCACCTTATGGCCGTTCTGCTGTGAGTCAAAGATTTTCGAATCGGTCGAAAAACTGATAGTGATTTGTAACATTCAGGGCCACCTAATGACGATGGACCACACAAATTGCGTCCCGATTCAGTACATCGTCCACTAGCCGACTTGACTCCATGGGACTATTGCTGCCTCGGGCACCTTATGGCCGTTCTGCTGTGAGTCTAGATTATAGAATGGGATGAAAAACTGATAGTGAATTGTAACGTTCAGGGCCACCTAATGACGATGGATCACTCAAATTGCGTCCCGATTCAATACATCGTCCTCCAGCAGACTTGTCTCCATGGGTCTATTGCTGCCTCGGGCACCTTATGGCAGGCATGCTGTGACTCAAAGATTTTCGAATCGGACGAAAAACTGATAGTGAATTGTAACGTTCAGGGCCTCCTAATGACGATGGAACACTCAAATTGCGTCCCGATTCAATACATCGTCCTCCAGCAGACTTGTCTCCATGGGTCTATTGCTGCCTCGGGCACCTTATGGCCGTTCTGCTGTGAGTCAAAGATTTTAAAATCGGACGAAAAACTGATAGTGAATTGTAACATTCAGGGCCACCTAATGACGATGGACCACACAAATTGCGTCCCGATTCAGTACATCGTCCTCCAGCCGACCTGACTCCATGGGTCCATTGCTGCCTCAGGCACCTTATGGCCGTTCTGCTGTGAGTCTAGATTATCGAATGGGACGAAAAACTGATAGTGAATTGTAACGTTCAGGGCCACCTAATGACGATGGCTCACTCAAATTGCGTCCCGATTCAATATATCGTCCTCCAGCAGACTTGTTTCCATGGGTCTATTGTTGCCTCGGGCACCTTATGGCCATTCTGCTGTGAGTCAAAGATTTTCGAATCGGACGAAACACTGATAGTGAATTGTAACTTTCAGGGCATCCTAATGACGATGGATCACTCAAATTGCGTCCCGATTCAATACATCGTCCTCCAGCCGATTAGTCTCCATGGGTCTATTGCTGCCTCGGGCACCTTATGGCCGTTCTGCTGTGAGTCAAAGATTTTCGAATCGGACGAAAAACTGATAGTGAATTGTAACGTTCAGGGCCTCCTAATGACGATGGAACACTAAAATTGCGTCCCGATTCAATACATCGTCCTCCAGCAGACTTGACTTCATGGGTCTATTGCTGCCTCGGGCACCTTATGGCCGTTCTGCTGTGAGTCAAAGATTTTCGAATCGGACGAAAAACTGATAGTGAATTGTAACGTTCAGGGCCACCTAATGACGATGGATCACTCAAATTGCGTCCCGATTCAATAGATCGTCCTCCAGCCGACTTGACTCCATGGGTCTATTGCTCCCTCGGGCACCTTATGGCCGTTCTGCTGTGAGTCTAGATTATCGAATGGGACAATAAACTGATTGTGAATTGTAACGTTCAGGGCCTCCTAATGACGATGGAACATTCAAATTGCGTCCCGATTCAATACATCGTCCTAGAGCGGACTTGTCTCCATTGGTCTATTGCTGCCTCGGGCACCTAATGGCCGTTCTGCTGTGAGTCAAAGACTTTCGAATCGGACGAAAAACAGATAGTGAATTGTAACATTCAGGGCCACCTAATGACGATGGACCACGCAAATTGCGTCCCGATTCAATACATCGTCCTCCAGCCGAGTTGACTCCATGGGTCTATTGCTGCCTCGGGCACCTTATGGCCGTTCTGCTGTGAATCTAGATTATCGAATGGGACGAAAAACTGGTAGTGAATTGTAACGTTCAGGGCCACCTAATGACGATGGATCACTCAAATTGCGTCCCGATTCAATACATCGTCCTCCAGCCGACTTGTCTCCATGGGTCTATTGCTGCCTCGGGCACCTTATGGCCGTTCTGCTGTGAGTCTAGATTATCGAATGGGACGAAAAACTGATAGTGAATTGTAACTTTCAGGGCCACCTAATGACGATGGATCACTCAAAGTGCGTCCCGATTCAATACATCGTCCTCCAGCAGACTTGTCTCCATGGGTCGATTGCTGCCTCGGGCACCTTATGGCCGTTCTGCTGTGAGTCAAAGATTTTCGAATCGGACGAAAAACCTGATAGTGATTTGTAACATTCAGGGCCACCTAATGACGATGGACCACACAAATTGCGTCCCGATTCAGTACATCGTCCACTAGCCGACTAGACTGCATGGGACTATTGCTGCCTCGGGCACCTTATGGCCGTTCTGCTGTGAGTCTAGATTATCGAATGGGATGAAAAACTGATAGTGAATTGTAATGTTCAGGGCCACCTAATGACGATGGATCACTCAAATTGCGTCCCGATTCAATACATCGTCTTCCAGCAGACTTGTCTCCATGGGTCTATTGCTGCCTCGGGCACCTTATGGCAGTCCTGCTGTGACTCAAAGATTTTCGAATCGGACGAAAAACTGATAGTGAATTGTAACGTTCAGGGCCTCATAATGACGATGGAACACTCAAATTGCGTCCCGATTCAATACATCGTCCTCCAGCAGACTTGCCTCCATGGGTCTATTGCTGCCTCGGGCACCTTATGGCCGTTCTGCTGTGAGTCAAAGATTTTCGAATCGGACGAAAAACTGATAGTGAATTGTAACATTCAGGGCCACCTAATGACGATGGACCACACAAATTGCGTCCCGATTCAGTACATCGTCCTCCAGCCGACCTGACTCCATGGGTCTATTGCAGCCTCGGGCACCTTATGGCCGTTCTGCTGTGAGTCTAGATTATCGAATGGGACGAAAAACTGATAGTGAATTGTAACGTTCAGGGCCACCTAATGACGATGGATCACTCAAATTGCGTCCCGATTCAATACATCGTCCTCCAGCAGACTTGTCTCCATGGGTCTATTGCTGCCTCGAGCACTTTATGGTCGTTCTGCTGTGAGTCAAACATTTTCGAATCGGACGAAAAACTGATACCGAATTGTAACTTTCAGGGCCACCTAATGACGATGGATCACTCAAATTGCGTCCCGATTCAATACATCGTCCACCAGCAGACTTGTCTCCATGGGTTTATTGCTGTCTCGGGCACCTTATGGCCGTTCTGCTGTGGGTCAAAGATTTTCGAATCGGACGAAAAACTGATAGTGAATTGTAACGTTCAGGGCCTCCTAATGATGATGGAACACTCAAATTGCGTCCCGATTCAATACATCGTCCTCCAGCAGACTTGTCTCCATGCGTCTATTGCTGCCTCGGGCACCTTATGGCCGTTCTGCTGTGAGTCAAAGATTTTCGAATCGGACGAAAAACTGATAGTGAATTGTAACTTTCAGGGCCTCCTAATGACGATGGAACACTCAAATTGCGTCCCGATTCAATACATCGTCCTCCAGCAGACTTGTCTATATAGGTCTATTGCTGCCTCGGGCACCTTATGGCCGTTCTGCTGTGAGTCAAAGATTTTCGAATCGGACGAAAAACTGATAGTGAATTGTAACGTTCAGGGCCACCTAATGACGATGGATCACTCAAATTGCGTCCCGATTCAATACATCGTCCTCCAGCCGACTTGTCTCCATGGGTCTATTGCTCCCTCGGGCACCTTATGGCCGTTCTGCTGTGAGTCTAGATTATCGAATGGGACAATAAACTGATTGTGAATTGTAACGTTCAGGGCCTCCTAATGACGATGGAACACTCAAATTGCGTCCCGATTCAATACATCGTCCTCCAGCGGACTTGTCTCTATTGGTCTATTGCTGCCTCGGGCACCTAATGGCCGTTCTGCTGTGAGTCAAAGACTTTCGAATCGGACGAAAAACAGATAGTGAATTGTAACATTCAGGGCCTCATAATGACGATGGAACACTCAAATTGCGCCCCGATTCAATACATCGTCCTCCAGCAGACTTGCCTCCATGGGTCTATTGCTGCCTCGGGCACCTTATGGCCGTTCTGCTGTGAGTCTAGATTATCGAATGGGACGAAAAACTGATAGTGAATTGTAACTTTCAGGGCCACCTAATGACGATGGATCACTCAAATTGCGTCCCGATTCAATACATCGTCCTCCAGCAGACTTGTCTCCATGGGTCGATTGCTGCCTCGGGCACCTTATGGCCGTTCTGCTGTGAGTCAAAGATTTTCGAATCGGACGAAAAACCTGATAGTGATTTGTAACATTCAGGGCCACCTAATGACGATGGACCACACAAATTGCGTCCCGATTCAGTACATCGTCCACTAGCCGACTTGACTGCATGGGACTATTGCTGCCTCGGGCACCTTATGGCCGTTCTGCTGTGAGTCTAGATTATCGAATGGGATGAAAAACTGATAGTGAATTGTAATGTTCAGGGCCACCTAATGACGATGGATCACTCAAATTGCGTCCCGATTCAATACATCGTCTTCCAGCAGACTTGTCTCCATGAGTCTATTGCTGCCTCGGGCACCTTATGGCAGTCCTGCTGTGACTCAAAGATTTTCGAATCGGACGAAAAACTGATAGTGAATTGTAACGTTCAGGGCCTCATAATGACGATGGAACACTCAAATTGCGTCCCGATTCAATACATCGTCCTCCAGCAGACTTGCCTCCATGGGTCTATTGCTGCCTCGGGCACCTTATGGCCGTTCTGCTGTGAGTCAAAGATTTTCGAATCGGACGAAAAACTGATAGTGAATTGTAACATTCAGGGCCACCTAATGACGATGGACCACACAAATTGCGTCCCGATTCAGTACATCGTCCTCCAGCCGACCTGACTCCATGGGTCTATTGCAGCCTCGGGCACCTTATGGCCGTTCTGCTGTGAGTCTAGATTATCGAATGGGACGAAAAACTGATAGTGAATTGTAGCGTTCAGGGCCACCTAATGACGATGGATCACTCAAATTGCGTCCCGACTCAATACATCGTCCTCCAGCAGACTTGTCTCCATGGGTCTATTGCTGCCTCGAGCACTTTATGGCCGTTCTGCTGTGGGTCAAACATTTTCGAATCGGACGAAAAACTGATACTGAATTGTAACTTTCAGGGCCACCTAATGACGATGGATCACTCAAATTGCGTCCCGATTCAATACATCGTCCACCAGCCGACTTGTCTCCATGGGTTTATTGCAGCCTCGGGCACCTTATGGCCGTTCTGCTGTGGGTCAAAGATTTTCGAATCGGACGAAAAACTGATAGTGAATTGTAACGTTCAGGGCCTCCTAATGATGATGGAACACTCAAATTGCGTCCCGATTCAATACATCGTCCTCCAGCAGACTTGTCTCCATGCGTCTATTGCTGCCTCGGGCACCTTATGGCCGTTCTGCTGTGAGTCAAAGATTTTCGAATCGGACGAAAAACTGATAGTGAATTGTAACTTTCAGGGCCTCCTAATGACGATGGAACACTCAAATTGCGTCCCGATTCAATACATCGTCCTCCAGCAGACTTGTCTATATAGGTCTATTGCTGCCTCGGGCACCTTATGGCCGTTCTGCTGTGAGTCAAAGATTTTTGAATCGGACGAAAAACTGATAGTGAATTGTAACGTTCAGGGCCACCTAATGACGATGGATCACTCAAATTGCGTCTCGATTCAATACATCGTCCTCCAGCCGACTTGTCTCCATGGGTCTATTGCTCCCTCGGGCACCTTATGGCCGTTCTGCTGTGAGTCTAGATTATCGAATGGGACAATAAACTGATTGTGAATTGTAACGTTCAGGGCCTCCTAATGACGATGGAACACTCAAATTGCGTTCCGATTCAATACATCGTGCTCCAGCGGACTTGTCTCCATTTATCTATTGCTGCCTCGGGCACCTAATGGCCGTTCTGCTGTGAGTCAAAGACCTTCGAATCGGACGAAAAACAGATAGTGAATTGTAACATTCAGGGCCACCTAATGACGATGGACCACGCAAATTGCGTCCCGATTCAATACATCGTCCTCCAGCCGAGTTGACTCCATGGGTCTATTGCTGCCTCGGGCACCTTATGGCCGTTCTGCTGTGAATCTAGATTATCGAATGGGACGAAAAACTGGTAGTGAATTGTAACGTTCAGGGCCACCTAATGACGATGGATCACTCAAATTGCGTCCCGATTCTATACATCGTCCTCCAGCCGACTTGTCTCCATGGGTCTATTGCTGCCTCGGGCACCTTATGGCCGTTCTGCTGTGAGTCTAGATTATCGAATGGGACGAAAAACTGATAGTGAATTGTAACTTTCAGGGCCACCTAATGACGATGGATCACTCAAATTGCGTCCCGATTCAATACATCGTCCTCCAGCAGACTTGTCTCCATGGGTCGATTGCTGCCTCGGGCACCTTATGGCCGTTCTGCTGTGAGTCAAAGATTTTCGAATCGGACGAAAAACCTGATAGTGATTTGTAACATTCAGGGCCACCTAATGACGATGGACCACACAAATTGCGTCCCGATTCAGTACATCGTCCACTAGCCGACTTGACTGCATGGGACTATTGCTGCCTCGGGCACCTTATGGCCGTTCTGCTGTGAGTCTAGATTATCGAATGGGATGAAAAACTGATAGTGAATTGTAATGTTCAGGGCCACCTAATGACAATGGATCACTCAAATTGCGTCCCGATTCAATACATCGTCTTCCAGCAGACTTGTCTCCATGGGTCTATTGCTGCCTCGGGCACCTTATGGCAGTCCTGCTGTGACTCAAAGATTTTCGAATCGGACGAAAAACTGATAGTGAATTGTAACGTTCAGGGCCTCATAATGACGATGGAACACTCAAATTGCGTCCCGATTCAATACATCGTCCTCCAGCAGACTTGCCTCCATGGGTCTATTGCTGCCTCGGGCACCTTATGGCCGTTCTGCTGTGAGTCTAGATTATCGAATGGGACGAAAATCTGATAGTGAATTGTAACTTTCAGGGCCACCTAATGACGATGGATCACTCAAATTGCGTCCCGATTCAATACATCGTCCTCCAGCAGACTTGTCTCCATGGGTCGATTGCTGCCTCGGGCACCTTATGGCCGTTCTGCTGTGAGTCAAAGATTTTCGAATCGGACGAAAAACCTGATAGTGATTTGTAACATTCAGGGCCACCTAATGACGATGGACCACACAAATTGCGTCCCGATTCAGTACATCGTCCACTAGCCGACTTGACTGCATGGGACTATTGCTGCCTCGGGCACCTTATGGCCGTTCTGCTGTGAGTCTAGATTATCGAATGGGATGAAAAACTGATAGTGAATTGTAATGTTCAGGGCCACCTAATGACGATGGATCACTCAAATTGCGTCCCGATTCAATACATCGTCTTCCAGCAGACTTGTCTCCATGGGTCTATTGCTGCCTCGGGCACCTTATATCAGTCCTGCTGTGACTCAAAGATTTTCGAATCGGACGAAAAACTGATAGTGAATTGTAACGTTCAGGGCCTCATAATGACGATGGAACACTCAAATTGCGTCCCGATTCAATACATCGTCCTCCAGCAGACTTGCCTCCATGGGTCTATTGCTGCCTCGGGCACCTTATGGCCGTTCTGCTGTGAGTCAAAGATTTTCGAATCGGACGAAAAACTGATAGTGAATTGTAACATTCAGGGCCACCTAATGACGATGGACCACACAAATTGCGTCCCGATTCAGTACATCGTCCTCCAGCCGACCTGACTCCATGGGTCTATTGCAGCCTCGGGCACCTTATGGCCGTTCTGCTGTGAGTCTAGATTATCGAATGGGACGAAAAACTGATAGTGAATTGTAACGTTCAGGGCCACCTAATGACGATGGATCACTCAAATTGCGTCCCGATTCAATACATCGTCCTCCAGCAGACTTCTCTCCATGGGTCTATTGCTGCCTCGAGCACTTTATGGCCGTTCTGCTGTGAGTCAAACATTTTCGAATCGGACGAAAAACTGATACTGAATTGTAACTTTCAGGGCCACCTAATGACGATGGATCACTCAAATTGCGTCCCGATTCAATACATCGTCCACCAGCCGACTTGTCTCCATGGGTTTATTGCTGCCTCGGGCACCTTATGGCCGTTCTGCTGTGGGTCAAAGATTTTCGAATCGGACGAAAAACTGATAGTGAATTGTAACGTTCAGGGCCTCCTAATGATGATGGAACACTCAAATTGCGTCCCGATTCAATACATCGTCCTCCAGCAGACTTGTCTCCATGCGTCTATTGCTGCCTCGGGCACCTTATGGCCGTTCTGCTGTGAGTCAAAGATTTTCGAATCGGACGAAAAACTGATAGTGAATTGTAACTTTCAGGGCCTCCTAATGACGATGGAACACTCAAATTGCGTCCCGATTCAATACATCGTCCTCCAGCAGACTTGTCTATATAGGTCTATTGCTGCCTCGGGCACCTTATGGCCGTTCTGCTGTGAGTCAAAGATTTTCGAATCGGACGAAAAACTGATAGTGAATTGTAACGTTCAGGGCCACCTAATGTCGATGGATCACTCAAATTGCGTCCCGATTCAATACATCGTCCTCCAGCCGACTTGTCTCCATGGGTCTATTGCTCCCTCGGGCACCTTATGGCCGTTCTGCTGTGAGTCTAGATTATCGAATGGGACAATAAACTGATTGTGAATTGTAACGTTCAGGGCCTCCTAATGACGATGGAACACTCAAATTGCGTCCCGATTCAATACATCGTCCTCCAGCGGACTTGTCTCCATTGGTCTATTGCTGCCTCGGGCACCTAATGGCCGTTCTGCTGTGAGTCAAAGACTTTCGAATCGGACGAAAAACAGATAGTGAATTGTAACATTCAGGGCCACCTAATGACGATGGACCACGCAAATTGCGTCCCGATTCAATACATCGTCCTCCAGCCGAGTTGACTCCATGGGTCTATTGCTGCCTCGGGCACCTTATGGCCGTTCTGCTGTGAATCTAGATTATCGAATGTGACGAAAAACTGGTAGTGAATTGTAACGTTCAGGGCCACCTAATGACGATGGATCACTCAAATTGCGTCCCGATTCAATACATCGTCCTCCAGCCGACTTGTCTCCATGGGTCTATTGCTGCCTCGGGCACCTTATGGCCGTTCTGCTGTGAGTCTAGATTATCGAATGGGACGAAAAACTGATAGTGAATTGTAACTTTCAGGGCCACCTAATGACGATGGATCACTCAAATTGCGTCCCGATTCAATACATCGTCCTCCAGCAGACTTGTCTCCATGGGTCGATTGCTGCCTCGGGCACCTTATGGCCGTTCTGCTGTGAGTCAAAGATTTTCGAATCGGACGAAAAACCTGATAGTGATTTGTAACATTCAGGGCCACCTAATGACGATGGACCACACAAATTGCGTCCCGATTCAGTACATCGTCCACTAGCCGACTTGACTGCATGGGACTATTGCTGCCTCGGGCACCTTATGGCCGTTCTGCTGTGAGTCTAGATTATCGAATGGGATGAAAAACTGATAGTGAATTGTAATGTTCAGGGCCACCTAATGACGATGGATCACTCAAATTGCGTCCCGATTCAATACATCGTCTTCCAGCAGACTTGTCTCCATGGGTCTATTGCTGCCTCGGGCACCTTATGGCAGTCCTGTTGTGACTCAAAGATTTTCGAATCGGACGAAAAACTGATAGTGAATTGTAACGTTCAGGGCCTCATAATGACGATGGAACACTCAAATTGCGTCCCGATTCAATACATCGTCCTCCAGCAGACTTGCCTCCATGGGTCTATTGCTGCCTCGGGTACCTTATGGCCGTTCTGCTGTGAGTCAAAGATTTTCGAATCGGACGAAAAACTGATAGTGAATTGTAACATTCAGGGCCACCTAATGACGATGGACCACACAAATTGCGTCCCGATTCAGTACATCGTCCTCCAGCCGACCTGACTCCATGGGTCTATTGCAGCCTCGGGCACCTTATGGCCGTTCTGCTGTGAGTCTAGATTATCGAATGGGACGAAAAACTGATAGTGAATTGTAACGTTCAGGGCCACCTAATGACGATGGATCACTCAAATTGCGTCCCGAATCAATACATCGTTCTCCAGCAGACTTGTCTCCATGGGTCTATTGCTGCCTCGAGCACTTTATGGCCGTTCTGCTGTGAGTCAAACATTTTCGAATCGGACGAAAAACTGATACTGAATTGTAACTTTCAGGGCCACCTAATGACGATGGATCACTCAAATTGCGTCCCGATTCAATACATCGTTCACCAGCCGACTTGTCTCCATGGGTTTATTGCTGCCTCGGGCACCTTATGGCCGTTCTGCTGTGGGTCAAAGATTTTCGAATCGGACGAAAAACTGATAGTGAATTGTAACGTTCAGGGCCTCCTAATGATGATGGAACACTCAAATTGCGTCCCGATTCAATACATCGTCGTCCAGCAGACTTGTCTCCATGCGTCTATTGCTGCCTCGGGCACCTTATGGCCGTTCTGCTGTGAGTCAAAGATTTTCGAATCGGGCGAAAAACTGATAGTGAATTGTAACTTTCAGGGCCTCCTAATGACGATGGAACACTCAAATTGCGTCCCGATTCAATACATCGTCCTCCAGCAGACTTGTCTATATAGGTCTATTGCTGCCTCGGGCACCTTATGGCCGTTCTGCTGTGAGTCAAAGATTTTCGAATCGGACGAAAAACTGATAGTGAATTGTAACGTTCAGGGCCACCTAATGACGATGGATCACTCAAATTGCGTCCCGATTCAATACATCGTCCTCCAGCCGACTTGTCTCCATGGGTCTATTGCTGCCTCGGGCACCTTATGGCCGTTCTGCTGTGAGTCAAAGATTTTCGAATCGGACGAGAAACTGATAGTGAATTGTAACGTTCAGGGCCACCTATTGACGATGGATCACTCAAATTGCGTCCCGATTCAATACATTGTCCTCCAGCAGACTGACTCCATGGGTCTATTGCAGCCTCGGGCACCTTATGGCCGTTCAGCTGTGACTCAAAGATTTTCGAATCGGACGAAAAACTGATAGTGAATAGTAACGAACAAGGCCTCCTAATGACGATGGAACACTCAAATTGCGTCCCGATTCAATACATCGTCCTCCAGCCGACTTGTCTCCATGGGTCTATTGCTGCCTCGGGCACCTTATGGCCGTTCTGCTGTGAGTCAAAGATTTTCGAATCGGACGAAAAACTGATAGTGAATTGTAACTTTCAGGGCCTCCTAATGACGATGGAACACTCAAATTGCGTCCCGATGCAATACATCGTCCTCCAGCAGACTTGTCTCCATGCGTCTATTGCTGCCTCGGGCACCTTATGGCCGTTCTGCTGTGAGTCAAAGATTTTCGAATCGGACGAAAAACTGATAGTGAATTGTAACCTTCAGGGCCACCTAATGACGATGGATCACTCAAATTGCGTCCCGATTCAATACATCGTCCTCCAGCCGACATGTCTCCATGGGTCTATTGCTGCCTTGGCACCTTATGGCCGTTCTGCTGTGAGTCAAAGATTTTCGAATCGGACGAAAAACTGATAGTGAATTGTAACGTTCAGGGCCACCTAATGACGATGGATCACTCAAATTGCGTCCCGATTCAATACATTGTCCTCCAGCAGACTGTCTCCATGGGTCTATTGCAGCCTCGGGCACCTTATGGCCGTTCAGCTGTGACTCAAAGATTTTCGAATCGGACGAAAAACTGATAGTGAATTGTAACGTTCAGGGCCTCCTAATGACGATGGAACACTCAAATTGCGTCCCGATTCAATACATCGTCCTCCAGCGGACTTGTCTCCATTGGTCTATTGCTGCCTCGGGCACCTAATGGCCGTTCTGCTGTGAGTCAAAGACTTTCGAATCGGACAAAAAACAGATAGTGAATTGTAACATTCAGGGCCACCTAATGACGATGGACAACGCAAATTGCGTCCCGATTCAATACATCGTCCTCCAGCCGAGTTGACTCCATGGGTCTATTGCTGCCTCGGGCACCTTATGGCCGTTCTGCTGTGAATCTAGATTATCGAATGGGACGAAAAACTGGTAGTGAATTGTAACGTTCAGGGCCACCTAATGACGATGGATCACTCAAATTGCGTCCCGATTCAATACATCGTCCTCCAGCCGACTTGACTCCATGGGTCTATTGCTGCCTCGGGCACCTTATGGCCGTTCTGCTGTGAGTCTTGATTATCGAATGGGACGAAAAACTGATAGTGAATTGTAACTTTCAGGGCCACCTAATGACGATGGATCACACAAATTGCGTCCCGATTCAATACATCGTCCTCCAGCAGACTTGTCTCCATGGGTCGATTGCTGCCTCGGGCACCTTATGGCCGTTCTGCTGTGAGTCAAAGATTTTCGAATCGGACGAAAAACCTGATAGTGATTTGTAACATTCAGGGCCACCTAATGACGATGGACCACACAAATTGCGTCCCGATTCAGTACATCGTCCACTAGCCGACTTGACTGCATGGGACTAATGCTGCCTCGGGTACCTTATGGCCGTTCTGCTGTGAGTCTAGATTATCGAATGGGATGAAAAACTGATAGTGAATTGTAACGTTCAGGGCCACCTAATGACGATGGACCACTCAAATTGCGTCCCGATTCAATACATCGTCCTCCAGCAGACTTGTCTCCATGGGTCTATTGCTGCCTCGGGCACCTTATGGCCGTTCTGCTGTGAGTCAAAGTTTTCGAATCGGACGAAAAACTGATAGTGAATTGTAACATTCAGGGCCACCTAATGACGATGGACCACACAAATTGCGTCCCGATTCAGTACATCGTCCTCCAGCCGACCTGACTCCATGGGTCTATTGCAGCCTCGGGCACCTTATGGCCGTTCTGCTGTGAGTCTAGATTATCGAATGGGACGAAAAACTGATAGTGAATTGTAACGTTCAGGGCCACCTAATGATGATGGATCACTCAAATTGCGTCCCGATTCAATACATCGTCCTCCAGCAGACTTGTCTCCATGGGTCTATTGCTGCCTCGGGCACCTTATGGCCGTTCTGCTGTGAGTCAAAGATTTTCGAATCGGACGAAAAACTGATAGTGAATTGTAACTTACAGGGCCACCTAATGACGATGGATCACTCAAATTGCGTCCCGATTCAATACATCGTCCACCAGCCGACTTGTCTCCATGGGTCTATTGCTGCCTCGGGCACCTTATGGCCGTTCTGCTGTGAGTCAAAGATTTTCGAATCGGACGAAAAACTGATAGTGAATTGTAACGTTCAGGGCCTCCTAATGATGATGGAACACTCAAATTGCGTTCCGATTCAATACATCTTCCTCCAGCAGACTTGTCTCCATGCGTCTATTGCTGCCTCGGGCACCTTATGGCCGTTCTGATGTGAGTCAAAGATTTTCGAATCAGACGAAAAACTGATAGTGAATTGTAACTTTCAGGGCCTCCTAATGACGATGGAACACTCATATTGCGTCCCGATTCAATACATCGTCCTCCAGCAGACTTGTCTCCATGGGTCTATTGCTGCCTCGGGCACCTCATGGCCGTTCTGCTGTGAGTCAAAGATTTTCGAATCGGACGAAAAACTGATAGTGAATTGTAACGTTCAGGGCCACCTAATGGCGATGGATCACTCAAATTGCGTCCCGATTCAATACATTGTCCTCCAGCAGACTGTCTCCATGGGTCTATTGCAGCCTCGGGCACCTTATGGCCGTTCAGCTGTGACTCAAATATTTTCGAATCGGACGAAAAACTGATAGTGAATTGTAACGTTCAGGGCCTCCTAATGACGATGGAACACTCAAATTGCGTCCCGATTCAATACATCGTCCTCCAGCCGACTTGTCTCCATGGGTCTATTGCTGCCTCGGGCACCTTATGGCCGTTCTGCTGTGAGTCAACGATTTTCGAATCGGACGAAAAACTGATAGTGAATTGTAACTTTCAGGGCCACCTAATGACGATGGATCACTCAAATTGCGTCCCGATTAAATACATCGTCCTCCAGCCGACTTGACTTCATGGGTCTATTGCTGCCTCGGGCACCTTATGGCCGTTCTGCTGTGAGTCAAAGATTTTCGAATCGGACGAAAAACTGATAGTGAATTGTAACGTTCAGGGCCACCTAATGACGATGGATCACTCAAATTGCGTTCCGATTCAATACATCGTCCTCCAGCCGACTTGACTCCATGGGTCTATTGCTGCCTCGGGCACATTATGGCCGTTCTGCTGTGAGTCTAGATTATCGAATGGGACAAAAAACTGATAGTGAATTGTAACGTTCAGGGCCTCCTAATGACGATGGATCACTCAAATTGCATCCCGATTCAATACATCGTCCTCCAGCAGACTTGTCTCCATGGGTCTATTGCCGCCTCGGGCACCTTATGGCCGTTCTGCTCTGAGTCTAGATTATCGAATGGGACGAAAAACTGATAGTGAATTGTAACGTTCAGGGCCACCTAATGACGATGGATCACTCAAATTGCGTCCCGATTCAATACATCGTCCTCCAGCCGACTTGACTCCATGGGTCTATTGCTGCCTCGGGCACCTTATGGCCGTTCTGCTGTGAGTCTAGATTATCGAATGGGACGAAAAACTGATAGTGAATTGTAACGTTCAGGGCCTCCTAATGACGATGGATCACTCAAATTGCGTCCCGATTCAATACATCGTCCTCCAGCAGACTTGTCTCCATGGGTCGATTGCTGCCTCGGGCACCTTATGGCCGTTCTGCTGTGAGTCAAAGATTTTCGAATCGGACGAAAAACCTGATAGTGATTTGTAACATTCAGGGCCACCTAATGACGATGGACCACACAAATTGCGTCCCGATTCAGTACATCGTCCACTAGCCGACTTGACTGCATGGGACTAATGCTGCCTCGGGCACCTTATGGCCGTTCTGCTGTGAGTCTAGATTATCGAATGGGATGAAAAACTGATAGTGAATTGTAACGTTCAGGGCCACCTAATGACGATGGATCACTCAAATTGCGTCCCGATTCAATACATCGTCCTCCAGCAGACTTGTCTCCATGGGTCTATTGCTGCCTCGGGCACCTTATGGCCGTTCTGCTGTGAGTCAAAGTTTTCGAATCGGACGAAAAACTGATAGTGAATTGTAACATTCAGGGCCACCTAATGACGATGGACCACACAAATTGCGTCCCGATTCAGTACATCGTCCTCCAGCCGACCTGACTCCATGGGTCTATTGCAGCCTCGGGCACCTTATGGCCGTTCCGCTGTGAGTCTAGATTATCGAATGGGACGAAAAACTGATAGTGAATTGTTACGTTCAGGGCCACCTAATGACGATGGATCACTCAAATTGCGTCCCGATTCAATACATCGTCCTCCAGCAGACTTGTCTCTATGGGTCTATTGCTGCCTCGGGCACCTTATGGCCGTTCTGCTGTGAGTCAAAGATTTTCGAATCGGACGAAAAACTGATAGTGAATTCTAACTTTCAGGGCCACCTAATGACGATGGATCACTCAAATTGCGTCCCGATTCAATACATCGTCCACCAGCCGACTTGTCTCCATGGGTCTATTGCTGCCTCGGGCACCTTATGGCCGTTCTGCTGTGAGTCAAAGATTTTCGAATCGGACGAAAAACTGATAGTGAGTTGTAACGTTCAGGGCCTCCTAATGATGATGGAACACTCAAATTGCGTTCCGATTCAATACATCGTCCTCCAGCAGACTTGTCTCCATGCGTCTATTGCTGCCTCGGGCACCTTATGGCCGTTCTGCTGTGAGTCAAAGATTTTCGAATCAGACGAAAAACTGATAGTGAATTGTAACTTTCAGGGCCTCCTAATGACGATGGAACACTCATATTGCGTCCCGATTCAATACATCGTCCTCCAGCAGACTTGTCTCCATGGGTCTATTGCTGCCTCGGGCACCTCATGGCCGTTCTGCTGTGAGTCAAAGATTTTCGAATCGGACGAAAAACTGATAGTGAATTGTAACGTTCAGGGCCACCTAATGGCGATGGATCACTCAAATTGCGTCCCGATTCAATACATTGTCCTCCAGCAGACTTGTCTCCATGGGTCTATTGCAGCCTCGGGCACCTTATGGCCGTTCAGCTGTGACTCAAAGATTTTCGAATCGGACGAAAAACTGATAGTGAATTGTAACGTTCAGGGCCTCCTAATGACGATGGAACACTCAAATTGCGTCCCGATTCAATACATCGTCCTCCAGCCGACTTGTCTCCATGGGTCTATTGCTGCCTCGGGCACCTTATGGTCGTTCTGCTGTGAGACAACGATTTTCGAATCGGACGAAAAACTGATAGTGAATTGTAACTTTCAGGGCCACCTAATGACGATGGATCACTCAAATTGCGTCCCGATTAAATACATCGTCCTCCAGCCGACTTGACTTCATGGGTCTATTGCTGCCTCGGGCACCTTATGGCCGTTCTGCTGTGAGTCAAAGATTTTCGAATCGGACGAAAAACTGATAGTGAATTGTAACGTTCAGGGCCACCTAATGACGATGGATCACTCAAATTGCGTTCCGATTCAATACATCGTCCTCCAGCCGACTTGACTCCATGGGTCTATTGCTGCCTCGGGCACCTTATGGCCGTTCTGCTGTGAGTCTAGATTATCGAATGGGACAAAAAAATGATAGTGAATTGTAACGTTCAGGGCCTCCTAATGACGATGGATCACTCAAATTGCGTCCCGATTCAATACATCGTCCTCCAGCAGACTTGTCTCCATGGGTCTATTGCTGCCTCGGGCACCTTATGGCCGTTCTGCTCTGAGTCTAGATTATCGAATGGGACGAAAAACTGATAGTGAATTGTAACGTTCAGGGCCACCTAATGACGATGGATCACTCAAATTGCGTCCCGATTCAATACATCGTCCTCCAGCCGACTTGACTCCATGGGTCTATTGCTGCCTCGGGCACCTTATGGCCGTTCTGCTGTGAGTCTAGATTATCGAATGGGACGAAAAACTGATAGTGAATTGTAACGTTCAGGGCCTCCTAATGACGATGGATCACTCAAATTGCGTCCCGATTCAATACATCGTCCTCCAGCAGACTTGTCTCCATGGGTCGATTGCTGCCTCGGGCACCTAATGGCCGTTCTGCTGTGAGTCAAAGATTTTCGAATCGGACGAAAAACTGATAGTGAATTGCAACATTCAGGGCCACCTAATGACGATGGACCACGCAAATTGCGTCCCGATTCAATACATCGTCCTCCAGCCGAGTTGACTCCATGGGTCTATTGCTGCCTCGGGCACCTTATTGCCGTTCTGCTGTGAAACTAGATTATCGAATGGGACGAAAAACTGATAGTGAATTGTAACGTTCAGGGCCACCTAATGACGATGGATCACTCAAATTGCGTCCCGATTCAATACATCGTCCCCAGGCGACTTGTCTCCATGGGTCTATTGCTGCCTCGGGCACCTTATGGCCGTTCTGCTGTGAGTCTAGATTATAGAATGGGATGAAAAACTGATAGTGAATTGTAACGTTCAGGGCCACCTAATGACGATGGATCACTCAAATTGCGTTCCGATTCAATACATCGTCCTCCAGCAGACTTGTCTCCATTGGTCTATTGCTGCCTCGGGCACCTTATGGCAGGCCTGCTGTGACTCAAAGATTTTCGAATCGGACGAAAAACTGATAGTGAATTGTAACGTTCAGGGCCTCCTAATGACGATGGAACACTCAAATTGCGTCCCGATTCAATACATCGTCCTCCAGCAGACTTGTCTCCATGCGTCTATTGCTGCCTCGGGCACCTTATGGCCGTTGTGCTGTGAGTCAAAGATTTTCGAATCGGACGAAAAACTGATAGTGAATTGTAACGTTCAGGGCCACCTAATGACGATGGATCACTCAAATTGCGTCCCGATTCAATACATCGTCCTCCAGCCGACTTGACTCCATGGGTCTATTGCTGCTTCGGGCACCTTATGGCCGTTCTGCTGTGAGTCTAGATTATCGAATGGGACAAGAAACTGATAGTGAATTGTAACGTTCAGGGCCTCCTAATGACGATGGATCACTCAAATTGCGTCCCGATTCAATACATCGTCCTCCAGCAGACTTGTCTCCATGGGTCTATTGCTGCCTCGGGCACCTTATGGCCGTTCTGCTGTGAGTCTAGATTATCGAATGGGACGAAAAACTGATAGTGAATTGTAACGTTCAGGGCCACCTAATGACGATGGAACACTCAAATTGCGTCCCGATTCAATACATCGTCCTCCAGCCGACTTGACTCCATGGGTCTATTGCTGCCTCGGGCACCTTATGGCCGTTCTGCTGTGAGTCTAGATTATAGAATGGGACGAAAAACTGATAGTGAATTGTAACGTTCAGGGCCTCCTAATGACGATGGATCACTCAAATTGCGTCCCGATTAATACATCGTCCTCCAGCCGACTTGACTCCATGGGTCTATTGCTGCCTCGGGCACCTTATGGCCGTTCTGCTGTGAGTCTAGATTATAGAATGGGATGAAAAACTGATAGTGAATTGTAACGTTCAGGGCCACCTAATGACGATGGATCACTCAAATTGCGTTCCGATTCAATACATCGTCCTCCAGCAGACTTGTCTCCATTGGTCTATTGCTGCCTCGGGCACCTTATGGCAGGCCTGCTGTGACTCAAAGATTTTCGAATCGGACGAAAAACTGATAGTGAATTGTAACGTTCAGGGCCTCCTAATGACGATGGAACACTCAAATTGCGTCCCGATTCAATACATCGTCCTCCAGCAGACTTGTCTCCATGCGTCTATTGCTGCCTCGGGCACCTTATGGCCGTTGTGCTGTGAGTCAAAGATTTTCGAATCGGACGAAAAACTGATAGTGAATTGTAACGTTCAGGGCCACCTAATGACGATGGATCACTCAAATTGCGTCCCGATTCAATACATCGTCCTCCAGCCGACTTGACTCCATGGGTCTATTGCTGCTTCGGGCACCTTATGGCCGTTCTGCTGTGAGTCTAGATTATCGAATGGGACAAGAAACTGATAGTGAATTGTAACGTTCAGGGCCTCCTAATGACGATGGATCACTCAAATTGCGTCCCGATTCAATACATCGTCCTCCAGCAGACTTGTCTCCATGGGTCTATTGCTGCCTCGGGCACCTTATGGCCGTTCTGCTGTGAGTCTAGATTATCGAATGGGACGAAAAACTGATAGTGAATTGTAACGTTCAGGGCCACCTAATGACGATGGAACACTCAAATTGCGTCCCGATTCAATACATCGTCCTCCAGCCGACTTGACTCCATGGGTCTATTGCTGCCTCGGGCACCTTATGGCCGTTCTGCTGTGAGTCTAGATTATAGAATGGGACGAAAAACTGATAGTGAATTGTAACGTTCAGGGCGTCCTAATGACGATGGATCACTCAAATTGCGTCCCGATTAATACATCGTCCTCCAGCCGACTTGACTCCATGGGTCTATTGCTGCCTCGGGCACCTTATGGCCGTTCTGCTGTGAGTCTAGATTATCGAATGGGACGAAAAACTGATAGTGAATTGTAACTTTCAGGGCCTCCTAATGACGATGGATCACTCAAATTGCGTCCCGATTCAATACATCGTCCTCCAGCAGACTTGTCTCCATGGGTCTATTGCTGCCTCGGGCACCTTATGGCCGTTCTGCTGTGAGTCAAAGATTTTCGAATCGGACGAAAAACTGATAGTGAATTGTAACTTTCAGGGCCACCTAATGACGATGGATCACTCAAATTGCGTCCCGATTCAATACATCGTCCACCAGCCGACTTGTCTCCATGGGTCTATTGCTGCCTCGGGCACCTTATGGCCGTTCTGCTGTGAGTCAAAGATTTTCGAATCGGACGAAAAACTGATAGTGAATTGTAACGTTCAGGGCCTCCTAATGATGATGGAACACTCAAATTGCGTCCCGATCCAATACATCGTCCTCCAGCAGACTTGTCTCCATGCGTCTATTGCTGCCTCGGGCACCTTATGGCCGTTCTGCTGTGAGTCAAAGATTTTCGAATCGGACGAAAAACTGATAGTGAATTGTAACTTTCAGGGCCTCCTAATGACGATGGAACACTCATATTGCGTCCCGATTCAATACATCGTCCTCCAGCAGACTTGTCTCCATGGGTCTATTGCTGCCTCGGGCACCTCATGGCCGTTCTGCTGTGAGTCAAAGATTTTCGAATCGGACGAAAAACTGATAGTGAATTGTAACGTTCAGGGCCACCTAAGGGCGATGGATCACTCAAATTGCGTCCCGATTCAATACATTGTCCTCCAGCAGACTGTCTCCATGGGTCTATTGCAGCCTCGGGCACCTTATGGCCGTTCAGCTGTGACTCAAAGATTTTCGAATCGGACGAAAAACTGATAGTGAATTGTAACGTTCAGGGCCTCCTAATGACGATGGAACACTCAAATTGCGTCCCGATTCAATACATCGTCCTCCAGCCGACTTGTCTCCATGGGTCTATTGCTGCCTCGGGCACCTTATGGCCGTTCTGCTGTGAGTCAACGATATTCGAATCGGACGAAAAACTGATAGTGAATTGTAACTTTCAGGGCCACCTAATGACGGTGGATCACTCAAATTGCGTCCCGATTAAATACAACGTCCTCCAGCCGACTTGACTTCATGGGTCTATTGCTGCCTCGGGCACCTTATGGCCGTTCTGCTGTGAGTCAAAGATTTTCGAATCGGACGAAAAACTGATAGTGAATTGTAACGTTCAGGGCCACCTAATGACGATGGATCACTCAAATTGCGTTCCGATTCAATACATCGTCCTCCAGCCGACTTGACTCCATGGGTCTATTGCTGCCTCGGGCACCTTATGGCCGTTCTGCTGTGAGTCTAGATTATCGAATGGGACAAAAAACTGATAGTGAATTGTAACGTTCAGGGCCTCCTAATGACGATGGATCACTCAAATTGCGTCCCGATTCAATACATCGTCCTCCAGCAGACTTGTCTCCATGGGTCTATTGCTGCCTCGGGCACCTTATGGCAGGCCTGCTGTGACTCAAAGATTTTCGAATCGGACGAAAAACTGATAGTGAATTGTAACGTTCAGGGCCTCCTAATGACGATGGAACACTCAAATTGCGTCCCGATTCAATACATCGTCCTCCAGCAGACTTGTCTCCATGCGTCTATTGCTGCCTCGGGCACATTATGGCCGTTCTGCTGTGAGTCAAAGATTTTCGAATCGGACGAAAAACTGATAGTGAATTGTAACGTTCAGGGCCACCTAATGACGATGGATCACTCAAATTGCGTCCCGATTCAATACATCGTCCTCCAGCCGACTTGACTCCATGGGTCTATTGCTGCTTCGGGCACCTTATGGCCGTTCTGCTGTGAGTCTAGATTATCGAATGGGACAAGAAACTGATAGTGAATTGTAACGTCCAGGGCCTCCTAATGACGATGGATCACTCAAATTGCGTCCCGATTCAATACATCGTCCTCCAGCAGACTTGTCTCCATGCGTCTATTGCTGCCTCGGGCACCTTATGGCCGTTCTGCTGTGAGTCTAGATTATCGAATGGGACGAAAAACTGATAGTGAATTGTAACGTTCAGGGCCACCTAATGACGATGGAACACTCAAATTGCGTCCCGATTCAATACATCGTCCTCCAGCCGACTTGACTCCATGGGTCTATTGCTGCCTCGGGCACCTTATGGCCGTTCTGCTGTGAGTCTAGATTATCGAATGGGACGAAAAACTGATAGTGAATTGTAACGTTCAGGGCCTCCTAACGACGATGGATCACTCAAATTGCGTCCCGATTCAATACATCGTCCTCCAGCCGACTTGACTCCATGGGTCTATTGCTGCCTCGGGCACCTTATGGCCGTTCTGCTGTGAGTCTAGATTATCGAATGGGACGAAAAACTGATAGTGAATTGTAACGTTCAGGGCCTCCTAATGACGATGGAACACTCATATTGCGTCCCGATTCAATACATCGTCCTCCAGCAGACTTGTCTCCATGGGTCTATTGCTGTCTCGGGCACCTCATGGCCGTTCTGCTGTGAGTCAAAGATTTTCGAATCGTACGAAAAACTGATAGTGAATTGTAACGTTCAGGGCCACCTAATGGCGATGGATCACTCAAATTGCGTCCCGATTCAATACATTGTCCTCCAGCAGACTGTCTCCATGGGTCTATTGCAGCCTCGGGCACCTTATGGCCGTTCAGCTGTGACTCAAAGATTTTCGAATCGGACGAAAAACTGATGGTGAATTGTAACGTTCAGGGCCTCCTAATGACGATGGAACACTCAAATTGCGTCCCGATTCAATACATCGTCCTCCAGCCGACTTGACTCCATGGGTCTATTGCTGCCTCGGGCACCTTATGGCAGGCCTGCTGTGACTCAAAGATTTTCGAATCGGTCGAAAAACTGATAGTGAATTGTAACGTTCAGGGCCTCCTAATGACGATGGAACACTCAAATTGCGTCCCGATTCAATACATCGTCCTCCAGCAGACTTGTCTCCATGCGTCTATTGCTGCCTCGGGCACCTTATGGCCGTTCTGCTGTGAATCTAGATTATCGAATGGGACGAAAAACTGATAGTGATTTGTAACATTCAGAGCCACCTAATGACGATGGACCACACAAATTGCGTCCCGATTCAATACATCGTCCTCCAGCCGGCTTGAATCCATGGGTCTATTGCTGCTTCGGGCACCTTATGGCCGTTCTGCTGTGAGTCTAGATTATCGAATGGGACAAAAAACTGATAGTGAATTGTAACGTTCAGGGCCTCCTAATGACGATGGATCACTCAAATTGCGTCCCGATTCAATACATCGTCCTCCAGCAGACTTGTCTCCATGGGTCCATTGCTGCCTCGGGCACCTTATGGCCGTTCTGCTGTGAGTCTAGATTATCGAATGGGACGAAAAACTGATAGTGAATTGTAACTTTCAGGGCCACCTAATGACGATGGAACACTCAAATTGCGTCCCAATTCAATACATCGTCCTCCAGCCGACTTGACTCCATGGGTCTATTGATGCCTCGGGCACCTTATGGCCGTTCTGCTGTGAGTCTAGATTATCGAATGGGACGAAAAACTGATAGTGAATTGTAACGTTCAGGGCCTCCTAATGACGATGGATCACTCAAATTGCGTCCCGATTCAATACATCGTCCTCCAGCAGACTTGTCTCCATGGGTCTATTGCTGCCTCGGGCACCTTATGGCCGTTCTGCTGTGAGTCTAGATTATCGAATGGGACGAAAAACTGATAGTGAATTGTAACGTTCAGGGCCTCCTAATGACGATGGATCACTCAAATTGCGTCCCGATTCAATACATCGTCCTCCAGCAGACTTGTCTCCATGGGTCGATTGCTGCCTCGGGCACCTAATGGCCGTTCTGCTGTGAGTCAAAGATTTTCGAATCGGACGAAAAACTGAGAGTGAATTGTAACATTCAGGGCCATCTATTGACGATGGACCACGCAAATTGCGTCCCGATTCAATACATCGTCCTCCAGCCGAGTTGACTCCATGGGTCTATTGCTGCCTCGGGCACCTTATGGCCGTTCTGCTGTGAATCTAGATTATCGAATGGGACGAAAAACTGATAGTGAATTGTAACGTTCAGGGCGACCTAATGACGATGAATCACTCAAATTGCGTCCCGATTCAATACATCGTCCCCAGCCGACTTGTCTCCATGGGTCTATTGCTGCCTCGGGCACCTTATGGCCGTTCTGCTGTGAGTCTAGATTATCGAATGGGACGAAAAACAGATAGTGAATTGTAACGTTCAGGGCCACCTAATGACGATGGATCACTCAAATTGCGTCCTGATTCAAAACATCGTCCTCCAGCAGACTTGACTTCATGGGTCTATTGCTGCCTCGGGCCCCTTATGGCCGTTCTGCTGTGGGTCAAAGATTTTCGAATCGGACGAAAAACTGATAGTGAATTGTAACTTTCAGGGCCACCTAATGACGATGGATCACTCAAATTGCGTCCCGATTCAATACATCGTCCTCCAGCAGACTTGTCTCCATGGGTCTATTGCTGCCTCGGGCACCTTATGGCCGTTCTGCTGTGAGTCTAGATTATCGAATGGGACGAAAAACTGATACTGAATTGTAACGTTCAGGGCCTCCTAATGACGATGGATCACTCAAATTGCGTCCCGATTCAATACATCGTCCTCCAGCAGACTTGTCTCCGTGGGTCGATTGCTGCCTCGGGCACCTAATGGCCGTTCTGCTGTGAGTCAAAGATTTTCAAATCTACGAAAAACTGTTAGTGAATTGTAACATTCAGAGCCACCTAATGCCGATGGACCACGCAAATTGCGTCCCGATTCAATACATCGTCCTCCAGCCGAGTTGACGACATGGGTCTATTGCTGCCTCGGGCACCTTATGGCCGTTCTGCTGTGAATCTAGATTATCGAATGGGACGAAAAACTGATAGTGAATTGTAACGTTCAGGGCCAGCTAATGACGATGGATCACTCAAATTGCGTCCCGATTCAATACATCGTCCCCAGCCGACTTGACTCCATGGGACTATTGCTGCCTCGGGCACCTTATGGCCGTTCTGCTGTGAGTCTAGATTATAGAATGGGATGAAAAACTGATAGTGAATTGTAACGTTCAGGGCCACCTAATGACGATGGATCACTCAAATTGCGTCCCGATTCAATACATCGTCCTCCAGCAGACTTGTCTCCATGGGTCTATTGCTGCCTCGGGCACCTTATGGCAGGCCTGCTGTGACTCAAAGATTTTCGAATCGGACGAAAAACTGATAGTGAATTGTAACTTTCAGGGCCTCCTAATGACGATGGAACACTCAAATTGCGTCCCGATTCAATACATCGTCTTCCAGCAGACTTGTCTCCATTCGACTATTGCTGCCTCGGGCTCCTTATGGCCGTTCTGCTGTGAGTCAAAGATTTTCGAATCGGACGAAAAACTGATAGTGAATTGTAACGTTCAGGGCCACCTAATGACGATGGATCACTCAAATTGCGTCCCGATTCAATACATCGTCCTCCAGCCGACTTGACTCCATGGGTCCATTGCTGCCTCGGGCACCATATGGCCGTTCTGCTGTGAGTCTAGATTATCGAATGGGACAAAAAACTGATAGTGAATTGTAACGTTCAGGGCCTCCTAATGACGATGGATCACTCAAATTGCGTCCCGATTCAATACATCGTCCTCCAGCAGACTTGTCTCCATGGGTCTATTGCTGCCTCGGGCACCTTATGGCCGTTCTGCTGTGAGTCTAGATTATCGAATGGTACGAAAAACTGATAGTGAATTGTAACGTTCAGGGCCTCCTAATGACGATGGATCACTCAAATTGCGTCCCGATGCAATACATCGTCCTCCAGCAGACTTGTCTCCGTGGGTCGATTGCTGCCTCGGGCACCTAATGGCCGTTCTGCTGTGAGTCAAAGATTTTCAAATCGGACGAAAAACTGATAGTGAATTGTAACATTCAGAGCCACCTAATGACGATGGACCACGCAAATTGCGTCCCGATTCGATACATCTTCCTCCAGCCGAGTTGACTCCATGGGTCTCTATTGCTGCCTCGGGCACCTTATGGCCGTTCTGCTGTGAATCTAGATTATCGAATGGGACGAAAAACTGATAGTGAATTGTAACGTTCAGGGCCACCTAATGACGATGGATCACTCAAATTGCGTCCTGATTCAATACATCGTCCTCCAGCAGACTTGACTTCATGGGTCTATTGCTGCCTCTGGCCCCTTATGGCCGTTCTGCTGTGGGTCAAAGATTTTCGAATCGGACGAAAAACTGATAGTGAATTGTAACTTTCAGGGCCACCTAATGACGATGGATCACTCAAATTGCGTCCCGATTCAATATATCGTCCTCCAGCAGACTTGTCTCCATGGGTCTATTGCTGCCTCGTGCACCTTATGGCCGTTCTGCTGTGAGTCTAGATTATCGAATGGGACGAAAAACTGATAGTGAATTGTAACGTTCAGGGCCACCTAATGACGATGGATCTCTCAAATTGCGTCCCGATTCAATACATCGTCCTCCAGCCGACTTGAATCCATGGGTCTATTGCTGCCGCGGGCACCTTATGGCCGTTCTGCTGTGAGTCTAGATTATCGAATGGGACGAAAAACTGATAGTGAATTGTATTTTTCAGGGCCTCCTAATGACGATGGATCACTCAAATTGCGTCCCGATTCAATACATCGTCCTCCAGCAGACTTGTCTCCGTGGGTCGATTGCTGCCTCGGGCACCTAATGGCCGTTCTGCTGTGAGTCAAAGATTTTCAAATCTACGAAAAACTGATAGTGAATTGTAACATTCAGAGCCACCTAATGACGATGGACCACGCAAATTGCGTCCCGATTCAATACATCGTCCTCCAGCCGAGTTGACTCCATGGGTGTATTGCTGCCTCGGGCACCTTATGGCCGTTCTGCTGTGAATCTAGATTATCGAATGGGACGAAAAACTGATAGTGAATTGTAACGTTCAGGGCCACCTAATGACGATGGATCACTAAAATTGCGTCCCGATTCAATACAACGTCCCCAGTCGACTTGACTCCATGGGACTATTGCTGCCTCGGGCACCTTATGGCCGTTCTGCTGTGAGTCTAGATTATAGAATGGGATGAAAAACTGATAGTGAATTGTAACGTTCAGGGCCACCTAATGACGATGGATCACTCAAATTGCGTCCCGATTCAATACATCGTCCTCCAGCAGACTTGTCTCCATGGGTCTATTGCTGCCTCGGGCACCTTATGGCAGGCCTGCTGTGACTCAAAGATTTTCGAATCGGACGAAAAACTGATAGTCAATTGTAACTTTCAGGGCCTCCTAATGACGATGGAACACTCAAATTGCGTCCCAATTCAATACATCGTCATCCAGCAGACTTGTCTCCATGCGACTATTGCTGCCTCGGGCACCTTATGGCCGTTCAGCTGTGAGTCAAAGATTTTCGAATCGGACGAAAAACTGATAGTGAATTGTAACGTTCAGGGCCACCTAATGACGATGGATCACTCAAATTGCGTCCCGATTCAATACATCGTCCTCCAGCCGACTTGACTCCATGGGTCCATTGCTGCCTCGGGCACCATATGGCCGTTCTGCTGTGAGTCTAGATTATCGAATGGGACAAAAAACTGATAGTGAATTGTAACGTTCAGGGCCTCCTAATGACGATGGATCACTCAAATTGCGTCCCGATTCAATACATCGTCCTCCAGCAGACTTGTCTCCATGGGTCTATTGCTGCCTCGGGCACCTTATGGCCGTTCTGCTGTGAGTCTAGATTATCGAATGGGACGAAAAACTGATAGTGAATTGTAACGTTCAGGGCCTCCTAATGACGATGGATCACTCAAATTGCGTCCCGATTCAATACATCGTCCTCCAGCAGACTTGTCTCCATGGGTCTATTGCTGCCTCGGGCACCTTATGGCCGTTCTGCTGTGAGTCTAGATTATCGAATGGGACGAAAAACTGATAGTGAATTGTAACGATCAGGGCCTCCTAATGTCGATGGATCACTCAAATTGCGTCCCGATTCAATACATCGTCGTCCAGCCGACTTGACTCCATGGGTCTATTGCTGCCTCGGGCACCTTATGGCCGTTCTGCTGTGAGTCTAGATTATCGAATGGGACGAAAAACTGATAGTGAATTGTAACGTTCAGGGCCTCCTAATGACGATGGATCACTCAAATTGCGTCCCGATTCAATACATCGTCCTCCAGCAGACTTGTCTCCATGGGTCGATTGCTGCCTCGGGCACCTAATGGCCGTTCTGCTGTGAGTCAAAGATTTTCGAATCGGACGAAAAACTGATAGTGAATTGTAACATTCAGGGCCACCTAATGACGATGGACCACGCAAATTGCGTCCCGATTCAATACATCGTCCTCCAGCCGAGTTGACTCCATGGGTCTATTGCTGCCTCGGGCACCTTATGGCCGTTCTGCTGTGAATCTAGATTATCGAATGGGACGAAAAACTGATAGTGAATTGTAACGTTCAGGGCCACCTAATGACGATGGATCACTCAAATTGCGTCCCGATTCAATACATCGTCCCCAGCCGACTTGTCTCCATGGGTCTATTGCTGCCTCGGGCACCTTATGGCCGTTCTGCTGTGAGTCTAGATTATCGAATGGGACGAAAAACTGATAGTGAATTGTAACGTTCAAGGCCACCTAATGACGATGGATCACTCAAATTGCGTCCTGATTCAATACTTCGTCCTCCAGCAGACTTGACTTCATGGGTCTATTGCTGCCTCTGGCCCCTTATGGCCGTTCTGCTGTGGGTCAAAGATTTTCGAAACGGACGAAAAACTGATAGTGAATTGTAACTTTCAGGGCCACCTAATGACGATGGATCACTCAAATTGCGTCCCGATTCAATATATCGTCCTCCAGCAGACTTGTCTCCATGGGTCTATTGCTGCCTCGTGCACCTTATGGCCGTTCTGCTGTGAGTCTAGATTATCGAATGGGACGAAAAACTGATAGTGAATTGTAACGTTCAGGGCCACCTAATGACGATGGATCTCTCAAATTGCGTCCCGATTCAATACATCGTCCTCCAGCCGACTTGAATCCATGGGTCTATTGCTGCCGCGGGCACCTTATGGCCGTTCTGCTGTGAGTCTAGATTATCGAATGGGACGAAAAACTGATAGTGAATTGTAACTTTCAGGGCCACCTAATGACGATGGATCACTCAAATTGCGTCCCGATTCAATACATCGTCCTCCAGCAGACTTGTCTCCGTGGGTCGATTGCTGCCTCGGGCACCTAATGGCCGTTCTGCTGTGAGTCAAATATTTTCAAATCTACGAAAAACTGATAGTGAATTGTAACATTCAGAGCCACCTAATGACGATGGACCACGCAAATTGCGTCCCGATTCAATACATCGTCCTCCAGCCGAGTTGACTCCATGGGTGTATTGCTGCCTCGGGCACCTTATGGCCGTTCTGCTGTGAATCTAGATTATCGAATGGGACGAAAAACTGATAGTGAATTGTAACGTTCAGGGCCACCTAATGACGATGGATCACTCAAATTGCGTCCCGATTCAATACATCGTCCTCCAGCAGACTTGTCTCCATGGGTCTATTGCTGCCTCGGGCACCTTATGGCAGGCCTGCTGTGACTCAAAGATTTTCGAATCGGACGAAAAACTGATAGTGAATTGTAACTTTCAGGGCCTCCTAATGACGATGGAACACTCAAATTGCGTCCCAATTCAATACATCGTCTTCCAGCAGACTTGTCTCCATGCGACTATTGCTGCCTCGGGCACCTTATGGCCGTTCAGCTGTGAGTCAAAGATTTTCGAATCGGACGAAAAACTGATAGTGAATTGTAACGTTCAGGGCCACCTAATGACGATGGATCACTCAAATTGCGTCCCGATTCAATACATCGTCCTCCAGCCGACTTGACTCCATGGGTCCATTGCTGCCTCGGGCACCATATGGCCGTTCTGCTGTGAGTCTAGATTATCGAATGGGACAAAAAACTGATAGTGAATTGTAACGTTCAGGGCCTCCTAATGACGATGGATCACTCAAATTGCGTCCCGATTCAATACATCGTCCTCCAGCAGACTTGTCTCCATGGGTCTATTGCTGCCTCGGGCACCTTATGGCCGTTCTGCTGTGAGTCTAGATTATCGAATGGGACGAAAAACTGATAGTGAATTGTAACGTTCAGGGCCTCCTAATGACGATGGATCACTCAAATTGCGTCCCGATTCAATACATCGTCCTCCAGCAGACTGGTCTCCATGGGTCTATTGCTGCCTCGGGCACCTTATGGCCGTTCTGCTGTGAGTCTAGATTATCAAGACGGACGAAAAACTGATAGTGAATTGTAACGATCAGGGCCTCCTAATGTCGATGGATCACTCAAATTGCGTCCCGATTCAATACATCGTCCTCCAGCCGACTTGACTCCATGGGTCTATTGCTGCCTCGGGCACCTTATGGCCGTTCTGCTGTGAGTCTAGATTATCGAATGGGACGAAAAACTGATAGTGAATTGTAACGTTCAGGGCCTCCTAATGACGATGGATCACACAAATTGCGTCCCGATTCAATACATCGTCCTCCAGCAGACTTGTCTCCATGGGTCGATTGCTGCCTCGGGCACCTAATGGCCGTTCTGCTGTGAGTCAAAGATTTTCGAATCGGACGAAAAACTGATAGTGAATTGTAACATTCAGGGCCACCTAATGACGATGGACCACGCAAATTGCGTCCCGATTCAATACATCGTCCTCCAGCCGAGTTGACTCCATGGGTCTATTGCTGCCTCGGGCACCTTATGGCCGTTCTGCTGTGAATCTAGATTATCGAAAGGGACGAAAAACTGATAGTGAATTGTAACGTTCAGGGCCACCTAATGACGATGGATCACTCAAATTGCGTCCCGATTCAATACATCGTCCCCAGCCGACTTGTCTCCATGGGTCTATTGCTGCCTCGGGCACCTTATGGCCGTTCTGCTGTGAGTCTAGATTATCGAATGGGACGAAAAACTGATAGTGAATTGTAACGTTCAAGGCCACCTAATGACGATGGATCACTCAAATTGCGTCCTGATTCAATACATCGTCCTCCAGCAGACTTGACTTCATGGGTCTATTGCTGCCTCGGGCACCTTATGGCCGTTCTGCTGTGAGTCAAAGATTTTCGAATCGGACGTAAAACTGATAGTGAATTGTAACTTTCAGGGCCACCTAATGACGATGGATCACTCAAATTGCGTCCCGATTCAATACATCGTCCTCCAGCAGAATTGTCTCCATGGGTCGATTGCTGCCTCGGGCACCTTATGGCCGTTCTGCTGTGAGTCAAAGATTTTCGAATCGGACGAAAAACTGATAGTGATTTGTAACATTCAGGGCCACCTAATGACGATGGACCACACAAATTGCGTCCCGATTCAGTACATCGTCCACTAGCCGACTTGACTCCATGGGACTATTGCTGCCTCGGGCACCTTATGGCCGTTCTGCTGTGAGTCTAGATTATAGAATGGGATGAAAAACTGATAGTGAATTGTAACGTTCAGGGCCACCTAATGACGATGTATCACTCAAATTGCGTCCCGATTCAATATATCGTCCTCCAGCAGACTTGTTTCCATGGGTCTATTGTTGCCTCGGGCACCTTGTGGCCATTCTGCTGTGAGTCAAAGATTTTCGAATCGGACGAAAAACTAATAGTGAATTGTAACTTTCAGGGCAACCTAATGACGATGGATCACTCAAATTGCGTCCCGATTCAATACATCGTCCTCCAGCCGACTTGTCTCCATGGGTCTATTGCTGCCTCGGGCACCTTATGGCCGTTCTGCTGTGAGTCAAAGATTTTCGAATCGGACGAAAAACTGATAGTAAATTAGAACGTTCAGGGCCTCCTAATGACGATGGAACATTCAAATTGCGTCCCGATTCAATACATCGTCCTCCAGCGGACTTGTCTCCATTGGTCTATTGCTGCCTCGGGCACCTAAAGGCCGTTCTGCTGTGAGTCAAAGATTTTCGAATCGGACGAAAAACCTGATAGTGTTTTGTAACATTCAGGGCCACCTAATGACGATGGACCACACAAATTGCGTCCCGATTCAGTACATCGTCCACTAGCCGATTTGACTCCATGGGACTATTGCTGCCTCGGGCACCTTATGGCCGTTCTGCTGTGAGTCTAGATTATCGAATGGGATGAAAAACTGATAGTGAATTGTAACGTTCAGGGCCATCTAATGACGTTGGATCACTCAAATTGCGTCCCGATTCAATACATCGTCCTCCAGCAGACTTGTCTCCATGGGTCTATTGCTGCCTCGGGCACCTTATGGCAGTCCTGCTGTGACTCAAAGATTTTCGAATCGGACGAAAAACTGATAGTGAATTGTAACGTTCAGGGCCTCCTAATGATGATGGGACACTCAAATTGCGTCCCGATTCAATACATCGTCCTCCAGCAGACTTGTCTCCATGGGTCTATTGCTGCCTCGGACACCTTATGGCCGTTCTGCTGTGAGTCAAAGATTTTCGAATCGGACGAAAAACTGATAGTGAATTGTAACATTCAGGGCCACCTAATGACGATGGACCACACAAATTGCGTCCCGATTCAGTACATCGTCCTCCGGCCGACCAGACTCCATGGGTCTATTGCTGCCTCGGGCACCTTATGGCCGTTCTGCTGTGAGTCTAGATTATCGAATGGGACGAATAACTGATAGTGAATTGTAACGTTCAGGGCCACCTAATGACGATGGATCACTCAAATTGCGTCCCGATTCAATACATCGTCCTCCAGCAGACTTGTCTCCATGGGTCTATTGCTGCCTCGGGCACCTTATGGCCGTTCTGCTGTGAGTCAAAGATTTTCGAATGGGACGAAAAACTGATAGTGAATTGAAACATTCAGGGCCACCTAATGACGATGGATCACTCAAATTGCGTCCCGATTCAATACATCGTCCACCAGCCGACTTGTCTCCATGGGTCTATTGCTGCCTCGGGCACCTTATGGCCGTTCTGCTGTGAGTCAAAGATTTTCGAATCGGAAGAAAAACTGATAGTGAATTGTAACGATCAGGGCCTCCTAATGACGATGGAACACTCAAATTGCGTCCCGATTCAATACATCGTCCTCCAGCAGACTTGTCTCCATGCGTCTATTGCTGCCTCGGGCACCTTATGGCCGTTCTGCTGTGAGTCAAAGATTTTCGAATCGGACGAAAAACTGATAGTGAATTGTAACGTTCAGGGCCTCCTAATGACGATGGAACACTCAAATTGCGTCCCGATTCAATACATCGTCCTCCAGCAGACTTGACTTCATGGGTCTATTGCTGCCTCGGGCACCTTATGGACGTTCTGCTGTGAGTCAAAGATTTTCGAATCGGACGAAAAACTGATAGTGAATTGTAACGTTCAGGGCCACCTAATGACAATGGATCACTCAAATTGCGTCCCGATTCAATACATCGTCCTCCAGTCGACTTGACTCAATGGGTCTA
Source organism: Schistocerca cancellata (assembly GCF_023864275.1). NCBI lineage: Eukaryota > Metazoa > Arthropoda > Insecta > Orthoptera > Acrididae > Schistocerca > Schistocerca cancellata. The sequence continues at coordinate 3,990,357 of NC_064627.1, forward strand.
TTGCTGCTTCGGGCACCTTATGGCCGTTATGCTGTGAGTCTAGATTATCGAATGGGACGAAAAACTGATAGTGAATTGTAACGTTCAGGGCCACCTAATGACTATGGATCACTCAAATTGCGTCCCGATTCAATACATCGTCCTCCAGCCGACTTGACTCCATGGGTCTATTGCTGCCTCGGACACCTTATGGCCGTTCTGCTGTGAGTCTAGATTATCGAATGGGACGAAAAACTGATAGTGAATTGTAACGTTCAGGGCCTCCTAATGACGATGGATCACTCAAATTGCGTCCCGATTCAATACATCGTCCTTCAGCCGACTTGACTCCATGGGTTTATTGCTGCCTCGGGCACCTTATGGCCGTTCTGCTGTGAGTCTAGATTATCGAATGGGACGAAAAACTGATAGTGAATTGTAACGTTCAGGGCCTCCTAATGACGATGGATCACTCAAATTGCGTCCCGATTCAATACATCGTCCTCCAGCAGACTTGTCTCCATGGGTCGATTGCTGCCTCGGGCACCTAATGGCCGTTCTGCTGTGAGTAAAAGATTTTCGAGTCGGACGAAAAACTGATAGTGAATTGTAACATTCAGGGCCACCTAATGACGATGGACCACGCAAATTGCGTCCCGATTCAATACATCGTCCTCCAGCAGACTTGACTTCATGGGTCTATTGCTGCCTCGGGCACCTTATGGCCGTTCTGCTGTGAGTCAAAGATTTTCGAATCGGACGAAAAACTGATAGTGAATTGTAACGTTCAGGGCCACCTAATGACAATGGATCACTCAAATTGCGTCCCGATTCAATACATCGTCCTCCAGTCGACTTGACTCCATTGGTCTATTGCTGCTTCGGGCACCTTATGGCCGTTCTGCTGTGAGTCTAGATTATCGAATGAGACGAAAAACTGATAGTGAATTGTAACGTTCAGGGCCACCTAATGACGATGGATCACTCAAATTGCGTCCCGATTCAATACATCGTCCTCCAGCCGACTTGACTCCATGGGTCTATTGCTGCCTCGGGCACCTTATGGACGTTCTGCTGTGAATCTAGATTATCGAATGGGACGAAAAACTGATAGTGAATTGTAACTTTCAGGGCCACCTAATGACGAAGGATCACTCAAATTGCGTCCCGATTCAATACATCGTCCCCAGCCGACTTGTCTCCATGGGTCTATTGCTGCCTCGGGCACCTTATGGCTGTTCTCCTGTGAGTCTAGATTATCGAATGGGACGAAAAACTGATAGTGAATTGTAACGTTCAGGGCAACCTAATGACGATGGATCAAACAAATTGCGTCCTGATTCAATACATCGTCCTCCAGCAGACTTGACTTCATGGGTCTATTGCTGCCTCGGGCACCTTATGGCCGTTCTGCTGTGAGTCAAAGATTTTCGAATCGGACGAAAAACTGATAGTGATTTGTAACATTCAGGGCCACCTAATGACGATGGACAACACAAATTGCGTCCCGATTCAGTACATCGTCCACTAGCCGACTTGACTCCATGGGACTATTGCTGCCTCGGGCACCTTATGGCCGTTCTGCTGTGAGTCTAGATTATAGAATGGGATGAAAAACTGATAGTGAATTGTAACGTTCAGGGCCACCTAATGACGATGGATCACTCAAATTGCGTCCCGATTCAATACCTCGTCGTCCAGCAGACTTGTCTCCATGGGTCTATTGCTGCCTCGGGCACCTTATGGCAGGCCTGCTGTGACTCAAAGATTGGCGAATCGGACGAAAAACTGATAGTGAATTGTAACGTTCAGGGCCTCCTAATGACGATGGAACACTCAAATTGCGTCCCGATTCAATACATCGTCCTCCAGCAGACTTGTCTCCATGCGTCTATTGCTGCCTCGGGCACCTTATGGCCGTTCTGCTGTGAGTCAAAGATTTTCGAATCGGACGAAAAACTGATAGTGAATTGTAACGTTCAGGGCCACCTAATGACGATGGATCACTCAAATTGCGTCCCGATTCAATACATCGTCCTCCAGCAGACTTGTCTCCATGGGTCTATTGCTGCCTCGGGCAATTTATGGCCGTTCTGCTCTGAGTCTAGATTATCGAATGGGACGAAAAACTGATAGTGAATTGTAACTTTCAGGGCCAACTAATGACGATGGATCACTCAAATTGCGTCCCGATTCAATACATCGTCCACCAGTCGACTTGTCTCCATGGGTCTATTGCTGCCTCGGGCACCTTATGGCCGTTCTGCTGTGGGTCAAAGATTTTCGAATCGGACGAAAAACTGATAGTGAATTGTAACGTTCAGGGCCTCCTAATGACGATGGAACACTCAAATTGCGTCCCGATTCAATACATCGTCCTCCAGCAGACTTGTCTCCATGCGTCTATTGCTGCCTCGGGCACCTTATGGCCGTTCTGCTGTGAGTCAAAGATTTTCGAATCGGACGAAAAACTGATAGTGAATTGTAACTTTCGTGGCCTCCTAATGACGATGGAACACTCAAATTGCGTCCCGATTCAATACATCGTCCTCCAGCAGACTTGTCTCCATGGGTCTATTGCTGCCTCGGGCACCTTATGGCCGTTCTGCTGTGAGTCAAACATTTTCGAATCGGACGAAAAACTGATAGTGAATTGTAACGTTCAGGGCCACCTAATGACGATGGATCACTCAAATTGCGTCCCGATTCAATACATCGTCCTCCAGCCGACATGTCTCCATGGGTCTATTGCTGCCTTGGCACCTTATGGCCGTTCTGCTGTGAGTCAAAGATTTTCGAATCGGACAAAAACTGATAGTGAATTGTAACGTTCAGGGCCACCTAATGACGATGGATCACTCAAATTGCGTCCCGATTCAATACATTGTCCTCCAGCAGACTGTCTCCATGGGTCTATTGCAGCCTCGGGCACCTTATGGCCGATCAGCTGTGACTCAAAGATTTTCGAATCGGACGAAAAACTGATAGTGAATTGTAACGTTCAGGGCCTCCTAATGACGATGGAACACTCAAATTGCGTCCCGATTCAATACATCGTCCTCCAGCCGACTTGTCTCCATGGGTCTATTGCTGCCTCGGGCACCTTATGGCCGTTCTGCTGTGAGTCAAAGATTTTCGAATCGGACGAAAAACTGATAGTGAATTGTAACGTTCAGGGCCTCCTAATGACGATGGAACACTAAAATTGCGTCCCGATTCAATACATCGTCCTCCAGCAGACTTGACTTCATGGGTCTATTGCTGCCTCGGGCACCTTATGGCCGTTCTGCTGTGAGACAAAGATTTTCGAATCGGACGAAAAACTGATAGTGAATTGTAACGTTCAGGGCCACCTAATGACAATGGATCACTCAAATTGCGTCCCGATTCAATACATCGTCCTCCAGCCGACTTGACTCCATGGGTCTATTGCTGCCTCGGGCAACTTATGGCCGTTCTGCTGTGAGTCTAGATTATCGAATGGGACAAAAAACTGATAGTGAATTGTAACGTTCAGGGCCTCCTAATGACGATGGATCACTCAAATTGCGTCCCGATTCAATACATCGTCCTCCAGCAGACTTGTCTCCATGGGTCGATTGCTGCCTCGGGCACCTTATGGCCGTTCTGCTGTGAGTCAAAGATTTTCGAATCGGGCGAAAAACTGATAGTGAATTGTAACATTCAGGGCCACCTAATGACAATGGACCACACAAATTGCGTCCCGATTCAGTACATCGTCCACTAGCCGACTTGACTCCATGGGACTATTGCTGCCTCGGGCACCTTATGGCCGTTCTGCTGTGAGTCTAGATTATAGAATGGGATGAAAAACTGATAGTGAATTGTAACGTTCAGGGCCACCTAATGACGATGGATCACTCAAATTGCGTCCCGATTCAATACCTCGTCGTCCAGCAGACTTGTCTCCATGGGTCTATTGCTGCCTCGGGCACCTTATGGCAGGCCTGCTGTGACTCAAAGATTGGCGAATCGGACGAAAAACTGATAGTGAATTGTAACGTTCAGGGCCTCCTAATGACGATGGAACACTCAAATTGCGTCCCGATTCAATACATCGTCCTCCAGCAGACTTGTCTCCATGCGTCTATTGCTGCCTCGGGCACCTTATGGCCGTTCTGCTGTGAGTCAAAGATTTTCGAATCGGACGAAAAACTGATAGTGAATTGTAACGTTCAGGGCCACCTAATGAGGATGGATCACTCAAATTGCGTCCCGATTCAATACATCGTCCTCCAGCCGACTTGACTCCATGGGTCTACTGCTGCCTCGGGCACCATATGGCCGTTCTGCTGTGAGTCTAGATTATCGAATGGGACAAAAAACGGATAGTGAATTGTAACGTTCAGGGCATCCTAATGACGATGGATCACTCAAATTGCGTCCCGATTCAATACATCGTCCTCCAGCAGACTTGTCTCCATGGGTCTATTGCTGCCTCGGGCACCTTATGGCCGTTCTGCTGTGAGTCTAGATTATCGAATGGGACGAAAAACTGATAGTGAATTGTAACTTTCAGGGCCAACTAATGACGATGGATCACTCAAATTGCGTCCCGATTCAATACATCGTCCACCAGTCGACTTGTCTCCATGGGTCTATTGCTGCCTCGGGCACCTTATGGCCGTTCTGCTGTGAGTCAAAGATTTTCGAATCGGACGAAAAACTGATAGTGAATTGTAACGTTCAGGGCCTCCTAATGACGATGGAACACTCAAATTGCGTCCCGATTCAATACATCGTCCTCCAGCAGACTTGTCTCCATGCGTCTATTGCTGCCTCGGGCACCTTATGGCCGTTCTGCTGTGAGTCAAAGATTTTCGAATCGGACGAAAAACTGATAGTGAATTGTAACTTTCAGGGCCTCCTAATGACGATGGATCACTCAAATTGCGTCCCGATTCAATACATCGTCCTCCAGCAGACTTGTCTCCATGGGTCTATTGCTGCCTCGGGCACCTTATGGCCGTTCTGCTGTGAGTCAAACATTTTCGAATCGGACGAAAAACTGATAGTGAATTGTAACGTTCAGGGCCACCTAATGACGATGGATCACTCAAATTGCGTCCCGATTCAATACATCGTCCTCCAGCCGACATGTCTCCATGGGTCTATTGCTGCCTTGGCACCTTATGGCCGTTCTGCTGTGAGTCAAAGATTTTCGAATCGGACAAAAACTGATAGTGAATTGTAACGTTCAGGGCCACCTAATGACGATGGATCACTCAAATTGCGTCCCGATTCAATACATTGTCCTCCAGCAGACTGTCTCCATGGGTCTATTGCAGCCTCGGGCACCTTATGGCCGATCAGCTGTGACTCAAAGATTTTCGAATCGGACGAAAAACTGATAGTGAATTGTAACGTTCAGGGCCTCCTAATGACGATGGATCACTCAAATTGCGTCCCGATTCAATACATCGTCCTCCAGCAGACTTGTCTCCATGGGTCGATTGCTGCCTCGGGCACCTTATGGCCGTTCTGCTGTGAGTCAAAGATTTTCGAATCGGGCGAAAAACTGATAGTGATTTGTAACATTCAGGGCCACCTAATGACAATGGACCACACAAATTGCGTCCCGATTCAGTACATCGTCCACTAGCCGACTTGACTCCATGGGACTATTGCTGCCTCGGGCACCTTATGGCCGTTCTGCTGTGAGTCTAGATTATAGAATGGGATGAAAAATTGATAGTGAATTGTAACGTTCAGGGCCACCTAATGACGATGGATCACTCAAATTGCGTCCCGATTCAATACATCGTCCTCCAGCAGACTTGTCTCCATGGGTCTATTGCTGCCTCGGGCACCTTATGGCAGGCCTGCTGTGACTCAAAGATTTTCGAATCGGACGAAAAACTGATAGTGAATTGTAACGTTCAGGGCCTCCTAATGACGATGGAACACTCATATTGCGTCCCGATTCAATACATCGTCCTCCAGCAGACTTGTCTCCATGCGTCTATTGCTGCCTCGGGCACCTTATGGCCGTTCTGCTGTGAGTCAAAGATTTTCGAATCGGACGAAAAACTGATAGTGAATTGTAACGTTCAGGGCCACCTAATGAGGATGGATCACTCAAATTGCGTCCCGATTCAATACATCGTCCTCCAGCCGACTTGACTCCATGGGTCTACTGCTGCCTCGGGCACCATATGGCCGTTCTGCTGTGAGTCTAGATTATCGAATGGGACAAAAAACGGATAGTGAATTGTAACGTTCAGGGCATCCTAATGACGATGGATCACTCAAATTGCGTCCCGATTCAATACATCGTCCTCCAGCAGACTTGTCTCCATGGGTCTATTGCTGCCTCGGGCACCTTATGGCCGTTCTGCTGTGAGTCTAGATTATCGAATGGGACGAAAAACTGATAGTGAATTGTAACTTTCAGGGCCAACTAATGACGATGGATCACTCAAATTGCGTCCCGATTCAATACATCGTCCACCAGTCGACTTGTCTCCATGGGTCTATTGCTGCCTCGGGCACCTTATGGCCGTTCTGCTGTGAGTCAAAGATTTTCGAATCGGACGAAAAACTGATAGTGAATTGTAACGTTCAGGGCCTCCTAATGACGATGGAACACTCAAATTGCGTCCCGATTCAATACATCGTCCTCCAGCAGACTTGTCTCCATGCGTCTATTGCTGCCTCGGGCACCTTATGGCCGTTCTGCTGTGAGTCAAAGATTTTCGAATCGGACGAAAAACTGATAGTGAATTGTAACTTTCAGGGCCTCCTAATGACGATGGATCACTCAAATTGCGTCCCGATTCAATACATCGTCCTCCAGCAGACTTGTCTCCATGGGTCTATTGCTGCCTCGGGCACCTTATGGCCGTTCTGCTGTGAGTCAAACATTTTCGAATCGGACGAAAAACTGATAGTGAATTGTAACGTTCAGGGCCACCTAATGACGATGGATCACTCAAATTGCGTCCCGATTCAATACATCGTCCTCCAGCCGACATGTCTCCATGGGTCTATTGCTGCCTTGGCACCTTATGGCCGTTCTGCTGTGAGTCAAAGATTTTCGAATCGGACAAAAACTGATAGTGAATTGTAACGTTCAGGGCCACCTAATGACGATGGATCACTCAAATTGCGTCCCGATTCAATACATTGTCCTCCAGCAGACTGTCTCCATGGGTCTATTGCAGCCTCGGGCACCTTATGGCCGATCAGCTGTGACTCAAAGATTTTCGAATCGGACGAAAAACTGATAGTGAATTGTAACGTTCAGGGCCTCCTAATGACGATGGATCACTCAAATTGCGTCCCGATTCAATACATCGTCCTCCAGCAGACTTGTCTCCATGGGTCGATTGCTGCCTCGGGCACCTTATGGCCGTTCTGCTGTGAGTCAAAGATTTTCGAATCGGGCGAAAAACTGATAGTGATTTGTAACATTCAGGGCCACCTAATGACAATGGACCACACAAATTGCGTCCCGATTCAGTACATCGTCCACTAGCCGACTTGACTCCATGGGACTATTGCTGCCTCGGGCACCTTATGGCCGTTCTGCTGTGAGTCTAGATTATAGAATGGGATGAAAAATTGATAGTGAATTGTAACGTTCAGGGCCACCTAATGACGATGGATCACTCAAATTGCGTCCCGATTCAATACATCGTCCTCCAGCAGACTTGTCTCCATGGGTCTATTGCTGCCTCGGGCACCTTATGGCAGGCCTGCTGTGACTCAAAGATTTTCGAATCGGACGAAAAACTGATAGTGAATTGTAACGTTCAGGGCCTCCTAATGACGATGGAACACTCATATTGCGTCCCGATTCAATACATCGTCCTCCAGCAGACTTGTCTCCATGCGTCTATTGCTGCCTCGGGCACCTTATGGCCGTTCTGCTGTGAGTCTAGATTATCGAATGGGACAAAAAACTGATAGTGAATTGTAACGTTCAGGGCCTCCTAATGACGATGGATCACTCAAATTGCGTCCCGATTCAATACATCGTCCTCCAGCAGACTTGTTTCCATGGGTCTATTGATGCCTCGGGCACCTTATGGCCGTTCTGCTGTGAGTCTAGATTGTCGAATGGGACAAAAACTGATAGTGAATTGTAACGTTCAGGGCCACCTAATGACGATGGATCACTCAAATTGCGTCCCGATTCAATACATCGTCCTCCAGCCGACTTGACTCCATGGGTCTATTGCTGCCTCGGGCACCTTATGGCCGTTCTGCCGTGAGTCTAGATTATCGAATGGGACGAAAAACTGATAGTGAATTGTAACGTTCAGAGCCTCCTAATGACGATGGATCACTCAAATTGCGTCCCGATTCAATACATCGTCCTCCAGCCGACTTGACTCCATGGGTCTATTGCTGCCTCGGGCACCTTATGGCCGTTCTGCTGTGAGTCTAGATTATCGAATGGGACGAAAAACTGATAGTGAATTGTAACGTTCAGGGCCTCCTAATGACGATGGATCACTCAAATTGCGTCCCGATTCAATACATCGTCCTCCAGCAGACTTGTCTCCATGGGTCGATTGCTGCCTCGGGCACCTAATGGCCGTTCTGCTGTGAGTAAATGATATTCGAGTCGGACGAAAAACTGATAGTGAATTGTAACGTTCAGGGCCACCTAATGACAATGGATCACTCAAATTGCGTCCCGATTCAATACATCGTCCTCCAGTCGACTTGACTCCATGGGTCTATTGCTGCTTCGTGCACCTTATGGCCGTTCTGCTGTGAGTCTAGATTATCGAATGGGACGAAAAACTGATAGTGAATTGTAACGTTCAGGGCCACCTAATGACGATGGATCACTCAAATTGCGTCCCGATTCAATACATCGTCCTCCAGCCGACATGTCTCCATGGGTCTATTGTTGCCTTGGTACCTTATGGCCGTTCTGCTGTGAGTCAAAGATTTTCGAATCGGACAAAAACTGATAGTGAATTGTAACGTTCAGGGCCACCTAATGACGATGGATCACTCAAATTGCGTCCCGATTCAATACATTGTCCTCCAGCAGACTGTCTCCATGGGTCTATTGCAGCCTCGGGCACCTTATGGCCGATCAGCTGTGACTCAAAGATTTTCGAATCGGACGAAAAACTGATAGTGAATTGTAACGTTCAGGGCCTCCTAATGACGATGGAACACTCAAATTGCGTCCCGATTCAATACATCGTCCTCCAGCCGACTTGTCTCCATGGGTCTATTGCTGCCTCGGGCACCTTATGGCCGTTCTGCTGTGAGTCAAAGATTTTCGAATCGGACGAAAAACTGATAGTGAATTGTAACGTTCAGGGCCTCCTAATGACGATGGAACACTAAAATTGCGTCCCGATTCAATACATCGTCCTCCAGCAGACTTGACTTCATGGGTCTATTGCTGCCTCGGGCACCTTATGGCCGTTCTGCTGTGAGAAAAAGATTTTCGAATCGGACGAAAAACTGATAGTGAATTGTAACGTTCAGGGCCACCTAATGACAATGGATCACTCAAATTGCGTCCCGATTCAATACATCGTCCTCCAGCCGACTTGACTCCATGGGTCTATTGCTGCCTCGGGCACCTTATGGCCGTTCTGCTGTGAGTCTAGATTATCGAATGGGACAAAAAACTGATAGTGAATTGTAACGTTCAGGGCGTCCTAATGACGATGGATCACTCAAATTGCGTCCCGATTCAATACATCGTCCTCCAGCAGACTTGTCTCCATGGGTCGATTGCTGCCTCGGGCACCTTATGGCCGTTCTGCTGTGAGTCAAAGATTTTCGAATCGGGCGAAAAACTGATAGTGATTTGTAACATTCAGGGCCACCTAATGACAATGGACCACACAAATTGCGTCCCGATTCAGTACATCGTCCACTAGCCGACTTGACTCCATGGGACTATTGCTGCCTCGGGAACCTTATGGCCGTTCTGCTGTGAGTCTAGATTATAGAATGGGATGAAAAACTGATAGTGAATTGTAACGTTCAGGGCCACCTAATGACGATGGATCACTCAAATTGCGTCCCGATTCAATACATCGTCCTCCAGCAGACTTGTCTCCATGGGTCTATTGCTGCCTCGGGCATCTTATGTCAGGCCTGCTGTGACTCAAAGATTTTCGAATCGGACGAAAAACTGATAGTGAATTGTAACGTTCAGGGCCTCCTAATGACGATGGAACACTCATATTGCGTCCCGATTCAATACATCGTCCTCCAGCAGACTTGTCTCCATGCGTCTATTGCTGCCTCGGGCACCTTATGGCCGTTCTGCTGTGAGTCTAGATTATCGAATGGGACAAAAAACTGATAGTGAATTGTAACGTTCAGGGCCTCCTAATGACGATGGATCACTCAAATTGCGTCCCGATTCAATACATCGTCCTCCAGCAGACTTGTTTCCATGGGTCTATTGATGCCTCGGGCACCTTATGGCCGTTCTGCTGTGAGTCTAGATTGTCGAATGGGACGAAAAACTGATAGTGAATTGTAACGTTCAGGGCCACCTAATGACGATGGATCACTCAAATTGCGTCCCGATTCAATACATCGTCCTCCAGCCGACTTGACTCCATGGGTCTATTGCTGCCTCGGGCACCTTATGGCCGTTCTGCCGTGAGTCTAGATTATCGAATGGGACGAAAAACTGATAGTGAATTGTAACGTTCAGAGCCTCCTAATGACGATGGATCACTCAAATTGCGTCCCGATTCAATACATCGTCCTCCAGCCGACTTGACTCCATGGGTCTATTGCTGCCTCGGGCACCTTATGGCCGTTCTGCTGTGAGTCTAGATTATCGAATGGGACGAAAAACTGATAATGAATTGTAACGTTCAGGGCCTCCTAATGACGATGGATCACTCAAATTGCGTCCCGATTCAATACATCGTCCTCCAGCAGACTTGTCTCCATGGGTCGATTGCTGCCTCGGGCACCTAATGGCCGTTCTGCTGTGAGTAAATGATATTCGAGTCGGACGAAAAACTGATAGTGAATTGTAACGTTCAGGGCCACCTAATGACAATGGATCACTCAAATTGCGTCCCGATTCAATACATCGTCCTCCAGTCGACTTGACTCCATGGGTCTATTGCTGCTTCGTGCACCTTATGGCCGTTCTGCTGTGAGTCTAGATTATCGAATGGGACGAAAAACTGATAGTGAATTGTAACGTTCAGGGCCACCTAATGACGATGGATCACTCAAATTGCGTCCCGATTCAATACATCGTCCTCCAGCCGACATGTCTCCATGGGTCTATTGTTGCCTTGGTACCTTATGGCCGTTCTGCTGTGAGTCAAAGATTTTCGAATCGGACAAAAACTGATAGTGAATTGTAACGTTCAGGGATACCTAATGACGATGGATCACTCAAATTGCGTCCCGATTCAATACATTGTCCTCCAGCAGACTGTCTCCATGGGTCTATTGCAGCCTCGGGCACCTTATGGCCGATCAGCTGTGACTCAAAGATTTTCGAATCGGACGAAAAACTGATAGTGAATTGTAACGTTCAGGGCCTCCTAATGACGATGGAACACTCAAATTGCGTCCCGATTCAATACATCGTCCTCCAGCCGACTTGTCTCCATGGGTCTATTGCTGCCTCGGGCACCTTATGGCCGTTCTGCTGTGAGTCAAAGATTTTCGAATCGGACGAAAAACTGATAGTGAATTGTAACGTTCAGGGCCTCCTAATGACGATGGAACACTAAAATTGCGTCCCGATTCAATACATCGTCCTCCAGCAGACTTGACTTCATGGGTCTATTGCTGCCTCGGGCACCTTATGGCCGTTCTGCTGTGAGACAAAGATTTTCGAATCGGACGAAAAACTGATAGTGAATTGTAACGTTCAGGGCCACCTAATGACAATGGATCACTCAAATTGCGTCCCGATTCAATACATCGTCCTCCAGCCGACTTGACTCCATGGGTCTATTGCTGCCTCGGGCACCTTATGGCCGTTCTGCTGTGAGTCTAGATTATCGAATGGGACGAAAAACTGATAGTGAATTGTAACTTTCAGGGCCAACTAATGACGATGGATCACTCAAATTGCGTCCCGATTCAATACATCGTCCACCAGTCGACTTGTCTCCATGGGTCTATTGCTGCCTCGGGCACCTTATGGCCGTTCTGCTGTGAGTCAAAGATTTTCGAATCGGACGAAAAACTGATAGTGAATTGTAACGTTCAGGGCCTCCTAATGACGATGGAACACTCAAATTGCGTCCCGATTCAATACATCGTCCTCCAGCAGACTTGTCTCCATGCGTCTATTGCTGCCTCGGGCACCTTATGGCCGTTCTGCTGTGAGTCAAAGATTTTCGAATCGGACGAAAAACTGATAGTGAATTGTAACTTTCAGGGCCTCCTAATGACGATGGATCACTCAAATTGCGTCCCGATTCAATACATCGTCCTCCAGCAGACTTGTCTCCATGGGTCTATTGCTGCCTCGGGCACCTTATGGCCGTTCTGCTGTGAGTCAAACATTTTCGAATCGGACGAAAAACTGATAGTGAATTGTAACGTTCAGGGCCACCTAATGACGATGGATCACTCAAATTGCGTCCCGATTCAATACATCGTCCTCCAGCCGACATGTCTCCATGGGTCTATTGCTGCCTTGGCACCTTATGGCCGTTCTGCTGTGAGTCAAAGATTTTCGAATCGGACAAAAACTGATAGTGAATTGTAACGTTCAGGGCCACCTAATGACGATGGATCACTCAAATTGCGTCCCGATTCAATACATTGTCCTCCAGCAGACTGTCTCCATGGGTCTATTGCAGCCTCGGGCACCTTATGGCCGATCAGCTGTGACTCAAAGATTTTCGAATCGGACGAAAAACTGATAGTGAATTGTAACGTTCAGGGCCTCCTAATGACGATGGATCACTCAAATTGCGTCCCGATTCAATACATCGTCCTCCAGCAGACTTGTCTCCATGGGTCGATTGCTGCCTCGGGCACCTTATGGCCGTTCTGCTGTGAGTCAAAGATTTTCGAATCGGGCGAAAAACTGATAGTGATTTGTAACATTCAGGGCCACCTAATGACAATGGACCACACAAATTGCGTCCCGATTCAGTACATCGTCCACTAGCCGACTTGACTCCATGGGACTATTGCTGCCTCGGGCACCTTATGGCCGTTCTGCTGTGAGTCTAGATTATAGAATGGGATGAAAAATTGATAGTGAATTGTAACGTTCAGGGCCACCTAATGACGATGGATCACTCAAATTGCGTCCCGATTCAATACATCGTCCTCCAGCAGACTTGTCTCCATGGGTCTATTGCTGCCTCGGGCACCTTATGGCAGGCCTGCTGTGACTCAAAGATTTTCGAATCGGACGAAAAACTGATAGTGAATTGTAACGTTCAGGGCCTCCTAATGACGATGGAACACTCATATTGCGTCCCGATTCAATACATCGTCCTCCAGCAGACTTGTCTCCATGCGTCTATTGCTGCCTCGGGCACCTTATGGCCGTTCTGCTGTGAGTCTAGATTATCGAATGGGACAAAAAACTGATAGTGAATTGTAACGTTCAGGGCCTCCTAATGACGATGGATCACTCAAATTGCGTCCCGATTCAATACATCGTCCTCCAGCAGACTTGTTTCCATGGGTCTATTGATGCCTCGGGCACCTTATGGCCGTTCTGCTGTGAGTCTAGATTGTCGAATGGGACAAAAACTGATAGTGAATTGTAACGTTCAGGGCCACCTAATGACGATGGATCACTCAAATTGCGTCCCGATTCAATACATCGTCCTCCAGCCGACTTGACTCCATGGGTCTATTGCTGCCTCGGGCACCTTATGGCCGTTCTGCCGTGAGTCTAGATTATCGAATGGGACGAAAAACTGATAGTGAATTGTAACGTTCAGAGCCTCCTAATGACGATGGATCACTCAAATTGCGTCCCGATTCAATACATCGTCCTCCAGCCGACTTGACTCCATGGGTCTATTGCTGCCTCGGGCACCTTATGGCCGTTCTGCTGTGAGTCTAGATTATCGAATGGGACGAAAAACTGATAGTGAATTGTAACGTTCAGGGCCTCCTAATGACGATGGATCACTCAAATTGCGTCCCGATTCAATACATCGTCCTCCAGCAGACTTGTCTCCATGGGTCGATTGCTGCCTCGGGCACCTAATGGCCGTTCTGCTGTGAGTAAATGATATTCGAGTCGGACGAAAAACTGATAGTGAATTGTAACGTTCAGGGCCACCTAATGACAATGGATCACTCAAATTGCGTCCCGATTCAATACATCGTCCTCCAGTCGACTTGACTCCATGGGTCTATTGCTGCTTCGTGCACCTTATGGCCGTTCTGCTGTGAGTCTAGATTATCGAATGGGACGAAAAACTGATAGTGAATTGTAACGTTCAGGGCCACCTAATGACGATGGATCACTCAAATTGCGTCCCGATTCAATACATCGTCCTCCAGCCGACATGTCTCCATGGGTCTATTGTTGCCTTGGTACCTTATGGCCGTTCTGCTGTGAGTCAAAGATTTTCGAATCGGACAAAAACTGATAGTGAATTGTAACGTTCAGGGCCACCTAATGACGATGGATCACTCAAATTGCGTCCCGATTCAATACATTGTCCTCCAGCAGACTGTCTCCATGGGTCTATTGCAGCCTCGGGCACCTTATGGCCGATCAGCTGTGACTCAAAGATTTTCGAATCGGACGAAAAACTGATAGTGAATTGTAACGTTCAGGGCCTCCTAATGACGATGGAACACTCAAATTGCGTCCCGATTCAATACATCGTCCTCCAGCCGACTTGTCTCCATGGGTCTATTGCTGCCTCGGGCACCTTATGGCCGTTCTGCTGTGAGTCAAAGATTTTCGAATCGGACGAAAAACTGATAGTGAATTGTAACGTTCAGGGCCTCCTAATGACGATGGAACACTAAAATTGCGTCCCGATTCAATACATCGTCCTCCAGCAGACTTGACTTCATGGGTCTATTGCTGCCTCGGGCACCTTATGGCCGTTCTGCTGTGAGAAAAAGATTTTCGAATCGGACGAAAAACTGATAGTGAATTGTAACGTTCAGGGCCACCTAATGACAATGGATCACTCAAATTGCGTCCCGATTCAATACATCGTCCTCCAGCCGACTTGACTCCATGGGTCTATTGCTGCCTCGGGCACCTTATGGCCGTTCTGCTGTGAGTCTAGATTATCGAATGGGACAAAAAACTGATAGTGAATTGTAACGTTCAGGGCGTCCTAATGACGATGGATCACTCAAATTGCGTCCCGATTCAATACATCGTCCTCCAGCAGACTTGTCTCCATGGGTCGATTGCTGCCTCGGGCACCTTATGGCCGTTCTGCTGTGAGTCAAAGATTTTCGAATCGGGCGAAAAACTGATAGTGATTTGTAACATTCAGGGCCACCTAATGACAATGGACCACACAAATTGCGTCCCGATTCAGTACATCGTCCACTAGCCGACTTGACTCCATGGGACTATTGCTGCCTCGGGAACCTTATGGCCGTTCTGCTGTGAGTCTAGATTATAGAATGGGATGAAAAACTGATAGTGAATTGTAACGTTCAGGGCCACCTAATGACGATGGATCACTCAAATTGCGTCCCGATTCAATACATCGTCCTCCAGCAGACTTGTCTCCATGGGTCTATTGCTGCCTCGGGCATCTTATGTCAGGCCTGCTGTGACTCAAAGATTTTCGAATCGGACGAAAAACTGATAGTGAATTGTAACGTTCAGGGCCTCCTAATGACGATGGAACACTCATATTGCGTCCCGATTCAATACATCGTCCTCCAGCAGACTTGTCTCCATGCGTCTATTGCTGCCTCGGGCACCTTATGGCCGTTCTGCTGTGAGTCTAGATTATCGAATGGGACAAAAAACTGATAGTGAATTGTAACGTTCAGGGCCTCCTAATGACGATGGATCACTCAAATTGCGTCCCGATTCAATACATCGTCCTCCAGCAGACTTGTTTCCATGGGTCTATTGATGCCTCGGGCACCTTATGGCCGTTCTGCTGTGAGTCTAGATTGTCGAATGGGACGAAAAACTGATAGTGAATTGTAACGTTCAGGGCCACCTAATGACGATGGATCACTCAAATTGCGTCCCGATTCAATACATCGTCCTCCAGCCGACTTGACTCCATGGGTCTATTGCTGCCTCGGGCACCTTATGGCCGTTCTGCCGTGAGTCTAGATTATCGAATGGGACGAAAAACTGATAGTGAATTGTAACGTTCAGAGCCTCCTAATGACGATGGATCACTCAAATTGCGTCCCGATTCAATACATCGTCCTCCAGCCGACTTGACTCCATGGGTCTATTGCTGCCTCGGGCACCTTATGGCCGTTCTGCTGTGAGTCTAGATTATCGAATGGGACGAAAAACTGATAATGAATTGTAACGTTCAGGGCCTCCTAATGACGATGGATCACTCAAATTGCGTCCCGATTCAATACATCGTCCTCCAGCAGACTTGTCTCCATGGGTCGATTGCTGCCTCGGGCACCTAATGGCCGTTCTGCTGTGAGTAAATGATATTCGAGTCGGACGAAAAACTGATAGTGAATTGTAACGTTCAGGGCCACCTAATGACAATGGATCACTCAAATTGCGTCCCGATTCAATACATCGTCCTCCAGTCGACTTGACTCCATGGGTCTATTGCTGCTTCGTGCACCTTATGGCCGTTCTGCTGTGAGTCTAGATTATCGAATGGGACGAAAAACTGATAGTGAATTGTAACGTTCAGGGCCACCTAATGACGATGGATCACTCAAATTGCGTCCCGATTCAATACATCGTCCTCCAGCCGACATGTCTCCATGGGTCTATTGTTGCCTTGGTACCTTATGGCCGTTCTGCTGTGAGTCAAAGATTTTCGAATCGGACAAAAACTGATAGTGAATTGTAACGTTCAGGGATACCTAATGACGATGGATCACTCAAATTGCGTCCCGATTCAATACATTGTCCTCCAGCAGACTGTCTCCATGGGTCTATTGCAGCCTCGGGCACCTTATGGCCGATCAGCTGTGACTCAAAGATTTTCGAATCGGACGAAAAACTGATAGTGAATTGTAACGTTCAGGGCCTCCTAATGACGATGGAACACTCAAATTGCGTCCCGATTCAATACATCGTCCTCCAGCCGACTTGTCTCCATGGGTCTATTGCTGCCTCGGGCACCTTATGGCCGTTCTGCTGTGAGTCAAAGATTTTCGAATCGGACGAAAAACTGATAGTGAATTGTAACGTTCAGGGCCTCCTAATGACGATGGAACACTAAAATTGCGTCCCGATTCAATACATCGTCCTCCAGCAGACTTGACTTCATGGGTCTATTGCTGCCTCGGGCACCTTATGGCCGTTCTGCTGTGAGACAAAGATTTTCGAATCGGACGAAAAACTGATAGTGAATTGTAACGTTCAGGGCCACCTAATGACAATGGATCACTCAAATTGCGTCCCGATTCAATACATCGTCCTCCAGCCGACTTGACTCCATGGGTCTATTGCTGCCTCGGGCACCTTATGGCCGTTCTGCTGTGAGTCTAGATTATCGAATGGGACAAAAAACTGATAGTGAATTGTAACGTTCAGGGCCTCCTAATGACGATGGATCACTCAAATTGCGTCCCGATTCAATACATCGTCCTCCAGCAGACTTGTCTCCATGGGTCGATTGCTGCCTCGGGCACCTTATGGCCGTTCTGCTGTGAGTCAAAGATTTTCGAATCGGGCGAAAAACTGATAGTGATTTGTAACATTCAGGGCCACCTAATGACAATGGACCACACAAATTGCGTCCCGATTCAGTACATCGTCCACTAGCCGACTTGACTCCATGGGACTATTGCTGCCTCGGGCACCTTATGGCCGTTCTGCTGTGAGTCTAGATTATAGAATGGGATGAAAAACTGATAGTGAATTGTAACGTTCAGGGCCACCTAATGACGATGGATCACTCAAATTGCGTCCCGATTCAATACATCGTCCTCCAGCAGACTTGTCTCCATGGGTCTATTGCTGCCTCGGGCACCTTATGTCAGGCCTGCTGTGACTCAAAGATTTTCGAATCGGACGAAAAACTGATAGTGAATTGTAACGTTCAGGGCCTCCTAATGACGATGGAACACTCATATTGCGTCCCGATTCAATACATCGTCCTCCAGCAGACTTGTCTCCATGCGTCTATTGCTGCCTCGGGCACCTTATGGCCGTTCTGCTGTGAGTCTAGATTATCGAATGGGACAAAAAACTGATAGTGAATTGTAACGTTCAGGGCCTCCTAATGACGATGGATCACTCAAATTGCGTCCCGATTCAATACATCGTCCTCCAGCAGACTTGTTTCCATGGGTCTATTGATGCCTCGGGCACCTTATGGCCGTTCTGCTGTGAGTCTAGATTGTCGAATGGGACGAAAAACTGATAGTGAATTGTAACGTTCAGGGCCACCTAATGACGATGGATCACTCAAATTGCGTCCCGATTCAATACATCGTCCTCCAGCCGACTTGACTCCATGGGTCTATTGCTGCCTCGGGCACCTTATGGCCGTTCTGCCGTGAGTCTAGATTATCGAATGGGACGAAAAACTGATAGTGAATTGTAACGTTCAGAGCCTCCTAATGACGATGGATCACTCAAATTGCGTCCCGATTCAATACATCGTCCTCCAGCCGACTTGACTCCATGGGTCTATTGCTGCCTCGGGCACCTTATGGCCGTTCTGCTGTGAGTCTAGATTATCGAATGGGACGAAAAACTGATAGTGAATTGTAACGTTCAGGGCCTCCTAATGACGATGGATCACTCAAATTGCGTCCCGATTCAATACATCGTCCTCCAGCAGACTTGTCTCCATGGGTCGATTGCTGCCTCGGGCACCTAATGGCCGTTCTGCTGTGAGTAAATGATATTCGAGTCGGACGAAAAACTGATAGTGAATTGTAACGTTCAGGGCCACCTAATGACAATGGATCACTCAAATTGCGTCCCGATTCAATACATCGTCCTCCAGTCGACTTGACTCCATGGGTCTATTGCTGCTTCGTGCACCTTATGGCCGTTCTGCTGTGAGTCTAGATTATCGAATGGGACGAAAAACTGATAGTGAATTGTAACGTTCAGGGCCACCTAATGACGATGGATCACTCAAATTGCGTCCCGATTCAATACATCGTCCTCCAGCCGACATGTCTCCATGGGTCTATTGTTGCCTTGGTACCTTATGGCCGTTCTGCTGTGAGTCAAAGATTTTCGAATCGGACAAAAACTGATAGTGAATTGTAACGTTCAGGGCCACCTAATGACGATGGATCACTCAAATTGCGTCCCGATTCAATACATTGTCCTCCAGCAGACTGTCTCCATGGGTCTATTGCAGCCTCGGGCACCTTATGGCCGATCAGCTGTGACTCAAAGATTTTCGAATCGGACGAAAAACTGATAGTGAATTGTAACGTTCAGGGCCTCCTAATGACGATGGAACACTCAAATTGCGTCCCGATTCAATACATCGTCCTCCAGCCGACTTGTCTCCATGGGTCTATTGCTGCCTCGGGCACCTTATGGCCGTTCTGCTGTGAGTCAAAGATTTTCGAATCGGACGAAAAACTGATAGTGAATTGTAACGTTCAGGGCCTCCTAATGACGATGGAACACTAAAATTGCGTCCCGATTCAATACATCGTCCTCCAGCAGACTTGACTTCATGGGTCTATTGCTGCCTCGGGCACCTTATGGCCGTTCTGCTGTGAGACAAAGATTTTCGAATCGGACGAAAAACTGATAGTGAATTGTAACGTTCAGGGCCACCTAATGACAATGGATCACTCAAATTGCGTCCCGATTCAATACATCGTCCTCCAGCCGACTTGACTCCATGGGTCTATTGCTGCCTCGGGCACCTTATGGCCGTTCTGCTGTGAGTCTAGATTATCGAATGGGACAAAAAACTGATAGTGAATTGTAACGTTCAGGGCCTCCTAATGACGATGGATCACTCAAATTGCGTCCCGATTCAATACATCGTCCTCCAGCAGACTTGTCTCCATGGGTCGATTGCTGCCTCGGGCACCTTATGGCCGTTCTGCTGTGAGTCAAAGATTTTCGAATCGGGCGAAAAACTGATAGTGATTTGTAACATTCAGGGCCACCTAATGACAATGGACCACACAAATTGCGTCCCGATTCAGTACATCGTCCACTAGCCGACTTGACTCCATGGGACTATTGCTGCCTCGGGCACCTTATGGCCGTTCTGCTGTGAGTCTAGATTATAGAATGGGATGAAAAACTGATAGTGAATTGTAACGTTCAGGGCCACCTAATGACGATGGATCACTCAAATTGCGTCCCGATTGAATACATCGTCCTCCAGCAGACTTGTCTCCATGGGTCTATTGCTGCCTCGGGCACCTTATGTCAGGCCTGCTGTGACTCAAAGATTTTCGAATCGGACGAAAAACTGATAGTGAATTGTTACGTTCAGGGCCTCCTAATGACGATGGAACACTCATATTGCGTCCCGATTCAATACATCGTCCTCCAGCAGACTTGTCTCCATGCGTCTATTGCTGCCTCGGGCACCTTATGGCCGTTCTGCTGTGAGTCTAGATTATCGAATGGGACAAAAAACTGATAGTGAATTGTAACGTTCAGGGCCTCCTAATGACGATGGATCACTCAAATTGCGTCCCGATTCAATACATCGTCCTCCAGCAGACTTGTTTCCATGGGTCTATTGATGCCTCGGGCACCTTATGGCCGTTCTGCTGTGAGTCTAGATTGTCGAATGGGACGAAAAACTGATACTGAATTGTAACGTTCAGGGCCACCTAATGACGATGGATCACTCAAATTGCGTCCCGATTCAATACATCGTCCTCCAGCCGACTTGACTCCATGGGTCTATTGCTGCCTCGGGCACCTTATGGCCGTTCTGCCGTGAGTCTAGATTATCGAATGGGACGAAAAACTGATAGTGAATTGTAACGTTCAGAGCCTCCTAATGACGATGGATCACTCAAATTGCGTCCCGATTCAATACATCGTCCTCCAGCCGACTTGACTCCATGGGTCTATTGCTGCCTCGGGCACCTTATGGCCGTTCTGCTGTGAGTCTAGATTATCGAATGGGACGAAAAACTGATAGTGAATTGTAACGTTCAGGGCCTCCTAATGACGATGGATCACTCAAATTGCGTCCCGATTCAATACATCGTCCTCCAGCAGACTTGTCTCCATGGGTCGATTGCTGCCTCGGGCACCTAATGGCCGTTCTGCTGTGAGTAAATGATATTCGAGTCGGACGAAAAACTGATAGTGAATTGTAACGTTCAGGGCCACCTAATGACAATGGATCACTCAAATTGCGTCCCGATTCAATACATCGTCCTCCAGTCGACTTGACTCCATGGGTCTATTGCTGCTTCGTGCACCTTATGGCCGTTCTGCTGTGAGTCTAGATTATCGAATGGGACGAAAAACTGATAGTGAATTGTAACGTTCAGGGCCACCTAATGACGATGGATCACTCAAATTGCGTCCCGATTCAATACATCGTCCTCCAGCCGACATGTCTCCATGGGTCTATTGTTGCCTTGGTACCTTATGGCCGTTCTGCTGTGAGTCAAAGATTTTCGAATCGGACAAAAACTGATAGTGAATTGCAACGTTCAGGGGCCACCTAATGACGATGGATCACTCAAATTGCGTCCCGATTCAATACATTGTCCTCCAGCAGACTGTCTCCATGGGTCTATTGCAGCCTCGGGCACCTTATGGCCGATCAGCTGTGACTCAAAGATTTTCGAATCGGACGAAAAACTGATAGTGAATTGTAACGTTCAGGGCCTCCTAATGACGATGGAACACTCAAATTGCGTCCCGATTCAATACATCGTCCTCCAGCCGACTTGTCTCCATGGGTCTATTGCTGCCTCGGGCACCTTATGGCCGTTCTGCTGTGAGTCAAAGATTTTCGAATCGGACGAAAAACTGATAGTGAATTGTAACGTTCAGGGCCTCCTAATGACGATGGAACACTAAAATTGCGTCCCGATTCAATACATCGTCCTCCAGCAGACTTGACTTCATGGGTCTATTGCTGCCTCGGGCACCTTATGGCCGTTCTGCTGTGAGACAAAGATTTTCGAATCGGACGAAAAACTGATAGTGAATTGTAACGTTCAGGGCCACCTAATGACAATGGATCACTCAAATTGCGTCCCGATTCAATACATCGTCCTCCAGCCGACTTGACTCCATGGGTCTATTGCTGCCTCGGGCACCTTATGGCCGTTCTGCTGTGAGTCTAGATTATCGAATGGGACAAAAAACTGATAGTGAATTGTAACGTTCAGGGCCTCCTAATGACGATGGATCACTCAAATTGCGTCCCGATTCAATACATCGTCCTCCAGCAGACTTGTCTCCATGGGTCTATTGCTGCCTCGGGCACCTTATGGCCGTTCTGCTGTGAGTCTAGATTATCGAATGGGACAAAAAACTGATAGTGAATTGTAACGTTCAGGGCCTCCTAATGACGATGGATCACTCAAATTGCGTCCCGATTCAATACATCGTCCTCCAGCAGACTTGTCTCCATGGGTCGATTGCTGCCTCGGGCACCTTATGGCCGTTCTGCTGTGAGTCAAAGATTTTCGAATCGGGCGAAAAACTGATAGTGATTTGTAACATTCAGGGCCACCTAATGACAATGGACCACACAAATTGCGTCCCGATTCAGTACATCGTCCACTAGCCGACTTGACTCCATGGGACTATTGCTGCCTCGGGCACCTTATGGCCGTTCTGCTGTGAGTCTAGATTATAATATGGGATGAAAAACTGATAGTGAATTGTAACGTTCAGGGCCACCTAATGACGATGGATCACTCAAATTGCGTCCCGATTCAATACATCGTCCTCCAGCAGACTTGTCTCCATGGGTCTATTGCTGCCTCGGGCACCTTATGTCAGGCCTGCTGTGACTCAAAGATTTTCGAATCGGACGAAAAACTGATAGTGAATTGTAACGTTCAGGGCCTCCTAATGACGATGGAACACTCATATTGCGTCCCGATTCAATACATCGTCCTCCAGCAGACTTGTCTCCATGCGTCTATTGCTGCCTCGGGCACCTTATGGCCGTTCTGCTGTGAGTCTAGATTATCGAATGGGACGAAAAACTGATAGTGAATTGTAACGTTCAGGGCCTCCTAATGACGATGGATCACTCAAATTGCGTCCCGATTCAATACATCGTCCTCCAGCAGACTTGTCTCCATGGGTCGATTGCTGCCTCGGGCACCTAATGGCCGTTCTGCTGTGAGTAAATGATATTCGAGTCGGACGAAAAACTGATAGTGAATTGTAACGTTCAGGGCCACCTAATGACAATGGATCACTCAAATTGCGTCCCGATTCAATACATCGTCCTCCAGTCGACTTGACTCCATGGGTCTATTGCTGCTTCGTGCACCTTATGGCCGTTCTGCTGTGAGTCTAGATTATCGAATGGGACGAAAAACTGATAGTGAATTGTAACGTTCAGGGCCACCTAATGACGATGGATCACTCAAATTGCGTCCCGATTCAATACATCGTCCTCCAGCCGACATGTCTCCATGGGTCTATTGTTGCCTTGGTACCTTATGGCCGTTCTGCTGTGAGTCAAAGATTTTCGAATCGGACAAAAACTGATAGTGAATTGTAACGTTCAGGGCCACCTAATGACGATGGATCACTCAAATTGCGTCCCGATTCAATACATTGTCCTCCAGCAGACTGTCTCCATGGGTCTATTGCAGCCTCGGGCACCTTATGGCCGATCAGCTGTGACTCAAAGATTTTCGAATCGGACGAAAAACTGATAGTGAATTGTAACTTTCAGGGCCTCCTAATGACGATGGAACACTCAAATTGCGTCCCGATTCAATACATCGTCCTCCAGCCGACTTGTCTCCATGGGTCTATTGCTGCCTCGGGCACCTTATGGCCGTTCTGCTGTGAGTCAAAGATTTTCGAATCGGACGAAAAACTGATAGTGAATTGTAACGTTCAGGGCCTCCTAATGACGATGGAACACTAAAATTGCGTCCCGATTCAATACATCGTCCTCCAGCAGACTTGACTTCATGGGTCTATTGCTGCCTCGGGCACCTTATGGCCGTTCTGCTGTGAGACAAAGATTTTCGAATCGGACGAAAAACTGATAGTGAATTGTAACGTTCAGGGCCACCTAATGACAATGGATCACTCAAATTGCGTCCCGATTCAATACATCGTCCTCCAGCCGACTTGACTCCATGGGTCTATTGCTGCCTCGGGCACCTTATGGCCGTTCTGCTGTGAGTCTAGATTATCGAATGGGACAAAAAACTGATAGTGAATTGTAACGTTCAGGGCCTCCTAATGACGATGGATCACTCAAATTGCGTCCCGATTCAATACATCGTCCTCCAGCAGACTTGTCTCCATGGGTCGATTGCTGCCTCGGGCACCTTATGGCCGTTCTGCTGTGAGTCAAAGATTTTCGAATCGGGCGAAAAACTGATAGTGATTTGTAACATTCAGGGCCACCTAATGACAATGGACCACACAAATTGCGTCCCGATTCAGTACATCGTCCACTAGCCGACTTGACTCCATGGGACTATTGCTGCCTCGGGCACCTTATGGCCGTTCTGCTGTGAGTCTAGATTCTAGAATGGGATGAAAAACTGATAGTGAATTGTAACGTTCAGGGCCACCTAATGACGATGGATCACTCAAATTGCGTCCCGATTCAATACATCGTCCTCCAGCAGACTTGTCTCCATGGGTCTATTGCTGCCTCGGGCACCTTATGTCAGGCCTGCTGTGACTCAAAGATTTTCGAATCGGACGAAAAACTGATAGTGAATTGTAACGTTCAGGGCCTCCTAATGACGATGGAACACTCATATTGCGTCCCGATTCAATACATCGTCCTCCAGCAGACTTGTCTCCATGCGTCTATTGCTGCCTCGGGCACCTTATGGCCGTTCTGCTGTGAGTCTAGATTATCGAATGGGACAAAAAACTGATAGTGAATTGTAACGTTCAGGGCCTCCTAATGACGATGGATCACTCAAATTGCGTCCCGATTCAATACATCGTCCTCCAGCAGACTTGTTTCCATGGGTCTATTGATGCCTCGGGCACCTTATGGCCGTTCTGCTGTGAGTCTAGATTGTCGAATGGGACGAAAAACTGATAGTGAATTGTAACGTTCAGGGCCACCTAATGACGATGGATCACTCAAATTGCGTCCCGATTCAATACATCGTCCTCCAGCCGACTTGACTCCATGGGTCTATTGCTGCCTCGGGCACCTTATGGCCGTTCTGCCGTGAGTCTAGATTATCGAATGGGACGAAAAACTGATAGTGAATTGTAACGTTCAGAGCCTCCTAATGACGATGGATCACTCAAATTGCGTCCCGATTCAATACATCGTCCTCCAGCCGACTTGACTCCATGGGTCTATTGCTGCCTCGTTCACCTTATGGCCGTTCTGCTGTGAGTCTAGATTATCGAATGGGACGAAAAACTGATAGTGAATTGTAACGTTCAGGGCCTCCTAATGACGATGGATCACTCAAATTGCGTCCCGATTCAATACATCGTCCTCCAGCAGACTTGTCTCCATGGGTCGATTGCTGCCTCGGGCACCTAATGGCCGTTCTGCTGTGAGTAAAAGATATTCGAGTCGGACGAAAAACTGATAGTGAATTGTAACGTTCAGGGCCACCTAATGACAATGGATCACTCAAATTGCGTCCCGATTCAATACATCGTCCTCCAGTCGACTTGACTCCATGGGTCTATTGCTGCTTCGTGCACCTTATGGCCGTTCTGCTGTGAGTCTAGATTATCGAATGGGACGAAAAACTGATAGTGAATTGTAACGTTCAGGGCCACCTAATGACGATGGATCACTCAAATTGCTTCCCGATTCAATACATCGTCCTCCAGCCGACTTGACTCCATGGGTCTATTGCTGCCTCGGGCACCTTATGGCCGTTCTGCTGTGAATCTAGATTATCGAATGGGACGAAAAACTGATAGTGAATTGTAACTTTCAGGGCCACCTAATGACGAAGGATCACTCAAATTGCGTCCCGATTCAATACATCGTCCCCAGCCGACTTGTCTCCATGGGTCTATTGCTGCCTCGGGCACCTTATGGCTGTTCTCCTGTGAGTCTAGATTATCGAATGGGACGAAAAACTGATAGTGAATTGTAACGTTCAGGGCAACCTAATGACGATGGATCAAACAAATTGCGTCCTGATTCAATACATCGTCCTCCAGCAGACTTGACTTCATGGGTCTATTGCTGCCTCGGGCACCTTATGGCCGTTCTGCTGTGAGTCAAAGATTTTCGAATCGGACGAAAAACAGATAGTGATTTGTAACATTCAGGGCCACCTAATGACGATGGACAACACAAATTGCGTCCCGATTCAGTACATCGTCCACTAGCCGACTTGACTCCATGGGACTATTGCTGCCTCGGGCACCTTATGGCCGTTCTGCTGTGAGTCTAGATTATAGAATGGGATGAAAAACTGATAGTGAATTGTAACGTTCAGGGCCACCTAATGACGATGGATCACTCAAATTGCGTCCCGATTCAATACCTCGTCGTCCAGCAGACTTGTCTCCATGGGTCTATTGCTGCCTCGGGCACCTTATGGCAGGCCTGCTGTGACTCAAAGATTGGCGAATGGGACAAAAAACGGATAGTGAATTGTAACGTTCAGGGCATCCTAATGACGATGGATCACTCAAATTGCGTCCCGATTCAATACATCGTCCTCCAGCAGACTTGTCTCCATGGGTCTATTGCTGCCTCGGGCACCTTATGGCCGTTCTGCTGTGAGTCTAGATTATCGAATGGGACGAAAAACTGATAGTGAATTGTAACTTTCAGGGCCAACTAATGACGATGGATCACTCAAATTGCGTCCCGATTCAATACATCGTCCACCAGTCGACTTGTCTCCATGGGTCTATTGCTGCCTCGGGCACCTTATGGCCGTTCTGCTGTGAGTCAAAGATTTTCGAATCGGACGAAAAACTGATAGTGAATTGTAACGTTCAGGGCCTCCTAATGACGATGGAACACTCAAATTGCGTCCCGATTCAATACATCGTCCTCCAGCAGACTTGTCTCCATGCGTCTATTGCTGCCTCGGGCACCTTATGGCCGTTCTGCTTTGAGTCAAAGATTTTCGAATCGGACGAAAAACTGATAGTGAATTGTAACTTTCAGGGCCTCCTAATGACGATGGAACACTCAAATTGCGTCCCGATTCAATACATCGTCCTCCAGCAGACTTGTCTCCATGGGTCTATTGCTGCCTCGGGCACCTTATGGCCGTTCTGCTGTGAGTCAAACATTTTCGTATCGGACGAAAAACTGATAGTGAATTGTAACGTTCAGGGCCACCTAATGACGATGGATCACTCAAATTGCGTCCCGATTCAATACATCGTCCTCCAGCCGACATGTCTCCATGGGTCTATTGCTGCCTTGGCACCTTATGGCCGTTCTGCTGTGAGTCAAAGATTTTCGAATCGGACAAAAACTGATAGTGAATTGTAACGTTCAGGGCCACCTAATGACAATGGATCACTCAAATTGCGTCCCGATTCAATACATCGTCCTCCAGCCGACTTGACTCCATGGGTCTATTGCTGCCTCGGGCACCTTATGGCCGTTCTGCTGTGAGTCTAGATTATCGAATGGGACAAAAAACTGATAGTGAATTGTAACGTTCAGGGCCTCCTAATGACGATGGATCACTCAAATTGCGTCCCGATTCAATACATCGTCCTCCAGCAGACTTGTCTCCATGGGTCGATTGCTGCCTCGGGCACCTTATGGCCGTTCTGCTGTGAGTCAAAGATTTTCGAATCGGGCGAAAAACTGATAGTGATTTGTAACATTCAGGGCCACCTAATGACAATGGACCACACAAATTGCGTCCCGATTCAGTACAGCGTCCACTAGCCGACTTGACTCCATGGGACTATTGCTGCCTCGGGCACCTTATGGCCGTTCTGCTGTGAGTCTAGATTATAGAATGGGATGAAAAACTGATAGTGAATTGTAACGTTCAGGGCCACCTAATGACGATGGATTACTCAAATTGCGTCCCGATTCAATACATCGTCCTCCAGCAGACTTGTCTCCATGGGTCTATTGCTGCCTCGGGCACCTTATGGCAGGCCTGCTGTGACTCAAAGATTTTCGAATCGGACGAAAAACTGATAGTGAATTGTAACGTTCAGGGCCTCCTAATGACGATGGAACACTCATATTGCGTCCCGATTCAATACATCGTCCTCCAGCAGACTTGTCTCCATGCGTCTATTGCTGCCTCGGGCACCTTATGGCCGTTCTGCTGTGAGTCTAGATTATCGAATGGGACAAAAAACTGATAGTGAATTGTAACGTTCAGGGCCTCCTAATGACGATGGATCACTCAAATTGCGTCCCGATTTAATACATCGTCCTCCAGCAGACTTGTTTCCATGGGTCTATTGATGCCTCGGGCACCTTATGGCCGTTCTGCTGTGAGTCTAGATTGTCGAATGGGACGAAAAACTGATAGTGAATTGTAACGTTCAGGGCCACCTAATGACGATGGATCACTCAAATTGCGTCCCGATTCAATACATCGTCCTCCAGCCGACTTGACTCCATGGGTCTATTGCTGCCTCGGGCACCTTATGGCCGTTCTGCCGTGAGTCTAGATTATCGAATGGGACGAAAAACTGATAGTGAATTGTAACGTTCAGAGCCTCCTAATGACGATGGATCACTCAAATTGCGTCCCGATTCAATACATCGTCCTCCAGCCGACTTGACTCCATGGGTCTATTGCTGCCTCGTTCACCTTATGGCCGTTCTGCTGTGAGTCTAGATTATCGAATGGGACGAAAAACTGATAGTGAATTGTAACGTTCAGGGCCTCCTAATGACGATGGATCACTCAAATTGCGTCCCGATTCAATACATCGTCCTCCAGCAGACTTGTCTCCATGGGTCGATTGCTGCCTCGGGCACCTAATGGCCGTTCTGCTGTGAGTAAAAGATATTCGAGTCGGACGAAAAACTGATAGTGAATTGTAACATTCAGGGCCACCTAATGACAATGGATCACTCAAATTGCGTCCCGATTCAATACATCGTCCTCCAGTCGACTTGACTCCATGGGTCTATTGCTGCTTCGTGCACCTTACGGCCGTTCTGCTGTGAGTCTAGATTATCGAATGGGACGAAAAACTGATAGTGAATTGTAACGTTCAGGGCCACCTAATGACGATGGATCACTCAAATTGCGTCCCGATTCAATACATCGTCCTCCAGCCGACTTGACTCCATGGGTCTATTGCTGCCTCGGGCACCTTATGGCCGTTCTGCTGTGAATCTAGATTATCGAATGGGACGAAAAACTGATAGTGAATTGTAACTTTCAGGGCCACCTAATGACGAAGGATCACTCAAATTGCGTCCCGATTCAATACATCGTCCCCAGCCGACTTGTCTCCATGGGTCTATTGCTGCCTCGGGCACCTTATGGCTGTTCTCCTGTGAGTCTAGATTATCGAATGGGACGAAAAACTGATAGTGAATTGTAACGTTCAGGGCAACCTAATGACGATGGATCAAACAAATTGCGTCCTGATTCAATACATCGTCCTCCAGCAGACTTGACTTCATGGGTCTATTGCTGCCTCGGGCACCTTATGGCCGTTCTGCTGTGAGTCAAAGATTTTCGAATCGGACGAAAAACAGATAGTGATTTGTAACATTCAGGGCCACCTAATGACGATGGACAACACAAATTGCGTCCCGATTCAGTACATCGTCCACTAGCCGACTTGACTCCATGGGACTATTGCTGCCTCGGGCACCTTATGGCCGTTCTGCTGTGAGTCTAGATTATAGAATGGGATGAAAAACTGATAGTGAATTGTAACGTTCAGGGCCACCTAATGACGATGGATCACTCAAATTGCGTCCCGATTCAATACCTCGTCGTCCAGCAGACTTGTCTCCATGGGTCTATTGCTGCCTCGGGCACCTTATGGCAGGCCTGCTGTGACTCAAAGATTGGCGAATCGGACGAAAAACTGATAGTGAATTGTAACGTTCAGGGCCTCCTAATGACGATGGAACACTCAAATTGCGTCCCGATTCAATACATCGTCCTCCAGCAGACTTGTCTCCATGCGTCTATTGCTGCCTCGGGCACCTTATGGCCGTTCTGCTGTGAGTCAAAGATTTTCGAATCGGACGAAAAACTGATAGTGAATTGTAACGTTCAGGGCCACCAAATGACGATGGATCACTCAAATTGCGTCCCGATTCAATACATCGTCCTCCAGCCGACTTGACTCCATGGGTCTATTGCTGCCTCGGGCACCATATGGCCGTTCTGCTGTGAGTCTAGATTATCGAATGGGACAAAAAACGGATAGTGAATTGTAACGTTCAGGGCATCCTAATGACGATGGATCACTCAAATTGCGTCCCGATTCAATACATCGTCCTCCAGCAGACTTGTCTCCATGGGTCTATTGCTGCCTCGGGCACCTTATGGCCGTTCTGCTGTGAGTCTAGATTATCGAATGGGACGAAAAACTGATAGTGTATTGTAACTTTCAGGGCCAACTAATGACGATGGATCACTCAAATTGCGTCCCGATTCAATACATCGTCCACCAGTCGACTTGTCTCCATGGGTCTATTGCTGCCTCGGGCACCTTATGGCCGTTCTGCTGTGAGTCAAAGATTTTCGAATCGGACGAAAAACTGATAGTGAATTGTAACGTTCAGGGCCTCCTAATGACGATGGAACACTCAAATTGCGTCCCGATTCAATACATCGTCCTCCAGCAGACTTGTCTCCATGCGTGTATTGCTGCCTCGGGCACCTTATGGCCGTTCTGCTGTGAGTCAAAGATTTTCGAATCGGACGAAAAACTGATAGTGAATTGTAACTTTCAGGGCCTCCTAATGACGATGGAACACTCAAATTGCGTCCCGATTCAATACATCGTCCCCAGCCGACTTGTCTCCATGGGTCTATTGCTGCCTCGGGCACCTTATGGCTGTTCTCCTGTGAGTCTAGATTATCGAATGGGACGAAAAACTGATAGTGAATTGTAACGTTCAGGGCAACCTAATGACGATGGATCAAACAAATTGCGTCCTGATTCAATACATCGTCCTCCAGCAGACTTGACTTCATGGGTCTATTGCTGCCTCGGGCACCTTATGGCCGTTCTGCTGTGAGTCAAAGATTTTCGAATCGGACGAAAAACAGATAGTGATTTGTAACATTCAGGGCCACCTAATGACGATGGACAACACAAATTGCGTCCCGATTCAGTACATCGTCCACTAGCCGACTTGACTCCATGGGACTATTGCTGCCTCGGGCACCTTATGGCCGTTCTGCTGTGAGTCTAGATTATAGAATGGGATGAAAAACTGATAGTGAATTGTAACGTTCAGGGCCACCTAATGACGATGGATCACTCAAATTGCGTCCCGATTCAATACCTCGTCGTCCAGCAGACTTGTCTCCATGGGTCTATTGCTGCCTCGGGCACCTTATGGCAGGCCTGCTGTGACTCAAAGATTGGCGAATCGGACGAAAAACTGATAGTGAATTGTAACGTTCAGGGCCTCCTAATGACGATGGAACACTCAAATTGCGTCCCGATTCAATACATCGTCCTCCAGCAGACTTGTCTCCATGCGTCTATTGCTGCCTCGGGCACCTTATGGCCGTTCTGCTGTGAGTCAAAGATTTTCGAATCGGACGAAAAACTGATAGTGAATTGTAACGTTCAGGGCCACCAAATGACGATGGATCACTCAAATTGCGTCCCGATTCAATACATCGTCCTCCAGCCGACTTGACTCCATGGGTCTATTGCTGCCTCGGGCACCATATGGCCGTTCTGCTGTGAGTCTAGATTATCGAATGGGACAAAAAACGGATAGTGAATTGTAACGTTCAGGGCATCCTAATGACGATGGATCACTCAAATTGCGTCCCGATTCAATACATCGTCCTCCAGCAGACTTGTCTCCATGGGTCTATTGCTGCCTCGGGCACCTTATGGCCGTTCTGCTGTGAGTCTAGATTATCGAATGGGACGAAAAACTGATAGTGAATTGTAACTTTCAGGGCCAACTAATGACGATGGATCACTCAAATTGCGTCCCGATTCAATACATCGTCCACCAGTCGACTTGTCTCCATGGGTCTATTGCTGCCTCGGGCACCTTATGGCCGTTCTGCTGTGAGTCAAAGATTTTCGAATCGGACGAAAAACTGATAGTGAATTGTAACGT
Source organism: Schistocerca cancellata (assembly GCF_023864275.1). NCBI lineage: Eukaryota > Metazoa > Arthropoda > Insecta > Orthoptera > Acrididae > Schistocerca > Schistocerca cancellata. The sequence goes on from NC_064627.1 coordinate 4,022,804, forward strand.
TCAGGGCCTCCTAATGACGATGGAACACTCAAATTGCGTCCCGATTCAATACATCGTCCTCCAGCAGACTTGTCTCCATGCGTCTATTGCTGCCTCGGGCACCTTATGGCCGTTCTGCTGTGAGTCAAAGATTTTCGAATCGGACGAAAAACTGATAGTGAATTGTAACTTTCAGGGCCTCCTAATGACGATGGAACACTCAAATTGCGTCCCGATTCAATACATCGTCCTCCAGCAGACTTGTCTCCATGGGTCTATTGCTGCCTCGGGCACCTTATGGCCGTTCTGCTGTGAGTCAAACATTTTCGAATCGGACGAAAAACTGATAGTGAATTGTAACGTTCAGGGCCACCTAATGACGATGGATCACTCAAATTGCGTCCCGATTCAATACATCGTCCTCCAGCCGACATGTCTCCATGGGTCTATTGCTGCCTTGGCACCTTATGGCCGTTCTGCTGTGAGTCAAAGATTTTCGAATCGGACAAAAACTGATAGTGAATTGTAACGTTCAGGGCCACCTAATGACGATGGATCACTCAAATTGCGTCCCGATTCAATACATTGTCCTCCAGCAGACTGTCTCCATGGGTCTATTGCAGCCTCGGGCACCTTATGGCCGTTCAGCTGTGACTCAAAGATTTTCGAATCGGACGAAAAACTGATAGTGAATTGTAACGTTCAGGGCCTCCTAATGACGATGGAACACTCAAATTGCGTCCCGATTCAATACATCGTCCTCCAGCCGACTTGTCTCCATGGGTCTATTGCTGCCTCGGGCACCTTATGGCCGTTCTGCTGTGAGTCAAAGATTTTCGAATCGGACGAAAAACTGATAGTGAATTGTAACGTTCAGGGCCTCCTAATGACGATGGAACACTAAAATTGCGTCCCGATTCAATACATCGTCCTCCAGCAGACTTGACTTCATGGGTCTATTGCTGCCTCGGGCACCTTATGGCCGTTCTGCTGTGAGACAAAGATTTTCGAATCGGACGAAAAACTGATAGTGAATTGTAACGTTCAGGGCCACCTAATGACAATGGATCACTCAAATTGCGTCCCGATTCAATACATCGTCCTCCAGCAGACTTGTCTCCATGGGTCTATTGCTGCCTCGGGCACCTTATGGCCGTTCTGCTGTGAGTCTAGATTATCGAATGGGACGAAAAACTGATAGTGAATTGTAACGTTCAGGGCCACCTAATGACGATGGATCACTCAAATTGCGTCCCGATTCAATACATCGTCCTCCAGCCGACTTGACTCCATGGGTCTATTGCTGCCTCGGGCACCTTATGGCCGTTCTGCTGTGAGTCTAGATTATCGAATGGGACGAAAAACTAATAGTGAATTGTAACGTTCAGGGCCTCCTAATGACGATGGATCACTCAAATTGCGTCCCGATTCAATACATCGTCCTCCAGCCGACTTGACTCCTTGGGTCTATTGCTGCCTCGGGCACCTTATGGCCGTTCTGCTGTGAATCTAGATTATCGAATGGGACGAAAAACTGATAGTGAATTGTAACGTTCAGGGCCACCTAATGACGATGGATCACTCAAATTGCGTCCCGATTCAATACATCGTCCTCCAGCAGACTTGTCTCCATGGGTCGATTGCTGCCTCGGGCACCTTATGGCCGTTCTGCTGTGGGTCAAAGATTTTCGAATCGGGCGAAAAACTGATAGTGATTTGTAACTTTCAGGGCCACCTAATGACAATGGACCACACAAATTGCGTCCCGATTCAGTACATCGTCCACTAGCCGACTTGACTCCATGGGACTATTGCTGCCTCGGGCACCTTATGGCCGTTCTGCTGTGAGTCTAGATTATAGAATGGGATGAAAACCTGATAGTGAATTGTAACGTTCAGGGCCACCTAATGACGATGGATCACTCAAATTGCGTCCCGATTCAATACATCGTCCTCCAGCAGACTTGTCTCCATGGGTCTATTGCTGCCTCGGGCACCTTATGGCAGGCCTGCTGTGACTCAAAGATTTTCGAATCGGACGAAAAACTGATAGTGAATTGTAACGTTCAGGGCCTCCTAATGACGATGGAACACTCATATTGCGTCCCGATTCAATACATCGTCCTCCAGCAGACTTGTCTCCATGCGTCTATTGCTGCCTCGGGCACCTTATGGCCGTTCTGCTGTGAGTCTAGATTGTCGAATGGGACGAAAAACTGATAGTGAATTGTAACGTTCAGGGCCACCTAATGACGATGGATCACTCAAATTGCGTCCCGATTCAATACATCGTCCTCCAGCCGACTTGACTCCATGGGTCTATTGCTGCCTCGGGCACCTTATGGCCGTTCTGCCGTGAGTCTAGATTATCGAATGGGACGAAAAACTGATAGTGAATTGTAACGTTCAGAGCCTCCTAATGACGATGGATCACTCAAATTGCGTCCCGATTCAATACATCGTCCTCCAGCCGACTTGACTCCATGGGTCTATTGCTGCCTCGGGCACCTTATGGCCGTTCTGCTGTGAGTCTAGATTATCGAATGGGACGAAAAACTGATAGTGAATTGTAACGTTCAGGGCCTCCTAATGACGATGGATCACTCAAATTGCGTCCCGATTCAATTCATCGTCCTCCAGCAGACTTGTCTCCATGGGTCGATTGCTGCCTCGGGCACCTAATGGCCGTTCTGCTGTGAGTCAAAGATTTTCGAATCGGACGAAAAACTGATAGTGAATTGTAACATTCAGGGCCACCTAATGACGATGGACCACGCAAATTGCGTCCCGATTCAATACATCGTCCTCCAGCCGAGTTGACTCCATGGGTCTATTGCTGCCTCGGGCACCTTATGGCCGTTCTGCTGTGAATCTAGATTATCGAATGGGACGAAAAACTGGTAGTCAATTGTAACGTTCAGGGCCACCTAATGACGATGGATCACTCAAATTGCGTCCCGATTCAATACATCGTCCCCAGCCGACTTGTCTCCATGGGTCTATTGCTGCCTCGGGCACCTTATGGCCGTTCTGCTGTGAGTCTAGATTATCGAATGGGACGAAAAACTGATAGTGAATTGTAACGTTCAGGGCCACCTAATGACGATGGATCACTCAAATTGCGTCCTGATTCAATACAGCGTCCTCCAGCAGACTTGACTTCATGGGTCTATTGCTGCCTCGGGCACCTTATGGCCGTTCTGCTGTGAGTCAAAGATTTTCGAATCGGACGAAAAACTGATAGTGAATTGTAACATTCAGGGCCACCTAATGACGATGGACCACGCAAATTGCGTCCCGATTCAATACATCGTCCTCCAGCCGAGTTGACTCCATGGGTCTATTGCTGCCTCGGGCACCTTATGGCCGTTCTGCTGTGAATCTAGATTATCGAATGGGACGAAAAACTGATAGTGAATTGTAACGTTCAGGGCCACCTAATGACGATGGACCACACAAATTGCGTCCCGATTCAGTACATCGTCCAACTAGCCGACTTGACTCCATGGGACTATTGCTGCCTCGGGCACCTTATGGCCGTTCTGCTGTGAGTCTAGATTATAGAATGGGAGGAAATACTGATAGTGAATTGTAACGTTCAGGGGCACCTAATGACGATGGATCACTCAAATTGCGTCCCGATTCAATACATCGTCCTCCAGCAGACTTGTCTCCATGGGTCTATTGCTGCCTCGGGCACCTTATGGCAGGCCTGCTGTGACTCAAAGATTTTCGAATCGGACGAAAAACTGATAGTGAATTGTAACGTTCAGGGCCTCCTAATGACGATGGAACACTCAAATTGCGTCCCGATTCAATACATCGTCCTCCAGCAGACTTGTCTCCATGCGTCTATTGCTGCCTCGGGCACCTTATGGCCGTTCTGCTGTGAGTCAAAGATTTTCGAATCGGACGAAAAACTGATAGTGAATTGTAACGTTCAGGGCCACCTAATGACGATGGATCACTCAAATTGCGTCCCGATTCAATACATCGTCCTCCAGCCGACTTGACTCCATGGGTCTATTGCTGCCTCGGGCACCTTATGGCCGTTCTGCTGTGACTCCAGATTATCGAATGGGACAAAAAACTGATAGTGAATTGTAACGTTCAGGGCCTCCTAATGACGATGGATCACTCAAATTGCATCCCGATTCAATACATCGTCCTCCAGCAGACTTGTCTCCATGGGTCTATTGCTGCCTCGGGCACCTTATGGCCGTTCTGCTGTGAGTCTAGATTATCGAATGGGACGAAAAACTGATAGTGAATTGTAACGTTCAGGGCCTCCTAATGACGATGGACCACTCAAATTGCGTCCCGATTCAATACATCGTCCTCCAGCAGACTTGTCTCCATGGGTCGATTGCTGCCTCGGGCACCTAATGGCCGCTCTGCTGTGAGTCAAAGATTTTCGAATCGGACGAAAAACTGATAGTGAATTGTAACATTCAGGGCCACCTAATGACGACGGACCACGCAAATTGCGTCCCGATTCAATACATCGTCCTCCAGCCGAGTTGACTCCATGGGTCTCTTGCTGCCTCGGGCACCTTATGGCCGTACTGCTGTGAATCTAGATTATCGAATGGGACGAAAAACTGGTAGTCAATTGTAACGTTCAGGGCCACCTAATGACGATGGATCACTCAAATTGCGTCCCGATTCAATACATCGTCCCCAGCCGACTTGTCTCCATGGGTCTATTGCTGCCTCGGGCACCTTATGGCCGTTCTGCTGTGAGTCTAGATTATCGAATGGGACGAAAAACTGATAGTGAATTGTAACGTTCAGGGCCACCTAATGACGATGGATCACTCAAAATGCGTCCTGATTCAATACAGCGTCCTCCAGCAGACTTGACTTCATGGGTCTATTGCTGCCTCGGGCACCTTATGGCCGTTCTGCTGTGAGTCAAAGATTTTCGAATCGGACGAAAAACTGATAGTGAATTGTAACATTCAGGGCCACCTAATGACGATGGACCACGCAAATTGCGTCCCGATTCAATACATCGTCCTCCAGCCGAGTTGACTCCATGGGTCTATTGCTGCCTCGGGCACCTTATGGCCGTTCTGCTGTGAATCTAGATTATCGAATGGGACGAAAAACTGATAGTGAATTGTAACGTTCAGGGCCACCTAATGACGATGGACCACACAAATTGCGTCCCGATTCAGTACATCGTCCAACTAGCCGACTTGACTCCATGGGACTATTGCTGCCTCGGGCACCTTATGGCCGTTCTGCTGTGAGTCTAGATTATAGAATGGGAGGAAATACTGATAGTGAATTGTAACGTTCAGGGGCACCTAATGACGATGGATCACTCAAATTGCGTCCCGATTCAATACATCGTCCTCCAGCAGACTTGTCTCCATGGGTCTATTGCTGCCTCGGGCACCTTATGGCAGGCCTGCTGTGACTCAAAGATTTTCGAATCGGACGAAAAACTGATAGTGAATTGTAACGTTCAGGGCCTCCTAATGACGATGGAACACTCAAATTGCGTCCCGATTCAATTCATCGTCCTCCAGCAGACTTGTCTCCATGCGTCTATTGCTGATTCGGGCACCTTATGGCCGTTCTGCTGTGAGTCAAAGATTTTCGAATCGGACGAAAAACTGATAGTGAATTGTAACGTTCAGGGCCACCTAATAACGATGGATCACTCAATTTGCGTCCCGATTCAATACATCGTCCTCCAGCCGACTTGACTCCATGGGTCTATTGCTGCCTCGGGCACCTTATGGCCGCTCTGCTGTGAGTCCAGATTATCGAATGGGACAAAAAACTGATAGTGAATTGTAACGTTCAGGGCCTCCTAATGACGATGGATCACTCAAATTGCATCCCGATTCAATACATCGTCCTCCAGCAGACTTGACTCCATGGGTCTATTGCTGCCTCGGGCACCTTATGGCCGTTCTGCTGTGAGTCTAGATTATCGAATGGGACGAAAAACTGATAGTGAATTGTAACGTTCAGGGCCTCCTAATGACGATGGACCACTCAAATTGCGTCCCGATTCAATACATCGTCCTCCAGCAGACTTGTCTCCATGGGTCGATTGCTGCCTCGGGCACCTAATGGCCGCTCTGCTGTGAGTCAAAGATTTTCGAATCGGACGAAAAACTGATAGTGAATTGTAACATTCAGGGCCACCTAATGACGATGGACCACGCAAATTGCGTCCCGATTCAATACATCGTCCTCCAGCCGACTTGACTCCATGGGTCTATTGCTGCCTCGGGCACCTTATGGCCGTTCTGCTGTGAGTCTAGATTATCGAATGGGACGAAAAACTGATAGTGAAGTGTAACGTTCAGGGCCTCCTAATGACGATGGATCACTCAAAATGCGTCCCGATTGAATACATCGTCCTAAGGCCTACTTGACTCCATGGGTCTATTGCTGTCTCGGGCACCTTATGGCCGTTCTGCTGTGAGTCTAGATTATCGAATGAGACGAAAAACTGATAGTGAATTGTAACGTTCAGGGCCTCCTAATGACGATGTATCACTCAAATTGCGTCCCGATTCAATACATCGTCCTCCAGCAGACTTGTCTCCATGGGTCGATTGCTGCCTCGGGCACCTAACGGCCGTTCTGCTGTGAGTCAAAGATTTTCGAATCGGACGAAAAACTGATAGTGAATTGTAACATTCAGGGCCACCTAATGACGATGGACCACGCAAATTGCGTCCCGATTCAATACATCGTCCTCCAGCCGAGTTGACTCCATGGGTCTATTGCTGCCTCGGGCACCTTATGGCCGTTCTGCTGTGAATCTTGATTATCGAATGGGACGAAAAACTGATAGTGAATTGTAACGTTCAGGGCCACCTAATGACGATGGATCACTCAAATTGCGTCCCGATTCAATACATCGTCCCCAGCCGACTTGTCTCCATGGGTCTATTGCTGCCTCGGGCACCTTATGGCCGTACTGCTGTGAATCTAGATTATCGAATGGGACGAAAAACTGGTAGTCAATTGTAACGTTCAGGGCCACCTAATGACGATGGATCACTCAAATTGCGTCCCGATTCAATACATCGTCCCCAGCCGACTTGTCTCCATGGGTCTATTGCTGCCTCGGGCACCTTATGGCCGTTCTGCTGTGAGTCTAGATTATGGAATGGGACGAAAAACTGATAGTGAATTGTAACGTTCAGGGCCACCTAATGACGATGGATCACTCAAATTGCGTCCTGATTCAATACAGCGTCCTCCAGCAGACTTGACTTCATGGGTCTATTGCTGCCTCGGGCACCTTATGGCCGTTCTGCTGTGAGTCAAAGATTTTCGAATCGGACGAAAAACTGATAGTGAATTGTAACATTCAGGGCCACCTAATGACGATGGACCACGCAAATTGCGTCCCGATTCAATACATCGTCCTCCAGCCGAGTTGACTCCATGGGTCTATTGCTGCCTCGGGCACCTTATGGCCGTTCTGCTGTGAATCTAGATTATCGAATGGGACGAAAAACTGATAGTGAATTGTAACGTTCAGGGCCACCTAATGACGATGGACCACACAAATTGCGTCCCGATTCAGTACATCGTCCAACTAGCCGACTTGACTCCATGGGACTATTGCTGCCTCGGGCACCTTATGGCCGTTCTGCTGTGAGTCTAGATTATAGAATGGGAGGAAATACTGATAGTGAATTGTAACGTTCAGGGGCACCTAATGACGATGGATCACTCAAATTGCGTCCCGATTCAATACATCGTCCTCCAGCAGACTTGTCTCCATGGGTCTATTGCTGCCTCGGGCACCTTATGGCAGGCCTGCTGTGACTCAAAGATTTTCGAATCGGACGAAAAACTGATAGTGAATTGTAACGTTCAGGGCCTCCTAATGACGATGGAACACTCAAATTGCGTCCCGATTCAATACATCGTCCTCCAGCAGACTTGTCTCCATGCGTCTATTGCTGCCTCGGGCACCTTATGGCCGTTCTGCTGTGAGTCAAAGATTTTCGAATCGGACGAAAAACTGATAGTGAATTGTAACGTTCAGGGCCACCTAATGACGATGGATCACTCAATTTGCGTCCCGATACAATACATCGTCCTCCAGCCGACTTGACTCCATGGGTCTATTGCTGCCTCGGGCACCTTATGGCCGTTCTGCTGTGAGTCCAGATTATCGAATGGGACAAAAAACTGATAGTGAATTGTAACGTTCAGGGCCTCCTAATGACGATGGATCACTCAAATTGCATCCCGATTCAATACATCGTCCTCCAGCAGACTTGTCTCCATGGGTCTATTGCTGCCTCGGGCACCTTATGGCCGTTCTGCTGTGAGTCTAGATTATCGAATGGGACGAAAAACTGATAGTGAATTGTAACGTTCAGGGCCTCCTAATGACGATGGACCACTCAAATTGCGTCCCGATTCAATACATCGTCCTCCAGCAGACTTGTCTCCATGGGTCGATTGCTGCCTCTTGCACCTAATGGCCGCTCTGCTGTGAGTCAAAGATTTTCGAATCGGACGAAAAACTGATAGTGAATTGTAACATTCAGGGCCACCTAATGACGATGGACCACGCAAATTGCGTCCCGATTCAATACATCGTCCTCCAGCCGAGTTGACTCCATGGGTCTATTGCTGCCTCGGGCACCTTATGGCCGTTCTGCTGTGAATCTAGATTATCGAATGGGACGAAAAAATGATAGTGAAATGTAACGTTCAGGGCCACCTAATGACGATGGATCACTCAAATTGCGTCCCGATTCAATACATCGTCCCTAGCCGACTTGTCTCCATGGGTCTATTGCTGCCTCGGGCACCTTATGGCCGTTCTGCTGTGAGTCTAGTTTATCGAATGGGACAAAAAACTGATAGTGAATTGTAACGTTCAGGGCCACCTAATGACGATGGATCACTCAAATTGCGTCCCGATTCAATACATCGTCCTCCAGCAGACTTGACTTCATGGGTCTATTGCTGCCCCGGGCACCTTATGGCCGTTCTGCTGTGAGTCAAAGATTTTCGAATCGGACGAAAAACTGATAGTGAATTGTAACTTTCAGGGCCACCTAATGACGATGGATCACTCAAATTGCGTCCCGATTCAATACATCGTCCTCCAGCAGACTTGTCTCCATGCGTCTATTGCTGCCTCGGGCACCTTATGGCCGTTCTGCTGTGAGTCAAAGATTTTCGAATCGGACGAAAAACTGATAGTGAATTGTAACGTTCAGGGCCATCTAATGACGATGGATCACTCAAATTGCGTCCCGATTCAATACATCGTACTCCAGCCGACTTGTCACCATGGGTCGATTGCTGCCTCGGGCACCTTATGGCCGTTCTGCTGTGAGTCTAGATTATCGAATGGGACGAAAAACTGATAGTGAATTGTAACATTCAGGGCCACCTAATGACAATGGATCACTCAAATTGCGTCCCGAATCAATACATCGTCCTCCAGCCGACTTGACTCCATGGGTCTATTGCTGCCTCGGGCACCTTATGGCCGTTCTGCTGTGAGTCTAGATTATCGAATGGGACGAAAAACTGATAGTGAAGTGTAACGTTCAGGGCCTCCTAATGACGATGGATCACTCAAAATGCGTCCCGATTGAATACATCGTCCTAAGGCCTACTTGACTCCATGGGTCTATTGCTGTCTCGGGCACCTGATGGCCGTTCTGCTGTGAGTCTAGATTATCGAATGAGACGAAAAACTGATAGTGAATTGTAACGTTCAGGGCCTCCTAATGACGATGTATCACTCAAATTGCGTCCCGATTCAATACATCGTCCTCCAGCAGACTTGTCTCCATGGGTCGATTGCTGCCTCGGGCACCTAACGGCCGTTCTGCTGTGAGTCAAAGATTTTCGAATCGGACGAAAAACTGATAGTGAATTGTAACATTCAGGGCCACCTAATGACGATGGACCACGCAAATTGCGTCCCGATTCAATACATCGTCCTCCAGCCGAGTTGACTCCATGGGTCTATTGCTGCCTCGGGCACCTTATGGCCGTTCTGCTGTGAATCTAGATTATCGAATGGGACGAAAAACTGATAGTGAATTGTAACGTTCAGGGCCACCTAATGACGATGGATCACTCAAATTGCGTCCCGATTCAATACATCGTCCCCAGCCGACTTGTCTCCATGGGTCTATTGCTGCCTCGGGCACCTTATGGCTGTTCTGCTGTGAGTCTAGATTATCGAATGGGACGAAAAACTGATAGTGAATTGTAACGTTCAGGGCAACCTAATGACGATGGATCACGCAAATTGCGTCCTGATTCAATACATCGTCCTCCAGCAGACTTGACTTCATTGGTCTATTGCTGCCTCGGGCACCTTATGGCCGTTCTGCTGTGAGTCAAAGATTTTCGAATCGGACGAAACACTGATAGTGAATTGTAACTTTCAGGGCCACCTAATGACGATGGATCACTCAAATTGCGTCCCGATTCAATACATCGTCCTCCAGCAGACTTGTCTCCATGTGTCTATTGCTGCCTCGGGCACCTTATGGCCGTTCTGCTGTGAGTCAAAGATTTTCGAATCGGACGAAAAACTGATAGTGATTTGTAACATTCAGGGCCACCTAATGACGATGGACCACTCAAATTGTGTTCCGATTCAGTACATCGTCCACTAGCCGACTTGACTCCATGGGACTATTGCTGCCTCGGGCACCTTATGGCCGTTCTGCTGTGAGTCAAAGATTTTCGAATCGGACGAAAAACTGATAGTGAATTGTAACATTCAGGGCCACCTAATGACGATGGACCACGCAAATTGCGTCCCGATTCAATACATCGTCCTCCAGCCGAGTTGACTCCATGGGTCTATTGCTGCCTCGGGCACCTTATGGCCGTTCTGCTGTGAATCTAGATTATCGAATGGGACGAAAAACTGATAGTGAATTGTAACGTTCAGGGCCACCTAATGACGATGGACCACACAAATTGCGTCCCGATTCAGTACATCGTCCACTAGCCGACTTGACTCCATGGGACTATTGCTGCCTCGGGCACCTTATGGCCGTTCTGCTGTGAGTCTAGATTATACAATGGGAGGAAAAACTGATAGTGAATTGTAACGTTCAGGGCCACCTAATGACGATGGATCACTCAAATTGCGTCCCGATTCAATACATCGTCCTCCAGCAGACTTGTCTCCATGTGTCTATTGCTGCCTCGGGCACCTTATGGCAGGCCTGCTGTGACTCAAAGATTTTCGAATCGGACGAAAAACTGATAGAGAATTGTAACGTTCAGGGCCTCCTAATGACGATGGAACACTCAAATTGCGTCCCGATTCAATACATCGTCCTCCAGCAGACTTGTCTCCATGCGTCTATTGCTGCCTCGGGCACCTTATGGCCGTTCTGCTGTGAGACAAAGATTTTCGAATCGGACGAAAAACTGATAGTGAATTGTAACGATCAGGGCCACCTAATGACGATGGATCACTCAAATTGCGTCCCGATTCAATACATCGTCCTCCAGCCGACTTGACTCCATGGGTCTATTGCTGCCTCGGGCACCTTATGGCCGTTCTGCTGTGAGTCCAGATTATCGAATGGGACAAAAAACTGATAGTGAATTGTAACGTTCAGGGCCTCCTAATGACGATGGATCACTCAAATTGCATCCCGATTCAATACATCGTCCTCCAGCAGACTTGTCTCCATGGGTCTATTGCTGCCTCGGGCACCTTATGGCCGTTCTGCTGTGAGTCTAGATTATCGAATGGGACGAAAAACTGACAGTGAATTGTAACGTTCAGGGCCTCCTAATGACGATGGACCACTCAAATTGCGTCCCGATTCAATACATCGTCCTCCAGCAGACTTGTCTCCATGGGTCGATTGCTGCCTCGGGCACCTAATGGCCGCTCTGCTGTGAGTCAAAGATTTTCGAATCGGACGAAAAACTGATAGTGAATTGTAACATTCAGGGCCACCTAATGACGATGGACCACGCAAATTGCGTCCCGATTCAATACATCGTCCTCCAGCCGAGTTGACTCCATGGGTCTATTGCTGCCTCGGGCACCTTATGGCCGTTCTGCTGTGAATCTAGATTATCGAATGGGACGAAAAACTGATAGTGAATTGTAACGTTCAGGGCCACCTAATGACGATGGATCACTCAAATTGCGACCCGCTTCAATACATCGTCCCCAGCCGACTTGTCTCCATGGGTCTATTGCTGCCTCGGGCACCTTATGGCCGTTCTGCTGTGAGTCTAGATTATCGAATGGGACGAAAAACTGATAGTGAATTGTAACGTTCAGGGCCACCTAATGTCGATGGATCACTCAAATTGCGTCCTGATTCAATACATCGTCCTCCAGCAGACTTGACTTCATGGGTCTATTGCTGCCCCGGGCACCTTATGGCCGTTCTGCTGTGAGTCAAAGATTTTCGAATCGGACGAAAAACTGATAGTGAATTGTAACTTTCAGGGCCACCTAATGACGATGGATCACTCAAATTGCGTCCCGATTCAATACATCGTCCTCCAGCAGACTTGTCTCCATGCGTCTATTGCTGCCTCGGGCACCTTATGGCCGTTCTGCTGTGAGTCAAAGATTTTCGAATCGGACGAAAAACTGATAGTGAATTGTAACGTTCAGGGCCATCTAATGACGATGGATCACTCAAATTGCGTCCCGATTCAATACATCGTCCTCCAGCCGACTTGACTCCATGGGTCTATTGCTGCCTCGGGCACCTTATGGCCGTTCTGCTGTGAGTCTAGATTATCGAATGGGACGAAAAACTGATAGTGAAGTGTAACGTTCAGGGCCTCCTAATGACGATGGATCACTCAAATTGCATCCCGATTGAATACATCGTCCTCCAGCCTACTTGACTCCATGGGTCTATTGCTGCCTCGGGCACCTTATGGCCGTTCTGCTGTGAGTCTAGATTATCGAATGGGACGAAAAACTGATAGTGAATTGTAACGTTCAGGGCCTCCTAATGACGATGGATCACTCAAATTGCGTCCCGATTCAATACATCGTCCTCCAGCAGACTTGTCTCCATGGGTCGATTGCTGCCTCGGGCACCTAACGGCCGTTCTGCTGTGAGTCAAAGATTTTCGAATCGGACGAAAAACTGATAGTGAATTGTAACATTCAGGGCCACCTAATGACGATGGATCACTCAAATTGCGTCCCGATTCAATACATCGTCCTGCAGCAGACTTGTCTCCATGGGTCGATTGCTGCCTCGGGCACCTTATGGCCGTTCTGCTGTGAGTCTAGATTATAGAATGGGATGAAAAACTGATAGTGAATTGTAACGTTCAGGGCCACCTAATGACGATGGATCACTCAAATTGCGTCCCGATTCAACACATCGTCCTCCAGCAGACTTGTCTCCATGGGTCGATTGCTGCCTCGGGCACCTTATGGCCGTTCTGCTGTGAGTCTAGATTATCGAACGGGACGAAATACTGATAGTGAATTGTAACGTTCAGGGCCACCTAATGACGATGGATCACTCAAATTGCGTCCCGATTCAATACATCGTCCTCCAGCCGACTTGACTCCATGGGTCTATTGCTGCCTCGGGCACCTTATGGCCGTTCTGCTGTGAGTCTAGATTATCGAATGGGACGAAAAACTGATAGTGAAGTGTAACGTTCAGGGCCTCCTAATGACGATGGATCACTCAAATTGCGTCCCGATTCAATACATCGTCCTCCAGCCGACTTGACTCCATGGGTCTATTGCTGCCTCGGGCACCTTATGGCCGTTCTGCTGTGAGTCTAGATTATCGAATGGGACGAAAAACTGATAGTGAATTGTAACGTTCAGGGCCTCCTAATAACGATGGATCACTCAAATTGCGTCCCGATTCAATACATCGTCCTCCAGCAGACTTGTCTCAATGGGTCGATTGCTGCCTCGGGCACCTAACGGCCGTTCTGCTGTGAGTCAAAGATTTTCGAATCGGACGAAAAACTGATAGTGAATTGTAACATTCAGGGCCACCTAATGACGATGGACCACGCAAATTGCGTCCCGATTCAATACATCGTCCTCCAGCCGAGTTGACTCCATGGGTCTATTGCTGCCTCGGGCACCTTATGGCCGTTCTGCTGTGAATCTAGATTATCGAATGGGACGAAAAACTGATAGTGAATTGTAACGTTCAGGGCCACCTAATGACGATGGATCACTCAAATTGCGTCCCGATTCAATACATCGTCCCCAGCCGACTTGTCTCCATGGGTCTATTGCTGCCTCGGGCACCTTATGGCCGTTCTGCTGTGAGTCTAGTTTATCGAACGGGACAAAAATCTGATGGTGAATTGTAACGTTCAGGGCCACCTAATGACGATGGATCACTCAAATTGCGTCCCGATTCAATACATCATCCTCCAGCAGACTTGACTTCATGGGTCTATTGCTGCCCCGGGCACCTTATGGCCGTTCTGCTGTGAGTCAAAGATTTTCGAATCGGACGAAAAACTGATAGTGAATTGTAACTTTCAGGGCCACCTAATGACGATGGATCACTCAAATTGCGTCCCGATTCAATACATCGTCCTCCAGCAGACTTGTCTCCATGCGTCTATTGCTGCCTCGGGCACCTTATGGCCGTTCTGCTGTGAGTCAAAGATTTTCGAATCGGACGAAAAACTGATAGTGAATTGTAACGTTCAGGGCCATCTAATGACGATGGATCACTCAAATTGCGTCCCGATTCAATACATCGTCCTCCAGCCGACTTGTCACCATGGGTCGATTGCTGCCTCGGGCACCTTATGGCCGTTCTGCTGTGAGTCTAGATTATCGAATGGGACGAAAAACTGATAGTGAATTGTAACGTTCAGGGCAACCTAATGACGATGGATCACGCAAATTGCGTCCTGATTCAATACATCGTCCTCCAGCAGACTTGACTTCATTGGTCTATTGCTGCCTCGGGCACCTTATGGCCGTTCTGCTGTGAGTCAAAGATTTTCGAATCGGACGAAAAACTGATAGTGATTTGTAACATTCAGGGCCACCTAATGACGATGGACCACTCAAATTGTGTTCCGATTCAGTACATCGTCCACTAGCCGACTTGACTCCATGGGACTATTGCTGCCTCGGGCACCTTACGGCCGTTCTGCTGTGAGTCAAAGATTTTCGAATCGGACGAAAAACTGATAGTGAATTGTAACATTCAGGGCCACCTAATGACGATGGACCACGCAAATTGCGTCCCGATTCAATACATCGTCCTCCAGCCGAGTTGACTCCATGGGTCTATTGCTGCCTCGGGCACCTTATGGCCGTTCTGCTGTGAATCTAGATTATCGAATGGGACGAAAAACTGATAGTGAATTGTAACGTTCAGGGCCACCTAATGACGATGGACCACACAAATTGCGTCCCGATTCAGTACATCGTCCACTAGCCGACTTGACTCCATGGGACTATTGCTGCCTCGGGCACCTTATGGCCGTTCTGCTGTGAGTCTAGATTATACAATGGGAGGAAAAACTGATAGTGAATTGTAACGTTCAGGGCCACCTAATGACGATGGATCACTCAAATTGCGTCCCGATTCAATACATCGTCCTCCAGCAGACTTGTCTCCATGTGTCTATTGCTGCCTCGGGCACCTTATGGCAGGCCTGCTGTGACTCAAAGATTTTCGAATCGGACGAAAAACTGATAGAGAATTGTAACGTTCAGGGCCTCCTAATGACGATGGAACACTCAAATTGCGTCCCGATTCAATACATCGTCCTCCAGCAGACTTGTCTCCATGCGTCTATTGCTGCCTCGGGCACCTTATGGCCGTTCTGCTGTGAGTCAAAGATTTTCGAATCGGACGAAAAACTGATAGTGAATTGTAACGATCAGGGCCACCTAATGACGATGGATCACTCAAATTGCGTCCCGATTCAATACATCGTCCTCCAGCCGACTTGACTCCATGGGTCTATTGCTGCCTCGGGCACCTTATGGCCGTTCTGCTGTGAGTCCAGATTATCGAATGGGACAAAAAACTGATAGTGAATTGTAACGTTCAGGGCCTCCTAATGACGATGGATCACTCAAATTGCATCCCGATTCAATACATCGTCCTCCAGCAGACTTGTCTCCATGGGTCTATTGCTGCCTCGGGCACCTTATGGCCGTTCTGCTGTGAGTCTAGATTATCGAATGGGACGAAAAACTGACAGTGAATTGTAACGTTCAGGGCCTCCTAATGACGATGGACCACTCAAATTGCGTCCCGATTCAATACATCGTCCTCCAGCAGACTTGTCTCCATGGGTCGATTGCTGCCTCGGGCACCTAATGGCCGCTCTGCTGTGAGTCAAAGATTTTCGAATCGGACGAAAAACTGATAGTGAATTGTAACATTCAGGGCCACCTAATGACGATGGACCACGCAAATTGCGTCCCGATTCAATACATCGTCCTCCAGCCGAGTTGACTCCATGGGTCTATTGCTGCCTCGGGCACCTTATGGCCGTTCTGCTGTGAATCTAGATTATCGAATGGGACGAAAAACTGATAGTGAATTGTAACGTTCAGGGCCACCTAATGACGATGGATCACTCAAATTGCGACCCGCTTCAATACATCGTCCCCAGCCGACTTGTCTCCATGGGTCTATTGCTGCCTCGGGCACCTTATGGCCGTTCTGCTGTGAGTCTAGATTATCGAATGGGACGAAAAACTGATAGTGAATTGTAACGTTCAGGGCCACCTAATGACGATGGATCACTCAAATTGCGTCCTAATTCAATACATCGTCCTCCAGCAGACTTGACTTCATGGGTCTATTGCTGCCCCGGGCACCTTATGGCCGTTCTGCTGTGAGTCAAAGATTTTCGAATCGGACGAAAAACTGATAGTGAATTGTAACTTTCAGGGCCACCTAATGACGATGGATCACTCAAATTGCGTCCCGATTCAATACATCGTCCTCCAGCAGACTTGTCTCCATGCGTCTATTGCTGCCTCGGGCACCTTATGGCCGTTCTGCTGTGAGTCAAAGATTTTCGAATCGGACGAAAAACTGATAGTGAATTGTAACGTTCAGGGCCATCTAATGACGATGGATCACTCAAATTGCGTCCCGATTCAATACATCGTCCTCCAGCCGACTTGACTCCATGGGTCTATTGCTGCCTCGGGCACCTTATGGCCGTTCTGCTGTGAGTCTAGATTATCGAATGGGACGAAAAACTGATAGTGAAGTGTAACGTTCAGGGCCTCCTAATGACGATGGATCACTCAAATTGCATCCCGATTGAATACATCGTCCTCCAGCCTACTTGACTCCATGGGTCTATTGCTGCCTCGGGCACCTTATGGCCGTTCTGCTGTGAGTCTAGATTATCGAATGGGACGAAAAACTGATAGTGAATTGTAACGTTCAGGGCCTCCTAATGACGATGGATCACTCAAATTGCGTCCCGATTCAATACATCGTCCTCCAGCAGACTTGTCTCCATGGGTCGATTGCTGCCTCGGGCACCTAACGGCCGTTCTGCTGTGAGTCAAAGATTTTCGAATCGGACGAAAAACTGATAGTGAATTGTAACATTCAGGGCCACCTAATGACGATGGATCACTCAAATTGCGTCCCGATTCAATACATCGTCCTGCAGCAGACTTGTCTCCATGGGTCGATTGCTGCCTCGGGCACCTTATGGCCGTTCTGCTGTGAGTCTAGATTATAGAATGGGATGAAAAACTGATAGTGAATTGTAACGTTCAGGGCCACCTAATGACGATGGATCACTCAAATTGCGTCCCGATTCAACACATCGTCCTCCAGCAGACTTGTCTCCATGGGTCGATTGCTGCCTCGGGCACCTTATGGCCGTTCTGCTGTGAGTCTAGATTATCGAACGGGACGAAATACTGATAGTGAATTGTAACGTTCAGGGCCACCTAATGACGATGGATCACTCAAATTGCGTCCCGATTCAATACATCGTCCTCCAGCCGACTTGACTCCATGGGTCTATTGCTGCCTCGGGCACCTTATGGCCGTTCTGCTGTGAGTCTAGATTATCGAATGGGACGAAAAACTGATAGTGAAGTGTAACGTTCAGGGCCTCCTAATGACGATGGATCACTCAAATTGCGTCCCGATTCAATACATCGTCCTCCAGCCGACTTGACTCCATGGGTCTATTGCTGCCTCGGGCACCTTATGGCCGTTCTGCTGTGAGTCTAGATTATCGAATGGGACGAAAAACTGATAGTGAATTGTAACGTTCAGGGCCTCCTAATAACGATGGATCACTCAAATTGCGTCCCGATTCAATACATCGTCCTCCAGCAGACTTGTCTCAATGGGTCGATTGCTGCCTCGGGCACCTAACGGCCGTTCTGCTGTGAGTCAAAGATTTTCGAATCGGACGAAAAACTGATAGTGAATTGTAACATTCAGGGCCACCTAATGACGATGGACCACGCAAATTGCGTCCCGATTCAATACATCGTCCTCCAGCCGAGTTGACTCCATGGGTCTATTGCTGCCTCGGGCACCTTATGGCCGTTCTGCTGTGAATCTAGATTATCGAATGGGACGAAAAACTGATAGTGAATTGTAACGTTCAGGGCCACCTAATGACGATGGATCACTCAAATTGCGTCCCGATTCAATACATCGTCCCCAGCCGACTTGTCTCCATGGGTCTATTGCTGCCTCGGGCACCTTATGGCCGTTCTGCTGTGAGTCTAGTTTATCGAACGGGACAAAAATCTGATGGTGAATTGTAACGTTCAGGGCCACCTAATGACGATGGATCACTCAAATTGCGTCCCGATTCAATACATCATCCTCCAGCAGACTTGACTTCATGGGTCTATTGCTGCCCCGGGCACCTTATGGCCGTTCTGCTGTGAGTCAAAGATTTTCGAATCGGACGAAAAACTGATAGTGAATTGTAACTTTCAGGGCCACCTAATGACGATGGATCACTCAAATTGCGTCCCGATTCAATACATCGTCCTCCAGCAGACTTGTCTCCATGCGTCTATTGCTGCCTCGGGCACCTTATGGCCGTTCTGCTGTGAGTCAAAGATTTTCGAATCGGACGAAAAACTGATAGTGAATTGTAACGTTCAGGGCCATCTAATGACGATGGATCACTCAAATTGCGTCCCGATTCAATACATCGTCCTCCAGCCGACTTGTCACCATGGGTCGATTGCTGCATCGGGCACCTTATGGCCGTTCTGCTGTGAGTCTAGATTATCGAATGGGACGAAAAACTGATAGTGAATTGTAACATTCAGGGCCACCTAATGACAATGGATCACTCAAATTGCGTCCCGAATCAATACATCGTCCTCCAGCCGACTTGACTCCATGGGTCTATTGCTGCCTCGGGCACCTTATGGCCGTTCTGCTGTGAGTCTAGATTATCGAATGGGACGAAAAACTGATAGTGAAGTGTAACGTTCAGGGCCTCCTAATGACGATGGATCACTCAAAATGCGTCCCGATTGAATACATCGTCCTAAAGCCTACTTGACTCCATGGGTCTATTGCTGTCTCGGGCACCTTATGGCCGTTCTGCTGTGAGTCTAGATTATCGAATGAGACGAAAAACTGATAGTGAATTGTAACGTTCAGGGCCTCCTAATGACGATGGATCACTCAAATTGCGTCCCGATTCTATACATCGTCCTCCAGCAGACTTGTCTCCATGGGTCGATTGCTGCCTCGGGCACCTAACGGCCGTTCTGCTGTGAGTCAAAGATTTTCGAATCGGACGAAAAACTGATAGTGAATTGTAACATTCAGGGCCACCTAATGACGATGGACCACGCAAATTGCGTCCCGATTCAATACATCGTCCTCCAGCCGAGTTGACTCCATGGGTCTATTGCTGCCTCGGGCACCTTATGGCCGTTCTGCTGTGAATCTAGATTATCGAATGGGACGAAAAACTGATAGTGAATTGTAACGTTCAGGGCCACCTAATGACGATGGATCACTCAAATTGCGTCCCGATTCAATACATCGTCCCCAGCCGACTTGTCTCCATGGGTCTATTGCTGCCTCGGGCACCTTATGGCTGTTCTGCTGTGAGTCTAGATTATCGAATGGGACGAAAAACTGATAGTGAATTGTAACGTTCAGGGCAACCTAATGACGATGGATCACGCTAATTGCGTCCTGATTCAATACATCGTCCTCCAGCAGACTTGACTTCATTGGTCTATTGCTGCCTCGGGCACCTTATGGCCGTTCTGCTGTGAGTCAAAGATTTTCGAATCGGACGAAAAACTGATAGTGAATTGTAACTTTCAGGGCCACCTAATGACGATGGATCACTCAAATTGCGTCCCGATTCAATACATCGTCCTCCAGCAGACTTGTCTCCATGGGTCGATTGCTGCCTCGGGCACCTTATGGCCGTTCTGCTGTGAGTCAAAGATTTTCGAATCGGACGAAAAACTGATAGTGATTTGTAACATTCAGGGCCACCTAATGACGATGGACCACACAAATTGTGTTCCGATTCAGTACATCGTCCACTAGCCGACTTGACTCCATGGGACTATTGCTGCCTCGGGCACCTTACGGCCGTTCTGCTGTGAGTCAAAGATTTTTGAATCGGACGAAAAACTGATAGTGAATTGTAACATTCAGGGCCACCTAATGACGATGGACCACGCAAATTGCGTCCCGATTCAATACATCGTCCTCCAGCCGAGTTGACTCCATGGGTCTATTGCTGCCTCGGGCACCTTATGGCCGTTCTGCTGTGAATCTAGATTATCGAATGGGACGAAAAACTGATAGTGAATTCTAACGTTCAGGGCCACCTAATGACGATGGACCACACAAATTGCGTCCCGATTCAGTACATCGTCCACTAGCCGACTTGACTCCATGGGACTATTGCTGCCTCGGGCACCTTATGGCCGTTCTGCTGTGAGTCTAGATTATACAATGGGAGGAAAAACTGATAGTGAATTGTAACGTTCAGGGCCACCTAATGACGATGGATCACTCAAATTGCGTCCCGATTCAATACATCGTCCTCCAGCAGACTTGTCTCCATGCGTCTATTGCTGCCTCGGGCACCTTATGGCCGTTCTGCTGTGAGTCAAAGATTTTCGAATCGGACGAAAAACTGATAGTGAATTGTAACGTTCAGGGCCACCTAATGACGATGGATCACTCAAATTGCGTCCCGATTCAATACATCGTCCTCCAGCCGACTTTACTCCATGGGTCAATTGCTGCCTCGGGCACCTTATGGCCGTTCTGCTGTGAGTCCAGATTATCGAATGGGACAAAAAACTGATAGTGAATTGTAACGTTCAGGGCCTCCTAATGACGATGGATCACTCAAATTGCATCCCGATTCAATACATCGTCCTCCAGCAGACTTGTCTCCATGGGTCTATTGCTGCCTCGGGCACCTTATGGCCGTTCTGCTGTGAGTCTAGATTATCGAATGGGACGAAAAACTGATAGTGAATTGTAACGTTCAGGGCCTCCTAATGACGATGGACCACTCAAATTGCGTCCCGATTCAATACATCGTCCTCAAGCAGACTTGTCTCCATGGGTCGATTGCTGCCTCGGGCACCTAATGGCCGCTCTGCTGTGAGTCAAAGATTTTCGAATCGGACGAAAAACTGATAGTGAATTGTAACATTCAGGGCCACCTAATGACGATGGACCACGCAAATTACGTCCCGATTCAATACATCGTCCTCCAGCCGAGTTGACTCCATGGCTCTATTGCTGCCTCGGGCACCTTATGGCCGTTCTGCTGTGAATCTAGATTATCGAATGGGACGAAAAACTGATAGTGAATTGTAACGTTCAGGGCCACCTAATGACGATGGATCACTCAAATTGCGTCCCGATTCAATACATCGTCCCCAGCCGACTTGTCTCCATGGGTCTATTGCTGCCTCGGGCACCTTATGGCCGTTCTGCTGTGAGTCTAGATTATCGAATGGGACGAAAAACTGATAGTGAATTGTAACGTTCAGGACCACCTAATGACGATGGATCACTCAAATTGCGTCCTGATTCAATACATCGTCCTCCAGCAGACTTGACTTCATGGGTCTGTTGCTGCCCCGGGCACCTTATGGCCGTTCTGCTGTGAGTCAAAGATTTTCGAATCGGACGAAAAACTGATAGTGAATTGTAACTTTCAGGGCCACCTAATGACGATGGATCACTCAAATTGCGTCCCGATTCAATACATCGTCCTCCAGCCGAGTTGACTCCATGGGTCTATTGCTGCCTCGGGCACCTTATGGCCGTTCTGCTGTGAATCTAGATTATCGAATGGGACGAAAAACTGATAGTGAATTGTAACGTTTAGGGCCACCTAATGACGATGGATCACTCAAATTGCGTCCCGATTCAATACATCGTCCTCCAGCAGACTTGACTTCATGGGTCTATTGCTGCACCGGGCACCTTATGGCCGTTCTGCTGTGAGTCAAAGATTTTCGAATCGGACGAAAAACTGATAGTGAATTGTAACTTTCAGGGCCACCTAATGACGATGGATCACTCAAATTGCGTCCCGATGCAATACATCGTCCTCCAGCAGACTTGTCTCCATGCGTCTATTGCTGCCTCGGGCACCTTATGGCCGTTCTGCTGTGAGTCAAAGATTTTCGAATCGGACGAAAAACTGATAGTGAATTGTAACGTTCAGGGCCATCTAATGACGATGGATCACTCAAATTGCGTCCTGATTCAATACATCGTCCTCCAGCCGACTTGACTCCATGGGTCTATTGCTGCCTCGGGCACCTTATGGCCGTTCTGCTGTGAGTCTAGATTATCGAATGGGACGAAAAACTGATAGTGAAGTGTAACGTTCAGGGCCTCCTAATGACGATGGATCACTCAAATTGCGTCCCGATTGAATACATCGTCCTCCAGCCTACTTGACTCCATGGGTCTATTGCTGCCTCGGGCACCTTATGGCCGTTCTGCTGTGAGTCTAGATTATCGAATGGGACGAAAAACTGATAGTGAATTGTAACGTTCAGGGCCTCCTAATGACGATGGATCACTCAAATTGCGTCCCGATTCAATACATCGTCCTCCAGCAGACTTGACTTCATGGGTCTATTGCTGCACCGGGCACCTTATGGCCGTTCTGCTGTGAGTCAAAGATTTTCGAATCGGACGAAAAACTGATAGTGAATTGTAACTTTCAGGGCCACCTAATGACGATGGATCACTCAAATTGCGTCCCGATTCAATACATCGTCCTCCAGCAGACTTGTCTCCATGCGTCTATTGCTGCCTCGGGCACCTTATGGCCGTTCTGCTGTGAGTCAAAGATTTTCGAATCGGACGAAAAACTGATAGTGAATTGTAACGTTCAGGGCCATCTAATGACGATGGATCACTCAAATTGCGTCCTGATTCAATACATCGTCCTCCAGCCGACTTGACTCCATGGGTCTATTGCTGCCTCGGGCACCTTATGGCCGTTCTGCTGTGAGTCTAGATTATCGAATGGGACGAAAAACTGATAGTGAAGTGTAACGTTCAGGGCCTCCTAATGACGATGGATCACTCAAATTGCGTCCCGATTGAATACATCGTCCTCCAGCCTACTTGACTCCATGGGTCTATTGCTGCCTCGGGCACCTTATGGCCGTTCTGCTGTGAGTCTAGTTTATCGAATGGGACGAAAAACTGATAGTGAATTGTAACTTTCAGGGCCTCCTAATGACGATGGATCACTCAAATTGCGTCCCGATTCAATACATCGTCCTCCAGCAGACTTGTCTCCATGGGTCGATTGCTGCCTCGGGCACCTAACGGCCGTTCTGCTGTGAGTCAAAGATTTTCGAATCGGACGAAAAACTGATTGTGAATTGTAACATTCAGGGCCACCTAATGACGATGGATCACTCAAATTGCGTCCCGATTCAATACATCGTCCTCCAGCAGACTTGTCTCCATGGGTCGATTGCTGCCTCGGGCACCTTATGGCCGTTCTGCTGTGAGTCAAAGATTTTCGAATCGGACGAAAAACTGATAGTGATTTGTAACATTCAGGGCCACCTAATGACGATGGACCACACAAATTGCGTCCCGATTCAGTACATCGTCCACTAGCCGACTTGACTCCATGGGACTATTGCTGCCTCGGGCACCTTATGGCCGTTCTGCTGTGAGTCTAGATTATAGAATGGGATGAAAAACTGATAGTGAATTGTAACGTTCAGAGCCACCTAATGACGATGGATCACTCAAATTGCGTCCCGATTCAATACATCGTCCTCCAGCAGACTTGTCTCCATGGGTCGATTGCTGCCTCGGGCACCTTATGGCCGTTCTGCTGTGAGTCTAGATTGTCGAACGGGACGAAATACTGATAGTGAATTGTAACGTTCAGGGCCAGCTAATGACGATGGATCACTCAAATTGCGACCCGATTCAATACATCGTCCTCCAGCCGACTTGACTCCATGGGTCTATTGCTGCCTCGGGCACCTTATGGCCGTTCTGCTGTAGGTCTAGATTATCGAATGGGACGAAAAACTGATAGTGAATTGTAACGTTCAGGGCCTCCTAATAACGATGGATCACTCAAATTGCGTCCCGATTCAATACATCGTCCTCCAGCAGACTTGTCTCCATGGGTCGATTGCTGCCTCGGACACCTAACGGCCGTTCTGCTGTGAGTCAAAGATTTTCGAATCGGACGAAAAACTGATAGTGAATTGTAACATTCAGGGCCACCTAATGACGATGGACCACGCAAATTGCGTCCCGATTCAATACATCGTCCTCCAGCCGAGTTGACTCCATGGGTCTATTGCTGCCTCGGGCACCTTATGGCCGTTCTGCTGTGAATCTAGATTATCGAATGGGACGAAAAACTGATAGTGAATTGTAACGTTCAGGGCCACCTAATGACGATGGATCACTCAAATTGCGTCGCGATTCAATACATCGTCCCCAGCCGACTTGTCTCCACGGGTCTATTGCTGCCTCGGGCACCTTATGGCCGTTCTGCTGTGAGTCAAAGATTTTCGAATCGGACGAAAAACTGATAGTGATTTGTAACATTCAGGGCCACCTAATGACGATGGACCACACAAATTGTGTTCCGATTCAGTACATCGTCCACTAGCCGACTTGACTCCATGGGACTATTGCTGCCTCGGGCACCTTACGGCCGTTCTGCTGTGAGTCAAAGATTTTTGAATCGGACGAAAAACTGATAGTGAATTGTAACATTCAGGGCCACCTAATGACGATGGACCACGCAAATTGCGTCCCGATTCAATACATCGTCCTCCAGCCGAGTTGACTCCATGGGTCTATTGCTGCCTCGGGCACCTTATGGCCGTTCTGCTGTGAATCTAGATTATCGAATGGGACGAAAAACTGATAGTGAATTGTAACGTTCAGGGCCACCTAATGACGATGGACCACACAAATTGCGTCCCGATTCAGTACATCGTCCACTAGCCGACTTGACTCCATGGGACTATTGCTGCCTCGGGCACCTTATGGCCGTTCTGCTGTGAGTCCAGATTATCGAATGGGACGAAAAACTGATAGTGAATTGTAACGTTCAGGGCCTCCTAATGACGATGGACCACTCAAATTGCGTCCCGATTCAATACATCGTCCTCAAGCAGACTTGTCTCCATGGGTCGATTGCTGCCTCGGGCACCTAATGGCCGCTCTGCTGTGAGTCAAAGATTTTCGAATCGGACGAAAAACTGATAGTGAATTGTAACGTTCAGGACCACCTAATGACGATGGATCACTCAAATTGCGTCCTGATTCAATACATCGTCCTCCAGCAGACTTGACTTCATGGGTCTATTGCTGCCCCGGGCACCTTATGGCCGTTCTGCTGTGAGTCAAAGATTTTCGAATCGGACGAAAAACTGATAGTGAATTGTAACTTTCAGGGCCACCTAATGACGATGGATCACTCAAATTGCGTCCCGATTCAATACATCGTCCTCCAGCCGAGTTGACTCCATGGGTCTATTGCTGCCTCGGGCACCTTATGGCCGTTCTGCTGTGAATCTAGATTATCGAATGGGACGAAAAACTGATAGTGAATTGTAACGTTCAGGGCCACCTAATGACGATGGATCACTCAAATTGCGTCGCGATTCAATACATCGTCCCCAGCCGACTTGTCTCCATGGGTCTATTGCTGCCTCGGGCACCTTATGGCCGTTCTGCTGTGAGTCTAGATTATCGAATGGGACGAAAAACTGATAGTGAATTGTAACGTTCAGGACCACCTAATGACGATGGATCACTCAAATTGCGGCCTGATTCAATACATCGTCCTCCAGCAGACTTGACTTCATGGGTCTATTGCTGCACCGGGCACCTTATGGCCGTTCTGCTGTGAGTCAAAGATTTTCGAATCGGACGAAAAACTGATAGTGAATTGTAACTTTCAGGGCCACCTAATGACGATGGATCACTCAAATTGCGTCCCGATTCAATACATCGTCCTCCAGCAGACTTGTCTCCATGCGCCTATTGCTGCCTCGGGCACCTTATGGCCGTTCTGCTGTGAGTCAAAGATTTTCGAATCGGACGAAAAACTGACAGTGAATTGTAACGTTCAGGGCCATCTAATGACGATGGATCACTCAAATTGCGTCCTGATTCAATACATCGTCCTCCAGCCGACTTGACTCCATGGGTCTATTGCTGCCTCGGGCACCTTATGGCCGTTCTGCTGTGAGTCTAGATTATCGAATGGGACGAAAAACTGATAGTGAAGTGTAACGTTCAGGGCCTCCTAATGACGATGGATCACTCAAATTGCGTCCCGATTGAATACATCGTCCTCCAGCCTACTTGACTCCATGGGTCTATTGCTGCCTCGGGCACCTTATGGCCGTTCTGCTGTGAGTCTAGATTATCGAATGGGACGAAAAACTGATAGTGAATTGTAACGTTCAGGGCCTCCTAATGACGATGGATCACTCAAATTGCGTCCCGATTCAATACATCGTCCTCCAGCAGACTTGACTTCATGGGTCTATTGCTGCACCGGGCACCTTATGGCCGTTCTGCTGTGAGTCAAAGATTTTCGAATCGGACGAAAAACTGATAGTGAATTGTAACTTTCAGGGCCACCTAATGACGATGGATCACTCAAATTGCGTCCCGATTCAATACATCGTCCTCCAGCAGACTTGTCTCCATGCGTCTATTGCTGCCTCGGGCACCTTATGGCCGTTCTGCTGTGAGTCAAAGATTTTCGAATCGGACGAAAAACTGATAGTGAATTGTAACGTTCAGGGCCATCTAATGACGATGGATCACTCAAATTGCGTCCTGATTCAATACATCGTCCTCCAGCCGACTTGACTCCATGGGTCTATTGCTGCCTCGGGCACCTTATGGCCGTTCTGCTGTGAGTCTAGATTATCGAATGGGACGAAAAACTGATAGTGAAGTGTAACGTTCAGGGCCTCCTAATGACGATGGATCACTCAAATTGCGTCCCGATTGAATACATCGTCCTCCAGCCTACTTGACTCCATGGGTCTATTGCTGCCTCGGGCACCTTATGGCCGTTCTGCTGTGAGTCTAGATTATCGAATGGGACGAAAAACTGATAGTGAATTGTAACTTTCAGGGCCTCCTAATGACGATGGATCACTCAAATTGCGTCCCGATTCAATACATCGTCCTCCAGCAGACTTGTCTCCATGGGTCGATTGCTGCCTCGGGCACCTAACGGCCGTTCTGCTGTGAGTCAAAGATTTTCGAATCGGACGAAAAACTGATAGTGAATTGTAACATTCAGGGCCACCTAATGACGATGGATCACTCAAATTGCGTCCCGATTCAATACATCGTCCTCCAGCAGACTTGTCTCCATGGGTCGATTGCTGCCTCGGGCACCTTATGGCCGTTCTGCTGTGAGTCAAAGATTTTCGAATCGGACGAAAAACTGATAGTGATTTGTAACATTCAGGGCCACCTAATGACGATGGACCACACAAATTGCGTCCCGATTCTGTACATCGTCCACTAGCCGACTTGACTCCATGGGACTATTGCTGCCTCGGGCACCTTATGGCCGTTCTGCTGTGAGTCTAGATTATAGAATGGGATGAAAAACTGATAGTGAATTGTAACGTTCAGGGCCACCTAATGACGATGGATCACTCAAATTGCGTCCCGATTCAATACATCGTCCTCCAGCAGACTTGTCTCCATGGGTCGATTGCTGCCTCGGGCACCTTATGGCCGTTCTGCTGTGAGTCTAGATTATCGAACGGGACGAAATACTGATAGTGAATTGTAACGTTCAGGGCCAGCTAATGACGATGGATCACTCAAATTGCGACCCGATTCAATACATCGTCCTCCAGCCGACTTGACTCCATGGGTCTATTGCTGCCTCGGGCACCTTATGGCCGTTCTGCTGTGAGTCTAGATTATCGAATGGGACGAAAAACTGATAGTGAAGTGTAACGTTCAGGGCCTCCTAATGACGATGGATCACTCAAATTGCGTCCCGATTCAACACATCGTCCTCCAGCCGACTTGACTCCATGGGTCTATTGCTGCCTCGGGCACCTTATGGCCGTTCTGCTGTAGGTCTAGATTATCGAATGGGACGAAAAACTGATAGTGAATTGTAACGTTCAGGGCCTCCTAATAACGATGGATCACTAAAATTGCGTCCCGATTCAATACATCGTCCTCCAGCAGACTTGTCTCCATGGGTCGATTGCTGCCTCGGACACCTAACGGCCGTTCTGCTGTGAGTCAA
This sequence comes from Schistocerca cancellata, assembly GCF_023864275.1. Taxonomy (NCBI): domain Eukaryota; kingdom Metazoa; phylum Arthropoda; class Insecta; order Orthoptera; family Acrididae; genus Schistocerca; species Schistocerca cancellata. The sequence goes on from NC_064627.1 coordinate 4,051,550, forward strand.
AGATTTTCGAATCGGACGAAAAACTGATAGTGAATTGTAACATTCAGGGCCACCTAATGACGATGGACCACGCAAATTGCGTCCCGATTCAATACATCGTCCTCCAGCCGAGTTGACTCCATGGGTCTATTGCTGCCTCGGGCACCTTATGGCCGTTCTGCTGTGAATCTAGATTATCGAATGGGACGAAAAACTGATAGTGAATTGTAACGTTCAGGGCCACCTAATGACGATGGACCACACAAATTGCGTCCCGATTCAGTACATCGTCCACTAGCCGACTTGACTCCATGGGACTATTGCTGCCTCGGGCACCTTATGGCCGTTCTGCTGTGAGTCCAGATTATCGAATGGGACGAAAAACTGATAGTGAATTGTAACGTTCAGGGCCACCTAATGACGATGGACCACACAAATTGCGTCCCGATTCAGTACATCGTCCACTAGCCGACTTGACTCCATGGGACTATTGCTGCCTCGGGCACCTTATGGCCGTTCTGCTGTGAGTCCAGATTATCGAATGGGACGAAAAACTGATAGTGAATTGTAACGTTCAGGGCCTCCTAATGACGATGGACCACTCAAATTGCGTCCCGATTCAATACATCGTCCTCAAGCAGACTTGTCTCCATGGGTCGATTGCTGCCTCGGGCACCTAATGGCCGCTCTGCTGTGAGTCAAAGATTTTCGAATCGGACGAAAAACTGATAGTGAATTGTAACGTTCAGGACCACCTAATGACGATGGATCACTCAAATTGCGTCCTGATTCAATACATCGTCCTCCAGCAGACTTGACTTCATGGGTCTATTGCTGCCCCGGGCACCTTATGGCCGTTCTGCTGTGAGTCAAAGATTTTCGAATCGGACGAAAAACTGATAGTGAATTGTAACTTTCAGGGCCACCTAATGACGATGGATCACTCAAATTGCGTCCCGATTCAATACATCGTCCTCCAGCCGAGTTGACTCCATGGGTCTATTGCTGCCTCGGGCACCTTATGGCCGTTCTGCTGTGAGTCTAGATTATCGAATGGGACGAAAAACTGATAGTGAAGTGTAACGTTCAGGGCCTCCTAATGACGATGGATCACTCAAATTGCGTCCCGATTGAATACATCGTCCTCCAGCCTACTTGACTCCATGGGTCTATTGCTGCCTCGGGCACCTTATGGCCGTTCTGCTGTGAGTCTAGATTATCGAATGGGACGAAAAACTGATAGTGAATTGTAACGTTCAGGGCCTCCTAATGACGATGGATCACTCAAATTGCGTCCCGATTCAATACATCGTCCTCCAGCAGACTTGACTTCATGGGTCTATTGCTGCACCGGGCACCTTATGGCCGTTCTGCTGTGAGTCAAAGATTTTCGAATCGGACGAAAAACTGATAGTGAATTGTAACTTTCAGGGCCACCTAATGACGATGGATCACTCAAATTGCGTCCCGATTCAATACATCGTCCTCCAGCAGACTTGTCTCCATGCGTCTATTGCTGCCTCGGGCACCTTATGGCCGTTCTGCTGTGAGTCAAAGATTTTCGAATCGGACGAAAAACTGATAGTGAATTGTAACGTTCAGGGCCATCTAATGACGATGGATCACTCAAATTGCGTCCTGATTCAATACATCGTCCTCCAGCCGACTTGACTCCATGGGTCTATTGCTGCCTCGGGCACCTTAAGGCCGTTCTGCTGTGAGTCTAGATTATCGAATGGGACGAAAAACTGATAGTGAAGTGTAACGTTCAGGGCCTCCTAATGACGATGGATCACTCAAATTGCGTCCCGATTGAATACATCGTCCTCCAGCCTACTTGACTCCATGGGTCTATTGCTGCCTCGGGCACCTTATGGCCGTTCTGCTGTGAGTCTAGATTATCGAATGGGACGAAAAACTGATAGTGAATTGTAACTTTCAGGGCCTCCTAATGACGATGGATCACTCAAATTGCGTCCCGATTCAATACATCGTCCTCCAGCAGACTTGTCTCCATGGGTCGATTGCTGCCTCGGGCACCTAACGGCCGTTCTGCTGTGAGTCAAAGATTTTCGAATCGGACGAAAAACTGATAGTGAATTGTAACATTCAGGGCCACCTAATGACGATGGATCACTCAAATTGCGTCCCGATTCAATACATCGTCCTCCAGCAGACTTGTCTCCATGGGTCGATTGCTGCCTCGGGCACCTTATGGCCGTTCTGCTGTGAGTCAAAGATTTTCGAATCGGACGAAAAACTGATAGTGATTTGTAACATTCAGGGCCACCTAATGACGATGGACCACACAAATTGCGTCCCGATTCTGTACATCGTCCACTAGCCGACTTGACTCCATGGGACTATTGCTGCCTCGGGCACCTTATGGCCGTTCTGCTGTGAGTCTAGATTATAGAATGGGATGAAAAACTGATAGTGAATTGTAACGTTCAGGGCCACCTAATGACGATGGATCACTCAAATTGCGTCCCGATTCAATACATCGTCCTCCAGCAGACTTGTCTCCATGGGTCGATTGCTGCCTCGGGCACCTTATGGCCGTTCTGCTGTGAGTCTAGATTATCGAACGGGACGAAATACTGATAGTGAATTGTAACGTTCAGGGCCAGCTAATGACGATGGATCACTCAAATTGCGACCCGATTCAATACATCGTCCTCCAGCCGACTTGACTCCATGGGTCTATTGCTGCCTCGGGCACCTTATGGCCGTTCTGCTGTGAGTCTAGATTATCGAATGGGACGAAAAACTGATAGTGAAGTGTAACGTTCAGGGCCTCCTAATGACGATGGATCACTCAAATTGCGTCCCGATTCAACACATCGTCCTCCAGCCGACTTGACTCCATGGGTCTATTGCTGCCTCGGGCACCTTATGGCCGTTCTGCTGTAGGTCTAGATTATCGAATGGGACGAAAAACTGATAGTGAATTGTAACGTTCAGGGCCTCCTAATAACGATGGATCACTAAAATTGCGTCCCGATTCAATACATCGTCCTCCAGCAGACTTGTCTCCATGGGTCGATTGCTGCCTCGGACACCTAACGGCCGTTCTGCTGTGAGTCAAAGATTTTCGAATCGGACGAAAAACTGATAGTGAATTGTAACATTCAGGGCCACCTAATGACGATGGACCACGCAAATTGCGTCCCGATTCAATACATCGTCCTCCAGCCGAGTTGACTCCATGGGTCTATTGCTGCCTCGGGCACCTTATGGCCGTTCTGCTGTGAATCTAGATTATCGAATGGGACGAAAAACTGATAGTGAATTGTAACGTTCAGGGCCACCTAATGACGATGGATCACTCAAATTGCGTCCCGATTCAATACATCGTCCCCAGCCGACTTGTCTCCATGGGTCTATTGCTGCCTCGGGCACCTTATGGCTGTTCTGCTGTGAGTCTAGATTATCGAATGGGACGAAAAACTGATAGTGAATTGTAACGTTCAGGGCAACCTAATGACGATGGATCACGCAAATTGCGTCCTGATTCAATACATCGTCCTCCAGCAGACTTGACTTCATGGGTCTATTGCTGCCTCGGGCACCTTATGGCCGTTCTGCTGTGAGTCAAAGATTTTCGAATCGGACGAAAAACTGATAGTGAATTGTAACTTTCAGGGCCACCTAATGACGATGGATCACTCAAATTGCGTCCCGATTCAATACGTCGTCCTCCAGCAGACTTGTCTCCATGGGTCGATTGCTGCCTCGGGCACCTTATGGCCGTTCTGCTGTGAGTCAAAGATATTCGAATCGGACGAAAAACTGATAGTGATTTGTAACATTCAGGGCCACCTAATGACGATGGACCACACAAATTGCGTCCCGATTCAGTACATCGTCCACTAGCCGACTTGACTCCATGGGACTATTGCTGCCTCGGGCACCTTATGGCCGTTCTGCTGTGAGTCTAGAATATAGAATGGGATGAAAAACTGATAGTGAATTGTAACGTTCAGGGCCACCTAATGACGATGGATCACTCAAATTGCGTCCCGATTCAATACATCGTCCTCCAGCAGACTTGTCTCCATGGTTCTATTGCTGCCTCGGGCACCTTATGGCAGGCCTGCTGTGACTCAAAGATTTTCGAATCGGACGAAAAACTGATAGTGAATTGTAACGTTCAGGGCCTCCTAATGACGATGGAACACTCAAATTGCGTCCCGATTCAATACATCGTCCTCCAGCAGACTTGTCTCCATGCGTCTATTGCTGCCTCGGGCACCTTATGGCCGTTCTGCTGTGAGTCAAAGATTTTCGAATTGGACGAAAAACTGATAGTGAATTGTAACGTTCAGGGCCACCTAATGACGATGGATCACTCAAATTGCGTCCCGATTCAATACATCGTCCTCCAGCCGACTTGACTCCAAGGGTCTATTGCTGCCTCGGGCACCTTATGGCCGTTCTGCTGTGAGTCTAGATTATCGAATGGGACAAAAAACGGATAGTGAATTGTAACGTTCAGGGCCTCCTAATGACGATGGATCACTCAAATTGCGTCCCGATTCAATACATCGTCCTCCAGCAGACTTGTCTTCATGGGTCTATTGCTGCCTCGGGCACCTTATGGCCGTTCTGCTGTGAGTCTAGATTATCGAATGGGACGAAAAACTGATAGTGAATTGTAACTTTCAGGGCCAACTAATGACGATGGATCACTCAAATTGCGTCCCGATTCAATACATCGTCCACCAGCCGACTTGTCTCCATGGGTCTATTGCTGCCTCGGGCACCTTATGGCCGTTCTGCAGTGAGTCAAAGATTTTCGAATCGGACGAAAAACTGATAGTGAATTGTAACGTTCAGGGCCTCCTAATGACGATGGAACACTCAAATTGCGTCCCGATTCAATACATCGTCCTCCAGCAGACTTGACTCCATGCGTCTAATGCTGCCTCGGGCACCTTATGGCCGTTCTGCTGTGAGTCAAAGATTTTCGAATCGGACGAAAAACTGATAGTGAATTGTAACTTTCAGGGCCTCCTAATGACGATGGAACACTCAAATTGCGTCCCGATTCAATACATCGTCCTCCAGCAGACTTGTCTCCATGGGTCTATTGCTGCCTCGGGCACCTTATGGCCGTTCTGCTGTGAGTCAAAGATTTTCGAATCGGACGAAAAACTGATAGTGAATTGTAACGTTCAGGGCCACCTAATGACGATGGATCACTCAAATTGCGTCCCGATTCAATACATCGTCCTCCAGCCGACATGTCTCCATGGGTCTATTGCTGCCTTTGCACCTTATGGCCGTTCTGCTGTGAGTCAAAGATTTTCGAATCGGACGAAAAACTGATAGTGAATTGTAACGTTCAGGGCCACCTAATGACGATGGATCACTCAAATTGCGTCCCGATTCAATACATCGTCCTCCAGCAGACTTGACTTCATGGGTCTATTGCTGCCCCGGGCACCTTATGGCCGTTCTGCTGTGAGTCAAAGATTTTCGAATCGGACGAAAAACTGATAGTGAATTGTAACATTCAGGGCCACCTAATGACGATGGATCACTCAAATTGCGTCCCGATTGAATACATCGTCCTCCAGCCTACTTGACTCCATGGGTCTATTGCTGCCTCGGGCACCTTATGGCCGTTCTGCTGTGAGTCTAGATTATCGAATGGGACGAAAAACTGATAGTGAATTGTAACTTTCAGGGCCTCCTAATGACGATGGATCACTCAAATTGCGTCCCGATTCAATACATCGTCCTCCAGCAGACTTGTCTCCATGGGTCGATTGCTGCCTCGGGCACCTAACGGCCGTTCTGCTGTGAGTCAAAGATTTTCGAATCGGACGAAAAACTGATAGTGAATTGTAACATTCAGGGCCACCTAATGACGATGGATCACTCAAATTGCGTCCCGATTCAATACATCGTCCTCCAGCAGACTTGTCTCCATGGGTCGATTGCTGCCTCGGGCACCTTATGGCCGTTCTGCTGTGAGTCAAAGATTTTCGAATCGGACGAAAAACTGATAGTGATTTGTAACATTCAGGGCCACCTAATGACGATGGACCACACAAATTGCGTCCCGATTCAGTACATCGTCCACTAGCCGACTTGACTCCATGGGACTATTGCTGCCTCGGGCACCTTATGGCCGTTCTGCTGTGAGTCTAGATTATAGAATGGGATGAAAAACTGATAGTGAATTGTAACGTTCAGAGCCACCTAATGACGATGGATCACTCAAATTGCGTCCCGATTCAATACATCGTCCTCCAGCAGACTTGTCTCCATGGGTCGATTGCTGCCTCGGGCACCTTATGGCCGTTCTGCTGTGAGTCTAGATTGTCGAACGGGACGAAATACTGATAGTGAATTGTAACGTTCAGGGCCAGCTAATGACGATGGATCACTCAAATTGCGACCCGATTCAATACATCGTCCTCCAGCCGACTTGACTCCATGGGTCTATTGCTGCCTCGGGCACCTTATGGCCGTTCTGCTGTGAGTCTAGATTATCGAATGGGACGAAAAACTGATAGTGAAGTGTAACGTTCAGGGCCTCCTAATGACGATGGATCACTCAAATTGCGTCCCGATTCAATACATCGTCCTCCAGCCGACTTGACTCCATGGGTCTATTGCTGCCTCGGGCACCTTATGGCCGTTCTGCTGTAGGTCTAGATTATCGAATGGGACGAAAAACTGATAGTGAATTGTAACGTTCAGGGCCTCCTAATAACGATGGATCACTCAAATTGCGTCCCGATTCAATACATCGTCCTCCAGCAGACTTGTCTCCATGGGTCGATTGCTGCCTCGGACACCTAACGGCCGTTCTGCTGTGAGTCAAAGATTTTCGAATCGGACGAAAAACTGATAGTGAATTGTAACATTCAGGGCCACCTAATGACGATGGACCACGCAAATTGCGTCCCGATTCAATACATCGTCCTCCAGCCGAGTTGACTCCATGGGTCTATTGCTGCCTCGGGCACCTTATGGCCGTTCTGCTGTGAATCTAGATTATCGAATGGGACGAAAAACTGATAGTGAATTGTAACGTTCAGGGCCACCTAATGACGATGGATCACTCAAATTGCGTCGCGATTCAATACATCGTCCCCAGCCGACTTGTCTCCATGGGTCTATTGCTGCCTCGGGCACCTTATGGCCGTTCTGCTGTGAGTCAAAGATTTTCGAATCGGACGAAAAACTGATAGTGATTTGTAACATTCAGGGCCACCTAATGACGATGGACCACACAAATTGTGTTCCGATTCAGTACATCGTCCACTAGCCGACTTGACTCCATGGGACTATTGCTGCCTCGGGCACCTTACGGCCGTTCTGCTGTGAGTCAAAGATTTTTGAATCGGACGAAAAACTGATAGTGAATTGTAACATTCAGGGCCACCTAATGACGATGGACCACGCAAATTGCGTCCCGATTCAATACATCGTCCTCCAGCCGAGTTGACTCCATGGGTCTATTGCTGCCTCGGGCACCTTATGGCCGTTCTGCTGTGAATCTAGATTATCGAATGGGACGAAAAACTGATAGTGAATTGTAACGTTCAGGGCCACCTAATGACGATGGACCACACAAATTGCGTCCCGATTCAGTACATCGTCCACTAGCCGACTTGACTCCATGGGACTATTGCTGCCTCGGGCACCTTATGGCCGTTCTGCTGTGAGTCTAGATTATACAATGGGAGGAAAAACTGATAGTGAATTGTAACGTTCAGGGCCACCTAATGACGATGGATCACTCAAATTGCGTCCCGATTCAATACATCGTCCTCCAGCCGACTTTACTCCATGGGTCTATTGCTGCCTCGGGCACCTTATGGCCGTTCTGCTGTGAGTCCAGATTATCGAATGGGACAAAAAACTGATAGTCAATTGTAACGTTCAGGGCCTCCTAATGACGATGGATCACTCAAATTGCATCCCGATTCAATACATCGTCCTCCAGCAGACTTGTCTCCATGGGTCTATTGCTGCCTCGGGCACCTTATGGCCGTTCTGCTGTGAGTCTAGATTATCGAATGGGACGAAAAACTGATAGTGAATTGTAACGTTCAGGGCCTCCTAATGACGATGGACCACTCAAATTGCGTCCCGATTCAATACATCGTCCTCAAGCAGACTTGTCTCCATGGGTCGATTGCTGCCTCGGGCACCTAATGGCCGCTCTGCTGTGAGTCAAAGATTTTCGAATCGGACGAAAAACTGATAGTGAATTGTAACGTTCAGGACCACCTAATGACGATGGATCACTCAAATTGCGTCCTGATTCAATACATCGTCCTCCAGCAGACTTGACTTCATGGGTCTATTGCTGCCCCGGGCACCTTATGGCCGTTCTGCTGTGAGTCAAAGATTTTCGAATCGGACGAAAAACTGATAGTGAATTGTAACTTTCAGGGCCACCTAATGACGATGGATCACTCAAATTGCGTCCCGATTCAATACATCGTCCTCCAGCCGAGTTGACTCCATGGGTCTATTGCTGCCTCGGGCACCTTATGGCCGTTCTGCTGTGAATCTAGATTATCGAATGGGACGAAAAACTGATAGTGAATTGTAACGTTCAGGGCCACCTAATGACGATGGATCACTCAAATTGCGTCGCGATTCAATACATCGTCCCCAGCCGACTTGTCTCCATGGGTCTATTGCTGCCTCGGGCACCTTATGGCCGTTCTGCTGTGAGTCTAGATTATCGAATGGGACGAAAAACTGATAGTGAATTGTAACGTTCAGGACCACCTAATGACGATGGATCACTCAAATTGCGGCCTGATTCAATACATCGTCCTCCAGCAGACTTGACTTCATGGGTCTATTGCTGCACCGGGCACCTTATGGCCGTTCTGCTGTGAGTCAAAGATTTTCGAATCGGACGAAAAACTGATAGTGAATTGTAACTTTCAGGGCCACCTAATGACGATGGATCACTCAAATTGCGTCCCGATTCAATACATCGTCCTCCAGCAGACTTGTCTCCATGCGTCTATTGCTGCCTCGGGCACCTTATGGCCGTTCTGCTGTGAGTCAAAGATTTTCGAATCGGACGAAAAACTGACAGTGAATTGTAACGTTCAGGGCCATCTAATGACGATGGATCACTCAAATTGCGTCCTGATTCAATACATCGTCCTCCAGCCGACTTGACTCCATGGGTCTATTGCTGCCTCGGGCACCTTATGGCCGTTCTGCTGTGAGTCTAGATTATCGAATGGGACGAAAAACTGATAGTGAAGTGTAACGTTCAGGGCCTCCTAATGACGATGGATCACTCAAATTGCGTCCCGATTGAATACATCGTCCTCCAGCCTACTTGACTCCATGGGTCTATTGCTGCCTCGGGCACCTTATGGCCGTTCTGCTGTGAGTCTAGATTATCGAATGGGACGAAAAACTGATAGTGAATTGTAACGTTCAGGGCCTCCTAATGACGATGGATCACTCAAATTGCGTCCCGATTCAATACATCGTCCTCCAGCAGACTTGACTTCATGGGTCTATTGCTGCACCGGGCACCTTATGGCCGTTCTGCTGTGAGTCAAAGATTTTCGAATCGGACGAAAAACTGATAGTGAATTGTAACTTTCAGGGCCACCTAATGACGATGGATCACTCAAATTGCGTCCCGATTCAATACATCGTCCTCCAGCAGACTTGTCTCCATGCGTCTATTGCTGCCTCGGGCACCTTATGGCCGTTCTGCTGTGAGTCAAAGATTTTCGAATCGGACGAAAAACTGATAGTGAATTGTAACGTTCAGGGCCATCTAATGACGATGGATCACTCAAATTGCGTCCTGATTCAATACATCGTCCTCCAGCCGACTTGACTCCATGGGTCTATTGCTGCCTCGGGCACCTTATGGCCGTTCTGCTGTGAGTCTAGATTATCGAATGGGACGAAAAACTGATAGTGAAGTGTAATGTTCAGGGCCTCCTAATGACGATGGATCACTCAAATTGCGTCCCGATTGAATACATCGTCCTCCAGCCTACTTGACCCCATGGGTCTATTGCTGCCTCGGGCACCTTATGGCCGTTCTGCTGTGAGTCTAGATTATCGAATGGGACGAAAAACTGATAGTGAATTGTAACTTTCAGGGCCTCCTAATGACGATGGATCACTCAAATTGCGTCCCGATTCAATACATCGTCCTCCAGCAGACTTGTCTCCATGGGTCGATTGCTGCCTCGGGCACCTAACGGCCGTTCTGCTGTGAGTCAAAGATTTTCGAATCGGACGAAAAACTGATAGTGAATTGTAACATTCAGGGCCACCTAATGACGATGGATCACACAAATTGCGTCCCGATTCAATACATCGTCCTCCAGCAGACTTGTCTCCATGGGTCGATTGCTGCCTCGGGCACCTTATGGCCGTTCTGCTGTGAGTCAAAGATTTTCGAATCGGACGAAAAACTGATAGTGATTTGTAACATTCAGGGCCACCTAATGACGATGGACCACACAAATTGCGTCCCGATTCAGTACATCGTCCACTAGCCGACTTGACTCCATGGGACTATTGCTGCCTCGGGCACCTTATGGCCGTTCTGCTGTGAGTCTAGATTATAGAATGGGATGAAAAACTGATAGTGAATTGTAACGTTCAGGGCCACCTAATGACGATGGATCACTCAAATTGCGTCCCGATTCAATACATCGTCCTCCAGCAGACTTGTCTCCATGGGTCGATTGCTGCCTCGGGCACCTTATGGCCGTTCTGCTGTGAGTCTAGATTATCGAACGGGACGAAATACTGATAGTGAATTGTAACGTTCAGGGCCAGCTAATGACGATGGATCACTCAAATTGCGACCCGATTCAATACATCGTCCTCCAGCCGACTTGACTCCATGGGTCTATTGCTGCCTCGGGCACCTTATGGCCGTTCTGCTGTGAGTCTAGATTATCGAATGGGACGAAAAACTGATAGTGAAGTGTAACGTTCAGGGCCTCCTAATGACGATGGATCACTCAAATTGCGTCCCGATTCAACACATCGTCCTCCAGCCGACTTGACTCCATGGGTCTATTGCTGCCTCGGGCACCTTATGGCCGTTCTGCTGTAGGTCTAGATTATCGAATGGGACGAAAAACTGATAGTGAATTGTAACGTTCAGGGCCTCCTAATAACGATGGATCACTCAAATTGCGTCCCGATTCAATACATCGTCCTCCAGCAGACTTGTCTCCATGGGTCGATTGCTGCCTCGGACACCTAACGGCCGTTCTGCTGTGAGTCAAAGATTTTCGAATCGGACGAAAAACTGATAGTGAATTGTAACATTCAGGGCCACCTAATGACGATGGACCACGCAAATTGCGTCCCGATTCAATACATCGTCCTCCAGCCGAGTTGACTCCATGGGTCTATTGCTGCCTCGGGCACCTTATGGCCGTTCTGCTGTGAATCTAGATTATCGAATGGGACGAAATACTGATAGTGAATTGTAACGTTCAGGGCCACCTAATGACGATGGATCACTCAAATTGCGTCCCGATTCAATACATCGTCCCCAGCCGACTTGTCTCCATGGGTCTATTGCTGCCTCGGGCACCTTATGGCTGTTCTGCTGTGAGTCTAGATTATCGAATGGGACGAAAAACTGATAGTGAATTGTAACGTTCAGGGCAACCTAATGACGATGGATCACGCAAATTGCGTCCTGATTCAATACATCGTCCTCCAGCAGACTTGACTTCATGGGTCTATTGCTGCCTCGGGCACCTTATGGCCGTTCTGCTGTGAGTCAAAGATTTTCGAATCGGACGAAAAACTGATAGTGAATTGTAACTTTCAGGGCCACCTAATGACGATGGATCACTCAAATTGCGTCCCGATTCAATACGTCGTCCTCCAGCAGACTTGTCTCCATGGGTCGATTGCTGCCTCGGGCACCTTATGGCCGTTCTGCTGTGAGTCAAAGATATTCGAATCGGACGAAAAACTGATAGTGATTTGTAACATTCAGGGCCACCTAATGACGATGGACCACACAAATTGCGTCCCGATTCAGTACATCGTCCACTAGCCGACTTGACTCCATGGGACTATTGCTGCCTCGGGCACCTTATGGCCGTTCTGCTGTGAGTCTAGAATATAGAATGGGATGAAAAACTGATAGTGAATTGTAACGTTCAGGGCCACCTAATGACGATGGATCACTCAAATTGCGTCCCGATTCAATACATCGTCCTCCAGCAGACTTGTCTCCATGGTTCTATTGCTGCCTCGGGCACCTTATGGCAGGCCTGCTGTGACTCAAAGATTTTCGAATCGGACGAAAAACTGATAGTGAATTGTAACGTTCAGGGCCTCCTAATGACGATGGAACACTCAAATTGCGTCCCGATTCAATACATCGTCCTCCAGCAGACTTGTCTCCATGCGTCTATTGCTGCCTCGGGCACCTTATGGCCGTTCTGCTGTGAGTCAAAGATTTTCGAATTGGACGAAAAACTGATAGTGAATTGTAACGTTCAGGGCCACCTAATGACGATGGATCACTCAAATTGCGTCCCGATTCAATACATCGTCCTCCAGCCGACTTGACTCCATGGGTCTATTGCTGCCTCGGGCACCTTATGGCCGTTCTGCTGTGAGTCTAGATTATCGAATGGGACAAAAAACGGATAGTGAATTGTAACGTTCAGGGCCTCCTAATGACGATGGATCACTCAAATTGCGTCCCGATTCAATACATCGTCCTCCAGCAGACTTGTCTTCATGGGTCTATTGCTGCCTCGGGCACCTTATGGCCGTTCTGCTGTGAGTCTAGATTATCGAATGGGACGAAAAACTGATAGTGAATTGTAACTTTCAGGGCCAACTAATGACGATGGATCACTCAAATTGCGTCCCGATTCAATACATCGTCCACCAGCCGACTTGTCTCCATGGGTCTATTGCTGCCTCGGGCACCTTATGGCCGTTCTGCAGTGAGTCAAAGATTTTCGAATCGGACGAAAAACTGATAGTGAATTGTAACGTTCAGGGCCTCCTAATGACGATGGAACACTCAAATTGCGTCCCGATTCAATACATCGTCCTCCAGCAGACTTGACTCCATGCGTCTAATGCTGCCTCGGGCACCTTATGGCCGTTCTGCTGTGAGTCAAAGATTTTCGAATCGGACGAAAAACTGATAGTGAATTGTAACTTTCAGGGCCTCCTAATGACGATGGAACACTCAAATTGCGTCCCGATTCAATACATCGTCCTCCAGCAGACTTGTCTCCATGGGTCTATTGCTGCCTCGGGCACCTTATGGACGTTCTGCTGTGAGTCAAAGATTTTCGAATCGGACGAAAAACTGATAGTGAATTGTAACGTTCAGGGCCACCTAATGACGATGGATCACTCAAATTGCGTCCCGATTCAATACATCGTCCTCCAGCCGACATGTCTCCATGGGTCTATTGCTGCCTTTGCACCTTATGGCCGTTCTGCTGTGAGTCAAAGATTTTCGAATCGGACGAAAAACTGATAGTGAATTGTAACGTTCAGGGCCACCTAATGACGATGGATCACTCAAATTGCGTCCCGATTCAATACATTGTCCTCCAGCAGACTGTCTCCATGGGTCTATTGCAGCCTCGGGCACCTTATGGCCGTTCAGCTGTGACTCAAAGATTTTCGAATCGGACGAAAAACTGATAGTGAATTGTAACGTTCAGGGCCTCCTAATGTCGATGGAACACTCAAATTGCGTCCCGATTCAATACATCGTCCCCAGCCGACTTGTCTCCAAGGGTCTATTGTTGCCTCGGGCACCTTATGGCCGTTCTGCTGTGAGTCTAGATTATAGAATGGGATGAAAAACTGATAGTGAATTGTAACGTTCAGGGCCACCTAATGACGATGGATCACTCAAATTGCGTCCCGATTCAATACATCGTCCTCCAGCAGACTTGTCTCCATGGGTCTATTGCTGCCTCGGGCACCTTATGGCAGGCCTGCTGTGACTCAAACATTTTCGAATCGGACGAAAAACTGATAGTGAATTGTAACTTTCAGGGCCTCCTAATGACGATGGATCACTAAAATTGCGTCCCGATTCAATACATCGTCCTCCAGCAGACTTGACTTCATGGGTCTATTGCTGTCTCGGGCACCTTATGGCCGTTCTGCTGTGAGTCTAGATTATCGAATGGGACGAAAAACTGATAGTGAATTGTAACGTTCAGGGCCACCTAATGACGATGGATCACTCAAATTGCGTCCCGATTCAATACATCGTCCTCCAGCCGACTTGACTCCATGGGTCTATTGCTGCCTCGGGCACCTTATGGCCGTTCTGCTGTGAGTCTAGATTATCGAATGGGACGAAAAACTGATAGTGAATTGTAACGTTCAGGGCCTCCTAATGACGATGGATCACTCAAATTGCGTCCCGATTCAATACATCGTCCTCCAGCCGACTTGACTCCATGGGTCTATTGCTGCCTCGGGCACCTTATGGCCGTTCTGCTGTGAGGCTAGATTATCGAATGGGACGAAAAACTGATAGTGAATTATAACGTTCAGGGCCTCCTAATGACGATGGATCACTCAAATTGCGTCCCGATTCAATACATCGACCTCCAGCAGACTTGTCTCCATGGGTCGATTGCTGCCTCGGGCCCCTAATAGCCGTTCCGCTGCGAGTCAAAGATTTTCGAATCGGACGAAAAACTGATAGTGATTTGTAACATTCAGGGCCACCTAATGACGATGGACCACACAAATTGCGTCCCGATTCAGTACATCGTCCACTCGCCGACTTGACTCCTTGGGACTATTGCTGCCTCGGGCACCTTATGGCCGTTCTGCTGTGAGTCTAGATTATAGAATGGGATGAAAAACTGATAGTGAATTGTAACGTTCAGGGCCACCTAATGACGTTGGATCACTCAAATTGCGTCCCGATTCAATACATCGTCCTCCAGCAGACTTGTCTCCATGGGTCTATTGCTGCCTCGGGCACCTTATGGCAGGCCTGCTGTGACTCAAAGATTTTCGAATCGGACGAAAAACTGATAGTGAATTGTAACGTTCAGGGCCTCCTAATGACGATGGATCACTCAAATTGCGTCCCGATTCAATACATCGTCCTCCAGCAGACTTGTCTCCATGGGTCTATTGCTGTCTCGGGCACCTTATGGCCGTTCTGCTGTGAGTCTAGATTATCGAATGGGACGAAAAACTGATAGTGAATTGTAACGTTCAGGGCCTCCTAATGACGATGGATCACTCAAATTGCGTCCCGATTCAATACATCGTCCTCCAGCAGACTTGTCCTCATGGGTCGATTGCTGCCTCGGGCACCTAATGGCCGTTATGCTGTGAGTCAAAGATTTTCGAATCGGACGAAAAACTGATAGTGAATTGTAACATTCAGGGCCACCTAATGACGATGGACCACGCAAATTGCGTCCCGATTCAATACATCGTCCTCCAGCCGAGTTGACTCCATGGGTCTATTGCTGCCTCGGGCACCGTATGGCCGTTCTGCTGTGAATCTAGATTATCGAATGGGACGAAAAAGTGATAGTGAATTGTAACGTTCAGGGCCACCTAATGACGATGGATCACTCAAATTGCGTCCCGATTCAATACATCGTCCCCAGCCGACTTGTCTCCATGGGTCTATTGCTGCCTCGGGCACCTTATGGCCGTTCTGCTGTGAGTCTAGATTATCGAATGGGACGAAAAACTGAGAGTGAATTGTAACTTTCAGGGCCACCTAATGACGATGGATCACTCAAATTGCGTCCTGATTCAATACATCGTCCTCCAGCAGACTTGACTTCATGGGTCTATTGCTGCCTCGATCACCTTACGGCCGTTCTGCTGTGAGTCAAAGATTTTCGAATCGGACGATAAACTGATAGTGAATTGTAACATTCAGGGCCACCTAATGACGATGGACCACGCAAATTGCGTCCCGATTCAATACATCGTCCTCCAGCCGAGTTGACTCCATGGGTCTATTGCTGCCTCGGGCACCTTATGGCCGTTCTGCTGTGAATCTAGATTATCGAATGGGACGAAAAACTGATAGTGAATTGTAACGTTCAGGGCCACCTAATGACGATGGACCACACAAATTGCGTCCCGATTCAGTACATCGTCCACTAGCCGACTTGACTCCATGGGACTATTGCTGCCTCGGGCACCTTATGGCCGTTCTGCTGTGAGTCTAGATTATCGAATGGGACGAAAAACTGATAGTGAATTGTAACGTTCTGGGCCTCCTAATGACGATGGATCAGTCAAATTGCGTCCCGATTCAATACATCGTCCTCCAGCAGACTTGTCTCCATGGGTCGATTGCTGCCTCGGGGACCTAATGGCCCTTCTGCTGTGAGTCAAAGATTTTCGAATCGGACGAAAAACTGATAGTGAATTGTAACATTCAGGGCCACCTAATGACGATGGACCACGCAAATTGCGTCCCGATTCAATACATCGTCCTCCAGCAGACTTGTCTCCATGGGTCGATTGCTGCCTCTGGCACCTCATGGCCGTTCTGCTGTGAATCAAAGATTTTCGAATCGGACGAAAAACTGATAGTGATTCGTAACATTCAGGGCCACCTAATGACGATGGACCACACAAATTGCGTCCCGATTCAGTACATCGTCC
Source organism: Schistocerca cancellata (assembly GCF_023864275.1). Taxonomy (NCBI): domain Eukaryota; kingdom Metazoa; phylum Arthropoda; class Insecta; order Orthoptera; family Acrididae; genus Schistocerca; species Schistocerca cancellata. The sequence goes on from NC_064627.1 coordinate 4,068,179, forward strand.
ACTAGCCGACTTGAATCCATGGGACTATTGCTGCCTCGGGCACCTTATGGCCGTTCTGCTGTGAGTCTAGATTATAGAATGGGATGAAAAACTGATAGTGAATTGTAACGTTCAGGGCCACCTAATGACGATGGATCACTCAAATTGCGTCCCGATTCAATACATCGTCCTCCAGCAGACTTGTCTCCATGGGACTATTGCTGCCTCGGGCACCTTATGGCAGGCCTGCTGTGACTCAAAGATTATCGAATCGAACGAAAAACTGATAGTGAATTGTAACGTTCAGGGCCTCCTAATGACGATGGAACACTCAAATTGCGTCCCGATTCAATACATCGTCCTCCAGCAGACTTGTCTCCATGCGTCTATTGCTGCCTCGGGCACCTTATGGCCGTTCTGCTGTGAGTCTAGATTATCGAATGGGACGAAAAACTGATAGTGAATTGTAACGTTCAGGGCCTCCTAATGACGATGGATCACTCAAATTGCGTCCCGATTCAATACATCGTCCTCCAGCAGACTTGTCTCCATGGGTCGATTGCTGCCTCGGGCACCTAATGGCCGTTCTGCTGTGAGTCAAAGATTTTCGAATCGGACGAAAAACTGATAGTGAATTGTAACATTCAGGGCCACCTAATGACGATGGACCACGCAAATTGCGTCCCGATTCAATACATCGTCCTCCAGCCGAGTTGACTCCATGGGTCTATTGCTGCCTCCGGCACCTTATGGCCGTTCTGCTGTGAATCTAGATTATCGAATGGGACGAAAAACTGATAGTGAATTGTAACGTTCAGGGCCACCTAATGACGATGGATCACTCAAATTGCGTCCCAATTCAATACATCGTCCCCAGCCGACTTGTCTCCATGGGTCTATTGCTGCCTCGGGCACCTTATGGCCGTTCTGCTGTGAGTCTAGATTATCGAATGGGACGAAAAACTGATAGTGAATTGTAACGTTCAGGGCCACCAAATGACGATGGATCACTCAAATTGCGTCCTGATTCAATACATCGTCCTCCAGCAGACTTGACTTCATGGGTCTATTGCTGCCTCGGGCACCTTATGTCCGTTCTGCTGTGAGTCAAAGATTTTCGAATCGGACGAAAAACTGATAGTGAATTGTAACATTCAGGGCCACCTAATGACGATGGACCACACAAATTGCGTCCCGATTCAATACATCGTCCTCCAGCCGAGTTGACACCATGGGTCTATTGCTGCCTCGGGCACCTTATGGCCGTTCTGCTGTGAATCTAGATTATCGAATGGGACGAAAAACTGATAGTGAATTGTAACATTCAGGGCCTCCTAATGACGATGGATCACTCAAATTGCGTCCCGATTCAATACATCGTCCTCCAGCAGACTTGTCTCCATGGGTCGATTGCTGCCTCGGGCACCTAAAGGCCGTTCTGCTGTGAGTCAAAGATTTTCGAATCGGACGAAAAACTGATAGTGAATTGTAACGTTCAGGGCATCCTAATGACGATGGATCACTCAAATTGCGTCCCGATTCAATACATCGTCCTCCAGCCGACTTGACTGCATGGGTCTAATGCTGCCTCGGGCACCTTATGGCCGTTCTGCTGTGAGTCTAGATTATCGAATGGGACGAAAAACTGATAGTGAATTGTAACATTCAGGGCCTCCTAATGACGATGGATCACTCAAATTGCGTCCCGATTCAATACATCGTCCTCCAGCAGACTTGTCTCCATGGGTCGATTGCTGCCTCGGGCACCTAATGGCCGTTCTGCTGTGAGTCAAAGATTTTCGAATCGGACGAAAAACTGATAGTGAATTGTAACATTCAGGGCCACCTAATGACGATGGATCACTCAAATTGCGTCCCGATTCAATACATCGTCCTCCAGCCGACTTGACTCCATGGGTCTATTGCTGCCTCGGGCACCTTATTGCCGTTCTGCTGTGAGTCTAGATTATCGAATGGGACGAAAACTGATAGTGAATTGTAACGTTCAGGGCCTCCTAATGCCGATGGATCACTCAAATTGCGTCCCGATTCAATACATCGTCCTCCAGCCGACTTGACTCCATGGGTCTATTGCTGCCTCGGGCACCTTACGGCCGTTCTGCTGTGAGTCTAGATTACCAAATGGGACGAAAAACTGATAGTGAATTGTAACGTTCAGGGCCTCCTAATGACGATGGATCACTCAAATTGCGTCCCGATTCAATACATCGTCCTCCAGCAGACTTGTCTCCATGGGTCGATTGCTGCCTCGGGCACCTAATGGCCGTTCTGCTGTGAGTCAAAGATTTTCGAATCGGACGAAAAACTGATAGTGAATTGTAACATTCAGGGCCACCTAATGACGATGGACCACAGAAATTGCGTCCCGATTCAGTACATCGTCCACTAGCCGACTGACTCCATGGGACTATTGCTGCCTCGGGCACCTTATCGCCGTTCTGCTGTGAGTCTAGATTATAGAATGGGATGAAAAACTGATAGTGAATTTTAACGTTCAGGGCCGCCTAATGACGATGGATCACTCAAATTGCGTCCCGATTCAATACATCGTCCTCCAGCAGACTTGTCTCCATGGGTCTATTGCTGCCTCGGGCACCTTATGGCCGTTCTGCTGTGAGTCCAGATTATCGAATGGGACGAAAAACTGATAGTGAATTGTAACGTTCAGGGCCACCTAATGACGATGGATCATTCAAATTGCGTCCTGATTCAATACATCGTCCTCCAGCAGACTTGACTTCATGGGTCTATTGCTGCCTCGGGCACCTTATGGCCGTTCTGCTGAGTCAAAGATTTTCGAATCGGACGAAAAACCGATAGTGAATTGTAACTTTCAGGGCCACCTAATGACGATGGATCACTCAAATTGCGTCCCGATTCAATACATCGTCCTCCAGCAGACTTGTCTCCATGGGTCGATTGCTGCCTCGGGCACCTTATGGCCGTTCTGCTGTGAGTCAAAGATTTTCGAATCGGACGATAAACTGATAGTGAATTGTAACATTCAGGGCCACCTAATGACGATGGACCACGCAAATTGCGTCCCGATTCAATACATCGTCCTCCAGCCGAGTTGATTCCATGGGTCTATTGCTGCCTCGGGCACCTTATGGCCGTTCTGCTGTGAATCTAGATTATCGAATGGGACGAAAAACTGATAGTGAATTGTAACGTTCAGGGCCACCTAATGACGATGGACCACACAAATTGCGTCCCGATTCAGTACATCGTCCACTAGCCGACTTGACTCCATGGGACTATTGCTGCCTCGGGCACCTTATGGCCGTTCTGCTGTGAGTCTAGATTATCGAATGGGACGAAAAACTGATAGTGAATTGTAACGTTCTGGGCCTCCTAATGACGATGGATCAGTAAAATTGCGTCCCGATTCAATACATCGTCCTCCAGCAGACTTGTCTCCATGGGTCGATTGCTGCCTCGGGGACCTAATGGCCGTTCTGCTGTGAGTCAAAGATTTTCGAATCGGACGAAAAACTGATAGTGAATTGTAACATTCAGGGCCACCTAATGACGATGGACCACGCAAATTGCGTCCCGATTCAATACATCGTCCTCCAGCAGACTTGTCTCCATGGGTCGATTGCTGCCTCTGGCACCTTATGGCCGTTCTGCTGTGAGTCAAAGATTTTCGAATCGGACGAAAAACTGATAGTGATTCGTAACATTCAGGGCCACCTGATGACGATGGACCACACAAATTGCGTCCCGATTCAGTACATCGTCCACTAGCCGACTTGAATCCATGGGACTATTGCTGCCTCGGGCACCTTATGGCCGTTCTGCTGTGAGTCTAGATTATAGAATGGGATGAAAAACTGATAGTGAATTGTAACGTTCAGGGCCACCTAATGACGATGGATCACTCAAATTGCGTCCCGATTCAATACATCGTCCACCAGCAGACTTGTCTCCATGGGTCTATTGCTGCCTCGGGCACCTTATGGCAGGCCTGCTGTGACTCAAAGATTTTCGAATCGGACGAAAAACTAATAGTGAATTGTAACGTTCAGGGCCTCCAAATGACGATGGAACACTCAAATTGCGTCCCGATTCAATACATCGTCCTCCAGCAGACTTGTCTCCATGCGTCTATTGCTGCATCGGGCACCTTATGGCCGTTCTGCTGTGAGTCTAGATTATCGAATGGGACGAAAAACTGATAGTGAATTGTAACGTTCAGGGCCTCCTAATGACGATGGATCACTCAAATTGCGTCCCGATTCAATACATCGTCCTCCAGCCGACTTGACTCCATGGGTCTATTGCTGCCTCGGGCACCTTATGGCCGTTCTGCTGTGAGTCTAGATTATCGAATCGGACGAAAAACTGATAGTGAATTGTAACGTTCAGGGCCTCCTAATGACGATGGATCACTCAAATTGCGTCCCGATTCAATACATCGTCCTCCAGCAGACTTGTCTCCATGGGTCGATTGCTGCCTCGGGCACCTAATGGCCGCTCTGCTGTGAGTCAAAGATTTTCGAATCGTACGAAAAACTGATAGTGAATTGTAACATTCAGGGCCACCTAATGACGATGGACCACGCAAATTGCGTCCCGATTCAATACATCGTCCTCCAGCCGAGTTGACTCCATGGGTCTATTGCTGCCTTGGGCACCTTATGGCCGTTCTGCTGTGAATCTAGATTATCGAATGGGACGAAAAACTGATAGTGAATTGTAACGTTCAGGGCCACCTAATGACGATGGATCACTCAAATTGCGTCCCGATTCAATACATCGTCCCCAGCCGACTTGTCTCCATGGGTCTATTGCTGCCTCGGGCACCTTATGGCCGTTCTGCTGTGAGTCTAGATTATCGAATGGGACGAAAAACTGATAGTGAATTGTAACGTTCAGGGCCACCTAATGACGATGGATCACTCAAATTGCGTCCTGATTCAATACATCGTCCTCCAGCAGACTTGACTTCATGGGTCTATTGCTGCCTGGGGCACCTTATGGCCGTTCTGCTGTGAGTCAAAGATTTTCGAATCGGACGAAAGACTGATAGTGAATTGTAACTTTCAGGGCCACCTAATGACGATGGATCACTCAAATTGCGTCCCGATTCAATACATCGACCTCCAGCAGACTTGTCTCCATGGGTCGATTGCTGCCTCGGGCACCTTATGGCCGTTCTGCTGTGAGTCAAAGATTTTCGAATCGGACGAAAAACTGATAGTGATTTGTAACATTCAGGGCCACCTAATGACGATGGCCCACTCAAATTGCGTCCCGATTCAGTACATCGTCCACTAGCCGACTTGACTCCATGGGACTATTGCTGCCTCGGGGCACCTTATGGCCGTTCTGCTGTGAGTCTAGATTATAGAATGGGATGAAAAACTGATAGTGAATTGTAACGTTCAGGGCCACCTAATGACGATGGATCACTCAAATTGCGTCCCGATTCAATACATCGTCCTCCAGCAGACTTCTCTCCATGGGACTATTGCTGCCTCGGGCACCTTATGGCAGGCCTGCTGTGACTCAAAGATTATCGAATCGAACGAAAAACTGATAGTGAATTGTAACGTTCAGGGCCTCCTAATGACGATGGAACACTCAAATTGCGTCCCGATTCAATACATCGTCCTCCAGCAGACTTGTCTCCATGCGTCTATTGCTGCCTCGGGCACCTTATGGCCGTTCTGCTGTGAGTCTAGATTATAGAATGGGACGAAAAACTGATAGTGAATTGTAACGTTCAGGGCCACCAAATGACGATGGATCACTCAAATTGCGTCCTGATTCAATACATCGTCCTCCAGCAGACTTGACTTCATGGGTCTATTGCTGCCTCGGGCACCTTATGGCCGTTCTGCTGTGAGTCAAAGATTTTCGAATCGGACGAAAAACTGATAGTGAATTGTAACGTTCAGGGCATCCTAATGACGATGGATCACTCAAATTGCGTCCCGATTCAATACATAGTCCTCCAGCCGACTTGACTGCATGGGTCTATTGCTGCCTCGGGCACCTTATGGCCGTTCTGCTGTGAGTCTAGATTATCGAATGGGACGAAAAACTGATAGTGAATTGTAACATTCAGGGCCACCTAATGACGATGGACCACGCAAATTGCGTCCCGATTCAATACATCGTCCTCCGGCCGAGTTGACTCCATGGGTCTATTGCTGCCTCGGGCACCTTATGGCCGTTCTGCTGTGAATCTAGATTATCGAATGGGACGAAAAACTGATAGTGAATTGTAACGTTCAGGGCCACCTAATGACGATGGATCACTCAAATTGCGTCCCGATTCAATACATCGTCCTCTAGCCGACTTGTCTCCATGGGTCTATTGCTGCCTCGGGCACCTTATGGCCGTTCTGCTGTGAGTCTAGATTATCGAATGGGACGTTAAACTGATAGTGAATTGTAACGTTCAGGGCCACCAAATGACGATGGATCACTCAAATTGCGTCCTGATTCAATACATCGTCCTCCAGCAGACTTGACTTCATGGGTCTATTGCTGCCTCGGGCACCTTATGGCCGTTCTGCTGTGAGTCAAAGATTTTCGAATCGGACGAAAAACTGATAGTGAATTGTAACTTTCAGGGCCACCTAATAACGATGGATCGCTCTAATTGCGTCCCGATTCAATACATCGTCCTCCAGCAGACTTGTCTCCATGGGTCGATTGCTGCCTCGGGCACCTTATGGCCGTTCTGCTGTGAGTCAAAGATTTTCGAATCGGACGAAAAACTGATAGTGATTTGTAACATTCAGGGCCACCTAATGACGATGGACCACACAAATTGCGTCCCGATTCAGTACATCGTCCACTAGCCGACTTGACTTCATGGGACTATTGCTGCCTCGGGTACCTTAATGCGGTTCTGCTGTGAGTCTAGATTATAGAATGGGATGAAAAACTGATAGTGAATTGTAACGTTCAGGGCCACCTAATGACGATGGATCACTCAAATTGCGTCCCGATTCAATACATCGTCCTCCAGCAGACTTGTCTCCATGGGTCTATTGCTGCCTCGGGCACCTTATGGCAGGCCTGCTGTGACTCAAAGATTTTCGAATCGGACGAAAAACTGATAGTGAATTGTAACGTTCAGGGCCTCCTAATGACGATGGAACACTCAAATTGCTTCCCGATTCAATACATCGTCCTCCAGCAGACTTGTCTACATGCGTCTATTGCTGCCTCGGGCACCTTATGGCCGTTCTGCTGTGAGTCAAAGATTTTCGAATCGGACGAAAAACTGATAGTGAATTGTAACGTTCAGGGCCACCTAATGACGATGGATCACTCAAATTGCGTCCCGATTCAATACATCGTCCTCCAGCCGACTTGACTCCATGGGTCTATTGCTGCCTCGGGCACCTTATGGCCGTTCTGCTGTGAGTCTAGATTATCGAATGGGACAAAAAACTGATAGTGAATTGTAACGTTCAGGGCCTCCTAATGACGATGGATCACTCAAATTGCGTCCCGATTCAATACATCGTCCTCCAGCAGACTTGTCTCCATGGGTCTATTGCTGCCTCGGGCACCTTATGGCAGGCCTGCTGTGAGTCTAGATTATCGAATGGGACGAAAAACTGATAGTGAATTGTAACGTTCAGGGCCACCTAATGACGATGGATCACTCAAATTGCGTCCTGATTCAATGCATCGTCCTCCAGCAGACTTGATTTCATGGGTCTATTGCTGCCTCGGGCACCTTATGGCCGTTCTGCTGTGAGTCAAAGATTTTCGAATCGGACGAAAAACTGATAGTGAATTGTAACTTTCAGGGCCACCTAATGACGATGGATCACTCAAATTGCGTCCCGATTCAATACATCGTCCTCCAGCAGACTTGTCACCATGGGTCGATTGCTGCCTCGGGCACCTTATGGCCGTTCTGCTGTGAGTCAAAGATTTTCGAATCGGACGATAAACTGATAGTGAATTGTAACGTTCAGGGCCACCTAATGACGATGGACCACACAAATTGCGTCCCGATTCAGTACATCGTCCACTAGCCGACAAGACTCCATGGGACTATTGCTGCCTCGGGCACCTTATGGCCGTTCTGCTGTGAGTCTAGATTATAGAATGGGATGAAAAACTGATAGTGAATTGTAACGTACAGGGCCACCTAATGACGATGGACCACGCAAATTACGTCCCGATTCAATACATCGTCCTCCAGCTGATTTGACTCCATGGGTCTATTGCTGCCTCGGGCACCTTATGGCCGTTCTGCTGTGAATCTAGATTATCGAATGGGACGAAAATCTGGTAGTGAATTGTAACGTTCAGGGCCACCTAATGACGATGGATCACTCAAATTGCGTCCCGATTCAATACATCGTCCTCCAGCCGATTAGTCTCCATTGGTCTATTGCTGAATCGGGCACCTTATGGCCGTTCTGCTGTGAGTCTATATTATCGAATGGGACGAAAAACTGATAGTGAATTGTAACGTTCAGGGCCACCTAATGACGATGGATCACTCAAATTGCGTCCCGATTCAATATATCGTCCTCCAGCAGACTTGTTTCCAAGGGTCTATTGTTGCCTCGGGCACCTTATGGCAGTTCTGCTGTGAATCAAAGATTTTCGAATCGGACGAAAAACTGATAGTGATTTGTAACATTCAGGGCCACCTAATGACGATGGACCACACAAATTGCGTCCCGATTCAGTACATCGTCCTCCAGCCGACCTGACTCCATGGGTCTATTGCTGCCTCGGGCACCTTATGGCCGTTCTGCTGTGAGTCTAGATTATCGAATGGGACGAAAAACTGATAGTGAATTGTAACGTTCAGGTCCACCTAATGACGATGGATCTCTCAAATTGCGTCCCGATTCAATACATCGTCCTCCAGCAGACTTGTCTCCATGGGTCTATTGCTGCCTCGGGCACCTTATGGCCGTTCTGCTGTGAGTCAAAGATTTTCGAATCGGACGAAAAACTGATAGTGAATTGTAACTTTCAGGGCCTCCTAATGACGATGGAACACTCAAATTGCGTCCCGATTCAATACATCGTCCTCCAGCAGACTTGTCTCCATGCGTCTATTGCTGCCTCGGGCACCTTATGGCCGTTCTGCTGTGAGTCAAAGATTTTCGAATCGGACGAAAAACTGATAGTGAATTGTAACTTTCACGGCCTCCTAATGACGATGGAACACTCAAATTGCGTCCCGATTCAATACATCGTCCTCCAGCAGACTTGTCTCCATGGGTCTATTGCTGCCTCGGGCACCTTATGGCCGTTCTGCTGTGAGTCAAAGATTTTCGAATCGGACGAAAAACTGATAGTGAATTGTAACGTTCAGGGCCACCTAATGACGATGGATCACTCAAATTGCGTCCCGATTCAATACATCGTCCTCCAGCCGACATGTCTCCATGGGTCTATTGCTGCCTTGGCACCTTATGGCCGTTCTGCTGTGAGTCAAGGATTTTCGAATCGGACGAAAAACTGATAGTGAATTGTAACGTTCAGGGCCACCTAATGACGATGGATCACTCAAATTGCGTCCCGATTCAATACATTGTCCTCCAGCAGACTGTCTCCATGGGTCTATTGCAGCCTCGGGCACCTTATGGCCGTTCAGCTGTGACTCAAAGATTTTCGAATCGGACGAAAAACTGATAGTGAATTGTAACGTTCAGGGCCTCCTAATGACAATGGAACACTCAAATTGCGTCCCGATTCAATACATCGTCCTCCAGCCGACTTGTCTCCATGGGTCTAGTGCCGCCTCGGGCACCTTATGGCCGTCCTGCTGTGAGTCAAAGATTTTCGAATCGGACGAAAAACTGATAGTGAATTGTAACTTTCAGGGCCACCTAATGACGATGGATCACTCAAATTGCGTCCCGATTAAATACATCGTCCTCCAGCCGACTTGTCTCCATGGGTCTATTGCTGCCTTGGGCACCTTATGGCCGTTCTGCTGTGAGTCAAAGATTTTCGAATCGGACGAAAAACTGATAGTGAATTGTAACGTTCAGGGCCACCTAATGACGATGGATAACTCAAATTGCGTCCCGATTCAATACATCGTCCTCCAGCAGACTTGTCTCCATGGGTCTATTGCTGCCTCGGGCACCTTATGGCCGTTCTGCTGTGAGTCTAGATTATCGAATGGGACGAAAAACTGATAGTGAATTGTAACGTTCAGGTCCACCTAATGACGATGGATCACTCAAATTGCGTCCCGATTCAATACATCGTCCTCCAGCCAACTTGACTCAATGGGTCTATTGCTGCCTCGGGCACCTTATGGCCGTTCTGCTGTGAGTCTAGATTATCGAATGGGACGAAAAACTGATAGTGAATTGTAACGCTCAGGGCCTCCTAATGACGATGGATCACTCAAATTGCGTCCCGATTCAATACATCGTCCTCCAGCAGACTTGTCTCCATGGGTCTATTGCTGCCTCGGGCACCTTATGGCAGGCCTGCTGTGATACAAAGATTTTCGAATCGGACGAAAAACTGATAGTGAATTGTCACGTTCAGGGCCTCCTAATGACGATGGAACACTCAAATTGCGTCCCGATTCAATACATCGTCCTCCAGCAGACTTGTCTCCATGCGTCTATTGCTGCCTCGGGCACCTTATGGCCGTTCTGCTGTGAGTCAAAGAATTTCGAATCGGACGAAAAACTGATAGTGAATTGTAACGTTCAGGGCCACCTAATGACGATGGATCACTCAAATTGCGTCCCGATTCAATACATCGTCCTCCAGCAGACTTGTCTCCAAGGGTCGATTGCTGCCTCGGGCACCTAATGGCCGTTCTGCTGTGAGTCAAAGATTTTCGAATCGGACGAAAAACTGATAGTGAATTGTAACATTCAGGGCCACCTAATGACGATGGACCACGCAAATTGCGTCCCGATTCAATACATCGTCCTCCAGCCGAGTTGACTCCATGGGTCTATTGCTGCCTCGGGCACCTTATGGCCGTTCTGCTGTGAATCTAGATTATCGAATGGGACGAAAAACTGATAGTGATTTGTAACATTCAGAGCCACCTAATGACGATGGACCACACAAATTGCGTCCCGATTCAGTACATCGTCCACTAGCCGACTTGACTCCATGGGACTATTGCTGCCTCGGGCACCTTATGGCCGTTCTGCTGTGAGTCTAGATTATAGAATGGGATGAAAAACTGATAGTGAATTGTAACGTTCAGGGTAACCTAATGACGATGGATCACTCAAATTGCGTCCCGATTCAATACATCGTCCTCCAGCAGACTTGTCTCCATGGGTCGATTGCTGCCTCGGGCACCTAATGGCCGTTCTGCTGTGAGTCAAAGATTTTCGAATCGGACGAAAAACTGATAGTGAATTGTAACATTCAGGGCCACCTAATGACGATGGACCACGCAAATTGCGTCCCGATTCAATACATCGTCCTCCAGCCGAGTTGACTCCATGGGGCTATTGCTGCCTCGGGCACCTTATGGCCGTTCTGCTGTGAGTCAAAGATTTTCGAATCGGACGAAAAACTGATAGTGATTTGTTACATTCAGAGCCACCTAATGACGATGGACCACACAAATTGCGTCCCGATTCAGTACATCGTCCACTAGCCGACTTGAATCCATGGGACTATTGCTGCCTCGGGCACCTTATGGCCGTTCTGCTGTGAGTCTAGATTATAGAATGGGATGAAAAACTGATAGTGAATTGTAACATTCAGGGCCACCTAATGACGATGGATCACTCAAATTGCGTCCCGATTCAAAACATCGTCCTCCAGCAGACTTGTCTCCATGGGTCTATTGCTGCCTCGGGCACCTTATGGCCGTTCTGCTGTGAGTCTAGATTATCGAATGGGACGAAAAACTGATAGTGAATTGTAACGTTCAGGTCCACCTAATGACGATGGATCACTCAAATTGCGTCCCGATTCAATACATCGTCCTCCAGCCAACTTGACTCCATGGGTCTATTGCTGCCTCGGGCACCTTATGGCCGTTCTGCTGTGAGTCTAGATTATCGAATGGGACGAAAAACTGATAGTGAATTGTAACGCTCAGGGCCTCCTAATGACGATGGATCACTCAAATTGCGTCCCGATTCAATACATCGTCCTCCAGCAGACTTGTCTCCATGGGTCTATTGCTGCCTCGGGCACCTTATGGCAGGCCTGCTGTGATACAAAGATTTTCGAATCGGACGAAAAACTGATAGTGAATTGTAACGTTCAGGGCCTCCTAATGACGATGGAACACTCAAATTGCGTCCCGATTCAATACATCGTCCTCTAGCAGACTTGTCTCCATGCGTCAATTGCTGCCTCGGGCACCTTATGGCCGTTCTGCTGTGAGTCAAAGATTTTCGAATCGGACGAAAAACTGATAGTGAATTGTAACGTTCAGGGCCACCTAATGACGATGGATCACTCAAATTGCGTCCCGATTCAATACATCGTCCTCCAGCAGACTTGTCTCCAAGGGTCGATTGCTGCCTCGGGCACCTAATGGCCGTTCTGCTGTGAGTCAAAGATTTTCGAATCGGACGAAAAACTGATAGTGAATTGTAACATTCAGGGCCACCTAATGACGATGGACCACGCAAATTGCGTCCCGATTCAATACATCGTCCTCCAGCCGAGTTGACTCCATGGGTCTATTGCTGCCTCGGGCACCTTATGGCCGTTCTGCTGTGAATCTAGATTATCGAATGGGACGAAAAACTGATAGTGATTTGTAACATTCAGAGCCACCTAATGACGATGGACCACACAAATTGCGTCCCGATTCAGTACATCGTCCACTAGCCGACTTGACTCCTTGGGACTATTGCTGCCTCGGGCACCTTATGGCCGTTCTGCTGTGAGTCTAGATTATAGAATGGGATGAAAAACTGATAGTGAATTGAAACGTTCAGGGCCACCTACTGACGATGGATCACTCAAATTTCGTCCCGATTCAATACATCGTCCTCCAGCAGACTTGTCTCCATGGGTCGATTGCTGCCTCGGGCACCTAATGGCCGTTCTTCTGTGAGTCAAAGATTTTCGAAACGGACGAAAAACTGATAGTGAATTGTAACATTCAGGGCCACCTAATGACGATGGACCACGCAAATTGCGTCCCGATTCAATACATCGTCCTCCAGCCGAGTTGACTCCATGGGTCTATTGCTGCCTCGGGCACCTTATGGCCGTTCTGCTGTGAATCTAGATTATCGAATGGGGCGAAAAACTGACAGTGATTTGTAACATTCAGAGCCACCTAATGACGATGGACCACACAAATTGCGTCCCGATTCAGTACATCGTCCACTAGCCGACTTGACTCCATGGGACTATTGCTGCCTCGGGCACCTTATGGCCGTTCTGCTGTGAGTCTAGATTATAGAATGGGATGAAAAACTGATAGTGAATTGTAACGTTCAGGGCCACCTAATGACGATGGATCACTCAAATTGCGTCCCGATTCAATACATCGTCCTCCAGCAGACTTGTCTCCATGGGTCTATTGCTGCCTCGGGCACCTTATGGCAGGCCTGCTGTGACTCAAAGATTTTCGAATCGGACGAAAAACTGATAGTGAATTGTAACGTTCAGGGCCTCCTAATGACGATGGAACACTCAAATTGCGTCCCGATTCAATACATCGTCCTCCAGCAGACTTGTCTCCATGCGTCTATTGCTGCCTCCGGCACCTTATGACCGTTCTGCTGTGAGTCAAAGATTTTCGAATCGGACGAAAAACTGATAGTGAATTGTAACGTTCAGGGCCACCTAATGACGATGGATCACTCAAATTGCGTCCCGATTCAATACATCGTCCTCCAGCCGACTTGACTCCAAGGGTCTATTGCTGCCTCGGGCACCTTATGGCCGTTCTGCTGTGAGTCTAGATTATCGAATGGGACGAAAAACTGATAGTGAATTGTAACGTTCAGGTCCACCTAATGACGATGGATCACTCAAATTGCGTCCCGATTCAATACATCGTCCTCCAGCAGACTTGTCTCCATGCGTCTATTGCTGCCTCCGGCACCTTATGGCCGTTCTGCTGTGAGTCAAAGATTTTCGAATCGGACGAAAAACTGATAGTGAATTGTAACGTTCAGGGCCACCTAATGACGATGGATCACTCAAATTGCGTCCCGATTCAATACATCGTCCTCCAGCCGACTTGACTCCATGGGTCTATTGCTGCCTCGGGCACCTTATGGCCGTTCTGCTGTGAGTCTAGCTTATCGAATGGGACAAAAAACTGATAGTGAATTGTAACGTTCAGGGCCTCCTAATGACGATGGATCACTCAAATTGCGTCCCGATTCAATACATCGTCCTCCAGCAGACTTGTCTCCATGGGTCTATTGCTGCCTCGGGCACCTTATGGCCGTTCTGCTGTGAGTCAAAGATTTTCGAATCGGACGAAAAACTGATAGTGAATTGTAACGTTCAGGGCCACCTAATGACGATGGATCACTCAAATTGCGTCTCGATTCAATACATCGTCCTCCAGCAGACTTGTCTCCAAGGGTCGATTGCTGCCTCGGGCACCTTATGGCCGTTCTGCAGTGAATCTAGATTATCGAATGGGACGAAAAACTGATAGTGATTTGTAACATTCAGAGCCACCTAATGAAGATGGACCACACAAATTGCGTCCCGATTCAGTACATCGTCCACTAGCCGACTTGACTCCATGGGACTATTGCTGCCTTGGGCACCTTATGGCCGTTCTGCTGCGAGTCTAGATTATAGAATGGGATGAAAAACTGATAGTGAATTGTAACGTTCAGGGTAACCTAATGACGATGGATCACTCAAATTGCGTCCCGATTCAATACATCGTCCTCCAGCAGACTTGTCTCCATGGGTCGATTGCTGCCTCGGGCACCTAATGGCCGTTCTGCTGTGAGTCAAAGATTTTCGAATCGGACGAAAAACTGATAGTGAATAGTAACATTCAGGGCCACCTAATGACGATGGACCACGCAAATTGCGTCCCGATTCAATACATCGTCCTCCAGCCGAGTTGACTCCATGGGTCTATTGCTGCCTGGGCACCTTATGGCCGTTCTGCTGTGAATCTAGATTATCGGATGGGACGAAAAACTGATAGTGATTTGTAACATTCAGAGCCACCTAATGACGATGGACCACACAAATTGCGTCCCGATTCAGTACATCGTCCACTAGCCGACTTGACTCCATGGGACTATTGCTGCCTCGGGCACCTTATGGCCGTTCTGCTGTGAGTCTAGATTATCGAATGGGACGAAAAACTGATAGTGAATTGTAACGTTCAGGTCCACCTAATGACGATGGATCACTCAAATTGCGTCCCGATTCAATACATCGTCCTCCAGCCAACTTGACTCCATGGGTCTATTGCTGCCTCGGGCACCTTATGGCCGTTCTGCTGTGAGTCTAGATTATCGAATGGGACGAAAAACTGATAGTGAATTGTAACGCTCAGGGCCACCTAATGACGATGGATCACTCAAATTGCGTCTCGATTCAATACATCGTCCTCCAGCAGACTTGTCACCATGGGTCGATTGCTGCCTCGGGCACCTTATGGCCGTTCTGCTGTGAGTCAAAGATTTTCGAATCGGACGATAAACTGATAGTGAATTGTAACGTTCAGGGCCACCTAATGACGATGGACCACACAAATTGCGTCCCGATTCAGTACATCGTCCACTAGCCGACAAGACTCCATGGGACTATTGCTGCCTCGGGCACCTTATGGCCGTTCTGCTGTGAGTCTAGATTATAGAATGGGATGAAAAACTGATAGTGAATTGTAACGTACAGGGCCACCTAATGACGATGGACCACGCAAATTACGTCCCGATTCAATACATCGTCCTCCAGCTGATTTGACTCCATGGGTCTATTGCTGCCTCGGGCACCTTATGGCCGTTCTGCTGTGAATCTAGATTATCGAATGGGACGAAAATCTGGTAGTGAATTGTAACGTTCAGGGCCACCTAATGACGATGGATCACTCAAATTGCGTCCCGATTCAATACATCGTCCTCCAGCCGATTAGTCTCCATTGGTCTATTGCTGAATCGGGCACCTTATGGCCGTTCTGCTGTGAGTCTATATTATCGAATGGGACGAAAAACTGATAGTGAATTGTAACGTTCAGGGCCACCTAATGACGATGGATCACTCAAATTGCGTCCCGATTCAATATATCGTCCTCCAGCAGACTTGTTTCCAAGGGTCTATTGTTGCCTCGGGCACCTTATGGCAGTTCTGCTGTGAATCAAAGATTTTCGAATCGGACGAAAAACTGATAGTGATTTGTAACATTCAGGGCCACCTAATGACGATGGACCACACAAATTGCGTCCCGATTCAGTACATCGTCCTCCAGCCGACCTGACTCCATGGGTCTATTGCTGCCTCGGGCACCTTATGGCCGTTCTGCTGTGAGTCTAGATTATCGAATGGGACGAAAAACTGATAGTGAATTGTAACGTTCAGGTCCACCTAATGACGATGGATCTCTCAAATTGCGTCCCGATTCAATACATCGTCCTCCAGCAGACTTGTCTCCATGGGTCTATTGCTGCCTCGGGCACCTTATGGCCGTTCTGCTGTGAGTCAAAGATTTTCGAATCGGACGAAAAACTGATAGTGAATTGTAACTTTCAGGGCCTCCTAATGACAATGGAACACTCAAATTGCGTCCCGATTCAATACATCGTCCTCCAGCAGACTTGTCTCCATGCGTCTATTGCTGCCTCGGGCACCTTATGGCCGTTCTGCTGTGAGTCAAAGATTTTCGAATCGGACGAAAAACTGATAGTGAATTGTAACTTTCACGGCCTCCTAATGACGATGGAACACTCAAATTGCGTCCCGATTCAATACATCGTCCTCCAGCAGACTTGTCTCCATGGGTCTATTGCTGCCTCGGGCACCTTATGGCCGTTCTGCTGTGAGTCAAAGATTTTCGAATCGGACGAAAAACTGATAGTGAATTGTAACGTTCAGGGCCACCTAATGACGATGGATCACTCAAATTGCGTCCCGATTCAATACATCGTCCTCCAGCCGACATGTCTCCATGGGTCTATTGCTGCCTTGGCACCTTATGGCCGTTCTGCTGTGAGTCAAGGATTTTCGAATCGGACGAAAAACTGATAGTGAATTGTAACGTTCAGGGCCACCTAATGACGATGGATCACTCAAATTGCGTCCCGATTCAATACATTGTCCTCCAGCAGACTGTCTCCATGGGTCTATTGCAGCCTCGGGCACCTTATGGCCGTTCAGCTGTGACTCAAAGATTTTCGAATCGGACGAAAAACTGATAGTGAATTGTAACGTTCAGGGCCTCCTAATGACAATGGAACACTCAAATTGCGTCCCGATTCAATACATCGTCCTCCAGCCGACTTGTCTCCATGGGTCTAGTGCCGCCTCGGGCACCTTATGGCCGTCCTGCTGTGAGTCAAAGATTTTCGAATCGGACGAAAAACTGATAGTGAATTGTAACTTTCAGGGCCACCTAATGACGATGGATCACTCAAATTGCGTCCCGATTAAATACATCGTCCTCCAGCCGACTTGTCTCCATGGGTCTATTGCTGCCTTGGGCACCTTATGGCCGTTCTGCTGTGAGTCAAAGATTTTCGAATCGGACGAAAAACTGATAGTGAATTGTAACGTTCAGGGCCACCTAATGACGATGGATAACTCAAATTGCGTCCCGATTCAATACATCGTCCTCCAGCAGACTTGTCTCCATGGGTCTATTGCTGCCTCGGGCACCTTATGGCCGTTCTGCTGTGAGTCTAGATTATCGAATGGGACGAAAAACTGATAGTGAATTGTAACGTTCAGGTCCACCTAATGACGATGGATCACTCAAATTGCGTCCCGATTCAATACATCGTCCTCCAGCCAACTTGACTCAATGGGTCTATTGCTGCCTCGGGCACCTTATGGCCGTTCTGCTGTGAGTCTAGATTATCGAATGGGACGAAAAACTGATAGTGAATTGTAACGCTCAGGGCCTCCTAATGACGATGGATCACTCAAATTGCGTCCCGATTCAATACATCGTCCTCCAGCAGACTTGTCTCCATGGGTCTATTGCTGCCTCGGGCACCTTATGGCAGGCCTGCTGTGATACAAAGATTTTCGAATCGGACGAAAAACTGATAGTGAATTGTCACGTTCAGGGCCTCCTAATGACGATGGAACACTCAAATTGCGTCCCGATTCAATACATCGTCCTCCAGCAGACTTGTCTCCATGCGTCTATTGCTGCCTCGGGCACCTTATGGCCGTTCTGCTGTGAGTCAAAGAATTTCGAATCGGACGAAAAACTGATAGTGAATTGTAACGTTCAGGGCCACCTAATGACGATGGATCACTCAAATTGCGTCCCGATTCAATACATCGTCCTCCAGCAGACTTGTCTCCAAGGGTCGATTGCTGCCTCGGGCACCTAATGGCCGTTCTGCTGTGAGTCAAAGATTTTCGAATCGGACGAAAAACTGATAGTGAATTGTAACATTCAGGGCCACCTAATGACGATGGACCACGCAAATTGCGTCCCGATTCAATACATCGTCCTCCAGCCGAGTTGACTCCATGGGTCTATTGCTGCCTCGGGCACCTTATGGCCGTTCTGCTGTGAATCTAGATTATCGAATGGGACGAAAAACTGATAGTGATTTGTAACATTCAGAGCCACCTAATGACGATGGACCACACAAATTGCGTCCCGATTCAGTACATCGTCCACTAGCCGACTTGACTCCTTGGGACTATTGCTGCCTCGGGCACCTTATGGCCGTTCTGCTGTGAGTCTAGATTATAGAATGGGATGAAAAACTGATAGTGAATTGAAACGTTCAGGGCCACCTACTGACGATGGATCACTCAAATTTCGTCCCGATTCAATACATCGTCCTCCAGCAGACTTGTCTCCATGGGTCGATTGCTGCCTCGGGCACCTAATGGCCGTTCTTCTGTGAGTCAAAGATTTTCGAAACGGACGAAAAACTGATAGTGAATTGTAACATTCAGGGCCACCTAATGACGATGGACCACGCAAATTGCGTCCCGATTCAATACATCGTCCTCCAGCCGAGTTGACTCCATGGGTCTATTGCTGCCTCGGGCACCTTATGGCCGTTCTGCTGTGAATCTAGATTATCGAATGGGACGAAAAACTGACAGTGATTTGTAACATTCAGAGCCACCTAATGACGATGGACCACACAAATTGCGTCCCGATTCAGTACATCGTCCACTAGCCGACTTGACTCCATGGGACTATTGCTGCCTCGGGCACCTTATGGCCGTTCTGCTGTGAGTCTAGATTATAGAATGGGATGAAAAACTGATAGTGAATTGTAACGTTCAGGGCCACCTAATGACGATGGATCACTCAAATTGCGTCCCGATTCAATACATCGTCCTCCAGCAGACTTGTCTCCATGGGTCTATTGCTGCCTCGGGCACCTTATGGCAGGCCTGCTGTGACTCAAAGATTTTCGAATCGGACGAAAAACTGATAGTGAATTGTAACGTTCAGGGCCTCCTAATGACGATGGAACACTCAAATTGCGTCCCGATTCAATACATCGTCCTCCAGCAGACTTGTCTCCATGCGTCTATTGCTGCCTCCGGCACCTTATGACCGTTCTGCTGTGAGTCAAAGATTTTCGAATCGGACGAAAAACTGATAGTGAATTGTAACGTTCAGGGCCACCTAATGACGATGGATCACTCAAATTGCGTCCCGATTCAATACATCGTCCTCCAGCCGACTTGACTCCAAGGGTCTATTGCTGCCTCGGGCACCTTATGGCCGTTCTGCTGTGAGTCTAGATTATCGAATGGGACGAAAAACTGATAGTGAATTGTAACGTTCAGGTCCACCTAATGACGATGGATCACTCAAATTGCGTCCCGATTCAATACATCGTCCTCCAGCAGACTTGTCTCCATGCGTCTATTGCTGCCTCCGGCACCTTATGGCCGTTCTGCTGTGAGTCAAAGATTTTCGAATCGGACGAAAAACTGATAGTGAATTGTAACGTTCAGGGCCACCTAATGACGATGGATCACTCAAATTGCGTCCCGATTCAATACATCGTCCTCCAGCCGACTTGACTCCATGGGTCTATTGCTGCCTCGGGCACCTTATGGCCGTTCTGCTGTGAGTCTAGCTTATCGAATGGGACAAAAAACTGATAGTGAATTGTAACGTTCAGGGCCTCCTAATGACGATGGATCACTCAAATTGCGTCCCGATTCAATACATCGTCCTCCAGCAGACTTGTCTCCATGGGTCTATTGCTGCCTCGGGCACCTTATGGCCGTTCTGCTGTGAGTCAAAGATTTTCGAATCGGACGAAAAAGTGATAGTGAATTGTAACGTTCAGGGCCACCTAATGACGATGGATCACTCAAATTGCGTCTCGATTCAATACATCGTCCTCCAGCAGACTTGTCTCCAAGGGTCGATTGCTGCCTCGGGCACCTTATGGCCGTTCTGCAGTGAATCTAGATTATCGAATGGGACGAAAAACTGATAGTGATTTGTAACATTCAGAGCCACCTAATGACGATGGACCACACAAATTGCGTCCCGATTCAGTACATCGTCCACTAGCCGACTTGACTCCATGGGACTATTGCTGCCTTGGGCACCTTATGGCCGTTCTGCTGCGAGTCTAGATTATAGAATGGGATGAAAAACTGATAGTGAATTGTAACGTTCAGGGTAACCTAATGACGATGGATCACTCAAATTGCGTCCCGATTCAATACATCGTCCTCCAGCAGACTTGTCTCCATGGGTCGATTGCTGCCTCGGGCACCTAATGGCCGTTCTGCTGTGAGTCAAAGATTTTCGAATCGGACGAAAAACTGATAGTGAATAGTAACATTCAGGGCCACCTAATGACGATGGACCACGCAAATTGCGTCCCGATTCAATACATCGTCCTCCAGCCGAGTTGACTCCATGGGTCTATTGCTGCCTGGGCACCTTATGGCCGTTCTGCTGTGAATCTAGATTATCGGATGGGACGAAAAACTGATAGTGATTTGTAACATTCAGAGCCACCTAATGACGATGGACCACACAAATTGCGTCCCGATTCAGTACATCGTCCACTAGCCGACTTGACTCCATGGGACTATTGCTGCCTCGGGCACCTTATGGCCGTTCTGCTGTGAGTCTAGATTATCGAATGGGACGAAAAACTGATAGTGAATTGTAACGTTCAGGTCCACCTAATGACGATGGATCACTCAAATTGCGTCCCGATTCAATACATCGTCCTCCAGCCAACTTGACTCCATGGGTCTATTGCTGCCTCGGGCACCTTATGGCCGTTCTGCTGTGAGTCTAGATTATCGAATGGGACGAAAAACTGATAGTGAATTGTAACGCTCAGGGCCTCCTAATGACGATGGATCACTCAAATTGCGTCCCGATTCAATACATCGTCTTCCAGCAGACTTGTCTCCATGGGTCTATTGCTGCCTCGGGCACCTTATGGCAGGCCTGCTGTGATACAAAGATTTTCGAATCGGACGAAAAACTGATAGTGAATTGTAACGTTCAGGGCCTCCTAATGACGATGGAACACTCAAATTGCGTCCCGATTCAATACATCGTCCTCCAGCAGACTTGTCTCCATGCGTCTATTGCTACCTCGGGCACCTTATGGCCGTTCTGCTGTGAGTCAAAGATTTTCGAATCGGACGAAAAACTGATAGTGAATTGTAACGTTCAGGGCCACCTAATGACGATGGATCACTCAAATTGCGTCCCGATTCAATACATCGTCCTCCAGCAGACTTGTCTCCAAGGGTCGATTGCTGCCTCGGGCACCTAATGGCCGTTCTGCTGTGAGTCAAAGATTTTCGAATCGGACGAAAAACTGATAGTGAATTGTAACATTCAGGGCCACCTAATGACGATGGACCACGCAAATTGCGTCCCGATTCAATACATCGTCCTCCAGCCGAGTTGACTCCATGGGTCTATTGCTGCCTCGGGCACCTTATGGCCGTTCTGCTGTGAATCTAGATTATCGAATGGGACGAAAAACTGATAGTGATTTGTAACATTCAGAGCCACTAATGACGATGGACCACACAAATTGCGTCCCGATTCAGTACATCGTCCACTAGCCGACTTGACTCCATGGGACTATTGCTGCCTCGGGCACCTTATGGCCGTTCTGCTGTGAGTCTAGATTATAGAATGGGATGAAAAACTGATAGTGAATTGTAACGTTCAGGGTAACCTAATGACGATGGATCACTCAAATTGCGTCCCGATTCAATACATCGTCCTCCAGCAGACTTGTCTCCATGGGTCGATTGCTGCCTCGGGCACCTAATGGCCGTTCTGCTGTGAGTCAAAGATTTTCGAATCGGACGAAAAACTGATAGTGAATTGTAACATTCAGGGCCACCTAATGACGATGGACCACGCAAATTGCGTCCCGATTCAATACATCGTCCTCCAGCCGAGTTGACTCCATGGGTCTATTGCTGCCTCGGGCACCTTATGGCCGTTCTGCTGTGAATCTAGATTATCGAATGGGACGAAAAACTGATAGTGATTTGTAACATTCAGAGCCACCTAATGACGATGGACCACACAAATTGCGTCCCGATTCAGTACATCGTCCACTAGCCGACTTGACTCCATGGGACTATTGCTGCCTCGGGCACCTTATGGCCGTTCTGCTGTGAGTCTAGATTATAGAATGGGATGAAAAACTGATAGTGAATTGTAACGTTCAGGGCACCTAATGACGATGGATCACTCAAATTGCGTCCCGATTCAATACATCGTCCTCCAGCAGACTTGTCTCCATGGGTCTATTGCTGCCTCGGGCACCTTATGGCAGGCCTGCTGTGACTCAAAGATTTTCGAATCGGACGAAAAACTGATAGTGAATTGTAACGTTCAGGGCCTCCTAATGACGATGGAACACTCAAATTGCGTCCCGATTCAATACATCATCCTCCAGCAGACTTGTCTCCATGCGTCTATTGCTGCCTCCGGCACCTTATGGCCGTTCTGCTGTGAGTCAAAGATTTTCGAATCGTACGAAAAACTGATAGTGAATTGTAACGTTCAGGGCCACCTAATGACGATGGATCACTCAAATTGCGTCCCGATTCTATACATCGTCCTCCAGCCGACTTGACTCCATGGGTCTATTGCTGCCTCGGGCACCTTATGGCCGTTCTGCTGTGAGTCTAGATTATCGAATGGGACAAAAAACTGATAGTGAATTGTAACGTTCAGGGCCTCCTAATGACGATGGATCACTCAAATTGCGTCCCGATTCAATACATCGTCCTCCAGCAGACTTGTCTCCATGGGTCTATTGCTGCCTCGGGCATCTTATGGCCGTTCTGCTGTGAGTCAAAGATTTTCGAATCGGACGAAAAACTGATAGTGAATTAAAACGTTCAGGGCCACCTAATGACGATGGATCACTCAAATTGCGTCCCGATTCAATACATCGTCCTCCAGCAGACTTGTCTCCAAGGGTCGATTGCTGCCTCGGGCACCTAATGGCCGTTCTGCTGTGAGTCAAAGATTTTCGAATCGGACGAAAAACTGATAGTGATTTGTAACATTCAGGGCCACCTAATGACGATGGACCACGCAAATTGCGTCCCGATTCAATACATCGTCCACCAGCCGAGTTGACTCCATGGGTCTATTGCTGCCTCGGGCACCTTATGGCCGTTCTGCTGTGAATCTAGATTATCGAATGGGACGAAAAACTCATAGTGATTTGTAACATTCAGACCCACCTAATGACGATGGACCACACAAATTGCGTCCCGATTCAGTACATCGTCCACTAGCCGACTTGACTCCATGGGACTATTGCTGCCTCGGGCACCTTATGGCCGTTCTGCTGTGAGTCTAGATTATAGAATGGGATGAAAAACTGATAGTGAATTGTAACGTTCAGGGTAACCTAATGACAATGGATCACTCAAATTGCGTCCCGATTCAATACATCGTCCTCCAGCAGACTTGTCTCCATGGGTCGATTGCTGCCTCGGGCACCTAATGGCCGTTCTGCTGTGAGTCAAAGATTTTCGAATCGGACGAAAAACTGATAGTGAATTGTAACATTCAGGGCCACCTAATGACGATGGACCACGCAAATTGCGTCCCGATTCAATACATCGTCCTCCAGCCGAGTTGACTCCATGGGTCTATTGCTGCCTCGGGCACCTTATGGCCGTTCTGCTGTGAATCTAGATTATCGAATGGGACGAAAAACTGATAGTGATTTGTAACATTCAGAGCCACCTAATGACGATGGACCACACAAATTGCGTCCCGATTCAGTACATCGTCCACTAGCCGACTTGACTCCATGGGACTATTGCTGCCTCGGGCACCTTATGGCCGTTCTGCTGTGAGTCTAGATTATAGAATGGGATGAAAAACTGATAGTGAATTGTAACGTTCAGGGCCACCTAATGACGATGGATCACTCAAATTGCGTCCCGATTCAATACATCGTCCTCCAGCAGACTTGTCTCCATGGGACTATTGCTGCCTCGGGCTCCTTATGGCCGTTCTGCTGTGAGTCTAGATTATCGAATGGGACGAAAAACTGATAGTGAATTGTAACGTTCAGGGCCACCTAATGACGATGGATCACTCAAATTGCGTCCCGATTCAATACATCGTCCTCCAGCCAACTTGACTCCATGGGTCTATTGCTGCCTCGGGCACCTTATGGCCGTTCTGCTGTGAGTCTAGATTATCGAATGGGACGAAAAACTGATAGTGAATTGTAACGCTCAGGGCCTCCTAATGACGATGGATCACTCAAATTGCGTCCCGATTCAATACATCGTCCTCCAGCAGACTTGTCTCCATGGGTCTATTGCTGCCTCGGGCACCTTATGGCAGGCCTGCTGTGATACAAAGATTTTCGAATCGGACGAAAAACTGATAGTGAATTGTAACGTTCAGGGCCTCCTAATGACGATGGAACACTCAAATTGCGTCCCGATTCAATACATCGTCCTCCAGCAGACTTGTCTCCATGCGTCTATTGCTGCCTCGGGCACCTTATGGCCGTTCTGCTGTGAGTCAAAGATTTTCGAATCGGACGAAAAACTGATAGTGAATTGTAACGTTCAGGGCCACCTAATGACGATGGATCACTCAAATTGCGTCCCGATTCAATACATCGTCCTCCAGCAGACTTGTCTCCAAGGGTCGATTGCTGCCTCGGGCACCTAATGGCCGTTCTGCTTTGAGTCAAAGATTTTCGAATCGGACGAAAAACTGATAGTGAATGGTAACATTCAGGGCCACCTAATGACGATGGACCACGCAAATTGCGTCCCGATTCAATACATCGTCCTCCAGCCGAGTTGACTCCATGGGTCTATTGCTGCCTGCGCACCTTATGGCCGTTCTGCTGTGAATCTAGATTATCGAATGGGACGAAAAACTGATAGTGATTTGTAACATTCAGAGCCACCTAATGACGATGGACCACACAAATTGCGTCCCGATTCAGTACATCGTCCACTAGCCGACTTGACTCCATGGGACTATTGCTGCCTCGGGCACCTTATGGCCGTTCTGCTGTGAGTCTAGATTATCGAATGGGACGAAAAACTGATAGTGAATTGTAACGTTCAGGTCCACCTAATGACGATGGATCACTCAAATTGCGTCCCGATTCAATACATCGTCCTCCAGCCAACTTGACTCCATGGGTCTATTGCTGCCTCGGGCACCTTATGGCCGTTCTGCTGTGAGTCTAGATTATCGAATGGGACGAAAAACTGATAGTGAATTGTAACGCTCAGGGCCTCCTAATGACGATGGATCACTCAAATTGCGTCCCGATTCAATACATCGTCTTCCAGCAGACTTGTCTCCATGCGTCTATTGCTACCTCGGGCACCTTATGGCCGTTCTGCTGTGAGTCAAAGATTTTCGAATCGGACGAAAAACTGATAGTGAATTGTAACGTTCAGGGCCACCTAATGACGATGGATCACTCAAATTGCGTCCCGATTCAATACATCGTCCTCCAGCAGACTTGTCTCCAAGGGTCGATTGCTGCCTCGGGCACCTAATGGCCGTTCTGCTGTGAGTCAAAGATTTTCGAATCGGACGAAAAACTGATAGTGAATTGTAACATTCAGGGCCACCTAATGACGATGGACCACGCAAATTGCGTCCCGATTCAATACATCGTCCTCCAGCCGAGTTGACTCCATGGGTCTATTGCTGCCTCGGGCACCTTATGGCCGTTCTGCTGTGAATCTAGATTATCGAATGGGACGAAAAACTGATAGTGATTTGTAACATTCAGAGCCACTAATGACGATGGACCACACAAATTGCGTCCCGATTCAGTACATCGTCCACTAGCCGACTTGACTCCATGGGACTATTGCTGCCTCGGGCACCTTATGGCCGTTCTGCTGTGAGTCTAGATTATAGAATGGGATGAAAAACTGATAGTGAATTGTAACGTTCAGGGTAACCTAATGACGATGGATCACTCAAATTGCGTCCCGATTCAATACATCGTCCTCCAGCAGACTTGTCTCCATGGGTCGATTGCTGCCTCGGGCACCTAATGGCCGTTCTGCTGTGAGTCAAAGATTTTCGAATCGGACGAAAAACTGATAGTGAATTGTAACATTCAGGGCCACCTAATGACGATGGACCACGCAAATTGCGTCCCGATTCAATACATCGTCCTCCAGCCGAGTTGACTCCATGGGTCTATTGCTGCCTCGGGCACCTTATGGCCGTTCTGCTGTGAATCTAGATTATCGAATGGGACGAAAAACTGATAGTGATTTGTAACATTCAGAGCCACCTAATGACGATGGACCACACAAATTGCGTCCCGATTCAGTACATCGTCCACTAGCCGACTTGACTCCATGGGACTATTGCTGCCTCGGGCACCTTATGGCCGTTCTGCTGTGAGTCTAGATTATAGAATGGGATGAAAAACTGATAGTGAATTGTAACGTTCAGGGCCACCTAATGACGATGGATCACTCAAATTGCGTCCCGATTCAATACATCGTCCTCCAGCAGACTTGTCTCCATGGGTCTATTGCTGCCTCGGGCACCTTATGGCAGGCCTGCTGTGACTCAAAGATTTTCGAATCGGACGAAAACCTGATAGTGAATTGTAACGTTCAGGTCCTCCTAATGACGATGGAACACTCAAATTGCGTCCCGATTCAATACATCGTCCTCCAGCAGACTTGTCTCCATGCGTCTATTGCTGCCTCCGGCACCTTGTGGCCGTTCTGCTGTGAGTCAAAGATTTTCGAATCGTACGAAAAACTGATAGTGAATTGTAACGTTCAGGGCCACCTAATGACGATGGATCACTCAAATTGCGTCCCGATTCAATACATCGTCCTCCAGCCGACTTGACTCCATGGGTCTATTGCTGCCTCGGGCACCTTATGGCCGTTCTGCTGTGAGTCTAGATTATCGAATGGGACAAAAAACTGATAGTGAATTGTAACGTTCAGGGCCTCCTAATGACGATGGGTCACTCAAATTGCGTCCCGATTCAATACATCGTCCTCCAGCAGACTTGTCTCCATGGGTCTATTGCTGCCTCGGGCATCTTATGGCCGTTCTGCTGTGAGTCAAAGATTTTCGAATCGGACGAAAAACTGATAGTGAATTAAAACGTTCAGGGCCACCTAATGACGATGGATCACTCAAATTGCGTCCCGATTCAATACATCGTCCTCCAGCAGACTTGTCTCCAAGGGTCGATTGCTGCCTCGGGCACCTAATGGCCGTTCTGCTGTGAGTCAAAGATTTACGAATCGGACGAAAAACTGATAGTGATTTGTAACATTCAGGGCCACCTAATGACGATGGACCACGCAAATTGCGTCCCGATTCAATACATCGTCCTCCAGCCGAGTTGACTCCATGGGTCTATTGCTGCCTCGGGCACCTTATGGCCGTTCTGCTGTGAATCTAGATTATCGAATGGGACGAAAAACTGATAGTGATTTGTAACATTCAGAGCCACCTAATGACGATGGACCACACAAATTGCGTCCCGATTCAGTACATCGTCCACTAGCCGACTTGACTCCATGGGACTATTGCTGCCTCGGGCACCTTATGGCCGTTCTGCTGTGAGTCTAGATTATAGAATGGGATGAAAAACTGATAGTGAATTGTAACGTTCAGGGTAACCTAATGACAATGGATCACTCAAATTGCGTCCCGATTCAATACATCGTCCTCCAGCAGACTTGTCTCCATGGGTCGATTGCTGCCTCGGGCACCTAATGGCCGTTCTGCTGTGAGTCAAAGATTTTCGAACCGGACGAAAAACTGATAGTGAATTGTAACATTCAGGGCCACCTAATGACGATGGACCACGCAAATTGCGTCCCGATTCAATACATCGTCCTCCAGCCGAGTTGACTCCATGGGTCTATTGCTGCCTCGGGCACCTTATGGCCGTTCTGCTGTGAATCTAGATTATCGAATGGGACGAAAAACTGATAGTGATTTGTAACATTCAGAGCCACCTAATGACGATGGACCACACAAATTGCGTCCCGATTCAGTACATCGTCCACTAGCCGACTTGACTCCATGGGACTATTGCTGCCTCGGGCACCTTATGGCCGTTCTGCTGTGAGTCTAGATTATAGAATGGGATGAAAAACTGATAGTGAATTGTAACGTTCAGGGCCACCTAATGACGATGGATCACTCAAATTGCGTCCCGATTCAATACATCGTCCTCCAGCAGACTTGTCTCCATGGGACTATTGCTGCCTCGGGCTCCTTATGGCCGTTCTGCTGTGAGTCTAGATTATCGAATGGGACGAAAAACTGATAGTGAATTGTAACGTTCAGGGCCACCTAATGACGATGGATCACTCAAATTGCGTCCCGATTCAATACATCGTCCTCCAGCCAACTTGACTCCATGGGTCTATTGCTGCCTCGGGCACCTTATGGCCGTTCTGCTGTGAGTCTAGATTATCGAATGGGACGAAAAACTGATAGTGAATTGTAACGCTCAGGGCCTCCTAATGACGATGGATCACTCAAATTGCGTCCCGATTCAATACATCGTCCTCCAGCAGACTTGTCTCCATGGGTCTATTGCTGCCTCGGGCACCTTATGGCAGGCCTGCTGTGATACAAAGATTTTCGAATCGGACGAAAAACTGATAGTGAATTGTAACGTTCAGGGCCTCCTAATGACGATGGAACACTCAAATTGCGTCCCGATTCAATACATCGTCCTCCAGCAGACTTGTCTCCATGCGTATATTGCTGCCTCGGGCACCTTATGGCCGTTCTGCTGTGAGTCAAAGATTTTCGAATCGGACGAAAAACTGATAGTGAATTGTAACGTTCAGGGCCACCTAATGACGATGGATCACTCAAATTGCGTCCCGATTCAATACATCGTCCTCCAGCAGACTTGTCTCCAAGGGTCGATTGCTGCCTCGGGCACCTAATGGCCGTTCTGCTGTGAGTCAAAGATTTTCGAATCGGACGAAAAACTGATAGTGAATTGTAACATTCAGGGCCACCTAATGACGATGGACCACGCAAATTGCGTCCCGATTCAATACATCGTCCTCCAGCCGAGTTGACTCCATGGGTCTATTGCTGCCTCGGGCACCTTATGGCCGTTCTGCTGTGAATCTAGATTATCGAATGGGACGAAAAACTGATAGTGATTTGTAACATTCAGAGCCACCTAATGACGATGGACCACACAAATTGCGTCCCAATTCAGTACATCGTCCACTAGCCGACTTGACTCCATGGGACTATTGCTGCCTCGGGCACCTTATGGCCGTTCTGCTGTGAGTCTAGATTAAAGAATGGGATGAAAAACTGATAGTGAATTGTAACGTTCAGGGCCACCTAATGACGATGGATCACTCAAATTGCGTCCCGATTCAATACATCGTCCTCCAGCAGACTTGTCTCCATGCGTCTATTGCTGCCTCCGGCACCTTATGGCCGTTCTGCTGTGAGTCAAAGATTTTCGAATCGGACGAAAAACTGATAGTGAATTGTAACGTTCAGGGCCACCTAATGACGATGGATCACTCAAATTGCGTCCCGATTCAATACATCGTCCTCCAGCCGACTTGACTCCATGGGTCTATTGCTGCCTCGGGCACCTTATGGCCGTTCTGCTGTGAGTCTAGCTTATCGAATGGGACAAAAAACTGATAGTGAATTGTAACGTTCAGGGCCTCCTAATGACGATGGATCACTCAAATTGCGTCCCGATTCAATACATCGTCCTCCAGCAGACTTGTCTCCATGGGTCTATTGCTGCCTCGGGCACCTTATGGCCGTTCTGCTGTGAGTCAAAGATTTTCGAATCGGACGAAAAACTGATAGTGAATTGTAACGTTCAGGGCCACCTAATGACGATGGATCACTCAAATTGCGTCCCGATTCAGTACATCGTCCACTAGCCGACTTGACTCCATGGGACTATTGCTGCCTCGGGCACCTAATGGCCGTTCTGCTGTGAATCTAGATTATCGAATGGGACGAAAAACTGATAGTGATTTGTAACATTCAGAGCCACCTAATGACGATGGACCACACAAATTGCGTCCCGATTCAGTACATCGTCCACTAGCCGACTTGACTCCATGGGACTATTGCTGCCTCGGGCACCTTATGGCCGTTCTGCTGTGAGTCTAGATTATAGACTGGGATGAAAAACTGATAGTGAATTGTAACGTTCAGGGCCACCTAATGACGATGGATCACTCAAATTGCGTCCCGATTCAATACATCGTCCTCCAGCCGAGTTGACTCCATGGGTCTATTGCTGCCTCGGGCACCTAATGGCCGTTCTGCTGTGAATCTAGATTATCGAATGGGACGAAAAACTGATAGTGATTTGTAACATTCAGAGCCACCTAATGACGATGGACCACACAAATTGCGTCCCGATTCAGTACATCGTCCACTAGCCGACTTGACTCCATGGGACTATTGCTGCCTCGGGCACCTTATGGCCGTTCTGCTGTGAGTCTAGATTATAGAATGGGATGAAAAACTGATAGTGAATTGTAACGTTCAGGGCCACCTAATGACGATGGATCACTCAAATTGCGTCCCGATTCAATACATCGTCCTCCAGCAGACTTGTCTCCATGCGTCTATTGCTGCCTCCGGCACCTTATGGCCGTTCTGCTGTGAGTCAAAGATTTTCGAATCGGACGAAAAACTGATAGTGAATTGTAACGTTCAGGGCCACCTAATGACGATGGATCACTCAAATTGCGTCCCGATTCAATACATCGTCCTCCAGCCGACTTGACTCCATTGGTCTATTGCTGCCTCGGGCACCTTATGGCCGTTCTGCTGTGAGTCTAGCTTATCGAATGGGACAAAAAACTGATAGTGAATTGTAACGTTCAGGGCCTCCTAATGACGATGGATCACTCAAATTGCGTCCCGATTCAATACATCGTCCTCCAGCAGACTTGTCTCCATGGGTCTATTGCTGCCTCGGGCACCTTATGGCCGTTCTGCTGTGAGTCAAAGATTTTCGAATCGGACGAAAAACTGATAGTGAATTGTAACGTTCAGGGCCACCTAATGACGATGGATCACTCAAATTGCGTCCCGATTCAATACATCGTCCTCCAGCAGACTTGTCTCCAAGGGTCGATTGCTGCCTCGGGCACCTTATGGCCGTTCTGCTGTGAATCTAGATTATCGAATGGGACGAAAAACTGATAGTGATTTGTAACATTCAGAGCCACCTAATGACGATGGACCACACAAATTGCGTCCCGATTCAGTACATCGTCCACTAGCCGACTTGACTCCATGGGACTATTGCTGCCTTGGGCACCTTATGGCCGTTCTGCTGCGAGTCTAGATTATAGAATGGGATGAAAAACTGATAGTGAATTGTAACGTTCAGGGTAACCTAATGACGATGGATCACTCAAATTGCGTCCCGATTCAATACATCGTCCTCCAGCAGACTTGTCTCCATGGGTCGATTGCTGCCTCGGGCACCTAATGGCCGTTCTGCTGTGAGTCAAAGATTTTCGAATCGGACGAAACACTGATAGTGAATAGTAACATTCAGGGCCACCTAATGACGATGGACCACTCAAATTGCGTCCCGATTCAATACATCGTCCTCCAGCCGAGTTGACTCCATGGGTCTATTGCTGCCTGGGCACCTTATGGCCGTTCTGCTGTGAATCTAGATTATCGAATGGGACGAAAAACTGATAGTGATTTGTAACATTCAGAGCCACCTAATGACGATGGACCACACAAATTGCGTCCCGATTCAGTACATCGTCCACTAGCCGACTTGACTCCATGGGACTATTGCTGCCTCGGGCACCTTATGGCCGTTCTGCTGTGAGTCTAGATTATAGAATGGGATGAAAAACTGATAGTGAATTGTAACTTTCAGGGCCACCTAATGACGATGGATCACTCAAATTGCGTCCCGATTCAATACATCGTCCTCCAGCAGACTTGTCTCCATGGGTCTATTGCTGCCTCGGGCACCTTATGGCCGTTCTGCTGTGAGTCTAGATTATCGAATGGGACGAAAAACTGATAGTGAATTGTAACGTTCAGGTCCACCTAATGACGATGGATCACTCAAATTGCGTCCCGATTCAATACATCGTCCTCCAGCCAACTTGACTCCATGGGTCTATTGCTGCCTCGGGCACCTTATGGCCGTTCTGCTGTGAGTCTAGATTATCGATTGGGACGAAAAACTGATAGTGAATTGTAACGCTCAGGGCCTCCTAATGACGATGGATCACCCAAATTGCGTCCCGATTCAATACATCGTCTTCCAGCAGACTTGTCTCCATGGGTCTATTGCTGCCTCGGGCACCTTATGGCAGGCCTGCTGTGATACAAAGATTTTCGAATCGGACGAAAAACTGATAGTGAATTGTAACGTTCAGGGCCTCCTAATGACGATGGAACACTCAAATTGCGTCCCGATTCAATACATCGTCCTCCAGCAGACTTGTCTCCATGCGTCTATTGCTACCTCGGGCACCTTATGGCCGTTCTGCTGTGAGTCAAAGATTTTCGAATCGGACGAAAAACTGATAGTGAATTGTAACGTTCAGGGCCACCTAATGACGATGGATCACTCAAATTGCGTCCCGATTCAATACATCGTCCTCCAGCAGACTTGTCTCCAAGGGTCGATTGCTGCCTCGGGCACCTAATGGCCGTTCTGCTGTGAGTCAAAGATTTTCGAATCGGACGAAAAACTGATAGTGAATTGTAACATTCAGGGCCACCTAATGACGATGGACCACGCAAATTGCGTCCCGATTCAATACATCGTCCTCCAGCCGAGTTGACTCCATGGGTCTATTGCTGCCTCGGGCACCTTATGGCCGTTCTGCTGTGAATCTAGATTATCGAATGGGACGAAAAACTGATAGTGATTTGTAACATTCAGAGCCACCTAATGACGATGGACCACACAAATTGCGTCCCGATTCAGTACATCGTCCACTAGCCGACTTGACTCCATGGGACTATTGCTGCCTCGGGCACCTTATGGCCGTTCTGCTGTGAGTCTAGATTATAGAATGGGATGAAAAACTGATAGTGAATTGTAACGTTCAGGGTAACCTAATGACGATGGATCACTCAAATTGCGTCCCGATTCAATACATCGTCCTCCAGCAGACTTGTCTCCATGGGTCGATTGCTGCCTCGGGCACCTAATGGCCGTTCTGCTGTGAGTCAAAGATTTTCGAATCGGACGAAAAACTGATAGTGAATTGTAACATTCAGGGCCACCTAATGACGATGGACCACGCAAATTGCGTCCCGATTCAATACATCGTCCTCCAGCCGAGTTGACTCCATGGGTCTATTGCTGCCTCGGGCACCTTATGGCCGTTCTGCTGTGAATCTAGATTATCGAATGGGACGAAAAACTGATAGTGATTTGTAACATTCAGAGCCACCTAATGACGATGGACCACACAAATTGCGTCCCGATTCAGTACATCGTCCACTAGCCGACTTGACTCCATGGGACTATTGCTGCCTCGGGCACCTTATGGCCGTTCTGCTGTGAGTCTAGATTATAGAATGGGATGAAAAACTGATAGTGAATTGTAACGTTCAGGGCCACCTAATGACGATGGATCACTCAAATTGCGTCCCGATTCAATACATCGTCCTCCAGCAGACTTGTCTCCATGGGTCTATTGCTGCCTCGGGCACCTTATGGCAGGCCTGCTGTGACTCAAAGATTTTCGAATCGGACGAAAAACTGATAGTGAATTGTAACGTTCAGGGCCTCCTAATGACGATGGAACACTCAAATTGCGTCCCGATTCAATACATCGTCCTCCAGCAGACTTGTCTCCATGCGTCTATTGCTGCCTCCGGCACCTTATGGCCGTTCTGCTGTGAGTCAAAGATTTTCGAATCGTACGAAAAACTGATAGTGAATTGTAACGTTCAGGGCCACCTAATGACGATGGATCACTCAAATTGCGTCCCGATTCAATACATCGTCCTCCAGCCGACTTGACTCCATGGGTCTATTGCTGCCTCGGGCACCTTATGGCCGTTCTGCTGTGAGTCTAGATTATCGAATGGGACAAAAAACTGATAGTGAATTGTAACGTTCAGGGCCTCCTAATGACGATGGATCACTCAAATTGCGTCCCGATTCAATACATCGTCCTCCAGCAGACTTGTCTCCATGGGTCAATTGCTGCCTCGGGCATCTTATGGCCGTTCTGCTGTGAGTCAAAGATTTTCGAATCGGACGAAAAACTGATAGTGAATTAAAACGTTCAGGGCCACCTAATGACGATGGATCACTCAAATTGCGTCCCGATTCAATACATCGTCCTCCAGCAGACTTGTCTCCAAGGGTCGATTGCTGCCTCGGGCCGTTCTGCTGTGAGTCAAAGATTTTCGAATCGGACGAAAAACTGATAGTGATTTGTAACATTCAGGGCCACCTAATGACGATGGACCACGCAAATTGCGTCCCGATTCAATACATCGTCCTCCAGCCGAGTTGACTCCATGGGTCTATTGCTGCCTCGGGCACCTTATGGCCGTTCTGCTGTGAATCTAGATTATCGAATGGGGCGAAAAACTGATAGTGATTTGTAACATTCAGAGCCACCTAATGACGATGGACCACACAAATTGCGTCCCGATTCAGTACATCGTCCACTAGCCGACTTGACTCCATGGGACTATTGCTGCCTCGGGCACCTTATGGCCGTTCTGCTGTGAGTCTAGATTATAGAATGGGATGAAAAACTGATAGTGAATTGTAACGTTCAGGGTAACCTAATGACAATGGATCACTCAAATTGCGTCCCGATTCAATACATCGTCCTCCAGCAGACTTGTCTCCATGGGTCGATTGCTGCCTCGGGCACCTAATGGCCGTTCTGCTGTGAGTCAAAGATTTTCGAATCGGACGAAAAACTGATAGTGAATTGTAACATTCAGGGCCACCTAATGACGATGGACCACGCAAATTGCGTCCCGATTCAATACATCGTCCTCCAGCCGAGTTGACTCCATGGGTCTATTGCTGCCTCGGGCACCTTATGGCCGTTCTGCTGTGAATCTAGATTATCGAATGGGACGAAAAACTGATAGTGATTTGTAACATTCAGAGCCACCTAATGACGATGGACCACACAAATTGCGTCCCGATTCAGTACATCGTCCACTAGCCGACTTGACTCCATGGGACTATTGCTGCCTCGGGCACCTTATGGCCGTTCTGCTGTGAGTCTAGATTATAGAATGGGATGAAAAACTGATAGTGAATTGTAACGTTCAGGGCCACCTAATGACGATGGATCACTCAAATTGCGTCCCGATTCAATACATCGTCCTCCAGCAGACTTGTCTCCATGGGACTATTGCTGCCTCGGGCTCCTTATGGCCGTTCTGCTGTGAGTCTAGATTATCGAATGGGACGAAAAACTGATAGTGAATTGTAACGTTCAGGTCCACCTAATGACGATGGATCACTCAAATTGCGTCCCGATTCAATACATCGTCCTCCAGCCAACTTGACTCCATGGGTCTATTGCTGCCTCGGGCACCTTATGGCCGTTCTGCTGTGAGTCTAGATTATCGAATGGGACGAAAAACTGATAGTGAATTGTAACGCTCAGGGCCTCCTAATGACGATGGATCACTCAAATTGCGTCCCGATTCAATACATCGTCCTCCAGCAGACTTGTCTCCATGGGTCTATTGCTGCCTCGGGCACCTTATGGCAGGCCTGCTGTGATACAAAGATTTTCGAATCGGACGAAAAACTGATAGTGAATTGTAACGTTCAGGGCCTCCTAATGACGATGGAACACTCAAATTGCGTCCCGATTCAATACATCGTCCTCCAGCAGACTTGTCTCCATGCGTCTATTGCTGCCTCGGGCACCTTATGGCCGTTCTGCTGTGAGTCAAAGATTTTCGAATCGGACGAAAAACTGATAGTGAATTGTAACGTTCAGGGCCACCTAATGACGATGGATCACTCAAATTGCGTCCCGATTCAATACATCGTCCTCCAGCAGACTTGTCTCCAAGGGTCGATTGCTGCCTCGGGCACCTAATGGCCGTTCTGCTGTGAGTCAAAGATTTTCGAATCGGACGAAAAACTGATAGTGAATTGTAACATTCAGGGCCACCTAATGACGATGGACCACGCAAATTGCGTCCCGATTCAATACATCGTCCTCCAGCCGAGTTGACTCCATGGGTCTATTGCTGCCTCGGGCACCTTATGGCCGTTCTGCTGTGAATCTAGATTATCGAATGGGACGAAAAACTGATAGTGATTTGTAACATTCAGAGCCACCTAATGACGATGGACCACACAAATTGCGTCCCGATTCAGTACATCGTCCACTAGCCGACTTGACTCCATGGGACTATTGCTGCCTCGGGCACCTTATGGCCGTTCTGCTGTGAGTCTAGATTATAGAATGGGATGAAAAACTGATAGTGAATTGTAACGTTCAGGGTAACCTAATGACGATGGATCACTCAAATTGCGTCCCGATTCAATACATCGTCCTCCAGCAGACTTGTCTCCATGGGTCGATTGCTGCCTCGGGCACCTAATGGCCGTTCTGCTGTGAGTCAAAGATTTTCGAATCGGACGAAAAACTGATAGTGAATTGTAACATTCAGGGCCACCTAATGACGATGGACCACGCAAATTGCGTCCCGATTCAATACATCGTCCTCCAGCCGAGTTGACTCCATGGGTCTATTGCTGCCTCGGGCACCTTATGGCCGTTCTGCTGTGAATCTAGATTATCGAATGGGACGAAAAACTGATAGTGATTTGTAACATTCAGAGCCACCTAATGACGATGGACCACACAAATTGCGTCCCGATTCAGTACATCGTCCACTAGCCGACTTGACTCCATGGGACTATTGCTGCCTCGGGCACCTTATGGCCGTTCTGCTGTGAGTCTAGATTATAGAATGGGATGAAAAACTGATAGTGAATTGTAACGTTCAGGGCCACCTAATGACGATGGATCACTCAAATTGCGTCCCGATTCAATACATCGTCCTCCAGCAGACTTGTCTCCATGGGTCTATTGCTGCCTCGGGCACCTTATGGCCGTTCTGCTGTGAGTCTAGATTATCGAATGGGACGAAAAACTGATAGTGAATTGTAACGTTCAGGTCCACCTAATGACGATGGATCACTCAAATTGCGTCCCGATTCAATACATCGTCCTCCAGCCAACTTGACTCCATGGGTCTATTGCTGCCTCGGGCACCTTATGGCCGTTCTGCTGTGAGTCTAGATTATCGAATGAGACGAAAAACTGATAGTGAATTGTAACGCTCAGGGCCTCCTAATGACGATGGATCACTCAAATTGCGTCCCGATTCAATACATCGTCCTCCAGCAGACTTGTCTCCATGGGTCGATTGCTGCCTCGGGCACCTAATGGCCGTTCTGCTGTGAGTCAAAGATTTTCGAATCGGACGAAAAACTGATAGTGAATTGTAACATTCAGGGCCACCTAATGACGATGGACCACGCAAATTGCGTCCCGATTCAATACATCGTCCTCCAGCCGAGTTGACTCCATATGTCTATTGCTGCCTCGGGCACCTTATGGCCGTTCTGCTGTGAATCTAGATTATCGAATGGGACGAAAAACTGATAGTGATTTGTAACATTCAGAGCCACCTAATGACGATGGACCACACAAATTGCGTCCCGATTCAGTACATCGTCCACTAGCCGACTTGACTCCATGGGACTATTGCTGCCTCGGGCACCTTATGGCCGTTCTGGTGTGAGTCTAGATTATAGAATGGGATGAAAAACTGATAGTGAATTGTAACGTTCAGGGCCACCTAATGACGATGGATCACTCAAATTGCGTCCCGATTCAATACATCGTCCTCCAGCAGACTTGTCTCCATGGGTCTATTGCTGCCTCGGGCACCTTATGGCAGGCCTGCTGTGACTCAAAGATTTTCGAATCGGACGAAAAACTGATAGTGAATTGTAACGTTCAGGGCCTCCTAATGACGATGGAACACTTAAATTGCGTCCCGATTCAATACATCGTCCTCCAGCAGACTTGTCTCCATGCGTCTATTGTTGCCTCCGGCACCTTATGGCCGTTCTGCTGTGAGTCAAAGATTTTCGAATCGGACGAAAAACTGATAGTGAATTGTAACGTTCAGGGCCACCTAATGACGATGGATCACTCAAATTGCGTCCCGATTCAATACATCGTCCTCCAGCCGACTTGACTCCATGGGTCTATTGCTGCCTCGGGCACCTTATGGCCGTTCTGCTGTGAGTCTAGATTATCGAATGGGACAAATAACTGATAGTGAATTGTAACGTTCAGGGCCTCCTAATGACGATGGATCACTCAAATTGCGTCCCGATTCAATACATCGTCCTCCAGCAGACTTGTCTCCATGGGTCTATTGCTGCCTCGGGCACCTTATGGCCCTTCTGCTGTGAGTCTAGATTATCGAATGGGACGAAAAACTGATAGTGAATTTTAACGTTCAGGGCCACCTAATGACGATGGATCTCTCAAATTGCGTCCCGATTCAATACATCGTCCTCCAGCCGACTTGACTCCATGGGTCTATTGCTGCCTCGGGCACCTTATGGCCGTTCTGCTGTGAGTCTAGATTATCGAATGGGACGAAAAACTGATAGTGAATTGTAACGTTCAGGGCCTCCTAATGACGATGGATCACTCAAATTGCGTCCCGATTCAATACATCGTCCTCCAGCCGACTTGACTCCATGGGTCTATTGCTGCCTCGGGCACCTAATGGCCGTTCTGCTGTGAGTCTAGATTATCGAATGGAACGAAAAACTGATAGTGAATTGTAACGTTCAGGGCCTCCTAATGACGATGGATCACTCAAATTGCGTCCCGATTCAATACATCGTCCTCCAGCAGACTTGTCTCCATGGGTCGATTGCTGCCTCGGGCACCTAATGGCCGTTCGGCTGTGAGTCAAAGATTTTCGAATCGGACGAAAAACTGATAGTGAATTGTAACGTTCAGGGCCTCCTAATGACGATGGAACACTCAAATTGCGTCCCGATTCAATACATCGTCCTCCAGCAGACTTGTCTCCATGGATCTATTGCTGCCTCGGGCACCTTATGGCCGTTCTGCTGTGAGTCTAGATTATCGAATGGGACGAAAAACTGATAGTGAATTGTAACGTTCAGGTCCACCTAATGACGATGGATCACTCAAATTGCGTCCCGATTCAATACATCGTCCTCCATCCAACTTGACTCCATGGGTCTATTGCTGCCTCGGGCACCTTATGGCCGTTCTGCTGTGAGTCTAGATTATCGAATGGGACGAAAAACTGATAGTGAATTGTAACGCTCAGGGCCTCCTAATGACGATGGATCACTCAAATTGCGTCCCGATTCAATACATCGTCCTCCAGCAGACTTGTCTCCATGGGTCTATTGCTGCCTCGGGCACCTTATGGCGGGCCTGCTGTGATACAAAGATTTTCGAATCGGACGAAAAACTGATAGTGAATTGTAACGTTCAGGGCCTCCTAATGACGATGGAACACTCAAATTGCGTCCCGATTCAATACATCGTCCTCCAGCAGACTTGTCTCCATGGATCTATTGCTGCCTCGGGCACCTTATGGCCGTTCTGCTGTGAGTCTAGATTATCGAATGGGACGAAAAACTGATAGTGAATTGTAACGCTCAGGGCCTCCTAATGACGATGGATCACTCAAATTGCGTCCCGATTCAATACATCGTCCTCCAGCAGACTTGTCTCCATGGGTCTATTGCTGCCTCGGGCACCTTATGGCAGGCCTGCTGTGATACAAAGATTTTCGAATCGGACGAAAAACTGATAGTGAATTGTAACGTTCAGGGCCTCCTAATGACGATGGAACACTCAAATTGCGTCCCGATTCAATACATCGTCCTCCAGCAGACTTGTCTCCATGCGTCTATTGCTGCCTCGAGCACCTTATGGCCGTTCTGCTGTGAGTCAAAGATTTTCGAATCGGACGAAAAACTGATAGTGAATTGTAACGTTCAGGGCCACCTAATGACGATGGATCACTCAAATTGCGTCCCGATTCAATACATCGTCCTCCAGCAGACTTGTCTCCAAGGGTCGATTGCTGCCTCGGGCACCTAATGGCCGTTCTGCTGTGAGTCAAAGATTTTCGAATCGGACGAAAAACTGATAGTGAATTGTAACATTCAGGGCCACCTAATGACGATGGACCACGCAAATTGCGTCCCGATTCAATACATCGTCCTCCAGCCGAGTTGACTCCATGGGTCTATTGCTGCCTCGGGCACCTTATGGCCGTTCTGCTGTGAATCTAGATTATCGAATGGGACGAAAAACTGATAGTGATTTGTAACATTCAGAGCCACCTAATGACGATGGACCACACAAATTGCGTCCCGATTCAGTACATCGTCCACTAGCCGACTTGACTCCATGGGACTATTGCTGCCTCGGGCACCTTATGGCCGTTCTGCTGTGAGTCTAGATTATAGAATGGGATGAAAAACTGATAGTGAATTGTAACGTTCAGGGTAACCTAATGACGATGGATCACTCAAATTGCGTCCCGATTCAATACATCGTCCTCCAGCAGACTTGTCTCCATGGGTCGATTGCTGCCTCGGGCACCTAATGGCCGTTCTGCTGTGAGTCAAAGATTTTCGAATCGGACGAAAAACTGATAGTGAATTGTAACATTCAGGGCCACCTAATGACGATGGACCACGCAAATTGCGTCCCGATTCAATACATCGTCCTCCAGCCGAGTTGACTCCATGGGTCTATTGCTGCCTCGGGCACCTTATGGCCGTTCTGCTGTGAATCTAGATTATCTAATGGGACGAAAAACTGATAGTGATTTGTAACATTCAGAGCCACCTAATGACGATGGACCACACAAATTGCGTCCCGATTCAGTACATCGTCCACTAGCCGACTTGACTCCATGGGACTATTGCTGCCTCGGGCACCTTATGGCCGTTATGCTGTGAGTCTAGATTATAGAATGGGATGAAAAACTGATAGTGAATTGTAACGTTCACGGCCACCTAATGACGATGGATCACTCAAATTGCGTCCCGATTCAATACATCGTCCTCCAGCAGACTTGTCTCCATGGGTCTATTGCTGCCTCGGGCACCTTATGGCCGTTCTGCTGTGAGTCTAGATTATCGAATGGGACGAAAAACTGATAGTGAATTGTAACGTTCAGGTCCACCTAATGACGATGGGTCACTCAAATTGCGTCCCGATTCAATACATCGTCCTCCAGCCAACTTGACTCCATGGGTCTATTGCTGCCTCGGGCACCTTATGGCCGTTCTGCTGTGAGTCTAGATTATCGAATGGGACGAAAAACTGATAGTGAATTGTAACGCTCAGGGCCTCCTAATGACGATGGATCACTCAAATTGCGTCCCGATTCAATACATCGTCCTCCAGCAGACTTGTCTCCATGGGTCGATTGCTGCCTCGGGCACCTAATGGCCGTTCTGCTGTGAGTCAAAGATTTTCGAATCGGACGAAAAACTGATAGTGAATTGTAACATTCAGGGCCACCTAATGACGATGGACCACGCAAATTGCGTCCCGATTCAATACATCGTCCTCCAGCCGAGTTGACTCCATATGTCTATTGCTGCCTCGGGCACCTTATGGCCGTTCTGCTGTGAATCTAGATTATCGAATGGGACGAAAAACTGATAGTGATTTGTAACATTCAGAGCCACCTAATGACGATGGACCACACAAATTGCGTCCCGATTCAGTACATCGTCCACTAGCCGACTTGACTCCATGGGACTATTGCTGCCTCGGGCACCTTATGGCCGTTCTGGTGTGAGTCTAGATTATAGAATGGGATGAAAAACTGATAGTGAATTGTAACGTTCAGGACCACCTAATGACGATGGATCACTCAAATTGCGTCCCGATTCAATACATCGTCCTCCAGCAGACTTGTCTCCATGGGTCTATTGCTGCCTCGGGCACCTTATGGCAGGCCTGCTGTGACTCAAAGATTTTCGAATCGGACGAAAAACTGATAGTGAATTGTAACGTTCAGGGCCTCCTAATGACGATGGAACACTCAAATTGCGTCCCGATTCAATACATCGTCCTCCAGCAGACTTGTCTCCATGCGTCTATTGTTGCCTCCGGCACCTTATGGCCGTTCTGCTGTGAGTCAAAGATTTTCGAATCGGACGAAAAACTGATAGTGAATTGTAACGTTCAGGGCCACCTAATGACGATGGATCACTCAAATTGCGTCCCGATTCAATACATCGTCCTCCAGCCGACTTGACTCCATGGGTCTATTGCTGCCTCGGGCACCTTATGGCCGTTCTGCTGTGAGTCTAGATTATCGAATGGGACAAATAACTGATAGTGAATTGTAACGTTCAGGGCCTCCTAATGACGATGGATCACTCAAATTGCGTCCCGATTCAATACATCGTCCTCCAGCAGACTTGTCTCCATGGGTCTATTGCTGCCTCGGGCACCTTATGGCCCTTCTGCTGTGAGTCTAGATTATCGAATGGGACGAAAAACTGATAGTGAATTGTAACGTTCAGGGCCACCTAATGACGATGGATCTCTCAAATTGCGTCCCGATTCAATACATCGTCCTCCAGCCGACTTGACTCCATGGGTCTATTGCTGCCTCGGGCACCTTATGGCCGTTCTGCTGTGAGTCTAGATTATCGAATGGGACGAAAAACTGATAGTGAATTGTAACGTTCAGGGCCTCCTAATGACGATGGATCACTCAAATTGCGTCCCGATTCAATACATCGTCCTCCAGCCGACTTGACTCCATGGGTCTATTGCTGCCTCGGGCACCTAATGGCCGTTCTGCTGTGAGTCTAGATTATCGAATGGAACGAAAAACTGATAGTGAATTGTAACGTTCAGGGCCTCCTAATGACGATGGAACACTCAAATTGCGTCCCGATTCAATACATCGTCCTCCAGCAGACTTGTCTCCATGCGTCTATTGCTGCCTCGGGCACCTTATGGCCGTTCTGCTGTGAGTCAAAGATTTTCGAATCGGACGAAAAACTGATAGTTAATTGTAACGTTCAGGGCCACCTAATGACGATGGATCACTCAAATTGCGTCCCGATTCAATACATCGTCCTCCAGCAGACTTGTCTCCAAGGGTCGATTGCTGCCTCGGGCACCTAATGGCCGTTCTGCTGTGAGTCAAAGATTTTCGAATCGGACGAAAAACTGATAGTGAATTGTAACATTCAGGGCCACCTAATGACGATGGACCACGCAAATTGCGTCCCGATTCAATACATCGTCCTCCAGCCGAGTTGACTCCATGGGTCTATTGCTGCCTCGGGCACCTTATGGCCGTTCTGCTGTGAGTCTAGATTATCGAATGGGACGAAAAACTGATAGTGATTTGTAACATTCAGAGCCACCTAATGACGATGGACCACACAAATTGCGTCCCGATTCAGTACATCGTCCACTAGACGACTTGACTCCATGGGACTATTGCTGCCTCGGGCACCTTATGGCCGTTCTGCTGTGAGTCGAGATTATAGAATGGGATGAAAAACTGATAGTGAATTGTAACGTTCAGGGTAACCTAATGACGATGGATCACTCAAATTGCGTCCCGATTCAATACATCGTCCTCCAGCAGACTTGCCTCCATGGGTCGATTGCTGCCTCGGGCACCTAAGGGCCGTTCTGCTGTGAGTCAAAGATTTTCGAATCGGACGAAAAACTGATAGTGAATTGTAACATTCAGGGCCACCTAATGA
Source organism: Schistocerca cancellata (assembly GCF_023864275.1). Classification (NCBI taxonomy): domain Eukaryota; kingdom Metazoa; phylum Arthropoda; class Insecta; order Orthoptera; family Acrididae; genus Schistocerca; species Schistocerca cancellata. The sequence goes on from NC_064627.1 coordinate 4,112,599, forward strand.
CGATGGACCACGCAAATTGCGTCCCGATTCAATACATCGTCCTCCAGCCGAGTTGACTCCATGGGTCTATTGCTGCCTCGGGCACCTTATGGCCGTTCTGCTGTGAATCTAGATTATCGAATGGGACGAAAAACTGATAGTGATTTGTAACATTCAGAGCCACCTAATGACGATGGACCACACAAATTGCGTCCCGATTCAGTACATCGTCCACTAGCCGACTTGACTCCATGGGACTATTGCTGCCTCGGGCACCTTATGGCCGTTCTGCTGTGAGTCTAGATTATAGAATGGGATGAAATACTGATAGTGAATTGTAACGTTCAGGGCCACCGAATGACGATGGATCACTCAAATTGCGTCCCGATTCAATACATCGTCCTCCAGCAGACTTGTCTCCATGGGTCTATTGCTGCCTCGGGCACCTTATGGCCGTTCTGCTGTGAGTCTAGATTATCGAATGGGACGAAAAACTGATAGTGAATTGTAACGTTCAGGTCCACCTAATGACGATGGATCACTCAAATTGCGTCCCGATTCAATACATCGTCCTCCAGCCGAGTTGACTCCATGGGTCTATTGCTGCCTCGGGCACCTTATGGCCGTTCTGCTGTGAATCTAGATTATCGAATGGGACGAAAAACTGATAGTGATTTGTAACATTCAGAGCCACCTAATGACGATGGACCACACAAATTGCGTCCCGATTCAGTACATCGTCCACTAGCCGACTTGACTCCAAGGGACTATTGCTGCCTCGGGCACCTTATGGCCGTTCTGCTGTGAGTCTAGATTATAGAATGGGATGAAAAACTGATAGTGAATTGTAACGTTCAGGGCCACCTAATGACGATGGATCACTCAAATTCTTCCCGATTCAATACATCGTCCTCCAGCAGACTTGTCTCCATGGGTCGATTGCTGCCTCGGGCACTTAATGGCCGTTCTGCTGTGAGTCAAAGATTTTCGAATCGGACGAAAAACTGATAGTGAATTGTAACATTCAGGGCCACCTAATGACGATGGACCACGCAAATTGCGTCCCGATTCAATACATCGTCCTCCAGCCGAGTTGACTCCATGGGTCTATTGCTGCCTCGCGCACCTTATGGCCGTTCTGCTGTGAATCTAGATTATCGAATGGGACGAAAAACTGATAGTGATTTGTAACATTCAGAGCCACCTAATGACGATGGACCACACAAATTGCGTCCCGATTCAGTACATCGTCCACTAGCCGACTTGACTCCATGGGACTATTGCTGCCTCGGGCACCTTATGGCCGTTCTGCTGTGAGTCTAGATTATAGAATGGGATGAAAAACTGATAGTGAATTGTAACGTTCAGGGCCACCTAATGACGATGGATCACTCAAATTGCGTCCCGATTCAATACATCGTCCTCCAGCAGACATGTCTCCATGGGTCTATTGCTGCCTCGGGCACCTTATGGCCGTTCTGCTGTGAATCTAGATTATCGAATGGGACAAAAAACTGATAGTGAATTGTAACGTTCAGGGCCTCCTAATGACGATGGATCACTCAAATTGCGTCCCGATTCAATACATCGTCCTCCAGCAGACTTGTCTCCATGGGTCTATTGCTGCCTCGGGCACCTTATGGCCGTTCTGCTGTGAGTCTAGATTATCGAATGGGACGAAAAACTGATAGTGAATTGTAACGTTCAGGGCCACCTAATGACGATGGATCACTCAAATTGCGTCCCGATTCAATACATCGTCCCCAGCCGACTTGACTCCATGGGACTATTGCTGCCTCGGGCACCTTATGGCCGTTCTGCTGTGAGTCTAGATTATAGAATGGGATGAGAAACTGATAGTGAATTGTAACGTTCAGGGCCACCTAATGACGATGGATCACTCAAATTGCGTCCCGATTCAATACATCGTCCTCCAGCCGAGTTGACTCCATGGGTCTATTGCTGCCTCGGGCACCTTATGGCCGTTCTGCTGTGAATCTAGATTATCGAATGGGACGAAAAACTGATAGTGATTTGTATTATTCAGAGCCACCTAATGACGATGGACCACACAAATTGCGTCCCGATTCAGTACATCGTCCACTAGCCGACTTGACTCCATGGGACTATTGCTGCCTCGGGCACCTTATGGCCGTTCTGCTGTGAGTCTAGATTATAGAATGGGATGAAAAACTGATAGTGAATTGTAACGTTCAGGGCCACCTAATGACGATGGATCACTCAAATTGCGTCCCGATTCAATACATCGTCCTCCAGCAGACTTGTCTCCATGGGTCGATTGCTGCCTCGGGCACCTAATGGCCGTTCTGCTGTGAGTCAAAGATTTTCGAATCGGACGAAAAACTGATAGTGAATTGTAACATTCAGGGCCACCTAATGACGATGGACCACGCAAATTGCGTCCCGATTCAATACATCGTCCTCCAGCCGAGTTGACTCCATGGGTCTATTGCTGCCTCGGGCACCTTATGGCCGTTCTGCTGTGAATCTAGATTATCAAATGGGACGAAAAACTGATAGTGATTTGTAACATTCAGAGCCACCTAATGACGATGGACCACACAAATTGCGTCCCGATTCAGTGCATCGTCCACTAGCCGACTTGACTCCATGGGACTATTGCTGCCTCGGGCACCTTATGGCCGTTCTGCTGTGAGTCTAGATTATAGAATGGGATGAAAAACTGATAGTGAATTGTAACGTTCAGGGCCACCTAATGACGATGGATCACTCAAATTGCGTCCCGATTCAATACATCGTCCTCCAGCAGACTTGTCTCCATGGGTCTATTGCTGCCTCGGGCACCTTATGGCAGGCCTGCTGTGACTCAAAGATTTTCGAATCGGACGAAAAACTGATAGTGAATTGTAACGTTCAGGGCCTCCTAATGACGATGGAACACTCAAATTGCGTCCCGATTCAATACATCGTCCTCCAGCAGACTTGTCTCCATGCGTCTATTGCTGCCTCGGGCACCTTATGGCCGTTCTGCTGTGAGTCAAAGATTTTCGAATCGGACGAAAAACTGATAGTGAATTGTAACGTTCAGGGCCACCTAATGACGATGGATCACTCAAATTGCGTCCCGATTCAATACATCGTCCTCCAGCCGACTTGACTCCATGGGTCTATTGCTGCCTCGGGCACCTTATGGCCGTTCTGCTGAGAGTCTAGATTATCGAATGGGACAAAAAACTGATAGTGAATTGTAACGTTCAGGGCCTCCTAATGACGATGGATCACTCAAATTGCGTCCCGATTCAATACATCGTCCTCCAGCAGACTTGTCTCCATGGGTCTATTGCTGCCTCGGGCACCTTATGGCCGTTCTGCTGTGAGTCTAGATTGTCGAATGGGACGAAAAACTGATAGTGAATTGTAACGTTCAGGGCCACCTAATGACGATGGATCTCTCAAATTGCGTCCCGTTTCAATACATCGTCCTCCAGCCGACTTGACTCCATGGGTCTATTGCTGCCTCAGGCACCTTATGGCCGTTCTGCTGTGAGTCTAGATTATCGAATGGGACGAAAAACTGATAGTGAATTGTAACGTTCAGGGCCTCCTAATGACGATGGATCACTCAAATTGCGTCCCGATTCAATACATCGTCCTCCAGCCGACTTGACTCCATGGGTCTATTGCTGCCTCGGGCACCTTATGGCCGTTCTGCTGTGAGTCTAGATTATCGAATGGGACGAAAAACTGATAGTGAATTGTAACGTTCAGGGCCTCCTAATGACGATGGATCACTCAAATTGCGTCCTGATTCAATACATCGTCCTCCAGCAGACTTGTCTCCATGGGTCGATTGCTGCCTCGGGCACCTAATGGCCGTTCTGCTGTGAGTCAAAGATTTTCGAATCGGACGAAAAACTGATAGTGAATTGTAACATTCAGGGCCACCTAATGACGATGGACCACGCAAATTACGTCCCGATTCAATACATCGTCCTCCAGCCGAGTTGACTCCATGGGTCTATTGCTGCCTCGGGCACCTTATGGCCGTTCTGCAGTGAATCTAGATTATCGAATGGGACGAAAAACTGATAGTGAATTGAAACGTTCAGGGCCACCTAATGACGATGGATCACTCAAATTGCGTCCCGATTCAATACATCGTCCCCAGCCGACTTGACTCCATGGGACTATTGCTGCCTCGGGCACCTTATGGCAGTTCTGCTGTGAGTCTAGATTATAGAATGGGATGAAAAACTGATAGTGAATTGTAACGTTCAGGGCCACCTAATGACGATGGATCACTCAAATTGCGTCCCGATTCAATACATCGTCCTCCAGCAGACTTGTCTCCATGGGTCTATTGCTGCCTCTGGCACCTTATGGCAGGCCTGCTGTGACACAAAGATTTTCGAATCGGACGAAAAACTGATAGTGAATTGTAACGTTCAGGGCCTCCTAATGACGATGGAACACTCAAATTGCGTCCCGATTCAATACATCGTCCTCCAGCAGACTTGTCTCCATGGGTCTATTGCTGCCTCGGGCACCTTATGGCCGTTCTGCTGTGAGTCAAAGATTTTCGAATCGGACGAAAAACTGATAGTGAATTGTAACATTCAGGGCCACCTAATGACGATGGACCACACAAATTGCGTCCCGATTCAGTACATCGTCCTCCAGCCGACCTGACTCCATGGGTCTATTGCTGCCTCGGGCACCTTATAGCCGTTCTGCTGTGAGTCTAGATTATCGAATGGGACGAAAAACTGATAGTGAATTGTAACGTTCAGGGCCTCCTAATGACGATGGATCACTCAAATATCGTCCCGATTCAATACATCGTCCTCCAGCCGACTTGACTCCATGGGTCTATTGCTGCCTCGGGCACCTTGTGGCCGTTCTGCTGTGAGTCTAGATTATCGAATGGGACGAAAAACTGATAGTGAATTGTAACGTTCAGGGCCTCCTAATGACGATGAATCACTCAAATTGCGTCCCGATTCAATACATCGTCCTCCAGCAGACTTGTCTCCATGGGTCTATTGCTGCCTCGGGCACCTTATGGCCGTTATGCTGTGAGTCTAGATTATCGAATGGGACGAAAAACTGATAGTGAATTGTAACGTTCAGGGCCACCTAATGACGATGGATCTCTCAAATTGCGTCCCGATTGAATACATCGTCCTCCAGCCGACTTGACTCCATGGGTCTATTGCTGCCTCGGGCACATTATGGCCGTTCTGCTGTGAGTCTAGATTATCGAATGGGACGAAAAACTGATAGTGAATTGTAACGTTCTGGGCCTCCTAATGACGATGGATCACTCAAATTGCGTCCCGATTCAATACATCGTCCTCCAGCCGACTTGACTCCATGGGTCTATTGCTGCCTCGGGCACCTTATGGCCGTTCTGCTGTGAGTCTAGATTATCGAATGGGACGAAAAACTGATAGTGAATTGTAACATTCAGGGCTACCTAATGACGATGGACCACACAAATTGCGTCCCGATTCAATACATCGTCCTCAAGCCGACTTGACTCCATGGGTCTATTGCTGCCTCGGGCACCTTATGGCCTTTCTGCTGTAAGTCTATATTATCGAATGGGACGAAATCTGATAGTGAATTGTAACGTTCAGGGCCACCTAATGACAATGGGTCACTCAAATTTCGTCCCGATTCAATACATCGTCCTCCAGCAGACTTGTCTCCATGGGTCTATTGCTGCTTCGGGCACCTTATGGCCGTTCTGCTCTGAGTCAAAGATTTTCGAATCGAACGAAAAACTGATAGTGAATTGTAACTCTCAGGGCCACCTAATGACGATGGATCACTCAAATTGCGTCCCGATTCAATACATCGTCCTCCAGCAGACTTGTCTCCATGGGTCTATTGCTGCCTCGGGCACCTTATGGCCGTTCTGCTGTGAGTCAAACATTTTCGAATCGGACGAAAAACAGATAGTGAATTGTAACTTTCAGGGCCACCTAATGACTATGGATCACTCAAATTGCGTCCCGATTCAATACATCGTCTTCCAGCCGACTTGACTCCATGGGTCTATTGCTGCCTCGGGCACCTTATGGCCGTTCAGCTGTGATTCTAGATTATCGAATGGGACGAAAAACTGATAATCAATTGTAACGTTCAGGGCCACCTAATGACGATGGATCACTCAAATTGCGTCCTGATTCAATACATCGTCCTCCAGCAGACTTGACTTCATTGGTATATTGCTGCCTCGGGCACCCTATGGCCGTTCTGCTGTGAGTCAAAGATTTTCGAATCGGACGAAAAACTGATAGTGAATTGTAACTTTCAGGGCCACCTAATGACGATGGATCACTCAAATTGTGTCCCGATTCAATACATCGTCCTCCAGCAGACTTGTCTCCATGGGTCGATTGCTGCCTCGGGCACCTTATGGCCGTTCTGCTGTGAGTCAAAGATTTTCGAATCGGACGAAAAACTGATAGTGATTTGTAACATTCAGGGCCACCTAATGACGATGGACCACACAAATTGCGTCCCGATTCAGTACATCGTCCACTAGCCGACTTGACTCCATGGGACTATTGCTGCCTCGGGCACCTTATGGCCGTTCTGCTGTGAGTCTAGATTATAGAATGGGATGAAAAACTGATAGTGAATTGTAACGTTCAGGGCCACCTAATGACGATGGATCACTCAAATTGCGTCCCGATTCAATACATCGTCCTCCAGCAGACTTGTCTCCATGGGTCTATTGCTGCCTCGGGCACCTTATGGCGGGCCTGCTGTGACTCAAAGATTGTCGAATCGGACGAAAAAATGATAGTGAATTGTAACGTTCAGGGCCTCCTAATGACGATGGAACCCTCAAATTGCGTCCCGATTCAATACATCGTCCTCCAGCCGACTTGACTCCATGGGTCTATTGCTGCCTCGGGCACCTTATGGCCGTTCTGCTGTGAATCTAGATTATCGAATGGGACGAAAAACTGATAATCAATTGTAACGTTCAGGGCCACCTAATGACGATGGATCACTCAAATTGCGTCCCGATTCAATACATCGTCCCCAGCCGACTTGTCTCCATGGGTCTATTGCTGCCTCGGGCACCTTATGGCCGTTCTGCTGTGAGTCTAGATTATCGAATGGGACGATAAACTGATAGTGAATTGTAACGTTCAGGGCCACCTAATGACGATGGATCAGCAAATTGCATCCCGATTCAATACATCGTCCTCCAGCAGACTTGTCTCCATGGGTCTATTGCTGCCTCGGGCACCTTATGGCCGTTCTGCTGTGAGTCAAACATTTTCGAATCGGACGAAAAACAGATAGTGAATTGTAACTTTCAGGGCCACCTAATGACGATGGATCACTCAAATTGCGTCCCGATTCAATACATCGTCCTCCAGCCGACTTGACTCCATGGGTCTATTGCTGTCTCGGGCACCTTATGGCCGTTCTGCTGTGAATCTAGATTATCGAATGGGACGAAAAACTGATAATCAATTGTAACGTTCAGGGCCACCTAATGACGATGGATCACTCAAATTGCGTCCCGATTCAATACATCGTCCCCAGCCGACTTGTCTCCATGGGTCTATTGCTGCCTCGGGCACCTTATGGCCGTTCTGTTGTGAGTCTAGATTATCGAATGGGACGAAAAACTGATAGTGAATTCTAACGTTCAGGGCCACCTAATGACGATGGATCACTCAAATTGCGTCCTAATTCAATACATCGTCCTCCAGCAGACTTGACTTCATTGGTATATTGCTGCCTCGGGCACCCTATGGCCGTTCTGCTGTGAGTCAAAGATTTTCGAATCGGACGAAAAACTGATAGTGAATTGTAACTTTCAGGGCCACCTAATGACGATGGATCACTCAAATTGTGTCCCGATTCAATACATCGTCCTCCAGCAGACTTGTCTCCATGGGTCGATTGCTGCCTCGGGCACCTTATGGCCGTTCTGCTGTGAGTCAAAGATTTTCGAATCGGACGAAAAACTGATAGTGATTTGTAACATTCAGGGCCACCTAATGACGATGGACCACACAAATTGCGTCCCGATTCAGTACATCGTCCACTAGCCGACTTGACTCCATGGGACTATTGCTGCCTCGGGCACCTTATGGCCGTTCTGCTGTGAGTCTAGATTATAGAATGGGATGAAAAACTGATAGTGAATTGTAACGTTCAGGGCCACCTAATGACGATGGATCACTCAAATTGCGTCCCGATTCAATACATCGTCCTCCAGCAGACTTGTCTCCATGGGTCTATTGCTGCCTCGGGCACCTTATGGCAGGCCTGCTGTGACTCAAAGATTGTCGAATCGGACGAAGAAATGATAGTGAATTGTAACGTTCAGGGCCTCCTAATGACGATGGAACACTCAAATTGCGTCCCGATTCAATAGATCGTCCTCCAGCAGACTTGTCTCCATGGGTCTATTGCTGCCTCGGGCACCTTATGGCCGTTCTGCTGTTAGTCAAAGATTTTCGAATCGGACGAAAAACTGATAGTGAATTGTAACATTCAGGGCCACCTAATGACGATGGACCACACAAATTGCGTCCCGATTCAGTACATCGTCCTCCAGCCGACCTGACTCCATGGGTCTATTGCTGCCTCGGGCACCTTATAGCCGTTCTGCTGTGAGTCTAGATTATCGAATGGGACGAAAAACTGATAGTGAATTGTAACGTTCAGGGCCTCCTAATGACGATGGATCACTCAAATATCGTCCCGATTCAATACATCGTCCTCCAGCCGACTTGACTCCATGGGTCTATTGCTGCCTCGGGCACCTTGTGGCCGTTCTGCTGTGAGTCTAGATTATCGAATGGGACGAAAAACTGATAGTGAATTGTAACGTTCAGGGCCTCCTAATGACGTAGGATCACTCAAATTGCGTCCCGATTCAATACATCGTCCTCCAGCCGACTTGACTCCATGGGTCTATTGCTGCCACGGGCACCTTATGGCCGTTCTGCTGTGAGTCTAGATTATCGAATGGGACAAAAAACTGATAGTGAATTGTAACGTTCAGGGCCTCCTAATGACGATGAATCACTCAAATTGCGTCCCGATTCAATACATCGTCCTCCAGCAGACTTGTCTCCATGGGTCTATTGCTGCCTCGGGCACCTTATGGCCGTTCTGCTGTGAGTCTAGATTATCGAATGGGACGAAAAACTGATAGTGAATTGTAACGTTCAGGGCCACCTAATGACGATGGATCTCTCAAATTGCGTCCCGATTCAATACATCGTCCTCCAGCCGACTTGACTCCATGGGTCTATTGCTGCCTCGGGCACATTATGGCCGTTCTGCTGTGAGTCTAGATTATCGAATGGGACGAAAAACTGATAGTGAATTGTAACGTTCTGGGCCTCCTAATGACGATGGATCACTCAAATTGCGTCCCGATTCAATACATCGTCCTCCAGCCGACTTGACTCCATGGGTCTACTGCTGCCTCGGGCACCTTATGGCCGTTCTGCTGTGAGTCAAACATTTTCGAATCGGACGAAAAACTGATAGTGAATTGTAACATTCAGGGCTACCTAATGACGATGGACCACACAAATTGCGTCCCGATTCAATACATCGTCCTCAAGCCGACTTGACTCCATGGGTCTATTGCTGCCTCGGGCACCTTATGGCCTTTCTGCTGTGAGTCTATATTATCGAATGGGACGAAATCTGATAGTGAATTGTAACGTTCAGGGCCACCTAATGACAATGGGTCACTCTAATTTCGTCCCGATTCAATACATCGTCCTCCAGCAGACTTGTCTCCATGGGTCTATTGCTGCTTCGGGCACCTTATGGCCGTTCTGCTCTGAGTCAAAGATTTTCGAATCGAACGAAAAACTGATAGTGAATTGTAACTCTCAGGGCCACCTAATGACGATGGATCACTCAAATTGCGTCCCGATTCAATACATCGTCCTCCAGCCGACTTGTCCCCATGGGTCTATTGCTGACTCGGGCACCTTATGGCCGTTCTGCTGTGAGTCAAACATTTTCGAATCGGACGAAAAACTGATAGTGAATTGTAACATTCAGGGCCACCTAATGACGATGGATCACTCAAATTGCGTCCCGATTCAATACATCGTCCTCCAGCCGACTTGACTCCATGGGTCTATTGCTGCCTCGGGCACCTTATGGCCTTTCTACTGTGAGTCTAGATTATCGAATGGGACGATAAACTGATAGTGAATTGTAACGTTCAGGGCCACCAAATGACGATGGATCAGCAAATTGCATCCCGATTCAATACATCGTCCTCCAGCAGACTTGTCTCCATGGGTCTATTGCTGCCTCGGGCACCTTATGGCCGTTCTGCTGTGAGTCAAACATTTTCGAATCGGACGAAAAACAGATAGTGAATTGTAACTTTCTGGGCCACCTAATGACGATGGATCACTCAAATTGCGTCCCGATTCAATACATCGTCCTCCAGCCGACTTGTCTCCATGGGTCTATTGCTACCTCGGGCACCTTATGGCCGTTCTGCTGTGAGTCAAACATTTTCGAATCGGACGAAAAACTGATAGTGAACTGTAACGTTCAGGGCCACCTAATGACGATGGGTCACTCAAATTGCGTCCCGATACAATACATCGTCCTCCAGCAGACTTGTCTCCATGGGTCAATTACTGCCTCGGGCACCTTATGGCAGTTCTGCTGTGAGTACAGATTTTCGAATCGAACGAAAAACTGATAGTGAATTGTAACTTTCAGGGCCACCTAATGACGATGGATCACACAAATTGCGTCCCGATTCAATACATCGTCCTCCAGCCGACTTGCCTCCATGGGTCTATTGCTGCCTCGGGCACCTTATGGCCGTTCTGCTGTGAGTCAAACATTTTCGAATCGGACGAAAAACTGATAGTGAATTGTAACATTCAGGGCCACCTAATGACGATGGATCACTCACATTGCGTCCCGATTCAATACATCGTCCTCCAGCCGACTTGACTCCATGGGTCTATTGCTGCCTCGGGCACCTTATGGCCTTTCTGCTGTGAGTCCAGATTATCGAATGGGACGAAATACTGATAGTGAATTGTAACGTTCAGGGCCACCTAATGACGATGGATCACTCAAATTGCGTCCCGATTCAATACATCGTCCTCCAGCAGACTTGTCCCCATGGGTCTATTGCTGCCTCGGGCACCTTATGGCCGTTCTGCTGTGAGTCAAAGATTTTCGAATCGGACGAAAAACTGATAATGAATTGTAACTTTCAGGGCCACCTAATGACGATGGATCACTCAAATTGCGTCCCGATTCAATACATCGTCCTCCAGCCGACTTGTCTCCATGGGTCTATTGCTGCCTAGGGCTCCTTACGGCCGTTCTGCTGTGAGTCAAAGATTTTCGAATCGGACGGAAAACTGATAGTGAATTGTAACGTTCAGGGCCTCCTAATGACGATGGAACACTCAAATTGCGTCCCGATTCAATACATCGTTCTCCAGCAGACTTGTCTCCATGGGTCTATTGCTGCCTCGGGCACCTTATGGCCGTTCTGCTGTGAGTCAAAGATTTTCGAATCGGACAAAAAACTGATAGTGAATTGTAACGTTGAGGGCCTCCTAATGGCGATGGAACACTCAAATTGCGTCCCGATTCAATACCTCGTCCTTCAGCAGACTTGTCTCCATGGGTCTATTGCTGCCCCGGGCACCTTATGGTCTTTCTTCCGTGAGTCTAGATTATCGAGTGGGACGAAAAACTGATAGTTAATTCTAACATTCAGGGCCACCTAATGACGATGGAACACTCAAATTGCGTCCCGATTCAATATATAGTCCTCCAGCAGACTTGTCTCCATGGGTCTATTGCTGCCTCGGGCATCTTATGGCCGTTCTGCTGTGAGTCAAAGATTTTCGTATCGGACGAAAAACTGATAGTGAATTGTAACGTTCAGGGCCACCTAATGACGATGGATCACTCAAATTGCGTCCCGATTCAATACATCGTCCTCCAGCAGACTCGTCTCCATGGGTCTATTGCTTCCTCGGGCACCTTATGGCCGTTCTGCTGTGAGTCAAAGATTTTCGAATCGGACGAAAAACTGATAGTGAATTGTAACTTTCAGAGCCACCTAATGACGATGGATCACTCAAATTGCGTCCCGATTCAATACATCGTCCTCCAGCCGACTTGTCTCCATGGGTCTATTGCTGCCTCGGGCACCTTATGGCCGTTCTGCTGTGAGTCAAACATTTTCGAATTGGACGAAAAACTGACAGAGAACTGTAATGTTCAGGGCCTCCTAATTACGATGGAACACTCAAATTGCGTCCCGATTCAATACATCGTCCTCCAGCAGACTTGTCTCCATGGGTCTATTGCTGCCTCGGGGCACCTTATGGCCGTTCTGCTGTGAGTCAAAGATTTTCGAATCGGACGAAAAACTGATAGTGAATTGTAACATACAGGGCCACCTAATGACGATGGACCACGCAAATTGCGTCCCGATTCAATACATCGTCCTCCAGCCGACTTGACTCCATGGGTCTATTGCTGCCTCGGGCATCTTATGGCCGTTCTGCTGTGAGTCTAGTTTATCGAATGGGACGAAAAACTGATAGTGAATTGTAACGTTCAGGGCCACCTAATGACGATGGAACACTCAAATTGCGTCCCGATTCAATACATCGTCCTCCAGCAGACTTGTCTCCATGGGTCTATTGCTGCCTCGGACACCTTATGGCCATTCTGCTGTGAGTCAAACATTTTCGAATCGGACGAAAAACTGATAGTGAATTGTAACATTCAGAGCCACCTAATGACGATGGATCACTCAAATTGTGTCCCGATTCAATACATCGTCCACCAGCCGACTTGTCTCCATGGGGCTATTGCTGCCTCGGGCACCTTATGGCCGTTCTGCTGTGAGTCAAAGATTTTCAAATTGGACGAAAAACTGATAGTGAATTGCAACGTTCAGGGCCACCTAATGACGATGGATCACTCAAATTGCGTCCCGATTCAATACATCGTCCTCCAGCCGACTTGATTCCATGGGTCTATTGCTGCCTCGGGCACCTTATGGCCTTTCTGCTGTGAGTCAAAGATTTTCGAATCGGACGAAAAACTGATAATGAATTGTAACTTTCAGGGCCACCTAATGACGATGGATCACTCAAATTGCGTCCCGATTCAATACATCGTCCTCCAGCCGACTTGTCTCCATGGGTCTATTGCTGCCTAGGGCTCCTTACGGCCGTTCTGCTGTGAGTCAAAGATTTTCGAATCGGACGGAAAACTGATAGTGAATTGTAACGTTCAGGGCCTCCTAATGACGATGGAACACTCAAATTGCGTCCCGATTCAATACATCGTTCTCCAGCAGACTTGTCTCCATGGGTCTATTGCTGCCTCGGGCACCTTATGGCCGTTCTGCTGTGAGTCAAAGATTTTCGAATCGGACAAAAAACTGATAGTGAATTGTAACGTTCAGGGCCTCCTAATTCCGATGGAACATTCGAATTGCGTCCCGATTCAATACCTCGTCCTTCAGCAGACTTGTCTCCATGGGTCTATTGCTGCCTCGGGCACCTTATGGTCGTTCTTCCGTGAGTCTAGTTTATCGAGTGGGACGAAAAACTGATAGTTAATTCTAACATTCAGGGCCACCTAATGACGATGGAACACTCAAATTGCGTCCCGATTCAATATATCGTCCTCCAGCAGACTTGTCTCCATGGGTCTATTGCTGCTTCGGGCATCTTATGGCCGTTCTGCTGCGAGTCAAAGATTTTCGTATCGGACGAAAAACTGATAGTGAATTGTAACGTTCAGGGCCACCTAATGACGATGGATCACTCAAATTGCGTCCCGACTCAATACATCGTCCTCCAGCAGACTCGTCTCCATGGGTCTATTGCTGCCTCGGGCACCTTATGGCCATTCTGCTGTGAGTCAAAGATTTTCGAATCGGACGAAAAACTGTTAGTGAATTGTAACTTTCAGGGCCACCTAATGACGATGGATCACTCAAATTGCGTCCCGATTCAATACATCGTCCTCCAGCCGACTTGTCTCCATGGGTCTATTGCTGCCTCGGGCACCTTATGGCCGTTCTGCTGTGAGTCAAACATTTTCGAATCGGACGAAAAACTGATAATGAACTGTAATGTTCAGGGCCTCCTAATTACGATGGAACACTCAAATTGCGTCCCGATTCAATACATCGTCCTCCAGCAGACTTGTCTCCATGGGTCTATTGCTGCCTCGGGGCAACTTATGGCCGTTCTGCTGTGAGTCAAAGAATTTCGAATCAGACGAAATCTGATAGTGAATTGTAACGTTCAGGGCCACCTAATGACGATGGATCACTCAAATTGCGTCCCGATTCAATACATCGTCCTCCAGCAGACTTGTCTCCATGGGTCTATTGCTGCCTGGGGCACCTTATGGCCGTTCTGCTGTGACTCTAAGATTTTGGAATCGGACAAAAAACTGATAGTGGATTGTAACGTTCAGGGCCACCTAATGACGATGGATCACTCAAATTGCGTCCCGATTCAATACATCGTCCTCCAGCAGACTTGTCTCCTTGGGTCTATTACTGCATCGGGCACCTTATGGCCGTTCTGCTGTGAGTCAAAGATTTTCGAATCGGACGAAAAACTGATAGTGAATTGTAACTTTCAGGGCCACCTAATGACGATGGATCACTCAAATTGCGTCCCGATTCAATACATCGTCCTCCAGCCGACGTGTCTCCATGGGTCTATTGCTGCCTCGGGGCACCTTATGGCCGTTCTGCTGTGAGTGAAAGATTTACGAATCGGACGAAAAACTGATAGTGAATTGTAACGTTCAGGGCCACCTAATGACGATGGATCACTCAAATTACGTCCCGATTCAATACATCTTCCTCCAGCCGACTTGACTCCATGGGTCTATTGCTGCCTCGGGCATTTATGGCCGTTCTGCTGTGAGTCTAGTTTATCGAATGGGACGAAAAACTGATAGTGAATTGTAACGTTCAGGGCCACCAAATGACGATGGACCACTCAAATTGCGTCCCGATTCAATACATCGTCCTCCAGCAGACTTGTCTCCATGGGTCTATTGCTGCCTCGGGCACCTTATGGTCGTTCTCCCGTGAGCCTAGATTATCGAATGGGACGAAAAACTGATAGTTAATTGCAACATTCAGGGCTTCCTAATGACGATGGAACACTCAAATTGCGTCCCGATTCAATACATCGTCCTCCAGCCGACTTGTCTCCATGGGGCTATTGCTGCCTCGGGCACCTTATGGCCGTTCTGCTGTGAGTCAAAGATTTTCGAATCGGACGAAAAACTGATAGTGAATTGTAACATTCAGGGCCACCTAATGACGATGGACCACACAAATTGCGTCCCGATTCAATACATCGTCCTCCAGCTGACTTGACTCCATGGGTCCATTGCTGCCTCGGGCATCTTATGGCCGTTCTGCTGTGAGTCTAGTTTATCGAATGGGACGAAAAACTGATAGTGAATTGTAACGATCAGGGCCACCTAATGACGATGGATCACTCAAATTCCGTCCCGATTTAATACATCGTCCTCCAGCAGACTTGTCTCCATGGGTCTATTGCTGCCTCGGGCACCTTATGGCCGTTCTGCTGTGAGTCAAACATTTTCGAATCGGACGAAAAACTGATAGTGAATTGTAACATTCAGGGCCACCTAATGACGATGGATCACTCAAATTACGTCCCGATTCAATACATCGTCCTCCAGCCGACTTGACTCCATGGGTCTATTGCTGCCTCGGGCACCTTATGGCATTTCTGCTGTGAGTCTAGATTATCGAATGGGACGAAAAACTGATAGTGAATTGTAACGTTCAGGGCCACCTAATGACGATGGATCAGCAAATTGCGTCCCGATTCAATACATCGTCCTCCAGCAGACTTGTCCCCATGTGTCTATTGCTGCCTCGGGCACCTTATGGCCGTTCTGCTGTGAGTCAAAGATTTTCGAATCGGACGAAAAACTGATAGTGAATTGTAACTTTCAGGGCCACTTAATGACGATGGATCACTCAAATTGTGTCCCGATTCAATACATCGTCCTCCAGCCGACTTGACTCCATGGGTCTATTGCTGCCTCGGGCACCTTATGGCCGTTCTGCTGTGATTCTAGATTATCGAATGGGACGAAAAACTGTTAGTGAATTGTAACGTTCAGGGCCACCTAATGACGATGGATCACTCAAATTGCGTCCCGATTCAATACATCGTCCTCTAGCAGACTTGTCTCCATGGGTCTATTGCTGCCTCGGGAACCTTATGGCCGTTCTGTTGTGAGTCAAAGATTTTCGAATCGGACGAAAAACTGATAGTGAATTCTAACTTTAAGGGCCACCTAATGACGATGGATCACTCAAATTGCGTCCCGATTCAATACCTCGTCCTCCAGACGACTTGTCTCCATGGGTCTATTGCTGCCTGGGGCACCTTATGGCCGTTCTGCTGTGAGTCAAACATTTTCGAAGCGAACGAAAAACTGATAGTGAACTGTAACGTTCAGGGCCTCCTAGTTACGATGGAACACTCAAATTGCGTCCCGATTCAATACATCGTCCTCCAGCAGACTTGTCTCTATGGGTCTATTGCTGCCTCGGGGCACCTTATGGCCGTTCTGCAGTGAGTCAAAGAATTTCGAATCGGACGAAAAACTGATAGTGAATTATAACATTCAGGGCCTTCTAATGACGATGGACCACGCAAATTGCGTCCCGATTCAATACATCGTCCTCCAGCCGGCTTGACTGCATGGGTCTATTGCTGCCTCGGGCATCTTATGGCCGTTCTGCTGTGAGTCTAGTTTATCGAATGGGACGAAAAACTGATAGTGAATTGTAACGTTCAGGGCCAAATAATAACGATGGAACACTCAAATTGCGTTCCGATTCAATACATCGTCCTCCAGCAGACTTGTCTCCATGGGTCTATTGCTGCCTCGGGCACCTTATGGCCGTTCTGCTGTGAGTCAAACATTTTCGAATCTGACGAAAAACTGATAGTGAATTGTAACATTCAGGGCCACCTAATGACGATGGATCACTCAAATTGCGTCCCGATTCAATACATCGTCCTCAAGCCGACTTGACTCCATGGGTCTATTGCTGCCTCGGGCACCTTATGGCCTTTCTGTTGTGAGTATAGATTATCGAATGGGACGAAAAACTAATAGTGAATTGTAACGTTCAGGGCCACCTAATGACGATGGATCAGCAAATTGCGTCCCGATTCAATACATCGTCCTCCAGCAGACTTGTCCCCATGGGTCTATTGCTGCCTCGGGCACCTTATGGCCGTTCTGCTGTGAGTCAAAGATTTTCGAATCGGACGAAAAACTGATAGTGAATTGTAACTTTCAGGGCCACTTAATGACGATGGATCACTCAAATTGCGTCCCGATTAAATACAACGTCCTCCAGCCGGCTTGAATCCATGGGTCTATTGCTGCCTCGGGCACCTTATGGCCGTTCTGCTGTGAGTCTAGATTATCGAATGGGACGAAAAACTGTTAGTGAATTGTAACGTTCAGGGCCACATAATGACGATGGATCACTCAAATTGCGTCCCGATTCAATACATCGTCCTCCAGCCGACTTGTCTCCGTGGGTCTATTGCTGCCTCGGGCACCTTATGGCCGTTCGGCTGTGAGTCAAACATTTTCGAATCGGACGAAAAACTGATAGTGAACTGTAACGTTCAGGGCCTCCTAATTACGATGGAACACTCAAATTGCGTCCCGATTCAATACATCGTCCTTCAGCAGACTTGTCTCCATGGGTCTATTGCTGCCTCGGGGCACCTTATGGCCGTTCTGCAGTGTGTCAAAGAATTTCGAATCGGACGAAAAACTGATAGTGAATTGTAACGTTCGGGGCCACCTAATGACGATGGATCACTCAAATTGCGACCCGATTCAATACATCGTCCTCCAGCAGACTTGTCTCCATGGGTCTATTGCTGCCTCGGGCACCTTATGGCCGTTCTGCTGTGAGTCAAAGATTTTCGAATCGGACGAAAAATTGATAGTGAATTGTAACATTCAGGGCCACCTAATGACGATGGACCACGCAAATTGCGTCCCGATTCAATACATCGTCCTCCAGCCGACTTGACTGCATGGGTCTATTGCTGCCTCGGGCATCTTATGGCCGTTCTGCTGTGAGTCTAGTTTATCGAATGGGACGAAAAACTGATAGTGAATTGTAACTTTCAGGGCCTCCTAATGACGGTGGAACACTCAAATTGCGTCCCGATTCAATACATCGTCCTCCAGCAGACTTGTCTCCATGGGTCTATTGCTGCCACGGACACCTGCTGTGAGTCAAACATTTTCGAATCGGACGAAGAACTGATAGTGAATTGTAACATTCAGGGCCACCTAATGACGATGGATCACTCAAATTGTGTCCCGATTCAATACATCGTCCACCAGCCGACTTGTCTCCATGGGGCTATTGCTGCCTAGGGCACCTTATGGCCGTTCTGCTGTGCGTCAAAGATTTTCGAACCGGACGATAAACTGATAGTGAATTGCAACGTTCAGGGCCACCTAATGACGATGGATCACTCAAATTGCGTCCCGATTCAATACATCGTCCTCCAGCAGACTTGCCCCCATGGGTCTATTGCTGCCTCGGGCACCTTATGGCCGTTCTGCTGTGAGTCAAAGATTTTCGAAACGGACGAAAAACTGATATTGAATTGTAACTTTCAGGGCCACCTAATGACGATGGATCACTCAAATTGCGTCCCAATTCAATACATCGTCCTCCAGCCGACTTGGCTCCATGGGTCTATTGCTGCCTCGGGCATCTTATGGCCGTTCTGCTGTGAGTCAAAGATTTTCGAATCGGACGAAAAACTGATAGTGAATTGTAACGTTCAGGGCCACCTAGTGACGATGGATCACTCAAATTGCGTCCCGATTCAATACATCGTCCTCCAGCCGACTTGACTCCATGGGTCTATTGCTGCCTCGGGCATTTAAGGCCGTTCTGCTGTGAGTCTAGTTTATCGAATGGGACGAAAAACTGATAGTGAATTGTAACGTTCAGGGCCTCCTAATGCCGATGGAACACTCAAATTGCGTCCCGATTCAATACCTCGTCCTTCAGCAGACTTGTCTCCATGGGTCTATTGCTGCCTCGGGCACCTTATGGTCGTTCTCCCGTGAGTCTAGATTATCGAATGGGACGAAAAACTGATAGTTAATTGCAACATTCAGGGCTTCCTAATGACGATGGAACACTCAAATTGCGTCCCGATTCAATACATCGTCCTCCTGCCTACTTGTCTCCATGGGGCTATTGCTGCCTCGGGCACCTTATGGCCGTTCTGCTGTGAGTCAATGATTTTCGAATCGGACGAAAAACTGATAGTGAATTGTAACATTCAGGGCCACGTAATGACGATGGACCACACAAATTGCGTCCCGATTCAATACATCGTCCTCCAGCTGACTTGACTCCATCGGTCCATTGCTGCCTCGGGCATCTTATGGCCGTTCTGCTGTGAGTCTAGTTTATCGAATGGGACGAAAAACTGATAGTGAATTGTAACGTTCAAGGCCACCTAATGACGATGGATCACTCAAATTCCGTCCCGATTTAATACATCGTCCTCCAGCAGACTTGTCTCCATGGGTCTATTGCTGCCTCGGGCACCTTATGGCCGTTCTGCTGTGAGTCAAACATTTTCGAATCGGACGAAAAACTGATAGTGAATTGTAACATTCAGGGCCACCTAATGACGATGGATCACTCAAATTGCGTCCCGATTCAATACATCGTCCTCCAGCCGACTTGACTCCATGGGTCTATTGCTGCCTCGGGCACCTTATGGCATTTCTGCTGTGAGTCTAGATTATCGAATGGGACGAAAAACTGATAGTGAATTGTAACGTTCAGGGCCACCTAATGACGATGGATCAGCAAATTGCGTCCCGATTCAATACATCGTCCTCCAGCAGACTTGTCTCCATGGGTCTATTGCTGCCTCGGGCACCTTATGGCCGTTCTGCTGTGAGTCAAAGATTTTCGAATCGGACGAAAAACTGATAGTGAATTGTAACTTTCAGGGCCACCTAATGACGATGGATCACTCAAATTGCGTCCCGATTCAATACATCGTCCTCCAGCCGACTTGTCTCCATGGGTCTATTGCTGCTTGGGGCACCTTATGGCCGTTCTGCTGTGAGTCAAACATTTTCGAAGCGGACGAAAAACTGATAGTGAACTGTAACGTTCAGGGCCTCCTAGTTACGATGGAACACTCAAATTGCGTCCCGATTCAATACATCGTCCTCCAGCAGAATTGTCTCTATGGGTCTATTGCTGCCTCTGGGCACCTTATGGCCGTTCTGCTGTGAGTCAAAGAATTTCGAATCGGACGAAAAACTGATAGTGAATTGCAACATTCAGGGCCACCTAATGACGATGGACCACGCAAATTGCGTCCCGATTCAATACATCGTCCTCCAGCCGACTTGACTGCATGTTCTATTGCTGCCTCGGGCATCTTATGGCCGTTCTGCTGTGAGTCTAGTTTATCGAATGGGACGAAAAACTGATAGTGAATTGTAACGTTCAGGGCCAAATAATGACGATGGAACACTCAAATTGCGTCCCGATTCAATACATCGTCCTCCAGCAGACTTGTCTCCATGGGTCTATTGCTGCCTCGGGCACCTTATGGCCGTTCTGCTGTGAGTCAAACATTTTCGAATCGGCCGAAAAACTGATAGTGAATTGTAACATTCAGGGCCACCTAATGACGATGGATCACTCAAATTGCGTCCCGATTCAATACATCGTCCTCAAGCCGACTTGTCTCCATGGGTCTATTGCTGTCTCGGGCACCTTATGGCCGTTCTGCTGTGAGTCAAACATTTTCGAATCGGACGAAAAACTGATAGTGAACTGTAACGTTCAGGGCCTCCTAATTACGATGGAACACTCAAATTGCGTCCCGATTCAATACATCGTCCTCCAGCAGACTTGTCTCCATGGGTCTATTGCTGCCTCGGGGCACCTTATGGCCGTTCTGCTGTGAGTCAAAGAATTTCGAATCGGACGAAAAACTGATAGTGAATTGTAACGTTCAGGGCCACCTAATGATGATGGAATACTCAAATTGCGTCCCGATTCAATACATCGTCCTCCAGCAGACTTGTCTCCATGGATCTATTACTGCATCGGGCACCTTATGGCCGTTCTGCTGTGAGTCAAAGATTTTCGAATCGGACGAAAAACTGATAGTGAATTGTAACGTTCAGGGCCACCTAATGACGATGGATCACTCAAATTGCGTCCCGATTCAATACATCGTCCTCCAGCAGACTTGTCTCCATGGGTCTATTGCTGCCTCGGGCACCTTATGGTCGTTCTCCCGTGAGTCTAGATTATCGAATGGGACGAAAAACTGATAGTTAATTGCAACATTCAGGGCTTCCTAATGACGATGGAACACTCAAATTGCGTCCCGATTCAATACATCGTCCTCCTGCCGACTTGTCTCCATGGGGCTATTGCTGCCTCGGGCACCTTATGGCCGTTCTGCTGTGAGTCAATGATTTTCGAATCGGACGAAAAACTGATAGTGAATTGTAACATTCAGGGCCACCTAATGACGATGGACCACACAATTTGCGTCCCGATTCAATACATCGTCCTCCAGCTGACTTGACTCCATGGGTCCATTGCTGCCTCGGGCATCTTATGGCCGTTCTGCTGTGAGTCTAGTTTATCGAATGGGACGAAAAACTGATAGTGAATTGTAACGTTCAGGGCCACCTAATGACGATGGATCACTCAAATTGCGTCCCGATTTAATACATCGCCCTCCAGCAGACTTGTCTCCATGGGTCTATTGCTGCCTGGGGCACCTTATGGCCGTTCTGCTGTGAGTCAAACATTTTCGAATCGGACGAAAAACTGATAGTGAATTGTAACATTCAGGGCCACCTAATGACGATGGATCACTCAAATTGCGTCAAGATTCAATACATCGTCCTCCAGCCGACTTGACTCCATGGGTCTATTGCTGCCTCGGGCACCTTATGGCATTTCTGCTGTGAGTCTAGATTATCGAATGGGACGAAAAACTGATAGTGAATTGTAACGTTCAGGGCCACCTAATGACGATGGATCAGCAAATTGCGTCCCGATTCAATACATCGTCCTCCAGCAGACTTGTCTCCATGGGTCTATTGCTGCCTCGGGCACCTTATGGCCGTTCTGCTGTGAGTCAAAGATTTTCGAATCGGACGAAAAACTGATAGTGAATTGTAACTTTCAGGGCCACCTAATGACGATGGATCACTCAAATTGCGTCCCGATTCAATACATCGTCCTCCAGCCGACTTCTCTCCATGGGTCTATTGCTGCCTGGGGCACCTTATGGCCGTTCTGCTGTGAGTCAAACATTTTCGAAGCGGACGAACAACTGATAGTGAACTGTAACGTTCAGGGCCTCCTAGTTACGATGGAACACTCAAATTGCGTCCCGATTCAATACATCGTCCTCCAGCAGACTTGTCTCTATGGGTCTATTGCTGCCTCGGGGCACCTTATGGCCGTTCTGCTGTGAGTCAAAGAATTTCGAATCGGACGAAAAACTGATAGTGAATTGTAACATTCAGGGCCACCTAATGACGATGCACCACGCAAATTGCGTCCCGATTCAATACATCGTCCTCCAGCCGACTTGACTGCATGGGTCTATTGCTGCCTCGGGCATCTTATGGCCGTTCTGCTGTGAGTCTAGTTTATCGAATGGGACGAAATACTGATAGTGAATTGTAACGTTCAGGGCCAAATAATGACGATGGAACACTCAAATTGCGTCCCGATTCAATACATCGTCCTCCAGCAGACTTGTCTCCATGGGTCTATTGCTGCCTCGGGCACCTTATGGCCGTTCTGCTGTGAGTCAAACATTTTCGAATCGGACGAAAAACTGATAGTGAATTGTAACATTCAGGGCCACCTAATGACGATGGATCACTCAAATTGCGTCCCGATTCAATACATCGTCCTCAAGCCGACTTGACTCCATGGATCTATTGCTGCCTCGGGCACCTTATGGCCTTTCTGCTGTGAGTATAGATTATCGCATGGGACGAAAAACTGATAGTGAATTGTAACGTTCAGGGCCACCTAATGACGATGGATCAGCAAATTGCGTCCCGATTCAATACATCGTCCTCCAGCAGACTTGTCCCCATGGGTCTATTGCTGCCTCGGGCACCTTATGGCCGTTCTGCTGTGAGTCAAAGATTTTCGAATCGGACGAAAAACTGATAGTGAATTGTAACTTTCAGGGCCACCTAATGACGATGGATCACTCAAATTGCGTCCCGATTCAATACATCGTCCTCCAGCCGACTTGTCTCCATGGGTCTATTGCTGCCTCGGGCACCTTATGGCCGTTCTGCTGTGAGTCAAACATTTTCGAATCGGACGAAAAACTGATAGTGAACTGTAACGTTCAGGGCCTCCTAATTACGATGGAACACTCAAATTGCGTCCCGATTCAATACATCGTCCTCCAGCAGACTTGTCTCCATGGGTCTATTGCTGCCTCGGGGCACCTTATGGCCGTTCTGCTGTGAGTCAAAGAATTTCGAATCGGACGAAAAACTGATAGTGAATTGTAACGTTCAGGGCCACCTAATGACGATGGATCACTCAAATTGCGTCCCGATTCAATACATCGTCCTCCAGCAGACTTGTCTCCATGGGTCTATTGCTGCCTCGGGCACCTTATGGCCGTTCTGCTGTGAGTCAAAGATTTTCGAATCGGACGAAAAACTGATAGTGAATTGTAACATTCAGGGCCACCTAATGACGATGGACCACGCAAATTGCGTCCCGATTCAATACATCGTCCTCCAGCCGACTTGACTGCATGGGTCTATTGCTGCCTCGGGCATCTTATGGCCGTTCTGCTGTGAGTCTAGTTTATCGAATGGGACGAAAAACTGATAGTGAATTGTAACGTTCAGGGCCTCCTAATGACGATGGAACACTCAAATTGCGTCCCGATTCAATACATCGTCCTCCAGCAGACTTGTCTCCATGGGTCTATTGCTGCCTCGGACACCTGTTGTGAGTCAAACATTTTCGAATCGGACGAAAAACTGATAGTGAATTGTAACATTCAGGGCCACCTAATGACGATGGATCACTCAAATTGGGTCCCGATTCAATACATCGTCCACCAGCCGACTTGTCTCCATGGGGCTATTGCTGCCTAGGGAACGTTATGGCCGTTCTGCTGTGAGTCAAAGATTTTCGAACCGGACGATAAACTGATAGTGAATTGCAACGTTCAGGGCCACCTAATGACGATGGATCACTCAAATTGCGTCCCGATTCAATACATCGTCCTCCAGCAGACTTGTCCCCATGGGTCTATTGCTGCCTCGGGCACCTTATGGCCGTTCTGCTGTGAGTCAAAGATTTTCGAATCGGACGAAAAACTGATAGTGAATTGTAACTTTCAGGGCCACCTAATGACGATGGATTACTCAAATTGCGTCCCGATTCAATACATCGTCCTCCAGCCGACTTGACTCCATTTGTCTATTGCTGCCTCGGGCACCTTATGGCCTTTCTGCTGTGAGTCTAGATTATCGAATGGGACGAAAAACTGATAGTGAATTGTAACGTTCAGGGCCACCTAATGACGATGGATCACTCAAATTGCGTCCCGATTCAATACATCGTCCTCCAGCAGACTTGTCCCCATGGGTCTATTGCTGCCTCGGGCACCTTATGGCCGTTCTGCTGTGAGTCAAAGATTTTCGAATCGGACGAAAAACTGATAGTGAATTGTAACTTTCAGGGCCAGTTAATGACGATGGATCACTCAAATTGCGTCCCGATTCAATGCAACGTCCTCCAGCCGACTTGACTCAATGGGTGTATTGCTGCCTCGGGCACCTTATGGCCGTTCTGCTGTGAGTCTAGTTTATCGAATGGGACGAAAAACTGTTAGTGAATTGTAACGTTCAGGGCCACCTAATGACGATGGATCACTCAAATTGCGTCCCGATTCAATACATCGTCCTCCAGCAGACTTGTCTCCATGGGTCTATTGCTGCCTCGGGCACCTTATGGCCGTTCTGCTGTGAGTCAAAGATTTTCGAATCGGACGAAAAACTGATAGTGAATTGTAACTTTCAAGGCCACCTAATGACGATGGATCACTCAAATTGCGTCCCGATTCAATACATCGTCCTCCAGCCGACTTGTCTCCATGGGTCTATTGCTGCCTCGGGCACCTTATGGCCGTTCTGCTGTGAGTCAAACATTTTCGAATCGGACGAAAAACTGATAGTGAACTGTAACGTTCAGGGCCTCCTAATTACGATGGAACACTCAAATTGCGTCCCGATTCAATACATCGTCCTCCAGCAGACTTGTCTCCATGGGTCTATTGCTGCCTCGGGGCACCTTATGGCCGTTCTGCTGTGAGTCAAAGAATTTCGAATCGGACGAAAAACTGATAGTGAATTGTAACTTTCAGGGCCACTTAATGACGATGGATCACTCAAATTGCGTCCCGATTCAATGCAACGTCCTCCAGCCGACTTGACTCCATGGGTCTATTGCTGCCTCGGGCACCTTATGGCCGTTCTGCTGTGAGTCTAGTTTATCGAATGGGACGAAAAACTGATAGTGAATTGTAACGTTCAGGGCCTCCTAATGACGATGGAACACTCAAATTGCGTCCCGATTCAATTCATCGTCCTCCAGCAGACTTGTCTCCATGGGTCTATTGCTGCCTCGGACACCTGTTGTGAGTCAAACATTTTCGAATCGGACGAAAAACTGATAGTGAATTGCAACATTCAGGGCCACCTAATGACGATGGATCACTCAAATTGCGTCCCGATTCAATACATCGTCCACCAGCCGACTTGTCTCCATGGGGCAATTGCTGCCTAGGGCACCTTATGGCCGTTCTGCTGTGAGTCAAAGATTTTCGAACCGGACGATAAACTGATAGTGAATTGCAACGTTCAGGGCCACCTATTGACGATGGATCACTCAAATTGCGTCCCGATTCAATACATCATCCTCCAGCAGACTTGTCCCCATGGGTCTATTGCTGCCTCGGGCACATTAAGGCCGTTCTGCTGTGAGTCAAAGATTTTCGAATCGGACGAAAAACTGATAGTGAATTGTAACTTTCAGGGCCACCTAATGACGATGGATCACTCAAATTGCGTCCCGATTCAATACATCGTCCTCCAGCCGACTTGACTCCATGGGTCTATTGCTGCCTCGGGCACCTTATGGCCTTTCTGCTGTGAGTCTAGATTATCGAATGGGACGAAAAACTGATAGTGAATTGTAACGTTCAGGGTCCCGATTCAATACATCGTCCTCCAGCCGACTTGACTCCATGGGTCTATTGCTGCCTCGGGCACCTTATGGCCTTTCTGCTGTGAGTCTAGATTATCGAATGGGACGAAAAACTGATAGTGAATTGTAACGTTCAGGGCCACCTAATGACGATGGATCACTCAAATTGCGTCCCGATTCAATACATCGTCCTCCAGCAGACTTGTCCCCATGGGTCTATTGCTGCCTCGGGCACCTTTTGGCCGTTCTGCTGTGAGTCAAAGATTTTCGAATCGGACGAATAACTGATAATGAATAGTAACTTTCAGGGCCACCTAATGACGATGGATCACTCAATTTGCGTCCCGATTCAATACATCGTCCTCCAGCAGACTTGTCTCCATGGGTCTATTGCTGCCTCGGGCACCTTATGGCCGTTCTGCTGTGAGTCAAAGATTTTCGAATCGGACAAAAAACTGATAGTGAATTGTAACGTTCAGGGCCACCTAATGACGATGGACCACGCAAATTGCGTCCCGATTCAATACATCGTCCTCCAGCAGACTTGTCTCCATGGGTCTATTGCTGCCTCGGGCACCTTATGGCCGTTCTGCTGTGAGTCAAACATTTTCGAATCGGACGAAAAACTGATAGTGAATTGTAACATTCAGGGCCACCTAATGACGATGGATCACTCAAATTGCGTCCCGATTCAATACATCGTCCTCAAGCCGACTTGACTCCATGGGTCTATTGCTGCCTCGGGCACCTTACGGCCTCTCTGCTGTGAGTATAGATTATCGAATGGGACGAAAAACTGATAGTGAATTGTAACGTTCAGGGCCACCTAATGACGATGGATCAGCAAATTGCGTCCCGATTCAATACATCGTCCTTCAGCAGACTTGTCCCCATGGGTCTATTGCTGACTCGGGCACCTTATGGCCGTTCTGCTGTGAGTCAAAGATTTTCGAATCGGACGAAAAACTGATAGTGAATTGTAACTTTCAGGGCCACTTAATGACGATGGATCACTCAAATTGCGTCCCGATTCAATGCAACGTCCTCCAGCCGACTTGACTCCATGGGTCTATTGCTGCCTCGGGCACCTTATGGCCGTTCTGCTGTGAGTCTAGATTATCGAATGGGACGAAAAACTGTTAGTGAATTGTAACGTTCATTGCCACCTAATGACGATGGATCACTCAAATTGCGTCCTGATTCAATACATCGTCCTCCAGCAGACTTGTCTCCATGGGTCTATTGCTGCCTCGGGCACCTTATGGCCGTTCTGCTATGAGTCAAAGATTTTCGAATCGGACGAAAAACTGATAGTGAATTGTAACTTTCAAGGCCACCTAATGACGATGGATCACTCAAATTGCGTCCCGATTCAATACATCGTCCTCCAGCCGACTTGTCTCCATGGGTCTATTGCTGCCTCGGGCACCTTATGGCCGTTCTGCTGTGAGTCAAACATTTTCGAATCGGACGAAAAACTGATAGTGAACTGTAACGTTCAGGGCCTCCTAATTACGATGGAACACTCAAATTGCGTCCCGATTCAATACATCGTCCTCCAGCAGATTTGTCTCCATGGGTCTATTGCTGCCTTGGGGCACCTTATGGCCGTTCTGCTGTGAGTCAAAGAATTTCGAATCGGACGAAAAACTGATAGTGAATTGTAACGTCCAGGGCCACCTAATGACGATGGATCACTCAAATTGCGTCCCGATTCAATACATCGTCCTCCAGCAGACTTGTCTCCATGGGTCTATTGCTGCCTCGGGCACCTTATGGCCGTTCTGCTGTGAGTCAAAGATTTTCGAATCGGACGAAAAACTGATAGTGAATTGTAACATTCAGGGCCACCTAATGACGATGGATCACTCAAATTAGGTCCCGATTCAATACATCGTCCACCAGCCGACTTGTCTCCATGGGGCTATTGCTGCCTAGGGCACCTTATGGCCGTTCTGCTGTGAGTCAAAGATTTTCGAACCGGACGATAAACTGATAGTGAATTGCAACGTTCAGGGCCACCTAATGACGATGGATCACTCAAATTGCGTCCCGATTCAATACATCGTCCTCCGGCAGACTTGACTCCATGGGTCTACTGCTGCCTCGGGCACCTTATGGCCGTTCTGCTGTGAGTCTAGATTATCGAATGGGACGAAAAACTGTTAGTTAATTGTAACGTTCAGGGCCACCTAATGACGATGGATCACTCAAATTGCGTCCCGATTCAATACATCGTCCTCCGGCAGACTTGTCCCCATGGGTCTATTGCTGCCTCGGGCACCTTATGGCCGTTCTGCTGTGAGTCAAAGATTTTCGAATCGGACGAAAACCTGATAGTGAATTGTAACTTTCAGGGCCACTTAATGACGATGGATCACTCAAATTGCGTCCCGATTCAATACATCGTCCTCCAGCCGACTTGACTCCATGGGTCTATTGCTGCCTCGGGCACCTTATGGCCGTTCTGCTGTGAGTCTAGATTATCGAATGGGACGAAAAACTGTTAGTGAATTGTAACGCTCAGGGCCACCTAATGACGATGGATCACTCAAATTGCGTCCCGATTCAATACATCGTCCTCCGGCAGACTTGTCTCCATGGGTCTATTGCTGCCTCGGTCACCTTATGCCCGTTCTGCTGTGAGTCAAAGATTTTCGAATCGCACGAAAAACTGATAGTGAATTGTAACTTTCAGGGCCACCTAATGACGATGGATCACTCAAATTGCGTCCCGATTCAATACATCGTCCTCCAGCCGACTTGTGTCCATGGGTCTATTGCTGCCTCGGGCACCTTATGGCCGTTCTGCTGTGAGTCAAACATTTTCGAATCGGACGAAAAACTGATAGTGAACTGTAACGTTCAGGGCCACCTAATGACGATGGATCAGCAAATTGCGTCCCGATTCAATACATCGTCCTCCAGCAGACTTGTCCCCATGGGTCTATTGCTGCCTCGGGGACCTTATGGCCGTTCTGCTGTGAGTCAAAGATTTTCGAATCGGACGAAAAACTGATAGTGAATTGTAACTTTCAGGGCCACTTAATGACGATGGATCACTCAAATTGCGTCCCGATTCAATACAACGTCCTCCAGCCGACTTGACTCCATGGGTCTATTGCTGCCTCGGGCACCTTATGGCCGTTCTGCTGTGAGTCTAGTTTATCGAATGGGACGAAAAACTGTTAGTGAATTGTAACGTTCAGGGCCACCTAATGACGATGGATCACTCAAACTGCGTCCCGATTCAATACATCGTCCTCCAGCAGACTTGTCTCCATGGGTCTATTGCTGCCTCGGGCACCTTATGGCCGTTCTGCTGTGAGTCAAAGATTTTCGAATCGGACGAAAAACTGATAGTGAATTGTAACTTTCAGGGCCACCTAATGACGATGGATCACTCAAATTGCGTCCCGATTCAATACATCGTCCTCCAGCCGACTTGTCTCCATGGGTCTATTGCTGCCTCGGGCACCTTATGGCCGTTCTGCTATGAGTCAAACATTTTCGAATCGGACGAAAAACTGATAGTGAACTGTAACGTTCAGGGCCTCCTAATTACGATGGAACACTCAAATTGCGTCCCGATTCAATACATCGTCCTCCAGCAGACTTGTCTCCATGGGTCTATTGCTGCCTCGGGGCACCTTATGGCCGTTCGGCTGTGAGTCAAAGAATTTCGAATCGGACGAAAAACTGATAGTGAATTTTAACGTTCAGGGCCACCTAATGACGATGGATCACTCAAATTGCGTCCCGATTCAATACATCGTCCTCCAGCAGACTTGTCTCCATGGGTCTATTGCTGCCTCGGGCACCTTATGGCCGTTCTGCTGTGAGTCAAAGATTTTCGAATCGGACGAAAAACTGATAGTGAATTGTAACATTCAGGGCCACCAAATGACGATGGACCACGCAAATTGCGTCCTGATTCAATACATCGTCCTCCAGCCGGCTTGACTGCATGGGTCTATTGCTGCCTCGGGCATCTTATGGCCGTTCTGCTGTGAGTCTAGTTTATCGAATGGGACGAAAAACTGATAGTGAATTGTAACGTTCAGGGCCAAATAATGACGATGGAACACTCAAATTGCGTCCCGATTCAATACATCGTCCTCCAGCAGACTTGTCTCCATGGGTCTATTGCTGCCTCGGGCACCTTATGGCCGTTCTGCTGTGAGTCAAACATTTTCGAATCGGACGAAAAACTGATAGTGAATTCTAACATTCAGGGCCACCTAATGACGATGGATCACTCAAATTGCGTCCCGATTCAATACATCGTCCTCAAGCCGACTTGACTCCATGGGTCTATTGCTGCCTCGGGCACCTTATGGCCTTTCTGCTGTGAGTATAGATTATCGAATGGGACGAAAAACTGATAGTGAATTGTAACGTTCAGGGCCACCTAATGACGATGGATCAGCAAATTGCGTCCCGATTCAATACATCGTCCTCCAGCAGACTTGTCCCCATGGGTCTATTGCTGCCTAGGGCACCTTATGGCCGTTCTGCTGTGAGTCAAAGATTTTCGAATCGGACGGAAAACTGATAGTGAATTCTAACATTCAGGGCCACCTAATGACGATGGAACACTCAAATTGCGTCCCGATTCAATACATCGTCCTCCAGCAGACTTGTCTCCATGGGTCTATTGCTGCCTCGGGCATCTTATGGCCGTTCTGCTGTGAGTCAAAGATTTTCGAATCGGACGAAAAACTGATAGTGAATTGTAACGTTCAGGGCCACCTAATGACGATGGATCACTCAAATTGCGTTCCGATTCAATACATCGTCCTCCAGCAGACTTGTCCCCATGGGTCTATTGCTGCCTCGGGCACCTTATGGCCGTTCTGCTGTGAGTCAAAGATTTTCGAATCGGACGAAAAACTGATAATGAATTGTAACTTTCAGGGCCACCTAATGACGATGGATCACTCAAATTGCGTCCCGATTCAATACATCGTCCTCCAGCCGACTTGGCTCCATGGGTCTATTGCTGCCTAGGGCACTTTACGGCCGTTCTGCTGTGAGTCAAAGATTTTCGAATCGGACAAAAAACTGATAGTGAATTGTAACGTTCAGGGCCACCTAATGCCGATGGAACACTCAAATTGCGTCCCGATTCAATACCTCGTCCTTCAGCAGACTTGTCTCCATGGGTCTATTGCTGCCTCGGGCACCTTATGGTCGTTCTCCCGTGAGTCTAGATTATCGAGTGGGACGAAAAACTGATAGTTAATTCTAACATTCAGGGCCACCTAATGACGATGGAACACTCAAATTGCGTCCCGATTCAATACATCGTCCTCCAGCAGACTTGTCTCCATGGGTCTATTACTGCATCGGGCACCTTATGGCCGTTCTGCTGTGAGTCAAAGATTTTAGAATCGGACGAAAAACTGATAGTGAATTGTAACTTTCAGGGCCACCTAATGACGATGGATCACTCAAATTGCGTCCCGATTCAATACATCGTCCTCCAGCTGACTTGACTCCATGGGTCCATTGCTGCCTCGGGCATCTTATGGCCGTTCTGCTGTGAGTCTAGTTTATCGAATGGGACGAAAAACTGATAGTGAATTGTAACGTTCAGGGCCACCTAATGACGATGGATCACTCAAATTGCGTCCCGATTTAATACATCGTCCTCCAGCAGACTTGTCTCCATGGGTCTATTGCTGCCTCGGGCACCTTATGGCCGTTCTGCTGTGGGTCAAACATTTTCGAATCGGACGAAAAACTGATAGTGAATTGTAACATTCAGGGCCACCTAATGACGGTGGATCACTCAAATTGCGTCCCGATTCAATACACCGTCCTCCAGCCGACTTGACTCCATGGGTCTATTGCTGCCTCGGGCACCTTATGGCCGTTCTGCTGTGAGTCTAGATTATCGAATGGGACGAAAAACTGTTAGTGAATTGTAACGTTCAGGGCCACCTAATGACGATGGATCACTCAAATTGCGTCCCGATTCAATATATCGTCCTCCAGCAGACTTGTCTCCATGGGTCTATTGCTGCCTCGGGCACCTTATGGCCGTTCTGCTGTGAGTCAAAGATTTTCGAATCGGACGAAAAACTGATAGTGAGTGGTAACATTCAGGGCCACCTAATGACGATGGACCACGCAAATTGCGTCCCGATTCAATACATCGTCCTCCAGCCGACTTGACTGCATGGGTCTATTGCTGCCTCGGGCATCTTATGGCCGTTCTGCTGTGAGTCTAGTTTATCGAATGGGATGAAAAACTGATTGTGAATTGTAACGTTCAGGGCCAAATAATGACAATGGAACACTCAAATTGCGTCCCGATTCAATACATCGTCCTCCAGCAGACTTGTCTCCATGGGTCTATTGCTGCCTCGGACACCTGCTGTGAGTCAAACATTTTCGAATCGGACGAAAAACTGATAGTGAATTGTAACATTCAGGGCCACCTAATGACGATGGATCACTCAAATTGTGTCCCGATTCAATACATCGTCCACCAGCCGACTTGTCTCCATGGGGCTATTGCTGCCTCGGGCACCTTATGGCCGTTCTGCTGTGAGTCAAAGATTTTCGAATCGGACGAAAAACTGATAGTGAATTGCAACGTTCAGGGCCACCTAATGACGATGGATCACTCAAATTGCGTCCCGATTCAATACATCGTCCTCCAGCAGACTTGTCCCCATGGGTCTATTGCTGCCTCGGGCACCTTATGGCCGTTCTGCTGTGAGTCAAAGATTTTCGAATCGGACGAAAAACTGTTAGTGAATTGTAACTTTCAGGGCCACCTAATGACGATGGATCACTCAAATTGCGTCCCGATTCAATACATCGTCCTCCAGCCGACTTGTCTCCATGGGTCTATTGCTGCCTCGGGCACCTTATGGCCGTTCTGCTGTGAGTCAAAGATTTTCGAATCGGACGAAAAACTGATAGTGAACTGTAACGTTCAGGGCCTCCTAATTACGATGGAACACTCAAATTGCGTCCCGATTCAATACATCGTCCTCCAGCAGACTTGTCTCCATGGGTCTATTGCTGCCTCGGGGCATCTTATGGCCGTTCTGCTGTGAGTCAAAGAATTTCGAATCGGACGAAAAACTGATAGTGAATAGTAACGTTCAGTTCCACCTAATGACGATGGATCACTCAAATTGCGTCCCGATTCAATACATCGTCCTCCAGCAGACTTGTCTCCATGGGTCTATTGCTGCCTCGGGCACCTTATGGCCGTTCTGCTGTGAGTCAAAGATTTTCGAATCGGACGAAAAACTGATAGTGAATTGTAACATACAGGGCCACCTAATGACGATGGACCACGCAAATTGCGTCCCGATTCAATACATCGTCCTCCAGCCGACTTGAATCCATGGGTCTATTGCTGCCTCGGGCACCTTATGGCCGTTCTCCTGTGAGTCAAAGATTTTCGAATCGGACAAAAAACTGATAGTGAATTGTAACGTTCAGGGCCTCCTAATGCCGATGGAACACTCAAATTGCGTCCCGATTCAATACCTCGTCCTTCAGCAGACTTGTCTCCATGGGTCTATTGCTGCCTCGGGCACCTTATGGTCGTTCTTCCGTGAGTCTAGATTATCGAGTGGGACGAAAAACTGATAGTTAATTCTAACATTCAGGGCCACCTAATGACGATGGAACACTCAAATTGCGTCCCGATTCAATACATCGTCCTCCAGCAGACTTGTCTCCATGGGGCTATTGCTGCTTCGGGCACCTTATAGCCGTTCTGCTGTGACTCTAAGATTTTGGAATCGGACGAAAAACTGATAGTGAATTGTAACGTTCAGGGCCACCTAACGACGATGGATCACTCAAATTGCGTCCCGATTCAATACATCGTCCTCCAGCAGACTTGTCTCCATGGGTCTATTACTGCATCGGGCACCATATGGCCGTTCTGCTGTGAGGCAAAGATTTTCGAATCGGACGAAAAACTGATAGTGAATTGTAACTTTCAGGGCCACCTAATGACGATGGATCACTCAAGTTGCGTCCCGATTCAATACATCGTCCTCCAGCCGACTTGTCTCCATGGGTCTATTGCTGCCTAGGGCACCTTATGGCCGTTTTGCTGTGAGTCAAAGATTTACGAATCGGACGAAAAACTGATAGTGAATTGTAACGTTCAGGGCCACCTAATGACGATGGATCACTCAAATTGCGTCCCGATTCAATACATCGTCCTCCAGCCGACTTGACTCCATGGGTCTATTGCTGCCTCGGGCATTTATGGCCGTTCTGCTGTGAGTCTAGTTTATCGAATGGGACGAAAAACTGATAGTGAATTGTAACGTTCAGGGCCACCTAATGACGATGGATCACTCAAATTGCGTCCCGATTCAATACATCGTCCTCCAGCAGACTTGTCTCCATGGGTCTATTGCTGCCTCGGACACCTTATGGCCATTCTGCTGTGAGTCAAACATTTTCGAATCGGACGAAAAACTGATAGTGAATTGTAACATTCAGAGCCACCTAATGACGATGGATCACTCAAATTGTGTCCCGATTCAATACATCGTCCACCAGCCGACTGGTCTCCATGGGGCTATTGCTGCCTCGGGCACCTTATGGCCGTTCTGCTGTGAGTCAAAGATTTTCGAATCGGACGAAAAACTGATAGTGAATTGCAACGTTCAGGGCCACCTAATGACGATGGATACTGAATTGCAAAGTTCAGGGCCACCTAATGACGATGGATCACTCAAATTGCGTCCCGATTCAATACATCGTCCTCCAGCCGACTTGACTCCATGGGTCTATTGCCGCCTCGGGCACCTTATGGCTTTTCTGCTGTGAGTCTAGATTATCGAATGGGACGAAAAACTGATAGTGAATTGTAACGTTCAGGGCCACCTAATGACGATGGAACACTCAAATTGCGTCCCGATTCAATACATCGTCCTCCAGCAGACTTGTCCCCATGGGTCTATTGCTGCCTCGGGCACCTTATGGCCGTTCTGCTGTGAGTCAAAGATTTTCGAATCGGACGAAAAACTGATAATGAATTGTAACTTTCAGGGCCACCTAATGACGATGGATCACTCAAATTGCGTCCCGATTCAATACATCGTCCTCCAGCCGACTTGTCTCCATGGGTCTATTGCTGCCTAGGGCACCTTACGGCCGTTCTGCTGTGAGTCAAAGATTTTCGAATCGTACGGAAAACTGATAGTGAATTGTAACGTTCAGGGCCACCTAATGACGATGGAACACTCAAATTGCGTCCCGATTCAATACATCGTCCTCCAGCAGACTTGTCTCCATGGGTCTATTGCTGCCTCGGGCACCTTATGGCCGTTCTGCTGTGAGTCAAAGATTTTCGAATCGGACGAAAAACTGATAGTGAATTGTAACGTTCAGGGCCACCTAATGACGATGGATCACTCAAATTGCGTCCCGATTCAATACATCGTCCTCCAGCCGACTTGACTCCATGGGTCTATTGCTGCCTCGGGCATTTATGGCCGTTCTGCTGTGAGTCTAGTTTATCGAATGGGACGAAAAACTGATAGTGAATTGTAACGTTCAGGGCCACCTAATGACGATGGATCACTCAAATTGCGTCCCGATTCAATACATCGTCCTCCAGCCGACTTGACTCCATGGGTCTATTGCTGCCTCGGGCATTTATGGCCGCTCTGCTGTGAGTCTAGTTTATCGAATGGGACGAAAAACTGATAGTGAATTGTAACGTTCAGGGCCACCTAATGACGATGGATCACTCAAATTGCGTCCCGATTCAATACATCGTCCTCCAGCAGACTTGTCTCCATGGGTCAATTGCTGCCTCGGGCACCTTATGGCCGTTCTGCTGTGAGTCAAAGAATTTAGAATTTGACGAAAAACTGATAATGAATTGTAACATTCAGGGCCACCTAATGACGATGGATCACTCAAATTGCGTCCCGATTCAATACATCGTCCTCCAGCCGACTTGTCTCCATGGGGCTATTGCTGCCTCGGGCACCTTATGGCCGTTCTACTGTGAGTCAAAGATTTTCGAATCGGACGAAAAACTGACAGTGAATTGCAACGTACAGGGCCACCTAATGACGATGGATCACTCAAATTGCGTCCCGATTCAATACATCGTCCTCCAGCAGACTTGTCTCCATGGGTCTATTGCTGCCTCCGCACCTTATGGCCGTTCTGCTGTGAGTCAAAGATTTTCGAATCGGACGAAAAACTGATAGTGAATTGTAACGTTCAGGGCCACCTAATGACGACGGAACACTCAAATTGCGTCCCGATTCAATACATCGTCCTCCAGCAGACTTGTCTCCATGGGTCTATTGCTGCCTCGGGCATCTTATGGCCGTTCTGCTGTGAGTCAAAGATTTTCGAATCGGACGAAAAACTGATAGTGAATTGTAACGTTCAGGGCCACCTAATGATGATGGATCACACAAATTGCGTCCCGATTCAATACATCGTCCTCCAGCAGACTTGTCTCCATGGGTCTATTGCTGCCTCGGGCACCTTATGGCCGTTCTGCTGTGACTCAAAGATTTTCGAATCGGACGAAAAACTGATAGTGAATTGTAACGTTCAGGGCCACCTAATGACGATGGATCACTCAAATTGCGTCCCGATTCAATACATCGTCCTCCAGCAGACTTGTCTCCATGGGTCTATTGCTGCCTCGGGGCACCTTTTGGCCGCTCTGCTGTGAGTCAAAGATTTACGAATCGGACGAAAAACTGATAGTGAATTGTAACGTTCAGGGCCACCTAATGACGATGGATCACTCAAATTGCGTCCCGATTCAATACATCGTCCTCCAGCCGACTTGACTCCATGGGTCTATTGCTGCCTCGGGCACCTTATGGCCGTTCTACTGTGAGTCAAAGATTTTCGAATCGGACGAAAAACTGACAGTGAATTGCAACGTTCAGGGCTTCCTAATGACGATGGAACACTCAAATTGCGTCTCGATTCAATACATCGTCCTCCAGCAGACTTGTCTCCATGGGTCTATTGCTGCCTCGGCACCTTATGGCCGTTCTGCTGTGAGTCAAAGATTTTCGAATAGGACGAAAAACTGATAGTGAATTGTAATGTTCAGAGCCTCCTAATGTCGATGGAACACTCAAATTGCGTCCCGATTCTATACATCGTCCCCCAGCAGACTTGTCTCCATGGGTCTATTGCTGCCTCGGGCACCTTATGGCCGTTCTGCTTTGAGTCAAAGATTTTCGAATCTGACGAAAAACTGATAGTGAATTGTAACATTCAGGGCCACCTAATGACGATGCATCACTCAAATTGCATCCCGATTCAATATATCGTCCTCCAGCCGACTTGTCTCCATGGGTCTATTGGTGCCTCGGGCACCTTATGGCCGTTCTGCTGTGAGTCAAAGATTTTCGAATCGGACGAAAAACTGATAGTGAATTGTAACGTTCAGGCCCTCCTAATGACGATGGAACACTCAAATTGCGTCTCGATTCACTACATCGTCCTCCAGCAGACTTGTCTTCATGGGTCTATTGCTGCCTCGGGCACCTTATGGCCGTTCTGCTGTAAGACAAAGATTTTCGAATATGACGAAAATCTGATAGTGAATTGTAACATTCAGGGCCACCTAATGACGATGGATCACTCAACTTGCGTCCCGATTCAATACATCGTCCTCCAGCCGACTTTTCTCCATAGGTCTATTGCTGCCTCGGGCACCTTATGGCCGTTCTGCTGTGAGTCAAAGATTTTCGAATCGGACGAAAAACTGATAGTGAATTGTAACGTTCAGGGCCTCCTAATGACGATGGAACACTCAAATTGCGTCCCGATTCAATACATCGTCCTCCAGCAGACTTGTCTCCATGGGTCTATTGCTGCCTCGGGCACCTTATGGCCGTTCTGCTGTGAGTCAAAGATTTTCGAATCGGACGAAAAACTGATAGTGAATTGTAACATGCAGGGCTACCTAATGACGATGGACCACACAAATTGCCTCCCGATTCAATACATCGTCCTCCAGCCGACTTGACTCCATGTGTCTATTGCTGCCTCGGGCACCTTATGGCCGTTCTGCTGTGACTCAAAGATTTTCGAATCGGACGAAAAACTGATAGTGAATTGTAACGTTCAGGTCCTCCGGATAATGACGATGGAACACTCAAATTGCGTCCCGATTCAATACATCGTCCTCCAGCAGACTTGTCTCCATGGGTCTATTGCTGCCTCGGGTACCTTATGGCCGTTCTGCTGTGAGTCAAAGATTTTCGAATCGGACGAAAAACTGATCGTGAATTGTAACATTCAGGGCTACCTAATGACGATGGACCACACAAATTGCGTCCCGATTCAATACATCGTCCTCCATGCGACTTGACTCCATGGGTCTATTGCTGCCTCGGGCACCTTATGGCCGTTCTGCTGTGAGTCAAAGATTTTCGAATCGGACGAAAAACTGATAGTGAATTGTAACGTTCAGGGCCTCATAATGACAATGGAACACTCAAATTGCGTCCTGATTCAATAGATCGTCCTCCAGCAGACTTGTCTCCATGCGTCTATTTCTGCCACGGGCACCTTATGGCCGTTCTACTGTGAGTCAAAGATTTTCGAATCGGACGAAAAACTGATTGTGAATTGTAACTTTCAGGGCCACCTAATGACGATGGATCACTCAAATTGCGTCCCGATTCAATACATCGTCCACCAGCCGACTTGTCTCCATGGGTCTATTGCTGCATCGGGCACCTTATGGCCGTTCTGCTGTTAGTCAAAGATTTTCGAATCGGACGAAAAACTGGTAGTGAATTGTAACGTTCAGGGCCACCTAATGACGATGGATCACTCAAATTGCGTCCCTATTCAATACATCGTCCTCCAGCAAACTTGTCTCCATGGGTCTATTGCGGCCTCGGGCACCTTATGGCCGTTCTGCTGTGACTCAAAGATTTTCGAATCGGACGAAAAACTGATAGTGAATTGTAACGTTCACGTCCTCTTAATGACGATGGACCACACAAATTGCGTCCCGATTCAATACATCGTCCTCCAGCAGACTTGTCTCCATGGGTCTATTGCTGCCTCGGGCACCTTATGGCCGCTCTGCTGTGAGTCAAAGATTTTCGAATCGGACGAAAAACTGATAGTGAATTGTAACATTCAGGGCTACCTAATGACGATGGACCACACAAATTGCGTCCCGATTCAATACATCGTCCTCCAGCCGACTTGACCCCATGGGTCTATTGATGCCTCGGGCACCTTATGGCCGTTCTGCTGGAGTCAAAGATTTTCGAATCGGACGAAAAACTGATAGTGAATTGTAACGTTCAGGGCCTCCTTATGACGATGGAACACTCAAATTGCGTCCCGATTGAATGGATCGTCCTCCAGCAGACTTGTCTCCATGGTTCTGTTTCTGCCTCGGGCACCCTATGGCCGTTCTGCTGTGAGTCAAAGATTTTCGAATCGGACGATAAACTGATAGTGAATTGTAACTTTCAGGGCCACCTAATGACGATGGATCACTCAAATTGCGTCCCGATTCAATACATCGTCCACCAGCCGACTTGTCTCCATGGGTCTATTGCTGCCTCGGGCACCTTATGGCCGTTCTGCTGTGAGTCAAAGATTTTCGAATCGGACGAAAAACTAATAGTGAATTGTAACGTTCAGGGCCTCCTAGCGACGATGGAACACTCAAATTGCGTCCCGATTCAATACATCGTCCTCCAGCAGAATCGGACGAAAAACTGATAGTGAATTATAACGATCAGGGCCACCTAATGACGATGGATCACTCAAATTGCGTCCCGATTCAATACATCGTCCTCCAGCAGACTTGTCTCCATGGGTCTATTGCTGCCTCGGGCACCTTTTGGCCGTTCTGCTGTGACTCAAAGATTTTCGAATCGGACGAAAAACTGATAGTGAATTGTAACGTTCAGGTCCTCCTAATGACGATGGAACACTCAAATTGCGTCCCGATTCAATACATCGTCCTCCAGCAGACTTGTCTCCATGGGTCTATTGCTGCCTCGGGCACCTAATGGCCGTTCTGCTGTGAGTCAAATATTTTCGAATCAGACGAAAAACTGATAGTGAATTGTAACATTCAGGGCTACCTAATGACGATGGACCACACAAATTGCGTCCCGATTCAATACATCGTCCTCCAGCCGACTTGACTCCATGGGTCTATTGCTGCCTCGGGCACCTTATGGCCGTTCTGCTGTGAGTCAAAGATTTTCGAATCAGACGAAAAACTGATAGTGAATTGTAACGTTCAGGGCCTCCTAATGACGATGGAACACTCAAATTGCGTCCCGATTCAATAGATCGTTCTCCAGCAGACTTGTCTCCATGGGTCTATTTCTGCCTCGGGCACCTTATGGCCGTTCTGCTGTGAGTCAAAGATTTTCGAATCGGACGAAAAACTGATAGTGAATTGTAACTTTCAGGGCCACCTAATGACGATGGATCACTCAAATTGCGTCCCGATTCAATACATCGTCCACCAGCCGACTTGTCTCCATGGGTCTATTGCTGCCTCGGGCACCTTATGGCCGTTCTGCTGTGAGTCAAAGATTTTCGAATCGGACGAAAAACTAATAGTGAATTGTAACGTTCAGGGCCTCCTAATGACGATGGAACACTCAAATTGCGTCCCGATTCAATACATCGTCCTCCAGCAGAATCGGACGAAAAACTGATAGTGAATTGTAACGATCAGGGCCACCTAATGACGATGGATCACTCAAATTGCGTCCCGATTCATTACATCGTCCTCCAGCAGACTTGTCTCCATGGGTCTATTGCTGCCTCGGGCACCTTATGGTCGTTCTCCCGTGAGTCTAGATTATCGAATGGGACGAAAAACTGATAGTTAATTGTAACATTCAGGGCCTCCTAATGACGATGGAACACTCAAATTGCGTCCCGATTCAATACATCGTCCTCCAGCAGAATCGGACGAAAAACTGATAGTGAATTGTAACGATCAGGGCCACCTAATGACGATGGAACACTCAAATTGCGTCCCGATTCAATACATCGTCCTCCAGCAGACTTGTCTCCATGGGTCTATTGCTGCCTCGGGCACCTTATGGTCGTTCTCCCGTGAGTCTAGATTACCGAATGGGACGAAAAACTGATAGTTAATTGTATCATTCAGGGCCTCCTAATGACGATGGAACACTCAAATTGCGTCCCGATTCAATACATCGTCCTCCAGCAGACTTGTCTCCATGGGTCTATTGCTGCCTCGGGCACCTTATGGCCGTTCTGCTGTGAGTCAAAGATTTTAGAATCGGACGAATAACTGATAGTGAATTGTAACGTTCAGGGCCTCCTAATGCCGATGGAACACTCAAATTGCGTCCCGATTCAATACCTCGACCTCCAGCAGACTTGTCTCCATGGGTCTATTGCTGCCTCGGGCACCTTATGGTCGTTCTCCCGTGAGTCTAGATTATCGAATGGGACGAAAAACTGATAGTGAATTGTAACATTCTGGGCCTCCTAATGACGATGGAATACTCAAATTGCGTCCCGATTCTATACATCGTCCTCCAGCCGACTTGTCTCCATGGGTCTATTGCTGCCTCGGGCACCTTATGGCCGTTCTGCTGTGAGTCAAAGATTTTTGAATCGGACGAAAAACTGATAGTGAATTGTAACATTCAGGGCCACCTAATGAAGATGGATCACTCAAATTGCGTCCCGATTCAATACATCGTCCTCCAGCCGACTTGTCTCCATGGGTCTATTGCTGCCTCGGGCACCTTATGGCCGTTCTGCTGTTAGTCAAAGATTTTCGAATCGGACGAAAAACTGGTAGTGAATTGTAACGTTCAGGGCCACCTAATGACGATGGATCACTCAAATTGCGTCCCGATTCAATACATCGTCCTCCAGTCGACTTGACTCCATGGGTCTATTGCTGCCTCGGGCACCTTATGGCTGTTCTGCTGTGAGTCAAAGAATTTCGAATCGGACGAATAACTGTTAGTGAATTGTAACATTCAGGGCCTCCTAATGCCGATGGAACACTCAAATTGCATCCCGATTCAGTACCTCGTCCTCCAGCAGACTTGTCTCCATGGGTCTATTGCTGCCTCGGGCACCTTATGGTCGTTCTCCCGTGAGTCTAGATTGTCGAATGGGACGAAAAACTGATAGTGAATTGTAACATTCAGGGCCTCCTAATGACGATGGAACACTCAAATTGCGTCCCGATTCAATACATCGTCCTCCAGCAGACTTGTCTCCATGGGTCTATTGCTGCCTCGGGCACCTTATGGCCGTTCTGCTGTGAGTCAAAGATTTTCGAATCGGACGAAAAACTGATAGTGAATTGTAACATTCAGGGCCACCTAATGACGATGGATCACTCAAATTGCGTCCCGATTCAATACATCGTCCTCCAGCCGACTTGTCTCCATGGGTCTATTACTGCCTCAGGCACCTTATGGCCGTTCTGCTGTGACACTAAGATTTTCGTATCGGACGAAAAACTGATAGTGAATTGTAACGTTCACGGCCTCCTAATGACGATGGAACACACAAATTGCGTCCAGATTCAATACATCGTCTACCAGCCGACTTGTCCCCATGGGTCTATTGCTGCCTCGGGCACCTTATGGCCGTTCTGCTGTGAGTCAAAGATTTTCGAATCGGACGAAAAACTAATAGTGAATTGTAACGTTCAGGGCCTCCTTATGACGGTGGAACACTCAAATTGCGTCCCGATTCAATACATCGTCCTCCAGCAGAATCGGACGAAAAACTGATAGTGAATTGTAACGATCAGGGCCACCTAATGACGATGGATCACTCAAATTGCGTCCCGATTCAATACATCGTCCTCCAGCAGACTTGTCTCCATGGGTCTATTGCTGCCTCGGGCACCTTATGGCCGTTCTGCTGTGAGTCAAAGATTTTCGAATCGGACGAAAAACTGATAGTGAATTGTAACGTTTACGGCCTCCTAATGACGATGGAACACACAAATTGCTTCCCGATTCAATACATCGTCCTCCAGCAGACTTGTCTCCATGGGTCTATTGCTGCCTCGGGCACCTTTTGGCCGTTCTGCTGTGACTCAAAGATTTTCGAATCGGACGAAAAACTGATAGTGAATTGTAACGTTCAGGTCCTCCTAATGACGATGGAACACTCAAATTGCGTCCCGATTCAATACATCGTCCTCCAGCAGACTTGTCTCCATGGGTCTATTGCTGCCTCGGGCACCTAATGGCCGTTCTGCTGTGAGTCAAAGATTTTCGAATCAGACGAAAAACTGATAGTGAATTGTAACATTCAGGGCTACCTAATGACGATGGACCACACAAATTGCGTCCCGATTCAATACATCGTCCTCCAGCCGACTTGACTCCATGGGTCTATTGCTGCCTCGGGCACCTTATGGCCGTTCTGCTGTGAGTCAAAGATTTTCGAATCAGACGAAAAACTGATAGTGAATTGTAACGTTCAGGGCCTCCTAATGACGATGGAACACTCAAATTGCGTCCCGATTCAATAGATCGTTCTCCAGCAGACTTGTCTCCATGGGTCTATTTCTGCCTCGGGCACCTTATGGCCGTTCTGCTGTGAGTCAAAGATTTTCGAATCGGACGAAAAACTGATAGTGAATTGTAACTTTCAGGGCCACCTAATGACGATGGATCACTCAAATTGCGTCCCGATTCAATACATCGTCCACCAGCCGACTTGTCTCCATGGGTCTATTGCTGCCTCGGGCACCTTATGGCCGTTCTGCTGTGAGTCAAAGATTTTCGAATCGGACGAAGAACTAATAGTGAATTGTAACGTTCAGGGCCTCCTAATGACGATGGAACACTCAAATTGCGTCCCGATTCAATACATCGTCCTCCAGCAGAATCGGACGAAAAACTGATAGTGAATTGTAACGATCAGGGCCACCTAATGACGATGGATCACTCAAATTGCGTCCCGATTCATTACATCGTCCTCCAGCAGACTTGTCTCCATGGGTCTATTGCTGCCTCGGGCACCTTATGGTCGTTCTCCCGTGAGTCTAGATTATCGAATGGGACGAAAAACTGATAGTTAATTGTAACATTCAGGGCCTCCTAATGACGATGGAACACTCAAATTGCGTCCCGATTCAATACATCGTCCTCCAGCAGAATCGGACGAAAAACTGATAGTGAATTGTAACGATCAGGGCCACCTAATGACGATGGAACACTCAAATTGCGTCCCGATTCAATACATCGTCCTCCAGCAGACTTGT
The DNA here is from genome assembly GCF_023864275.1 of Schistocerca cancellata. Classification (NCBI taxonomy): domain Eukaryota; kingdom Metazoa; phylum Arthropoda; class Insecta; order Orthoptera; family Acrididae; genus Schistocerca; species Schistocerca cancellata. The sequence goes on from NC_064627.1 coordinate 4,157,238, forward strand.
CTCCATGGGTCTATTGCTGCCTCGGGCACCTTATGGTCGTTCTCCCGTGAGTCTAGATTATCGAATGGGACGAAAAACTGATAGTTAATTGTATCATTCAGGGCCTCCTAATGACGATGGAACACTCAAATTGCGTCCCGATTCAATACATCGTCCTCCAGCAGACTTGTCTCCATGGGTCTATTGCTGCCTCGGGCACCTTATGGCCGTTCTGCTGTGAGTCAAAGATTTTAGAATCGGACGAATAACTGATAGTGAATTGTAACGTTCAGGGCCTCCTAATGCCGATGGAACACTCAAATTGCGTCCCGATTCAATACCTCGTCCTCCAGCAGACTTGTCTCCATGGGTCTATTGCTGCCTCGGGCACCTTATGGTCGTTCTCCCGTGAGTTTAGATTATCGAATGGGACGAAAAACTGATAGTGAATTGTAACATTCTGGGCCTCCTAATGACGATGGAATACTCAAATTGCGTCCCGATTCTATACATCGTCCTCCAGCCGACTTGTCTCCATGGGTCTATTGCTGCCTCGGGCACCTTATGGCCTTTCTGCTGTGAGTCAAAGATTTTTGAATCGGACGAAAAACTGATAGTGAATTGTAACATTCAGGGCCACCTAATGAAGATGGATCACTCAAATTGCGTCCCGATTCAATACATCGTCCTCCAGCCGACTTGTCTCCATGGGTCTATTGCTGCCTCGGGCACCTTATGGCCGTTCTGCTGTTAGTCAAAGATTTTCGAATCGGACGAAAAACTGGTAGTGAATTGTAACGTTCAGGGCCACCTAATGACGATGGATCACTCAAATTGCGTCCCGATTCAATACATCGTCCTCCAGTCGACTTGACTCCATGGGTCTATTGCTGCCTCGGGCACCTTATGGCTGTTCTGCTGTGAGTCAAAGAATTTCGAATCGGACGAATAACTGTTAGTGAATTGTAACGTTCAGGGCCTCCTAATGCCGATGGAACACTCAAATTGCATCCCGATTCAGTACCTCGTCCTCCAGCAGACTTGTCTCCATGGGTCTATTGCTGCCTCGGGCACCTTATGGTCGTTCTCCCGTGAGTCTAGATTGTCGAATGGGACGAAAAACTGATAGTGAATTGTAACATTCAGGGCCTCCTAATGACGATGGAACACTCAAATTGCGTCCCGATTCAATACATCGTCCTCCAGCAGACTTGTCTCCATGGGTCTATTGCTGCCTCGGGCACCTTATGGCCGTTCTGCTGTGAGTCAAAGATTTTCGAATCGGACGAAAAACTGATAGTGAATTGTAACATTCAGGGCCACCTAATGACGATGGATCACTCAAATTGCGTCCCGATTCAATACATCGTCCTCCAGCCGACTTGTCTCCATGGGTCTATTACTGCCTCAGGCACCTTATGGCCGTTCTGCTGTGACACTAAGATTTTCGTATCGGACGAAAAACTGATAGTGAATTGTAACGTTCACGGCCTCCTAATGACGATGGAACACACAAATTGCGTCCAGATTCAATACATCGTCTACCAGCCGACTTGTCCCCATGGGTGTATTGCTGCCTCGGGCACCTTATGGCCGTTCTGCTGTGAGTCAAAGATTTTCGAATCGGACGAAAAACTAATAGTGAATTGTAACGTTCAGGGCCTCCTAATGACGGTGGAACACTCAAATTGCGTCCCGATTCAATACATCGTCCTCCAGCAGAATCGGACGAAAAACTGATAGTGAATTGTAACGATCAGGGCCACCTAATGACGATGGATCACTCAAATTGCGTCCCGATTCAATACATCGTCCTCCAGCAGACTTGTCTCCATGGGTCTATTGCTGCCTCGGGCACCTTATGGCCGTTCTGCTGTGAGTCAAAGATTTTCGAATCGGACGAAAAACTGATAGTGAATTGTAACGTTTACGGCCTCCTAATGACGATGGAACACACAAATTGCTTCCCGATTCAATACATCGTCCTCCAGCAGACTTGTCTCCATGGGTCTATTGCTGCCTCGCGCACCTTATGGCCGTTCTGCTGTGAGTCAAAGATTTTCGAACCGGACGAAAAACTGATAGTGAATTGTAACGTTCAGGGCCTCCTAATGACGATGGAACACTTAAATTGCGTCCCGATTAAATAGATCGTCCTCCAGCAGACTTGTCTCCATGGGTCTATTTCTGCCTCGGGCACCTTATGGCCGTTCTGCTGTGAATCAAAGATTTTCGAATCAGACGAAAAACTGATAGTGAATTGTAACTTTCAGGGCCACCTAATGACGATGGATCACTCAAATTGCGTTCCGATTCAATACATCGTCTACCAGCCGACTTGTCTCCATGGGTCTATTGCTGCCTCGGGCACCTTATGGCCGTTCTGCTGTGAGTCAAAGATTTTCGAATCGGACGAAAAACTAATAGTGAATTGTAACGTTCAGGGCCTCCTAATGACGATGGAACACTCAAATTGCGTCCCGATTCAATACATCGTCCTCCAGCAGAATCGGACGAAAAACTGATAGTGAATTGTAACGATCAGGGCCACCTAATGACGATGGATCACTCAAATTGCGTCCCGATTCAATACATCGTCCTCCAGCAGACTTGTCTCCATGGGTCTATTGCTGCCTCGGGCACCTTATGGCCGTTCTGCTGTGAGTCAAAGATTTTCGAATCGGACGAAAAACTGATTGTGAATTGTAACTTTCAGGGCCACCTAATGACGATGTATCACTCAAATTGCGTCCTGATTCAATACATCGTCCTCCAGCCGACTTGTCTCCATGGGTCTATTGCTGCCTCGGGCACCCTATGGCCGTTCTGCTGTGAGTCAAAGATTTTCGAATCGGACGAATAACTGATAGTGAATTGCAACGTTCAGGGCCTCCTAATGCCGATGGAACACTCAAATTGCGTCCCGATTCAATACCTCGTCCTCCAGCAGACTTGTCTCCATTGGTCTATTGCTGCCTCGGGCACCTTATGGTCGTTCTCCCGTGAGTCTAGATTGTAGAATGGGACGAAAAACTGATAGTGAATTGTAACATTCAGGGCCTCCTAATGACGATGGATCACTCAAATTGCGTCCCGATTCAATACATCGTCCTCCAGCAGACTTGTCTCCATGGGTCTATTGCTGCCTCGGGCACCTTATGGCCGTTCTGCTGTGAGTCAAAGATTTTCGAATCGGACGAAAAACTGATAGTGAATTGTAACTTTCAGGGCCACCTAATGACGATGTATCACTCAAATTGCGTCCTGATTCAATACATCGTCCTCCAGCCGACTTGTCTCCATGGGTCTATTGCTGCCTCGGGCACCTTATGGCTGTTCTGCTGTGAGTCAAAGATTTTCGAATCGGACGAATAACTGATAGTGAATTGTAACGTTCAGGGCCTCCTAATGCCGATGGAACACTCAAATTGCGTCCCGATTCAATACCTCGTCCTCCAGCAGACTTGTCTCCATTGGTCTATTGCTGCCTCGGGAACCTAACGGTCGTTCTCCCGTGAGTCTAGATTGTCGAATGGGACGAAAAACTGATAGTGAATTGTAACATTCAGGGCCTCCTAATGACGATGGAACACTCAAATTGCGTCCCGATTCAATACATCGTCCTCCAGCAGACTTGTCTCCATGGGTCTATTGCTCCTTCGGGCACCTTATGGCCGTTCTGCTGTGAGTCAAAGATTTTCGAATCGGACGAAAAACTGATAATGAATTGTAACATTCAGGGCCACCTAAGGACGATGGATCACTCAAATTGCGTCCCATTTCAATACATCGTCCTCCAGCCGACTTGTCTCCATGGGTCTATTGCTGCTTCGGGCACCTTATGGCCGTTCTGCTGTGAGTCATTTTCGAATCGGACGAAAAACTGATAGTGAATTGTTACATTCAGGGCCACCTAATGACGATGGATCACTCAAATTGCGTCCCGATTCAATACTTCGTCCTCCAGCCGACTTGTCTCCATGGGTCTATTGCTGCCTCGGGCACCTTATGGCCGTTCTGCTGTGAGTCAAAGATTTTCTAATTGGACGAAAAACTGATAGTGAATTGTAACGTTCAGGGCCACCTAATGACGATGGATCACTCAAATTGCGTCCCGATTCAATACATCGTCCTCCAGCCGACTTGTCTCCATGGGTCTATTGCTGCCTCGGGCACCTTATGGCCGTTCTGCTGTGAGTCAAAGATTTTCGAATCGGACGAAAAACTGATAGTGAATTGTAACGTTCAGGGCCACCTAATGACGACGGATCACTCAAATTGCGTCCCGATTCAATACATCGTCCTCCAGCCGACTTGACTCCATGGGTCTATTGCCGCCTAGGGCACCTTATGGCCGTTCTGCTGTGAGTCTAGATTATCGAATGGGACGAAAAACTGATAGTGAATTGTAACATTCAGGGCCTCCTAATGACGATGGAACACTCAAATTGCGTCCCGATTCAATACATCGTCCTCCAGCAGACTTGTCTCCATGGGTCTATTGCTGCCTCGGGCACCTTATGGCCGTTCTGCTGTGAGTCAAAGATTTTCGAATCGGACGAAAAACTGATAGTGAATTGTAACTTTCAGGGCCACCTAATGACGATGTATCACTCAAATTGCGTCCTGATTCAATACATCGTCCTCCAGCCGACTTGTCTCCATGGGTCTATTGCTGCCTCGGGCACCTTATGGCCGTTCTGCTGTGAGTCAAAGATTTTCGAATCGGACGAATAACTGATAGTGAATTGTAACTTTCAGGGCCACCTAATGACGATGTATGACTCAAATTGCGTCCTGATTCAATACATCGTCCTCCAGCCACCTTGTCACCATGGGTCTATTGCTGCCTCGGGCCCCTTATGGCCATTCTGCTGTGAGTCAAAGATTTTCGAATCGGACGAATAACTGATAGTGAATTGTAACGTTCAGGGCCTCCTAATGCCGATGGAACACTCAAATTGCGTCCCGATTCAATACCTCGTCCTCCAGCAGACTTGACTCCATTGGTCTATTGCTGCCTCGGGCACCTTATGGTCGTTCTCCCGTGAGTCTAGATTGTCGAATGGGACGAAAAACTGATAGTGAATTGTAACATTCAGGGCCTCCTAATGACGATGGAACACTCAAATTGCGTCCCGATTCAATACATCGTCCTCCAGCAGACTTGTCTCCATGGGTCTATTGCTGCCTCGGGCACCTTATGGCCGTTCTGCTGTGAGTCAAAGATTTTCGAATCGGACGAAAAACTGATAGTGAATTGTTACATTCAGGGCCACCTAATGACGATGGATCACTCAAATTGCGTCCCGATTCAATACATCGTCCTCCAGCCGACTTGTCTCCATGGGTCTATTGCTGCCTCGGGCACCTTATGGCCGTTCTGCTGTGAGTCAAAGATTTTCTAATCGGACGAAAAACTGATAGTGAATTGTAACATTCAGGGCCACCTAATGACGATGGATCACTCAAATTGCGTCCCGATTCAATACATCGTCCTCCAGCCGACTTGTCTCCATGGGTCTATTACTGCCTCGGGCACCTTATGGCCGTTCTGCTGTGAGTCAAAGATTTTCGAATCGGACGAAAAACTGATAGTGAATTGTAACGTTCAGGGCCACCTAATGACGATGGATCACTCAAATTGCGTCCCGATTCAATACATCGTCCTCCAGCCGACTTGAATCCATGGGTCTATTGCTGCCTAGGGCACCTTATGGCCGTTCTGCTGTGAGTCTAGATTATCGAATGGGACGAAAAACTGATAGTGAATTGTAACGTTCAGGGCCACCTAATGACGATGCATCACTCAAATTGCGTCCCGATTCAATACATCGTCCTCCAGCAGACTTGTCTCCATTGGTCTATTGCTGCCTCGGGCACCTTATGGTCGTTCTCCCGTGAGTCTAGATTGTCGAATGGGTTGAAAAACTGATAGTGAATTGTAACATTCAGTGCCTCCTAATGACGATGGAACACTGAAATTGCGTCCCGATTCAATACATCGTCCTCCAGCAGACTTGTCTCCATGGGTCTATTGCTGCCTCGGGCACCTTATGGCTGTTCTGCTGTGAGTCAAAGATTTTCGAATCGGACGAATAACTGATAGGGAATTGTAACTTTCAGGGCCTCCTAATGCCGATGGAACACTCAAATTGCGTCCCGATTCAATACCTCGTCCTCCAGCAGACTTGTCTCCATTGGTCTATTGCTGCCTCGGGCACCTTATGGTCGTTCTCCCGTGAGTCTAGATTGTCGAATGGGTCGAAAAACTGATAGTGAATTGTAACATTCAGGGCCTCCTAATGACGATGGAACACTCAAATTGCGTCCCGATTCAATACATCGTCCTCCAGCAGACTTGTCTCCATGGGTCTATTGCTGCTTCGGGCACCTTATGGCCGTTCTGCTGTGAGTCAAAGATTTTCGAATCGGACGAAAAACTGATAGTGAATTGTAACATTCAGGGCCACCTAAGGACGATGGATCACTCAAATTGCGTCCCGATTCAATACATCGTCCTCCAGCCGACTTGTCTCCATGGGTCTATTGCTGCCTCGGGCACCTTATGGCCGTTCGGCTGTGAGTCAAAGATTTTCGAATCGGACGAAAAACTGATTGTGAATTGTAACTTTCAGGGCCACCTAATGACGATGTATGACTCAAATTGCGTCCTGATTCAATACATCGTCCTCCAGCCGACTTGTCACCATGGGTCTATTGCTGCCTCGGGCCCCTTATGGCCATTCTGCTGTGAGTCAAAGATTTTCGAATCGGACGAATAACTGATAGTGAATTGTAACGTTCAGGGCCTCCTAATGCCGATGGAACACTCAAATTGCGTCCCGATTCAATACCTCGTCCTCCAGCAGACTTGTCTCCATTTGTCTATTACTGCCTCGGGCACCTTATGGTCGTTCTCCCGTGAGTCTAGATTGTCGAATGGGACGAAAAACTGATAGTGAATTGTAACATTCAGGGCCTCCTAATGACGATGGAACACCCAAATTGCGTCCCGATTCAATACATCGTCCTCCAGCAGACTTGTCTCCATGGGTCTATTGCTGCCTCGGGCACCTTATGGCCGTTCTGCTGTGAGTCAAAGATTTTCGAATCGGACGAAAAACTGATAGTGAATTGTTACATTCAGGGCCACCTAATGACGATGGATCACTCAAATTGCGTCCCGATTCAATACATCGTCCTCCAGCCGACTTGTCTCCATGGGTCTATTGCTGCCTCGGGCACCTTATGGCCGTTCTGCTGTGAGTCAAAGATTTTCTAATCGGACGAAAAACTGATAGTGAATTGTAACATTCAGGGCCACCTAATGACGATGGATCACTCAAATTGCGTCCCGATTCAATACATCGTCCTCCAGCAGACTTGTCTCCATTGGTCTATTGCTGCCTCGGGCACCTTATGGTCGTTCTCCCGTGAGTCTAGATTGTCGAATGGGTCGAAAAACTGACAGTGAATTGTAACATTCAGGGCCTCCTAATGACGATGGAACACTCAAATTGCGTCCCGATTCAATACATCGTCCTCCAGCAGACTTGTCTCCATGGGTCTATTGCTGCTTCGGGCACTTTATGGCCGTTCTGCTGTGAGTCAAAGATTTTCGAATCGGACGAAAAACTGATAATGAATTGTAACATTCAGGGCCACCTAAGGACGATGGATCACTCAAATTGCGTCCCGATTCAATACATCGTCCTCCAGCCGACTTGTCTCCATGGGTCTATTGCTGCCTCGGGCACCTTATGGCCGTTCTGCTGTGAGTCATTTTCGAATCGGACGAAAAACTGATAGTGAATTGTTACATTCAGGGCCACCTAATGACGATGGATCACTCAAATTGCGTCCCGATTCAATACATCGTCCTCCAGCCGTATTGTCTCCATGGGTCTATTGCTGCCTCGGGCACCTTATGGCCGTTCTGCTGTGAGTCAAAGATTTTCTAATCGAACGAAAAACTGATAGTGAATTGTAACATTCAGGGCCACCTAATGACGATGGATCACTCAAATTGCGTCCCGATTCAATACATCGTCCTCCAGCCGACTTGTCTCCATGGGTCTATTGCTGCCTCGGGCACCTTATGGCCGTTCTGCTGTGAGTCAAAGATTTTCGAATCGGACGAAAAACTGATAGTGAATTGTAACGTTCAGGGCCACCTAATGACGATGGATCACTCAAATTGCGTCCCGATTCAATACATCGTCCTCCAGCCGACTTGAATCCATGGGTCTATTGCTGCCTAGGGCACCTTATGGCCGTTCTGCTGTGAGTCTAGATTATCGAATGGGACGAAAAACTGATAGTGAATTGTAACGTTCAGGGCCACCTAATGACGATGCATCACCCAAATTGCGTCCCGATTCAATACATCGTCCTCCAGCAGACTTGTCTCCATTGGTCTATTGCTGCCTCGGGCACCTTATGGTCGTTCTCCCGTGAGTCTAGATTGTCGAATGGGTCGAAAAACTGATAGTGAATTGTAACATTCAGTGCCTCCTAATGACGATGGAACACTCAAATTGCGTCCCGATTCAATACATCGTCCTCCAGCAGACTTGTCTCCATGGGTCTATTGCTGCCTCGGGCACCTTATGGCTGTTCTGCTGTGAGTCAAAGATTTTCGAATCGGACGAATAACTGATAGTGAATTGTAACGTTCAGGGCCTCCTAATGCCGATGGAACACTCAAATTGCGTCCCGATTCAATACCTCGTCCTCCAGCAGACTTGTCTCCATTGGTCTATTGCTGCCTCGGGCACCTTATGGTCGTTCTCCCGTGAGTCTAGATTGTCGAATGGGTCGAAAAACTGATAGTGAATTGTAACATTCAGGGCCTCCTAATGACGATGGAACACTCAAATTGCGTCCTGATTCAATACATCGTCCTCCAGCAGACTTGTCTCCATGGGTCTATTGCTGCTTCGGGCACCTTATGGCCGTTCTGCTGTGAGTCAAAGATTTTCAAATCGGACGAAAAACTGATAGTGAATTGTAACATTCAGGGCCACCTAAGGACGATGGATCACTCAAATTGCGTCCCGATTCAATACATCGTCCTCCAGCCGACTAGTCTCCATGGGTCTATTGCTGCCTCGGGCACCTTATGGCCGTTCTGCTGTGAGTCAAAGATTTTCGAATCGGACGAAAAACTGATCGTGAATTGTAACTTTCAGGGCCACCTAATGACGATGTATGACTCAAATTGCGTCCTGATTCAATACATCGTCCTCCAGCCGACTTGTCACCATGGGTCTATTGCTGCCTCGGGCCCCTTATGGCCATTCTGCTGTGAGTCAAAGATTTTCGAATCGGACGAATAACTGATAGTGAATTGTAACGTTCAGGGCCTCCTAATGCCGATGGAACACTCAAATAGCGTCCCGATTCAATACCTCGTCCTCCAGCCGACTTGTCTCCATTGGTCTATTGCTGCCTCGGGCACCTTATGGTCGTTCTCCCGTGAGTCTAGATTGTCGAATGGGACGAAAAACTGATAGTGAATTGTAACATTCAGGGCCTCCTAATGACGATGGAACACTCAAATTGCGTCCCGATTCAATACATCGTCCTCCAGCAGACTTGTCTCCATGGGTCTATTGCTGCCTCGGGCACCTTATGGCCGTTCTGCTGTGAGTCAAAGATTTTCGAATCGGACGAAAAACTGATAGTGAATTGTTACATTCAGGGCCACCTAATGACGATGGATCACTCAAATTGCGTCCCGATTCAATACATCGTCCTCCAGCCGACTTGTCTCCATGGGTCTATTGCTGCCTCGGGCACCTTATGGCCGTTCTGCTGTGAGTCAAAGATTTTCTAATCGGACGAAAAACTGATAGTGAATTGTAACATTCAGGGCCACCTAATGACGATGGATCACTCAAATTGCGTCCCGATTCAATACATCGTCCTCCAGCCGACTTGTCTCCATGGGTCTATTGCTGCCTCGGGCACCTTATGGCCGTTCTGCTGTGAGTCAAAGATTTTCGAATCGGACGAAAAACTGATAGTGAATTGTAAAGTTCAGGGCCACCTAATGACGATGGATCACTCAAATTGCGTCCCGATTCAATACATCGTCCTCCAGCCGACTTGACTCCATGGGTCTATTGCTGCCTGGGGCACCTTATGGCCGTTCTGTTGTGAGTCTAGATTATCGAATGGGACGAAAAACTGATAGTGATTTGTAACGTTCAGGGCCACCTAATGACGATGCATCACTCAAATTGCGTCCCGATTCAATACATCGTCCTCCAGCAGACTTGTCTCCATGGGTCTATTGCTGCCTCGGGCACCTTATGGCCGTTCTGCTGTGAGTCAAAGATTTTCGAATCGGACGAAAAACTGATTGTGAATTGTAACTTTCAGGGCCACCTAATGACGATGTATCACCCAAATTGCGTCCTGATTCAATACATCGTCCTCCAGCCGACTTGTCTCCATGGGTCTATTGCTGCCTCGGGCACCTTATGGCTGTTCTGCTGTGAGTCAAAGATTTTCGAATCGGACGAATAACTGATAGTGAATTGTAACGTTCAGGGCCCCCTAATGCCGATGGAACACTCAAATTGCGTCCCGATTCAATACCTCGTCCTCCAGCAGACTTGTCTCCATTGGTCTATTGCTGCCTCGGGCACCTTATGGTCGTTCTCCCGTGAGTCTTGATTGTCGAATGGGTCGAAAAACTGATAGTGAATTGTAACATTCAGGGCCTCCTAATGACGATGGAACACTCAAATTGCGTCCCGATTCAATACATCGTTCTCCAGCAGACTTGTCTCCATGGGTCTATTGCTGCTTCGGGCACTTTATGGCCGTTCTGCTGTGAGTCAAAGATTTTCGAATCGGACGAAAAACTGATAATGAATTGTAACATTCAGGGCCACCTAAGGACGATGGATCACTCAAATTGCGTCCCGATTCAATACATCGTCCTCCAGCCGACTTGTCTCCATGGGTCTATTGCTGCCTCGGGCACCTTATGGCCGTTGTGCTGTGAGTCATTTTCTAATCGGACGAAAAACTGATAGTGAATTGTTACATTCAGGGCCACCTAATGACGATGGATCACTCAAATTGCGTCCCGATTCAATACATCGTCCTCCAGCCGACTTGTCTCCATGGGTCTATTGCTGCCTCGGGCACCTTATGGCCGTTCTGCTGTGAGTCAAAGATTTTCTAATCGGACGAAAAACTGATAGTGAATTGTAACGTTCAGGGCCACCTAATGACGATGGATCACTCAAATTGCGTCCCGATTCAATACATCGTCCTCCAGCCGACTTGAATCCATGGGTCTATTGCTGCCTAGGGCACCTTATGGCCGTTCTGCTGTGAGTCTAGATTATCGAATGGGACGAAATACTGATAGTGAATTGTAACGTTCAGGGCCACCTAATGACGATGCATCACTCAAATTGCGTCCCGATTCAATACATCGTCCTCCAGCAGATTTGTCTCCATTGGTCTATTGCTGCCTCGGGCACCTTATGGTCGTTCTCCCGTGAGTCTAGATTGTCGAATGGGTCGAAAAACTGATAGTGAATTGTAACATTCAGTGCCTCCTAATGACGATGGAACACTCAAATTGCGTCCCGATTCAATACATCGTCCTCCAGCAGACTTGTCTCCATGGGTCTATTGCTGCCTCGGGCACCTTATGGCTGTTCTGCTGTGAGTCAAAGATTTTCGAATCGGACGAATAACTGATAGTGAATTGTAACGTTCAGGGCCTCCTAATGCCGATGGAACACTCAAATTGCGTCCCGATTCAATACCTCGTCCTCCAGCAGACTTGTCTCCATTGGTCTATTGCTGCCTCGGGCACCTTATGGTCGTTCTCCCGTGAGTCTAGATTGTCGAATGGGTCGAAAAACTGATAGTGAATTGTAACATTCAGGGCCTCCTAATGACGATGGAACACTCAAATTGCGTCCCGATTCAATACATCGTCCTCCAGCAGACTTGTCTCCATGGGTCTATTGCTGCTTCGGGCACCTTATGGCCGTTCTGCTGTGAGTCAAAGATTTTCGAATCGGACGAAAAACTGATAGTGAATTGTAACATTCAGGGCCACCTAAGGACGATGGATCACTCAAATTGCGTCCCGATTCAATACATCGTCCTCCAGCCGACTTGTCTCCATGGGTCTATTGCTGCCTCGGGCACCTTATGGCCGTTCTGCTGTGAGTCAAAGGTTTTCGAATCGGACGAAAAACTGATTGTGAATTGTAACTTTCAGGGCCACCTAATGACGATGTATGACTCAAATTGCGTCCTGATTCAATACATCGTCCTCCAGCCGACTTGTCACCATGGGTCTATTGCTGCCTCGGGCCCCTTATGGCCATTCTGCTGTGAGTCAAAGATTTTCGAATCGGACGAATAACTGATAGTGAATTGTAACGTTCAGGGCCTCCTAATGCCGATGGAACACTCAAATTGCGTCCCGATTCAATACCTCGTCCTCCAGCAGACTTGTCTCCATTGGTCTATTGCTGCCTCGGGCACCTTATGGTCGTTCTCCCGTGAGTCTAGATTGTCGAATGGGACGAAAAACTGATAGTAAATTGTAACATTCAGGGCCTCCTAATGACGATGGAACACTCAAATTGCGTCCCGATTCAATACATCGTCCTCCAGCAGACTTGTCTTCATGGGTCTATTGCTGCCTCGGGCACCTTATGGCCGTTCTGCTGTGAGTCAAAGATTTTCGAATCGGACGAAAAACTGATAGTGAATTGTTACATTCAGGGCCACCTAATGACGATGGATCACTCAAATTGCGTCCCGATTCAATACATCGTCCTCCAGCCGACTTGTCTCCATGGGTCTATTGCTGCCTCGGGCACCTTATGGCCGTTCTGCTGTGAGTCAAAGATTTTCTAATCGGACGAAAAACTGATAGTGAATTGTAACATTCAGGGCCACCTAATGACGATGGATCACTCAAATTGCGTCCCGATTCAATACATCGTCCTCCAGCCGACTTGTCTCCATGGGTCTATTGCTGCCTCGGGCACCTTATGGCCGTTCTGCTGTGAGTCAAAGATTTTCGAATCGGACGAAAAACTGATAGTGAATTGTAACGTTCAGGGCAACCTAATGACGATGGATCACTCAAATTGCGTCCCGATTCAATACATCGTCCTCCAGCCGACTTGACTCCATGGGTCTATTGCTGCCTAGGGCACCTTATGGCCGTTCTGTTGTGAGTCTAGATTATCGAATGGGACGAAAAACTGATAGTGATTTGTAACGTTCAGGGCCACCTAATGACGATGCATCACTCAAATTGCGTCCCGATTCAATACATCGTCCTCCAGCAGACTTGTCTCCATGGGTCTATTGCTGCCTCGGGCACCTTATGGCCGTTCTGCTGTGAGTCAAAGATTTTCGAATCGGACGAAAAACTGATAGTGAATTGTTACATTCAGGGCCACCTAATGACGATGCATCACTCAAATTGCGTCCCGAATCAATACATCGTCCTCCAGCAGACTTGTCTCCATTGGTCTATTGCTGCCTCGGGCACCTTATGGTCGTTCTCCCGTGAGTCTAGATTGTCGAATGGGTCGAAAAACTGATAGTGAATTGTAACATTCAGTGCCTCCTAATGACGATGGAACACTCAAATTGCGTCCCGATTCAATACATCGTCCTCCAGCAGACTTGTCTCCATGGGTCTATTGCTGCCTTGGGCACCTTATGGCTGTTCTGCTGTGAGTCAAAGATTTTCGAATCGGACGAATAACTGATAGTGAATTGTAACGTTCAGGGCCTCCTAATGCCGATGGAACACTCAAATTGCGTCCCGATTCAATACCTCGTCCTCCAGCAGACTTGTCTCCATTGGTCTATTGCTGCCTCGGGCACCTTATGGTCGTTCTCCCGTGAGTCTAGATTGTCGAATGGGTCGAAAAACTGATAGTGAATTGTAACATTCAGGGCCTCCTAATGACGATGGAACACTCAAATTGCGTCCCGATTCAATACATCGTCCTCCAGCAGACTTGTCTCCATGGGTCTATTGCTGCTTCGGGCGCCTTATGGCCGTTCTGCTGTGAGTCAAAGATTTTCGAATCGGACGAAAAACTGATAGTGAATTGTAACATTCAGGGCCACCTAAGGACGATGGATCACTCAAATTGCGTCCCGATTCAATACATCGTCCTCCAGCCGACTTGTCTCCATGGGTCTATTGCTGCCTCGGGCACCTTATGGCCGTTCTGCTGTGAGTCAAAGGTTTTCGAAACGGACGAAAAACTGATTGTGAATTGTAACTTTCAGGGCCACCTAATGACGATGTATGACTCAAATTGCGTCCTGATTCAATACATCGTCCTCCAGCCGACTTGTCACCATGGGTCTATTGCTGCCTCGGGCCCCTTATGGCCATTCTGCTGTGAGTCAAAGATTTTCGAATCGGACGAATAACTGATAGTGAATTGTAACGTTCAGGGCCTCCTAATGCCGATGGAACACTCAAATTGCGTCCCGATTCAATACCTCGTCCTCCAGCAGACTTGTCTCCATTGGTCTATTGCTGCCTCGGGCACCTTATGGTCGTTCTCCCGTGAGTCTAGATTGTCGAATGGGACGAAAAACTGATAGTGAATTGTAACATTCAGGGCCTCCTAATGACGATGGATCACTCAAATTGCGTCCCGATTCAATACATCGTCCTCCAGCAGACTTGTCTTCATGGGTCTATTGCTGCCTCGGGCACCTTATGGCCGTTCTGCTGTGAGTCAAAGATTTTCGAATCGGACGAAAAACTGATAGTGAATTGTTACATTCAGGGCCACCTAATGACGATGGATCACTCAAATTGCGTCCCGATTCAATACATCGTCCTCCAGCCGACTTGTCTCCATGGGTCTATTGCTGCCTCGGGCACCTTATGGCCGTTCTGCTGTGAGTCAAAGATTTTCTAATCGGACGAAAAACTGATAGTGAATTGTGACATTCAGGGCCACCTAATGACGATGGATCACTCAAATTGCGTCCCGATTCAATACATCGTCCTCCAGCCGACTTGTCTCCATGGGTCTATTGCTGCCTCGGGCACCTTATGGCCGTTCTGCTGTGAGTCAAAGATTTTCGAATCGGACGAAAAACTGATAGTGAATTGTAACGTTCAGGGCCAGCTAATGACGATGGATCACTCAAATTGCGTCCCGATTCAATACATCGTCCTCCAGCCGACTTGACTCCATGGGTCTATTGCTGCCTAGGGCACCTTATGGCTGTTCTGTTGTGAGTCTAGATTATCTAATGGGACGAAAAACTGATGGTGATTTGTAACGTTCAGGGCCACCTAATGACGATGCATCACTCAAATTGCGTCCCGATTCAATACATCGTCCTCCAGCAGACTTGTCTCCATGGGTCTATTGCTGCCTCGGGCACCTTATGGCCGTTCTGCTGTGAGTCAAAGATTTTCGAATCGGACGAAAAACTGATTGTGAATTGTAACTTTCAGGGCCACCTAATGACGATGTATCACCCAAATTGCGTCCTGATTCAATACATCGTCCTCCAGCCGACTTGTCTCCATGGGTCTATTGCTGCCTCGGGCACCTTATGGCCGTTCTGCTGTGAGTCAAAGATTTTCTAATCGGACGAATAACTGATAGTGAATTGTAACGTTCAGGGCCTCCTAATGCCGATGGAACATTCAAATTGCGTCCTGATTCAATACCTCGTCCTCCAGCAGACTTGTCTCCATTGGTCTATTGCTGCCTCGGGCACCTTATGGTCGTTCTCCCGTGAGTCTAGATTGTCGAATGGGACGAAAAACTGATAGTGAATTGTAACATTCAGGGCCTCCTAATGACGATGGAACACTCAAATTGCGTCCCGATTCATTACATCGTCCTCCAGCAGACTTGTCTCCATGGGTCTATTGCTGCCTCGGGCACCTTATGGCCGTTCTGCTGTGAGTGAAAGATTTTCGAATCGGACGAAAAACTGATAGTGAATTGTAACTTTCAGGGCCACCTAATGACGATGTATCACTCAAATTGCGTCCTGATTCAATACATCGTCCTCCAGCCGACTTATCTCCATGGGTCTATTGCTGCCTCGGGCACCTTATGGCTGTTCTGCTGTGAGTCAAAGATTTTCGAATCGGACGAATAACTGATAGTGAATTGTAACGTTCAGGGCCTCCTAATGCCGATGGAACACTCAAATTGCGTCCCGATTCAATACCTCGTCCTCCAGCAGACTTGTCTCCATTGGTCTATTGCTGCCTCGGGCACCTTATAGTCGTTCTCCCGTGAGTCTAGATTGTCGAATGGGTCGAAAAACTGATAGTGAATTGTAACATTCAGGGCCTCCTAATGACGATGGAACACTCAAATTGCGTCCCGATTCAATACATCGTCCTCCAGCAGACTTGTCTCCATGGGTCTATTGCTGCTTCGGGCACTTTATGGCCGTTCTGCTGTGAGTCAAAGATTTTCGAATCGGACGAAAAACTGATAGTGAATTGTAACATTCAGGGCCACCTAAGGACGATGGATCACTCAAATTGCGTCCCGATTCAATACATCGTCCTCCAGCCGACTTGTCTCCATGGGTCTATTGCTGCCTCGGGCACCTTATGGCCGTTCTGCTGTGAGTCAAAGATTTTCGAATCGGACGAAAAACTGATTGTGAATTGTAACTTTCAGGGCCACCTAATGACGATGTATGACTCAAATTGCGTCCTGATTCAATACATCGTCCTCCAGCCGACTTGTCACCATGGGTCAATTGCTGCCTCGGGCCCCTTATGGCCATTCTGCTGTGAGTCAAAGATTTTCGAACCGGATGAATAACTGATAGTGAATTGTAACGTTCAGGGCCTCCTAATGCCGATGGAACACTCAAATTGCGTCCCGATTCAATACCTCGTCCTCCAGCAGACTTGTCTCCATTGGTCTATTGCTGCCTCGGGCACCTTATGGTCGTTCTCCCGTGAGTCTAGATTGTCGAATGGGACAAAAAACTGATAGTGAATTGTAACATTCAGGGTCTCCTAATGACGATGGAACACTCAAATTGCGTCCCGTTTCAATACATCGTCCTCCAGCAGACTTGTCTCCATGGGTCTATTGCTGCCTCGGGCACCTTATGGCCGTTCTGCTGTGAGTCAAAGATTTTCGAATCGGACGAAAAACTGATAGTGAATTGTTACATTCAGGGCCACCTAATGACGATGGATCACTCAAATTGCGTCCCGATTCAATACATCGTCCTCCAGCCGACTTGTCTCCATGGGTCTATTGCTGCCTCGGGCACCTTATGGCCGTTCTGCTGTGAGTCAAAGATTTTCTAATCGGACGAAAAACTGATAGTGAATTGTAACATTCAGGGCCACGTAATGACGATGGATCACTCAAATTGCGTCCCGATTCAATACATCGTCCTCCAGCCGACTTGTCTCCATGGGTCTATTGCTGCCTCGGGCACCTTATGGCCGTTCTGCTGTGAGTCAAAGATTTTCGAATCGGACGAAAAACTGATAGTGAATTGTACGTTCAAGGCCACCTAATGACGATGGATCACTCAAATTGCGTCCCGATTCAATACATCGTCCTCCAGCCGACTTGACTCCATGGGTCTATTGCTGCCTAGGGCACCTTATGGCCGTTCTGCTGTGAGTCTAGATTATCGAATGGGACGAAAAACTGATAGTGAATTGTAACGTTCAGGGCCACCTAATGACGATGCATCACTCAAATTGCGTCCCGATTCAATACATCGTCCTCCAGCAGACTTGTCTCCATGGGTCTATTGCTGCCTCGGGCACCTTATGGCCGTTCTGCTGTGAGTCAAAGATTTTCGAATCGGACGAAAAACTGATTGTGAATTGTAACTTTCAGGGCCACCTAATGACGATGTATCACCCAAATTTCGTCCTTATTCAATACATCGTCCTCCAGCCGACTTGTCTCCATGGTTCTATTGCTGCCTCGGGCACCTTATGGCCGTTCTGCTGTGAGTCAAAGATTTTCTAATCGGACGAATAACTGATAGTGAATTGTAACGTTCAGGGCCTCCTAATGCCGATGGAACATTCAAATTGCGTCCCGATTCAATACCTCGTCCTCCAGCAGACTTGTCTCCATTGGTCTATTGCTGCCTCGGGCACCTTATGGTCGTTCTCCCGTGAGTCTAGATTGTCGAATGGGACGAAAAACTGATAGTGAATTGTAACATTCAGGGCCTCCTAATGACGATGGAACACTCAAATTGCGTCCCGATTCAATACATCGTCCTCCAGCAGACTTAACTCCATGGGTCTATTGCTGCCTCGGGCACCTTAAGGCCGTTCTGCTGTGAGTCAAAGATTTTCGAATCGGACGAAAAACTGATAGTGAATTGTAACTTTCAGGGCCACCTAATGACGATGTATCACTCAAATTGTGTCCTGATTCAATACATCGTCCTCCAGCCGACTTGTCTCCATGGGTCTATTGCTGCCTCGGGCACCTTATGGCTGTTCTGCTGTGAGTCAAAGATTTTCGAATCGGACGAATAACTGATAGTGAATTATAACGTTCAGGGCCTCCTAATGCCGATGGAACACTCAAATTGCGTCCCGATTCAATACCTCGTCCTCCAGCAGACTTGTCTCCATTGGTCTATTGCTGCCTCGGGCACCTTATGGCCGTTCTCCCGTGAGTCTAGATTGTCGAATGGGTCGAAAAACTGATAGTGAATTGTAACATTCAGGGCCTCCTAATGACGATGGAACACTCAAATTGCGTCCCGATTCAATACATCTTCCTCCAGCAGACTTGTCTCCATGGATCTATTGCTGCCTCGGGCACCTTATGGCCGTTCTGCTGTGAGTCAAAGATTTTCGAATCGGACGAAAAACTGATAGTGAATTGTAACGTTCACGGCCTCCTAATGACGATGGAACACACAAATTGCGTCCCGATTCAATACATCGTCCTCCAGCAGACTTGTCTCCATGGGTCTATTGCTGCCTCGGGCACCTTATGGCCGTTCTGCTGTGAGTCAAAGATTTTCGAATCGGACGAAAAACTGATAGTGAATTGTAACATTCAGGGCTACCTAATGACGATGGACCACACAAATTGCGTCCCGATTCAATACATGGTCCTCCAGCCGACTTGACTCCATGGGTCTATTGCTGCCTCGGGCACCTTATGGCCGTTCTGCTGTGTGTCAAAGATTTTCGAATCGGACGAAAAACTGATAGTGAATTGTAACGTTCAGGGCCTCCTAATGACGATGGAACACTCAAATTGCGTCCCGATTAAATAGATCGTCCTCCAGCAGACTTGTCTCCATGGGTCTATATCTGCCTCGGGCACCTTATGGCCGTTCTGCTGTGAGTCAAAGATTTTCGAATCGGAAGAAAAACTGATAGTGAATTGTAACTTTCAGGGCCACCTAATGACGATGGATCACTCAAATTGCGTCCCGATTCAATACATCGTCTACCAGCCGACTTGTCTCCATTGGTCTATTGCTGCCTCGGGCACCTTATGGCCGTTCTGCTGTGAGTCAAAGATTTTCGAATCGGACGAATAACTAATAGTGAATTGTAACGTTCAGGGCCTCCTAACGACGATGGAACACTCAAAGTGCGTCCCGATTCAATACATCGTCCTCCAGCAGAATCGGACGAAAAACTGATAGTGAATTGTAACGATCAGGGCCACCTAATGACGATGGATCACTCAAATTGCGTCCCGATTCAATACATCGTCCTCCAGCAGACTTGTCTCCATGGGTCTATTGCTGCCTCGGGCACCTTATGGTCGTTCTCCCGTGAGTCTAGATTATCGAATGGGACGAAAAACTGATAGTTAATTGTAACATTCAGGGCCTCCTAATGACGATGGAACACTCAAATTGCGTCCCGATTCAATACATCGTCCTCCAGCAGACTTGTCTCCATGGGTCTATTGCTGCCTCGGGCACCTTATGGCCGTTCTGCTGTGAGTCAAAGATTTTCGAATCGGACGAATAACTGATAGTGAATTGTAACGTTCAGGGCCTCCTAATGCCGATGGAACACTCAAATTGCGTTCCGATTCAATACCTCGTCCTCCAGCAGACTTGTCTCCATGGATCTATTGATGCCTCGGGAACCTTATGGTCGTTCTCCCGTGAGTCTAGATTATCGAATGGGACAAAAAACTGATAGTTAATTGTAACATTCAGGTCCTCTTAATGACGATGGAACACTCAAATTGCGTCCCGATTCAATACATCGTCCTCCAGCATACTTGTCTCCATGGGCACCTTATGGCCGTTCTGCTGTGAGTCAAAGATTTTCGAATCGGACGAAAAACTGATTGTGAATTGTTACATTCAGGGGCACCTAATGACGATGGGTCACTCAAATTGCGTCCCGATTCAATACATCGTCCTCCAGCCGACTTGTCTCCATGGGTCTATTGCTGCCTCGGGCACCTTATGGCCGTTCTGCTGTGAGTCAAAGATTTTCTAATCGGACGAAAAACTGATAGTGAATTGTAACATTCAGGGCCACCTAATGACGATGGATCACTCAAATTGCGTCCCGATTCAATACATCGTCCTCCAGCCGACTTGTCTCCATGGGTCTATTGCTGCCTCGGGCACCTTATGGCCGTTCTGCTGTTAGTCAAAGATTTTCGAATCGGACGAAAAACTGATAGTGAATTGTAACGTTCGGGGCCACCTAATGACGATGGATCACTTAAATTGCGTCCCGATTCAATACATCGTCCTCCAGCAGACTTGTCTCCATGGGTCTATTGCTGCCTCGGGCAACTTATGGCCGTTCTGCTGTTAGTCAAAGATTTTCGAATCGGACGAAAAACTGGTAGTGAATTGTAACGTTCAGGGCCACCTAACGACGATGGATCACTCAAATTGCGTCCCGATTCAATACATCGTCCTCCAGCCGACTTGACTCCATGGGTCTATTGCTACCTCGGGCACCTTATGGCCGTTCTGCTGTGAGTCTAGATTATCGAATGGGACGAAAAACTGAGAGTGAATTGTAACGTTCAGGGCCACCTAATGACGATGGATCACTCAAATTGCGTCCCGATTCAATACATCGTCCTCCAGCAGACTTGTCTCCATGGGTCTATTGCTGCCTCGGGCACCTTATGGCCGTTCTGCTGTGAGTCAAAGATTTTCGAATCGGACGAAAAACTGATAGTGAATTGTAACTTTCAGGGCCACCTAATGACGATGTATCACTCAAATTGCGTCCTGATTCAATACATCGTCCTCCAGCCGACTTGTCTCCATGGGTCTATTGCTGCCTCGGGCACCTTATGGCCGTTCTGCTGTGAGTCAAAGATTTTCGAATCGGACGAATAACTGATAGTGAATTGTAACGTTCAGGGCCTCCTAATGCCATTGGAACACTCAAATTGCGTCCCGATTCAATACCTCGTCCTCCAGCAGACTTGTCTCCATTGGTCTATTGCTGCCTCGGGCACCTTATAGTCGTTCTCCCGTGAGTCTAGATTGTCGAATGGGACGAAAAACTGATAGTGAATTGTAACAATCAGGGCCTCCTAATGATGATGGAACACTCAAATTGCGTCCCGATTCAATACATCGTCCTCCAGCAGACGTGTCTCCATGGGTCTATTGCTGCCTCGGGCACCTAATGGCCGTTCTGCTGTGAGTCAAGGATTTTCGAATCGGACGAAAAACTGATAGTGAATTGTAACGTTCAGGGCCACCTAATGACGATGGATCACTTAAATTGCGTCCCGATTCAATACATCGTCCTCCAGCAGACTTGACTCCATGGGTCTATTGCTGCCTCGGGCACCTTATGGCCGTTCTGCTGTTAGTCAAAGATTTTCGAATCGGACGAAAAACTGATAGAGAATTGTAACGTTCAGGGCCACCTAATGACGATGGATCACTCAAATTGCGTCCCGATTCAATACATCGTCCTCCAGCCGACTTGACTCCATGGGTCTATTGCTGCCTCGGGCACCTTATGGCCGTTCTGCTGTGAGTCTAGTTTATCGAATGAGACGAAAAACTGATAGTGAATTGTAACGTTCAGGGCCACCTAATGACGATGGATCACTCAAATTGCGTGTCGATTCAATACATCGTCCTCCAGCAGACTTGTCTCCATGGGTCTATTGCTGCCTCGGGCACCTTATGGCCGTTCTGGTGCGAGTCAAAGATTTTCGAATCGGACGAAAAACTGATAGTGAATTGTAACATTCAGGCCCACCTAATGACGATGGATCACTCAAATTGCGTCCCGATTCAATACATCGTCCTCCAGCCGACTTGTCTCCATGGGTCTATTGCTGCCTCGGTTACCTTATGGCCGTTCTGCTGTGAATCAAAGATTTTCGAATCGGACGAAAAACTGATAGTGAATTGTAACGTTCAGGGCCTCCTAATGACGATGGAACACTCAAATTGCGTCCCGATTAAATAGAACGTCCTCCAGCAGACTGGTCTCCATGAGTCTATATCTGCCTCGGGCACCTTATGGCCGTTCTGCTGTGAGTCAAAGATTTTCGAATCGGACGAAAAACTGATAGTGAATTGTAACTTTCAGGGCCACCTAATGACGATGGATCACTCAAATTGCGTCCCGATTCAATACATCGTCTACCAGCCGACTTGTCTCCATGGGTCTATTGCTGCCTCGGGCACCTTATGGCCGTTCTGCTGTGAGTCAAAGATTTTCAAATCGGACGAAAAACTGATAGTGAATTGTAACATTCAGGGCCACCTAATGACGATGGATCACTCAAATTTCGTCCCGATTCAATACATCGTCCTCCAGCCGACTTGTCTCCATGGGTCTATTGCTGCCTCGGGCACCTTATGGCCGTTCTGCTGTGAGTCAAAGATTTTCGAATCGGACGAAAAACTGATAGTGAATTGTAACGTTCACGGCCTCCTAATGACGATGGAACACACAAATTGCGTCCCGATTCAATACATCGTCCTCCAGCAGACTTGTCTCCATGGGTCTATTGCTGCCTCGGGCACCTTATGGCCGTTCTGCTGTGGGTCAAAGATTTTCGAATCGGACGAAAAACTGATAGTGAATTGTAACATTCAGGGCTACCTAATGACGATGGACCACACAAATTGCGTCCCGATTCAATACATGGTCCTCCAGCCGACTTGACTCCATGGGTCTATTGCTGCCTCGGGCACCTTATGGCCGTTCTGCTGTGAGTCAAAGATTTTCGAATCGGACGAAAAGCTGATAGTGAATTGTAACGTTCAGGGCCTCCTAATGACGATGGAACACTCAAATTGCGTCCCGATTAAATAGATCGTCCTCCAGCAGACTTGTCTCCATGGGTCTATATCTGCCTCGGGCACCTTATGGCCGTTCTGCTGTGAGTCAAAGATTTTCGAATCGGACGAAAAAATGATAGTGAATTTTAACTTTCAGGGCCACCTAATGACGATGGATCACTCAAATTGCGTCCCGATTCAATACATCGTCTACCAGCCGACTTGTCTCCATGGGTCTATTGCTGCCTCGGGCACCTTATGGCCGTTCTGCTGTGAGTCAAAGATTTTCGAATCGGACGAAAAACTAATAGTGAATTGTAACGTTCAGGGCCTCCTAATGACGATGGAACACTCAAATTGCGTCCCGATTCAATACATCGTCCTCCAGCAGAATCGGACGAAAAACTGATAGTGAATTGTAACGATCAGGGCCACCTAATGACGATGTATCACTCAAATTGCGTCCTGATTCAATACATCGTCCTCCAGCCGACTTGTCTCCATGGGTCTATTGCTGCCTCGGGCACCTTATGGCCGTTCTGTTGTGAGTCAAAGATTTTCGAATCGGACGAATAACTGATAGTGAATTGTAACGTTCAGGGCCTCCTAATGCCGATGGAATACTCAAATTGCGTCCCGATCCAATACCTCGTCCTCCAGCAGACTTGTCTCCATTGGTCTATTGCTGCCTCGGGCACCTTATGGTCGTTCTCCCGTGAGTCTAGATTGTCGAATGGGACGAAAAACTGATAGTGAATTGTAACAATCAGGGCCTCCTAATGACGATGGAACACTCAAATTGCGTCCCGATTCAATACATCGTCCTCCAGCAGACTTGTCTTCATGGGTCTATTGCTGCCTCGGGCACCTTATGGCCGTTCTGCTGTGAGTCAAAGATTTTCGAATCGGACGAAAAACTGATAGTGAATTGTAACATTCAGGGCCAACTAATGACGATGGATCACTCAAATTGCGTCCCGATTCAATACATCGTCCTGCAGCCGACTTGTCTCCATGGATCTATTGCTGCCTCGGGCACCTTATGGCCGTTCTGCTGTGAGTCAAAGATTTTCGAATCGGACGAAAAACTGATAGTGAATTGTAACATTCAGGGCAACCTAATGACGATGGATCACTCAGATTGCGTCCCGATTTAATACATCGTCCTCCAGCCGACTTGTCTCAAAGGGCCTATTGCTGCCTCGGGCACCTTATGGCCGTTCTGCTGTGAGTCAAAGATATTCGAATCGGACGAAAAACTGATAGTGAATTGTAACGTTCAGGGCCACCTAATGACGATGGATCACTTAAATTGCGTCCCGATTCAATACATCGTCCTCCAGCAGACTTGTCTCCATGGGTCTATTGCTGCCTCGGGCACCTTATGGCCGTTCTGCTGTTAGTTAAAGATTTTCGAATCGGACGAAAAACTGATAGAGAATTGTAACGTTCAGGGCCACCTAATGACGATGGATCACTCAAATTGCGTCCCGATTCAATACATCGTCCTCCAGCCGACTTGACTCCATGTCTCTATTGCTGTCTCGAGCACCTTATGGCCGTTCTGCTGTGAGTCTAGATTATCGAATGAGACGAAAAACTGATAGTGAATTGTAACGTTCAGGGCCACCTAATGACGATGGATCACTCAAATTGCGTCCCGATTCAATACATCATCCTCCAGCAGACTTGTCTCCATGGGTCTATTGCTGCCTCGGGCACCTTATGGCCGTTCTTGTGCGAGTCAAAGATTTTCGAATCGGACGAAAAACTGATAGTGAATTGTAACATTCAGGCCCACCTAATGACGATGGATCACTCAAATTGCGTCCCGATTCAATACATCGTCCTCCAGCCGACTTGTCTCCATGGGTCTATTGCTGCCTCGGTTACCTTATGGCCGTTCTGCTGTGAATCAAAGATTTTCGAATCGGACGAAAAACTGATAGTGAATTGTAACGTTCAGGGCCTCCTAATGACGATGGAACACTCAAATTGCGTCCCGATTAAATAGATCGTCCTCCAGCAGACTTGTCTCCATGGGTCTATATCTGCCTCGGGCACCTTATGGCCGTTCTGCTGTGAGTCAAAGATTTTCGAATCGGACGAAAAACTGATAGTGAATTGTAACTTTCAGGGCCACCTAATGACGATGGATCACTCAAATTGCGTCCCGATTCAATACATCGTCTACCAGCCGACTTGTCTCCATGGGTCTATTGCTGCCTCGGGCACCTTATGGCCGTTCTGCTGTGAGTCAAAGATTTTCGAATCGGACGAAAAACTAATATTGAATTGTAACGTTCAGGGCCTCCTAATGACGATGGAACACTCAAATTGCGTCCCGATTCAATACATCGTCCTCCAGCAGAATCGGACGAAAAACTGATAGTGAATTGTAACGATCAGGGCCACCTAATGACTATGGATCACTCAAATTGCGTCCCGATTCAATACATCGTCCTCCAGCAGACTTGACTCCATGGGTCTATTGCTGCCTCGGGCACCTTATGGCCGTTCTGCTGTGAGTCAAAGATTTTCGAATCGGACGAATAACTGATAGTGAATTGTAACGTTCAGGGCCTCCTAATGCCGATGGAACACTCAAATTGCGTCCCGATTCAATACCTCGTCCTCCAGCAGACTTGTCTCCATGGGTCTATTGCTACCTCGGGC
Source organism: Schistocerca cancellata (assembly GCF_023864275.1). Classification (NCBI taxonomy): domain Eukaryota; kingdom Metazoa; phylum Arthropoda; class Insecta; order Orthoptera; family Acrididae; genus Schistocerca; species Schistocerca cancellata. Next base: position 4,183,179 of record NC_064627.1, read on the forward strand.
ACCTTATGGTCGTTCTCCCGTGAGTCTAGATTATCGAATGGGACGAAAAACTGATAGTTAATTGTAACATTCAGGTCCTCCTAATGACGATGGAACACTCAAATTGCGTCCCGATTCAATACATCGTCCTCCAGCAGACTTGTCTCCATGGGTCTATTGCTGCCTCGGGCACCTTATGGCCGTTCTGCTGTTAGTCAAAGATTTTCGAATCGGACGAAGAACTGATAGAGAATTGTAACGTTCAGCGCCACCTAATGACGATGGATCACTCAAATTGCGTCCCGATTCAATACATCGTCCTCCAGCCGACTTGTCTCCATGGGTCTATTGCTGCCTCGGGCACCTTATGGCCGTTCTGCTGTGAGTCAAAGATTTTCGAATCGGACGAAAAACTGATAGTGAATTGTAACATTCAGGGCAACCTAATGACGATGGATCACTCAGATTGCGTCCCGATTCAATACATCGTCCTCCAGCCGACTTGTCTCCATGGGTCTATTGCTGCCTCTGTTACCTTATGGCCGTTCTGCTGTGAATCAATGATTTTCGAATCGGACGAAAAACTGATAGTGAATTGTAACGTTCAGGGCCACCTAATGACGATGGATCACTTAAATTGCGTCCCGATTCAATACATCGTCCTCCAGCAAACTTGTCTCCATGGGTCTATTGCTGCCCCGGGCACCTTATGGCCGTTCTGCGGTTAGTCAAAGATTTTCGAATCGGACGAAAAACTGATAGAGAATTGTAACGTTCAGGGCCACCTAATGACGATGGATCACTCAAATTGCGTCCCGATTCAATACATCGTCCTCCAGCCGACTTGACTCCATGGGTCTATTGCTGCCTCGGGCACCTTATGGCTGTTCTGCTGTGAGTCTAGATTATCGAATGAGACGAAAAACTGATAGTGAATTGTAACGTTCAGGGCCACCTAATGACGATGGATCACTCAAATTGCGTCCCGATTCAATACATCGTCCTCCAGCCGACTTGACTCCATGGGTCTATTGCTGCCTCGGGCACCTTATGGCCGTTCTGCTGCGAGTCAAAGATTTTCGAATCGGACGAAAAACTGATACTGAATTGTAACATTCAGGGCCACCTAATGACGATGGATCACTCAAATTGCGTCCCGATTCAATACATCGTCCTCCAGCCGACTTCTCTCCATGGGTCTATTGCTGCCTCGGGCACCTTATGGCCGTTCTGCTGTGAATCAAAGATTTTCGAATCGGACGAAAAACTGATAGTGAATTGTAACATTCAGGGCCACCTAATGACGATGGATCACTCAAATTGCGTCCCGATTCAATACATCGTCCTCCAGCCGACTTGTCTCCATGGGTCTATTGCTGCCTCGGGCACCTTATGGCCGTTCCGCTGTGAGTCAAAGATTTTCGAATCGGACGAAAAACTGATAGTGAATTGTAACATTCAGGGCCACCGAATGACGAAGGATCACTCAAATTGCGTCCCGATTTAATACATCGTCCTCCAGCCGACTTGTCTCCATGGGTCTATTGCTGCCTCGGGCACCTTATGGCCGTTCTGCTGTGAGTCAAAGATTTTCGAATCGGACGAAAACCTGATAGTGAATTGTAACGTTCAGGGCCACCTAATGACGATGGATCACTTAAATTGCGTCCCGATTCAATACATCGTCCTCCAGCAGACTTGTCCCATGGGTCTATTGCTGCCTCGGGCACCTTATGGCCGTTCTGCTGTTAGTCAAAGATTTTCGAATCGGACGAAAAACTGATAGTGAATTGTAACATGCAGGGCCACCTAATAACGATGGATCACTCAAATTGCGTCCCGATTCAATCCATCGTCCTCCAGCCTACTTGACTCCATGGGTCTATTGCTGCCTCGGGCACCTTATGGCCGTTCTGCTGTGAGTCAAAGATTTTCGAATCGGACGAATAACTGATAGTGAATTGTAACGTTCAGGGCCTCCTAATGCCGATGGAACACTCAAATTGCGTCTTGATTCAATACCTCGTCCTCCAGCAGACTTGTCTCCATTGGTCTATTGCTGCCTCGGGCACCTTATGGTCGTTCTCCCGTGAGTCTAGATTGTCGAATGGGACGAAAAACTGATAGTGAATTGTAACATTCAGGGCCTCCTAATGACGATGGAACACTCAAATTGCGTTCCGATTCAATACATCGTCCCCCAGCAGACTTGTCTCCATGGGTCTGTTGCTGCCTCGGGCACCTTATGGCTGTTCTGCTGTGAGTCAAAGATTTTCGAATCGGACGAAAAACTGATAGTGAATTGTAACATTCAGGGCCACCTAATGACGATGGATCACTCAAATTGCGTCCCGATTCATACATCATCCTCCAGCCGACTTGTCTCCATGGGTCTATTGCTGCTTCGGGCACCTTATGGCCGTTCTGCTGTGAGTCAAAGATTTTTGAATCGGACGAAAAACTGATAGTGAATTGTAACATTCAGTTTCACCTAATGACGATGGATCACTCAAATTGCGTCCCGATTCAATACATCGTCCTCCAGCCGACATGTCTCCATGGGTCTATTGCTGCCTCGGGCACCTTATGGCCGTTCTGCTGTGAGTCAAAGATTTTCGAATCGGACGAAAAACTGATAGTGAATTGTAACGTTCAGGGCAACCTAATGACGATGGATCACTCAAATTGCGTCCCGATTCAATACATCGTCCTCCAGCAGACTTGGCTCCATGGGGCTCTTGCTGCCTCGGGCACCTTATGGCCGTTCTGCTGTGAGTCAAAGATTTTCGAATCGGACGAAAAACTAATAGTGAATTGTAACGTTCAGGGCCACCTAATGACGATGGATCACTCAAATTGCGTCCCGATTCAATACATCGTCCTCCAGGAGACTTGTCTCTATGGGTTAATTGCTGCCTCGGGCACCCTAAGGCCTCTGCTGTGACTCAAAGATTTTCGAATCGGACGAAAAACTGATAGTGAATTGTAACATTCAGGGCTTCCTAATGACGATGGATCACTCAAATTGCGTCCCGATTCAATACAACGTCCTCCAGCAGACTTGTCTCCATGGGTCTATTGGTGCCTAGGGCACCTTATGGCCGTTCTGCTGTGAGTCAAAGATTTTCGAAACGGACGAAAAACTGATAGTGAATTGAAACTTTCAGGGCCACCTAATGACGATGTATCTCTCAAATTGCGTCCTGATTCAATACATCGTCCTCCAGCCGACTTGCCTCCATGGGTCTATTGCTGCCTCGGGCACCTTATGGTCGTTCTCCCGTGAGTCTAGATTATCGAATGGGACGAAAAACTGATAGTTAATTGTAACAATCAGGGCTTCCTAATGACGATGGAACACTCAAATTGCGTCTCGATTCAGTACATCGTCCTCCAGCAGACTTGACTCCATGGGTCTATTGCTGCCTCGAGCACCTTATGGCCGTTCTGCTGTGAGTCAAAGATTTTCGAATCGGACGAAAAACTGAAGGTGAATTGTAACGTTCAGGCCCTCCTAATGACGATGGATAACTCAAATTGCGTCTCGATTCAATACATCTTCCTCTAGCAGACTTGTCTTCATGGGTCTATTGCTGCCTCGGGCACCTTATGGCCGTTCTGCTGTGAGACAAAGATTTTCGAATCGGACGAAAAACTGATAGTGAATTGTAACATTCAGGGCCACCTAATGACGATGGATCACTCAAATTGCGTCCCGATTCAATACATCGTCCTCCAGCCGACTTGTCTCCATGGGTCTATTGCTGCCTCGGGCACCTTACGGCCGTTCTGCTGTGAGTCAAAGATTTTCGAATCGGACGAAAATCTGATAGTGAATTGTAACATTCAGGGCCACCTAATGACGATGGATCACTCAAATTGCGTCCCGATTCAATACATCGTCCTCCAGCCGACTTGTCTCCATGGGTCTATTGCTGCCTCGGGCACCTTATGGCCGTTCTGCTGTGAGTCAAAGATTTTCCAATCGGACGAAAAACTGATAGTGAATTGTAACGTTCAGGGCCACCTAATGATGATGGATCACTCAAATTGCGTCCCGATTCAATACATCGTCCTCCAGGAGACTAGTCTCCATGGGTCTATTGCTGCCTCGGTCACCTTATGGCCGTTCTGCTGTGACTCTAAGATTTTCGAATCGGACGAAAAACTGATAGTGAATTGTAACGTTCAGGGCCTCCAAATGACGATGGATCACTCAAATTGCGTCCCGATTCAATACATCGTCCTCCAGCAGACTTGTCTCCATGGGTCTATTGCTGCCTCGCGCACCTTATGGCCGTTATGCTGTGAGTCAAAGATTTTCGAATCGGACGAAAAACTGATAGTGAATTGTAACTTTCAGGGTCATCTAATGACGATGGATCACTCAAATTGCGTCCCGATTCAATACATCGTCCTCCAGCCGACTTGTCTCCATGGGTCTATTGCTGCCTCGGCCGTTCTGCTGTGAGTCAAAGATTTTCGAATCGGACGAAAAACTGATAGTGAATTGTAACATTCAGGGCCACGTAATGACGATGAATCACTCAAATTGCGTCTCGATTCAATACATCTTCCTCTAGCAGACTTGTCTTCATGGGTCTATTGCTACCTCGGGCACCTTATGGCCGTTCTGCTGTGAGACAAAGATTTTCGAATCTGACGAAAAACTAATAGTGAATTGTAACATTCAGGGCCACCTAATGACGATGGATCACTCAAATTGTGTCCCGATTCAATACATCGTCCTCCAGCCGACTTGTCTCCATAGGTGTATTGCTGCCTCGGGCACCTTATGGCCGTTATGCTGTGTGTCAAAGATTTTCAAATCGGACGAAAAACTGAAAGTGAATTGTAACGTTCAGGGCCACCTAATGACGATCGATCACTCAAATTGCGTCCCGATTCAATACATCGTACTCCAGCAGACTTGTCTCCACGGGTCTATTGCTGCCTCGGGCACCTTATGGCCGTTCTGCTGTGAGTCAAAGATTTTCCAATCGGACGAAAAACTGATAGTGAATTGTAACGTTCAGGGCCACCAAATGACGATGGATCACTCAAATTGCGTCCCGATTCAATACATCGTCCTCCAGCAGACTTGTCACCATGTGTCTATTGCTGCCTCGCGCACCTTATGGCCGTTCTGCTGTGTGCCAAAGATTTTCGAATCGGACGAAAAACTGATAGTGAATTGTAACTTTCAGGGCCATCTAATGACGATGGATCACTCAAATTGCGTCCCGATTCAATACATCGTCCTCCAGCAGACTTGTCTCCATGTGTCTATTGCTGCCTCGCGCACCTTATGGCCGTTCTGCTGTGTGCCAAAGATTTTCGAATCGGACGAAAAACTGATAGTGAATTGTAACTTTCAGGGCCATCTAATGACGATGGATCACTCAAATTGCGTCCCGATTCAATACATCGTCCTCCAGCCGACTTGTCTCCATGGGTCTATTGCTGCCTCGGGCACCTTATGGCCGTTCTGCTGTGAGTCAAAGATTTTCGAATCGGACGAAAAACTGATAGTGAACTGTAACGTTCTGGGCCTCCTAATGACGATGGAACACTCAAATGGCGTCCCGATTCAATACATCGTCCTCCAGCAGACTTGTCTCCATGGGTCTATAGCTGCCTCGGGCACCTTATGGTCGTTCTCCCGTGAGTCCAGATTGTCGAATGGGACGAAAAACTGATAGTGAATTGTAACATTCAGGGCCTCCTAATGACGATGGAACACTCAAATTGCGTCCCGATTCAATACATCGTCCTCCAGCAGACTTGTCTCCATGGGTCTGTTGCTGCCTCGGGCACCTTATGGCTGTTCTGCTGTGAGTCAAAGATTTTCGAATCAGACGAAAAACTGATAGTGAATTGTAACATTCAGGGCCACCTAATGACGATGGATCACTCAAATTGCGTCCCGATTCAATACATCGTCCTCCAGCCGACTTGTCTCCATGGGTCTATTGCTGCCTCGGGCACCTTATGGCCGTTCTGCTGTGAGTCAAAGATTTTCGAATCGGACGAAAAACTGATAGAGAATTGTAACATTCTGGGCCACCTAATGACGATGGATCACACAAATTGCGTCCCGATTTAATACATCGTCCTCCAGCCGACTTGTCTCCATGGGTCTATTGCTGCCTCGGGCACCTTATGGCCGTTCTGCTGTGAGTCAAAGATTTTCGAATCGGACGAAAAACTGAAGGTGAATTGTAACGTTCAGGCCCTCCTAATGACGATGGATAACTCAAATTGCGTCTCGATTCAATACATCTTCCTCTAGCAGACTTGTCTTCATGGGTCTATTGCTGCCTCGGGCACCTTATGGCCGTTCTGCTGTGAGACAAAGATTTTCGAATCGGACGAAAAACTGATAGTGAATTGTAACATTCAGGGCCACCTAATGACGATGGATCACTCAAATTGCGTCCCGATTCAATACATCGTCCTCCAGCCGACTTGTCTCCATGGGTCTATTGCTGCCTCGGGCACCTTATGGCCGTTCTGCTGTGAGTCAAAGATTTTCGAATCGGACGAAAAACTGATAGTGAATTGTAACATTCAGGGCCACCTAATGACGATGGATCACTCAAATTGCGTCCCGATTCAATACATCGTCCTCCAGCCGACTTGTCTCCATGGGTCTATTGCTGCCTCGGGCACCTTATGGCCGTTCTGCTGTGAGTCAAAGATTTTCCAATCGGACGAAAAACTGATAGTGAATTGTAACGTTCAGGGCCACATAATGATGATGGATCACTCAAATTGCGTCCCGATTCAATACATCGTCCTCCAGCAGACTAGTCTCCATGGGTCTATTGCTGCCTCGGGCACCTTATGGCCGTTCTGCTGTGACTCTAAGATTTTCGAATCGGACGAAAAACTGATAGTGAATTGTAACGTTCAGGGCCTCCAAATGACGATGGATCACTCAAATTGCGTCCCGATTCAATACATCGTCCTCCAGCAGACTTGTCTCCATGGGTCTATTGCTGCCTCGCGCACCTTATGGCCGTTATGCTGTGAGTCAAAGATTTTCGAATCGGACGAAAAACTGATAGTGAATTGTAACTTTCAGGGTCATCTAATGACGATGGATCACTCAAATTGCGTCCCGATTCAATACATCGTCCTCCAGCCGACTTGTCTCCATGGGTCTATTGCTGCCTCGGCCGTTCTGCTGTGAGTCAAAGATTTTCGAATCGGACGAAAAACTGATAGTGAATTGTAACATTCAGGGCCACGTAATGACGATGAATCACTCAATTTGCGTCTCGATTCAATACATCTTCCTCTAGCAGACTTGTCTTCATGGGTCTATTGCTACCTCGGGCACCTTATGGCCGTTCTGCTGTGAGACAAAGATTTTCGAATCTGACGAAAAACTAATAGTGAATTGTAACATTCAGGGCCACCTAATGACGATGGATCACTCAAATTGTGTCCCGATTCAATACATCGTCCTCCAGCCGACTTGTCTCCATAGGTGTATTGCTGCCTCGGGCACCTTATGGCCGTTATGCTGTGTGTCAAAGATTTTCAAATCGGACGAAAAACTGAAAGTGAATTGTAACGTTCAGGGCCACCTAATGACGATCGATCACTCAAATTGCGTCCCGATTCAATACATCGTACTCCAGCAGACTTGTCTCCATGGGTCTATTGCTGCCTCGGGCACCTTATGGCCGTTCTGCTGTGAGTCAAAGATTTTCCAATCGGACGAAAAACTGATAGTGAATTGTAACGTTCAGGGCCACCAAATGACGATGGATCACTCAAATTGCGTCCCGATTCAATACATCGTCCTCCAGCAGACTTGTCACCATGTGTCTATTGCTGCCTCGCGCACCTTATGGCCGTTCTGCTGTGTGCCAAAGATTTTCGAATCGGACGAAAAACTGATAGTGAATTGTAACTTTCAGGGCCATCTAATGACGATGGATCACTCAAATTGCGTCCCGATTCAATACATCGTCCTCCAGCAGACTTGTCTCCATGTGTCTATTGCTGCCTCGCGCACCTTATGGCCGTTCTGCTGTGTGCCAAAGATTTTCGAATCGGACAAAAAACTGATAGTGAATTGTAACTTTCAGGGCCATCTAATGACGATGGCTCACTCAAATTGCGTCCCGATTCAATACATCGTCCTCCAGCCGACTTGTCTCCATGGGTCTATTGCTGCCTCGGGCACCTTATGGCCGTTCTGCTGTGAGTCAAAGATTTTCGAATCGGACGAAAAACTGATAGTGAACTGTAACGTTCTGGGCCTCCTAATGACGATGGAACACTCAAATGGCGTCCCGATTCAATACATCGTCCTCCAGCAGACTTGTCTCCATGGGTCTATAGCTGCCTCGGGCACCTTATGGTCGTTCTCCCGTGAGTCCAGATTGTCGAATGGGACGAAAAACTGATAGTGAATTGTAACATTCAGGGCCTCCTAATGACGATGGAACACTCAAATTGCGTCCCGATTCAATACATCGTCCTCCAGCAGACTTGTCTCCATGGGTCTGTTGCTGCCTCGGGCACCTTATGGCTGTTCTGCTGTGAGTCAAAGATTTTCGAATCAGACGAAAAACTGATAGTGAATTGTAACATTCAGGGCCACCTAATGACGATGGATCACTCAAATTGCGTCCCGATTCAATACATCGTCCTCCAGCCGACTTGTCTCCATGGGTCTATTGCTGCCTCGGGCACCTTATGGCCGTTCTGCTGTGAGTCAAAGATTTTCGAATCGGACGAAAAACTGATAGAGAATTGTAACATTCTGGGCCACCTAATGACGATGGATCACACAAATTGCGTCCCGATTTAATACATCGTCCTCCAGCCGACTTGTCTCCATGGGTCTATTGCTGCCTCGGGCACCTTATGGCCGTTCTGCTGTGAGTCAAAGATTTTCGAATCGGACGAAAAACTGAAGGTGAATTGTAACGTTCAGGCCCTCCTAATGACGATGGATAACTCAAATTGCGTCTCGATTCAATACATCTTCCTCTAGCAGACTTGTCTTCATGGGTCTATTGCTGCCTCGGGCACCTTATGGCCGTTCTGCTGTGAGACAAAGATTTTCGAATCGGACGAAAAACTGATAGTGAATTGTAACATTCAGGGCCACCTAATGACGATGGATCACTCAAATTGCGTCCCGATTCAATACATCGTCCTCCAGCCGACTTGTCTCCATGGGTCTATTGCTGCCTCGGGCACCTTATGGCCGTTCTGCTGTGAGTCAAAGATTTTCGAATCGGACGAAAAACTGATAGTGAATTGTAACATTCAGGGCCACCTAATGACGATGGATCACTCAAATTGCGTCCCGATTCAATACATCGTCCTCCAGCCGACTTGTCTCCATGGGTCTATTGCTGCCTCGGGCACCTTATGGCCGTTCTGCTGTGAGTCAAAGATTTTCCAATCGGACGAAAAACTGATAGTGAATTGTAACGTTCAGGGCCACATAATGATGATGGATCACTCAAATTGCGTCCCGATTCAATACATCGTCCTCCAGCAGACTAGTCTCCATGGGTCTATTGCTGCCTCGGGCACCTTATGGCCGTTCTGCTGTGACTCTAAGATTTTCGAATCGGACGAAAAACTGATAGTGAATTGTAACGTTCAGGGCCTCCAAATGACGATGGATCACTCAAATTGCGTCCCGATTCAATACATCGTCCTCCAGCAGACTTGTCTCCATGGGTCTATTGCTGCCTCGCGCACCTTATGGCCGTTCTGCTGTGAGTCAAAGATTTTCGAATCGGACGAAAAACTGATAGTGAATTGTAACTTTCAGGGTCATCTAATGACGATGGATCACTCAAATTGCGTCCCGATTCAATACATCGTCCTCCAGCCGACTTGTCTCCATGGGTCTATTGCTGCCTCGGCCGTTATGCTGTGAGTCAAAGATTTTCGAATCGGACGAAAAACTGATAGTGAATTGTAACATTCAGGGCCACCTAATGACGATGGATCACTCAAATTGCGTCCCGATTCAATACATCGTCCTCCAGCCGACTTGTCTCCATGGGTCTATTGCTGCCTCGGGCACCTTATGGCCGTTCTGCTGTGAGTCAAAGATTTTCGAATCGGACGAAAAACTGATAGTGAACTGAACGTTCAGGGCAACCTAATGACGATGGACCACTCAAATTGCGTCCCGATTCAATACATCGTCCTCCAGCAGACTTGTCTCCATGGGGCTATTGCTGCCTCGGGCACCTTATGGCCGTTATGCTGTGAGTCAAAGATTTTCGAATCGGACGAAAAACTGATAGTGAATTGTAACGATCAGGGCCACCTAATGACGATGGATCACTCAACTTGCGTCCCGATTCAATACATCGTCCTCCAGCAGACTTGTCTCCATGGGTTTATTGCTGCCTCGGGCACCCTAAGGCCGTTCTGCTGTGACTCAAAGATTTTCGAATCGGACGAAAAACTGTTAGTGAATTGTAACATTCAGGGCCTCCTAATGACGATGGAACACTCAAATTGCGTCCCGATTCAATACATCGTCCTCCAGCAGACTTGTCTCCATGGGTCTATTGCTGCCTCGGGCACCTTATGGCCCTTCTGCTGTGAGTCTAGATTATCGAATGGGACGGAAAACTGATAGTGAATTGTAACGTTCAGGGCCACCTAATGACGATGGATCACTCAAATTGCGTCCCGATTCAATACATCGTCCTCCAGCAGACTTGTCTCCATGGGTCTATTGCTGCCTCGGGCACCTTATGGCCGTTCTGCTGTGAGTCAAAGATTTTCGAAACGGACGAAAAACTGATAGTGAATTGTAACTTTCAGGGCCACCTAATGACGATGTATCACTCAAATTGCGTCCTGATTCAATACATCGTCCTCCAGCCATCTTGTCTCCATGGGTCTATTGCTGCCTCGGGCACCTTATGGTCGTTCTCCCGTGAGTCTAGATTATCGAATGAGACGAAAAACTGATAGTTAATTGTAACTTTCTGGGCTTCCTAATGACGATGGAACACTCAAATTGCGTCTCGATTCAATACATCGTCCTCCAGCAGACTTGTCTCCATGGGTCTATTGCTGCCTCGAGCACCTTGTGGCCGTTCTGCTGTGAGTCAAAGATTTTCGAATCGGACGAAAAACTGATAGTGAATTGTAACATTCTGGGCCACCTAATGACGATGGATCACACAAATTGCGTCCCGATTTAATACATCGTCCTCCAGCCGACTTGTCTCCATGGGTCTATTGCTGCCTCGGGCACCTTATGGCCGGTCTGCTGTGAGACAAAGATTTTCGAATCTGACGAAAAACTGATAGTGAATTGTAACATTCAGGGCCACCTAATGACGATGGATCACTCAAATTGTGTCCCGATTCAATGCATCGTCCTCCAGCCGACTTGTCTCCATAGGTGTATTGCTGCCTCGGGCACCTTATGGCCGTTATGCTGTGTGTCAAAGATTTTCAAATCGGACGAAAAACTGATAGTGAATTGTAACGTTCAGGGCCACCTAATGACGATCGATCACTCAAATTGCGTCCCGATTCAATACATCGTACTCCAGCAGACATGTCTCCATGGGTCTATTGCTGCCTCGGGCACCTTATGGCCGTTCTGCTGTGACTAAAAGATTTTCGAATCGGACGAAAAACTGATAGTGAATTGTAACGTTCAGTGCCTCCTAATGACGATGGAACTCTCAAATTGCGTCCCGATTCAATACATCGTCCTCCAGCAGACTTGTCTCCATGGGTCTATTGCTGCCTCGGGCACCTTATGGCCGTTCAGCTGTGAGTCAAAGATTTTCGAATCGGACGAAAAACTGATAGTGAATTGTAACATTCAGGGCCACCTAATGACGAAGGATCACTCAAACTGCGTCCCGATTCAATACATCGTCCTCCAGCCGACTTGTCTCCATGGGTCTATTGCTGCCTCGGGCACCTTATGGCCGTTCTGCTGTGAGTCAAAGATTTTCGAATCGGACGAAAAACAGATAGTGAATTGTAACGTTCAGGGCCACCTAATGATGATGGATCACTCAAATTGCGTCCCGATTCAATACATCGTCCTCCAGCAGACTTGTCTCCATGGGTCTATTGCTGCCTCGCGCACCTTATAGCCGTTCTGCTGTGAGTCAAAAATTATCGAATCGCACGCAAAACTGATAGTGAATTGTAACTTTCAGGGCCATCTAATGACGATGGATCACTCAAATTGCGTCCCGATTCAATACATCGTCCGCCAGCAGACTTGTCTCCATGGGTCTATTGCTGCCTCGGGCACCTTATGGCCGTTCGGCTGTAAGTCAAAGATTTTCGAATCGGACGAAAAACTCCTAATGACGATGGAACACTCAAATTGCGTCCCGATTCAATACCTCGTCCTCCAGCAGACTTGTCTCCATGGGTCTATTGCTGCCTCGGGCAGCTTATGGCCGTTCTGCTGTGAGTCAAAGATTTTCGAATCGGACGAAAAACTGATAGTGAATTGTAACGTTCAGGGCCACCTAATGACGATGGATCACTCAAATTGCGTCCCGATTCAATACATCGCCCTCCAGCAGACTTGTCTCCATGGGTCTATTGCTGCCTCGGGCACCTTATGGTCGTTCTCCCGTGAGTCTAGATTATCGAATGGGACGAAAAACTGATAGTTAATTGTAACATTCAGGGCTTCCTAATGACGATGGATCACTCAAATTGCGTCTCGATTCAATACATCGTCCTCCAGCAGACTTGTCTCCATGGGTCTATTGCTGCCTCGGGCACCTTATGGCCGTTCTGCTGTGAGTCAATGATTTTCGAATCGGACGAAAAACTGATAGTGAATTGTAACGTTCAGGGCCTCCTAATGACGATGGAACACTCAAATTGCGACCCGATTCTATACATCGTCCTCCAGCAGACTTGTCTCCATGGGTCTATTGCTTCCACGGGCACCTTATGGCCGTTCTGCTGTGAGTCAAAGATTTTCGAATCTGACGAAATACTGATAGTGAATTGTAACATTCTGGGCCACCTAATGACGATGGATCACACAAATTGCGTCCCGATTTAATACATCGACCTCCAGCCGACTTGTCTCCATGGGTCTATTGCTGCCTCGGGCACCTTATGGCCGTTCAGCTGTGAGTCAAAGATTTTCGAATCGGACGAAAAACTGATAGTGAATTGTAACTTTCAGGCCCTCCTAATGACGATGGATGACTCAAATTGCGTCGCGATTCAATACATCGTCCTCCAGCAGACTTGTCTCCATGGGTCTATTGCTGCCTCGCGCACCTTATGGCCGTTCTGCTGTGAGATAAAGATTTTCGAATCGGACGAAAAACTGATAGTGAATTGTAACTTTCAGGGCCATCTAATGACGATGGATCACTCAAATTGCGTCCCGATTCAATACATCGTCCTCCAGCCGACTTGTCTCCATGGGTCTATTGCTGCCTCGGGCACCTTATGGCCGTTCTGCTGTGAGTCAAAGATTTTCGAATCGGACGAAAAACTGATAGTGAACTCTAACGTACAGGGCCACCTAATGACGATGGATCACTCAAATTGCGTCCCGATTCAATACATCGTCCTCCAGCAGACTTGTCTCCATGGGTCTATTTCTGCCTCGGGCAGCTTATGGCCGTTCTGCTGTGAGTCAAAGATTTTCGAATCGGACGAAAAACTGATAGTGAATTGTAACGTTCAGGGACACCTAATGACGATGGATCACTCAAATTGAGTCCCGATTCAATACATCGCCCTCCAGCAGACTTGTCTCCATGGGTCTATTGCTGCCTCGGGCACCTTATGGTCGTTCTCCCGTGAGTCTAGATTATCGAATGGGACGAAAAACTGATAGTTAATTGTAACATTCAGGGCTTCCTAATGACGATGGAACACTCAAATTGCGTCTCGATTCAATACTTCGTCCTCCAGCAGACTTGTCTCCATGGGTGAATTGCTGCCTCGGGCACCTTAGGGCCGTTCTGCTGTGAGTCAATGATTTTCGAATCGGACGAAAAACTGATAGTGAATTGTAACGTTCAGGGCCTCCTAATGACGATGGAACACTCAAATTGCGTCCCGATTCAATACATCGTCCTCCAGCAGACTTGTCTCCATGGGTCTATTTCTGCCTCGGGCAGCTTATGGCCGTTCTGCTGTGAGTCAAAGATTTTCGAATCGGACGAAAAACTGATAGTGAATTGTAACGTTCAGGGACACCTAATGACGATGGATCACTCAAATTGAGTCCCGATTCAATACATACTTGTCTCCATGGGTCTATTGCTGCCTCGGGCACCTTATGGCCGTTCTGCTGTGAGTCAAAGATTTTCGAATCTGACGAAATACTGATAGTGAATTGTAACATTCTGGGCCACCTAATGACGATGGATCACACAAATTGCGTCCCGATTTAATACATCGTCCTCCAGCCGACTTGTCTCCATGGGTCTATTGCTGCCTCGGGCACCTTATGGCCGTTCTGCTGTGAGTCAAAGATTTTCGAATCGGACGAAAAACTGATAGTGAATTGTAACGTTCAGGCCCTCCTAATGACGATGGAACACTCAAATTGCGTCTCGATTCAATACATCTTCCTCTAGCAGACTTGTCTTCATGGGTCTATTGCTGCCTCGGGCACCTTATGGCCGTTCTGCTGTGAGACAAAGATTTTCGAATCTGACGAAAAACTGATAGTGAATTGTAACATTCAGGGCCACCTAATGACGATGGATCACTCAAATTGTGTCCCGATTCAATACATCGTCCTCCAGCCGACTTGTCTCCATAGGTGTATTGCTGCCTCGGGCACCTTATGGCCGTTATGCTGTGTGTCAAAGATTTTCAAATCGGACGAAAAACTGAAAGTGAATTGTAACGTTCAGGGCCACCTAATGACGATCGATCACTCAAATTGCGTCCCGATTCAATACATCGTACTCCAGCAGACTTGTCTCCATGGGTCTATTGCTGCCTCGGGCACCTTATGGCCGTTCTGCCGTGACTAAAAGATTTTCGAATCGGACGAAAAACTGATAGTGAATTGTAACGCTAAGGGCCTCCTAATGATGATGGAACACTCAAATTGCGTCCCGATTCAATACATCGTCCTCCAGCAGACTTGTCATCATGGGTCTATTGCTGCCTCGGGCACCTTATGGCCGTTCTGCTGTGAGTCAAAGATTTTCGAATCGGACGAAAAACTGATAGTGAATTGTAACATTCAGGGCCACCTAATGACGCTGGATCACTCAAATTGCGTCCCGATTCAATACATCGTCCTCCAGCCGACTTGTCTCCATGGGTCTATTGCTGCCTCGGGCACCTTATGGCCGTTCTGCTGTGAGTCAAAGATTTTCGAATCGGACGAAAAA
Source organism: Schistocerca cancellata (assembly GCF_023864275.1). NCBI lineage: Eukaryota > Metazoa > Arthropoda > Insecta > Orthoptera > Acrididae > Schistocerca > Schistocerca cancellata. The sequence goes on from NC_064627.1 coordinate 4,198,532, forward strand.
CTGATAGTGAATTGTAACGTTCAGGGCCACCAAATGACGATGGAGCACTCAAATTGCGTCCCGATTCAATACATCGTCCTCAAGCAGGCTTGTCTCCATGGGTCTATTGCTGCCTCGCGCACCTTATGGCCGTTCTGCTGTGAGTCAAAGATTTTCGAATCGAACGAAAAACTGATAGTGAATTGTAACTTTAAGGGCCATCTAATGACGATGGATCACTCAAATTGCGTCCCGATTCAATACATCCTCCTCCAGCCGACTTGTCTCCATGGGTCTATTGCTGCCTCGGGCACCTTATGGCCGTTCTGCTGCGAGTCAAAGATTTTCGAATCGGACGAAAAACTGATAGTGAACTGTAACGTTCAGGGCCTCCTAATGACGATGGAACACTCAAATGGCGTCCCGATGCAATACATCGTCCTCCAGCAGACTTGTCTCCATGGGTCTATTGCTGCCTCGGGCACCTTATGGTCGTTCTCCCGTGAGTCTAGATTGTCGAATGGGACGAAAAACTGATAGTGAATTGTAACATTCAGGGCCTCCTAATGACGATGGAACACTCAAATTGCGTCCCGATTCAATACATCGTCCTCCAGCAGACTTGTCTCCATGGGCCTGTTGCTGCCTCGGGCACCTTATGGCTGTTCTGCTGTGAGTCAAAGATTTTCGAATCGGACGAAAAACTGATAGTGAATTGTAACATTCAGGGCCACCTAATGACGATGGATCACTCAAATTGCGTCCCGATTCAATACATCGTCCTCCAGCCGACTTGTCTCCATGGGTCTATTGCTGCCTCTGGCACCTTATGGCCGTTCTGCTGTGAGTCAAAGATTTTCGAATCGGACGAAAAACTGATAGTGAATTGTAAAGTTCAGGGCAACCTAATGACGATGGATCACTCAAATTGCGTCCCGATTTAATACATCGTCCTCCAGCCGACTTGTCTCCATGGGTCTATTGCTGCCTCGGGCACCTTATGGCCGTTCTGCTGTGAGTCAAAGATTTTCGAATCGGACGAAAAACTGATAGTGAACTGTAACGTACAGGGCCACCTAATGACGATGGATCACTCAAATTGCGTCCCGATTCAATACATCGTCCTCCAGCAGACTTGTCTCCATGGGTCTATTTCTGCCTCGGGCAGCTTATGGCCGTTCTGCTGTGAGTCAAAGATTTTCGAATCGGACGAAAAACTGATAGTGAATTGTAACGTTCAGGGACACCTAATGACGATGGATCACTCAAATTGAGTCCCGATTCAATACATCGCCCTCCAGCAGACTTGTCTCCATGGGTCTATTGCTGCCTCGGGCACCTTATGGTCGTTCTCCCGTGAGTCTAGATTATCGAATGGGACGAAAAACTGATAGTTAATTGTAACATTCAGGGCTTCCTAATGACGATGGAACACTCAAATTGCGTCTCGATTCAATACTTCGTCCTCCAGCAGACTTTTCTCCATGGGTGAATTGCTGCCTCGGGCACCTTAGGGCCGTTCTGCTGTGAGTCAATGATTTTCGAATCGGACGAAAAACTGATAGTGAATTGTAACGTTCAGGGCCTCCTAATGACGATGGAACACTCAAATTGCGTCCCGATTCAATACATCGTCCTCCAGCAGACTTGTCTCCATGGGTCTATTTCTGCCTCGGGCAGCTTATGGCCGTTCTGCTGTGAGTCAAAGATTTTCGAATCGGACGAAAAACTGATAGTGAATTGTAACGTTCAGGGACACCTAATGACGATGGATCACTCAAATTGAGTCCCGATTCAATACATACTTGTCTCCATGGGTCTATTGCTGCCTCGGGCACCTTATGGCCGTTCTGCTGTGAGTCAAAGATTTTCGAATCTGACGAAATACTGATAGTGAATTGTAACATTCTGGGCCACCTAATGACGATGGATCACACAAATTGCGTCCCGATTTAATACATCGTCCTCCAGCCGACTTGTCTCCATGGGTCTATTGCTGCCTCGGGCACCTTATGGCCGTTCTGCTGTGAGTCAAAGATTTTCGAATCGGACGAAAAACTGATAGTGAATTGTAACGTTCAGGCCCTCCTAATGACGATGGAACACTCAAATTGCGTCTCGATTCAATACATCTTCCTCTAGCAGACTTGTCTTCATGGGTCTATTGCTGCCTCGGGCACCTTATGGCCGTTCTGCTGTGAGACAAAGATTTTCGAATCTGACGAAAAACTGATAGTGAATTGTAACATTCAGGGCCACCTAATGACGATGGATCACTCAAATTGTGTCCCGATTCAATACATCGTCCTCCAGCCGACTTGTCTCCATAGGTGTATTGCTGCCTCGGGCACCTTATGGCCGTTATGCTGTGTGTCAAAGATTTTCAAATCGGACGAAAAACTGAAAGTGAATTGTAACGTTCAGGGCCACCTAATGACGATCGATCACTCAAATTGCGTCCCGATTCAATACATCGTACTCCAGCAGACTTGTCTCCATGGGTCTATTGCTGCCTCGGGCACCTTATGGCCGTTCTGCCGTGACTAAAAGATTTTCGAATCGGACGAAAAACTGATAGTGAATTGTAACGTTAAGGGCCTCCTAATGACGATGGAACACTCAAATTGCGTCCCGATTCAATACATCGTCCTCCAGCAGACTTGTCATCATGGGTCTATTGCTGCCTCGGGCACCTTATGGCCGTTCTGCTGTGAGTCAAAGATTTTCGAATCGGACGAAAAACTGATAGTGAATTGTAACATTCAGGGCCACCTAATGACGCTGGATCACTCAAATTGCGTCCCGATTCAATACATCGTCCTCCAGCCGACTTGTCTCCATGGGTCTATTGCTGCCTCGGGCACCTTATGGCCGTTCTGCTGTGAGTCAAAGATTTTCGAATCGGACGAAAAACTGATAGTGAATTGTAACGTTCAGGGCCACCAAATGACGATGGATCACTCAAATTGCGTCCCGATTCAATACATCGTCCTCAAGCACGCTTGTCTCCATGGGTCTATTGCTGCCTCGCGCACCTTATGGCCGTTCTGCTGTGAGTCAAAGATTTTCGAATCGAACGAAAAACTGATAGTGAATTGTAACTTTAAGGGCCATCTAATGACGATGGATCACTCAAATTGCGTCCCGATTCAATACATCCTCCTCCAGCCGACTTGTCTCCATGGGTCTATTGCTGCCTCGGGCACCTTATGGCCGTTCTGCTGTGAGTCAAAGATTTTCGAATCGGACGAAAAACTGATAGTGAACTGTAACGTTCAGGGCCTCCTAATGACGATGGAACACTCAAATGGCGTCCCGATGCAATACATCGTCCTCCAGCAGACTTGTCTCCATGGGTCTATTGCTGCCTCGGGCACCTTATGGTCGTTCTCCCGTGAGTCTAGATTGTCGAATGGGACGAAAAACTGATAGTGAATTGTAACATTCAGGGCCTCCTAATGACGATGGAACACTCAAATTGCGTCCCGATTCAATACATCGTCCTTCAGCAGACTTGTCTCCATGGGTCTGTTGCTGCCTCGGGCACCTTATGGCTGTTCTGCTGTGAGTCAAAGATTTTCGAATCGGACGAAAAACTGATAGTGAATTGTAACATTCAGGGCCACCTAATGACGATGGATCACTCAAATTGCGTCCCGATTCAATACATCGTCCTCCAGCCGACTTGTCTCCATGGGTCTATTGCTGCCTCGGGCACCTTATGGCCGTTCTGCTGTGAGTCAAAGATTTTCGAATCGGACGAAAAACTGATAGTGAATTGTAAAGTTCAGGGCAACCTAATGACGATGGATCACTCAAATTGCGTCCCGATTTAATACATCGTCCTCCAGCCGACTTGTCTCCATGGGTCTATTGCGGCCTCGGGCACCTTATGGCCGTTCTGCTGTGAGTCAAAGATTTTCGAATCGGACGAAAAACTGAAGGTGAATTGTAACGTTCAGGCCCTCCTAATGACGATGGAACACTCAAATTGCGTCTCGATTCAATACATCTTCCTCTAGCAGACTTGTCTCCATGGGTCTATTTCTGCCTCGGGCAGCTTATGGCCGTTCTGCTGTGAGTCAAAGATTTTCGAATCGGACGAAAAACTGATAGTGAATTGTAACGTTCAGTGACACCTAATGACGATGGATCACTCAAATTGAGTCCCGATTCAATACATCGCCCTCCAGCAGACTTGTCTCCATGGGTCTATTGCTGCCTCGGGCACCTTATGGTCGTTCTCCCGTGAGTCTAGATTATCGAATGGGACGAAAAACTGATAGTTAATTGTAACATTCAGGGCTTCCTAATGACGATGGAACACTCAAATTGCGTCTCGATTCAATACTTCGTCCTCCAGCAGACTTGTCTCCATGGGTGAATTGCTGCCTCGGGCACCTTAGGGCCGTTCTGCTGTGAGTCAATGATTTTCGAATCGGACGAAAAACTGATAGTGAATTGTAACGTTCAGGGCCTCCTAATGACGATGGAACACTCAAATTGCGTCCCGATTCAATACATCGTCCTCCAGCAGACTTGTCTCCATGGGTCTATTTCTGCCTCGGGCAGCTTATGGCCGTTCTGCTGTGAGTCAAAGATTTTCGAATCGGACGAAAAACTGATAGTGAATTGTAACGTTCAGGGACACCTAATGACGATGGATCACTCAAATTGAGTCCCGATTCAATACATACTTGTCTCCATGGGTCTATTGCTGCCTCGGGCACCTTATGGCCGTTCTGCTGTGAGTCAAAGATTTTCGAATCTGACGAAATACTGATAGTGAATTGTAACATTCTGGGCCACCTAATGACGATGGATCACACAAATTGCGTCCCGATTTAATACATCGTCCTCCAGCCGACTTGTCTCCATGGGTCTATTGCTGCCTCGGGCACCTTATGGCCGTTCTGCTGTGAGTCAAAGATTTTCGAATCGGACGAAAAACTGATAGTGAATTGTAACGTTCAGGCCCTCCTAATGACGATGGAACACTCAAATTGCGTCTCGATTCAATACATCTTCCTCTAGCAGACTTGTCTTCATGGGTCTATTGCTGCCTCGGGCACCTTATGGCCGTTCTGCTGTGAGACAAAGATTTTCGAATCTGACGAAAAACTGATAGAGAATTGTAACATTCAGGGCCACCTAATGACGATGGATCACTCAAATTGTGTCCCGATTCAATACATCGTCCTCCAGCCGACTTGTCTCCATAGGTGTATTGCTGCCTCGGGCACCTTATGGCCGTTATGCTGTGTGTCAAAGATTTTCAAATCGGACGAAAAACTGAAAGTGAATTGTAACGTTCAGGGCCACCTAATGACGATCGATCACTCAAATTGCGTCCCGATTCAATACATCGTACTCCAGCAGACTTGTCTCCATGGGTCTATTGCTGCCTCGGGCACCTTATGGCCGTTCTGCCGTGACTAAAAGATTTTCGAATCGGACGAAAAACTGATAGTGAATTGTAACGTTCAGGGCCTCCTAATGACGATGGAACACTCAAATTGCGTCCCGATTCAATACATCGTCCTCCAGCAGACTTGTCATCATGGGTCTATTGCTGCCTCGGGCACCTTATGGCCGTTCTGCTGTGAGTCAAAGATTTGCGAATCGGACGAAAAACTGATAGTGAATTGTAACATTCAGGGCCACCTAATGACGCTGGATCACTCAAATTGCGTCCCGATTCAATACATCGTCCTCCAGCCGACTTGTCTCCATGGGTCTATTGCTGCCTCGGGCACCTTATGGCCGTTCTGCTGTGAGTCAAAGATTTTCGAATCGGACGAAAAACTGATAGTGAATTGTAACGTTCCGGGCCACCAAATGACGATGGATCACTCAAATTGCGTCCCGATTCAATACATCGTCCTCAAGCAGGCTTGTCTCCATGGGTCTATTGCTGCCTCGCGCACCTTATGGCCGTTCTGCTGTGAGTCAAAGATTTTCGAATAGAACGAAAAACTGATAGTGAATTGTAACTTTAAGGGCCATCTAATGACGATGGATCACTCAAATTGCGTCCCGATTCAATACATCCTCCTCCAGCCGACTTGTCTCCATGGGTCTATTGCTGCCTCGGGCACCTTATGGCCGTTCTGCTGTGAGTCAAAGATTTTCGAATCGGACGAAAAACTGATAGTGAACTGTAACGTTCAGGGCCTCCTAATGACGATGGAACACTCAAATGGCGTCCCGATGCAATACATCGTCCTCCAGCAGACTTGTCTCCATGGGTCTATTGCTGCCTCGGGCACCTTATGGTCGTTCTCCCGTGAGTCTAGATTGTCGAATGGGACGAAAAACTGATAGTGAATTGTAACATTCAGGGCCTCCTAATGACGATGGAACACTCAAATTGCGTCCCGATTCAATACATCGTCCTCCAGCAGACTTGTCTCCATGGGTCTGTTGCTGCCTCGGGCACCTTATGGCTGTTCTGCTGTGAGTCAAAGATTTTCGAATCGGACGAAAAACTGATAGTGAATTGTAACATTCAGGGCCACCTAATGACGATGGATCACTCAAATTGCGTCCCGATTCAATACATCGTCCTCCAGCCGACTTGTCTCCATGGGTCTATTGCTGCCTCGGGCACCTTATGGCCGTTCTGCTGTGAGTCAAAGATTTTCGAATCGGACGAAAAACTGATAGTGAATTGTAAAGTTCAGGGCAACCTAATGACGATGGATCACTCAAATTGCGTCCCGATTTAATACATCGTCCTCCAGCCGACTTGTCTCCATGGGTCTATTGCGGCCTCGGGCACCTTATGGCCGTTCTGCTGTGAGTCAAAGATTTTCGAATCGGACGAAAAACTGAAGGTGAATTGTAACGTTCAGGCCCTCCTAATGACGATGGAACACTCAAATTGCGTCTCGATTCAATACATCTTCCTCTAGCAGACTTGTCTTCATGGGTCTATTGCTGCCTCGGGCACCTTATGGACGTTCTGCTGTGAGACAAAGATTTTCGAATCTGACGAAAAACTGATAGTGAATTGTAACATTCAGGGCCACCTAATGACGATGGATCACTCAAATTGTGTCCCGATTCAATACATCGTCCTCCAGCCGACTTGTCTCCATAGGTGTATTGCTGCCTCGGGCACCTTATGGCCGTTATGCTGTGTGTCAAAGATTTTCAAATCGGACGAAAAACTGAAAGTGAATTGTAACGTTCAGGGCCACCTAATGACGATCGATCACTCAAATTGCGTCCCGATTCAATACATCGCACTCCAGCAGACTTGTCTCCATGGGTCTATGCTGCCTCGGGCACCTTATGGCCGTTCTGCTGTGACTAAAAGATTTTCGAATCGGACGAAAAACTGATAGTGAATTGTAACTTTCAGGGCCTCCTAATGACGATGGAACTCTCAAATTGCGTCCCGATTCAATACATCGTCCTCCAGCAGACTTGTCTCCATGGGTCTATTGCTGCCTCGGGCACCTTATGGCCGTTCTGCTGTGAGTCAAAGATTTTCGAATCGGACGAAAAACTGATAGTGAACTGTAACGTTCAGGGCCTCCTAATGACGATGGAACACTCAAATGGCGTCCCGATGCAATACATCGTCCTCCAGCAGACTTGTCTACATGGGTCTATTGCTGCCTCGGGCACCTTATGGCCGTTCTGCTGTGAGTCAAAGATTTTCGAATCGGACGAAAAACTGATAGTGAATTGTAACGTTCAGGTCCACCTAATGACGATGGAACACTCAAATTGCCTCCCGATTCAATACAACCTCCTCCAGCAGACTTGTCTCCATGGGTCTATTGCTGCCTCGGGCTGCTTATGGATGTTCTGCTGTGAGTCAAAGATTTTCGAATCGGACGAAAAACTGATAGTGAATTGTAACGTTCAGGGCCACCTAATGACGATGGATCACTCAAATTGCGTCCCGATTCAATACATCGCCCACCAGCAGACTTGTCTCCATGGGTCTATTGCTGCCTCGGGCACCTTATGGTCGTTCTCCAGTGAGTCTAGATTATCGAATGGGACGAAAAACTGATAGTTAATTGTAACATTCAGGGCTTCCTAATGACGATGGAACACTCAAATTGCGTCTCGATTCAATACATCGTCCTCCAGCAGACTTGTCTCCATGGCTCTATTGCTGCCTCGGGCACCTTATGGCCGTTCTGCTGTGAGTCAATGATTTTCGAATCGGACGAAAAACTGATAGTGAATTGTAACGTTCAGGGCCTCCTAATGACGATGGAACACTCAAATTGCGTCCCGATTCAATACATCGTCCTCCAGCAGACTTGTCTCCATGGGTCTATTGCTGCCTCGGCCACCTTATGGCCGTTCTGCTGTGAGTCAAAGATTTTCGAATCTGACGAAATACTGATAGCGAATTGTAACATTCTGGTCCACCTAATGACGATGGATCACAAAAATTGCGTCCCGATTTAATACATCGTCCTCCAGCCGACTTGTCTCCATGGGTCTATTGCTGCCTCGGGCACCTTACGGCCGTTCTGCTGTGAGTCAAAGATTTTCGAATCGGACGAAAAACTGATAGTGAATTGTAACGTTCAGGGCCAACTAATGACGATGGATCTCTCAAATTGCGTCCCGATTCAATACATCGCCCTCCAGCAGACTTGTCTCCATAGGTGTATTGCTGCCTCGGGCACCTTATGGCCGTTCTGCTGTGAGTCTAGATTATCGAATGGGACGAAAAACTGATAGTGAATTGTAACGTGCAGGGCCACCAAATGACGATCGATCACTCAAATTGCGTCCCGATTCAATACATCGTCCTCCAGCAGACTTGTCTCCATGGGTCTATTGCTGCCTCGCGCACCTTATGGCCGTTCTGCTGTGAGTTAAAGATTTTCGAATCGGACGAAAAACTGATAGTGAATTGTAACTTTCAGGGCCATCTAATGACGATGGATCACTCAAATTGCGTCCCGATTCAATACATCGTCCTCCAGCCAACTTGTCTCCATGGGTCTATTGCTGCCTCGGGCACTTATGGCCGTTCTGCTGTGAGTCAAAGATTTTCGAATCGGACGAAAAACTGATAGTGAACTGTAACGTTCAGGGCCACCTAATGACGATTGATCACTCAAATTGCGTCCCGATTCAATACATCGTCCTCCAGCAGACTTGTCTCCATGGGTCTATTTCTGCCTCGGGCAGCTTATGGCCGTTCTGCTGTGAGTCAAAGATTTTCGAATCGGACGAAAAACTGATAGTGAATTGTAACGTTCAGGGCCACCTAATGACGATGGATCACTCAAATTGCGTCCCGATTGAATACATCGCCCTCCAGCAGACTTGTCTCCATGGGTCTATTGCTGCCTCGGGCAGCTTATGGTCGTTCTCCCGTGAGTCTAGATTATCGAATGGGACGAAAAACTGATAGTTAATTGTAACATTCAGAGCTTCCTAATGACGATGGAACACTCAAATTGCGTCTCGATTCAATACATCGTCCTCCAGCAGACTTGTCTCGATGGGTCTATTGCTGCCTCGGGCATCTTATGGCCGTTCTGCTGTGAGTCAAAGATTTTCGAATCGGACGAAAAACTGATAGTGAATTGTAACGTTCAGGGCCTCCTAATGACGATGGAACACTCAAATTGCGTCCCGATTCTATACATCGTCCTCCAGCAGACTTGTCTCCAAGGGTCTATTGCAGCCTCGGGCACCTTATGGCCGTTCTGCTGTGGGTCAAAGATTTTCGAATCGGACGAAAAACTGATAGTGAATTGTAACGTTCAGGACCTCCTAATGACGATGGAACACTCAAATTGCGTCCCGATTCAATACCTCGTCCTGCAGCAGACTTGTCTCCATGCGTCTATTGCTGCCTCGGGCAGCTTATGGCCGTTCTGCTGTGAGTCAAAGATTTTCGAATCGGACGAAAAACTGATAGTGAATTGTAACGTTCAGGGCCAACTAATGACGATGGATCTCTCAAATTGCGTCCCGATTCAATACATCGCCCTCCAGCAGACTTGTCTCCATGGGTCTATTGCTGCCTCGGGCACCTTATGCTCGTTCTCCCGTGAGTCTAGATTATCGAATGGGACGAAAAACTGATAGTTAATTGTAACATTCCGGGCTTCCTAATGACGATGGAACACTCAAATTGCGTCTCGATTCAATACATCGTCCTCCAGCAGACTTGTCTCCATGGGTCTATTGCTGCCTCGGGCACTTTATGGCCGTTCTGCTGTGAGTTAATGATTTTCGAATCGGACGAAAAACTGATAGTGAATTGTAACGTTCAGGGCCTCCTAATGACGATGGAACACTCAAATTGCGTCCCGATTCAATACATCGTCCTCCAGCAGACTTGTCTCCATGGGTCTATTGCTGCCTCGGGCTCCTTATGGCCGTTCTGCTGTGAGTCAAAGATTTTCGAATCTGACGAAATACTGATAGTGAATTGTAACATTCTGGGCCACCTAATGACGATGGATCACACAAATTGCGTCCCGATTTAATACATCGTCCTCCAGCCGACTTGTCTCCATGGGTCTACTGCTGCCTCGGGCACTTAATGGCCGTTCTGCTGTGAGTCAAAGATTTTCGAATCGGACGAAAAACTGATAGTGAATGGTAACGTTCAGGCCCTCCTAATGACGATGGAACACTCAAATTGCGTCTCGATTCTATACATCTTCCTCTAGCAGACTTGTCTTCATGGGTCTATTGCTGCCTCGGGCACCTTATGGCCGTTCTGCTGTGAGACAAAGATTTTCGAATCTGACGAAAAACTGATAGTGAATTGTAACATTCAGGGCCACCTAATGACGATGGATCACTCAAATTGTGTCCCGATTCAATACATCGTCCTCCAGCCGACTTGTCTCCATAGGTGTATTGGTGCCTCGGACACCTTATGGCCGTTCTGCTGTGTGTCAAAGATTTTCAAATCGGACGAAAAACTGAAAGTGAATTGTAACGTTGAGGGCCACCTAGTGCCGATCGGTCACTCAAATTGCGTCCCGATTCAATACATCGTACTCCAGCAGACTTGTCTCCATGGGTCTATTGCTGCCTCGGGCACCTTATGGCCGTTCTGCTGTGACTAAAAGATTTTCGAATCGGACGAAAAACTGATAGTGATTTGTAACATTCACGGCTACCTAATGACGATGGACCACACAAATTGCGTTCCGATTCAATACATCGTCCTCCAGCCGACTTGACTCCATGGGTCTATTGCTGCCTCGGGCACCTGATGGCCGTTCTGCTGTGAGTCTAGATTATCGAATGGGACGAAAAACTGATAGTGAATTGTAACGTTCAGGGCCACCAAATGACGATGGATCACTCAAATTGCGTCCCGATTCAATACATCGTCCTCCAGCAGACTTGTCTCCATGGGTATATTGCTGCCTTGCGCACCTTATGGCCGTTCTGCTGTGAGTCAAAGATTTTCGAATCGGACGAAAAACTGATAGTGAATTGTAACTTTCAGGGCCATCTAATGACGATGGATCACTCAAATTGCGTCCCGATTCAATACATCGTCCTCCAGCCGACTTGTCTCCATGGGTCTATTGCTGCCTCGGGCACCTTATGGCCGTTCTGCTGTGAGTCAAAGATTTTCGAATCGGACAAAAAATGATAGTGAATTGTAACGTTCAGGCCCTCCTAATGACGATGGAACACTCAAATTGCGTCTCGATTCAATACATCTTCCTCTAGGAGACTTGTCTTCATGGGTCTATTGCTGCCTCGGGCACCTTATTGCCGTTCTGCTGTGAGTCAAAGATTTTCGAATCGGACGAAAAACTGATAGTGAATTGTAACGTTCGGGACCTCCTAATGACGATGGAACACTCAAATTGCGTCCCGATTCAATACATCGTCCTCCAGCAGACTTGTCTCCATGGGTCTATTGCTGCCTCGGGCACCTTATGGCCGTTCTGCTGTGAGTCAAAGACTTTCGAATCGAACGAAAAACTGATAGTGAAATGTAACATTCAGGGCCACCTAATGACGATGGATCACTCAAATTGCGTCCCGATCAATACATCGTCCTCCAGCCGACTTGTCTCCATGGGTCTATTGCTGCCTCGGGCACCTTATGGCCGTTCTGCTGTGAGTAAAAGATTTTCAAATCGGACGAAAAACTGATAGTGAATTGTAACGTTCAGGGACTCCTAATGACGATGGAACACTCAAATTGCCTCCCGATTCAATACAACCTCCTCCAGCAGACTTGTCTCCATGAGTCTATTGCTGCCTCGGGCACCTTATGGCCGTTCTGCTGTGAGTCAAAGATTTTCGAATCGGACGAAAAACTGATAGTGAATTGTAACGTTCAGGGCCAACTAACGACGATGGATCACTCAAATTGCGTCCCGATTCAATACATCGCCCTCCAGCAGACTTGTCTCCATGGGTCTATTGCTGCCTCGGGTACCTTATGCTCGTTCTCCCGTGAGTATAGATTATCGAATGGGACGAAAAACTGATAGTTAATTGTAACATTCAGGGCTTCATAATGACGATGGAACACTCAAATTGCGTCTCGATTCAATACATCGTCCTCCAGCAGACTTGTCTCCATGGGTATATTGCTGCCTTGCGCACCTTAAGGCCGTTCTGCTGTGAGTCAAAGATTTTCGAATCGGACGAAAAACTGATAGTGAATTGTAACTTTCAGGGCCATCTAATGACGATGGATCACTCAAATTGCGTCCCGATTCAATACATCGTCCTCCAGCCGACTTGTCTCCATGGGTCTATTGCTGCCTCGGGCACCTTATGGCCGCTCTGCTGTGAGTCAAAGATTTTCGAATCGGACAAAAAATGATAGTGAATTGTAACGTTCAGGCCCTCCTAATGACGATGGAACACTCAAATTGCGTCTCGATTCAATACATCTTCCTCTAGGAGACTTGTCTTCATGGGTCTATTGCTGCCTCGGGCACCTTATTGCCGTTCTGCTGTGAATCAAAGATTTTCTAATCGGACGAAAAACTGATAGTGAATTGTAACGTTCGGGACCTCCTAATGACGATGGAACACTCAAATTGCGTCCCGATTCAATACATCGTCCTCCAGCAGACTTGTCTCCATGGGTCTATTGCTGCCTCGGGCACCTTATGGCCGTTCTGCTGTGAGTCAAAGACTTTCGAATCGGACGAAAAACTGATAGTGAAATGTAACATTCAGGGCCACCTAATGACGATGTATCACTCAAATTGCGTCCCGATCAATACATCGTCCTCCAGCCGACTTGTCTCCATGGGTCTATTGCTGCCTCGGGCACCTTATGGCCGTTCTGCTGTGAGTCAAAGATTTTCCAATCGGACGAAAAACTGATAGTGAATTGTAACGTTCAGGGACTCCTAATGACGATGGAACACTCAAATTGCCTCCCGATTCAATACAACCTCCTCCAGCAGACTTGTCTCCATGAGTCTATTGCTGCCTCGGGCACCTTATGGCCGTTCTGCTGTGAGTCAAAGATTTTCGAATCGGACGAAAAACTGATAGTGAATTGTAACGTTCAGGGCCAACTAATGACGATGGATCACTCAAATTGCGTCCCGATTCAATACATCGCCCTCCAGCAGACTTGTCTCCATGGGTCTATTGCTGCCTCGGGTACCTTATGCTCGTTCTCCCGTGAGTATAGATTATCGAATGGGACGAAAAACTGATAGTTAATTGTAACATTCAGGGCTTCATAATGACGATGGAACACTCAAATTGCGTCTCGATTCAATACATCGTCCTCCAGCAGACTTGTCTCCATGGGTCTATTGCTGCCTCGGGCACCTTATGGCCGTTCTGCTGTGAGTCAAAGATTTTCGAATCTGACGAAATACTGATAGTGAATTGTAACATTCTGGGCCACCTAATGACGATGGATCACACAAATTGTGTCCCGATTTAATACATCGTCCTCCAGCCGACTTGTCTCCATGGGTCTATTGCTGCCTCGGGCACCTTATGGCCGTTCTGCTGTGAGTCAAAGATTTTCGATTCGGACGAAAAACTGATAGTGAATTGTAACGTTCAGGCCCCCCTAAAGACGATGGAACACTCAAATTGCGTTTCGATTCAATACATCTTCCTCTAGCAGACTTGTCTTCATGGGTCTATTGCTGCCTCGGGCACCTTATGGCCGTTCTGCTGTGAGACAAAGATTTTCGAATCTGACGAAAAACTGATAGTGAATTGTAACATTCAGGGCCACCTAATGACGATGGATCACTCAAATTGTGTCCCGATTCAATACATCGTCCTCCAGCCGACTTGTCTCCATAGGTGTATTGCTGCCTCGGGCACCTTATGGCCGTTCTGCTGTGTGTCAAAGATTTTCAAATCGGACGAAAAACTGAAAGTGAATTGTAACGTTGAGGGCCACCTAGTGACGATCGATCACTCAAATTGCGTCCCGATTCAATACATCGTACTCCAGCAGACTTGTCTCCATGGGTCTATTGCTACCTCGGGCACCTCATGGCCGTTCTGCTGTGACTAAAAGATTTTCGAATCGGACGAAAAACTGATAGTGAATTGTAACGTTCAGGGCCTCCTAATGACGATGGAACACTCAAATTGCGTCCCGGTTCAATACATCGTCCTCCAGCAGACTTGTCTCCATGGGTCTATTGCTGCCTCGGGCACCTTATGGCCGTTCTGCTGTGAGTCAAAGACTTTCGAATCGGACGAAAAACTGATAGTGAATTGTAACATTCAGGGCCACCTAATGACGATGGATCACTCAAATTGCGTCCCGATCAATACATCGTCCTCCAGCCGACTTGTCTCCATGGGTCTATTGCTGCCTCGGGCACCTTATGGCCGTTCTGCTGTGAGTCAAAGATTTTCCAATCGGACGAAAAACTGATAGTGAATTGTAACGTTCAGGGACTCCTAATGACGATGGAACACTCAAATTGCCTCCCGATTCAATACAACCTCCTCCAGCAGACTTGTCTCCATGAGTCTATTGCTGCCTCGGGCACCTTATGGCCGTTCTGCTGTGAGTCAAAGATTTTCGAATCGGACGAAAAACTGATAGTGAATTGTAACATTCACGGCTACCTAATGACGATGGACCACACAAATTGCGTCCCGATTCAATACATCGTCCTCCAGCCGACTTGTCCCCATGGGTCTATTGCTGCCTCGCTCACCTTATGGATGTTCTGCCGTGAGACAAAGATTTTCGAATCGGACG
The DNA here is from genome assembly GCF_023864275.1 of Schistocerca cancellata. Lineage (NCBI taxonomy): Eukaryota > Metazoa > Arthropoda > Insecta > Orthoptera > Acrididae > Schistocerca > Schistocerca cancellata. Next base: position 4,213,701 of record NC_064627.1, read on the forward strand.
AAAAACTGATAGTGAATTGTAACTTTCAGGGCCATCTAATGACGATGGATCACTCAAATTGTGTCCCGATTCAATACATCGTCCTCCAGCCGACTTGTCTCCATGGGTCTATTGCTGCCTCGGGCACCTTATGGCCGTTCTGCTGTGAGTAAAAGATTTTCGAATCGGACGAAAAACTGATAGTGAACTGTAACGTTCAGGGCCACCTAATACCGATGGATCACTCACATTGCGTCCCGATTCAATACATCGTCCTCCAGCAGACTTGTCTCCATGGGTCTATTTCTGCCTCGGGCAGCTTATGGCCGTTCTGCTGTAAGTCAAAGATTTTCGAATCGGACGAAAAACTGATAGTGAATCGTAACGTTCAGGGCCACCTAATGACGATGGATCACTCAAATTGCGTCCCGATTCAATACATCGTCCTCCAGCAGACTTGTCTCCATGGGTCTATTGCTGCCTCGGGCACCTCATGGCCATTCTGCTGTGACTAAAAGATTTTCCAATCGGACGAAAAACTGATAGTGAATTGTAACGTTCAGGGACTACTAATGACGATGGAACACTCAAATTGCCTCACGATTCAATACAACCTCCTCCAGCAGACTTGTCTCCATGGGTCTATTGCTGCCTCGGGCACCTTATGCCCGTTCTGCTGTGAGTCAAAGATTTTCGAATCGGACGAAAAACTGATAGTGAATTGTAACATTCACGGCTACCTAATGACGATGGACCACACAAATTGCGTCCCGATTCAATACATCGGCCTCCAGCCGACTTGACTCCATGGGTCTATTGCTTCCTCGGGCACCTTATGGCCGTTCTGCTGTGAGTCAAAGATTTTCGAATCGGACGAAAAACTGATAGTGGACTGTAACGTTCAGGGCCTCCTAATGACGATGGAACACACAAATGGCGTCCCGATGCAATACATCGTCCTCCAGCAGACTTGTCTCCATGGGTCTATTGCTGCCTCGGGCACCTTATGGCCGTTCTGCTGTGAGTCAAAGACTTTCGAATCGGACGAAAAACTGATAGTGAATTGTAACATTCAGGGCCAACTAATGACGATGGATCACTCAAATTGCGTCCCGATTCAATACATCGCCCTCCAGCAGACTTGTCTCCATGGGTCTATTGCTGCCTCGGGCACCTTATGGCCGTTCTGCTGTGAGTCAAAGATTTTCGAATCTGACGAAAAACTGATAGTGAATTGTAACGTTCAGGGCCAACTAATGACGATGGATCACTCAAATTGCGTCCCGATTCAATACATCGCCCTCCAGCAGACTTGTCTCCATGGGTCTATTGCTGCCTCGGGCACCTTATGCTCGTTCTCCCGTGAGTCTAGATTATCGAATGGGACGAAAAACTGATAGTTAATTGTAACATTCAGGGCTTCCTAATGACGATGGAACACTCAAATTGCGTCTCGATTCAATACATCGTCCTCCAGCAGACTTGTCTCCATGGGTCTATTGCTGCCTCGGGCACCTTATGGCCGTTCTGCTGTGAGTCAAAGATTTTCGAATCTGACGAAATACTGATAGTGAATTGTAACATTCTGGGCCACCTAATGACGATGGATCACACAAATTGTGTCCCGATTTAATACATCGTCCTCCAGCCGACTTGTCTCCATGGGTCTATTGCTGCCTCGGGCACCTTATGGCCGTTCTGCTGTGAGTCAAAGATTTTCCAATCGGACGAAAAACTGATAGTGAATTGTAACGTTCAGGGACTCCTAATGACGATGGAACACTCAAATTGCCTCCCGATTCAATACAACATCCTCCAGCAGACTTGTCTCCATGAGTCTATTGCTGCCTCGGGCACCTTATGGCCGTTCTGCTGTGAGTCAAAGATTTTCGAATCGGACGAAAAACTGATAGTGAATTGTAACATTCACGGCTACCTAATGACGATGGACCACACAAATTGCGTCCCGATTCAATACATCGTCCTCCAGCCGACTTGACTCCATGGGTCTATTGCTGCCTCGGGCACCTGATGGCCGTTCTGCTGTGAGTCTAGATTATCGAATGGGACGAAAAACTGATAGTGAATTGTAACGTTCAGGGCCACCAAATGACGATGGATCACTCAAATTGCGTCCCGATTCAATACATCGTCCTCCAGCCGACTTGTCTCCATGGGTCTATTGCTGCCTCGCGCACGTTATATATGTTCTGCTGTGAGCCAAAGATTTTCGAATCGGACGAAAAACTGATAGTGAATTGTAACTTTCAGGGCCACCTAATAACGATGGATCACTTAAATTGCGTCCTGATTCAATACATCGTCCTCCAGCAGACTTGTCTCCATGGGTCTATTTCTGCCTCGGGCAGCTTATGGCCGTTCTGCTGTGAGTCAAAGATTTTCGAATCGGACGAAAAACTGATAGTGAATTGTAACGTTCAGGGCCACCTAATGACGATGGATCACTCAAATTGCGTCCCGATTCAATACATCGCCATCCAGCAGACTTGTCTCCATGGGTCTACTGCTGCCTCGGGCACCTTATGGTCGTTCTCCCGTGAGTCTAGATTATCGAATGGGACGAAAAACTGATAGTTAATTGTAACATTCAGGGCTTCCTAATGACGATGGAACACTCAAATTGCGTCCCGATTCTATACATCGTCCTCCAGCAGACTTGTCTCCATGGGTCTATTGCTGCCTCGGGCACCTTATGGCCGTTCTGCTGGGAGTCAAAGATTTTCGAATCGGACGAAAAACTGATAGTGAGTTGTAACATTCTGGGCCACCTAATGACGATGGATCACACAAATTGCGTCCCGATTTAATACATCGTCCTCCAGCCGACTTGTCTCCATGGGTCTATTGCTGCCTCGGGCACCTTAAGGCCGTTCTGCTGTGAGTCAAAGATTTTCGAATCAGACGAAAAAATGATAGTGAATTGTAACGTTGAGGCCCTCCTAATGACGATGGAACACTCAAATTGCGTCTCGATTCAATACATCTTCCTCTAGCAGACTTGTCTTCATGGGTCTATTGCTGCCTCGGGCACCTTATGGCCGTTCTGCTGTGAGACAAAGATTTTCGAATCTGACGAAAAACTGATAGTGAATTGTAACATTCAGGGACACCTAATGACGATGGATCACTCATATTGTGTCCCGATTCAATACATCGTCCTCCAGCCGACTTGTCTCCATAGGTGTATTGCTGCCTCGGGCACCTTATGGCCGTTCTGCTGTGTGTCAAAGATTTTCAAATCGGACGAAAAACTGAAAGTGAATTGTAACGTTCAGGGCCACCTAATGACGATCGATCACTCAAATTGCGTCCCGATTCAATACATCGTCCTCCAGCAGACTAGTCTCCATGGGTCTATTGCAGCCTCGGGCACCTCATGGCCGTTCTGCTGTGACTAAAAGATTTTCGAATCGGACGAAAAACTGATAGTGAATTGTAACGTTCAGGTCCTCCTAATGACGATGGAACACTCAAATTGCGTCCCGATTCAATACATCGTCCTCCAGCAGACTTGTCTCCATGGGTCTATTGCTGCCTCGGGCACCTTATGGCGGTTCTGCTGTGAGTCAAAGATTTTCCAATCGGACGAAAAACTGATAGTGAATTGTAACGTTCAGGGACTACTATTGACGATGGAACACTCAAATTGCCTCACGATTCAATACAACCTCCTCCAGCATACTTGTCTCCATGGGTCTATTGCTGCCTCGGGCACCTTATGCCCGTTCTGCTGTGAGTCAAAGATTTTCGAATCGGACGAAAAACTGATAGTGAATTGTAACATTCACGGCTACCTAATGACGATGGACCACACAAATTGCGTCCCGATTCAATACATCGACCTCCAGCCGACTTGACTCCGTGGGTCTATTGCTTCCTCGGGCACCTTATGGCCGTTCTGCTGTGAGTCAAAGATTTTCGAATCGGACGAAAAACTGATAGTGAACTGTAACGTTCAGGGCCTCCTAATGACGATGGAACACACAAATGGCGTCCCGATGCAATACATCGTCCTCCAGCAGACTTGTCTCCATGGGTCTATTGCTGCCTCGGGCACCTTATGGCCGTTCTGCTGTGAGTCAAAGATTTTCGAATCGGACGAAAAACTGATAGTGAATTGCAACGTTCAGGGCCACCTAATGACGATGGATCACTCAAATTGCGTCCGATTCAATACATCGTCCTCCAGCAGACTTGTCTCCATGGGTCTATTGCTGCCTCGGGCACCTTATGGCCGTTCTGCTGTGAGTCAAAGATTTTCGAAACGGACGAAAAACTGATAGTGAATTGTAACGTTCAGGACCTCCTAATGACGATGGAACACTCACATTGCGTCCCGATTCAATACCTCGTCCTCCAGCAGGCTTGTCTCCATGGGTCTATTTCTGCCTCGGGCAGCTTATGGCCGTTCTGCTGTGAGTCAAAGATTTTCGAATCGGACGAAAAACTGATAGTGAATTGTAACGTTCAGGGCCACCTAATGACGATGGAGCACTCAAATTGCGTCCCGATTCAATACATCGCCCTCCAGCAGACTTGTCTCCATGGGTCTATTGCTGCCTCGGGCACCTTATGGTCGTTCTCCCGTGAGTCTAGATTATCGAGTGGGACGAAAAACTGATAGTTAATTGTAACATTCAGGTCTTCCTAATAACGATGGAACACTCAAATTGCGTCCCGATTCAATACATCGTCCTCCAGAAGACTCGCCTCCATGGGTCAATTGCTGCGTCGGGCACCTTATGGCCGTTCTGCTGGGTGTCAAACATTTTCGAATCGGACGAAAAACTGATAGTGAATTGTAACGTTCAGGACCACCTAATGACGATGGACCACACAAATTGCGTCCCGAATCAATACATCGTCCTCCAGCAGACTTGTCTCCATGGGTCTATTGCTGCCTCGGGCGCCTAATGGCCGTTCTGCTGTGAGTCAAAGATTTTCGAATCGGACGAAAAACTGATAGTGATTTGTAACTTTCAGGGCCACCTAATGACGATGGATCACTCAAATTGTGTCCCGATTCAATACATCGTCCTCCAGCCGACTTGCCTCCATGGGGCTATTGCTGCCTCGGGCACCTTATGGCCGTCCTGCTGTGAGTCAAAGATTTTCGAATCGGACGAAAAACTGATAGTGAATTGCAACGTTCAGGGCCACCTAATGACGATGGATCACTCAAATTGCGTCCCGATTCAATAGATCGTCCTCCAGCAGATTTGTCTCCATGGGTCTATTGCTGCCTCGGGCACCTTAAGGCCGTTCTGCTGTGACTCTAAGATTTTCGAATCGGACGAAAAACTGATAGTGAATTGTAACGTTCAGGGCCACCTAATGACGATGGATCACTCAAATTGCGTCCCGATTCAATACATCGTCCTCCAGCCGACTTGTCTCCATGGGTCTATTGCTGCCTCGGGCACCTTACGGCCGTTCTGCTGTGAGTCAAAGATTTTCGAATCGGACGAAAAACTGATAGTGAATTGTAACATTCAGGGCTACCTGATGACGATGGACAAAACAAATTGCGTCCCGATTCAATACATCGTCCTCCAGCCGACTTGACTCCATGGGTCTATTACTGCCTCGGGCACCTTATGGCCGTTCTGCTGAGAGTCAAAGATTTACGAATCGGACGAAAAACTGATAGTGAACTGTAACGTTCAGGGCCTCCTAATGACGATGGAACACTCAAATTGCGTCCCGATTCTATACATCGTCCTCCAGCAGACTCGTCTCCATGGGTCAATTGCTGCCTCGGGCACCTTATGGCCGTTCTGCTGTGTGTCAAAGATTTTCGAATCGGACGAAAAACTGATAGTGAATTGTAACATTCAGGGCCACCTAATGAAGATGGGCCACACAAATTGCGTCCCGATTCAATACATCGTCCTCCAGCAGACTTGTCTCCATGGGTCTATTGCTGCCTCGGGCACCTTATGGCCGTTCTGCTGTGAGTCAAAGATTTTCGATTCGGACGAAAAACTGATAATGAATTGTAACTTTCAGGGCCACCTAATGACGATGGATCACTCAAATTGTGTCCCGATTCAATACATCGTCCTCCAGCCGACTTGTCTCCATGGGGCTATTGCTGCCTCGGGCACCTTATGGCCGTTCTGCTGTGACTCTAAGATTTTCGAATCGGACGAAAAACTGATAGTGAATTGTAACGTTCAGGCCACCTAATGACGATGGATCACTCAAATTGCGTCCCGATTCAAAACATCGTCCTCCAGCAGACTTGTCTCCATGGGTCTATTACTGCCTCGGGCACCTTATGGCCGTTCTGCTGTGACTCAAAGATTTTCGAATCGGACGAAAAACTGATAGTGAATTGTAACGTTCAGGGCCTCCTAATGACGATGGAACACTCAAATTGCGTCCCGATTCAATACATCGTCCTCCAGCAGACTTGTCTCCATGGGTCTATTGCTGCCTCGGGCACCTTATGGCCGTTCTGCTGTGAGTCAAAGATTTTCGAATCGGACGAAAAACTGATAGTGAATTGTAACATTCAGGGCTACCTAATGACGATGGACCACACAAATTGCGTCCCGATTCAATACATCGTCCTCCAGCCGACTTGACTCCATGGGTCTATTGCTGCCTCGGGCACCTTATGGCCGTTCTGCTGTGAGTCTAGATTATCGAATGGGACGAAAAACTGAAAGTGAATTGTAACGTTCAGGGCCACCTAATGACGATGGATCACTCATATTGCGTCCCGATTCAATACATCGTCCTCCAGCAGACTTGTCTCCATGGGTCTATTGCTGCCTCGGGCACCTTATGGCCGTTCTGCTGTGAGTCAAAGATTTTCGAATCGGACGAAAAACTGATAGTGAATTGTAACTTTCAGGGCCACATAATGACGATGGATCACTCAAATTGCGTCCCGATTCAATACATTGTCCACCAGCCAACTTGTCTCCATGGGTCTATTGCTGCCACGGGCACCATATGGCCGTTCTGCTGTGAGTCAAAGATTTTCGAATCGGACGAAAAACTGATAGTGAACTGTAACGTTCAGTGCCTCCTAATGACGATGGAACACTCAAACTGCGTCCCGATTCAATACATCGCCCTCCAGCAGACTTTTCTCCATGGGTCTATTGCTGCCTCGGGCACCTTATGGCCGTTCTGCTGTGAGTCAAAGATTTTCGAATCGGACGAAAAACGGATAGTAGATTGTTACGTTCAGGGCCACCTAATGTCGATGGATCACTCAAATTGCGTCCCGATTCAATACATCGTCCTCCAGCAGACTTGTCTCCATGGGTCTATTGCTACCTCGGGAACCTTATGGCCGTTCTGCTGTGACTCTAAGATTTTCGAATCGGACGAAAAACCGATAGTGAATTGTAACATTAAGGGCTACCTAATGACGATGGACCACACAAATTGCGTCCCGATTCAATACATCGTCCTCCAGCCGACTTGACTCCATGGGTCTATTGCTGCCTCGGGCACCTTATGGCCGTTCAGCTGTGAGTCTAGATTATCGAATGGGACGAAAAACTGATAGTGAATTGTAACTTTCAGGGCCACCTAATGACGATGGATCACTCAAATTGCGTCCCGATTCAATACATCGTCCTCCAGCAGACTTGTCTCCATGGGTCTATTGCTGCCTCGGGCACCTTATGCCCGTTCTGCTGTGAGTCAAAGATTTTCGAATCGGACGAAAAGCTGATAGTGAATTGTAACGTTCAGGGCCACCTAATGACGATGGATCACTCAAATTGCGTCCCGATTCAATACATCGTCCTCCAGTAGACTTGTCTCCATGGGTCTATTGCTGCCTCGGGCACCTTATGGCCGTTCTGCTGTGAGTCAAAGATTTTCGAATCGGACGAAGAACTGATAGTGAACTGTAACGTTCAGGGCCTCCGAATGACGATCGAACACTCAAACTGCGTCCCGATTCAATACATCGTCCTCCAGCAGACTTGTCTCCATGGGTCTATTGCTGCCTCGGGCACCTTATGGCCGTTCTGCTGTGAGTCAAAGATTTTCGAATCGGACGTAAAACTGATAGAAGATTGTAACGTTCAAGGCCACCTAATGACGATGGATCACTCAAATTGCGTCTCGATTCAATACATCGTCCTCCAGCAGACTTGTCTCCATGGGTCTATTGCTGCCTCGGGCACCTTATGGCCGTTCTGCTGTGACTCTAAGATTTTCGAATCGGACGAAAAACTGATAGTGAATTGTAACGTTCAGGGCCACCAAATGACGATGGTTCACTCAAATTGCGTCCCGATTAAATACATCGTCCTCCAGCAGACTTGTCTCCATTGGTCTATTACTGCCTCGGGCACCTTATGGCCGTTCTTCTGTAACTGAAAGATTTTCGAATCGGACGAAAAACTGATAGTGAATTGTAACGTTCAGGGACTCCTAATGACGATGGAACACTCAAATTGCCTCCCGATTCATTACATCGTCCTCCAGCAGACTTGTCTCCATGGGTCTATTGCTGCCTCGGGCACCTTATGGCCGTGGGTCAAAGATTTTCGAATCGGACGAAAAACTGATAGTGAATTGTAACATTCACGGCTACCTAATGACGATGGACCACACAAATTGCGTCCCGATTCAATACATCGTCCTCCAGCCGACTTGACTCCATGGGTTTAATGCTGCCTCGGGCACCTGATGGCCGTTCTGCTGTGAGTCTAGATTATCGAATGGGACGAAAAACTGATAGTGAATTGTAACGTTCAGGGTCACCTAATGACGATGGAACACTCAAATTGCCTCCCGATTCAATACATCGTCCTCCAGCCGACTTGACTCCATGGGTTTATTGCTGCCTCGGGCACCTGATGGCCGTTCTGCTGTGAGTCTAAATTATCGAATGGGACGAAAAACTGATAGTGAATTGTAACGTTCAGGGCCACCTAATGACGATGGATCAATCAAATTGCGTCCCGATTCAATACATCGTCCTCCAGCAGACTTGTCTCCATGGGTCTATTGCTGCCTCGCGCACCTTATGGCCGTTCTGCTGTGAGTCAAAGTTTTTTTAATCGGACGAAAAACTGATAGTCAATTGTAACTCTCAGGGCCATCTAATGACGATGGATCACTCAAATTGCGTCCCGATTCAATACATCGTCCTCCAGCCGACTTTTCTGCATGGGTCTATTGCTGCCTCGGGCACCTTATTGCCGTTCTGCTGTGAGTCAAAGATTTTCGAATCGGACGAAAAACTGATAGTGAACTGTAACGTTCAGGGCCACCTAATAACGATGGATCACTCAAATTGCGTCCCGATTCAATACATCGTCCTCCAGCAGACTTGTCTCCATGGGTCTATTTCTGCCTCGGGCAGCTTATGGCCGTTCTGCTGTGAGTCAAAGATTTTCGAATCGGACGAAAAACTGGTAGTGAATTGTAACGTTCAGGGCCACCTAATGACGATGGATCACTCAAATTGCGTCCCGATTCAATACATCGTCCTCCAGCAGACTTGTCTCCATGGGTCTATTGCTGCCTCGGGCACCTCATGGCCGTTCTGCTGTGACTAAAAGATTTTCCAATCGGACGAAAAACTGATAGTGAATTGTAACGTTCAGGGACTACTAATGACGATGGAACACTCAAATTGCCTCACGATTCAATACAACCTCCTCCAGCAGACTTGTCTCCATGGGTCTATTGCTGCCTCGGGCACCTTATGCCCGTTCTGCTGTGAGTCAAAGATTTTCGAATCGGACGAAAAACTGATAGTGAATTGTAACATTCACGGCTACCTAATGACGATGGACCACACAAATTGCGTCCCGATTCAATACATCGGCCTCCAGCCGACTTGACTCCATGGGTCTATTGCTTCCTCGGGCACCTTATGGCCGTTCTGCTGTGAGTCAAAGATTTTCGAATCGGACGAAAAACTGTTAGTGAACTGTAACGTTCAGGGCCTCCTAATGACGATGGAACACACAAATGGCGTCCCGATGCAATACATCGTCCTCCAGCAGACTTGTCTCCATGGGTCTTTTGCTGCCTCGGGCACCTTATGGCCGTTCTGCTGTGAGTCAAAGACTTTCGAATCGGACGAAAAACTGATAGTGAATTGTAACATTCAGGGCCAACTAATGACGATGGATCACTCAAATTGCGTCCCGATTCAATACATCGCCCTCCAGCAGACTTGTCTCCATGGGTCTATTGCTGCCTCGGGCACCTTATGGCCGTTCTGCTGTGAGTCAAAGATTTTCGAATCTGACGAAAAACTGATAGTGAATTGTAACGTTCAGGGCCAACTAATGACGATGGATCACTCAAATTGCGTCCCGATTCAATACATCGCCCTCCAGCAGACTTGTCTCCATTGGTCTATTGCTGCCTCGGGCACCTTATGCTCGTTCTCCCGTGAGTCTAGATTATCGAATGGGACGAAAAACTGATAGTTAATTGTAACATTCAGGGCTTCCTAATGACGATGGAACACTCAAATTGCGTCTCGATTCAATACATCGTCCTCCAGCAGACTTGTCTCCATGGGTCTATTGCTGCCTCGGGCACCTTATGGCCGTTCTGCTGTGAGTCAAAGATTTTCGAATGTGACGAAATACTGATAGTGAATTGTAACATTCTGGGCCACCTAATGACGATGGATCACACAAATTGTGTCCCGATTTAATACATCGTCCTCCAGCCGACTTGTCTCCATGGGTCTATTGCTGCCTCGGGCACCTTATGGCCGTTCTGCTGTGAGTCAAAGATTTTCCAATCGGACGAAAAACTGATAGTGAATTGTAACGTTCAGGGACTCCTAATGACGATGGAACACTGAAATTGCGTCCCGATTCAATACATCGCCCTCCAGCAGACTTGTCTCCATGGGTCTATTGCTGCCTCGGGCACCTGATGGCCGTTCTGCTGTGAGTCTAGATTATCGAATGGGACGAAAAACTGATAGTGAATTGTAACGTTCAGGGCCACCAAATGACGATGGATCACTCAAATTGCGTCCCGATTCAATACATCGTCCTCCAGCCGACTTGTCTCCATGGGTCTATTGCTGCCTCGCGCACGTTATATATGTTCTGCTGTGAGACAAAGATTTTCGAATCGGACGAAAAACTGATAGTGAATTGTAACTTTCAGGGCCACCTAATAACGATGGATCACTTAAATTGCGTCCCGATTCAATACATCGTCCTCCAGCAGACTTGTCTCCATGGGTCTATTTCTGCCTCGGGCAGCTTATGGCCGTTCTGCTGTGAGTCAAAGATTTTCGAATCGGACGAAAAACTGATAGTGAATTGTAACGTTCAGGGCCACCTAATGACGATGGATCACTCAAATTGCGTCCCGATTCAATACATCGCCCTCCAGCAGACTTGTCTCCATGGGTCTATTGCTGCCTCGGGCACCTTATGGTCGTTCTCCCGTGAGTCTATATTATCGAATGGGACGAAAAACTGATAGTTAATTGTAACATTCAGGGCTTCCTAATGACGATGGAACACTCAAATTGCGTCCCGATTCTATACATCGTCCTCCAGCAGACTTGTCTCCATGGGTCTATTGCAGCCTCGGGCACCTTATGGCCGTTCTGCTGTGAGTCAAAGATTTTCGAATCGGACGAAAAACTGATAGTGAGTTGTAACATTCTGGGCCACCTAATGACGATGGATCACACAAATTGCGTCCCGATTTAATACATCGTCCTCCAGCCGACTTGTCTCCATGGGTCTATTGCTGCCTCGGGCACCTTAAGGCCGTTCTGCTGTGAGTCAAATATTTTCGAATCAGACGAAAAAATGATAGTGAATTGTAACGTTGAGGCCCTCCTAATGACGATGGAACACTCAAATTGCGTCTCGATTCAATTCATCTTCCTCTAGCAGACTTGTCTTCATGGGTCTATTGCTGCCTCGGGCACCTTATGGCCGTTCTGCTGTGAGACAAAGATTTTCGAATCTGACGAAAAACTGATAGTGAATTGTAACATTCAGGGACACCTAATGACGATGGATCACTCAAATTGTGTCCCGATTCAATACATCGTCCTCCAGCCGACTTGTCTCCATAGGTGTATTGCTGCCTCGGGCACCTTATGGCCGTTCTGCTGTGTGTCAAAGATTTTCTAATCGGACGAAAAACTGAAAGTGAATTGTAACGTTCTGGGCCACCTAATGACGATCGATCACTCAAATTGCGTCCCGATTCAATACATCGTCCTCCAGCAGACTAGTCTCCATGGGTCTATTGCAGCCTCGGGCACCTCATGGCCGTTCTGCTGTGACTAAAAGATTTTCGAATCGGACGAAAAACTGATAGTGACTTGTAACGTTCAGGTCCTCCTAATGACGATGGAACACTCAAATTGCGTCCCGATTCAATACATCGTCCTCCAGCAGACTTGTCTCCATGGGTCTATTGCTGCCTCGGGCACCTTATGGCGGTTCTGCTGTGAGTCAAAGATTTTCCAATCGGACGAAAAACTGATAGTGAATTGTAACGTTCAGGGACTACTATTGACGATGGAACACTCAAATTGCCTCACGATTCAATACAACCTCCTCCAGCATACTTGTCTCCATGGGTCTATTGCTGCCTCGGGCACCTTATGCCCGTTCTGCTGTGAGTCATAGATTTTCGAATCGGACGAAAAACTGATAGTGAATTGTAACATTCACGGCTACCTAATGACGATGGACCACACAAATTGCGTCCCGATTCAATACATCGACCTCCAGCCGACTTGACTCCGTGGGTCTATTGCTTCCTCGGGCACCTTATGGCCGTTCTGCTGTGAGTCAAAGATTTTCGAATCGGACGAAAAACTGATAGTGAACTGTAACGTTCAGGGCCTCCTAATGACGATGGAACACACAAATGGCGTCCCGATGCAATACATCGTCCTCCAGCAGACTTGTCTCCATGGGTCTATTGCTGCCTCGGGCACCTTATGGCCGTTCTGCTGTGAGTCAAAGATTTTCGAATCGGACGAAAAACTGATAGTGAATTGTAACGTTCAGGGCCACCTAATGACGATGGATCACTCAAATTGCGTCCCGATTCAATACATCGTCCTCCAGCAGACTTGTCTCCATGGGTCTATTGCTGCCTCGGGCACCTTATGGCCGTTCTGCTGTGAGTCAAAGATTTTCGAATCGGACGAAAAACTGATAGTGAATTGTAACGTTCAGGGCCACCTAATGACGATGGAGCACTCAAATTGCGTCCCGATTCAATACATCGCCCTCCAGCAGACTTGTCTCCATGGGTCTATTGCTGCCTCGGGCACCTTATGGTCGTTCTCCCGTGAGTCTAGAATATCGAGTGGGACGAAAAACTGATAGTTAATTGTAACATTCAGGTCTTCCTAAAAACGATGGAACACTCAAATTGCGTCCCGATTCAATACATCGTCCTCCAGAAGACTCGCCTCCATGGGTCAATTGCTGCCTCGGGCACCTTATGGCCGTTCTGCTGTGTGTCAAACATTTTCGAATCGGACGAAAAACTGATAGTGAATTGTAACGTTCAGGACCACCTAATGACGATGGACCACACAAATTGCGTCCCGAATCAATACATCGTCCTCCAGCAGACTTGTCTCCATGGGTCTATTGCTGCCTCGGGCGCCTTATGGCCGTTCTGCTGTGAGTCAAAGATTTTCGAATCGGACGAAAAACTGATAGTGATTTGTAACTTTCAGGGCCACCTAATGACGATGGATCACTCAAATTGTGTCCCGATTCAATACATCGTCCTCCAGCCGACTTGCCTCCATGGGGCTATTGCTGCCTCGGGCACCTTATGGCCGTCCTGCTGTGAGTCAAAGATTTTCGAATCGGACGAAAAACTGATAGTGAATTGCAACGTTCAGGGCCACCTAATGACGATGGATCACTCAAATTGCGTCCCGATTCAATAGATCGTCCTCCAGCAGATTTGTCTCCATGGGTCTATTGCTGCCTCGGGCACCTTAAGGCCGTTCTGCTGTGACTCTAAGATTTTCGAATCGGACGAAAAACTGATAGTGAATTGTAACGTTCATTGCCACCTAATGACGATGGATCACTCAAATTGCGTCCCGATTCAATACATCGTCCTCCAGCCGACTTGTCTCCATGGGTCTATTGCTGCCTCGGGCACCTTACGGCCGTTCTGCTGTGAGTCAAAGATTTTCGAATCGGACGAAAAACTGATAGTGAATTGTAACATTCAGGGCTACCTGATGACGATGGACAAAACAAATTGCGTCCCGATTCAATACATCGTCCTCCAGCCGACTTGACTCCATGGGTCTATTGCTGCCTCGGGCACCTTATGGCCGTTCTGCTGTGAGTCTAGATTATCGAATGGGACGAAAAACTGATAGTGAATTGTAACGTTCAGGGCCACCTAATAACGATGGATCACTCAAATTGCGTCACGATTCAATACACCGTCCTCCAGCAGACTTGTCTCCATGGGTCTATTGCTGCCTCGGGCACCTTATGGCCGTTCTGCTGTGAGTCAAAGATTTTCGCATCGGACAAAAAAATGATAGTGAATTGTAACTTTCAGTTCCACCTAATGACGATAGATCACTCAAATTGCGTCCCGATTCAATACATCGTCCTCCAGCAGACTTGTCTCCATGGGTCTATTGCTGCCTCGGGCACCTTATGGCCGTTCTGCTGTGAGTCAAAGATTTTCGATTCGGACGAAAAACTGATAGTGAATTGTAACTTTCAGGGCCACCTAATGACGATGGATCACTCAAATTGTGTCCCGATTCAATACATCGTCCTCCAGCCGACTTGTCTCCATGGGGCTATTGCTGCCTCGGGCACCTTATGGCCGTTCTGCTGTGAGTCAAAGACTTTCGAATCGGACGAAAAACTGATAGTGAATTGCAACGTTCAGGGCCACCTAATGACGATGGATCACTCAAATTGCGTCCCGATTCAATACATCGTCCTCCAACAGACTTGTCTCCATGGGTCTATTGCTGCCTCGGGCACCTTATGGCCGTTCTGCTGTGACTCTAAGATTTTCGAATCGGACGAAAAACTGATAGTGAATTGTAACGTTCAGGAAACCTAATGACGATGGATCACTCAATTTGCGTCCCGATTCAATACATCGTCCTCCAGCAGACTTGTCTCCATGGGTCTATTACTGCCTCGGGCACCTTATGGCCGTTCTGCTGTGACTCAAAGATTTTCGAATCGGACGAAAAACTGATAGTGAATTGTAACGTTCAGGGCCTCCTAATGACGATGGAACACTCAAATTGCGTCCCGATTCAATACATCGTCCTCCAGCAGACTTGTCTCCATGGGTCTATTGCTGCCTCGGGCACCTTATGGCCGTTCTGCTGTGAGTCAAAGATTTTCGAATCGGACGAAAAACTGATAGTGAATTGTAACATTCAGGGCTACATAATGACGATGGACCACACAAATTGCGTCCCGATTCAATACATCGTCCTCCAGCCGACTTGACTCCATGGGTCTATTGCTGCCTCGGGCACCTTATGGCCGTTCTGCTGTGAGTCTAGATTATCGAATGGGACGAAAAACTGAAAGTGAATTGTAACGTTCAGGGCCACCTAATGACGATGGATCACTCAAATTGCGTCCCGATTCAATACATCGTCCTCCAGCAGACTTGTCTCCATGGGTCTATTGCTGCCTCGGGCACCTTATGGCCGTTCTGCTGTGAGTCAAAGATTTTCGAATCGGACGAAAAACTGATAGTGAATTGTAACTTTCAGGGCCACATAATGACGATGGATCACTCAAATTGCGTCCCGATTCAATACATTGTCCACCAGCCAACTTGTCTCCATGGGTCTATTGCTGCCACGGGCACCATATGGCCGTTCTGCTGTGTGTCAAAGATTTTCGAATCCGACGAAAAACTGATAGTGAACTGTAACGTTCAGTGCCTCCTAATGACGATGGAACACTCGAACTGCGTCCCGATTCAATACATCGCCCTCCAGCAGACTTGTCTCCATGGGTCTATTGCTGCCTCGGGCACCTTATGGCCGTTCTGCTGTGAGTCAAAGATTTTCGAATCGGACGAAAAACGGATAGTAGATTGTTACGTTCAGGGCCACCTAATGTCGATGGATCACTCAAATTGCGTCCCGATTCAATACATCGTCCTCCAGCAGACTTGTCTCCATGGGTCTATTGCTGCCTCGAGAACCTTATGGCCGTTCTGCTGTGACTCTAAGATTTTCGAATCGGACGAAAAACTGATAGTGAATTGTAACATTAAGGGCTACCGAATGACGATGGACCACACAAATTGCGTCCCGATTCAATACATCGTCCTCCAGCCGACTTGACTCCATGGGTCTATTGCTGCCTCGGGCACCTTATGGCCGTTCAGCTGTGAGTCTAGATTATCGAATGGGACGAAAAACTGATAGTGAATTGTAACTTTCAGGGCCACCTAATGACGATGGATCACTCAAATTGCGTCCCGATTCAATACATCGTCCTCCAGCAGACTTGTCTCCATGGGTCTATTGCTGCCTCGGTCACCTTATGGCCGTTCTGCTGTGAGTCAAAGATTTTCGAATCGGACGAAAAACTGATAGTGAATTGTAACGTTCAGGGCCACCTAATGACGATGGATCACTCAAATTGCGTCCCGGTTCAATACATCGTCCTCCAGCAGACTTGTCTCCATGGGTCTATTGCTGCCTCGGGCACCTTATGGCCGTTCTGCTGTGAGTCAAAGATTTTCGAATCGGACGAAGAACTGATAGTGAACTGTAACGTTCAGGGCCTCCGAATGACGATCGAACACTCAAACTGCGTCCCGATTCAATACATCGTCCTCCAGCAGACTTGTCTCCATGGGTCTATTGCTGCCTCGGGCACCTTATGGCCGTTCTGCTGTGAGTCAAAGATTTTCGAATCGGACGTAAAACTGATAGAAGATTGTAACGTTCAAGGCCACCTAATGACGATGGATCACTCAAATTGCGTCTCGATTCAATACATCGTCCTCCAGCAGACTTGTCTCCATGGGTCTATTGCTGCCTCGGGCACCTTATGGCCGTTCTGCTGTGACTCTAAGATTTTCGAATCGGACGAAAAACTGATAGTGAATTGTAACGCTCAGTGCCTCCTAATGACGATGGAACACTCAAACTGCGTCCCGATTCAATACATCGCCCTCCAGCAGACTTGTCTCCATGGGTCTATTGCTGCCTCGGGCACCTTATGGCCGTTCTGCTGTGAGTCAAAGATTTTCGAATCGGACGAAAAACGGATAGTAGATTGTTACGTTCAGGGCCACCTAATGTCGATGGATCACTCAAATTGCGTCCCGATTCAATACATCGTCCTCCAGCAGACTTGTCTCCATGGGTCTATTGCTGCCTCGGGAACCTTATGGCCGTTCTGCTGTGACTCTAAGATTTTCGAATCGGACGAAAAACTGATAGTGAATTGTAACATTAAGGGCTACCTAATGACGATGGACCACACAAATTGCGTCCCGATTCAATACATCGTCCTCCAGCCGACTTGACTCCATGGGTCTATTGCTGCCTCGGGCACCTTATGGCCGTTCAGCTGTGAGTCTAGATTATCGAATGGGACGAAAAACTGATAGTGAATTGTAACTTTCAGGGCCACCTAATGACGATGGATCACTGAAATTGCGTCCCGATTCAATACATCGTCCTCCAGCAGACTTGTCTCCATGGGTCTATTGCTGCCTCGGGCACCTTATGGCCGTTCTGCTGTGAGTCAAAGATTTTCGAATCGGACGAAAAACTGACAGTGAATTGTAACGTTCAGGGCCACCTAATGACGATGGATCACTCAAATTGCGTCCCGGTTCAATACATCGTCCTCCAGCAGACTTGTCTCCATGGGTCTATTGCTGCCTCGGGCACCTTATGGCCGTTCTGCTGTGAGTCAAAGATTTTCGAATCGGACGAAGAACTGATAGTGAACTGTAACGTTCAGGGCCTCCGAATGACGATCGAACACTCAAACTGCGTCCCGATTCAATACATCGTCCTCCAGCAGACTTGTCTCCATTGGTCTATTGCTGCCTCGGGCACCTTATGGCCGTTCTGCTGTGAGTCAAAGATTTTCGAATCGGACGTAAAACTGATAGAAGATTGTAACGTTCAAGGCCACCTAATGACGATGGATCACTCAAATTGCGTCTCGATTCAATACATCGTCCTCCAGCAGACTTGTCTCCATGGGTCTATTGCTGCCTCGGGCACCTTATGGCCGTTCTGCTGTGACTCTAAGATTTTCGAATCGGACGAAAAACTGATAGTGAATTGTAACGTTCAGGGCCACCAAATGACGATGGTTCACTCAAATTGCGTCCCGATTAAATACATCGTCCTCCAGCAGACTTGTCTCCATTGGTCTATTACTGCCTCGGGCACCTTATGGCCGTTCTTCTGTAACTGAAAGATTTTCGAATCGGACGAAAAACTGATAGTGAATTGTAACGTTCAGGGACTCCTAATGACGATGGAACACTCAAATTGCCTCCCGATTCATTACATCGTCCTCCAGCCGACTTGTCTCCATGGGTCTATTGCTGCCTCGGGCACCTTATGGCCGTGGGTCAAAGATTTTCGAATCGGACGAAAAACTGATAGTGAATTGTAACATTCACGGCTACCTAATGACGATGGACCACACAAATTGCGTCCCGATTCAATACATCGTCCTCCAGCCGACTTGACTCCATGGGTTTATTGCTGCCTCGGGCACCTGATGGCCGTTCTGCTGTGAGTCTAGATTATCGAATGGGACGAAAAACTGATAGTGAATTGTAACGTTCAGGGTCACCTAATGACGATGGAACACTCAAATTGCCTCCCGATTCAATACATCGTCCTCCAGCCGACTTGACTCCATGGGTTTATTGCTGCCTCGGGCACCTGATGGCCGTTCTGCTGTGAGTCTAAATTATCGAATGGGACGAAAAACTGATAGTGAATTGTAACGTTCAGGGCCACCTAATGACGATGGATCAATCAAATTGCGTCCCGATTCAATACATCGTCCTCCAGCAGACTTGTCTCCATAGGTCTATTGCTGCCTCGCGCACCTTATGGCCGTTCTGCTGTGAGTCAAAGTTTTTTTAATCGGACGAAAAACTGATAGTCAATTGTAAGTCTCAGGGCCATCTAATGACGATGGATCACTCAAATTGCGTCCCGATTCAATACATCGTCCTCCAGCCGACTTTTCTGCATGGGTCTATTGCTGCCTCGGGCACCTTATTGCCGTTCTGCTGTGAGTCAAAGATTTTCGAATCGGACGAAAAACTGATAGTGAACTGTAACGTTCAGGGCCTCCTAATGTCGATGGAACACTCAAATTGCGTCCTGATGCAATACATCGTCCTCCAGCAGACTTGTCTCCATGGGTCTATTGCTGCCTCGGGCACCTTATGGCCGTTCTGCTGTGAGTCAAAGATTTTCGAATCGGACGAAAAACAGATAGTGAATTGTAACATTCTGGGCTACCTAATGACGATGGACCACACAAATTGCGTCCCGATTCAATACATCGTCCTCCAGCAGACTTGTCTCCATGGGTCTATTGCTGCCTCGGGAACCTTATGGCCGTTCTGCTGTGACTCTAAGATTTTCGAATCGGACGAAAAACTGATAGTGAATTGTAACATTAAGGGCTACCTAATGACGATGGACCACACAAATTGCGTCCCGATTCAATACATCGTCCTCCAGCCGACTTGACTCCATGGGTCTATTGCTGCCTCGGGCACCTTATGGCCGTTCAGCTGTGAGTCTAGATTATCGAATGGGACGAAAAACTGATAGTGAATTGTAACTTTCAGGGCCACCTAATGACGATGGATCACTCAAATTGCGTCCCGATTCAATACATCGTCCTCCAGCAGACTTGTCTCCATGGGTCTATTGCTGCCTCGGGCACCTTATGGCCGTTCTGCTGTGAGTCAAAGATTTTCGAATCGGACGAAAAACTGATAGTGAATTGTAACGTTCAGGGCCTCCGAATGACGATCAAACACTCAAACTGCGTCCCGATTCAATACATCGTCCTCCAGCAGACTTGTCTCCATGGGTCTATTGCTGCCTCGTGCACCTTATGGCCGTTCTGCTGTGAGTCAAAGATTTTCGAATCGGACGTAAAACTGATAGAAGATTGTAACGTTCAAGGCCACCTAATGACGATGGATCACTCAAATTGCGTCTCGATTCAATACATCGTCCTCCAGCAGACTTGTCTCCATGGGTCTATTGCTGCCTCGGGCACCTTATGGCCGTTCTGCTGTGACTCTAAGATTTTCGAATCGGACGAAAAACTGATAGTGAATTGTAACGTTCAGGGCCACCTAATGACGATGGTTCACTCAAATTGCGTCCCGATTAAATACATCGTCCTCCAGCAGACTTGTCTCCATTGGTCTATTACTGCCTCGGGCACCTTATGGCCTTTCTTCTGTAACTGAAAGATTTTCGAATCGGACGAAAAACTGATAGTGAATTGTAACGTTCAGGGACTCCTAATGACGATGGAACACTCAAATTGCCTCCCGATTCATTACATCGTCATCCAGCAGACGTGTCTCCATGGGTCTATTGCTGCCTCGGGCACCTTATGGCCGTGGGTCAAAGATTTTCGAATCGGACGAAAAACTGATAGTGAATTGTAACATTCACGGCTACCTAATGACGATGGACCACACAAATTGCGTCCCGATTCAATACATCGTCCTCCAGCCGACTTGACTCCATGGGTCTATTGCTGCCTCGGGCACCTTATTGCCGTTCTGCTGTGAGTCAAAGATTTTCGAATCGGACGAAAAACTGATAGTGAACTGTAACGTTCAGGGCCTCCTAATGTCGATGGAACACTCAAATTGCGTCCTGATGCAATACATCGTCCTCCAGCAGACTTGTCTCCATGGTTCTATTGCTGCCTCGGGCACCTTATGGCCGTTCTGCTGTGGGTCAAAGATTTTCGAATCGGACGAAAAACAGATAGTGAACTGTAACGTTCAGGGCCTCCTAATGTCGATGGAACACTCAAATTGCGTCCTGATGCAATACATCGTCCTCCAGCAGACTTGTCTCCATGGTTCTATTGCTGCCTCGGGCACCTTATGGCCGTTCTGCTGTGGGTCAAAGATTTTCGAATCGGACGAAAAACAGATAGTGAATTGTAACATTCAGGGCTACCTAATGACGATGGGCCACACAAATTGCGTCCCGATTCAATACATCGTCCTCCAGCAGACTTGTCTCCATGGGTCTATTGCTGCCTCGGGCACCTTATGGCCGTTCTGCTGTGAGTCAAAGATTTTCGAATCGGACGAAAAACTCATAGTGAATTATAACGTTCAGGGCCTCCTAATGACGATGGAACACTCAAACTGCGTCCCGATTCAATACATCGTCCTCCAGCAGACTTGTCTCCATGGGTCTATTGCTGCCTCGAGCACCTTATGGCCGTTCTCCTGTGAGTCAAAGATTTTCGAATCGGACGAAAAACTGAAAGTGAATTGTAACGTTCAGGGCCACCTAATGAAGATGGATCACTCAAATTGCGTCCCGATTCAATACATCGTCCTCCAGCAGATTTGTCTCCACGGGTCAATTGCTGCCTCGGGAACCTTATGGTCGTTCTCCCGTGAGTCTAGATTATCGAATGGGACGAAAAACTGATAGTTAATAGTAACATTCAGGGCTTCCTAATGACGATGGAACACTCAAATTGCGTCCCGATTCAATACTTCGTCCTCCAGCTGACTTGACTCCATGGGTATATTGCTGCCTCGGGCACCTTATGGGCGTTCTGCTGTGAGTCTAGATTATCGAATGGGACGAAAAACTGATAGTGAATTGTAACGTTCAGGCCACCTAATGACGATGGATCACTCAAATTGCGTCCCGATTCAATACATCGTCCTCCAGCAGGCTTGTCTCCATGGGTCTATTGCTGCCTCGGGCACTTTATAGCCGTTCTGCTGTGAGTCAAAGATTTTCGAATCGGACGAAAAACTGATAGTGAATTGTAAATTTCAGTGCCACCTAATGACGATGGATCACTCAAATTGCGTCCCGATTCAATACATCTCCCTGCAGCCGACTTGTCTCCATGGGTCTATTGCTGCCTCGGGCACCTTATGGCCGTTCTGCTGTGACTCAAAGATTTTCGAATCGGACGAAAAACTGATAGTGAATTGTAACGTTCAGGGCCTCCTAATGACGATGGAACACTCAAATTGCGTCCCGATTCAATACCTCGTCCTCCAGCAGACTTGTCTCCATGGGTCTATTGCTGCCTCGGGCAGCTTATGGCCGTTCTGCTGTGAGTCAAAGATTTGCGAATCGGACGAAAAACTGATAGTGAATTGTAACGTTCAGGGCCACCTAAAGACGATGGATCACTCAAATTGCGTCCCGATTGAATACATCGTCCTCCAGCAGACTTGTCTCCATAGGTCTATTGCTGCCTCGGGCACCTTATGGTCGTTCTCCCGTGAGTCTAGATTATCGAATGGGACGAAAAACTGATAGTTAATTGTAACTTTCAGGGCATCCTAATGACGATGGAGCACTCAAATTGCGTCCCGATTCAATACATCGTCCTCCAGCAGACTTGTCTCCACGGGTCAATTGCTACCTCGGGCACCTTATGTCCGTTCTGCTGTAAGTCAAATATTTTCGAATCGGACGAAAAACTGACAGTGAATTGTAACATTGAGGGCCACCTAATGACGATGGACCACACAAATTGCGTCCCGATTCAATACATCGTCCTCCAGCAGACTTGTCTCCACGGGTCAATTGCTGAGTCGGGCACCTTATGGCCGTTCTGCTGTGAGTCAAAGATTTTAGAATCGGACGAAAAACTGATAGTGAATTGTAACATTCAGGGCCACCTAATGACGATGGACCACACAAATTGCGTCCCGATTCAATACATCGTCCTGCAGCCGACTTGTCTCCATGAGTCTTTTGCTGCCACAAGCGCCTTATGGCCGTTCTGCTGTGAGTCAAAGATTTTCGAATCGGACGAAAAACTGATAGTGAATTGTAACATTCACGGCTACCTAATGACGATGGACCACACAAATTGCGTCCCGATTCAATACATCGTCCTCCAGCCGACTTGACTCCATGAGTCTATTGCTGCCTCGGGCACCTGATGGCCGTTCTGCTGTGAGTCTAGATTATCGAATGGGACGAAAAACTGATAGTGAATTGTAACGTTCAGGGCCACCTAATGATGATGGATCACTCAAATTGCGTCCCGATTCAATACATCGTCCTCCAGCAGACTTGTCTCCATGGGTCTATTGCTGCCTCGCGCACCTTATGGCCGTTCTGCTGTGAGTCAAAGATTTTTTAATCGGACGAAAAACTGATAGTGAATTGTAACTTTCAGGGCCATCTAATGACGATGGATTACTCAAATTGCGTCCCGATTCAATACATCGTCCTCCAGCCGACTTGTCTCCATGGGTGTATTGCTGCCTCGGGCACCTTATTGCCGTTCTGCTGTGAGTCAAAGATTTTCGAATCGGACGAAGAACTAATAGTGAACTGTAACGTTCAGGGCCTCCTAATGACGATGGAACACTCAAATTGCGTCCCGATTCAATACATCGTCCTCCAGCAGACTCGTCTCCATGGGTCTATTGCTGCCTCGGGCACCTTATGGCCGTTCTGCTGTGTGTCAAAGATTTTCGAATCGGACGAAAAACTGATAGTGAATTGTAACATTCAGGGCCACCTAATGAAGATGGACCACACAAATTGCGTCCCGATTCAATACATCGTCCTCCAGCAGACTTGTCTCCATGGGTCTATTGCTGCCTCGGGCACATTATGGTCGTTCTGCTGTGAGTCAAAGATTTTCGAATCGGACGAACAACTGATAGTGAATTGTAACATTCAGGGCCACCTAATGACGATGGATCACTCAAATTGTGTCCCGATTCAATACATCGTCCTCCAGCCGACTTGTCTCCATGGGGCTATTGCTGCCTCGGGCACCTTATGGCCGTTCTGCTGTGAGTCAAAGATTTTCGAATCGGACGAAAAACTGATAGTGAATTGCAACGTTCAGGGCCACATAATGACGATGGAACACTCAAATTGCGTCCCGAATCAATACATCGTCCTCCAGCAGACTTGTCTCCATGGGTCTATTGCTGCCTCGGGTACCTTATGGCCGTTCTGCTGTGACTCTAAGATTTTCGAATCGGACGAAAAACTGATAGTGAATTGCAACGTTCAGGGCCACCAAATGACGATGTAACACTCAAATTGCGTCCCGATTCAATACATCGTCCTCCAGCAGACTTGTCTCCATGGGTCTATTGCTGCCTCGGGCACCTTATGGCCGTTCTGCTGTGAGTCAAAGATTTTCGAATCGGACGAAAAACTGATAGTGAATTGTAACATTCAGGGCTACCTAATGACGATGGACCACACAAATTGCGTCCCGATTCAATACATCGTCCTCCAGCCGACTTGTCTCCATGGGTCTATTGCTGCCTCGGGCACCTTATAGTCGTTCTCCCGTGAGTCTAGATTATCGAATGGGACGAAAAACTGATAGTTAATTGTAACATTCAGGGCATTCTAATGACGATGCAACACTCAAATTGCGTCCCGATTCAATACATCGTCCTCCAGCAGACTTGTCTCCATGGGTCAATTGCTGCCTCGGGCACCTTATGGCCGTTCTGCTAAGAGTCAAAGATTTTCGAATCGGACGAAAAACTGATAGTGAATTGTAACATTCAGGGCCACCTAATGACGATGGACCACACAAATTGCGTCCCGATTCAATACATCGTCCTCCAGCCGACTTGACTCCATGGGTCTATTGCTGCCTCGGGCATCTTATGGCCGATCTGCTGTGAGTCTATTTTATCGAATGGGACGAAAAACTGATAGTGAATTGTAACGTTCAGGGCTTCTTGATGACGATGGAACACTCAAATTGCGTCCCGATTCAATACATCGTCCTCCAGCAGACTTGTCTCCATGGGTCAATTGCTGCCTCGGGCACCTTATGGCCGTTCTGCTGTGAGTCAAAGATTTTCGAATCGGACGAAAAACTGATAGTGAATTGTAACATTCAGGGCCACGTAATGACGATGGATCACTCAAATTGCGTCCCGATTCAATACATCGTCCTGCAGCCGACTTGTCTCCATGGGTCTATTGCTGCCTCGGGCGCCTTATGGCCGTTCTGCTGTGAGTCAAAGATTTTCGAATCGGACGAAAAACTGATAGTGAATTGTAACATTCAGGGCCACCTAATGACGATGGATCACTCAAATTGTGTCCCGATTCAATACATCATCCTCCAGCCGACTTGTCTCCATGGGGCTATTGCTGCCTCGGGCACCTTATGGCCGTTCTGCTGTGAGTCAAAGATTTTCGAATCGGACGAAAAACTGAAAGTGAATTGTAACGTTCAGGGCCACCTAATGACGATCGATCACTCAAATTGCGTCCCGATTCAATACATCGTCCTCCAGCAGACTTGTCTCCATTGGTCTGTTGCTGCCTCGGGCACCTTATGTCCGTTCTGCTGTGAGTCAAAGATTTTCGAATCGGACGAAAAACTGATAGTGAATTGTAACGTTCGGGGCCTCCTAATGACGATGGAACACTCAAATTGCGTCCCGATTCAATACATCGTCCTCCAGCAGACTTGTCTCCATGGGTCTATTGCTGCCTCTGGCACCTTATGGCCGTTCTGCTGTGAGTCAAAGATTTTCGAATCGGACGAAAAACTGATAGTGAATTGTAACAGTCAGGGCCACTTAATGACGATGTATCACTCAAATTGCGTCCCGATTCAATACATCGTCCTCCAGCAGACTTGTCTGCATGGGTCTATTGCTGCCTCGGGCACCTTATGTTCGTTCTCCCGTGAGTCTAGATTATCGAATGGGACGAAAAACTGATAGTTAATTGTACTATTCAGGGCTTCCTAATGACGATGGAACACTCAAATTGCGTCCCGATTCAATACATCGTCCCCAGCCGACTTGACTCCATGGGACTATTGCTGCCTCGGGCACCTTATGGCCGTTCTGCTGTGAGTCTAGATTATAGAATGGGATGAAAAACTGATAGTAAATTGTAACGTTTAGGGCCACCTAATGACGATAGATCACTCAAATTGCGTCCCGATTCAATACATCGTCCTCCAGCAGACTTGTCTCCATGGGTCTATTACTGCCTCGGGCACCTTATGGCCGTTCTGCTGTGACTCAAAGAATTACGAATCGGACGAAAAACTGATAGTGAATTGTAACGTTCAGGGCCTCCTAATGACGATGGAACACTCAAATTGCGTCCCGATTCAATACATCGTCCTCCAGCAGACTTGTCTCCATGGGTCTATTGCTGCCTCGGGCACCTTATGGCCGTTCTGCTGTGAGTCAAAGATTTTCGAATCGGACGAAAAACTGATAGTGTATTGTAACTTTCAGTTTCACCTAATGACGATGGATCACTCAAATTGCGTCCGGATTCAATACATCTCTCTGCAGCCGACTTGTCTCCTTGGGTCTATTGCTGCCTAGGGCACCTTATGGCCGTTCTGCTGTGACTCAAAGATTTTCGAATCGGACGAAAAACTGATAGTGAATTGTAACGTTTAGGGCCACCTAATGACGATAGATCACTCAAATTGCGTCCCGATTCAATACATCGTCCTCCAGCAGACTTGTCTCCATGGGTCTATTACTGCCTCGGGCACCTTATGGCCGTTCTGCTGTGACTCAAAGATTTACGAATCGGACGAAAATCTGATAGTGAAGTGTAACGTTCAGGGCCTCCTAATGACGATGGAACACTCAAATTGCGTCCCGATTCAATACATCGTCCTCCAGCAGACTTGTCTCCATGGGTCTATTGCTGCCTCGGGCACCTTATGGCCGTTCTGCTGTGACTCAAAGATTTTCGAATCGGACGAAAAACTGATAGTGAATTGTAACTTTCAGGGCCACCTAATGACGATGGATCACTCAAATTGCGTCCCGATGCAATACATCGTCCTCCAGCCGACTTGTCCCCATGTGTCTATTGCTGCCTCGGGCACATTATGGGCGTTCTGCTGTGAGTCAAAGATTTTCGAATCGGACGAAAAACTGATAGTGAATCGTAACGTTCAGGACCTCCTAATGACGATGGAACACTCAAATTGCGTCCCGATTCAATACCTCGTCCTCCAGCTGACTTGTCTCCATGGGACTATTGCTGCCTCGGGAAGCTTATGGCCGTTCTGCTGTGAGTCAAAGATTTTCGAATCGGACGAAAAACTGATAGTGAATTGTAACGTTCAGGGCCACCTAATGACGATGGATCACTCAAATTGCGTCCCGATTCAATACATCGTCCTCCAGCAGACTTGTCTCCATGGGTCTATTGCTGCCTCGGGCACCTTATGGTCGTTCTCCCGTGTGTCAAGATTATTGAATGGGACGAAAAACTGATAATTAGTTGTAACATTCAGGGCATCCTAATGACGATGGAACACTCAAATTGCGTCCCGATTCAATACATCGTCCTCCAGCAGACTTGTCTCCATGGGTCAATTGCTGACTCGGGCACCTTATGGCCGTTCTGCTGTGAGTCAAAGTTAATCGAATCGGACGAAAAACTGATAGTGAATTGTAACATTCAGGGCCACCTAATGACGATGGACCACACAAATTGCGTCCCGATTCAATACATCGTCCTCCAGCCGACTTGACTCCATGGGTCTATTGCTGTCTCGGGCATCTTATGGCCGTTCTGCTGTGAGTCTAGTTTATCGAATGGGACGAAAAACTGATAGTGAATTGTAACGTTCAGGGCTTTTTGATGACGATGGAACACTCAAATTGCGTCCCGATTCAATACCTCGTCCTCCAGCAGACTTGTCTCCATGGGTCTATTGCTGCCTCGGGCAGCTTATGGCCGTTCTGCTGTAAGTCAAAGATTTTCGAATCAGACGAAAAACTGATAGTGAATTGTAACGTTCAGGGCCACCTAAAGACGATGGATCACTCAAATTGCGTCCCGATTCAATACATCGTCCTCCAGCAGACTTGTCTCCATAGGTCTATTGCTGCCTCGGGCACCTTATGGTCGATCTCCCGTGTGTTTAGATTATCGAATGGGACGAAAAACTGATAGTTAATTGTAACATTCAGGGCTTCCTAATGACGATGGAACACTCAAATTGCGTCCCGATTCAATACATCGTCCTCCAGCAGACTTGTCTCCATGGGTCAATTGCTGCCTCGGGCACCTTATGGCCGTTCTGCTGTGAGTCAAAGATTTTCTAATCGGACGAAAAACTGATAGTGAATTGTAACATTCAGGGCCACCTAATGACGATGGACCACACAAATTACGTCAAGATTCAATACATCGTCCTCCAGCCGACTTGACTCCATGGGTCTATTACTGCCTCGGGCACCTTATGGCCGTTCTGCTGTGACTCAAAGATTTACGAATCGGACGAAAAACTGATAGTGAATTGTAACGTTCAGGGCCTCCAAATGACGATGGAACACTCAAATTGCGTCCCGATTCAATACATCGTCCTCCAGCAGACTTGTCTCCATGGGTCTATTGCTGCCTCGGGCACCTTATGGCCGTTCTGCTGTGAGTCAAAGATTTTCGAATCGGACGAAAAACTGATAGTGTATTGTAACTTTCAGTTTCACCTAATGACGATGGATCACTCAAATTGCGTCCGGATTCAATACATCTTTCAGCAGCCGACTTGTCTCCTTGGGTCTATTGCTGCCTCGGGCAGCTTATGGCCGTTCTGCTGTGAGTCTAGATTATAGAATGGGATGAAAAACTGATAGTGAATTGTAACGTTTAGGGCCACCTAATGACGATAGATCACTCAAATTGCGTCCCGATTCAATACATCGTCCTCCAGCAGACTTGTCTCCATGGGTCTATTACTGCCTCGGGCACCTTATGGCCGTTCTGCTGTGACTCAAAGATTTACGAATCGGACGAAAAACGGATAGTGAATTGTAACGTTCAGGGCCTCCAAATGACGATGGAACACTCAAATTGCGTCCCGATTCAATACATCGTCCTCCAGCAGACTTGTCTCCATGGGTCTATTGCTGCCTCGGGCACCTTATGGCCGTTCTGCTGTGAGTCAAAGATTTTCGAATCGGACGAAAAACTGATAGTGTATTGTAACTTTCAGTTTCACCTAATGACGATGGATCACTCAAATTGCGTCCGGATTCAATACATCTTTCAGCAGCCGACTTGTCTCCTTGGGTCTATTGCTGCCTCGGGCACCTTATGGCCGTTCTGCTGTGACTCAAAGATTTTCGAATCGGACGAAAAACTGATAGTGATTTGTAACGTTCAGGGCCTCCTAATGACGATGGAACACTCAAATTGCGTCCCGATTCAATACATCGTCCTCCAGCAGACTTGTCTCCATGGGTCTATTGCTGCCTCAGGCACCTTATGGCCGTTCTGCTGTGAGTCAAAGATTTTCGAATCGGACGAAAAACTGATAGTAGATTGTAACGTTCAGGGCCACCTAATGACGATGGATCACTCAAATTGCGTCCCGATTCAATACATCGTCCTCCAGCAGACTTGTCTCCATGGGTCTATTGCTGCCTCGGGCACCTTATGGCCGTTCTGCTGTGACTCAAAGATTTTCGAATCGGACGAAAAACTGATAGTGAATTGTAACTTTCAGGGCCACCTAATGACGATGGATCACTCAAATTGCGTCCCGATTCAATACATCGTCCTCCAGCCGACTTGTCTCCATGTGTCTATTGCTGCCTCGGGCACATTATGGGCGTTCTGCTGTGAGTCAAAGATTTTCGAATCGGACGAAAAACTGATAGTGAATCGTAACGTTCAGGACCTCCTAATGACGATGGAACACTCAAATTGCGTCCCGATTCAATACCTCGTCCTCCAGCAGACTTGTCTCCATGGGACTATTGCTGCCTCGGGAAGCTTATGGCCGTTCTGCTGTGAGTCAAAGATTTTCGAATCGGACGAAAAACTGATAGTGAATTGTAACGTTCAGGGCCACCTAAAGACGATGGATCACTCAAATTGCGTCCCGATTCAATACATCGTCCTCCAGCAGACTTGTCTCCATGGGTCTATTGCTGCCTCGGGCACCTTATGGTCGATCTCCCGTGTGTCAAGATTATTGAATGGGACGAAAAACTGATAGTTAATTGTAACATTCAGGGCATCCTAATGACGATGGAACACTCAAATTGCGTCCCGATTCAATACATCGTCCTCCAGCAGACTTGTCTCCATGGGTCAATTGCTGACTCGGGCACCTTATGGCCGTTCTGCTGTGAGTCAAAGTTAATCGAATCGGACGAAAAACTGATAGTGAATTGTAACATTCAGGGCCACCTAATGACGATGGACCACACAAATTGCGTCCCGATTCAATACATCGTCCTCCAGCCGACTTGACTCCATGGGTCTATTGCTGTCTCGGGCATCTTATGGCCGTTCTGCTGTGAGTCTAGTTTATCGAATGGGACGAAAAACTGATAGTGAATTGTAACGTTCAGGGCTTTTTGATGACGATGGAACACTCAAATTGCGTCCCGATTCAATACATCGTCCTCCAGCAGACTTGTCTCCATGGGTCAATTGCTGCCTCGGGCACCTTATGGCCGTTCTGCTGTGAGTCAAAGATTTTCGAAACGGACGAAAAACTGATAGTGAATTGTAACATTCAGGGCCACCTAATGACGATGGATCACTCAAATTGCGTCCCGATTCAATACATCGTCCTGCAGCCGACTTGTCTCCATGGGTCTATTGCTGCCTCGGGCACCCTATGGCCGTTCTGCTGTGAGTCAAAGATTTTCGAATCGGACGAAAAACTGATAGTAGATTGTAACGTTCAGGGCCACCTAATGACGATGGATCACTCAAATTGCGTCCCGATTCAATACATCGTCCTCCAGCAGACTTGTCTCCATGGGTCTATTGCTGCCTCGGGCACCTTATTGCCGTTCTGCGGTGAGTCAAAGATTTTCGAATCGGACGAAAAACTGATAGTGAGTCGTAACGTTCAGGACCTCCTAATGACGATGGAACACTCAAATTGCGTCCCGATTCAATACCTCGTCCTCCAGCAGACTTGTCTCCATGGGTCTATTGCTGCCTCGGGCAGCTTATGGCCGTTCTGCTGTAAGTCAAAGATTTTCGAATCAGACGAAAAACTGATAGTGAATTGTAACGTTCAGGGCCACCTAAAGACGATGGATCACTCAAATTGCGTCCCGATTCAATACATCGTCCTCCAGCAGACTTGTCTCCATAGGTCTATTGCTGCCTCGGGCACCTTATGGTCGATCTCCCGTGTGTTTAGATTATCGAATGGGACGAAAAACTGATAGTTAATTGTAACATTCAGGGCATCCTAATGACGATGGAACACTCAAATTGCGTCCCGATTCAATGCATCGTCCTCCAGCAGACTTGTCTCCATGGGTCAATTGCTGCCTCGGGCACCTTATGGCCGTTCTGCTGTGAGTCAAAGATTTTCTAATCGGACGAAAAACTGATAGTGAATTGTAACATTCAGGGCCACCTAATGACGATGGACCACACAAATTGCGTCCCGATTCAATACATCGTCCTCCAGCCGACTTGACTCCATGGGTCTATTACTGCCTCGGGCACCTTATGGCCGTTCTGCTGTGACTCAAAGATTTACGAATCGGACGAAAAACTGATAGTGAATTGTAACGTTCAGGGCCTCCTAATGACGATGGAACACTCAAATTGCGTCCCGATTCAATACATCGTCCTCCAGCAGACTTGTCTCCATGGGTCTATTGCTGCCTCGGGCACCTTATGGCCGTTCTGCTGTGAGTCAAAGATTTTCGAATCGGACGAAAAACTCATAGTGTATTGTAACTTTCAGTTTCACCTAATGACAATGGATCACTCAAATTGCGGTCGGATTCAATACATCTCCCTGCAGCCGACTTGTCTCCTTGGGTCTATTGCTGCCTCGGGCACCTTATGGCCGTTCTGCTGTGACTCAAAAATTTTCGAATCGGACGAAAAACTGATAGTGAATTGTAACTTTCATGGCCACCTAAAGACGATGGATCACTCAAATTGCGTCCCGATTCAATACATCGTCCTCCAGCCGACTTGTCTCCATGTGTCTATTGCTGCCTCGGGCACATTATGGCCGTTCTGCTGTGAGTCAAAGATTTTCGAATCGGACGAAAAACTGATAGTGAATCGTAAGGTTCAGGACCTCCTAATGACGATGGAACACTCAAATTGCGTCCCGATTCAATACCTCGTACTCCAGCAGACTTGTCTCCATGGGTCTATTGCTGCCTCGGGAAGCTTATGGCCGTTCTGCTGTGAGTCAAAGATTTTCGAATCGGACGAAAAACTGATAGTGAATTGTAACGTTCAGGGCCACCTAAAGACGATGGATCACTCAAATTGCGTCCCGATTCAATACATCGTACTCCAGCAGACTTGTCTCCATGGGTCTTTTGCTGCCTCGGGCACCTTATGGTCGTTCTCCCGTGTGTCAAGATTATTGAATGGGACGAAAAACTGATAGTTAATTGTAACATTCAGGGCATCCTAATGACGATGGAACACTCAAATTGCGTCCCGATTCAATACATCGTCCTCCAGCAGACTTGTCTCCATGGGTCAATTGCTGCCTCGGGCACCTTATGGCCGTTCTGCTGTGAGTCAAAGATAATCGAATCGGACGAAAAACTGATAGTGAATTGTAACATTCAGGGCCACCTAATGACGATGGACCACACAAATTGCGTCCCGATTCATTACATCGTCCTCCAGCCGACTTGACTCCATGGGTCTATTGCTGCCTCGGGCATCTTATGGCCGTTCTGCTGTGAGTCTAGTTTATCGAATGGGACGAAAAACTGATAGTGAATTGTAACGTTCAGGGCTTTTGGATGACGATGGAACACTCAAATTGCGTCCCGATTCAATACATCGTCCTCCAGCAGACTTGTCTCCATGGGTCTATTGCTGCCTCGGGCACCTTATTGCCGTTCTGCTGTGAGTCAAAGATTTTCGAATCGGACGAAAAACTGATAGTGAATCGTAACGTTCAGGACCTCCTAATGACGATGGAACACTCAAATTGCGTCCCGATTCAATACCTCGTACTCCAGCAGACTTGTCTAAATGGGTCTATTGCTGCCTCGGGCAGCTTATGGCCGTTCTGCTGTGAATCAAAGATTTACGAATCGGACGAAAAACTGATAGTGAATTGTAACGTTCAGGGCCTCCTAATGACGATGGAACACTCAAATTGAGTCCCGATTCAATACATCGTCCTCCAGCAGACTTGTCTCCATGGGTCTATTGCTGCCTCGGGCACCTGATGGCCGTCCTGCTGTGAGTCAAAGATTTTCGAATCGGACGAAAAACTGATAGTGTATTGTAACTTTCAGTTTCACCTAATGACGATGGATCACTCAAATTGCGTCCGGATTCAATACATCTCTCTGCAGCCGACTTGTCTCCATGTGTCTATTGCTGCCTCGGGCACATTATGGCCGTTCTGCTGTGAGTCAAAGATTTTCGAATCGGACGAAAAACTGATAGTAGATTGTAACGTTCAGGGCCACCTAATGACGATGGATCACTCAAATTGCGTCCCGATTCAATACATCGTCCTCCAGCAGACTTGTCTCCATGGGTCTATTGCTGCCTCGGGCACCTTATTGCCGTTCTGCGGTGAGTCAAAGATTTTCGAATCGGACGAAAAACTGATAGTGAATCGTAACGTTCAGGACCTCCTAATGACGATGGAACACTCAAATTGCGTCCCGATTCAATACCTCGTCCTCCAGCAGACTTGTCTCCATGGGTCTATTGCTGCCTCGGGCAGCTTATGGCCGTTCTGCTGTAAGTCAAAGATTTTCGAATCAGACGAAAAACTGATAGTGAATTGTAACGTTCAGGGCCACCTAAAGACGATGGATCACTCAAATTGCGTCCCGATTCAATACATCGTCCTCCAGCAGACTTGTCTCCATAGGTCTATTGCTGCCTCGGGCACCTTATGGTCGATCTCCCGTGTGTTTAGATTATCGAATGGGACGAAAAACTGATAGTTAATTGTAACATTCAGGGCATCCTAATGACGATGGAACACTCAAATTGCGTCCCGATTCAATGCATCGTCCTCCAGCAGACTTGTCTCCATGGGTCAATTGCTGCCTCGGGCACCTTATGGCCGTTCTGCTGTGAGTCAAAGATTTTCGAATCGGACGAAAAACTGATAGTGAATTGTAACATTCAGGGCCACCTAATGACGATGGACCACACAAATTGCGTCCCCATTCAATACATCGTCCTCCAGCCGACTTGACTCCATGGGTCTATTACTGCCTCGGGCACCTTATGGCCGTTCTGCTGTGACTCAAAGATTTACGAATCGGACGAAAAACTGATAGTGAATTGTAACGTTCAGGGCCTCCTAATGACGATGGAACACTCAAATTGCGTCCCGATTCAATACATCGTCCTCCAGCAGACTTGTCTCCATGGGTCTATTGCTGCCTCGGGCACCTTATGGCCGTTCTGCTGTGAGTCAAAGATTTTCGAATCGGACGAAAAACTCATAGTGTATTGTAACTATCAGTTTCACCTAATGACAATGGATCACTCAAATTGCGGTCGGATTCAATACATCTCCCTGCAGCCGACTTGTCTCCTTGGGTCTATTGCTGCCTCGGGCACCTTATGGCCGTTCTGCTGTGACTCAAAAATTTTCGAATCGGACGAAAAACTGATAGTGAATTGTAACTTTCAGGGCCACCTAATGACGATGGATCACTCAAATTGCGTCCCGATTCAATACATCGTCCTCCAGCCGACTTGTCTCCATGTGTCTATTGCTGCCTCGGGCACATTATGGCCGTTCTGCTGTGAGTCAAAGATTTTCGAATCGGACGAAAAACTGATAGTGAATCGTAAGGTTCAGGACCTCCTAATGACGATGGAACACTCAAATTGCGTCCCGATTCAATACCTCGTACTCCAGCAGACTTGTCTCCATGGGTCTATTGCTGCCTCGGGAAGCTTATGGCCGTTCTGCTGTGAGTCAAAGATTTTCGAATCGGACGAAAAACTGATAGTGAATTGTAACGTTCAGGGCCACCTAAAGACGATGGATCACTCAAATTGCGTCCCGATTCAATACATCGTACTCCAGCAGACTTGTCTCCATGGGTCTTTTGCTGCCTCGGGCACCTTATGGTCGTTCTCCCGTGTGTCAAGATTATTGAATGGGACGAAAAACTGATAGTTAATTGTAACATTCAGGGCATCCTAATGACGATGGAACACTCAAATTGCGTCCCGATTCAATACATCGTCCTCCAGCAGACTTGTCTCCATGGGTCAATTGCTGCCTCGGGCACCTTATGGCCGTTCTGCTGTGAGTCAAAGATAATCGAATCGGACGAAAAACTGATAGTGAATTGTAACATTCAGGGCCACCTAATGACGATGGACCACACAAATTGCGTCCCTATTCATTACATCGTCCTCCAGCCGACTTGACTCCATGGGTCTATTGCTGCGTCGGGCATCTTATGGCCGTTCTGCTGTGAGTCTAGTTTATCGAATGGGACGAAAAACTGATAGTGAATTGTAACGTTCAGGGCTTTTGGATGACGATGGAACACTCAAATTGCGTCCCGATTCAATACATCGTCCTCCAGCAGACTTGTCTCCATGGGTCTATTGCTGCCTCGGGCACCTTATTGCCGTTCTGCTGTGAGTCAAAGATTTTCGAATCGGACGAAAAACTGATAGTGAATCGTAACGTTCAGGACCTCCAAATGACGATGGAACACTCAAATTGCGTCCCGATTCAATACCTCGTACTCCAGCAGACTTGTCTAAATGGGTCTATTGCTGCCTCGGGCAGCTTATGGCCGTTCTGCTGTGAGTCAAAGATTTACGAATCGGACGAAAAACTGATAGTGAATTGTAACGTTCAGGGCCTCCTAATGACGATGGAAGACTCAAATTGAGTCCCGATTCAATACATCGTCCTCCAGCAGACTTGTCTCCATGGGTCTATTGCTGCCTCGGGCACCTTATGGCCGTCCTGCTGTGAGTCAAAGATTTTCGAATCGGACGAAAAACTGATAGTGTATTGTAACTTTCAGTTTCACCTAATGACGATGGATCACTCAAATTGCGTCCGGATTCAATACATCTCTCTGCAGCCGACTTGTCTCCATGTGTCTATTGCTGCCTCGGGCACATTATGGCCGTTCTGCTGTGAGTCAAAGATTTTCGAATCGGACGAAAAACTGATAGTGAATCGTAACGTTGAGGACCTCCTAATGACGATGGAACACTCAAATTGCGTCCCGATTCAATACCTCGTCCTCCAGCAGACTTGTCTCCATGGGTCTATTGCTGCCTCGGGAAGCTTATGGCCGTTCTGCTGTGAGTCAAAGATTTTCGAATCGGACGAAAAACTGATAGTGAATTGTAACGTTCAGGGCCACCTAAAGACGATGGATCACTCAAATTGCGTCCCGATTCAATACATCGTCCTCCAGCAGACTTGTCTCCATGGGTCTATTGCTGCCTCGGGGACCTTATGGTCGTTCTCCCATGTGTCAAGATTATTGAATGGGACGAAAAACTGATAGTTAATTGTAACATTCAGGGCATCCTAATGACGATGGAACACTCAAATTGCGTCCCGATTCAATACATCGTCCTCCAGCAGACTTGTCTCCATGGGTCAATTGCTGCCTCGGTCACCTTATGGCCGTTCTGCTGTGAGTCAAAGATAATCGAATCGGACGAAAAACTGATAGTGAATTGTAACATTCAGGGCCACCTAATGACGATGGACCACACAAATTGCGTCCCGATTCAATACATCGGCCTCCAGCCGACTTGACTCCATGGGTCTATTGCTGCCTCGGGCATCTTATGGCCGTTCTGCTGTGAGTCTAGTTTATCGAATGGGACGAAAAACTGATAGTGAATTGTAACGTTCAGGGCTTTTTGATGACGATGGAACACTCAAATTGCGTCCCGATTCAATACATCGTCCTCCAGCAGACTTGTCTCCATGGGTCTATTGCTGCCTCGGGCACCTTATGGCCGTTCTCCTGTGAGTCAAAGATTTTCGATACGGACGAAAAACTGATAGTGAATTGTGAGATTCAGGGCCACCTAATGACGATGGATCACTCAAATTGCGTCCCGATTCAATACATCGTCCTGCAGCCGACTTGTCTCCATGGGTCTATTGCTGCCTCGGGCACTTTATGGCCGTTCTGCTGTGAGTCAAAGATTTTCGAATCGGACGAAAAACTGATAGTAGATTGTAACGTTCAGGGCCACCTAATGACGATGGATCACTCAAATTGCGTCCCGATTCAATACATCGTCCTCCAGCAGACTTGTCTCCATGGGTCTATTGCTGCCTCGGGCACCTTATTGCCGTTCTGCTGTGAGTCAAAGATTTTCGAATCGGACGAAAAACTGATAGTGAATCGTAACGTTCAGGACCTCCTAATGACGATGGAACACTCAAATTGCGTCCCGATTCAATACCTCGTCCTCCAGCAGACTTGTCTCCATGGGTCTATTGCTGCCTCGGGCAGCTTATGGCCGTTCTGCTGTGAGTCAAAGATATTCGAATCAGACGAAAAACTGATAGTGAATTGTAACGTTCAGATCCACCTAAAGACGATGGATCACTCAAATTGCGTCCCGATTCAATACATCGTCCTCCAGCAGACTTGTCTCCATAGGTCTATTGCTGCCTCGGGCACCTTATGCTCGTTCTCCCGTGTGTTTAGATTATCGAATGGGACGAAAAACTGATGGTTAATTGTAACATTCAGGGCATCCTAATGACGATGGAACACTCAAATTGCGTCCCGATTCAATACATCGTCCTCCAGCAGACTTGTCTCCATGGGTCAATTGCTGCCTCGGGCACCTTATGGCCGTTCTGCTGTGAGTCAAAGATTTTCGAATCGGACGAAAAACTGATAGTGAATTGTAACATTCAGGGCCACATAATGACGATGGACCACACAAATTGCGTCCCGATTCAATACATCGTCCTCCAGCCGACTTGACTACATGGGTCTATTACTGCCTCGGCACCTTATGGCCGTTCTGCTGTGACTCAAAGATTTACGAATCGGACGAAAAACTGATAGTGAATTGTAACGTTCAGGGCCTCCTAATGACGATGGAACACTCAAATTGCGTCCCGATTCAATACATCGTCCTCCAGCAGACTTGTCTCCACGGGTCTATTGCTGCCTCGGGCACCTTATGGCCGTTCTGCTGTGAGTCAAAGATTTTCGAATCGGTCGAAAAACTCATAGTGTATTGTAACTTTCAGTTTCACCTAATGACGATGGATCACTCAAATTGCGTCCGGATTCAATACATCTCCCTACAGCCGAATTGTCTCCTTGGGTCTATTGCTGCCTCGGGCACCTTATGGCCGTTCTGCTGTGACTCAAAGATTTTCGAATCGGACGAAAAAATGATAGTGAATTGTAACGTTCAGGGCCTCCTAATGACGTTGGAACACCTAAATTGCGTCCCGATTCAATACATCGTCCTCCAGCAGACTTGTCTCCATGGGTCTATTGCTGCCTCGGGCACCATATGGCCGTTCTGCTGTGAGTCAAAGGTTTTCGAATCGGACGAAAAACTGATAGTAGATTGTAACGTTCAGGGCCACCTAATGACGATGGATCACTCAAATTGCGTCCCGATTCAATACATCGTCCTCCAGCAGACTTGTCTCCATGGGTATATTGCTGCCTCGGGCACCTTATGGCCGTTCTGCTGTGACTCAAAGATTTTCGAATCGGACGAAAAACTGATAGTGAATTGTAACTTTCAGGGCCACCTAATGACGATGGATCACTCAAATTGCGTCCCGATTCAATACATCGTCCTCCAGCCGACTTGTCTCCATGTGTCTATTGCTGCCTCGGGCACATTATGGCCGTTCTGCTGTGAGTCAAAGATTTTCGAATCGGACGAAAAACTGATAGTGAATCGTAACGTTGAGGACCTCCTAATGACGATGGAACACTCAAATTGCGTCCCGATTCAATACCTCGTCCTCCAGCAGACTTGTCTCCATGGGTCTTTTGCTGCCTCGGGCACCTTATGGTCGTTCTCCCGTGTGTCAAGATTATTGAATGGGACGAAAAACTGATAGTTAATTGTAACATTCAGGGCATCCTAATGACGATGGAACACTCAAATTGCGTCCCGATTCAATACATCGTCCTCCAGCAGACTTGTCTCCATGGGTCTATTGCTGCCTCGGGCACCTTATTGCCGTTCTGCTGTGAGTCAAAGATTTTCGAATCGGACGAAAAACTGATAGTGAATCGTAACGTTCAGGACCTCCTAATGACGATGGAACACTCAAATTGCGTCCCGATTCAATACCTCGTACTCCAGCAGACTTGTCTAAATGGGTCTATTGCTGCCTCGGGCAGCTTATGGCCGTTCTGCTGTGAGTCAAAGATTTACGAATCGGACGAAAAACTGATAGTGAATTGTAACGTTCAGGGCCTCCTAATGACGATGGAACACTCAAATTGAGTCCCGATTCAATACATCGTCCTCCAGCAGACTTGTCTCCATGGGTCTATTGCTGCCTCGGGCACCTTATGGCCGTCCTGCTGTGAGTCAAAGATTTTCGAATCGGACGAAAAACTGATAGTGTATTGTAACTTTCAGTTTCACCTAATGACGATGGATCACTCAAATTGCGTCCGGATTCAATACATCTCTCTGCAGCCGACTTGTCTCCATGTGTCTATTGCTGCCTCGGGCACATTATGGCCGTTCTGCTGTGAGTCAAAGATTTTCGAATCGGACAAAAAACTGATAGTGAATCGTAACGTTGAGGACCTCCTAATGACGATGGAACACTCAAATTGCGTCCCGATTCAATACCTCGTCCTCCAGCAGACTTGTCTCCATGGGTCTATTGCTGCCTCGGGAAGCTTATGGCCGTTCTGCTGTGAGTCAAAGATTTTCGAATCGGACGAAAAACTGATAGTGAATTGTAACGTTCAGGGCCACCTAAAGACGATGGATCACTCAAATTGCGTCCCGATTCAATACATCGTCCTCCAGCAGACTTGTCTCCATGGGTCTATTGCTGCCTCGGGGACCTTATGGTCGTTCTCCCATGTGTCAAGATTATTGAATGGGACGAAAAACTGATAGTTAATTGTAACATTCAGGGCATCCTAATGACGATGGAACACTCAAATTGCGTCCCGATTCAATACATCGTCCTCCAGCAGACTTGTCTCCATGGGTCAATTGCTGCCTCGGGCACCTTATGGCCGTTCTGCTGTGAGTCAAAGATAATCGAATCGGACGAAAAACTGATAGTGAATTGTAACATTCAGGGCCACCTAATGACGATGGACCACACAAATTGCGTCCCGATTCAATACATCGGCCTCCAGCCGACTTGACTCCATGGGTCTATTGCTGCCTCGGGCATCTTATGGCCGTTCTGCTGTGAGTCTAGTTTATCGAATGGGACGAAAAACTGATAGTGAATTGTAACGTTCAGGGCTTTTTGATGACGATGGAACACTCAAATTGCGTCCCGATTCAATACATCGTCCTCCAGCAGACTTGTCTCCATGGGTCTATTGCTGCCTCGGGCACCTTATGGCCGTTCTGCTGTGACTCAAAGATTTTCGAATCGGACGAAAAACTGATAGTGAATTGTGAGATTCAGGGCCACCTAATGACGATGGATCACTCAAATTGCGTCCCGATTCAATACATCGTCCTGCAGCCGACTTGTCTCCATGGGTCTATTGCTGCCTCGGGCACCTTATGGCCGTTCTGCTGTGAGTCAAAGATTTTCGAATCGGACGAAAAACTGATAGTGAATCGTAACGTTCAGGACCTCCTAATGACGATGGAACACTCAAATTGCGTCCCGATTCAATACCTCGTCCTCCAGCAGACTTGTCTCCATGGGTCTATTGCTGCCTCGGGCAGCTTATGGCCGTTCTGCTGTGAGTCAAAGATATTCGAATCAGACGAAAAACTGATAGGAATTGTAACGTTCAGATCCACCTAAAGACGATGGATCACTCAAATTGCGTCCCGATTCAATACATCGTCCTCCAGCAGACTTGTCTCCATAGGTCTATTGCTGCCTCGGGCACCTTATGGTCGTTCTCCCGTGTGTTTAGATTATCGAATGGGACGAAAAACTGATGGTTAATTGTAACATTCAGGGCATCCTAATGACGATGGAACACTCAAATTGCGTCCCGATTCAATACAACGTCCTCCAGCAGACTTGTCTCCATGGGTCAATTGCTGCCTCGGGCACCTTATGGCCGTTCTGCTGTGAGTCAAAGATTTTCGAATCGGACGAAAATCTGATAGTGAATTGTAACATTCAGGGCCACCTAATGACGATGGACCACACAAATTGCGTCCCGATTCAATACATCGTCCTCCAGCCGACTTGACTACATGGGTCTATTACTGCCTCGGCACCTTATGGCCGTTCTGCTGTGACTCAAAGATTTACGAATCGGACGAAAAACTGATAGTGAATTGTAACGTTCAGGGCCTCCTAATGACGATGGAACACTCAAATTGCGTCCCGATTCAATACATCGTCCTCCAGCAGACTTGTCTCCACGGGTCTATTGCTGCCTCGGGCACCTTATGGCCGTTCTGCTGTGAGTCAAAGATTTTCGAATCGGTCGAAAAACTCATAGTGTATTGTAACTTTCAGTTTCACCTAATGACGATGGATCACTCAAATTGCGTCCGGATTCAATACATCTCCCTACAGCCGAATTGTCTCCTTGGGTCTATTGCTGCCTCGGGCACCTTATGGCCGTTCTGCTGTGACTCAAAGATTTTCGAATCGGACGAAAAACTGATAGTGAATTGTAACGTTCAGGGCCTCCTAATGACGTTGGAACACCTAAATTGCGTCCCGATTCAATACATCGTCCTCCAGCAGACTTGTCTCCATGGGTCTATTGCTGCCTCGGGCACCATATGGCCGTTCTGCTGTGAGTCAAAGGTTTTCGAATCGGACGAAAAACTGATAGTAGATTGTAACGTTCA
Organism: Schistocerca cancellata; assembly: GCF_023864275.1. Classification (NCBI taxonomy): domain Eukaryota; kingdom Metazoa; phylum Arthropoda; class Insecta; order Orthoptera; family Acrididae; genus Schistocerca; species Schistocerca cancellata. The sequence goes on from NC_064627.1 coordinate 4,255,888, forward strand.
GGGCCACCTAATGACGATGGATCACTCAAATTACGTCCCGATTCAATACATCGTCCTCCAGCAGACTTGTCTCCATGGGTCTATTGCTGCCTCGGGCACCTTATGGCCGTTCTGCTGTGACTCAAAGATTTTCGAATCGGACGAAAAACTGATAGTGAATTGTAACTTTCAGGGCCACCTAATGACGATGGATCACTCAAATTGCGTCCCGATTCAATACATCGTCCTCCAGCCGACTTGTCTCCATGTGTCTATTGCTGCCTCGGGCACATTATGGCCGTTCTGCTGTGAGTCAAAGATTTTCGAATCGGACGAAAAACTGATAGTGAATCGTAACGTTCAGGACCTCCTAATGACGATGGAACACTCAAATTGCGTCCCGATTCAATACCTCGTCCTCCAGCAGACTTGTCTCCATGGGTCTATTGCTGCCTCGGGAAGCTTATGGCCGTTCTGCTGTGAGTCAAAGATTTTCGAATCGGACGAAAAACTGATAGTGAATTGTAACGTTCAGGGCCACCTAAAGACGATGGATCACTCAAATTGCGTCCCGATTCAATACATCGTCCTCCAGCAGACTTGTCTCCATGGGTCTATTGGTGCCTCGGGCACCTTATGGTCGTTCTCCCGTGTGTCAAGATTATTGAATGGGACGAAAAACTGATAGTTAAATGTAACATTCAGGGCAACCTAATGACGATGGAACACTCTAATTGCGTCCCGATTCAATACATCGTCCTCCAGCAGACTTGTCTCCATGGGTCAATTGCTGCCTCGGGCACCTTTTGGCCGTTCTGCTGTGAGTCAAAGATTTTCGAATCAGACGAAAAACTGATAGTGAATTGTAACGTTCAGGGCCACCTAAAGACGATGGATCACTCAAATTGCCTCCCGATTCAATACATCGTCCTCCAGCAGACTTGTCTCCATAGGTCTATTGCCGCCTCGGGCACCTTATGGTCGTTCTCCCGTGAGTTTAGATTATCGAATGGGACGAAAAACTGATTGTTAATTGTAACATTCAGGGCATCCTAATGACGATGGAACACTCAAATTGCGTCCCGATTCAATACATCGTCCTCCAGCAGACTTGTCTCCATGGGTCAATTGCTGCCTCGGGCACCTTATGGCCGTTCTGCTGTGACTCAAAGATTTTCGAATCGGACGAAAAACTGATAGTGAATTGTAACGTTCAGGGCCTCCTAATGACGATGGAACACTCAAATTGCGTCCCGATTCAATACATCGTCCTCCAGCCGACTTGTCTCCATGTGTCTATTGCTGCCTCGGGCACATTATGGCCGTTCTGCTGTGAGTCAAAGATTTTCGAATCGGACGAAAAACTGATAGTGAATCGTAACGTTCAGGACCTCCTAATGACGATGGAACACTCAAATTGCGTCCCGATTCAATACCTCGTCCTCCAGCAGACTTGTCTCCATGGGTCTATTGCTGCCTCGGGCACCTTATGGCCGTTCTGCTGTGAGTCTAGATTATCGAATGCGACGAAAAACTGATAGTGAATTCTAACGTTCAGGCCACCTAATGACGATGGATCACTCAAATTGCGTCCCGATTCAATACATCGTCCTCCAGCAGACTAGTCTCCATGGGTCTATTGCTGCCTCGGGCACTTTATGGCCGTTTTGCTGTGAGTCAAAGATTTTCGAATCGGACGAAAAACTGATAGTGAATTGTAACTTTCAGCGCCACCTAATGACGATGGATCACTCAAATTGCGTCCCGATTCAATACACCTCCCTGCAGCCGACTTGTCTCCATGGGTCTATTGCTGCCTCGGGCACCTTATGGCCGCTCTGCTGTGACTCAAAGATTTTCGAATCGGACGAAAAACTGATAGTAGATTGTAACGTTCAGGGCCACCTAATGACGATGGATCACTCAAATTGCGTCCCGATTCAATACATCGTCCTCCAGCAGACTTGTCTCCATGGGTCTATTGCTGCCTCGGGCACCTTATTGCCGTTCTGCTGTGAGTCAAAGATTTTCGAATCGGACGAAAAACTGATAGTGAATCGTAACGTTCAGGACCTCCTAATGACGATGGAACACTCAAATTGCGTCCCGATTCAATACCTCGTCCTCCAGCAGACTTGTCTCCATGGGTCTATTGCTGCCTCGGGCAGCTTATGGCCGTTCTGCTGTGAGTCAAAGATATTCGAATCAGACGAAAAACTGATAGGAATTGTAACGTTCAGATCCACCTAAAGACGATGGATCACTCAAATTGCGTCCCGATTCAATACATCGTCCTCCAGCAGACTTGTCTCCATAGGTCTATTGCTGCCTCGGGCACCTTATGGTCGTTCTCCCGTGTGTTTAGATTATCGAATGGGACGAAAAACTGATGGTTAATTGTAACATTCAGGGCATCCTAATGACGATGGAACACTCAAATTGCGTCCCGATTCAATACAACGTCCTCCAGCAGACTTGTCTCCATGGGTCAATTGCTGCCTCGGGCACCTTATGGCCGTTCTGCTGTGAGTCAAAGATTTTCGAATCGGACGAAAAACTGATAGTGAATTGTAACATTCAGGGCCACCTAATGACGATGGACCACACAAATTGCGTCCCGATTCAATACATCGTCCTCCAGCCGACTTGACTACATGGGTCTATTACTGCCTCGGCACCTTATGGCCGTTCTGCTGTGACTCAAAGATTTACGAATCGGACGAAAAACTGATAGTGAATTGTAACGTTCAGGGCCTCCTAATGACGATGGAACACTCAAATTGCGTCCCGATTCAATACATCGTCCTCCAGCAGACTTGTCTCCACGGGTCTATTGCTGCCTCGGGCACCTTATGGCCGTTCTGCTGTGAGTCAAAGATTTTCGAATCGGTCGAAAAACTCATAGTGTATTGTAACTTTCAGTTTCACCTAATGACGATGGATCACTCAAATTGCGTCCGGATTCAATACATCTCCCTACAGCCGAATTGTCTCCTTGGGTCTATTGCTGCCTCGGGCACCTTATGGCCGTTCTGCTGTGACTCAAAGATTTTCGAATCGGACGAAAAACTGATAGTGAATTGTAACGTTCAGGGCCTCCTAATGACGTTGGAACACCTAAATTGCGTCCCGATTCAATACATCGTCCTCCAGCAGACTTGTCTCCATGGGTCTATTGCTGCCTCGGGCACCATATGGCCGTTCTGCTGTGAGTCAAAGGTTTTCGAATCGGACGAAAAACTGATAGTAGATTGTAACGTTCAGGGCCACCTAATGACGATGGATCACTCAAATTGCGTCCCGATTCAATACATCGTCCTCCAGCAGACTTGTCTCCATGGGTCTATTGCTGCCTCGGGCACCTTATGGCCGTTCTGCTGTGACTCAAAGATTTTCGAATCGGACGAAAAACTGATAGTGAATTGTAACTTTCAGGGCCACCTAATGACGATGGATCACTCAAATTGCGTCCCGATTCAATACATCGTCCTCCAGCCGACTTGTCTCCATGTGTCTATTGCTGCCTCGGGCACATTATGGCCGTTCTGCTGTGAGTCAAAGATTTTCGAATCGGACGAAAAACTGATAGTGAATCGTAACGTTCAGGACCTCCTAATGACGATGGAACACTCAAATTGCGTCCCGATTCAATACCTCGTCCTCCAGCAGACTTGTCTCCATGGGTCTATTGCTGCCTCGGGAAGCTTATGGCCGTTCTGCTGTGAGTCAAAGATTTTCGAATCGGACGAAAAACTGATAGTGAATTGTAACGTTCAGGGCCACCTAAAGACGATGGATCACTCAAATTGCGTCCCGATTCAATACATCGTCCTCCAGCAGACTTGTCTCCATGGGTCTATTGGTGCCTCGGGCACCTTATGGTCGTTCTCCCGTGTGTCAAGATTATTGAATGGGACGAAAAACTGATAGTTAAATGTAACATTCAGGGCAACCTAATGACGATGGAACACTCTAATTGCGTCCCGATTCAATACATCGTCCTCCAGCAGACTTGTCTCCATGGGTCAATTGCTGCCTCGGGCACCTTTTGGCCGTTCTGCTGTGAGTCAAAGATTTTCGAATCAGACGAAAAACTGATAGTGAATTGTAACGTTCAGGGCCACCTAAAGACGATGGATCACTCAAATTGCCTCCCGATTCAATACATCGTCCTCCAGCAGACTTGTCTCCATAGGTCTATTGCCGCCTCGGGCACCTTATGGTCGTTCTCCCGTGAGTTTAGATTATCGAATGGGACGAAAAACTGATTGTTAATTGTAACATTCAGGGCATCCTAATGACGATGGAACACTCAAATTGCGTCCCGATTCAATACATCGTCCTCCAGCAGACTTGTCTCCATGGGTCAATTGCTGCCTCGGGCACCTTATGGCCGTTCTGCTGTGACTCAAAGATTTTCGAATCGGACGAAAAACTGATAGTGAATTGTAACGTTCAGGGCCTCCTAATGACGATGGAACACTCAAATTGCGTCCCGATTCAATACATCGTCCTCCAGCCGACTTGTCTCCATGTGTCTATTGCTGCCTCGGGCACATTATGGCCGTTCTGCTGTGAGTCAAAGATTTTCGAATCGGACGAAAAACTGATAGTGAATCGTAACGTTCAGGACCTCCTAATGACGATGGAACACTCAAATTGCGTCCCGATTCAATACCTCGTCCTCCAGCAGACTTGTCTCCATGGGTCTATTGCTGCCTCGGGCACCTTATGGCCGTTCTGCTGTGAGTCTAGATTATCGAATGCGACGAAAAACTGATAGTGAATTCTAACGTTCAGGCCACCTAATGACGATGGATCACTCAAATTGCGTCCCGATTCAATACATCGTCCTCCAGCAGACTAGTCTCCATGGGTCTATTGCTGCCTCGGGCACTTTATGGCCGTTTTGCTGTGAGTCAAAGATTTTCGAATCGGACGAAAAACTGATAGTGAATTGTAACTTTCAGCGCCACCTAATGACGATGGATCACTCAAATTGCGTCCCGATTCAATACACCTCCCTGCAGCCGACTTGTCTCCATGGGTCTATTGCTGCCTCGGGCACCTTATGGCCGCTCTGCTGTGACTCAAAGATTTTCGAATCGGACGAAAAACTGATAGTGAATTGTAACGTTCAGGGCCTCCTAATGACGATTGAACACTCAAATTGCGTCCCGATTCAATACCTCGTCCTCCAGCAGACTTGTCTGCATGGGTCTATTGCTGCCTCGGGCAGCTTATGGCCGTTCTGCTGTGAGTCAAAGATTTTCGAATCGGACGAAAAACTGATAGTGAATTGTAACGTTCAGGGCCACCTAAAGACGATGGATCACTCAAATTGCGTCCCGATTCAATACATCGTCCTCCAGCAGACTTGTCTCCATAGGTCTATTGCTGCATCGGGCACCTTATGGTCGTCTCCCGTGAGTCTAGATTATCGAATGGGACGAAAAACTGATAGTTAATTGTAACATTCAGGGCATCCTAATGACGATGGAACACTCAAATTGCGTCCCGATTCAATACATCTTCCTCATGCCGACTTGACTCCATGGGTCTATTGCTGCCTCGGGCATCTTATGGCCGTTCTGCTGTGAGTCTATTTTATCGAATGGGACGAAAAACTGATAGTGAATTGTAACGTTCAGGGCTTCCTGATGACGATGGATCACTCAAATTGCGTCCCGATTCAATACATCGTCCTCCAGCAGACTTGTCTCCATGGGTCAATTGCTGCCTCGGGCCCCTTATGGCCGTTCTGCTGTGAGTCAAAGATTTTCGAATCGGACGAAAAACTGATAGTGAATTGTAACATTCAGGGCCACCTAATGACGATGGATCACTCAAATAGCGTCCCGATTCAATACATCGTCCTCCAGCAGACTTGTCTCCATGGGTCTATTGCTGCCTCGCGCACCTTATGGCCGTTCTGCTGTGAGTCAAAGATTTTCGAATCGGACGAAAAACTGATAGTGAATTGTAATATTCAGGGCCACCTAATGACGATGGATCACTCAAATTGCGTCCCGATTCAACATCGTCCTGCAGCCGACTTGTCTCCATGGGTCTATTGCTGCCTCGGGCACCTTATGGCCGTTCTGCTGTGAGTCAAAGATTTTCGAATCGGACGAAAAACTGATAGTGAATTGTAACATTCAGGGCCACCTAATGACGATGGGTCACTCAAATTGCGTCCCGATTTAATACATCATCCTCCAGCCGACTTGTCTCCAAGGGGCTATTGCTGCCTCGAGCACCTTATGGCCTTTCTGCTGTGAGTCAAAGATTTTCAAATCGGACGAAAAACTGATAGTGAATTGTAACGTTCAGGCCCTCCTAATGACGATGGAACACTCAAATTGCGTCCCGATTCAATACATCGTCCTCCAGCCGACTTGTCTCCATAGGTCTATTGCTGCCTCGGGCACCATATGGCCGTTCTGCTGTGAGTCAAAGACTTTCGAATCGGACGAAAAACTGATAGTGAATTGTAACGTTCAGGGCCTCCTAATGACGATGGAACACTCAAATTGCGTCCCGATTCAATTAATCGTCCTATAGCAGACTTGTCTCCATGGGTCTACTGCTGCCTCGGGCACCTTATGGCCGTTCTGCTGTGAGTCAAAGATTTTCGAATCGGACGAAAAACTGATAGTGAATTGTAACATTCAGGGCCACTTAATGACGATGGATCACTCAAAATGCGTCCCGATTCAATACATCGTCCTCCAGCAGACTTGTCTCCATGGGTCTATTGCTGCCTCGGGCACCTTATGGCCGTTCTGCTGTGAGTCAAAGATTTTCGAATCGGACGAAAAACTGATAGTGAACTGTAACGTTCAGGGCCTCCTAATGACGATGGAACACTCAAATTGCGTCCCGATTAAATACCTCGTCCTCCAGCAGACTTGTCTCCATGGGTCTATTACTGCCTCGGGCACCTTATGGCCGTTCTGCTGTGAGTCGAAGATTTTCGAATCGGACGAAAAACTGATAGTGAATTGTAACGTTCAGGGCCACCTAATGACGATGGATCACTCAAATTGCGTCCCGATTGAATACATCGTCCTCCAGCAGACTTGTCTCCATGGGTCTATTGCTGCCTCGGGCACCTTATGGTCGTTCTCCCGTGCGTCTAGATTATCGAATGGGACGAAAAACTGATAGTTAATTGTAACATTCAGGGCTTCCTAATGACGATGGAACACTCAAATTGCGTCCTGATGCAATAATCGTCCTCCAGCAGACTTGTCTCCATGGGTCTATTGCTGCCACGGGCACCTTATGGGCGTTCTGCTGTGAGTCTAGATTATCGAATGGGACGAAAAACTGATAGTGAATTCTAACGTTCAGGCCACCTAATGACGATGGATCACTCAAATTGCGTCCCGATTCAATACATCTCCCTGCAGCCGACTTGTCTCCATGGGTCAATTGCTGCCTCGGGCACCTTATGGCCGTTCTGATGTGACTCAAAGATTTTCGAATCGGACGAAAAACTGATAGTGAATTGTAACGTTCAGGGCCTCCTAATGACGATGGAACACTCTAATTGCGTCCCGATTCAATACCTCGTCCTCCAGCAGACTTGTCTGCATGGGTCTATTGCTGCCTCGGGCACCTTATGGCCGTTCTGCTGTGAGTCAAAGATTTTCGAATCGGACGAAAACCTGATAGTGAATTGTAACATTCAGGGCCACCTAATGACGATGGAGCACACAAATTGCCTCCCGATTCAATACATCGTCCTCCAGCCGACTTGACTCCATGGGACTATTGCTGCCTCGGGCATCATATGGCCGTTCTGCTGTGAGTCTATTTTATCGAATGGGACGAAAAACTGATAGTGAATTGTAACGTTCAGGGCTTCCTGATGACAATGGAACACTCAAATTGCGTCCCGATTCAATACATCGTCCTCCAGCAGACTTGTCTCCATGGGTCAATTGCTGCCTCGGGCCCCTTATGGCCGTTCTGCTGTGAGTCAAAGATTTTCGAATCGGACGAAAAACTGATAGTGAATTGTAACATTCAGGGCCACCTAATGACGATGGATCACTCAAATTGCGTCCCGATTCAATACATCGTCCGGCAGCCGACTTGTCTCCATGGGTCTGTTGCTGCCTCGGGCGCCTTATGGCCGTTCTGCTGTGAGTCAAAGATTTTCGAATCGGACGAAAAACTGATAGTGAATTGTAACATTCAGGGCCACCTAATGACGATGGATCACTCAAATTGTGTCCCTATTCAATTCATCATCCTCCAGCCGACTTGTCTCCATGGGGCTATTGCTGCCTCGGGCACCTTATGGCCGTTCTGCTGTGAGTCAAAGATTTTCGAATCGGACGAAAAACTGATAGTGAATTGTAACGTTCAGGCCCTCCTAATGACGATGGAACACTCAAATTGCGTCCCGATTCAATACATCGTCCTCCAGCAGACTTGTCTCCATGGGTCTATTGCTGCCTCCGGCACCTTATGGCCGTTCTGCTGTGAGTCAAAGATTTTCGAATCGGACGAAAATTTGATAGTGAATTGTAACATTCACGGCTACCTAATGACGATGGAACACACAAATTGCGTCCCGATTCAATACATCGTCCTCCAGCAGACTTGTCTCCATAGGTCTATTGCTGCCTCGGGCACCTTATGGTCGTTCTCCCGTGCGTCTAGATTATCGAATGGGACGAAAAACTGATAGTTAATTGTAACATTCAGGGCATCCTAATGACGATGGAACACTCAAATTGCGTCCTGATGCAATAATCGTCCTCCAGCAGACTTGTCTCCATGGGTCTATTGCTGCCTTGGGCACCTTATGGGCGTTCTGCTGTGAGTCTAGATTATCGAATGGGACGAAAAACTGATAGTGAATTCTAACGTTCAGGCCACCTAATGACGATGGATCACTCAAATTGCGTCCCGATTCAATACATCGTCCTCCAGCCGACTTGACTCCATGGGTCTATTGCTGCCTCGGGCACCTGATGGCCGTTCTGCTGTGAGTCTAGATTATCGAATGGGACGAAAAACTGATAGTGAATTGTAACGTTCAGGGCCACCTAATGACGATGGATCACTCAAATTGCGTCCCGATTCAATACATCGTCCTCCAGCCGACTTGTCTCCATGGGTCTATTGCTGCCTCGGGCACCTTATAGCCGTTCTGCTGTGAGTCAAAGATTTTCGAATCGGACGAAAAACTGATAGTGAACTGTAACGTTCAGGGCCTCCTAATGACGATGGAACACTCAAATTGCGTCCCGATTAAATACCTCGTCCTCCAGCAGACTTGTCTCCATGGGTCTATTACAGCCTCGGGCAGCTTATGGCCGTTCTGCTGTGAGTCAACGATTTTCGAATCGGACGAAAAACTGATAGTGAATTGTAACGTTCAGGGCCACCTAATGACGATGGATCACTCAAATTGCGTCCCGATTCAATACATCGTCCTCCAGCAGACTTGTCTCCATGGGTCTATTGCTGCCTCGGGCACCTTATGGTCGTTCTCCCGTGCGTCCAGATTATCGAATGGGACGAAAAACTGATAGTTAATTGTTACATTCAGGGCTTCCTAATGACGATGGAACACTCAAATTGCGTCCTGATGCAATAATCGTCCTCCAGCAGACTTGTCTCCATGGGTCTATTGCTGCCTCGGGCACCTTATGGGCGTTCTGCTGTGAGTCTAGATTATCGAATGGGACGAAAAACAGATAGTGAATTCTAACGTTCAGGCCACCTAATGACGATGGATCACTCAAATTGCGTCCCGATTCAATACATCGTTCTCCAGCAGACTTGTCTCCATGGGTCTATTGCTGCCTCGGACACTTTATGGCCGTTCTGCTGTGAGTCAAAGATTTTGGAATCGGACGAAAAACTGATAGTGAATTGTAACTTTCAGTGCCACCTAATGAAGATGGATCACTCAAATTGCGTCCCGATTCAATACATCTCCCTGCAGCCGACTTGTCTCCATGGGTCAATTGCTGCCTCAGGCACCTTATGACCGTTCTGCTGTGACTCAAAGATTTTCGAATCGGACGAAAAACTGATAGTGAATTGTAACGTTCAGGGCCTCCTAAGGCCGATGGAACACTCAAATTGCGTCCCGATTCAATACCTCGTCCTCCAGCAGACTTGTCTGCGTGGGTCTATTGCTGCCTCGGGCAGCTTATGGCCGTTCTGCTGTGAGTCAAAGATTTTCGAATCGGACGAAAAACTGATAGTGAATTGTAACGTTCAGGACCACCTAAAGACGATGGATCACTCAAATTGCGTCCCGATTCAATACATCGTCCTCCAGCAGACTTGTCTCCATAGGTCTATTGCTGCCTCGGGCACCTTATGGTCGTTCTACCGTGAGTCAAGATTATCGAATGGGACGAAAAACTGATAGTTAATTGTAACATTCAGGGCATCCCAATGACGATGGAACACTCAAATTGCGTCCTGATTCAATACATCGTCCTCCAGCAGACTTGTCTCCATGGGTCAATTGCTGCCTCGGGCACCTTATGGCCGTTCTGCTGTGAGTCAAAGATTTTCGAATCGGACGAAAAACTGATAGTGAATTGTAACATTCAGGGCCACCTAATGACGATGGAGCACACAAATTGCCTCCCGATTCAATACATCGTCCTCCAGCCGACTTGACTCCATGGGTCTATTGCTGCCTCAGGCATCTTATGGCCGTTCTGCTGTGAGTCTATTTTATCGAATGGGACGAAAAACAGATAGTGAATTGTAACGTTCAGGGCTTCCTGATGACAATGGAACACTCAAATTGCGTCCCGATTCAATACATCGTCCTCCAGCAGACTTGTCTCCATGGGTCAATTGCTGCCTCGGGCCCCTTATGGCCGTTCTGCTGTGAGTCAAAGATTTTCGAATCGGACGAAAAACTGATAGTGAATTGTAACATTCAGGGCCACCTAATGACGATGGATCACTCAAATTGCGTCCCGATTCAATACATCGTCCGGCAGCCGACTTGTCTCCATGGGTATGTTGCTGCCCCGGGCGCCTTATGGCCGTTCTGCTGTGAGTCAAAGATTTTCGAATCGGACGAAAAACTGATAGTGAATTGTAACATTCAGGGCCACCTAATGACGATGGATCACTCAAATTGTGTCCCGATTCAATACATCATCCTCCAGCCGACTTGTCTCCATGGGGCTATTGCTGCCTCGGGCACCTTATGGCCGTTCTGCTGTGAGTCAAAGATTTTCGAATCGGACGAAAAACTGATAGTGAATTGTAACGTTCAGGCCCTCCTAATGACGATGGAACACTCAAATTGCGTCCAGATTCAATACATCGTCCTCCAGCAGACTTGTCTCCATGGGTCTATTGCTGCCTCGGGCACCTTATGGCCGTTCTGCTGTGAGTCAAAGATTTTCGAATGGGACGAAAATTTGATAGTGAATTGTAACATTCACGGCTACCTAATGACGATGGACCACTCAAATTGCGTCCCGATTCAATACATCGTCCTCCAGCCGACTTGACTCCATGGGTCTATTGCTGCCTCGGGCACCTGATGGCCGTTCTGCTGTGAGTCTAGATTTTAGAATCGGACGAAAAACTGATAGTGAATTGTAACGTTCAGGGCCACCTAATGACGATGGATCTCTCAAATTGCGTCCCGATTCAATACATCGACCTCCAGCCGACTTGTCTCCATGGGTCTATTGCTGCCTCGGGCACCTCATGGCCGTTCTGCTGTGAGTCAAAGATTTTCGAATCGGACGAAAAACTGATAGTGAACTGTAACGTTCAGGGCCTCCTAATGACGATGGAACACTCAAATTGCGTCCGGATTAAATACCTCGTCCTCCAGCAGACTTGTCTCCATGGGTCTATTACTGCCTCGGGCAGCTTATGGCCGTTCTGCTGTGAGTCAACGATTTTCGAATCGGACGAAAAACTGATAGTGAATTGTAACGTTCAGGGCCACCTAATGACGATGGATCACACAAATTGCGTCCCGATTCAATACATCGTCCTCCAGCAGACTTGTCTCCATGGGTCTATTGCTGCCTCGGGCACCTTATGGTCGTTCTCCCGTGCGTATAGATTATCGAATGGAACGAAAAACTGATAGTTAATTGTAACATTCAGGGCTTCCTAAGGACGATGGAACACTCAAATTGCGTCCTGATGCAATAATCGTCCTCCAGCAGACTTGTCTCCATGGGTCTATTGCTGCCTCGGGCACCTTATGGGCGTTCTGCTGTGAGTCTAGATTATCGAATGGGACGAAAAACTGATAGTGAATTCTAACGTTCAGGCCACCTAATGACGATGGATCACTCAAATTGCGTCCCGATTCAATACATCGTCCTCCAGCAGACTTGTCTCCATGGGTCTATTGCTGCCTCGGACACTTTATGGCCGTTCTGCTGTGAGTCAAAGATTTTGGAATCGGACGAAAAACTGATAGTGAATTGTAACTTTCAGTGCCACCTAATGACGATGGATCACTCAAATTGCGTCCCGATTCAATACATCTCCCTGCAGCCGACTTGTCTCCATGGGTCAATTGCTGCCTCAGGCACCTTATGGCCGTTCTGCTGTGACTCAAAGATTTTCGAATCGGACGAAAAACTGATAGTGAATTGTAACGTTCAGGGCCTCCTAATGACGATGGAACACTCAAATTGCGTCCCGATTCAATACCTCGTCCTCCAGCAGAGTTGTCTGCATGGGTCTATTGCTGCCTCGGGCAGCTTATGGCCGTTCTGCTGTGAGTCAAAGATTTTCGAATCGGACGAAAAACTGATAGTGAATTGTAACGTTCAGGACCACCTAAAGACGATGGATCACTGAAATTGCGTCCCGATTCAATACATCGTCCTCCAGCAGACTTGTCTCCATAGGTCTATTGCTGCCTCGGGCACCTTATGGTCGTTCTACCGTGAGTCTAGATTATCGAATGGGACGAAAAACTGATAGTTAATTGTAACATTCAGGGCATCCCAATGACGATGGAACACTCAAATTGCGTCCCGATTCAATACATCGTCCTCCAGCAGACTTGTCTCCATGGGTCAATTGCTGCCTCGGGCACCTTATGGCCGTTCTGCTGTGAGTCAAAGATTTTCGAATCGGACGAAAAACTGATAGTGAATTGTAACATTCAGGGCCACCTAATGACGATGGAGCACACAAATTGCCTCCCGATTCAATACATCGTCCTCCAGCCGACTTGACTCCATGGGTCTATTGCTGCCTCGGGCATCTTATGGCCGTTCTGCTGTGAGTCTATTTTATCGAATGGGACGAAAAACTGATAGTGAATTGTAACGTTCAGGGCTTCCTGATGACAATGGAAAACTCAAATTGCGTCCCGATTCAATACATCGTCCTCCAGCAGACTTGTCTCCATGGGTCAATTGCTGCCTCGGGCCCCTTATGGCCGTTCTGCTGTGTATCAAAGATTTTCGAATCGGACGAAAAACTGATAGTGAATTGTAACATTCAGGGCCACCTAATGACGATGGATCACTCAAATTGCGTCCCGATTCAATACATCGTCCGGCAGCCGACTTGTCTCCATGGGTCTGTTGCTGCCTCGGGCGCCTTATGGCCGTTCTGCTGTGAGTCAAAGATTTTCGAATCGGACGAAAAACTGATAGTGAATTGTAACATTCAGGGCCACCTAATGACGATGGATCACTCAAATTGTGTCCCGATTCAATACATCATCCTCCAGCCGACTTGTCTCCATGGGGCGATTGCTGCCTCGGGCACCTTATGGCCGTTCTGCTGTGAGTCAAAGATTTTCGAATCGGACGAAAAACTGATAGTGAATTGTAACGTTCAGGCCCTCCTAATGACGATGGAACACTCAAATTGCGTCCCGATTCAATACATCGTCCTCCAGCAGACTTGTCTCCATGGGTCTATTGCTGCCTCGGGCACCTTATGGCCGTTCTGCTGTCAGTCAAAGATTTTCGAATGGGACGAATATTTGATAGTGAATTGTAACATTCACGGCTACCTAATGACGATGGACCACTCAAATTGCGTCCCGATTCAATACATCGTCCTCCAGCCGACTTGACTCCATGGGTCTATTGCTGCCTCGGGCACCTGATGGCCGTTCTGCTGTGAGTCTAGATTATCGAATGGGACGAAAAACTGATAGTGAATTGTAACGTTCAGGGCCACCTAATGACGATGGATCACTCAAATTGCGTCCCGATTCAATACATCGTCCTCCAGCAGACTTGTCTCCATGGGTCTATTGCTGCCTCGGGCACCTTATGGTCGTTCTCCCGTGCGTCTAGATTATCGAATGGGACGAAAAACTGATAGTTAATTGTAACATTCAGGGCTTCCTAATGACGATGGAACACTCAAATTGCGTCCTGATGCAATAATCGTCCTCCAGCAGACTTGTCTCCATGGGTCTATTGCTGCCTCGGGCACCTTATGGGCGTTCTGCTGTGAGTCTAGATTATCGAATGGGACGAAAAACTGATAGTGAATTCTAACGTTCAGGGCCACCTAATGACGATGGATCACTCAAATTGCGTCCCGATTCAATACATCGTCCTCCAGCCGACTTGTCTCAATGGGTCTATTGCTGCCTCGGGTACCTTATTGCCGTTCTGCTGTGAGTCAAAGATTTTCGAATCGGACAAAAAACTGATAGTGAATTGTAACGTTCAGGCCCTCCTAATGACGATGGAACACTCAAATTGCGTCCCGATTCAATACATCGTCCTCCAGCAGACTTGCCTCCATGGGTCAATTGCTGCATCGGGCACCTTATGGCCGTTCTGCTGTAAGTCAAAGATTTTCGAATCGGACGAAAAACTGATAGTGAATTGTAATATTCAGGGCCACCTAATGACGATGGATCACTCAAATTGCGTCCCGATTTAATACATCGTCCTGCAGCCGACTTGTCTCCATGGGTCTATTGCTGCCTCGGGCACCTTATGGCCGTTCTGCTGTGAGTCAAAGATTTTCGAATCGGACGATAAACTGATAGTGAATTGTAACATTCAAGGCCACCTAATGACGATGGATCACTCAAATTGCGTCCCGATTCAATACATCATCCTCCAGCCGACTTGTCTCCAAGGGGCTATTGCTGCCTCGGGCACCTTATGGCCTTTCTGCTGTGAGTCAAAGATTTTCGAATCGGACGAAAAACTGATAGTGAATTGTAACGTTCAGGCCCTCCTAATGACGATGGAACACTCAAATTGCGTCCCGATTCAATACATCGTCCTCCAGCCGACTTTTCTCCATAGGTCTATTGCTGCCTCGGGCACCTTATGGCCGTTTTGCTGTGAGTCAAAGATTTTCGAATCGGACGAAAAACTGAAAGTGAATTGTAACGTTCAGGGCCACCTAATGACGACCGATCACTCAAATTGCGTCCCGATTCAATACATCGTCCTCCAGCAGACTTGTCTCCATGGGTCTATTGCTGCCTCGGGCACCTTATGGCCGTTCTGCTGTGAGTCGAAGATTTTCGAATCGGACGAAAAACTGATAGTGAATTGTAACGTTCAGGGCCTCCTAATGACGATGGAACACTCAAATTGCGTCCCGATTAAATACCTCGTCCTCCAGCAGACTTGTCTCCATGGGTCTATTTCTGCCTCGGGCAGCTTATGGCCGTTGTGCTGTGAGTCGAAGATTTTCGAATCGGGCGAAAAACTGATAGTGAATTGTATCGTTCAGGGCCACTTAATGACGATGGATCACTCAAATTGCGTCCCGATTCAATACATCGTCCTCCAGCAGACTTGTCTCCATGGGTCTATTGCTGCCTCGGGCACCTTATGCTCGTTCTCCCGTGCGTCTAGATTATCGAATGGGACGAAAAACTGATAGTTAATTGTAACATTCAGGGCTTCCTAATGACGATGGAACACTCAAATTGCGTCCTGATGCAATAATCGTCCTCCAGCAGACTTGTCTCCATGGGTCTATTGCTGCCTCGGGCACCTTATGGGCGTTCTGCTGTGAGTCTAGATTATCGAATGGGACGAAAAACTGATAGTGAATTCTAACGTTCAGGCCACCTAATGACGATGGATCACTCAAATTGCGTCCCGATTCAATACATCGTCCGCCAGCAGACTTGTCTCCATGGGTCTATTGCTACCTCGGACACTTTATGGCCGTTCTGCTGTGAGTCAAAGATTTTCGAATTGGACGAAAAACTGATAGTGAATTGTAACTTTCAGTGCCACCTAATGACGATGGATCACTCAAATTGCGTCCCGATTCAATACATCTCCCTGCAGCCGACTTGTCTCCATGGGTCAATTGCTGCCTCGGGCACCATATGGCCGTTCTGCTGTGACTCAAAGATTTTCGAATCGGACGAAAAACTGATAGTGAATTGTAACGTTCAGGGCCTCCTAATGACGATGGAACACTCTAATTGCGTCCCGATTCAATACGTCGTCCTCCAGCAGACTTGTCTCCATGGGTCTATTACTGCCTCGGGCAGCTTATGTCCGTTCTGCTGTGAGTCGAAGATTTTCGAATCGGACGAAAAACTGATAGTGAATTGTAACGTTCAGGGCCACCTAATGACGATGGATCACTCAAATTGCGTCCCGATTCAATACATCGTCCTCCAGCAGACTTGTCTCCATGGGTCTATTGCTGCCTCGGGCACCTTATGGTCGTTCCCCCGTGCGTCTAGATTATTGAATGGGACGAAAAACTGATAGTTAATTGTAACATTCAGGGATTCCTAATGACGATGGAACACTCAAATTGCGTCCTGATGCAATAATCGTCCTCCAGCAGACTTGTCTCCATGGGTCTATTGCTGCCTCGGGCACCTTATGGGCGTTCTGCTGTGAGTCTAGATTATCGAATGGGACGAAAAACTGATAGTGAATTCTAACGTTCAGGCCACCTAATGACGATGGATCACTCAAATTGCGTCCCGATTCAATACATCGTCCTCCAGCAGACTTGTCTCCATGGGTCTATTGCTGCCTCGGACACTTTATGGCCGTTCTGCTGTGAGTCAAAGATTTTGGAATCGGACGAAAAACTGATAGTGAATTGTAACTTTCAGTGCCACCTAATGACGATGGATCACTCAAATTGCGTCCCGATTCAATACATCTCCCTGCAGCCGACTTGTCTCCATGGGTCAATTGCTGCCTCAGGCACCTTATGGCCGTTCTGCTGTGACTCAAAGATTTTCGAATCGGACGAAAAACTGATAGTGAATTGTAACGTTCAGGCCCTCCTAATGACGATGGAACACTCAAATTGCGTCCCGATTCAATACATCGTGCTCCAGCCGACTTGTCTCCATAGGTCTATTGCTGCCTCGGGCACCTTATGGCCGTTCTGCTGTGAGTCAAAGATTTGCGAATCGGACGAAAAACTGATAGTGAATTGTAACATTCAGGGCCACCTAATGACGATGGAGCACACAAATTGCCTCCCGATTCAATACATCGTCCTCCAGCCGACTTGACTCCATGGGTCTATTGCTGCCTCGGGCATCTTATGGCCGTTCTGCTGTGAGTCTATTTTATCGAATGGGACGAAAAACTGATAGTGAATTGTAACGTTCAGGGCTTCCTGATGACAATGGAACACTCAAATTGCGTCCCGATTCAATACATCGTCCTCCAGCAGACTTGTCTCCATGGGTCAATTGCTTTCTCGGGCCCCTTATGGCCGTTCTGCTGTGAGTCAAAGATTTTCGAATCGGACGAAAAACTGATAGTGAATTGTAACATTCAGGGCCACCTAATGACGATGGATCACTCAAATTGCGTCCCGATTCTATACATCGTCCGGCAGCCGACTTGTCTCCATGGGTCTGTTGCTGCCTCGGGCGCCTTATGGCCGTTCTGCTGTGAGTCAAAGATTTTCGAATCGGACGAAAAACTGATAGTGAATTGTAACATTCAGGGCCACCTAATGACGATGGATCACTCAAATTGTGTCCCGATTCAATACATCATCCTCCAGCCGACTTGTCTCCATGGGGCTATTGCTGCCTCGGGCACCTTATGGCCGTTCTGCTGTGAGTCAAAGATTTTCGAATCGGACGAAAAACTGATAGTGAATTGTAACGTTCAGGCCCTCCTAATGACGATGGAACACTCAAATTGCGTCCCGATTCAATACATCGTCCTCCAGCAGACTTGACTCCATGGGTCTGTTGCTGCCTCGGGCACCTTATGGCCGTTCTGCTGTGAGTCAAAGATTTTCGAATGGGACGAAAATTTGATAGTGAATTGTAACATTCACGCCTACCTAATGACGATGGACCACTCAAATTGCGTCCCGATTCAATACATCGTCCTCCAGCCGACTTGACTCCATGGGTCTATTGCTGCCTCGGGCACCTGATGGCCGTTCTGCTGTGAGTCTAGATTATCGAATGGGACGAAAAACTGATAGTGAATTGTAACGTTCAGGGCCACCTAATGACGATGGATCACTCAAATTGCGTCCCGATTCAATACATCGTCCTCCAGCCGACTTGTCTCAATGGGTCTATTGCTGCCTCGGGTACCTTATTGCCGTTCTGCTGTGAGTCAAAGATTTTCGAATCGGACAAAAAACTGATAGTGAATTGTAACGTTCAGGCCCTCCTAATGACGATGGATCACTCAAATTGCGTCCCGATTCAATACATCGTCCTCCAGCAGACTTGCCTCCATGGGTCAATTGCTGCCTCGGGCACCTTATGGCCGTTCTGCTGTGAGTCAAAGATTTTCGAATCGGACGAAAAACTGATAGTGAATTGTAATATTCAGGGCCACCTAATGACGATGGATCACTCAAATTGCGTCCCGACTCAATACATCGTCCTGCAGCCGACTTGTCTCCATGGGTCTATTGCTGCCTCGGGCACCTTATGGCCGTTCTGCTGTGAGTCAAAGATTTTCGAATCGGACGAAAAACTGATAGTGAATTGTAACATTCAAGGCCACCTAATGACGATGGATCACTCAAATTGCGTCCCGATTCAATACATCATCCTCCAGCCGACTTGTCTCCAAGGGGCTATTGCTGCCTCGGGCACCTTATGGCCTTTCTGCTGTGAGTCAAAGATTTTCGAATCGGACGAAAAACTGATAGTGAATTGTAACGTTCAGGCCCTCCTAATGACGATGGAACACTCAAATTGCGTCCCGATTCAATACATCGTCCTCCAGCCGACTTGTCTCCATAGGTCTATTGCTGCCTCGGGCACCTTATGGCCGTTTTGCTGTGAGTCAAAGATTTTCGAATCGGACGAAAAACTGAAAGTGAATTGTAACGTTCAGGGCCACCTAATGACGACCGATCACTCAAATTGCGTCCCGATTCAATACATCGTCCTCCAGCAGACTTGTCTCCATGGGTCTATTGCTGCCTCGGGCACCTTATGGCCGTTCTGCTGTGAGTCGAAGATTTTCGAATCGGACGAAAAACTGATAGTGAATTGTAACGTTCAGGGCCTCCTAATGACGATGGAACACTCAAATTGCGTCCCGATTAAATACCTCGTCCTCCAGCAGACTTGTCTCCATGGGTCTATTTCTGCCTCGGGCAGCTTATGGCCGTTCTGCTGTGAGTCGAAGATTTTCGAATCGGGCGAAAAACTGATAGTGAATTGTATCGTTCAGGGCCACTTAATGACGATGGATCACTCAAATTGCGTCCCGATTCAATACATCGTCCTCCAGCAGACTTGTCTCCATGGGTCTATTGCTGCCTCGGGCACCTTATGCTCGTTCTCCCGTGCGTCTAGATTATCGAATGGGACGAAAAACTGATAGTTAATTGTAACATTCAGGGCTTCCTAATGACGATGGAACACTCAAATTGCGTCCTGATGCAATAATCGTCCTCCAGCAGACTTGTCTCCATGGGTCTATTGCTGCCTCGGGCACCTTATGGGCGTTCTGCTGTGAGTCTAGATTATCGAATGGGACGAAAAACTGATAGTGAATTCTAACGTTCAGGCCACCTAATGACGATGGATCACTCAAATTGCGTCCCGATTCAATACATCGTCCGCCAGCAGACTTGTCTCCATGGGTCTATTGCTACCTCGGACATTTTATGGCCGTTCTGCTGTGAGTCAAAGATTTTCGAATTGGACGAAAAACTGATAGTGAATTGTAACTTTCAGTGCCACCTAATGACGATGGATCACTCAAATTGCGTCCCGATTCAATACATCTCCCTGCAGCCGACTTGTCTCCATGGGTCAATTGCTGCCTCGGGCACCTTATGGCCGTTCTGCTGTGACTCAAAGATTTTCGAATCGGACGAAAAACTGATAGTGAATTGTAACGTTCAGGGCCTCCTAATGACGATGGAACACACTAATTGCGTCCCGATTCAATACGTCGTCCTCCAGCAGACTTGTCTCCATGGGTCTATTACTGCTTCGGGCAGCTTATGTCCGTTCTGCTGTGAGTCGAAGATTTTCGAATCGGACGAAAAACTGATAGTGAATTGTAACGTTCAGGGCCACCTAATGACGATGGATCACTCAAATTGCGTCCCGATTCAATACATCGTCCTCCAGCAGACTTGTCTCCATGGGTCTATTGCTGCCTCGGGCACCTTATGGTCGTTCCCCCGTGCGTCTAGATTATTGAATGGGACGAAAAACTGATAGTTAATTGTAACATTCAGGGATTCCTAATGACGATGGAACACTCAAATTGCGTCCTGATGCAATAATCGTCCTCCAGCAGACTTGTCTCCATGGGTCTATTGCTGCCTCGGGCACCTTATGGGCGTTCTGCTGTGAGTCTAGATTATCGAATGGGACGAAAAACTGATAGTGAATTCTAACGTTCAGGCCACCTAATGACGATGGATCACTCAAATTGCGTCCCGATTCAATACATCGTCCTCCAGCAGACTTGTCTCCATGGGTCTATTGCTGCCTCGGACACTTTATGGCCGTTCTGCTGTGAGTCAAAGATTTTGGAATCGGACGAAAAACTGATAGTGAATTGTAACTTTCAGTGCCACCTAATGACGATGGATCACTCAAATTGCGTCCCGATTCAATACATCTCCCTGCAGCCGACTTGTCTCCATGGGTCAATTGCTGCCTCAGGCACCTTATGGCCGTTCTGCTGTGACTCAAAGATTTTCGAATCGGACGAAAAACTGATAGTGAATTGTAACGTTCAGGCCCTCCTAATGACGATGGAACACTCAAATTGCGTCCCGATTCAATACATCGTGCTCCAGCCGACTTGTCTCCATAGGTCTATTGCTGCCTCGGGCACCTTATGGCCGTTCTGCTGTGAGTCAAAGATTTTCGAATCGGACGAAAAACTGAAAGTGAATTGTAACGTTCAGGGCCACCTAATGACGATCGATCACTCAAATTGCGTCCCGATTCAATACATCGCCCTCCAGCAGACTTGTCTCCATGGCTCTATTGCTGCCTCGGGCACCTTATGGCCGTTCTGCTGTGAGTCAAAGACTTTCGAATCGGACGAAAAACTGATAGAGAATTGTAACGTTTAGGGCCTCCTAATGACGATGGAACACTCAAATTGCGTCCCGATTCAATTAATCGTCCTATAGCAGACTTGTCTCCATGGGTCTATTGCTGCCTTGGGCATCTTATGGCCGTTCTGCTGTGAGTCTATTTTATCGAATGGGACGAAAAACTGATAGTGAATTGTAACGTTCAGGGCTTCCTGATGACAATGGAACACTCAAATTGCGTCCCGATTCAATACATCGTCCTCCAGCAGACTTGTCTCCATGGGTCAATTGCTGCCTCGGGCCCCTTATGGCCGTTCTGCTGTGAGTCAAAGATTTTCGAATCGGACGAAAAACTGATAGTGAATTGTAACATTCAGGGCCACCTAATGACGATGGATCACTCAAATTGTGTCCCGATTCAATACATCATCCTCCAGCCGACTTGTCTCCATGGGGCTATTGCTGCCTCGGGCACCTTATGGCCGTTCTGCTGTGAGTCAAAGATTTTCGAATCGGACGAAAAACTGATAGTGAATTGTAACGTTCAGGCCCTCCTAATGACGATGGAACACTCAAATTGCGTCCCGATTCATTACATCGTCCTCCAGCAGACTTGTCTCCATGGGTCTATTGCTGCCTCGGGCACCTTATGGCCGTTCTGCTGTGAGTCAAAGATTTTCGAATGGGACGAAAATTTGATAGTGAATTGTAACATTCACGGCTACCTAATGACGATGGACCACACAAATTGCGTCCCGATTCAATACATCGTCCTCCAGCCGACTTGACTCCATGGGTCTATTGCTGCCTCGGGCACCTGATGGCCGTTCTGCTGTGAGTCTAGATTATCGAATGGGAGGAAAAACTGATAGTGAATTGTAACGTTCAGGGCCACCTAATGACGATGGATCACTCAAATTGCGTCCCGATTCAATACATCGTCCTCCAGCAGACTTGTCTCCATGGGTCTATTGCTGCCTCGGGCACCTTATGGCCGTTCTGCTGTGAGTCAAAGATTTTTTAATCGGACGAAAAACTGATAGTGAATTGTAACTTTCAGGGCCATCTAATGACGATGGATCACTCAAATTGCGTCCCGATTCAATACATCGTCCTCCAGCCGACTTGTCTCCATGGGTCTATTGCTGGCTCGGGTACCTTATTGCCGTTCTGCTGTGAGTCAAAGATTTTCGAATCGGACAAAAAACTGATAGTGAATTGTAACGTTCAGGCCCTCCTAATGACGATGGAACACTCAAATTGCGTCCCGATTCAATACATCGTGCTCCAGCCGACTTGTCTCCATAGGTCTATTGCTGCCTCGGGCACCTTATGGCCGTTCTGCTGTGAGTCAAAGATTTTCGAATCGGACGAAAAACTGAAAGTGAATTGTAACGTTCAGGGCCACCTAATGACGATCGATCACTCAAATTGCGTCCCGATTCAATACATCGTCCTCCAGCAGACTTGTCTCCATGGCTCTATTGCTGCCTCGGGCACCTTATGGCCGTTCTGCTGTGAGTCAAAGACTTTCGAATCGGACGAAAAACTGATAGAGAATTGTAACGTTCAGGGCCTCCTAATGACGATGGAACACTCAAATTGCGTCCCGATTCAATTAATCGTCCTATAGCAGACTTGTCTCCATGGGTCTACTGCTGCCTCGGGCACCTTATGGCCGTTCTGCTGTGAGTCAAAGATTTTCGAATCGGACGAAAAACTGATAGTGAATTGTAACTTTCAGGGCCACCTAATGACGATGGATCACTCAAATTGCGTCCCGATTCAATACATCGTCCTCCAGCAGACTTGTCTCCATGGGTCTATTGCTGCCTCGGGCACCTTATGGCCGTTCTGCTGTGAGTCAAAGATTTTCGAATCGGACGAAAAACTGATAGTGAACTGTAACGTTCAGGGCCTCCTAATGACGATGGAACACTCAAATTGCGTCCCGATTCAATACCTCGTCCTCCAGCAGACTTGTCTCCATGGGTCTATTGCTGCCTCGGGCACCTTATGGTCGTTCTCCCGTGCGTCTAGATTATCGAATGGGACGAAAAACTGATAGGGAATTGTAACATTCAGGGCTTCCTAATGACGATGGAACACTCAAATTGCGTCCTGATGCAATACATCGTCCTCCAGCAGACTTGTCTCCATGGGCCAATTGCTGCCTCGGGCACCTTATGGCCGTTCTGCTGTGAGTAAAATTTCGAATCGGACAAAAAACTGATAGTGAATTGTAACGTTCAGGGCCACCTAATGACGATGGATCACTCAAATTGCGTCCCGATTCAATACATCGTCCTCCAGCAGACTTGTCTCCATGGGTCTATTGCTGCCTCGAGCACTTTATGGCCGTTCTGCTGTGAGTCAAAGATTTTCGAATCGGACGAAAAACTGATAGTGAATTGTAACTTTCAGTGCCACCTAATGACGATGGATCACTCAAATTGCGTCCCGATTCAATACATCTCCCTGCAGCCGACTTGTCTCCATGGGTCAATTGCTGCCTCGGGCACCTTATGGCCGTTCTGCTGTGACTCAAAGATTTTCGAATCGGACGAAAAACTGATAGTGAATTGTAACGTTCAGGGCCTCCTAATGACGATGGAACACTCAAATTGCGTCCCGATTCAATACCTCGTCCTCCAGCAGACTTGTCTGCATGGGTCTATTGCTGCCTAGGGCAGCTTACGGCCGTTCTGCTGTGAGTCAAAGATTTTCGAATCGGACGAAAAACTGATAGTGAATTGTAACGTTCAGGGCCACCTAATGACGATGGATCACTCAAATTGCGTCCCGATTCAATACGTCGCCCTCCAGCAGACTTGTGTCCAAGGGTCTATTGCTGCGTCGCGCACCTTATGGTCGTTCTCCCGTGAGTCTAGATTATCGAATGGGACGATAAACTGATAGTTAATTGTAACATTCAGGGATTCCTAATGACGATGGAACACTCAAATTGCGTCCCGATTCAATACATCGTCCTCCGGCAGACTTGTCTCCATAGGTCTATTGCTGCCTCGGGCACCTTATGGTCGTTCTCCCGTGAGTCTAGATTATCGAATGGGACGAAAAACTGATAGTTAATTGTAACATTCAGGGCATCCTAATGACGATGGAACACTCAAATTGCGTCCCGATTCAATACATCGTCCTCCAGCAGACTTGTCTCCATGGGTCAATTGCTGCCTCGGGCACCTTATGGCCGTTCTGCTGTGAGTCAAAGATTTTCGAATCGGACGAAAAACTGATAGTGAATTGTAACATTCAGGGCCACCTAATGACGATGCAGCACACAAATTGCCTCCCGATTCAATTCATCGTCCGCCAGCCGACTTGACTCCATGGGTCTATTGCTGCCTCGGGCATCTTATGGCCGTTCTGCTGTGAGTCTATTTTATCGAATGGGACGAAAAACTGATAGTGAATTATAACGTTCAGGGCTTCCTGATGACGATGGAACACTCAAATTGCGTCCCGATTCAATACATCGTCCTCCAGCAGACTTGTCTCCATGGGTCAATTGCTGCCCCGGGCCCCTTATGGCCGTTCTGCAGTGAGTCAAAGATTTTCGAATCGGACGAAAAACTGATAGTGAATTGTAACATTCAGGGCCAACTAATGACGATGGATCACTCAAATTGCGTCCCGATTCAATACATCGTCCGGCAGCCGACTTGTCTCCATGGGTCTGTTGCTGCCTCGGGCGCCTTATGGCCGTTCTGCTGTGAGTCTAGATTATCGAATGGAACGAAAAACTGATAGTGAATTGTAACGTTCAGGGCCACCTAATGACGATGGATCACTCAAATTGCGTCCCGATTCAATACATCGTCCTCCAGCAGATTTGTCTCCATGGGTCTATTGCTGCCTCGCGCACCTTATGGCCGTTCTGCTGTGAGTCAAAGATTTTTTAATCGGACGAAAAACTGATAGTGAATTGTAACTTTCAGGGCCATCTAATGACGATGGATCACTCAAATTGCGTCCCGATTCAATACATCGTCCTCCAGCCGACTTGACTCCATGGGTCTATTGCTGCCTCGGGCACCTTATGGCCGTTCTGCTGTGAGTCAAAGATTTTCGAATGGGACGAAAATTTGATAGTGAATTGTAACATTCACGGCTACCTAATGACGATGGACCACACAAATTGCGTCCCGATTCAATACATCGTCCTCCAGCCGACTTGACTCCATGGGTCTATTGCTGCCTCGGGCACCTGATGGCCGTTCTGCTGTGAGTCTAGATTATCGAATGGGACGAAAAACTGATAGTGAATTGTAACGTTCAGGGCCACCTAATGACGATGGATCACTCAAATTGTGTCCCGATTCAATACATCGTCCTCCAGCAGACTTGTCTCCATGGGTCTATTGCTGCCTCGCGCACCTTACGGCCGTTCTGCTGTGAGTCAAAGATTTTTTAATCGGACGAAAAACTGATAGTGAATTGTAACTTTCAGGGCCATCTAATGACGATGGATCACTCAAATTGCGTCCCGATTCAATACATCGTCCTCCAGCCGACTTGTCTCCATGGGTCTATTGCTGCCTCCGGTACCTTATTGCCGTTCTGCTGTGAGTCAAAGATTTTCGAATCGGACAAAAAACTGATAGTGAATTGTAACGTTCAGGCCCTCCTAATGACGATGGAACACTCAAATTGCGTCCCGATTCAATACATCGTGCTCCAGCCGACTTGTCTCCATAGTCTATTGCTGCCTCGGGCACCTTATGGCCGTTCTGCTGTGAGTCAAAGATTTTCGAATCGGACGAAAAACTGAAAGTGAATTGTAACGTTCAGGGCCACCTAATGACGATCGATCACTCAAATTGCGTCCCGATTCAATACATCGTCCTCCAGCAGACTTGTCTCCATGGGTCTATTGCTGCCTCGGAAACCTTATGGCCGTTCTGCTGTGAGTCAAAGACTTTCGAATCAGACGAAAAACTGATAGAGCATTGTAACGTTCAGGGCCTAATAATGACGATGGAACACTCAAATTGCGTCCCGATTCAATTAATCGTCCTATAGCAGACTTGTCTCCATGGGTCTACTGCTGCCTCGGGCACCTTATGGCCGTGCTGCTGTGAGTCAAAGATTTTCGAATCGGACGAAAAACCGATAGTGAATTGTAACTTTCAGGGCCACCTAATGACGATGGATCACTCAAATTGCGTCCCGATTCAATACATCGTCCTATAGCAGACTTGTCTCCATGGGTCTATTGCTGCCTCGGGCACCTTATGGTCGTTCTCCCGTGCGTCTAGATTATCGAATGGGACGAAAAACTGATAGTTAATTGTAACATTCAGGGCTTCCTAATGACGATGGAACACTCAAATTGCGTCCTGATGCAATACATCGTCCTCCAGCAGACTTGTCTCCATGGGTCAATTGCTGCCTCGGGCACCTTATGGCCGTTCTGCTGTGAGTAAAATTTTCGAATCGGACAAAAAACTGATAGTGAATTGTAACGTTCAGGGCCACCTAATGACGATGGATCACTCAAATTGCGTCCCGATTCAATACATCGTCCTCCAGCAGACTTGTCTCCATGGGTCTATTGCTGCCTCGGGCACTTTATGGCCGTTCTGCTGTGAGTGAAAGATTTTCGAATCGGACGAAAAACTGATAGTGAATTGTAACTTTCAGTGCCACCTAATGACGATGGATCACTCAAATTGCGTCCCGATTCATACATCTCCCTGCAGCCGACTTGTCTCCATGGGTCAATTGCTGCCTCGGGCACCTTATGGCCGTTCTGCTGTGACTCAAAGATTTTCGAATCGGACGAAAAACTGATAGTGAATTGTAACGTTCAGGGCCTCCTAATGACGATGGAACACTCAAATTGCGTCCCGATTCAATACCTCGTCCTCCAGCAGACTTGTCTGCATGGGTCTATTGCTGCCTCGGGCAGCTTATGGCCGTTCTGCTGTGAGTCAAAGATTTTCGAATCGGACGAAAAACTGATAGTGAATTGTAACGTTCAGGGCCACCTAATGACGATGGATCACTCAAATTGCGTCCCGATTCAATACGTCGCCCTCCAGCAGACTTGTCTCCAAGGGTCTATTGCTGCGTCGCGCACCTTATGGTCGTTCTCCCGTGAGTCTAGATTATCGAATGGGACAAAAAACTGATAGTTAATTGTAACATTCAGGGCTTCCTAATGACGATGGAACACTCAAATTGCGTCCCGATTCAATACATCGTCCTCCAGCAGACTTGTCTCCATAGGTCTATTGCTGCCTCGGGCACCTTATGGTCGTTCTCCCGTGAGTCTAGATTATCGAATGGGACGAAAAACTGATAGTTAATTGTAACATTCAGGGCATCCTAATGACGATGGAACACTCAAATTGCGTCCCGATTCAATACATCGTCCTCCAGCAGACTTGTCTCCATGGGTCAATTGCTGCCTCGGGCACCCTATGGCCGTTCTGCTGTGAGTCAAAGATTTTCGAAACGGACGAAAATCTGATAGTGAATTGTAACATTCAGGGCCACCTAATGACGATGGAGCACACAAATTGCCTCCCGATTCAATACATCGTCCGCCAGCCGACTTGACTCCATGGGTCTATTGCTGCCTCGGGCATCTTATGGCCGTTCTGCTGTGAGTCTATTTTATCGAATGGGACGAAAAACTGATAGTGAATTGTAACGTTCAGGGCTTCCTGATGACGATGGAACACTCAAATTGCGTCCCGATTCAATACATCGTCCTCCAGCAGACTTGTCTCCATGGGTCAATTGCTGCCCCGGGCCCCTTATGGCCGTTCTGCTGTGAGTCAAAGATTTTCGAATCGGACGAAAAACTGATAGTGAATTGTAACATTCAGGGCTACCTAATGACGATGGATCACTCAAATTGCGTCCCGATTCAATACATCGTCCGGCAGCCGACTTGTCTCCATGGGTCTGTTGCTGCCTCGGGCGCCTTATGGCCGTTCTGCTGTGAGTCTAGATTATCGAATGGAACGAAAAACTGATAGTGAATTGTAACGTTCTGGGCCACCTAATGACGATGGATCACTCAAATTGCGTCCCGATTCAATACATCGTCCTCCAGCAGACTTGTCTCCATGGGTCTATTGCTGCCTCGCGCACCTTATGGCCGTTCTGCTGTGAGTCAAAGATTTTTTAATCGGACGAAAAACTGATAGTGAATTGTAACTTTCAGGGCCATCTAATGACGATGGATCACTCAAATTGCGTCCCGATTCAATACATCGTCCTCCAGCCGACTTGTCTCCATGGGTCTATTGTTGCCTTGGGCACCTTATTGCCGTTCTGCTGTGAGTCAAAGATTTTCGAATCGGACGAAAAACTGATAGTGAATTGTAACGTTCAGGACCTCCTAATGACGATGGAACACTCAAATTGCGTCCCGATTCAATACCTCGTCCTCCAGCAGACTTGTCTCCATGGGTCTATTGCTGCCTCGGGCAGCTTATGGCCGTTCTGCTGTGAGTCAAAGATTTTCGAATCGGACGAAAAACTGATAGTGAATTGTAACGCTCAGGGCCACCTAATGACGATGGATCACTCAAATTGCGTCCCGATTCAATACATCGCCCTCCAGCAGACTTGTCTCCAAGGGTCTATTGCTGCCTCGGGCACGTTATGGTCGTTCTCCAGTGAGTCTAGATTATCGAATGGGACGAAAAACTGATAGTTAATTGTAACATTCAGGGCTTCCTAATGACGATGGAAAACTCAAATTGCGTCCCGATTCAATACATCGTCCTCCAGCAGACTCGTCTCCATGGGTCAATTGCTGCCTCGGGCACCTTATGGCCGTTCTGCTGTGTGTCTAAGATTTTCGAATCGGACGAAAAAATGATAGTGAATTGTAACATTCAGGGCCACCTAATGACGATGGACCACACAAATTGCGTCCCGATTCAATACATCGTCCTCCAGCAGACTTGTCTCCATGGGTCTATTGCTGCCTCGGGCACCTTATGGCCGTTCTGCTGTGAGTCAAAAATTTTCGAATCGGACGAACGACTGATAGTGAATTGTAACATTCAGGGCCACCTAATGACGATGGATCACTCAAATTGTGAC
Source organism: Schistocerca cancellata (assembly GCF_023864275.1). Classification (NCBI taxonomy): domain Eukaryota; kingdom Metazoa; phylum Arthropoda; class Insecta; order Orthoptera; family Acrididae; genus Schistocerca; species Schistocerca cancellata. The sequence continues at coordinate 4,285,426 of NC_064627.1, forward strand.
CCGATTCAATACATCGTCCTCCAGCCGACTTGTCTCCATGGGGCTATTGCTGCCTCGGGCACCTTATGGCCGTTCTGCTGTGAGTCAAAGATTTTCGAATCGGACGAAAAACTGATAGTGAATTGTAACATTCAGGGCCACCTAATGACGATGGAACACTCAAATTGCGTCCCGATTCAATACATCGTCCTCCACCATACTTGTCTCCATGGGTCTATTGCTGCCTCGGGCACCTTATGGCCGTTCTGCTGTGACTCTAAGATTTTCGAATCGGACGAAGAACTGGTAGTGAATTGTAACGTTCAGGGCCACCTAATGACGATGGATCACTCAAATTGCGTCCCGATTCAATTCATCGTCCTCCAGCAGACTTGTCTCCATGTGTCTATTACTGCCTCGGGCACCTTATGGCCGTTCTGCTGTGACTCAAAGATTTTCGAATCGGACGAAAAACTGATAGTGAATTGTAACGTTCAGGGCCTCCTAATGACGATGGAACACTCAAATTGCGTCCCGATTCAATACATCGTCCTCCAGCAGACTTGTCTCCATGGGTCTATTGCTGCCTCGGGCACCTTATGGCCGTTCTGCTGTGAGTCAAAGATTTACGAATCGAACGAAAAACTGATAGTGAATTGTAACGTTCAGGGCCTCCTAATGACGATGGAACATCGTCCTCCAGCAGACTTGTCTCCATGGGTCTATTGCAGCCTCGGGCACCATATGGCCGTTCTGCTGTGAGTCAAAGATTTTCGAATCGGACGAAAAACTGATAGTGAATTGTAACATTCAGGGCTACCTAATGACGATGGACCACACAAATTGCGTCCCGATTCAATACATCGTCCTCCAGCCGTATTGACTCCATGGGTCAATTGCTGCCTCGGGCACCTTATGGCCGTTCTGCTGTGAGTCAAAAATTTTCGAATCGGACGAACGACTGATAGTGAATTGTAACATTCAGGGCCACCTAATGACGATGGATCACTCAAATTGTGACCCGATTCAATACATCGTCCTCCAGCCGACTTGTCTCCATGGGGCTATTGCTGCCTCGGGCACCTTATGGCCGTTCTGCTGTGAGTCAAAGATTTTCGAATCGGACGAAAAACTGATAGTGAATTGTAACATTCAGGGCCACCTAATGACGATGGAACACTCAAATTGCGTCCCGATTCAATACATCGTCCTCCAGCATACTTGTCTCCATGGGTCTATTGCTGCCTCGGGCACCTTATGGCCGTTCTGCTGTGACTCTAAGATTTTCGAATCGGACGAAGAACTGGTAGTGAATTGTAACGTTCAGGGCCACCTAATGACGATGGACCACTCAAATTGCGTCCCGATTCAATTCATCGTCCTCCAGAAGACTTGTCTCCATGTGTCTATTACTGCCTCGGGCACCTTATGGCCGTTCTGCTGTGACTCAAAGATTTTCGAATCGGACGAAAAACTGATAGTGAATTGTAACGTTCAGGGCCTCCTAATGACGATGGAACACTCAAATTGCGTCCCGATTCAATACATCGTCCTCCAGCAGACTTGTCTCCATGGGTCTATTGCTGCCTCGGGCACCTTATGGCCGTTCTGCTGTGAGTCAAAGATTTACGAATCGAACGAAAAACTGATAGTGAATTGTAACGTTCAGGGCCTCCTAATGACGATGGAACATCGTCCTCCAGCAGACTTGTCTCCATGGGTCTATTGCAGCCTCGGGCACCATATGGCCGTTCTGCTGTGAGTCAAAGATTTTCGAATCGGACGAAAAACTGATAGTGAATTGTAACATTCAGGGCTACCTAATGACGATGGACCACACAAATTGCGTCCCGATTCAATACATCGTCCTCCAGCCGTATTGACTCCATGGGTCTATTGCTGCCTCGGGCACCTTATGGGCGTTCTGCTGTGAGTCTAGATTATCGAATGGGACGAAAAACTGATAGTGAATTGTAACGATCAGGCCACCTAATGACGATGGATCACTCAAATTGCGTCCCGATTCAATACATCGTCCTCCAGCAGACTTGTCTCCATGGGTCTATTGCTGCCTCGGGCACCTTATGGCCGTTCTGCTGTGAGTCAAAGATTTTCGAATCGGACGAAAAACTGATAGTGAATTGTAACTTTCAGTGCCACCTAATGACGATGGATCACTCAAATTGCGTCCGGATTCAATACATCTCAATGCAGCCGACTTGTCTCCTTGGGTCTATTGCTGCCTCGGGCACCTTATGGCCGTTCTGCTGTGACTCAAAGATTTTCGAATCGGACGAAAAACTGATAGTGATTTGTAACGTTCTGGGCCTACTAATGACGATGGAACACTCAAATTGCGTCCCGATTCAATACATCGTCCTCCAGCAGACTTGTATCCATGGGTCTATTGCTGCCTCGGGCACCTTATGGCCGTTCTGCTGTGAGTCAAAGATTTTCGAATCGGACGAAAAACTGATAGTAGATTGTAACGTTCAGGGCCACCTAATGACGATGGATCACTCAAATTGCGTCCCGATTCAATACATCGTCCTCCAGCAGACTTGTCTCCATGGGTCTATTGCTGCCTCGGGCACCTTATGGCCGTTCTGCTGTGACTCAAAGATTTTCGAATCGGACGAAAAACTGAAAGTGAATTGTAACTTTCAGGGCAACCTAATGACGATGGATCACTCAAATTGCGTCCCGATTCAATACATCGGCCTCCAGCCCACTTGTCTCCATGTGTCTATTGCTGCCTCGGCAACCTTATGGCCGTTCTGCTGTGAGTCAATGATTTTCTAATCGGACGAAAAACTGATAGTGAATTGTAACGTTCAGGGCCACCTAAAGACGATGGATCACTCAAATTGCGTCCCGATTCAATTCATCGTCCTCCAGCAGACTTGTCTTCATAGGTCTATTGCTGCCTCGGGCACCTTATGGTCGTTCTCCCGTGTGTTTAGATTATCGAATGGGACGAAAAACTGATAGTTAATTGTAACATTCAGGGATTCCTAATGACGATGGAACACTCAAATTGCGTCCCGATTCAATACATCGTCCTCCAGCAGACTTGTCTCCATGGGTCAATTGCTACCTCGGGCACCTTATGGCCGTTCTGCTGTGAGTCAAAGATTTTCGAAACGGACGAAAAACTGAGGGTGAATTGTAACATTCAGGGCCACCTAATGGCGATGGATCACTCAAATTGCGTCCCGATTCAATACATCGTCCAGCAGCCGACTTGTCTCCATGGGTCTATTGCTGCCTCGGGCACCTTATGGCCGTTCTGCTGTGAGTCAAAGATTTTCGAATCGGACGAAAAACTGATAGTAGATTGTAACCTTCCGGGCCACCTAATGACGATGGATCACTCAAATTGCGTCCCGATTCAATACATCGTCCTCCAGCAGACTTGTCTCCATGGGTCTATTGCTGCCTCGGGCACCTTATGGCCGTTCTGCTGTGAGTCAAAGATTTTCGAATCGGACGAAAAACTGATAGTGAATCGTAACGTTCAGGACCTCCTAATGACGATGGAACACTCAAATTCCGTCCCGATTCAATACCTCGGCCTCCAGCAGACTTGCCTCCCTGGGTCTATTGCTGCCTCGGGCAGCTTATGGCCGTTCTGCTGTGAGTCAAAGATTTTCGAATCGGACGAAAAACTGATAGTGAATTGTAACGTTCAGGCCCTCCAAATGACGATGGAACACTCAAATTGCGTCCCGATTCTATACATCGTCCTCCAGCAGACTTGTCTCCATGGGTCTATTGCTGCCTCGGGCACCTTATGGCCGTTCTGCTGTGAGTCAAAGACTTTCGAATCGGACGAAAAACCGATAGTGAATTGTAACGTTCAGGGCCTCCTAATGACGATGGAACACTCAAATTGCGTCCCGATTCAATTAATCGTCCTATAGCAGACTTGTCTCCAAGGGTCTATTGCTGCCTCGGGCACCTTATGGCCGTTCTGCTGTGAGTCAAAGATTTTCGAATCGGACGAAAAACTGATAGTGAACTGTAACGTTCAGGGCCACCTAATGACGATGGATCACTCAAATTGCGTCCCGATTCAATACATCGTCCTCCAGGAGACTTGTCTCCATGGGTCTATTGCTGCCTCGGGCACCTTATGGTCGTTCTCCCGTGCGTCTAGATTATCGAATGGGACGAAAAACTGATAGTTAATTGTAACATTCGGGGCTCCCTAATAACGATGGAACACTCAAATTGCGTCCTGATGCAATACATCGTCCTCCAGCAGACTTGTCTCCATGGGTCTATTGCTGCCTCGGGCACCTTATGGCCGTTCTGCTGTGAGTCAAAGATTTTCGAATCGGACGAAAAACTGATAGTGAATTGTAACATTCAGGGCCACCTAATGACGATGGACCACACAAATTGCCTCCCGATTCAATACATCGTCCTCCAGTGGACTTGACTCCATGGGTCTATTGCTGCCTCGGTCATCTTATGGCCGTTCTGCTGTGAGTCTATTTTATCGAGTAGGACGAAAAACTGATAGTGAATTGTAACGTTCAGGGCTTCCTGATGACGATGGAACACTCAAATTGCGTCCCGATTCAATACATCGTCCTCCAGCAGACTTGTCTCCATGGGTCTATTGCTGCCTCGGGCACCTTATGGCCGTTCTGCTGTGAGAAAAATTTTCGAATCGGACGAAAAACTGATAGTGAATTGTAACGTTCATGGCACCTAATGACGATGGATCACTCAAATTGCGTCCCGATTCAATACATCGTCCTCCAGCAGACTTGTCTCTATGGGTCTATTGCTGCCTCGGGCACCTTATGGCCGTTCTGCTGTGAGTCAAAGATTTTCGAATCGGACGAAAAACTAATAGTGAATTGTAACGTTCAGGCCCTCCTAATGACGATGGAACACTCAAATTGCGTCCCGATTCAATACATCGTCCACCAGCCGACTTGTCTCCATAGGTCTATTGCTGCCTCGGGCACCTTATGGCCGTTCTGCTGTGACTCAAAGATTTTCGAATCGGACGAAAAACTGAAAGTGAATTGTAACGTTCAGGGCCACCTAATGACGATCGATCACTCAAATTGCGTCCCGATTCAATACATCGTCCTCCAGCAGACTTGTCTCCATGGGTCTATTGCTGCCTCGGGCAACTTATGGCCGTTCTGCTGTGAGTCAAAGATTTTCGAATCGGACGAAAAACTGATAGTGAATTGTAACATTCAGGGCCACTTAATGACGATGGATCACTCAAATTGCGTCCCGATTCAATACATCGTCCTCCAGCAGACTTGTCTCCATGGGTCTATTGCTGCATCGGGCACCTTATGGTCGTTCTCCCGTACGTCTAGATTATCGAATGGGACGAAAAACTGATAGTTAATTGTACTATTCAGGGCGTCCTAATGACGATGGAACACTCAAATTGCGTCCCGATTCAATACATCGTCCTCCAGCCGACTTCTCTCCATGGGTGTATTGCTGCCTCGGGAACCTTATGGCCGTTCTGCTGTGAGTCAAAGATTTTCGAATCGGACGAAAAACTGATAGTGAATTGCAACGTTCAGGGCCACCTAATGACGATGGATCACTCAAATTGCGTACCGATTCAATACATCGTCCTCCAGCAGACTTGTCTCCATGGGTCTATTGCTGCCTTGGGCACCTTATGGCCGTTCTGCTGTGAGTCAAAGATTTTCGAATCGGACGAAAAACTGATAGTGAATTGTAACGTTCAGGGCCTCCTAATGACGATGGAACACTCAAATTGCGTCCCGATTCAATACATCGTCCTCCAGCAGACTTGCCTCCATGGGTCTATTGCTGCCTCGGGCACCTTATGGCCGTTCTGCTGTGAGTCAAAGATTTTCGAATCGGACGAAAAACTGATAGTGAATTGTAACATTCAGGGCCACCTAATGACGATGGACCACACAAATTGCCTCCCGATTCAATACATCGTCCTCCAGCCGACTTGACTCCATGGGTCTATTGCTGCCTCGGGCATCTTATGGCCGTTCTGCTGTGAGTCTATTTTATCGAATGGGACGAAAAACTGATAGTGAATTGTAACGTTCAGGGCTTCCTGATAACGATGGAACACTCAAATTGCGTCCCGATTCAAAACATCGTCCTCCAGCAGACTTGTCTCCATGGGTCAATTGCTGCCTCGGGCCCCTTATGGCCGTTCTGCTGTGAGTCAAAGATTTTCGAATCGGACGAAAAACTGATAGTGAATTGTAACATTCAGGACCACCTAATGACGATGGATCACTCAAATTGCGTCCCGATTCAATTCATCGTCCGGCAGCCGACTTGTCTCCATGGGTCTGTTGCTGCCTCGGGCGCCTTATGGCCGTTCTGCTGTGAGTCAAAGATTTTAGAATCGGACGAAAAACTGATAGTGAATTGTAACGTTCAGGCCCTCCTAATGACGATGGAACACTCAAATTGCGTCCCGATTCAATACATCGTCCTCCAGCAGACTTGTCTCCATGGGTCTATTGCTGCCTCGGGCACCTGATGGCCGTTCTGCTGTGAGTCTAGATTATCGAATGGGACGAAAAACTGATAGTGAATTGTAACGTTCAGGGCCTCCTAATGACGATGGAACACTCAAATTGCGGCCTGATGCAATACATCGACCTCCAGCAGACTTGTCTCCATGGGTCTATTGCTGCCTCGGGCACGTTATGGCCGTTCTGCTGTGAGAAAAATTTTCGAATCGGACGAAAAACTGATAGTGAATTGTAACGTTCAGGGCCACCTAATGACGATGGATCACTCAAATTGCGTCCCGATTCAATACATCGTCCTCCAGCAGACTTGTCTCCATGGGTCTATTGCTGCCTCGGGCACGTTATGGCCGTTCTGCTGTGAGAAAAATTTTCGAATCGGACGACAAACTGATAGTGAATTGTAACGTTCAGGCCCTCCTAATGACGATGGAACACTCAAATTGCGTCCCGATTCAATACATCGTCCACCAGCCGACTTGTCTCCATAGGTCTATTGCTGCCTCGGGCACCTTATGGCCGTTCTGCTGTGACTCAAAGATTTTCGAATCGGACGAAAAACTGAAAGTGAATTGTAACGTTCAGGGCCACCTAATGACGATCGATCACTCAAATTGCGTCCCGATTCAATACATCGTCCTCCAGCAGACTTGTCTCCATGGGTCTATTGCTGCCTCGGGCAACTTATGGCCGTTCTGCTGTGAGTCAAAGATTTTCGAATCGGACGAAAAACTGATAGTGAATTGTAACATTCAGGGCCACTTAATGACGATGGATCACTCAAATTGCGTCCCGATTCAATACATCGTCCTCCAGCAGACTTGTCTCCATGGGTCTATTGCTGCATCGGGCACCTTATGGTCGTTCTCCCGTACGTCTAGATTATCGAATGGGACGAAAAACTGATAGTTAATTGTACTATTCAGGGCGTCCTAATGACGATGGAACACTCAAATTGCGTCCCGATTCAATACATCGTCCTCCAGCCGACTTCTCTCCATGGGTGTATTGCTGCCTCGGGAACCTTATGGCCGTTCTGCTGTGAGTCAAAGATTTTCGAATCGGACGAAAAACTGATAGTGAATTGCAACGTTCAGGGCCACCTAATGACGATGGATCACTCAAATTGCGTACCGATTCAATACATCGTCCTCCAGCAGACTTGTCTCCATGGGTCTATTGCTGCCTTGGGCACCTTATGGCCGTTCTGCTGTGAGTCAAAGATTTTCGAATCGGACGAAAAACTGATAGTGAATTGTAACGTTCAGGGCCTCCTAATGACGATGGAACACTCAAATTGCGTCCCGATTCAATACATCGTCCTCCAGCAGACTTGCCTCCATGGGTCTATTGCTGCCTCGGGCACCTTATGGCCGTTCTGCTGTGAGTCAAAGATTTTCGAATCGGACGAAAAACTGATAGTGAATTGTAACATTCAGGGCCACCTAATGACGATGGACCACACAAATTGCCTCCCGATTCAATACATCGTCCTCCAGCCGACTTGACTCCATGGGTCTATTGCTGCCTCGGGCATCTTATGGCCGTTCTGCTGTGAGTCTATTTTATCGAATGGGACGAAAAACTGATAGTGAATTGTAACGTTCAGGGCTTCCTGATAACGATGGAACACTCAAATTGCGTCCCGATTCAAAACATCGTCCTCCAGCAGACTTGTCTCCATGGGTCAATTGCTGCCTCGGGCCCCTTATGGCCGTTCTGCTGTGAGTCAAAGATTTTCGAATCGGACGAAAAACTGATAGTGAATTGTAACATTCAGGACCACCTAATGACGATGGATCACTCAAATTGCGTCCCGATTCAATTCATCGTCCGGCAGCCGACTTGTCTCCATGGGTCTGTTGCTGCCTCGGGCGCCTTATGGCCGTTCTGCTGTGAGTCAAAGATTTTAGAATCGGACGAAAAACTGATAGTGAATTGTAACGTTCAGGCCCTCCTAATGACGATGGAACACTCAAATTGCGTCCCGATTCAATACATCGTCCTCCAGCAGACTTGTCTCCATGGGTCTATTGCTGCCTCGGGCACCTGATGGCCGTTCTGCTGTGAGTCTAGATTATCGAATGGGACGAAAAACTGATAGTGAATTGTAACGTTCAGGGCCTCCTAATGACGATGGAACACTCAAATTGCGGCCTGATGCAATACATCGACCTCCAGCAGACTTGTCTCCATGGGTCTATTGCTGCCTCGGGCACGTTATGGCCGTTCTGCTGTGAGAAAAATTTTCGAATCGGACGAAAAACTGATAGTGAATTGTAACGTTCAGGGCCACCTAATGACGATGGATCACTCAAATTGCGTCCCGATTCAATACATCGTCATCCAGCAGACTTGTCTCTATGGGTCTATTGCTGCCTCGGGCACCTTATGGCCGTTCTGCTGTGAGTCAAAGATTTTCGAATCGGACGAAAAACTGATAGTGAATTGTAACGTTCAGGACCTCCTAATGACGATGGAACACTCAAATTGCGTCCCGATTCAATACCTCGTCCTCCAGCAGACTTGTCTCCATGGGTCTATTGCTGCCTCGTGCAGCTTATGGCTGTTCTGCTGTGAGTCAAAGATTTTCGAATCGGACGAAAAACTGATAGTCAATTTTAACGTTCAGGGCCACCTAATGACGATGGATCACTCAAATTGCGTCCCGATTCAATACATCGCCCTCCAGCAGACTTGTCTCCAAGGGTCTATTGCTGCCTCGGGCACCTTATGGTCGTTCTCCCGTGAGTCTAGATTATCGAATGGGACGAAAAACTGATAGTTAATTGGAACATTCAGGGCTTCCTAATGACGATGGAACACTCAAATTGCGTCCCGATTCAATAGCTCGTCCTCCAGCAGGCTCGTCTCCATGGGTCAATTGCTGCCTCGCGGCACCTTATGGCCGTACTGCTGTGTGTCAAAGATTTTCGAATCGGACGAAAAACTGATAGTGAATTGTAACATTCAGGGCCACCTAATGACGATGGACCACACAAATTGCGTCCCGATTCAATACATCGTCCTCCAGCAGACTTGTCTCCATGGGTCTATTGCTGCCTCGGGCACCTTATGGCCGTTCTGCTGTGAGTCAAAGATTTTCGAATCGGACGAACAACTGATAGTGAATTGTAACATTCAGGGCCACCTAATGACGATGGACCACACAAATTGCGTCCCGATTCAATACATCGTCCTCCAGCCTACTTGACTCCATGGGTCTATTGCTGCCTCGGGCATCTTATGGCCGTTCTGCTGTGAGTCTAGTTTATCGAATGGGACGAAAAACTGATAGTGAATTGTAACGTTCAGGGCTTCCTGATGACGATGGAATACTCAAATTGCGTCCCGATTCAATACATCGTCCTCCAACAGACTTGTCTCCATGGGTCTATTGCTGCCTCGGGCAACTTATGGCCGTTCTGCTGTGAGTCAAAGATTTTCGAATCGGACGAAAAACTGATAGTGAATTGTAACATTCAGGGCCACCTAATGACGATGGATCACTCAAATTGTGTCCCGATTCAATACATCATCCTCCAGCCGACTTGTCTCCATGGGGCTATTGCTGCCTCGGGCACCTTATGGCCATTCTGCTGTGAGTCAAAGATTTTCGAATCGGACGAAAAACTGATAGTGAATTGTAACGTTCATGGCCACCTAATGACGATGGATCACTCAAATTGCGTCCCGATTCAATACATCGTCCTCCAGCAGACTTGTCTCTATGGGTCTATTGCTGCCTCGGGCACCTTATGGCCGTTCTGCTGTGAGTCAAAGATTTTCAAATCGGACGAAAATCTGATAGTGAATTGTAACGTTCAGGACCTCCTAATGACGATGGAACACTCAAATTGCGTCCCGATTCAATACCTCGTCCTCCAGCAGACTTGTCTCCATGGGTCTATTGCTGCCTCGTGCAGCTTATGGCCGTTCTGCTGTGAGTTAAAGATTTTCGAATCGGACGAAAAACTGATAGTGAATTGTAACGTTCAGGCCCTCCTAATGACGATGGAACACTCAAATTGCGTCCCGATTCAATACATCGTCCTCCAGCAGACTTGTCTCCATGGGTCTATTGCTGCCTCGGGCACCTGATGGCCGTTCTGCTGTGAGTCTAGATTATCGAATGGGACGAAAAACTGATAGTGAATTGTAACGTTCAGGGCCTCCTAATGACGATGGAACACTCAAATTGCGGCCTGATGCAATACATCGACCTCCAGCAGACTTGTCTCCATGGGTCTATTGCTGCCTCGGGCACCTTATGGCCGTTCTGCTGTGAGAAAAATTTTCGAATCGGACGAAAAACTGATAGTGAATTGTAACGTTCAGGGCCACCTAATGACGATGGATCACTCAAATTGCGTCCCGATTCAATACATCGTCCTCCAGCAGACTTGTCTCTATGGGTCTATTGCTGCCTCGGGCACCTTATGGCCGTTCTGCTGTGAGTCAAAGATTTTCGAATTGGACGAAAAACTGATAGTGAATTGTAACGTTCAGGACCTCCTAATGACGATGGAACACTCAAATTGCGTCCCGATTCAATACCTCGTCCTCCAGCAGACTTGTCTCCATGGGTCTATTGCTGCCTCGGGCACCTTATGGCCGTTCTGCTGTGAGTCTAGATTATCGAATGGGACGAAAAACTGATAGTGAATTTTAACGTTCAGGGCCACCTAATGACGATGGATCATTCAAATTGCGTCCCGATTCAATACATCGCCCTCCAGCTGACTTGTCTCCAAGGGTCTATTGCTGCCTCGGGCACCTTATGGTCGTTCTCCCGTGAGTCTAGATTATCGAATGGGACGAAAAACTGATAGTTAATTGTAACATTCAGGGCTTCCTAATGACGATGGAACACACAAATTGCGTCCCGATTCAATACATCGTCCTCCAGCAGACTCGTCTCCATGGGTCAATTGCTGCATCGCGGCACCTTATGGCCGTACTGCTGTGTGTCAAAGATTTTCGAATCGGACGAAAAACTGATAGTGAATTGTAACATTCAGGGCCACCTAATGACGATGGACCACACAAATTGCGTCCCGATTCAATACATCGTCCTCCAGCCGACTTGACTCCATGGGTCTATTGCTGCCTCGGGCATGTTATGGCCGTTCTGCTGTGAGTCTAGTTTATCGAATGGGACGAAAAACTGATAGTGAATTGTAACGTTCAGGGCTTCCTGATGACGATGGAATACTCAAATTGCGTCCCGATTCAATACATCGTCCTCAAGCAGACTTGTCTCCATGGGTCAATTGCTGCCTCGGGCACCTTATGGCCGTTCTGCTGTGAGTCAAAGATTTTCGAATCGGACGAAAAACTGATAGTGAATTGTAACATTCAGGGCCACCTAATGACGATGGATCACTCAAATTGTGTCCCGATTCAATACATCATCCTCCAGCCGACTTGTCTCCATGGGGCTATTGCTGCCTCGGGCACCTTATGGCCATTCTGCTGTGAGTCAAAGATTTTCGAATCGGACGAAAAACTAATAGTGAATTGTAACGTTCAGGCCCTCCTAATGACGATGGAACACTCAAATTGCGTCCCGATTCAATACATCGTCCTCCAGCCGACTTGTCTCCATAGGTCTATTGCTGCCTCGGGCACCTTATGGCCGTTCTGCTGTGACTCAAAGATTTTCGAATCGGACGAAAAACTGAAAGTGAATTGTAACGTTCAGGGCCACCTAATGACGATCGATCACTCAAATTGCGTCCCGATTCAATACATCGTCCTCCAGCAGACTTGTCTCCATGGGTCTATTGCTGCCTCGGGCAACTTATGGCCGTTCTGCTGTGAGTCAAAGATTTTCGAATCGGACGAAAAACTGATAGTGAATTGTGACATTCAGGGCCACTTAATGACGATGGATCACTCAAATTGCGTCCCGATTCAATACATCGTCCTCCAGCAGACTTGTCTCCATGGGTCTATTGCTGCCTCGGGCACCTTATGGTCGTTCTCCCGTACGTCTAGATTATCGAATGGGACGAAAAACTGATAGTTAATTGTACTATTCAGGGCGTCCTAATGACGATGGAACACTCAAATTGCGTCCCGATTCAATACATCGTCCTCCAGCCGACTTGTCTCCATGGGTGTATTGCTGCCTCGGGCACCTTATGGCCGTTCTGCTGTGAGTCAAAGATTTTCGAATCGGACGAAAAACTGATAGTGAATTGCAACGTTCAGGGCCACCTAATGACGATGGATCACTCAAATTGCGTACCGATTCAATACATCGTCCTCCAGCAGACTTGTCTCCATGGGTCTATTGCTGCCTCGGGCACCTTATGGCCGTTCTGCTGTGAGTCAAAGATTTTCGAATCGGACGAAAAACTGATAGTGAATTGTAACATTCAGGGCCACCTAATGACGATGGACCACACAAATTGCCTCCCGATTCAATACATCATCCTCCAGCCGACTTGACTCCATGGGTCTATTGCTGCCTCGGGCATCTTATGGCCGTTCTGCTGTGAGTCTATTTAATCGAATGGGACGAAAAACTGATAGTGAATTGTAACGTTCAGGGCTTCCTGATGACGATGGAACACTCAAATTGCGTCCCGATTCAATACATCGTCCTCCAGCAGACTTGTCTCCATGGGTCAATTGCTGCCTCGGGCCCCTTATGGCCGTTCTGCTGTGAGTCAAAGATTTTCGAATCGGACGAAAAACTGATAGTGAATTGTAACATTCAAGGCCACCTAATGACGATGGATCACTCAAATTGCGTCCCGATTCAATTCATCGTCCGGCAGCCGACTTGTCTCCATGGGTCTGTTGCTGCCTCGGGCGCCTTATGGCCGTTCTGCTGTGAGTCAAAGATTTTAGAATCGGACGAAAAACTGATAGTGAATTGTAACGTTCAGGCCCTCCTAATGACGATGGAACACTCAAATTGCGTCCCGATTCAATACATCGTCCTCCAGCAGACTTGTCTCCATGGGTCTATTGCTGCCTCGGGCACCTGATGGCCGTTCTGCTGTGAGTCTAGATTATCGAATGGGACGAAAAACTGATAGTGAATTGTTACGTTCAGGGCCTCCTAATGACGATGGAACACTCAAATTGCGGCCTGATGCAATACATCGACCTCCAGCAGACTCGTCTCCATGGGTCTATTGCTGCCTCGGGCACGTTATGGCCGTTCTGCTGTGAGAAAAATTTTCGAATCGGACGAAAAACTGATAGTGAATTGTAACGTTCAGGGCCACCTAATGACGATGGATCACTCAAATTGCGTCCCGATTCAATACATCGTCCTCCAGCAGACTTGTCTCCATGGGTCTATTGCTGCCTCGGGTACGTTATGGCCGTTCTGCTGTGAGAAAAATTTTCGAATCGGACGACAAACTGATAGTGAATTGTAACGTTCAGGGCCACCTAATGACGATGGATCACTCAAATTGCGTCCCGATTCAATACATCGTCATCCAGCAGACTTGTCTCTATGGGTCTATTGCTGCCTCGGGCACCTTATGGCCGTTCTGCTGTGAGTCAAAGATTTTCGAATCGGACGAAAAACTGATAGTGAATTGTAACGTTCAGGACCTCCTAATGACGATGGAACACTCAAATTGCGTCCCGATTCAATACCTCGTCCTCCAGCAGACTTGTCTCCATGGGTCTATTGCTGCCTCGTGCAGCTTATGGCTGTTCTGCTGTGAGTCAAAGATTTTCGAATCGGACGAAAAACTGATAGTGAATTTTAACGTTCAGGGCCACCTAATGACGATGGATCACTCAAATTGCGTCCCGATTCAATACATCGCCCTCCAGCAGACTTGTCTCCAAGGGTCTATTGCTGCCTCGGGCACCTTATGGTCGTTCTCCCGTGAGTCTAGATTATCGAATGGGACGAAAAACTGATAGTTAATTGGAACATTCAGGGCTTCCTAATGACGATGGAACACTCAAATTGCGTCCCGATTCAATAGATCGTCCTCCAGCAGGCTCGTCTCCATGGGTCAATTGCTGCCTCGCGGCACCTTATGGCCGTACTGCTGTGTGTCAAAGATTTTCGAATCGGACGAAAAACTGATAGTGAATTGTAACATTCAGGGCCACCTAATGACGATGGACCACACAAATTGCGTCCCGATTCAATACATCGTCCTCCAGCAGACTTGTCTCCATGGGTCTATTGCTGCCTCGGGCACCTTATGGCCGTTCTGCTGTGAGTCAAAGATTTTCGAATCGGACGAACAACTGATAGTGAATTGTAACATTCAGGGCCACCTAATGACGATGGACCACACAAATTGCGTCCCGATTCAATACATCGTCCTCCAGCCTACTTGACTCCATGGGTCTATTGCTGCCTCGGGCATCTTATGGCCGTTCTGCTGTGAGTCTAGTTTATCGAATGGGACGAAATACTGATAGTGAATTGTAACGTTCAGGGCTTCCTGATGACGATGGAATACTCAAATTGCGTCCCGATTCAATACATCGTCCTACAACAGACTTGTCTCCATGGGTCTATTGCTGCCTCGGGCAACTTATGGCCGTTCTGCTGTGAGTCAAAGATTTTCGAATCGGACGAAAAACTGATAGTGAATTGTAACATTCAGGGCCACCTAATGACGATGGATCACTCAAATTGTGTCCCGATTCAATACATCATCCTCCAGCCGACTTGTCTCCATGGGGCTATTGCTGCCTCGGGCACCTTATGGCCATTCTGCTGTGAGTCAAAGATTTTCGAATCGGACGAAAAACTAATAGTGAATTGTAACGTTCAGGCCCTCCTAATGACGATGGAACACTCAAATTGCGTCCCGATTCAATACATCGTCATCCAGCCGACTTGTCTCCATAGGTCTATTGCTGCCTCGGGCACCTTACGGCCGTTCTGCTGTGAGTCAAAGATTTTCGAATCGGACGAAAAACTGAAAGTGAATTGTAACGTTCAGGGCCACCTAATGACGATCGATCACTCAAATTGCGTCCCGATTCAATACATCGTCCTCCAGCAGACTTGTCTCCATGGGTCTATTGCTGCCTCGGGCACATTATGGCCGTTCTGCTGTGAGTCAAAGACTTTCGAATCGGAGGAAAAACTGATGGTGAATTGTAACGTTCAGGACCTCCTAATGACGATGGAACACTCAAATTGCGTCCCGATTCAATTAATCGTCCTATAGCAGACTTGTCTCCATGGGACTATTGCTGCCTCGGGCACCTTATGGCCGTTCTGCTGTGAGTCAAAGATTTTCGAATCGGACGAAAAACTGATAGTGAATTGTAACATTCAGGGCCACTTAATGACGATGGATCACTCAAATTGCGTCCCGATTCAATACATCGTCCTCCAGCAGACTTGTCTCCATGGGTCTATTGCTGCCTCGGGCACCTTATGGTCGTTCTCCCGTGCAGCTAGATTATCGAATGGGACGAAAAACTGATAGTTAATTGTACTATTCAGGGCGTCCTAATGACGATGGAACACTCAAATTGCGTCCCGATTCAATACATCGTCCTCAAGCCGACTTGTCTCCATGGGTGTATTCCTGTCTCGGGCACCTTATGGCTGTTCTGCTGTGAGTCAAATATTTTCGAATCGGACGAAAAACTGATAGTGAATTGCAACGTTCAGGGCCACCTAATGACGATGGATCACTCAAATTGCGTCCCGATTCAATACATCGTCCTCCAGCAGACTTGTCTCCATGGGTCTATTGCTGCCTTGGGCACCTTATGGCCGTTCTGCTGTTAGTCAAAAATTTTCGAATCGGACGAAAAACTGATAGTGTATAGTAACGTTCAGGGCCTCCTAATGACGATGGAACACTCAAATTGCGTCCCGATTCAATACATCGTCCTCCAGCAGACTTGTCTCCATGGGTCAATTGCTGCCTCGGGCACCTTATGGCCGTTCTGCTGTGAGTCAAAGATTTTCGAATCGGACGAAAAACTGATAGTGAATTGTAACATTCAGGGCCAACTAATGACGATGGACCACACAAATTGCCTCCCGATTCAATACATCGTCCTCCAGCCGACTTGACTCCATGGGTCTATTGCTGCCTCGGGCATCTTATGGCCGTTCTGCTGTGAGTCTATTTTATCGAATGGGACGAAAACTGATAGTGAATTGTAACGTTCAGGCCCTCCTAATGACGATGGAACACTCAAATTGCGTCGCGATTCAATACATCGTCCTCCAGCCGACTTGTCTCCATAGGTCTATTGCTGCCTCGGGCACCTTATGGCCGTTCTGCTGTGACTCAAAGATTTTCGAATCGGACGAAAAACTGAAAGTGAATTGTAACGTTCAGGGCCACCTAATGACGATCGATCACTCAAATTGCGTCCCGATTCAATACATCGTCCTCCAGCAGACTTGTCTCCATGGGTCTATTGCTGCCTCGGGCAACTTATGGCCGTTCTGCTGTGAGTCAAAGATTTTCGAATCGGACGAAAAACTGATAGTGAATTGTAACATTCAGGGCCACTTAATGACGATGGATCACTCAAATTGCGTCCCGATTCAATACATCGTCCTCCAGCAGACTTGTCTCCATGGGTCTATTGCTGCCTCGGGCACCTTATGGTCGTTCTCCCGTGCGTCTAGATTATCGAATGGGACGAAAAACTGATAGTTAATTGTACTATTCAGGGCGTCCTAATGACGATGGAACACTCAAATTGCGTCCCGATTCAATACATCGTCCTCCAGCCGACTTGTCTCCATGGGTGTATTGCTGCCTCGGGCACCTTATGGCCGTTCTGCTGTGAGTCAAAGATTTTCGAATCGGACGAAAAACTGATAGTGAATTGCAACGTTCAGGGCCACCTAATGACGATGGATCACTCAAATTGCGTCCCGATTCAATACATCGTCCTCCAGCAGACTTGTCTCCATGGGTCTATTGCTGCCTTGGGCACCTTATGGCCGTTCTGCTGTGAGTCAAAGATTTTCGAATCGGACGAAAAACTGATAGTGAATTGTAACGTTCAGGGCCTCCTAATGACGATGGAACACTCAAATTGCGTCCCGATTCAATACATCGTCCTCCAGCAGACTTGTCTCCATGGGTCTATTGCTGCCTCGGGCACACTTATGGCCGTTCTGCTGTGAGTCAAAGATTTTCGAATCGGACGAAAAACTGATAGTGAATTATAACATTCAGGGCCACCTAATGACGATGGACCACACAAATTGCCTCCCGATTCAATACATCGTCCTCCAGCCGACTTGACTCCATGGGTCTATTGCTGCCTCGGGCATCTTATGGCCGTTCTGCTGTGAGTCTATTTTATCGAATGGGACGAAAAACTGATAGTGAATTGTAACGTTCAGGGCTTCCTGATGACAATGGAACACTCAAATTGCGTCCCGATTCAATACATCGTCCTCCAGCAGACTTGTCTCCATGGGTCAATTGCTGCCTCGGGCCCCTTATGGCCGTTCTGCTGTGAGTCAATGATTTTCGAATCGGACGAAAAACTGATAGTGAATTGTAACATTCAGGGCCACCTAATGACGATGGATCACTCAAATTGCGTCCCGATTCAATACATCGTCCGGCAGCCGACTTGTCTCCATGGGTCTGTTGCTGCCTCGGGCGCCTTATGGCCGTTCTGCTGTGAGTCAAAGATTTTAGAATCGGACGGAAAACTGATAGTGAATTGTAACGTTCAGGTCCCCCTAATGACGATGGAACACTCACATTGCGTCCCGATTCAATACATCGTCCTCCAGCAGACTTGTCTCCATGGGTCTATTGCTGCCTCGGGCACCCGATGGCCGTTCTGCTGTGAGTCTAGATTATCGAATGGGACGAAAAACTGATAGTGAATTGTAACGTTCAGGGCCTCCTAATGACGATGGAACACTCAAATTGCGGCCTGATGCAATACATCGACCTCCAGCAGACTTGTCTCCATGGTTCTATTGCTGCCTCGGGCACGTTATGGCCGTTCTGCTGTGAGAAAAATTTTCGAATCGGACGAAAAACTGATAGTGAATTGTAACGTTCAGGGCCACCTAATGACGATGGATCACTCAAATTGCGTCGCGATTCAATACATCGTCATTTAGCAGACTTGTCTCTATGGGTCTATTGCTGCCTCGGGCACCTTATGGCCGTTCTGCTGTGAGTCAAAGATTTTCGAATCGGACGAAAAACTGATAGTGAATTGTAACGTTCAGGACCTCCTAATGACAATGGAACACTCAAATTGCGTCCCGATTCAATACCTCGTCCTCCAGCAGACTTGTCTCCATGGGTCTATTGCTGCCTCGTGCAGCTTATGGCTGTTCTGCTGTGAGTCAAAGATTTTCGAATCGGACGAAAAACTGATAGTGAATTTTAACGTTCAGGGCCACCTAATGACGATGGATCACTCAAATTGCGTCCCGATTCAATACATCGCCCTCCAGCAGACTTGTCTCCAAGGGTCTATTGCTGCCTCGGGCACCTTATGGTCGTTCTCCCGTGAGTCTAGATTATCGAATGGGACGAAAAACTGATAGTTAATTGGAACATTCAGGGCTTCCTAATGACGATGGAACGCTCAAATCTCGTCCCGATTCAATAGATCGTCCTCCAGCAGACTCGTCTCCATGGGTCAATTGCTGCCTCGCGGCACCTTATGGCCGTACTGCTGTGTGTCAAAGATTTTCGAATCGGACGAACAACTGATAGTGAATTGTAACATTCAGGGCCACCTAATGACGATGGACCACACAAATTGCGTCCCGATTCAATACATCGTCCTCCAGCCTACTTGACTCCATGGGTCTATTGCTGCCTCGGGCATCTTATGGCCGTTCTGCTGTGAGTCTAGTTTATCGAATGGGACGAAAAACTGATAGTGAATTGTAACGTTCAGGGCTTCCTGATGACGATGGAATACTCAAATTGCGTCCCGATTCAATACATCGTCCTCCAGCAGACTTGTCTCCATGGGTCTATTGCTGCCTCGGGCAACTTATGGCCGTTCTGCTGTGAGTCAAAGATTTTCGAATCGGACGAAAAACTGATAGTGAATTGTAACATTCAGGGCCACCTAATGACGATGGATCACTCAAATTGTGTCCCGATTCAATACATCATCCTCCAGCCGACTTGTCTCCATGGGGCTATTGCTGCCTCGGGCACCTTATGGCCGTTCTGCTGTGAGTCAAAGATTTTCGAATCGGACGACAAACTAATAGTGAATTTTAACGTTCAGGCCCTCCTAATGACGATGGAACACTTAAATTGCGTCGCGATTCAATACATCGTCATCCAGCCGACTTGTCTCCATAGGTCTATTGCTGCCTCGGGCACCTTATGGCCGTTCTGCTGTGAGTCAAAGATTTTCGAATCGGACGAAAAACTGAAAGTGAATTGTAACGTTCAGGGCCACCTAATGACGATCGATCACTCAAATTGCGTCCCGATTCAATACATCGTCCTCCAGCAGACTTGTCTCCATGGGTCTATTGCTGCCTCGGGCACCTTATGGCCGTTCTGCTGCGAGTCAAAGACTTTCGAATCGGACGAAAAACTGATGGTGAATTGTAACGTTCAGGGCCTCCTAATGACGATGGAACACTCAAATTGCGTCCCGATTCAATTAATCGTCCTATAGCAGACTTGTCTCCATGGGTCTATTGCTGCCTCGGGCACCTTATGGCCGTTCTGCTGTGAGTCAAAGATTTTCGAATCGGACGAAAAACTGATAGTGAATTGTAACATTCAGGGCCACTTAATGACGATGGATCACTCAAATTGCGTCCCGATTCAATACATCGTCCTCCAGCAGACTTGTCTCCATGGGTCTATTGCTGCCTCGGGCACCTTATGGTCGTTCTCCCGTGCGTCTAGATTATCGAATGGGACGAAAAACTGATAGTTAATTGTACTATTCAGGGCGTCCTAATGACGATGGAACACTCAAATTGCGTCCCGATTCAATACATCGTCCTCCAGCCGACTTGTCTCCATGGGTGTATTCCTGTCTCGGGCACCTTATGGCTGTTCTGCTGTGAGTCAAATATTTTCGAATCGGACGAAAAACTGATAGTGAATTGCAACGTTCAGGGCCACCTAATGACGATGGATCACTCAAATTGCGTCCCGATTCAATACATCGTCCTCCAGCAGACTTGTCTCCATGGGTCAATTGCTGCCTCGGGCCCCTTATGGCCGTTCTGCTGTAAGTCAATGGTTTTCGAATCGGACGAAAAACTGATTGTGAATTGTAACATTCAGGGCCACCTAATGACGATGGATCACTCAAATTGCGCCCCGATTCAATACATCGTCCGGCTGCCGACTTGTCTCCATGGGTCTGTTGCTGCCTCGGGCGCCTTATGGCCGTTCTGCTGTGAGTCAAAGATTTTAGAATCGGACGAAAAACTGATAGTGAATTGTAACATTCAGGGCCACCTAATGACGATGGAACACTCAAATTGCGGCCTGATGCAATACATCGACCTCCAGCAGACTTGTCTCCATGGGTCTATTGCTGCCTCGGGCACCTTATGGCCGTTCTGCTGTGAGAAAAATTTTCGAATCGGACGAAAAACTGATAGTGAATTGTAACGTTCAGGGCCACCTAATGACGATGGATCACTCAAATTGCGTCGCGATTCAATACATCGTCATCCAGCAGACTTGTCTCTATGGGTCTATTGCTGCCTCGGGCACCTTATGGCCGTTCTGCTGTGAGTCAAAGATTTTCGAATCGGACGAAAAACTGATAGTGAATTGTAACGTTCAGGACCTCCTAATGACGATGGAACACTCAAATTGCGTCCCGATTCAATACCTCGTCCTCCAGCAGACTTGTCTCCATGGGTCTATTGCTGCCTCGTGCAGCTTATG
This sequence comes from Schistocerca cancellata, assembly GCF_023864275.1. Taxonomy (NCBI): domain Eukaryota; kingdom Metazoa; phylum Arthropoda; class Insecta; order Orthoptera; family Acrididae; genus Schistocerca; species Schistocerca cancellata. The sequence goes on from NC_064627.1 coordinate 4,306,772, forward strand.
GCTGTTCTGCTGTGAGTCAAAGATTTTCGAATCGGACGAAAAACTGATAGTGAATTTTAACGTTCAGGGCCACCTAATGACGATGGATCACTCAAATTGCGTCCCGATTCAATACATCGCCCTCCAGCAGACTTGTCTCCAAGGGTCTATTGCTGCCTCGGGCACCTTATGGTCGTTCTCCCGTGAGTCTAGATTATCGAATGGGACGAAAAACTGATAGTTAATTGGAACATTCAGGGCTTCCTAATGACGATGGAACGCTCAAATCTCGTCCCGATTCAATAGATCGTCCTCCAGCAGACTCGTCTCCATGGGTCAATTGCTGCCTCGCGGCACCTTATGGCCGTACTGCTGTGTGTCAAAGATTTTCGAATCGGACGGAAAACTGATAGTGAATTGTAACATTCAGGGCTTCCTAATGACGATGGACCACACAAATTGCGTCCCGATTCAATACATCGTCCTCCAGCAGACTTGTCTCCATGGGTCTATTGCTGCCTCGGGCACCTTATGGCCGTTCTGCTGTGAGTCAAAGATTTTCGAATCGGACGAACAACTGATAGTGAATTGTAACATTCAGGGCTTCCTAATGACGATGGAACGCTCAAATCTCGTCCCGATTCAATAGATCGTCCTCCAGCAGACTCGTCTCCATGGGTCAATTGCTGCCTCGCGGCACCTTATGGCCGTACTGCTGTGTGTCAAAGATTTTCGAATCGGACGAAAAACTGATAGTGAATTGTAACGTTCAGGGCTTCCTGATGACGATGGAATACTCAAATTGCGTCCCGATTCAATACATCGTCCTCCAGCAGACTTGTCTCCATGGGTCTATTGCTGCCTCGGGCAACTTATGGCCGTTCTGCTGTGAGTCAAAGATTTTCGAATCGGACGAAAAACTGATAGTGAATTGTAACATTCAGGGCCACCTAATGACGATGGATCACTCAAATTTGTCCCGATTCAATACATCATCCTCCAGCCGACTTGTCTCCATGGGGCTATTGCTGCCTCGGGCATCTTATGGCCGTTCTGCTGTGAGTCAAAGATTTTCGAATCGGACGAAAAACTAATAGTGAATTGTAACGTTCAGGCCCTCCTAATGACGATGGAACACTTAAATTGCGTCGCGATTCAATACATCGTCATCCAGCCGACTTGTCTCCATAGGTCTATTGCTGCCTCGTGCACCTTATGGCCGTTCTGCTGTGAGTCAAAGATTTTCGAATCGGACGAAAAACTGAAAGTGAATTGTAACGTTCAGGGCCACCTAATGACGATCGATCACTCAAATTGCGTCCCGATTCAATACATCGTCCTCCAGCAGACTTGTCTCCATGGGTCTATTGCTGCCTCGGGCACCTTATGGCCGTTCTGCTGCGAGTCAAAGACTTTCGAATCGGACGAAAAACTGATGGTGAATTGTAACGTTCAGGGCCTCCTAATGACGATGGAACACTCAAATTGCGTCCCGATTCAATTAATCGTCCTATAGCAGACTTGTCTCCATGGGTCTATTGCTGCCTCGGGCACCTTATGGCCGTTCTGCTGTGAGTCAAAGATTTTCGAATCGGACGAAAAACTGATAGTGAATTGTAACATTCAGGGCCACTTAATGACGATGGATCACTCAAATTGCGTCCCGATTCAATACATCGTCCTCCAGCAGACTTGTCTCCATGGGTCTATTGCTGCCTCGGGCACCTTATGGTCGTTCTCCCGTGCGTCTAGATTATCGAATGGGACGAAAAACTGATAGTTAATTGTACTATTCAGGGCGTCCTAATGACGATGGAACACTCAAATTGCGTCCCGATTCAATACATCGTCCTCCAGCCGACTTGTCTCCATGGGTGTATTCCTGTCTCGGGCACCTTATGGCTGTTCTGCTGTGAGTCAAATATTTTCGAATCGGACGAAAAACTGATAGTGAATTGCAACGTTCAGGGCCACCTAATGACGATGGATCACTCAAATTGCGTCCCGATTCAATACATCGTCCTCCAGCAGACTTGTCTCCATGGGTCAATTGCTGCCTCGGGCCCCTTATGGCCGTTCTGCTGTAAGTCAATGATTTTCGAATCGGACGAAAAACTGATTGTGAATTGTAACATTCAGGGCCACCTAATGACGATGGATCACTCAAATTGCGCCCCGATTCAATACATCGTCCGGCAGCCGACTTGTCTCCATGGGTCTGTTGCTGCCTCGGGCGCCTTATGGCCTTTCTGCTGTGAGTCAAAGATTTTAGAATCGGACGAAAAACTGATAGTGAATTGTAACATTCAGGGCCACCTAATGACGATGGAACACTCAAATTGCGGCCTGATGCAATACATCGACCTCCAGCAGACTTGTCTCCATGGGTCTATTGCTGCCTCGGGCACCTTATGGCCGTTCTGCTGTGAGAAAAATTTTCGAATCGGACGAAAAACTGATAGTGAATTGTAACGTTCAGGGCCACCTAATGACGATGGATCACTCAAATTGCGTCGCGATTCAATACATCGTCATCCAGCAGACTTGTCTCTATGGGTCTATTGCTGCCTCGGGCACCTTATGGCCGTTCTGCTGTGAGTCAAAGATTTTCGAATCGGACGAAAAACTGATAGTGAATTGTAACGTTCAGGACCTCCTAATGACGATGGAACACTCAAATTGCGTCCCGATTCAATACCTCGTCCTCCAGCAGACTTGTCTCCATGGGTCTATTGCTGCCTCGTGCAGCTTATGGCTGTTCTGCTGTGAGTCAAAGATTTTCGAATCGGACGAAAAACTGATAGTGAATGTTAACGTTCAGGGCCACCTAATGACGATGGATCACTCAAATTGCGTCCCGATTCAATACATCGCCCTCCAGCAGACTTGTCTCCAAGGGTCTATTGCTGCCTCGGGCACCTTATGGTCGTTCTCCCGTGAGTCTAGATTATCGAATGGGACGAAAAACTGATAGTTAATTGGAACATTCAGGGCTTCCTAATGACGATGGAACGCTCAAATCTCGTCCCGATTCAATAGATCGTCCTCCAGCAGACTCGTCTCCATGGGTCAATTGCTGCCTCGCGGCACCTTATGGCCGTACTGCTGTGTGTCAAAGATTTTCGAATCGGACGGAAAACTGATAGTGAATTGTAACATTCAGGGCTTCCTAATGACGATGGACCACACAAATTGCGTCCCGATTCAATACATCGTCCTCCAGCAGACTTGTCTCCATGGGTCTATTGCTGCCTCGGGCACCTTATGGCCGTTCTGCTGTGAGTCAAAGATTTTCGAATCGGACGAACAACTGATAGTGAATTGTAACATTCAGGGCCACCTAATGACGATGGACCACACAAATTGCGTCCCGATTCAATACATCGTCCTCCAGCCTACTTGACTCCATGGGTCTATTGCTGCCTCGGGCATCTTATGGCCGTTCTGCTGTGAGTCTAGTTTATCGAATGGGACGAAAAACTGATAGTGAATTGTAACGTTCAGGGCTTCCTGATGACGATGGAATACTCAAATTGCGTCCCGATTCAATACATCGTCCTCCAGCAGACTTGTCTCCATGGGTCTATTGCTGCCTCGGGCAACTTATGGCCGTTCTGCTGTGAGTCAAAGATTTTCGAATCGGACGAAAAACTGATAGTGAATTGTAACATTCAGGGCCACCTAATGACGATGGATCACTCAAATTGTGTCCCGATTCAATACATCATCCTCCAGCCGACTTGTCTCCATGGGGCTATTGCTGCCTCGGGCACCTTATGGCCGTTCTGCTGTGAGTCAAAGATTTTCGAATCGGACGAAAAACTAATAGTGAATTGTAACGTTCAGGCCCTCCTAATGACGATGGAACACTTAAATTGCGTCGCGATTCAATACATCGTCATCCAGCCGACTTGTCTCCATAGGTCTATTGCTGCCTCGGGCACCTTATGGCCGTTCTGCTGTGAGTCAAAGATTTTCGAATCGGACGAAAAACTGAAAGTGAATTGTAACGTTCAGGGCCACCTAATGACGATCGATCACTCAAATTGCGTCCCGATTCAATACATCGTCCTCCAGCAGACTTGTCTCCATGGGTCTATTGCTGCCTCGGGCACCTTATGGCCGTTCTGCTGTGAGTAAAGGACTTTCGAATCGGACGAAAAACTGATGGTGAATTGTAACGTTCAGGGCCTCCTAATGACGATGGAACACTCAAATTGCGTCCCGATTCAATTAATCGTCCTATAGCAGACTTGTCTCCATGGGTCTATTGCTGCCTCGGGCACCTTATGGCCGTTCTGCTGTGAGTCAAAGATTTTCGAATCGGACGAAAAACTGATAGTGAATTGTAACATTCAGGGCCACTTAATGACGATGGATCACTCAAATTGCGTCCCGATTCAATACATCGTCCTCCAGCAGACTTGTCTCCATGGGTCTATTGCTGCCTCGGGCACCTTATGGTCGTTCTCCCGTGCGTCTAGATTATCGAATGGGACGAAAAACTGATAGTTAATTGTACTATTCAGGGCGTCCTAATGACGATGGAACACTCAAATTGCGTCCCGATTCAATACATCGTCCTCCAGCCGACTTGTCTCCATGGGTGTATTCCTGTCTCGGGCACCTTATGGCTGTTCTGCTGTGAGTCAAATATTTTCGAATCGGACGAAAAACTGATAGTGAATTGCAACGTTCAGGGCCACCTAATGACGATGGATCACTCAAATTGCGTCCCGATTCAATACATCGTCCTCCAGCAGACTTGTCTCCATGGGTCAATTGCTGCCTCGAGCCCCTTATGGCCGTTCTGCTGTAAGTCAAAGATTTTCGAATCGGACGAAAAACTGATTGTGAATTGTAACATTCAGGGCCACCTAATGACGATGGATCACTCAAATTGCGCCCCGATTCAATACATCGTCCGGCAGCCGACTTGTCTCCATGGGTCTGTTGCTGCCTCGGGCGCCTTATGGCCGTTCTGCTGTGAGTCAAAGATTTTAGAATCGGACGAAAAACTGATAGTGAATTGTAACGTTCAGGGCCACCTAATGACGATGGATCACTCAAATTGCGTCCCGATTCAATACATCGTCCTCCAGCAGACTTGTCTCTATGGGTCTATTGCTGCCTCGGGCACCTTATGGCCGTTCTGCTGTGAGTCAAAGATTTTCGAATCGGACGAAAAACTGATAGTGAATTGTAACGTTCAGGACCTCCTAATGACGATGGAACACTCAAATTGCGTCCCGATTCAATACCTCGTCCTCCAGCAGACTTGTCTCCATGGGTCTATTGCTGCCTCGTGCAGCTTATGGCCGTTCTGCTGTGAGTCAAAGATTTTCGAACCGGACGAAAAACTGATAGTGAATTTTAACGTTCAGGGCCACCTAATGACGATGGATCATTCAAATTGCGTCCCGATTCAATACATCGCCCTCCAGCAGACTTGTCTCCAAGGGTCTATTGCTGCCTCGGGCACCTTATGGTCGTTCTCCCGTGAGTCTAGATTATCGAATGGGACGAAAAACTGATAGTTAATTGTAACATTCAGGGCTTCCTAATGACGAAGGAACACTCAAATTGCGTCCCGATTCAATACATCGTCCTCCAGCAGACTCGTCTCCATGGGTCAATTGCTGCCTCGCGGCACCTTATGGCCGTACTGCTGTGTGTCAAAGATTTTCGAATCGGACGAAAAACTGATAGTGAACTGTAACATTCAGGGCCACCTAATGACGATGGACCACACAAATTGCGTCCCGATTCAATACATCGTCCTCCAGCAGACTTGTCTCCATGGGTCTATTGCTGCCTCGGGCACCTTATGGCCGTTCTGCTGTGAGTCAAAGATTTTCGAATCGGACGAACAACTGATAGTGAATTGTAACATTCAGGGCCACCTAATGACGATGGACCACACAAATTGCGTCCCGATTCAATACATCGTCCTCCAGCCGACTTGACTCCATGGGTCTATTGCTGCCTCGGGCATCTTATGGCCGTTCTGCTGTGAGTCTAGTTTATCGAATGGGACGAAAAACTGATAGTGAATTGTAACGTTCAGGGCTTCCTGATGACGATGGAATACTCAAATTGCGTCCCGATTCAATACATCGTCCTCCAGCAGACTTGGCTCCATGGGTCAATTGCTGCCTCGGGCACCTTATGGCCGTTCTGCTGTGGGTCAAAGATTTTCGAATCGGACGAAAAACTGATAGTGAATTGTAACATTCAGGGCCACCTAATGACGATGGATCACTCAAATTGTGTCCCGATTCAATACATCATCCTCCAGCCGACTTGTCTCCATGGGGCTATTGCTGCCTCGGGCACCTTATGGCCATTCTGCTGTGAGTCAAAGATTTTCGAATCGGACGAAAAACTAATAGTGAATTGTAACGTTCAGGCCCTCCTAATGACGATGGAACACTCAAATTGCGTCCCGATTCAATACATCGTCCTCCAGCCGACTTGTCTCCATAGGTCTATTGCTGCCTCGGGCACCTTATGGCCGTTCTGCTGTGAGTCAAAGATTTTCGAATCGGACGAAAAACTGAAAGTGAATTGTAACGTTCAGGGCCACCTAATGACGATCGATCACTCAAATTGCGTCCCGATTCAATACATCGTCCTCCAGCAGACTTGTCTCCATGGGTCTATTGCTGCCTCGGGCACCTTATGGTCGTTCTCCCGTGCGTCTAGATTATCGAATGGGACGAAAAACTGATAGTTAATTGTATTATTCAGGGCGTCCTAATGACGATGGAACACTCAAATTGCGTCCCGATTCAATACATCGTCCTCCAGCCGACTTGTCTCCATGGGTCTATTGCTGCCTCGGGCACCTTATGGCCGTTCTGCTGTGAGTCAAAGATTTTCGAATCGGACGAAAAACTGATAGTGAATTGCAACGTTCAGGGCCACCTAATGACGATGGATCACTGCGTCCCGATTCAATACATCGTCCTCCAGCAGACTTGTCTCCATGGGTCTATTGCTGCCTCGGGCACCTTATGGCCGTTCTGCTGTGAGTCAAAGATTTTCGAATCGGACGAAAAACTGATAATGAATTGTAACGTTCAGGACCTCCTAATGACGATGGAACACTCGAATTGCGTCCCGATTCAATACCTCGTCCTCCAGCAGACTTGTCTCCATGGGTTTATTATTGCCTCGGGCATCTTATGGCCGTTCTGCTGTGAGTCAAAGATTTTCGAATCGGATGAAAAACTGATAGTAAATTGTAACGTTCAGGGCCACCTAATGATGATGGATCACTCAAATTGCGTCCCGATTCAATACATCGTCCTCCAGCAGACTTGTCTCAATGGGTCTATTGCTGCCTCGGGCACTTTATGGTCGTTCTCCCGTGAGTCTACATTATCGAATGGGACGAAAAACTGATAGTTAATTGTAACATTCAGGGCTTCCTAATGACGATGGAACACTCAAATTGCGTCCCGATTCAATACATCGTCCTCCAGCAGACTTGTCTCCATGGGTCAATTGCTGCCTCGGGCACCTTATGGCCGTTCTGCTGTGAGTCAAAGATTTTCGAATCGGACGAAAAACTGATAGTGAATTGTAACGTTCAGGACCTCCTAATGACGATGGAACACTCAAATTGCGTCCCGATTCAATACCTCGTCCTCCAGCAGACTTGTCTCCATGGGTCTATTGCTGCCTCGTGCAGCTTATGGCCGTTCTGCTGTGAGTCAAAGATTTTCGAACCGGACGAAAAACTGATAGTGAATTTTAACGTTCAGGGCCACCTAATGACGATGGATCATTCAAATTGCGTCCCGATTCAATACATCGCCCTCCAGCAGACTTGTCTCCAAGGGTCTATTGCTGCCTCGGGCACCTTATGGTCGTTCTCCCGTGAGTCTAGATTATCGAATGGGACGAAAAACTGATAGTTAATTGTAACATTCAGGGCTTCCTAATGACGTAGGAACACTCAAATTGCGTCCCGATTCAATACATCGTCCTCCAGCAGACTCGTCTCCATGGGTCAATTGCTGCCTCGCGGCACCTTATGGCCGTACTGCTGTGTGTCAAAGATTTGCGAATCGGACGAAAAACTGATAGTGAACTGTAACATTCAGGGCCACCTAATGACGATGGACCACACAAATTGCGTCCCGATTCAATACATCGTCCTCCAGCAGACTTGTCTCCATGGGTCTATTGCTGCCTCGGGCACCTTATGGCCGTTCTGCTGTGAGTCAAAGATTTTCGAATCGGACGAACAACTGATAGTGAATTGTAACATTCAGGGCCACCTAATGACGATGGACCACACAAATTGCGTCCCGATTCAATACATCGTCCTCCAGCCGACTTGACTCCATGGGTCTATTGCTGCCTCGGGCATCTTATGGCCGTTCTGCTGTGAGTCTAGTTTATCGAATGGGACGAAAAACTGATAGTGAATTGTAACGTTCAGGGCCACCTAATGACGATGGATCACTGCGTCCCGATTCAATACATCGTCCTCCAGCAGACTTGTCTCCATGGGTCTATTGCTGCCTCGGGCACCTTATGGCCGTTCTGCTGTGAGTCAAAGATTTTCGAATCGGACGAAAAACTGATAATGAATTGTAACGTTCAGGACCTCCTAATGACGATGGAACACTCAAATTGCGTCCCGATTCAATACCTCGTCCTCCAGCAGACTTGTCTCCATGGGTTTATTATTGCCTCGGGCATCTTATGGCCGTTCTGCTGTGAGTCAAAGATTTTCGAATCGGATGAAAAACTGATAGTACATTGTAACGTTCAGGGCCACCTAATGATGATGGATCACTCAAATTGCGTCCCGATTCAATACATCGTCCTCCAGCAGACTTGTCTCAATGGGTCTATTGCTGCCTCGGGCACTTTATGGTCGTTCTCCCGTGAGTCTACATTATCGAATGGGACGAAAAACTGATAGTTAATTGTAACATTCAGGGCTTCCTAATGACGATGGAACACTCAAATTGCGTCCCGACTCAATACATCGTCCTCCAGCAGACTTGTCTCCATGGGTCAATTGCTGCCTCGGGCACCTTATGGCCGTTCTGCTGTGAGTCAAAGATTTTCGAATCGGACGAAAAACTGATAGTGAATCGTAACATTCAGGGCCACCTAATGACGATGGATCACTCAAATTGCGTCCCGATTCAATACATCGTCCTCCAGCAAACTTGTCTCCATGGGTCAATTGCTGCCTCGGGCACCTTATGGTCGTTCTCCCGTGAGTCTAGATTATCGAATGGGACGAAAAACTGATAGTTAATTGTAACATTCAGGGCTTCCTAATGACGATAGAACACTCAAATTGCGTCCCGGTTCAATACATCGTCCTCCAGCAGACTCGTCTCCATGGGTCAATTGCTGCCTCGGGCACCTTATGTCCGTTCTGCTGTGTGTCAAAGATTTTCGAATCGGACGAGAAACTGATAGTGAATTGTAACATTCAGGGCCACCTAACGACGATGGACCACACAAATTGCGTCCCGATTCAATACATCGTCCTCCAGCAGACTTGTCTCCATGGGTCTATTGCTGCCTCGGGCACCTTATGGCCGTTGTGCTGTGAGTCAAAGATTTTCGAATCTGACGAAAAACTGATAGTGAATTGTAACATTCAGGGCCACCTAATGACGATGGAACACTCAAATTGCGTCCCGATTCCATACAGGTCCTCCAGCAGACTTGTCTCCATGGGTCTATTGCTGCCTCGGGCACCTGATGGCCGTTCTGCTGTGAGTCTAAATTATCGAATGGGACGAAAAACTGATAGTGAATTGTAACGTTCAGGGCCTCCTAATGACGATGGAAAACTCAAATTGCGGCCTGATGCAATACATCGACCTCCAGCAGACTTGTCTCCATGGGTCTATTGCTGCCTCGGGCAACTTATGGCCGTTCTGCTGTGAGAAAAATTTTCGAATCGGACGAAAAACTGATAGTTAATTGTAACGTTCAGGGCCACCTAATGACGATGGATCACTCAAATTGCGTCCCGATTCAATACATCGTCCTCCAGCAGACTTGTCTCTATGGGTCTATTGCTGCCTCGGGCACCTTATGGCCGTTCTGCTGTGAGTCAAAGATTTTCGAATCGGACGAAAAACTGATAGTGAATTGTAACGTTCAGGACCTCCTAATGACGATGGAACACTCAAATTGCGTCCCGATTCAATACCTCGTCCTCCAGCAGACTTGTCTCCATGGGTCTATTGCTGCCTCGGGCACCTTATGGTCGTTCTCCCGTGAGTCTAGATTATCGAATGGCACGAAAAACTGATAGTTCATTGTAACATTCACGGCTTCCTAATGACGATGGAACACTCAAATTGCGTCCCGATTCAATACGTCGTCCTCCAGCAGACTTGTCTCCAAGGGTCTATTGCTGCCTCGGGCACCTTATGGTCGTTCTCCCGTGAGTCTAGATTATCGAATGGGACGAAAAACTGGTAGTTAATTGTAACATTCAGGGCTTCCTAATGACGATGGAACACTCAAATTGCGTCCCGATTCAATACATCGTCCTCCAGCAGACTCGTCTCCATGGGTCAATTGCTGCCTCGCGGCACCTTATGGCCGTACTGCTGTGTGTCAAAGATTTTCGAATCGGACGAAAAACTGATAGTGAACTGTAACATTCAGGGCCACCTAATGATGATGGACCACACAAATTGCGTCCCGATTCAATACATCGTCCTCCAGCAGACTTGTCTCCATGGGTCTATTGCTGCCTCGGGCACCTTATGGCCGTTCTGCTGTGAGTCAAAGATTTTCGAATCGGACGAACAACTGATAGTGAATTGTAACATTCAGGGCCACCTAATGACGATGGACCACACAAATTGCGTCCCGATTCAATACATCGTCCTCCAGCCGACTTGACTACATGGGTCTATTGCTGCCTCGGGCGTCTTATGGCCGTTCTGCTGTGAGTCTAGTTTATCGAATGGGACGAAAAACTGATAGTGAATTGTAACGTTCAGGGCTTCCTGATGACGATGGAATACTCAAATTGCGTCCCGATTCAATACATCGTCCTCCAGCAGACTTGGCTCCATGGGTCAATTGCTGCCTCGGGCACCTTATGGCCGTTCTGCTGTGGGTCAAAGATTTTCGAATCGGACGAAAAACTGATAGTGAATTGTAACATTCAGGGCCACCTAATGACGATGGATCACTCAAATTGTGTCCCGATTCAATACATCATCCTCCAGCCGACTTGTCTCCATGGGGCTATTGCTGCCTCGGGCACCTTATGGCCATCCTGCTGTGAGTCAAAGATTTTCGAAACGGACGAAAAACTAATAGTGAATTGTAACGTTCAGGCCCTCCTAATGACGATGGAACACTCAAATTGCGTCCCGATTCAATACATCGTCCTCCAGCCGACTTGTCTCCATAGGTCTATTGCTGCCTCGGGCACCTTATGGCCGTTCTGCTGTGAGTCAAAGATTTTCGAATCGGACGAAAAACTGAAAGTGAAATGTAACGTTCAGGGCCACCTAATGACGATCGATCACTCAAATTGCGTCCCGATTCAATACATCGTCCTCCAGCAGACTTGTCTCCATGGGTCTATTGCTGTCTCGGGCACCTTATGGCCGTTCTGCTGTGAGTCAAAGACTTTCGAATCGGACGAAAAACTGATGGTGAATTGTAACGTTCAGAGCCTCCTAATGACGATGGAACACTCAAATTGCGTCCCGATTCAATTAATCGTCCTATAGCAGTCTTGTCTCCATGGGTCTATTGCTGCCTCGGGCACCTTATGGCCGTTCTGCTGTGAGTCAAAGATTTTCGAATCGGACGAAAAACTGATAGTGAATTGCAACATTCGGGGCCACTTAATGACGATGGATCACTCAAATTGCGTCCCGATTCAATACATCGTCCTCCAGCAGACTTGTCTCCATGGGTCTATTGCTGCCTCGGGCACCTTATGGTCGTTCTCCCGTGCGTCTAGATTATCGAATGGGACGAAAAACTGATAGTTAATTGTATTATTCAGGGCGTCCTAATGACGATGGAACACTCAAATTGCGTCCCGATTCAATCTATCGTTCTCCAGCCGACTTGTCTCCATGGGTCTATTGCTGCCTCGGGCACCTTATGGCCGTTCTGCTGTGAGTCATAGATTTTCGAATCGGACGAAAAACTGATAATGAATTGCAACGTCCAGGGCCACCTAATGACGATGGATCACTCAAATTGCGTCCCGATTCAATACATCGTCCTCCAGCAGACTTGTCTCCATGGGTCTATTGCTGCCTCGGGCACCTTATGGCCGTTCTGATGTGAGTCAAAGATTTTCGAATCGGACGAAAAACTGATAATGAATTGTAACGTTCAGGACCTCCTAATGACGATGGAACACTCAAATTGCGTCCCGATTCAATACCTCGTCCTCCAGCAGACTTGTCTTCATGGGTTTATTACTGCCTCGGGCATCTTATGGCCGTTCTGCTGTGAGTCAAAGATTTTCGAATCGGATGAAAAACTGATAGTAAATTGTAACGTTCAGGGCCACCTAATGATGATGGATCACTCAAATTGCGTCCCGATTCAATACATCGTCCTCCAGCAGACTTGTCTCCATGGGTCTATTGCTGCCTCGGGCTCTTTATGGTCGTTCTCCCGTGAGTCTACATTATCGAATGGGACGAAAAACTGATAGTTAATTGTAACATTCAGGGCTTCCTAATGACGATGGAACACTCAAATTGCGTCCCGATTCAATACATCGTCCTCCAGCAGACTTGTCTCCATGGGTCAATTGCTGCCTCGGGCACCTTATGGCCGTTCTGCTGTGAGTCAAAGATTTTCGAATCGGACGAAAAACTGATAGTGAATCGTAACATTCAGGGCCACCTAATGACGATGGATCACTCAAATTGCGTCCCGATTCAATACATCGTCCTCCAGCAAACTTGTCTCCATGGGTCAATTGCTGCCTCGGGCACCTTATGGTCGTTCTCCCGTGAGTCTAGATTATCGAATGGGACGAAAAACTGATAGTTAATTGTAACATTCAGGGCTTCCTAATGACGATAGAACACTCAAATTGCGTCCCGATTCAATACATCGTCCTCCAGCAGACTCGTCTCCATGGGTCAATTGCTGCCTCGGGCACCTTATGTCCGTTCTGCTGTGTGTCAAAGATTTTCGAATCGGACGAGAAACTGATAGTGAATTGTAACATTCAGGGCCACCTAATGACGATGGACCACACAAATTGCGTCCCGATTCAATACATCGTCCTCCAGCAGACTTGTCTCCATTGGTCTATTGCTGCCTCGGGCACCTTATGGCCGTTGTGCTGTGAGTCAAAGATTTTCGAATCGGACGAAAAACTGATAGTGAATTGTAACTTTCAGGACCACCTAATGGCGATGGATCACTCAAATTGTGTCCCGATTCAATACATCGTCCTCCAACCGACTTGTCTCCATGGGGCTATTGCTGCCTCGTGCACCTTATGGCCGTTCTGCTGTGAGTCAAAGACTTTCGAATCGGACGAAAAACTGATAGTGAATTGCAACGTTCAGGGCCACCTAATGACGATGGATCACTCAAATTGCGTCCCGATTCAATACATCGTCCTCCAGCAGACTTGTCTCCATGGGTCTATTGCTGCCTCGGGCACATTATGGCCGTTCTGCTGTGACTCTAAAATTTTCGAATCGGACGAAAAACTGATAGTGAATTGTAACGTTCAGGCCACCTAATGACGATGGAACACTCAAATTGCGTCCCGATTCAATACATCGTCCTCCAGCAGACTTGTCTCCATGGGTCTATTGCTGCCTCGGGCACCTTATGGCCGTTCTGCTGTGAGTCAAAGATTTTCGAATCGGACAAAAAACTGATAGTGAATTGTAACATTCAGGGCTACCTAATGACGATGGACATCACAAATTGCGTCCCGATTCAATACATCGTCCTCCAGCCGACTTGACTCCATGGGTCTATTGCTGCCTCGGGCACCTTATGGCCGTTCTGCTGTGAGTCTAGATTATCGAATGGGACGAAAAACTGATAGTGAATTGTAACGTACAGGGCCACCTAATGACGATGGATCACTCAAATTGCGTCTCGATTCAATACATCGTCCTCCAGCAGACTTGTCTCCATGGGTCTATTGCTGCCTCGGGCACCTTATGGCCGTTCTGTTGTGAGTCAAAGATTTTCGAATCGGACGAAAAACTGATAGTGAATTGTAACTTTCAGGGCCACCTAATGACGATGGATCACTCAAATTGCGTACCGATTCAATACATCGTCCACCAGCCGACTTGTCTCCATGGGTCTATTGCTGCCTCGGGCACCTTATGGCCGTTCTGCTGTGAGTCAAAGATTTTCGAATCGGACGAAAAACTGATAGTGAACTGTAACGTTCAGGGCCTCCTAATGACGATGGAACACTCAAATTGCGGCCTGATGCAATACATCGTCCTCCAGCAGACTTGTCTCCATGGGTCTATTGCTGCCTCGGGCACCTTATGGCCGTTCTGCTGTGAGTAAAATTTTCGAATCGGACGAAAAACTGATAGTGAATTGTAACGTTCAGGACCACCTAATGACGATGGATCACTCAAATTGCGTCCCGATTCAATACATTGTCCTCCAGCAGACTTGTCTCTATGGGTCTATTGCTGCCTCGGGCACCTTATGGCCGTTCTGCTGTGAGTCAAAGATTTTCGAATCGGACGAAAAACTGATAGTGAATTGTAACGTTCAGGGCCACCTAATGACGATGGAACACTCAAATTGCGTCCCGATTCAATACCTCGTCCTCCAGCAGACTTGTCTCCATGGGTCTATTGCTGCCTCGTGCAGCTTATGGCCGTTCTGCTGTGAGTCAAAGATTTTCGAATCGGACGAAAAACTGATAGTGACATTTAACGTTCAGGGCCACCTAATGACGATGGATCACTCAAATTGCGTCCCGATTCAATACATCGCCCTCCAGCAGACTTGTCTCCAAGGGTCTATTGCTGCCTCGGGCACCTTATGGTCGTACTCCTGTGTGTCAAAGATTTTCGAATCGGACGAAAAACTGATAGTGAATTGTAACATTCAGGGCCACCTAATGACGATGGACCACACAAATTGCGTCCCGATTCAATACATCGTCCTCCAGCAGACTTGTCTCCATGGGCCTATTGCTGCCTCGGGCACCTTATGGCCGTTCTGCTGTGAGTCAAAGATTTTCGAATCGGACGAACAACTGATAGTGAATTGTAACATTCAGGGCCACCTAATGACGATGGACCACACAAATTGCGTCCCGATTCAATACATCGTCCTCCAGCCGACATGACTCCATATGTCTATTGCTGCCTCGGGCACCTTATGGCCGTTCTGCTGTGAGCCAAAGACTTTCGTATCGGACGAAAAACTGATAGTGAATTGTAACGTTCAGAGCCTCCTAATGACGGTGGAACACTCAAATTGCGTCCCGATTCAATTAATCGTCCTATAGCAGACTTGTCTACATGGGCCTATTGCTGCCTCGGGCACCTTATGGCCGTTCTGCTGTGAGTCAAAGACTTTCGAATCGGACGAAAAACTGATAGTGAATAGCAACGTTCAGGGCCACCTAATGACGATGGATCACTCAAATTGCGTCCCGATTCAATACATCGTCCTCCAGCAGACTTGTCTCCATGGGTCTATTGCTGCCTCGGGCACATTATGGCCGTTCTGCTGTGACTCTAAGATTTTCGAATAGGACGAAAAACTGATAGTGACTTGTAACATTCAGGGCCACCTAATGACGATGGATCACTCAAATTGCGTCCCGATTCAATACATCGTCCACCAGCCGACTTGTCTCCATGGGTCTATTGCTGCCTCGGGCACCTTATGGCCGTTCTGCTGTGAGTCAAAGATTTTCGAATCGGACGAAAAACTGATAGTGAACTGTAACGTTCAGGGCCTCCTAATGACGATGGAACACTCAAACTGCGTCCCGATTCAATACATCGTCCTCCAGCAGACTTGTCTCCATGGGTCTATTGCTGCTTCGGACACCTTATGGCCGTTCTGCTGTGAGTCAAAGATTTTCGAATCGGACGAAAAACTGATATTGAATTGTAACATTCAGGGACTCCTAATGACGATGGAACACTCAAATTGCCTCCCGATTCAATACATCGTCCTCCAGTAGACTTGTCTCCATGGGTCTATTGCTGCCTCGGGCACCTTATGGCCGTTCTGCTGTGAGTCTAGATTATCTAATGGGACGAAAAACTGATAGTGAATTGTAACGTTCAGGGCCACCTAATGACGATGGATCACTCAAATTGCGTCCCGATTCAATATCTCGTCCTCCAGCAGACTTGTCTCCATGGGTCTATTGCTGCATCGCGTACCTTATGGCCGTTGTGCTGTGAGTCAAAGATTTTTTAATCGGACGAAAAACTGATAGTGAATTGTAACTTTCAGGGCCATCTAATGACGATGGATCACTCAAATTGCGGCCCGATTCAATACATCGTCCTCCAGCCGACTTGTCTCCATGGGTCTATTGCTGCCTCGGGCACCTCATTGCCGTTCTGCTGTGAGTCAAAGATTTTCGAATCGGACGAAAAACTGATAGTGAATTGTAACGTTCAGGACCTCCTAATCACGATGGAACACTCAAATTGCGTTCCGATTCAATACCTCGTCCTCCAGCAGACTTGTCTCCATGGGTCTATTGCTGCCTCGGGCAGCTTATGGCCGTTCTGCTGTGAGTCAAAGATTTTCGAATCGGACGAAAAACTGATAGTGGGATTGTAACGTTCAGGGCCACCTTATGACGATGGATCACTCAAATTGCGTCCCGATTCAATACATCGCCCTCCAGCAGACTTGTCTCCAAGGGTCTATTGCTGCCTCAGGCACCCTATGGTCGTTCTCCCGTGAGTCTAGATTATCGAATGGGACGAAATACTGATAGTTAATTGTAACATTAAGGGCTTCCTAATGATGATGGAACACTCAAATTGCGTCCCGATTCAATACATCGTCCTCCAGCAGACTCGTCTCCATGGGTCAATTGCTGCCTCGGGCACCTTATGGCCGTTCTGCTGTGTGTCAAAGAATTTCGAATCGGACGAAAAACTGATAGTGAATTGTAACATTCACGGCCACCTAATGACGATGGACCACACAAATTGTGTCCCGATTCAATACATCGTCGTCCAGCAGACTTGTCTCCATGGGTCTATTGCTGCCTCGGGCACCTTATGGCCGTTCTTCTGTGAGTCAAAGATTTTCGAATCGGACGAAAAACTGATAGTGAATTGTAACATTCAGGGCCACCTAATGACGATGGATCACTCAAATTGTGCCCCGATTCAATACATCGTCCTCCAGGCGACTTGTCTCCATGGGGCTATAGCTGCCTTGGGCACCTTATGGCCGTTCTGCTGTGAGTCAAAGATTTTCGAATCGGACGAAAAACTGATAGTGAATTGTAACGTTCAGGGCCTCCTAATGACGATGGAACACTCAAATTGCGTCCCGATTCAATACATCGTCCTCCAGCAGACTTGTCTCCATGGGTCTATTGCTGCCTCGGGCACCTTATGGCCGTTCTGCTGTGAGTCAAAGATTTTCGAATCGGACGAAAAACTGATAGTGAATTGTAACGTTCAGGACATCCTAATGACGATGGACCACTCAAATTGCGTCCCGATTCAATACCTCGTCCTCCAGCTGACTTGTCTCCATGGGTCTATTACTGCCTCGGGCATCTTATGGCCGTTCTGCTGTGAGTCAAAGATTTTCGAATCGGACGAAAAACTGATAGTAAATTGTAACGTTCAGGGCCACCTAATGACGATGGATCACTCAAATTGCGTCCCGATTCAATACATCGTCCTCCAGCAGACTTGTCTCCATGGGTCTATTGCTGCCTCGGGCACCTTATGGCCGTTCTGCTGTGAGTCAAAGATTTTCGAATCGGACGAAAAACTGATAGTGAATTGCAACATTCGGGGCCACTTAATGACGATGGATCACTCAAATTGCGTCCCGATTCAATACATCGTCCTCCAGCAGACTTGTCTCCATGGGTCTATTGCTGCCTCGGGCACCTTATGGTCGTTCTCCCGTGCGTCTAGATTATCGAATGGGACGAAAAACTGATAGTTAATTGTATTATTCAGGGCGTCCTAATGACGATGGAACACTCAAATTGCGTCCCGATTCAATACATCGTCCTCCAGCCGACTTGTCTCCATGGGTCTATTGCTGCCTCGGGCACCTTATGGCCGTTCTGCTGTGAGTCATAGATTTTCGAATCGGACGAAAAACTGATAATGAATTGCAACGTCCAGGGCCACCAAATGACGATGGATCACTCAAATTGCGTCCCGATTCAATACATCGTCCTCCAGCAGACTTGTCTCCATGGGTCTATTGCTGCCTCGGGCACCTTATGGCCGTTCTGATGTGAGTCAAAGATTTTCGAATCGGACGAAAAACTGATAATGAATTGTAACGTTCAGGACCTCCTAATGACGATGGAACACTCAAATTGCGTCCCGATTCAATACCTCGTTCTCCAGCAGACTTGTCTCCATGGGTTTATTACTGCCTCGGGCATCTTATGGCTGTTCTGCTGTGAGTCAAAGATTTTCGAATCGGATGAAAAACTGATAGTAAATTGTAACGTTCAATGCCACCTAATGATGATGGATCACTCAAATTGCGTCCCGATTCAATACATCGTCCTCCAGCAGACTTGTCTCCATGGGTCTATTGCTGCCTCGGGCTCTTTATGGTCGTTCTCCCGTGAGTCTACATTATCGAATGGGACGAAAAACTGATAGTTAATTGTAACATTCAGGGCTTCCTAATGACGATGGAACACTCAAATTGCGTCCCGATTCAATACATCGTCCTCCAGCAGACTTGTCTCCATGGGTCAATTGCTGCCTCGGGCACCTTATGGCCGTTCTGCTGTGAGTCAAAGATTTTCGAATCGGACGAAAAACTGATAGTGAATCGTAACATTCAGGGCCACCTAATGACGATGGATCACTCAAATTGCGTCCCGATTCAATACATCGTCCTCCAGCAAACTTGTCTCCATGGGTCAATTGCTGCCTCGGGCACCTTATGGTCGTTCTCCCGTGAGTCTAGATTATCGAATGGGACGAAATACTGATAGTTAATTGTAACATTAAGGGCTTCCTAATGATGATGGAACACTCAAATTGCGTCCCGATTCAATACATCGTCCTCCAGCAGACTCGTCTCCATGGGTCAATTGCTGCCTCGGGCACCTTATGGCCGTTCTTCTGTGAGTCAAAGATTTTCGAATCGGACGAAAAACTGATAGTGAATTGTAACATTCAGGGCCACCTAATGACGATGGATCACTCAAATTGTGTCCCGATTCAATACATCGTCCTCCAGGCGACTTGTCTCCATGGGGCTATAGCTGCCTTGGGCACCTTATGGCCGTTCTGCTGTGAGTCAAAGATTTTCGAATCGGACGAAAAACTGATAGTGAATTGTAACGTTCAGGGCCTCCTAATGACGTTGGAACACTCAAATTGCGTCCCGATTCAATACATCGTCCTCCAGCAGACTTGTCTCCATGGGTCTATTGCTGCCTCGGGCACCTTATGGCCGTTCTGCTGTGAGTCAAAGATTTTCGAATCGGACGAAAAACTGATAGTGAATTGTAACGTTCAGGACATCCTAATGACGATGGAACACTCAAATTGCGTCCCGATTCAATACCTCGTCCTCCAGCAGACTTGTCTCCATGGGTCTATTACTGCCTCGGGCATCTTATGGCCGTTCTGCTGTGAGTCAAAGATTTTCGAATCGGACGAAAAACTGATAGTAAATTGTAACGTTCAGGGCCACCTAATGACGATGGATCACTCAAATTGCGTCCCGATTCAATACATCGTCCTCCAGCAGACTTGTCTCCATGGGTCTATTGCTGCCTCGGGCACCTTATGGCCGTTCTGCTGTGAGTGAAAGATTTTCGAATCGGACGAAAAACTGATAGTAAATTGTAACGTTCAGGGCCACCTAATGACGATGGATCACTCAAATTGCGTCCCGATTCAATACATCGTCCTCCAGCAGACTTGTCTCCATGGGTCTATTGCTGCCTCGGGCACCTTATGGTCGTTCTCCCGTGAGTCTAGATTATCGAATGGGACGAAAAACTGATAGTTAATTGTAACATTCAGGGCTTCCTAATGACGATAGAACACTCAAATTGCGTCCCGATTCAATACATCGTCCTCCAGCAGACTCGTCTCCATGGGTCAATTGCTGCCTCGGGCACCTTATGTCCGTTCTGCTGTGTGTCAAAGATTTTCGAATCGGACGAGAAACTGATAGTGAATTGTAACATTCAGGGCCACCTAATGACGATGGACCACACAAATTGCGTCCCGATTCAATACATCGTCCTCCAGCAGACTTGTCTCCATGGGTCTATTGCTGCCTCGGGCACCTTATGGCCGTTGTGCTGTGAGTCAAAAATTTTCGAATCGGACGAAAACTGATAGTGAATTGTAACTTTCAGGGCCACCTAATGGCGATGGATCACTCAAATTGTGTCCCGATTCAATACATCGTCCTCCAACCGGCTTGTCTCCATGGGGCTATTGCTGCCTCGTGCACCTTATGGCCGTTCTGCTGTGAGTCAAAGACTTTCGAATCGGACGAAAAACTGATAGTGAATTGCAACGTTCAGGGCCACCTAATGACGATGGATCACTCAAATTGCGTCCCGATTCAATACATCGTCCTCCAGCAGACTTGTCTCCATGGGTCTATTGCTGCCTCGGGCACATTATGGCCGTTCTGCTGTGACTCTAAAATTTTCGAATCGGACGAAAAACTGATAGTGAATTGTAACGTTCAGGCCACCTAATGACGATGGAACACTCAAATTGCGTCCCGATTCAATACATCGTCCTCCAGCAGACTTGTCTCCATGGGTCTATTGCTGCCTCGGGCACCTTATAGCCGTTCTGCTGTGAGTCAAAGATTTTCGAATCGGACAAAAAACTGATAGTGAATTGTAACATTCAGGGCTACCTAATGACAATGGACATCACAAATTGCGTCCCGATTCAATACATCGTCCTCCAGCCGACTTGACTCCATGGGTCTATTGCTGCCTCGGGCACCTTATGGCCGTTCTGCTGTGAGTCTAGATTATCGAATGGGACGAAAAACTGATAGTGAATTGTAACGTTCAGGGCCACCTAATGACGATGGATCACTCAAATTGCGTCCCGATTCAATACATCGTCCTCCAGCAGACTTGTCTCCATGGGTCTATTGCTGCCTCGGGCACCTTATGGCCGTTCTGCTGTGAGTCAAAGATTTTCGAATCGGACGAAAAACTGATAGTGAATTGTAACTTTCAGGGCCACCTAATGACGATGGATCACTCAAATTGCGTCCCGATTCAATACATCGTCCACCAGCCGACTTGTCTCCATGGGTCTATTGCTGCCTCGGGCACCTTATGGCCGTTCTGCTGTGAGTCAAAGATTTTCGAATCGGACGAAAAACTGATAGTGAACTGTAACGTTCAGGGCCTCCTAATGACGATGGAACACTCAAATTGCGGCCTGATGCAATACATCGTCCTCCAGCAGACTTGTCTCCATGGGTCTATTGCTGCCTCGGGCATCTTATGGCCGTTCTGCTGTGAGTAAAATTTTCGAATCGGACGAAAAACTGATAGTGAATTGTAACGTTCAGGACCACCTAATGACGATGGATCACTCAAATTGCGTCCCGATTCAATACATCGTCCTCCAGCAGACTTGTCTCTATGGGTCTATTGCTGCCTCGGGCACCTTATGGCCGTTCTGCTGTGAGTCAAAGATTTTCGAATCGGACGAAAAACTGATAGTGAATTGTAACGTTCAGGGCCACCTAATGACGATGGAACACTCAAATTGCGTCCCGATTCAATACCTCGTCCTCCAGCAGACTTGTCTCCATGGGTCTATTGCTGCCTCGTGCAGCTTATGGCCGTTCTGCTGTGAGTCAAAGATTTTCGAATCGGACGAAAAACTGATAGTGACATTTAACGTTCAGGGCCACCTAATGACGATGGATCACTCAAATTGCGTCCCGATTCAATACATCGCCCTCCAGCAGACTTGTCTCCAAGGGTCTATTGCTGCCTCGGGCACCTTATGGTCGTTCTCCCGTGAGTCTAGATTATCGAATGGGACGAAAAACTGATAGTTAATTGTAACATTCAGGGCTTCCTAATGACGATGGAACACTCAAATCTCGTCCCGATTCAATACATCGTCCTCCAGCAGACTCGTCTCCATGGGTCAATTGCTGCCTCGCGGCACCTTATGGCCGTACTCCTGTGTGTCAAAGATTTTCGAATCGGACGAAAAACTGATAGTGAATTGTAACATTCAGGGCCACCTAATGACGATGGACCACACAAATTGCGTCCCGATTCAATACATCGTCCTCCAGCAGACTTGTCTCCATGGGTCTATTGCTGCCTCGGGCACCTTATGGCCGTTCTGCTGTGAGTCAAAGATTTTCGAATCGGACGAACAACTGATAGTGAATTGTAACATTCAGGGCCACCTAATGACGATGGACCACACAAATTGCGTCCCGATTCAATACATCGTCCTCCAGCCGACTTGACTCCATGGGTCTATTGCTGCCTCGGGCACCTTATGGCCGTTCTGCTGTGAGCCAAAGACTTTCGAATCGGACGAAAAACTGATAGTGAATTGTAACGTTCAGAGCCTCCTAATGACGGTGGAACACTCAAATTGCGTCCCGATTCAATTAATCGTCCTATAGCAGACTTGTCTACATGGGCCTATTGCTGCCTCGGGCACCTTATGGCCGTTCTGCTGTGAGTCAAAGACTTTCGAATCGGACGAAAAACTGATAGTGAATAGCAACGTTCAGGGCCACCTAATGACGATGGATCACTCAAATTGCGTCCCGATTCAATACATCGTCCTCCAGCAGACTTGTCTCCATGGGTCTATTGCTGCCTCGGGCACATTATGGCCGTTCTGCTGTGACTCAAAGATTTTCGAATAGGACGAAAAACTGATAGTGACTTGTAACATTCAGGGCCACCTAATGACGATGGATCACTCAAATTGCGTCCCGATTCAATACATCGTCCACCAGCCGACTTGTCTCCATGGGTCTATTGCTGCCTCGGGCACCTTATGGCCGTTCTGCTGTGAGTCAAAGATTTTCGAATCGGACGAAAAACTGATAGTGAACTGTAACGTTCAGGGCCTCCTAATGACGATGGAACACTCAAACTGCGTCCCGATTCAATACATCGTCCTCCAGCAGACTTGTCTCCATGGGTCTATTGCTGCTTCGGGCACCTTATGGCCGTTCTGCTGTGAGTCAATTATTTTCGAATCGGACGAAAAACTGATATTGAATTGTAACATTCAGGGACTCCTAATGACAATGGAACACTCAAATTGCCTCCCGATTCAATACATCGTCCTCCAGCAGACTTGTCTCCATGGGTCTATTGCTGCCTCGGGCACCTTATGGCCGTTCTGCTGTGAGTCTAGATTATCGAATGGGACGAAAAACTGATAGTGAATTGTAACGTTCAGGGCCACCTAATGACGATGGATCACTCAAATTGCGTCCCGATTCAATACCTCGTCCTCCAGCAGACTTGTCTCCATGGGTCTATTGCTGCATCGCGTACCTTATGGCCGTTGTGCTGTGAGTCAAAGATTTTTTAATCGGACGAAAAACTGATAGTGAATTGTAACTTTCAGGGCCATCTAATGACGATGGATCACTCAAATTGCGTCCCGATTCAATACATCGTCCTCCAGCCGACTTGTCTCCATGGGTCTATTGCTGCCTCGGGCACCTCATTGCCGTTCTGCTGTGAGTCAAAGATTTTCGAATCGGACGAAAAACTGATAGTGAATTGTAACGTTCAGGACCTCCTAATGACGATGGAACACTCAAATTGCGTTCCGATTCAATACATCGTCCTCCAGCAGACTTGTCTCCATGGGTCTATTGCTGCCTCGGGCAGCTTATGGCCGTTCTGCTGTGAGTCAAAGATTTTCGAATCGGACGAAAAACTGATAGTGGGATTGTAACGTTCAGGGCCACCTTATGACGATGGATCACTCAAATTGCGTCCCGATTCAATACATCGCCCTCCAGCAGACTTGTCTCCAAGGGTCTATTGCTGCCTCAGGCACCCTATGGTCGTTCTCCCGTGAGTCTAGATTATCGAATGGGACGAAATACTGATAGTTAATTGTAACATTAAGGGCTTCCTAATGATGATGGAACACTCAAATTGCGTCCCGATTCAATACATCGTCCTCCAGCAGACTCGTCTCCATGGGTCAATTGCTGCCTCGGGCACCTTATGGCCGTTCTGCTGTGTGTCAAAGAATTTCGAATCGGACGAAGAACTGATTGTGAATTGTAACATTCACGGCCACCTAATGACGATGGACCACACAAATTGCGTCCCGATTTAATACATCGTCGTCCAGCAGACTTGTCTCCATGGGTCTATTGCTGCCTCGGGCACCTTATGGCCGTTCTTCTGAGTCAAAGATTTTCGAATCGGACGAAAAACTGATAGTGAATTGTAACATTCAGGGCCACCTAATGACGATGGATCACTCAAATTGTGTCCCGATTCAATACATCGTCCTCCAGGCGACTTGTCTCCATGGGGCTATAGCTGCCTTGGGCACCTTATGGCCGTTCTGCTGTGAGTCAAAGATTTTCGAATCGGACGAAAAACTGATAGTGAATTGTAACGTTCAGGGCCTCCTAATGACGATGGAACACTCAAATTGCGTCCCGATTCAATACATCGTCCTCCAGCAGACTTGTCTCCATGGGTCTATTGCTGCCTCGGGCACCTTATGGCCGTTCTGCTGTGAGTGAAAGATTTTCGAATCGGACGAAAAACTGATAGTGAATTGTAACGTTCAGGACATCCTAATGACGATGGAACACTCAAATTGCGTCCCGATTCAATACCTCGTCCTCCAGCAGACTTGTCTCCATGGGTCTATTACTGCCTCGGGCATCTTATGGCCGTTCTGCTGTGAGTCAAAGATTTTCGAATCGGACGAAAAACTGATAGTAAATTGTAACGTTCAGGGCCACCTAATGACGATGGATCACTCAAATTGCGTCCCGATTCAATACATCGTCCTCCAGCAGACTTGTCTCCATGGGTCTATTGCTGCCTCGGGCACCTTATGGTCGTTCTCCCGTGAGTCTACATTATCGAATGGGACGAAAAACTGATAGTTAATTCTAACATTCAGGGCTTCCAAATGACGATGGAACACTCAAATTGCGTCCCGATTCAATACATCGTCCTCCAGCAGACTTGTCTCCATGGGTCAATTGCTGCCTCGGGCACCTTATGGTCGTTCTGCTGTGAGTCAAAGATTTTCGAATCGGACGAAAAACTGATAGTGAATCGTAACATTCAGGTCCACCTAATGACGATGGATCACTCAAATTGCGTCCCGATTCAATACATCGTCCTCCAGCAGACTTGTCTCCATGGGTCAATTGCTGCCTCGGGCAGCTTATGGCCGTTCTGCTGTGAGTCAAAGATTTTCGAATCGGACGAAAAACGGATAGTGAATTGTAACATTCAGGACCTCCTAATGACGATGGAACACTCAAATTGCGTCCCGATTCAATACCTCGTCCTCCAGCAGGCTTGTCTCCATGGGTCTATTACTGCCTCGGGCATCTTATGGCCGTTCTGCTGTGAGTCAAAGATTTTCGAATCGGACGAAAAACTGATAGTGAATTGTAACGTACACGGTAACCTAATGACGATGGACCACTCAAATTGCGTCCCGATTCAATACATCGCCCTCCAGCAGACTTGTCTCCATGGGTCTATTGCTGCCTCGGGCACCTAATGGTCGTTCTCCCGTGAGTCTAGATTATCGAATGGGACGAAAAACTGATAGGTAATTGTAACATTCAGGGCTACCTAATGACGATGGAACACTCAAATTGCGTCCCGATTCAATACATCGTCCTCCAGCAGACTCGTCTCCATGGGTCAATTGCTGCCTCGGGCACCTTATGTCCGTTCTGCTGTGTGTGAAAGGTTTTCGAATCGGACGAAAAACTGATATTGAATTGTAACATTCAGGGCCACCTAATGACGATGGACCACACAAATTGCGTCCCGATTCAATACATCGTCCTCCAGCAGACTTGTCTCCATGGGTCTATTGCTGCCTCGGGCACCTTATGGCCGTTCTGCTGTGTGTCAAAGATTTTCGAATCGGACGAAAAACTGATAGGGAATTGTAACTTTCAGGGCCACCTAATGACGATGGATCACAACAAATTGCGTCCCGATTCAATACATCGTCCTCCAGCAGACTCGTCTCCATGGGTCTATTGCTGCCTCGGGCACATTATGGCCGTTCTGCTGTGACTCTAAGATTTTCGAATCGGACGAAAAACTGATAGTGAATTGTAACGTTCAGGCCACCTAATGACGATGGATCACTCAAATTGCGTCCCGATTCAATACATCGTCCTCCAGCAGACTTGTCTCCATGGGTCTATTACTGCCTCGGGGCACCTTATGGCCGTTCTGCTGTGACTCAAAGATTTTCGAATCGGACGAAAAACTGATAGTGAATTGTAACGTTCAGGGCCTCCTAATGACGATGGAACACTCAAATTGAGTCCCGATTCAATACATCGTCCTCCAGCAGACTTGTCTCCATGGGTCTATTGCTGCCTCGGGCACCTTATGGCCGTTCTGCTGTGAGTCAAAGATTTTCGAATCGGACGAAAAACTGATAGTGAAATGTAACATTCAGGGCTACCTAATGACGATGGACCACACAAATTGCGTCCCGATTCAATACATCGTCCTCCAGCCGACTTGACTCAATGGGTCTATTGCTGCCTCGGGCACCTTATGGCCGTTCTGCTGTGAGTCTAGATTATCGAATGGGACGAAAAACTGATAGTGAATTGTAACGTTCAAGGCCACCTAATGACGATGGATCACTCAAATTGCGTCCCTATTCAATACATCGTCCTCCAGCAGACTTGTCTCCATGGGTCTATTGCTGCCTCGGGCACGTTATGGCCGTTCTGCTGGTAGTCAAAGATTTTTGAATCGGACGAAAAACTGATAGTGAATTGTAACTTTCAGGGCCACCTAATGACGATGGATCACTCAAATTGCGTCCCGATTCAATACATCGTCCACCAGCCGACTTGTCTCCATGGGTCTATTGCTGCCTCGGGCACCTTATGGCCGTTCTGCTGTGAGTGAAAGATTTTCGAATCGGACGAAAAACTGATAGTGAATTGTAACGTTCAGGACATCCTAATGACGATGGAACACTCAAATTGCGTCCCGATTCAATACCTCGTCCTCCAGCAGACTTGTCTCCATGGGTCTATTACTGCCTCGGGCATCTTATGGCCGTTCTGCTGTGAGTCAAAGATTTTCGAATCGGACGAAAAACTGATAGTGAATTGTAACGTACAGGGTAACCTAATGACGATGGACCACTCAAATTGCGTCCCGATTCAATACATCGCCCTCCAGCAGACTTGTCTCCATGGGTCTATTGCTGCCTCGGGCACCTAATGGTCGTTCTCCCGTGAGTCTAGATTATCGAATGGGACGAAAAACTGATAGTTAATTGTATCATTCAGGGCTACCTAATGACGATGGAACACTCAAATTGCGTCCCGATTCAATACATCGTCCTCCAGCAGACTCGTCTCCATGGGTCAATTGCTGCCTCGGGCACCTTATGTCCGTTCTGCTGTGTGTGAAAGGTTTTCGAATCGGACGAAAAACTGATATTGAATTGTAACATTCAGGGCCACCTAATGACGATGGACCACACAAATTGCGTCCCGATTCAATACATCGTCCTCCAGCAGACTTGTCTCCATGGGTCTATTGCTGCCTCGGGCACCTTATGGCCGTTCTGCTGTGTGTCAAAGATTTTCGAATCGGACGAAAAACTGATAGGGAATTGTAACGTTCAGGCCACCTAATGACGATGGATCACTCAAATTGCGTCCCGATTCAATACATCGTCCTCCAGCAGACTTGTCTCCATGGGTCTATTACTGCCTCGGGGCACCTTATGGCCGTTCTGCTGTGACTCAAAGATTTTCGAATCGGACGAAAAACTGATAGTGAATTGTAACGTTCAGGGCCTCCTAATGACGATGGAACACTCAAATTGAGTCCCGATTCAATACATCGTCCTCCAGCAGACTTGTCTCCATGGGTCTATTGCTGCCTCGGGCACCTTATGGCCGTTATGCTGTGAGTCAAAGATTTTCGAATCGGACGAAAAACTGATAGTGAAATGTAACATTCAGGGCTACCTAATGACGATGGACCACACAAATTGCGTCCCGATTCAATACATCGTCCTCCAGCCGACTTGACTCAATGGGTCTATTGCTGCCTCGGGCACCTTATGGCCGTTCTGCTGTGAGTCTAGATTATCGAATGGGACGAAAAACTGATAGTGAATTGTAACGTTCAGGGCCACCTAATGACGATGGATCACTCAAATTGCGTCCCGATTCAATACATCGTCCTCCAGCAGACTTGTCTCCATGGGTCTATTGCTGCCTCGGGCACGTTATGGCCGTTCTGCTGGTAGTCAAAGATTTCTGAATCGGACGAAAAACTGATAGTGAATTGTAACTTTCAGGGCCACCTAATGACGATGGATCACTCAAATTGCGTCCCGATTCAATACATCGTCCACCAGCCGACTTGTCTCCATGGGTCTATTGCTGCCTCGGGCACCTTATGGCCGTTCTGCTGTGAGTCAAAGATTTTCGAATCGGACGAAAAACAGATAGTAGATTCTATCGTTCAGGGCCACCTAATGACGATGGATCACTCAAATTGCGTCCCGATTCAATACATCGTCCTCCAGCAGACTTGTCTACATGGGTCTATTACTGCCTCGGGCACCTTATGCCGTTCTGCTGTAACTCAAATATTTTCGAATCGGACGAAAAACTGATAGTGAATTGTAACGTTCAGGGATTCCTAATGACGATGGAACACTCAAATTGCCTCCCGATTCAATACATCGTCCTCCAGCCGACTTGACTCCATGGGTCTATTGCTGCCTCATGCACCTTATGGTCGTTCTCCCGTGAGTCTAGATTATCGAATGGGACGAAAAACTGATAGTTAATTGTAATATTCAGGGTTTCCTAATGATGATGGAACACTCAAATTGCGTCCCGATTCAATACATCGTCCTCCAGTTGACTCATCTCCATGGGTCAATTGCTGCCTCGGGCACCTTATGGCCGTTCTGCTGTGTGTCAAAGAATTTCGAATCGGACGAAAAACTGATAGTGAATTGTAACATTCAGGGCCACCTAACGACAATGGACCACACAAATTGCGTCCCGATTCAATACATCGTACTCCAGCAGACTTGTCTCCATGGGTCTATTGCTGCCTCGGGCACCTTATGGCCGTTCTTCTGTAAGTCAAAGATTTTCGAATCGGACGAAAAACTGATAGTGAATTGTAACATTCAGGGCTTCCTAATGACGATGGAACACTCAAATTGCGTCCCGATTCAATACATCGTCCTCCAGCAGTCTTGTCTCCATTGGTCAATTGCTGCCTCGGGCACCTTATGGCCGTTCTGCTGTGAGTCAAAGATTTTCGAATCGGACGAAAAACTGATAGTGAATTGTAACGTTCAGGACCTCCTAATGACGATGGAACACTCAAATTGCGTCCCGATTCAATACCTCGTCCTCCAGCAGACTTGTCTCCATGGGTCTATTACTGCCTCGGGCATCTTATGGCCGTTCTGCTGTGAGTCAAAGATTTTCGAATCGGACGAAAAACTGATAGTGAATTGTAACGTACAGGGCCACCTAATGACGATGGACCACTCAAATTGCGTCCCGATTCAATACATCGCCCTCCAGCAGACTTGTCTCCATGGGTCTATTGCTGCCTCGGGCACCTTATGGTCGTTCTCCCGTGAGTCTAGATCATCGAATGGGACGAAAGACTGATAGTTAATTGTAACATTTAGGGCTTCCTAATGACGATGGAACACTCAAATTGCGTCCCGATTCAATACATCGTCCTCCAGCAGACTCGTCTCCATGGGTCAATTGCTGCCTCGGGCACCTTATGGCCGTTCTGTTGTGTGTCAAAGATTTTCGAATCGGACGAAAAACTGATAGTGAATTGTAACATTCAGAACCACCTAATGACGATGGACCACACAAATTGCGTCCCGATTCAATACGTCGTCCTCCAGCAGACTTGTCTCCATGGGTCAGTTGCTGCCTCGGGCACCTTATGGCCGTTCTGCTGTGAGTCAAAGATTTTCGAATCGGACGAAAAACTGATAGTGAATTGTAACGTTCAGGACCTCCTAATGACGATGGAACACTCAAATTGCGTCCCGATTCAATACCTCGTCCTCCACCAGACTTGTCTCCATGGGGGTATTACTGCCTGGGGCATCTTATGGCCGTTCTGCTGTGAGTCAAAGATTTTCGAATCGGACGAAAAACTGATAGTGAATTGTAACGTACAGGGCCACCTAATGACGATGGACCACTCAAATTGTGTCCCGATTCAATACATCGCCCTCCAGCAGACTTGTCTCCATGGGTCTATTGCTGCCTCGGGCACCTTATGGTCGTTCTCCCGTGAGTCTAGATTATCGAATGGGACGAAAGACTGATAGATAATTGTAACATTCAGGGCTTCCTAATGACGATGGAACACTCAAATTGCGTCCCGATTCAATACATCGTCCTCCAGCAGACTCGTCTCCATGGGTCAATTGCTGCCTCGGGCACCTTATGGCCGTTCTGTTGTGTGTCAAAGATTTTCGAAACGGACGAAAAACTGATAGTGAATTGTAACATTCAGGGCCACCTAATGACGATGGACCACACAAATTGCGTCCCGATTCAATACATCGTCCTCCAGCAGACTTGTCTCCATGGGTCTATTGCTGCCTCGGGCACCTTATGGCCGTTCTGCTGTGAGTCAAAGATTATCGAATCGGACGAAACCTGATAGTGAATTGTAACATTCAGGGCTACCTAATGACGATGGACCACACAAATTGCGTCCCGATTCAATACATCGTCCTCCAGCCGACTTGACTCCATGGGTCTATTGCTGCCTCGGGCACCTTATGGCCGTTCTGCTGTGAGTCAAAGATTTTCGAATCGGACGAAAAACTGATAATGAACTGTAACGTTCAGGGCCTCCTAATGACGATGGAACACTCAAACTGCGTTCCGATTCAATACATCGTCCTCCAGGCGACTTGTCTCCATGGGTCTATTGCTGCCTCGGGCACCTTATGGCCGTTCTGCTGTGAGTCAAAATTTTCGAATCGGACGAAAAACTGATAGTGAATTGTAACGTTCAGGGCCACCTAATGACGATGGATCACTCAAATTGCGTCCCGATTCAATACATCGTCCTCCAGCAGACTTGTCTCCATGGGTCAGTTGCTGCCTCGGGCACCTTATGGCCGTTCTGCTGTGGGTCAAAGATTTTCGAATCGGACGAAAAACTGATAGTGAATTGTAACGTTCAGGACCTCCTAATGACGATGGAACACTCAAATTGCGTCCCGATTCAATACCTAGTCCTCCAGCAGACTTGTCTCCATGGGTCTATTGCTGCCTCGGGCACCTTATGGCCGTTCTGCTGTGAGTCAAAGATTTTCGAATCGGACGAAAAACTGATAGTAGATTGTAACGTTCAGGGCCACCTAATGCCGATGGATCACTCAAATTGCGTCCCGATTCAATACATCGTCCTCCAGCAGACTTGTCTCCATGGGTCAGTTGCTGCCTCGGGCACCTTATGGCCGTTCTGCTGTGGGTCAAAGATTTTCGAATCGGACGAAAAACTGATAGTGAATTGTAACGTTCAGGACCTCCTAATGACGATGGAACACTCAAATTGCGTCCCGATTCAATACCTCGTCCTCCAGCAGACTTGTCTCCATGGGTCTATTACTGCCTCGGGCATCTTATGGCCGTTCTGCTGTGAGTCAAAGATTTTCGAATCGGACGAAAAACTGATAGTGAATTGTAACGTACAGGGCCACCTAATGACGATGGACCACTCAAATTGCGTCCCGATTCAATACATCGCCCTCCAGCAGACTTGTCTCCATGGGTCTATTGCTGCCTCGGGCACCTTATGGTCGTTCTCCCGTGAGTCTAGATTATCGAATGGGACGAAAGACTGATAGTTAATTGTAACATTCAGGGCTTCCTAATGACGATGGAACACTCAAATTGCGTCCCGATTCAATACATCGTCCTCCAGCAGACTCGTCTCCATGGGTCAATTGCTGCCTCGGGCACCTTATGGCCGTTCTGTTGTGTGTCAAAGATTTTCGAATCGGACGAAAAACTGATAGTGAATTGTAACATTCAGAACCACCTAATGACGATGGACCACACAAATTGCGTCCCGATTCAATACGTCGTCCTCCAGCAGACTTGTCTCCATGGGTCAGTTGCTGCCTCGGGCACCTTATGTCCGTTCTGCTGTGAGTCAAAGATTTTCTAATCGGACGAAAAACTGATAGTGAATTGTAACGTTCAGGACCTCCTAATGACGATGGAACACTCAAATTGCGTCCCGATTCAATACCTCGTCCTCCACCAGACTTGTCTCCATGGGGGTATTACTGCCTCGGGCATCTTATGGCCGTTCTGCTGTGAGTCAAAGATTTTCGAATCGGACGAAAAACTGATAGTGAATTGTAACGTACAGGGCCACCTAATGACGATGGACCACTCAAATTGCGTCCCGATTCAATACATCGCCCTCCAGCAGACTTGTCTCCATGGGTCTATTGCTGCCTCGGGCACCTTATGGTCCTTCTCCCGTGAGTCTAGATTATCGAATGGGACGAATGACTGATAGTTAATTGTAACATTCAGGGCTTCCTAATGACGATGGAACACTCAAACTGCGTCCCGATTCAATTCATCGTCCTCCAGCAGACTTGTCTCCATGGGTCTATTGCTGCCTCGGGCACCTTATGGCCGTTCTGCTGTGAGTCAAAGATTTTCGAATCGGACGAAAAACTGATAGTAGATTGTAACGTTCAGGGCCACCTAATGACGATGGATCACTCAAATTGCGTCCCGATTCAATACATCGTCCTCCAGCAGACTTGGCTCCATGGGTCAGTTGCTGCCTCGGGCACCTTATGGCCGTTCTGCTGTGGGTCAAAGATTTTCGAATCGGACGAAAAACTGATAGTAGATTGTAACGTTCAGGACCTCCTACTGACGATGGAACACTCAAATTGCGTCCCGATTCAATACCTCGTCCTCCAGCAGACTTGTCTCCATGGGTCTATTACTGCCTCGGGCATCTTATGGCCGTTCTGCTGTGAGTCAAAGATTTTCGAATCGGACGAAAAACTGATAGTGAATTGTAACGTACAGGGCCACCTAATGACGATGGACCACTCAAATTGCGTCCCGATTCAATACATCGCCCTCCAGCAGACTTGTCTCCATGGGTCTATTGCTGCCTCGGGCACCTTATGGTCGTTCTCCCGTGAGTCTAGATTATCGAATGGGACGAAAGACTGATAGTTAATTGTAACATTCAGGGCTTCCTAATGACGATGGAACACTCAAATTGCGTCCCGATTCAATACATCGTCCTCCAGCAGACTCGTCTCCATGGGTCAATTGCTGCCTCGGGCACCTTATGGCCGTTCTGTTGTGTGTCAAAGATTTTCGAATCGGACGAAAAACTGATAGTGAATTGTAACATTCAGAACCACCTAATGACGATGGACCACACAAATTGCGTCCCGATTCAATACGTCGTCCTCCAGCAGACTTGTCTCCATGGGTCAGTTGCTGCCTCGGGCACCTTATGGCCGTTCTGCTGTGAGTCAAAGATTTTCGAATCGGACGAAAAACTGATAGTGAATTGTAACGTTCAGGACCTCCTAATGACGATGGAACACTCGAATTGCGTCCCGATTCAATACCTCGTCCTCCACCAGACTTGTCTCCATGGGGGTATTACTGCCTCGGGCATCTTATGGCCGTTCTGCTGTGAGTCAAAGATTTTCGAATCGGACGAAAAACTGATAGTGAATTGTAACGTACAGGGCCACCTAATGACGATGGACCACTCAAATTGTGTCCCGATTCAATACATCGCCCTCCAGCAGACTTGTCTCCATGGGTCTATTGCTGCCTCGGGCACCTTAGGGTCGTTCTCCTGTGAGTCTAGATTATCGAATGGGACGAAAGACTGATAGATAATTGTAACATTCAGGGCTTCCTAATGACGATGGAACACTCAAATTGCGTCCCGATTCAATACATCGTCCTCCAGCAGACTCGTCTCCATGGGTCAATTACTGCCTCGGGCACCTTATGGCCGTTCTGTTGTGTGTCAAAGATTTTCGAGTCGGACGAAAAACTGATAGTGAATTGTAACATTCAGGGCCACCTAATGACGATGGACCACACAAATTGCGTCCCGATTCAATACATCGTCCTCCAGCAGACTTGTCTCCATGGGTCTATTGCTGCCTCGGGCACCTTATGGCCGTTCTGCTGTGAGTCAAAGATTTTCGAATCGGACGAAAAACTGATAGTGAATTGTAACATTCAGGGCTACCTAATGACGATGGACCACACAAATTGCGTCCCGATTCAATACATCGTCCTCCAGCCGACTTGACTCCATGGGTCTATTGCTGCCTCGGGCACCTTATGGCCGTTCTGCTGTGAGTCAAAGATTTTCGAATCGGACGAAAAACTGATAATGAACTGTAACGTTCAGGGCCTCCTAATGACGATGGAACACTCAAACTGCGTCCCGATTCAATACATCGTCCTCCAGCAGACTTGTCTCCATGGGTCTATTGCTGCCTCGGGCACCTTATGGCCGTTCTGCTGTGAGTCAAACATTTTCGAATCGGACGAAAAACTGATAGTAGATTGTAACGTTCAGGGCCACCTAATTACGATGGATCACTCAAATTGCGTCCCGATTCAATAAATCGTCCTCCAGCAGACTTGTCTCCATGGTTCTATTACTGCCTCGGGCACCTTATGGCCGTTCTGCTGTAACTCAAAGATTTTCGAATCAGACGAAAAACTGATAGTGAATTTTAACGTTCAGGGGCTCCTAATGACGATGGAACACTCAAATTGCGTCCCGATTCAATACCTCGTCCTCCAGCAGACTTGTCTCCATGGGTCTATTACTGCCTCGGGCATCTTATGGCCGTTCTGCTGTGAGTCAAAGATTTTCGAATCGGACGAAAAACTGATAGTGAATTGTAACGTACAGGGCCACCTAATGACGATGGACCACTCAAATTGCGTCCCGATTCAATACATCGCCCTCCAGCAGACTTGTCTCCATGGGTCTATTGCTGCCTCGGGCACCTTATGGTCGTACTCCCGTGAGTCTAGATTATCGAATGGGACGAAAGACTGATAGTTAATTGTAACATTCAGGGCTTCCTAATGACGATGGAACACTCAAATTGCGTCCCGATTCAATACATCGTCCTCCAGCAGACTCGTCTCCATGGGTCAATTGCTGCCTCGGGCACCTTATGGCCGTTCTGTTGTGTGTCAAAGATTTTCGAATCGGACGAAAAACTGATAGTGAATTGTAACATTCAGGGCCACCTAATGACGATGGACCACACAAATTGCGTCCCGATTCAATACATCGTCCTCCAGCAGACTTGTCTCCATGGGTCTATTGCTGCCTCGGCCACCTTATGGCCGTTCTGCTGTGAGTCAAAGATTTTCGAATCGGACGAAAAACTGATAGTGAATTGTACCATTCAGGGCTACCTAATGACGATGGACCACACAAATTGCGGCCCGATTCAATACATCGTCCTCCAGCCGACTTGACTCCATGGGTCTATTGCTGCCTCGGGCACCTTATGGCCGTTCTGCTGTGAGTCAAAATTTTCGAATCGGACGAAAAACTGATAGTGAATTGTAACGTTCAGGGCCACCTAATGACGATGGATCACTCAAATTGCGTCCCGATTCAATACATCGTCCTCCAGCAGACTTGTCTCCATGGGTCAGTTGCTGCCTCGGGCACCTTATGGCCGTTCTGCTGTGGGTCAAAGATTTGCGAATCGGACGAAAAACTGATAGTGAATTATAACGTTCAGGACCTCCTAATGACGATGGAACACTCAAATTGCGTCCCGATTCAATACCTCGTCCTCCAGCAGACTTGTCTCCATGGGTCTATTGCTGCCTCGGGCACCTTATGGCCGTTCTGCTGTGAGTCAAAGATTTTCGAATCGGACGAAAAACTGATAGTAGATTGTAACGTTCAGGGCCACCTAATGACGATGGATCACTCAAATTGCGTCCCGATTCAATACATCGTCCTCCAGCAGACTTGTCTCCACGGGTCACTTGCTGCCTCGGGCACCTTATGGCCGTTCTGCTGTGGGTCAAAGATTTTCGAATCGGACGAAAAACTGATAGTGAATTGTAACGTTCAGGACCTCCTAATGACGATGGAACACTCAAATTGCGTCCCGATTCAATACCTCGTCCTCCAGCAGACTTGTCTCCATGGGTCTATTACTGCCTCGGGCATCTTATGGCCGTTCTGCTGTGAGTCAAAGATTTTCGAATCGGACGAAAAACTGATAGTGAATTGTAACGTACAGGGCCACCTAATGACGATGGACCACTCAAATTGCGTCCCGATTCAATACATCGCCCTCCAGCAGACTTGTCTCCATGGGTCTATTGCTGCCTCGGGCACCTTATGGTCGTTCTCCCGTGAGTCTAGATTATCGAATGGGACGAAAGACTGATAGTTAATTGTAACATTCAGGGCTTCCTAATGACGATGGAACACTCAAATTGCGTCCCGATTCAATACATCGTCCTCCAGCAGACTCGTCTCCATGGGTCAATTGCTGCCTCGGGCACCTTATGGCCGTTCTGTTGTGTGTCAAAGATTTTCGAATCGGACGAAAAACTGATAGTGAATTGTAACATTCAGAACCACCTAATGACGATGGACCACACAAATTGCGTCCCGATTCAATACGTCGTCCTCCAGCAGACTTGTCTCCATGGGTCAGTTGCTGCCTCGGGCACCTTATGGCCGTTCTGCTGTGAGTCAAAGATTTTCGAATCGGACGAAAAACTGATAGTGAATTGTAACGTTCAGGACCTCCTAATGACGATGGAACACTCAAATTGCGTCCCGATTCAATACCTCGTCCTCCACCAGACTTGTCTCCATGGGGGTATTACTGCCTCGGGCATCTTATGGCCGTTCTGCTGTGAGTCAAAGATTTTCGAATCGGACGAAAAACTGATAGTGAATTGTAACGTACAGGGCCACCTAATGACGATGGATCACTCAAATTGCGTCCCGATTCAATACATCGTCCTCCAGCAGACTTGTCTCCATGGGTCAGTTGCTGCCTCGGGCACCTTATGGCCGTTCTGCTGTGGGTCAAAGATTTTCGAATCGGACGAAAAACTGATAGTGAATTGTAACGTTCAGGACCTCCTAATGACGATGGAACACTCAAATTGCGTCCCGATTCAATACCTCGTCCTCCAGCAGACTTGTCTCCATGGGTCTATTACTGCCTCGGGCATCTTATGGCCGTTCTGCTGTGAGTCAAAGATTTTCGAATCGGACGAAAAACTGATAGTGAATTGTAACGTACAGGGCCACCTAATGACGATGGACCACTCAAATTGCATCCCGATTCAATACATCGCCCTACAGCAGACTTGTCTCCATGGGTCTATTGCTGCCTCGGGCACCTTATGGTCGTTCTCCCGTGAGTCTAGATTATCGAATGGGACGAAAGACTGATAGTTAATTGTAACATTCAGGGCTTCCTAATGACGATGGAACACTCAAATTGCGTCCCGATTCAATACATCGTCCTCCAGCAGACTCGTCTCCATGGGTCAATTGCTGCCTCGGGCACCTTATGGCCGTTCTGTTGTGTGTCAAAGATTTTCGAATCGGACGAAAAACTGATAGTGAATTGTAACATTCAGAACCACCTAATGACGATGGACCACACAAATTGCGTCCCGATTCAATACGTCGTCCTCCAGCACACTTGTCTCCATGGGTCAGTTGCTGCCTCGGGCACCTTATGGCCGTTCTGCTGTGAGTCAAAGATTTTCGAATCGGACGAAAAACTGATAGTGAATTGTAACGTTCAGGACCTCCTAATGACGATGGAACACTCAAATTGCGTCCCGATTCAATACCTCGTCCTCCACCAGACTTGTCTCCATGGGGGTATTACTGCCTGGGGCATCTTATGGCCGTTCTGCTATGAGTCAAAGATTTTCGAATCGGACGAAAAACTGATAGTGAATTGTAACGTACAGGGCCACCTAATGACGATGGACCATTCAAATTGTGTCCCGATTCAATACATCGCCCTCCAGCAGACTTGTCTCCATGGGTCTATTGCTGCCTCGGGCACCTTATGGTCGTTCTCCCGTGAGTCTAGATTATCGAATGGGACGAAAGACTGATAGATAATTGTAACATTCAGGGCTTCCTAATGACGATGGAACACTCAAATTGCGTCCCGATTCAATACATCGTCCTCCAGCAGACTCGTCTCCATGGGTCAATTGCTGCCTCGGGCACCTTATGGCCGTACTGTTGTGTGTCAAAGATTTTCGAATCGAACGAAAAACTGATAGTGAATTGTAACATTCAGGGCCACCTAATGACGATGGACCACACAAATTGCGTCCCGATTCAATACATCGTCCTCCAGCAGACTTGTCTCCATGGGTCTATTGCTGCCTCGGGCACCTTATGGCCGTTCTGCTGTGAGTCAAAGATTTTCGAATCGGACGAAAAACTGATAGTGAATTGTAACATTCAGGGCTACCTAATGACGATGGAACACACAAATTGCGTCCCGATTCAATACATCGTCCTGCAGCCGACTTGACTCCATGGGTCTATTGCTGCCTCGGGCACCTTATGGCCGTTCTGCTGTGAGTCAAAGATTTTCGAATCGGACGAAAAACTGATAATGAACTGTAACGTTCAGGGCCTCCTAATGACGATGGAACACTCAAACTGCGTCCCGATTCAATACAT
The DNA here is from genome assembly GCF_023864275.1 of Schistocerca cancellata. NCBI lineage: Eukaryota > Metazoa > Arthropoda > Insecta > Orthoptera > Acrididae > Schistocerca > Schistocerca cancellata. Next base: position 4,345,980 of record NC_064627.1, read on the forward strand.
CGTCCTCCAGCAGACTTGTCTCCATGGGTCTATTGCTGCCTCGGGCACCTTATGGCCGTTCTGCTGTGAGTCAAACATTTTCGAATCGGACGAAAAACTGATAGTAGATTGTAACGTTCAGGGCCACCTAATGACGATGGATCACTCAAATTGCGTCCCGATTCAATACATCGTCCTCCAGCAGACTTGTCTCCATGGGTCTATTACTGCCTCGGGCACGTTATGGCCGTTCTGCTGTAACTCAAAGATTTTCGAATCAGACGAAAAACTGATAGTGAATTTTAACGTTCAGGGGCTCCTAATGACGATGGAACACTCAAATTGCCTCCCGATTCAATACATCGTCCTCCAGCAGACTTGTCTCCATGGGGCTATTGCTGCCTCGGGCACCTTATGGCCGTAATGCTGTGAGTCAAAATTTTCGAATCGGACGAAAAACTGATAGTGAATTGTAACATACGCGGCTACCTATTGACGATGGACCACACAAATTGCGTCCCGATTCAATACATCGTCCTCCAGCCGACTTGACTCCATGGGTCTATTGCTGCCTCGGGCACCTGATGGCCGTTCTGCTGTGAGTCTAGATTATCGAATGGGACGAAAAACTGATGGTGAATTGTAACGTTCAGGGCCACCTAATGACGATGGATCACTCAAATTGCGTCCCGATGCAATACATCGTCCTCCAGCAGACTTGTCTCCATGGGTCTATTGCTGCCTCGGGCACCTTATGGCCGTTCTGCTGTGAGTCAAAATTTTCGAATCGGACGAAAAACTGATAGTGAATTGTAACGTTCAGGGCCACCTAATGACGATGGATCACTCAAATTGCGTCCCGATTCAATACATCGTCCTCCAGCAGGCTTGTCTCTATGGGTCTATTGCTGCCTCGGGCACCTTATGGCCGTTCTGCTGTGAGTCAAAGATTTTCGAATCGGACGAAAAACTGATAGTGAATTGTAACGTTCAGGACCTCCTAATGACGATGGAACACTCAAATTGCGTTCCGATTCAATACCTCGTCCTCCAGCAGACTTGTCTCCATGGGTCTATTGCTGCCTCGGGCAGCTTATGGCCGTTCTGCTGTGAGTCAAAGATTTTCGAATCGGACGAAAAACTGATAGTAAATTGTAACGTTCAGGGCCACCTAATGACGATGGATCACTCAAATTGCGTCCCGATTCAATACATCGCCCTACAGCAGACTTGTCTCCAAGGGTCTATTGCTGCCTCGGGCACCTTATGGTCGTTCTCCCGTGAGTCTAGATTATCGAATGGGACGAAAAACTGATAGTTAATTGTAACATTCAGGGCTTCCTAATGACGATGGAACACTCAAATTGCGTCCCGATACAATACATCGTCCTCCAGCAGACTCGTCTCCATGGGTCAATTGCTGCCTCGGGCACCTTATGGCCGTTCTGCTGTGTGTCAAAGATTTTCGAATCGGACGAAAAACTGATAGTGAATTGTAACATTCAGGGCCACCTAATGACGATGGAACACACAAATTGCTTCCCGATTCAATACATCGTCCTCCAGCAGACTTGTCTCCATGGGTCTATTACTGCCTCGGGCATCTTATGGCCGTTCTGCTGTGAGTCAAAGATTATCGAATCGGACGAAAAACTGATAGTGAATTGTAACGTACAGGGCCACCTAATGACGATGGACCACTCAAATTGCGTCCCGATTCAATACATCGCCCACCAGCAGACTTGTCTCCATGGGTCTATTGCTGCCTCGGGCACCTTATGGCCGTTCTACTGTGAGTCAAAGATTTTCGAATCGGACGAAAAACTGATAGTGAATTGTAACATTCAGGGCTACCTAATGACGATGGACCACACAAATTGCGTCCCGATTCAATACATCGTCCTCCAGCCGACTTGACTCCATGGGTCTATTGCTGCCTCGGGCACCTTATGGCCGTTCTGCTGTGAGTCAAAGATTTTCGAATGGGACGAAAAACTGATAATGAACTGTAACGTTCAGGGCCTCCTAATGCCGATGGAACACTCAAACTGCGTCCCGATTCAATACATCGTCCTCCAGCAGACTTGTCTCCATGGGTCTATTGCTGCCTCGGGCACCTTATGGCCGATCTGCTGTGAGTCCAAGATTTTCGAATCGGACGAAAAACTGATAGTAGATTGTAACGTTCAGGGCCACCTAATGACGATGGATCACTCAAATTGCGTCCCGATTCAATACATCGTCCTCCAGCAGACTTGTCTCCATGGGTCTATTACTGGCTCGGGCACATTATGGCCGTTCTGCTGTAACTCAAAGATTTTCGAATCGGACGAAAAACTGATAGTGAATTGTAACGTTCAGGGGCTCCTAATGACGATAGAACACTCAAATTGCCTCCCGATTCAATACATCGTCCTCCAGCAGACTTGTCTCCATGGGTCTATTGCTGCCTCGGGCACCTTATGGCCGTTCTGCTGTGAGTCAAAATTTTCGAATCGGACGAAAAACTGATAGTGAATTGTAACATTCACGGCTACCTAACGACGATGGACCAAACAAATTGCGTCCCGATTCAATACATCGTCCTCCAGCCGACTTGACTCCATGGGTCTATTGCTGCCTCGGGCACCTGATGGCCGTTCTGCTGTGAGTCTAGATTATCGAATGGGACGAAAAACTGATAGTGAATTGTAACGTTCAGGGCCACCTAATGACGATGGATCACTCAAATTGCGTCCCGATGCAATACATCGTCCTCCAGCAGACTTGTCTCCATGGGTCTATTGCTGCCTCGGGCACCTTATGGCCGTTCTGCTGTGAGTCAAAGATTTTCGAATCGGACGAAAAACTGATAGTGAATTGTACCATTCAGGGCCACCTAATGACGATGGATCACTCAAATTGCGTCCCGATTCAATACATCGTCCTCCAGCAGACATGTCTCCATGGGTCTATTGCTGCCTCTGGCACCTTATGGCCGTTCTGCTGTGACTCTAAGATTTTCGAATCGGACGAAAAACTGATAGTGAATTGTTACATTCAGGGCTACCTAATGACGATGGACCACACAAATTGCGTCCCGATTCAATACATCGTCCTCCAGCCAACTTGACTCCATGGGTCTATTGCTGCCTCGGGCACCTTATGGGCGTTCTGCCGTGAGTCTAGATTATCGAATGGGACGAAAAACTGATAGTGAATTGTAACGTTCAGGCCACCTAATGCCGATGGATCACTCAAATTGCGTCCCGATTCAATACATCGTCCTCCAGCAGACTTGCCTCCATGAGTCTATTGCTGCCTCGGGCACCTTATGGTCGTTCTCCCGTGAGTCTAGATTATCGAATGGGACGAAAAACTGATAGTTAATTGTAACATTCAGGGCTTCCTAATGACGATGGAACTCTCAAATTGCGTCCCGATTCAATACATCGTCCTCCAGCAGACTCGTCTCCATGGGTCAATTGCTGCCTCGGGCACCTTATGGCCGTTCTGCTGTGTGTCAAAGATTTTCGAATCGGACGAAAAACTGATAGTGAATTGTAACATTCAGGGCCACCTAATGACGATGGACCACACAAATTGCGTCCCGACTCAATACATCGTCCTCCAGCCGACTTGACTCCATTGGTCTATTGCTGCCTCGGGCACCTTATGGGCGTTCTGCTGTGAGTCTAGATTATCGAATGGTACGAAAAACTGATAGTGAATTGTAACGTTCAGGGAAACCTAATGACGATGGATCACTCAAATTGCGTCCCGATTCAATACATCGTCCTCCAGCAGACTTGTCTCCATTGGTCTATTGCTGCCTCGGGCACCTTATGGCTGTTCTGCTGTGAGTCAAAGATTTTCGAATCGGACGAAAAACTGATAGTGAATTGTAACGTTCAGGCCACCTAATGACGATGGATCACTCAAATTGCGTCCCGATTCAATACATCGTCCTCCAGCAGACTTGTCTCCATTGGTCTATTTTTGCCTCGGGCACCTTATGGCCGTTCTGCTGTGAGTCAAAGATTTTCGAATCGGACGAAAAACTGATAGTGAATCGTAACGTTCAGGACCTCCTAATAACGATGGAACACTCAAATTGCGTCCCGATTCAATACCTCGTCCTCCAGCAGACTTGTCTCCATGGGTCTATTGCTGCCTCGGGCAGCTTATGGCCGTTCTGCTGTGAGTCAAAGATTTTTGAATCGGACGAAAAACTGATAGTGAATTGTAACGTTCAGGGCCACATAAAGACGATGGATCACTCAAATTGCGTCCCGATTCAATACATCGTCCTCCAGCAGACTTGTCTCCATAGGTCTATTGCTGCCTCGGGCACCTTATGGTCGTTCTCCCGTGAGTCTAGATTATCGAATGGGACGAAAAACTGATAGTTAATTGTAACATTCAGGGCATCCTAATGACGATGGAACACTCAAATTGCGTCCCGATTCAATACATCGTCCTCCAGCAGACTTGTCCCCATGGGTCTATTGCTGCCTCGGGCACCTTATGGCCGTTCTGCTGTGAGTCAAAGATTTTCGAATAGGACGAAAAACTGATAGTGAATTGTAACATTCAGGGCCACCTAATGACGATGGACCACACAAATTGCGTCCCGATTCAATACATCGTCCTCCAGCCGACTTGACTCCATGGGTCTATTGCAGCCTCGGGCATCTTATGGCCGTTCTGCTGTGAGTCTAGTTTATCGAATGGGACGAAAAACTGATAGTGATTTGTAACGTTCAGGGCTTCCTGATGACGATGGAACACTCAAATTGCGTCCCGATTCAAAACATCGTCCTCCAGCAGACTTGTCTCCCTGGGTCAACTGCTGCCTCGGGCACCTTATGGCCGTTCTGCTGTGAGTCAAAGATTTTGGAATCGGACGAAAAACTGATAGTGAATTGTAACATTCAGGGCCACCTAATGACGATGGATCACTCAAATTGCGTCCCGATTCAATACATCGTCCTGCAGCAGACTTGTCTCCATGGGTCTATTGCTGCCTCGGGCACCTTATGGCCGTTCTGCCGTGAGTCAAAGATTTTCGAATCGGACGAAAAACATAGTGAATTGTAACATTCAAGGCCACCTAATGATTACGGATCACTCAAATTAAGTCCCGATTCAATACATCATCCTCCAGCCGTTTTCTCTCCATGGGGCTATTGCTGCCTCGGGCACCTTATGGCCGTTCTGCTGTGAGTCAAAGATTTTCGAATCGGACGAAAAACTGAAAGTGAATTGTAACGTTCAGGGCCACCTAATGACGATCGATCACTCAAATTGAGTCCCGATTCAATACATCGTCCTCCAGCAGACTTGTCTCCATGGGTCTATTGCTGCCTCGGGCACCTTATGGCCGTTCTGCTGTGAGTCAAAGATTTTCGAATCGGACGAAAAACTGATAGTGAATTGTAACATTCAGGGCCACTTAATGACGATGGATCACTCAAATTGCGTCCCGATTCAATACCTCGTCCTCCAGCAGACTTGTCTCCATGGGTCTATTGCTGCCTCGGGCACCTTGTGGCCGTTCTGCTGTGAGTCAAAGATTTTCGAATCGGACGAAAAACTGATAGTGAATTGTAACTTTCAGGGCCACCTAATGACGATGGATCACTCAAATTGCGTCCCGATTCAATACATCGTCCTCCAGCAGACTTGTCTCCATGGGTCTATTGCTACCTCGGGCATCTTATGGCCGTTCGGCTGTGAGTCAAAGATTTTCGAATCGGACGAAAAACTGATAGTAAACTGTAACGTTCAGGGCCTCCTAATGACGATGGAACACTCAAATTGCGTCCCGATTCAATACCTCGTCCTCCAGCAGACTTGTCTCCATGTTTCTATTACTGCCTCGGGCAGCTTACGGCCGTTCTGCTGTGAGTCAAAGATTTTCGAATTGGACGAAAAACTGATAGTGAATAGTAACGATCAGGGCCACCTAATGACGATGGATGACTCAAATTGCTTCCCGATTCAATACATCGTCCTCCAGCAGACTTGTCTGCATGGGTCTATTGCTGCCTCGGGCACCTTATGGTCGTTCTCCCGTGAGTCTAGATTATCGAATGGGACGAAAAACTGATAGTTAATTGTACTATTCAGGGCTTCCTAATGACGATGGAACACTCAAATTGCGTCCCGATTCAATACATCGTCCTCCAACAGACTTGTCTCCAAGGGTCCATTGTTGCCTCGGGCAACTTATGGCAGTTCTGCTGTGAGTCAAAGATTTTCGAATCGGACGAAAAACTGATAGTGAATTGTAATATTCAGGGCCACCTAATGACGATGGACCACACAAATTGCGTCCCAATTCAATACATCTTCCTCCAGCCGACTTGACTCCATGGGTCTATTGCTGCCTCGGAATCTTATGGCCGTTCTGCTGTGAGTCTAGTTTATCGAATGGGACGAAAAACTGATAGTGAATAGTAACGTTCAGGGCCACCTAATGACGATGGATGACTCAAATTGCTTCCCGATTCAATACATCGTCCTCCAGCCGACTTGTCTCCATGGGTGTATTGCTGCCTCGGGCACCTTATGGCCGTTCTGCTGTGAGACAAAGATTTTCGAATCGGACGAAAAACTGATAGTGAATTGTAACGTTCAGGGCCACCTAATGACGATGGATCACTCAAATTGCATCCCGATTCAATACATCGTCCTCCAGCAGACTTGTCTCCATGGGTCTATTACTGCCTCGGGCTCCTTATGGCCGTCCTGCTGTGAGTCAAAGATTTACGAATCGGACGAAAAACTGATAGTGAATTGTAAAGTTCAGGGCCTCCTAATGACGATGGAACACTCAAATTGCGTCCCGATTCAATACATCGTCCTCCAGCAGACCTGTCTCCATGGGTCTATTATTGTCACGGGCAACTTATGGCCGTTCCGCTGTGAGTCAAAGATTTTCGAATCGGACGAAAAACTGATAGTGAACTGTAACGTTCAGGGCCTCCTAATGACGATGGAACACTCAAATTGCGTCCCGATTCAATACCTCGTCCTCCAGCAGACTTGTCTCCATGGGTCTATTACTGCCTCTGGCAGCTTATGGCCGTTCTGCTGTGAGTCAAAGATTTTCGAATCGGACGAAAAACTGATAGTGAATTGTAACGTTCAGGGCCACCTAATGACGATGGATCACTCAAATTGCGTCCCGATTCAATACATCGTCCTCCAGCAGACTTGTCTCCATGGGTCTATTGCTGCCTCGGGCACCTTATGGTCGTTCTCCCGTGAGTCTAGATTATCGAATGGCACGAAAAACTGATAGTTCATTGTAACATTCACGGCTTCCTAATGACGATGGAACACTCAAATTGCGTCCCGATTCAATACGTCGTCCTCCAGCAGACTTGTCTCCATGGGTCCATTGTTGCCTCGTGCACCTTATGGGCGTTCTGCTGTGAGTCAAAGATTTTCGAATCGGACGAAAAACTGATAGTGAATTGTAACATTCAGGGCCACCTAATGACGATGGATCACTCAAATTGCGTCCCGATTCAATACATCGTCCTCCAGCCGACTTGTCTCCATGGGTGTATTGCTGCCTCCTGCACCTTATGGCCGTTCTGCTGTGAGTCAAAGATTTTCGAATCGGACGAAAAACTGATAGTGAATTGTAACATTCAGGGCCACCTAATGACGATGGATCACTCAAATTGTGTCCCGATTAAATACATCGTCCTCCAGGCGACTTGTCTCCATGGGGCTATTGCTGCCTCGGGCACCTTATGGCCGTTCTGCTGTGAGTCAAAGATTTTCGAATCGGACGAAAAACTGATAGTGAATTGCAACGTTCAGGGCCACCTAATGACGATGGATCACTCAAATTGCGTCCCGATTCAATACATCGTCCTCCAGCAGACTTGTCTCCATGGGTCTATTGCTGCCTCGGGCACCTTATGGTCGTTCTCCCGTGAGTCTAGATTATCGAATGGCACGAAAAACTGATAGTTCATTGTAACATTCACGGCTTCCTAATGACGATGGAACACTCAAATTGCGTCCCGATTCAATACGTCGTCCTCCAGCAGACTTGTCTCCATGGGTCCATTGTTGCCTCGGGCACCTTTTGGGGGTTCTGCTGTGAGTCAAAGATTTTCGAATCGGACGAAAAACTGATAGTGAATTGTAACATTCAGGGCCACCTAATGACGATGGATCACTCAAATTGCGTCCCGATTCAATACATCGTCCTCCAGCCGACTTGTCTCCATGGGTGTATTGCTGCCTCCTGCACCTTATGGCCGTTCTGCTGTGAGTCAAAGATTTTCGAATCGGACGAAAAACTGATAGTGAATTGTAACATTCAGGGCCACCTAATGACGATGGATCACTCAAATTGCGTCCCGATTCAATACATCGTCCTCCAGCCGACTTGTCTCCATGGGTGTATTGCTGCCTCCTGCACCTTATGGCCGTTCTGCTGTGAGTCAAAGATTTTCGAATCGGACGAAAAACTGATAGTGAATTGCAACGTTCAGGGCCACCTAATGACGATGGATCACTCAAATTGCGTCCCGATTCAATACATCGTCCTGCAGCAGACTTGTCTTCATGGGTCTATTGCTGCCTCGGGCAATTATGGCCGTTGTGCTGTGAGACAAAGATTTTCGAATCTGACGAAAAACTGATAGTGAATTGTAACATTCAGGGCCACCTAATGACGATGGATCACTCAAATTGGGTCCCGATTCAATACATCGTCCTCCAGCCGACTTGTCTCCATAGGTCTATTGCTGCCTCGGGCATCTTATGGCCGTTCTGCTGTGAGTCAAAGAATTTCGAATCGGACGAAAAACTGATAGTGAATTGTAACGTTCAGGGCCACCTAATGCCGATGGATCACTCAAATTGCGTCCCGATTCAATACATCGTCCTCCAGCAGACTTGTCTCCATGGGTCTATTGCTGCCTCGGGCACCTTATGGTCGTTCTCCCGTGAGTCTACATTATCGAAAGAACGAAAAACTGATAGTGAATTGTAACGTTCAGGGCCAACTAATGACGATGGATTACTGAAATTGCTTCCCGATTCAATACATCGTCCTCCAGCAGACTTGTCTCCATGGGTCTATTACTGCCTCGGGCATCTTATGGCCGTTCTGCTGTGAGTCAAAGATTTTCGAATCGGACGAAAAACTGATACTGAATCGTAACATTCAGGGCCACCTAATGACGATGGACCCTACAAATTGCGTCCCGATTCAATACGTCGTCCACCAGCCGACTTGTCTCTATGGGTCTATTGCTGCCTCGGGCACTTTATGGCCGTTCTGCTGTGAGTCAAAGATTTTCGAATCGGACGAAAAACTGATAGTGAATTGTAACGTTCAGGCCCGCACGGGAGAACGACCATAAGGTGCCCGAGGCAGCAATAGACCCATGGAGGCAAGTCTGCTGGAGGACGATGTATTGAATCGGGAAGCAATTTGAGTGATCCATCGTCATTAGGTGAACGTTACAATTCACTATCAGTTTTTCGTCCCATTCGATGAACTAGACTCACAGCAGAACGGCCAGAAGATGCCCGAAACAGCAATAGACCCATGGAGTCAAGTCGGCTGGAGGACGATGTATTGAATCGGGACGCAATTTGTGTGGTCCATCGTCATTAGGTGACCCTGAATGTTACGATTCACTATCAGTTTTTCGTCCGATTCGAAAATCTTTGACCCACAGCAGAACGGCCATAAGGTGCCCGAGGCAGCAATTGACCCATGGAGACAAGTCTGCTGGAGGACGATGTATTGAATCGGGACGCAATTTGAGTGATTCATCGTCATTAGGAAGCCCTGAATGTTACAATTAACTATCAGTTTTTCGTCCCATTCGACAATGTAGACTCACGGGAGAACGACCATAAGGAGCCCGAGGCAGCAATAGACCCATGGAGACAAGTCTGCTGGACGACGACGTATTGAATCCTCCAGCCGACTTGTCTCCATGGGGTTATTGCTGCCTCGGGCACCTTATGGTCGTTCTCCCGTGTGTCTAGATTATAGAATGGGACGAAAAACTGATAGTTAATTGTAACTTTCAGGGCATCCTAATGACGATGGAACACTCAAATTGCGTCCCGATTCAATAGATCGTCCTCCAGCAGATTTGTCTCCATGGGTCAATTGCTGCCTCGGGCACCTTATGGCCGTTCTGCTGTGAGTCAAAGATTTTCGACTCGGACGAAAAACTGATAGTGAATTGTAACATTCAGGGCCACCTAATGACGATGGACCACACAAATTGCGTCCCGATTCAATACATCGTCCTCCAGCCGACGTGACTTCATGGGTCTATTGCTGCCTCGGGCATGTTATGGCCGTTCTGCTGTGAGTCTAGTTTATCGAATGGGACGAAAAACTGATAGTGAATTGTAACGTTCAGGGCTTCCTGATGACGATGGAACACTCAAATTGCGTCCCGATTCAATACATCGTCCTCCAGCAGACTTGTCTCCATGGGTCAATTGCTGCCTCGGGCACCTTATGGCCGTTCTGCTGTGAGTCAAAGATTTTCGAATCGGACGAAAAACTGATAGTGAATTGTAACATTCAGGGCCACCTAATGACGATGGATCACTCAAATTGCGTCCCGATTCAATACATCGTCCTGCAGCCGACTTGTCTCCATGGGTCTATTGCTGCCTCGGGCACCTTATGGCCGTTCTGCTGTGAGTCAAAGATTTTGGAATCGGACGAAAAACTGATAGTGAATTGTAACATTCAGGGCCACCTAATGACGATGGATCACTCAAATTGCGTCCCGATTCAATACATCGTCCTCCAGCAGACTTGTCTCCATGGGTCTATTGCTGCCTCGGGCACCTTATGGCCGTTCTGCTGTGAGTCAAAGATTTTCGAATCGGACGAAAAACTGATAGTGAATTGTAACTTTCAGGGCCACCTAATGACGATGGATCACTCAAATTGCGTCCCGATTCAATACATCGTCCTCCAGCCGACTTGTCTCCATGGGTCTATTGCTGCCTCGGGCACCTTATGGGCGTTCTCCCGTGAGTCTAGATTATCGAATGGCACGAAAAACTGATAGTTAATTGTAACATTCAGGGCTTCCTAATGACGATGGAACACTCAAATTGCGTCCCGATTCAATACATCGTCCTCCAGCAGACTTGTCTCCATGGGTCAATTGCTGCCTCGGGCACATTATGGCCGTTCTGCTGTTAGTCAAAGATTTTCGAATCGGACGAAAAACTGATAGTGAATTGTAACGTTCAGGGCCTCCTAATGACGATGGATCACTCAAATTGCGTCCCGATTCAATACCTCGTCCTCCGGCAGACTTGTCTCCATGGGTCTATTGCTGCCTCGGGCACCTTATGGCCGTTCTGCTGTGAGTCAAAGATTTTCGAATCGGACGAAAAACTGATAGTGAATTGTAACATTCAGGGCCACCTAATGACGATGGATCACTCAAATTATGTCCCGATTCAATACATCGTCCTCCAGGCGACTTGTCTCCATGGGGATATTGCTGCCTCGGGCACCTTATGGCCATTCTGCTGTGAGTCAAAGATTTTCGAATCGGACGAAAAACTGATAGTGAATTGCAACGTTCAGGGCCACCTAATGACGATGGATCACTCAAATTGCGTCCCGATTCAATACATCGTCCTCCAGCAGACTTGTCTCCATGGGTCTATTGCTGCCTTGGGCACCTTATGGCCGTTCGGCTGTGAGTCAAAGATTTTCGAATCGGACGAAAAACTGATAGTGAATTGTAACATTCTGGGCCACCTAATGACGATGGATCACTCAAATTGCGTCCCAATTCAATACATCGTCCTCCAGCCGACTTTCTCCATGGGTCTATTGCTGCCTCGGGCACCTTATGGCCGTTCTGCTGTGAGTCAAAGATTTTCGAATCGCACGAAAAACTGATAGTTAATTGTAACATTCAGGGCTTCCTAATGACGATGGAACACTCAAATTGCGTCCCGATTCAATACATCGTCCTCCAGCAGACTTGTCTCCATGGGTCAATTGCTGCCTCGGGCACATTATGGCCGTTCTGCTGTTAGTCAAAGATTTTCGAATCGGACGAAAAACTGATAGTGAATTGTAACGTTCAGGGCCTCCTAATGACGATGGATCACTCAAATTGCGTCCCGATTCAATACCTCGTCCTCCGGCAGACTTGTCTCCATGGGTCTATTGCTGCCTCGGGCACCTTATGGCCGTTCTGCTGTGAGTCAAAGATTTTCGAATCGGACGAAAAACTGATAGTGAATTGTAACATTCAGGGCCACCTAATGACGATGGATCACTCAAATTATGTCCCGATTCAATACATCGTCCTCCAGGCGACTTGTCTCCATGGGGATATTGCTGCCTCGGGCACCTTATGGCCATTCTGCTGTGAGTCAAAGATTTTCGAATCGGACGAAAAACTGATAGTGAATTGCAACGTTCAGGGCCACCTAATGACGATGGATCACTCAAATTGCGTCCCGATTCAATACATCGTCCTCCAGCAGACTTGTCTCCATGGGTCTATTGCTGCCTTGGGCACCTTATGGCCGTTCGGCTGTGAGTCAAAGATTTTCGAATCGGACGAAAAACTGATAGTGAATTGTAACATTCTGGGCCACCTAATGACGATGGATCACTCAAATTGCGTCCCAATTCAATACATCGTCCTCCAGCCGACTTTCTCCATGGGTCTATTGCTGCCTCGGGCACCTTATGGCCGTTCTGCTGTGAGTCAAAGATTTTCGAATCGCACGAAAAACTGATAGTGAATTGTAACGTTCAGGGCCTCCTAATGACGATGCAACACTCAAATTGCGTCCCGATTCAATACATCGTCCTCCAGTAGACTTGTCTCCATGGGTCTATTGCTGCCTCGGGCACTTTATGGCCGTTCTGCTGTGAGTCAAAGATTTTCGAATCGCACGAAAAACTGATAGTGAATTGTAACGTTCAGGACCTCCTAATGACGATGGAACACTCAAATTGCATCCCGATTCATTACCTCGTCCTCCAGCAGACTTGTCTCCATGGGTCTACTATAGCCTCGGGCATCTTATGGCCGTTTTGCTGTGACTCAAAGATTTTCGAATCGGACGAAAAACTGATAGTGAATCGTAACATTCAGGGCCACCTAATGACGATGGATCCTACAAATTGCGTCCCGATTCAATACATCGTCCTCCAGCCGACTTGACTCCATGGGTCTATTGCTGCCTCGGGCATCTTATGGCCGTTCTGCTGTGAGTCTAGTTTATCGAATGGGACGAAAAACTGATAGTGAATTGTAACGTTCAGGGCCACCTAATGACGATGGATTACTCAAATTGCTTCCCGAATCAATACATCGGCCTCCAGCAGACTTGTCTCCATGGGTCTATTGCTGCCTCGGGCACCTTATGGTCGTTCTCCCGTGAGTCTACATTATCGAATGGGACGAAAAACTGATAGTGAATTGTAACGTTCAGGCCCTCCTAATGACGATGGAACACTCAAATTGCGTCTCGATTCAATACATCGTCCTCCAGCAGACTTGTCTTCATGGGTCTATTGCTGCCTCGGGCACCTTACGGCCGTTCTGCTGTGGGACAAAGATTTTCGAATCTGACGAAAAACTGATAGTGAATTGTAACATTCAGGGCCACCTAATGACGATGGACCACTCAAATTGCGTCCCGATTCAATACATCGTCCTCCAGCCGACTTGTCTCCATAGGTCTATTGCTGCCTCGGGCACCTTATGGCCGTTCTGCTGTGAGTCAAAGATTTTCGAATCGGACGAAAAGCTGATAGTGAATTGTAACGTGCAGGGCCACCTAATGACGATGGATCACTCAAATTGCGTCCCGATTCAATACATCGTCCTCCAGCAGACATGTCTCCATGGGTCTATTGCTGCCTCGGGCACCTTATGGTCGTTCTCCCGTGAGTCTAGATTATCGAATGGGACGAAAAACTGATAGTTAATTGTACCATTCAGGGCTTCCTAATGACGATGGAACACTCAAATTGCGTCGCGATTCAATACATCGTCCTCCAGCAGACTTGTCTCCATGGGTCTATTGCTGCCTCGGGCACCTTATGGCCGTTCTGCTGTGGGTCAAAGATTTTCGAATCGGACGAAAAACTGATAGTGAATTGTAACATTCAGGGCCACCTAATGACGATGGACCACACAAATTGCGTCCCGATTCAATACATCGTCCTCCAGCCGACTTGACTCCATGGGTCTATTGCTGCCTCGGGCATCTTATGGCCGTTCTGCTGTGAGTCTAGTTTATCGAATGGGACGAAAAACTGATAGTGAATTGTAACGTTCAGGGCCACCTAATGACGATGGAACACTGAAATTGCGTTCCGATTCAATACCTCGTCCTCCAGCAGACTTGTCTCCATGGGTCTATTACTGCCTCGGGCATCTTATGGCCGTTCTGCTGTGAGTCAAAGATTTTCGAATCGGACGAAAAACTGATAGTGAATTGTAACGTTCAGGCCCTCACGGGAGAACGATCATAAGGTGCCCGAGGCAGCAATAGACCCATGGGGACAAGTCTGCTGGAGGACGATGTATTGAATCGGGACGCAATTTGAGTGTTCCATCGTCATTAGGAAGCCCTGAATAGTACAATTAACTATCAGTTTTTCGTCCCATTCGATAATCTAGACTCACGGGAGAACGACCATAAGGTGCCCGAGGCAGCAATAGACCCATGGAGACTAGTCTGCTGGAGGACGATGTATTTAATCGGGACGCAATTTGAGTGTTCCATCGTCATTAGAAGGCCCTGAACGTTACAATTCACTATCAGTTTTTCGTCCGATTCGAAAATCTTTTAGTCACAGCAGAACGGCCATAAGGTGCCCGAGGCAGCAATAGACCCATGGAGTCAAGTCTGCTGGAGGGCGAGGTATTGAATCGGGACGCAATTTGAGTGTTCCATCGTCATTAGGAGGTCCTGAACGTTACAATTAACTATCAGTTTTTCGTCCGATTCGAAAATCTTTGACTCACAGCAGAACGACCATAAGGTGCCCGAGGCAGCACTTGACCCATGGAGACAAGTCTGCTGGAGGACGATGTATTGATTCGGGACGCAATTTGAGTGATCCATCGTCATTAGGTAGCCCTGAACGTTACAATTCACTATCAGTTTTTCGTCCGATTCGAAAATCTTTGACTCACAGCAGAACGGCCATAAGATTCCCGAGGCAGTAATAGACCCATGGAGACAAGTCTGCTGGAGGACGAGGTATTGAATCGGGACGCAATTTGAGTGTTCCATCGTCATTAGGAGTTCCTGAACGTTACAATTCACTATCAGTTTTTCGTCCGATTCGAAAATCTTTGACTCACTGCAGAACGGCCATAAGGTGCCCGAGGCAGCAATAGACCCATGGAGACAAGTCTGCTGGAGGACGATGTATTGAATCCTCCAGCCGACTTGTCTCCATGTGGTTATTGCTGCCTCGGGCACGTTATGGCCGTTCTGCTGTGAGTCAAAGATTTTCGAATCTGATGAAAAACTGATAGTGAATTGTAACATTCAGGGCCACCTAATGACGATGGACCACACAAATTGCGTCCCGATTCTATACATCGTCCTCCAGCCGACTTGCCTCCATGGGTCTATTGCTGCCTCGGGCACCTTATGGCCGTTCTGCTGTGAGTCGAAGATTTTCGAATCGGGCGAAAAACTGATAGTGAATTGTATCGTTCAGGCCCTCCTAATGACGATGGAACACTCAAATTGCGTCCCGATTCTATACATCGTCCTCCAGCAGACTTGTCTCCATGGGTCTATTGCTGCCTCGGGCACCTTATGGCCGTTCTGCTGTGAGTCAAAGATTTTCTAATCTGACGAAAAACTGATAGTGAATTGTAACATTCTGGGCCACCTAATGACGATGGATCACTCAAATTGCGTCCCGATTCAATACATCGTCCTCTAGCCGACTTGTCTCCATGGGTCTATCGCTGCCTCGGGCACCTTATGGCCATTCTGCTGTGACTAAAAGATTTTCGAATCGGACGAAAAACTGATAGTGAATTGTAACGTTCAGGGCCTCCTAATGACGATGGAACACTCAAATTGCGTCCCGATTAAATACATCGTCCTCCAGCAGACTAGTCTCCATGGGTCTATTGCTGCCTCGGGCACCTTATGGTCGTTCTCCCGTGAGTCTAGATTATCGAATGGGACGAAAAACTGATAGTTAATTGTACTATTCAGGGCTTCCTAATGACGATGGAACACTCAAATTGCGTCCCGATTCAATACATCGTCCTCCAGCAGACTTGTCTCCATGGGTCCATTGTTGCCTCGGGCACCTTATGGGCGTTCTGCTGTGAGTCAAAGATTTTCGAATCGGACGAAAAACTGATAGTGAATTGTAACATTCAGGGCCACCTAATGACGATGGATCACTCAAATTGCGTCCCGATTCAATACATTGTCCTCCAGCCGACTTGTCTCCATGGGTGTATTGCTGCCTCGGGCACCTTATGGCCGTTCTGCTGTGAGTCAAAGATTTTCGAATCGGACGAAAAACTGATAGTGAATTGTAACATTCAGGGCCACCTAATGACGATGGATCACTCAAATTGTGTCCCGATTCAATACATCGTCCTCCAGCAGACTTGTCTCCATGGGTCTATTGCTGCCTTGGGCACCTTATGGCCGTTCGGCTGTGAGTCAAAGATTTTCGAATCTGACGAAAAACTGATAGTGAATTGTAACATTCTGGGCCACCTAATGACGATGGGTCACTCAAATTGCGTCCCAATTCAATACATCGTCCTCCAGCCGACTTTCTCCATGGGTCTATTGCTGCCTCGGGCACCTTATGGCCGTTCTGCTGTGAGTCAAAGATTTTCGAATCGGACGAAAAACTGATAGTGAATTGTAACGTTCAGGCCCTCCTAATGACGATGGAACACTCAAATTGCGTCTCGATTCAATACATCGTCCTGCAGCAGAATTGTCTTCATGGGTCTATTGCTGCCTCGGGCATCTTATGGCCGTTGTGCTGTGAGACAAAGATTTTCGAATCTGACGAAAAACTGATAGTGAATTGTAACATTGAGGCCCACCTAATGACGATGGATCACTCAAATTGCGTCCCGATTCAATACATCGTCCTCCAGCAGACTTGTCGTCATGGGTCTATTATAGCCTCGGGCACCTTATGGTCGTTCTCCCGTGAGTCTACATCATCGAATGGGACGAAAAACTGATAGTTAATTGTAACATTCAGGGCTTCCTAATGACGATGGAACACTCAAATTGCGTCCCGATTCAATACATCGTCCTCCAGCAGACTTGTCTCCATGGGTCAATTGCTGCCTCGGGCACCTTATGGCCGTTCTGCTGTGAGTCAAAGATTTTCGAATCGGACGAAAAACTGATAGTGAATCGTAACATTCAGGGCCACCTAATGACGATGGACCCTACAAATTGCGTCCCGATTCAATACATCGTCCTCCAGCCGACCTGACTCCATGGGTCTATTGCTGCCTCGGGCATCTTATGGCCGTGCTGCAGTGAGTCTAGTTTATCGAATGGGACGAAAAACTGATAGTGAATTGTAACGTTCAGGGCCACCTAATGACGATGGATTACTCAAATTGCTTCCCGATTCAACACATCGTCCTCCAGCAGACTTGTCTCCATGGGTCTATTGCTGCCTCGGGCACCTTATGGCCGTTCTGCTGTGAGACAAAGATTTTCGAATCTGACGAAAAACTGATAGTGAATTGTAACATTCAGGGCCACCTAATGACGATGGATCACTCAAATTGCGTACGATTCAATACATCGTCCTCCAGCCGACTTGTCTCCATGGGTCTATTGCTGCCTCGGGCACCTTATGGTCGTTCTCCCGTGAGTCTAGATTATCGAATGGGACGAAAAACTGATAGTTAATTGTACTATTCAGGGCTTCCTAATGACGATGGAACACTCAAATTGCGTCCCGATTCAATACATCGTCCTCCAGCAGACTTGTCTCCATGGGTCCATTGTTGCCTCGGGCACCTTATGGGCGTTCTGCTGTGAGTCAAAGATTTTCGAATCGGACGAAAAACTGATAGTGAATTGTAACATTCAGGGCCACCTAATGACGATGGATCACTCAAATTGCGTCCCGATTCAATACATCGTCCTCCAGCCGACTTGTCTCCATGGGTGTATTGCTGCTTTGGGCACCTTATGGCCGTTCTGCTGTGAGTCAAAGATTTTCGAATCGGACGAAAAACTGATAGTGAATTGTAACATTCAGGGCCACCTAATGACGATGGATCACTCAAATTGTGTCCCGATTCAATACATCGTCCTCCAGGCGATTTGTCTCCATGGGGCTATTGCTGCCTCGGGCACCTTATGGCCCTTCTGCTGTGAGTCAAAGATTTTCGAATCGGACGAAAAACTGATAGTGAATTGCAACGTTCAGGGCCACCTAATGACGATGGATCACTCAAATTGCGTCCCGATTCAATACATCGTCCTCCAGCAGACCTGTCTCCATGGGTCTATTGCTGCCTTGGGCACCTTATGGCCGTTCGGCTGTGAGTCAAAGATTTTCGAATCTGACGAAAAACTGATAGTGAATTGTAACATTCTGGGCCACCTAATGACGATGGGTCACTCAAATTGCGTCCCAATTCAATACATCGTCCTCCAGCCGACTTTCTCCATGGGTCTATTGCTGCCTCGGGCACCTTATGGCCGTTCTGCTGTGAGTCAAAGATTTTCGAATCGGACGAAAAACTGATAGTGAATTGTAACGTTCAGGCCCTCCTAATGACGATGGAACACTCAAATTGCGTCTCGATTCAATACATCGTCCTGCAGCAGAATTGTCTTCATGGGTCTATTGCTGCCTCGGGCATCTTATGGCCGTTGTGCTGTGAGACAAAGATTTTCGAATCTGACGAAAAACTGATAGTGAATTGTAACATTGAGGCCCACCTAATGACGATGGATCACTCAAATTGCGTCCCGATTCAATACATCGTCCTCCAGCAGACTTGTCGTCATGGGTCTATTATAGCCTCGGGCACCTTATGGTCGTTCTCCCGTGAGTCTACATCATCGAATGGGACGAAAAACTGATAGTTAATTGTAACATTCAGGGCTTCCTAATGACGATGGAACACTCAAATTGCGTCCCGATTCAATACATCGTCCTCCAGCAGACTTGTCTCCATGGGTCAATTGCTGCCTCGGGCACCTTATGGCCGTTCTGCTGTGAGTCAAAGATTTTCGAATCGGACGAAAAACTGATAGTGAATCGTAACATTCAGGGCCACCTAATGACGATGGACCCTACAAATTGCGTCCCGATTCAATACATCGTCCTCCAGCCGACCTGACTCCATGGGTCTATTGCTGCCTCGGGCATCTTATGGCCGTGCTGCAGTGAGTCTAGTTTATCGAATGGGACGAAAAACTGATAGTGAATTGTAACGTTCAGGGCCACCTAATGACGATGGATTACTCAAATTGCTTCCCGATTCAACACATCGTCCTCCAGCAGACTTGTCTCCATGGGTCTATTGCTGCCTCGGGCACCTTATGGCCGTTCTGCTGTGAGACAAAGATTTTCGAATCTGACGAAAAACTGATAGTGAATTGTAACATTCAGGGCCACCTAATGACGATGGATCACTCAAATTGCGTACGATTCAATACATCGTCCTCCAGCCGACTTGTCTCCATGGGTCTATTGCTGCCTCGGGCACCTTATGGCCGTTCTGCTGTGAGTCAAAGATTTTCGAATCGGACGAAAAACTGATAGTGAATTGTAACGTTCAGGGCCACCTAATGACGATGGATCACTCAAATTGCGTCCCGATTCAATACATCGTCCTCCAGCAGACATGTCTCCATGGGTCTATTGCTGCCTTGGGCACCTTATGGTCGTTCTCCCGTGAGTCTAGATTATAGAATGGGACGAAAAACTGATAGTTAATTGTACCATTCAGGGCTTCCTGATGACGATGGAACACTCAAATTTCGTCGCGATTCAATACATCGTCCTCCAGCAGACTTGTCTCCATGGGTCAATTGCTGCCTCGGGCACCTTATGGCCGTTCTGCTGTGAGTCAAAGATTTTCGAATCGGACGAAAAACTGATAGTGAATTGGAACATTCGGGGCCACCTAATGACGATGGACCACACAAATTGCGTCCCGATTCAATACATCGTCCTCCAGCCGACTTGACTCCATGGGTCTATTGCTGCCTCGGGCATCTTATGGCCGTTCTGCTGTGAGTCTAGTTTATCGAATGGGACGAAAAACTGATAGTGAATTGTAACGTTCTGGGCCACCTAATGACGATGGAACACTCAAATTGCGTCCCGATTCAATACATCGTCCTCCAGCAGACTTGTCTCCATGGGTCTATTACTGCCTCGGGCATCTTATGGCCGTTCTGCTGTGAGTCAAAGATTTTCGAATCGGACGAAAAACTGATAGTGAATTGGAACGTTCAGGCCCTCACGGGAGAACGACCATAAGGGGCCCGAGGCAGCAATAGACCCATGGGGACAAGTCTGCTGGCGGACGATGTATTGAATCGGGACGCAATTTGAGTGATCCATCGTCATTAGGTGGCCCTGAACGTTACAATTCACTATCAGTTTTTCGTCCGATTCGAATATCTTTGACTCACACCAGAACGGCCATAAGATGCCCGAGGCAGTAATAGACCCATGGAGACAAGTCTGCTGGAGGGCGAGGTATTGAATCGGGACGCAATTTGAGTGTTCCATCGTCATTAGGTGGTCCTGAACGTTACAATTCACTATCAGTTTTTCGTCCGATTCGAAAATCTTTGACTCACAGCAGAACGACCATAAGGTGCCCGAGGCAGCATTTGACCCATGGAGACAAGTCTGCTGGAGGACGATGTATTGAATCGGGACGCAATTTGAGTGATCCATCGTCATTAGGTAGCCCTGAACGTTACAATTCACTATCAGTTTTTCGTCCGATTCGAAAATCTTTGACTCACAGCAGAACGGCTGTGTCAAAGATTTTCGAATCTGACGAAAAACTGATAGTGAATTGTAACATTCTGGGCCACCTAATGACGATGGATCACTGAAATTGCGTCCCGATTCAATACATCGTCCTCCAGCCGACTTGTCTCCATGGGTCTATTGCTTCTTCGGGCACCTTATGGCCGTTCTGCTGTGAGACAAAGATTTTCGAATCGGACGAAAAACTGATAGTGAATTGTAACATTCAGGGCCACCTAATGACGATGGAACACTCAAATTGCGTCCCGATTCAATACATCGTCCTCCAGCAGACTTGTCGTCATGGGTCTATTATAGCCTCGGGCACCTTATGGTCGTTCTCCCGTGAGTCTACATCATCGAATGGGACGAAAAACTGATAGTTAATTGTAACATTCAGGGCTTCCTAATGACGATGGAACACTCAAATTGCGTCCCGATTCAATACATCGTCCTCCAGCAGACTTGTCTCCATGGGTCAATTGCTGCCTCGGGCACCTTATGGCCGTTCTGCTGTGAGTCAAAGATTTTCGAATCGGACGAAAAACTGATAGTGAATCGTAACATTCAGGGCCACCTAATGACGATGGACCCTACAAATTGCGTCCCGATTCAATACATCGTCCTCCAGCCGACCTGACTCCATGGGTCTATTGCTGCCTCGGGCATCTTATGGCCGTGCTGCAGTGAGTCTAGTTTATCGAATGGGACGAAAAACTGATAGTGAATTGTAACGTTCAGGGCCACCTAATGACGATGGATTACTCAAATTGCTTCCCGATTCAACACATCGTCCTCCAGCAGACTTGTCTCCATGGGTCTATTGCTGCCTCGGGCACCTTATGGCCGTTCTGCTGTGAGACAAAGATTTTCGAATCTGACGAAAAACTGATAGTGAATTGTAACATTCAGGGCCACCTAATGACGATGGATCACTCAAATTGCGTACGATTCAATACATCGTCCTCCAGCCGACTTGTCTCCATGGGTCTATTGCTGCCTCGGGCACCTTATGGCCGTTCTGCTGTGAGTCAAAGATTTTCGAATCGGACGAAAAACTGACAGTGAATTGTAACGTTCAGGGCCACCTAATGACGATGGATCACTCAAATTGCGTCCCGATTCAATACATCGTCCTCCAGCAGACATGTCTCCATGGGTCTATTGCTGCCTTGGGCACCTTATGGTCGTTCTCCCGTGAGTCTAGATTATAGAATGGGACGAAAAACTGATAGTTAATTGTACCATTCAGGGCTTCCTGATGACGATGGAACACTCAAATTTCGTTGCGATTCAATACATCGTCCTCCAGCAGACTTGTCTCCATGGGTCAATTGCTGCCTCGGGCACCTTATGGCCGTTCTGCTGTGAGTCAAAGATTTTCGAATCGGACGAAAAACTGATAGTGAATTGGAACATTCGGGGCCACCTAATGACGATGGACCACACAAATTGCGTCCCGATTCAATACATCGTCCTCCAGCCGACTTGACTCCATGGGTCTATTGCTGCCTCGGGCATCTTATGGCCGTTCTGCTGTGAGTCTAGTTTATCGAATGGGACGAAAAACTGATAGTGAATTGTAACGTTCTGGGCCACCTAATGACGATGGAACACTCAAATTGCGTCCCGATTCAATACATCGTCCTCCAGCAGACTTGTCTCCATGGGTCTATTACTGCCTCGGGCATCTTATGGCCGTTCTGCTGTGAGTCAAAGATTTTCGAATCGGATGATAAACTGATAGTGAATCGTAACATTCAGGGCCACCTAATGACGATGGACCCTACAAATTGCCTCCCGATTCAATACATCGTCCTCCAGCCGACTTGTCTCTATGGGTCTATTGCTGCCTCGGGCACCTTATGGCCGTTCTGCTGTGAGTCAAAGATTTTCGAATCGGACGAAAAACTGATAGTGAATTGGAACGTTCAGGCCCTCACGGGAGAACGACCATAAGGGGCCCGAGGCAGCAATAGACCCATGGGGACAAGTCTGCTGGCGGACGATGTATTGAATCGGGACGCAATTTGAGTGATCCATCGTCATTAGGTGGCCCTGAACGTTACAATTCACTATCAGTTTTTCGTCCGATTCGAATATCTTTGACTCACACCAGAACGGCCATAAGATGCCCGAGGCAGTAATAGACCCATGGAGACAAGTCTGCTGGAGGGCGAGGTATTGAATCGGGACGCAATTTGAGTGTTCCATCGTCATTAGGTGGTCCTGAACGTTACAATTCACTATCAGTTTTTCGTCCGATTCGAAAATCTTTGACTCACAGCAGAACGACCATAAGGTGCCCGAGGCAGCATTTGACCCATGGAGACAAGTCTGCTGGAGGACGATGTATTGAATCGGGACGCAATTTGAGTGATCCATCGTCATTAGGTAGCCCTGAACGTTACAATTCACTATCAGTTTTTCGTCCGATTCGAAAATCTTTGACTCACAGCAGAACGGCTGTGTCAAAGATTTTCGAATCTGACGAAAAACTGATAGTGAATTGTAACATTCTGGGCCACCTAATGACGATGGATCACTGAAATTGCGTCCCGATTCAATACATCGTCCTCCAGCCGACTTGTCTCCATGGGTCTATTGCTTCCTCGGGCACCTTATGGCCGTTCTGCTGTGAGACAAAGATTTTCGAATCGGACGAAAAACTGATAGTGAATTGTAACGTTCAGGCCCTCCTAATGACGATGGAACACTCAAATTGCGTCTCGAAACAATACATCGTCCTCCAGCTGACTTGTCTTCATGGGTCTATTGCTGCCTCGGGCACCTTATGGCCGTTCTGCTGTGAGACAAAGATTTTCGAATCTGACGAAAAACTGATAGTGAATTGTAACATTCAGGGCCACCTAATGACGATGGAACACTCAAATTGCGTCCCGATTCAATACATCGTCCTCCAGCCGACTTGTCTCCATAGGTCTATTGCTGCCTCGGGCACCTTATGGCCGTTCTGCTGTGAGTCAAAGATTTTCGAATCGGACGAAAAACTGATAGTGAATTGTAACGTTCAGGGCCACCTAATGACGATCGATCACTCAAATTGCGTCCCGATTCAATACATCGTCCTCCAGCAGACTTGTCTCCATGGGTCTATTGCTGCCTCGGGCACCTTATGGCCGTTTTGCTGTGACTAAAAGATTTTCGAATCGGACGAAAAACTGATAGTGAATTGTAACGTTCAGGGCCTCCCAATGACGATGGAACACTCAAATTGCGTCCCGATTAAATACATCGTCCTCCAGCAGACTAGTCTCCATGGGTCTATTGCTGCGTCGGGCACCTTTTGGCCGTTCTGCTGTGAGTCAAAGATTTTCGAATCGGACGAAAAACTGATAGTGAATTGTAACATTCAGGGCCACCTAATGACGATGGGCCACACAAATTGCGTCCCGATTCAATACATCGTCCTCCAGCCGACTTGACTCCATGGGTCTATTGCTGCCTCGGGCATCTTATGGCCGTTCTGCTGTGAGTCTAGTTTATCGAATGGGACGAATAACTGATAGTGAATTGTAACGTTCAGGGCCACCTAATGACGATGGAGCACTCAAATTGCGTCCCGATTCAATACATCGTCCTCCAGCCGACTTGTCATCATGGGTCTATTGCTGCCTCGGGCACCTTATGGCCGTTCTGCTGTGAGGCAAAGATCTTCGAATCTGACGAAAAACTGATAGTGAATTGTAACATTCAGGGCCACCTAATGACGATGGATCACTCAAATTGCGTCCCGATTCAATACATCGTCCTACAGCCGACTTGACTCCATAGGTCTATTGCTGCCTCGGGCACCTTATGGCCGTTCTGCTGTGAGTCAAAGATTTTCGAATCGGACGAAAAACTGATAGTGAATTGTAACGTTCAGGGCCACCTAATGACGATGGATCACTCAAATTGCGTCCCGATTCAATACATCGTCCTCCAGCAGACATGTCTCCATGGGTCTATTGCTGCCTCGGGCACCTTATGGTCGTTCTCCCGTGAGTCTAGATTATAGAATGGGACGAAAAACTGATAGTTAATTGTTCCATTCAGGGCTTCCTGATGACGATGGAACACTCAAATTGCGTCGCGATTCAATACATCGTCCTCCAGCAGACTTGTCTCCATGGGTCAATTGCTGCCTCGGGCACCTTATGGCCATTCTGCTGAGAGTCAAAGATTTTCGAATCGGACGAAAAACTGATAGTGAATTGTAACATTCGGGGCCACCTAATGACGATGGACCACACAAATTGCGTCCCGATTCAATACATCGTCCTCCAGCCGACTTGACTCCATGGGTCTATTGCTGCCTCTGGCACCTTATGGCCGTTCTGCTGTGAGTCTAGTTTATCGAATGGGACGAAAAACTGATAGTGAATTGTAACGTTCAGGGCCATCTAATGACGATGGAACACTCAAATTGCGTCCCGATTCAATACATCGTCCTCCAGCAGACTTGTCTCCATGGCTCTATTGCTGCCTCGGTCACCTTATGGCCGTTCTGCTGTGACTAAAAGATTTTCGAATCGGACGAAAAACTGATAGTGAATTGTAACGTTCAGGGCCTCCTAATGACGATGGAACACTCAAATTGCGTCCCGATTAAATACATCGTCCTCCAGCAGACTAGTCTCCATGGGTCTATTGCTGCGTCGGGCACCTTATGGCCGTTCTGCTGTGAGTCAAAGATTTTCGAATCGGACGAAAAACTGATAGTGAATTGCAACGTTCAGGGCCACCTAATGGCGATGGATCACTCAAATTGCGTCCCGATTCAATACATCGTCCTCCAGCAGACTTGTCTGTATGGGTCTATTGCTGCCTCGGGCACCTTATGGCCGTTCTGCTGTGAGTCAAAGATTTTCGAATCGGACGAAAAACTGATAGTGAATTGTAACATTCAGGGCCACCTAATGACGATGGGCCACACAAATTGCGTCCCGATTCAATACATCGTCCTCCAGCCGACTTGACTCCATGGGTCTATTGCTGCCTCGGGCATCTTATGGCCGTTCTGCTGTGAGTCTAGTTTATCGAATGGGACGAATAACTGATAGTGAATTGTAACGTTCAGGGCCACCTAATGACGATGGAGCACTCAAATTGCGTCCCGATTCAATACATCGTCCTCCAGCCGACTTGTCATCATGGGTCTATTGCTGCCTCGGGCACCTTATGGCCGTTCTGCTGTGAGGCAAAGATCTTCGAATCTGACGAAAAACTGATAGTGAATTGTAACATTCAGGGCCACCTAATGACGATGGATCACTCAAATTGCGTCCCGATTCAATACATCGTCCTCCAGCCGACTTGTCTCCATAGGTCTATTGCTGCCTCGGGCACCTTATGGCCGTTCTGCTGTGAGTCAAAGATTTTCGAATCGGACGAAAAACTGATAGTGAATTGTAACGTTCAGGGCCACCTAATGACGATGGATCACTCAAATTGCGTCCCGATTCAATACATCGTCCTCCAGCAGACATGTCTCCATGGGTCTATTGCTACCTCGGGCACCTTATGGTCGTTCTCCCGTGAGTCTAGATTATAGAATGGGACGAAAAACTGATAGTTAATTCTTCCATTCAGGGCTTCCTGATGACGATGGAACACTCAAATTGCGTCGCGATTCAATACATCGTCCTCCAGCAGACTTGTCTCCATGGGTCAATTGCTGCCTCGGGCACCTTATGGCCACTCTGCTGAGAGTCAAAGATTTTCGAATCGGACGAAAAACTGATAGTGAATTTTAACATTCGGGGCCACCTAATGACGATGGACCACACAAATTGCGTCCCGATTCAATACATCGTCCTCCAGCCGACTTGACTCCATAGGTCTATTGCTGCCTCGGGCATCTTATGGCCGTTCTGCTGTGAGTCTAGTTTATCGAATGGGACGAAAAACTGATAGTGAATTGTAACGTTCAGGGCCATCTAATGACGATGGAACACTCAAATTGCGTCCCGATTCAATACATCGTCCTCCAGCAGACTTGTCTCCATGGGTCTATTACTGCCTCGGGCATCTTATGGCCGTTCTGCTGTGAGTCAAAGATTTTCGAATCGGACGAAAAACAGATAGTGAATCGTAACATTCAGGGCCACCTAATGACGATGGACCCTAGAAATTGCGTCCCGATTCAATACATCGTCCTCCAGCCGACTTGTCTCTATGGGTCTATTGCTGCCTCGGGCACCTTATGGCCGTTCTGCTGTGAGTCAAAGATTTTCGAATCGGACGAAAAACTGATAGTGAATTGTAACGTTCAGGCCCTCACGGGAGAACGACCATAAGGGGCCCGAGGCAGCAATAGACCCATGGGGACAAGGCTGTTGGCGGGCGATGTATTGAATCGGGACGCAATTTGAGTGATCCATCGTCATTAGGTGGCCCTGAACGTTACAATTCACTATCAGTTTTTCGTCCGATTCGAAAATCTTTGACTCACACCAGAACGGCCATAAGATGCCCGAGGCAGTAATAGACCCATGGAGACAAGTCTGCTGGAGGGCGAGGTATTGAATCGGGACGCAATTTGAGTGTTCCATCGTCATTAGGAGGTCCTGAACGTTACAATTCACTATCAGTTTTTCGTCCGATTCGAAAATCTTTGACTCACAGCAGAACGACCATAAGGTGCCCGAGGCAGCACTTGACCCATGGAGACAAGTCTGCTGGAGGACGATGTATTGAATCGGGACGCAATTTGAGTGATCCATCGTCATTAGGTAGCCCTGAATGTTACAATTCACTATCAGTTTTTCGTCCGATTCGAAAATCTTTGACTCACAGCAGAACGGCTGTGTCAAAGATTTTCGAATCTGACGAAAAACTGATAGTGAATTGTAACATTCTGGGCCACCTAATGACGATGGATCACTGAAATTGCGTCCCGATTCAATACATCGTCCTCCAGCCGACTTGTCTCCATGGGTCTATTGCTTCCTCGGGCACCTTACGGCCGTTCTGCTGTGAGTCAAAGATTTTCAAATCGGACGAAAAACTGATAGTGAATTGTAACGTTCAGGCCCTCCTAATGACGATGGAACACTCAAATTGCGTCTCGAAACAATACATCGTCCTCCAGCAGACTTGTCTTCATGGGTCTATTGCTGCCTCGGGCACCTTATGGCCGTTCTGCTGTGAGACAAAGATTTTCGAATCTGACGAAAAACTGATAGTGAATTGTAACATTCAGGGCCACCTAATGACGATGGATCACTCAAATTGCGTCCCGATTCAATACATCGTCCTCCAGCAGACTTGTCTCCATGGGTCTATTGCTGCCTCGGGCACCTTATGGCCGTTCTGCTGTGACTAAAAGATTTTCGAATCGGACGAAAAACTGATAGTGAATTGTAACGTTCAGGGCCTCCTAATGACGATGGAACACTCAAATTGCGTCCCGATTAAATACATCGTCCTCCAGCAGACTAGTCTCCATGGGTCTATTGCTGCGTCGGGCACCTTAGGGCCGATCTGCTGTGAGTCAAAGATTTTCGAATCGGACGAAAAACTGATAGTGAATTGCAACGTTCAGGGCCACCTAATGACGATGGATCACTCAAATTGCGTCCCGATTCAATACATCGTCCTCCAGCAGACTTGTCTGTATGGGTCTATTGCTGCCTCGGGCACCTTATGGCCGTTCTGCTGTGAGTCAAAGATTTTCGAATCGGACGAAAAACTGATAGTGAATTGTAACATTCAGGGCCACCTAATGGCGATGGGCCACACAAATTGCGTCCCGATTCAATACTTCGTCCTCCAGCCGACTTGACTCCATGGGTCAATTGCTGCCTCGGGCACCTTATGGCCGTTCTGCTGTGAGTCAAGTTTATCGAATGGGACGAATAACTGATAGTGAATTGTAACGTTCAGGGCCACCTAATGACGATGGAGCACTCAAATTGCGTCCCGATTCAATACATCGTCCTCCAGCCGACTTGTCATCATGGGTCTATTGCTGCCTCGGGCACTTTATGGCCGTTCTGCTGTGAGACAAAGATCTTCGAATCTGACGAAAAACTGATAGTGAATTGTAACATTCAGGGCCACCTAATGACGATGGATCACTCAAATTGCGTCCCGATTCAATACATCGTCCTCCAGCCGACTTGTCTCCATAGGTCTATTGCTGCCTCGGGCACCTTGTGGCCGTTCTGCTGTGAGTCAAAGATTTTCGAATCGGACGAAAAACTGATAGTGAATTGTAACGTTCAGGGCCACCCAATGACGATCGATCACTCAAATTGCGTCCCGATTCAATACATCGTCCTCCAGCAGACTTGTCTCCATGGGTCTATTGCTGTCTCGGGCACCTTATGGCCGTTCTGCTGTGACTAAAAGATTTTCGAATCGGACGAAGAACTGATAGTGAATTGTAACGTTCAGGGCCTCCTAATGACGATGGATCACTCAAATTGCGTCCCGATTAAATACATCGTCCTCCAGCAGACTTGTCTCCATGGGTCTATTGCTGCCTCGGGCACATTATGGCCGTTCTGCTGCGAGTCAAAGATTTTCGAATCGGACGGAAAATTGATAGTGAATTGTAACGTTCAGGGCCACCTAATGACGATGGATCACTCAAATTGCGTCCCGATTCAATACATCGTCCTCCAGCAGACTTGTTTCCATGGGTCTATTGCTGCCTCGGGCACCTTATGGCCGTTCTGCTGTGAGTCAAAGATTTTCGAATCGGACGAAAAACTGATAGTGAATTGTAACGTTCAGGACCACCTAATGACGATGGAACACTCAAATTGCGTCCCGATTCAATACATCGTCATCCAGCAGACTTGTCTCCATGGGTCTATTGCTGCCACGGGCACCTTATGGCCGTTCTGCTGTGAGTCAAAGTTTTTCGAATCGGACGAATAACTGATAGTGAATTGTAACGTTCAGGGCCACCTAATGACGATGGATCACTCAAATTGCGTCCCGATTCAATACATCGTCCTCCAGCAGACTTGTCTCCATGGGTCTATTGCTGCCTCGGGCACCTTATGGCCGGTCTGCTGTGACTAAAAGATTTTCGAATCGGACGAAAAACAGATAGTGAATTGTAACGTTCAGGGCCACGTAATGACGATGGATCACTCAAATTGCGTCCTGATTCAATACATCGTCCGCCAGCAGACTTGTCTCCATGGGTCTATTGCTGCCTCGGACACCTTATGGTCGTTCTCCCGTGAGTCTAGATTATCGAATGGGACGAAAAACTGATAGTTAATTGTTACATTCAGGGCTTCCTAATGACGATGGAACACTCAAAATGCGTCGCGATTCAATACATCGTCCTCCAGCAGACTTGTCTCCATGGGTCTATTGCTGCCTCGGGCACCTTATGGCCGGTCTGCTGTGACTAAAACATTTTCGAATCGGACGAAAAACTGATAGTGAATTGTAACGTTCAGGGCCACCTAAATACGATGGATCGCTCAAATTGCGTCCTGATTCAATACATCGTCCGCCAGCAGACTTGTCTCCATGGGTCTATTGCTGCCTCGGACACCTTATGGTCGTTCTCCCGTGAGTCTAGATTATCGAATGGGACGAAAAACTGATAGTTAATTGTAACATTCAGGGCTTCCTAATGACGATGGAACACTCAAATTGCGTCGCGATTCAATACATCGTCCTCCAGCAGACTTGTCTCCATGGGTCAATTGCTGCCTCGGGCACCTTATGGCCGTTCTGCTGTGAGTCAAAAATTTTCGAATCGGACGAAATACTGATAGTGAATTGTAACGTTCAGGGCCACCTAATGACGATCGATCACTCAAATTGCTTCCCGATTCAATACATCGTCCTCCAGCCGACTTGTCTCCATAGGTCTATTGCTGCCTCGGTCACCATATGGCCGTTCTGCTGTGAGTCAAAGATTTTCGAATCGGACAAAATACTGATAGTGAATTGTAACTTTCAGGGCCACCTAATGACGATCGATCACTCAAATTGCTTCCCGATTCAATACATCGTCCTCCAGCAGACTTGTCTCCATGGGTCTATTGCTGCCTCGGGCACCTTATGGCCGTTCTGCTGTGACTAAAAGATCTTCGAATCGGACGAAAAACTGATAGTGAATTGTAACGATCAGGGCCTCCTAATGACGATGGATCACTCAAATTGAGTCCCGATTAAATACATCGTCCTCCAGCAGACTTGTCTCCATGGGTCTATTGCTGCCTCGCGCACCTTATGGCCGTTCTGCTGTGAGTCAAAGAATTTCGAATCGGACGAAAAACTGATAGTGAATTGTAACGTTCAGGGCCACCTAATGACGATGGATCACTCTAATTGCGTCCCGATTCAATACATCGTCCTCCAGCAGACTTGTCTCCATGGGTCTATTGCTGCCACGGGCACCTTATGGCCGTTCTGCTGTGAGTCAAAGATTTTCGAATCGGACGAAAAACTCATAGTGAATTGTAACGTTCAGGGCCACCTAATGACGATGGATCACTCAAATTGCGTCCCGATTCAATACATCGTCCTCCAGCAGACTTGTCTCCATGGGTCTATTGCTGCCTCGGGCACCTTATGGCCGTTCTGCTGTGAGTCAAAGATTTTCGAATCGGACGAAAAACTGATAGTGAATTGTAACGTTCAGGGCCACGTAATGACGATGGAACACTCAAATTGCGTCCTGATTCAATACATCGTCATCCAGCAGACTTGTCTCCATGGGTCTAATGCACCCTCGAGCACCTTATGGCCGTTCTGCTGCGAGTCAAAAATTTTCGAATCGGACGAAAAACTGATAGTGAATTGTAACGTTCAGGACCTCCTAATGACGATGGATCACTCAAATTGCGTCCCGATTCAATACATCGTCCTCCAGCAGACTTGTCCCCATGGGTCTATTGCTGCCTCGGGCACCTCATAGTCGTTCTCCCGTGAGTCTAGATTATCGAATGGGACGATAAACTGATAGTTAATTGTAACATTCAGGGCTTCCTAATGACGATGGAACACTCAAATTGCGTCGCGATTCAATACATCGTCCTCCAGCAGACTTGTCTCCATGGGTCTATTGCTGCCTCGGGCACCTTATGGCCGCTCTGCTGTGACTAAAAGATTTTCGATTCGGACGAAAAACTGATAGTGAATTGTAACGTTCAGGGCCACCTAATGACGATGGACCACACAAATTGCGTCCCGATTGAATACATCGTCCTCCAGCAGACTTGACTCCATGGGTCTATTGCTGCCTCGGGCATCTTATGGCCGTTCTGCTGTGAGTCTAGTTTATCGAATGGGACGAAAAACTGATAGTGAATTATAACGTTCAGGGCCACCTAATGACGATGGAACACTCAAATTGCGTCCCGATTCAATACATCGTCCTCCAGCAAACTTGTCTCCATGGGTCTATTGCTTCCTCGGGCACCTTATGGCCGTTCTGCTGTGAGTCAAAGATTTTCGAATCGGACGAAAAACTGATAGTGAATTGTAATATTCTGGGCCACCTAATGACGATGGACCAGACAAATTGCGTCCCGATTAAATACATCGTCCTCCAGCCGACTTGTCTTCATGGGTCTATTGCTGCCTCGGGCACCTTATGGCCGTTCTGCTGTGAGACAAAAATTTTCGAATCTGACGAAAAACTGATAGTGAATTGTAACATTCAGGGCCACCTAATGACGATGGATCACTCAAATTGCGTTCCGATTCAATACATCGTCCTCCAGCCGACTTGTCTACATAGGTCTATTGCTGCCTCGGGCACCTTATGGCCGTTCTGCTGTGAGTCAAAGATTTTCGAATCGGACGAAATACTGATAGTGAATAGTAACGTTCAGGGCCACCTAATGACGATCGATCACTCAAATTGCTTCCCGATTCAATACATCGTCCTCCAGCAGACTTGTCTCCATGGGTCTATTGCTGCCTCGGGCACCTTATGGCCGTTCTGCTGTGACTAAAAGATCTTCGAATCGGACGAAAAACTCATAGTGAATTGTAACGTTCAGGGCCACCTAATGACGATGGATCACTCAAATTGCGTCCCGATTAAATACATCGTCCTCCAGCAGACTTGTCTCCATGGGTCTATTGCTGCCTCGGGCACCTTATGGCCGTTCTGCTGTGAGTCAAAGATTTTCGAATCGGACGAAAAACTGATAGTGAATTGTAACGTTCAGGGCCACCTAATGACGATGGATCACTAAATTGCGTCCCGATTCAATACATCGTCCTCCAGCAGACTTGTCTCCATGGGTCTAATGCAGCCTCGGGCACCTTATGGCCGTTCTCCTGCGAGTCAAAGATTTTCGAATCGGACGAAAAACTGATAGTGAATTGTAACGTTCAGGACCTCCTAATGACGATGGAACACTCAAATTGCGTCCCGATTCAATACCTCGTCCTCCAGCAGACTTGTCTCCATGGGTCTATTACTGCCTCGGGCAGCTTATGGCCGTTCTGCTGTGAGTCAAAGATTTAATCGGACGAAAAACTGATAGTGACTTGTAACGTTCAGGGCCACCTAATGACGATGGAACACTCATATTGCGTCCCGATTAAATACATCGTCCTCCAGCAGACTTGTCTCCATGGGTCTATTGCTGCCTCGGGCACCTTATGGCCGCTCTGCTGTGACTAAAAGATTTTCGAATCGGACGAAAAACTGATAGTGAATTGTAACGTTCAGGGCCACCTAATGACGATGGATTACTCAAATTGCGTCCCGATTCAATACATCGTCCGCCAGCAGACTTGTCTCCATGGGTCTAATGCTGCCTCGGGCACCTTATGGTCGTTCTCCCGTCAGTCTAGATTATCGAATGGGACGAAAAACTGATAGTTAATTGTAACATTCAGGGCCTCCTAATGACGATGGAACACTCAAATTGCGTCGCGATTCAATACATCGTCCTCCAGCAGACTTGTCTCCATGGGTCAATTGCTGCCTCGGGCACCTTATGGCCGTGCTGCTGTGAGTCAAAGATTTTCGAATCGGACGAAATACTGATAGTGAATTGTAACGTTCAGGGCCACCTAATGACGATCGATCACTCAAATTGCCTCCCGATTCAATACATCGTCCTCCAGCCGACTTGTCTCCATAGGTCTATTGCTGCCTCGGGCACCTTATGGCCGTTCTGCTGTGAGTCAAAGATTTTCGAATCGGACAAAATACTGATAGTGAATTGTAACATTCTGGGCCACCTAATGACGATGGATCACTGAAATTGCGTCCCGATTCAATACATCGTCCTCCAGCCGACTTGTCTCCATGGGTCATTGCTTCCTCGGGCACCTTACGGCCGTTCTGCTGTGAGTCAAAGATTTTCAAATCGGACGAAAAACTGATAGTGAATTGTAACGTTCAGGCCCTCCTAATGACGATGGAACACTCAAATTGCGTCTCGAAACAATACATCGTCCTCCAGCAGACTTGTCTTCATGGGTCTATTGCTGCCTCGGGCACCTTATGGCCGTTCTGCTGTGAGACAAAGATTTTCGAATCTGACGAAAAACTGATAGTGAATTGTAACGTTCAGGGCCACCTAATGACGATCGATCACTCAAATTGCGTCAGGATTCAATACATCGTCCTCCAGCAGACTTGTCTCCATGGGTCTATTGCTGCCTCGGGCACCTTATGGCCGTTCTGCTGTGACTAAAAATTTTCGAATCGGACGAAAAACTGATAGTGAATTGTAACGTTCAGGGCCTCCTAATGACGATGGAACACTCAAATTGCGTCCCGATTAAATACATCGTCCTCCAGCAGACTAGTCTCCATGGGTCTATTGCTGCGTCGGGCACCTTATGGCCGTTCTGCTGTGAGTCAAAGATTTTCGAATCGGACGAAAAACTGATAGTGAATTGCAACGTTCAGGGCCACCTAATGACGATGGATCACTCAAATTGCGTCCCGATTCAATACATCGTCCTCCAGCAGACTTGTCTGTATGGGTCTATTGCTGCCTCGGGCACCTTATGGCCGTTCTGCTGTGAGTCAAAGATTTTCGAATCGGACGAAAAACTGATAGTGAATTGTAAAATTCAGGGCCACCTAATGACGATGGGAAACGCAAATTGCGTCCCGATTCAATACATCGTCCTCCAGCCGACTTGACTCCATGGGTCTATTGCTGCCTCGAGCATCTTATGGCCGTTCTGCTGTGAGTCTAGTTTATCGAATGGGACGAATAACTGATAGTGAATTGTAACGTTCAGGGCCACCTAATGACGATGGAGCACTCAAATTGCGTCCCGATTCAATACATCGTCCTCCAGCCGACTTGTCATCATGGGTCTATTGCTGCCTCGGGCACCTTATGGCCGTTCTGCTGTGAGGCAAAGATCTTCGAATCTGACGAAAAACTGATAGTGAATTGTAACATTCAGGGCCACCTAATGAGGATGGATCACACAAATTGCGTCCCGATTCAATACATCGTCCTCCAGCCGACTTGTCTCCATAGGTCTATTGCTGCCTCGGGCACCTTATGGCCGTTCTGCTGTGAGTCAAAGATTTTCGAAACGGACGAAAAACTGATAGTGAATTGTAACGTTCAAGGCCACCTAATGACGATGGATCACTCAAATTGCGTCCCGATTCAATACATCGTCCTCCAGCAGACATGTCTCCATGGGTCTATTGCTGCCTTGGGCACCTTATGGTCGTTCTCCCGTGAGTCTAGATTATAGAATGGGTCGAAAAACTGATAGTTAATTGTACCATTCAGGGCTTCCTGATGACGATGGAACACTCAAATTGCGTCGCGATTCAATACATCGTCCTCCAGCAGACTTGTCTCCATGGGTCAATTGCTGCCTGGGGCACCTTATGGCCGTTCTGCTGTGAGTCAAAGATTTTCGAATCGGACGAAAAACTGATAGTGAATTGTAACATTCGGGGCCACCTAATGACGATGGACCACACAAATTGCGTCCCGATTCAATACATCGTCCTCCAGCCGACTTGACTCCATGGGTCTATTGCTGCCTCGGGCATCTTATGGCCGTTCTGCTGTGAGTCTAGTTTATCGAATGGGACGAAAAACTGATAGTGAATTGTAACGTTCAGGGCCACCTAATGACGATGGAACACTCAAATTGCGTCCCGATTCAATACATCGTCCTCCAGCAGACTTGTCTCCATGGGTCTATTACTGCCTCGGGCATCTTATGGCCGTTCTGCTGTGAGTAAAGATTTTCGAATCGGACGAAAAACTGATAGTGAATCGTAACATTCAGGGCCACCTAATGACGATGGACCCTACAAATTGCGTCCCGATTCAATACATCGTCCTCCAGCCGACTTGTCTCTATGGGTCTATTGCTGCCTCGGGCACCTTATGGCCGTTCTGCTGTGAGTCAAAGATTTTCGAATCGGACGAAAAACTGATAGTGAAATGTAGCGTTCAGGCCCTCACGGGAGAACGACCATAAGGGGCCCGAGGCAGCAATAGACCCATGGGAACAAGTCTGCTGGCGGACGATGTATTGAATCGGGACGCAATTTGAGTGATCCATCGTCATTAGGTGGCCCTGAACGTTACAATTCACTATCAGTTTTTCGTCCGATTCGAAAATCTTTGACTCACACCAGAACGGCCATAAGATGCCCGAGGCAGTAATAGACCCATGGAGACAAGTCTGCTGGAGGGCGAGGTATTGAATCGGGACGCAATTTGAGTGTTCCATCGTCATTAGGAGGTCCTGAACGTTACAATTCACTATCAGTTTTTCGTCCGATTCGAAAATCTTTGACTCACAGCAGAACGACCATAAGGTGCCCGAGTCAGCACTTGACCCATGGAGACAAGTCTGCTGGAGCACGATGTATTGAATCGGGACGCAATTTGAGTGATCCATCGTCATTAGGTAGCCCTGAACGTTACAATTCACTATCAGTTTTTCGTCCGATTCGAAAATCTTTGACTCACAGCAGAACGGCTGTGTCAAAGATTTTCGAATCTGACGAAAAACTGATAGTGAATTGTAACATTCTGGGCCACCTAATGACGATGGATCACTCAAATTGCGTCCCGATTCAATACATCGTCCTACAGCCGACTTGACTCCATGGGTCTATTGCTGCCTCGGGCACCTTATGGCCGTTTTGCTGTGACTAAAAGATTTTCGAATCGGACGAAAAACTGATAGTGAATTGTAACGTTCAGGGCCACCCAATGACGATCGATCACTCAAATTGCGTCCCGATTCAATACCTCGTCCTCCAGCCGACTTGTCTCCATGGGTCTATTGCTGCCTCGGGCACCTTATGGCCGTTTTGCTGTGACTAAAAGATTTTCGAATCGGACGAAAAACTGATAGTGAATTGTAACGTTCAGGGCCTCCTAATGACGATGGAACACTCAAATTGCGTCCCGATTAAATACATCGTCCTCCAGCAGACTAGTCTCCATGGGTCTATTGCTGCGTCGGGCACCTTATGGCCGTTCTGCTGTGAGGCAAAGATCTTCGAATCTGACGAAAAACTGATAGTGAATTGTAACATTCAGGGCCACCTAATGACGATGGATCACTCAAATTGCGTCCCGATTCAATACATCGTCCTCCAGCCGACTTGTCTCCATAGGTCTATTGCTGCCTCGGGCACCTTATGGCCGTTCTGCTGTGAGTCAAAGATTTTCGAAACGGACGAAAAACTGATAGTGAATTGTAACGTTCAAGGCCACCTAATGACGATGGATCACTCAAATTGCGTCCCGATTCAATACATCGTCCTCCAGCAGACATGTCTCCATGGGTCTATTGCTGCCTTGGGCACCTTATAATCGTTCTCCCGTGAGTCTAGATTATAGAATGGGTCGAAAAACTGATAGTTAATTGTACCATTCAGGGCTTCCTGATGACGATGGAACACTCAAATTGCGTCGCGATTCAATACATCGTCCTCCAGCAGACTTGTCTCCATGGGTCAATTGCTGCCTGGGGCACCTTATGGCCGTTCTGCTGTGAGTCAAAGATTTTCGAATCGGACGAAAAACTGATAGTGAATTGTAACATTCGGGGCCACCTAATGACGATGGACCACACAAATTGCGTCCCGATTCAATACATCGTCCTCCAGCCGACTTGACTCCATGGGTCTATTGCTGCCTCGGGCATCTTATGGCCGTTCTGCTGTGAGTCTAGTTTATCGAATGGGACGAAAAACTGATAGTGAATTGTAACGTTCAGGGCCACCTAATGACGATGGAACACTCAAATTGCGTCCCGATTCAATACATCGTCCTCCAGCAGACTTGTCTCCATGGGTCTATTACTGCCTCGGGCATCTTATGGCCGTTCTGCTGTGAGTAAAGATTTTCGAATCGGACGAAAAACTGATAGTGAATCGTAACATTCAGGGCCACCTAATGACGATGGACCCTACAAATTGCGTCCCGATTCAATACATCGTCCTCCAGCCGACTTGTCTCTATGGGTCTATTGCTGCCTCGGGCACCTTATGGCCGTTCTGCTGTGAGTCAAAGATTTTCGAATCGGACGAAAAACTGATAGTGAAATGTAACGTTCAGGCCCTCACGGGAGAACGACCATAAGGGGCCCGAGGCAGCAATAGACCCATGGGGACAAGTCTGCTGGCGGACGATGTATTGAATCGGGACGCAATTTGAGTGATCCATCGTCATTAGGTGGCCCTGAACGTTACAATTCACTATCAGTTTTTCGTCCGATTCGAAAATCTTTGACTCACACCAGAACGGCCATAAGATGCCCGAGGCAGTAATAGACCCATGGAGACAAGTCTGCTGGAGGGCGAGGTATTGAATCGGGACGCAATTTCAGTGTTCCATCGTCATTAGGAGGTCCTGAACGTTACAATTCACTATCAGTTTTTCGTCCGATTCCAAAATCTTTGACTCACAGCAGAACGACCATAAGGTGCCCGAGTCAGCACTTGACCCATGGAGACAAGTCTGCTGGAGCACGATGTATTGAATCGGGACGCAATTTGAGTGATCCATCGTCATTAGGTAGCCCTGAACGTTCCAATTCACTATCAGTTTTTCGTCCGATTCGAAAATCTTTGACTCACAGCAGAACGGCTGTGTCAAAGATTTTCGAATCTGACGAAAAACTGATAGTGAATTGTAACATTCTGGGCCACCTAATGACGATGGATCACTCAAATTGCGTCCCGATTCAATACATCGTCCTCCAGCCGACTTGTCTCCATGGGTCTATTGCTTCCTCGGGCACCTTACGGCCGTTCTGCTGTGAGTCAAAGATTTTCAAATCGGACGAAAAACTGATAGTGAATTGTAACGTTCAGGCCCTCCTAATGACGATGGAACACTCAAATTGCGTCTCGAAACAATACATCGTCCTCCAGCAGACTTATCTTCATGGGTCTATTGCTGCCTCGGGCACCTTATGGCCGTTCTGCTGTGAGACAAAGATTTTCGAATCTGACGAAAAACTGATAGTGAATTGTAACATTCAGGGCCACCTAATGACGATGGATCACTCAAATTGCGTCCCGATTCAATACATCGTCCTCCAGCAGACTAGTCTCCATGGGTCTATTGCTGCGTCAGGCACCTTATGGCCGTTCTGCTGTGAGTCAAAGATTTTCGAATCGGACGAAAAACTGATAGTGAATTGTAACGTTCAGAGCCACCCAATGACGATCGATCACTCAAATTGCGTCCCGATTCAATACCTCGTCCTCCAGCCGACTTGTCTCCATGGGTCTATTGCTGCCTCGGGCACCTTATGGCCGTTTTGCTGTGACTAAAAGATTTTCGAATCGGACGAAAAACTGATAGTGAATTGTAACGTTCAGGGCCTCCTAATGACGATGGAACACTCAAATTGCGTCCCGATTAAATACATCGTCCTCCAGCAGACTAGTCTCCATGGGTCTATTGCTGCGTCGGGCACCTTATGGCCGTTCTGCTGTGAGTCAAAGATTTTCGAATCGGACGAAAAACTGATAGTGAATTGCAACGTTCAGGGCCACCTAATGACGATGGATCACTCAAATTGCGTCCCGATTCAATACATCGTCCTCCAGCAGACTTGTCTGTATGGGTCTATTGCTGCCTCGGGCACCTTATGGCCGTTCTGCTGTGAGTCAAAGATTTTCGAATCGGACGAAAAACTGATAGTGAATTGTAACATTCAGGGCCACCTAATGACGATGGGCCACACAAATTGCGTCCCGATTCAATACATCGTCCTCCAGCCGACTTGACTCCATGGGTCTATTGCTGCCTCGGGCACCTTATGGCCGTTCTGCTGTGTGTCTAGTTTA
Source organism: Schistocerca cancellata (assembly GCF_023864275.1). NCBI lineage: Eukaryota > Metazoa > Arthropoda > Insecta > Orthoptera > Acrididae > Schistocerca > Schistocerca cancellata. The sequence goes on from NC_064627.1 coordinate 4,386,251, forward strand.
TCAAATGGGACGAATAACTGATAGTGAATTGTAACGTTCAGGCCCTCACGGGAGAACGACCATAAGGGGCCCGAGGCAGCAATAGACCCATGGGGACAAGTCTGCTGGCGGATGATGTATTGAATCGGGACGCAATTTGAGTGATCCATCGTCATTAGGTGGCCCTGAACGTTACAATTCACTATCAGTTTTTCGTCCGATTCGAAAATCTTTGACTCACACCAGAACGGCCATAAGATGCCCGAGGCAGTAATAGACCCATGGAGACAAGTCTGCTGGAGGGCGAGGTATTGAATCGGGACGCAATTTGAGTGTTCCATCGTCATTAGGAGGTCCTGAACGTTACAATTCACTATCAGTTTTTCGTCCGATTCGAAAATCTTTGACTCACAGCAGAACGACCATAAGGTGCCCGAGGCAGCACTTGACCCATGGAGACAAGTCTGCTGGAGGACGATGTATTGAATCGGGACGCAATTTGAGTGATCCATCGTCATTAGGTAGCCCTGAACGTTACAATTCACTATCAGTTTTTCGTCCGATTCGAAAATCTTTGACTCACAGCAGAACGGCTGTGTCAAAGATTTTCGAATCTGACGAAAAACTGATAGTGAATTGTAACATTCTGGGCCACCTAATGACGATGGATCACTGAAATTGCGTCCCGATTCAATACATCGTCCTCCAGCCGACTTGTCTCCATGGGTCTATTGCTTCCTCGGGCACCTTACGGCCGTTCTGCTGTGAGTCAAAGATTTTCGAATCTGACGAAAAACTGATAGTGAATTGTAACGTTCAGGGCCACCTAATCACGATGAGCCACACAAATTGCGTCCCGATTCAATACATCGTCCTCCAGCCGACTTGACTCCATGGGTCTATTGCTGCCTCGGGCAACTTATGGCCGTTCTGCTGTGAGTCTAGTTTATCGAATGGGACGAATAACTGATAGTGAATTGTAACGTTCAGGGCCACCTAATGACGATGGAGCACTCAAATTGCGTCCCGATTCAATACATCGTCCTCCAGCCGACTTGTCATCATGGGTCTATTGCTGCCTCGGGCACCTTATGGCCGTTCTGCTGTGAGGCAAAGATCTTCGAATCTGACGAAAAACTGATAGTGAATTGTAACATTCAGGGCCACCTAATGACGATGGATCACTCAAATTGCGTCCCGATTCAATACATCGTCCTCCAGCCGAATTGTCTCCATAGGTCTATTGCTGCCTCGGGCACCTTATGGCCGTTCTGCTGTGAGTCAAAGATTTTCGAATCGGACAAAAAACTGATAGTGAATTGTAACGTTCAGGGCCACCCAATGACGATCGATCACTCAAATTGCGTCCCGATTCAATACCTCGTCCTCCAGCCGACTTGTCTCCATGGGTCTATTGCTGCCTCGGGCACCTTATGGCCGTTTTGCTGTGACTAAAAGATTTTCGAATCGGACGAAAAACTGATAGTGAATTGTAACGTTCAGGGCCTCCTAATGACGATGGAATACTCAAATTGCGTCCCGATTAAATACATCGTCCTCCAGCAGACTAGTCTCCATGGGTCTATTGCTGCGTCGGGCACCTTATGGCCGTTCTGCTGTGAGTCAAAGATTTTCGAATCGGACGAAAAACTGATAGTGAATTGAAACGTTCAGGGCCACCTAATGACGATGGATCACTCAAGTTGCGTCCCGATTCAATACATCGTCCTCCAGCAGACTTGTCTGTATGGGTCTATTGCTGCCTCGGGCACCTTATGGCCGTTCTGCTGTGAGTCAAAGATTTTCGAATCGGACGAAAAACTGATAGTGAATTGTAACATTCAGGGCCACCTAATGACGATGGGCCACACAAATTGCGTCCCGATTCAATACATCGTCCTCCAGCCGACTTGACTCCATGGGTCTATTGCTGCCTCGGGCACCTTATGGCCGTTCTGCTGTGTGTCTAGTTTATCAAATGGGACGAATAACTGATAGTGAATTGTAACGTTCAGGCCCTCACGGGAGAACGACCATAAGGGGCCCGAGGCAGCAATAGACCCATGGGGACAAGTCTGCTGGCGGACGATGTATTGAATCGGGACGCAATTTGAGTGATCCATCGTCATTAGGTGGCCCTGAACGTTACAATTCACTATCAGTTTTTCGTCCGATTCGAAAATCTTTGACTCACACCAGAACGGCCATAAGATGCCCGAGGCAGTAATAGACCCATGGAGACAAGTCTGCTGGAGGGCGAGGTATTGAATCGGGACGCAATTTGAGTGTTCCATCGTCATTAGGAGGTCCTGAACGTTACAATTCACTATCAGTTTTTCGTTCGATTCGAAAATCTTTGACTCACAGCAGAACGACCATAAGGTGCCCGAGGCAGCACTTGACCCATGGAGACAAGTCTGCTGGAGGACGATGTATTGAATCGGGACGCAATTTGAGTGATCCATCGTCATTAGGTAGCCCTGAACGTTACAATTCACTATCAGTTTTTCGTCCGATTCGAAAATCTTTGACTCACAGCTGAACGGCTGTGTCAAAGATTTTCGAATCTGACGAAAAACTGATAGTGAATTGTAACATTCTGGGCCACCTAATGACGATGGATCACTGAAATTGCGTCCCGATTCAATACATCGTCCTCCAGCCGACTTGTCTCCATGGGTCTATTGCTTCCTCGGGCACCTTACGGCCGTTCTGCTGTGAGTCAAAGATTTTCAAATCGGACGAAAAACTGATAGTGAATTGTAACGTTCAGGCCCTCCTAATGACGATGGAACACTCAAATTGCGTCTCGAAACAATACATCGTCCTCCAGCAGACTTGTCTTCATGGGTCTATTGCTGCCTCGGGCACCTTATGGCCGTTCTGCTGTGAGTCAAAGATTTTCGAATCGGACGAAAAACTGATAGTGAATTGTAACGTTCAGGGCCACCCAATGACGATCGATCACTCAAATTGCGTCCCGATTCAATACATCGTCCTCCAGCAGACTTGTCTCCATGGGTCTATTGCTGTCTCGGGCACCTTATGGCCGTTCTGCTGTGACTAAAAGATTTTCGAATCTGACGAAAAACTGATAGTGAATTGTAACATTCTGGGCCACCTAATGACGATGGATCACTGAAATTGCGTCCCGATTCAATACATCGTCCTCCAGCCGACTTGTCTCCATGGGTCTATTGCTTCCTCGGGCACCTTACGGCCGTTCTGCTGTGAGTCAAAGATTTTCAAATCGGACGAAAAACTGATAGTGAATTGTAACGTTCAGGCCCTGCTAATGACGATGGAACACTCAAATTGCGTCTCGAAACAATACATCGTCCTCCAGCAGACTTGTCTTCATGGGTCTATTGCTGCCTCGGGCACCTTATGGCCGTTCTGCTGTGAGACAAAGATTTTCGAATCTGACGAAAAACTGAAGTGAATTGTAACATTCAGGGCCACCTAATGACGATGGATCACTCAAATTGCGTCCCGATTCAATACATCGTCCTCCAGCCGACTTGTCTCCATAGGTCTATTGCTGCCTCGGGCACCTTATGGCCGTTCTGCTGTGAGTCAAAGATTTTCGAATCGGACGAAAAACTGATAGTGAATTGTAACGTTCAGGGCCACCTAATGACGATCGATCACTCAAATTGCGTCCCGATTCAATACATCGTTCTCCAGCAGACTTGTCTCCACGGGTCTATTGCTGCCTCGGGCACCTTATGGCCGTTCTGCTGTGACTAAAAGATTTTCGAATCGGACGAAAAACTGATACTGAATTGTAACGTTCAGGGCCACCTAATGACGATCGATCACTCAAATTGCGTCCCGATTCAATACATCTTCCTCCAGCCGACTTGACTCCATGGGTCTATTGCTGCCTCGGGCATCTTATGGCCGTTCAGCTGTGAGTCTAGTTTATCGAATGGGACGAATAACTGATAGTGAATTGTAACGTTCAGGGCCACCTAATGACGATGGAGCACTCAAATTGCGTCCCGATTCAATACATCGTCCTCCAGCCGACTTGTCATCATGGGTCTATTGCTGCCTCGGGCACCTTATGGCCGTTCTGCTGTGAGACAAAGATCTTCGAATCTGACGAAAAACTGATAGTGAATTGTAACATTCAGGGCCACCTAATGACGATGGATCACTCAAATTGCGTCCCGATTCAATACATCGTCCTCCAGCCGACTTGTCTCCATAGGTCTATTGCTGCCTCGGGCACCTTATGGCCGTTCTGCTGTGAGTCAAAGATTTTCGAATCGGACGAAAAACTGATAGTGAATTGTAACGTTCAGGGCCACCCAATGACGATCGAACACTCAAATTGCGTCCCGATTCAATACATCGTCCTCCAGCAGACTTGTCTCCATGGGTCTATTGCTGTCTCGGGCACCTTATGGCCGTTCTGCTGTGACTAAAAGATTTTCGAATCGGACGAAAAACTGATAGTGAATTGTAACGTTCAGGGCCTCCTAATGACGATGGATCACTCAAATTGCGTCCCGATTAAATACATCGTCCTCCAGCAGACTTGTCTCCATGGGTCTATTGCTGCCTCGGGCACCTTATGGCCGTTCTGCTGCGAGTCAAAGATTTTCGAATCGGACGAAAAACTGATAGTGAATTGTAACGTTCAGGGCCACCTAATGACGATGGATCACTCAAATTGCGTCCCGATTCAATACATCGTCCTCCAGCAGACTTGTATCCATGGGTCTATTGCTGCCTCGGGCACCTTATGGCCGTTCTGCTGCGAGTCAAAGATTTTCGAATCGGACGAAAAACTGATAGTGAATTGTAACGTTCAGGGCTACCTAATGACGATGGATCACTCAAATTGCGTCCCGATTCAATACATCGTCATCCAGCAGACTTGTCTCCATGGGTCTATTGCTGCCTCGGACACCTTATGGTCGTTCTCCCGTGAGTCTAGATTATCGAATGGGACGAAAAACTGATAGTTAATTGTAACATTCAGGGCTTCCTAATGACGATGGAACACTCAAATTGCGTCGCGATTCAATACATCGTCCACCAGCAGACTTGTCTCCATGGGTCAATTGCTGCCTCGGGCACCTTATGGCCGTTCTGCTGTGAGTCAAAGATTTTCGAATCGGACTAAATACTGATAGTGAATTGTAACGTTCAGGGCCACCTAATGACGATCGATCACTCAAATTGCTTCCCGATTCAATACATCGTCCTCCAGCCGACTTGTCTCCATAGGTCTATTGCTGCCTCGGGCACCTTATGGCCGTTCTGCTGTGAGTCAAAGATTTTCGAATCGGACGAAATACTGATAGTGATTTGTAACGTTCAGGGCCACCTAATGACGATCGATCACTCAAATTGCTTCCCGATTCAATACATCGTCCTCCAGCAGACTTGTCTCCATGGGTCTATTGCTGCTTCGGGCACCTTATGGCCGTTCTGCTGTGACTAAAAGATCTTCGAATCGGACGAAAAACTGATAGTGAATTGTAACGTTCAGGGCCACGTAATGACGATGGAACACTCAAATTGCGTCCCGATTCAATACCTCGTCCTCCAGCAGACTTGTCTCCATGGGTCTATTACTGCCTCGGGCAGCTTATGGCCGTTCTGCTGTGAGTCAAAGATTTTCGAATTGGACGAAAAACTGATAGTGAATTGTAACGGTCAGGGCCACCTAATGACGATGGATCACTCAAATTGCGTCCCGATTCAATACATCGTCCTCCAGCAGACTTGTCTCCATGGGTCTATTGCTGCCTCGGGCACCTTATGGCCGTTCTGCTGTGAGTCAAAGATTTTCGAATCGGACGAAAAACTGATAGTGAATTGTAACGTTCAGGGCCACGTAATGACGATGGAACACTCAAATTGCGTCCTGATTCAATACATCGTCATCCAGCAGACTTGTCTCCATGGGTCTATTGCTGCCTCGGGCACCTTATGGCCGTTCTGCTGCGAGTCAAAGATTTTCGAATCGGACGAAAAACTGATAGTGAATTGTAACGTTCAGGGCCACCTAATGACGATGGATCACTCAAATTGCGTCCCGATTCAATACATCGTCCTCCAGCAGACTTGTATCCATGGGTCTATTGCTGCCTCGGGCACCTTATGGCCGTTCTGCTGCGAGTCAAAGATTTTCGAATCGGACGAAAAACTGATAGTGAATTGTAACGTTCAGGGCTACCTAATGACGATGGATCACTCAAATTGCGTCCCGATTCAATACATCGTCATCCAGCAGACTTGTCTCCATGGGTCTATTGCTGCCTCGGACACCTTATGGTCGTTCTCCCGTGAGTCTAGATTATCGAATGGGACGAAAAACTGATAGTTAATTGTAACATTCAGGGCTTCCTAATGACGATGGAACACTCAAATTGCGTCGCGATTCAATACATCGTCCACCAGCAGACTTGTCTCCATGGGTCAATTGCTGCCTCGGGCACCTTATGGCCGTTCTGCTGTGAGTCAAAGATTTTCGAATCGGACTAAATACTGATAGTGAACTGTAACGTTCAGGGCCACCTAATGACGATCGATCACTCAAATTGCTTCCCGATTCAATACATCGTCCTCCAGCCGACTTGTCTCCATAGGTCTATTGCTGCCTCGGGCACCTTATGGCCGTTCTGCTGTGAGTCAAAGATTTTCGAATCGGACGAAAAACTGATAGTGAATTGAAACGTTCAGGGCCACCTAATGACGATGGATCACTCAAATTGCGTCCCGATTCAATACATCGTCCTCCAGCAGACTTGTCTGTATGGGTCTATTGCTGCCTCGGGCACCTTATGGCCGTTCTGCTGTGAGTCAAAGATTTTCGAATCGGACGAAAAACTGATAGTGAATTGTAACATTCAGGGCCACCTAATGACGATGGGCCACACAAATTGCGTCCCGATTCAATACATCGTCCTCCAGCCGACTTGACTCCATGGGTCTATTGCTGCCTCGGGCACCTTATGGCCGTTCTGCTGTGTGTCTAGTTTATCAAATGGGACGAATAACTGATAGTGAATTGTAACGTTCAGGCCCTCACGGGAGAACGACCATAAGGGGCCCGAGGCAGCAATAGACCCATGGGGACAAGTCTGCTGGCGGACGATGTATTGAATCGGGACGCAATTTGAGTGATCCATCGTCATTAGGTGGCCCTGAACGTTACAATTCACTATCAGTTTTTCGTCCGATTCGAAAATCTTTGACTCACACCAGAACGGCCATAGGATGCCCGAGGCAGTAATAGACCCATGGAGACAAGTCTGCTGGAGGGCGAGGTATTGAATCGGGACGCAATTTGAGTGTTCCATCGTCATTAGGAGGTCCTGAACGTTACAATTCACTATCAGTTTTTCGTCCGATTCGAAAATCTTTGACTCACAGCAGAACGACCATAAGGTGCCCGAGGCAGCACTTGACCCATGGAGACAAGTCTGCTGGAGGACGATGTATTGAATCGGGACGCAATTTGAGTGATCCATCGTCATTAGGTAGCCCTGAACGTTACAATTCACTATCAGTTTTTCGTCCGATTCGAAAATCTTTGACTCACAGCAGAACGGCTGTGTCAAAGATTTTCGAATCTGACGAAAAACTGATAGTGAATTGTAACATTCTGGGCCACCTAATGACGATGGATCACTGAAATTGCGTCCCGATTCAATACATCGTCCTCCAGCCGACTTGTCTCCATGGGTCTATTGCTTCCTCGGGCACCTTACGGCCGTTCTGCTGTGAGTCAAAGATTTTCAAATCGGACGAAAAACTGATAGTGAATTGTAACGTTCAGGCCCTCCTAATGACGATGGAACACTCAAATTGCGTCTCGAAACAATACATCGTCCTCCAGCAGACTTGTCTTCATGGGTCTATTGCTGCCTCGGGCACCTTATGGCCGTTCTGCTGTGAGTCAAAGATTTTCGAATCGGACGAAAAACTGATAGTGAATTGTAACGTTCAGGGCCACCCAATGACGATCGATCACTCAAATTGCGTCCCGATTCAATACATCGTCCTCCAGCAGACTTGTCTCCATGGGTCTATTGCTGTCTCGGGCACCTTATGGCCGTTCTGCTGTGACTAAAAGATTTTCGAATCTGACGAAAAACTGATAGTGAATTGTAACATTCTGGGCCACCTAATGACGATGGATCACTGAAATTGCGTCCCGATTCAATACATCGTCCTCCAGCCGACTTGTCTCCATGGGTCTATTGCTTCCTCGGGCACCTTACGGCCGTTCTGCTGTGAGTCAAAGATTTTCAAATCGGACGAAAAACTGATAGTGAATTGTAACGTTCAGGCCCTGCTAATGACGATGGAACACTCAAATTGCGTCTCGAAACAATACATCGTCCTCCAGCAGACTTGTCTTCATGGGTCTATTGCTGCCTCGGGCACCTTATGGCCGTTCTGCTGTGAGACAAAGATTTTCGAATCTGACGAAAAACTGAAGTGAATTGTAACATTCAGGGCCACCTAATGACGATGGATCACTCAAATTGCGTCCCGATTCAATACATCGTCCTCCAGCCGACTTGTCTCCATAGGTCTATTGCTGCCTCGGGCACCTTATGGCCGTTCTGCTGTGAGTCAAAGATTTTCGAATCGGACGAAAAACTGATAGTGAATTGTAACGTTCAGGGCCACCTAATGACGATCGATCACTCAAATTGCGTCCCGATTCAATACATCGTTCTCCAGCAGACTTGTCTCCACGGGTCTATTGCTGCCTCGGGCACCTTATGGCCGTTCTGCTGTGACTAAAAGATTTTCGAATCGGACGAAAAACTGATACTGAATTGTAACGTTCAGGGCCACCTAATGACGATCGATCACTCAAATTGCGTCCCGATTCAATACATCTTCCTCCAGCCGACTTGACTCCATGGGTCTATTGCTGCCTCGGGCATCTTATGGCCGTTCAGCTGTGAGTCTAGTTTATCGAATGGGACGAATAACTGATAGTGAATTGTAACGTTCAGGGCCACCTAATGACGATGGAGCACTCAAATTGCGTCCCGATTCAATACATCGTCCTCCAGCCGACTTGTCATCATGGGTCTATTGCTGCCTCGGGCACCTTATGGCCGTTCTGCTGTGAGACAAAGATCTTCGAATCTGACGAAAAACTGATAGTGAATTGTAACATTCAGGGCCACCTAATGACGATGGATCACTCAAATTGCGTCCCGATTCAATACATCGTCCTCCAGCCGACTTGTCTCCATAGGTCTATTGCTGCCTCGGGCACCTTATGGCCGTTCTGCTGTGAGTCAAAGATTTTCGAATCGGACGAAAAACTGATAGTGAATTGTAACGTTCAGGGCCACCCAATGACGATCGAACACTCAAATTGCGTCCCGATTCAATACATCGTCCTCCAGCAGACTTGTCTCCATGGGTCTATTGCTGTCTCGGGCACCTTATGGCCGTTCTGCTGTGACTAAAAGATTTTCGAATCGGACGAAAAACTGATAGTGAATTGTAACGTTCAGGGCCTCCTAATGACGATGGATCACTCAAATTGCGTCCCGATTAAATACATCGTCCTCCAGCAGACTTGTCTCCATGGGTCTATTGCTGCCTCGGGCACCTTATGGCCGTTCTGCTGCGAGTCAAAGATTTTCGAATCGGACGAAAAACTGATAGTGAATTGTAACGTTCAGGGCCACCTAATGACGATGGATCACTCAAATTGCGTCCCGATTCAATACATCGTCCTCCAGCAGACTTGTATCCATGGGTCTATTGCTGCCTCGGGCACCTTATGGCCGTTCTGCTGCGAGTCAAAGATTTTCGAATCGGACGAAAAACTGATAGTGAATTGTAACGTTCAGGGCTACCTAATGACGATGGATCACTCAAATTGCGTCCCGATTCAATACATCGTCATCCAGCAGACTTGTCTCCATGGGTCTATTGCTGCCTCGGACACCTTATGGTCGTTCTCCCGTGAGTCTAGATTATCGAATGGGACGAAAAACTGATAGTTAATTGTAACATTCAGGGCTTCCTAATGACGATGGAACACTCAAATTGCGTCGCGATTCAATACATCGTCCACCAGCAGACTTGTCTCCATGGGTCAATTGCTGCCTCGGGCACCTTATGGCCGTTCTGCTGTGAGTCAAAGATTTTCGAATCGGACTAAATACTGATAGTGAATTGTAACGTTCAGGGCCACCTAATGACGATCGATCACTCAAATTGCTTCCCGATTCAATACATCGTCCTCCAGCCGACTTGTCTCCATAGGTCTATTGCTGCCTCGGGCACCTTATGGCCGTTCTGCTGTGAGTCAAAGATTTTCGAATCGGACGAAATACTGATAGTGAATTGTAACGTTCAGGGCCACCTAATGACGATCGATCACTCAAATTGCTTCCCGATTCAATACATCGTCCAACAGCAGACTTGTCTCCATGGGTCTATTGCTGCTTCGGGCACCTTATGGCCGTTCTGCTGTGACTAAAAGATCTTCGAATCGGACGAAAAACTGATAGTGAATTGTAACGTTCAGGGCCACGTAATGACGATGGAACACTCAAATTGCGTCCCGATTCAATACCTCGTCCTCCAGCAGACTTGTCTCCATGGGTCTATTACTGCCTCGGGCAGCTTATGGCCGTTCTGCTGTGAGTCAAAGATTTTCGAATTGGACGAAAAACTGATAGTGAATTGTAACGGTCAGGGCCACCTAATGACGATGGATCACTCAAATTGCGTCCCGATTCAATACATCGTCCTCCAGCAGACTTGTCTCCATGGGTCTATTGCTGCCTCGGGCACCTTATGGCCGTTCTGCTGTGAGTCAAAGATTTTCGAATCGGACGAAAAACTGATAGTGAATTGTAACGTTCAGGGCCACGTAATGACGATGGAACACTCAAATTGCGTCCTGATTCAATACATCGTCATCCAGCAGACTTATCTCCATGGGTCTAATGCAGCCTCGGGCACCTTATGGCCGTTCTGCTGCGAGTCAAAGATTTTCGAATCGGACGAAAAACTGATAGTGAATTGTAACGTTCAGGACCTCCTAATGACGATGGAACACTCAAATTGCGTCCCCATTCAATACCTCGTCCTCCAGCAGACTTGTCTCCATGGGTCTATTACTGCCTCGGGCAGCTTATGGCCGTTCTGATGTGAGTCAGAGATTTAATCGGACGAAAAACTGATAGTGACTTGTAACGTTCAGGGCCACCTAATGAAGATGGAACACTCATATTGCGTCCCGATTAAATACATCGTCCTCCAGCAGACTTGTCTCCATATGTCTATTGCTGCCTCGGGCACCTTATGGCCGGTCTGCTGTGACTAAAACATTTTCTATCGGACGAAAAACTGATAGTGAATTGTAACGTTCAGGGCCACCTAATGACGATGGCTCACTCAAATTGCGTCCCGATTCAATACATCGTCCTCCAGCAGACTTGTCTCCATGGGTTTATTGCTGCCTCGGGCACCTTATGGCCGGTCTGCTGTGACTAAAAGATTTTCGAATCGGACGAAAAACTGATAGTGAATTGTAACGTTCAGGGCCACCTAATGACGATGGATCACTCAAATTGCGCCCTGATTCAATACATCGTCCGCCAGCAGACTTGTCTCCATGGGTCTATTGCTGCCTCGGACACCTTATATTCGTTCTCCCGTGAGTCTAGATTATCGAATGGGACGAAAAACTGATAGTTAATTGTAACATTCAGGGCTTCCTAATGACGATGGAACACTCAAATTGCGTCGCGATTCAATACATCGTCCACCAGCAGACTTGTCTCCATGGGTCAATTGCTGCCTCGGGCACTTTTGGCCGTTCTGCTGTGAGTCAAAGATTTTCGAATCGGACGAAATACTGATAGTGAATTGTAACGTTCAGGGCCACCTAATGACGATCGATCACTCAAATTGCTTCCCGATTCAATACATCGTCCTCCAGCAGACTTGTCTCCATGGGTCTATTGCTGCTTCGGGCACCTTATGGCCGTTCTGCTGTGACTAAAAGATCTTCGAATCGGACGAAAAACTGATAGTGAATTGTAACGTTCAGGGCCTCCTAATGACGATGGATCACTCAAATTGCGTCCCGATTAAATACATCGTCCTCCAGCAGACTTGTCTCCATGGGTCTATTGCTGCCTCGCGCACCTTATGGCCGTTCTGCTGTGAGTCAAAGATTTTCGAATCGGACGAAAAACTGATAGTGAATTGTAACGTTCAGGGCCACCTAATGACGATGGATCACTCAAATTGCGTCCCGATTCAATACATCGTCCTCCAGCAGACTTGTCTCCATGGGTCTATTGCTGCCACGGGCACCTTAAGGCCGTTCTGCTGTGAGTCAAAGATTTTCGAATCGGACAAAAAACTGCTAGTGAATTGTAACGTTCAGGGCCACCTAATGACGATGGAGCACTCAAATTGCGTCCCGATTCAATACATCGTCCTCCAGCAGACTTGTCTCCATGGGTCTATTGCTGCCTCGGGCACCTTATGGCCGTTCTGCTGTGAGTCAAAGATTTTCGAATCGGACGAAAAACTGATAGTGAATTGTAACGTTCAGGGCCACGTAATGACGATGGAACACTCAAATTGCGTCCTGATTCAATACATCGTCATCCAGCAGACTTGTCTCCATGGGTCTAATGCAGCCTCGAGCACCTTATGGCCGTTCTGCTGCGAGTCAAAGATTTTCGAATCGGACGAAAAACTGATAGTGAATTGTAACGTTCAGGACCTCCTAATGACGATGGAACACTCAAATTGCGTCCCGATTCAATACCTCGTCCTCCAGCAGACTTGTCTCCATGGGTCTACTACTGCCTCGGGCAGCGTATGGCCGTTCTGCTGTGAGTCAAAGATTTTCGAATCGGACGAAAAAATGATAGTGAATTGTAACGTTCAGGGCCACCTAATGACGATGGATCACTCAAATTGCGTCCCGATTCAATACATCGTCCTCCAGCAGACTTGTCTCCATGGGTCTATTGCTGCCTCGGGCACCTTATGGCCGTTCTGCTGTGAGTCAAAGATTTACGAATCGGACGAAAAACTGATAGTGAATTGTAACGTTCAGGGCCACGTAATGACGATGGAACACTCAAATTGCGTCCTGATTCAATACATCGTCATCCAGCAGACTTGTCTCCATGGGTCTAATGCAGACTCGGGCACCTTATGGCCGTTCAGCTGCGAGTCAAAGATTTTCGAATCGGACGAAAAACTGATAGTGAATTGTAACGTTCAGGACCTCCTAATGACGATGGAACACTCAAATTGCGTCCCGATTCAAAACCTCGTCCTCCAGCAGACTTGTCTCCATGGGTCTATTACTGCCTCGGACAACTTATGGCCGTTCTGCTATGAGTCAAAGATTTAATCGGACGAAAAACTGATAGTGACTTGTAACGTTCAGGGCCACCTAATGACGATGGAACACTCATATTGCGTCCCGAATTAATACATCGTCCTCCAGCAGACTTGTCTCCATGGGTCTATTGCTGCCTCGGGCACCTTATGGCCGGTCTGCTGTGACTAAAACATTTTCGAATCGGACGAAAAACTGATAGTGAATTGTAACGTTCAGGGCCACGTAATGACGATGGAACACTCAAATTGCGTCCTGATTCAATACATCGTCATCCAGCAGACTTGTCTCCATGGGTCTAATGCAGACTCGGGCACCTTATGGCCGTTCAGCTGCGAGTCAAAGATTTTCGAATCGGACGAAAAACTGATAGTAAATTGTAACGTTCAGGACCTCCTAATGACGATGGAACACTCAAATTGCGTCCCCATTCAATACCTCGTCCTCCAGCAGACTTGTCTCCATGGGTCTATTACTGCCTCGGGCAGCTTATGGCCGTTCTGATGTGAGTCAGAGATTTAATCGGACGAAAAACTGATAGTGACTTGTAACGTTCAGGGCCACCTAATGAAGATGGAACACTCATATTGCGTCCCGATTAAATACATCGTCCTCCAGCAGACTTGTCTCCATATGTCTATTGCTGCCTCGGGCACCTTATGGCCGGTCTGCTGTGACTAAAACATTTTCTATCGGACGAAAAACTGATAGTGAATTGTAACGTTCAGGGCCACCTAATGACGATGGCTCACTCAAATTGCGTCCCGATTCAATACATCGTCCTCCAGCAGACTTGTCTCCATGGGTTTATTGCTGCCTCGGGCACCTTATGGCCGGTCTGCTGTGACTAAAAGATTTTCGAATCGGACGAAAAACTGATAGTGAATTGTAACGTTCAGGGCCACCTAATGACGATGGATCACTCAAATTGCGCCCTGATTCAATACATCGTCCGCCAGCAGACTTGTCTCCATGGGTCTATTGCTGCCTCGGACACCTTATATTCGTTCTCCCGTGAGTCTAGATTATCGAATGGGACGAAAAACTGATAGTTAATTGTAACATTCAGGGCTTCCTAATGACGATGGAACACTCAAATTGCGTCGCGATTCAATACATCGTCCACCAGCAGACTTGTCTCCATGGGTCAATTGCTGCCTCGGGCACTTTTGGCCGTTCTGCTGTGAGTCAAAGATTTTCGAATCGGACGAAATACTGATAGTGAATTGTAACGTTCAGGGCCACCTAATGACGATCGATCACTCAAATTGCTTCCCGATTCAATACATCGTCCTCCAGCAGACTTGTCTCCATGGGTCTATTGCTGCTTCGGGCACCTTATGGCCGTTCTGCTGTGACTAAAAGATCTTCGAATCGGACGAAAAACTGATAGTGAATTGTAACGTTCAGGGCCTCCTAATGACGATGGATCACTCAAATTGCGTCCCGATTAAATACATCGTCCTCCAGCAGACTTGTCTCCATGGGTCTATTGCTGCCTCGCGCACCTTATGGCCGTTCTGCTGTGAGTCAAAGATTTTCGAATCGGACGAAAAACTGATAGTGAATTGTAACGTTCAGGGCCACCTAATGACGATGGATCACTCAAATTGCGTCCCGATTCAATACATCGTCCTCCAGCAGACTTGTCTCCATGGGTCTATTGCTGCCACGGGCACCTTAAGGCCGTTCTGCTGTGAGTCAAAGATTTTCGAATCGGACAAAAAACTGCTAGTGAATTGTAACGTTCAGGGCCACCTAATGACGATGGAGCACTCAAATTGCGTCCCGATTCAATACATCGTCCTCCAGCAGACTTGTCTCCATGGGTCTATTGCTGCCTCGGGCACCTTATGGCCGTTCTGCTGTGAGTCAAAGATTTTCGAATCGGACGAAAAACTGATAGTGAATTGTAACGTTCAGGGCCACGTAATGACGATGGAACACTCAAATTGCGTCCTGATTCAATACATCGTCATCCAGCAGACTTGTCTCCATGGGTCTAATGCAGCCTCGAGCACCTTATGGCCGTTCTGCTGCGAGTCAAAGATTTTCGAATCGGACGAAAAACTGATAGTGAATTGTAACGTTCAGGACCTCCTAATGACGATGGAACACTCAAATTGCGTCCCGATTCAATACCTCGTCCTCCAGCAGACTTGTCTCCATGGGTCTACTACTGCCTCGGGCAGCGTATGGCCGTTCTGCTGTGAGTCAAAGATTTTCGAATCGGACGAAAAAATGATAGTGAATTGTAACGTTCAGGGCCACCTAATGACGATGGATCACTCAAATTGCGTCCCGATTCAATACATCGTCCTCCAGCAGACTTGTCTCCATGGGTCTATTGCTGCCTCGGGCACCTTATGGCCGTTCTGCTGTGAGTCAAAGATTTACGAATCGGACGAAAAACTGATAGTGAATTGTAACGTTCAGGGCCACGTAATGACGATGGAACACTCAAATTGCGTCCTGATTCAATACATCGTCATCCAGCAGACTTGTCTCCATGGGTCTAATGCAGACTCGGGCACCTTATGGCCGTTCAGCTGCGAGTCAAAGATTTTCGAATCGGACGAAAAACTGATAGTGAATTGTAACGTTCAGGACCTCCTAATGACGATGGAACACTCAAATTGCGTCCCGATTCAAAACCTCGTCCTCCAGCAGACTTGTCTCCATGGGTCTATTACTGCCTCGGACAACTTATGGCCGTTCTGCTATGAGTCAAAGATTTAATCGGACGAAAAACTGATAGTGACTTGTAACGTTCAGGGCCACCTAATGACGATGGAACACTCATATTGCGTCCCGAATTAATACATCGTCCTCCAGCAGACTTGTCTCCATGGGTCTATTGCTGCCTCGGGCACCTTATGGCCGGTCTGCTGTGACTAAAACATTTTCGAATCGGACGAAAAACTGATAGTGAATTGTAACGTTCAGGGCCACCTAATGACGATGGATCACTCAAATTGCGTCCCGATTCAATACATCGTCCTCCAGCAGACTTGTCTCCATGGGTCTATTGCTGCCACGGGCACCTTATGGCCGTTCTGCTGTGAGTCAAAGATTTTCGAATCGGACGAAAAACTGATAGTGAATTGTAACGTTCAGGGCCACCTAATGACGATGGATCACTCAAATTGCGTCCCGATTCAATACATCGTCCTCCAGCAGACTTGTCTCCATGGGTCTATTGCTGCCTCGGGCACCTTATGGCCGTTCTGCTGTGAGTCAAAGATTTTCGAATCGGACGAAAAACTGATAGTGAATTGTAACGTTCAGGGCCACGTAATGACGATGGAACACTCAAATTGCGTCCTGATTCAATACATCGTCATCCAGCAGACTTGTCTCCATGGGTCTAATGCACCCTCGAGCACCTTACGGCCGTTCTGCTGCGAGTCAAAGATTTTCGAATCGGACGAAAAACTGATAGTGAATTGTAACATTCAGGACCTCCTAATGACGATGGATCACTCAAATTGCGTCCCGATTCAATACCTCGTCCTCCAGCAGACTTGTCTCCATGGGTCTATTACTGCCTCGGGCAGCTTATGGCCTTTCTGCTGTGATTCAAAGATTTAATCGGACGAAAAACTGATAGTGACTTGTAACGTTCAGGGCCACCTAATGACGATGGAACACTCATATTGCGTCCCGATTAAATACATCGTCCTCCAGCAGACTTGTCTCCATGGGTCTAATGCAGCCTCGGGCACCTTATGGCCGTTCTGCTGTGAGTCAAAGATTTTCGAATCGGACGAAATACTGATAGTGAATTGTAACGTTCAGGGCCACCTAATGACGATCGATCGCTCAAATTGCTTCCCGATTCAATACATCGTCCTCCAGCCGACTTGTCTCCATAGGTCTATTGCTGCCTCGGGCACCTTATGGCCGTTCTGCTGTGAGTCAAAGATTTTCGAATCGGACGAAATACTGATAGTGAATTGTAACGTTCAGGGCCACCTAATGACGATCGATCACTCAAATTGCTTCCCGATTCAATACATCGTCCTCCAGCAGACTTGTCTCCATGGGTCTATTGCTGCCTCGGGCACCTTATGGCCGTTCTGCTGTGACTAAGAGATCTTCGAATCGGTCGAAAAACTGATAGTGAATTGTAACGATCAGGGCCTCCTAATGACGATGGATCACTCAAATTGAGTCCCGATTAAATACATCGTCCTCCAGCAGACTTGTCTCCATGGGTCTATTGCTGCCTCGCGCACCTTATGGCCGTTCTGCTGTGAGTCAAAGATTTTCGAATCGGACGAAAAACTGATAGTGAATTGTAAGGTTCAGGGCCACCTAATGACGATGGATCACTCAAATTGCGTCCCGATTCAATACATCGTCCTCCAGCAGACTTGTCTCCATGGGTCTATTGCTGCCACGGGCACCTTATGGCCGTTCTGCTGTGAGTCAAAGATTTTCGAATCGGACGAAAAACTGATAGTGAATTGTAACGTTCAGGGCCACCTAATGACGATGGATCACTCAAATTGCGTCCCTATTCAATACATCGTCCTCCAGCAGACTTGTCTCCATGGGTCTATTGCTGCCTCGGGCACCTTATGGCCGTTCTGCTGTGAGTCAAAGATTTTCGAATCGGACGAAAAACTGATAGTGAATTGTAACGTTCAGGGCCACGTAATGACGATGGAACACTCAAATTGCGTCCTGATTCAATACATCGTCATCCAGCAGACTTGTCTCCATGGGTCTAATGCACCATCGAGCACCTTACGGCCGTTCTGCTGCGAGTCAAAGATTTTCGAATCGGACGAAAAACTGATAGTGAATTGTAACGTTCAGGACCTCCTAATGACGATGGATCACTCAAATTGCGTCCCGATTCAATACCTCGTCCTCCAGCAGACTTGTCTCCATGGGTCTATTACTGCCTCGGGCACCTTATGGCCGTTCTGCTGTGAGTCAAAGATTTAATCGGACGAAAAACTGATAGTGACTTGTAACGTTCAGGGCCACCTAATGACGATGGAACACTCATATTGCGTCCCGATTAAATACATCGTCCTCCAGCAGACTTGTCTCCATGGGTCTATTGCTGCCTCGGGCACCTTATGGCCGCTCTGCTGTGACTAAAAGATTTTCGAATCGGACGAAAGACTGATAGTGAATTGTAACGTTCAGGGCCCCCTAATGACGATGGATCACTCAAATTGCGTCCCGATTCAATACATCGTCCGCCAGCAGACTTGTCCCCATGGGTCTATTGCTGCCTCGGGCACCTTATAGTCGTTCTCCCGTGAGTCTAGATTATCGAATGGGACGAAAAACTGATAGTTAATTGTAACATTCAGGGCTTCCAAATGACGATGGAACACTCAAATTGCGTCGCGATTCAATACATCGTCTTCCAGCAGGCTTGTCTCCATGGGTCTATTGCTGCCTCGGGCACCTTATGGCCGCTCTGCTGTGACTAAAAGATTTTCGAATCGGACGAAAAACTGATAGTGAATTGTAACGTTCAGGGCCACCTAATGACGATGGACCAGACAAATTGCGTCCCGATTCAATACATCGTCCTCCAGCAGACTTGACTCCATGGGTCTATTGCTGCCTCGGGCATCTTATGGCCGTTCTGCTGTGAGTCTAGTTTATCGAATGGGACGAAATACTGATAATGAATTGTAACGTTCAGGGCCACCTAATGCCGATGGAACACTCAAATTGTGTCCCGATTCAATACATCGTCCTCCAGCAAACTTGTCTCCATGGGTCAATTGCTCCCTCGGGCACCTTATGGCCGTTTTGCTGTGAGTCAAAGATTTTCGAATCGGACGAAAAACTGATAGTGAATTGTAACATTCTGGGCCACCTAATGACGATGGACCAGTGAAATTGCGTCCCGATTCAATACATCGTCCTCCAGCCGACTTGTCTTCATGGGTCTATTGCTGCCTCGGGCACCTTATGGCCGTTCTGCTGTGAGACAAAGATTTTCGAATCTGACGAAAAACTGATAGTGAATTGTAGCATTCAGGGCCACCTAATGACGATGGATCACTCAAATTGCGTCCCGATTCAATACATCGTCCTCCAGCCGACTTGTCTCCATAGGTCTATTGCTGCCTCGGGCACCTTATGGCCGTTCTGCTGTGAGTCAAAGATTTTCGAATCGGACGAAATACTGATAGTGAATAGTAACGTTCAGGGCCACCTAATGACGATCGATCACTCAAATTGCTTCCCGATTCAATACATCGTCCTCCAGCAGACTTGTCTCCATGGGTCTATTGCTGCCTCGGGCACCTTATGGCCGTTCTGCTGTGACTAAAAGATCTTCGAATCGGACGAAAAACTGATAGTGAATTGTAACGTTCAGGGCCACCTAATGACGATGGATCACTCAAATTGCGTCCCGATTAAATACATCGTCCTCCAGCAGACTTGTCTCCATGGGTCTATTGCTGCCTCGGGCACCTTATGGCCGTTCTGCTGTGAGTCAAAGATTTTCGAATCGGACGAAAAACTGATAGTGAATTGTAACGTTCAGGGCCACCTAATGACGATGGATCACTAAATTGCGTCCCGATTCAACACATCGTCCTCCAGCAGACTTGTCTCCATGGGTCTATTGCTGCCTCGGGCACCTTACAGCCGTTCTGCTGTGAGTCAAAGATTTTCGAATCGGACGAAAAACTGATAGTGAATTGTAACGTTCAGGGCCACTTAATGACGATGGATCACTCGCGTCCCGATTCAATACATCGTCCTCCAGCAGACTTGTCTCCATGGGTCTATTGCTGCCTCGGGCACCTTATGGCCGTTCTGCTGTGAGTCAAAGATTTTCGAATCGGACGAAAAATTGATAGTGAATTGTAACGTTCAGGGCCACGTAATGACGATGGAACACTCAAATTGCGTCCTGATTCAATACATCGTCATCCAGCAGACTTGTCTCCATGGGTCTAATGCAGCCTCGGGCACCTTATGGCCGTTCTGCTGCGAGTCAAAGATTTTCGAATCGGACGAAAAACTGATAGTGAATTGTAACGTTCAGGACCTCCTAATGACGATGGAACACTCAAATTGCGTCCCGATTCAATACCTCGTCCACCAGCAGACTTGTCTCCATGGGTCTATTACTGCCTCGGGCAACTTATGGCCGTTCTGCTGTGAGTCAAAGATTTAATCGGACGAAAAACTGATAGTGACTTGTAACGTTCAGGGCCACCTAATGACGATGGAACACTCATATTGCGTCCCGATTAAATACATCGTCCTCCAGCAGACTTGTCTCCATGGGTCTATTGCTGCCTCGGGCACCTTATGGCCGCTCTGCTGTGACTAAAAGATTTTCGAATCGGACGAAAAACTGATAGTGAATTGTAACGTTCAGGGCCACCTAATGACGATGGATTACTCAAATTGCGTCCCGATTCAATACATCGTCCGCCAGCAGACTTGTCTCCATGGGTCTATTGCTGCCTCGGGCACCTTATGGTCGTTCTCCCGTGAGTCTAGAGTATCGAATGGGACGAAAAACTGATAGTGAATTGTAACATTCAGGGCTTCCTAATGACGATGGAACACTCAAATTGCGTCGCGATTCAATACATCGTCCTCCAGCAGACTTGTCTCCATGGGTCAATTGCTGCCTCGGGCACCTTATAGCCGTGCTGCTGTGAGTCAAAGATTTTCGAATCGGACGAAATACTGATAGTGAATTGTAACGTTCAGGGCCACCTAATGACGATCGATCACTCAAATTGCCTCCCGATTCAATACATCGTCCTCCAGCCGACTTGTCTCCATAGGTCTATTGCTGCCTCGGGCACCTTATGGCCGTTCTGCTGTGAGTCAAAGATTTTCGAATCGGACGAAATACTGATAGTGAATTGTAACGTTCAGGGCCACCTAATGACGATCGATCACTCAAATTGCTTCCCGATTCAATACATCGTCCTCCAGCCGACTTGTTTCCATAGGTCTATTGCTGCCTCGGGCACCTTATGGCCGTTCTGCTGTGAGTCAAAGACTTTCGAATCGGACGAAAAACTGATAGTGAATTGTAACGTTCAGGGCCACGTAATGACGATGGAACACTCAAATTGCGTCCCGATTCAATACATCGTCATCCAGCAGACTTGTCTCCATGGGTCTAATGCAGCCTCGGGCACCTTATGGCCGTTCTGCTGCGAGTCAAAGATTTTCGAATCGGACGAAAAACTGATAGTGAATTGTATTGTTCAGGACCTCCTAATGACGATGGAACACTCAAATTGCGTACCGATTCAATACCTCGTCCTCCAGCAGACTTGTCTCCATGGGTCTATTACTGCCTCGGGCAGCTTATGGCCGTTCTGCTGTGAGTCAAAGATTTAATCGGACGAAAAACTGATAGTGACTTGTAACGTTCAGGGCCACCTAATGACGATGGAACACTCATATTGCGTCCCGATTAAATACATCGTCCTCCAGCAGACATGTCTTCATGGGTCTATTGCTGCCTCGGGCACCTTATGGCCGCTCTGCTGTGACTAAAAGATTTTCGAATCGGACGAAAAGCTGATAGTGAATTGTAACGTTCAGGGCCACCTAATGACGATGGATCACTCAAATTGCGTCCCGATTCAATACATCGTCCTCCAGCAGACTTGTCTCCATGGGTCTATTGCTGCCTCGGGCACCTTATGGCCGTTCTGCTGTGAGTCAAAGATTTTCGAATCGGACGAAAAACTGATAGTGAATTGTAACGTTCAGGGCCACCTAATGCCGATGGATCACTCAAATTGCGTCCCGATTCAATACATCGTCCTCCAGCAGACTTGTCTCCATGGGTCTATTGCTGCCTCGGGCACCTTATGGCCGTTCTGCTGTGGGTCAAAGATTTTCGAATCGGACGAAAAACTGATAGTGAATTGTAACGTTCAGGGCCACGTAATGACGATGGAACAATCAAATTGCGTCCCGATTCAGTACATCGTCATCCAGAAGACTTGTCTCCATGGGTCTATTGCTGCCTCGGGCACCTTATGGCCGTTCTGCTGCGAGTCAAAGATTTTCGAATCGGACGAAAAACTGATAGTGAATTGTAACGTTCAGGCCACCTAATGACGATGGATCACTCAAATTGCGTCCCGATTCAATACATCGTCGTCCAGCAGACTTGTCTCCATGGGTCTATTACTGCCTCGGGCACCTTATGGCCGTTCTGCTGTGACTCAAAGATTTTCGAATCGGACGAAAAACTGATAGTGAATTGTAACGTTCAGGACCTCCTAATGACGATGGAACACTCAAATTGCGACCCGATTCAATACCTCGTCCTCCAGCAGACTTGTTCCATGTGTCTATTACTGCCTCGGGCAGCTTATGGCCGTTCTGCTGTGAGTCAAAGATTTTCGAATCGGACGAAAAACTGATAGTGAATTGTAACGTTCAGGGCCACCTAATGACGATGGATCACTCAAATTGCGTCCCGATTCAATACATCGTCCTCCAGCAGACTTGTCTCCATGGGTCTATTGCTGCCTCGGGTACCTTATGGTCGTTCTCCCGTGAGTCTAGATTATCGAATGGGACGAAAAACTGATAGTTAATTGTAACATTCAGGGCTTCCTAATGACGATGGAACACTCAAATTGCGTCGCGATTCAACACATCGTCCTCCAGCAGACTTGTCTCCATGGGTCAATTGCTGCCTCGGGCACATTATGGCCGTTCTGCTGTGAGTCAAAGATTTTCGAATCGGACGAAAAACTGATAGTGAATTGTAACTTTCAGGGCCACCTAATGACGATGGACCACACAAATTGCGTCCCGATTCAATACATCGTCCTCCAGCCGACTTGTCTTCATGGGTCTATTGCTGCCTCGGGCACCTTGTGGCCGTTCTGCTGTGAGACAAAGATTTTCGAATCTGACGAAAAACTGATAGTGAATTGTATTATTCAGGGCCACCTAATGACGATGGATCACTCAAATTGCGTCCCGATTCAATACATCGTCCTCCAGCTGACTTGTCTCCATAGGTCTATTGCTGCCTCGGGCACCTTATGGCCGTTCTGCTGTGAGTCAAAGATTTTCGAATCGGACTAAAAACTGATAGTGAATTGTAACGTTCATGGCCACCTAATGACGATCGATCACTCAAATTGCGTCCCGATTCAATACATCGTCCTCCGGCAGACTTGTCTCCATGGGTCTATTGCTGCCTCGGGCACCTTATGGCCGTTCTGCTGTGACTAAAAGATTTTCGAATCGGACGAAAAACTGATAGTGAATTGTAACGTTCAGGGCCTCCTAATGACGATGGATCACTCAAATTGCGTCCCGATTAAATACATCGTCCTCCAGCAGACTTGTCTCCATGGGTCTATTGCTGCCTCGGGCACCTTATGGCCGTTCTGCTGTGAGTCAAAGATTTTCGAATCGGACGAAAAACTGATAGTGAATTGTAACGTTCAGGGCCACCTAATGACGATGGATCGCTCAAATTGCATCCCGATTCAATACATCGTCCTCCAGCAGAATTGTCTCCATGGGTCTATTGCTGCCTCGGGCACCTTATGGCCGTTCTGCTGTGAGTCAAAGATTTCCGAATCGGACGAAAAACTGATAGTGAATTGACACATTCAGGGCCACCTAATGACGATGGATCACTCAAATTGCGTCCCGATTCAATACCTCGTCCTCCAGCAGAATTGTCTCCATGGGTCTATTACTGCCTCGGGCAGCTTATAGCCGTTCTGCTGTGAGTCAAAGATTTCCGAATCGGACGAAAAACTGATAGTGAATTGACACATTCAGGGCCACCTAATGACGATGGATCACTCAAATTGCGTCCCGATTAAATACATCGTCCTCCAGCAGACTTGTCTCCATGGGTCTATTGCTGCCTCGGGCACCTTATGGCCGTTCTGCTGTGAGTCAAAGATTTTCGAATCGGACGAAAAACTGATAGTCAATTGTAACGTTCAGGGCCACCTAATGACGATGGAACACTCATATTGCGTCCCGATTAAATACATCGTCCTCCAGCAGACTTGTCTCCATGGGTCTAATGCAGCCTCGGGCACCTTATGGCCGTTCTGCTGCGAGTCAAAGATTTTCGAATCGGACGAAAAACTGATAGTTAATTGTAACGTTCAGGACCTCCTAATGACGATGGAACACTCAAATTGCGTCCCGATTCAATACCACGTCCTCCAGCAAACTTGTCTCCATGGGTCTATTACTGCCTCGGGCAGCTTATGGCCGTTCTGCTGTGAGTCAAAGATTTAATCGGACGAAAAACTGATAGTGACTTGTAACGTTCAGGGCCACCTAATGACGATGGAACACTCATATTGCGTCCCGATTAAATACATCGTCCTCCAGTAGACTTGTCTTCATGGGTCTATTGCTGCCTCGGGCACCTTATGGCCGCTCTGCTGTGACTAAAAGATTTTCGAATCGGACGAAAAACTGATAGTGAATTGTGACGTTCAGGGCCACCTAATGACGATGGATCACTCAAATTGCGTCCCGATTCAATACATCGTCCGCCAGCAGACTTGTCTCCATGGGTCTATTGCTGCCTCGGGCACCTTATGGTCGTTCTCCCGTGAGTCTAGATTGTCGAATGGGACGAAAAACTGATAGTTAATTGTAACATTCAGGGCTTCCTAATGACGATGGAACACTCAAATTGCGTCGCGATTCAATACATCGTCCTCCAGCAGACTTGTCTCCATGGGTCAATTGCTGCCTCGGGCACCTTATGGCCGTTCTGCTGTGAGTCAAAGATTTTCGAATAGGACGAAAAACTGATAGTGAATTGTAACGGTCAGGGCCACCTAATGACGATGGAACACTCAAATTGCGTCCCGATTCAATACATCGTCCTCCAGCAGACTTGTCTCCATGGGTCAATTGCTGCCTCGGGCACCTTTTGGCCGTTCTGCTGTGAGTCAAAGATTTTCGAATCGGACGAAACACTGATAGTGAATTGTAACATTCAGGGCCACCTAATGACGATGGACCACACATATTGCGTCCCGATTCAATACATCGTCCTCCAGCCGAATTGTCTTCATGGGTCTATTGCTGCCTCGGGCACCTTATGGCCGTTCTGCTGTGAGACAAAGATTTTCGAATCTGACGAAAAACTGATAGTGAATTGTAACATTCAGGGCCACCTAATGACGATGGATCACTCAAATTGCGTCCCGATTCAATACATCGTCCTCCAGCCGACTTGTCTCCATAGGTCTATTGCTGCCTCGGGCACCTTATGGCCGTTCTGCTGTGAGTCAAAGATTTTCGAATCGGACGAAAAACTAATAGTGAATTGTAACGTTCAGGGCCACCTAATGACGATCGATCACTCAAATTGCGTCCCGATTCAATACATCGTCCTCCAGCAGACTTGTCTCCATGGGACTATTGCTGCCACGGGCACCTTATGGCCGTTCTGCTGTGACTAAAAGATTTTCGAATCGGACGAAAAACTGATAGTGAATTGTAACGTTCAGGGCCTCCTAATGACGATGGATCACTCAAATTGCGTCCCGATTAAATATATCGTCCTCCAGCAGACTTGTCTCCATGGGTCTATTGCTGCCTCGGGCACCTTATGGCCGTTCTGCTGTGAGTCAAAGATTTTCGAATCGGACGAAAAACTGATAGTGAATTGTAACGTTCAGGGCCACCTAATGACGATGGATCACTCAAATTGCGTCCCGATTCAATACATCGTCCTCCAGCAGACTTGTCTCCATGGGTCTATTGCTGTTTCGGGCACGTTATGACCGTTCTGCTGTGAGTCAAAGATTTTCGAATCGGACGAAAAACTGATAGTGAATTGTAACTTTCAGGGCCACCTAATGACGATGGAACACTCAAATTGCGTCCCGATTCAATACATCGTCCTCCAGCAGACTTGTTTCCATGGGTCTATTGCTGCCTCGGGCACCTTATGGCCGTTCTGCTGTGAGTCAAAGAATTTCGAATCGGACGAAAAACTGATAGTGCATTGTAACGTTCAGGGCCACGTAATGACGATGGAACACTCAAAATGCGTCCCGATTCAATACATCGTCATCCAGCAGACTTGTCTCCATGGGTCTAATGCAGCCTCGGGCACCTTATGGCCGTTCTGCTGCGAGTCAAAGATTTTCGAATCGGACGAAAAACTGATAGTGAATTGTAACGTTCAGGACCTCCTAATGACGATGGAACACTCAGATTGCGTCCCGATTCAATACCTCGTCCTCCAGCAGACTTGTCTCCATGGGTCTATTACTGCCTCGGGCAGCTTATGGCCGTTCTGCTGTGAGTCAAAGATTTAATCGGACGAAAAACTGATAGTGAATTGTAACGTTCAGGGCCACCTAATGACGATGGAACACCCATATTGCGTCCCGATTAAATACATCGTCCTCCAGCAGACTTGTCTCCATGGGTCTGTTGCTGCCTCGGGCACCTGATGGTCGTTCTCCCGTGAGTCTAGATTATCGAATGGGACGAAAAACTGATAGTGAATTGCAACGTTCAGGGCCACCTAATGACGATCGATCACTCGAATTGCGTCCCGATTCAATACATCGTCCTCCAGCAGACTTGTCTCCATGGGTCTATTGCTGCCTCGGGCACCTTATGGCCGTTCTGCTGTGGGTCAAAGATTTTCGAATCGGACGAAAAACTGATAGTGAATTGTAACGTTCAGGGCCTCCTAATGACGATGGATCACTCAAATTGCGTCCCGATTCAATACATCGTCCTCCAGCAGACTTGTCTCCATGGGTCTAATGCAGCCTCGGGCACCCTATGGCCGTTCTGCTGTGAGTCAAAGATTTTCGAATCGGACGAAAAACTGATAGTGAATTATAACGTTCAGGGCCACCTAATGACAATGGATCTCTCAAATTGCGTCCCGAATCAATACATCGTCCTCCAGCAGACTTGTCTCCATGGGTCTATTGCTGCCTCGGGCACCTTATGGCCGTTCTGCTGTGAGTCAAAGATTTTCGAATCGGACGAAAAACTGATAGTGAATTGTAACGTTCAGGGCCACCTAATGACGATGGAACACTCAAATTGCGTCCCGATTCAATACATCGTCCTCCAGCCGACTTGTCTCCATGGGTCTATTGCTGCCTCGGGCACCTTATGGCCGTTCTGCTGTGGGTCAAAGATTTTCGAATCGGACGAAAAACTGATAGTGAATTGTAACGTTCAGGCCACCTAATGACGATGGATCACTCAAGTTGCGTCCCGATTCAATACATCGTCCTCCAGCAGACTTGTCTCTATGGGTCTATCACTGCCTCGGGCACCTTATGGCCGTTCTGCTGTGACTCAAAGATTTTTGAATCGGACGAAAAACTGATAGTGAGTTGTAACGTTCAGGACCTCCTAATGACGATGGAACACTCAAATTGCGTCCCGATTCAATACCTCGTCCTCCAGCAGACTTGTTCCATGTGTCTATTACTGCCTCGGGCAGCTTATGGCCGTTCTGCTGTGAGTCAAAGATTTTCGAATCGGACGAAAAACTGATAGTGAATTGTAACGTTCAGGGCCACCTAATGACGATGGATCACTCAAATTGCGTCCCGATTCATCACATCGTCCTCCAGCAGACTTGTCTCCATGGGTCTAATGCTGCCTCGGGTACCTTATGGTCGTTCTCCCGTGAGTCTAGATTATCGAATGGGACGAAAAACTGATAGTTAATTGTAACATTCAGGGCTTCCTAATGACGATGGAACACTCAAATTGCGTCGCGATTCAATACACCGTCGTCCAGCAGACTTGTCTCCATGGGTCAATTGCTGCCTCGGGCACCTTATGGCCGTTCTGCTGTGAGTCAAAGATTTTCGAATCAGACGAAAAACTGATAGTGAATTGTAACATTCAGGGCCACCTAATGACGATGGACCACACAAATTGCGTCCCGATTCAATACATCGTCCTCCAGCCGACTTGTCTTCATGGGTCTATTGCTGCCTCGGGCACCATATGGCCGTTCTGCTGTGAGACAAAGATTTTCGAATCTGACGAAAAACTGATAGTGAATTGTAACATTCAGGGCCACCTAATGACGATGGATCACTCAAATTGCGTCCCGATTCAATACATCGTCCTCCAGCCGACTTGTCTCCATAGGTCTATTGCTGCCTCGGGCACCTTATGGCCGTTCTGCTGTGAGTCAAAGATTTTCGAATCGGACGAAAAACTGATAGTGAATTGTAACGTTCAGGGCCACCTAATGACGATCGATCACTCAAATTGCGTCCCGATTCAATACATCGTCCTCCAGCAGACTTGTCTCCATGGGACTATTGCTGCCTCGGGCACCTTATGGCCGTTCTGCTGTGACTAAAAGATTTTCGAATCGGACGAAAAACTGATAGTGAATTGTAACGTTCAGGGCCTCCTAATGACGATGGAACACTCAAATTGCGTCCCGATTAAATATATCGTCCTCCAGCAGACTTGTCTCCATGGGTCTATTGCTGCCTCGGGCACCTTATGGCCGTTCTGCTGTGAGTCAAAGATTTTCGAATCGGACGAAAAACTGATAGTGAATTGTAACGTTCAGGGCCACCTAATGACGATGGATCACTCAAATTGCGTCCCGATTCAATACATCGTCCTCCAGCAGACTTGTCTCCATGGGTCTATTGCTGTTTCGGGCACCTTATGACCGTTCTGCTGTGAGTCAAAGATTTTCGAATCGGACGAAAAACTGATAGTGAATTGTAACTTTCAGGGCCACCTAATGACGATGGAACACTCAAATTGCGTCCCGATTCAATACATCGTCCTCCAGCAGACTTGTTTCCATGGGTCTATTGCTGCCTCGGGCACCTTATGGCCGTTCTGCTGTGAGTCAAAGATTTTCGAATCGGACGAAAAACTGATAGTGAATTGTAACGTTCAGGGCCACGTAATGACGATGGAACACTCAAAATGCGTCCCGATTCAATACATCGTCATCCAGCAGACTTGTCTCCATGGGTCTAATGCAGCCTCGGGCACCTTATGGCCGTTCTGCTGCGAGTCAAAGATTTTCGAATCGGACGAAAAACTGATAGTGAATTGTAACGTTCAGGACCTCCTAATGACGATGGAACACTCAGATTGCGTCCCGATTCAATACCTCTTCCTCCAGCAGACTTGTCTCCATGGGTCTATTACTGCCTCGGGCAGTTTATGGCCGTTCTGCTGTGAGTCAAAGATTTAATCGGACGAAAAACTGATAGTGACTTGTAACGTTCAGGGCCAGCTAATGACGATGGAACACCCATATTGCGTCCCGATTAAATACATCGTCCTCCAGCAGACTTGTCTCCATGGGTCTGTTGCTGCCTCGGGCACCTGATGGTCGTTCTCCCGTGAGTCTAGATTATCGAATGGGACGAAAAACTGATACTGAATTGCAACGTTCAGGGCCACCTAATGACGATCGATCACTCAAATTGCGTCCCGATTCAATACATCGTCCTCCAGCAGACTTGTCTCCATGGGTCTATTGCTGCCTCGGGCACCTTATGGCCGTTCTGCTGTGAGTCAAAGATTTTCGAATCGGACGAAAAACTGATAGTGAATTGTAACGTTCAGGGCCTCCTAATGACGATGGATCACTCAAATTGCGTCCCGATTCAATACATCGTCCTCCAGCAGACTTGTCTCCATGGGTCTATTGCTGTTTCGGGCACCTTATGGCCGTTCTGCTGTGAGTCAAAGATTTTCGAATCGGACGAAAAACTGATAGTGAATTGTAACGTTCAGGGCCACCTAATGACGATGGAACACTCAAATTGCGTCCCGATTCAATACATCGTCCTCCAGCAGACTTGTCTCCATGGGTCTATTGCTGCCTCGGGCACCTTACGGCCGTTCTCCTGTGAGTCAAAGATTTTCGAATCGGACGAAAAACTGATAGTGAATTGTAACGTTCAGGGCCTCCTAATGACGAAGGAACACTCAAATTGCGTCCCGATTAAATACATCGTCCTCCAGCAGACTTGTCTCCATGGGTCTATTGCTGCCTCGGGCACCTTATGGCCGTTCTGCTGTGAGTCAAAGATTTTCGAATCGGACGAAAAACTGATACTGAATTATAACGTTCAGGGCCACCTAATGACGATGGATCACTCAAATTGCGTCCCGATTAAATACATCGTCCTCCAGCCGACTTGTCTCCATAGGTCTATTGCTGCCTCGGGCACCTTATGGCCGTTCTGCTGTGAGTCAAAGATTTTCGAATCGGACGAAAAACTGATAGTGAATTGTAACGTTCAGGGCCACCTAATGACGATCGATCACTCAAATTGCGTCCCGATTCAATACATCGTCCTCCAGCAGACTTGTCTCCATGGGTCTATTGCTGCCTCGGGCACCTTACGGCCGTTCTGCTGCGACTAAAAGATTTTCGAATCGGACGAAAAACTGATAGTGAATTGTAACGTTCAGGGCCTCCTAACGACGATGGATCACTCAAATTGCGTCCCGATTCAATACATCGTCCTCCAGCAGACTTGTCTCCATGGGTCTATTACTGCCTCGGGCAGCTTATGGCCGTTCTGCTGTGAGTCAAAGATTTAATCGGACGAAAAACTGATAGAGACTTGTAACGTTCAGGGCCACCTAATGACGATGGAACACTCATATTGCGTCCCGATTAAATACATCGTCCTTCAGCAGACTTGTCTCCATGGGTCTACTGCTGCCTCGGGCACCTTATGGTCGTTCTCCCGTGAGTCTAGATTATCGAATGGGACGAAAAACTGATAGTTAATTGTAACATTCTGGGCTTCCTAATGACGATGGAACACTCAAATTGCGTCGCGATTCAATACATCGTCCTCCAGCAGACTTGTCTCCATGGGTCAATTGCTGCCTCGGGCACCTTATGGCCGTTCTGCTGTGAGTCAAAGATTTTCGAATCGGATGAAAAACTGATAGTGAATTGTAACATTCAGGGCCACCTAATGACGCTGGACCACACAAATTGCGTCGCGATTCAATACATCGTCCTCCAGACGACTTGACTCCATGGGTCTATTGCTGCCTCGGGCATCTTATGGCCGTTCTGCTGTGAGTCTAGTTTATCGAATGGGACGAAAAACTGATAGTGAATTGTTACGCTCAGGGCCACCTAATGACGATGGAACACTCAAATTGCGTCCCGATTCAATACATCGTCGTCCAGCAGACTTGTCTCCATGGGTCAATTGCTGCCTCGGGCACCTTATGGCCGTTCTGCTGTGAGTCAAAGATTTTCGAATCGGACGAAAAACTGATAG
Source organism: Schistocerca cancellata (assembly GCF_023864275.1). Classification (NCBI taxonomy): domain Eukaryota; kingdom Metazoa; phylum Arthropoda; class Insecta; order Orthoptera; family Acrididae; genus Schistocerca; species Schistocerca cancellata. The sequence goes on from NC_064627.1 coordinate 4,417,889, forward strand.
TGAATTGTAACATTCAGGGCCACCTAATTACGATGGACCACACAAATTGCGTCCCGATTCAATACATCGTCCTCCAGCCGACTTGTCTTCATGGGTCTATAGCTGCCTCGGGCACCTAATGGCCGTTCTGCTGTGAGACAAAGATTTTCGAATCTGACGAAAAACTGATAGTGAATTGTAACATTCAGGGTCACCTAATGACGATGGGTCACTCAAATTGCGTCCCGATTCAATACATCGTCCTCCAGCCGACTTCTCTCCATAAGTCTATTGCTGCCTCGGGCACCTTATGGCCGTTCTGCTGTGAGTCAAAGATTTTCGAATCTGACGAAAAACTGATAGTGAATTGTAACGTTCAGGGCCACCTAATGACGATCGATCACTCAAATTGCGTCCCGATTCAATACATCGGCCTCCAGCAGACTTGTCTCCATGGGTCTATTGCTGCCTCGGGCACCTTATGGCCGTTCAGCTGTGACTAAAATATTTTCGAATCGGACGAAAAACTGATAGTGAATTGTAACGTTCAGGGCCACCTAATGACGATGGACCACACAAATTGCGTCCCGATTCAGTACATCGTCCTCCAGCCGACTTGTCTTCATGGGTCTATTGCTGCCTCGGGCACCTTATGGCCGTTCTGCTGTGAGACAAGGATTTTCGAATCTGACGAAAAACTGATAGTGAATTGTAACATTCAGGGCCACCTAATGACGATGGATCACTCAAATTGCGTCCCGATTCAATACATCGTCCTCCAGCCGACTTGTCTCCATTGGTCTATTGCTGCCTCGGGCACCTTATGGCCGTTCTGCTGTGAGTCAAAGATTTTCGAATCTGACGAAAAACTGATAGTGAATTGTAACGTTCAGGGCCACCTAATGACGATCGATCACTCAAATTGCGTCCCGATTCAATACATCGTCCTCCAGCAGACTTGTCTCCATGGGTCTATTGCTGCCTCGGGCACCTTATGGCCGTTCAGCTGTGACTAAAATATTTTCGAATCGGACGAAAAACTGATAGTGAATTGTAACGTTCAGGGCCACCTAATGACGATGGAACACTCAAATTGCGTCCCGATTAAATACATCGTCCTCCAGCACACTTGTCTCCATGGGTCTATTGCTGCCTCGGGCACCTTATGGCCGTTCTGCTGTGAGTCAAAGATTTTCGAATCGGACGAAAAACTGATAGTGAATTATAACGTTCAGGGCCATCTAATGACGATGGATCACTCAAATTGCGTCCCGATTCAATACATCGTCCTCCAGCAGACTTGTCTCCATGGGTCTATTGCTGCCAAAGGCACCTTATGGCCGTTCTGCTATGAGTCAAAGATTTTCGAATCGGACGAAAATCTCATAGTGAATTGTAACGTTCAGGGCCACCTAATGACGATGGAACACTCAAATTGCGTCCCGATTCAATACATCGTCCTCCAGCAGACTTGTCTCCATGGGTCTATTGCTGCCTCGGGCATCTTATGGCCGTTCTGCTGTGGGTCAAAGATTTTCGAATCGGACGAAAAACTGATAGTGAATTGTAACGTTCAGGGCCACGTAATGACGATGGAACAATCAAATTGCGTCCCGATTCAATACATCGTCATCCAGCAGACTTGTCTCCATGGGTCTATTGCTGCCTCGGGCACCTTATGGCCGTTCTGCTGCGAGTCAAAGATTTTCGAATCGGACGAAAAACTGATAGTGAATATTAACGTTCAGGACCTCCTAATGACGATGGAACACTCAAATTGCGTCCCGATTCAATACCTCGTCCTCCAGCAGACTTGCCTCCATGGGTCTATTACTGCCTCGGGCAGCTTATGGCCGTTCTGCTGTGAGTCAAAGATTTAATCGGGCGAAAAACTGATAGTGAATTGTAACGTTCAGGGCCACCTAATGACGATGGATCACTCAAATTGCGTATCGATTCAATACATCGTGCCTCGGGCACCTTATGGCCGTTCTGCTGTGAGTCAAAGATTTTCGAATCGGACGAAAAACTGATAGTGAATTGTAACATTCAGGGCCACCTCATGACGACGGATCATTCAAATTGTGTCCCGATTCAATACATCGTCCTCCAGCCGACTTGTCTCCATGGGTCAATTGCTGCCTCGGGCACCTAATGGCCGTTCTGCTGTGAGTCAAAGATTTTAGAATCGGACGAAAAACTGATAGTGAATTGCAACGTTCAGGGCCACCCAATGACGATGGATCACTCAAATTGCATCCCGATGCAATACATCGTCCTGCAGCAGACTTGTCTCCATGGGTCAATTGCTGCCTCGGGCACCTTATGGCCGTTCTGCTGTGAGTCAAAGATTTTCGAATCGGACGAAAAACTGATAGTGAATTGTAACATTCAGGGCCACCTAATTACGATGGACCACACAAATTGCGTCCCGATTCAATACATCGTCCTCCAGCCGACTTGTCTTCATGGGTCTATTGCTGCCTCGGGCACCTTATGGCCGTTCTGCTGTGAGACAAAGATTTTCGAATCTGACGAAAAACTGATAGTGAATTGTAACATTCAGGGTCACCTAATGACGATGGAACACTCAAATTGCGTCCCGATTCAATACATCGTCCTCCAGCCGACTTCTCTCCATAAGTCTATTGCTGCCTCGGGCACCTTATGGCCGTTCTGCTGTGAGTCAAAGATTTTCGAATCTGACGAAAAACTGATAGTGAATTGTAACGTTCAGGGCCACCTAATGACGATCGATCACTCAAATTGCGTCCCGATTCAATACATCGTCCTCCAGCAGACTTGTCTCCATGGGTCTATTGCTGCCTCGGGCACCTTATGGCCGTTCAGCTGTGACTAAAATATTTTCGAATCGGACGAAAAACTGATAGTGAATTGTAACGTTCAGGGCCACCTAATGACGATGGACCACACAAATTGCGTCCCGATTCAGTACATCGTCCTCCAGCCGACTTGTCTTCATGGGTCTATTGCTGCCTCGGGCACCTTATGGCCGTTCTGCTGTGAGACAAAGATTTTCGAATCTGACGAAAAACTGATAGTGAATTGTAACATTCAGGGCCACCTAATGACGATGGATCACTCAAATTGCGTCCCGATTCAATTCATCGTCCTCCAGCCGACTTGTCTCCATAGGTCTATTGCTGCCTCGGGCACCTTATGGCCGTTCTGCTGTGAGTCAAAGATTTTCGAATCTGACGAAAAACTGATAGTGAATTGTAACGTTCAGGGCCACCTAATGACGATCGATCACTCAAATTGCGTCCCGATTCAATACATCGTCCTCCAGCAGACTTGTCTCCATGGGTCTATTGCTGCCTCGGGCACCTTATGGCCGTTCAGCTGTGACTAAAATATTTTCGAATCGGACGAAAAACTGATAGTGAATTGTAACGTTCAGGGCCACCTAATGACGATGGAACACTCAAATTGCGTCCCGATTAAAAACATCGTCCTCCAGCAGACTTGTCTCCATGGGTCTATTGCAGCCTCGGGCACCTTATGGTCGTTCTGCTGTGAGTCAAAGATTTTCGAATCGGACGAAAAACTGATAGTGAATTATAACGTTCAGGGCCATCTAATGACGATGGATCACTCAAATTGCGTCCCGATTCAATACATCGTCCTCCAGCAGACTTGTCTCCATGGGTCTAATGCTGCCTCGGGCACCTTATGGCCGTTCTGCTATGAGTCAAAGATTTTCGAATCGGACGAAAATCTCATAGTGAATTGTAACGTTCAGGGCCACCTAATGACGATGGAACACTCAAATTGCGTCCCGATTCAATACATCGTCCTCCAGCAGACTTGTCTCCATGGGTCTATTGCTGCCTCGGGCATCTTATGGCCGTTCTGCTGTGGGTCAAAGATTTTCGAATCGGACGAAAAACTGATAGTGAATTGTAACGTTCAGGGCCACGTAATGACGATGGAACAATCAAATTGCGTCCCGATTCAATACATCGTCATCCAGCAGACTTGTCTCCATGGGTCTATTGCTGCCTCGGGCACCTTATGGCCGTTCTGCTGCGAGTCAAAGATTTTCGAATCGGACGAAAAACTGATAGTGAATTGTAACGTTCAGGACCACCTAATGACGATGGAACACTCAAATTGCGTCTTGATTCAATACCTCGTCCTCCAGCAGACTTGCCTCCATGGGTCTATTACTGCCTCGGGCAGCTTATGGCCGTTCTGCTGTGAGTCAAAGATTTAATCGGGCGAAAAACTGATAGTGAATTGTAACGTTCAGGGCCACCTAATGACGATGGATCACTCAAATTGCGTATCGATTCAATACATCGTCCTCCAGCAGACTTGTCTCCATGGGTCTATTGCTGCCTCGGGCACCTTATGGCCGTTCTGCTGCGAGTCAAAGATTTTCGAATCGGACGAAAAACTGATAGTGAATTGTAACGTTCAGGACCTCCTAATAACGATGGATCTCTCAAATTGCGTCCCGATTCAATTCATCGTCCTCCCGCAGACTAGTCTCCATGGGTCTGTTGCTGCCTCGGGCACCTTATGGTCGTTCTCCCGTGAGTCTAGATTATCGAATGGGACGAAAAACTGATAGTTAATTGTAACATTAAGGGCTTCCTAATGACGATGGATTACTCAAATTGCGTCCCGATTCAATACATCGTCCTCCAGCAGACTTGTCTCCATGGGTCAATTGCTGCCTCGGGCACCTTATGGCCGTTCTGCTGTGAGTCAAAGATTTTCGAATCGGACGAAAAACAAATAGTGAATTGTAACATTCAGGGCCACCTAATGACGATGGATCACTCAAATTGCGTCCCGATGCAATACATCGTGCCTCGAGCACCTTATGGCCGTTCTGCTGTGAGTCAAAGATTTTCGAATCGGACGAAAAACTGATAGTGAATTGTAACATTCAGGGCCACCTCATGACGACGGATCACTCAAATAGTGTCCCGATTCAATACATCGTCCTCCAGCCGACTTGTCTCCATGGGTCAATTGCTGCCTCGGGCACCTAATGGCCGTTCTGCTGTGAGTCAAAGATTTTAGAATCGGACGAAACACTGATAGTGAATTGCAACGTTCAGGGCCACCCAATGACGATGGATCACTCAAATTGCGTCCCGATGCAATACATCGTCCTCCAGCAGACTTGTCTCCATGGGTCTATTGCTGCCTCGGGCACCTTATGGCCGTTCTGCTGTGCGTCAAAGATTTTCGAATCTGCTGAAAAACTGATAGTGAATTGTAACATTCTGGGCTACCTAATGACGATGGATCACTCAAATTGCGTCCCGATTCAATACATCGTCCTCCAGCCGACTTGTCTCCATGGGTCTATTGCTGCCTCGGACACCTTATGGCCGTTCTGCTGTGAGTCAAAGATTTTGGAATCGGACGAAAAACTGATAGTGAATTGTAACGTTCAGGCCCTCCTAATGACGATGGAACTCTCAAATTGCGTCTCGAATCAATACATCGTCCTCCAGCAGACTTGTTTTCATTGGTCTATTGCTGCCTCGGGCACCTTATGGCCGTTCTGCTGTGAGACAAAGAATTTCGAATCTGACGAAAAACTGATAGTGAATTGTAACATTCAGGCCACCTAATGACGATGGATCACTCAAATTGCGTCCCGATTCAATACATCGTACTCCAGCAGACTTGTCTCCATGGGTCTATTATTGCCTCGGGCAGCTTATGGCCGTTCTGCTGTGAGTCTAGTTTATCGAATGGGACGAAAAACTGATAGTGAATTGTAACGTTCAGGGCCACCTAATGACGATCGATCACTCAAATTGCGTCCCGATTCAATACATCGTCCTGCAGCAGACTTGTCTCCATGGGTCTATTGCTGCCTCGGGCACCTTATGGCCGTTCTGCTGTGAGTCAAAGATTTTCGAATCGGACGAAAAACTGATAGTGAATTGTAACATTCAGGGAGCCCTAATGACGATGGACCACACAAATTGCATCCCGATTCAAATTTATCGTCCTCCAGCCGACTTGTCTCCATGGGTCTATTGCTGCCTCGGGCACCTTATGGCCGTTCTACTGTGAGTCAAAGATTTTCGAATTTGCTGAAAAACTGATAGTGAATTGTAACATTCTGTGCCACCTAATGACGATGAATCACTCAAATTGTGTCCCGATTCAATACATCGTCCTCCAGCCGACTTGTCTCCATGGGTCTATTGCTGCCTCGGGCACCTTATGGCCGTTCTGCTGTGAGTCAAAGATTTTCGAATCGGACGAGAAACTGATAGTGAATTGTAACGTTCAGGCCCTCCTAATGACGATGGATCACTCAAATTGCGTCTCGATTCAATACATCGTCCTCCAGCAGACTTGTCTTCATGAGTCTTTTGCTGCCTCGGGCACCTTATGGCCGTTCTGCTGTGAGACAAAGATTTTCGAATCGGACGAAAAACTGATAGTGAATTGTAAGATTCAGGCCACCTAATGACGATGGATCACTCAAATTGCGTCCCGATTCAATACATCGTCCTCCAGCCGACTTGTCTCCATAGGTCTATTGCTGCCTCGGGCACCTTATGGCCGGTCTGCTGTGACTAAAAGATTTTCGAATCGGACGAAAAACTGATAGTGAATTGTAACGTTCAGGGCCTCCTAATGACGATGGAACACTCAAATTGCGTCCCGATTCAATACATCGTCCTCCAGCCGACTTGTCTCCATGGGTCTATTGCTGCCTCGGGTACCTTATGGCCGTTCTGCTGTAGGTCAAAGATTTTCGAATCGGACGAAAAACTGATAGTGAATTGTAACGTACAGGGCCATCTAATGACGATGGATCACTCAAATTGCGTACCGATTCAATACATCGTCCTCCAGCAGACTTGTCTCCATGGTTCTATTGCTGCCTCGGGCACCTTATGGTCGTTCTCCCGTGAGTCTAGATTATCGAATGGGACGAAAAACTGATAGTTAGTTGAAACATTCAGGGCCACCTAATGACGATGGAACACTCAAATTGCATCCCGATTCAATACATCGTCCTCCAGCAGACTTGTCTCCATGGGTCAATTGAAGCCTCGGGCACCTTATGGCCGTTCTGCTGTGAGTCAAAGATTTTCGAATCGGACGATAAACTGATAGTGAATTGTAACTTTCAGGCCCACCTAATGACGATGGAACACACAAATTGCGTCCCGATTCAAAACACCGTCCTCCAGCCGACTTGACTCCATGGGTCTATTGCTGCCTCGGGCATCTTATGGCCGTTCTGCTGTGAGTCTAGTTTATCGAATGGGACGAAAAACAGATAGTGAATTGTAACGTTCAGGGCCACCTAATGACGTTGGATCACTCAAATTGCGTCCCGATTCAATACATCGTCCTCCAGCAGACTTGTCTCCATGGGTCTATTGCTGCCTCGGGCACCCTATGGTCGTTCTGCCGTGAGTCTAGATTATCGAATGGGACGAAAAACTGATAGTTAATTGTAACATTCCGGGCTTCCTAATGACGATGGAACACTCAAATTGCGTCCCGATTCAATACATCCATCTCCAGCAGACTTGTCTCCATGGGTCAATTGCTGCCTCGGGCACCTTATGGCCGTTCTGCTGTGAGTCAAAGATTTTCGAATCGGACGAAAAACTAATAGTGAATTGTAACATTCAGGGCCACCTAATTCCGATGGATCACTCAAATTGTGTCCCGATTCAATACATCGTCCTCCAGCCGACTTGTCTCGATGGGGCTATTGCTGCCTCGGGCACCTTATGGCCGTTCTGCTGTGAGTCAAAGATTTTCGAATCGGACGAAAAACTGATAGTGAATTGCTACGTTCAGGGCCACCTAATGACGATGGATCACTCAAATTGCGTCCCGTTTCAATACATCGTCCTCCAGCCGACTTGAATTGTAACATTCAGGGCCACCTAATGACGACGGATCACTCAAATTGCGTCCCGATTCAATACATCGTCTTCCAGCAGACTTGTCTCCATGGGTCTATTGCTGCCTCAGGCACCCAATGGCCGTTCTGCTGTGAGTCAAAGATTTTCGAATCGGACGAAAAACTGATAGTGAATTATAACGTACAGGCCCTCTTAATGACGATGGAACACTCAAATTGCGTCTCGATACAATACATCGTCCTCCAGCAGACTTGTCTTCATGGGCATATTGCTGCCTCGGGCACCTTATGGCCGTTCTGCTGTGAGGCAAAGATTTTCGAATCTGACGAAAAACTGATAGTGAATTGTAACATTCAGGGCCACCTAATGACGATGGATCACTCAAATTGCGTCCCGATTCAATACATCGTCCTCCAGCCGACTTGACTCCATGGGTCTATTGCTGCCTCGGGCATCTTATGGCCGTTCTGCTGTGAGTCTAGTTTATCGAATGGGACGAAAAACTGATAGTGAATTGTAACGTTCAGGGCCACCTAATGACGATGGAACACTTAAATTGCGTCCCGATTCAATACATCGTCCTCCAGCAGACTTGTCTCCATGGGTCAATTGCTGCCTCGGGCAACTTATGGCCGTTCTGCTGTGAGTCAAAGATTTTCGAATCGGACGAAAAACTGATAGTGAATTGTACTATTCAGGGCCACCTAATGACGATGGACCACACAAATTGCGTCCCGATTCAATACATCGTCCTCCAGCCGACTTGTCTTCATGGGTCTATTGCTGCCTCGGGCACCTTATGGCCGTTCTGCTGTGACTAAAATATTTTTGAATCGGACGAAAAACTGATAGTGAATTGTAACCTTCAGGGCCTCCTAATGACGATGGAACACTCAAATTGCGTCCCGATTAAATACATCGTCCTCCAGCCGACTTGTCTCCATGGGTCTATTGCTGTCTTGTGCACCTTATGGTCGTTCTCCCGTGAGTCTAGATTATCGAATGGGACGAAAAACTGATAGTTAATTGTAGCATTCAGGGCTTCCTAATGACGATGGAACACTCAAATTGCGTCCCGAATCAATACATCGTCCTCGAGCAGACTTGTCTCCATGGGTCAATTGTATGCCTCGGGCACCTTATGGCCGTTCTGCTGTGAGTCAAAGATTTTCGAATCGGACGAAAAACTGATAGTGAATTGTAACATTCAGGGCCACCTAATGACGATGGATCACTCAATTTGCGTCCCGATTCAATACATCGTCCTCCAGCCGACTTGTCTCCATGGGGCTATTGCGGCCTCGGGCACCTTATGGCCGGTCTGCTGTGACTAAAAGATATTCGAATCGGACGAAAAACTGATAGTGAATTGTAACGTTCAGGGCCTCCTAATGACGATGGAACACTCAAATTGCGTCCCGATTCAATACATCGTCCTCCAGCCGACTTGTCTCCATGGGTCTATTGCTGCCTCGGGTACCTTATGGTCGTTCTGCTGTAGGTCAAAGATTTTCGAATCGGACGAAAAACTGATAGTGAATTGTAACGTACAGGACCATCTAATGACGATGGATCACTCAAATTGCGTACCGATTCAATACATCGTCCTCCAGCAGACTTGTCTCCATGGGTCTATTGCTGCCTCGGGCACCTTATGGTCGTTCTCCCGTGAGTCTAGATTATCGAATGGGACGAAAAACTGATAGTTAATTGAAACATTCAGGGCCACCTAATGACGATGGAACACTCAAATTGCATCCCGATTCAATACATCGTCCTCCAGCAGACTTGTCTCCATGGGTCAATTGATGCCTCGGGCACCTTATGGCCGTTCTGCTGTGAGTCAAAGATTTTCGAATCGGACGATAAACTGATAGTGAATTGTAACTTTCAGGCCCACCTAATGACGATGGAACACACAAATTGCGTCCCGATTCAAAACACCGTCCTCCAGCCGACTTGACTCCATGGGTCTATTGCTGCCTCGGGCATCTTATGGCCGTTCTGCTGTGAGTCTAGTTTATCGAATGGGACGAAAAACTGATAGTGAATTGTAACGTTCAGGGCCACCTAATGACGTTGGATCACTCAAATTGCGTCCCGATTCAATACATCGTCCTCCAGCAGACTTGTCTCCATGGGTCTATTGCTGCCTCGGGCACCTTATGGTGCCGGCATCTCGTGGTCGTGCGGTAGCGTTCTCGCTTCCCACGCCCGGGTTCCCGGGTTCGATTCCCGGCGGGGTCAGGGATTTTCTCTGCCTCGTGATGGCTGGGTGTTGTGTGCTGTCCGTAGGTTAGTTAGGTTTAAGTAGTTCGAAGTTCTAGGGGACTGATGACCATAGATGTTAAGTCCCATAGTGCTCAGAGCCATTTGAACCATTTTTGAAGCACCTTATGGTCGTTCTGCCGTGAGTCTAGATTATCGAATGGGACGAAAAACTGATAGTTAATTGTAACATTCCGGGCTTCCTAATGACGATGGAACACTCAAATTGCGTCCCGATTCAATACATGGTCCTCCAGCAGACTTGTCTCCATGGGTCAATTGCTGCCTCGGGCACCTTATGGCCGTTCTGCTGTGAGTCAAAGATTTTCGAATCGGACGAAAAACTAATAGTGAATTGTAACATTCAGGGCCACCTAATTCCGATGGATCACTCAAATTGTGTCCCGATTCAATACATCGTCCTCCAGCCGACTTGTCTCGATGGGGCTATTGCTGCCTCGGGCACCTTATGGCCGTTCTGCTGTGAGTCAAAGATTTTCGAATCGGACGAAAAACTGATAGTGAATTGCAACGTTCAGGGCCACCTAATGACGATGGATCACTCAAATTGCGTCCCGTTTCAATACATCGTCCTCCAGCCGACTTGAATTGTAACATTCAGGGCCACCTAATGACGACGGATCACTCAAATTGCGTCCCGATTCAATACATCGTCTTCCAGCAGACTTGTCTCCATGGGTCTATTGCTGCCTCAGGCACCCAATGGCCGTTCTGCTGTGAGTCAAAGATTTTCGAATCGGACGAAAAACTGATAGTGAATTATAACGTACAGGCCCTCTTAATGACGATGGAACACTCAAATTGCGTCTCGATTCAATACATCGTCCTCCAGCAGACTTGTCTTCATGGGCATATTGCTGCCTCGGGCACCTTATGGCCGTTCTGCTGTGAGGCAAAGATTTTCGAATCTGACGAAAAACTGATAGTGAATTGTAACATTCAGAGCCCCCTAATGACGATGGATCACTCAAATTGCGTCCCGATTCAATACATCGTCCTCCAGCCGACTTGACTCCATGGGTCTATTGCTGCCTCGGGCATCTTATGGCCGTTCTGCTGTGAGTCTAGTTTATCGAATGGGACGAAAAACTGATAGTGAATTGTAACGTTCAGGGCCACCTAATGACGATGGAACACTTAAATTGCGTCCCGATTCAATACATCGTCCTCCAGTAGACTTGTCTCCATGGGTCAATTGCTGCCTCGGGCAACTTATGGCCGTTCTGCTGTGAGTCAAAGATTTTCGAATCGGACGAAAAACTGATAGTGAATTGTACTATTCAGGGCCACCTAATGACGATGGACCACACAAATTGCGTCCCGATTCAATACATCGTCCTCCAGCCGACTTGTCTTCATGGGTCTATTGCTGCCTCGGGCACCTTATGGCCGTTCTGCTGTAACTAAAATATTTTTGAATCGGACGAAAAACTGATAGTGAATTGTTACCTTCAGGGCCTCCTAATGACGATGGAACACTTAAATTGCGTCCCGATTAAATACATCGTCCTCCAGCAGACTTGTCTCCATGGGTCTATTGCTGTCTTGGGCACCTTATGGTCGTTCTCCCGTGAGTCTAGATTATCGAATGGGACGAAAAACTGATAGTTAATTGTAGCATTCAGGGCTTCCTAATGACGATGGAACACTCAAATTGCGTCCCGAATCAATACATCGTCCTCCAGCAGACTTGTCTCCATGGGTCAATTGTATGCCTCGGGCACCTTATGGCCGTTCTGCTGTGAGTCAAAGATTTTCGAATCGGACGAAAAACTGATAGTGAATTGTAACATTCAGGGCCACCTAATGACGATGGATCACTCAATTTGCGTCCCGATTCAATACATCGTCCTCCAGCCGACTTGTCTCCATGGGGCTATTGCTGCCTCGGGCACCTTATGGCCGTTCTGCTGTGAGTCAAAGATTTTCGAATCGGACGAAAAACTGATAGTGAATTGCAACGTTCAGGGCCACCCAATGACGATGGATCACTCAAATTGCGTCCCGATGCAATACATCGTCCTCCAGCAGACTTGTCTCCATGGGTCTATTGCTGCCTCGGGCACCTTATGGCTGTTCGGCTGTGAGTGAAAGATTTTCGAATCGGACGAAAAACTGATAGTGAATTGTAACGTTCAGGGCCTCCTAATGACGATGGAACACTCAAATTGCGTCCCGATTCTATACGTCGTCCTCCAGCAGACTTGTCTCCATGGGTCTATTGCTGCCTCGGGCACCTTATGGCCGTTCTGCTGTGAGTCAAAGATTTTCGAATCTGCTGAAAAACTGATAGTGTATTGTAACATTCTGGGCCACCTAATGACGATGGATCACTCAAATTGCGTCCCGATTAAATACATCGTCCTCCAGCCGACTTGTCTCCATGGGTCTATTGCTGCCTCGGGCACCTAATGGCCGTTCTGCTGTGAGTCAAAGATTTTCGAATCGGACGAAAAACTGATAGTGAATTGTAACGTTCAGGCCCTCCTAATGACGATGGACCACTCAAATTGCGTCTCGATTCAATACATCGTCCTCCAGCAGACTTGTCTCCATGGGTCTATTGCTGCCTCCGGCACCTTATGGTCGTTCTCCCGTGAGTCTGCATTATCGAATGGGACGAAAAACTTATAGTTAATTGAAACATTCAGGGCTTCCTAATGACGATGGAACACTCAAATTGCGTCCCGATTCAATACATCGTCCTCCAGCAGACTTGTCTCCATGGGTCAATTGATGCCTCGGGCACCTTATGGCCGTTCTGCTGTGAGTCAAAGATTTTCGAATCAGACGAAAAACTGATAGTGAATTGTAACATTCAGGGCCACCTAATGACGATGGAACACACAAATTGCGTCCCGATTCAATACATCGTCCTCCAGCCGACTTGACTCCATGGGTCTATTGCTGCCTCGGGCATCTTATGGCCGTTCTGCTGTGAGTCTAGTTTATCGAATGGGACGAAAAACTGATAGTGAATTGCAACGTTCAGGGAAACCCAATGACGATGGATCACTCAAATTGCGCCCCGATGCAATACATCGTCCTCCAGCAGACTTGTCTCCATGGGTCTATTGCTGCCTCGGGCACCTTATGGCCGTTCTGCTGTGAGTCAAAGATTTTCGAATCGGACGAAAAACTGATAGTGAATTGTAACAGTCAGGGAGACCTAATGACGATGGACCACACAAATTGCGTCCCGATTCAATACATCGTCCTCCAGCCGACTTGTCTCCATGGGTCTATTGCTGCCTCGGGCACCTTATGGCCGTTCTGCTGTGAGTCAAAGATTTTCGAATTTGCTGAAAAACTGATAGTGAATTGTAACATTCTGTGCCAGCTAATGACGATGGATCACTCAAATTGCGTCCCGATTCAATACATCGTCCTCCAGCCGACTTGTCTCCATGGGTCTATTGCTGCCTCGGGCACCTTATGGCCGTTCTGCTGTGAGTCAAAGATTTTCGAATCGGACGAAAAACTGATAGTGAATTGTAACGTTCAGGCCCTCCTAATGACGATGGAACACTCAAATTGCGTCTCGATTCAATACATCGTCCTCCAGCAGACTTGTCTTCATGGGTCTATTGCTGCCTCGGGCACCTTATGGCCGTTCTGCTGTGAGACAAAGATTTTCGAATCTGACGAAAAACTGATAGTGAATTGTAAGATTCAGGGCACCTAATGACGATGGATCACTCAAATTGCGTCCCGATTCAATACATCGTCCTCCAGCCGACTTGTCTCCATATGTCTATTGCTGCCTCGGGCACCTTATGGCCGTTCTGCTGTGACTAAAAGATTTTCGAATCGGACGAAAAACTGATAGTGAATTGTAACGTTCAGGGCCTCCTAATGACGATGGAACACTCAAATTGCGTCCCGATTCAATACATCGTCCTCCAGCCGACTTGTCTCCATGGGTCTATTGCTGCCTCGGGTACCTTATGGCCGTTCTGCTGTAGGTCAAAGATTTTCGAATCTGACGAAAAACTGATAGTGAATTGTAACGTACAGGGCCATCTAATGACGATGGATCACTCAAATTGCGTACCGATTCAATACATCGTCCTCCAGCAGACTTGTCTCCATGGGTCTATTGCTGCCTCGGGGCCCTTATGGTCGTTCTCCCGTGAGTCTAGATTATCGAATGGGACGAAAAACTGATAGTTAATTGAAACATTCAGGGCCACCTAATGACGATGGAACACTCAAATTGCATCCCGATTCAATACATCGTCCTCCAGCAGACTTGTCTCCATGGGTCAATTGATGCCTCGGGCACCTTATGGCCGTTCTGCTATGAGTCAAAGATTTTCGAATCGGACGATAAACTGATAGTGAATTGTAACTTTCAGGCCGACCTAATGACGATGGAACACACAAATTGCGTCCCGATTCAAAACACCGTCCTCCAGCCGACTTGACTCCATGGGTCTATTGCTGCCTCGGGCATCTTATGGCCGTTCTGCTGTGAGTCTAGTTTATCGAATGGGACGAAAAACTGATAGTGAATTGTAACGTTCAGGGCCACCTAATGACGTTCGATCACTCAAATTGCGTCCCGATTCAATACATCGTCCTCCAGCAGACTTGTCTCCATGGGTCTATTGCTGCCTCGGGCACCTTATGGTCGTTCTGCCGTGAGTCTAGATTATCGAATGGGACGAAAAACTGATAGTTAATTGTAACATTCCGGGCTTCCTAATGACGATGGAACACACAAATTGCGTCCCGATTCAATACATCGTCCTCCAGCAGACTTGTCTCCATGGGTCAATTGCTGCCTCGGGCACCTTATGGCCGTTCTGCTGTGAGTCAAAGATTTTCGAATCGGACGAAAAACTAATAGTGAATTGTAACATTCAGGGCCACCTAACTCCGATGGATCACTCAAATTGTGTCCCGATTCAATACATCGTCCTCCAGCCGACTTGTCTCGATGGGCCTATTGCTGCCTCGGGCACCTTATGGCCGTTCAGCTGTGAGTCAAAGATTTTCGAATCGGACGAAAAACTGATAGTGAATTGCAACGTTCAGGGCCACCTAATGACGATGGATCACTCAAATTGCGTCCCGTTTCAATACATCGTCCTCCAGCAGACTTGTCTCCATGGGTCTATTGCTGCCTCGGGCACCTTATGGCCGTTCTGCTGTGACTAAAAGATTATCGAATCGGACGAAAAACTGATAGTGAATTGCAACGTTCAGGGCCTCCTAATGACGATAGAACACTCAAATTGCGCCCCGATTCAATACATCGTCCTCCAGCACACTTGTCTCCATGATTCTATTGCTACCTCGGGCACCTTATGGCCGTTCTGCTGTGAGTCAAAGATTTTCGAATCTGACGGAAAACTGATAGTGAATTGTAACATTCTGGGCCACCTAATGACGATGGATCACTCAAATTGCGTCCCGATTCAATACATCGTCCTCCAGCCGACTTGAATTGTAACATTCAGGGCCACCTCTTGACGACGGATCACTCAAATTGCGTCCCGATTCAATACATCGTCTTCCAGCAGACTTGTCTCCATGGGTCTATTTCTGCCTCGGGCACCCAATGGCCGTTCTGCTGTGAGTCAAAGATTTTCGAATCGGACGAAAAACTGATAGTGAATTATAACGTACAGGCCCTCTTAATGACGATGGAACACTCAAATTGCGTCTCGATTCAATACATCGTCCTCCAGCAGACATGTCTTCATGGGTCTATTGCTGCCTCGGGCACCTTATGGCCGTTCTGCTGTGAGTCAAAGATTTTCGAATCTGACGGAAAACTGATAGTGAATTGTAACATTCAGGGCCACCTAATGACGATGGATCACTCAAAATGCGTCCCGATTCAATACATCGTCCTCCAGCCGACTTGTCTCCATGGGTCTATTGCTGCCTCGGGCACCTTATGGCCGTTGTGCTGTGAGTCAAAGATTTTCGAATCGGAAGAAAAACTGATAGTGAATTGTAACGTTCAGGGCCTTCTAATGACGATGGAACACTCAAATTGCGTACCGATTCAATACATCGTCCTCCAGCAGACTTGTCTCCATGGGTCTATTGCTGCCTCGGGCACCTTATGGTCGTTCTCCCGTGAGTCTAGATTATCGAATGGGACGAAAAACTGATAGTGAATTGCAACATTAAAGGCCTCCTAATGACGATGGAACAATCAAATTGCGTCCCGATTTAATACCTCGTCCTCCAGCACACTTGTCTCCATGGGTCTATTGCTGCCTCGGGCACCTTATGGCCGTTCTGCTGTGAGTCAAAGATTTTGGAATCTGTCGAAAAACTCATAGTGAATTGTAACATTCAGGGCCACCTAATGACGATGGATCACTCAAATTGCGTCCCGATTCAATACTTCGTCCTCCAGCCGACTTGTCTCCAAGGGTCTATTGCTGCCTCAAGCACCTTATGGCCGTTCTGCTATGAGTCAAAGATTTTCGAATCGGACGAAAAACTGATATTGAATTGTAACATTCAGGGCCACCTAATGACGATGGATCACTCAAATTGCGTCCCGATTCAATACATCGTCCTCCAGCAGACTTGTCTCCATGGGGCTATTGCTGCCTCGGGCACCTTATGGCCGTTCTGCTGTGAGTCAAAGATTTTTGAATCGTACGAAAAACTGATAGTGAATTGTAACGTTCAGGGCCACCTAATGACGATGGATCACTCAAATTGCGTCCCGATTCAATACATCGTCCTCCAGCAGACTTGTCTCCATGGGTCTATTGCTGCCTCGGGCACCTTATGGCCGTTCTGCTGTGAGTCAAAGATTTTCGAATCGGACGAAAAACTGATAGTGAATTGTAACGTTCAGAGCCTCCAAATGACGATGGAACACTCAAATTGCGTCTCAATTCAATACATCGTCCTGCAGCAGACTTGTCTCCATGGGTCTATTGCTGCCTCGGGCACCTTATGGCCGTTCTGCTGAGAGTCAAAGATTTTCGAATCGGACGAAAAACTGATAGTGAATTGTAACATTCTGGGCCACCTAATGACGATGGTTCCCTCAAATTGCGTCCCGATTCAATACATCGTCCTCCAGCCGACTTGTCTCCATGGGTTATTGCTGCCTCGGGCACCTTATGGCCGTTCTGCTGTGACTCAAAGATTTTCGAATCGGACGAAAAACTGATAGTGAATTGTAACTTTCAGGGCCTCCTAATGACGATGGAACACTCAAATTGCGTCCCGATTCAATACATCGTCCTCCAGCCGACTTGTCTTCATGGGTCTATTGCTGCCTCGGGCACCTTATGGCCGTTCTGCTGTAACTAAAATATTTTTGAATCGGACGAAAAACTGATAGTGAATTGTTACCTTCAGGGCCTCCTAATGACGATGGAACACTTAAATTGCGTCCCGATTAAATACATCGTCCTCCAGCAGACTTGTCTCCATGGGTCTATTGCTGTCTTGGGCACCTTATGGTCGTTCTCCCGTGAGTCTAGATTATCGAATGGGACGAAAAACTGATAGTTAATTGTAGCATTCAGGGCTTCCTAATGACGATGGAACACTCAAATTGCGTCCCGAATCAATACATCGTCCTCCAGCAGACTTGTCTCCATGGGTCAATTGTATGCCTCGGGCACCTTATGGCCGTTCTGCTGTGAGTCAAAGATTTTCGAATCGGACGAAAAACTGATAGTGAATTGTAACATTCAGGGCCACCTAATGACGATGGATCACTCAATTTGCGTCCCGATTCAATACATCGTCCTCCAGCCGACTTGTCTCCATGGGGCTATTGCTGCCTCGGGCACCTTATGGCCGTTCTGCTGTGAGTCAAAGATTTTCGAATCGGACGAAAAACTGATAGTGAATTGCAACGTTCAGGGCCACCCAATGACGATGGATCACTCAAATTGCGTACCGATTCAATACATCGTCTTCCAGCAGACTTGTCTCCATGGGTCTATTTCTGCCTCGGGCACCCAATGGCCGTTCTGCTGTGAGTCAAAGATTTTCGAATCGGACGAAAAACTGATAGTGAATTATAACGTACAGGCCCTCTTAATGACGATGGAACACTCAAATTGCGTCTCGATTCAATACATCGTCCTCCAGCAGACATGTCTTCATGGGTCTATTGCTGCCTCGGGCACCTTATGGCCGTTCTGCTGTGAGTCAAAGATTTTCGAATCTGACGGAAAACTGATAGTGAATTGTAACATTCAGGGCCACCTAATGACGATGGATCACTCAAAATGCGTCCCGATTCAATACATCGTCCTCCAGCCGACTTGTCTCCATGGGTCTATTGCTGCCTCGGGCACCTTATGGCCGTTGTGCTGTGAGTCAAAGATTTTCGAATCGGAAGAAAAACTGATAGTGAATTGTAACGTTCAGGGCCTTCTAATGACGATGGAACACTCAAATTGCGTACCGATTCAATACATCGTCCTCCAGCAGACTTGTCTCCATGGGTCTATTGCTGCCTCGGGCACCTTATGGTCGTTCTCCCGTGAGTCTAGATTATCGAATGGGACGAAAAACTGATAGTGAATTGCAACATTAAAGGCCTCCTAATGACGATGGAACAATCAAATTGCGTCCCGATTTAATACCTCGTCCTCCAGCACACTTGTCTCCATGGGTCTATTGCTGCCTCGGGCACCTTATGGCCGTTCTGCTGTGAGTCAAAGATTTTGGAATCTGTCGAAAAACTCATAGTGAATTGTAACATTCAGGGCCACCTAATGACGATGGATCACTCAAATTGCGTCCCGATTCAATACTTCGTCCTCCAGCCGACTTGTCTCCAAGGGTCTATTGCTGCCTCAAGCACCTTATGGCCGTTCTGCTATGAGTCAAAGATTTTCGAATCGGACGAAAAACTGATATTGAATTGTAACATTCAGGGCCACCTAATGACGATGGATCACTCAAATTGCGTCCCGATTCAATACATCGTCCTCCAGCAGACTTGTCTCCATGGGGCTATTGCTGCCTCGGGCACCTTATGGCCGTTCTGCTGTGAGTCAAAGATTTTTGAATCGTACGAAAAACTGATAGTGAATTGTAACGTTCAGGGCCACCTAATGACGATGGATCACTCAAATTGCGTCCCGATTCAATACATCGTCCTCCAGCAGACTTGTCTCCATGGGTCTATTGCTGCCTCGGGCACCTTATGGCCGTTCTGCTGTGAGTCAAAGATTTTCGAATCGGACGAAAAACTGATAGTGAATTGTAACGTTCAGAGCCTCCAAATGACGATGGAACACTCAAATTGCGTCTCAATTCAATACATCGTCCTGCAGCAGACTTGTCTCCATGGGTCTATTGCTGCCTCGGGCACCTTATGGCCGTTCTGCTGAGAGTCAAAGATTTTCGAATCGGACGAAAAACTGATAGTGAATTGTAACATTCTGGGCCACCTAATGACGATGGTTCCCTCAAATTGCGTCCCGATTCAATACATCGTCCTCCAGCCGACTTGTCTCCATGGGTTATTGCTGCCTCGGGCACCTTATGGCCGTTCTGCTGTGACTCAAAGATTTTCGAATCGGACGAAAAACTGATAGTGAATTGTAACTTTCAGGGCCTCCTAATGACGATGGAACACTCAAATTGCGTCCCGATTCAATACATCGTCCTCCAGCAGACTTGTCTCCATGGGTCTATTGCTGCCTCGGGCACCTTATGGCCGTTCTGCTGTGAGTCTAGATTATCGAATGGGACGAAAAACTGATAGTGAATTGTAACGTTCAGGGCCACCTAATGACGATGGATCACTCAAATTGCGTCCCGATTCAATACATCGTCCTCCAGCAGACTTGTCTCCATGGGTCTATTGCTGCCTCGGGCACCTTATGGCCGTTCTGCTGTGGGTCAAAGATTTTCGAATCGGACGAAAAATTGATAGTTAATTGTAACATTCAGGGCCTCCTAATGACGATGGAACACTCAAATTGCGTCCCGATTCAATACATCCACCTGCAGCAGACTTGTCTCCATGGGTCTTTTGCTGCCTCGGGCACCTTATGGCCGTTCTGCTGTGAGTCAAAGATTTTCGAATCGGACGAAAAACTGATAGTGAATTGTACTATTCAGGGCCACCTAATGACGATGGACCACACAAATTGCGTCCCGATTCAATACATCGTCCTCCAGCCGACTTGTCTTCATGGGTCTATTGCTGCCTCGGGCACCTTATGGCCGTTCTGCTGTAACTAAAATATTTTTGAATCGGACGAAAAACTGATAGTGAATTGTTACCTTCAGGGCCTCCTAATGACGATGGAACACTTAAATTGCGTCCCGATTAAATACATCGTCCTCCAGCAGACTTGTCTCCATGGGTCTATTGCTGTCTTGGGCACCTTATGGTCGTTCTCCCGTGAGTCTAGATTATCGAATGGGACGAAAAACTGATAGTTAATTGTAGCATTCAGGGCTTCCTAATGACGATGGAACACTCAAATTGCGTCCCGAATCAATACATCGTCCTCCAGCAGACTTGTCTCCATGGGTCAATTGTATGCCTCGGGCACCTTATGGCCGTTCTGCTGTGAGTCAAAGATTTTCGAATCGGACGAAAAACTGATAGTGAATTGTAACATTCAGGGCCACCTAATGACGATGGATCACTCAATTTGCGTCCCGATTCAATACATCGTCCTCCAGCCGACTTGTCTCCATGGGGCTATTGCTGCCTCGGGCACCTTATGGCCGTTCTGCTGTGAGTCAAAGATTTTCGAATCGGACGAAAAACTGATAGTGAATTGCAACGTTCAGGGCCACCCAATGACGATGGATCACTCAAATTGCGTCCCGATGCAATACATCGTCCTCCAGCAGACTTGTCTCCATGGGTCTATTGCTGCCTCGGGCACCTTATGGCTGTTCGGCTGTGAGTGAAAGATTTTCGAATCGGACGAAAAACTGATAGTGAATTGTAACGTTCAGGGCCTCCTAATGACGATGGAACACTCAAATTGCGTCCCGATTCTATACGTCGTCCTCCAGCAGACTTGTCTCCATGGGTCTATTGCTGCCTCGGGCACCTTATGGCCGTTCTGCTGTGAGTCAAAGATTTTCGAATCTGCTGAAAAACTGATAGTGTATTGTAACATTCTGGGCCACCTAATGACGATGGATCACTCAAATTGCGTCCCGATTAAATACATCGTCCTCCAGCCGACTTGTCTCCATGGGTCTATTGCTGCCTCGGGCACCTAATGGCCGTTCTGCTGTGAGTCAAAGATTTTCGAATCGGACGAAAAACTGATAGTGAATTGTAACGTTCAGGCCCTCCTAATGACGATGGACCACTCAAATTGCGTCTCGATTCAATACATCGTCCTCCAGCAGACTTGTCTCCATGGGTCTATTGCTGCCTCCGGCACCTTATGGTCGTTCTCCCGTGAGTCTGCATTATCGAATGGGACGAAAAACTTATAGTTAATTGAAACATTCAGGGCTTCCTAATGACGATGGAACACTCAAATTGCGTCCCGATTCAATACATCGTCCTCCAGCAGACTTGTCTCCATGGGTCAATTGATGCCTCGGGCACCTTATGGCCGTTCTGCTGTGAGTCAAAGATTTTCGAATCAGACGAAAAACTGATAGTGAATTGTAACATTCAGGGCCACCTAATGACGATGGAACACACAAATTGCGTCCCGATTCAATACATCGTCCTCCAGCCGACTTGACTCCATGGGTCTATTGCTGCCTCGGGCATCTTATGGCCGTTCTGCTGTGAGTCTAGTTTATCGAATGGGACGAAAAACTGATAGTGAATTGCAACGTTCAGGGAAACCCAATGACGATGGATCACTCAAATTGCGCCCCGATGCAATACATCGTCCTCCAGCAGACTTGTCTCCATGGGTCTATTGCTGCCTCGGGCACCTTATGGCCGTTCTGCTGTGAGTCAAAGATTTTCGAATCGGACGAAAAACTGATAGTGAATTGTAACAGTCAGGGAGACCTAATGACGATGGACCACACAAATTGCGTCCCGATTCAATACATCGTCCTCCAGCCGACTTGTCTCCATGGGTCTATTGCTGCCTCGGGCACCTTATGGCCGTTCTGCTGTGAGTCAAAGATTTTCGAATTTGCTGAAAAACTGATAGTGAATTGTAACATTCTGTGCCAGCTAATGACGATGGATCACTCAAATTGCGTCCCGATTCAATACATCGTCCTCCAGCCGACTTGTCTCCATGGGTCTATTGCTGCCTCGGGCACCTTATGGCCGTTCTGCTGTGAGTCAAAGATTTTCGAATCGGACGAAAAACTGATAGTGAATTGTAACGTTCAGGCCCTCCTAATGACGATGGAACACTCAAATTGCGTCTCGATTCAATACATCGTCCTCCAGCAGACTTGTCTTCATGGGTCTATTGCTGCCTCGGGCACCTTATGGCCGTTCTGCTGTGAGACAAAGATTTTCGAATCTGACGAAAAACTGATAGTGAATTGTAAGATTCAGGGCACCTAATGACGATGGATCACTCAAATTGCGTCCCGATTCAATACATCGTCCTCCAGCCGACTTGTCTCCATATGTCTATTGCTGCCTCGGGCACCTTATGGCCGTTCTGCTGTGACTAAAAAATTTTCGAATCGGACGAAAAACTGATAGTGAATTGTAACGTTCAGGGCCTCCTAATGACGATGGAACACTCAAATTGCGTCCCGATTCAATACATCGTCCTCCAGCCGACTTGTCTCCATGGGTCTATTGCTGCCTCGGGTACCTTATGGCCGTTCTGCTGTAGGTCAAAGATTTTCGAATCTGACGAAAAACTGATAGTGAATTGTAACGTACAGGGCCATCTAATGACGATGGATCACTCAAATTGCGTACCGATTCAATACATCGTCCTCCAGCAGACTTGTCTCCATGGGTCTATTGCTGCCTCGGGGCCCTTATGGTCGTTCTCCCGTGAGTCTAGATTATCGAATGGGACGAAAAACTGATAGTTAATTGAAACATTCAGGGCCACCTAATGACGATGGAACACTCAAATTGCATCCCGATTCAATACATCGTCCTCCAGCAGACTTGTCTCCATGGGTCAATTGATGCCTCGGGCACCTTATGGCCGTTCTGCTATGAGTCAAAGATTTTCGAATCGGACGATAAACTGATAGTGAATTGTAACTTTCAGGCCGACCTAATGACGATGGAACACACAAATTGCGTCCCGATTCAAAACACCGTCCTCCAGCCGACTTGACTCCATGGGTCTATTGCTGCCTCGGGCATCTTATGGCCGTTCTGCTGTGAGTCTAGTTTATCGAATGGGACGAAAAACTGATAGTGAATTGTAACGTTCAGGGCCACCTAATGACGTTCGATCACTCAAATTGCGTCCCGATTCAATACATCGTCCTCCAGCAGACTTGTCTCCATGGGTCTATTGCTGCCTCGGGCACCTTATGGTCGTTCTGCCGTGAGTCTAGATTATCGAATGGGACGAAAAACTGATAGTTAATTGTAACATTCCGGGCTTCCTAATGACGATGGAACACACAAATTGCGTCCCGATTCAATACATCGTCCTCCAGCAGACTTGTCTCCATGGGTCAATTGCTGCCTCGGGCACCTTATGGCCGTTCTGCTGTGAGTCAAAGATTTTCGAATCGGACGAAAAACTAATAGTGAATTGTAACATTCAGGGCCACCTAATTCCGATGGATCACTCAAATTGTGTCCCGATTCAATACATCGTCCTCCAGCCGACTTGTCTCGATGGGCCTATTGCTGCCTCGGGCACCTTATGGCCGTTCAGCTGTGAGTCAAAGATTTTCGAATCGGACGAAAAACTGATAGTGAATTGCAACGTTCAGGGCCACCTAATGACGATGGATCACTCAAATTGCGTCCCGTTTCAATACATCGTCCTCCAGCAGACTTGTCTCCATGGGTCTATTGCTGCCTCGGGCACCTTATGGCCGTTCTGCTGTGACTAAAAGATTATCGAATCGGACGAAAAACTGATAGTGAATTGCAACGTTCAGGGCCTCCTAATGACGATAGAACACTCAAATTGCGCCCCGATTCAATACATCGTCCTCCAGCACACTTGTCTCCATGATTCTATTGCTACCTCGGGCACCTTATGGCCGTTCTGCTGTGAGTCAAAGATTTTCGAATCTGACGGAAAACTGATAGTGAATTGTAACATTCTGGGCCACCTAATGACGATGGATCACTCAAATTGCGTCCCGATTCAATACATCGTCCTCCAGCCGACTTGAATTGTAACATTCAGGGCCACCTCTTGACGACGGATCACTCAAATTGCGTCCCGATTCAATACATCGTCTTCCAGCAGACTTGTCTCCATGGGTCTATTTCTGCCTCGGGCACCCAATGGCCGTTCTGCTGTGAGTCAAAGATTTTCGAATCGGACGAAAAACTGATAGTGAATTATAACGTACAGGCCCTCTTAATGACGATGGAACACTCAAATTGCGTCTCGATTCAATACATCGTCCTCCAGCAGACATGTCTTCATGGGTCTATTGCTGCCTCGGGCACCTTATGGCCGTTCTGCTGTGAGTCAAAGATTTTCGAATCTGACGGAAAACTGATAGTGAATTGTAACATTCAGGGCCACCTAATGACGATGGATCACTCAAAATGCGTCCCGATTCAATACATCGTCCTCCAGCCGACTTGTCTCCATGGGTCTATTGCTGCCTCGGGCACCTTATGGCCGTTGTGCTGTGAGTCAAAGATTTTCGAATCGGAAGAAAAACTGATAGTGAATTGTAACGTTCAGGGCCTTCTAATGACGATGGAACACTCAAATTGCGTACCGATTCAATACATCGTCCTCCAGCAGACTTGTCTCCATGGGTCTATTGCTGCCTCGGGCACCTTATGGTCGTTCTCCCGTGAGTCTAGATTATCGAATGGGACGAAAAACTGATAGTGAATTGCAACATTAAAGGCCTCCTAATGACGATGGAACAATCAAATTGCGTCCCGATTTAATACCTCGTCCTCCAGCACACTTGTCTCCATGGGTCTATTGCTGCCTCGGGCACCTTATGGCCGTTCTGCTGTGAGTCAAAGATTTTGGAATCTGTCGAAAAACTCATAGTGAATTGTAACATTCAGGGCCACCTAATGACGATGGATCACTCAAATTGCGTCCCGATTCAATACTTCGTCCTCCAGCCGACTTGTCTCCAAGGGTCTATTGCTGCCTCAAGCACCTTATGGCCGTTCTGCTATGAGTCAAAGATTTTCGAATCGGACGAAAAACTGATATTGAATTGTAACATTCAGGGCCACCTAATGACGATGGATCACTCAAATTGCGTCCCGATTCAATACATCGTCCTCCAGCAGACTTGTCTCCATGGGGCCATTGCTGCCTCGGGCACCTTATGGCCGTTCTGCTGTGAGTCAAAGATTTTTGAATCGTACGAAAAACTGATAGTGAATTGTAACGTTCAGGGCCACCTAATGACGATGGATCACTCAAATTGCGTCCCGATTCAATACATCGTCCTCCAGCAGACTTGTCTCCATGGGTCTATTGCTGCCTCGGGCACCTTATGGCCGTTCTGCTGTGAGTCAAAGATTTTCGAATCGGACGAAAAACTGATAGTGAATTGTAACGTTCAGAGCCTCCAAATGACGATGGAACACTCAAATTGCGTCTCAATTCAATACATCGTCCTGCAGCAGACTTGTCTCCATGGGTCTATTGCTGCCTCGGGCACCTTATGGCCGTTCTGCTGAGAGTCAAAGATTTTCGAATCGGACGAAAAACTGATAGTGAATTGTAACATTCTGGGCCACCTAATGACGATGGTTCCCTCAAATTGCGTCCCGATTCAATACATCGTCCTCCAGCCGACTTGTCTCCATGGGTTATTGCTGCCTCGGGCACCTTATGGCCGTTCTGCTGTGACTCAAAGATTTTCGAATCGGACGAAAAACTGATAGTGAATTGTAACTTTCAGGGCCTCCTAATGACGATGGAACACTCAAATTGCGTCCCGATTCAATACATCGTCCTCCAGCAGACTTGTCTCCATGGGTCTATTGCTGCCTCGGGCACCTTATGGCCGTTCTGCTGTGAGTCTAGATTATCGAATGGGACGAAAAACTGATAGTGAATTGTAACGTTCAGGGCCACCTAATGACGATGGATCACTCAAATTGCGTCCCGATACAATACATCGTCCTCCAGCAGACTTGTCTCCATGGGTCTATTGCTGCCTCGGGCACCTTATGGCCGTTCTGCTGTGGGTCAAAGATTTTCGAATCGGACGAAAAATTGATAGTTAATTGTAACATTCAGGGCCTCCTAATGACGATGGAACACTCAAATTGCGTCCCGATTCAATACATCCACCTGCAGCAGACTTGTCTCCATGGGTATTTTGCTGCCTCGGGCACCTTATGGCCGTTCTGCTGTGAGTCAAAGATTTTCGAATCTGACGAAAAACTGATAGTGAATTGTAACATTCTGGGCCACCTAATGACGATGGATCTCTCAAATTGCGTCCGGATTCATTACATCGTCGTCCAGCAGACTTGTCTCAATTGGTCTATTGCTGCCTCGGGCACCTTATGGCCATTGTGCTGTGAGTCAAAGATTTTCGAATCGGACGAAAAACTGATAGTGAATTATAACGTTCAGGGCCACCTAATGACGATGGATCACTCAAATTGCGTCCCGATTCAATACATCGTCCTCCAGCCGACTTGTCTCCATGGGTTATTGCTGCCTCGGGCACCTTATGGCCGTTCTGCTGTGACTCTAAGATTTTAAAATCGGACGAAAAACTGATAGTGAATTGTAACTTTCAGGGCCACCTAATGACGATGGATCACTCAAATTGCGTCCCGATTCAATACAGCGTCCTCCAGCCGACTTGTCTCCATAGGTCTATTGCTGCCTCGGGCACCTTATGGCCGTTCTGCTGTGAGTCTAGATTGTCGAATGGGACGAAAAACTGATAGTGAATTGTGACGTTCAGGGCCACCTAATGACGATGGATCACTCAAATTGCGTCCCGATTCAATACATCGTCCTCAAGCAGACTTGTCTAAATGGGTCTATTACTGCCTCGGGCACCTTATGGCCGTTCTGCTGTGACTCAAAGATTTTCGAATCGGACGAAAAACTGATAGTGAATTGTAATGTTCAGGGCCTCCTAATGACGATGGAACACTCTAATTGCGTCCCGATTCAATACATCGTCCTCCAGCAGACTTGTCTCCATGGGTCTATTGCTCCCTCGGGCACCTTATGGCCGTTCTGCTCTGAGTCTAGATTATCGAATGGGATGAAAAACCGATAGTTAATTGTAACATTCAGGGCCTCCTAATGACGATGGAACACTCAAATTGCGTCCCGATTCAATACATCGTCCTGCAGCAGACTTGTCTCCATGGGTCTATTGCTGCCTCGGGCACCTTATGGCCGTTCTGCTGTGAGTCAAAGATTTTCGAATCTGACGAAAAACTGATAGTGAATTGTAACATTCTGGGCCACCTAATGACGATGGTTCCCTCAAATTGCGTCCCGATTCAATACATCGTCCTCCAGCCGACTTGTCTCCATGGGTCTATTTCTGCCTCGGGCACCTTATGGCCGTTCTGCTGTGAGTCAAAGATTTTCGAATCGGACGAAAAACTGATAGTGAATTGTAACGTTCAGGGCCTTCTAATGACGATGGAACACTCAAATTCCGTCCCGATTCAATACATCGTCCTCCAGCAGACTGGTCTTCATGGGTCTATGCTGCCTCGGGCACCTTATTGCCGTTCTGCTGTGGGTCAAAGATTTTCGAATCTGACGAAAAACTGATAGTGAATTGTAACATTCAGGGCCACCTTATGACGGTGGATCACTCAAATTGCGTCCCGATTCAATACATCGTCCTCCAGCTGACTTGTCTCCATGGGTTATTGCTGCCTCGGGCACCTTATGGCCGTCCTGCTGTGACGCAAAGATTTTCGAATCGGACGAAAAACTGATAGTGAATTGTAACTTTCAGGGCCTCCTAATGACGATGGAACTCTCAAATTGCGTCCCGATTCAATACATCGTCCTCCAGCAGACTTGTCTCCATGGGTCTATTGCTGCCTCGGGCACCTTATGGCCGTTCTGCTGTGAGTCTAGATTATCGAATGGGACGAAAAACTGATAGTGAATTGTAACTTTCAGGGCCACCTAATGACGATGGATCACTCAAATTGCGTCCCGATTCAATACATCGTCCTCCAGCAGACTTGTCTCCATGGGTCTATTGCTGCCTCGGGCACCTTATGGCCGTTCTGCTGTGGGTCAAAGATTTTCGAATCGGACGAAAAATTGATAGTTAATTGTAACATTCAGGGCCTCCTAATGACGATGGAACACTCAAATTGCGTCCCGATTCAATACATCGACCTGCAGCAGACTTGTCTCCATGGGTCTATTGCTGCCTCGGGCACCTTATGGCCGTTCTGCTGTGAGTCAAAGATTTTCGAATCTGACGAAAAACTGATAGTGAATTGTAACATTCTGGGCCACCTAATGACGATGGATCACTCAAATTGCGTCCCGATTCATTACATCGTCGTCCAGCAGACTTGTCTCAATTGGTCTATTGCTGCCTCGTTCACCTTATGGCCATTCTGCTGTGAGTCAAAGATTTTCGAATCGGACGAAAAACTGATAGTGAATCCTAACGTTCAGGGCCACCTAATGACGATGGATCACTCAAATTGCGTCCCGATTCAATACATCGTCCTCCAGCCGACTTGTCTCCATGGGTTATTGCTGCCTCGGGCACCTTATGGCCGTTCTGCTGTGACTCAAAGATTTTGGAATCGGACGAAAAACTGATAGTGAATTGTAACGTTCAGGGCCTCCTAATGACGATGGAACACTCAAATTGCGTCCCGATTCAATACATCGTCCTCCAGCAGACTTGTCACCATGGGTCTATTGCTGCCTCGGGCACCTTATGGCCGTTCTGCTGTGAGTCTAGATTATCGAATGGGACGAAAAACTGATAGTGAATTGTAACGTTCAGGGCCACCTAATGACGATGGATCACTCAAATTGCCTCCCGATTCAATACATCGTCCTCCAGCCGAATTGTTTCCATGGGTCTATTCCTGCCTCGGGCACCTTATGGCCGTTCTGCTGTGAGTCAAAAATTTTCAAATCGGACGAAAAACTGATAGTGAATTGTAACGTTCAGGGCCTCCTAATGACGATGGAACACTCAAATTGCGTCCCGATTCAATACATCGTCCTCCAGCAGCCTTGTCTCCATGGGTAAATTGCTGCCTCGGGACCTTGTGGCCGTTCTGCTGTGAGTCAAAGATTTTCGAATCGGACGAAAAACTGATAGTGAATTGTAATATTCAGGGCCACCTAATGACGATGAACCACACAAATTGCGTCCCAATTCAATACATCGTCCTCGAGCCGACTTGACTCCATGGGTCTATAGCTGCCTCGAGCACCTTATGGCCGTTCTGCTGTGAGTCTAGATTATCGAATGGGACGAAAAACTGATAGTTAATTGCAACATTCAGGGCCTCCTAATGACGATGGAACACTCAAATTGCGTCCCGATTCAATACATCGTCCTCCAGCAGACTTGTCTCCATGGGTCTATTGCTGCCTCGGGCACCTTATGGCCGTTCCGCGGTGAGACTAGATTATCGAATGAGACGAAAAGCTGATAGTGAATTGTAACGTTCAGGGCCACCTAATGACGATGGATCACTGGAATTGCGTCCCGATTCAATACATCGTCCTCCAGCCGACTTGCCTTCATGGGTCTATTGCTGCCTCGGGCACCTTTTGGCCGTCCTGCTGTGAGTCAAAGATTTTCGAATCTGACGAAAAACTGATAGTGAATTGTAGCTTTCAGGGCCACCTAATGACGATGGATCACGCAAAATGCGTCCCGATTCAATACATCGTCCTCCAGCCGACTTGTCTCCATGGGTCTATTGCTGCCTCGGGCACCATTTCGCCGTTCTGCTGTGAGTCAAAGATTTTCGAATCTGACGAAAAACTGATAGTGAATTGTAACATTCTGGGCCACCTAATGACGATGGATCACTCAAATTGCGTCCCGATTCAATACATCGTCCTCCAGGAGACTTGTCTCCATGGGTCTATTGCTGTCTCGGGCACCTTATGGACGTTCTGCTGTGAGTCAAAGATTTTCGAATGGGACGAAAAACTGATAGTGAATTGTAACGTTCAGGACCTCCTAATGACGATGGAACACTCAAATTGCGTCCCGATTCAATACATCGTCCTCCAGCAGACTTGTCTTCGTGGGTCTATTGCTGCCTCGGGCACCTTATGGCCGTTCTGCTGTGGGTCAAAGATTTTCGAATCTGACGAAAAACTGATAGTGAATTGTAACATTCAGGGCCACCTAATGACGATGGATCACTCAAATTGCGTCCCGATTCAATACATCGTCCTCCAGCCGACTTGTCTCCATGGGTTATTGCTGCCTCGGGCACCTTATGGCCGTTCTGCTGTGACTCAAAAATTTTCGAATCGGACGAAAAACTGATAGTGAATTGTAACGTTCAGGGCCTCATAATGACGATGGAACACTCAAATTGCGTCCCGATTCAATACATCGTCCTCCAGCAGACTTGTCTCCATGGGTCTATTGCTGTCTCGGGCACATTATGGCCGTTCTGCTGTGAGTCTAGATTATCGAATGGGACGAAAAACTGATAGTGAATTGTAACGTTCAGGGCCACCTAATGACGATGGATCACTCAAATTGCGTCCCGATTCAATACATCGTCCTCCAGCAGACTTGTCTCCATGGGTCCATTGCTGCCTCGGGCACCTTATGGCCGTTCTGCTGTGAGTTAAAGATTTTCGAATCGGACGAAAAACTGATAGTGAATTGTAACATTCAGGGCCACCTAATGACGATGGATCACTCAAATTGCGTCCGGATTCAATACATCGTCAACCAGCCGACTTGTCTCCATGGGTCTATTGCTGCTTCGGGCACCTTATGGCCGTTCTGCTGTGAGTCAAAGATTTTCGAATCGGACGAAAAACTGATAGTGAATTGTAACGTTCAGGGCCACCTAATGACGATGGATCACTCAAATTGCGTCCCGATTCAATACATCGTCCTCCAGCAGACTTGTCTGCATTGGTCTATTGCTGCCTCGGGCACCTTATGGCCATTCTGCTGTTAGTCAAAGATTGTCGAATCGGACGAAAAACTGATAGTGAATTGTAACGTTCAGGGCCTCCTAATGACGATGGAACACTCAAATTGCGTCCCGGTTCAATACCTCGTCCTCCAGCGGACTTGACTCCATGGGTCTATTGCTGCCTCGAGCACCTTATGGCCGTTCTGCTGTGAGTCTAGATTATCGAATGAGACGAAAGACTGATAGTGAATTGTAACGTTCAGGGAAACCTAATGACGATGGATCACTCAAATTGCGTCCCGATTCAATACCTCGTCCTCCAGCAGACTTGTCTCCATGGGTCTATTGCTGCCTCGGGCACCTTATGGTCGTTCTCCCGTGAGTCTAGATTATCGAATGGGACGAAAAACTGATAGTTAATTGTAACGTTCAGGGCCTCCTAATGACGATGGAACACTGAAATTGCGTCCCGTTTCAATACATCGTCCTCCAGCAGACTTGTCTCCATGGGTAAATTGCTGCCTCGGGACCTTGTGGCCGTTCTGCTGTGAATCAAAGATTTTCGAATCGGACGAAAAACTGATAGTGAATTGTAATATTCAGGGCCACCTAATGACGATGAACCACACAAATTGCGTCCCAATTCAATACATCGTCCTCCAGCCGACTTGACTCCATGGGTCTATTGCTGCCTCGAGCATATTATGGCCGTTATGCTGTGAGTCTAGATTATCGAATGGGACGAAAAACTGATAGTTAATTGTAACATTCAGGGCCTCCTAATGACGATGGAACACTCAAATTGCGTCCCGATTCAATACATCGTCCTCCAGCAGACTTGTCTCCATGGGTCTATTGCTGCCTCGGGCACCTTATGGCCGTTCCGCGATGAGACTAGATTATCGAATGGGACGAAAAACTGATAGTGAATTGTAACGTTCAGGGCCACCTAATGACGATGGATCACTCAAATTGCGTCCCGATTCAATACATCGTCCTCCAGCCGACTTGTCTTCATGGGTCTATTGCTGCCTCGGGCAACTTATGGCCGTTCTGCTGTGAGTCAAAGATTTTCGAATCTGACGAAAAACTGATAGTGAATTGTAGCTTTCAGGGCCACCTAATGACGATGGATCACGCAAAATGCGTCCCGATTCAATACATCGTCCTCCAGCCGACTTGTCTCCATGGGTCTATTGCTCCCTCGGGCACCTTATGGCCGTTATGCTGTGAGTCAAAGATTTTCGAATCGGACGAAAAACTGATATTGAATTGTAACATTCAGGGCCTCCTAATGACGATGGAACACTCAAATTGCGTCCCGATTCAATACATCGACCTGCAGAAGACTTGTCTCCATGGGTCTATTGCTGCCTCGGGCACCATATGGCCGTTCTGCTGTGAGTCAAAGATTTTCGAATCTGACGAAAAACTGATAGTGAATTGTAACATTCTGGGCCACCTAATGACGATGGATCACTCAAATTGCGTCCCGATTCAATACATCGTCCTCCAGGAGACTTGTCTCCATGGGTCTATTGCTGCCTCGGGCACCTTATGGACGTTCTGCTGTGAGTCAAAGATTTTCGAATGGGACGAAAAACTGATAAAGAATTGTAACGTTCGGGGCCTCCTAATGGCGATGGAACACTCAAATTGCGTCCCGATTCAATACATCGTCCTCCAGCAGACTTGTCTTCATGGGTCTATTGCTGCCTCGGGCTTCTTATGGCCGTTCTGCTGTGGGTCAAAGATTTTCGAATCTGACGAAAAACTGATAGTGAATTGTAACATTCAGGGCCACCTAATGACGATGGATCACTCAAATTGCGTCCCGATTCAATACATCGTCCTCCAGCCGACTTGTCTCCATGGGTTATTGCTGCCTCGGGCACTTTATGGCCGTTCTGCTGTGACTCAAAGATTTTCGAATCGGACGAAAAACTGATAGTGAATTGTAACGTTCAGGGCCTCCTAATGACGATGGAACACTCAAATTGCGTCCCGATTCAATACATCGTCCTCCAGCAGACTTGTCTGCATGGGTCTATTGCTGTCTCGGGCACATTATGGCCGTTCTGCTGTGAGTCTAGATTATCGAATGGGACGAAAAAGTGATAGTGAGTTGTAACGTTCAGGGCCACCTAATGACGATGGATCACTCAAATTGCGTCCCGATTCAATACATCGTCCTCCAGCAGACTTGTCTCCATGGGTCTATTGCTGCCTCGGGCACCTTATGGTCGTTCTGCTGTGAGTTAAAGATTTTCGAATCGGACGAAAAACTGATAGTGAATTGTAACATTCAGGGCCACCTAATGGCGATGGATCACTCAAATTGCGTCCCGATTCAATACATCGTCCTCCAGCAGACTTGTCTCCATGGGTCTATTGCTGCTTCGGGCACCTTATGGCCGTTCTGCTGTGAGTCAAAGATTTTCGAATCGGACGAAAAACTGATAGTGAATTGTAACGTTCAGGGCCACCTAATGACGATGGATCACTCAAATTGCGTCCAGCCGACTTGACTCCATGGGTCAATTGCTGCCTCGGGCAACTTATTGCCGTTCTGCTGTGAGTCAAAGATTTTCGAATCGGACGAAAAACTGATAGTGAATTGTACTATTCAGGGCCACCTAATGACGATGGACCACACAAATTGCGTCCCGATTCAATACATCGTCCTCCAACCGACTTGTCTTCATGGGTCTATTGCTGCCTCGGGCACCTTATGGCCGTTCTGCTGTGACTAAAATATTTTTGAATCGGACGAAAAACTGATAGTGAATTGTAACCTTCAGGGCCTCCTAATGACGATGGAACACTCAAATTGCGTCCCGATTCAATACATCGTCCTCCAGCAGACTTGTCTCCATGGGTCTATTGCTGCCTCGGGCACCTTGTGGCCGTTCTGCTGTGAGTCAAAGATTTTCGAATCGGACGAAAAACTGATAGTGAATTGTAACATTTTGGGCCACCTAATGACGATGAACCACACAAATTGCGTTCCAATTCAATACATCGTCCTCCAGCCTACTTGACTCCATGGGTCTATTGCTGCCTCGAGCACCTTATGGCCGTTCTGCTGTGAGTCTAGATTATCGAATGAGACGAATAAGTGATAGTGAATTGTAACATTCAGGGCCTCCTAATGACGATGGAACACTAAAATTGCGTCCCGATTCAATACATGGTCCTCCAGCAGACTTGTCTCCATGGGTCTATTGCTGCCTCGGGCACCTTATGGCCATCCTGCTATGAGTCAAAGATTTTCGAATCGGACGAAAAACTGATAGTGAATTGTAACATTCAGGGCCACCTAATGACGATG
The DNA here is from genome assembly GCF_023864275.1 of Schistocerca cancellata. Lineage (NCBI taxonomy): Eukaryota > Metazoa > Arthropoda > Insecta > Orthoptera > Acrididae > Schistocerca > Schistocerca cancellata. The sequence continues at coordinate 4,452,540 of NC_064627.1, forward strand.
AACCACACAAATTGCGTCCCGATTCAATACATCGTCCTCCAGCCGACTTGACTCCAAGGGTCTATTGCTGCCTCGGGCACCTTATGGCCGTTCCGCTGTGAGTCTAGATTATCGAATGGGACGAAAAACTGATAGTGAATTGTAACTTTCAGGGCCACCTAATGACGATGGATCACTCAATTTGCGTCCCGATTCAATACATCGTCCTCCAGCAGACTTGTCTCCATGGGTCTATTGCTGCCTCAGGCACATTATGGCCGTTCTGCTGTGACTAAAATATTTTTCAATCGGACGAAAAACTGATAGTGAATTGTAACCTTCAGGGCCTCCTAATGACGATGGAACACTCAAATTGCATCCCGATTCAATACATCGTCCTCCAGCAGACTTGTCTCCATGGGTCTATTGCTGCCTCAGGCACATTATGGCCGTTCTGCTGTGAGTCAAAGATTTTCGAATCGGACGAAAAACTGATAGTGAATTGTAACGTTCAGGGCCTCCTAATGCCGATGGAACACTCAAATTGCGTCCCGATTGAATACCTCGTCCTCCAGCAGACTTGTCTCCATGGGTCTATTGCTTCCTCGGGCACCTTATGGTCGTTCTCCCGTGAGTCTAGATTATCGAATGGGACGAAAAACTGATAGTTAATTGTAACATTCAGGGCCTCCTAATGACGATGGCACACTCAAATTGCGTCCCGATTCAATACATCGTCCTCCAGCAGACTTGTCTCCATGGGTCTATTGCTGCCTCGGGCACCTTATGGCCGTTCTGCTGTGAGTCAAAGATTTTCGAATCGGACGAAAAACTGATAGTGAATTGTACCATTCAGGGCCACCTAATGACGATGGATCACTCAAATTGCGTCCCGATTCAATACATCGTCCTCCAGCCGACTTGTCTCCATGGGTCTATTGCTGCCTCGGGCACCTTATGGCAGTTCTGCTGTGAGTCACAGATTTTCGAATCGGACGAAAAATTGATAGTGAATTGTACCATTCAGTGCCACCTAATGACGATAGATCACTCAAATTGCGTCCCGATTCAATACATCGTCCTCCAGCCGACTTGTCTCCATGGGTCTATTGCTGCATCGGGCACCTTATGGCCGTTCTGCTGTGAGTCAAAGATTTTCGAATCGGACGAAAAACTGATAGTGAATTGTAACATTCAGGGCCACCTAATGACGATGGAACACTCAAATTGCGTCCCGATTCAATACATCGTCCTGCAGCAGACTTGTCTCCATGGGTCTATTGCTGCCTCGGGCACCTTATGGCCGTTCTGCTGTGAGTCAAATATTTTCGAATGTGACGAAAAACTGATAGTGAATTGTAACATTTTGGGCCACCTAATGACGATGGATCACTCAAATTGCGTCCCGATTCAATACATCGTCCTCCAGCCGACTTGTATCCATGGGTCTATTGCTGCCTCGGGCACCTTATGGCCGTTCTGCTGTGAGTCAAAGATTTTCGAATCGGACGAAAAACTGATAGTGAATTGTAAATTTCAGGGCCACCTAATGACGATGGACCACACAAATTGCGTCCCGATTCAATACATCGTCCTCCAGCCGACTTGTCTCCATGGGTCTATTGCTGCCTCGGGCACCTTATGGTCGTTCCCCCGTGAGACTAGATTATCGAATGGGACGAATAACTGATAGTTAATTGTAACATTCAGGGCCACCTAATGACGATGAACCACACAAATTGCGTCCCAATTCAATACATCGTCCTCCAGCCGACTTGACTCCATGGGTCTATTGCTGCCTCGAGCACCTTATGGCCGTTCTCCTGTGAGTCTAGATTATCGAATGGGACGAAAAACTGATAGTGAATTGTAACGTTCAGGGCCACCTAATGACGATGGATCTCTCAAATTGCGTCCCGATTCAATACATCGTCCTCCAGCCGACTTGTCTCCATGGGTCTATTGCTGCCTCGGGCACCTTATGGTCGTTCTCCCGTGAGACTAGATTATCGAATGGGACGAAAAACTGATAGTTAATTGTAACATCCAGGGCCTCCTAATGACGATGGAACACTCAAATTGCGTCCCGATTCAATACGTCCTCCAGAAGACATGTCTCCATGGGTCTATTGCTGCCTTGGGCACCTTATGGCCGTTCTGCTGTGAGTTAAAGATTTTCGAATCGGACGGAAAACTGATAGTGAATTGTAACATTCAGGGCCACCTAATGATTATGGATCACTCAAATTGCGTCCCGATTCAATACATCGTCCTCCAGCAGACTTGTCTCCATGGGTCTATTGCTGCCTCGGGCACCTTATGGCTGTTCTGCTGTTAGTCAAAGATTTTCGAATGGGACGAAAAACTGATAGTGAATTGTAACGTTCAGGGCCTCCTAATGACGATGGAACACTCAAATTGCGTCCCGATTCAATACCTCGTCCTCCAGCAGACTTGTCTCCATGGGTCTATTGCTGCCTCGGGCACCTTATGCTCGTTCTCCCGTGAGTCTAGATTATCGAATGGGACGAAAAACTGATAGTTAATTGTAACATTCAGGGGCCTCCTAATGACGAAGGCACACTCAAATTGCGTCCCGATTCAATACATCGTCCTCCAGCAGACTTGTCTCCATGGGTCTATTGCTGCCTCGGGCACCTTATGGCCGTTCTGCTGTGAGTCAAAGATTTTCGAATCGGACGAAAAACTGATAGTGAATTGTACCATTCAGGGCCACCTAATGACGATGGATCACTCAAATTGCGTCCCGATTCAATACATCGTCCTCCAGCCGACTTGTCTCCATGGGTCTATTGCTGCCTCGGGCACCTTATGGCAGTTCTGCTGTGAGTCACAGATTTTCGAATCGGACGAAAAATTGATAGTGAATTGTACCATTCAGTGCCACCTAATGACGATAGATCACTCAAATTGCGTCCCGATTCAATACATCGTTCTCCAGCCGACTTGTCTCCATGGGTCTATTGCTGCATCGGGCACCTTATGGCCGTTCTGCTGTGAGTCAAAGATTTTCGAATCGGACGAAAAACTGATAGTGAATTGTAACATTTTGGGCCACCTAATGACGATGGATCACTCAAATTGCGTCCCGATTCAATACATCGTCCTCCAGCCGACTTGTATCCATGGGTCTATTGCTGCCTCGGGCACCTTATGGCCGTTCTGCTGTGAGTCAAAGATTTTCGAATCGGACGAAAAACTGATAGTGAATTGTAACGTTCAGGGCCACCTAATGACGGTGGATCACTCAAATTGCGTCCCGATTCAATACATCGTCCTCCAGCAGACTTGTCTCCATGGGTTTATTGCTGCCTCGGGCACCTTATGGCCGTTCTGCTGTGAGTCAAAGATTTTCGAATCGGACGAAAAACTGATAGTGAATTGTAACATTCAGGGCCACCTAATGACGATGGACCACACAAATTGCGTCCCGATTCAATACATCGTCCTCCAGCCGACTTGTCTCCATGGGTCTATTGCTGCCTCGGGCACCTTATGGTCGTTCTCCCGTGAGACTAGATTATCGAATGGGACGAAAAACTGATAGTTAATTGTAACATTCAGGGCCACCTAATGACGATGAACCACACAAATTGCGTCCCAATTCAATACATCGTCCTCCAGCCGACTTGACTCCATGGGTCTATTGCTGCCTCGAGCACCTTATGGCCGTTCTCCTGTGAGTCTAGATTATCGAATGGGACGAAAAACTGATAGTGAATTGTAACGTTCAGGGCCACCTAATGACGATGGATCACTCAAATTGCGTCCCGATTCAATACATCGTCCTCCAGCCGACTTGTCTCCATGGGTCTATTGCTGCCTCGGGCACCTTATGGTCGTTCTCCCGTGAGACTAGATTATCGAATGGGACGAAAAACTGATAGTTAATTGTAACATCCAGGGCCTCCTAATGACGATGGAACACTCAAATTGCGTCCCGATACAATACATCGTCCTCCAGCCGAGTTGACTCCATGGGTCTATTGCTGCCTCGGGCACCTTATGGCCGTTCTGCTGTGAGTCTAGATTATCGAATGGGACGAAAAACTGATAGTGAATTGTAACGTTCTGGGCCACCTAATGACGATGGATCACTCAAATTGCGTCCCGATTCAATACATCGTCCTCCAGCAGACTTGTCTCCATGGGTCTATTGCTGCCTCGGGCACCTTATGGCTGTTCTGCTGTTAGTCAAAGATTTTCGAATGGGACGAAAAACTTATAGTGAATTGTAACGTTCAGGGCCTCCTAATGACGATGGAACACTCAAATTGCGTCCCGATTCAATACCTCGTCCTCCAGCAGACTTGTCTCCATGGGTCTATTGCTGCTTCGGGCACCTTATGCTCGTTCTCCCGTGAGTCTAGATTATCGAATGGCACGAAAAACTGATAGTTAATTGTAACATTCAGGGCCTCCTAATGACGATGGAATACTCAAATTGCGTCCTGATTCAATACATCGTCCTCCAGCAGACTTGTCTTCATGGGTCTATTGCTGCCTCGGGCACCTTATTGCCGTTCTGCTGTGAGTCAAAGATTTTCGAATCTGACTAAAAACTGATAGTGAATTGTAACTTTCAGGGCCACCTAATGACGATGGATCACGCAAAATGCGTCCCGATTCAATACGTCGTCCTCCAGCCGACTTGTCTCCATGGGTCTATTGCTCCCTCGTGCACCTTATGGCCGTTATGCTGTGAGTCAAAGATTTTCGAATCGGACGAAAAACTGATAGTGAATTGTAACATTCAGGGCCACCTAATGACGATGGAACACTCAAATTGCGTCCCGATTCAATACATCGTCCTGCAGCAGACTTGTCTCCATGGGTCTATTGCTGCCTCGGGCACCTTATGGCCGTTCTGCTGTGAGTCAAAGATTTTCGAATGTGACGAAAAACTGATAGTGAATTGTAACATTTTGGGCCACCTAATGACGATGGATCACTCAAATTGCGTCCCGATTCAATACATCGTCCTCCAGCCGACTTGTATCCATGGGTCTATTGCTGCCTCGGGCACCTTATGGCCGTTCTGCTGTGAGTCAAAGATTTTCGAATCGGACGAAAAACTGATAGTGAATTGTAACGTTCAGGGCCACCTAATGACGATGGATCACTAAAATTGCGTCCCGATTCAATACATCGTCCTCCAGCAGACTTGTCTCCATGGGTTTATTGCTGCCTCGGGCACCTTATGGCCGTTCTGCTGTGAGTCAAAGATTTTCGAATCGGACGAAAAACTGATAGTGAATTGTAACATTCAGGGCCACCTAATGACGATGGACCACACAAATTGCGTCCCGATTCAATACATCGTCCTCCAGCCGACTTGTCTCCATGGGTCTATTGCTGCCTCGGGCACCTTATGGTCGTTCTCCCGTGAGACTAGATTATCGAACGGGACGAAAAACTGATAGTTAATTGTAACATTCAGGGCCACCTAATGACGATGAACCACACAAATTGCGTCCCAATTCAATACATCGTCCTCCAGCCGACTTGACTCCATGGGTCTATTGCTGCCTCGAGCACCTTATGGCCGTTCTCCTGTGAGTCTAGATTATCGAATGGGACGAAAAACTGATAGTGAATTGTAACGTTCAGGGCCACCTAATGACGATGGATCACTCAAATTGCGTCCCGATTCAATACATCGTCCTCCAGCCGACTTGTCTCCATGGGTCTATTGCTGCCTCGGGCACCTTATGGTCGTTCTCCCGTGAGACTAGATTATCGAATGGGACGAAAAACTGATAGTTAATTGTAACATCCAGGGCCTCCTAATGACGATGGAACACTCAAATTGCGTCCCGATACAATACATCGTCCTCCAGCCGAGTTGACTCCATGGGTCTATTGCTGCCTCGGGCACCTTATGGCCGCTCTGCTGTGAGTCTAGATTATCGAATGGGACGAAAAACTGATAGTGAATTGTAACGTTCTGGGCCACCTAATGACGATGGATCACTCAAATTGCGTCCCGATTCAATACATCGTCCTCCAGCAGACTTGTCTCCATGGGTCTATTGCTGCCTCGGGCACCTTATGGCTGTTCTGCTGTTAGTCAAAGATTTTCGAATGGGACGAAAAACTTATAGTGAATTGTAACGTTCAGGGCCTCCTAATGACGATGGAACACTCAAATTGCGTCCCGATTCAATACCTCGTCCTCCAGCAGACTTGTCTCCATGGGTCTATTGCTGCTTCGGGCACCTTATGCTCGTTCTCCCGTGAGTCTAGATTATCGAATGGCACGAAAAACTGATAGTTAATTGTAACATTCAGGGCCTCCTAATGACGATGGAATACTCAAATTGCGTCCTGATTCAATACATCGTCCTCCAGCAGACTTGTCTTCATGGGTCTATTGCTGCCTCGGGCACCTTATTGCCGTTCTGCTGTGAGTCAAAGATTTTCGAATCTGACTAAAAACTGATAGTGAATTGTAACTTTCAGGGCCACCTAATGACGATGGATCACGCAAAATGCGTCCCGATTCAATACGTCGTCCTCCAGCCGACTTGTCTCCATGGGTCTATTGCTCCCTCGTGCACCTTATGGCCGTTATGCTGTGAGTCAAAGATTTTCGAATCGGACGAAAAACTGATAGTGAATTGTAACATTCAGGGCCTCCTAATGACGATGGAACACTCAAATTGCGTCCCGATTCAATATATCGACCTGCAGCAGACTTGTCTCCATGGGTCTATTGCTGCCTCGGGCACCTTATGGCCGTTCTGCTGTGAGTCAAAGATTTTCGAATCTGACGAAAAACTGACAGTGAATTGTAACATTCTGGGCCACCTAATGACGATGGATCACTCAAATTGCGTCCCGATTCAATACATCGTCCTCCAGCCGACTTGTCTCCATGGGTCTATTGCGGCCTCGAGCACCTTATGGACGTACTGCTGTGAGTCAAAGATTTTCGAATGGGACAAAAAACTGATAGTGAATTGTAACGTTCTGGGCCACCTAATGACGATGGAACACTCAAATTGCGTCCCGATTCAATACATCGTCCTCCAGCAGACTTGTCTTCATGGGTTTATTGCTGCCTCCTGCACCTTATGGCCGTTCTGCTGTGACTCAAATATTTTCGAATCGGACGAAAAACTGATAGTGAATTGTAACGTTCAGGGCCTCCTAATGACGATGGAACACTCAAATTGCGTCCCGATTCAATACATCGTCCTCAAGCAGACTTGTCTCCATGGGTCTATTGCTGTCTCGGGCACATTATGGCCGTTCTGCTGTGAGTCTAGATTATCGAATGGGACGAAACACTGATAGTGAATTGTAACGTTCAGGGCCACCTAATGACGATGGATCACTCAAATTGCGTCCTGATTCAATACATCGTCCTCCAGCAGCTGCCTCGGGCACCTTTTGGCCGTTCTGCTGTGAGTTAAAGATTTTCGAATCGGACGAAAAACTGATAGTGAATTGTAACATTCAGGGCCACCTAATGACGATGGACCACTCAAATTGCGTCCGGATTCAATACATCGTCAACCAGCCGACTTGTCTCCATGGGTCTATTGCTGCTTCGGGCACCTTATGGCCGTTCTGCTGTGAGTCAAAGATTTTCGAATCGGACGAAAAACTGATAGTGAATTGTAACGTTCAGGGCCACCTAATGACGATGGATCACTCAAATTGCGTCCCGATTCAATACATCGTCGTCCAGCAGACTTGTCTCCATTGGTCTATTGCTGCCTCGGGCACCTTATGGCCATTCTGCTGTTAGTCAAAGATTGTCGAATCGGACGAAAAACTGATAGTGAATTGTAACGTTCAGGGCCTCCTAATGACGATGGAACACTCAAATTGCGTCCCGGTTCAATACCTCGTCCTCCAGCAGACTTGTCTCCATGGGTCTGTTGCTGCCTCGGGCACCTTATGGCCGTTCTGCTGTGAGTCAAAGATTTTCGAATCGGACGAAAAACTGATAGTGAATTGTAACATTCAGGGCCACCTAATGACGATCGATCACTCAAATTGCGTCCCGATTCAATACATCGTCCGCCAGCAGACTTGTCTCCATGGGTTATTGCTGCCTCGGGCACCTTATGGCCGTTCTGCTGTGACTCAAAGATTTTTTAATCGGTCGAAAAACTGATAGTGAATTGTTACGTTCAGGGCCTCCTAATGACGATGGAACACTCAAATTGCGTCCCGATTCAATACATCGTCCTCCAGTAGACTTGTCTCCATGGGTCTATTGCTGACTCGGGGACCTTGTGGCCGTTCTGCTGTGAGTAAAAGATATTCGAAACGGACGAAAAAATGATAGTGAATTGTAACGTTCAGGGAAACCTAATGACGATGGATCACTCAAATTGCGTCCCGGTTCAATACATCGTCCTCCAGCAGACTTGTCTCCATGGGTTATTGCTGCCTCGGGCACCTTATGGCCGTTCTGCTGTGACTCAAAGATTTTCGAATCGGACGAAAAACTGATAGTGAATTGTTACGTTCAGGGCCTCCTAATGACGATGGTACACTAAAATTGCGTCCCGATTCAATACATCGTCCTCCAGCAGACTTGTCTCCATGGGTCTATTGCTGCCTCGGGCACCTTATGGCCGTTCTGCTGTGAGTCTAGATTATCGAATGGGACGAAAAACTGATAGCTAATTGTAACATTCAGGGCCTCCTAATGACGATGGACCACACAAATTGCGTCCCGATTCAATACATCGTCCTCCACCCGACTTGACTCCATGGGTCTATTGCTGCCTCTGGCACCTTATGGCCGTTCTGCTGTGAGTCTAGATTATCGAATGGGACGAAAAACTGATAGTTAATTGTAACATCAGGGCCTCCTAATGACGATGGAACACTCAAAATGCGTCCCGATTCAATACATTGTCCTCCAGCAGACTTGTCTCCATGGGTCTATTGCTGCCTCGGGCACCTTATGGCCGCTCTGCTGTGAGTCAAAGATTTTCGAATCGGACGAAAAACTGATAGTGAATTGTACCATTCAGGGCCACCTAATGACGATGGATCACTCAAATTGCGTCCCGAATCAATACATCGTCCTCCATCCGACTTGTCTCCATGGGTCTATTGCTGCCTCGGGCACCTTATGGCCGTTCTGCTGTGAGTCAAAAATTTTCGAATCGGACGAAGAACTGATAGTGAATTGTACCATTCAAGGCCACCTAATGACGATGGAACACTCATATTGCGTCCCGATTCAATACATCGTCCTCCAGCCGACTTGTCTCCATGGGTTTATGCTGCATCGGGCACCTTATGGCCGTTCTGCTGTGAGTCAAAGATTTTCGAATCGGACGAAAAACTGATAGTGAATTGTAACATTCAGGGCCACCTAATGACGATGGACCACACAAATTGCGTCCCGATTCAATACATCGTCCTCCAGCAGACTTGTCTCCATGGGTCTATTGCTGCCTCGGGCACCTTATGGCCGTTCTGCTGTGAGTCAAAAATTTTCGAATCCGACGAAAAACTGATACTGAATTGTAACGTTCAGGGCCTCCTAATGACGATGGAACACTCAAATTGCGTCCCGATTCAATACATCGTCCTCCAGCAGACTTGTCTCCATGGGTCTATTGCTGCCTCGGGCACCTTATGGCCGTTCTGCTGTGAGTCAAAGATTTTCGAATGTGACGAAAAACTGATAGTGAATTGTAACATTTTGGGCCACCTAATGACGATGGATCACTCAAATTGCGTCCCGATTCAATACATCGTCCTCCAGCCGACTTGTCTCCATGGGTCTATTGCTGCCTCGGGCACCTTATGGCCGTTCTGCTGTGAATCAAAGATTTTCGAATCGGACGAAAAACTGATAGTGAATTGTAACGTTCAGGGCCACCTAATGACGATGGATCACTCAAATTGCGTCCCGATTCAATACATCGTCCTCCAGCAGACTTGTCTCCATGGGTTTATTGCTGCCTCGGCACCTTATGGCCGTTCGGCTGTGAGTCAAAGATTTTCGAATCGGAGGAAAAACTGATAGTGAATTGTAACATTCAGGGCCACCTAATGACGATGGACCACACAAATTGCGTCCCGATTCAATACATCGTCCTCCAGCCGACTTGACTCCATGGGTCTATTGCTGCCTCGGCCACCTTATGGCCGTTCTGCTGTGAGTCTAGATTATCGAATGGGACGAAAAACTGATAGTTAATTGTAACATTCAGGGCCACCTAATGACGATGAACCACACAAATTGCGTCCCAATTCAATACATCGTCCTCCAGCCGACTTGACTCCATGGGTCTATTGCTGCCTCGATCACCTTATGGCCGTTCTGCTGTGAGTCTAGGTTATCGAATGGGACGAAAAACTGATAGTGAATTGTAACGTTCAGGGCCACCTAATGACGATTGATCACTCAAATTGCGTCCAGATTCAATACATCGTCCTCCAGCCGACTTGTCTCCATGGGTCTATTGCTGCCTCGGGCACCTTATGGTCGTTCTCCCGTGAGTCTAGATTATCGAATGGGACGAAAAACTGATAGTTAATTGTAACATTCAGGGCCTCCTAATGACGATGGAACACTCAAATTGCGTCCCGATTCAATACGTCCTCCAGCAGACTTGTCTCCATGGGTCTATTGCTGCCTCGGGCACCTTATGGCCGTTCTGCTGTGAGTTAAAGATTTTCGAATCGGACGGAAAACTGATAGTGAATTGTAACATTCAGGGCCACCTAATGATTATGGATCACTCAAATTGCGTCCGGATTCAATACATCGTCCTCCAGCCGACTTGTCTCCATGGGTCTATTGCTGCCTCGGGCACCTTATGGCCGTTCTGCTGTGAGTCAAAGATTTTCGAATCGGACGAAAAACTGATAGTGAATTGTAACGTTCAGGGCCACCTAATGACGATGGATCACTCAAATTGCGTCCTGATTCAATACATCGTCCTCCAGCAGACTTGTCTTCATGGGTCTATTGCTGCCTCGGGCATCTTATGGCCGTTCTGCTGTGAGTCAAAGATTTAGTGAATTGTAACGTTCAGGGCCACCTAATGACGATGGATCACTCAAATTGCGTCCCGATTCAATACAACGTCCTCCAGCAGACTTGTCTTCATGGGTCTATTGCTGCCTCGGGCACCTTATGGCCGCTCTGCTGTGAGTCTAGATTATCCAATGGGACGAAAAACTGATAGTTAATTGCAACATTCAGGGCCTTCCAATGACGATGGACCACACAAATTACGTCCCGATTCAATACATCGTCCTCCAGCCGACTTGACTCCATGGGTCTATTGCTGCCTCGGGCACCTTATGGCCGTTCTGCTGTGAGTCTAGATTATCGAATGGGACGAAAAACTGATAGTTACTTGTAACATCAGGGCCTCCTAATGACGATGGGTCACTCAAATTGCGTCCCGATTCAATACATCGTCCTCCAGCAGACTTGTCTCCATGGGTCTATTGCTGCCTCGGGCACCTTATTGCCGTTCTGCTGTGAGTCAAAGATTTTCGAATCGGACGGAAAACAGATAGTGAATTGTAACGTTCAGGGCCACCTAATGACGATGGATCACTCAAATTGCGTCCCGATTCAATACATCGTCCTCCAGCAGACTTGTCTCCATGGGTCTATTGCTGCCTCGGGCACCTTATGGCCGTTCTGCTGTGAGTCAAAGATTTTCGAATCGGACGAAAAACTGATAGTGAATTGTAACGTTCAGGGCCTCCTAATGCCGATGGAACACTCAAATTGCGTCCCGATTCAATACATCGTCCTCCAGCAGACTTGTCTCCATGGGTCTATTGCTGCCTCGGGCACCTTATGGTCGTTCTCCAGTGAGTCTAGATTATCGAATGGGACGAAAAACTGATAGTTAATTGTAACATTCAGGGCCTCCTAATGACGATGGCACACTCAAATTCCGTCCCGATTCAATACATCGTCCTCCAGCAGACTTGTCTCCATGGGTCTATTGCTGCCTCGGGCACCTTATGGCCGTTATACTGTGAGTCAAAGATTTTCGAATCGGACGAAAAACTGATAGTGAATTGTAACGTTCAGGGCCTCCTAATGGCGATGGAACACTCAAATTGCGTCCCGATTCAATACATCGTCCTCCAGCAGACTTGTCTCCATGGGTCTATTGCTGCCTCGGGCACCTTATGGCCGTTCTGCTGTGAGTCAAAGATTTTCGAATCGGACGAAAAACTGATAGTGAATTGTAACGTTCAGGGCCTCCTAATGCCGATGGAACACTCAAATTGCGTCCCGATTCAATACATCGTCCTCCAGCAGACTTGTCTCTATGGGTTTATTGCTGCCTCGGGCACCTTATGGCCGATCTGCTGTGACTCAAAGATTTTCAAATAGGACGAAAAGCTGATAGTGAATTGTACGTTCAGGGCCTCCTAATAACGATGGAACACTCAAATTGCGTCCCGATTCAATACATCGCCCTCCAGCAGACTTGTCTCCATGGGTCTATTGCTGCCTCGGGCACATTATGGCCGTTCTGCTGTGAGTCAAAGATTTTCGAATCGGACGAAAAACTGATAGTGAATTGTAACATTCAGGGCCACCTAATGACGATGAACCACACAAATTGCGTCCCGATTCAATACATCGTCCTCCAGCCGACTTGACTCCAATTGTCTATTGCTGCCTCGGGCACCTTATAGCCGTTCTGCTGTGAGTCTAGATTATCGAATGGGACGAAAAACTGATAGTTAATTGTAACTTTCAGGGCCTCCTAATGACAATGGACCACTCACACTGCGTCCCGATTCAATACATCGTCCTCCAGCAGACTTGTCTCCATGGGTCAATTGCTGCCTCGGGCACCTTATGGCCGTTCTGCTGTGAGTCAAAGATTTTTGAATCGGACGCAAAACTGATAGTGAATTGTAACGTTCAGGGGCACCTAATGACGACGGATCACTCAAATTGCTTCCCGATTCAATACATCGTCCTCCAGGAGACTTGTCTCCATTGGTCTATTGCTGCCTCGGGCACCTTATGGCCGTTCTGCTGTGAGTCAAACATTTTCGAATCTGACGAAAAACTGATAGTGAATTGTAACGTTCAGGGCCTCCTAATGACGATGGAACACTCAAATTGCGTCCCGATTCAATACATCGTCCTCCAGCAGACTTGTCTCCATGGGTGTATTGCTGCCTCGGGCACCTTATGGCCGTTATACTGTGAGTCAAAGATTTTCGAATCGGACGAAAAACTGATAGTGAATTGTAACGTTCAGGGCCTCCTAATGGCGATGGAACACTCAAATTGCGTCCCGATTCAATACATCGTCCTCCAGCAGACTTGTCTCCATGGGTCTATTGCTGCCTCGGGCACCTTATGGCCGTTCTGCTGTGAGTCTAGATTATCGAATGGGACGAAAAACTGATGGTGAATTGTAACTTTCAGGGCCACCTAATGACGATGGATCACTCAAATTGCGTCGCGATTCAATACAACGTCCTCCAGCAGACTTGTCTTCATGGGTCTATAGCTGCCTCGGGCACCTTATGTCCGTTCTGCTGTGAGTCTAGATTATCCAATGGGACGAAAAACTGATAGTTAATTGCAACATTCAGGGCCTTCCAATGACGATGGACCACACAAATTACGTCCCGATTCAATACATCGTCCTCCAGCCGACTTGACTCCATGGGTCTATTGCTGCCTCGGGCACCTTATGGCCGTTCTGCTGTGAGTCTAGATTATCGAATGGGACGAAAAACTGATAGTTAATTGTAACATCAGGGCCTCCTAATGACGATGGATCACTCAAATTGCGTCCCGATTCAATACATCGTCCTCCAGCAGACTTGTCTCCATGGGTCTATTGCTGCCTCGGGCACCTTATTGTCGTTCTGCTGTGAGTCAAAGATTTTCGAATCGGACGGAAAACAGATAGTGAATTGTAACGTTCCGGGCCACCTAATGACGATGGATCACTCAAATTGCGTCCCGATTCAATACATCGGCCTCCAGCAGACTTGTCTCCATGGGTCTATTGCTGCCTCGGGCACCTTATGGCCATTCTGCTGTGAGTCAAAGATTTTCGAATCGGACGAAAAACTGATAGTGAATTGTAACGTTCAGGACCTCCTAATGCCGATGGAACACTCAAATTGCGTCCCGATTCAATACATCGTCCTCCAGCAGACTTGTCTCCATGGGTCTATTGCTGCCTCGGGCACCTTATGGTCGTTCTCCAGTGAGTCTAGATTATCGAATGGGACGAAAAACTGATAGTTAATTGTAACATTCAGGGCCTCCTAATGACGATGGCACACTCAAATTGCGTCCCGATTCAATACATCGTCCTCCAGCAGACTTGTCTCCATGGGTCTATTGCTGCCTCGGGCACCTTATGGCCGTTCTGCTGTGAGTCTAGATTATCGAATGGGACGAAAAACTGATAGTGAATTGTAACGTTCAGGGCCACCTAATGACGATGGATCACTCAAATTGCGTCCCGATTCAATACAACGTCCTCCAGCAGACTTGTCTTCATGGGTCTATAGCTGCCTCGGGCACCTTATGGCCGTTCTGCTGTGAGTCTAGATTATCCAATGGGACGAAAAACTGATAGTTAATTGCAACATTCAGGGCCTTCCAATGACGATGGACCACACAAATTACGTCCCGATTCAATACATCGTCCTCCAGCCGACTTGTCTCCATGGGTCTATTGCTGCCTCGGGCACCTTATGGCCGTTATACTGTGAGTCAAAGATTTTCGAATCGGACGAAAAACTGATAGTGAATTGTAACGTTCAGGGCCTCCTAATGGCGATGGAACACTCAAATTGCGTCCCGATTCAATACATCGTCCTCCAGCAGACTTGTCTCCATGGGTCTATCGCTGCCTCGGGCACCTTATGGCCGTTCTGCTGTGAGTCAAAGATTTTCGAATCGGACGAAAAACTGATAGTGAATTGTAACGTTCAGGGCCTCCTAATGCCGATGGAACACTCAAATTGCGTCCCGATTCAATACATCGTCCTCCAGCAGACTTGTCTCTATGGGTTTATTGCTGCCTCGGGCACCTTATGGCCGATCTGCTGGGACTCAAAGATTTTCAAATAGGACGAAAAGCTGATAGTGAATTGTACGTTCAGGGCCTCCTAATAACGATGGAACACTCAAATTGCGTCCCGATTCAATACATCGCCCTCCAGCAGACTTGTCTCCATGGGTCTATTGCTGCCTCGGGCACATTATGGCCGTTCTGCTGTGAGTCAAAGATTTTCGAATCGGACGAAAAACTGATAGTGAATTGTAACATTCAGGGCCACCTAATGACGATGAACCACACAAATTGCGTCCCGATTCAAGACATCGTCCTCCAGCCGACTTGACTCCAATTGTCTATTGCTGCCTCGGGCACCTTATAGCCGTTCTGCTGTGAGTCTAGATTATCGAATGGGACGAAAAACTGATAGTTAATTGTAACTTTCAGGGCCTCCTAATGACGATGGACCACTCACATTGCGTCCCGATTCAATACATCGTCCTCCAGCAGACTTGTCTCCATGGGTCAATTGCTGCCTCGGGCACCTTATGGCCGTTCTGCTGTGAGTCAAAGATTTTCGAATCGGACGCAAAACTGATAGTGAATTGTAACGTTTAGGGGCACCTAATGACGACGGATCACTCAAATTGCTTCCCGATTCAATACATCGTCCTCCAGGAGACTTGTCTCCATGGGTCTATTGCTGCCTCGGGCACCTTATGGCCGTTCTGCTGTGAGTCAAAGATTTTCGAATCTGACGAAAAACTGATAGTGAATTGTAACGTTCAGGGCCTCCTAATGACGATGGAACACTCAAATTGCGTCCCGATTCAATACATCGTCCTCCAGCAGACTTGTCTCCATGGGTGTATTGCTGCCTCGGGCACCTTATGGCCGTTATACTGTGAGTCAAAGATTTTCGAATCGGACGAAAAACTGATAGTGAATTGTGACGTTCAGGGCCTCCTAATGGCGATGGAACACTCAAATTGCGTCCCGATTCAATACATCGTCCTCCAGCAGACTTGTCTCCATGGGTCTATTGCTGCCTCGGGCACCTTATGGCCGTTCTGCTGTGAGTCAAAGAGTTTCGAATCGGACGAAAAACTGATAGTGAATTGTAACGTTCAGGGCCTCCTAATGACGATGGAACACTCAAATTGCGTCCCGATTCAATACATCGTCCTGCAGCAGACTTGTCTCCATGGGTCTATTGCTGCCTCGGGCACCTTATGGCCGTTCTGCTGTGAGTCAAAGATTTTCGAATCTGACGAAAAACTGATAGTGAATAGTAACATTTTGGGCCACCTAATGACGATGGATCACTCAAATTGCGTCCCGATTCAATACATCGTCCTCCAGCCGACTTGACTCCATGGGTCTATTGCTGCCTCGGCCACCTTATGGCCGTTCTGCTGTGAGTCTAGATTATCGAATGGGACGAAAAACTGATAGTTAATTGTAACATTCAGGGCCTCCTAATGACGATGGAACAATCAAATTGCGTCCCGATTCAAAACATCGTCCTCCAGCAGACTTGTGTCCATGGGTCTATTGCTGCCTCGGGCACCTCATGGCCGTTCTGCTGCGAGTAAAAGATTTTCGAATCGGACGAAAAACTGATAGTGAATTGTAGCTTTCATGGCCACCTAATGACGATGGATCACGCAAATTGCGTCCCGATTCAATACATCGTCCTCCAGCCGACTTGTCTCCATCGGTCTATTGCTCCCTCGGGCACCTTATGGCCGTTATGCTGTGAGTCAAAGATTTTCGAATCGGACGAAAAACTGATAGTGAATTGTAACAATCAGGGCCACCTAATGACGATGGACCACACAAATTGCGTCCCGATTCAATACATCGTCCTCCAGCCAACTTGACTCCATGGGTCTATTGCTGCCTCGGGCACCTTATAGCCGTTCTGCTGTGAGTCTAGATTATCGAATGGGACGAAAAACTGATAGTTAATTGTAACATCAGGGCCTCCTAATGACGGTGGACCACTCAAATTGCGTCCCGATTCAATACATCGTCCTCCAGCAGACTTGTCTCCATGGGTCAATTGCTGCCTCGGGCACCTTATGGCCGTTCTGCTGTGAGTCAAAGATTTGCGAATCGGACGAAAAACTGATAGTGAATTGTAACTTTCAGGGGCACCTAATGACGACGGATCACTCAAATTGCTTCCCGATTCAATACATCGTCTTCCAGGAGTCTTGTCTCCATTGGTCTATTGCTGCCTCGGGCACCTTATGGCCGTTCTGCTGTGAGTCAAAGATTTTCGAATCGGACGAAAAACTGATAGTGAATTGTAACGTTCAGGGCCACCTAATGATGATGGATCACTCAAATTGCGCTCCGATTCAATACATCGTCCTCCAGCCGACTTGTCTCCATGGGTCTATTGCTGCCTCGGGCACCTTAGGGCCGTTCTGCTGTGAGTCAAAGATTTTGGAATCGGACGAAAAACTGATAGTGAATTGTACCATTGAGGGCCACCTAATGACGATGGATCACTCAACTTGCGTCCCGATTCAATACATCGTCCTCCAGCCGACTTGTCTCCATGGGTCTATTGCTGCATCGGGCACCTTAAGGCCGTTCTGCTGTGAGTCAAAGATTTTCGAAACGGACGAAAAACTGATAGTGAATTGTAACATTCAGGGCCACCTAATGACGATGAACCACACAAATTGCGTCCCGATTCAATACATCGTCCTCCAGCCGACTTGACTCCAATTGTCTATTGCTGCCTCGGGCACCTTATGGCCGTTCCGCTGTGAGACTAGATTATCGAATGGGACGAAAAACTGATAGTGAATTCTAACGTTCAGGGCCAGCTAATGACGATGGATCACTCAAATTGCGTCCCGATTCAATACATCGTCCTCCAGCAGACTTGTCTTCATGGGTCTATTGCTGCCTCGGGCACCTTATGGCCGTTCTGCTGTGAGTCTAGATTATCGAATGGGACGAAAAACTGATAGCTAATTGTAACATTCAGGGCCTCCTAATGACGATGGAACACACAAATTGCGTCCCGATTCAATACATCGTCCTCCAGCCGGCTGGACTCCATGGGTCTATTGCTGCCTCGGGCAACTTATGGCCGTTCTGCTGTGAGTCTAGATTATCGAATGGGACGAAAAACTGATAGTTAATTGTAACATCAGGGCCTCCTAATGACGATGGAACACTCAAATTGCGTCCAGATTCAATACATCGTCCTCCAGCAGACTTGTCTCCATGGGTCTAATGCTGCCTCGGGCACCTTATGGCCGTTCTGCTGTGAGTCAAAGATTTTCGAATCGGACGAAAAACTGATAGTGAATTGTAACGTTCAGGGCCACCTAATGATGATGGAGCACTCAAATTGCGCCCCGATTCAATACATCGTCCTCCAGCCGACTTGTCTCCATGGGTCTATTGCTGCCTCGGGCACCTTATGGCCGTTCTGCTGTGAGTCAAAGAGTTTCGAATCGGACGAAAAACTGATAGTGAATTGTAACGTTCAGGGCCTCCTAATGACGATGGAACACTCAAATTGCGTCCCGATTCAATACATCGTCCTGCAGCAGACTTGTCTCCATGGGTCTATTGCTGCCTCGGGCACCTTATGGCCGTTCTGCTGTGAGTCAAAGATTTTCGAATCTGACGAAAAACTGATAGTGAATAGTAACATTTTGGGCCACCTAATGACGATGGATCACTCAAATTGCGTCCCGATTCAATACATCGTCCTCCAGCCGACTTGACTCCATGGGTCTATTGCTGCCTCGGCCACCTTATGGCCGTTCTGCTGTGAGTCTAGATTATCGAATGGGACGAAAAACTGATAGTTAATTGTAACATTCAGGGCCTCCTAATGACGATGGAACAATCAAATTGCGTCCCGATTCAAAACATCGTCCTCCAGCAGACTTGTGTCCATGGGTCTATTGCTGCCTCGGGCACCTCATGGCCGTTCTGCTGCGAGTCAAAGATTTTCGAATCGGACGAAAAACTGATAGTGAATTGTAGCTTTCATGGCCACCTAATGACGATGGATCACGCAAATTGCGTCCCGATTCAATACATCGTCCTCCAGCCGACTTGTCTCCATCGGTCTATTGCTCCCTCGGGCACCTTATGGCCGTTATGCTGTGAGTCAAAGATTTTCGAATCGGACGAAAAACTGATAGTGAATTGTAACAATCAGGGCCACCTAATGACGATGGACCACACAAATTGCGTCCCGATTCAATACATCGTCCTCCAGCCAACTTGACTCCATGGGTCTATTGCTGCCTCGGGCACCTTATAGCCGTTCTGCTGTGAGTCTAGATTATCGAATGGGACGAAAAACTGATAGTTAATTGTAACATCAGGGCCTCCTAATGACGGTGGACCACTCAAATTGCGTCCCGATTCAATACATCGTCCTCCAGCAGACTTGTCTCCATGGGTCAATTGCTGCCTCGGGCACCTTATGGCCGTTCTGCTGTGAGTCAAAGATTTGCGAATCGGACGAAAAACTGATAGTGAATTGTAACTTTCAGGGGCACCTAATGACGACGGATCACTCAAATTGCTTCCCGATTCAATACATCGTCTTCCAGGAGTCTTGTCTCCATTGGTCTATTGCTGCCTCGGGCACCTTATGGCCGTTCTGCTGTGAGTCAAAGATTTTCGAATCGGACGAAAAACTGATAGTGAATTGTAACGTTCAGGGCCACCTAATGATGATGGATCACTCAAATTGCGCTCCGATTCAATACATCGTCCTCCAGCCGACTTGTCTCCATGGGTCTATTGCTGCCTCGGGCACCTTATGGCCGTTCTGCTGTGAGTCAAAGATTTTGGAATCGGACGAAAAACTGATAGTGAATTGTACCATTGAGGGCCACCTAATGACGATGGATCACTCAACTTGCGTCCCGATTCAATACATCGTCCTCCAGCCGACTTGTCTCCATGGGTCTATTGCTGCATCGGGCACCTTAAGGCCGTTCTGCTGTGAGTCAAAGATTTTCGAAACGGACGAAAAACTGATAGTGAATTGTAACATTCAGGGCCACCTAATGACGATGGACCACACAAATTGCGTCCCGATTCAATACATCGTCCTCCAGCCGACTTGACTCCATGGGTCTATTGCTGCCTCGGCCACCTTATGGCCGTCCTGCTGTGAGTCTAGATTATCGAATGGGACGAAAAACTGATAGTTAATTGTAACATTCGGGGCCTCCTAATGACGATGGAACAATGAAATTGCGTCCCGATTCAAAACATCGTCCTCCAGCAGACTTGTGTCCATGGGTCTATTGCTGCCTCGGGCACCTCATGGCCGTTCTGCTGTGAGTCAAAGATTTTCGAATCGGACGAAAAACTGATAGTGAATTGTAGCTTTCATGGCTACCTAATGACGATGGATCACGCAAATTGCGTCCCGATTCAATACATCGTCCTCCAGCCGACTTGTCTCCATCGGTCTATTTCTCCCTCGGGCACCTTATGGCCGTTATGCTGTGAGTCAAAGATTTTCGAATCGGACGAAAAACTGATAGTGAATTGTAACATTCAGGGCCACCTAATGACGATGGACCACACAAATTGCGTCCCGATTCAATACATCGTCCTCCAGCCAACTTGACTCCATGGGTCTATTGCTGCCTCGGGCACCTTATAGCCGTTCTGCTGTGAGTCTAGATTATCGAATGGGACGAAAAACTGATAGTTAATTGTAACTTTCAGGGCCTCCTAATGACGATGGACCACTCAAATTGCGTCCCGATTCAATACATCGTCCTCCAGCAGACTTGTCTCCATGGGTCAATTGCTGCCTCGGGCACCTTATGGCCGTTCTGCTGTGAGTCAAAGATTTTCGAATCGGACGAAAAACTGATAGTGAATTGTAACGTTCAGGGGCACCTAATGACGACGGATCACTCAAATTGCTTCCCGATTCAATACATCGTCCTCCAGGAGACTTGTCTCCATTGGTCTATTGCTGCCTCGGGCACCTTTTGGCCGTTCTGCTGTGAGTCAAAGATTTTCGAATCTGACGAAAAACTGATAGTGAATTGTAACGTTCAGGGCCTCCTAATGACGATGGAACACTCAAATTGCGTCCCGATTCAATACATCGTCCTCCAGCAGACTTGTCTCCATGGGTCTATTGCTGCCTCGGGCACCTTATGGCCGTTATACTGTGAGTCAAAGATTTTCGAATCGGACGAAAAACTGATAGTCAATTGTAACGTTCAGGGACTCCTAATGGCGATGGAACACTCAAATTGCGTCCCGATTCAATACATCGTCCTCCAGCAGACTTGTCTCCATGGGTCTATTGCTGCCTCGGGCACCTTATGGCCGTTCTGCTGTGAGTCAAAGATTTTCGAATCGGACGAAAAACTGATAGTGAATTGTAACGTTCAGGGCCACCTAATGATGATGGATCACTCAAATTGCGCCCGGATTCAATACATCGTCCTCCAGCCGACTTGTCTCCATGGGTCTATTGCTGCCTCGGGCACCTTATGGCCGTTCTGCTGTGAGTCAAAGATTTTGGAATCGGACGAAAAACTGATAGTGAATTGTACCATTGAGGGCCACCTAATGACGATGGATCACTCAACTTGCGTCCCGATTCAATACATCGTCCTCCAGCCGACTTGTCTCCATGGGTCTATTGCTGCATCGGGCACCTTAAGGCCGTTCTGCTGTGAGTCAAAGATTTTCGAAACGGACGAAAAACTGATAGTGATTTGTAACATTCAGGGCCACCTAATGACGATGGACCACACAAATTGCGTCCCGATTCAATACATCGTCCTCCAGCCGACTTGACTCCATGGGTCTATTGCTGCCTCGGCCACCTTATGGCCGTTCTGCTGTGAGTCTAGATTATCGAATGGGACGAAAAACTGATAGTTAATTGTAACATTCAGGGCCTCCTAATGACGATGGAACAATGAAATTGCGTCCCGATTCAATACATCGTCCTCCAGCAGACTTGTGTCCATGGGTCTATTGCTGCCTCGGGCACCTCATGGCCGTTCTGCTGTGAGTCAAAGATTTTCGAATCGGACGAAAAACTGATAGTGAATTGTAGCTTTCATGGCCACCTAATGACGATGGATCACGCAAATTGCGTCCCGATTCAATACATCGTCCTCCAGCCGACTTGTCTCCATCGGTCTATTGCTCCCTCGGGCACCTTATGGCCGTTATGCTGTGAGTCAAAGATTTTCGAATCGGACGAAAAACTGATAGTGAATTGTAACATTCAGGGCCACCTAATGACGATGGACCACACAAATTGCGTCCCGATTCAATACATCGTCCTCCAGCC
Source organism: Schistocerca cancellata (assembly GCF_023864275.1). NCBI lineage: Eukaryota > Metazoa > Arthropoda > Insecta > Orthoptera > Acrididae > Schistocerca > Schistocerca cancellata. The sequence goes on from NC_064627.1 coordinate 4,474,881, forward strand.
AACTTGACTCCATGGGTCTATTGCTGCCTCGGGCACCTTATAGCCGTTCTGCTGTGAGTCTAGATTATCGAATGGGACGAAAAACTGATAGTTAATTGTAACTTTCAGGGCCTCCTAATGACGATGGACCACTCAAATTGCGTCCCGATTCAATACATCGTCCTCCAGCAGACTTGTCTCCATGGGTCAATTGCTGCCTCGGGCACCTTATGGCCGTTCTGCTGTGAGTCAAAGATTTTCGAATCGGACGAAAAACTGATAGTGAATTGTAACGTTCAGGGGCACCTAATGACGACGGATCACTCAAATTGCTTCCCGATTCAATACATCGTCCTCCAGGAGACTTGTCTCCATTGGTCTATTGCTGCCTCGGGCACCTAATGGCCGTTCTGCTGTGAGTCAAAGATTTTCGAATCTGACGAAAAACTGATAGTGAATTGTAACGTTCAGGGCCTCCTAATGACGATGGAACACTCAAATTGCGTCCCGATTCAATACATCGTCCTCCAGCAGACTTGTCTCCATGGGTCTATTGCTGCCTCGGGCACCTTATGGCCGTTATACTGTGAGTCAAAGATTTTCGAATCGGACGAAAAACTGATAGTGAATTGTAACGTTCAGGGCCTCCTAATGGCGATGGAACACTCAAATTGCGTCCCGATTCAATACATCGTCCTCCAGCAGACTTGTCTCCATGGGTCTATTGCTGCCTCGGGCACCTTATGGCCGTTCTGCTGTGAGTCAAAGATTTTCGAATCGGACGAAAAACTGATAGTGAATTGTAACGTTCAGGGCCACCTAATGACGATGGAACACTCAAATTGCGTCCCAATTCAATACATCGTCCTCCAGCCGACTTGTCTCCATGGGTCTATTGCTGCCTCGGGCACCTTATGGCCGTTCTGCTGTAGGTCTAGATTATCGAATGGGACGAAAAACTGATAGTGAATTGTAACGTTCAGGGCCACCTAATGACGATGGAAAACTCAAATTGCGTCCCGATTCAATACATCGTCCTCCAGCAGACGTGTCTCCATTGGTCTATTGCTGCCTCGGGCACCTTATGGCCGTTCTGCTGTTAGTCAAAGATTTTCGAATCGGACGAAAAACTGATAGTGAATTGTAACGTTCAGGGCCTCCTAATGACGATGGATCACTCAAATTGCGTCCCGATTCAATACCTCGTCCTCCAGCAGAGTTGTCTCCATGGGTCTATTGCTGCTTCGGGCGCCTTATGGCCGTTCTGCAGTGAGTCAAATATTTTCGAATCGGACGAAAAACTGATAGTGAATTGTCACGTTCAGGGCCTCCTAATGACGATGGAACACTCAAATTGCGTCCCTATGCAATACATAGTCCTCCAGCAGTCTTGTCTCCATGGGTCTACTGCTGCCTCGGGCACCTTATGGCCGTTCTGCTGTAGGTCTAGATTATCGAATGGGACGAAAAACTGATAGAGAATTGTAACGTTCAGGGCCACCTAATGACGATAGATCACTCAAATTGCGTCCCGATTCAATACATCGTCCTCCAGCAGACTTGTCTCCATGGGTCTATTGCTGCCTCGGGGACCTTATGGCCGTTCTGCTGTGAGTCAAAGATTTTCGAATCGGACGAAAAACTGATAGTGAATTGTCACGTTCAGGGCCTCCTAATGACGATGGAACACTCAAATTGCGTCCCGATTCAATACCTCGTCCTCCAGCATACTTGACTCCATGGGTCTATTGCTGCCTCGGGCACCTTATGGCCGTTCTGCTGTGAGTCAAAGATTTTCGAATCGGACGAAAAACTGATAGTGAATTGAAACGTTCAGGGCCTCCTAATGACGATGGAACACTCAAATTGCGTCCCAATTCAATACATCGTCCTCCAGCAGACTTGTCTCCATGGGTCTATTGCTGCCTCGGGCACCTTATGGCCGTTCTTCTGTGAGTCAAAGATTTTCGAATCGGACGAAAAACTGATAGTGAATTGTAACGTTCAGGGCCACCTAATGACGATGAATCACTCAAATTGCGTCCCGATTCAATACATCGTCCACCAGCAGACTTGTCTCCAAGGGTCTATTGCTGCCTCGGGCACCTTATGGCCGTTCTGCTGTGAGTCAAAGATTTTCGAATCGGACGAATAACTGATAGTGAATTGTAACTTTCAGGGCCACCTAATGACGATGGATCACTCAAATTGCGTCCCGATTCAATACATCGTCCTCCAGCCGACTTGTCTCCATGGGTCTATTGCTGCCTCGGGCACCTTATGGCCGTTCTGCTGTAGGTCTAGATTATCGAATGGGACGAAAAACTGATAGTGAATTGTAACGTTCAGGGCCACCTAATGAGGATGGATAACTCAAATTGCGTCCCGATTCAATACATCGTCCTCCAGCAGACGTGTCTCCATTGGTCTATTGCTGCCTCGGGCACCTTATGGCCGTTCTGCTGTTAGTCAAAGATTTTCGAATCGGACGAAAAACTGATAGTGAATTGTAACGTTCAGGGCCTCCTAATGACGATGGATCACTCAAATTGCGTCCCGATTCAATACCTCGTCCTCCAGCAGACTTGTCTCCATGGGTCTATTGCTGCTTCGGGCGCCTTATGGCCGTTCTGCAGTGAGTCAAAGATTTTCGAATCGGACGAAAAACTGATAGTGAATTGTCACGTTCAGGGCCTCCTAATGACGATGGAACACTCAAATTGCGTCCCTATGCAATACATAGTCCTCCAGCAGTCTTGTCTCCATGGGTCTATTGCTGCCTCGGGCACCTTATGGCCGTTCTGCTGTAGGTCTAGATTATCGAATGGGACGAAAAACTGATAGAGAATTGTAACGTTCAGGGCCACCTAATGACGATGGATCACTCAAATTGCGTCCCGATTCAATACATCGTCCTCCAGCAGACGTGTCTCCATTGGTCTATTGCTGCCTCGGGCACCTTATGGCCGTTCTGCTGTTAGTCAAAGATTTTCGAATCGGACGAAAAACTGATAGTGAATTGTAACGTTCAGGGCCTCCTAATGACGATGGATCACTCAAATTGCGTCCCGATTCAATACCTCGTCCTCCGGCAAACTTGTCTCCATGGGTCTATTGCTGCCTCGGGCACCTTATGGCCGTTCTGCTGTGAGTCAAAGATTTTCGAATCGGACGAAAAACTGATAGTGAATTGTCACGTTCAGGGCCACCTAATGACGATGGATCACTCAAATTGCGTCCCGATTCAATACATCGTCCTCCAGGAGACTTGTCTCCATTGGTCTATTGCTGCCTCGGGCACCTTATGGCCGTTCTGCTGTGAGTCAAAGATTTGCGAATCGGACGAAAAACTGATAGTGAATTGTAACGTTCAGGGCCTCCTAATGACGATGGAACACTCAAATTGCGTCCCGATTCAATACATCGTCCTCCAGCAGACTTGTCTCCATGGGTCTATTGCTGCCTCGGGCACCTTATGGCCGTTATACTGTGAGTCAAAGATTTTCGAATCGGACGAAAAACTGATAGTGAATTGTAACGTTCAGGGCCTCCTAATGGCGATGGAACACTCAAATTGCGTCCCGATTCAATACATCGTCCTCCAGCAGACTTGTCTCCATGGGTCTATTGCTGCCTCGGGCACCTTATGGCCGTTCTGCTGTGAGTCAAAGATTTTCGAATCGGACGAAAAACTGATAGTGAATTGTAACGTTCAGGGCCACCTAATGACGATAGATCACTCAAATTGCGTCCCGATTCAATACATCGTCCTCCAGCAGACTTGTCTCCATGGGTCTATTGCTGCCTCGGGGACCTTATGGCCGTTCTGCTGTGAGTCAAAGATTTTCGAATCGGACGAAAAACTGATAGTGAATTGTCACGTTCAGGGCCTCCTAATGACGATGGAACACTCAAATTGCGTCCCGATTCAATACCTCGTCCTCCAGCATACTTGACTCCATGGGTCTATTGCTGCCTCGGGCACCTTATGGCCGTTCTGCTGTGAGTCAAAGATTTTCGAATCGGACGAAAAACTGATAGTGAATTGAAACGTTCAGGGCCTCCTAATGACGATGGAACACTCAAATTGCGTCCCAATTCAATACATCGTCCTCCAGCAGACTTGTCTCCATGGGTCTATTGCTGCCTCGGGCACCTTATGGCCGTTCTTCTGTGAGTCAAAGATTTTCGAATCGGACGAAAAACTGATAGTGAATTGTAACGTTCAGGGCCACCTAATGACGATGAATCACTCAAATTGCGTCCCGATTCAATACATCGTCCACCAGCAGACTTGTCTCCAAGGGTCTATTGCTGCCTCGGGCACCTTATGGCCGTTCTGCTGTGAGTCAAAGATTTTCGAATCGGACGAATAACTGATAGTGAATTGTAACTTTCAGGGCCACCTAATGACGATGGATCACTCAAATTGCGTCCCGATTCAATACATCGTCCTCCAGCCGACTTGTCTCCATGGGTCTATTGCTGCCTCGGGCACCTTATGGCCGTTCTGCTGTAGGTCTAGATTATCGAATGGGACGAAAAACTGATAGTGAATTGTAACGTTCAGGGCCACCTAATGAGGATGGATAACTCAAATTGCGTCCCGATTCAATACATCGTCCTCCAGCAGACGTGTCTCCATTGGTCTATTGCTGCCTCGGGCACCTTATGGCCGTTCTGCTGTTAGTCAAAGATTTTCGAATCGGACGAAAAACTGATAGTGAATTGTAACGTTCAGGGCCTCCTAATGACGATGGATCACTCAAATTGCGTCCCGATTCAATACCTCGTCCTCCAGCAGACTTGTCTCCATGGGTCTATTGCTGCTTCGGGCGCCTTATGGCCGTTCTGCAGTGAGTCAAAGATTTTCGAATCGGACGAAAAACTGATAGTGAATTGTCACGTTCAGGGCCTCCTAATGACGATGGAACACTCAAATTGCGTCCCGATGCAATACATAGTCCTCCAGCAGTCTTGTCTCCATGGGTCTATTGCTGCCTCGGGCACCTTATGGCCGTTCTGCTGTAGGTCTAGATTATCGAATGGGACGAAAAACTGATAGAGAATTGTAACGTTCAGGGCCACCTAATGACGATGGATCACTCAAATTGCGTCCCGATTCAATACATCGTCCTCCAGCAGACGTTTCTCCATTGGTCTATTGCTGCCTCGGGCACCTTATGGCCGTTGTGCTGTTAGTCAAAGATTTTCGAGTCGGACGAAAAACTGATAGTGAATTGTAACGTTCAGGGCCTCCTAATGACGATGGATCACTCAAATTGCGTCCCGATTCAATCCCTCGTCTCCGGCAGACTTATCTCCATGGGCCTATTGCTGCCTCGGGCACCTTTTGGCCGTTCTGCTGTGAGTCAAAGATTTTCGAATCGGACGAAAAACTGATAGTGAATTGTCACGTTCAGGGCCACCTAATGACGATGGATCACTCAAATTGCGTCCCGATTCAATACATCGTCCTCCAGCCGACTTGTCTCTATGGGTTATTGCTGCCTCGGGCACCTTATGGCCGTTCTGCTGTGAGTCAAAGATTTTCGAATCGGACGAAAAACTGATAGTGAATTGTAACATTCAGGGCCACCTAATGACGATGGACCACACAAATTGCGTCCCGATTCAATACATCGTCCTCCAGCCAACTTGACTCCATGGGTCTATTGCTGCCTCGGGCACCTTATGGCCGTTATACTGTGAGTCAAAGATTTTGGAATCGGACGAAAAACTGATAGTGAATTGTAACGTTCAGGGCCTCCTAATTGCGATGGAACACTCAAATTGCGTCCCGATTCAATACATCGTCCTCCAGCAGACTTGTCTCCATGGGTCTATTGCTGCCTCGGGCACCTTATGGCCGTTCTGCTGTGAGTCAAAGATTTTCGAATCGGACGAAAAACTGATAGTGAATTGTAACGTTCAGGGCCACCTAATGACGATAGATCACTCAAATTGCGTCCCGATTCAATACATCGTCCTCCAGCAGACTTGTCTCCATGGGTCTATTGCTGCCTCGGGGACCTTATGGCCGTTCTGCTGTGAGTCAAAGATTTTCGAATCGGACGAAAAACTGATAGTGAATTGTCACGTTCAGGGCCTCCTAATGACGATGGAACACTCAAATTGCGTCCCGATTCAATACCTCGTCCTCCAGCATACTTGACTCCATGGGTCTATTGCTGCCTCGGGCACCTTATGGCCGTTCTGCTGTGAGTCAAAGATTTGCGAATCGGACGAAAAACTGATAGTGAATTGAAACGTTCAGGGCCTCATAATGACGATGGAACACTCAAATTGCGTCCCAATTCAATACATCGTCCACCAGCAGACTTGTCTCCATGGGTCTATTGCTGCCTCGGGCACCTTTTGGCCGTTCTGCTGTGAGTCAAAGATTTTCGAATCGGACGAATAACTGATAGTGAATTGTAACTTTCAGGGCCACCTAATGACGATGGATCACTCAAATTGCGTCCCGATTCAATACATCGTCCTCCAGGCGACTTGTCTCCATGGGTCTATTGCTGCCTCGGGCACCTTATGGCCGTTCTGCTGTAGGTCTAGATTATCGAATGGGACGAAAAACTGATAGTGAATTGTAACGTTCAGGGCCACCTAATGACGATGGATAACTCAAATTGCGTCCCGATTCAATACATCGTCCTCCAGCAGACGTGTCTCCATTGGTCTATTGCTGCCTCGGGCACCTTATGGCCGTTCTGCTGTTAGTCAAAGATTTTCGAATCGGACGGAAAACTGATAGTGAATTGTAACGTTCAGGGCCTCCTAATGACGATGGATCACTCAAATTGCGTCCCGATTCAATACCTCGTCCTCCAGCAGACTTGTCTCCATGGGTCTATTGCTGCTTCGGGCGCCTTATGGCCGTTCTGCAGTGAGTCAAAGATTTTCGAATCGGACGAAAAACTGATAGTGAATTGTCACGTTCAGGGCCTCCTAATGACGATGGAACACTCAAATTGCGTCCCGATGCAATACATAGTCCTCCAGCAGTCTTGTCTCCATGGGTCTATTGCTGCCTCGGGCACCTTATGGCCGTTCTGCTGTAGGTCTAGATTATCGAATGGGACGAAAAACTGATAGAGAATTGTAACGTTCAGGGCCACCTAATGACGATGGATCACTCAAATTGCGTCCCGATTCAATACATCGTCCTCCAGCAGACGTGTCTCCATTGGTCTATTGCTGCCTCGGGCACCTTATGGCCGTTGTGCTGTTAGTCAAAGATTTTCGAATCGGACGAAAAACTGATAGTGAATTGTAACGTTCAGGGCCTCCTAATGACGATGGATCACTCAAATTGCGTCCCGATTCAATACCTCGTCTCCGGCAGACTTATCTCCATGGGTCTATTGCTGCCTCGGGCACCTTATGGCCGTTCTGCTGTGAGTCAAAGATTTTCGAATCGGACGAAAAACTGATAGTGAATTGTAACATTCAGGGCCACCTAATGACGATGGACCACACAAATTGCGTCCCGATTCAATACATCGTCCTCCAGCCAACTTGACTCCATGGGTCTATTGCTGCCTCGGGCACCTTATGGCCGTTATACTGTGAGTCAAAGATTTTGGAATCGGACGAAAAACTGATAGTGAATTGTAACGTTCCGGGCCTCCTAATGGCGATGGAACACTCAAATTGCGTCCCGATTCAATACATCGTCCTCCAGCAGTCTTGTCTCCATGGGTCTATTGCTGCCTCGGGCACCTTATGGCCGTTCTGCTGTGAGTCAAAGATTTTCGAATCGGACGAAAAACTGATAGTGAAATGTAACGTTCAGGGCCACCTAATGACGATAGATCACTCAAATTGCGTCCCGATTCAATACATCGTCCTCCAGCAGACTTGTCTCCATGGGTCTATTGCTGCCTCGGGGACCTTATGGCCGTTCTGCTGTGAGTCAAAGATTTTCGAATCGGACGAAAAACTGATAGTGAATTGTCACGTTCAGGGCCTCCTAATGACGATGGAACACTCAAATTGCGTCCCGATTCAATACCTCGTCCTCCAGCATACTTGACTCCATGGGTCTATTGCTGCCTCGGGCACCTTATGGCCGTTCTGCTGTGAGTCAAAGATTTTCGAATCGGACGAAAAACTGATAGTGAATTGAAACGTTCAGGGCCTCCTAATGACGATGGAACACTCAAATTGCACCCAATTCAATACATCGTCCTCCAGCAGACTTGTCTCCATGGGTCTATTGCTGCCTCGGGCACCTTATGGCCATTCTGCTGCGAGTAAAAGATTTTCGAATCGGACGAAAAACTGATAGTGAATTGTAACGTTCAGGGCCACCTAATGACGATGAATCAATCAAATTGCGTCCCGATTCAATACATCGTCCACCAGCAGACTTGTCTCCATGGGTCTATTGCTGATTCGGGCACCTTATGGCCGTTCTGCTGTGAGTCAAAGATTTTCGAATCGGACGAATAAATGATAGTGAATTGTAACTTTCAGGGCCACCTAATGACGATGGATCACTCAAATTGCGTCCCGATTCAATACATCGTCCTCCAGGCGACTTGTCTCCATGGGTCTATTGCTGCCTCGGGCACCTTATGGCCGTTCTGCTGTAGGTCTAGATTATCGAATGGGACGAAAAACTGATAGTGAATTGTAACGTTCAGGGCCACCTAATGACGATGGATAACTCAAATTGCGTCCCGATTCAATACCTCGTCCTCCGGCAGACTTGTCTCCATGGGTCTATTGCTGCCTCGGGCACCTTATGGCCGTTCTGCTGTGAGTCAAGGATTTTCGAATCGGACGAAAAACTGATAGTGAATTGTCACGTTCAGGGCCACCTAATGACGATGGATCACTCAAATTGCGTCCCGATTCAATACATCGTCCTCCAGCCGACATGTCTCTATGGGTTATTGCTGCCTCGGGCACCTTATGGCCGTCCTGCTGTGACTCAAAGATTTTCGAATCGGACGAAAAACTGATAGTGAATTGTAACGTTCAGGGCCACCTAATGACGATGGATCACTCAAATTGCGTCCCGATTCAATACATCGTCCTCCAGGCGACTTGTCTCCATGGGTCTATTGCTGCCTCGGGCACCTTATGGCCGTTCTGCTGTAGGTCTAGATTATCGAATGGGACGAAAAACTGATAGTGAATTGTAACGTTCAGGGCCACCTAATGACGATGGATAACTCAAATTGCGTCCCGATTCAATACCTCGTCCTCCGGCAGACTTGTCTCCATGGGTCTATTGCTGCCTCGGGCACCTTATGGCCGTTCTGCTGTGAGTCACAGATTTTCGAATCGGACGAAAAACGAATAGTGAATTGAAACGTTCAGGGCCTCCTAATGACGATGGAACACTCAAATTGCGTCCCAATGTGTCTATTGCTGCCTCGGGCACCTTATGGCCGTTCTGCTGTGAGTCAAAGATTTTCGAATCGGACGAAAAACTGATAGTGAATTGTAACTTTCAGGAACACCTAATGACGATGGATCACTCAAATTGCGTCCCGATTCAATACATCGTCCTCCAGCCGACTTGTCTCCATGGGCGTATTGCTGCCTCGGGCACCTTATGGCCGTTCTGCTGTAGGTCTAGATTTTCGAATCGGACGAAAATCTGATAGTGAATTGTAACGTTCAGGGCCTCCTAATGACGATGGATCACTCAAATTGCGTCCCGATTCAATACCTCGTCCTCCGGCAGACTTGTCTCCATGGGTCTATTGCTGCCTCGGGCACCTTATGGCCGTTCTGCTGTGAGTCAAAGATTTTCGAATCGGACGAAAAACTGATAGTGAATTGTCACGTTCAGGGCCACCTAATGACGATGGATCACTCAAATTGCGTCCCGATTCAATACATCGTCCTCCAGCCGACTTGTCCCTATGGGTTATTGCTGCCTCGGGCACCTTACGGCCGTCCTGCTGTGACTCAAAGATTTTCGAATCGGACGAAAAACTGATAGTGAATTGTCACGTTCAGGGCCTCCCAATAACGATGGAACACTCAAATTGCGTCCCGATTCAATACCTCGTCCTCCGGCAGACTTGTCTCCATGGGTCTATTGCTGCCTCGGGCACCTTATGGCCGTTCTGCTGTGAGTCAAAGATTTTCGAATCGGACGAAAAACGGATAGTGAATTGAAACGTTCAGGGCCTCCTAATGACGATGGAACACTCAAATTGCGTCCCAATTCAATACATCGTCCTAGAGCAGACTTGTCTCCATGGGTCTATTGCTGCCTCGGGCACCTTATGGCCGTTCTGCTGTGAGTCAAAGATTTTCGAATCGGACGAAAAACTGATAGTGAATTGTAACTTTCAGGGCCACCAATGACGATGGATCACTCAAATTTCGTCCCGATTCAATACATCGTCCTCCAGCCGACTTGTCTCCATGGGTCTATTGCTGCCTCGGGCACCTTATGGCCGTTCTGCTGTAGGTCTAGATTATCGAATGGGACGAAAAACTGATAGTGAATTGTAACGTTCAGGGCCACCTAATGACGATGGATCACTCAAATTGCGTCCCGATTCAATACATCGTCCTCCAGCAGACGTGTCTCCATTTGTCTATTGCTGCCTCGGGCACCTTATCGCCGTTGTGCTGTTAGTCAAAGATTTTCGATTCGGACGAAAAACTGATAGTGAATTGTAACGTTCAGGGCCTCCTAATGACGATGGATCACTCGAATTGCGTCCCGATTCAATACCTCGTCCTCCAGCAGACTTGGCTCCATGGGTCTATTGCTGCCTCGGGAACCTTATGGCCGTTCTGCTGTGAGTCAAAGATTTTCGAATCGGACGAAAAACTGATAGCGAATTGTAACGGTCAGGGCCACCTAATGACGATCGATCACTCAAATTGCGTCCCGATTCAATACATCGTCCTCCAGAAGACTTGTCTCCATGGGTTATTGCTACCTCGGGCACCTTATGGCCGTTCTGCTGTGAGTCAAAGATTTTCGAATCGGACGAAAAACTGATAGTGAATTGTAACGTTCAGGGCCTCCTAATGACGATGGAACACTCTAAGTGCGTCCCGATTCAATACATCGTCCTCCAGCAGACTTGTCTCCATGGGTCTATTGCTGCCTCGGGCACCTTACGGCCGTTCTGCTGTGAGTCAAAGATTTTCGAATCGGCCGAAAAACTGATAGTGAATTGTAACATTCAGGGCCACCTATTGACGATGAACCACACAAATTGCGTCCCGATACAATACATCGTCCTCCAGCCAACTTGACTCCATGGGTCTATTGCTGCCTCGGGCACCCTATGGCCGTTCTGCTGTGAGTCTAGATTATCGAATGGGACGAAAAACTGATAGTGAATTGTCACGTTCAGGGCCACCTAATGACGATGGATCACTCAAATTGCGTCCCGATTCTATACATCGTCCTCCAGCAGACTTGTCTCCATGGGTCTATTGCTGCCTCGGGCACCTTATGGCCGTTTTGCTGTGAGTCAAATATATTCGAATCGGACGAAAAACTGATAGTGAATTGTAACTTTTAGGGCCACCTAATGACGATGGATCACTCAAATTGCGTCCCGATTCAATACATCATCTCCCAGCCGACCTGTCTCCATGAGTCTATTGCTGCCTCGGGCACCTTATGGCCGTTCTGCTGTGAGTCAAAGATTTTCGAATCGGACGAAAAACTGATAGTGAATTGTAACGTTCAGGGCCACCTAATGACGATGGATCACTCAAATTGCGTCCCGGTTCAATACCTCGTCCTCCAGCAGACTTGTCTCCATGGGTCTATTGCTGCCTCGGGCACCTTAAGGTCGTTCTCCCGTGAGTCTAGATTATCGAATGGGACGAAAAACTGATAGTTAATTGTAACATTCAGGGCCTCCTAATGACGATGGAACACTCAAATTGCGTTCCGATTCAATCCATCGTCCTCCAGCAGACTTGTCTCCATTGGTCTATTGCTGCCTCGGGCACCTTATGGCCGTTCTGCTGTGAGTCAAAGATTTTCGAATCGGACAAAAAAATGATGGTGAATTGTAACGTTCATGGCCACCTAATGACGATGGATCACTCAAATTGCGTCCCGATTCAATACATCGTCCTCCAGCAGATTTGTCTCCATTGGTCTATTGTTGCCTCGGGCACCTTATGGCCGTTCTGCTGTGAGTCAAAGATTTTCGAATCGGACGAAAAACTGATAGTGAATTGTAACGTTCAGGGCCACCTAATGACGATGGATCACTCAAATTGCGTCCCGATTCAATACATCGTCCTCCAGTAGACTTGTCTCCATGAGTCTATTGATGCCTCGGGCACCTTATGGCCGTTCTGCTGTGAGTCAAAGATTTTCGAATCGGACGAAAAACTGATAGTGAATTGTAACATTCAGAGCCACCTAATGACGATGGACCACACAAACTGCGTCCCGATTCAATACATCGTACTCCAGCCGACTTGACTCCATGGGTCTATTGCTGCCTCGGGCACCTTATGGCCGTTCTGCTGTGGGTCTAGATTATCGAATGGGACGAAAAACTGATAGTTAATTGTAACATTCAGGGCCTCCTAATGACGATGGACCACACAAATTGCGTCCCGATTCAATACATCGTCCTCCAGCCGACTGGACTCCATGGGTCTATTGCTGCCTCGGGCACCTTATGGCCGTTCTGCTGTGGGTCTAGATTATCGAATGGGACGAAAAACTGATAGTGAATTGTCACGTTCAGGGCCACCTAATGACGATGGATCACTCAAATTGCGTCCCGATTCTATACATCGTCCTCCAGTAGACGTGTCTCCATGGGTCTATTGCTGCCTCGGGCACCTTAGGGCCGTTTTGCTGTGAGTCAAAGATTTTCGAATCGGACGAAAAACTGATAGTGAATTGTAACTTTTAGGGCCACCTAATGACGATGGATCACTCTAATTGCGTCCCGATTCAATACATCATCCTCCAGCCGACTTGTCTCCATGAGTCTATTGCTGCCTCGGGCACCTTATGGTCGTTCTCCCGTGAGTCTAGATTATCGAATGGGACGAAAAACTGATAGTGAATTGTAGCTTTCAGGGCCACCTAATGACGATGGATCACGCAAATTGCGTCCCGATTCAATACATCGTCCTCCAGCCGACTTGTCTCCATGGGTCTATTGCTCCCCCGGGCACCTTATGGCCGTTATGCTGTGAGTCAAAGATTTTCGAATCGGACGAAAAACTGATAGTGAATTGTAACATTCAGGGCCACCTAATGACGATGGACCACACAAATTGCGTCCCGATTCAATACATCGTCCTCCAGCCGACTTGACTCCATGGGTCTATTGCTGCCTCGGACACCTTATGGCCGTTCTGCTGTGAGTCTACATTATCGAATGGGACGAAGAACTGATAGTTAATTGTAACATTCAGGGCCTCCTAATGACGATGGAACACTCAAATTGCGTCCCGATTCAATACATCGTCCTCCAGGAGACTTGTCTCCATTGGTCTATTGCTGCCTCGGGCACCTTATGGCCGTTCTGCTGTGAGTCAAAGATTTTCGAATCGGACGAAAAACTGATAGTGAATTGTAACGTTCAGTGCCTCCTAATGACGATGGAACACTCAAATTGCGTCCCGGTTCAATACCTCGTCCTCCAGCAGACTTGTCTCCATGGGTCTATTGCTGCCTCGGGCACCTTATGGTCGTTCTCCCGTGAGTCTAGATTATCGAATGGGACGAAAAAATGATAGTTAATAGTAACATTCAGGGCCTCCTAATGACGCTGGAACACTCAAATTGCGTTCCGATTCAATCCATCGTCCTCCAGCAGACTTATCTCCATTGGTCTATTGCTGCCTCGGGCACCTTATGGCCGTTCTGCTGTGAGTCAAAGATTTTCGAATCGGACGAATAACTGATAGGGAGTTGTAACTTTCAGGGCCACCTAATGACGATGGAACACTCAAATTGCGTCCCGATTCAATACATCGACCTCCAGCAGACTTGTCTCCATGGGTCTATTGCTGCCTCCGGCACCTTATGGCCCTTCTGCTGTGAGTCAAAGATTTTCGAATCGGACAAAAAACTGATGGTGAATTGTAACGTTCATGGCCACCTAATGACGATGGATCACTCAAATTGCGTCCCGATTCAATACATCATCCTCCAGCCGACTTGTCTCCATGAGTCTATTGCTGCCTCGGGCACCTTATGGTCGTTCTCCCGTGAGTCTAGATTATCGAATGGGACGAAAAACTGATAGTTAATTGTAACATTCAGGGCCTCCTAATGACGATGGAACACTCAAATTGCGTCCCGATTCAATAAGTCCTCCAGTACACTTGTCTCCATGGGTCTATTGCTGCCTCGGGCACCTCATGGCCGTTCTGCTGTGAGTCAAAGATTTTCGAACCGGACGAAAAACTGATAGTGAATTGTAGCTTTCAGGGCCACCTAATGACGATGGATCACGCAAATTGCGTCCCGATTCAATACATCGTCCTCCAGCCGACTTGTCTCCATGAGTCTATTGCTCCCCCGGGCACCTTATGGCCGTTATGCTGTGAGTCAAAGATTTTCGAATCGGACGAAAAACTGATAGTGAATTGTAACATTTAGGGCCACCTAATGACGATGGACCACACAAATTGCGTCCCGATTCAATACATCGTCCTCCAGCCGACTTGACTCCATGGGTCTATTGCTGCCTCGGACACCTTATGGCCGTTCTGCTGTGAGTCTACATTATCGAATGGGACGAAAAACTGATAGTTAATTGTAACATTCAGGGCCTCCTAATGACGATGGAACACTCAAATTGCGTCCCGATTCAATACATCGTCCTCCAGGAGACTTGTCTCCATTGGTCTATTGCTGCCTCGGGCACCTTATGGCCGTTCTGCTGTGAGTCAAAGATTTTCGAATCGGACGAAAAACTGATAGTGAATTGTAACGTTCAGTGCCTCCTAATGACGATGGAACACTCAAATTGCGTCCCGGTTCAATACCTCGTCCTCCAGCAGACTTGTCTCCATGGGTCTATTGCTGCCTCGGGCACCTTATGGTCGTTCTCCCGTGAGTCTAGATTATCGAATGGGACGACAAACTGATAGTTAATTGTAACATTCAGGGCCTCCTAATGACGATGGATCACTCAAATTGCGTTCCGATTCAATCCATCGTCCTCCAGCAGACTTGTCTCCATTGGTCTATTGCTGCCTCGGGCACCTTATGGCCGTTCTGCTGTGAGTCAAAGATTTTCGAATCGGACGAATAACTGATAGGGAGTTGTAACTTTCAGGGCCACCTAATGACGATGGAACACTCAAATTGCGTCCCGATTCAATACATCGACCTCCAGCAGACTTGCCTCCATGGGTCTATTGCTGCCTCCGGCACCTTATGGCCGTTCTGCTGTGAGTCAAAGATTTTCGAATCGGACAAAAAACTGATGGTGAATTGTAACGTTCATGGCCACCTAATGACGATGGATCACTCAAATTGCGTCCCGATTCAATACATCGTCCTCCAGCAGACTTGTCTCCATTGGTCTATTGCTGCCTCGGGCACCTTATGGCCGTTTTGCTGTGAGTCAAAGATATTCGAATCGGACGAAAAAATGATAATGAATTGTAACTTTTAGGGCCACCTAATGACGATGGATCACTCAAATTGCGTCCCGATTCAATACATCATCTCCCAGCCGACCTGACTCCATGGGTCTATTGCTGCCTCGGGCACCTTATGGCCGTTCTGCTGTGACTCAAAGATTTTCGAATCGGACGAAAAACTGATAGTGAATTGTAACATTCAGGTCCACCTAATGACGATGGACCACACAAATTGCGTCCCGATTCAATACATCGTCCTGCAGCCGACTTGACTCCATGGGTCTATTGCTGCCTCGGGCACCTTATGGCCGTTCTGCTGTGAGTCTACATTATCGA
Source organism: Schistocerca cancellata (assembly GCF_023864275.1). NCBI lineage: Eukaryota > Metazoa > Arthropoda > Insecta > Orthoptera > Acrididae > Schistocerca > Schistocerca cancellata. The sequence goes on from NC_064627.1 coordinate 4,490,787, forward strand.
ATGGGACGAAAAACTGATAGTTAATTGTAACATTCAGGGCCTCCTAATGACGATGGAACACTCAAATTGCGTCCCGGTTCAATACCTCGTCCTCCAGCAGACTTGTCTCCATGGGTCTATTGCTGCCTCGGGCACCTTATGGTCGTTCTCCCGTGAGTCTAGATTATCGAATGGGACGAAAAACTGATAGTTAATTGTAACATTCAGGGCCTCCTAATGACGATGGAACACTCAAATTGCGTTCCGATTCAATCCATCGTCCTCCAGCAGACTTGTCTCCATTGGTCTATTGCTGCCTCGGGCACCTTATGGCCGTTCTGCTGTGAGTCAAAGATTTTCGAATCGGACGAAAAACTGATAGGGAGTTGTAACTTTCAGGGCCACCTAATGACGATGGAACACTCAAATTGCGTCCCGATTCAATCCATCGTCCTCCAGCAGACTTGTCTCCATGGGTCTATTGCTGCCTCGGGCACCTTATGGCCGTTCTGCTGTGAGTCAAAGATTTTCGAATTGGACGAAAAACTGATAGTGAATTGTAACGTTGAGGGCCACCTAATGACGATGGATCACTCAAATTGCGTCCCGATTCAATACATCGTCCTCCAGTAGACTTGTCTCCATGAGTCTATTGCTGCCTCGGGCACCTTATGGCCGTTCTGCTGTGAGTCAAAGATTTTCGAATCGGACGAAAAACTGATAGTGAATTGTAACTTTCGGGGCCACCTAATGACGATGGATCACTCAAATTGCGTCCCGATTCAATACATCGTCTTCCAGCCGACTTGTCTCCATGTGTCTATTGCTCCCTCGGGCACCTTATGGCCGTTATGCTGTGTCTAAGATTTTCGAATCGGACGAAAAAATGATAGTGAATTGTAACATTCAGGGCCACCTAATGACGATGGACCACACAAATTGCGTCCCGATTCAATACATCGTCCTCCAGCCGACTGGACTCCATGGGTCTATTTCTGCATCGGGCACCTTATGGCCATTCTGCTGTGAGTCTAGATTATCGAATGGGACGAAAAACTGATAGTTAATTGTAACATTCAGGGCCTCCTAATGACGATGGAACACTCAAATTGCGTCCCGATTCAATACATCGTCCTCCAGCAGACTTGTCTCGATGGGTCTATTGCTGCCTCGGGCACTTTATGGCCGTTCTGCTGTGAGTCAAAGATTTTCGAATCGGACGAAAAACTGATAGTGAATTGTAACATTCAGGGCCACCTAATGACGATGGATCACTCAAATTGCGTCCCGATTCAATACATCGTCCTCCAGCAGACTTGTCTCCATGGGTCTATTGCTGCCTCGGGCACCTTATGGCCATTGTGCTGTTAGTCAAAGATTTTCGAATCGGACGAAAAACTGATAGTGAATTGTAACGTTCAGGGCCTCCTAATGACGATGGATCACTCAAATTGCGTCCTGATTCAATACCTCGTCCTCCAGCAGACTTGTCTCCATGGGTCTATTGCTGCCTCGGGCACCTTATGGCCGTTCTGCTGTGAGTCAAAGATTTTCGAATCGGACGAAAAACTGATAGCGAATTGTAACGGTCAGAGCCACCTATTGACGATCGATCACTCAAATTGCGTCCCGATTCAATACATCGTCCTCCAGAAGACTTGTCTCCATGGGTTATTGCTGCCTCGGGCACCTTAAGGCCGTTCTGCTGTGACTCAAAGATTTTCGAATTGGACGAAAAACTGATAGTGAATTGTAACGTTCAGGGCCTCCTAATGACGATGGAACACTCAAATTGCGTCCCGATTCAATACATCGTCCTCCAGCAGACTTGTCTCCATGGGTCTATTGCTGCCTCGGGCACCTTATGGCCGTTCTGCTGTGAGTCAAAGATTTTCGAATCGGCCGAAAAACTGATAGTGAATTGTAACATTCAAGGCCACCTATTGACGATGAACCACACAAATTGCGTCCCGATACAATACATCGTCCTCCAGCCAACTTGACTCCATGGGTCTATTGCTGCCTCGGGCACACTATGGCCGTTCTGCTGTGAGTCTAGATTATCGAATGGGACGAAAAACTGATAGTGAATTGTCACGTTTAGGGCCACCTAATGACGATGGATCACTCAAATTGCGTCCCGATTCTATACATCGTCCTCCAGTAGACGTGTCTCCATGGGTCTATTGCTGCCTCGGGCACCTTAGGGCCGTTTTGCTGTGAGTCAAAGATTTTCGAATCGGACGAAAAACTGATAGTGAATTGTAACTTTTAGGGCCACCTAATGACGATGGATCACTGAAATTGCGTCCCGATTCAATACATCGTCCTCCAGCAGACTTGTCTCCATTGGTCTATTGTTGCCTCGGGCACCTTATGGACGTTCTGCTGTGAGTCAAAGATTTTCGAATCGGACGAAAAACTGATAGTGAATTGTAACGTTCAGGGCCACCTAATGACGATGGATCACTCAAATTGCGTCCCGATTCAATACATCGTCCTCCAGTAGACTTGTCTCCATGAGTCTATTGCTGCCTCGGGCACCTTATGGCCGTTGTGCTGTGAGTCAAAGATTTTCGAATCGGACGAAAAACTGATAGTGAATTGTAACTTTCAGGGCCACCTAATGACGATGGATCACTCAAATTGCGTCCCGATTCAATACATCGTCTTCCAGCCGACTTGTCTCCATGTGTCTATTGCTCCCTCGGGCACCTTATGGCCGTTATGCTGTGTCTAAGATTTTCGAATCGGACGAAAAAATGATAGTGAATTGTAACATTCAGGGCCACCTAATGACGATGGACCACACAAATTGCGTCCCGATTCAATACATCGTCCTCCAGCCGACTTGACTCCATGGGTCTATTGCTGCCTCGGGCACCTTATGGCCGTTCTGCTGTGGGTCTAGATTATCGAATGGAACTAAAAACTGATAGTTAATTGTAACATCCAGGGCCACCTAATGACGATGGACCACACAAATTGCGTCCCGATTCAATACATCGTCCTCCAGCCGACTGGACTCCATGGGTCTATTTCTGCAACGGACACCTTATGGCCGTTCTGCTGTGGGTCTAGATTATCGAATGGAACTAAAAACTGATAGTTAATTGTAACATCCAGGGCCACCTAATGACGATGGACCACACAAATTGCGTCCCGATTCAATACATCATCCTCCAGCCGACTTGTCTCCATGAGTCTATTGCTGCCTCGGGCACCTTATGGTCGTTCTCCCGTGAGTCTAGATTATCGAATGGGACGAAAAACTGATAGTTAATTGTAACATTCAGGGCCTCCTAATGACGATGGAACACTCAAATTGCGTCCCGAATCAATAAGTCCTCCAGCAGACTTGTCTCCATGGGTCTATTGCTGCCTCGGGCACTTCATGGCCGTTCTGCTGTGAGTCAAAGATTTTCGAACCGGACGAAAAACTGATAGTGAATTGTAGCTTTCAGGGCCACCTAATGACGATGGATCACGCAAATTGCGTCCCGATTCAATACATCGTCCTCCAGCCGACTTGTCTCCATGGGTCTATTGCTCCCCCGGGCACCTTATGGCCGTTATGCTGTACGTCAAAGATTTTCGAATCGGACGAAAAACTGATAGTGAATTGTAACATTCAGGGCCACCTAATGACGATGGACCACACAAATTGCGTCCCGATTCAATACATCGTCCTCCAGCCGACTTGACTCCATGGGTCTATTGCTGCCTCGGACACCTTATGGCCGTTCTGCTGTGAGTCTACATTATCGAATGGGACGAAAAACTGATAGTTAATTGTAACATTCAGGGCCTCCTAATGACGATGGAACACTCATATTGCGTCCCGATTCAATACATCGTCCTCCAGGAGACTTGTCTCCATTGGTCTATTGCTGCCTCGGGCACCTTATGGCCGTTCTGCTGTGAGTCAAAGATTTTCGAATCGGACGAAAAACTGATAGTGAATTGTAACGTTCAGTGCCTCCTAATGACGATGGAACACTCAAATTGCGTCCCGATTCAATACATCGTCCTCCAGGAGACTTGTCTCCATTGGTCTATTGCTGCCTCGGGCACCTTATGGCCGTTCTGCTGTGAGTCAAAGATTTTCGAATCGGACGAAAAACTGATAGTGAATTGTAACGTTCAGTGCCTCCTAATGACGATGGAACACTCAAATTGCGTCCCGGTTCAATACCTCGTCCTCCAGCAGACTTGTCTCCATGGGTCTATTGCTGCCTCGGGCACCTTATGGTCGTTCTCCCGTGAGTCTAGATTATCGAATGGGACGACAAACTGATAGTTAATTGTAACATTCAGGGCGTCCTAATGACGATGGAACACTCAAATTGCGTTCCGATTCAATCCATTGTCCTCCAGCAGACTTGTCTCCATTGGTCTATTGCTGCCTCGGGCACCTTATGGCCGTTCTGCTGTGAGTCAAAGATTTTCGAATCGGACGAATAACTGATAGGGAGTTGTAACTTTCAGGGCCACCTAATGACGATGGAACACTCAAATTGCGTCCCGATTCAATACATCGACCTCCAGCAGACTTGTCTCCATGGGTCTATTGCTGCCTCCGGCACCTTATGGCCGTTCTGCTGTGAGTCAAAGATTTTCGAATCAAACAAAAAACTGATGGTGAATTGTAACGTTCATGGCCACCTAATGACGATGGATCACTCAAATTGCGTCCCGATTCAATACATCATCCTCCAGCCGACTTGTCTCCATGAGTCTATTGCTGCCTCGGGCACCTTATGGTCGTTCTCCCGTGAGTCTAGATTATCGAATGGGACGAAAAACTGATAGTTAATTGTAACATTCAGGGCCTCCTAATGACGATGGAACACTCAAATTGCGTCCCGATTCAATAAGTCCTCCAGCAGACTTGTCTCCATGGGTCTATTGCTGCCTCGGGCACCTCATGGCCGTTCTGCTGTGAGTCAAAGATTTTCGAACCGGACGAAAAACTGATAGTGAATTGTAGCTTTCAGGGCCACCTAATGACGATGGATCACGCAAATTGCGTCCCGATTCAATACATCGTCCTCCAGCCGACTTGTCTCCATGGGTCTATTGCTCCCCCGGGCACCTTATGGCCGTTATGCTGTGAGTCAAAGATTTTCGAATCGGACGAAAAACTGATAGTGAATTAAAACATTCAGGGCCACCTATTGACGATGGACCACACAAATTGCGTCCCGATTCAATACATCGTCCTCCAGCCGACTTGACTCCATGGGTCTATTGCTGCCTCGGACACCTTATGGCCGTTCTGCTGTGAGTCTACATTATCGAATGGGACGAAAAACTGATAGTTAATTGTAACATTCAGGGCCTCCTAATGACGATGGAACACTCAAATTGCATCCCGATTCAATACATCGTCCTCCAGGAGACTTGTCTCCATTGGTCTATTGCTGCCTCGGGCACCTTATGGCCGTTCTGCTGTGAGTCAAAGATTTTCGAATCGGACGAAAAACTGATAGTGAATTGTAACGTTCAGTGCCTCCTAATGACGATGGAACACTCAAATTGCGTCCCGGTTCAATACCTCGTCCTCCAGCAGACTTGTCTCCATGGGTCTATTGCTGCCTCGGGCACCTTATGGTCGTTCTCCCGTGAGTCTAGATTATCGAATGGGACGACAAACTGATAGTTAATTGTAACATTCAGGGCCTCCTAATGACGATGGAACACTCAAATTGCGTTCCGATTCAATCCATCGTCCTCAAGCAGACTTGTCTCCATTGGTCTATTGCTGCCTCGGGCACCTTATGGCCGTTCTGCTGTGAGTCAAAGATTTTCGAATCGGACGAATAACTGATAGGGAGTTGTAACTTTCAGGGCCACCTAATGACGATGGAACACTCAAATTGCGTCCCGATTCAATACATCGACCTCCAGCAGACTTGTCTCCATGGGTCTATTGCTGCCTCCGGCACCTTATGGCCGTTCTGCTGTGAGTCAAAGATTTTCGAATCGGACAAAAAACTGATGGTGAATTGTAACGTTCAGGGCCACCTAATGACGATGGATCACTCAAATTGCGTCCCGATTCAATACATCGTCCTGCAGCAGACTTGTCTCCATTGGTCTATTGCTGCCTCGGGCACCGTATGGCCGTTTTGCTGTGAGTCAAAGATATTCGAATCGGACGAAAAACTGATAGTGAATTGTAACTTTTAGGGCCACCTAATGACGATGGATCACTCAAATTGCGTCCCGATTCAATACATCATCTCCCAGCCGACCTGTCTCCATGGGTCTATTGCTGCCTCGGGCACCTTATGGCCGTTCTGCTGTGACTCAAAGATTTTCGAATCGGACGAAAAACTGATAGTGAATTGTAACATTCAGGTCCACCTAATGACGATGGACCACACAAATTGCGTCCCGATTCAATACATCGTCCTGCAGCCGACTTGACTCCATGGGTCTATTGCTGCCTCGGGCACCTTATGGCCGTTCTGCTGTGAGTCTACATTATCGAATGGGACGAAAAACTGATAGTTAATTGTAACATTCAGGGCCTCCTAATGACGATGGAACACTCAAATTGCGTCCCGGTTCAATACCTCGTCCTCCAGCAGACTTGTCTCCATGGGTCTATTGCTGCCTCGGGCACCTTATGGCCGTTCTGCTGTGAGTCAAAGATTTTCGAATCGGACGAAAAACTGATAGGGAGTTGTAACTTTCAGGGCCACCTAATGACGATGGAACACTCAAATTGCGTCCCGATTCAATACATCGTCCTCCAGCAGACTTGTCTCCATGGGTCTATTGCTGCCTCGGGCACCTTATGGCCGTTCTGCTGTGAGTCAAACATTTTCGAATCGGACAAAAAACTGATGGTGAATTGTAACGTTCATGGCCACCTAATGACGATGGATCACTCAAATTGCGTCCCGATTCAATACATCGTCCTCCAGCAGACCTGTCTCCATGGGTCTATTGTTGCCTCGGGCACCTTATGGCCGTTCTGCTGTGAGTCAAAGATTTTCGAATCGGACGAAAAACTGATAGTGAATTGTAACGTTCAGGGCCACCTAATGACGATGGATCACTCAAATTGCGTCCCGATTCAATACATCGTCCTCCAGTAGACTTGTCTCCATGAGTCTATTGCTGCCTCGGGCACCTTATGGCCGTTCTGCTGTGAGTCAAAGATTTTCGAATCGGACGAAAAACTGATAGTGAATTGTAACTTTCAGGGCCACCTAATGACGATGGATCACTATAATTGCGTCGCGATTCAATACATCGTCTTCCAGCCGACTTGTCTCCATGTGTCTATTGCTCCCTCGGGCACCTTATGGCCGTTATGCTGTGTCTAAGATTTTCGAATCGGACGAAAAAATGATAGTGAATTGTAACATTCAGGGCCACCTAATGACGATGGACCACACAAATTGCGTCCCGATTCAATACATCGTCCTCCAGCCGACTTGACTCCATGGGTCTATTGCTGCCTCGGGCACCTTATGGCCGTTCTGCTGTGGGTCTAGATTATCGAATGGGACGAAAAACTGATAGTTAATTGTAACATCCAGGGCCTCCTAATGACGATGGACCACACAAATTGCGTCCCGATTCAATACATCGTCCTCCAGCCGACTGGACCCCATGGGTCTATTTCTGCATCGGGCACCTTATGGCCATTCTGCTGTGAGTCTAGATTATCGAATGGGACGAAAAACTGATAGTTAATTGTAACATTCAGGGCCTCCTAATGACGATGGAACACTCAAATTGCGTCCCGATTCAATACATCGTCCTCCAGCAGACTTGTCTCGATGGGTCTATTGCTGCCTCGGGCACTTTATGGCCGTTCTGCTGTGAGTCAAAGATTTTCGAATCGGACGAAAAACTGATAGTGAATTGTAACATTCAGGGCCACCTAATGACGATGGATCACTCAAATTGCGTCCCGATTCAATACATCGTCCTCCATGGGTCTATTGCTGCCTCGGGCACCTTATGGCCATTGTGCTGTTAGTCAAAGATTTTCGAATCGGACGAAAAACTGATAGTGAATTGTAACGTTCAGGGCCTCCTAATGACGATGGATCACTCAAATTGCGTCCTGATTCAATACCTCGTCCTCCAGCAGACTTGTCTCCATGGGTCTATTGCTGCCTCGGGCACCTTATGGCCGTTCTGCTGTGAGTCAAAGATTTTCGAATCGGCCGAAAAACTGATAGTGAATTGTAACATTCAAGGCCACCTATTGACGATGAACCACACAAATTGCGTCCCGATACAATACATCGTCCTCCAGCCAACTTGACTCCATGGGTCTATTGCTGCCTCGGGCACACTATGGCCGTTCTGCTGTGAGTCTAGATTATCGAATGGGACGAAAAACTGATAGTGAATTGTCACGTTCAGGGCCACCTAATGACGATGGATCACTCAAATTGCGTCCCGATTCTATACATCGTCCTCCAGTAGACGTGTCTCCATGGGTCTATTGCTGCCTCGGGCACCTTAGGGCCGTTTTGCTGTGAGTCAAAGATTTTCGAATCGGACGAAAAACTGATAGTGAAATGTAACTTTTAGGGCCACCTAATGACGATGGATCACTGAAATTGCGTCCCGATTCAATACATCGTCCTCCAGCAGACTTGTCTCCATGGGTCTATTGTTGCCTCGGGCACCTTATGGACGTTCTGCTGTGAGTCAAAAATTTTCGAATCGGACGAAAAACTGATAGTGAATTGTAACGTTCAGGGCCACCTAATGACGATGGATCACTCAAATTGCGTCCCGATTCAATACATCGTCCTCCAGTAGACTTTTCTCCATGAGTCTATTGCTGCCTCGGGCACCTTATGGCCGTTCTGCTGTGAGTCAAAGATTTTCGAATCGGACGAAAAACTGATAGTGAATTGTAACTTTCAGGGCCACCTAATGACGATGGATCACTCAAATTGCGTCCCGATTCAATACATCGTCTTCCAGCCGACTTGTCTCCATGTGTCTATTGCTCCCTCGGGCAACTTATGGCCGTTATGCTGTGTCTAAGATTTTCGAATCGGACGAAAAAATGATAGTGAATTGTAACATTCAGGGCCACCTAATGACGATGGACCACACAAATTGCGTCCCGATTCAATACATCGTCCTCCAGCCGACTTGACTCCATGGGTCTATTGCTGCCTCGGGCACCTTATGGCCGTTCTGCTGTGGGTCTAGATTATCGAATGGAACGAAAAACTGATAGTTAATTGTAACATCCAGGGCCTCCTAATGACGATGGACCACACAAATTGCGTCCCGATTCAATACATCTTCCTCCAGCCGACTGGACTCCATGGGTCTATTTCTGCAACGGACACCTTATGGCCATTCTGCTGTGAGTCTAGATTATCAAATGGGACGAAAAACTGATAGTTAATTGTAACATTCAGGGCCTCCTAATGACGATGGAACACTCAAATTGCGTCCCGATTCAATACATCGTCCTCCAGCAGACTTGTCTCGATGGGTCTATTGCTGCCTCGGGCACTTTATGGCCGTTCTGCTGTGAGTCAAAGATTTTCGAATCGGACGAAAAACTGATAGTGAATTGTAACATTCAGGGCCACCTAATGACGATGGACCACACAAATTGCGTCCCGATTCAATACATCGTCCTCCAGCCGACTTGACTCCATGGGTCTATTGCTGCCTCGGACACCTTATGGCCGTTCTGCTGTGAGTCTACATTATCGAATGGGACGAAAAACTGATAGTTAATTGTAACATTCAGGGCCTCCTAATGACGATGGAACACTCAAATTGCGTCCCGATTCAATACATCGTCCTCCAGGAGACTTGTCTCCATTGGTCTATTGCTGCCTCGGGCACGTTATGGCCGTTCTGCTGTGAGTCAAAGATTTTCGAATCGGACGAAAAACTGATAGTGAATTGTAACGTTCAGTGCCTCCTAATGACGATGGAACACTCAAATTGCGTCCCGGTTCAATACCTCGTCCTCCAGCAGACTTGTCTCCATGGGTCTATTGCTGCCTCGGGCACCTTATGGTCGTTCTCCCGTGAGTCTAGATTATCGAATGGGACGACAAACTGATAGTTAATTGTAACATTCAGGGCCTCCTAATGACGATGGAACACTCAAATTGCGTTCCGATTCAATCCATCGTCCTCCAGCAGACTTGTCTCCATTGGTCTATTGCTGCCTCGGGCACCTTATGGCCGTTCTGCTGTGAGTCAAAGATTTTCGAATCGGACGAATAACTGATAGGGAGTTGTAACTTTCAGGGCCACCTAATGACGATGGAACACTCAAATTGCGTCCCGATTCAATACATCGACCTCCAGCAGACTTGTCTCCATGGGTCTATTGCTGCCTCCGGCACCTTATGGCCGTTCTGCTGTGAGTCAAAGATTTTCGAATCGGACTAAAAACTGATGGTGAATTGTAACGTTCATGGCCACCTAATGACGATGGATCACTCAAATTGCGTCCCGATTCAATACATCGTCCTCCAGCAGACTTGTCTCCATTGGTCTATTGCTGCCTCGGGCACCTTATGGCCGTTTTGCTGTGAGTCAAAGATATTCGAATCGGACGAAAAACTGATAGTGAATTCTAACTTTTAGGGCCACCTAATGACGATGGATCACTCAAATTGCGTCCCGATTCAATACATCATCTCCCAGCCGACCTGTCTCCATGGGTCTATTGCTGCCTCGGGCACCTTATGGCCGTTCTGCTGTGACTCAAAGATTTTCGAATCGGACGAAAAACTGATAGTGAATTGTAACATTCAGGTCCACCTAATGACGATGGACCACACAAATTGCGTCCCGATTCAATACATCGTCCTGCAGCCGACTTGACTCCATGGGTCTATTGCTGCCTCGGGCACCTTATGGACGCTCTGCTGTGAGTCTACATTATCGAATGGGACGAAAAACTGATAGTTAATTGTAACATTCAGGGCCTCCTAATGACGATGGAACACTCAAATTGCGTCCCGGTTCAATACCTCGTCCTCCAGCAGACTTGTCTCCATGGGTCTATTGCTGCCTCGGGCACCTTATGGTCGTTCTCCCGTGAGTCTAGATTAACGAATGGGACGAAAAACTGATAGTTAATTGTAACATTCAGGGCCTCCTAATGACGATGGAACACTCAAATTGCGTTCCGATTCAATCCATCGTCCTCCAGCAGACTTGTCTCCATTGGTCTATTGCTGCCTCGGGCACCTTATGGCCGTTCTGCTGTGAGTCAAAGATTTTCGAATTGGACGAAAAACTGATAGGGAGTTGTAACTTTCAGGGCCACCTAATGACGATGGAACACTCAAATTGCGTCCCGATTCAATACATCGTCCTCCAGCAGACTTGTCTCCATGGGTCTATTGCTGCCTCGGGCACCTTATGGCGGTTCTGCTGTGAGTCAAAGATTTTCGAATCGGACGAAAAACTGATAGTGAATTGTAACGTTCAGGGCCACCTAATGACGATGGATCACTCAAATTGCGTCCCGATTCAATACATCGTCCTCCAGTAGACTTGTCTCCATGAGTCTATTGCTGCCTCGGGCACCTTATGGCCGTTCTGCTGTGAGTCAAAGATTTTCGAATCGGACGAAAAACTGATAGTGAATTGTAACTTTCAGGGCCACCTAATGACGATGGATCACTCAAATTGCGTCCCGATTCAATACATCGTCTTCCAGCCGACTTGTCTCCATGTGTCTATTGCTCCCTCGGGCACCTAATGGCCGTTATGCTGTGTCTAAGATTTTCGAATCGGACGAAAAAATGATAGTGAATTGTAACATTCAGGGCCACCTAATGACGATGGACCACACAAATTGCGTCCCGATTCAATACATCGTCCTCCAGCCGACTTGACTCCATGGGTCTATTGCTGCCTCGGGCACCTTATGGCCGTTCTGCTGAGGGTCTAGATTATCGAATGGGACGAAAAACTGATAGTTAATTGTAACATCCAGGGCCTCCTAATGACGATGGACCACACAAATTGCGTCCCGATTCAATACATCGTCCTCCAGCCGACTGGACTCCATGGGTCTATTTCTGCATCGGGCACCTTATGGCCTTTCTGCTGTGAGTCTAGATTATCGAATGGGACGAAAAACTGATAGTTAATTGTAACATTCAGGGCCTCCTAATGACGATGGAACATTCAAATTGCGTCCCGATTCAATACATCGTCCTCCAGCAGACTTGTCTCGATGGGTCTATTGCTGCCTCAGGCACTTTATGGCCGTTCTGCTGTGAGTCAAAGATTTTCGAATCGGACGAAAAACTGATAGCGAATTGTAACGGTCAGAGCCACCTAATGACGATCGATCACTCAAATTGCGTCCCGATTCAATACATCGTCCTCCAGAAGACTTGTCTCCATGGGTTATTGCTGCCTCGGGCACCTTATGGCCGTTCTGCTGTGACTCAAAGATTTTCGAATCAGCCGAAAAACTGATAGTGAATTGTAACATTCAAGGCCACCTATTGACGATGAACCACACAAATTGCGTCCCGATACAATACATCGTCCTCCAGCCAACTTGACTCCATGGGTCTATTGCTGCCTCGGGCACACTATGGCCGTTCTGCTGTGAGTCTAGATTATCGAATGGGACGAAAAACTGATAGTGAATTGTCACGTTCAGGGCCACCTAATGACGATGGATCACTCAAATTGCGTCCCGATTCTATACATCGTCCTCCAGTAGACGTGTCTCCATGGGTCTATTGCTGCCTCGGGCACCTTAGGGCCGTTTTGCTGTGAGTCAAAGATTTTCGAATCGGACGAAAAACTGATAGTGAATTGTAAGTTTTAGGGCCACCTAATGACGATGGATCACTGAAATTGCGTCCCGATTCAATACATCGTCCTCCAGCAGACTTGTCTCCATGGGTCTATTGTTGCCTCGGGCACCTTATGGACGTTCTGCTGTGAGTCAAAGATTTTCGAATCGGACGAAAAACTGATAGTGAATTGTAACGTTCAGGGCCACCTAATGACGATGGATCACTCAAATTGCGTCCCGATTCAATACATCGTCCTCCAGTAGACTTGTCTCCATGAGTCTATTGCTGCCTCGGGCACCTTATGGCCGTTCTGCTGTGGGTCTAGATTATCGAATGGGACGAAAAACTGATAGTTAATTGTAACATCCAGGGCCTCCTAATGACGATGGACCACACAAATTGCGTCCCGATTCAATACATCGTCCTCCAGCCGACTGGACCCCATGGGTCTATTTCTGCATCGGGCACCTTATGGCCATTCTGCTGTGAGTCTAGATTATCGAATGGGACGAAAAACTGATAGTTAATTGTAACATTCAGGGCCTCCTAATGACGATGGAACACTCAAATTGCGTCCCGATTCAATACATCGTCCTCCAGCAGACTTGTCTCGATGGGTCTATTGCTGCCTCGGGCACTTTATGGCCGTTCTGCTGTGAGTCAAAGATTTTCGAATCGGACGAAAAACTGATAGTGAATTGTAACATTCAGGGCCACCTAATGACGATGGATCACTCAAATTGCGTCCCGATTCAATACATCGTCCTCCATGGGTCTATTGCTGCCTCGGGCACCTTATGGCCATTGTGCTGTTAGTCAAAGATTTTCGAATCGGACGAAAAACTGATAGTGAATTGTAACGTTCAGGGCCTCCTAATGACGATGGATCACTCAAATTGCGTCCTGATTCAATACCTCGTCCTCCAGCAGACTTGTCTCCATGGGTCTATTGCTGCCTCGGGCACCTTATGGCCGTTCTGCTGTGAGTCAAAGATTTTCGAATCGGCCGAAAAACTGATAGTGAATTGTAACATTCAAGGCCACCTATTGACGATGAACCACACAAATTGCGTCCCGATACAATACATCGTCCTCCAGCCAACTTGACTCCATGGGTCTATTGCTGCCTCGGGCACACTATGGCCGTTCTGCTGTGAGTCTAGATTATCGAATGGGACGAAAAACTGATAGTGAATTGTCACGTTCAGGGCCACCTAATGACGATGGATCACTCAAATTGCGTCCCGATTCTATACATCGTCCTCCAGTAGACGTGTCTCCATGGGTCTATTGCTGCCTCGGGCACCTTAGGGCCGTTTTGCTGTGAGTCAAAGATTTTCGAATCGGACGAAAAACTGATAGTGAAATGTAACTTTTAGGGCCACCTAATGACGATGGATCACTGAAATTGCGTCCCGATTCAATACATCGTCCTCCAGCAGACTTGTCTCCATGGGTCTATTGTTGCCTCGGGCACCTTATGGACGTTCTGCTGTGAGTCAAAAATTTTCGAATCGGACGAAAAACTGATAGTGAATTGTAACGTTCAGGGCCACCTAATGACGATGGATCACTCAAATTGCGTCCCGATTCAATACATCGTCCTCCAGTAGACTTTTCTCCATGAGTCTATTGCTGCCTCGGGCACCTTATGGCCGTTCTGCTGTGAGTCAAAGATTTTCGAATCGGACGAAAAACTGATAGTGAATTGTAACTTTCAGGGCCACCTAATGACGATGGATCACTCAAATTGCGTCCCGATTCAATACATCGTCTTCCAGCCGACTTGTCTCCATGTGTCTATTGCTCCCTCGGGCAACTTATGGCCGTTATGCTGTGTCTAAGATTTTCGAATCGGACGAAAAAATGATAGTGAATTGTAACATTCAGGGCCACCTAATGACGATGGACCACACAAATTGCGTCCCGATTCAATACATCGTCCTCCAGCCGACTTGACTCCATGGGTCTATTGCTGCCTCGGGCACCTTATGGCCGTTCTGCTGTGGGTCTAGATTATCGAATGGAACGAAAAACTGATAGTTAATTGTAACATCCAGGGCCTCCTAATGACGATGGACCACACAAATTGCGTCCCGATTCAATACATCTTCCTCCAGCCGACTGGACTCCATGGGTCTATTTCTGCAACGGACACCTTATGGCCATTCTGCTGTGAGTCTAGATTATCAAATGGGACGAAAAACTGATAGTTAATTGTAACATTCAGGGCCTCCTAATGACGATGGAACACTCAAATTGCGTCCCGATTCAATACATCGTCCTCCAGCAGACTTGTCTCGATGGGTCTATTGCTGCCTCGGGCACTTTATGGCCGTTCTGCTGTGAGTCAAAGATTTTCGAATCGGACGAAAAACTGATAGTGAATTGTAACATTCAGGGCCACCTAATGACGATGGACCACACAAATTGCGTCCCGATTCAATACATCGTCCTCCAGCCGACTTGACTCCATGGGTCTATTGCTGCCTCGGACACCTTATGGCCGTTCTGCTGTGAGTCTACATTATCGAATGGGACGAAAAACTGATAGTTAATTGTAACATTCAGGGCCTCCTAATGACGATGGAACACTCAAATTGCGTCCCGATTCAATACATCGTCCTCCAGGAGACTTGTCTCCATTGGTCTATTGCTGCCTCGGGCACGTTATGGCCGTTCTGCTGTGAGTCAAAGATTTTCGAATCGGACGAAAAACTGATAGTGAATTGTAACGTTCAGTGCCTCCTAATGACGATGGAACACTCAAATTGCGTCCCGGTTCAATACCTCGTCCTCCAGCAGACTTGTCTCCATGGGTCTATTGCTGCCTCGGGCACCTTATGGTCGTTCTCCCGTGAGTCTAGATTATCGAATGGGACGACAAACTGATAGTTAATTGTAACATTCAGGGCCTCCTAATGACGATGGAACACTCAAATTGCGTTCCGATTCAATCCATCGTCCTCCAGCAGACTTGTCTCCATTGGTCTATTGCTGCCTCGGGCACCTTATGGCCGTTCTGCTGTGAGTCAAAGATTTTCGAATCGGACGAATAACTGATAGGGAGTTGTAACTTTCAGGGCCACCTAATGACGATGGAACACTCAAATTGCGTCCCGATTCAATACATCGACCTCCAGCAGACTTGTCTCCATGGGTCTATTGCTGCCTCCGGCACCTTATGGCCGTTCTGCTGTGAGTCAAAGATTTTCGAATCGGACTAAAAACTGATGGTGAATTGTAACGTTCATGGCCACCTAATGACGATGGATCACTCAAATTGCGTCCCGATTCAATACATCGTCCTCCAGCAGACTTGTCTCCATTGGTCTATTGCTGCCTCGGGCACCTTATGGCCGTTTTGCTGTGAGTCAAAGATATTCGAATCGGACGAAAAACTGATAGTGAATTCTAACTTTTAGGGCCACCTAATGACGATGGATCACTCAAATTGCGTCCCGATTCAATACATCATCTCCCAGCCGACCTGTCTCCATGGGTCTATTGCTGCCTCGGGCACCTTATGGCCGTTCTGCTGTGACTCAAAGATTTTCGAATCGGACGAAAAACTGATAGTGAATTGTAACATTCAGGTCCACCTAATGACGATGGACCACACAAATTGCGTCCCGATTCAATACATCGTCCTGCAGCCGACTTGACTCCATGGGTCTATTGCTGCCTCGGGCACCTTATGGACGCTCTGCTGTGAGTCTACATTATCGAATGGGACGAAAAACTGATAGTTAATTGTAACATTCAGGGCCTCCTAATGACGATGGAACACTCAAATTGCGTCCCGGTTCAATACCTCGTCCTCCAGCAGACTTGTCTCCATGGGTCTATTGCTGCCTCGGGCACCTTATGGTCGTTCTCCCGTGAGTCTAGATTAACGAATGGGACGAAAAACTGATAGTTAATTGTAACATTCAGGGCCTCCTAATGACGATGGAACACTCAAATTGCGTTCCGATTCAATCCATCGTCCTCCAGCAGACTTGTCTCCATTGGTCTATTGCTGCCTCGGGCACCTTATGGCCGTTCTGCTGTGAGTCAAAGATTTTCGAATTGGACGAAAAACTGATAGGGAGTTGTAACTTTCAGGGCCACCTAATGACGATGGAACACTCAAATTGCGTCCCGATTCAATACATCGTCCTCCAGCAGACTTGTCTCCATGGGTCTATTGCTGCCTCGGGCACCTTATGGCGGTTCTGCTGTGAGTCAAAGATTTTCGAATCGGACGAAAAACTGATAGTGAATTGTAACGTTCAGGGCCACCTAATGACGATGGATCACTCAAATTGCGTCCCGATTCAATACATCGTCCTCCAGTAGACTTGTCTCCATGAGTCTATTGCTGCCTCGGGCACCTTATGGCCGTTCTGCTGTGAGTCAAAGATTTTCGAATCGGACGAAAAACTGATAGTGAATTGTAACTTTCAGGGCCACCTAATGACGATGGATCACTCAAATTGCGTCCCGATTCAATACATCGTCTTCCAGCCGACTTGTCTCCATGTGTCTATTGCTCCCTCGGGCACCTAATGGCCGTTATGCTGTGTCTAAGATTTTCGAATCGGACGAAAAAATGATAGTGAATTGTAACATTCAGGGCCACCTAATGACGATGGACCACACAAATTGCGTCCCGATTCAATACATCGTCCTCCAGCCGACTTGACTCCATGGGTCTATTGCTGCCTCGGGCACCTTATGGCCGTTCTGCTGAGGGTCTAGATTATCGAATGGGACGAAAAACTGATAGTTAATTGTAACATCCAGGGCCTCCTAATGACGATGGACCACACAAATTGCGTCCCGATTCAATACATCGTCCTCCAGCCGACTGGACTCCATGGGTCTATTTCTGCATCGGGCACCTTATGGCCTTTCTGCTGTGAGTCTAGATTATCGAATGGGACGAAAAACTGATAGTTAATTGTAACATTCAGGGCCTCCTAATGACGATGGAACATTCAAATTGCGTCCCGATTCAATACATCGTCCTCCAGCAGACTTGTCTCGATGGGTCTATTGCTGCCTCAGGCACTTTATGGCCGTTCTGCTGTGAGTCAAAGATTTTCGAATCGGACGAAAAACTGATAGCGAATTGTAACGGTCAGAGCCACCTAATGACGATCGATCACTCAAATTGCGTCCCGATTCAATACATCGTCCTCCAGAAGACTTGTCTCCATGGGTTATTGCTGCCTCGGGCACCTTATGGCCGTTCTGCTGTGACTCAAAGATTTTCGAATCAGCCGAAAAACTGATAGTGAATTGTAACATTCAAGGCCACCTATTGACGATGAACCACACAAATTGCGTCCCGATACAATACATCGTCCTCCAGCCAACTTGACTCCATGGGTCTATTGCTGCCTCGGGCACACTATGGCCGTTCTGCTGTGAGTCTAGATTATCGAATGGGACGAAAAACTGATAGTGAATTGTCACGTTCAGGGCCACCTAATGACGATGGATCACTCAAATTGCGTCCCGATTCTATACATCGTCCTCCAGTAGACGTGTCTCCATGGGTCTATTGCTGCCTCGGGCACCTTAGGGCCGTTTTGCTGTGAGTCAAAGATTTTCGAATCGGACGAAAAACTGATAGTGAATTGTAAGTTTTAGGGCCACCTAATGACGATGGATCACTGAAATTGCGTCCCGATTCAATACATCGTCCTCCAGCAGACTTGTCTCCATGGGTCTATTGTTGCCTCGGGCACCTTATGGACGTTCTGCTGTGAGTCAAAGATTTTCGAATCGGACGAAAAACTGATAGTGAATTGTAACGTTCAGGGCCACCTAATGACGATGGATCACTCAAATTGCGTCCCGATTCAATACATCGTCCTCCAGTAGACTTGTCTCCATGAGTCTATTGCTGCCTCGGGCACCTTATGGCCGTTCTGCTGTGAGTCAAAGATTTTCGAATCGGACGAAAAACTGATAGTGAATTGTAACTTTCAGGGCCACCTAATGACGATGGATCACTCAAATTGCGTCCCGATTCAATATATCGTCTTCCAGCCGACTTGTCTCCATGTGTCTATTGCTCCCTCGGGCACCTTATGGCCGTTATGCTGTGTCTAAGATTTTCGAATCGGACGAAAAAATGATAGTGAATTGTAACATTCAGGGCCACCTAATGACGATGGACCACACAAATTGCGTCCCGATTCAATACATCGTCCTCCAGCCGACTTGTTTCCATGGGTCTATTGCTGCCTCGGGCACCTTATGGCCGTTCTGCTGTGGGTCTAGATTATCGAATGGAACGAAAAACTGATAGTTAATTGTAACATCCAGGGCCTCCTAATGACGATGGACCACACAAATTGCGTCCCGATTCAATACATCGTCCTCCAGCCGACTGGACTCCATGGGTCTATTTCTGCAACGGGCACCTTATGGCCATTCTGCTGTGAGTCTAGATTATCAAATGGGACGAAAAACTGATAGTTAATTGTAACATTCAGGGCCTCCTAATGACGATGGAACACTCAAATTGCGTCCCGATTCAATACATCGTCCTCCAGCAGACTTGTCTCGATGGGTCTATTGCTGCCTCGGGCACTTTATGGCCGTTCTGCTGTGAGTCAAAGATTTTCGAATCGGACGAAAAACTGATAGTGAATTGTAACATTCAGGGCCACCTAATGACGATGGATCACTCAAATTGCGTCCCGATTCAATACATCGTCCTCCAGCAGACTTGACTCCATGGGTCTATTGCTGCCTCGGGCACCTTATGGCCATTGTGCTGTTAGTCAAAGATTTTCGAATCGGACGAAAAACTGATAGTGAATTGTAACATTCAGGGCCACCTAATGACGATGGATCACTCAAATTGCGTCCCGATTCAATACATCGTCCTCCAGCAGACTTGTCTCCATGGGTCTATTGTTGCCTCGGGCACCTTATGGCCATTGTGCTGTTAGTCAAAGATTTTCGAATCGGACGAAAAACTGATAGTGAATTGTAACGTTCAGGGCCTCCTAATGACGATGGATCACTCAAATTGCGTCCTGATTCAATACCTCGTCCTCCAGCAGACTTGTCTCCATGGGTCTATTGCTGCCTCGGGCACCTTATGGCCGTTCTGCTGTGAGTCAAAGATTTTCGAATCGGACGAAAAACTGATAGCGAATTGTAACGGTCAGAGCCACCTAATGACGATCGATCACTCAAATTGCGTCCCGATTCAATACATCGTCCTCCAGAAGACTTCTCTCCATGGGTTATTGCTGCCTCGGGCACCTTATGGCCGTTCTGCTGTGACTCAAAGATTTTCGAATTGGACGAAAAACTGATAGTGAATTGTAACGTTCAGGGCCTCCTAATGACGATGGAACACTCAAATTGCGTCCCGATTCAATACATCGTCCTCCAGCAGACTTGTCTCCATGGGTCTATTGCTGCCTCGGGCACCTTATGGCCGTTCTGCTGTGAGTCAAAGATTTTCGAATCGGCCGAAAAACTGATAGTGAATTGTAACATTCAAGGCCACCTAATGACGATGAACCACACAAATTGCGTCCCGATACAATACATCGTCCTCCAGCTTACTTGACTCCATGGGTCTATTGCTGCCTCGGGCACACTATGGCCGTTCTGCTGTGAGTCTAGATTATCGAATGGGACGGAAAACTGATAGTGAATTGTCACGTTCAGGGCCACCTAATGACGATGGATCACTCAAATTGCGTCCCGATTCTATACATCGTCCTCCAGTAGACGTGTCTCCATGGGTCTATTGCTGCCTCGGGCACCTTAGGGCCGTTTTGCTGTGAGTCAAAGATTTTCGAATCGGACGAAAAACTGATCGTGAATTGTAACTTTTAGGGCCACCTAATGACGATGGATCACTGAAATTGCGTCCCGATTCAATACATCGTCCTCCAGCAGACTTGTCTCCATGGGTCTATTGTTGCCTCGGGCACCTTATGGACGTTCTGCTGTGAGTCAAAAATTTTCGAATCGGACGAAAAACTGATAGTGAATTGTAACGTTCAGGGCCACCTAATGACGATGGATCACTCAAATTGCGTCCCGATTCAATACATCGTCCTCCAGTAGTCTTGTCTCCATGAGTCTATTGCCGCCTCGGGCACCTTATGGCCGTTCTGCTGTGAGTCAAAGATTTTCGAATCGGACGAAAAACTGATAGTGAATTGTAACTTTCAGGGCCACCTAATGACGATGGATCACTCAAATTGCGTCCCGATTCAATACATCGTCTTCCAGCCGACTTGTCTCCATGTGTCTATTGCTCCCTCGGGCACCTTATGGCCGTTATGCTGTGTCTAAGATTTTCGAATCGGACGAAAAAATGATAGTGAATTGTAACATTCAGGGCCACCTAATGACGATGGACCACACAAATTGCGTCCCGATTCAATACATCGTCCTCCAGCCGACTTGACTCCATGGGTCTATTGCTGCCTCGGGCACCTTATGGCCGTTCTGCTGTGGGTCTAGATTATCGAATGGAACGAAAAACTGATAGTTAATTGTAACATCCAGGGCCTCCTAATGACGATGGACCACACAAATTGCGTCCCGATTCAATACATCGTCCTCCAGCCGACTGGACTCCATGGGTCTATTTCTGCAACGGACACCTTATGGCCATTCTGCTGTGAGTCTAGATTATCAAATGGGACGAAAAACTGATAGTTAATTGTAACATTCAGGGCCTCCTAATGACGATGGAACACTCAAATTGCGTCCCGATTCAATACATCGTCCTCCAGCAGACTTGTCTCGATGGGTCTATTGCTGCCTCGGGCACTTTATGGCCGTTCTGCTGTGAGTCAAAGATTTTCGAATCGGACGAAAAACTGATAGTGAATTGTAACATTCAGGGCCACCTAATGACGATGGACCACACAAATTGCGTCCCGATTCAATACATCGTCCTCCAGCCGACTTGACTCCATGGGTCTATTGCTGCCTCGGACACCTTATGGCCGTTCAGCTGTGAGTCTACATTATCGAATGGGACGAAAAACTGATAGTTAATTGTAACATTCAGGGCCTCCTAATGACGATGGAACACTCAAATTGCGTCCCGATTCAATACATCGTCCTCCAGGAGACTTGTCTCCATTGGTCTATTGCTGCCTCGGGCACCTTATGGCCGTTCTGCTGTGAGTCAAAGATTTTCGAATCGGACGAAAAACTGATAGTGAATTGTAACGTTCAGTGCCTCCTAATGACGATGGAACACTCAAATTGCGTCCCGGTTCAATACCTCGTCCTCCAGCAGACTTGTCTCCATGGGTCTATTGCTGCCTCGGGCACCTTATGGTCGTTCTCCCGTGAGTCTAGATTATCGAATGGGACGACAAACTGATAGTTAATTGTAACATTCAAGGCCTCCTAATGACGATGGAACACTCAAATTGCGTTCCGATTCAATCCATCGTCCTCCAGCAGACTTGTCTCCATTGGTCTATTGCTGCCTCGGGCACCTTATGGCCGTTCTGCTGTGAGTCAAAGATTTTCGAATCGGACGAATAACTGATAGGGAGTTGTAACTTTCAGGGCCACCTAATGACGATGGAACACTCAAATTGCGTCCCGATTCAATACATCGACCTCCAGCAGACTTGTCTCCATGGGTCTATTGCTGCCTCCGGCACCTTATGGCCGTTCTGCTGTGAGTCAAAGATTTTCGAATCGGACAAAAAACTGATGGTGAATTGTAACGTTCATGGCCACCTAATGACGATGGATCACTCAAATTGCGTCCCGATTCAATACATCGTCCTCCAGCAGACTTGTCTCCATTGGTCTATTGCTGCCTCGGGCACCTTATGGCCGTTTTGCTGTGAGTCAAAGATATTCGAATCGGACGAAAAACTGATAGTGAATTATAACTTTTAGGGCCACCTAATGACGATGGATCACTCAAATTGCGTCCCGATTCAATACATCATCTCCCAGCCGACCTGTCTCCATGGGTCTATTGCTGCCTCGGGCACCTTATGGCCGTTCTGCTGTGACTCAAAGATTTTCGAATCGGACGAAAAACTGATAGTGAATTGTAACATTCAGGTCCACCTAATGACGATGGACCACACAAATTGCGTCCCGATTCAATACATCGTCCTGCAGCCGACTTGACTCCATGGGTCTATTGCTGCCTCGGGCACCTTATGGCCGTTCTGCTGTGAGTCTACATTATCGAATGGGACGAAAAACTGATAGTTAATTGTAACATTCAGGGCCTCCTAATGACGATGGAACACTCAAATTGCGTCCCGGTTCAATACCTCGTCCTCCAGCAGACTTGTCTCCATGGGTCTATTGCTGCCTCGGGCACCTTATGGTCGTTCTCCCGTGAGTCTAGATTATCGAATGGGACGAAAAACTGATAGTTAATTGTAACATTCAGGGCCTCCTAATGACGATGGAACACTCAAATTGCGTTCCGATTCAATCCATCGTCCTCCAGCAGACTTGTCTCCATTGGTCTATTGCTGCCTCGGGCACCTTATGGCCGTTCTGCTGTGAGTCAAAGATTTTCGAATTGGACGAAAAACTGATAGGGAGTTGTAACTTTCAGGGCCACCTAATGACGATGGAACACTCAAATTGCGTCCCGATTCAATACATCGTCCTCCAGCAGACTTGTCTCCATGGGTCTATTGCTGCCTCGGGCACCTTATGGCCGTTCTGCTGTGAGTCAAAGATTTTCGAATCGGACGAAAAACTGATAGTGAATTGTAACGTTCAGGGCCACCTAATGACGATGGATCACTCAAATTGCGTCCCGATTCAATACATCTTCCTCCAGTAGACTTGTCTCCATGAGTCTATTGCTGCCTCGGGCACCTTATGGCCGTTCTGCTGTGAGTCAAAGATTTTCGAATCGGACGAAAAACTGATAGTGAATTGTAACTTTCAGGGCCACCTAATGACGATGGATCACTCAAATTGCGTCCCGATTCAATACATCGTCTTCCAGCCGACTTGTCTCCATGTGTCTATTGCTCCCTCGGGCACCTTATGGCCGTTATGCTGTGTCTAAGATTTTCGAATCGGACGAAAAAATGATAGTGAATTGTAACATTCAGGGCCACCTAATGACGATGGACCACACAAATTGCGTCCCGATTCAATACATCGTCCTCCAGCCGACTTGACTCCATGGGTCTATTGCTGCCTCGGGCACCTTATGGCCGTTCTGCTGTGGGTCTAGATTATCGAATGGGACGAAAAACTGATAGTTAATTGTAACATCCAGGGCCTCCTAATGACGATGGACCACACAAATTGCGTCCCGATTCAATACATCGTCCTCCAGCCGACTGGACTCCATGGGTCTATTTCTGCATCGGGCACCTTATGGCCATTCTGCTGTGAGTCTAGATTATCGAATGGGACGAAAAACTGATAGTTAATTGTAACATTCAGGGCCTCCTAATGACGATGGAACACTCAAATTGCGTCCCGATTCAATACATCGTCCTCCAGCAGACTTGTCTCGATGGGTCTATTGCTGCCTCGGGCACTTTATGGCCGTTCTGCTGTGAGTGAAAGATTTTCGAATCGGACGAAAAACTGATAGTGAATTGTAACATTCAGGGCCACCTAATGACGATGGATCACTCAAATTGCGTCCCGATTCAATACATCGACCTCCAGCAGACTTGTCTCCATGGGTCTATTGCTGCCTCCGGCACCTTATGGCCGTTCTGCTGTGAGTCAAAGATTTTCGAATCGGACAAAAAACTGATGGTGAATTGTAACGTTCATGGCCACCTAATGACGATGGATCACTCAAATTGCGTCCCGATTCAATACATCGTCCTCCAGCA
This sequence comes from Schistocerca cancellata, assembly GCF_023864275.1. NCBI lineage: Eukaryota > Metazoa > Arthropoda > Insecta > Orthoptera > Acrididae > Schistocerca > Schistocerca cancellata. Next base: position 4,515,403 of record NC_064627.1, read on the forward strand.
GACTTGTCTCCATTGGTCTATTGCTGCCTCGGGCACCTTATGGCCGTTTTGCTGTGAGTCAAAGATATTCGAATCGGACGAAAAACTGATAGTGAATTATAACTTTTAGGGCCACCTAATGACGATGGATCACTCAAATTGCGTCCCGATTCAATACATCATCTCCCAGCCGACCTGTCTCCATGGGTCTATTGCTGCCTCGGGCACCTTATGGCCGTTCTGCTGTGACTCAAAGATTTTCGAATCGGACGAAAAACTGATAGTGAATTGTAACATTCAGGTCCACCTAATGACGATGGACCACACAAATTGCGTCCCGATTCAATACATCGTCCTGCAGCCGACTTGACTCCATGGGTCTATTGCTGCCTCGGGCACCTTATGGCCGTTCTGCTGTGAGTCTACATTATCGAATGGGACGAAAAACTGATAGTTAATTGTAACATTCAGGGCCTCCTAATGACGATGGAACACTCAAATTGCGTCCCGGTTCAATACCTCGTCCTCCAGCAGACTTGTCTCCATGGGTCTATTGCTGCCTCGGGCACCTTATGGTCGTTCTCCCGTGAGTCTAGATTATCGAATGGGACGAAAAACTGATAGTTAATTGTAACATTCAGGGCCTCCTAATGACGATGGAACACTCAAATTGCGTTCCGATTCAATCCATCGTCCTCCAGCAGACTTGTCTCCATTGGTCTATTGCTGCCTCGGGCACCTTATGGCCGTTCTGCTGTGAGTCAAAGATTTTCGAATTGGACGAAAAACTGATAGGGAGTTGTAACTTTCAGGGCCACCTAATGACGATGGAACACTCAAATTGCGTCCCGATTCAATACATCGTCCTCCAGCAGACTTGTCTCCATGGGTCTATTGCTGCCTCGGGCACCTTATGGCCGTTCTGCTGTGAGTCAAAGATTTTCGAATCGGACGAAAAACTGATAGTGAATTGTAACGTTCAGGGCCACCTAATGACGATGGATCACTCAAATTGCGTCCCGATTCAATACATCTTCCTCCAGTAGACTTGTCTCCATGAGTCTATTGCTGCCTCGGGCACCTTATGGCCGTTCTGCTGTGAGTCAAAGATTTTCGAATCGGACGAAAAACTGATAGTGAATTGTAACTTTCAGGGCCACCTAATGACGATGGATCACTCAAATTGCGTCCCGATTCAATACATCGTCTTCCAGCCGACTTGTCTCCATGTGTCTATTGCTCCCTCGGGCACCTTATGGCCGTTATGCTGTGTCTAAGATTTTCGAATCGGACGAAAAAATGATAGTGAATTGTAACATTCAGGGCCACCTAATGACGATGGACCACACAAATTGCGTCCCGATTCAATACATCGTCCTCCAGCCGACTTGACTCCATGGGTCTATTGCTGCCTCGGGCACCTTATGGCCGTTCTGCTGTGGGTCTAGATTATCGAATGGGACGAAAAACTGATAGTTAATTGTAACATCCAGGGCCTCCTAATGACGATGGACCACACAAATTGCGTCCCGATTCAATACATCGTCCTCCAGCCGACTGGACTCCATGGGTCTATTTCTGCATCGGGCACCTTATGGCCATTCTGCTGTGAGTCTAGATTATCGAATGGGACGAAAAACTGATAGTTAATTGTAACATTCAGGGCCTCCTAATGACGATGGAACACTCAAATTGCGTCCCGATTCAATACATCGTCCTCCAGCAGACTTGTCTCGATGGGTCTATTGCTGCCTCGGGCACTTTATGGCCGTTCTGCTGTGAGTGAAAGATTTTCGAATCGGACGAAAAACTGATAGTGAATTGTAACATTCAGGGCCACCTAATGACGATGGATCACTCAAATTGCGTCCCGATTCAATACATCATCTCCCAGCCGACCTGTCTCCATGGGTCTATTGCTGCCTCGGGCACCTTATGGCCGTTCTGCTGTGACTCAAAGATTTTCGAATCGGACGAAAAACTGATAGTGAATTGTAACATTCAGGTCCACCTAATGACGATGGACCACACAAATTGCGTCCCGATTCAATACATCGTCCTGCAGCCGACTTGACTCCATGGGTCTATTGCTGCCTCGGGCACCTTATGGCCGTTCTGCTGTGAGTCTACATTATCGAATGGGACGAAAAACTGATAGTTAATTGTAACATTCAGGGCCTCCTAATGACGATGGAACACTCAAATTGCGTCCCGGTTCAATACCTCGTCCTCCAGCAGACTTGTCTCCATGGGTCTATTGCTGCCTCGGGCACCTTATGGTCGTTCTCCCGTGAGTCTAGATTATCGAATGGGACGAAAAACTGATAGTTAATTGTAACATTCAGGGCCTCCTAATGACGATGGAACACTCAAATTGCGTTCCGATTCAATCCATCGTCCTCCAGCAGACTTGTCTCCATTGGTCTATTGCTGCCTCGGGCACCTTATGGCCGTTCTGCTGTGAGTCAAAGATTTTCGAATTGGACGAAAAACTGATAGGGAGTTGTAACTTTCAGGGCCACCTAATGACGATGGAACACTCAAATTGCGTCCCGATTCAATACATCGTCCTCCAGCAGACTTGTCTCCATGGGTCTATTGCTGCCTCGGGCACCTTATGGCCGTTCTGCTGTGAGTCAAAGATTTTCGAATCGGACGAAAAACTGATAGTGAATTGTAACGTTCAGGGCCACCTAATGACGATGGATCACTCAAATTGCGTCCCGATTCAATACATCTTCCTCCAGTAGACTTGTCTCCATGAGTCTATTGCTGCCTCGGGCACCTTATGGCCGTTCTGCTGTGAGTCAAAGATTTTCGAATCGGACGAAAAACTGATAGTGAATTGTAACTTTCAGGGCCACCTAATGACGATGGATCACTCAAATTGCGTCCCGATTCAATACATCGTCTTCCAGCCGACTTGTCTCCATGTGTCTATTGCTCCCTCGGGCACCTTATGGCCGTTATGCTGTGTCTAAGATTTTCGAATCGGACGAAAAAATGATAGTGAATTGTAACATTCAGGGCCACCTAATGACGATGGACCACACAAATTGCGTCCCGATTCAATACATCGTCCTCCAGCCGACTTGACTCCATGGGTCTATTGCTGCCTCGGGCACCTTATGGCCGTTCTGCTGTGGGTCTAGATTATCGAATGGGACGAAAAACTGATAGTTAATTGTAACATCCAGGGCCTCCTAATGACGATGGACCACACAAATTGCGTCCCGATTCAATACATCGTCCTCCAGCCGACTGGACTCCATGGGTCTATTTCTGCATCGGGCACCTTATGGCCATTCTGCTGTGAGTCTAGATTATCGAATGGGACGAAAAACTGATAGTTAATTGTAACATTCAGGGCCTCCTAATGACGATGGAACACTCAAATTGCGTCCCGATTCAATACATCGTCCTCCAGCAGACTTGTCTCGATGGGTCTATTGCTGCCTCGGGCACTTTATGGCCGTTCTGCTGTGAGTGAAAGATTTTCGAATCGGACGAAAAACTGATAGTGAATTGTAACATTCAGGGCCACCTAATGACGATGGATCACTCAAATTGCGTCCCGATTCAATACATCGTCCTCCAGCAGACTTGTCTCCATGGGTCTATTGCTGCCTCGGGCACCTTATGGCCATTGTGCTGTTAGTCAAAGATTTTCGAATCGGACGAAAAACTGATAGTGAATTGTAACGTTCAGGGCCTCCTAATGACGATGGATCACTCAAATTGCGTCCTGATTCAATACCTCGTCCTCCAGCAGACTTGTCTCCATGGGTCTATTGCTGCCTCGGGCACCTTATGGCCGTTCTGCTGTGAGTCAAAGATTTTCGAATCGGACGAAAAACTGATAGCGAATTGTAACGGTCAGAGCCACCTAATGACGATCGATCACTCAAATTGCGTCCCGATTCAATACATCGTCCTCCAGAAGACTTGTCTCCATGGGTTATTGCTGCCTCGGGCACCTTATGGCCGTTCTGCTGTGACTCAAAGATTTTCGAATTGGACGAAAAACTGATAGTGAATTGTAACGTTCAGGGCCTCCTAATGACGATGGAACACTCAAATTGCGTCCCGATTCAATACATCGTCCTCCAGCAGACTTGTCTCCATGGGTCTATTGCTGCCTCGGGCACCTTATGGCCGTTCTGCTGTGAGTCAAAGATTTTCGAATCGGCCGAAAAACTGATAGTGAATTGTAACATTCAAGGCCACCTATTGACGATGAACCACACAAATTGCGTCCCGATACAATACATCGTCCTCCAGCCTACTTGACTCCATGGGTCTATTGCTGCCTCGGGCACACTATTGCCGTTCTGCTGTGAGTCTAGATTATCGAATGGGACGAAAAACTGATAGTGAATTGTCACGTTCAGGGCCACCTAATGACGATGGATCTCTCAAATTGCGTCCCGATTCTATACATCGTCCTCCAGTAGATGTGTCTCCATGGGTCTTTTGCTGCCTCGGGCACCTTAGGGCCGTTTTGCTGTGAGTCAAAGATTTTCGAATCGGACGAAAAACTGATAGTGAATTGTAACTTTTAGGGCCACCTAATGACGATGGATCACTGAAATTGCGTCCCGATTCAATACATCGTCCTCCAGCAGACTTGTCTCCATGGGTCTATTGTTGCCTCGGGCACCTTATGGACGTTCTGCTGTGAGTCAAAGATTTTCGAATCGGACGAAAAACTGATAGTGAATTGTAACGTTCAGGGCCACCTAATGACGATGGATCACTCAAATTGCGTCCCGATTCAATACATCGTCCTCCAGTAGACTTGTCTCCATGAGTCTATTGCTGCCTCGGGCACCTTATGGCCGTTCTGCTGTGAGTCAAAGATTTTCGAATCGGACGAAAAACTGATAGTGAATTGTAACTTTCAGGGCCACCTAATGACGATGGATCACTCAAATTGCGTCCCGATTCAATACATCGTCTTCCAGCCGACTTGTCTCCATGTGTCTATTGCTCCCTCGGGCACCTTATGGCCGTTATGCTGTGTCTAAGATTTTCGAATCGGACGAAAAAATGATAGTGAATTGTAACATTCAGGTCCACCTAATGACGATGGACCACACAAATTGCGTCCCGATTCAATACATCGTCCTGCAGCCGACTTGACTCCATGGGTCTATTGCTGCTCGGGCACCTTATGGCCGTTCTGCTGTGAGTCTACATTATCGAATGGGACGAAAAACTGATAGTTAATTGTAACATTCAGGGCCTCCTAATGACGATGGAACACTCAAATTGCGTCCGGTTCAATACCTCGTCCTCCAGCAGACTTGTCTCCATGGGTCTATTGCTGCCTCGGGCACCTTATGGTCGTTCTCCCGTGAGTCTAGATTATCGAATGGGACGAAAATCTGATAGTTAATTGTAACATTCAGGGCCTCCTAATGACGATGGAACACTCAAATTGCGTTCCGATTCAATCCATCGTCCTCCAGCAGACTTGTCTCCATTGGTCTATTGCTGCCTCGGGCACCTTATGGCCGTTCTGCTGTGAGTCAAAGATTTTCGAATTGGACGAAAAACTGATAGGGAGTTGTAACTTTCAGGGCCACCTAATGACGATGGAACACTCAAATTGCGTCCCGATTCAATACATCGTCCTCCAGCAGACTTGTCTCCATGGGTCTATTGCTGCCTCGGGCACCTTATGGCCGTTCTGCTGTGAGTCAAAGATTTTCGAATCGGACGAAAAACTGATAGTGAATTGTAACGTTCAGGGCCACCTAATGACGATGGATCACTCAAATTGCGTCCCGATTCAATACATCTTCCTCCAGTAGACTTGTCTCCATGAGTCTATTGCTGCCTCGGGCACCTTATGGCCGTTCTGCTGTGAGTCAAAGATTTTCGAATCGGACGAAAAACTGATAGTGAATTGTAACTTTCAGGGCCACCTAATGACGATGGATCACTCAAATTGCGTCCCGATTCAATACATCGTCTTCCAGCCGACTTGTCTCCATGTGTCTATTGCTCCCTCGGGCACCTTATGGCCGTTATGCTGTGTCTAAGATTTTCGAATCGGACGAAAAAATGATAGTGAATTGTAACATTCAGGGCCACCTAATGACGATGGACCACACAAATTGCGTCCCGATTCAATACATCGTCCTCCAGCCGACTTGACTCCATGGGTCTATTGCTGCCTCGGGCACCTTATGGCCGTTCTGCTGTGGGTCTAGATTATCGAATGGGACGAAAAACTGATACTTAATTGTAACATCCAGGGCCTCCTAATGACGATGGACCACACAAATTGCGTCCCGATTCAATACATCGTCCTCCAGCCGACTGGACTCCATTGGTCTATTTCTGCATCGGGCACCTTATGGCCATTCTGCTGTGAGTCTAGATTATCGAATGGGACGAAAAACTGATAGTTAATTGTAACATTCAGGGCCTCCTAATGACGATGGAACACTCAAATTGCGTCCCGATTCAATACATCGTCCTCCAGCAGACTTGTCTCGATGGGTCTATTGCTGCCTCGGGCACTTTATGGCCGTTCTGCTGTGAGTGAAAGATTTTCGAATCGGACGAAAAACTGATAGTGAATTGTAACATTCAGGGCCACCTAATGACGATGGATCACTCAAATTGCGTCCCGATTCAATACATCGTCCTCCAGCAGACTTGTCTCCATGGGTCTATTGCTGCCTCGGGCACCTTATGGCCATTGTGCTGTTAGTCAAAGATTTTCGAATCGGACGAAAAACTGATAGTGAATTGTAACGTTCAGGGCCTCCTAATGACGATGGATCACTCAAATTGCGTCCTGATTCAATACCTCGTCCTCCAGCAGACTTGTCTCCATGGGTCTATTGCTGCCTCGGGCACCTTATGGCCGTTCTGCTGTGAGTCAAAGATTTTCGAATCGGACGAAAAACTGATAGCGAATTGTAACGGTCAGAGCCACCTAATGACGATCGATCACTCAAATTGCGTCCCGATTCAATACATCGTCCTCCAGAAGACTTGTCTCCATGGGTTATTGCTGCCTCGGACACCTTATGGCCGTTCTGCTGTGACTCAAAGATTTTCGAATTGGACGAAAAACTGATAGTGAATTGTAACGTTCAGGGCCTCCTAATGACGATGGAACACTCAAATTGCGTCCCGATTCAATACATCGTCCTCCAGCAGACTTGTCTCCATGGGTCTATTGCTGCCTCGGGCACCTTATGGCCGTTCTGCTGTAAGTCAAAGATTTTCGAATCGGCCGAAAAACTGATAGTGAATTGTAACATTCAAGGCCACCTATTGACGATGAACCACACAAATTGCGTCCCGATACAATACATCGTCCTCCAGCCAACTTGACTCCATGGGTCAATTGCTGCCTCGGGCACACTATTGCCGTTCTGCTGTGAGTCTAGATTATCGAATGGGACGAAAAACTGATAGTGAATTGTCACGTTCAGGGCCACCTAATGACGATGGATCTCTCAAATTGCGTCCCGATTCTATACATCGTCCTCCAGTAGACGTGTCTCCATGGGTCTATTGCTGCCTCGGGCACCTTAGGGCCGTTTTGCTGTGAGTCAAAGATTTTCGAATCGGACGAAAAACTGATAGTGAATTGTAACTTTTAGGGCCACCTAATGACGATGGATCACTGAAATTGCGTCCCGATTCAATACATCGTCCTCCAGCAGACTTGTCTCCATGGGTCTATTGTTGCCTCGGGCACCTTATGGACGTTCTGCTGTGAGTCAAAGATTTTCGAATCGGACGAAAAACTGATAGTGAATTGTAACGTTCAGGGCCACCTAATGACGATGGATCACTCAAATTGCGTCCCGATTCAATACATCGTCCTCCAGTAGACTTGTCTCCATGAGTCTATTGCTGCCTCGGGCACCTTATGGCCGTTCTGCTGTGAGTCAAAGATTTTCGAATCGGACGAAAAACTGATAGTGAATTGTAACTTTCAGGGCCACCTAATGACGATGGATCACTCAAATTGCGTCCCGATTCAATACATCGTCTTCCAGCCGACTTGTCTCCATGTGTCTATTGCTCCCTCGGGCACCTTATGGCCGTTATGCTGTGTCTAAGATTTTCGAATCGGACGAAAAAATGATAGTGAATTGTAACATTCAGGGCCACCTAATGACGATGGACCACACAAATTGCGTCCCGATTCAATACATCGTCCTCCAGCCGACTTGACTCCATGGGTCTATTGCTGCCCCGTGCACCTTATGGCCGTTCTGCTGTGGGTCTAGATTATCGAATGGAACGAAAAACTGATAGTTAATTGTAACACCCAGGGCCTCCTAATGACGATGGACCACACAAATTGCGTCCCGATTCAATACATCGTCCTCCAGCCGACTGGACTCCATGGGTCTATTTCTGCAACGGGCACCTTATGGCCATTCTGCTGTGAGTCTAGATTATCAAATGGGACGAAAAACTGATAGTTAATTGTAACATTCAGGGCCTCCTAATGACGATGGAACACTCAAATTGCGTCCCGATTCAATACATCGTCCTCCAGCAGACTTGTCTCGATGGGTCTATTGCTGCCTCGGGCACTTTATGGCCGTTCTGCTGTGAGTCAAAGATTTTCGAATCGGACGAAAAACTGATAGTGAATTGTAACATTCAGGGCCACCTAATGACGATGGATCACTCAAATTGCGTCCCGATTCAATACATCGTCCTCCAGCAGACTTGTCTCCATGGGTCTATTGCTGCCTCGGGCATCTTATGGCCATTGTGCTGTTAGTCAAAGATTTTCGAATCGGACGAAAAACTGATAGTGAATTGTAACGTTCAGGGCTTCCTAATGACGATGGATCACTGAAATTGCGTCCTGATTCAATACCTCGTCCTCCAGCAGACTTGTCTCCATGGGTCTATTGCTGCCTCGGGCACCTTATGGCCGTTCTGCTGTGAGTCAAAGATTTTCGAATCGGACGAAAAACTGATAGTTAATTGTAACGGTCAGAGCCACCTAATGACGATCGATCACTCAAATTGCGTCCTGATTCAATACATCGTCCTCCAGAAGACTTGTCTCCATGGGTTATTGCTGCCTCGGGCACCTTATGGCCGTTCTGCTGTGACTCAAAGATTTTCGAATTGGACGAAAAACTGATAGTGAATTGTAACGTTCAGGGCCTCCTAATGACGATGGAACACTCAAATTGCGTCCCGATTCAATACATCGTCCTCCAGCAGACTTGTCTCCATGGGTCTATTGCTGCCTCGGGCACCTTATGGCCGTTCTGCTGTGAGTCAAAGATTTTCGAATCGGTCGAAAAACTGATAGTGAATTGTAACATTCAAGGCCACCTATTGACGATGAACCACACAAATTGCGTCCCGATACAATACATCGTCCTCCAGCCAACATGACTCCATGGGTCTATTGCTGCCTCGGGCACACTATGGCCGTTCTGCTGTGAGTCTAGATTATCGAATGGGACGAAAAACTGATAGTGAATTGTCACGTTCAGGGCCACCTAATGACGATGGATCACTCAAATTGCGTCCCGATTCTATACATCGTCCTCCAGTAGACGTGTCTCCATGGGTCTATTGCTGCCTCGGGCACCTTATGGTCGTTCTCCCGTGAGTCTAGATTATCGAATGGGACGAAAAACTGATAGTTAATTGTAACATTCAGGGCCTCCTAATGACGATGGAACACTCAAATTGCGTCCCGATTCAATAAGTCCTCCAGCAGACTTGTCTCCATGGGTCTAATGCTGCCTCGGGCACCTCATGGCCGTTCTGCTGTGAGTCAAAGATTTTCGAATCGGACGAAAAACTGATAGTGAATTGTAGCTTTCAGGGCCACCTAATGACGATGGATCACGCAAATTGCGTCCCGATTCAATACATCGTCCTCCAGCCGACTTGTCTCCATGGGTCTATTGCTTTCCCGGGCACCTTATGGCCGTTATGCTGTGAGTCAAAGATTTTCGAATCGGACGAAAAACTGATAGTGAATTGTAACATTCAGGGCCACCTAATGACGATGGACCACACAAATTGCGTCCCGATTCAATACATCGTCCTCCAGCCGACTTGACTCCATGGGTCTATTGCTGCCTCGGACTCCTTATGGCCGTTCTGCTGTGAGTCTACATTATCGAATGGGACGAAAAACTGATAGTTAATTGTAACGGTCAGAGCCACCTAATGACGATCGATCACTCAAATTGCGTCCTGATTCAATACATCGTCCTCCAGAAGACTTGTCTCCATGGGTTATTGCTGCCTCGGGCACCTTATGGCCGTTCTGCTGTGACTCAAAGATTTTCGAATTGGACGAAAAACTGATAGTGAATTGTAACGTTCAGGGCCTCCTAATGACGATGGAACACTCAAATTGCGTCCCGATTCAATACATCGTCCCCCAGCAGACTTGTCTCCATGGGTCTATTGCTGCCTCGGGCACCTTATGGCCGTTCTGCTGTGAGTCAAAGATTTTCGAATCGGTCGAAAAACTGATAGTGAATTGTAACATTCAAGGCCACCTATTGACGATGAACCACACAAATTGCGTCCCGATACAATACATCGTCCTCCAGCCAACATGACTCCATGGGTCTATTGCTGCCTCGGGCACACTATGGCCGTTCTGCTGTGAGTCTAGATTATCGAATGGGACGAAAAACTGATAGTGAATTGTCACGTTCAGGGCCACCTAATGACGATGGATCACTCAAATTGCGTCCCGATTCCATACATCGTCCTCCAGTAGACGTGTCTCCATGGGTCTATTGCTGCCTCGGGCACCTTATGGTCGTTCTCCCGTGAGTCTAGATTATCGAATGGGACGAAAAACTGATAGTTAATTGTAACATTCAGGGCCTCCTAATGACGATGGAACACTCAAATTGCGTCCCGATTCAATAAGTCCTCCAGCAGACTTGTCTCCATGGGTCTAATGCTGCCTCGGGCACCTCATGGCCGTTCTGCTGTGAGTCAAAGATTTTCGAATCGGACGAAAAACTGATAGTGAATTGTAGCTTTCAGGGCCACCTAATGACGATGGATCACGCAAATTGCGTCCCGATTCAATACATCGTCCTCCAGCCGACTTGTCTCCATGGGTCTATTGCTCCCCCGGGCACCTTATGGCCGTTATGCTGTGAGTCAAAGATTTTCGAATCGGACGAAAAACTGATAGTGAATTGTAACATTCAGGGCCACCTAATGACGATGGACCACACAAATTGCGTCCCGATTCAATACATCGTCCTCCAGCCGACTTGACTCCATGGGTCTATTGCTGCCTCGGACTCCTTATGGCCGTTCTGCTGTGAGTCTACATTATCGAATGGGACGAAAAACTGATAGTTAATTGTAACATTCAGGGCCTCCTAATGACGATGGAACACTCAAATTGCGTCCCGATTCAATACATCGTCCTCCAGGAGACTTGTCTCCATTGGTCTATTGCTGCCTCGGGCACCTTATGGCCGTTCTGCTGTGAGTCAAAGATTTTCGAATCGGACGAAAAACTGATAGTGAATTGTAACGTTCAGTGCCTCCTAATGACGATGGAACACTCAAATTGCGTCCCGGTTCAATACCTCGTCCTCCAGCAGACTTGTCTCCATGGGTCTATTGCTGCCTCGGGCACCTTATGGTCGTTCTCCCGTGAGTCTAGATTATCGAATGGGACGACAAACTGATAGTTAATTGTAACATTCAGGGCCTCCTAATGACGATGGAACACTCAAATTGCGTTCCGATTCAATCCATCGTCCTCCAGCAGACTTGTCTCCATTGGTCTATTGCTGCCTCGGGCATCTTATGGCCGTTCTGCTGTGAGTCAAAGATTTTCGAATCGGACGAATAACTGATAGGGAGTTGTAACTTTCAGGGCCACCTAATGACGATGGAACACTCAAATTGCGTCCCGATTCAATACATCGACCTCCAGCAGACTTGTCTCCATGGGTCTATTGCTGCCTCGGGCACCTTATGGCCGTTCTGCTGTGAGTCAAAGATTTTCGAATCGGACGAAAAACTGATGGTGAATTGTAACTTTCATGGCCACCTAATGACGATGGATCACTCTAATTGCGTCCCGATTCAATACATCGTCCTCCAGCAGACTTGTCTCCATGAGTCTATTGCTGCCTCGGGCACCTTATGGCCGTTCTGCTGTGAGTCAAAGATTTTCGAATCGGACGAAAAACTGATAGTGAATTGTAACTTTCAGGGCCACCTAATGACGATGGATCACTCAAATTGCGTCCCGATTCAATACATCGTCTTCCAGCCGACTTGTCTCCATGGGTCTATTGCTCCCTCGGGCACCTTATGGGCGTTATGCTGTGTCTAAGATTTTCGAATCGGACGAAAAAATTAAAGTGAATTGTAACATTCAGGGCCACCTAATGACGATGGACCACACAAATTGCGTCCCGATTCAATACATCGTCCTCCAGCCGACTTGACTCCATTGGTCTATTGCTGCCTCGGGCACCTTATGGCCGTTCTGCTGTTGGTCTAGATTATCGAATGGGACGAAAAACTGATACGTAATTGTAACATTCTGGGCCTCCTAATGACGATGGACCACACAAATTGCGTCCCGATTCAATACATCGTCCTCCAGCCGACTGGACTCCATGGGTCTATTTCTGACTCGGGCACCTTATGGCCATTCTGCTGTGAGTTTAGATTATCGAATGGGACGAAAAACTGATAGTTAATTGTAACATTCAGGGCCTCCTAATGACGATGGAACACTCAAATTGCGTCCCGATTCAATACATCGTCCTCCATCAGACTTGTCTCCATGGGTCTATTGCTGCCTCGGGCACCTTATGGCCGTTCTGCTGTGAGTCAAAGATTTTCGAATCGGACGAAAAACTGATAGTGAATTGTAACGTTCAGGGCCACCTAATGACGATGGATCACTCAAATTGCGTCCCGATTCAGTACATCGTCCTCCAGCAGACTTGTCTCCATGGGTCTATTGCTGCCTCGGGCGCCTTATGGCCGTTCTGCTGTGAGTCAAAGATTTTCGAATCGGACGAAAAACTGATAGCGAATTGTAACGGTCAGAGCCACCTAATGACGATCGATCACTCAAATTGCGACCCGATTCAATACATCGTCCTCCAGAAGACTTGTCTCCATGGGTTATTGCTGCCTCGGGCACCTTATGGCCGTTCTGCTATGAGTCAAAGATTTTCGAATCGGCCGAAAAACTGATAGTGAATTGTAACATTCAAGGCCACCTATTGACGATGAACCACACAAATTGCGTCCCGATACAATACATCGCCCTCCAGCCAACTTGACTCCATGGGTCTATTGCTGCCTCGGGCACACTATGGCCGCTCTGCTGTGAGTCTATATTATCGAATGGGACGAAAAACTGATAGTGAATTGTCACGTTCAGGGCCACCTAATGACCATGGATCACTCAAATTGCGTCCCGATTCTATACATCGTCCTCCAGTAGACGTGTCTCCATGGGGCTATTGCTGCCTCGGGCACCTTAGGGCCGTTTTGCTGTGAGTCAAAGATTTTCGAATCGGACGAAAAACTGATAGTGAATTGTAACTTTTAGGGCCACCTAATGACGATGGATCACTGAAATTGCGACCCGATTCAATACATCATCGTCCAGCCGACTTGTCTCCATGAGTCTATTGCTGCCTCGTGCACCTTATGGTCGTTCTCCCGTGAGTCTAGATTTTCGAATGGGACGAAAAACTGATAGTTAATTGTAACATTCAGGGCCTCCTAATGACGATGGAACACTCAAATTGCGTCCCGATTCAATAAGTCCTCCAGCAGACTTGTCTCCATGGGTCTATTGCTGCCTCGGGCACCTCATGGCCGTTCTGCTGTGAGTCAAAGATTTTCGAATCGGACGACAAAGTGATAGTTAATTGTAACATTCAGGGCCTCCTAATGACGATGGAACACTCAAATTGCGTTCCGATTCAATCCATCGTCCTCCAGCAGACTTATCTCCATTGGTCTATTGCTGCCTCGGGCACCTTATGGCCGTTCTGCTGTGAGTCAAAGATTTTCGAATCGGACGAATAACTGATAGGGAGTTGTAACTTTCATGGCCACCTAATGACGATGGATCACTCTAATTGCGTCCCGATTCAATACATCGTCCTCCAGCAGACTTGTCTCCATGAGTCTATTGCTGCCTCGGGCACCTTATGGCCGTTCTGCTGTGAGTCAAAGACTTTCGAATCGGACGAAAAACTGATAGTGAATTGTAACTTTCAGGGCCACCTAATGACGATGGATCACTCAAATTGCGTCCCGCTTCAATACATCGTCTTCCAGCCGACTTGTGTCCATGGGTCTATTGCTCCCTCGGGCACCTTATGGCCGTTATGCTGTGTCTAAGATTTTCGAATCGGACGAAAAAATGATAGTGAATTGTAACATTCAGGGCCACCTAATGACGATGGACCACACAAATTGCGTCCCGATTCAATACATCGTCCTCCAGCCGACTTGACTCCATGGGTCTATTGCTGCCTCGGGCACCTTATGGCCGTTCTGCTGTGGGTCTAGATTATCGAATGGGACGAAAAACTGATACGTAATTGTAACATTCAGGGCCTCCTAATGACGATGGACCACACAAATTGCGTCCCGACTCAATACATCGTCCTCCAGCCGACTGGACTCCATGGGTCTATTTCTGCCTCGGGCACCTTATGGCCATTCTGCTGTGAGTTTAGATTATCGAATGGGACGAAAAACTGATAGTTAATTGTAACATTCAGGGCCTCCTAATGACGATGGAACACTCAAATTGCGTCCCGATTCAATACATCGTCCTCCAGCATACTTGTCTCCATGGGTCTATTGCTGCCTCGGGCACCTTATGGCCGTTCTGCTGTGAGTCAAAGATTTTCGAATCGGACGAAAAACTGATAGTGAATTGTAACGTTCAGGGCCACCTAATGACGATGGATCACTCAAATTGCGTCCCGATTCAATACATCGTCCTCCATGGGTCAATTGCTGCCTCGGGCACCTTATGGCCGTTCTGCTGCGAGTAAGGATTTTCTAATCGGACGAAAAACTGGTAGTGAATACTAACGTTCAGGGCCTCCTAATGCCGATGGAACACTCAAATTGCGTCCCGATTCAATACCTCGTCCTCCAGCAGACTTGTCTCCATGGGTCTATTGCTGCCTCGGGCACCTTATGGTCGTTCTGCCGTGAGTCTAGATTATCGAATGGGACGAAAAACTGATAGTTAATTGTAACATTCAGGGCCTCCTAATGACGATGGAACACTCAAATTGCGTCCCCATTCAATACATCGTTCTTCAGCCGACATGACTCCATGGGTCTATTGCTACCTCTGGCACCTTATGGCCGTTCTGCTGTGAGACTAGATTATCGAATGGGACGAAAAACTGATAGTGAATTGTAACGTTCAGGGGCCACCTAATGACGATGGATCACTCAAATTGCGTACCGATTCAATACATCGTCCTCCAGCAGACTTGTCTCCATGGGTCTATTGCTGCCTCGGGCACCTTATGGCCGTTCTGCTGTGAGTCAAAGATTTTCGAATCGGACGAAAAACTGATAGGGAATTGTAACTTTCAGGGCCACCTAATGACGATGGATCACTCAAATTGCGTCCCGTTTCAATACATCGTCCTCCAGCCGACTTGTCTCCATGGGTCTATTGCTGCCTCGGGCACCTTATGGCCGTTCTGCTGTGAGTCAAAGATTTTCGAATCGGACGAAAAACTGATAGTGAATTGTAACGTTCAGTGCCTCCTAACGACGATGGAACACTCAAATTGCGTCCCGGTTCAATACCTCGTCCTCCAGCAGACTTGTCTCCATGGGTCTATTGCTGCCTCGGGCACCTTATGGTCGTTCTCCCGTGAGTCTAGATTATCGAATGGGACGACAAACTGATAGTTAATTGTAACATTCAGGGCCTCCTAATGACGATGGAACACTCAAATTGCGTTCCGATTCAATCCATCGTCCTCCAGCAGACTTGTATCCATTGGTCTATTGCTGGCTCGGGCACCTTATGGCCGTTCTGCTGTGAGTCAAAGATTTTCGAATCGGACGAAAAACTGATAGGGAGTTGTAACTTTCAGGGCCACCTAATGACGATGGAACACTCAAATTGCGTCCCGATTCAATACATCGTCCTCCAGCCGACTTGTCTCCATGGGTCTATTGCTCCCTCGGGCACCTTATGGCCGTTATGCTGTGTCTAAGATTTTCGAATCGGACGAAAAAATGATAGTGAATTGTAACATTCAGGGCCACCTAATGACGATGGACCACACAAATTGCGTCCCGATTCAATACATCGTCCTCCAGCCGACTTGACTCCATGGGTCTATTGCTGCCTCGGGCACCTTATGGCCATTCTGCTGTGGGTCTAGATTATCGAATGGGACGAAAAACTGATAGTTAATTGTAACATTCAGGGCCTCCTAATGACGATGGACCACACAAATTGCGTCCCGATTCAATACATCGTCCTCCAGCCGACTGGACTCCATGGGTCTATTTCTGCCTCGGGCACCTTATGGCCGTTCTGCTGTGAGTCTAGATTATCGAATGGGACGAAAAACTGACAGTGAATTGTAACGTTCAGGGGCCACCTAATGACGATGGATCACTCAAATTGCGTACCGATTCAATACATCGTCCTCCAGCAGACTTGTCTCCATGGGTCTATTGCTGCCTCGGGCACCTTATGGATGTTCTGCTTTGAGTCAAAGATTTTCGAATCGGACGAAAAACTGATAGGGAATTGTAACTTTCAGGGCCACCTAATGACGATGGATCACTCAAATTGCGTCCCGATTCAATACATCGTCCTCCAGCCGACTTGTCTCCATGGGTCTATTGCTGCCTCGGGCACCTTATGGCCGTTCTGCTGTGAGTCAAAGATTTTCGAATCGGACGAAAAACTGATAGTGAACTGTAACGTTCAGGGCCTCCTAATGACGATGGAACACTCAAATGGCGTCCCGATGCAATACATCGTCCTCCAGCAGACTTGTCTCCATGGGTCTATTGCTGCCTCGGGCACCTTATGGCCGTTCTGCTGTGAGACAAAGATTTTCGAATCGGACGAAAAACTGATAGTGAGTTGTAACTTTTAGGGCCACCTAATGACGATGGATCACTCAAATAGCGTCCCGATTCAATACATCATCCTCCAGCCGACTTGTCTCCATGAGTCTATTCTGCCTCGGGCACCTTATGGTCGTTCTCCCGTGAGTCTAGATTATCGAATGGGACGAAAAACTGATAGTGAATTGTAACATTCTGGGCCTCCTAATGACGATGGAACACTCAAATTGCGTCCCGATTCAATAAGTCCTCCAGCAGACTTGTCTCCATGGGTCTATTGCTGCCTCGGGCACCTCATGGCCGTTCTGCTGTGAGTCAAAGATTTTCGAATCAGACTAAAAACTGATAGTGAATTGTAGCTTTCAGGGCCACCTAATGACGATGGATCACGCAAATTGCGTACCGATTCAATACTTCGTCCTCCAGCCGACTTGTCTGCATGGGTCTATTGCTCCCCCGGGCACCTTATGGTCGTTCTGCTGTGAGTCAAAGATTTTCGAATCGGACGAAAAACTGATAGTGAATTGTAACGTTCAGGCCCACCTAATGACGATGGATCACTCAAATTGCGTCCCGATTCAATACATCCTCCTCCAGCCGACTTGTCTCCATGAGTCTATTGCTGCCTCGTGCACCTTATGGTCGTTCTCCCGTGAGTCTAGATTTTCGAATGGGACGAAAAACTGATAGTTAATTGTAACATTCAGGGCCACCTAATGACGATGGAACACTCAAATTGCGTCCCGATTCAATAAGTCCTCCAGCAGACTTGTCTCCATGGGTCTATTGCTGCCTCGGGCACCTCATGGCCGTTCTGCTGTGAGTCAAAGATTTTCGAATCGGACGACAATGTGATAGTTAATTGTAACATTCAGGGCCTCCTAATGACGATGGAACACTCAAATTGCGTTCCGATTCAATCCATCGTCCTCCAGCAGACTTGTCTCCATTGGTCTATTGCTGCCTCGGGCACCTTATGGCCGTTCTGCTGTGAGTCAAAGATTTTCGAATCGGACGAATAACTGATAGGGAGTTGTAACTTTCAGGGCCACCTTATGACGATGGAACACTCAAATTGCGTCCCGATTCAATACATCGACCTCTAGCAGACTTGTCTCCATGGGTCTATTGCTGCCTCCGGCACCTTATGGCCGTTCTGCTGTGAGTCAAAGATTTTCGAATCGGACGAAAAACTGATAGTGAATTGTAACGTTCATGGCCACCTAATGACGATGGATCACTCTAATTGCGTCCCGATTCAATACATCGTCCTCCAGCAGACTTGTCTCCATGAGTCTATTGCTGCCTCGGGCACCTTATGGCCGTTCTGCTGTGAGTCAAAGACTTTCGAATCGGACGAAAAACTGATAGTGAATTGTAACTTTCAGGGCCACCTAATGACGATGGATCACTCAAATTGCGTCCCGATTCATTACATCGTCTTCCAGCCGACTTGTCTCCATGGGTCTATTGCTCCCTCGGGCACCTTATGGCCGTTATGCTGTGTCTAAGATTTTCGAATCGGACGAAAAAATGATAGTGAATTGTAACATTCAGGGCCACCTAATGACGATGGACCACACAAATTGCGTCCCGATTCAATACATCGTCCTCCAGCCGACTTGACTCCATGGGTCTATTGCTGCCTCGGGCACCTTATGGCCGTTCTGCTGTGGGTCTAGATTATCGAATGGGACGAAAAACTGATACGTAATTGTAACATTCAGGGCCTCCTAATGACGATGGACCACACAAATTGCGTCCCGATTCAATACATCGTCCTCCAGCCGACTGGACTCCATGGGTCTATTTCTGCCTCGGGCACCTTATGGCCATTCTGCTGTGAGTTTAGATTATCGAATGGGACGAAAAACTGATAGTTAATTGTAACATTCAGGGCCTCCTAATGACGATGGAACACTCAAATTGCGTCCCGATTCAATACATCGTCCTCCAGCAGACTTGTCTCCATGGGTCTATTGCTGCCTCGGGCACCTT
Organism: Schistocerca cancellata; assembly: GCF_023864275.1. Lineage (NCBI taxonomy): Eukaryota > Metazoa > Arthropoda > Insecta > Orthoptera > Acrididae > Schistocerca > Schistocerca cancellata. The sequence continues at coordinate 4,534,501 of NC_064627.1, forward strand.
ATGGCCGTTCTGCTGTGAGTCAAAGATTTTCGAATCGGACGAAAAACTGATAGTGAATTGTAACGTTCAGGGCCACCTAATGACGATGGATCACTCAAATTGCGTCCCGATTCAATACATCGTCCTCCATGGGTCAATTGCTGCCTCGGGCACCTTATGGCCGTTCTGCTGCGAGTATGGATTTTCTAATCGGACGAAAAACTGGTAGTGAATTCTAACGTTCAGGGCCTCCTAATGCCGATGGAACACTCAAATTGCGTCCCGATTCAATACCTCGTCCTCCAGCAGACTTGTCTCCATGGGTCTATTGCTGCCCCGGGCACCTTATGGTCGTTCTGCCGTGAGTCTAGATTATCGAATGGGACGAAAAACTGATAGTTAATTGTAACATTCAGGGCCTCCTAATGACGATGGAACACTCAAATTGCGTCCCCATTCAATACATCGTTCTTCAGCCGACTTGTCTCCATGGGTCTATTGCTACCTCTGGCACCTTATGGCCGTTATGCTGTGAGACTAGATTATCGAATGGGACGAAAAACTGATAGTGAATTGTAACGTTCAGGGGCCACCTAAAGACGATGGACCACTAAAATTGCGTACCGATTCAATACATCGTCCTCCAGCAGACTTGTCTCCATGGGTCTATTGCTGCCTCGGGCACCTTATGGCCGTTCTGCTGTGAGTCAAAGATTTTCGAATCGGACGAAAAACTGATAGGGAATTGTAACTTTCAGGGCCACCTAATGACGATGGATCACTCAAATTGCGTCCCGTTTCAATACATCGTCCTCCAGCCGACTTGTCTCCATGGGTCTATTGCTGCCTCGGGCACCTTATGGCCGTTCTGCTGTGAGTCAAAGATTTTCGAATCGGACGAAAAACTGATAGTGAATTGTAACGTTCAGTGCCTCCTAACGACGATGGAACACTCAAATTGCGTCCCGGTTCAATACCTCGTCCTCCAGCAGACTTGTCTCCATGGGTCTATTGCTGCCTCGGGCACCTTATGGTCGTTCTCCCGTGAGTCTAGATTATCGAATGGGACGAAAAACTGATAGTTAATTGTAACATTCAGGGCCTCCTTATGACGATGGAACACTCAAATTGCGTTCCGATTCAATCCATCGTCCTCCAGCAGACTTGTATCCATTGGTCTATTGCTGGCTCGGGCACCTTATGGCCGTTCTGCTGTGAGTCAAAGATTTTCGAATCGGACGAAAAACTGATAGGGAGTTGTAACTTTCAGGGCCACCTAATGACGATGGAACACTCAAATTGCGTCCCGATTCAATACATCGTCCTCCAGCCGACTTGTCTCCATGGGTCTATTGCTCCCTCGGGCACCTTATGGCCGTTATGCTGTGTCTAAGATTTTCGAATCGGACGAAAAAATGATAGTGAATTGTAACATTCAGGGCCACCTAATGACGATGGACCACACAAATTGCGTCCCGATTCAATACATCGTCCTCCAGCCGACTTGACTCCATGGGTCTATTGCTGCCTCGGGCACCTTATGGCCATTCTGCTGTGGGTCTAGATTATCGAATGGGACGAAAAACTGATAGTTAATTGTAACATTCAGGGCCTCCTAATGACGATGGACCACACAAATTGCGTCCCGATTCAATACATCGTCCTCCAGCCGACTGGACTCCATGGGTCTATTTCTGCCTCGGGCAGCTTATGGCCGTTCTGCTGTGAGTCTAGATTATCGAATGGGACGAAAAACTGACAGTGAATTGTAACGTTCAGGGGCCACCTAATGACGATGGATCACTCAAATTGCGTACCGATTCAATACATCGTCCTCCAGCAGACTTGTCTCCATGGGTCTATTGCTGCCTCGGGCACCTTATGGATGTTCTGCTTTGAGTCAAAGATTTTCGAATCGGACGAAAAAGTGATAGGGAATTGTAACTTTCAGGGCCACCTAATGACGATGGATCACTCAAATTGCGTCCCGATTCAATACATCGTCCTCCAGCCGACTTGTCTCCATGGGTCTATTGCTGCCTCGGGCACCTTATGGCCGTTCTGCTGTGAGTCAAAGATTTTCGAATCGGACGAAAAACTGATAGTGAACTGTAACGTTCAGGGCCTCCTAATGACGATGGAACACTCAAATGGCGTCCCGATGCAATACATCGTCCTCCAGCAGACTTGTCTCCATGGGTGTATAGCTGCCTCGGGCACCTTATGGTCGTTCTCCCGTGAGTCTAGATTGTCGAATGGGACGAAAAACTGATAGTGAATTGTAACATTCAGGGCCTCCTAATGACGATGGAACACTCAAATTGCGTCCCGATTCAATACATCGTCCTCCAGCAGACTTGTCTCCTTGGGTCTGTTGCTGCCTCGGGCACCTTATGGCTGTTCTGCTGTGAGTCAAAGATTTTCGAATCGGACGAAAAACTGATAGTGAATTGTAACATTCAGGGCCACCTAATGACGATGGATCGCTCAAATTGCGTCCCGATTCAATACATCGTCCTCCAGCCGACTTGTCTCCATGGGTCTATTGCTGCCTCGGGCACCTTATGGCCGTTCTGCTGTGAGTCAAAGATTTTCGAATCGGACGAGAAACTGAAGGTGAATTGTAAAGTTCAGGCCCTCCTAATGACGATGGAACACTCAAATTGCGTCTCGATTCAATACATCTTCCTCTAGCAGACTTGTCTTCATGGGTCTATTGCTGCCTCGGGCACCTTATGGCCGTTCTGCTGTGAGACAAAGATTTTCGAATCGGACGAAAAACTGATAGTGAGTTGTAACTTTTAGGGCCACCTAATGACGATGGATCACTCAAATAGCGTCCCGATTCAATACATCATCCTCCAGCCGACTTGTCTCCATGAGTCTATTCTGCCTCGGGCACCTTATGGTCGTTCTCCCGTGAGTCTAGATTATCGAATGGGACGAAAAACTGATAGTGAATTGTAACATTCTGGGCCTCCTAATGACGATGGAACACTCAAATTGCGTCCCGATTCAATAAGTCCTCCAGCAGACTTGTCTCCATGGGTCTATTGCTGCCTCGGGCACCTCATGGCCGTTCTGCTGTGAGTCAAAGATTTTCGAATCAGACTAAAAACTGATAGTGAATTGTAGCTTTCAGGGCCACCTAATGACGATGGATCACGCAAATTGCGTTCCGATTCAATACTTCGTCCTCCAGCCGACTTGTCTGCATGGGTCTATTGCTCCCCCGGGCACCTTATGGTCGTTCTGCTGTGAGTCAAAGATTTTCGAATCGGACGAAAAACTGATAGTGAATTGTAACGTTCAGGCCCACCTAATGACGATGGATCACTCAAATTGCGTCCCGATTCAATACATCCTCCTCCAGCAGACTTGTCTCCATGGGTCTATTGCTGCCTCGGGCACCTTATGGCCGTTCTGCTGTGAGTCAAAGATTTTCGAATCGGACGAAAAACTGATAGTGAATTGTAACGTTCAGGGCCACCTAATGACGATGGATCACTCAAATTGCGTCCCGATTCAATACATCGTCCTCCAGCAGACTTGTCTCCATGAGTCTATTGCTGCCTCGGGCACCTTATGGTCGTTCTCCCGTGAGTCTTGATTATCGAATGGGATGAAAAACTGATAGGGAATTGTAACATTCAGGGCCACCTAATGACGATGGATCACTCAAATTGCGTCCCGATTCAATACATCGTCCTCCAGCCGTCTTGTCTTCATGGGTCCATTGCTACCTCGGGCACCCTATGGCCGTTCTGCTGTGAGTCAAAGATTTTGGAATCGGACGATAAACTGATAGTGAATTGTAACGTTCAGGGCCACCTAATGACGATGTATCACTCAAATTGCGTCCCGATTCAATACATCCTCCTCCAGCAGACTTGTCTCCATGGGTCAATTGCTGTCTCGGGCACCTCATGGCCGTTCTGCTGTGAGTCAAAGATTTTCGAATCGGACGAAAAACTGATAGTGAATTGTAACATTCAGGGCCACCTAATGACGATGGACCACACAAATTGCGTCCCGATTCAATACATCGTCCTCCAGCCGACTTGTCTCCATGGGTCTATTGCTCCCCCGGGCACCTTATGGCCGTTATGCTGTGAGTCAAAGATTTTCGAATCGGACGAAAAACTGATAGTGAATTGTAACATTCAGGGCCACCTAATGACAATGGACCACCCAAATTGCGTCCCGATTCAATACATCGTCCTCCAGCCGACTTGACTCCATGGGTCTATTGCTGCCTCGGGCACCTTATGGCCGTTCTGCTGTGAGTCTACATTATCGAATGGGACGAAAAACTGATAGTGAATTGTAACATTCAGGGCCTCCTAATGACGATGGAACACTCAAATTGCGTCCCGATTCAATACATCGTCCTCCAGCAGACTTGTCTTCATGGGTCTATTGCTGCCTCGGGCACCTTATGGCCGTTCTGCTGCGAGTAAGGATTTTCTAATCGGACGAAAAACTGGTAGTGAATTCTAACGTTCAGGGCCTCCTAATGCCGATGGAACACTCAAATTGCGTCCCGATTCAATACCTCGTCCTCCAGCAGACTTGTCTCCATGGGTCTATTGCTGCCTCGGGCACCTTATGGTCGTTCTGCCGTGAGTCTAGATTATCGAATGGGACGAAAAACTGATAGTTAATTGTAACATTCAGGGCCTCCTAATGACGATGGAACACTCAAATTGCGTCCCGATTCAATACATCGTTCTTCAGCCGACTTGTCTCCATGGGTCTATTGCAACCTCTGGCACCTTATGGCCGTTCTGCTGTGAGACTAGATTATCGAATGGGACGAAAAACTGATAGTGAATTGTAACGTTCAGGGGCCACCTAATGACGATGGATCACTCAAATTGCGTACCGATTCAATACATCGTCCTCCAGCAGACTTGTCTCCATGGGTCTATTGCTGCCTCGGGCACCTTATGGCCGTTCTGCTGTGAGTCAAAGATTTTCGAATCGGACGAAAAACTGATAGGGAATTGTAACTTTCAGGGCCACCTAATGACGATGGATCACTCAAATTGCGTCCCGTTTCAATACATCGTCCTCCAGCCGATTTGTCTCCATGGGTTTATTGCTGCCTCGGGCACCTTATGGCCGTTCTGCTGTGAGTCAAAGATTTTCGAATCGGACGAAAAACTGATAGTGAATTGTAACGTTCAGTGCCTCCTAACGACGATGGAACACTCAAATTGCGTCCCGGTTCAATTCCTCGTCCTCCAGCAGACTTGTCTCCATGGGTCTATTGCTGCCTCGGGCACCTTATGGTCGTTCTCCCGTGAGTCTAGATTATCGAATGGGACGACAAACTGACAGTTAATTGTAACATTCAGGGCCTCCTAATGACGATGGAACACTCAAATTGCGTTCCGATTCAATCCATCGTCCTCCAGCAGACTTGTATCCATTGGTCTATTGCTGGCTCGGGCACCTTATGGCCGTTCTGCTGTGAGTCAAAGATTTTCGAATCGGACGAAAAACTGATAGGGAGTTGTAACTTTCAGGGCGACCTAATGACGATGGAACACTCAAATTGCGTCCCGATTCAATACATCGTCCTCCAGCCGACTTGTCTCCATGGGTCTATTGCTCCCTCGGGCACCTTATGGCCGTTATGCTGTGTCTAAGATTTTCGAATCGGACGAAAAAATGATAGTGAATTGTAACATTCAGGGCCACCTAATGACGATGGACCACACAAATTGCGTCCCGATTCAATACATCGTCCTCCAGCCGACTTGACTCCATGGGTCTATTGCTGCCTCGGGCACCTTATGGCCGTTCTGCTGTGGGTCTAGATTATCGAATGGGACGAAAAACTGATAGTTAATTGTAACATTCAGGGCCTCCTAATGACGATGGACCACACAAATTGCGTCCCGATTCAATACATCGTCCTCCAGCCGACTGGACTCCATGGGTCTATTTCTGCCTCGGGCACCTTATGGCCGTTCTGCTGTGAGTCTAGATTATCGAATGGGACGAAAAACTGACAGTGAATTGTAACGTTCAGGGGCCACCTAATGACGATGGAACACTCAAATTGCGTCCCGATTCAATACATCGTCCTCCAGCAGACTTGTCTCCATGGGTCTGTTGCTGCCTCGGGCACCTTATGGCCGTTCTGCTGTGAGTCAAAGATTTTCGAATCGGACGAGAAACTGAAGGTGAATTGTAACGTTCAGGCCCTCCTAATGACGATGGAACACTCAATTTGCGTCTCGATTCAATACATCTTCCTCTAGCAGACTTGTCTTCATGGGTCTATTGCTGCCTCGGGCACCTTATGGCCGTTCTGCTGTGAGACAAAGATTTTCTAATCGGACGAAAAACTGATAGTGAGTTGTAACTTTTAGGGCCACCTAATGACGATGGATCACTCAAATAGCGTCCCGATTCAATACATCATCCTCCAGCCGACTTGTCTCCATGAGTCTATTCTGCCTCGGGCACCTTATGGTCGTTCTCCCGTGAGTCTAGATTATCGAATGGGACGAAAAACTGATAGTGAATTGTAACATTCAGGGCCTCCTAATGACGATGGAACACTCAAATTGCGTCCCGATTCAATAAGTCCTCCAGCAGACTTGTCTCCATGGGTCTATTGCTGCCTCGGGCACCTCATGGCCGTTCTGCTGTGAGTCAAAGATTTTCGAATCAGACTAAAAACTGATAGTGAATTGTAGCTTTCAGGGCCACCTAATGACGATGGATCACGCAAATTGCGTCCCGATTCAATACTTCGTCCTCCAGCCGACTTGTCTGCATGGGTCTATTGCTCCCCCGGGCACCTTATGGTCGTTCTGCTGTGAGTCAAAGATTTTCGAATCGGACGAAAAACTGATAGTGAATTGTAACGTTCAGGCCCACCTAATGACGATGGATCACTCAAATTGCGTCCCGATTCAATACATCCTCCTCCAGCAGACTTGTCTCCATGGGTCTATTGCTGCCTCGGGCACCTTATGGCCGTTCTGCTGTGAGTCAAAGATTTTCGAATCGGACGAAAAACTGATAGTGAATTGTAACGTTCAGGGCCACCTAATGACGATGGACCACACAAATTGCGTCCCGATTCAATACATCGTCCTCCAGCCGACTTGTCTCCATGGGTCTATTGCACCCCCGGGCACCTTATGGCCGTTATGCTGTGAGTCAAAGATTTTCGAATCGGACGAAAAACTGATAGTGAACTGTAACGTTCAGGGCCTCCTAATGACGATGGAACACTCAAATGGCGTCCCGATGCAATACATCGTCCTCCAGCAGACTTGTCTCCATGGGTGTATAGCTGCCTCGGGCACCTTATGGTCGTTCTGCCGTGAGTCTAGATTGTCGAATGGGACGAAAAACTGATAGTGAATTGTAACATTCAGGGCCTCCTAATGACGATGGAACACTCAAATTGCGTCCCGATTCAATACATCGTCGTCCAGCAGACTTGTCTCCATGGGTCTGTTGCTGCCTCGGGCACCTTATGGCTGTTCTGCTGTGAGTCAAAGATTTTCGAATCGGACGAAAAACTGATAGTGAATTGTAACATTCAGGGCCTCCTAATGACGATGGAACACTCAAATTGCGTCCCGATTCAATACATCGTCCTCCAGCAGACTTGTCTTCATGGGTCTATTGCTGCCTCGGGCACCTTATGGCCGTTCTGCTGCGAGTAAGGATTTTCTAATCGGACGAAAAACTGGTAGTGAATTCTAACGTTCAGGGCCTCCTAATGCCGATGGAACACTCAAATTGCGTCCCGATTCAATACCTCGTCCTCCAGCAGACTTGTCTCCATGGGTCTATTGCTGCCTCGGGCACCTTATGGTCGTTCTGCCGTGAGTCTAGATTATCGAATGGGACGAAAAACTGATAGTTAATTGTAACATTCAGGGCCTCCTAATGACGATGGAACACTCAAATTGCGTCCCGATTCAATACATCGTTCTTCAGCCGACTTGTCTCCATGGGTCTATTGCAACCTCTGGCACCTTATGGCCGTTCTGCTGTGAGACTAGATTATCGAATGGGACGAAAAACTGATAGTGAATTGTAACGTTCAGGGGCCACCTAATGACGATGGATCACTCAAATTGCGTACCGATTCAATACATCGTCCTCCAGCAGACTTGTCTCCATGGGTCTATTGCTGCCTCGGGCACCTTATGGCCGTTCTGCTGTGAGTCAAAGATTTTCGAATCGGACGAAAAACCGATAGGGAATTGTAACTTTCAGGGCCACCTAATGACGATGGATCACTCAAATTGCGTCCCGTTTCAATACATCGTCCTCCAGCCGATTTGTCTCCATGGGTTTATTGCTGCTTCGGGCACCTTATAGCCGTTCTGCTGTGAGTCAAAGATTTTCGAATCGGACGAAAAACTGATAGTGAATTGTAACGTTCAGTGCCTCCTAACGACGATGGAACACTCAAATTGCGTCCCGGTTCAATACCTCGTCCTCCAGCAGACTTGTCTCCATGGGTCTATTGCTGCCTCGGGCACCTTATGGTCGTTCTCCCGTGAGTCTAGATTATCGAATGGGACGACAAACTGATAGTTAATTGTAACATTCAGGGCCTCCTAATGACGATGGAACACTCAAATTGCGTTCCGATTCAATCCATCGTCCTCCAGCAGACTTGTATCCATTGGTCTATTGCTGGCTCGGGCACCTTATGGCCGTTCTGCTGTGAGTCAAAGATTTTCGAATCGGACGAAAAACTGATAGGGAGTTGTAACTTTCAGGGCGACCTAATGACGATGGAACACTCAAATTGCGTCCCGATTCAATACATCGTCCTCCAGCCGACTTGTCTCCATGGGTCTATTGCTCCCTCGGGCACCTTATGGCCGTTATGCTGTGTCTAAGATTTTCGAATCGGACGAAAAAATGATAGTGAATTGTAACATTCAGGGCCACCTAATGACGATGGACCACACAAATTGCGTGCCGATTCAATACATCGTCCTCCAGCCGACTTGACTCCATGGGTCTATTGCTGCCTCGGGCACCTTATGGCCGTTCTGCTGTGGGTCTAGATTATCGAATGGGACGAAAAACTGATAGTTAATTGTAACATTCAGGGCCTCCTAATGACGATGGACCACACAAATTGCGTCCCGATTCAATACATCGTCCTCCAGCCGACTGGACTCCATGGGTCTATTTCTGCCTCGGGCACCTTATGGCCGTTCTGCTGTGAGTCTAGATTATCGAATGGGACGAAAAACTGACAGTGAATTGTAACGTTCAGGGGCCACCTAATGACGATGGAACACTCAAATTGCGTCCCGATTCAATAAGTCCTCCAGCAGACTTGTCTCCATGGGTCTATTGCTGCCTCGGGCACCTCATGGCCGTTCTGCTGTGAGTCAAAGATTTTCGAATCAGACTAAAAACTGATAGTGAATTGTAGCTTTCAGGGCCACCTAATGACGATGGATCACGCAAATTGCGTCCCGATTCAATACTTCGTCCTCCAGCCGACTTGTCTGCATGGGTCTATTGCTCCCCCGGGCACCTTATGGTCGTTCTGCTGTGAGTCAAAGATTTTCGAATCGGACGAAAAACTGATAGTGAATTGTAACGTTCAGGCCCACCTAATGACGATGGATCACTCAAATTGCGTCCCGATTCAATACATCCTCCTCCAGCAGACTTGTCTCCATGGGTCTATTGCTGCCTCGGGCACCTTATGGCCGTTCTGCTGTGAGTCAAAGATTTTCGAATCGGACGAAAAACTGATAGTGAATTGTAACGTTCAGGGCCACCTAATGACGATGGATCACTCAAATTGCGTCCCGATTCAATACATCGTCCTCCAGCAGACTTGTCTCCATGAGTCTATTGCTGCCTCGGGCACCTTATGGTCGTTCTCCCGTGAGTATAGATTATCGAATGGGATGAAAAACTGATAGGGAATTGTAACATTCAGGGCCACCTAATGACGATGGATCACTCAAATTGCGTCCCGATTCAATACATCGTCCTCCAGCCGTCTTGTCTTCATGGGTCTATTGCTACCTCGGGCACCCTATGGCCGTTCTGCTGTGAGTCAAAGATTTTGGAATCGGACGATAAACTGATAGTGAATTGTATCGTTCAGGGCCACCTAATGACGATGTATCACTCAAATTGCGTCCCGATTCAATACATCCTCCTCCAGCAGACTTGTCTCCATGGGTCAATTGCTGCCTCGGGCACCTCATGGCCGTTCTGCTGTGAGTCAAAGATTTTCGAATCGGACGAAAAACTGATAGTGAATTGTAACATTCAGGGCCACCTAATGACGATGGACCACACAAATTGCGTCCCGATTCAATACATCGTCCTCCAGCCGACTTGTCTCCATGGGTCTATTGCTCCCCCGGGCACCTTATGGCCGTTATGCTGTGAGTCAAAGATTTTCGAATCGGACGAAAAACTGATAGTGAACTGTAACGTTCAGGGCCTCCTAATGACGATGGAACACTCAAATGGCGTCCCGATGCAATACATCGTCCTCCAGCAGACTTGTCTCCATGGGTGTATAGCTGCCTCGGGCACCTTATGGTCGTTCTCCCGTGAGTCTAGATTATCGAATGGGACGAAAAACTGATAGTGAATTGTAACATTCAGGGCCTCCTAATGACGATGGAACACTCAAATTGCGTCCCGATTCAATACATCGTCGTCCAGCAGACTTGTCTCCATGGGTCTGTTGCTGCCTCGGGCACCTTATGGCTGTTCTGCTGTGAGTCAAAGATTTTCGAATCGGACGAAAAACTGATAGTGAATTGTAACATTCAGGGCCACCTAATGACGATGGATCACTCAAATTGCGTCCCGATTCAATACATCGTCCTCCAGCCGACTTGTCTCCATGGGTCTATTGCTGCCTCGGGCACCTTATGGCCGTTCTGCTGTGAGTCAAAGATTTTCGAATCGGACGAGAAACTGAAGGTGAATTGTAACGTTCAGGCCCTCCTAATGACGATGGAACACTCAAATTGCGTCTCGATTCAATACATCTTCCTCTAGCAGACTTGTCTTCATGGGTCTATTGCTGCCTCGGGCACCTTATGGCCGTTCTGCTGTGAGACAAAGATTTTCGAATCGGACGAAAAACTGATAGTGAGTTGTAACTTTTAGGGCCACCTAATGACGATGGATCACTCAAATAGCGTCCCGATTCAATACATCATCCTCCAGCCGACTTGTCTCCATGAGTCTATTCTGCCTCGGGCACCTTATGGTCGTTCTCCCGTGAGTCTAGATTATCGAATGGGACGAAAAACTGATAGTGAATTGTAACATTCAGGGCCTCCTAATGACGATGGAACACTCAAATTGCGTCCCGATTCAATAAGTCCTCCAGCAGACTTGTCTCCATGGGTCTATTGCTGCCTCGGGCACCTCATGGCCGTTCTGCTGTGAGTCAAAGATTTTCGAATCAGACTAAAAACTGATAGTGAATTGTAGCTTTCAGGGCCACCTAATGACGATGGATCACGCAAATTGCGTCCCGATTCAATACTTCGTCCTCCAGCCGACTTGTCTGCATGGGTCTATTGCTCCCCCGGGCACCTTATGGTCGTTCTGCTGTGAGTCAAAGATTTTCGAATCGGACGAAAAACTGATAGTGAATTGTAACGTTCAGGCCCACCTAATGACGATGGATCACTCAAATTGCGTCCCGATTCAATACATCCTCCTCCAGCAGACTTGTCTCCATGGGTCTATTGCTGCCTCGGGCACCTTATGGCCGTTCTGCTGTGAGTCAAAGATTTTCGAATCGGACGAAAAACTGATAGTGAATTGTAACGTTCAGGGCCACCTAATGACGATGGATCACTCAAATTGCGTCCCGATTCAATACATCGTCCTCCAGCAGACTTGTCTCCATGAGTCTATTGCTGCCTCGGGCACCTTATGGTCGTTCTCCCGTGAGTATAGATTATCGAATGGGATGAAAAACTGATAGGGAATTGTAACATTCAGGGCCACCTAATGACGATGGATCACTCAAATTGCGTCCCGATTCAATACATCGTCCTCCAGCCGTCTTGTCTTCATGGGTCTATTGCTACCTCGGGCACCCAATGGCCGTTCTGCTGTGAGTCAAAGATTTTGGAATCGGACGATAAACTGATAGTGAATTGTAACGTTCAGGGCCACCTAATGACGATGTATCACTCAAATTGCGTCCCGATTCAATACATCCTCCTCCAGCAGACTTGTCTCCATGGGTCAATTGCTGCCTCGGGCACCTCATGGCCGTTCTGCTGTGAGTCAAAGATTTTCGAATCGGACGAAAAACTGATAGTGAATTGTAACATTCAGGGCCACCTAATGACGATGGACCACACAAATTGCGTCCCGATTCAATACATCGTCCTCCAGCCGACTTGTCTCCATGGGTCTATTGCTCCCCCGGGCACCTTATGGCCGTTATGCTGTGAGTCAAAGATTTTCGAATCGGACGAAAAACTGATAGTGAATTGTAACATTCAGGGCCACCTAATGACAATGGACCACACAAATTGCGTCCCGATTCAATACATCTTCCTCCAGCCGACTTGACTCCATGGGTCTATTGCTGCCTCGGGCACCTTATGGCCGTTCTGCTGTGAGTCTACATTATCGAATGGGACGAAAAACTGATAGTGAATTGTAACATTCAGGGCCTCCTAATGACGATGGAACACTCAAATTGCGTCCCGATTCAATACATCGTCCTCCAGCAGACTTGTCTCCATTGGTCTATTGCTGCCTCGGGCACCTTATGGCCGTTCTGCTGTGAGTCAAAGATTTTCGAATCGGACGAAAAACTGATAGTGAATTGTAACGTTCAGGGCCTCCTAATGACGATGGAACACTCAAATTGCGTCCCGATTCAATACCTCGTCCTCCAGCAGACTTGTCTCCATGGGTCTATTGCTGCCTCGGGCACCTTATGGTCGTTCTCCCGTGAGTCTAGATTATCGAATGGGACGGAAAACTGATAGTTAATTGTAACATTTAGGGCCCCCTAATGACGATGGAACACTCAAATTGCGTCCCGATTCAATCCATCGTCCTCCAGCAGACTTGTCTCCATTGGTCTATTGCTGCCTCGGGCACCTTATGGCCGATCTGCTGTGGGTCTAGATTATCGAATGGGACGAAAAACTGATAGTTAATTATAACATTCAGGGCCACCTAATGACGATGGAACACTCAAATTGCGTCCCGATTCAATACATCGTCCTCCAGCAGACTTGTCTCCATGAGTCTATTTCTGCCTCGGGCACCTAATGGCCGTTCTGCTGTGAGTCAAAGATTTTCGAATCGGACGAAAAACTGATAGGGAATTGTAATTTTCAGGGCCACCTAATGACGATGGATCACTCAAATTGCGTCCCGATTCAATACATCGTCCTCCAGCAGACTTGTCTCCATGAGTCTATTGCTGCCTCGGGCACCTTATGGCCGTTCTGCTGTGAGTCAAAGATTTTCGAATCGGACGAAAAACTGATAGTGAATTGTAACTTTCAGGGCCACCTAATGACGATGGATCACTCAAATTGCGTCCCGATTCAATACATCGTCCTCCAGCCGACTTGACTCCATGGGTCTATTGCTGCCTCGGGCACCTTATGGCCGATCTGCTGTGGGTCTAGATTATCGAATGGGACGAAAAACTGATAGTTAATTGTAACATTCAGGGCCTCCTAATGACGATGGACCACACAAATTGCGTCCCGATTCAAAACATCGTCCTCCAGCCGACTGGACTCCATGGGTCTATTTCTGCCTCGGGCACCGTATGGCCATTGTGCTGTGAGTCTAGATTATCGAATGGGACGAAAAACTGATAGTTAATTGTAACATTCAGGGCCTCCTAATGACGATGGAACACTCAAATTGCGTCCCGATTCAATACATCGTCCTCCAGCAGACTTGTCTCGATGGGTCTATTGCTGCCTCGGGCACCTTATGGCCGTTCTGCTGCGAGTAAAGATTTTCGACTCGGACGAAAAACTGGTAGTGAATTCTAACGTTCAGGGCCTCCTAATGCCGATGGAACACTCAAATTGCGTCCCGATTCAATACCTGGTCCTCCAGCAGACTTGTCTCCATGGGTCTATTGCTGCCTCGGGTACCTTATGGTCGTTCTGCCATGAGTCTAGATTATCGAATGGGACGAAAAACTGATAGTTAATTGTAACATTCAGGGCCTCCTAATGACGATGGAACACTCAAATTGCGTCCCGATTCAATACATCGTTCTCCAGCCGATTTGTCTCCATGGGTCTATTGCTACCTCGGGCACCTTATGGCCGTTCTGCTGTGAGTCTAGATTATCGAATGGGACGAAAAACTGATAGTGAATTGTAACTTTCAGGGGCCACCTAATGACGATGGATCACTGAATATTCGTACCGATTCAATACATCGTCCTCCAGGAGACTTGTCTCCATGGGTCTATTGCTGCCTCGGGCACCTTATGGCCGTTCTGCTGTGAGTCAAAGATTTTCGAATCGGACGAAAAACTGATAGGGAATTGTAACTTTCAGGGCCACCTAATGACGATGGATCACTCAAATTGCGTCCCGATTCATTACATCGTCCTCCAGCAGACTTGTCTCCATGGGTCTATTGCTGCCTCGGGCACCTTATGGCCGTTCTGCTGTGAGTCAAAGATTTTCGAATCGGACGAAAAACTGATAGTGAATTGTAACGTTCAGGGCCACCTAATGACGATGGATCACTCAAATTGCGTCCCGATTCAATACATCGTCCTCCAGCAGACTTGTCTCCATGAGTCTATTGCTGCCTCGGGCACCTTATGGTCGTTCTCCCGTGAGTCTAGATTATCGAATGGGATGAAAAACTGATAGGGAATTGTAACATTCAGGGCCACCTAATGACGATGGATCACTCAAATTGCGTCCCGATTCAATACATCGTCCTCCAGCCGTCTTGTCTTCATGGGTCTATTGCTACCTCGGGCACCCTATGGCCGTTCTGCTGTGAGTCAAAGATTTTGGAATCGGACGATAAACTGATAGTGAATTGTAACGTTCAGGGCCACCTAATGACGATGTATCACTCAAATTGCGTCCCGATTCAATACATCCTCCTCCAGCAGACTTGTCTCCATGGGTCAATTGCTGCCTCGGGCACCTCATGGCCGTTCTGCTGTGAGTCAAAGATTTTCGAATCGGACGAAAAACTGATAGTGAATTGTAACGTTCAGGGCCACCTAATGACGATGGATCACTCAAATTGCGTGTCGATCCAATACATCGTCCTCCAGCCGTCTTGTCTTCATGGGTCTATTGCTACCTCGGGCACCCTATGGCCGTTCTGCTGTGAGTCAAAGATTTTGGAATCGGACGATAAACTGATAGTGAATTGTAACGTTCAGGGCCACCTAATGACGATGTATCACTCAAATTGCGTCCCGATTCAATTCATCCTCCTCCAGCAGACTTGTCTCCATGGGTCAATTGCTGCCTCGGGCACCTCATGGCCGTTCTGCTGTGAGTCAAAGATTTTCGAATCGGACGAAAAACTGATATTGAATTGTAACATTCAGGGCCACCTAATGACGATGGACCACACAAATTGCGTCCCGATTCAATACATCGTCCTCCAGCCGACTTGTCTCCATGGGTCTATTGCTCCCCCGGGCACCTTATGGCCGTTATGCTGTGAGTCAAAGATTTTCGAATCGGACGAAAAACTGATAGTGAATTGTAACATTCAGGGCCACCTAATGACAATGGACCACACAAATTGCGTCCCGATTCAATACATCGTCCTCCAGCCGACTTGACTCCATGGGTCTATTGCTGCCTCGGGCACCTTATGGCCGTTCTGCTGTGAGTCTACATTATCGAATGGGACGAAAAACTGATAGTGAATTGTAACATTCAGGGCCTCCTAATGACGATGGAACACTCAAATTGCGTCCCGATTCAATACATCGTCCTCCAGCAGACTTGTCTCCATGAGTCTATTGCTGCCTCGGGCACCTTATGGCCGATCTGCTGTGGGTCTAGATTATCGAATGGGACGAAAAACTGATAGTTAATTGTAACATTCAGGGCCACCTAATGACGATGGAACACTCAAATTGCGTCCCGATTCAATACATCGTCCTCCAGCAGACTTGTCTCCATGAGTCTATTGCTGCCTCGGGCACCTTATGGCCGTTCTGCTGTGAGTCAAAGATTTTCGAATCGGACGAAAAACTGATAGTGAATTGTAACTTTCAGGGCCACCTAATGACGATGGATCACTCAAATTGCGTCCCGATTCAATACATCGTCTTCCAGCCGACTTGTCTCCATGGGTCTATTGCTCCCTCGGGCACCTTATGGCCGTTATGCTGTGTCTAAGATTTTCGAATCGGACGAAAAAATGATAGTGAATTGTAACATTCAGGGCCACCTAATGACGATGGACCACACAAATTGCGTCCCGATTCAATACATCGTCCTCCAGCCGACTTGACTCCATGGGTCTATTGCTGCCTCGGGCACCTTATGGCCGATCTGCTGTGGGTCTAGATTATCGAATGGGACGAAAAACTGATAGTTAATTGTAGCTTTCAGGGCCTCCTAATGACGATGGACCACACAAATTGCGTCCCGATTCAATACATCGTCCTCCAGCCGACTGGACTCCATGGGTCTATTTCTGCCTCGGGCACCGTATGGCCATTCTGCTGTGAGTCTAGATTATCGAATGGGACGAAAAACTGATAGTTAATTGTAACATTCAGGGCCTCCTAATGACGATGGAACACTCAAATTGCGTCCCGATTCAATACATCGTCCTCCAGCAGACTTGTCTCCATGGGTCAATTGCTGCCTCGGGCACCTTATGGCCGTTCTGCTGCGAGTAAAGATTTTCGACTCGGACGAAAAACTGGTAGTGAATTCTAACGTTCAGGGCCTCCTAATGCCGATGGAACACTCAAATTGCGTCCCGATTCAATACATCGTCCTCCAGCAGACTTGTCTCCATGGTTCTATTGCTGCCTCGGGTACCTTATGGTCGTTCTGCCATGAGTGTAGATTATCGAATGGGACGAAAAACTGATAGTTAATTGTAACAATCAGGGCCTCCTAATGACGATGGAACACTCAAATTGCGTCCCGATTCAATACATCGTTCTCCAGCCGATTTGTCTCCATGGGTCTATTGCTACCTCGGGCACCTTATGGCCGTTGTGCTGTGAGTCTAGATTATCGAATGGGACGAAAAACTGATAGTGAATTGTAACTTTCAGGGGCCACCTAATGACGATGGATCACTGAAATTGCGTACCGATTCAATACATCGTCCTCCAGCAGACTTGTCTCCATGGGTCTATTGCTGCCTCGGGCACCTTATGGCCGTTCTGCTGTGAGTCAAAGATTTTCGAATCGGACGAAAACCTGATAGGGTATTGTAACTTTCAGGGCCACCTAATGACGATGGATCACTCAAATTGCGTCCCGATTCATTACATCGTCCTCCAGCAGACTTGTCTCCATGGGTCTATTGCTGCCTCGGGCACCTTATGGCCGTTCTGCTGTGAGTCAAAGATTTTCGAATCGGACGAAAATCTGATAGTGAGTTGTAACTTTTAGGGCCACCTGATGACGATGGATCACTCAAATTGCGTCCCGATTCAATACATCATCCTCCAGCCGACTTGTCTCCATGAGTCTATAGCTGCCTCGGGCACCTTATGGTCGTTCTCCCGTGAGTCTAGATTATCGAATGGGACGAAAAACTGATAGTGAATTGTAACATTCAGGGCCTCCTAATGACGATGGAACACTCAAATTGCGTCCCGATTCAATAAGTCCTCCAGCAGACTTGTCTCCATGGGTCTATTGCTGCCTCGGGCACCTCATGGCCGTTCTGCTGTGAGTCAAAGATTTTCGAATCAGACGAAAAACTGATAGCGAATTGTTGCTTTCAGGGCCACCTAATGACGATGGATCACGCAAATTGCGTCCCGATTCAATACATCGTCCTCCAGCCGACTTGTCTCCATGGGTCTATTGCTCCTCCGGGCACCTTATGGTCGTTCTGCTGTGAGTCAAAGATTTTCGAATCTACCGAAAAACTGATAGTGAATTGTAACGTTCAGGGCCACCTAATGACGATGGATCACTCAAATTGCGTCCCGATTCAATACATCCTCCTCCAGCAGAATTGTCTCCATGGGTCTATTGCTGCCTCGGGCACCTTATGGCCGTTCTGCTGTGAGTCAAAGATTTTCGAATCGGACGAAAAACTGATAGTGAATTGTAATGTTCAGGGCCACCTAATGACGATGGATCACTCAAATTGCGTCCCGATTCAATACATCGTCTTCCAGCAGACTTGTCTCCATGAGTCTATTGCTGCCTCGGGCACCTTATGGTCGTTCTCCCGTGAGTCTAGATTATCGAATGGGATGAAAAACTGATAGGGAATTGTAACATTCAGGGCCTCCTAATGACGATGGATCACTCAAATTGCGTCCCGATTCAATACATCGTCCTCCAGCCGACTTGTCTTCATGGGTCTATTGCTACCTCGGGCACCCTATGGCCGTTCTGCTGTGAGTCAAAGATTTTGGAATCGGACGATTAACTGATAGTGAATTGTAACGTTCAGGGACACCTAATGACGATGGATCACTAAAATTGCGTCCCGATTCAATACATCGTCCTCCAGCAGACTTGTCTCCATGGGTCTATTGCTGCCTCGGGCACCTTATGGCCGTTCTGCTGTGAGTCAAACATTTTCGAATCGGACGAAAAACTGATAGTGAATTGTAACTTTTAGGGCCACCTAATGACGATGGATCACTCAAATAGCGTCCCGATTCAATACATCATCCTCCAGCCGACATGTCTCCATGAGTCTATTGCTGCCTCGGGCACCTTATGGTCGTTCTCCCGTGAGTCTAGATTATCGAATGGGACGAAAAACTGATAGTTAATTGTAACATTCAGGGCCTCCTAATGACGATGGACCACACAAATTGCGTCCCGATTCAACACATCGTCCTCCAGCCGACTTTACTCCATGGGTCTATTGCTGCCTCGGGCACCTTATGGCCGTTCTGCTGTGAGTCTAGATTATCGAATGAGACGAAAAACTGATAGTGAATTGTAACGTTCAGGGCCACCTAATGACGATGGATCACTCAAATTGCGTCCCGATTCAATACATCGTCCTCCAGCCGACTTGTCTCCATGGGTCTATTGCTCCCCCCGGCACCTTATGGCCGTTATGCTGTGAGTCAAAGATTTTCGAATCGGACGAAAAACTGATAGTGAATTGTAACATTCAGGGCCACCTAATGACGATGGACCACACAAATTGCGTCCCGATTCAATTCATGGTCCTCCAGCCGACTTGACTCCATGGGTCTATTGCTGCCTCGGGCTCCTTATGGCCGTTCTGCTGTGAGTCTACATTATCGAATGGGACGAAAAAGTGATAGTTAAATGTAACATTCAGGGCCTCCTAATGACGATGGAACACTCAAATTGCGTCCCGATTCAATACCTCGTCCTCCAGCAGACTTGTCTCCATGGGTCTATTGCTGCCTCGGGCACCTTATGGTCGTTCTCCCGTGAGTCTAGATTATCGAATGAGACGAAAAACTGATAGTTAATTGTAACATTTAGGGCCTCCTAATGACGATGGAACACTCAAATTGCGTCCCGATTCAATCCATCGTCCTCCAGCAGACTTGTCTCCATTGGTCTATTGCTGCCTCGGGCACCTTATGGCCGTTCAGCTGTGAGTCAAAGATTTTCGAATCGGACGAAAAACTGATAGGGAATTGTAACTTTCAGGGCCACCTAATGACGATGGATCACTCAAATTGCGTCCCGATTCAATACATCCTCCTCCAGCAGACTTGTCTCCATGGGTCTATTGCTGCCTCGGGCACCTTATGGCCGTTCTGCTGTGAGTCAAAGATTTTCGAATCGGACGAAAAACTGATAGTGAATTGTAACTTTTAGGGCCACCTAATGACGATGGATCACTCAAATTGCGTCCCGATTCAATACATCATCCTCCAGCTGACATGTCTCCATGAGTCTATTGCTGCCTCGGGCACCTTATGGTCGTTCTCCCGTGAGTCTAGATTATCGAATGGGACGAAAAACTGATAGTTAATTGCAACATTCAGGGCCTCCTAATGACGATGGAACACTCAAATTGCGTCCCGATTCAATACGTGCTCCAGCAGACTTGTCTCCATGGGTCTATTGCTGCCTCCGGCACCTAATGGCCGTTCTGCTGTGAGTCAAAGATTTTCGAATCGGATGAAAAACTGATAGTGAGTTGTAACGTTCAGGGCCTCCTAATGACGATGGAACACTCAAATTGTGTCCCGATTCAATACATCGTTCTCCAGCCGACTTGTCTCCATGGGTCTATTGCTGCCTCGGGCAACTTATGGCCGTTCTGCTGTGAGTCTAGATTATCGAATGGGACGAAAAACTGATAGTGAATTGTAACGTTCAGGGGCCACCTAATGACGATGGATCACTCAAATTGCGTACCGATTCAATACATCGTCCTCCAGCAGACTTGTCTCCATGGGTCTATTGCTGCCTCGGGCACCTTATGGCCGTTCTGCTGTGAGTCAAAGATTTTCGAATCGGACGAAAAACTGATAGTGAATTGTAACGTTCAGAGCCACCTAATGACGATGGATAACTCAAATTGCGTCCCGATTCAATACATCGTCCTCCAGCAGACCTGTCTCCATGGGTCTATTGCTGCCTCGGGCACCTTATGGCCGTTCTGCTGTGAGTCAAAGATTTTCGAAACGGACGAAAAACTGATAGGGAATTGTAACGTTCAGAGCCACCTAATGACGATGGATCACTCAAATTGCGTCCCGATTCAATACATCGTCCTCCAGCAGACCTGTCTCCATGGGTCTATTGCTGCCTCGGGCACCTTATGGCCGTTCTGCTGTGAGTCAAAGATTTTCGAATCGGACGAAAAACTGATAGGGAATTGTAACATTCAGGGCCACGTAATGACGATGGATCACTCAAATTGCGTCCCGATTCAATACATCCTCCTCCAGCAGACTTGTCTCCATGGGTCTATTGCTGCCTCGGGCACCTTATGGCCGTTCTGCTGTGAGTCAAAGATTTCCGAATCGGACGAAAAACTGATAGTGAATTGTAACGTTCAGGGCCACCTAATGACGATGGATCACTCAAATTGCGTCCCGATTCAATACATCGTCCTCCAGCAGACTTGTCTCTATGGGTCTATTGCTGCCTCGGGCACCTTATGGCCGTTCTGCTGTGAGTCAAAGATTTTCGAATCTGACGAAAAACTGATAGTGAATTGTAACATTCAGGGCCACCTAATGTCGATGGAACACTCAAATTGCGTCCCGATTCAATACATCGTCCTCCAGCCGACTTGTCTCCATGGCCGTTATGCTGTGAGACTAATTTATCGAATGGGACGAAAAACTGATAGTGAATTGTAACGTTCAGGGCCACCTAATGACGATGGATCACTCAAATTGCGTCCCGATTCAATACATCGTCCTTCAGCAGACTTGTTTCCATGGGTCTATTGCTGCCTCGGGCACCTAATGGCCGTTCTGCTGTGAGTCAAAGATTTTCGAATCGGACGAAAAGCTGATAGTGAATTGTAACTTTCAGGGCCACCTAATGACTATGGATCACTCAAATTGCGTCCCGATTCAATACATCGTCTTCCAGCCGACTTGTCTCCATGGGTCTATTGCGGCCTCGGGCACCTTATGGCCGTTCTGCTGTGAGTCAAAGATTTTCGAATCGGACGAAAAACTGATAGTGAATTGTAACGTTCAGGGCCACCTAATGACGATGGATCACTCAAATTGCGTCCCGATTCAATACATCGTCCTCCAGCAGACCTGTCTTCATGGGTCTACTGCTGCCTCGGGCAACTTAAGGCCGTTCTGCTGTGAGTCAAAGATTTTCGAATCGGACGAAAAACTGATAGTGAATTGTAACATTCAGGGCCACCTAATGACGATGGATCACTCAAATTGCGTCCCGATTCAATACATCGTCCTCCAGCCGACTTGTCTCCATGGGTCTATTGCTGCCTCGGGCACCTTATGGCCGTTCTGCTGTGAGTCAAAGATTTTGGAATCGGACGAAAAACTGATGGTGAATTGTAACGTTCAGGGCCACCTAATGACGAAGGATCACTCAAATTGCGTCCCGATTCAATACAGCCTCCTCCAGCAGACTTGTCTCCATGGGTCTATTGCTGCCTCGGGCACCTTATGGCCGTTCTGCTGTGAGTCAAAGATTTTAGAATCGGTCGAAAAACTGATAGTGAATTGTAACGTTCAGAGCCACCTAATGACGATGGATCACTCAAATTGCGTCCCGTTTCAATACATCGTCCTCCAGCAGACCTGTCTCCATGGGTCTATTGCTGCCTCGGGCACCTTATGGCCGTTCTGCTGTGAGTCAAAGATTTTCGAATCGGACGAAAAACTGATAGGGAATTGTAACATTCAGGGCCACGTAATGACGATGGATCACTCAAATTGCGTCCCGATTCAATACATCCTCCTCCAGCAGACTTGTCTCCATGGGTCTATTGCTGCCTCGGGCACCTTATGGCCGTTCTGCTGTGAGTCAAAGATTTCCGAATCGGACGAAAAACTGATAGTGAATTGTAACGTTCAGGGCCACCTAATGACGATGGATCACTCAAATTGCGTCCCGATTCAATACATCGTCCTCCAGCAGACTTGTCTCTATGGGTCTATTGCTGCCTCGGGCACCTTATGGCCGTTCTGCTGTGAGTCAAAGATTTTCGAATCTGACGAAAAACTGATAGTGAATTGTAACATTCAGGGCCACCTAATGTCGATGGAACACTCAAATTGCGTCCCGATTCAATACATCGTCCTCCAGCCGACTTGTCTCCATGGCCGTTATGCTGTGAGTCTAATTTATCGAATGGGACGAAAAACTGATAGTGAATTGTAACGTTCAGGGCCACCTAATGACGATGGATCACTCAAATTGCGTCCCGATTCAATACATCGTCCTTCAGCAGACTTGTTTCCATGGGTCTATTGCTGCCTCGGGCACCTAATGGCCGTTCTGCTGTGAGTCAAAGATTTTCGAATCGGACGAAAAGCTGATAGTGAATTGTAACTTTCAGGGCCACCTAATGACTATGGATCACTCAAATTGCGTCCCGATTCAATACATCGTCTTCCAGCCGACTTGTCTCCATGGGTCTATTGCGGCCTCGGGCACCTTATGGCCGTTCTGCTGTGAGTCAAAGATTTTCGAATCGGACGAAAAACTGATAGTGAATTGTAACGTTCAGGGCCAACTAATGACGATGGATCACTCAAATTGCGTCCCGATTCAATACATCGTCCTCCAGCAGACCTGTCTTCATGGGTCTACTGCTGCCTCGGGCAACTTAAGGCCGTTCTGCTGTGAGTCAAAGATTTTCGAATCGGACGAAAAACTGATAGTGAATTGTAACATTCAGGGCCACCTAATGACGATGGATCACTCAAATTGCGTCCCGATTCAATACATCGTCCTCCAGCCGACTTGTCTCCATGGGTCTATTGCTGCCTCGGGCACCTTATGGCCGTTCTGCTGTGAGTCAAAGATTTTGGAATCGGACGAAAAACTGATGGTGAATTGTAACGTTCAGGGCCACCTAATGACGAAGGATCACTCAAATTGCGTCCCGATTCAATACATCCTCCTCCAGCAGACTTGTCTCCATGGGTCTATTGCTGCCTCGGGCACCTTATGGCCGTTCTGCTGTGAGTCAAAGATTTTCGAATCGGTCGAAAAACTGATAGTGAATTGTAACGTTCAAGGCCACCTAATGACGATGGATCACTCAAATTGCGTCCCGATTCAATACATCGTCCTCCAGCGGACTTGTCTCCATGGGTCTATTGCTGCCTCGGGCACCTTATGGTCGCTCTGCCGTGAGTCTAGATTATCGAATGGGACGAAAGACTGAAAGTTAATTGTAACATTCAGGGCCTCCTAATGACGATGGAACACTCAAATTGCGTACCGATTCAATACATCGTCCTCCAGCAGACTTGTCTCCATGGGTCTATTGCTGCCTCGGGCACCTTATGGCCGTTCTGCTGTGAGTCAAATATTTTCGAATCGGACGAAAAACTGATAGTGAATTGTAACGTTCAGAGCCACCTAATGACGATGGATCACTCAAATTGCGTCCCGATTCAATACATCGTCCTCCAGCAGACCTGTCTCCATGGGTCTATTGCTGCCTCGGGCACCTTATGGCCGTTCTGCTGTGAGTCAAAGATTTTCGAATCGGACGAAAAACTGATAGTGAATTGTAACGTTCAGAGCCACCTAATGACGATGGATCACCCAAATTGCGTCCCGATTCAATACATCGTCCTCCAGCAGACCTGTCTCCATGGGTCTATTGCTGCCTCGGGCACCTTATGGCCGTTCTGCTGTGAGTCAAAGATTTTCGAATCGGACGAAAAACTGATAGGGAATTGTAACATTCAGGGCCACCTAATGACGATTGATCACTCAAATTGCGTCCCGATTCAATACATCGTCCTCCAGCCGACTTGTCTTCATGGGTCTATTGCTGCCTCGGGCACCTTATGGCCGTTCTGCTGTGAGTCAAAGATTTTGGAATCGGACGAAAAACTGATAGTGAATTGTAACGTTCCGGGCCACCTAATGACGATGGATCACTCAAATTGCGTCCCGATTCAATACATCCTCCTCCAGCAGACTTGTCTCCATGGGTCTATTGCTGCCTCGGGCACCTTATGGCCGTTCTGCTGTGAGTCAAAGATTTCCGAATCGGACGAAAAACTGATAGTGAATTGTAACGTTCAGGGCCACCTAATGACGATGGATCACTCAAATTGCGTCCCGATTCAATACATCGTCCTCCAGCAGACTTGTCTCTATGGGTCTATTGCTGCCTCGGGCACCTTATGGCCGTTCTGCTGTGAGTCAAAGATTTTCGAATCTGACGAAAAACTGATAGTGAATTGTAACATTCAGGGCCACCTAATGTCGATGGAACACTCAAATTGCGTCCCGATTCAATACATCGTCCTCCAGCCGACTTGTCTCCATGGCCGTTATGCTGTGAGTCTAAATTATCGAATGGGACGAAAAACTGATAGTGAATTGTAACGTTCAGGGCCACCTAATGACGATGGATCACTCAAATTGCGTCCCGATTCAATACATCGTCCTCCAGCAGACTTGTCTCCATGGGTCTATTGCTGCCTCGGGCACCTTATGGTCGTTCTCCCGTGAGTCTTGATTATCAAATGGGACGAAAAACTGATAGTTAATTGTAACATTTAGGGCCTCCTAATGACGATGGAACACTCAAATTGCGTCCCGATTCAATCCATCGTCCTCCAGCAGACTTGTCTCCATTGGTCTATTGCTGCCTCGGGCACCTTATGGCCGTTCTGCTGTGAGTCAAAGATTTTCGAATCGGACGAAAAACTGATAGTGAATTGTAACTTTCAGGGCCACCTAATGACGAGGGATCACTCAAATTGCGTCCCGATTCAATACATCATCCTCCAGCCGACATGTCTCCATGAGTCTATTGCTGCCTCGGGCACCTTATGGTCGTTCTCCCGTGAGTCTAGATTATCGAATGGGACGAAAAACTGATAGTTAATTGTAACATTCAGGGCCTCCTAATGACGATGGAACACTCAAATTGCGTCCCGATTCAATACGTGCTCCAGCAGACTTGTCTCCATGGGTCTATTGCTGCCTCGGGCACCTCATGGCCGTTCTGCTGTGAGTCAAAGATTTTTGAATCGGACGAAAAACTGATAGTGAATTGTAACGTTCAGGGCCACCTAATGTCGATGGATCACTCAAATTGCGTCCCGATTTAATACATCGTCCTCCAGCAGACTTGTCTCCAAGGGTCTATTGCTGCTTCCGGCACCTTATGGCCGTTCTGCTGTGAGTCAAAGATTTTCGAATCGGATGAAAAACTGATAGTGAGTTGTAACGTTCAGGGCCTCCTAATGACGATGGAACACTCAAATTGCGTCCCGATTCAATACCTCGTCCTCCAGCAGACTTGTCTCCATAGGTCTATTGCTGCCTCGGGCACCTTATGGTCCTTCTGCCGTGAGTCTAGATTATCGAATGGGACGAAAAACTGATAGTTAATTGTAACATTCAGGGCCTCCTAATGACGATGGAACACTCAAATTGCGTCCCGATTCAATACATCGTTCTCCAGCCGACTTGTCTCCATGGGTCTATTGCTGCCTCGGGCAACTTATGGCCGTTCTGCTGTGAGTCTAGATTATCGAATGGGACGAAAAACTGATAGTGAATTGTAACGTTCAGGGGCCACCTAATGACGATGGATCACTCAAATTGCGTACCGATTCAATACATCGTCCTCCAGCAGACTTGTCTCCATGGGTCTATTGCTGCCTCGGGCACCTTATGGCCGTTCTGCTGTGAGTCAAAGATTTTCGAATCGGACGAAAAACTGATAGTGAATTGTAACGTTCAGAGCCACCTAATGACGATGGATCACTCAAATTGCGTCCCGATTCAATACATCGTCCTCCAGCAGACCTGTCTCCATGGGTCTATTGCTGCCTCGGGCAGCTTATGGCCGTTCTGCTGTGAGTCAAAGATTTTCGAAACGGACGAAAAACTGATAGTGAATTGTAACGTTCAGAGCCACCTAATGACGATGGATCACTCAAATTGCGTCCCGATTCAATACATCGTCCTCCAGCAGACCTGTCTCCATGGGTCTATTGCTGCCTCGGGCACCTTATGGCCGTTCTGCTGTGAGTCAAAGATTTTCGAATAGGACGAAAAACTGATAGGGAATTGTAACATTCAGGGCCACCTAATGACGATTGATCACTCAAATTGCGTCCCGATTCAATACATCGTCCTCCAGCCGACTTGTCTTCATGGGTCTATTGCTGCCTCGGGCACCTTATGGCCGTTCTGCTGTGAGTCAAAGATTTCCGAATCGGACGAAAAACTGATAGTGAATTGTAACGTTCAGGGCCACCTAATGACGATGGATCACTCAAATTGCGTCCCGATTCAATACATCGTCCTCCAGCAGACTTGTCTCTATGGGTCTATTGCTGCCTCCGGCACCTTATGGCCGTTCTGCTGTGAGTCAAAGATTTTCGAATCTGACGAAAAACTGATAGTGAATTGTAACATTCAGGGCCACCTAATGTCGATGGAACACTCAAATTGCGTCCCGATTCAATACATCGTCCTCCAGCCGACTTGTCTCCATGGCCGTTATGCTGTGAGTCTAAATTATCGAATGGGACGAAAAACTGATAGTGAATTGTAACGTTCAGGGCCACCTAATGACGATGGATCACTCAAATTGCGTCCCGATTCAATACATCGTCCTTCAGCAGACTTGTCTCCATGGGTCTATTGCTGCCTCGGGCACCTAATGGCCGTTCTGCTGTGAGTCAAAGATTTTCGAATCGGACGAAAAGCTGATAGTGAATTGTAACTTTCAGGGCCACCTAATGACAATGGATCACTCAAATTGCGTCCCGATTCAATACATCGTCTTCCTGCCGACTTGTCTCCATGGGTCTATTGCTGCCTCGCGCACCTTATGGCCGTTCTGCTGTGAGTCAAAGATTTTCGAATCGGACGAAAAACTGATAGTGAATTGTAACGTTCAGGGCCACCTAATGACGATGGATCACTCAAATTGCGTCCCGATTCAATACATCGTCCTCCAGCAGACCTGTCTTCATGGGTCTATTGCTGCCTCGGGCAACTTAAGGCCGTTCTGCTGTGAGTCAAAGATTTTCGAATCGGACGAAAAGCTGATAGTGAATTGTAACTTTCAGGGCCACCTAATGACAATGGATCACTCAAATTGCGTCCCGATTCAATACATCGTCTTCCAGCCGACTTGTCTCCATGGGTCTATTGCTGCCTCGCGCACCTTATGGCCGTTCTGCTGTGAGTCAAAGATTTTCGAATCGGACGAAAAACTGATAGTGAATTGTAACGTTCAGGGCCACCTAATGACGATGGATCACTCAAATTGCGTCCCGATTCAATACATCGTCCTCCAGCAGACCTGTCTTCATGGGTCTATTGCTGCCTCGGGCAACTTAAGGCCGTTCTGCTGTGAGTCAAAGATTTTCGAATCGGACGAAAAACTGATAGTGAATTGTAACATTCAGGGCCTCCTAATGACGATGGAACACTCAAATTGCGTCCCGATTCAATACCTCGTCCTAGAGCAGACTTGTCTCCATGGGTCTATTGCTGCCTCGGGCACCTTATGGTCGTTCTGCCGTGAGTATAGATTATCGAATCGGACGAAAAACTGATAGTGAATTGTAACGTTCAGGGCCTCCTAATGACGATGAAACTCTCAAATTGCGTCCCGATTCAATCCATCGTCCTCCAGCAGACTTGTCTCCATTGGTCTATTGCTGCCTCGGGCACCTTATGGCCGTTCTGCTGTGAGTCAAAGATTTTCGAATCGGACGAAAAACTGATAGTGAATTGTAACTTTCAGGGCCACCTAATGATGATGGATCACTCAAATTGCGTCCCGATTCAATACATCATCCTCCAGCCGTCATGTCTCCATGAGTCTATTGCTGCCTCGGGCACCTTATGGTCGTTCTCCCATGAGTCTAGATTATCGAATGGGACGAAAAACTGATAGTTAATTGTAACATTCAGGGCCTCCTAATGACGATGGAACACTCAAATTGCGTCCCGATTCAATACGTGCTCCAGCAGACTTGTCTCCATGGGTCTATTGCTGCCTCGGGCACCTCATGGCCGTTCTGCTGTGAGTCAAAGATTTTTTAATCGGACGAAAAACTGATAGTGAATTGTAACGTTCAGGGCCACCTAATGTCGATGGATCACTCAAATTGCGTCCCGATTTAATACATCGTCCTCCAGCAGACTTGTCTCCAAGGGTCTATTGCTGCCTCCGGCACCTTATGGCCGTTCTGCTGTGAGTGAAAGATTTTCGAATCGGATGAAAAACTGATAGTGAGTTGTAACGTTCAGGGCCTCCTAATGACGATGGAACACTCAAATTGCGTCCCGATTCAATACCTCGTCCTCCAGCAGACTTGTCTCCATAGGTCTATTGTTGCCTCGGGCACCTTATGGTCGTTCTGCCGTGAGTCTAGATTATCGAATGGGACGAAAAACTGATAGTTAATTGTAACATTCAGGGCCTCCTAATGACGATGGAACACTCAAATTGCGTCCCGATTCAATACATCGTTCTCCAGCCGACTTGTCTCCATGGGTCTATTGCTGCCTCGGGCAACTTATGGCCGTTCTGCTGTGAGTCTAGATTATCGAATGGGACGAAAAACTGATAGTGAATTGTAACGTTCAGGGGCCACCTAATGACGATGGATCACTCAAATTGCGTACCGATTCAATACATCGTCCTCCAGCAGACTTGTCTCCATGGGTCTATTGCTGCCTCGGGCACCTTATGGCCGTTCTGCTGTGAGTCAAAGATTTTCGAATCGGACGAAAAACTGATAGTGAATTGTAACGTTCAGAGCCACCTAATGACGATGGATCACTCAAATTGCGTCCCGATTCAATACATCGTCCTCCAGCAGACCTGTCTCCATGGGTCTATTGCTGCCTCGGGCAGCTTATGGCCGTTCTGCTGTGAGTCAAAGATTTTCGAAACGGACGAAAAACTGATAGTGAATTGTAACGTTCAGAGCCACCTAATGACGATGGATCACTCAAATTGCGTCCCGATTCAATACATCGTCCTCCAGCAGACCTGTCTCCATGGGTCTATTGCTGCCTCGGGCACCTTATGGCCGTTCTGCTGTGAGTCAAAGATTTTCGAATCGGACGAAAAACTGATAGGGAATTGTAACATTCAGGGCCACCTAATGACGATTGATCACTCAAATTGCGTCCCGATTCAATACATCGTCCTCCAGCCGACTTGTCTTCATGGGTCTATTGCTGCCTCGGGCACCTTATGGCCGTTCTGCTGTGAGTCAACGATTTTGGAATCGGACGAAAAACTGATAGTGAATTGTAACGTTCCGGGCCACCTAATGACAATGGATCACTCAAATTGCGTCCCGATTCAATACATCCTCCTCCAGCAGACTTGTCTCCATGGGTCTATTGCTGCCTCGGGCACCTTATGGCCGTTCTGCTGTGAGTCAAAGATTTCCGAATCGGACGAAAAACTGATAGTGAATTGTAACGTTCAGGGCCACCTAATGACGATGGATCACTCAAATTGCGTCCCGATTCAATACATCGTCCTCCAGCAGACTTGTCTCTATGGGTCTATTGCTGCCTCCGGCACCTTATGGCCGTTCTGCTGTGAGTCAAAGATTTTCGAATCTGACGAAAAACTGATAGTGAATTGTAACATTCAGGGCCACCTAATGTCGATGGAACACTCAAATTGCGTCCCGATTCAATACATCGTCCTCCAGCCGACTTGTCTCCATGGCCGTTATGCTGTGAGTCTAAATTATCGAATGGGACGAAAAACTGATAGTGAATTGTAACGTTCAGGGCCACCTAATGACGATGGATCACTCAAATTGCGTCCCGATTCAATACATCGTCCTTCAGCAGACTTGTCTCCATGGGTCTATTGCTGCCTCGGGCACCTAATGGCCGTTCTGCTGTGAGTCAAAGATTTTCGAATCGGACGAAAAGCTGATAGTGAATTGTAACTTTCAGGGCCACCTAATGACAATGGATCACTCAAATTGCGTCCCGATTCAATACATCGTCTTCCTGCCGACTTGTCTCCATGGGTCTATTGCTGCCTCGCGCACCTTATGGCCGTTCTGCTGTGAGTCAAAGATTTTCGAATCGGACGAAAAACTGATAGTGAATTGTAACGTTCAGGGCCACCTAATGACGATGGATCACTCAAATTGCGTCCCGATTCAATACATCGTCCTCCAGCAGACCTGTCTTCATGGGTCTATTGCTGCCTCGGGCAACTTAAGGCCGTTCTGCTGTGAGTCAAAGATTTTCGAATCGGACGAAAAGCTGATAGTGAATTGTAACTTTCAGGGCCACCTAATGACAATGGATCACTCAAATTGCGTCCCGATTCAATACATCGTCTTCCAGCCGACTTGTCTCCATGGGTCTATTGCTGCCTCGCGCACCTTATGGCCGTTCTGCTGTGAGTCAAAGATTTTCGAATCGGACGAAAAACTGATAGTGAATTGTAACGTTCAGGGCCACCTAATGACGATGGATCACTCAAATTGCGTCCCGATTCAATACATCGTCCTCCAGCAGACCTGTCTTCATGGGTCTATTGCTGCCTCGGGCAACTTAAGGCCGTTCTGCTGTGAGTCAAAGATTTTCGAATCGGACGAAAAACTGATAGTGAATTGTAACATTCAGGGCCTCCTAATGACGATGGAACACTCAAATTGCGTCCCGATTCAATACCTCGTCCTAGAGCAGACTTGTCTCCATGGGTCTATTGCTGCCTCGGGCACCTTATGGTCGTTCTGCCGTGAGTATAGATTATCGAATCGGACGAAAAACTGATAGTGAATTGTAACGTTCAGGGCCTCCTAATGACGATGAAACTCTCAAATTGCGTCCCGATTCAATCCATCGTCCTCCAGCAGACTTGTCTCCATTGGTCTATTGCTGCCTCGGGCACCTTATGGCCGTTCTGCTGTGAGTCAAAGATTTTCGAATCGGACGAAAAACTGATAGTGAATTGCAACTTTCAGGGCCACCTAATGATGATGGATCACTCAAATTGCGTCCCGATTCAATACATCATCCTCCAGCCGACATGTCTCCATGAGTCTATTGCTGCCTCGGGCACCTTATGGTCGTTCTCCCATGAGTCTAGATTATCGAATGGGACGAAAAACTGATAGTTAATTGTAACATTCAGGGCCTCCTAATGACGATGGAACACTCAAATTGCGTCCCGATTCAATACGTGCTCCAGCAGACTTGTCTCCATGGGTCTATTGCTGCCTCGGGCACCTCATGGCCGTTCTGCTGTGAGTCAAAGATTTTTTAATCGGACGAAAAACTGATAGTGAATTGTAACGTTCAGGGCCACCTAATGTCGATGGATCACTCAAATTGCGTCCCGATTTAATACATCGTCCTCCAGCAGACTTGTCTCCAAGGGTCTATTGCTGCCTCCGGCACCTTATGGCCGTTCTGCTGTGAGTCAAAGATTTTCGAATCGGATGAAAAACTGATAGTGAGTTGTAACGTTCAGGGCCTCCTAATGACGATGGAACACTCAAATTGCGTCCCGATTCAATACCTCGTCCTCCAGCAGACTTGTCTCCATAAGTCTATTGCTGCCTCGGGCACCTTATGGTCGTTCTGCCGTGAGTCTAGATTATCGAATGGGACGAAGAACTGATAGTTAATTGTAACATTCAGGGCCTCCTAATGACGATGGAACACTCAAATTGCGTCCCGATTCAATACATCGTTCTCCAGCCGACTTGTCTCCATGGGTCTATTGCTGCCTCGGGCAACTTATGGCCGTTCTGCTGTGAGTCTAGATTATCGAATGGGACGAAAAACTGATAGTGAATTGTAACGTTCAGGGGCCACCTAATGACGATGGATCACTCAAATTGCGTACCGATTCAATACATCGTCCTCCAGCAGACTTGTCTCCATGGGTCTATTGCTGCCTCGGGCACCTTATGGCCGTTCTGCTGTGAGTCAAAGATTTTCGAATCGGACGAAAAACTGATAGTGAATTGTAACGTTCAGAGCCACCTAATGACGATGGATCACTCAAATTGCGTCCCGATTCAATACATCGTCCTCCAGCAGACCTGTCTCCATGGGTCTATTGCTGCCTCGGGCAGCTTATGGCCGTTCTGCTGTGAGTCAAAGATTTTCGAATCGGACGAAAAACTGATAGTGAATTGTAACGTTCAGAGCCACCTAATGACGATGGATCACTCAAATTGCGTCCCGATTCAATACATCGTCCTCCAGCAGACCTGTCTCCATGGGTCTATTGCTGCCTCGGGCACCTTATGGCCGTTCTGCTGTGAGTCAAAGATTTTCGAATCGGACGAAAAACTGATAGGGAATTGTAACATTCAGGGCCACCTAATGACGATTGATCACTCAAATTGCGTCCCGATTCAATACATCGTCCTCCAGCCGACTTGTCTTCATGGGTCTATTGCTGCCTCGGGCACCTTATGGCCGTTCTGCTGTGAGTCAACGATTTTGGAATCGGACGAAAAACTGATAGTGAATTGTAACGTTCCGGGCCACCTAATGACAATGGATCACTCAAATTGCGTCCCGATTCAATACATCCTCCTCCAGCAGACTTGTCTCCATGGGTCTATTGCTGCCTCGGGCACCTTATGGCCGTTCTGCTGTGAGTCAAAGATTTCCGAATCGGACGAAAAACTGATAGTGAATTGTAACGTTCAGGGCCACCTAATGACGATGGATCACTCAAATTGCGTCCCGATTCAATACATCGTCCTCCAGCAGACTTGTCTCTATGGGTCTATTGCTGCCTCCGGCACCTTATGGCCGTTCTGCTGTGAGTCAAAGATTTTCGAATCTGACGAAAAACTGATAGTGAATTGTAACATTCAGGGCCACCTAATGTCGATGGAACACTCAAATTGCGTCCCGATTCAATACATCGTCCTCCAGCCGACTTGTCTCCATGGCCGTTATGCTGTGAGTCTAAATTATCGAATGGGACGAAAAACTGATAGTGAATTGTAACGTTCAGGGCCACATAATGACGATGGATCACTCAAATTGCGTCCCGATTCAATACATCGTCCTTCAGCAGACTTGTCTCCATGGGTCTATTGCTGCCTCGGGCACCTAATGGCCGTTCTGCTGTGAGTCAAAGATTTTCGAATCGGACGAAAAGCTGATAGTGAATTGTAACTTTCAGGGCCACCTAATGACAATGGATCACTCAAATTGCGTCCCGATTCAATACATCGTCTTCCAGCCGACTTGTCTCCATGGGTCTATTGCTGCCTCGCGCACCTTATGGCCGTTCTGCTGTGAGTCAAAGATTTTCGAATCGGACGAAAAACTGATAGTGAATTGTAACGTTCAGGGCCACCTAATGACGATGGATCACTCAAATTGCGTCCCGATTCAATACATCGTCCTCCAGCAGACCTGTCTTCATGGGTCTATTGCTGCCTCGGGCAACTTAAGGCCGTTCTGCTGTGAGTCAAAGATTTTCGAATCGGACGAAAAACTGATAGTGAATTGTAACATTCAGGGCCACCTAATGACGATGGATCACTCAAATTGCGTCCCGATTCAATACATCGTCCTCCAGCCGACTTGTCTCCATGGGTCTATTGCTGCCTCGGGCACCTTATGGCCGTTCTGCTGTGAGTCAAAGATTTTGGAATCGGACGAAAAACTGATAGTGAATTCTAACGTTCAGGGCCACCTAATGACGATGGATCACTCAAATTGCGTCCCGATTCAATACATCCTCCTCCAGCAGACTTGTCTCCATGGGTCTATTGCTGCCTCGGGCACCTTATGGCCGTTCTGCTGTGAGTCAAAGATTTTCGAATCGGTCGAAAAACTGATAGTGAATTGTAACGTTCAAGGCCACCTAATGACGATGGATCACTCAAATTGCGTCCCGATTCAATACATCGTCCTCCAGCAGACTTGTCTCCATGGGTCTATTGCTGCCTCGGGCACCTTATGGTCGTTCTGCCGTGAGTCTAGATTATCGAATGGGACCTAAAACTGATAGTTAATTGTAACATTCAGGGCCTCCTAATGACGATGGAACACTCAAATTGCGTCCCGATTCAATACATCGTTCTCCAGCCGACTTGTCTCCATGTGTCTATTGCTGCCACGGGCACCTTATGGCCGTTCTGCTGTGAGTCTAGATTATCGAATGGGACGAAAAACTGATAGTGAATTGTAACGTTCAGGGGCCACCTAATGACGATGGATCACTCAAATTGCGTACCGATTCAATACATCGTCCTCCAGCAGACTTGTCTCCATGGGTCTATTGCTGCCTCGGGCACCTTATGGCCGTTCTGCTGTGAGTCAAAGATTTTCGAATCGGACGAAAAACTGATAGTGAATTGTAACGTTCAGAGCCACCTAATGACGATGGATCACTCAAATTGCGTCCCGATTCAATACATCGTCCTCCAGCAGACCTGTCTCCATGGGTCTATTGCTGCCTCGGGCACCTTATGGCCGTTCTGCTGTGAGTCAAAGATTTTCGAATCGGACGAAAAACTGATAGTGAATTGTAACGTTCAGAGCCACCGAATGACGATGGATCACTCAAATTGCGTCCCGATTCAATACATCGTCCTCCAGCAGACCTGTCTCCATGGGTCTATTGCTGCCTCGGGCACCTTATGGCCGTTCTGCTGTGAGTCAAAGATTTTCGAATCGGACGAAAAACTGATAGGGAATTGTAACATTCAGGGCCACCTAATGACGATTGATCACTCAAATTGCGTCCCGATTCAATACATCGTCCTCCAGCCGACTTGTCTTCATGGGTCTATTGCTGCCTCGGGCACCTTATGGCCGTTCTGCTGTGAGTCAAAGATTTTGGAATCGGTCGAAAAACTGATAGTGAATTGTAACGTTCCGGGCCACCTAATTACGATGGATCACTCAAATTGCGTCCTGATTCAATACATCCTCCTCCAGCAGACTTGTCTCCATGGGTCTATTGCTGCCTCGGGCACCTTATGGCCGTTCTGCTGTGAGTCAAAGATTTTCGAATCGGACGAAAAACTGATAGTGAATTGTAACGTTCAGGGCTACCTAATGACGATGGATCACTCAAATTGCGTCCCGATTCAATACATCGTCTTCCAGCAGACTTGTCTCCATGGGTCTATTGCTGCCTCGGGCACCTTATGGCCGTTCTGCTGTGAGTCAGAGATTTTCGAATCGGACGAAAAACTGATAGTGAATTTTAACGTTCAGGGCCACCTAATGACGATGGATCACTCAAATTGCGTCCCGATTCAATACATCGTCTTCCAGCCGAATTGTCTCCATGAATCTATTGCTGCCTAGGGCACCTTATGGCCGTTCTGCTGTGAGTCAAAGTTTTTCGAATCGGACGAAAAACTGATAGTGAATTGTAACGTTCAGGGCCTCCTAATGACGATGGAACACACAAATTGCGTCCCGATTCAATACATCATCCTCCAGCACACTTGTCTCCATGGGTCTATTGCTGCCTCGGGCACCATATGGCCGTTCTGCTGTGAGTCAAAGATTTTCGAATCGGACGAAAAACTGATAGTGAATTGTAACGTTCAGGGCCACCTAATGACGATGGATCACTCAAATTGCGTCCCGATTCAATACATCCTCCTCCAGCAGACTTGTCTCCATGGGTCTATTGCTGCCTCGGGCACATAAAGGCCGTTCTGCTGTGAGTCAAAGATTTACGAATCGGACGAAAAACTGATTGTGAATTGTAACTTTCAGGGCCACCTAATGACGATGGATCACTCAAATTGCGTCCCGATTCAATACATCGTCCTCCAGCAGACTTGTCTCCATGGGTCTATTGCTGCCTCGGGCACCTTATGGTCGTTCTGCTGTGAGTCAAAGATTTTCGAATCGGACGAAAAACTGATAGTGAATTGTAACGTTCAGGGCCTCCTAATGACGATGGAACACTCAAATTGCGTCCCGATTCAATACATCGTCCTCCAGCAGACTTGTCTCCATGGGTCTATTGCTGCCTCGGGCACCTTATGGCCGTTCTGCTGTGAGTCAAAGATTTTCGAATCGGACGAAAAACTGATAGTGAATTGTAACGTTCAGAGCCACCTAATGACGATGGATCACTCAAATTGCGTCCCGATGCAATACATCGTCCTCCAGCAGACCTGTCTCCATGGGTCTATTGCTGCCTCGGGCACCTTATGGCCGTTCTGCTGTGAGTCAAAGATTTTCGAATCGGACGAAAAACTGATAGGGAATTGTAACATTCAGGGCCACCTAATGACGATGGATCACTCAAATTGCGTCCCGATTCAATATCTCGACCTCCAGCCGACTTGTCTTCATGGGTCTATTGCTGCCTCGGGCACCTTATGGCCGTTCTGCTGTGAGTCAAAGATTTTGGAATCGGACGAAAAACTGATAGTGAATTGCAACGTTCCGGGCCTCCTAATGACGATGGATCACTCAAATTGCGTTCCGATTCAATACATCCTCCTCCAGCAGACTTGTCTCCATGGGTCTATTGCTGCCTCGGGCACCTTATGGCCGTTCAGCTGTGAGTCAAAGATTTTCGAATCGGACGAAAAACTGATAGTGAATTGTAACGTTCAGGGCCACCTAATGACGATGGATCACTCAAATTGCGTCCCGATTCAATACATCGTCCTCCAGCAGCCTTGTCTCTATGGGTCTATTGCTGCCTCGGGCACCTTATGGCCGTTCTGCTGTGAGTCAAAGATTTTCGAATCTGACGAAAAACTGATAGTGAATTGTAACATTCAGGGCCACCTAATGACGATAGAACACTCAAATTGCGTCCCGATTCAATACATCGTCCTCCAGCCGACTTGTCTCCATGGCCGTTATGCTGTGAGTCTAAATTATCGAATGGGACGAAAAACTGATAGTGAATTGTAACGTTCAGGGCCACCTAATGACGATGGATCACTCAAATTGCGTCCCGATTCAATACATCGTCCTTCAGCAGACTTGTCTCCATGGGTCTATTGCTGCCTCGGGCACCTAATGGCCGTTCTGCTGTGAGTCAAAGATTTTCGAATCGGACGAAAAACTGATAGTGAATTGTAACTTTCAGGGCCACCTAATGACGATGGATCACTGAAATTGCGTCCCGATTCAATACATCGTCTTCCAGCCGACTTGTCTCCATGGGTCTATTGCTGCCTCGGGCGTCTTATGGCCGTTCTGCTGTGAGTCAAAGATTTTCGAATCGGACGAAAAACTAATAGTGAATTGTAACGTTCAGGGCTACCTAATGACGATGGATCACTCAAATTGCGTCCCGATTCAATACATCGTCTTCCAGCAGACATGTCTCCATGGGTCTATTGCTGCCTCGGGCACCTTATGGCCGTTCTGCTGTGAGTCAAAGATTTTCGAATCGGACGAAAAACTGATAGTGAATTTTAACGTTCAGGGCCACCTAATGACGATGGATCACTCAAATTGCGTCCCGAATCAATACATCGTCTTCCAGCCGAATTGTCTCCATGAATCTATTGCTGCCTAGGGCACCTTATGGCCGTTCTGCTGTGAGTCAAAGTTTTTCGAATCGGACGAAAAACTGATAGTGAATTGTAACGTTCAGGGCCTCCTAATGACGATGGAACACACAAATTGCGTCCCGATTCAATACATCATCCTCCAGCACACTTGTCTCCATGGGTCTATTGCTGCCTCGGGCACCATATGGCCGTTCTGCTGTGAGTCAAAGATTTTCGAATCGGACGAAAAACTGATAGTGAATTGTAACGTTCAGGGCCACCTAATGACGATGGATCACTCAAATTGCGTCCCGATTCAATACATCCTCCTCCAGCAGACTTGTCTCCATGGGTCTATTGCTGCCTCGGGTACATAAAGGCCGTTCTGCTGTGAGTCAAAGATTTACGAATCGGACGAAAAACTGATTGTGAATTGTAACTTTCAGGGCCACCTAATGACGATGGATCACTCAAATTGCGTCCCGATTCAATACATCGTCTTCCAGCCGACTTGTCACCATGGGTCTATTGCTGCCTCGGGCACCTTATGGCCGTTCTGCTGTGAGTCAAAGATTTTCGAATCGGACGGAAAACTGATAGTGAATTGTAACGTTCAGGGCCACCTAATGACGATGGATCACACAAATTGCGTCCCGATTCAATACATCGTCCTCCAGCAGACCTGTGTTCATGGGTCTATTGCTGCCTCGGGCACCTTATGGCCGTCCTGCTGTGAGTCAAAGATTTTCGAATCGGACGAAAAACTGATAGTGAATTGTAACATTCAAGGCCACCTAATGACGATGGATCACTCAAATTGCGTCCCGATTCAATACATCGTCCTCCAGCCGACTTGTCTCCATGGGTCTATTGCTGCCTCGGGCACCTTATGGCCGTTCTGCTGTGAGTCAAAAATTTGGGAATCGGACGAAAAACTGATAGTGAATTGTAACGTTCAGGGCCACCTAATGACGATGGATCACTCAAATTGCCTCCCGATTCAATACATCCTCCTCCAGCAGACTTGTCTCCATGGGTCTATTGCTGCCTCGGGCATCTTATGGCCGTTCTGCTGTGAGTCAAAGATTTTCGAATCGGACGAAAAACTGATAGTAAATTGTGACTTTCAGGGCCACCTAATGACGATGGATCACTCAAATTGCGTCCCGATTCAATACATCGTCTTCCAGCCGACTTGTCTCCATGAGTCTATTGCTGCCTCCGGCACCTTATGGCCGTTCTGCTGTGAGTCAAAGATTTTCGAATCGGATGAAAAACTGATAGTGAATTGTAACGTTCAGGGCCTCCTAATGACGATGGAACACTCAAATTGCGTCCTGATTCAATACCTCGTCCTCCAGCAGACTTGTCTCCATAGGTCTATTGCTGCCTCGGGCACCTTATGGTCGTTCTGCCGTGAGTCTAGATTATCGAATGGGACGAAAAACTGATAGTTAATTGTAACATTCAGGGCCTCCTAATGACGATGGAACACTCACATTGTGTCCCGATTCAATACTTCGTTCTCCAGCCGACTTGTCTCCATGGGTCTATTGCTGCCTCGGGCACCTTATGGCCGTTCTGCTGTGAGTCTAGATTATCGAATGGGACGAAAAACTGATAGTGAATTGTAACGTTCAGGGGCCACCTAATGACGATGGATCACTCAAATTGCGTACCGATTCAATACATCGTCCTCTAGCAGACTTGTCTCCATGGGTCTATTGCTGCCTCGGGCACCTTATGGCCGTTCTGCTGTGAGTCAAAGATTTTCGAATCGGACGAAAAACTGATAGGGACTTGTAACTTTCAGGGCCACCTAATGACGATGGATCACTCAAATTGCGTCCCGATTCAATACATCGTCCTCCAGCAGACTTGTCTCCATGAGTCTATTGCTGCCTCGGGCACCTTATGGCCGTTCTGCTGTGAGTCAAAGATTTTCGAATCGGACGAAAAACTGATAGTGAATTGTAACGTTCAGAGCCACCTAATGACGATGGATCACTCAAATTGCGTCCCGATTCAATACTTCGTCCTCCAGCAGACCTGTCTCCATGGGTCTATTGCTGCCTCGGGCACCTTATGGCCGTTCTGCTGTGAGTCAAAGATTTTCGAGTCGGACGAAAAACTGATAGGGAATTGTAACATTCAGGGCCACCTAATGACGATGGATCACTCAAATTGCGTCCCGATTCAATACATCGTCCTCCAGCCGACTTGTCTTCATGGGTCTATTGCTGCCTCGGGCACCTTATGGCCGTTCTGCTGTGAGTCTAAGATTTTGGAATCGGACGAAAAACTGATAGTGAATTGTAACGTTCAGGGGCACCTAAT
This sequence comes from Schistocerca cancellata, assembly GCF_023864275.1. NCBI lineage: Eukaryota > Metazoa > Arthropoda > Insecta > Orthoptera > Acrididae > Schistocerca > Schistocerca cancellata. Next base: position 4,575,140 of record NC_064627.1, read on the forward strand.
GACGATGGATCACTCAAATTGCGTCCCGATTCAATACATCCTCCTCCAGCAGACTTGTCTCCATGGGTCTATTGCTGCCTCGGGCACCATATAGCCGTTCTGCTGTGAGTCAAAGATATTCCAATCGGACGAAAAACTGATAGTGAATTGTAACGTTCAGGGCCACATAATGACGATGGATCACTCAAATTGCGTCCCGATTCAATACATCGTCCTCCAGCAGACTTGTCTCTATGGGTCTATTGCTGCCTCGGGCACCTTATGGCCGTTCTGCTGTGAGTCAAAGATTTTCGAATCTGACGATAAACTGATAGTGAATTGTAACATTCAGGGCCACCTAATGACGATGGAACACTTAAATTGCGTCCCGATTCAATACGTCGTCCTCCAGCCGACTTGTCTCCATGGCCGTTATGCTGTGAGTCCAAATTATCGAATGGGACGAAAAACTGATAGTGAATTGTAACGTTCAGGGCCACCTAATGACGATGGATCACTCAAATTCCGTCCCGATTCAATACATCGTCCTTCAGCAGACTTGTCTTCATGGGTCTATTGCTGCCTCGGGCACCTAATGGCCGTTCTGCTGTGGGTCAAAGATTTTCGAATCGGACGAAAAAATGATTGTGAATTGTAACTTTCAGGGCCACCTAATGACGATGGATCACTCAAATTGCGTCCCGATTCAATACATCGTCTTCCAGCCGACTTGTCTCCATGGGTCTATTGCTGCCTCGGGCACCTTATGGCCGTTCTGCTGTGAGTCAAAGATTTTCGAATCGGACGAAAAACTGATAGTGAATTGTAACGTTCAGGGCCACCTAATGACGATGGATCACACAAATTGCGTCCCGATTCAATACATCGTCCTCCAGCAGACCTGTCTTCATGGGTCTATTGCTGCCTCGGGCACCTTATGGCCGTTCTGCTGTGAGTCAAAGATTTTCGAATCGGACGAAAAACTGATAGTGAATTGTAACATTCAGGGCCACCTAATGACGATGGATCACTCAAATTGCGTCCCGATTCAATACATCGTCCTCCAGCCGACTTGTCTCCATGGGTCTATTGCTGCCTCGGGCACCTTATGGCCGTTCTGCTGTGAGAAAAAATTTTGGAATCGGACGAAAAACTGATAGTGAATTGTAACGTTCAGGGCCACCTAATGACGATGGATCACTCAAATTGCGTCCCGATTCAATACATCCTCCTCCAGCAGACTTGTCTCCATGGGTCTATTGCTGCCTCGGGCATCTTATGGCCGTTCTGCTGTGAGTCAAAGATTTTCGAATCGGACGAAAAACTGATAGTGAATTGTAACTTTCAGGGCCACCTATTGACGATGGATCACTCAAATTGCGTCCCGATTCAATACATCGTCTTCCAGCCGACTTGTCTCCATGAGTCTATTGCTGCCTCCGGCAGCTTATGGCCGTTCTGCTGTGAGTCAAAGATTTTCGAATCGGATGAAAAACTGATAGTGAATTGTAACGTTCAGGGCCTCCTAATGACGATGGAACACTCAAATTGCGTCCCGATTCAATACCTCGTCCTCCAGCAGACTTGTCTCCATAGGTCTATTGCTGCCTCGGGCACCTTATGGTCATTCTGCCGTGAGTCTAGATTATCGAATGGGACGAAAAACTGATAGTTAATTGTAACATTCAGGGCCTCCTAATGACGATGGAACACTCAAATTGCGTCCCGATTCAATACATCGTTCTCCAGCCGACTTGTCTCCATGGGTCTATTGCTGCCTCGGGAACCTTATGGCCGTTCTGCTGTGAGTCTAGATTATCGAATGGGACGAAAAACTGATAGTGAATTGTAACGTTCAGGGGCCACCTAATGACGATGATCACTCAAATTGCGTACCGATTCAATACATCGTCCTCCAGCAGACTTGTCTCCATGGGTCTATTGCTGCCTCGGGCACCTTATGGCCGTTTTGCTGTGAGTCAAAGATTTTCGAATCGGACGAAAAACTGATAGTGAATTGTAACGTTCAGGGCCTCCTAATGACGATGGAACACTCAAATTGCGTCCCGATTCTATACATCGTCCTCCAGCAGACTTGTCTCCATGGGTCTATTGCTGCCTCGGGCACCTTATGGCCGTTCTCCTGTCAGTCTAGATTATCGAATGGGACGAAAAACTGATAGTTAATTGTAACATTCAGGGCCTCGTAATGACGATGGAACACTCAAATTGCGTCCCGATTCAATACATCGTCCTCCAGCAGACTTGTCTCCATGGGTCTATTGCTGCCTCGGGCACCTTATGGCCGTTCTGCTGTGAGTCAAAGATTTTCGAATCGGACGAAAAACTGATAGTGAATTGTAACGTTCAGGGCCACCTAATGACGATGGATCACTCAAATTGCGTCCCGATTCAATACATCGTCCTCCAGCAGACCTGTCTCCATGGGCCTATTGCTGCCTCGGGCACCTTATGGCCGTTCTGCTGTGAGTCAAAGATTTTCGAATCGGACGAAAAACTGATAGGGAATTGTAACATTCAGGGCCACCTAATGACGATGGAACACTCAAATTGCGTCCCGATTCAATACCTCGTCCTCCAGCAGACTTGTCTCCATGGGTCTATTGCTGCCTCGGGCACCTTATGGCCGTTCTGCTGTGAGTCAAAGATTTTGGAATCGGACGAAAAACTGATAGTGAATTGTAACGTTCAGGGGCACCTAATGACGATGGATCACTCAAATTGCGTCGCGATTCAATACATCCTCCTCCAGCAGACTTGTCTCCATGGGTCTACTGCTGCCTCGGGCACCTTATGGCCGTTATGCTGTGAGTCAAAGATTTTCGAATCGGACGAAAAACTGATAGTGAATTGTAACGTTCAGTGCACCTAATGACGATGGATCACTCAAATTGCGTCCCGATTCAATACATCGTCCTCCAGCAGACTTGTCTCTATGGGTCTATTGCTGCCTCGGGCACCTTATGGCCGTTCTGCTGTGAGTCAAAGATTTTCGAATCTGACGAAAAACTGATAGTGAATTGTAACATTCACGGCCACCTAATGACGATGGAACACTCAAATTGCGTCCCGATTCAATACATCGTCCTCCAGCCGACTTGTCTCCATGGCCGTTATGCTGTGAGTCTAAATTATCGAATGGGACGAAAAACTGATAGTGAATTGTAACGTTCAGGGCCACCTAATGACGATGGATCACTCAAATTGCGTCCCGATTCAATACATCGTCCTTCAGCAGACTTGTCTCCATGGGTCTATTGCTGCCTCGGTCAACTTATGGCCGTTCTGCTGTGAGTCAAAGATTTTCGAATCGGACGAAAAACTGATAGTGAATTGTTACGTTCAGGGCCACCTTATGACGATGGATCACTCAAATTGCGTCCCGATTCAATACATCGTCCTCCAGCAGACCTGTCTTCATGGGTCTATTGCTGCCTCGGGCACCTTATGGCCGTTCTGCTGTGAGTCAAAGATTTTCGAATCGGACGAAAAACTGATAGTGAATTGTAACATTCAGGGCCACCTAATGACGATGGATCACTCAAATTGCGTCCCGATTCAATACATCGTCCTCCAGCCGACTTGTCTCCATGGGTCTATTGCTGCCTCGGGCACCTTATGGCCGTTCTGCTGTGAGTCAAAGATTTTGGAATCGGACGGAAAACTGATAGTGAATTGTAACGTTCAGGGCCACCTAATGACGATGGATCACTCAAATTGCGTCCCGATTCAATACATCCTCCTCCAGCAGACTTGTCTCCATGGGTCTATTGCTGCCTCGGGCACCTTATGGCCGTTCTGCTGTGAGTCAAAGATTTTCGAATCGGACGAAAAACTGATAGTGAATTGTAACGTTCAAGGCCACCTAATGACGATGGATCACTCAAATTGCGTCCCGATTCAATACATCGTCCTCCAGCAGACTTGTCTCCATGGGTCTATTGCTGCCTCGGGCACCTTACGTCCGTTCTGCTGTGAGTCAAAGATTTTCGAATCGGATGAAAAACTGATAGTGAATTGTAACGTTCAGGGCCTCCTAACGACGATGGAACACTCAAATTGCGTCCCGATTCAATACCTCGTCCTCCAGCAGACTTGTCTCCATAGGTCTATTGCTGCCTCGGGCACCTTATGGTCGTTCTGCCGTGAGTCTAGATTATCGAATGGGACGAAAAAGTGATAGTTAATTGTAACATTCAGGGCCTCCTAATGACGATGGAACACTCAAATTGCGTCCCGATTCAATACATCGTTCTCCAGCCGACTTGTCTCCATGGGTCTATTGCTGCCTCGGGAACCTTATGGCCGTTCTGCTGTGAGTCTAGGTTATCGAATGGGACGAAAAACTGATAGTGAATTGTAACGTTCAGGGGCCACCTAATGACGATGATCACTCAAATTGCGTACCGATTCAATACATCGTCTTCCAGCAGACTTGTCTCCATGGGTCAATTGCTGCCTCGGGCACCTTATGGCCGTTTTGCTGTGAGTCTAAGATTTTCGAATCGGACGAAAAACTGATAGGGAATTGTAACTTTCAGGGCCACCTAATGACGATGGATCACTCAAATTGCGTCCCGATTCAATACATCGTCCTCCAGCCGACTTGTCTCCATGGGTCTATTGCTGCCTCGGGCACCTTATGGTCGTTCTGCTGTGAGTCAAAGATTTTCGAATCGGACGAAAAACTGATAGTGAATTGTAACGTTCAGGGCCTCCTAATGACGATGGAACACTCAAATTGCGTCCCGATTCAATACATCGTCCTCCAGCAGACCTGTCTCCATGGGTCTATTGCTGCCTCGGGCACCTTATGGCCGTTCTGCTGTGAGTCAAAGATTTTCGAATCGGACGAAAAACTGATAGTGAATTGTAACGTTCAGGGCCACCTAATGACGATGGATCACACAAATTGCGTCCCGATTCAATACATCGTCCTCCAGCAGACCTGTCTTCATGGGTCTATTGCTGCCTCGGGCACCTTATGGCCGTTCTGCTGTGAGTCAAAGAATTTCGAATCGGACGAAAAACTGATAGTGAATTGTAACATTCAGGGCCACCTAATGACGATGGATCACTCAAATTGCGTCCCGATTCAATACATCGTCCTCCAGCCGACTTGTCTCCATGGGTCTATTGCTGCCTCGGGCACCTTATGGCCGTTCTGCTGTGAGAAAAAATTTTGGAATCGGACGAAAAACTGATAGTGAATTGTAACGTTCAGGGCCACCTAATGACGATGGATCACTGAAATTGCGTCCCGATTCAATACATCCTCCTCCAGCAGACTTGTCTCCATGGGTCTATTGCTCCCTCGGGCATCTTATGGCCGTTCTGCTGTGAGTCAAAGATTTTCGAATCGGACGAAAAACTGATAGTGAATTGTAACTTTCAGGGCCACCTATTGACGATGGATCACTCAAATTGCGTCCCGATTCAATACATCGTCTTCCAGCCGACTTGTCTCCATGAGTCTATTGCTGCCTCCGGCACCTTATGGCCGTTCTGCTGTGAGTCAAAGATTTTCGAATCGGATGAAAAACTGATAGTGAATTGTAACGTTCAGGGCCTCCTAATGACGATGGAACACTCAAATTGCGTCCCGATTCAATACCTCGTCCTCCAGCAGACTTGTCTCCATAGGTCTATTGCTGCCTCGGGCACCTTATGGTCGTTCTGCCGTGAGTCTAGATTATCGAATGGGACGAAAAACTGATAGTTAATTGTAACATTCAGGGCCTCCTAATGACGATGGAACACTCAAATTGCGTCCCGATTCAATACATCGTTCTCCAGCCGACTTGTCTCCATGGGTCTATTGCTGCCTCGGGAACCTTATGGCCGTTCTGCTGTGAGTCTAGATTATCGAATGGGACGAAAAACTGATAGTGAATTGTAACGTTCAGGGGCCACCTAATGACGATGATCACTCAAATTGCGTACCGATTCAATACATCGTCCTCCAGCAGACTTGTCTCCATGGGTCTATTGCTGCCTCGGGCACCTTATGGCCGTTTTGCTGTGAGTCAAAGATTTTCGAATCGGACGAAAAACTGATAGTGAATTGTAACGTTCAGGGCCTCCTAATGACGATGGAACACTCAAATTGCGTCCCGATTCTATACATCGTCCTCCAGCAGACTTGTCTCCATGGGTCTATTGCTGCCTCGGGCACCTTATGGCCGTTCTCCTGTCAGTCTAGATTATCGAATGGGACGAAAAACTGATAGTTAATTGTAACATTCAGGGCCTCGTAATGACGATGGAACACTCAAATTGCGTCCCGATTCAATACATCGTCGTCCAGCAGACTTGTCTCCATGGGTCTATTGCTGCCTCGGGCACCTTATGGCCGTTCTGCTGTGAGTCAAAGATTTTCGAATCGGACGAAAAACTGATAGTGAATTGTAACGTTCAGGGCCACCTAATGACGATGGATCACTCAAATTGCGTCCCGATTCAATACATCGTCCTCCAGCAGACCTGTCTCCATGGGTCTATTGCTGCCTCGGGCACCTTATGGCCGTTCTGCTGTGAGTCAAAGATTTTCGAATCGGACGAAAAACTGATAGGGAATTGTAACATTCAGGGCCACCTAATGACGATGGAACACTCAAATTGCGTCCCGATTCAATACCTCGTCCTCCAGCAGACTTGTCTCCATGGGTCTATTGCTGCCTCGGGCACCTTATGGCCGTTCTGCTGTGAGTCAAAGATTTTGGAATCGGACGAAAAACTGATAGTGAATTGTAACGTTCAGGGGCACCTAATGACGATGGATCACTCAAATTGCGTCGCGATTCAATACATCCTCCTCCAGCAGACTTGTCTCCATGGGTCTACTGCTGCCTCGGGCACCTTATGGCCGTTCTGCTGTGAGTCAAAGATTTTCGAATCGGACGAAAAACTGATAGTGAATTGTAACGTTCAGGGCCACCTAATGACGATGGATCACTCAAATTGCGTCCCGATTCAATACATCGTCCTCCAGCAGACTTGTCTCTATGGGTCTATTGCTGCCTCGGGCACCTTATGGCCGTTCTGCTGTGAGTCAAAGATTTTCGAATCTGACGAAAAACTGATAGTGAATTGTAACATTCACGGCCACCTAATGACGATGGAACACTCAAATTGCGTCCCGATTCAATACATCGTCCTCCAGCCGACTTGTCTCCATGGCCGTTATGCTGTGAGTCTAAATTATCGAATGGGACGAAAAACTGATAGTGAATTGTAACGTTCAGGGCCACCTAATGACGATGGATCACTCAAATTGCGTCCCGATTCAATACATCGTCCTTCAGCAGACTTGTCTCCATGGGTCTATTGCTGCCTCGGGCAACTTATGGCCGTTCTGCTGTGAGTCAAAGATTTTCGAATCGGACGAAAAACTGATAGTGAATTGTTACGTTCAGGGCCACCTTATGACGATGGATCACTCAAATTGCGTCCCGATTCAATACATCGTCCTCCAGCACACCTGTCTTCATGGGTCTATTGCTGCCTCGGGCACCTTATGGCCGTTCTGCTGTGAGTCAAAGATTTTCGAATCGGACGAAAAACTGATAGTGAATTGTAACATTCAGGGCCACCTAATGACGATGGATCACTCAAATTGCGTCCCGATTCAATACATCGTCCTCCAGCCGACTTGTCTCCATGGGTCTATTGCTGCCTCGGGCACCTTATGGCCGTTTTGCTGTGAGTCAAAGATTTTGGGATCGGACGGAAAACTGATAGTGAATTGTAACGTTCAGGGCCACCTAATGACGATGGATCACTCAAATTGCGTCCCGATTCAATACATCCTCCTCCAGCAGACTTGTCTCCATGGGTCTATTGCTGCCTCGGGCACCTTATGGCCGTTCTGCTGTGAGTCAAAGATTTTCGAATCGGACGAAAAACTGATAGTGAATTGTAACGTTCAAGGCCACCTAATGACGATGGATCACTCAAATTGCGTCCCGATTCAATACATCGTCCTCCAGCAGACTTGTCTCCATGGGTCTATTGCTGCCTCGGGCACCTTATGTCCGTTCTGCTGTGAGTCAAAGATTTTCGAATCGGATGAAAAACTGATAGTGAATTGCAACGTTCAGGGCCTCCTAATGACGATGGAACACTCAAATTGCGTCCCGATTCAATACCTCGTCCTCCAGCAGACTTGTCTCCATAGGTCTATTGCTGCCTCGGGCACCTTATGGTCGTTCTGCCGTGAGTCTAGATTATCGAATGGGACGAAAAAGTGATAGTTAATTGTAACATTCAGGGCCTCCTAATGACGATGGAACACTCAAATTGCGTCCCGATTCAATACATCGTTCTCCAGCCGACTTGACTCCATGGGTCTATTGCTGCCTCGGGAACCTTATGGCCGTTCTGCTGTGAGTCTAGATTATCGAATGGGACGAAAAACTGATAGTGAATTGTAACGTTCAGGGGCCACCTAATGACGATGATCACTCAAATTGCGTACCGATTCAATACATCGTCCTCCAGCAGACTTGTCTCCATGGGTCTATTGCTGCCTCGGGCACCTTATGGCCGTTTTGCTGTGAGTCAAAGATTTTCGAATCGGACGAAAAACTGATAGGGAATTGTAACTTTCAGGGCCACCTAATGACGATGGATCACTCAAATTGCGTCCCGATTCAATACATCGTCCTCCAGCCGACTTGTCTCCATGGGTCTATTGCTGCCTCGGGCACCTTATGGTCGTTCTGCTGTGAGTCAAAGATTTTCGAATCGGACGAAAAACTGATAGTGAATTGTAACGTTCAGGGCCTCCTAATGAGTATGGAACACTCAAATTGCGTCCCGATTCAATACATCGTCCTCCAGCAGACTTGTCTCCATGGGTCTATTGCTGCCTCGGGCACCTTATGGCCGTTCTGCTGTGAGTCAAAGATTTTCGAATCGGACGAAAAACTGATAGTGAGTTGTAACGTTCAGAGCCACCTAATGACGATGGATCACTCAAATTGCGTCCCGATTCAATACATCGTCCTCCAGCCGACTTGTCTCCATGGCCGTTATGCTGTGAGTCTAAATTATCGAATGGGACGAAAAACTGATAGTGAATTGTAACGTTCAGGGCCACCTAATGACGATGGATCACTCAAATTGCGTCCCGATTCTATACATCGTCCTCCAGCAGACTTGTCTCCATGGGTCTATTGCTGCCTCGGGCACCTTATGGCCGTTCTCCTGTCAGTCTAGATTATCGAATGGGACGAAAAACTGATAGTTAATTGTAACATTCAGGGCCTCGTAATGACGATGGAACACTCAAATTGCGTCCCGATTCAATACATCGTCCTCCAGCAGACTTGTCTCCATGGGTCTATTGCTGCCTCGGGCACCTTATGGCCGTTCTGCTGTGAGTCAAAGATTTTCGAATCGGACGAAAAACTGATAGTGAATTGTAACGTTCAGGGCCACCTAATGACGATGGATCACTCAAATTGCGTCCCGATTCAATACATCGTCCTCCAGCAGACCTGTCTCCATGGGCCTATTGCTGCCTCGGGCACCTTATGGCCGTTCTGCTGTGAGTCAAAGATTTTCGAATCGGACGAAAAACTGATAGGGAATTGTAGCATTCAGGGCCACCTAATGACGATGGAACACTCAAATTGCGTCCCGATTCAATACCTCGTCCTCCAGCAGACTTGTCTCCATGGGTCTATTGCTGCCTCGGGCACCTTATGGCCGTTCTGCTGTGAGTCAAAGATTTTGGAATCGGACGAAAAACTGATAGTGAATTGTAACGTTCAGGGGCACCTAATGACGATGGATCACTCAAATTGCGTCGCGATTCAATACATCCTCCTCCAGAGACTTGTCTCCATGGGTCTACTGCTGCCTCGGGCACCTTATGGCCGTTCTGCTGTGAGTCAAAGATTTTCGAATCGGACGTACAACTGATAGTGAATTGTAACGTTCAGGGCCACCTAATGACGATGGATCACTCAAATTGCGTCCCGATTCAATACATCGTCCTCCAGCAGACCTGTCTTCATGGGTCTATTGCTGCCTCGGGCACCTTATGGCCGTTCTGCTGTGAGTCAAAGATTTTCGAATCGGACGAAAAACTGACAGTGAATTGTAACATTCAGGGCCACCTAATGACGATGGATCACTCAAATTGCGTCCCGATTCAATACATCGTCCTCCAGCCGACTTGTCTCCATGGGTCTATTGCTGCCTCGGGCACCTTATGGCCGTTCTGCTGTGAGTCAAAGATTTTGGAATCGGACGGAAAACTGATAGTGAATTGTAACGTTCAGGGCCACCTAATGACGATGGATCACTCAAATTGCGTCCCGATTCAATACATCCTCCTCCAGCAGACTTGTCTCCATGGGTCTATTGCTGCCTCGGGCACCTTATGGCCGTTCTGCTGTGAGTCAAAGATTTTCGAATCGGACGAAAAACTGATAGTGAATTGTAACGTTCAAGGCCACCTAATGACGATGGATCACTCAAATTGCGTCCCGATTCAATACATCGTCCTCCAGCAGACTTGTCTCCAAGGGTCTATTGCTGCCTCGGGCACCTTATGTCCGTTCTGCTGTCAGTCAAAGATTTTCGAATCGGATGAAGAACTGATAGTGAATTGTAACGTTCAGGGCCTTCTAATGACGATGGAACACTCAAATTGCGTCCCGATTCAATACCTCGTCCTCCAGCAGACTTGTCTCCATAGGTCTATTGCTGCCTCGGGCACCTTATGGTCGTTCTGCCGTGAGTCTAGATTATCGAATGGGACGAAAAAGTGATAGTTAATTGTAACATTCAGGGCCTCCTAATGACGATGGAACACTCAAATTGCGTCCCGATTCAATACATCGTTCTCCAGCCGACTTGTCTCCATGGGTCTATTGCTGCCTCGGGAACCTTATGGCCGTTCTGCTGTGAGTCTAGATTATCGAATGGGACGAAAAACTGATAGTGAATTGTAACGTTCAGGGGCCACCTAATGACGATGATCACTCAAATTGCGTACCGATTCAATACATCGTCCTCCAGCAGACTTGTCTCCATGGGTCTATTGCTGCCTCGGGCACCTTATGGCCGTTTTGCTGTGAGTCAAAGATTTTCGAATCGGACGAAAAACTGATAGGGAATTGTAACTTTCAGGGCCACCTAATGACGATGGATCACTCAAATTGCGTCCCGATTCAATACATCGTCCTCCAGCCGACTTGTCTCCATGGGTCTATTGCTGCCTCGGGCACCTTATGGTCGTTCTGCTGTGAGTCAAAGATTTTCGAATCGGACGAAAAACTGATAGTGAATTGTAACGTTCAGGGCCTCCTAATGACGATGGAACACACAAATTGCGTCCCGATTCAATACATCGTCCTCCAGCAGACTTGTCTCCATGGGTCTATTGCTGCCTCGGGCACCTTATGGCCGTTCTGCTGTGAGTCAAAGATTTTCGAATCGGACGAAAAACTGATAGTGAGTTGTAACGTTCAGAGCCACCTAATGACGATGGATCACTCAAATTGCGTCCCGATTCAATACATCGTCCTCCAGCAGACCTGTCTCCATGGGTCTATTGCTGCCTCGGGCACCTTATGGCCGTTCTGCTGTGAGTCAAAGATTTTCGAATCGGACGAAAAACTGATAGGGAATTGTAACATTCAGGGCCACCTAATGACGATGGATCACTCAAATTGCGTCCCGATTCAATACATCGTCCTCCAGCCGACTTGTCTTCATGGGTCTATTGCTGCCTCGGGCACCTTATGGCCGTTCTGCTGTGAGTCAAAGATTTTGGAATCGGACGAAAAACTGATAGTGAATTGTAACGTTCAGGGGCACCTAATGACGATGGATCACTCAAATTGCGTCGCGATTCAATACATCCTCCTCCAGCAGACTTGTCTCCATGGGTCTATTGCTGCCTCGGGCACCTTATGGCCGTTCTGCTGTGAGTCAAAGATTTTCGAATCGGACGAAAAACTGATAGTGAATTGTAACGTTCAGGGCCACCTAATGACGATGGATCACTCAAATTGCGTCCCGATTCAACACATCGCCCTCCAGCAGACTTGTCTCTATGGGTCTATTGCTGCCTCGGACACCTTATGGCCGTTCTGCTGTGAGTCAAAGATTTTCGAAACTGACGAAAAACTGATAGTGAATTGTAACATTCACGGCCACCTAATGTCGATGGAACACTCAAATTGCGTCCCGATTCAATACATCGTCCTCCAGCCGACTTGTCTCCATGGCCGTTATGCTGTGAGTCTAAATTATCGAATGGGACGAAAAACTGATAGTGAATTGTAACGTTCAGGGCCACCTAATGACGATGGATCACTCAAATTGCGTCCCGATTCAATACATCGTCCTTCAGCAGACTTGTCTCCATGGGTCTATTGCTGCCTCGGGCACCTAATGGCCGTTCTGCTGTGAGTCAAATATTTTCGAATCGGACGAAAAACTGATAGTGAATTGAAACTTTCAGGGCCACCTAATGACGATGGATCACTCAAATTGCGTCCCGATTCCTTACATCGTCTTCCAGCCGACTTGTCTCCATGGGTCTATTGCTGCCTCGGGCAACTTATGGCCGTTCTGCTGTGAGTCAAAGATTTTCGAATCGGACGAAAAACTGATAGTGAATTGTTACGTTCAGGGCCACCTAATGACGATGGATCACTCAAATTGCGTCCCGATTCAATACATCGTCCTCCAGCAGACCTGTCTTCATGGGTCTATTGCTGCCTCGGGCACCTTATGGCCGTTCTGCTGTGAGTCAAAGATTTTCGAATCGGACGAAAAACTGATAGTGAATTGTAACATTCAGGGCCACCGAATGACGATGGATCACTCAAATTGCGTCCCGATTCAATACATCGTCCTCCAGCCGACTTGTCTCCATGGGTCTATTGCTGCCTCGGGCACCTTATGGCCGTTCTGCTGTGAGTCAAAGATTTTGGAATCGGACGGAAAACTGATAGTGAATTGTAACGTTCAGGGCCACCTAATGACGATGGATCACTCAAATTGCGTCCCGATTCAAAACATCCTCCTCCAGCAGACTTGTCTCCATGGGTCTATTGCTGCCTCGGGCACCTTATGGCCGTTCTGCTGTGAGTCAAAGATTTTCGAATCGGACGAAAAACTGATAGTGAATTGTAACGTTCAAGGCCACCTAATGACGATGGATCACTCAAATTGCGTCCCGATTCAATACATCGTCCTCCAGCAGACTTGTCTCCATGGGTCTATTGCTGCCTCGGGCACCTTATGACCGTTCTGCTGTGAGTCAAAGATTTTCGAATCTGACGAAAAACTGATAGTGAATTGTAACATTCAGGGCCACCTAATGACGATGGATCTCTCAAATTGCGTCTCGATTCAGTACATCGTCCTCCAGCCGACTTGTCTCCATGAGTCTATTGCTGCCTCGGGCACCTTAAGGCCGTTCTGCTGTGAGTCAAAGTTTTTCGAATCGGACGAAAAACTGATAGTGAATTGTAACGTTCAGGGCCTCCTAATGACGATGGAACACTCAAATTGCGCCCCGATTCAATACATCGTCCTCCAGCAGACTTGTCTCCATGGGTCTATTGCTGCCTCGGGCACCTTATGACCGTTCTGCTGTGAGTCAAAGATTTTCGAATCTGACGAAAAACTGATAGTGAATTGTAACATTCAAGGCCACCTAATGACGATGGATCTCTCAAATTGCGTCCCGATTCATTACATCCTCCTCCAGCAGACTTGTCTCCATGGGTCTATTGCTGCCTCGGGCACCTAATGGCCGTTCTGCTGTGAGTCAAAGTTTTTCGAATCGGACGAAAAACTGATAGTGAATTGTAACCTTCAGGGCCACCTAATGACGATGGATAACTCAAATTGCGTCCCGATTGAATACATCGTCTTCCAGCCGACGTGTCTCCATGAGTCTATTGCTGCCTCGGGCACCTTATGGCCGTTCGGCTGTGAGTCAAAGATTTTCGAATCGGACGAAAAACTGATAGTGAATTGTAACGTTAAGGGCCTCCTAATGACGATGGAACACTCAAATTGCGTCCCGATTCAATACATCGTCTTCCAGCCGACGTGTCTCCATGAGTCTATTGCTGCCTCGGGCACCTTATGGCCGTTCAGCTGTGAGTCAAAGATTTTCGAATCGGTCGAAAAACTGATAGTGAATTGTAACGTTAAGGGCCTCCTAATGACGATGGACACTCAAATTGCGTCCCGATTCAATACATCGTCCTCCAGCAGACTTGTCTCCATGGGTCTATTGCTGCCTCGGGCACCTTATGGCCGTTCTGCTGTGAGTCAAAGATTTTCGAATCGGACGAAAAACTGATAGTGAATTGTAACGTTCAGGGCCACCTAATGACGATGGATCACTCAAATTGCGTCCCGATTCAATACATCGTCCTCCAGCCGACTTGTCTCCATGGGTCTATTGCTGCCTCGGGCACCTTATGGCCGTTCTGCTGTGAGTCAAAGATTTTCGAATCGCACGAAAAACAGATAGTGAATTGTAACGTTCAAGGACTCCTAATGACGATGGAACACTCAAATTGCGTCCCGGTTCAATACATCGTCCTCCAGCAGACTTGTCTCCTTGGGTCTATTGCTGCCTCGGGCACGTTATGGCCGTTCTGCTGTGAGTCAAAGATTTTCGAATCGGACGAAAAACTGATAGTGAATTGTAACGTTCAGGGCCTCCTAATGACGATGGAACACTCAAATTGCGTCCCGATTCTATACATCGTCCTCCAGCAGACTTGTCTCCATGGGTCTATTGCTGCCTCGGGCACCTTATGGCCGTTCTCCTGTCAGTCTAGATTATCGAATGGGACGAAAAACTGATAGTTAATTGTAACATTCAGGGCCTCGTAATGACGATGGAACACTCAAATTGCGTCCCGATTCAATACATCGTCCTCCAGCAGACTTGTCTCCATGGGTCTATTGCTGCCTCGGGCACCTTATGGCCGTTCTGCTGTGAGTCAAAGATTTTCGAATCGGACGAAAAACTGATAGTGAATTGTAACGTTCAGGGCCACCTAATGACGATGGATCACTCAAATTGCGTCCCGATTCATTACATCCTCCTCCAGCAGACTTGTCTCCATGGGTCTATTGCTGCCTCGGGCACCTTATGGCCGTTCTGCTGTGAGTCAAAGTTTTTCGAATCGGACGAAAAACTCATAGTGAATTGTAACCTTCAGGGCCACCTAATGACGATGGATAACTCAAATTGCGTCCCGATTGAATACATCGTCTTCCAGCCGACGTGTCTCCATGAGTCTATTGCTGCCTCAAGCACCTTATGGCCGTTCAGCTGTGAGTCAAAGATTTTCGAATCGGACGAAAAACTGATAGTGAATTGTAACGTTAAGGGCCTCCTAATGACGATGGAACACTCAAATTGCGTCCCGATTCAATACATCGTCTTCCAGCCGACGTGTCTCCATGAGTCTATTGCTGCCTCGGGCACCTTATGGCCGTTCAGCTGTGAGTCAAAGATTTTCGAATCGGACGAAAAACTGATAGTGAATTGTAACGTTAAGGGCCTCCTAATGACGATGGACACTCAAATTGCGTCCCGATTCAATACATCGTCCTCCAGCAGACTTGTCTCCATGGGTCTATTGCTGCCTCGGGCACCTTATGGCCGTTCTGCTGTGAGTCAAAGATTTTCGAATCGGACGAAAAACTGATAGTGAATTGTAACGTTCAGGGCCACCTAATGACGATGGATCACTCAAATTGCGTCCCGATTCAATACATCGTCCTCCAGCCGACTTGTCTCCATGGGTCTATTGCTGCCTCGGGCACCTTATGGCCGTTCTGCTGTGAGTCAAAGATTTTCGAATCGCACGAAAAACTGATAGTGAATTGTAACGTTCAAGGACTCCTAATGACGATGGAACACTCAAATTGCGTCCCGATTCAATACATCGTCCTCCAGCAGACTTGTCTCCTTGGGTCTATTGCTGCCTCGGGCACGTTATGGCCGTTCTGCTGTGAGTCAAAGATTTTCGAATCGGACGAAAAACTGATAGTGAATTCTAACGTTCAGGGCCTCCTAATGACGATGGAACACTCAAATTGCGTCCCGATTCTATACATCGTCCTCCAGCAGACTTGTCTCCATGGGTCTATTGCTGCCTCGGGCACCTTATGGCCGTTCTCCTGTCAGTCTAGATTATCGAATGGGACGAAAAACTGATAGTTAATTGTAACATTCAGGGCCTCGTAATGACGATGGAACACTCAAACTGCGTCCCGATTCAATACATCGTCCTCCAGCAGACTTGTCTCCATGGGTCTATTGCTGCCTCGGGCACCTTATGGCCGTTCTGCTGTGAGTCAAAGATTTTCGAATCGGACGAAAAACTGATAGTGAATTGTAACGTTCAGGGCCACCTAATGACGATGGATCACTCAAATTGCGTCCCGATTCCATACATCGTCCTCCAGCAGACTTGTCTCCATGGGTCTATTGCTGCCTCGGGCACCTTATGGCCGTTCTGCTGTGAGTAAAGATTTTCGAATCGGACGAAAAACTGGTAGTGAATTGTAACGTTCAGGGCCTCCTAATGCCGATGGAACACTCAAATTGCGTCCCGATTCAATACCTCGTCCTCCAGCAGACTTGTCTCCATGGGTCTATTGCTGCCTCGGGCACCATATGGCCGTTCGGCTGTGAGTCAAAGATTTTGGAATCGGACGAAAAACTGATAGTGAATTCTAACGTTCAGGGCCACCTAATGACGATGGATCACTCAAATTGCGTCCCGATTCAATACATCCTCCTCCAGCAGACTTGTCTCCATGGGTCTATTGCTGCCTCGGGCACCTTATGGCCGTTCTGCTGTGAGTCAAAGACTTTCGAATCGGACGAAAAACTGATAGTGAATTGTAACATTCACGGCCACCTAATGACGATGGAACACTCAAATTGCGTCCCGATTCAATACATCGTCCTCCAGCCGACTTGTCTCCATGGTCGTTATGCTGTGAGTCTAAATTATCGAATGGGACGAAAAACTGATAGTGAATTGTAACGTTCAGGGCCACGTAATGACGATGGATCACTCAAATTGCGTCCCGATTCAATACATCGTCCTTCAGCAGACTTGTCTCCATGGGTCTATTGCTGCCTCGGGCAACTTATGGCCGTTCTGCTGTGAGTCAAAGATTTTCGAAACGGACGAAAAACTGATAGTGAATTGTTACGTTCAGGGCCACCTTATGACGATGGATCACTCAAATTGCGTCCCGATTCAATACATCCTCCTCCAGCAGACTTGTCTCCATGGGTCTATTGCTGCCTCGGGCACCTTATGGCCGTTCTGCTGTGAGTCAAATATTTTCGAATCTGACGAAAAACTGATAGTGAATTGTAACATTCACGGCCACCTAATGACGATGGAACACTCAAATTGCGTCCCGATTCAATACATCGTCCTCCAGCCGACTTGTCTCCATGGCCGTTATGCTGTGAGTCGAAATTATCGAATGGGACGAAAAACTGATAGTGAATTGTAACGTTCAGGGCCACCTAATGACGATGGATCACTCAAATTGCGTCCCGATTCAATACATCGTCCTTCAGCAGACTTGTCTCCATGGGTCTATTGCTGCCTCGGGCAACTTATGGCCGTTCTGCTGTGAGTGAAAGATTTTCGAATCGGACGAAAAACTGATAGTGAATTGTTACGTTCAGGGCCACCTTATGACGATGGATCACTAAAATTGCGTCCCGATTCAATACATCGTCCTCCAGCAGACCTGTCTTCATGGGTCTATTGCTGCCTCGGGCACCTTATGGCCGTTCTGCTGTGAGTCAAAGATTTTCGAATCGGACGAAAAACTGATAGTGAATTGTAACATTCAGGGCCACCTAATGACGATGGATCACTCAAATTGCGTCCCGATTCAATACATCGTCCTCCAGCCGACTTGTCTCCATGGGTCTATTGCTGCCTCGGGCACCTTATGGCCGTTCTGCTGTGAGTCAAAGATTTTGGAATCGGACGGAAAACTGATAGTGAATTGTAACGTTCAGGGCCACCTAATGACGATGGATCACTCAAATTGCGTCCCGATTCAATACATCCTCCTCCAGCAGACTTGTCTCCATGGGTCTATTGCTGCCTCGGGCACCTTATGGCCGTTCTGCTGTGAGTCAAAGATTTTCGAATCGGACGAAAAACTGATAGTGAATTGTAACGTTCAAGGCCACCTAATGACGATGGATCACTCAAATTGCGTCCCGATTCAATACATCGTCCTCCAGCAGACTTGTCTCCATGGGTCTATTCCTGCCTCGGGCACCTTATGTCCGTTCTGCTGTGAGTCAAAGATTTTCGAATCGGATGAAAAACTGATAGTGAATTGTAACGTTCAGGGCCTCCTAATGACGATGGAACACTCAAATTGCGTCCCGATTCAATACCTCGTCCTCCAGCAGACTTGTCTCCATAGGTCTATTGCTGCCTCGGGCACCTTATGGTCGTTCTGCCGTGAGTCTAGATTATCGAATGGGACGAAAAAGTGATAGTTAATTGTAACATTCAGGGCCTCCTAATGACGATGGAACACTCAAATTGCGTCCCGATTCAATACATCGTTCTCCAGCCGACTTCTCTCCATGGGTCTATTGCTGCCTCGGGAACCTTATGGCCGTTCTGCTGTGAGTCTAGATTATCGAATGGGACGAAAAACTGATAGTGAATTGTAACGTTCAGGGGCCACCTAATGACGATGATCACTCAAATTGCGTACCGATTCAATACATCGTCCTCCAGCAGACTTGTCTCCATGGGTCTATTGCTGCCTCGGGCACCTTATGGCCGTTTTGCTGTGAGTCAAAGATTTTCGAATCGGACGAAAAACTGATAGGGAATTGTAACTTTCAGGGCCACCTAATGTCGATGGATCACTCAAATTGCGTCCCGATTCAATACATCGTCCTCCAGCCGACTTGTCTCCATGGCCGTTATGCTGTGAGTCTAAATTATCGAATGGGACGAAAAACTGATAGTGAATTGTAACGTTCAGGGCCACCTAATGACGATGGATCACTCAAATTGCGTCCCGATTCAATACATCGTCCTTCAGCAGACTTGTCTCCATGGGTCTATTGCTGCCTCGGGCACCTAATGGCCGTTCTGCTGTGAGTCAAATATTTTCGAATCGGACGAAAAACTGATAGTGAATTGAAACTTTCAGGGCCACCTAATGACGATGGATCACTCAAATTGCGTCCCGATTCCTTACATCGTCTTCCAGCCGACTTGTCTCCATGGGTCTATTGCTGCCTCGGGCAACTTATGGCCGTTCTGCTGTGAGTCAAAGATTTTCGAATCGGACGAAAAACTGATAGTGAATTGTTACGTTCAGGGCCACCTAATGACGATGGATCACTCAAATTGCGTCCCGATTCAATACATCGTCCTCCAGCAGACCTGTCTTCATGGGTCTATTGCTGCCTCGGGCACCTTATGGCCGTTCTGCTGTGAGACAAAGATTTTCGAATCGGACGAAAAACTGATAGTGACTTGTAACATTCAGGGCCACCGAATGACGATGGATCACTCAAATTGCGTCCCGATTCAATACATCGTCCTCCAGCCGACTTGTCTCCATGGGTCTATTGCTGCCTCGGGCACCTTATGGCCGTTCTGCTGTGAGTCAAAGATTTTGGAATCGGACGGAAAACTGATAGTGAATTGTAACGTTCAGGGCCACCTAATGACGACGGATCACTCAAATTGCGTCCCGATTCAATACATCCTCCTCCAGCAGACTTGTCTCCATGGGTCTATTGCTGCCTCGGGCACCTTATGGCCGTTCTGCTGTGAGTCAAAGATTTTCGAATCGGACGAAAAACTGATAGTGAATTGTAACGTTCAAGGCCACCTAATGACGATGGATCACTCAAATTGCGTCCCGATTCAATACATCGTCCTCCAGCAGACTTGTCTCCATGGGTCTAATGCTGCCTCGGGCACCTTATGTCCGTTCTGCTGTGAGTCAAAGATTTTCGAATCTGACGAAAAACTGATAGTGAATTGTAACATTCAGGGCCACCTAATGACGATAGAACACTCAAATTGCGTCCCGATTCAATACATCGTCCTCCAGCCGACTTGTCTCCATGAGTCTATTGCTGCCTCGGGCACCTTAAGGCCGTTCTGCTGTGAGTCAAAGTTTTTCGAATCGGACGAAAAACTGATAGTGAATTGTAACGTTCAGGGCCTCCTAATGACGATGGAACACTCAAATTGCGTCCCGATTCAATACATCGTCCTCCAGCAGACTTGTCTCCAGGGGTCTATTGCTGCCTCGGGCACCATATAGCCGTTCTGCTGTGAGTCAAAGATTTTCGAATCGGACGAAAAACTGATAGTGAATTGTAACGTTCAGGGCCACATAATGACGATGGATCACTCAAATTGCGTCCCGATTCAATACATCGTCCTCCAGCAGACCTGTCTCCATGGGTCTATTGCTGCCTCGGGCACCTTATGGCCGTTCTGCTGTGAGTCAAAAATTTTGGAATCGGGCGAAAAACTGATAGTGAATTGTAACGTTCAGGGCCACCTAATGACGATGGATCACTCAAATTGCGTCCCGATTCATTACATCCTCCTCCAGCAGACTTGTCTCCATGGGTCTATTGCTGCCTCGGGCACCTTATGGCCGTTCTGCTGTGAGTCAAAGTTTTTCGAATCGGACGAAAAACTGATAGTGAATTGTAACGTTCAGGGCCACCTAATGACGATGGATCACTCAAATTGCGTCCCGATTCAATACATCCTCCTCCAGCAGACTTGTCTCCATGGGTCTATTGCTGCCTCGGGCACCTTATGGCCGTTCTGCTGTGAGTCAAAGATTTTCGAATCGGACGAAAAACTGATAGTGAATTGTAACGTTCAAGGCCACCTAATGACGATGGATCACTCAAATTGCGTCCCGATTCAATACATCGTCCTCCAGCAGACTTGACTCCATGGGTCTATTGCTGCCTCGGGCACCTTTTGTCCGTTCTGCTGTGAGTCAAAGATTTTCGAATCGGATGAAAAACTGATAGTGAATTGTAACGTTCAGGGCCTCCTAATGACGATGGAACACTCAAATTGCGTCCCGATTCAATATCTCGTCCTCCAGCAGACTTGTCTCCATAGGTCTATTGCTGCCTCGGGCACCTTATGGTCGTTCTGCCGTGAGTCTAGATTATCGAATGGGACGAAAAAGTGATAGTTAATTGTAACATTCAGGGCCTCCTAATGACGATGGAACACTCAAATTGCGTCCCGATTCAATACATCGTTCTCCAGCCGACTTGTCTCCATGGGTCTATTGCTGCCTCGGGAACCTTATGGCCGTTCTGCTGTGAGTCTAGATTATCGAATGGGACGAAAAACTGATAGTGAATTGTAACGTTCAGGGGCCACCTAATGACGATGATCACTCAAATTGCGTACCGATTCAATACATCGTCCTCCAGCAGACTTGTCTCCATGGGTCTATTGCTGCCTCGGGCACCTTATGGCCGTTTTGCTGTGAGTCAAAGATTTTCGAATCGGACGAAAAACTGATAGTGAATTGTAACTTTCAGGGCCACCTAATGACGATGGATCACTCAAATTGCGTCCCGATTCAATACATCGTCCTCCAGCCGACTTGTCTCCATGGGTCTATTGCTGCCTCGGGCACCTTATGGTCGTTCTGCTGTGAGTCAAAGATTTTCGAATCGGACGAAAAACTGATAGTGAATTGTAACGTTCAGGGCCTCCTAATGACGATGGAACACTCAAATTGCGTCCCGATTCAATACATCGTCCTCCAGCAGACTTGTCTCCATGGGTCTATTGCTGCCTCGGGCACCTTATGGCCGTTCTGCTGTGAGTCAAAGTTTTTCGAATCGGACGAAAAACTGATAGTGAATTGTAACGTTCAGGGCCTCCTAATGACGATGGAACACTCAAATTGCGTCCCGATTCAATACATCGTCCTCCAGCAGACTTGTCTCCAGGGGTCTATTGCTGCCTCGGGCACCATATAGCCGTTCTGCTGTGAGTCAAAGATTTTCGAATCGGACGAAAAACTGATAGTGAATTGTAACGTTCAGGGCCACATAATGACGATGGATCACTCAAATTGCGTCCCGATTCAATACATCGTCCTCCAGCAGACCTGTCTCCATGGGTCTATTGCTGCCTCGGGCACCTTATGGCCGTTCTGCTGTGAGTCAAAAATTTTGGAATCGGGCGAAAAACTGATAGTGAATTGTAACGTTCAGGGCCACCTAATGACGATGGATCACTCAAATTGCGTCCCGATTCATTACATCCTCCTCCAGCAGACTTGTCTCCATGGGTCTATTGCTGCCTCGGGCACCTTATGGCCGTTCTGCTGTGAGTCAAAGTTTTTCGAATCGGACGAAAAACTGATAGTGAATTGTAACCTTCAGGGCCACCTAATGACGATGGATAACTCAAATTGCGTCCCGATTGAATACATCGTCTTCCAGCCGACGTGTCTCCATGAGTCTATTGCTGCCTCGGGCACCTTATGGCCGTTCAGCTGTGAGTCAAAGATTTTCGAATCGGACGAAAAACTGATAGTGAATTGTAACGTTAAGGGCCTCCTAATGACGATGGAACACTCAAATTGCGTCCCGATTCAATACATCGTCTTCCAGCCGACGTGTCTCCATGAGTCTATTGCTGCCTCGGGCACCTTATGGCCGTTCAGCTGTGAGTCAAAGATTTTCGAATCGGACGAAAAACTGATAGTGAATTGTAACGTTAAGGGCCTCCTAATGACGATGGACACTCAAATTGCGTCCCGATTCAATACATCGTCCTCCAGCAGACTTGTCTCCATGGGTCTATTGCTGCCTCGGGCACCTTATGGCCGTTCTGCTGTGAGTCAAAGATTTTCGAATCGGACGAAAAACTGATAGTGAATTGTAACGTTCAGGGCCACCTAATGACGATGGATCACTCAAATTGCGTCCCGATTCAATACATCGTCCTCCAGCCGAATTGTCTCCATGGGTCTATTGCTGCCTCGGGCACCTTATGGCCGTTCTGCTGTGAGTCAAAGATATTCGAATCGCACGAAAAACTGATAGTGAATTGTAACGTTCAAGGACTCCTAATGACGATGGAACACTCAAATTGCGTCCCGATTCAATACATCGTCCTCCAGCCGACTTGTCTCCTTGGGTCTATTGCTGCCTCGGGCACGTTATGGCCGTTCTGCTGTGAGTCAAAGATTTTCGAATCGGACGAAAAACTGATAGTGAATTGTAACGTTCAGGGCCTCCTAATGACGATGGAACACTCAAATTGCGTCCCGATTCTATACATCGTCCTCCAGCAGACTTGTCTCCATGGGTCTATTGCTGCCTCGGGCACCTTATGGCCGTTCTCCTATCAGTCTAGATTATCGAATGGGACGAAAAACTGATAGTTAATTGTAACATTCAGGGCCTCGTAATGACGATGGAACACTCAAATTGCGTCCCGATTCAATACATCGTCCTCCAGCAGACTTGTCTCCATGGGTCTATTGCTGCCTCGGGCACCTTATGGCCGTTCTGCTGTGAGTCAAAGATTTTCGAATCGGACGAAAAACTGATAGTGAATTGTAACGTTCAGGGCCACCTAATGACGATGGATCACTCAAATTGCGTCCCGATTCCATACATCGTCCTCCAGCAGACTTGTCTCCATGGGTCTATTGCTGCCTCGGGCACCTTATGGCCGTTCTGCTGTGAGTAAAGATTTTCGAATCGGACGAAAAACTGGTAGTGAATTGTAACGTTCAGGGCCTCCTAATGCCGATGGAACACTCAAATTGCGTCCCGATTCAATACCTCGTCCTCCAGCAGACTTGTCTCCATGGGTCTATTGCTGCCTCGGGCACCTTATGGCCGTTCTGCTGTGAGTCAAAGATTTTGGAATCGGACGAAAAACTGATAGTGAATTCTAACGTTCAGGGCCACCTAATGACGATGGATCACTCAAATTGCGTCCCGATTCAATACATCCTCCTCCAGCAGACTTGTCTCTATGGGTCTATTGCTGCCTCGGGCACCTTATGGCCGTTCTGCTGTGAGTCAAAGATTTTCGAATCTGACGAAAAACTGATAGTGAATTGTAACATTCACGGCCACCTAATGACGATGGAACACTCAAATTGCGTCCCGATTCAATACATCGTCCTCCAGCCCACTTGTCTCCATGGCCGTTATGCTGTGAGTCTAAATTATCGAATGGGACGAAAGACTGATAGTGAATTGTAACGTTCAGGGCCACCTAATGACGATGGATCACTCAAATTGCGTCCCGATTCAATACATCGTCCTTCAGCAGACTTGTCTCCATGGGTCTATTGCTGCCTCGGGCAACTTATGGCCGTTCTGCTGTGAGTCAAAGATTTTCGAATCGGACGAAAAACTGATAGTGAATTGTTACGTTCAGGGCCACCTTATGACGATGGATCACTCAAATTGCGTCCCGATTCAATACATCGTCCTCCAGCAGACCTGTCTTCATGGGTCTATTGCTGCCTCGGGCACCTTATGGCCGTTCTGCTGTGAGTCAAAGATTTTCGAATCGGACGAAAAACTGATAGTGAATTGTAACATTCAGGGCCACCTAATGACGATGGATCACTCAAATTGCGTCCCGATTCAATACATCGTCCTCCAGCCGACTTGTCTCCATGGGTCTATTGCTGCCTCGGGCACCTTATGGCCGTTCTGCTGTGAGTCAAAGATTTTGGAATCGGACGGAAAACTGATAGTGAATTGTAACGTTCAGGGCCACCTAATGACGATGGATCACTCAAATTGCGTCCCGATTCAATACATCCTCCTCCAGCAGACTTGTCTCCATGGGTCTATTGCTGCCTCGGGCACCTTATGGCGGTTCTGCAGTGAGTCAAAGATTTTCGAATCGGACGAAAAACTGATAGTGAATTGTAACGTTCAAGGCCACCTAATGACGATGGATCACTCAAATTGCGTCCCGATTCAATACATCGTCCTCCAGCAGACTTGTCTCCATGGGTCTATTGCTGCCTCGGGCACCTTATGTCCGTTTTGCTGTGAGTCAAAGATTTTCGAATCGGACGAAAAACTGATAGTGAATTGTAACATTCAGGGCCACCTAATGACGATGGATCACTCAAATTGCGTCCCGATTCAATACATCGTCCTCCAGCCGACTTGTCTCCATGGGTCTATTGCTGCCTCGGGCACCTTATGGCCGTTCTGCTGTGAGTCAAAGATTTTGGAATCGGACGGAAAACTGACAGTGAATTGTAACGTTCAGGGCCACCTAATGACGATGGATCACTCAAATTGCGTCCCGATTCAATACATCCTCCTCCAGCAGACTTGTCTCCATGGGTCTATTGCTGCCTCGGGCACCTTATGGCCGTTCTGCTGTGAGTCAAAGATTTTCGAATCGGACGAAAAACTGATAGTGAATTGTAACGTTCAAGGCCACCTAATGACCATGGATCACTCAAATTGCGTCCCGATTCAATACATCGTCCTCCTGCAGACTTGTCTCCATGGGTCTATTGCTGCCTCGGGCACCTTATGTCCGTTCTGCTGTGAGTCAAAGATTTTGGAATCGGATGAAAAACTGATAGTGAATTGTAACGTTCAGGGCCTCCTAATGACGATGGAACACTCAAATTGCGTCCCGATTCAATACCTCGTCCTCCAGCAGACTTGTCTCCATAGGTCTATTGCTGCCTCGGGCACCTTATGGTCGTTCTGCCGTGAGTCTAGATTATCGAATGGGACGAAAAAGTGATAGTTAATTGTAACATTCAGGGCCTCCTAATGACGATGGAACACTCAAATTGGGTCCCGATTCAATACATCGTTCTCCAGCCGACTTGTCTCCATGGGTCTATTGCTGCCTCGGGAACCTTATGGCCGTTCTGCTGTGAGTCTAGATTATCGAATGGGACGAAAAACTGATAGTGAATTGTAACGTTCAGGGGCCACCTAATGACGATGATCACTCAAATTGCGTACCGATTCAATACATCGTCCTCCAGCAGACTTGTCTCCATGGGTCTATTGCTGCCTCGGGCACCTTATGGCCGTTTTGCTGTGAGTCAAAGATTTTCGAATCGGACGAAAAACTGATAGGGAATTGTAACTTTCAGGGCCACCTAATGACGATGGATCACTCAAATTGCGTCCCGATTCAATACATCGTCCTCCAGCCGACTTGTCTCCATGGGTCTATTGCTGCCTCGGGCACCTTATGGTCGTTCTGCTCTGAGTCAAAGATTTTCGAATCGGACGAAAAACTGATAGTGAATTGTAACGTTCAGGGCCTCCTAATGACGATGGAACACTCAAATTGCGTCCCGATTCAATACATCGTCCTCCAGCAGACTTGTCTCCATGGGTCTATTGCTGCCTCGGGCACCTTATGGCCGTTCTGCTGTGAGTCAAAGATTTTCGAATCGGACGAAAAACTGATAGTGAGTTGTAACGTTCAGAGCCACCTAATGACGATGGATCACTCAAATTGCGTCCCGATTCAATACATCGTCCTCCAGCAGACTTGTCTCCATGGGTCTATTGCTGCCTCGGGCACCTTATGGCCGTTCTGCTGTGAGTCAAAGATTTTCGAATCGGACAAAAAACTGATAGGGAATTGTAACATTCAGGGCCACCTAATGACGATGGATCACTCAAATTGCGTCCCGATTCAATACATCGTCCTCCAGCCGACTTGTCTTCATGGGTCTATTGCTGCCTCGGGCACCTTATGGCCGTTCAGCTGTGAGTCAAAGATTTTGGAATCGGACGAAAAACTGATAGTGAATTGTAACGTTCAGGGGCACCTAATGACGATGGATCACTCAAATTGCGTCGCGATTCAATACATCCTCCTCCAGCAGACTTGTCTCCATGGGTCTATTGCTGCCTCGGGCACCTTATGGCCGTTCTGCTGTGAGTCAAAGATTTTCGAATCGGACGCAAAACTGATAGTGAATTGTAACGTTCAGGGCCACCTAATGACGATGGATCACTCAAATTGCGTCCCGATTCAATACATCGTCCTCCAGCAGACTTGTCTCTATGGGTCTATTGCTGCCTCGGGCACCTTATGGCCGTTCTGCTGTGAGTCAAAGATTTTCGAATCTGACGAAAAACTGATAGTGAATTGTAACATTCACGGCCACCTAATGACGATGGAACACTCAAATTGCGTCCCGATTCAATACATCGTCCTCCAGCCAACTTGTCTCCATGGCCGTTATGCTGTGAGTCTAAATTATCGAATGGGACGAAAAACTGATAGTGAATTGTAACGTTCAGGGCCACCTAATGACGATGGATCACTCAAATTGCGTCCCGATTCAATACATCGTCCTTCAGCAGACTTGTCTCCATGGGTCTATTGCTGCCTCGGGCACCTAATGGCCGTTCTGCTGTGAGTCAAATATTTTCGAATCGGACGAAAAACTGATAGTGAATTGAAACTTTCAGGGCCACCTAATGACGATGGATCACTCAAATTGCGTCCCGATTCCTTACATCGTCTTCCAGCCGACTTGTCTCCATGGGTCTATTGCTGCCTCGGGCAACTTATGGCCGTTCTGCTGTGAGTCAAAGATTTTCGAATCGGACGAAAAACTGATAGTGAATTGTTACTTTCAGGGCCACCTAATGACGATGGATCACTCAAATTGCGTCCCGATTCAATACATCGTCCTCCAGCAGACCTGTCTTCATGGGTCTATTGCTGCCTCGGGCACCTTATGGCCGTTCTGCTTTGAGTCAAAGATTTTCGAATCGGACGAAAAACTGATAGTGAATTGTAACATTCAGGGCCACCGAATGACGATGGATCACTCAAATTGCGTCCCGATTCAATACATCGTCCTCCAGCCGACTTGTCTCCATGGGTCTATTGCTGCCTCGGGCACCTTATGGCCGTTCTGCTGTGAGTCAAAGATTTTGGAATCGGACGGAAAACTGATAGTGAATTGTAACGTTCAGGGCCACCTAATGACGATGGATCACTCAAATTGCGTCCCGATTCAATACATCCTCCTCCAGCAGACTTGTCTCCATGGGTCTATTGCTGCCTCGGGCACCTTATGGCCGTTCTGCTGTGAGTCAAAGATTTTCGAATCGGACGAAAAACTGATAGTGAATTGTAACGTTCAAGGCCACCTAATGACGATGGATCACTCAAATTGCGTCCCGATTCAATACATCGTCCTCCAGCAGACTTGTCTCCATGGGTCTATTGCTGCCTCGGTCACCTTATGTCCGTTCTGCTGTGAGTCAAAGATTTTCGAATCTGACGAAAAACTGATAGTGAATTGTAACATTCAGGGCCACCTAATGACGATGGATCTCTCAAATTGCGTCTCGATTCAGTACATCGTCCTCCAGCCGACTTGTCTCCATGGGTCTATTGCTGCCTCGGGCACCTTATGGCCGTTCTACTGTGTCAAAAATTTTCGAATCGGACGAAAAACTGATGACGATGGAACACTCAAATTGCGTCCCGATTCAATACATCGTCCTCCAGCCGACTTGTCTCCATGAGTTTATTGCTGCCTCGGGCACCTTATGGCCGTTCTGCTGTGAGTCAAAGATTTTCGAATCGGACGAAAAACTGATAGTGAATTGTAACGTTCAGGGCCACCTAATGACGATGGAACACTCAAATTGCGTCCCGATTCAATACATCGTCCTCCAGCCGACTTGTCTCCATGTCCGTTATGCTGTGAGTCTAAATTATCGAATGGGACGGAAAACTGTTAGTGAATTGTAACGTTCAGGGCCACCTAATGACGATGGATCACTCAAATTGCGTCCCGATTCAATACATCGTCCTCCAGCAGACTTGTCTCCATGGGTCTATTGCTGCCTCGGGCACCTTATGGCCGTTCTGGTATGAGTCAAAGATTTTCGAATCGGACGAAAAACTGATAGTGAATTGTAACTTTCAGGGCCACCTAATGACGATGGATAACTCAAATGCGTCCCGATTCAATACACCGTCTTCCAGCCGACTTGTCTCAATGAGTCGATTGCTGCCTCGGGCACCTTATGGCCGTTCTGCTCAGAGTCAAAGATTTTCGAATCGGTCGAAAAACTGATAGTGAATTGTAACGTTCAGGGCCTCCTAATGACGATGGAACACTCAAATTGCGTCCCGATTCAATACCTCGTCCTCCAGCAGACTTGTCTCCATGGGTCTATTGCTGCCTCGGGCACCTTATGGCCGTTCTGCTGTGAGTCAAAGATTTTGGAATCGGACGAAAAACTGATAGTGAATTCTAACGTTCAGGGCCACCTAATGACGATGGATCACTCAAATTGCGTCCCGATTCAATACATCCTCCTCCAGCAGAATTGTCTCCATGGGTCTATTGCTGCCTCGGGCACCTTATGGCCGTTCTGCTGTGAGTCAAAGATTTTCGAATCGGACGAAAAACTGATAGTGAATTGTAACGTTCAGGGCCACCTAATGACGATGGATCACTCTAATTGCGTCCCGATTCAATACATCGTCCTCCAGCAGACTTGTCTCCATGGGTCTATTGCTGCCTCGGGCACCTTATGGCCGTTCTGCTGTGAGTCAAAGATTTTCGAATCGGACGAAAAACTGATAGTGAATTGTAACATACAGGGCCACCTAATGACGATGGATCTCTCAAATTGCGTCTCGATTCAGTACATCGTCCTCCAGCCGACTTGTCTCCATGAGTTTATTGCTGCCTCGGGCACCTTATGGCCGTTCTGCTGTGAGTCTAAGATTTTCCAATCGGACGAAAAACTGATAGTGAATTGTAACGTTCAGGGCCTCCTAATGACGATGGAACACTCAAATTGCGTCCCGATTCAATACATCGTCCTCCAGCCGACTTGTCTCCATGTCCGTTATGCTGTGAGTCTAAATTATCGAATGGGACGGAAAACTGTTAGTGAATTGTAACGTTCAGGGCCACCTAATGACGATGGATCACTCAAATTGCGTCCCGATTCAATACATCGTCCTCCAGCAGACTTGTCTCCATGGGTCTATTGCTGCCTCGGGCACCTTATGGCCGTTCTGGTATGAGTCAAAGATTTTCGAATCGGACGAAAAACTGATAGTGAATTGTAACTTTCAGGGCCACCTAATGACGATGGATAACTCAAATTGCGTCCCGATTCAATACACCGTCTTCCAGCCGACTTGTCTCAATGAGTCGATTGGTGCCTCGGGCACCTTATGACCGTTCTGCTCAGAGTCAAAGATTTTCGAATCGGACGAAAAACTGATAGTGAATTGTAACGTTCAGGGCCTCCTAATGACGATGGAACACTCAAATTGCGTCCCGATTCAATACATCGTCCTCCAGCAGACTTGTCTCCATGGGTCTGTTGCCGCCTCGGGCACCTTAAGGCCGTTCTGCTGTGAGTCAAAGATTTTCGAATCGGACGAAAAACTGATAGTGAATTGTAACGTTCAGGGCCTCCTAATGACGATGGAACACTCAAATTGCGTCCCGATTCAATACATCGTCCTCCAGCCGACTTGTCTCCATGGGTCTATTGCTGCCTCGGGCGCCTTATGGCCATACTGCTGTGAGTCAAAGATTTTCGAATCGGACGAAAAACTGATAGTGAATTGTAACGTTCAGGGCCACCTAATGCCGGTGGATCACTCAAATTGCGTCCCGATTCAATACATCGTCCTCCAGCAGACTTGTCTCCATGGGTCTATTGCTGCCTCGGGCACCTTATGGCCGTTCTGCTGTCAGTCTAGATTATCGAATGGGACGAAAAACTGATAGTTAATTGTAACATTCAGGGCCTCCTAATGACGATGGACCACACAAATTGCGTCCCGATTCAATACATCGTCCTCCAGCCGACTGGACTCCATGGGTCTATTTCTGCCTCGGGCACCTTATGGCAATTCTGCTGTGAGTCTAGATTATCGAATGGGACGAAAAACTGATAGTGAATTGTAACGTTCAGGGCCTCCTAATGACGATGGAACACTCAAATTGCGTCCCGATTCAATACATCGTCCTCCAGCCGACTTGTCTCCATGTCCGTTATGCTGTGAGTCTAAATTATCGAATGGGACGGAAAACTGTTAGTGAATTGTAACGTTCAGGGCCACCTAATGACGATGGATCACTCAAATTGCGTCCCGATTCAATACATCGTCCTCCAGCAGACTTGTCTCCATGGGTCTATTGCTGCCTCGGGCACCTTATGGCCGTTCTGGTATGAGTCAAAGATTTTCGAATCGGACGAAAAACTGATAGTGAATTGTAACTTTCAGGGCCACCTAATGACGATGGATAACTCAAATTGCGTCCCGATTCAATACACCGTCTTCCAGCCGACTTGTCTCAATGAGTCGATTGGTGCCTCGGGCACCTTATGACCGTTCTGCTCAGAGTCAAAGATTTTCGAATCGGACGAAAAACTGATAGTGAATTGTAACGTTCAGGGCCTCCTAATGACGATGGAACACTCAAATTGCGTCCCGATTCAATACATCGTCCTCCAGCAGACTTGTCTCCATGGGTCTGTTGCCGCCTCGGGCACCTTAAGGCCGTTCTGCTGTGAGTCAAAGATTTTCGAATCGGACGAAAAACTGATAGTGAATTGTAACGTTCAGGGCCTCCTAATGACGATGGAACACTCAAATTGCGTCCCGATTCAATACATCGTCCTCCAGCCGACTTGTCTCCATGGGTCTATTGCTGCCTCGGGCACCTTATGGCCATACTGCTGTGAGTCAAAGATTTTCGAATCGGACGAAAAACTGATAGTGAATTGTAACTTTCAGGGCCACCTAATGCCGGTGGATCACTCAAATTGCGTCCCGATTCAATACATCGTCCTCCAGCAGACTTGTCTCCATGGGTCTATTGCTGCCTCGGGCACCTTATGGCCGTTCTGCTGTCAGTCTAGATTATCGAATGGGACGAAAAACTGATAGTTAATTGTAACATTCAGGGCCTCCTAATGACGATGGACCACACAAATTGCGTCCCGATTCAATACATCGTCCTCCAGCCGACTGGACTCCATGGGTCTATTTCTGCCTCGGGCACCTTATGGCAATTCTGCTGTGAGTCTAGATTATCGAATGGGACGAAAAACTGATAGTGAATTGTAACGTTCAGGGCCTC
Source organism: Schistocerca cancellata (assembly GCF_023864275.1). NCBI lineage: Eukaryota > Metazoa > Arthropoda > Insecta > Orthoptera > Acrididae > Schistocerca > Schistocerca cancellata. Next base: position 4,607,351 of record NC_064627.1, read on the forward strand.
CTAATGACGATGGAACACTCAAATTGCGTCCCGATTCAATACATCGTCCTCCAGCCGACTTGTCTCCATGTCCGTTATGCTGTGAGTCTAAATTATCGAATGGGACGGAAAACTGTTAGTGAATTGTAACGTTCAGGGCCACCTAATGACGATGGATCACTCAAATTGCGTCCCGATTCAATACATCGTCCTCCAGCAGACTTGTCTCCATGGGTCTATTGCTGCCTCGGGCACCTTATGGCCGTTCTGGTATGAGTCAAAGATTTTCGAATCGGACGAAAAACTGATAGTGAATTGTAACTTTCAGGGCCACCTAATGACGATGGATAACTCAAATTGCGTCCCGATTCAATACACCGTCTTCCAGCCGACTTGTCTCAATGAGTCGATTGGTGCCTCGGGCACCTTATGACCGTTCTGCTCAGAGTCAAAGATTTTCGAATCGGACGAAAAACTGATAGTGAATTGTAACGTTCAGGGCCTCCTAATGACGATGGAACACTCAAATTGCGTCCCGATTCAATACATCGTCCTCCAGCAGACTTGTCTCCATGGGTCTGTTGCCGCCTCGGGCACCTTAAGGCCGTTCTGCTGTGAGTCAAAGATTTTCGAATCGGACGAAAAACTGATAGTGAATTGTAACGTTCAGGGCCTCCTAATGACGATGGAACACTCAAATTGCGTCCCGATTCAATACATCGTCCTCCAGCCGACTTGTCTCCATGGGTCTATTGCTGCCTCGGGCACCTTATGGCCATACTGCTGTGAGTCAAAGATTTTCGAATCGGACGAAAAACTGATAGTGAATTGTAACTTTCAGGGCCACCTAATGCCGGTGGATCACTCAAATTGCGTCCCGATTCAATACATCGTCCTCCAGCAGACTTGTCTCCATGGGTCTATTGCTGCCTCGGGCACCTTATGGCCGTTCTGCTGTCAGTCTAGATTATCGAATGGGACGAAAAACTGATAGTTAATTGTAACATTCAGGGCCTCCTAATGACGATGGACCACACAAATTGCGTCCCGATTCAATACATCGTCCTCCAGCCGACTGGACTCTATGGGTCTATTTCTGCCTCGGGCACCTTATGGCAATTCTGCTGTGAGTCTAGATTATCGAATGGGACGAAAAACTGATAGTTAATTGTAACATTCAGGGCCTCGTAATGACGATGGAACACTCAAATTGCGTCCCGATTCAATACATCGTCCTCCAGCAGACTTGTCTCCATGGGTCTATTGCTGCCTCGGGCACCTTATGGCCGTTCTGCTGTGAGTCAAAGATTTTCGAATCGGACGAAAAACTGATAGTGAATTGTAACTTTCAGGGCCACCTAATGACGATGGATCACTCAAATTGCGTCCCGATTCCATACATCGTCCTCCAGCAGACTTGTCTCCATGGGTCTATTGCTGCCTCGGGCACCTTATGGCCGTTCTGCTGTGAGTAAAGATTTTCGAATCGGACGAAAAACTGGTAGTGAATTGTAACGTTCAGGGCCTCCTAATGCCGATGGAACACTCAAATTGCGTCCCGATTCAATACCTCGTCCTCCAGCAGACTTGTCTCCATGGGTCTATTGCTGCCTCGGGCACCTTATGGCCGTTCTGCTGTGAGTCAAAGATTTTGGAATCGGACGAAAAACTGATAGTGAATTCTAACGTTCAGGGCCACCTAATGACGATGGATCACTGAAATTGCGTCCCGATTCAATACATCCTCCTCCAGCAGACTTGTCTCCATGGGTCTATTGCTGCCTCGGGCACCTTATGGCCGTTCTGCTGTGAGTCAAAGATTTTCGAATCGGACGAAAAACTGATAGTGAATTGTAACGTTCAGGGCCACCTAATGACGATGGATCACTCTAATTGCGTCCCGATTCAATACATCGTCCTCCAGCAGACTTGTCTCCATGGGTCTATTGCTGCCTCGGGCACATTATGGCCGTTCTGCTGTGAGTCAAAGATTTTCGAATCGGACGAAAAACTGATAGTGAATTGTAACATTCAGGGCCACCTAATGACGATGGATCTCTCAAATTGCGTCTCGATTCAGTACATCGTCCTCCAGCCGACTTGTCTCCATGAGTTTATTGCTGCCTCGGGCACCTTATGGCCGTTCTGCTGTGAGTCAAAGATTTTCGAATCGGACGAAAAACTGATAGTGAATTGTAACGTTCAGGGCCTCCTAATGACGATGGAACACTCAAATTGCGTCCCGATTCAATACATCGTCCTCCAGCCGACTTGTCTCCATGTCCGTTATGCTATGAGTCTAAATTATCGAATGGGACGGAAAACTGTTAGTGAATTGTAACGTTCAGGGCCACCTAATGACGATGGATCACTCAAATTGCGTCCCGATTCAATACATCGTCCTCCAGCAGACTTGTCTCCATGGGTCTATTGCTGCCTCGGGCACCTTATGGCCGTTCTGCTGTGAGTCAAAGATTTTCGAATCGGACGAAAAACTGATAGTGAATTGTAACTTTCAGGGCCACCTAATGACGATGGATAACTCAAATTGCGTCCCGATTCAATACATCGTCTTCCAGCCGACTTGTCTCAATGAGTCGATTGCTGCCTCGGGCACCTTATGGCCGTTCTGCTGTGAGTCAAAGATTTTCGAATCGGACGAAAAACTGATAGTGAATTGTAACGTTCAGGGCCTCCTAATGACGATGGAACACTCAAATTGCGTCCCGATTCAATACATCGTCCTCCAGCAGACTTGTCTCCATGGGTCTATTGCTGCCTCGGGCACCTTATGGCCGTTCTGCTGTGAGTCAAAGATTTTCGAATCGGACGAAAAACTGATAGTGAATTGTAACTTTCAGGGCCACCTAATGACGATGGATCACTCAAATTGCGTCCCGATTCAATACATCGTATTCCAGCCGACTTGTCTCCATGGGTCTATTGCCCCCTCGGTCACCTTATGGCCGATATGCTGTGTCTAAGATTTTCGAATCGGACGAAAAAATGATAAGGAATTGTAACATTCAGTGCCACCTAATGACGATGGACCACACAAATTGCGTCCCGATTCAATACATCGTCCTCCAGCCGACTTGACTCCATGGGTCTATTGCTGCCTCGGACACCTTATGGCCGTTCTGCTGTGAGTCTAGATTATCGAATGGGACGAAAAACTGATAGTTAATTGTACATTCAGGGCCTCCTAATGACGATGGACCACACAAATTGCGTCCCGATTCTATACATCGTCCTCCAGCCGACTGGACTCCATGGGTCTATTTCTGCCTCGAGCACCTTACGGCCATTCTGCTGTGAGTCTAGATTATCGAATGGGACGAAAAACTGATAGTTAATTGTAACATTCAGGGCCACCTAATGACGATGGATCACTCAAATTGCGTCCCGATTCAATACATCGTCCTCCGGCAGACTTGTCTCCATGGGTCTATTGCTGCCTCGGGCACCTTATGGCCGTTCTGCTGTGAGTAAACATTTTCGAATCGGACGAAAAACTGGTAGTGAATTGTAACATTCAGGGCCTCCTAATGACGATGGAACACTCAAATTGCGTCCCGATTCAATACCTCGTCCTAGAGCAGACTTGTCTCCATGGGTCTATTGCTGCCTCGGGCACCTTATGGTCGTTCTGCCGTGAGTATAGATTATCGAATCGGACGAAAAACTGATAGTGAATTGTAACGTTCAGGGCCTCCTAATGACGATGAAATTCCCAAATTGCGTCCCGATTCAATACATCGTCCTCCAGCCGACTTGTCTCCATGTCCGTTATGCTGTGAGTCTAAATTATCGAATGGGACGGAAAACTATTAGTGAATTGTAACGTTCAGGGCCACCTAATGACGATGGATCACTCAAATTGCGTCCCGATTCAATACCTCGTCCTCCAGCAGACTTGTCTCCATGGGTCTATTGCTGCCTCGGGCACCTTATGGCCGTTCTGCTGTGAGTCAAAGATTTTGGAATCGGACGAAAAACTGAGAGTGAATTCTAAACTTCAGGGCCACCTAATGACGATGGATCACTCAAATTGCGTCCCGATTCAATACATCCTCCTCCAGCAGACTTGTCTCCATGGGTCTATTGCTGCCTCGGGCACCTTATGGCCGTTCTGCTGTGAGTCAAAGATTTTCGAATCGGACGAAAAACTGATAGTGAATTGTAACGTTCAGGGCCACCTAATGACGATGGATCACTCTAATTGCGTCCCGATGCAATACATCGTCCTCCAGCAGACTTGTCTCCATGGGTCTATTGCTGCCTCGGGCACCTTATGGCCATTCTGCTGTGAGTCAAAGATTTTCGAATCGGACGAAAAACTGATAGTGAATTGTAACATTCAGGGCCACCTAGTGACGATGGATCTCTCAAATTGCGTCTCGATTCAGTACATCGTCCTCCAGCCGACTTGTCTCCATGAGTTTATTGCTGCCTCGGGCACCTTATGGCTGTTCTGCTGTGAGTCAAAGATTTTCGAATCGGACGAAAAACTGATAGTGAATTGTAACGTTCAGGGCCTCCCAATGTTGATGGAACACTCAAATTGCGTCCCGATTCAATACATCGTCCTCCAGCCGACTTGTCACCATGTCCGTTATGCTGTGAGTCTAAATTATCGAATGGGATGGAAAACTGTTAGTGAATTGTAACGTTCAGGGCCACCTAATGACGATGGATCACTCAAATTGCGTCCCGATTCAATACATCGTCCTCCAGCAGACTTGTCTCCATGGGTCTATTGCTGCCTCGGGCACCTTATGGCCGTTCTGCTGTGAGTCAAAGATTTTCGAATCGGACGAAAAACTGATAGTGAATTGTAACTTTCAGGGCCACCTAATGACGATGGATAACTCAAATTGCGTACCGATTCAATACATCGTCTTCCAGCCGACTTGTCTCAATGAGTCGATTGCTGCCTCGGGCACCTTATGGCCGTTCTACTCAGAGTCAAAGATTTTCGAATCGGACGAAAAACTGATAGTGAATTGTAACGTTCAGGGCCTCCTAATGACGATGGAACACTCAAATTGCGTCCCGATACAATACATCGTCCTCCAGCAGACTTGTCTCCATGGGTCTATTGCTGCCTCGGGCACCTTATGGCCGTTCTGCTGTGAGTCAAAGATTTTCGAATCGGACGAAAAACTGATAGTGAATTGTAACGTTCAGGGCCTCCTAATGACGATGGAACACTCAAATTGCGTCCCGATTCAATACATCGTCCTCCAGCAGACTTGTCTCCATGGGTCTATTGCTGCCTCGGGCACCTTATGGCCGTTCTGCTGTGAGTCAAAGATTTTCGAATCGGACGAAAAACTGATAGTGAATTGTAACTTTCAGGGCCACCTAATGACGATGGATCACTCAAATTGCGTCCCGATTCAATACATCGTCTTCCAGCCGACTTGTCTCCATGGGTCTATTGCTCCCTCTGTCACCTTATGGCCGATATGCTGTGTCTAAGATTTTCGAATCGGACGAAAAAATAATAGTGAATTGTAACATTCAGTGCCACCTAATGACGATGGACCACACAAATTGCGTCCCGATTCAATACATCGGCCTCCAGCCGACTTGACTCCATGGGTCTATTGCTGCCTCGGGCACCTTATGGCCGTTCTGCTGTGAGTCTAGATTATCGAATGGGACGAAAAACTGATAGTTAATTGTACATTCAGGGCCTCCTAATGACGATGGACCACACAAATTGCGTCCCGATTCTATACATCGTCCTCCAGCAGACTTGTCTCCATGGGTCTATTGCTGCCTCGGGCACCTTATGGCCGTTCTGCTGTGAGTCAAAGATTTTCGAATCGGACGAAGAACTGATAGTGAATTGTAACGTTCAGGGCCACCTAATGACGATGGATCACTCAAATTGCGTCCCGATTCCATACATCGTCTTCCAGCAGACTTGTCTCCATGGGTCTATTGCTGCCTCGGGCACCTTATGGCCGTTCTGCCGTGAGTAAAGATTTTCGAATCGGACGAAAAACTGGTAGTGAATTGTAACGTTCAGGGCCTCCTAATGCCGATGGAACACTCAAATTGCGTCCCGATTCAATACCTCGTCCTCCAGCAGACTTGTCTCCATGGGTCTATTGCTGCCTCGGGCACCTTATGGCCGTTCTGCTGTGAGTCAAAGATTTTGGAATCGGACGAAAAACTGATAGTGAATTGTAACGTTCAGGGCCACCTAATGACGATGGATCACTCAAATTGCGTCCCGATTCAATACATCCTTTTCCAGCAGACTTGTCTCCATGGGTCTATTGCTGCCTCGGGCACCTTATGGCCGTTCTGCTGTGAGTCAAAGATTTTCGAATCGGACGAAAAACTGATAGTGAATTGTAACGTTCAGGGCCACCTAATGACGATGGATCACTCTAATTGCGTCCCGATTCAATACATCGTCCTCCAGCAGACTTGTCTCCATGTCCGTTATGCTGTGAGTCTAAATTATCGAATGGGACGGAAAACTGTTAGTGAATTGTAACGTTCAGGGCCACCTAATGACGATGGATCACTCAAATTGCGTCCCGATTCAATACATCGTCCTCCAGCAGACTTGTCTCAATGGGTCTATTGCTGCCTCGGGCACCTTATGGCCGTTCTGCTGTGAGTCAAAGATTTTCGAATCGGACGAAAAACTGATAGTGAATTGTAACTTTCAGGGCCACCTAATGACGATGGATAACTCAAATTGCGTCCCGAATCAATGCATCGTCTTCCAGCCGACTTGTCTCAATGAGTCGATTGCTGCCTCGGGCACCTTATGGCCGTTCTGCTCAGAGTCAAAGATTTTCGAATCGGACGAAAAACTGATAGTGAATTGTAACTTTCAGGGCCACCTAATGACGATGGATCACTCAAATTGCATCCCGATTCAATACATCGTCCTCCAGCAGACTTGTCTCCATAGGTCTATTGCTGCCTCGGGCACCTTATGGCCGTTCCGCTGTGAGTCAAAGATTTTCGAATCGGACGAAAAACTGATAGTGAATTGTAACTTTCAGGGCCACCTAATGACGATGGATCACTCAAATTGCGTCCCGATTCAATACATCGTCTTCCAGCCGACTTGTCTCCATGGGTCTATTGCTCCCTCGGTCACCTTATGGCCGATATGCTGTGTCTAAGATTTTCGAATCGGACGAAAAAATGATAGTGAATTGTAACATTCAGTGCCACCTAATGACGATGGACCACACAAATTGCGTCCCGATTCAATACATCGTCCTCCAGCCGACTTGACTCCATGGGTCTATTGCTGCCTCGGGCACCTTATGGCCGTTCTGCTGTGAGTCTAGATTATCGAATGGGACGAAAAACTGATAGTTTATTGTACATTCAGGGCCTCCTAATGACGATGGACCACACAAATTGCGTCCCGATTCTATACATCGTCCTCCAGCCGACTGGACTCCATGGGTCTATTTCTGCCTCGGGCACCTTACGGCCATTCTGCTGTGAGTCTAGATTATCGAATGGGACGAAAAACTGATAGTTAATTGAAACATTCAGGGCCTCCTAATGACGATGGAACACTCAAATTGCGTCCCGATTCAATACATCGTCCTCCAGCAGACTTGTCTCCATGGGTCTATTGCTGCCTGGGGCAGCTTATGGCCGTTCTGCTGTGAGTCAAAGATTTTCGAGTCGGACGAAAAACTGATAGTGAATTGTAACGTTCAGGGCCACCTAATGACGATGGATCACTCAAATTGCGTCCCGATTCAATACATCGTCCTCCGGCAGACTTGTCTCCATGGGTCTATTGCTGCCTCGGGCACCTTATGGCCGTTCTGCTGTGAGTAAAGATTTTCGAATCGGACCAAAAACTGGTAGTGAATTGTAACATTCAGGGCCTCCTAATGCCGATGGAACACTCAAATTGCGTCCCGATTCAATACCTCCTCCTAGAGCAGACTTGTCTCCATGGGTCTATTGCTGCCTCGGGCACCTTATGGTCGTTCTGCCGTGAGTATAGATTATCGAATGGGACGGAAAACTGATAGTTAATTGTAACATTCAGGGCCTCCTAATGACGATGGAACACTCAAATTGCGTCCCGATTCAATACTTTGTCCTCCAGCAGACTTGTCTCCATGGGTCTATTGCTGCCTCGGGCACCTTATGGCTGTTCTGCTGTGAGTCAAAGATTTTCGAATGGGACGAAAAACTGATAGTGAATTGTAACGTTCAGAGCCACCTAATGACGATGGATCACTCAAATTGCGTCCCGATTCAATACATCGTCCTCCAGCAGACTTGTCTCCATGGGTCTATTGCTGCCTCGGGCAGCTTATGGCCGTTCTGCTGTGAGTCAAAGATTTTCGAATCGGACGAAAAACTGATAGTGAATTGTAACATTCAGGGCCACCTAATGACGATGGATCTCTCAAATTGCGTCTCGATTCAGTACATCGTCCTCCAGCCGACTTGTCTCCATGAGTTTATTGCTGCCTCGGGCACCTTATGGCCGTTCTGCTGTGAGTCAAAGATTTTCGAATCGGACGAAAAACTGATAGTGAATTGTAACGTTCAGGGCCTCCTAATGTTGATGGAACACTCAAATTGCGTCCCGATTCAATACATCGTCCTCCAGCCGACTTGTCTCCATGTCCGTTATGCTGTGAGTCTAAATTATCGAATGGGACGGAAAACTGTTAGTGAATTGTAACGTTCAGGGCCACCTAATGACGATGGATCACTCAAATTGCGTCCCGATTCAATACATCGTCCTCCAGCAGACTTGTCTCCATGGGTCTATTGCTGCCTCGGGCACCTTATGGCCGTTCTGCTGTGAGTAAAAGATTTTCGAATCGGACGAAAAACTGATAGTGAATTGTAACTTTCAGGGCCACCTAATGACGATGGATAACTCAAATTGCGTCCCGATTCAATACATCGTCTTCCAGCCGACTTGTCTCAATGAGTCGATTGCTGCCTCGGGCACCTTATGGCCGTTCTGCTCAGAGTCAAGGATTTTCGAATCGGACGAAAAACTGATAGTGAATTGTAACGTTCAGGGCCTCCTAATGACGATGGAACACTCAAATTGCGTCCCGATTCAATACATCGTCCTCCAGCAGACTTGTCTCCATGGGTCTATTGCTGCCTCGGGCACCTTATGGCCGTTCTGCTGTGAGTCAAAGATTTTCGAATCGGACGAAAAACTGATAGTGAATTGTAACGTTCAGGGCCTCGAAATGACGATGGAACACTCAAATTGCGTCCCGATTCAATACATCGTCCTCCAGCAGACTTGTCTCCATGGGTCTATTGCTGCCTCGGGCACCTTATGGCCGTTCTGCTGTGAGTCAAAGATTTTCGAATCGGACGAAAAACTGATAGTGAATTGTAACTTTCAGGACCACCTAATGACGACGGATCACTCAAATTGCGTCCCGATTCAATACATCTTCTTCCAGCCGACTTGTCTCCATGGGTCTATTGCTCCCTCTGTCACCTTATTGCCGATATGCTGTGTCTAAGATTTTCGAATCGGACGAAAAAATAATAGTGAATTGTAACATTCAGTGCCACCTAATGACGATGGACCACACAAATTGCGTCCCGATTCAATACATCGTCCTCCAGCCGACTTGACTCCATGGGTCTATTGCTGCCTCGGGCACCTTATGGCCGTTCTGCTGTGAGTCTAGATTATCGAATGGGACGAAAAACTGATAGTTAATTGTACATTCAGGGCCTCCTAATGACGATGGACCACACAAATTGCGTCCCGATTCTATACATCGTCCTCCAGCAGACTTGTCTCCATGGGTCTATTGCTGCCTCGGGCACCTTATGGCCGTTCTGCTGTGAGTCAAAGATTTTCGAATCGGACGAAGAACTGATAGTGAATTGTAACGTTCAGGGCCACCTAATGACGATGGATCACTCAAATTGCGTCCCGATTCCATACATCGTCCTCCAGCAGACTTGTCTCCATGGGTCTATTGCTGCCTCGGGCACCTTATGGCCGTTCTGCTGTGAGTAAAGATTTTCGAATCGGACGAAAAACTGGTAGTGAATTGTAACGTTCAGGGCCTCCTAATGCCGATGGAACACTCAAATTGCGTCCCGATTCAATACCTCGTCCTCCAGCAGACTTGTCTCCATGGGTCTATTGATGCCTCGGGCACCTTATGGCCGTTCTGCTGTGAGTCAAAGATTTTGGAATCTGACGAAAAACTGATAGTGAATTGTAACGTTCAGGGCCACCTAATGACGATGGATCACTCAAATTGCGTCCCGATTCAATACATCCTCTTCCAGCAGACTTGTCTCCATGGGTCTATTGCTGCCTCGGGCACCTTATGGCCGTTCTGCTGTGAGTCAAAGATTTTCGAATCGGACGAAAAACTGATAGTGAATTGTAACGTTCAGGGCCACCTAATGACGATGGATCACTCTAATTGCGTCCCGATTCAATACATCGTCCTCCAGCAGACTTGTCTCCATGTCCGTTATGCTGTGAGTCTAAATTATCGAATGGGACGGAAAACTGTTAGTGAATTGTAACGTTCAGGGCCACCTAATGACGATGGATCACTCAAATTGCGTCCCGATTCAATACATCGTCCTCCAGCAGACTTGTCTCCATGGGTCTATTGCTGCCTCGGGCACCTTATGGCCGTTCTGCTGTGAGTCAAAGATTTTCGAATCGGACGAAAAACTGATAGTGAATTGTAACGTTCAGGGCCACCTAATGACGATGGATCACTCAAATTGCGTCCCGATTCAATACATCGTCCTCCAGCAGACTTGTCTCCATGGGTCTATTGCTGCCTCGGGCACCTTATGGCCGTTCTGCTCAGAGTCAAAGATTTTCGAATCGGACGAAAAACTGATAGTGAATTGTAACGTTCAGGGCCTCCTAATGACGATGGAACACGCAAATTGCGTCCCGATTCAATACATCGTCCTCCTGCAGACTTGTCTCCATGGGTCTATTGCTGCCTCGGGCACCTTATGGCCGTTCTGCTGTGAGTCAAAGATTTTCGAATCGGACGAAAAACTGATAGTGAATTGTAACGTTCAGGGCCTTCTAATGACGATGGAACACTCAAATTGCATCCCGATTCAATACATCGTCCTCCAGCAGACTTGTCTCCATAGGTCTATTGCTGCCTCGGGCACCTTATGGCCGTTCCGCTGTGAGTCAAAGATTTTCGAATCGGACGAAAAACTGATAGTGAATTGTAACTTTCAGGGCCACCTAATGACGATGGATCACTCAAATTGCGTCCCGATTCAATACATCCTCCTCCAGCAGAATTGTCTCCATGGGTCTATTGCTCCCTCGGTCACCTTATGGCCGATATGCTGTGTCTAAGATTTTCGAATCGGACGAAAAAATGATAGTGAATTGTAACATTCAGTGCCACCTAATGACGATGGACCACACAAATTGCGTCCCGATTCAATACATCGTCCTCCAGCCGACTTGACTCCATGGGTCTATTGCTGCCTCGGGCACCTTATGGCCGTTCTGCTGTGAGTCTAGATTATCGAATGGGACGAAAAACTGATAGTTTATTGTACATTCAGGGCCTCCTAATGACGATGGACCACACAAATTGCGTCCCGATTCTATACATCGTCCTCCAGCCGACTGGACTCCATGGGTCTATTTCTGCCTCGGGCACCTTACGGCCATTCTGCTGTGAGTCTAGATTATCGAATGGGACGAAAAACTGATAGTTAATTGAAACATTCAGGGCCTCCTAATGACGATGGAACACTCAAATTGCGTCCCGATTCAATACATCGTCCTCCAGCAGACTTGTCTCCATGGGTCTATTGCTGCCTGGGGCAGCTTATGGCCGTTCTGCTGTGAGTCAAAGATTTTCGAGTCGGACGAAAAACTGATAGTGAATTGTAACGTTCAGGGCCACCTAATGACGATGGATCACTCAAATTGCGTCCCGATTCAATACATCGTCCTCCGGCAGACTTGTCTCCATGGGTCTATTGCTGCCTCGGGCACCTTATGGTCGTTCTGCCGTGAGTATAGATTATCGAATGGGACGGAAAACTGATAGTTAATTGTAACATTCAGGGCCTCCTAATGACGATGGAACACTCAAATTGCGTCCCGATTCAATACATCGTTCTCCAGACGACTTGTCTCCATGGGTCTATTGCTGCCTCGGGCACCTTATGGCCGTTCTGCTGTGAGTCTAGATTATCGAATGGGACGAAAAACTGATAGTGAATTGTAACGTTCAGGGGCCAACTAATGACGATGGATCACTCAAATTGCGTACCGATTCAATACATCGTCCTCCAGCAGACTTGTCTCCATGGGTCTATTGCTGCCTCGGGCACCTTATGGCCGTTCTGCTGTGAGTCAAAGATTTTCGAATCGGACGAAAAACTGATAGGGAATTGTAACTTTCAGGGCCACCTAATGACGATGGATCACTCAAATTGCGTCCCGATTGAATACATCGTCCTCCAGCCGACTTGTCTAAATGGGTCTATTGCTGCCTCGGGCACCTTATGGTCGTTCTGCTGTGAGTCAAAGATTTTCGAATCGGACGAATAACTGATAGTGAATTGTAACGCTCAGGGCCTCCTAATGACGATGGAACACTCAAATTGCGTCCCGATTCAATACATCGTCCTCCAGCAGACTTGTCTCCATGGGTCTATTGCTGCCTCGGGCACCTTATGGCTGTTCTGCTGTGAGTCAAAGATTTTCGAATGGGACGAAAAACTGATAGTGAATTGTAACGTTCAGAGCCACCCAATGACGATGGATCACTCAAATTGCGTCCCGATTCAATACATCGTCCTCCAGCAGACTTGTCTCCATGGGTCTATTGCTGCCTCGGGCACCTTATGGCCGTTCTGCTGTGAGTCAAAGATTTTCGAATCGGACGAAAAACTGATAGTGAATTGTAACATTCAGGGCCACCTAATGACGATGGATCTCTCAAATTGCGTCTCGATTCAGTACATCGTCCTCCAGCCGACTTGTTTCCATGAGTTTATTGCTGCCTCGGGCACCTTATGGCCGTTCTGCTGTGAGTCAAAGATTTTCGAATCGGACGAAAAACTGATAGTGAATTGTAACGTTCAGGAACTCCAAATGACGATGAAACTCTCAAATTGCGTCCCGACTCAATACATCGTCCTCCAGCCGACTTGTCTCCATGTCCGTTATGCTGTGAGTCTAAATTATCGAATGGGACGGAAAACTGTTAGTGAATTGTAACGTTCAGGGCCACCTAATGACGATGGATCACTCAAATTGCGTCCCGATTCAATACATCGTCCTCCAGCAGACTTGTCTCCATGGGTCTATTGCTGCCTCGGGCACCTTATGGCCGTTCTACTGTGAGTCAAAGATTTTCGAATCGGACGAAAAACTGATAGTGAATTGTAACTTTCAGGGCCACCTAATGACGATGGATAACTCAAATTGCGTCCCGATTCAATACATCGTCTTCCAGCCGACTTGTCTCAATGAGTCGATTGCTGCCTCGGGCACCTTATGGCCGTTCTGCTCAGAGTCAAAGATTTTCGAATCGGACGGAAAACTGATAGTGAATTGTAACGTTCAGGGCCTCCTAATGACGATGGAACACTCAAATTGCGTACCGATTCAATACATCGTCCTCCAGCAGACTTGTCTCCATGGGTCTATTGCTGCCTCGGGCACCTTATGGCCGTTCTGCTGTGAGTCAAAGATTTTCGAATCGGACGAAAAACTGATAGTGAATTGTAACGTTCAGGGCCCCCTAATGAAGATGGAACACTCAAATTGCGTCCCGATTCAATAAATCGTCCTCCAGCAGACTTGTCTCCATGGGTCTATTGCTGCCTCGGGCACCTTATGGCCGTTCTGCTGTGAGTCAAAGATTTTCGAATCGGACGAAAAACTGATAGTGAATTGTAACTTTCAGGGCCACCTAATGACGATGGATCACTCAAATTGCGTCCCGATTCAATACATCGTCTTCCAGCCGACTTGTCTCCATGGGTCTATTGCTCCCTCGGTCACCTTATGGCCGATATGCTGTGTCTAAGATTTTCGAATCGGACGAAAAAATGATAGTGAATTGTAACATTCAGTGCCACCTAATGACGATGGACCACACAAATTGCGTCCCGATTCAATACATCGTCCTCCAGCCGACTTGACTCCATGGGTCTATTGCTGCCTCGGGCACCTTATGGCCGTTCTGCTGTGAGTCTAGATTATCGAATGGGACGAAATACTCATAGTTAATTGTACATTCAGGGCCTCCTAATGACGATGGACCACACAAATTGCGTCCCGATTCTATACATCGTCCTCCAGCAGACTGGACTCCATGGGTCTTTTTCTGCCTCGGGCACCTTACGGCCATTCTGCTGTGAGTCCAGATTATCGAATGGGACGAAAAACTGATAGTTAATTGTAACATTCAGGGCCTCCTAATGACGATGGAACACTCAAATTGCGTCCCGATTCAATACATCGTCCTCCAGCAGACTTGTCTCCATGGATCTATTACTGCCTCGGGCACCTTATGGCCGTTCTGCTGTGAGTCAAAGATTTTCGAATCGGACGAAAAACTGATAGTGAATTGTAACGTTCAGGGCCACCTAATGACGATGGATCACTCAAATTGCGTCCCGATTCAATACTTCGTCCTCCGGCAGACTTGTCTCCATGGGTCTATTGCTGCCTCGGGCACCTTATGGCCGTTCTGCTGTGAGTAAAGATTTTCGAATCGGACGAAAAACTGGTAGTGAATTGTAACATTCAGGGCCACCTAATGCCGATGGAACACTCAAATTGCGTCCCGATTAAATACCTCGTCCTAGAGCAGACTTGTCTCCATGGGTCTATTGCTGCCTCGGGCACCTTATGGTCGTTCTGCCGTGAGTATAGGTTATCGAATGGGACGGAAAACTGATAGTTAATTGTAACATTCAGGGCCTCCTAATGACGATGGAACATTCAAATTGCGTCCCGATTCAATACATCGTTCTCCAGCCGACTTGTCTCCATGGGTCTATTGCTGCCTCGGGCACCTTATGGCCGTTCTGCTGTGAGTCTAGATTATCGAATGGGACGAAAAACTGATAGTGAATTGTAACGTTCAGGGGCCACCTAATGACGATGGATCACTCAAATTGCGTACCGATTCAATACATCGTCCTCCAGCAGACTTGTCTCCATGGGTCTATTGCTGCCTCGGGCACCTTATGGCCGTTCTGCTGTGAGTCAAAGATTTTCGAATCGGACGAAAAACTGATAGGGAACTGTAACTTTCAGGGCCACCTAATGACGATGGATCACTCAAATTGCGTCCCGATTTAATACATCGTCGTCCAGCCGACTTGTCTCCATGGGTCTATTGCTGCCTCGGGCACCTTATGGTCGTTCTGCTGTGAGTCAAAGATTTTCGAATCGGACGAAAAACTGATAGGGAATTCTAACATTCAGGGCCACCTAATGACGATGAATCACTCAAATTGCGTCCCGATTCAATACATCGTCCTCCAGCCGACTTGTCTTCATGGGTCTATTGCTGCCTCGGGCACCTTATGGCCGTTCTGCTCCGAGTCAAAGATTTTGGAATCGGACGAAAAACTGATAGTGAATTGTAACGTTCAGGGCCACCTAATGACGATGGATCACTCAAATTGCGTCCCGATTCAATACATCCTCTTCCAGCAGACTTGTCTCCATGGGTCTATTGCTGCCTCGGGCACCTTATGGCCGTTCTGCTGTGAGTCAAAGATTTTCGAATCGGACGAAAAACTGATAGTGAATTGTAACGTTCAGGGTCACCTAATGACGATGGATCACTCAAATTGCGTCCCGATTCAATACATCGTCCTCCAGCAGACTTGTCTCCATGGGTCTATTGCTGCCTCGGGCACCTTATGGCCGTTCTGCTGTGAGTCAAAGATTTTCGAATCGGACGAAAAACTGATAGTGAATTGTAACTTTCAGGGCCACCTAATGACGATGGATCACTCAAATTGCGTCCCGATTCAATACATCGTCTTCCAGCAGACTTGTCTCCATGAGTCTATTGCTGCCTCGGGCACCTTATGGCCGTTCTGCTGTGAGCAAAGATTTTCGAATCGGACGAAAAACTGATAGTTAATTGTAACGTTCAGGGCCTCCTAATGACGATGGAACACTCAAATTGCGTCCCGATTCAATACATCGTCCTCCAGCCGACTTGTCTCCACGTCCGTTATGCTGTGAGTCTAAATTATCGAATGGGACGAAAAACTGTTAGTGAATTGTAACGTTCAGGGCCACCTAATGACGATGGATCACTCAAATTGCGTCCCGATTCAATACATCGTCCTCCAGCAGACTTGTCTCCATGGGTCTATTGCTGCCTCGGGCACCTTATGGCCGTTCTGCTGTGAGTCAAAGATTTTCGAATCGGACGAAAAACTGATAGTGAATTGTAACTTTCAGGGCCACGTAATGACGATGGATCACTCAAATTGCGTCCCGATTCAATACATCGTCCTCCAGCCGACTTGTCTCCATGGGTCAATTGCTGCCTCGGGCACCTTATGGCCGTTCTGCTGGGAGTCAAAGATTTTCGAATCGGACGTAAAGCTGATAGTGAATTGTAACGTTCAGGGCCACCTAATGACGATGGATCACTCAAATTGCGTCCCGATTCAATACATCGTCCTTCAGCAGACTTGTCTCCATGGGTCTATTGCTGCCTCGGGCACCTTATGGCCGTTCTGCTGTGAGTCAAAGATTTTCGAATCGGACGAAGAACTGATAGTGAATTGTAACTTTCAGGGCCACGTAATGACGATGGATCACTCAAATTGCGCCCCGATTCAATACATCGTCTTCCAGCCGACTTGTCTCCATGAGTCTATTGCTGCCTCGGGCACCTTATGGCCGTTCTGCTGTGTCAAAAATTTTCGAATCGGACGAAAAACAGTTAGTGAATTGTAAGGTTCAGGGCCTCCTAATGACGATGGAACACTCAAATTGCGTCCCGATTCAATACATCGTCCTCCAGCCGACTTGTCTCCATGTCCGTTATGCTGTGAGTCTAAATTATCGAATGGGACGAAAAACTGATAGTGAATTGTAACGTTCAGGGCCACCTAATGACGATGGATCACTCAAATTGCGTCCCGATTCAATACATCGTCCTCCAGCAGACTTGTCTCCATGGGTCTATTGCTGCCTCGGGCACCTTATGGCCGTTCTGCAGTGAGTCAAAGATTTTCGAAACGGACGAAAAACTGATAGTGAATTGTAACTTTCAGGGCCACCTAATGACGATGGATCACTCAAATTGCGTCCCGATTCAATACATCGTCTTCCAGCAGACTTGTCTCCATGAGTCTATTGCTGCCTCGGGCACCTTATGGCCGTTCTGCTGTGAGCAAAGATTTTCGAATCGGACGAAAAACTGATAGTTAATTGTAACGTTCAGGGCCTCCTAATGACGATGGAACACTCAAATTGCGTCCCGATTCAATACATCGTCCTCCAGCCGACTTGTCTCCACGTCCGTTATGCTGTGAGTCTAAATTATCGAATGGGACGAAAAACTGTTAGTGAATTGTAACGTTCAGGGCCACCTAATGACGATGGATCACTCAAATTGCGTCCCGATTCAATACATCGTCCTCCAGCAGACTTGTCTCCATGGGTCTATTGCTGCCTCGGGCACCTTATGGCCGTTCTGCTGTGAGTCAAAGATTTTCGAATCGGACGAAAAACTGATAGTGAATTGTAACTTTCAGGACCACCTAATGACGATGGATCACTCAAATTGCGTCCCTATTCAATACATCGTCCTTCAGCAGACTTGTCTCCATGGGTCTATTGCAGCCTCGGGCACCTTATGGCCGTTCTGCTGTGAGTCAAAGATTTTCGAATTGGACGAAAAACTGATAGTGAATTGTAACGTTCAGGACCACCTAATGACGATGGATCACTCAAATTGCGTCCCGATTCAATACATCGTCCTTCAGCAGACTTGTCTCCGTGGGTCTATTGCAGCCTCGGGCACCTTATGGCCGTTCTGCTGTGTCAAAAATTTTCGAATCGGACGAAAAACAGTTAGTGAATTGTAAGGTTCAGGGCCTCCTAATGACGATGGAACACTCAAATTGCGTCCCGATTCAATACATCGTCCTCCAGCCGACTTGTCTCCA
Organism: Schistocerca cancellata; assembly: GCF_023864275.1. Lineage (NCBI taxonomy): Eukaryota > Metazoa > Arthropoda > Insecta > Orthoptera > Acrididae > Schistocerca > Schistocerca cancellata. The sequence goes on from NC_064627.1 coordinate 4,625,522, forward strand.
TGTCCGTTATGCTGTGAGTCTAAATTATCGAATGGGACGAAAAACTGTTAGTGAATTGTAACGTTCAGGGCCACCTAATGACGATGGATCACTCAAATTGAGTCCCGATTCAATACATCGTCCTCCAGCAGACTTGTCTCCATGGGTCTATTGCTGCCTCGGGCACCTTATGGCCGTTCTGCTGTGAGTCAAAGATTTTCGAATCGGACGAAAAACTGATAGTGAATTGTAACTTTCAGGGCCACGTAATGACGATGGATCACTCAAATTGCGTCCCGATTCAATACATCGTCCTCCAGCAGACTTGTCTCCATGGGTCTATTGCTGCCTCGGGCACCTTATGGCCGTTCTGCTGTGAGTCAAAGATTTTCGAATCGGACGAAAAACTGATAGTGAATTGTAACTTTCAGGGCCACGTAATGACGATGGATCACTCAAATTGCGTCCCGATTCAATACATCGTCCTCCAGCCGACTTGTCTCCATGGGTCAATTGCTGCCTCGGGCACCTTATGGCCGTTCTGCTGGGAGTCAAAGATTTTCGAATCGGACGTAAAGCTGATAGTGAATTGTAACGTTCAGGGCCACCTAATGACGATGGATCACTCAAATTGCGTCCCGATTCAATACATCGTCCTTCAGCAGACTTGTCTCCATGGGTCTATTGCTGCCTCGGGCACCTTATGGCCGTTCTGCTGTGAGTCAAAGATTTTCGAATCGGACGAAGAACTGATAGTGAATTGTAACTTTCAGGGCCACGTAATGACGATGGATCACTCAAATTGCGCCCCGATTCAATACATCGTCTTCCAGCCGACTTGTCTCCATGAGTCTATTGCTGCCTCGGGCACCTTATGGCCGTGCTGCTGTGAGTCAAAGATTTTCGAATCGGACGAAAAACTGATAGTGAATTGTAACGTTCAGGGCCTCCTAATGACGATGGAACACTCAAATTACGTCCCGATTCAATACATCGTCCTCCAGCCGACTTGTCTCCATGTCCGTTATGCTGTGAGTCTAAATTATCGAATGGGACGAAAAACTGTTAGTGAATTGTAACGTTCAGGGCCACCTAATGACGATGGATCACTCAAATTGCGTCCCGATTCAATACATCCTCTTCCAGCAGACTTGTCTCCATGGGTCTATTGCTGCCTCGGGCACCTTATGGCCGTTCTGCTGTGAGTCAAAGATTTTCGAATCGGACGAAAAACTGATAGTGAATTGTAACGTTCAGGGTCACCTAATGACGATGGATCACTCAAATTGCGTCCCGATTCAATACATCCTCCTCCAGCAGACTTGTCTCCATGGGTCTATTGCTGCCTCGGGCACCTTATGGCCGTTCTGCTGTGAGTCAAAGATTTTCGAATCGGACGAAAAACTGATAGTGAATTGTAACGTTCAGGGCCACCTAAGGACGATGGATCACTCAAATTGCGTCCCGATTCAATACATCGTCCTCCAGCAGACTTGTCTCTATGGGTCTATTGCTGCCTCGGGCACCTTATGGCCGTTCTGCTGTGAGTCAAAGATTTTCGAATCTGACGAAAAACTGATAGTGAATTGTAACGTTCGGGGCCACCTAATGACGATGGAACACTCAAATTGCGTCCCGATTCTATACATCGTCCTCCAGCCGACTTGTCTCCATGGACGTTATGCTGTGAGTCTAAATTATCGAATGGGACGAAAAACTGATAGTGAATTGTAACGTTCAGGGCCACCTAATGACGATGGATCACTCAAATTGCGTCCCGATTCAATACTTCGTCCTCCAGCAGACTTGTCTCCATGGGTCTATTGCTGCCTCGGGCACCTTATGGCCGTTCTGCTGTGAGTCAAAGATTTTCGAATCGGACGAAAAACTGATAGTGAATTGTAACTTTCAGGGCCACCTAATGACGATGGATCACTCAAATTTCGTCCCGATTCAATACGTCGTCTTCCAGCCGACTTGTCTCCATGAGTCTATTGCTGCCTCGGGCACCTTATGGCCGTTCTGCTGTGAGCAAAGATTTTCGAATCGGACGAAAAACTGATAGTTAATTGTAACGTTCAGGGCCTCCTAATGACGATGGAACACTCAAATTGCGTCCCGATTCAATACATCGTCCTCCAGCCGACTTGTCTCCATGTCCGTTATGCTGTGAGTCTAAATTATCGAATGGGACGAAAAACTGTTAGTGAATTGTAACGTTCAGGGCCACCTAATGACGATGGATCACTCAAATTGCGTCCCGATTCAATACATCGTCCTCCAGCAGACTTGTCTCCATGGGTCTATTGCTGCCTCGGGCACCTTATGGCCGTTCTGCTGTGAGTCAAAGATTTTCGAATCGGACGAAAAACTGATAGTGAATTGTAACTTTCAGGGCCACGTATTGACGATGGATCACTCAAATTGCGTCCCGATTCAATACATCGTCCTCCAGCCGACTTGTCTCCATGGGTCTATTGCTGCCTCGGGCACCTTATGGCCGTTCTGCTGGGAGTCAAAGATTTTCGAATTGGACGAAAAACTGATAGTGAATTGTAACGTTCAGGACCACCTAATGACGATGGATCACTCAAATTGCGTCCCGATTCAATACATCGTCCTTCAGCAGACTTGTCTCCATGGGTCTATTGCAGCCTCGGGCACCTTATGGCCGTTCTGCTGTGAGTCAAAGATTTTCGAATCGGACGAAGTACTGACAGTGAATTGTAACTTTCAGGGCCACCTAATGACGATGGATCACTCAAATTGCGTCCCGATTCAAAACATCGTCCTCCAGCCGACTTGTCGCCATGGGTCTATTGCTGCCTCGGGCACCTTATGGCCGTTCTGCTGTGTCAAAAATTTTCGAATCGGACGAAAAACTGATAGTGAATTGTAACGTTCAGGGCCTCCTAATGACGATGGAACACTCAAATTACGTCCCGATTCAATACATCGTCCTCCAGCCGACTTGTCTCCATGTCCGTTATGCTGTGAGTCTAAATTATCGAATGGGACGAAAAACTGTTAGTGAATTGTAACGTTCAGGGCCACCTAATGACGATGGATCACTCAAATTGCGTCCCGATTCAATACATCGTCCTCCAGCAGACTTGTCTCCATGGGTCTATTGCTGCCTCGGGCACCTTATGGCCGTTCTGCTGTGAGTCAAAGATTTTCGAATCGGACGAAAAACTGATAGTGAATTGTAACTTTCAGGGCCACGTAATGACGATGGATCACTCAAATTGCGTCCCGATTCAATACATCGTCCTCCAGCCGACTTGTCTCCATGGGTCTATTGCTGCCTCGGGCACCTTATGGCCGTTCTGCTGGGAGTCAAAGATTTTCGAATCGGACGAAAAACTGATAGTGAATTGTAACGTTCAGGGCCACCTAATGACGATGGATCACTCAAATTGCGTCCCGATTCAATACATCGTCCTTCAGCAGACTTGTCTCCGTGGGTCTATTGCTGCCTCGGGCACCTTATGGCCGTTCTGCTGTGTCAAAAATTTTCGAATCGGACGAAAAACTGTTAGTGTATTGTAACGTTCAGGGCCTCCTAATGACGATGGAACACTCAAATTGCGTCCCGATTCAATACATCGTCCTCCAGCCGACTTGTCTCCATGTCCGTTATGCTGTGAGTCTAAATTATCGAATGGGACGAAAAACTGTTAGTGAATTGTAACGTTCAGGGCCACCTAATGACGATGGATCACTCAAATTGAGTCCCGATTCAATACATCGTCCTCCAGCAGACTTGTCTCCATGGGTCTATTGCTGCCTCGGGCACCTTATGGCCGTTCTGCTGTGAGTCAAAGATTTTCGAATCGGACGAAAAACTGATAGTGAATTGTAACTTTCAGGGCCACGTAATGACGATGGATCACTCAAATTGCGTCCCGATTCAATACATCGTCCTCCAGCAGACTTGTCTCCATGGGTCTATTGCTGCCTCGGGCACCTTATGGCCGTTCTGCTGTGAGTCAAAGATTTTCGAATCGGACGAAAAACTGATAGTGAATTGTAACTTTCAGGGCCACGTAATGACGATGGATCACTCAAATTGCGTCCCGATTCAATACATCGTCCTCCAGCCGACTTGTCTCCATGGGTCAATTGCTGCCTCGGGCACCTTATGGCCGTTCTGCTGGGAGTCAAAGATTTTCGAATCGGACGTAAGGCTGATAGTGAATTGTAACGTTCAGGGCCACCTAATGACGATGGATCACTCAAATTGAATCCCGATTCAATACATCGTCCTTCAGCAGACTTGTCTCAATGGGTCTATTGCTGCCTCGGGCACCTTATGGCCGTTCTGCTGCGAGTCAAAGATTTTCGAATCGGACGAAGAACTGATAGTGAATTGTAACTTTCAGGGCCACGTAATGACGATGGATCACTCAAATTGCGCCCCGATTCAATACATCGTCTTCCAGCCGACTTGTCTCCATGAGTCTATTGCTGCCTCTGGCACCTTATGGCCGTGCTGCTGTGAGTCAAAGATTTTCGAATCGGACGAAAAACTGATAGTGAATTGTAACGTTCAGGGCCTCCTAATGACGATGGAACACTCAAATTACGTCCCGATTCAATACATCGTCCTCCAGCCGACTTTCTCCATGTCCGTTATGCTGTGAGTCTAAATTATCGAATGGGACGAAAAACTGTTAGTGAATTGTAACGTTCAGGGCCACCTAATGACGATGGATCACTCAAATTGCGTCCCGATTCAATACATCGTCCTCCAGCAGACTTGTCTCCATGGGTCTATTGCTGCCTTGGGCACCTTATGGCCGTTCTGCTGTGAGTCAAAGATTTTCGAATCGGACGAAAAACTGATAGTGAATTGTAACTTTCAGGGCCACGTAATGACGATGGATCACTCAAATTGCGCCCCGATTCAATACATCGTCCTCCAGCCGACTTGTCTCCATGGGTCTATTGCTGCCTCGGGCACCTTATGGCCGTTCTGCTGGGAGTCAAAGATTTTCGAATCGGACGAAAAACTGATAGTGAATTGTAACGTTCAGGGCCACCTAATGACGATGGATCACTCAAATTGCGTCCCGATTCAATACATCGTCCTCCAGCAGACTTGTCTCCATGGGTCTATTGCTGCCTCGGGCACCTTATGGCCGTTCTGCAGTGAGTCAAAGATTTTCGAATCTGACGAAAAACTGATAGTGAATTGTAACATTCAGGGCCACCTAATGACGATGGATCTCTCAAATTGCGTCTCGATTCAGTACATCGTCCTCCAGCCGACTTGTCTCCATGGGTCTATTGCTGCCTCGGGCACCTTATGGCCGTTCTGCTGTGAGTCAAAGATTTTCGAATCGGACGAAAAACTGATAGTGAATTGTAACGTTCAGGGCCACATAATGACGATGGATCACTCAAATTGCGTCCCGATTCAATACATCGTCCTCCAGCAGACTTGTCTCCATGGGTCTATTGCTGCCTCGGGCACCTTATGGCCGTTCTGCTTTGAGTCAAAGTTTTTCGAATCTCACGAAAAACTGATAGTGAATTGTAACATTCAGGGCCACGTAATGACGATAGATCACTCAAATTGCGTCCCGATTCAATACATCGTCCTCCAGCCGACTTGTCTCCATGGGTCTATTGCTGCCTCGGGCACCTTATGGCCGTTCTGCTGGGAGTCAAAGATTTTCGAATCGGACGAAAAACTGATAGTGAATTGTAACGTTCAGGGCCACCTAATGACGATGGACCACTCAAATTGCGTCCCGATTCAATACATCCTCCTCCAGCAGACTTGTCTCCATGGGTCTATTGCTGCCTCGGGCACCTTATGGCCGTTCTGCTGTGAGTCAAAGATTTTCGAATCTGACGAAAAACTGATAGTGAATTGTAACATTCAGGGCCACCTAATGACGATGGATCTCTCAAATTGCGTCTCGATTCAGTACTTCGTCCTCCAGCCGACTTGTCTCCATGGGTCTATTGCTGCCTCGGGCACCTTATGGCCGTTCTGCTGTGTCAAAGATTTTCGAATCGGACAAAAAACTGATAGTGAATTGTAACAATCAGGGCCTCCTAATGACGATGGAACACTCAAATTGCGTCCCCATTCAATACATCGTCCTCCAGCCGACTTGTCTCCATGGCCGTTATGCTGTGAGTCTAAATTATCGAATGGGACGAAAAACTGTTTGTGAATTGTAACGTTCAGGGCCACCTAATGACGATGGATCACTCAAATTGCGTCCCGATTCAATACATCGTCCTCCAGCAGACTTGTCTTAATGGGTCATTGCTGCCTCGGGCACTTTATGGCCGTTCTGCTGTGAGTCAAAGATTTTCGAATCGGACGAAAAACTGATAGTGAATTGTAACATTCAGGTCCACGTAATGACGATGGATCACTCAAATTGCGTCCCGATTCAATACATCGTCCTTCAGCCGACTTGTCTCCGTGGGTCTATTGCTGCCTCGGGCACCTTATGGCCGTTCTGCTGGGAGTCAAAGATTTTCGATTCGGACGAAAAACTGATAGTGAATTGTAACGTTCAGGGCCACCTAATGACGATGGTTCACTCAAATTGCGTCCCGATTCAATACATCCTCCTCCAGCAGACTTGTCTCCATGGGTCTATTGCTGCCTCGGGCACCTTATGGCCGTTCTGCTGTGAGTCAAAGATTTTCGAATCGGACGAAAAACTGATAGTGAATTGTAACGTTCAGGGCCACCTAATGACGATGGATCACTCAAATTGCGTCCCGATTCAATACATCGTCCTCCAGCAGACTTGTCTCCATGTGTCTATTGCTGCCTCGGGCACCTTATGGCCGTTCTGCTTTGAGTCAAAGTTTTTCGAATCTCACGAAAAACTGATAGTGAATTGTAACATTCAGGGCCACGTAATGACGATAGATCACTCAAATTGCGTCCCGATTCAATACATCGTCCTCCAGCCGACTTGTCTCCATGGGTCTATTGCTGCCTCGGGCACCTTATGGCCGTTCTGCTGGGAGTCAAAGATTTTCGAATCGGACGAAAAACTGATAGTGAATTGTAACGTTCAGGGCCACCTAATGACGATGGACCACTCAAATTGCGTCCCGATTCAATACATCCTCCTCCAGCAGACTTGTCTCCATGGGTCTATTGCTGCCTCGGGCACCTTATGGCCGTTCTGCTGTGAGTCAAAGATTTTCGAATCTGACGAAAAACTGATAGTGAATTGTAACATTCAGGGCCACCTAATGACGATGGATCTCTCAAATTGCGTCTCGATTCAGTACATCGTCCTCCAGCCGACTTGTCTCCATGGGTCTATTGCTGCCTCGGGCACCTTATGGCCGTTCTGCTGTGTCAAAGATTTTCGAATCGGACAAAAAACTGATAGTGAATTGTAACAATCAGGGCCTCCTAATGACGATGGAACACTCAAATTGCGTCCCCATTCAATACATCGTCCTCCAGCCGACTTGTCTCCATGGCCGTTATGCTGTGAGTCTAAATTATCGAATGGGACGAAAAACTGTTTGTGAATTGTAACGTTCAGGGCCACCTAATGACGATGGATCACTCAAATTGCGTCCCGATTCAATACATCGTCCTCCAGCAGACTTGTCTTAATGGGTCATTGCTGCCTCGGGCACTTTATGGCCGTTCTGCTGTGAGTCAAAGATTTTCGAATCGGACGAAAAACTGATAGTGAATTGTAACATTCAGGTCCACGTAATGACGATGGATCACTCAAATTGCGTCCCGATTCAATACATCGTCCTCCAGCCGACTTGTCTCCGTGGGTCTATTGCTGCCTCGGGCACCTTATGGCCGTTCTGCTGGGAGTCAAAGATTTTCGATTCGGACGAAAAACTGATAGTGAATTGTAACGTTCAGGGCCACCTAATGACGATGGTTCACTCAAATTGCGTCCCGATTCAATACATCCTCCTCCAGCAGACTTGTCTCCATGGGTCTATTGCTGCCTCGGGCACCTTATGGCCGTTCTGCTGTGAGTCAAAGATTTTCGAATCGGACGAAAAACTGATAGTGAATTGTAACGTTCAGGGCCACCTAATGACGATGGATCACTCAAATTGCGTCCCGATTCAATACATCGTCCTCCAGCAGACTTGTCTCCATGGGTCTATTGCTGCCTCGGGCACCTTATGGCCGTTCTGCAGTGAGTCAAAGATTTTCGAATCTGACGAAAAACTGATAGTGAATTGTAACATTCAGGGCCACCTAATGACGATGGATCTCTCAAATTGCGTCTCGATTCAGTACATCGTCCTCCAGCCGACTTGTCTCCATGGGTCTATTGCTGCCTCGGGCACCTTATGGCCGTTCTGCTGTGAGTCAAAGATTTTCGAATCGGACGAAAAACTGATAGTGAATTGTAACGTTCAGGGCCACATAATGACGATGGATCACTCAAATTGCGTCCCGATTCAATACATCGTCCTCCAGCAGACTTGTCTCCATGGGTCTATTGCTGCCTCGGGCACCTTATGGCCGTTCTGCTTTGAGTCAAAGTTTTTCGAATCTCACGAAAAACTGATAGTGAATTGTAACATTCAGGGCCACGTAATGACGATAGATCACTCAAATTGCGTCCCGATTCAATACATCGTCCTCCAGCCGACTTGTCTCCATGGGTCTATTGCTGCCTCGGGCACCTTATGGCCGTTCTGCTGGGAGTCAAAGATTTTCGAATCGGACGAAAAACTGATAGTGAATTGTAACGTTCAGGGCCACCTAATGACGATGGACCACTCAAATTGCGTCCCGATTCAATACATCCTCCTCCAGCAGACTTGTCTCCATGGGTCTATTGCTGCCTCGGGCACCTTATGGCCGTTCTGCTGTGAGTCAAAGATTTTCGAATCTGACGAAAAACTGATAGTGAATTGTAACATTCAGGGCCACCTAATGACGATGGATCTCTCAAATTGCGTCTCGATTCAGTACATCGTCCTCCAGCCGACTTGTCTCCATGGGTCTATTGCTGCCTCGGGCACCTTATGGCCGTTCTGCTGTGTCAAAGATTTTCGAATCGGACAAAAAACTGATAGTGAATTGTAACAATCAGGGCCTCCTAATGACGATGGAACACTCAAATTGCGTCCCCATTCAATACATCGTCCTCCAGCCGACTTGTCTCCATGGCCGTTATGCTGTGAGTCTAAATTATCGAATGGGACGAAAAACTGTTTGTGAATTGTAACGTTCAGGGCCACCTAATGACGATGGATCACTCAAATTGCGTCCCGATTCAATACATCGTCCTCCAGCAGACTTGTCTTAATGGGTCATTGCTGCCTCGGGCACTTTATGGCCGTTCTGCTGTGAGTCAAAGATTTTCGAATCGGACGAAAAACTGATAGTGAATTGTAACATTCAGGTCCACGTAATGACGATGGATCACTCAAATTGCGTCCCGATTCAATACATCGTCCTCCAGCCGACTTGTCTCCGTGGGTCTATTGCTGCCTCGGGCACCTTATGGCCGTTCTGCTGGGAGTCAAAGATTTTCGATTCGGACGAAAAACTGATAGTGAATTGTAACGTTCAGGGCCACCTAATGACGATGGTTCACTCAAATTGCGTCCCGATTCAATACATCCTCCTCCAGCAGACTTGTCTCCATGGGTCTATTGCTGCCTCGGGCACCTTATGGCCGTTCTGCTGTGAGTCAAAGATTTTCGAATCTGACGAAAAACTGATAGTGAATTGTAACGTTCAGGGCCACCTAATGACGATGGATAACTCAAATTGCGTCCCGATTGAATACATCGTCTTCCAGCCGACTTGTCTCCATGGGTCTATTGCTGCTTCGGGCACCTTATGGCCGTTCTGCTGTGAGTCAAAGATTTTCGAATCGGACGAAAAACTGATAGGGAATTGTAACTTTCAGGGCCACCTAATGACGATGGATCACTCAAATTGCGTCCCGATTCAATACATCGTCCTCCAGCAGACTTGTCTCCATGGGTCTATTGCTGCCTCGGGCACCTTATGGTCGTTCTGCTGTGAGTCAAAGATTTACGAATCGGACGAAAAACTGATAGGGAATTGTAACATTCAGGGCCACCTAATGACGATGGATCACTCAAATTGCGTCCCGATTCAATACATCGTCCTCCAGCCGACTTGTCTCCATGGGTCTATTGCTGCCTCGGGCACCTTATGGCCGTTCTGCTGGGAGTCAAAGATTTTCGAATTGGACGAAAAACTGATAGTGAATTGTAACGTTCAGGACCACCTAATGACGATGGAACACTCAAATTACGTCCCGATTCAATACATCGTCCTCCAGCCGACTTGTCTCCATGTCCGTTATGCTGTGAGTCTAAATTATCGAATGGGACGAAAAACTGTTAGTGAATTGTAACGTTCAGGGCCACCTAATGACGATGGATCACTCAAATTGCGTCCCGATTCAATACATCGTCCTCCAGCAGACTTGTCTCCATGGGTCTATTGCTGCCTCGGGCACCTTATGGCCGTTCTGCTGTGAGTCAAAGATTTTCGAATCGGACGAAAAACTGATAGTGAATTGTAACTTTCAGGGCCACGTAATGACGATGGATCACTCAAATTGCGTCCCGATTCAATACATCGTCCTCCAGCCGACTTGTCTCCATGGGTCTATTGCTGCCTCGGGCACCTTATGGCCGTTCTGCTGGGAGTCAAAGATTTTCGAATCGGACGAAAAACTGATAGTGAATTGTAACGTTCAGGGCCACCTAATGACGATGGATCACTCAAATTGCGTCCCGATTCAATACATCGTCCTTCAGCAGACTTGTCTCCGTGGGTCTATTGCTGCCTCGGGTACCTTATGGCCGTTCTGCTGTGTCAAAAATTTTCGAATCGGACGAAAAACTGTTAGTGTATTGTAACGTTCAGGGCCTCCTAATGACGATGGAACACTCAAATTGCGTCCCGATTCAATACATCGTCCTCCAGCCGACTTGTCTCCATGTCCGTTATGCTGTGAGTCTAAATTATCGAATGGGACGAAAAACTGTTAGTGAATTGTAACGTTCAGGGCCACCTAATGACGATGGATCACTCAAATTGAGTCCCGATTCAATACATCGTCCTCCAGCAGACTTGTCTCCATGGGTCTATTGCTGCCTCGGGCACCTTATGGCCGTTCTGCTGTGAGTCAAAGATTTTCGAATCGGACGAAAAACTGATAGTGAATTGTAACTTTCAGGGCCACGTAATGACGATGGATCACTCAAATTGCGTCCCGATTCAATACATCGTCCTCCAGCAGACTTGTCTCCATGGGTCTATTGCTGCCTCGGGCACCTTATGGCCGTTCTGCTGTGAGTCAAAGATTTTCGAATCGGACGAAAAACTGATAGTGAATTGTAACTTTCAGGGCCACGTAATGACGATGGATCACTCAAATTGCGTCCCGATTCAATACATCGTCCTCCAGCCGACTTGTCTCCATGGGTCAATTGCTGCCTCGGGCACCTTATGGCCGTTCTGCTGGGAGTCAAAGATTTTCGAATCGGACGTAAAGCTGATAGTGAATTGTAACGTTCAGGGCCACCTAATGACGATGGATCACTCAAATTGAATCCCGATTCAATACATCGTCCTTCAGCAGACTTGTCTCCATGGGTCTATTGCTGCCTCGGGCACCTTATGGCCGTTCTGCTGCGAGTCAAAGATTTTCGAATCGGACGAAGAACTGATAGTGAATTGTAACTTTCAGGGCCACGTAATGACGATGGATCACTCAAATTGCGCCCCGATTCAATACATCGTCTTCCAGCCGACTTGTCTCCATGAGTCTATTGCTGCCTCGGGCACCTTATGGCCGTGCTGCTGTGAGTCAAAGATTTTCGAATCGGACGAAAAACTGATAGTGAATTGTAACGTTCAGGGCCTCCTAATGACGATGGAACACTCAAATTACGTCCCGATTCAATACATCGTCCTCCAGCCGACTTGTCTCCATGTCCGTTATGCTGTGAGTCTAAATTATCGAATGGGACGAAAAACTGTTAGTGAATTGTAACGTTCAGGGCCACCTAATGACGATGGATCACTCAAATTGCGTCCCGATTCAATACATCGTCCTCCAGCAGACTTGTCTCCATGGGTCTATTGCTGCCTTGGGCACCTTATGGCCGTTCTGCTGTGAGTCAAAGATTTTCGAATCGGACGAAAAACTGATAGTGAATTGTAACTTTCAGGGCCACGTAATGACGATGGATCACTCAAATTGCGCCCCGATTCAATACATCGTCCTCCAGCCGACTTGTCTCCATGGGTCTATTGCTGCCTCGGGCACCTTATGGCCGTTCTGCTGGGAGTCAAAGATTTTCGAATCGGACGAAAAACTGATAGTGAATTGTAACGTTCAGGGCCACCTAATGACGATGGATCACTCAAATTGCGTCCCGATTCAATACATCGTCCTCCAGCAGACTTGTCTCCATGGGTCTATTGCTGCCTCGGGCACCTTATGGCCGTTCTGCAGTGAGTCAAAGATTTTCGAATCTGACGAAAAACTGATAGTGAATTGTAACATTCAGGGCCACCTAATGACGATGGATCTCTCAAATTGCGTCTCGATTCAGTACATCGTCCTCCAGCCGACTTGTCTCCATGGGTCTATTGCTGCCTCGGGCACCTTATGGCCGTTCTGCTGTGAGTCAAAGATTTTCGAATCGGACGAAAAACTGATAGTGAATTGTAACGTTCAGGGCCACATAATGACGATGGATCACTCAAATTGCGTCCCGATTCAATACATCGTCCTCCAGCAGACTTGTCTCCATGGGTCTATTGCTGCCTCGGGCACCTTATGGCCGTTCTGCTTTGAGTCAAAGTTTTTCGAATCTCACGAAAAACTGATAGTGAATTGTAACATTCAGGGCCACGTAATGACGATAGATCACTCAAATTGCGTCCCGATTCAATACATCGTCCTCCAGCCGACTTGTCTCCATGGGTCTATTGCTGCCTCGGGCACCTTATGGCCGTTCTGCTGGGAGTCAAAGATTTTCGAATCGGACGAAAAACTGATAGTGAATTGTAACGTTCAGGGCCACCTAATGACGATGGACCACTCAAATTGCGTCCCGATTCAATACATCCTCCTCCAGCAGACTTGTCTCCATGGGTCTATTGCTGCCTCGGGCACCTTATGGCCGTTCTGCTGTGAGTCAAAGATTTTCGAATCTGACGAAAAACTGATAGTGAATTGTAACATTCAGGGCCACCTAATGACGATGGATCTCTCAAATTGCGTCTCGATTCAGTACATCGTCCTCCAGCCGACTTGTCTCCATGGGTCTATTGCTGCCTCGGGCACCTTATGGCCGTTCTGCTGTGTCAAAGATTTTCGAATCGGACAAAAAACTGATAGTGAATTGTAACAATCAGGGCCTCCTAATGACGATGGAACACTCAAATTGCGTCCCCATTCAATACATCGTCCTCCAGCCGACTTGTCTCCATGGCCGTTATGCTGTGAGTCTAAATTATCGAATGGGACGAAAAACTGTTTGTGAATTGTAACGTTCAGGGCCACCTAATGACGATGGATCACTCAAATTGCGTACCGATTCAATACATCGTCCTCCAGCAGACTTGTCGCCATGGGTCTATTGCTGCCTCGGGCACCTTATGGCCGTTCTGCTGAGTGTCTAGATTATCGAATGGGACGAAAAACTGTTAGTGAATTGTAACGTTCAGGGGCCACCTAATGACGATGGATCACTCAAATTGCGTACCGATTCAATACATCGTCCTCCAGCAGACTTGTCGCCATGGGTCTATTGCTGCCTCGGGCACCTTATGGCCGTTCTGCTGTGAGTCAAAGATTTTGGAATCGGACGAAAAACTGATAGTGAATTGTCACGTTCAGGGCCACCTAATGACGATGGATCACTCAAATTGCGTCCCGATTCAATACATCCTCTTCCAGCAGACTTGTCTCCATGGGTCTATTGCTGCCTCGGGCACCTTATGGCCGTTCTGCTGTGAGTCAAAGATTTTCGAATCGGACGAAAAACTGATAGTGAATTGTAACGTTCAGGGCCACCTAATAACGATGGATCACTCAAATTGCGTCCCGATTCAATACATCGTCCTCCAGCAGACTTGTCTCCATGGGTCTATTGCTGCCTCGGGCACCTTATGGCCGTTCTGCTGTGAGTCAAAGATTTTCGAATCGGACGAAAAACTGATAGTGAATTGTAACGTTCAGGGCCACCTAATGACGATGGATCACTCAAATTGCGTCCCGATTCAATACATCGTCCTCCAGCAGACTTGTCTCTATGGGTCTATTGCTGCCTCGGGCACCTTATGGCCGTTCTGCTGTGAGTCAAAGATTTTCGAATCTGACGAAAAACTGATAGTGAATTGTAACGTTCAGGGCCACCTAATGACGATGGAACACTCAAATTGCGTCCCGATTCAATACATCGTCCTCCAGCCGACTTGTCTCCATGGACGTTATGCTGTGAGTCTAAATTATCGAATGGGACGAAAAACTGATAGTGAATTGTAACGTTCAGGGCCACCTAATGACGATGGATCACTAAAATAACGACCCGATTGAATACATCGTCCTTCAGCAGACTTGTCTCCATGGGTCTATTGCTGCCTCGGGCACCTTATGGCCGTTCTGCTGTGAGTCAAAGATTTTCGAATCGGACGAAGAACTGATAGTGAATTGTAACTTTCAGGGCCACCTAATGACGATGGATCACTCAAATTGCGTCCCGATTCAATACATCGTCCTCCAGCCGACTTGTCTTCATGGGTCTATTGCAGCCTCGGGCACCTTATGGCCGTTCTGCTGTGAGTCAAAGATTTTGGAATCGGACGAAAAACTGATAGTGAATTGTAACGTTCAGGGCCACCTAATGACGATGGATCACTCAAATTGCGTCCCGATTCAATACATCCTCTTCCAGCAGACTTGTCACCATGGGTCTATTGCTGCCTCGGGCACCTTATGGCCGTTCTGCTGTGAGTCAAAGATTTTCGAATCGGACGAAAAACTGATAGTGAATTGTAACGTTCAGGGCCACCTAATAACGATGGATCACTCAAATTGCGTCCCGATTCAATACATCGTCCTCCAGCAGACTTGTCTCCGTGGGTCTATTGCTGCCTCGGGCACCTTATGGCCGTTCTGCTGTGAGTCAAAGATTTTCGAATCGGACGAAAAACTGATAGTGAATTGTAACGTTCAGGGCCACCTAATGACGATGGATCACTCAAATTGCGTCCCGATTCAATACATCGTCCTCCAGCAGACTTGTCTCTATGGGTCTATTGCTGCCTCGGGCACCTTATGGCCGTTCTGCTGTGAGTCAAAGATTTTCGAATCTGACGAAAAACTGATAGTGAATTGTAACGTTCAGGGCCACCTAATGACGATGGAACACTCAAATTGCGTCCCGATTCAATACATCGTCCTCCAGCCGACTTGTCTCCATGGACGTTATGCTGTGAGTCTAAATTATCGAATGGGACGAAAAACTGATAGTGAATTGTAACGTTCAGGGCCACCTAATGACGATGGATCACTAAAATTGCGACCCGATTGAATACATCGTCCTTCAGCAGACTTGTCTCCATGGGTCTATTGCTGCCTCGGGCACCTTATGGCCGTTCTGCTGTGAGTCAAAGATTGTCGAATCGGACGAAGAACTGATAGTGAATTGTAACTTTCAGGGCCACCTAATGACGATGGATCACTCAAATTGCGTCCCGATTCAATACATCGTCTTCCAGCCGACTTGTCTCCATGGGTCTATTGCTGCCTCCGGCACCTTATGGCCGTTCTGCTGTGAGTCAAAGATTTTCGAATCGGACGAAAAACTGATAGTAAATTGTAACGTTCAGGGCCACCTAATGACGATGGATCACTCAAATTGCGTCCCGATTCAATACATCTTCCTCCAGCCGCCTTGTCTCCATGGGTCTATTGCTGCCTCGGGCACCTTATGGCCGTTCTGCTGTGTCAAAAATCTTTGAATCGGACGAAAAACTGATAGTGAATTGTAACGTTCAGGGCCTCCTAATGACGATGGAACACTCAAATTGCGTCCCGATTCAATACATCGTCCTCCAGCCGACTAGGCTCCATGTCCGTTATGCTGTGAGTCTAAATTATCGAATGGGACGAAAAACTGTTAGTGAATTGTAACGTTCAGGGCCACCTAATGACGATGGTTCACTCAAATTGCGTCCCGATTCAATACATCGTCCTCCAGCAGACTTGTCTCCATGGGTCTATTGCTGCCTCGGGCACCTTATGGCCGTTCTGCTGTGAGTCAAAGATTTTCGAATCGGACGAAAAACTGATAGTGAATTGTAACTTTCAGGGCCACCTAATGACGATGGATCACTCAAATTGCGTCCCGATTCAATACATCGTCTTCCAGCCGACTTGTCTCCATGAGTCTATTGCTGCCTCGGGCACCTTATGGCCGTCCTGCTGTGAGTCAAAGATTTTCGAATCGGACGAAAAACTGATAGTGAATTGTAACTTTCAGGGCCTCGTAATGACGATGGATCACTCAAATTGCGTCCCGATTCAATACATCGTCCTCCAGCCGACTTGTCTCCATGGGTCTAATGCTGCCTCGGGCACCTTATGGCCGTTCTGCTGGGAGTCAAAGATTTTCGAATCGGACGAAAAACTGATAGTGAATTGTAACGTTCAGGGCCACCTAATGACGATGGATCACTCAAATTGCGTCCCGATTCAATACATCGTCCTCCAGCAGACTTGTCTCCATGGGTCTATTGCTGCCTCGGGCACCTTATGGCCGTTCTGCTGTGAGTCAAAGATTTTCGAATCTGACGAAAAACTGATAGTGAATTGTAACATTCAGGGCCACCTAATGACGATGGATCTCTCAAATTGCGTCTCGATTCAGTACATCGTCCTCCAGCCGACTTGTCTCCATGGGTCTATTGCTGCCTCGGGCACCTTATGGCCGTTCTGCTGTGAGTCAAAAATTTTCGAATCGGACGAAAAACTGATAGTGAATTGTAACGTTCAGGGCCTCCTAATGATGATGGAACACTCAAATTGCGTCCCGATTCAATACATTGTCCTGCAGCAGACTTGTCTTCATGGGTCTATTGCTGCCTCGGGCACCTTATGGCCGTTCTGCGGTGAGTCAAAGATTTTGGAATCGGACGAAAAACTGATAGTGAATTGTAACGTTCAGGGCCACCTAATGACGATGGATCACTCAAATTGCGTCCCGATTCAATACATCGTCCTCCATCCGACTTGTCTCCATTGGTCTATTGCTGCCTCGGGCACCTTATGGCCGTTCTGCTGTGAGTCAAAGATTTTCGAATCGGACGAAAAACTGATAGTGAATTGTAACGTTCAGGGCCACCCAATAACGATGGATCACTCAAATTGCGTCCCGATTCAATACATCGTCCTCCAGCAGACTTGTCTCCATGGGTCTATTGCTGCCTCGGGCACCTTATGGCCGTTCTGCTGTGAGTCAAAGTTTTTCGAATCTCACGAAAAACTGATAGTGAATTGTAACATTCAGGGCCACGTAATGACGATGGATCACTCAAATTGCGTCCCGATTCAATACATCGTCCTCCAGCCGACTTGTCTCCATGGGTCTATTCCTGCCTCGGGCACCTTATGGCCGTTCTGCTGGGAGTCAAAGATTTTCGAATCGGACGAAAAACTGATAGTGAATTGTAACGTTCAGGGCCACCTAATGACGATGGATCACTCAAATTTTGTCCCGATTCAATACATCCTCCTCCTGCAGACTTGGCTCCATGGGTCTATTGCTGCCTCGGGCACCTTATGGCCATTCTGCTGTGAGTTATAGATTTTCGAATCTGACGAAAATCTGATAGTGAATTGTAACATTCAGGGCCACCTAATGACGATGGATCTCTCAAATTGCGTCTCGATTCAGTACATCGTCCTCCAGCCGACTTGTCTCCATGGGTCTATTGCTGCCTCGGGCACCTTATGGCCGTTCTGCTGTGTCAAAGATTTTCGAATCGGACGAAAAACTGATAGTGAATTGTAACGTTCAGGGCCTCCTAATGACGATGGAACACTCAAATTGCGTCCCGATTCAATACATCGTCCTCCAGCCGACTTGTCTCCATGTCCGTTATGCTGTGAGTCTAAATTATCGAATGGGACGAAAAACTGTTTGTGAATTGTAACGTTCAGGGCCACCTAATGACGATGGATCACTCAAATTGCGTCCCGATTCAATACATCGTCCTCCAGCAGACTTGTCTTAATGGGTCTATTGCTGCCTCGGGCACCTTATGGCCGTTCTGCTGTGAGTCAAAGATTTTCGAATCGGACGAAAAACTGATAGTGAATTGAAATTTTCAGGGCCACCCAATGACGATGGATAACTCAAATTGCGTCCCGATTGAATACATCGTCTTCCAGCCGACTTGTCTCCATGAGTCTATTGCTGCCTCGGGCACCTTATGGCCGTTCTGCTGTGAGTCAAAGATTTTCGAATCGGACGAAAAATTGATAGTGAATTGTAACGTTCAGGGCCTCCTAATGACGATGGAACACTCAAATTGCGTCCCGATTCAATACATCGTCCTCCAGCAGACTTGTCTCCATGGGTCTATTGCTGCCTCGGGCACCTTATGGCCGTTCTGCTGTGAGTCAAAGTTTTTCGAATCGGACGAAAAACTGATAGTGAATTGTACATTCAGGGCCACGTAATGACGATGGATCACTCAAATTGCGTCCCGATTCAATACATCGTCCTCCAGCCGACTTGTCTCCATGGGTCTATTGCTGCCTCGGGCACCTTATGGCCGTTCTGCTGTGAGTCAAAGATTTTCGAATCGGACGAAAAACGTTCAGGGCCTCCTAATGACGATGGAACACTCAAATTGCGTCCCGATTCAATACATCGTCCTCCAGCAGACTCGTCTCCATGGGTCTATTGCTGCCTCGGGCACCTTATGGCCGTTCTGCTGTGAGTCAAAGATTTTCGAATCGGACGAAAAACTGATAGTGAATTGTAACGTTCAGGGCCACCTAATGACGATGGATCACTCAAATTGCGTCCCGATTCAATACATCCTCCTCCAGCAGACTTGTCTCCATGGGTCTATTGCTGCCTCGGGCACCTTATGGCCGTTCTGCAGTGAGTCAAAGATTTTCGAATCGGGCGAAAAACTGATAGTGAAAACGTTCAGGGCCACCTAATGACGATGGATCACTCAAATTGCGTCCCGATTCAATACATCGTCCTCCAGCAGACTTGTCTCAATTGGTCTATTGCTGCCTCGGGCACCTTATGGCCGTTCTGCTGTGAGTCAAAGTTTTTCGAATCTGACGAAAAACTGATAGTGAAATGTAACATTCAGGGCCACCTAATGACGATGGATCTCTCAAATTGCGTCTCGATTCAGTACATCGTCCTCCAGCCGACTTGTCTCCATGGGTCTATTGCTGCCTCGGGCACCTTATGGCCGTTCTGCTGTGTCAAAGATTTTCGAATCGGACGAAAAACTGATAGTGAATTGTAACGTTCAGGGCCACCTAATGACGATGGATCACTCAAATTGCGTCCCGATTCAATACATCGTCCTCCAGCAGACTTAACTCCATGGGTCTATTGCTGCCTCGGGCACCTTATGGCCGTTCTGCTGTGAGTCAAAGATTTTCGAATCGGACGAAAAACTGATAGTGAATTGTAATTTTCAGGGCCACCTAATGACGATGGATCACTCAAATTGCGTCCCGATTCAATACATCGTCCTCCAGCAGACTTGTCCCCATGGGTCTATTGCTGCCTCGGGCACCTTATGGCTGTTCTGCTGTGAGTCAAAGTTTTTCGAATCTGACGAAAAACTGATAGTGAATTGTACATTCAGGGCCACGTAATGACGATGGATCACTCAAATTGCGTCCCGATTCAATACATCGTCCTGCAGCCGACTTGTCTCCATGGGTCTATTGCAGCCTCGGGCACCTTATGGCCGTTCTGCTGTGAGTCAAAGATTTTCGAATCGGACGAAAAACTGATAGTGAATTGTAACTTTCAGGGCCACTTAATGACGATGGATAACTCAAATTGCGTCCCGATTGAATACATCGTCTTCCAGCCGACTTGTCTCCATGCGTCTATTGCTGCCTCGGGCACCTTATGGCCGTTCTGCTGTGAGTCAAAGATTATCTAATCGGACGAAAAACTGATAGTGAATTGTAACGTTCAGGGCCTCCTAATGACGATGGAACACTCAAATTGCGGCCCGATTCAATACATCGTCCTCCAGCAGACTTGTCTCCTTGGGTCTATTGCTGCCTCGGGCACCTTATGGCCGTTCTGCTGTGAGTCAAAGATTTTCGAATCGGACGAAAAACTGATAGTGAATTGTAACGTTCAGGGCCACCTAATGACGATGGATCACTCAAATTGCGTCCCGATTCAATACATCGTCCTGCAGCAGACTTGTCTCCATGGGTCTATTGCTGCCTCGGGCACCTTATGGCTGTTCTGCTGTGAGTCAAAGTTTTTCGAATCTGACGAAAAACTGATAGTGAATTGTACATTCAGTGCCACGTAATGACGATGGATCACTCAAATTGCGTCCCGATTCAATACATCGTCCTCCAGCCGACTTGTCTCCATGGGTCTATTGCTGCCTCGGGCACCTTATGGCCGTTCTGCTGTGAGTCAAAGATTTTCGAATCGGACGAAAAACTGATAGTGAATTGCAACGTTCAGGGCCTCCTAATGACGATGGAACACTCAAATTGCGTCCCATTTCAATACATCGTCCTCCAGCAGACTTGTCTCCATGGGTCTATTGCTGCCTCGGGCACCTTATGGCCGTTCTGCTGTGAGTCAAAGATTTTCGAATCGGACGAAAAACTGATAGTGAATTGTAACGTTCAGGGCCACCTAGTGACGATGGATCACTCAAATTGCGTCCCGATTCAATACATCCTCCTCCAGCAGACTTGTCTCCATGGGTGTATTGCTGCCTCGAGCACCTTATGGCCGTTCTGCTGTGAGTCAAATATTTTCGAATCGGACGAAAAACTGGTAGTGATTTGTAACGTTCAGGGCCTCCGAATGACGATGGATCACTCAAATTGCGTCCCGATTCAATACATCGTCCTCCAGCAGACTCGTCTTCATGGGTCTATTGCTGCCTCGGGCACCTTATGGCCGTTCTGCTGTGAGTCAAAGATTTTCGAATCGGACGAAAAACTGATAGTGAATTGCAACGTTCAGGGCCTCCTAATGACGATGGAACACTCAAATTGCGTCCCGATTCAATACATCGTCCTCCAGCAGACTTGTCTCCATGGGTCTATTGCTGCCTCGGGCACCTTATGGCCGTTCTGCTGTGAGTCAAAGATTTTCGAATCTGACGAAAAACTGATAGTGAATTGTAACGTTCAGGGCCACCTAGTGACGATGGATCACTCAAATTGCGTCCCGATTCAATACATCCTCCTCCAGCAGACTTGTCTCCATGGGTGTATTGCTGCCTCGAGCACCTTATGGCCGTTCTGCTGTGAGTCAAATATTTTCGAATCGGACGAAAAACTGGTAGTGATTTGTAACGTTCAGGGCCTCCGAATGACGATGGATCACTCAAATTGCGTCCCGATTCAATACATCGTCCTCCAGCAGACTCGTCTTCATGGGTCTATTGCTGCCTCGGGCACCTTATGGCCGTTCTGCTGTGAGTCAAAGATTTTCGAATCGGACGATAAACTGATAGTGAATTGTAACGTTCAGGGCCACCTAATGACGATGGATCACTCAAATTGCGTCCCGATTCAATACATCATCCTCCAGCTGACTTGTCTCCATGGGCCTATTGCTGCCTCGGGCACCTTCTGGTCGTTCAGCTGTGACTCAAAGATTTTCGAATCGGACGAAAAACTGATAGTGAATTGTAACGTTCAGGGCCACCTAATGACGATGGATCACTCAAATTGCGTCCCGATTCAATACATCGTCCTCCAGCAAACTTGTCTCCATGGGTCTACTGCTGCCTCGGGCACCTTATGGCCGTTCTGCTGTGGGTCAAAGATTTTCGAATCGGACGAAAAACTGATAGTGAATTGTAACGTTCAGGGCCTCCTAACGACGATGGATCACTCATATTGCGTCCCGATTCAATACATCGTCCTAGAGCCGACTTGTCTCCATGGCCGTTATGCTGTGAGTCTAAATTATCGAATGGGACGAAAAACTGATAGTGAAGTGTAACGTTCAGGGCCACCTAATGACGATGGATCACTCAAATTGCGTCCCGATTCAATACATCGTCCTCCAGCAGACTTGTCTCCATGGGTCTATTGCTGCCTCGGGCACCTTCTGGTCGTTCAGCTGTGACTCAAAGATTTTCGAATCGGACGAAAAACTGATAGTGAATTGTAACGTTCAGGGCCACCTAATGACGATGGATCACTCAAATTGCGTCCCGATTCAATACATCGTCCTCCAGCCGACTTGTCTCCATGGCTCTATTGCTGCCTCGGGCACCTTATGGCCGTTCTGCTGTGAGTCAAAGATTTTCGAATCGGACGAAAAACTGATAGTGAATTGTAACGTTCAGGGCCTCCTAATGACGATGGATCACTCAAATTGCGTCCCGATTCAATACATCGTCCTCCAGCAGACTTGTCTCCATGGGTCTATTGCTGCCTCGGGCACCTTATGGCCGTTCTGCTGTGAGTCAAAGATTTTTGAATCTGACGAAAAACTGATAGTGAATTGTAACATTCAGGGCCACCTAATGACGATGGAACACTCAAATTGCGTCCCGATTCAATACATCGTCCTCCAGCCGACTTGCCTCCATGGGTCTATTGCTGCCGCGGGCACCTTATGGCAGTTCTGCTGTGAGTCAAAGATTTTCGAATCGGACGAAAACTGATAGTGAATTGTAACATTCAGGGCCACCTAATGACGATGGATCACTCAAATTGCGTCCCGATTCAATACATCGTCCTCCAGACGACTTGTCTCCATGGGTCTATTGCTGCCTCGGGCACCTTATATCCGTTCTGCTGTGGGTCAAAGATTTTCGAATCGGACGAAAAACTGATAGTGAATTGTTACGTTCAGGGCCACCTAATGACGATGGAACACTCAAATTACGTCCCGATTCAATACATCGTCCTCCAGCAGACTTGTCTCCATGGGTCTATTGCTGCCTCGGGCACCTTATGGCCGTTCTGCTGTGACTCAAAGATTTTCGAATCGGACGAAAAACTGATAGTGAATTGTAACGTTCAGGGCCTCCTAATGACGATGGAACACTCAAATAGCGTCCCGATTCAATACATCGTCCTCCAGCAGACTTGTCTCCATGGGTCTATTGCTGCCTCGGGCACCTTATGGCCGTTCTGCTGTGAGTCAAAGATTTTCGAATCGGACGAAAAACTGATAGAGATTTGTAACGTTCAGGGCCTCCTAATGACTATGGATCGCTCAAATTGCGTCCCGAATCAATACATCGTTCTCCAGCAGACTTGTCTCCATGGGTCTATTGTTGCCTCGGGCACCTTATGGCCGTTCTGATCTGAGTCAAAGATTTTCGAATCTGACGAAAAACTGATAGTGAATTGTAACATTCAGGGCCACCTAATGACGATGGAACACTCAAATTGCGTCCCGATTCAATACATCGTCCTCCAGCCGACTTGTCTCCATGGCCGTTATGCTGTGAGTCTAAATTATCGAATGGGACGAAAAACTGATAGTGAATTGTAACGTTCAGGGCCACCTAATGACGATGGATCACTCAAATAGCGTCCCGATTCAATACATCGTCCTAAAGCCGACTTGTCTCCATGGCCGTTATGCTGTGAGTCTAAATTATCGAATGGGACGAAAAACTGATAGTGAATTGTAACATTCAGGGCCACCTAATGACGATGTATCACTCAAATTGCGTCCCGATTCAGTACATCGTCCTAAAGCCGACTTGTCTCCATGGGTCTATTGCTGCCTGGGGCACCTTATGGCCGTTCTGCTGTGGGTCAAAGATTTTCGAATCGGACGAAAAACTGATAGTGAATTGTAACGTTCAGGGCCTCCTAATGACGATGGATCACTCAAATTGCGTCCCGATTCAATACATCGTCCTAGAGCCGACTTGTCTCCATGGCCGTTATGCTGTGAGTCTAAATTATCGAATGGGACGAAAAACTGATAGTGAAGTGTAACGTTCAGGGCCACCTAATGACGATGGATCACTCAAATTGCGTGCCGATTCAATACATCGTCCTCCAGCAGACTTGTCTCCATGGGTCTATTGCTGCCTCGGGCACCTTCTGGTCGTTCAGCTGTGACTCAAAGATTTTCGTATCGGACGAAAAACTGATAGTGAATTGTAACGTTCAGGGCCACCTAATGACGATGGATCACTCAAATTGCGTCCCGATTCAATACAACGTCCTCCAGCCGACTTGTCTCCATGGCTCTATTGCTGCCTCGGGCACCTTATGGCCGTTCTGCTGTGAGTCAAAGATTTTCGAATCGGACGAAAAACTGATAGTGAATTGTAACGTTCAGGGCCTCCTAATGACGATGGATCACTCAAATTGCGTCCCGATTCAATACATCGTCCTCCA
The DNA here is from genome assembly GCF_023864275.1 of Schistocerca cancellata. Taxonomy (NCBI): domain Eukaryota; kingdom Metazoa; phylum Arthropoda; class Insecta; order Orthoptera; family Acrididae; genus Schistocerca; species Schistocerca cancellata. Next base: position 4,650,127 of record NC_064627.1, read on the forward strand.
GCAGACTTGTCTCCATGGGTCTATTGCTGCCTCGGGCACCTTATGGCCGTTCTGCTGTGAGTCAAAGATTTTTGAATCTGACGAAAAACTGATAGTGAATTGCAACATTCAGGGCCACCTAATGACGATGGAACACTCAAATTGTGTCCCGATTCAATACATCGTCCTCCAGCCGACTTGCCTCCATGGCCGTTATGCTGTGAGTCTAAATTATCGAATGAGACGAAAAACTGATAGTGAATTGTAACGTTCAGGGCCACCTAATGACGATGGATCACTCAAATTGCGTCCCGATTCAATACATCGTTCTCCAGCAGACTTGTCTCCATGGGTCTATTGCTGCCGCGGGCACCTTATGGCAGTTCTGCTGTGAGTCAAAGATTTTCGAATCGGACGAAAACTGATAGTGAATTGTAACATTCAGGGCCACCTAATGACGATGGATCACTCAAATTGCGTCCCGATTCAATACATCGTCCTCCAGACGACTTGTCTCCATGGGTCTATTGCTGCCTCGGGCATCTTATGGCCGTTCTGCTGTGGGTCTAAGATTTTCGAATCGGACGAAAAACTGATAGTGAATTGTAACGTTCAGGGCCACCTAATGACGATGGATCACTCAAATTGCGTGCCGATTCAATACATCGTCCTCCAGCAGACTTGTCTCCATGGGTCTATTGCTGCCTCGGGCACCTTCTGGTCGTTCAGCTGTGACTCAAAGATTTTCGAATCGGACGAAAAACTGATAGTGAATTGTAACGTTCAGGGCCACCTAATGACGATGGATCACTCAAATTGCGTCCCGATTCAATACAACGTCCTCCAGCCGACTTGTCTCCATGGCTCTATTGCTGCCTCGGGCACCTTATGGCCGTTCTGCTGTGAGTCAAAGATTTTCGAATCGGACGAAAAACTGATAGTGAATTGTAACGTTCAGGGCCTCCTAATGACGATGGATCACTCAAATTGCGTCCCGATTCAATACATCGTCCTCCAGCAGACTTGTCTCCATGGGTCTATTGCTGCCTCGGGCACCTTATGGCCGTTCTGCTGTGAGTCAAAGATTTTTGAATCTGACGAAAAACTGATAGTGAATTGCAACATTCAGGGCCACCTAATGACGATGGAACACTCAAATTGTGTCCCGATTCAATACATCGTCCTCCAGCCGACTTGCCTCCATGGCCGTTATGCTGTGAGTCTAAATTATCGAATGAGACGAAAAACTGATAGTGAATTGTAACGTTCAGGGCCACCTAATGACGATGGATCACTCAAATTGCGTCCCGATTCAATACATCGTTCTCCAGCAGACTTGTCTCCATGGGTCTATTGCTGCCGCGGGCACCTTATGGCAGTTCTGCTGTGAGTCAAAGATTTTCGAATCGGACGAAAACTGATAGTGAATTGTAACATTCAGGGCCACCTAATGACGATGGATCACTCAAATTGCGTCCCGATTCAATACATCGTCCTCCAGACGACTTGTCTCCATGGGTCTATTGCTGCCTCGGGCATCTTATGGCCGTTCTGCTGTGGGTCAAAGATTTTCGAATCGGACGAAAAACTGATAGTGAATTGTAACGTTCAGGGCCACCTAATGACGATGGAACACTCAAATTACGTCCCGATTCAATACATCGTCCTCCAGCAGATTTGTCTCCATGGGTCTATTGCTGCCTCGGGCACCTTCTGGCCGTTCTGCTGTGACTCAAAGATTTTCGAATCGGACGAAATACTGATAGTGAATTGTAACGTTCAGGGCCTCCTAATGACGATGGAACACTCAAATAGCGTCCCGATTCAATACATCGTCCTCCAGCAGACTTGTCTCCATGGGTCTATTGCTGCCTCGGGCACCTTATGGCCGTTCTGCTGTGAGTCAAAGATTTTCGAATCGGACGAAAAACTGATAGAGAATTGTAACGTTCAGGGCCTCCTAATGACTATGGATCACTCAAATTGCGACCCGAATCAATACATCGTCCTCCAGCAGACTTGTCTCCATGGGTCTATTGTTGCCTCGGGCACCTTATGGCCGTTCTGATCTGAGTCAAAGATTTTCGAATCTGACGAAAAACTGATAGTGAATTGTAACATTCAGTGCCACCTAATGACGATGGAACACTCAAATTGCGTCCCGATTCAATACATCGTCCTCCAGCCCACTTGTTTCCATGGCCGTTATGCTGTGAGTCTAAATTATCGAATGGGACGAAAAACTGATAGTGAATTGTAACGTTCAGGGCCACCTAATGACGATGGATCACTCAAATTGCGTCCCGATTCAATACATCGTCCTCCAGCAGACTTGTCTCCATGGGTCTATTGCTGCCCCGGGCACCTTATGGCCGTTCTGCTGTGAGTCAAAGATTTTCGAATCGGACGAAAAACTGATAGAGAATTGTAACGTTCAGGGCCTCCTAATGACTATGGATCACTCAAATTGCGTCCCGAATCAATACATCGTCTTCCAGCAGACTTGTCTCCATGGGTCTATTGCTGCCTCGGGCACCTTATGGCCGTTCTGCTGTGAGTCAAAGACTTTCGAATCGGACGAAAAACTGATAGTGAATTGTAACGTTCAGGGCCACCTAATGACGATGTATCACTCAAATTGCGTCCCGATTCAGTACATCGTCCTAAAGCCGACTTGTCTCCATGGGTCTATTGCTGCCTGGGGCACCTTATGGCCGTTCTGCTGTGGGTCAAAGATTTTCGAATCGGACGAAAAACTGATAGTGAATTGTAACGTTCAGGGCCTCCTAATGACGATGGATCACTCAAATTGCGTCCCGATTCAATGCATCGTCCTAGAGCCGACTTGTCTCCATGGCCGTTATGCTGTGAGTCTAAATTATCGAATGGGACGAAAAACTGATAGTGAAGTGTAACGTTCAGGGCCACCTAATGACGATGGATCACTCAAATTGCGTCCCGATTCAATACATCGTCCTCCAGCAGACTTGTCTCCATGGGTCTATTGCTGCCTCGGGCACCTTCTGGTCGTTCAGCTGTGACTCAAAGATTTTCGAATCGGACGAAAAACTGATAGTGAATTGTAACGTTCAGGGCCACCTAATGACGATGGATCACTCAAATTGCGTCCCGATTCAATACAACGTCCTCCAGCCGACTTGTCTCCATGGCTCTATTGCTGCCTCGGGCACCTTATGGCCGTTCTGCTGTGAGTCAAAGATTTTTGAATCTGACGATAAACTGATAGTGAATTGTAACATTCAGGGCCACCTAATGACGATGGAACACTCAAATTGCGTCCCGATTCAATACATCGTCCTCCAGCCGACTTGCCTCCATGGCCGTTATGCTGTGAGTCTAAATTATCGAATGAGACGAAAAACTGATAGTGAATTGTAACGTTCAGGGCCACCTAATGACGATGGATCACTCAAATAGCGTCCCGATTCAATACATCGTCCTCCAGCAGACTTGTCTCCATGGGTCTATTGCTGCCTCGGGCACCTTATGGCATTCTGCTGTGAGTCAAAGATTTTCGAATCGGACGAAAAACTGATAGAGAATTGTAACGTTCAGGGCCTCCTAATGACTATGGATCACTCAAATTGCGTCCCGAATCAATACATCGTCTTCCAGCAGACTTGGCTCCATGGGTCTATTGCTGCCGCGGGCACCTTATGGCAGTTCTGCTGTGAGTCAAAGATTTTCGAATCGGACGAAAACTGATAGTGAATTGTAACATTCAGGGCCACCTAATGACGATGGATCACTCAAATTGCGTCCCGATTCAATACATCGTCCTCCAGACGACTTGTCTCCATGGGTCTATTGCTGCCTCGGGCATCTTATGGCCGTTCTGCTGTGGGTCAAAGATTTTCGAATCGGACGAAAAACTGATAGTGAATTGTAACGTTCAGGGCCACCTAATGACGATGGATCACTCAAATTGCGTGCCGATTCAATACATCGTCCTCCAGCAGACTTGTCTCCATGGGTCTATTGCTGCCTCGGGCACCTTCTGGTCGTTCAGCTGTGACTCAAAGATTTTCGAATCGGACGAAAAACTGATAGTGAATTGTAACGTTCAGGGCCACCTAATGACGATGGATCACTCAAATTGCGTCCCGATTCAATACAACGTCCTCCAGCCGACTTGTCTCCATGGGTCTATTGCTGCCTCGGGCACCTTATGGCCGTTCTGCTGTGAGTCAAAGATTTTTGAATCTGACGAAAAACTGATAGTGAATTGCAACATTCAGGGCCACCTAATGACGATGGAACACTCAAATTGTGTCCCGATTCAATACATCGTCCTCCAGCCGACTTGCCTCCATGGCCGTTATGCTGTGAGTCTAAATTATCGAATGAGACGAAAAACTGATAGTGAATTGTAACGTTCAGGGCCACCTAATGACGATGGATCACTCAAATTGCGTCCCGATTCAATACATCGTTCTCCAGCAGACTTGTCTCCATGGGTCTATTGCTGCCGCGGGCACCTTATGGCAGTTCTGCTGTGAGTCAAAGATTTTCGAATCGGACGAAAACTGATAGTGAATTGTAACATTCAGGGCCACCTAATAACGATGGATCACTCAAATTGCGTCCCGATTCAATACATCGTCCTCCAGACGACTTGTCTCCATGGGTCTATTGCTGCCTCGGGCATCTTATGGCCGTTCTGCTGTGGGTCAAAGATTTTCGAATCGGACGAAAAACTGATAGTGAATTGTAACGTTCAGGGCCACCTAATGACGATGGAACACTCAAATTACGTCCCGATTCAATACATCGTCCTCCAGCAGATTTGTCTCCATGGGTCTATTGCTGCCTCGGGCACCTTCTGGCCGTTCTGCTGTGACTCAAAGATTTTCGAATCGGACGAAATACTGATAGTGAATTGTAACGTTCAGGGCCTCCTAATGACGATGGAACACTCAAATAGCGTCCCGATTCAATACATCGTCCTCCAGCAGACTTGTCTCCATGGGTCTATTGCTGCCTCGGGCACCTTATGGCCGTTCTGCTGTGAGTCAAAGATTTTCGAATCGGACGAAAAACTGATAGAGAATTGTAACGTTCAGGGCCTCCTAATGACTATGGATCACTCAAATTGCGACCCGAATCAATACATCGTCCTCCAGCAGACTTGTCTCCATGGGTCTATTGTTGCCTCGGGCACCTTATGGCCGTTCTGATCTGAGTCAAAGATTTTCGAATCTGACGAAAAACTGATAGTGAATTGTAACATTCAGGGCCACCTAATGACGATGGAACACTCAAATTGCGTCCCGATTCAATACATCGTCCTCCAGCCCACTTGTTTCCATGGCCGTTATGCTGTGAGTCTAAATTATCGAATGGGACGAAAAACTGATAGTGAATTGTAACGTTCAGGGCCACCTAATGACGATGGATCACTCAAATTGCGTCCCGATTCAATACATCGTCCTCCAGCAGACTTGTCTCCATGGGTCTATTGCTGCCCCGGGCACCTTATGGCCGTTCTGCTGTGAGTCAAAGATTTTCGAATCGGACGAAAAACTGATAGAGAATTGTAACGTTCAGGGCCTCCTAATGACTATGGATCACTCAAATTGCGTCCCGAATCAATACATCGTCTTCCAGCAGACTTGTCTCCATGGGTCTATTGCTGCCTCGGGCACCTTATGGCCGTTCTGCTGTGAGTCAAAGACTTTCGAATCGGACGAAAAACTGATAGTGAATTGTAACGTTCAGGGCCACCTAATGACGATGTATCACTCAAATTGCGTCCCGATTCAGTACATCGTCCTAAAGCCGACTTGTCTCCATGGGTCTATTGCTGCCTGGGGCACCTTATGGCCGTTCTGCTGTGGGTCAAAGATTTTCGAATCGGACGAAAAACTGATAGTGAATTGTAACGTTCAGGGCCTCCTAATGACGATGGATCACTCAAATTGCGTCCCGATTCAATGCATCGTCCTAGAGCCGACTTGTCTCCATGGCCGTTATGCTGTGAGTCTAAATTATCGAATGGGACGAAAAACTGATAGTGAAGTGTAACGTTCAGGGCCACCTAATGACGATGGATCACTCAAATTGCGTCCCGATTCAATACATCGTCCTCCAGCAGACTTGTCTCCATGGGTCTATTGCTGCCTCGGGCACCTTCTGGTCGTTCAGCTGTGACTCAAAGATTTTCGAATCGGACGAAAAACTGATAGTGAATTGTAACGTTCAGGGCCACCTAATGACGATGGATCACTCAAATTGCGTCCCGATTCAATACAACGTCCTCCAGCCGACTTGTCTCCATGGCTCTATTGCTGCCTCGGGCACCTTATGGCCGTTCTGCTGTGAGTCAAAGATTTTTGAATCTGACGATAAACTGATAGTGAATTGTAACATTCAGGGCCACCTAATGACGATGGAACACTCAAATTGCGTCCCGATTCAATACATCGTCCTCCAGCCGACTTGCCTCCATGGCCGTTATGCTGTGAGTCTAAATTATCGAATGAGACGAAAAACTGATAGTGAATTGTAACGTTCAGGGCCACCTAATGACGATGGATCACTCAAATAGCGTCCCGATTCAATACATCGTCCTCCAGCAGACTTGTCTCCATGGGTCTATTGCTGCCTCGGGCACCTTATGGCATTCTGCTGTGAGTCAAAGATTTTCGAATCGGACGAAAAACTGATAGAGAATTGTAACGTTCAGGGCCTCCTAATGACTATGGATCACTCAAATTGCGTCCCGAATCAATACATCGTCTTCCAGCAGACTTGGCTCCATGGGTCTATTGCTGCCTCGGGCACCTTATGGCCGTTCTGCTGTGAGTCAAAGATTTTCGAATCGGACGAAAAACTGATAGTGAATTGTAACATTCAGGGCCTCCTAATGACGATGGATCACTCAAATTGCGTCCCGATTTAATACATCGTCCTCCAGCAGACTTGTCTCCATGGGTCTATTGCTGCCTCGGGCACCTTATGGCCGTTCTGCTGTGAGTCAAAGATTTTCGAATCTGACGAAAAACTGATAGTGAATTCTAACATTCAGGGCCACCTAATGACGATGTAACACACAAATTGCGTCCCGATTCAATACATCGTCCTCCAGCCCACTTGTTTCCATGGCCGTTATGCTGTGAGTCTAAATTATCGAATGGGACGAAAAACTGATAGTGAATTGTAACGTTCAGGGCCACCTAATGACGATGTATCACTCAAATTGCGTCCCGATTCAGTACATCGTCCTCCAGCCGACTTGTCTCCATGGGTCTATTGCTGCCTGGGGCACCTTATGGCCGTTCTGCTGTGTCAAAGATTTTCGAATCGGACGAAAAACTGATAGTGAATTTAACGTTCAGGGCCTCCTAATGACGATGGAACACTCAAATTGCGTTCCGATTCAATACATCGTCCTTCAGCAGACTTGTCTCCATGGGTCTATTGCCTGCTCGGGCACCTTATGGCCGTTCTGCTGTGAATCAAAAATTTTCGAATCGGACGAAAAACTGATAGTGAATTGTAACGTTCAGGGCCTCCTAATGACGATGGAACACTCAAATTGCGTCCCGATTCAATACATCGTCCTGCAGCAGACTTTTCTCCATGGTTCTATTGCTGCCTCGGGCACCTTATGGCCGTTCTGCTGTGAGTCAAAGATTTTCGAATCGGACGAAAAACTGATAGTGAATTGTAACGTTCAGGGCCACCTAATGACGATGGATCACTCAAATTGCGTCCCGATTCAATACATCGTCCTCCAGCAGACATGTCTCCATGGGTCTATTGCCTGCTGGGGCACCTTATGGCCGTTCTGCTGTGAGTCAAAGATTTTCGAATCGGACGAAAAACTGATAGTGAATTGTAACGTTCAGGGCCACCTAATGACGATGGATCACTCAAATTGCGTCCCGATTCAATACATCGTCCTCCAGCAGACTTGTCTCCATGGGACTACTGCTGCCTCGGGCACCTTATGGCCGTTCTGCTGTGAGTCAAAGATTTTTGAATCTGACGAAAAACTGATAGTGAATTGTAACATTCAGGGCCACCTAATGACGATGGAACACTCAAATTGCGTCCCGATTGAATACATCGTCCTCCAGCCGACTTGTCTCCATGTCCGTTATGCTGTGAGTCTAAATTATCGAATGGGACGAAAAACTGATAGTGAATTGTAACGTTCAGGGCCACCTAATGACGATGGATCACTCAAATTGCGTCCCGATTCAATACATCGTCCTCCAGCAGACTTGTCTCCATGGGTCTATGGCTGCCTCGGGCACCTTATGGCCGTTCTGCTGTGAGTCAAAGATTTTCGAATCGGACGAAAAACTGATAGTGAATTGTAACATTCAGGGCCACCTAATGACGATGGATCACTCAAATTGCGTCCCGATTCAATACATCGTCTTCCAGCCGACTTGTCTCCATGGGTCTGATGCGGCCTCGGGCACCTTATGGCCGTTCTGCTGCGAGTCAAAGACTTTCGAATCGGACGAAAAACTGATAGTGAATTGTAACGTTCAGGGCCACCTAATGACGATGTATCACTCAAATTGCGTCCCGATTCAGTACATCGTCCTCCAGCCGACTTGTCTCCATGGGTCTATTGCTAAATGGGGCACCTTATGGCCGTTCTGCTGTGTCAAAGATTTTCGAATCGGACGAAAAACTGATAGTGAATTGTAACGTTCAGGGCCTCCTAATGACGATGGAACACTCAAATCGCGTTCCGATTCAATACATCGTCCTTCAGCAGACTTGTCTCCATGGGTCTATTGCTGCCTCGGGCACCTTTTGGCCGTTCTGCTGTGATTAAAAAATTTTCGAATCGGACGAAAAACTGATAGTGAATTGTAACGTTCAGGGCCACCTACTGACGATGGATCACTCAAATTGCGTCCCGATTCAATACTTCGTCCTCCAGCAGACTTGTCTCCATGGGTCTATTGCTGCGTCGTGCACCTTATGGCCGTTCTGCTGTGAGTCAAAGATTTTCGAATAGGACGAATAACTGGTAGTGATTTGTAACGTTCAGAGCCTCCTAATGACGATGGATCACTCTAATTGCGTCCCGATTCAATACATCGTCCTCCAGCAGACTTGTCTTCATGGGTCTATTGCTGCCTCTGGCACCTTATGGCCGTTCTGCTGTGAGTCAAAGATTTTCGAATCGGACGAAAAACTGATAGTGAATTGTAACGTTCAGGGCCTCCTAATGACGATGGAACACTCAAATTGCGTCCCGATTCAATACATCGTCCTCCAGCAGACTTGTCTCCATGGGTCTATTGCCTGCTGGGGCACCTTATGGCCGTTCTGCTGTGAGTCAAAGATTTTCGAATCGGACGAAAAACTGATAGTGAATTGTAACGTTCAGGGCCACCTAATGACGATGGATCACTCAAATTGCGTCCCGATTCAATACATCGTCCTCCAGCAGACTTGTCTCCATGGGTCTATTGCTGCCTCGGGCACCTTATGGCCGTTCTGCTGTGAGTCAAAGATTTTCGAATCTGACGAAAAACTGATAGTGAATTGAAACATTCAGGGCCACCTAATGACGATGGAACACTCAAATTGCGTCCCGATTGAATACATCGTCCTCCAGCCGACTTGTCTCCATGTCCGTTATGCTGTGAGTCTAAATTATCGAATGGGACGAAAAACTGATAGTGAATTGTAACGTTCAGGGCCACCTAATGACGATGGATCACTCAAATTGCGTCCCGATTCAATACATCGTCCTCCAGCAGGTTTGTCTCCATGGGTCTATAGCTGCCTCGGACACCTTATGGCCGTTCTGCTGTGAGTCAAAGATTTTCGAATCGGACGAAAAACTGATAGTGAATTGTAACATTCAGGGCCTCCTAATGACGATGGATCACTCAAATTGCGTCCCGATTTAATACATCGTCCTCCAGCAGACTTGTCTCCATGGGTCTATTGCTGCCTCGGGCACCTTATGGCCGTTCTGCTGTGAGTCAAAGATTTTCGAAGCTGACGAAAAACTGATAGTGAATTCTAACATTCAGGGCCACCTAATGACGATGTAACACACAAATTGCGTCCCGATTCAATACATCGTCCTCCAGCCCACTTGTTTCCATGGCCGTTATGCTGTGAGTCTAAATTATCGAATGGGACGAAAAACTGATAGTGAATTGTAACGTTCAGGGCCACCTAATGACGATGGATCACTCAAATTGCGTCCCGATTCAATACATCGTCCTCCAGCAGACTTGTCTCCATGGGTCTATGGCTGCCTCGGGCACCTTATGGCCGTTCTGCTGTGAGTCAAAGATTTTCGAATCGGACGAAAAACTGATAGTGAATTGTAACATTCAGGGCCACCTAATGTCGATGGATCACTCAAATTGCGTCCCGATTCAATACATCGTCCTTCAGCAGACTTGTCTCCATGGGTCTATTGCCTGCTCGGGCACCTTATGGCCGTTCTGCTGTGAATCAAAAATTTTCGAATCGGACGAAAAACTGATAGTGAATTGTAACGTTCAGGGCCTCCTAATGACGATGGAACACTCAAATTGCGTCCCGATTCAATACATCGTCCTGCAGCAGACTTGTCTCCATGGTTCTATTGCTGCCTCGGGCACCTTATGGCCGTTCTGCTGTGAGTCAAAGATTTTCGAATCGGACGAAAAACTGATAGTGAATTGTAACGTTCAGGGCCACCTAATGACGATGGATCACTCAAATTGCGTCCCGATTCAATACATCGTCCTCCAGCAGACTTGTCTCCATGGGTCTATTGCCTGCTGGGGCTCCTTATGGCCGTTCTGCTGTGAGTCAAAGATTTTCGAATCGGACGAAAAACTGATAGTGAATTGTAACGTTCAGGGCCACCTAATGACGATGGATCACTCAAATTGCGTCCCGATTCAATACATCGTCCTCCAGCAGACTTGTCTCCATGGGACTATTGCTGCCTCGGGCACCTTATGGCCGTTCTGCTGTGAGTCAAAGATTTTCGAATCTGACGAAAAACTGATAGTGAATTGTAACATTCAGGGCCACCTAATGACGATGGAACACTCAAATTGCGTCCCGATTGAATACATCGTCCTCCAGCCGACTTGTCTCCATGTCCGTTATGCTGTGAGTCTAAATTATCGAATGGGACGAAAAACTGATAGTGATTTGTAACGTTCAGGGCCACCTAATGACGATGGATCACTCAAATTGCGTCCCGATTCAATACATCGTCCTCCAGCAGACTTGTCTCCATGGGTCTATGGCTGCCTCGGGCACCTTATGGCCGTTCTGCTGTGAGTCAAAGATTTTCGAATCGGACGAAAAACTGATAGTGAATTGTAACATTCAGGGCCACCTAATGACGATGGATCACTCAAATTGCGTCCCGATTCAATACATCGTCTTCCAGCCGACTTGTCTCCATGGGTCTGATGCGGCCTCGGGCACCTTATGGCCGTTCTGCTGCGAGTCAAAGACTTTCGAATCGGACGAAAAACTGATAGTGAATTGTAACGTTCAGGGCCACCTAATGACGATGTATCACTCAAATTGCGTCCCGATTCAGTACATCGTCCTCCAGCCGACTTGTCTCCATGGGTCTATTGCTAAATGGGGCACCTTATGGCCGTTCTGCTGTGTCAAAGATTTTCGAATCGGACGAAAAACTGATAGTGAATTGTAACGTTCAGGGCCTCCTAATGACGATGGAACACTCAAATTGCGTTCCGATTCAATACATCGTCCTTCAGCAGACTTGTCTCCATGGGTCTATTGCTGCCTCGGGCACCTTTTGGCCGTTCTGCTGTGATTAAAAAATTTTCGAATCGGACGAAAAACTGATAGTGAATTGTAACGTTCAGGGCCACCTACTGACGATGGATCACTCAAATTGCGTCCCGATTCAATACTTCGTCCTCCAGCAGACTTGCCTCCATGGGTCTATTGCTGCGTCGTGCACCTTATGGCCGTTCTGCTGTGAGTCAAAGATTTTCGAATAGGACGAATAACTGGTAGTGATTTGTAACGTTCAGGGCCTCCTAATGACGATGGATCACTCTAATTGCGTCCCGATTCAATACATCGTCCTCCAGCAGACTTGTCTTCATGGGTCTATTGCTGCCTCTGGCACCTTATGGCCGTTCTGCTGTGAGTCAAAGATTTTCGAATCGGACGAAAAACTGATAGTGAATTGTAACGTTCAGGGCCTCCTAATGACGATGGAACACTCAAATTGCGTCCCGATTCAATACATCGTCCTCCAGCAGACTTGTCTCCATGGGTCTATTGCCTGCTGGGGCACCTTATGGCCGTTCTGCTGTGAGTCAAAGATTTTCGAATCGGACGAAAAACTGATAGTGAATTGTAACGTTCAGGGCCACCTAATGACGATGGATCACTCAAATTGCGTCCCGATTCAATACATCGACCTCCAGCAGACTTGACTCCATGGGTCTATTGCTGCCTCGGGCACCTTATGGCCGTTCTGCTGTGAGTCAAAGATTTTCGAATCTGACGAAAAACTGATAGTGAATTGTAACATTCAGGGCCACCTAATGACGATGGAACACTCAAATTGCGTCCCGATTGAATACATCGTCCTCCAGCCGACTTGTCTCCATGTCCGTTATGCTGTGAGTCTAAATTATCGAATGGGACGAAAAACTGATAGTGAATTGTAACGTTCAGGGCCACCTAATGACGATGGATCACTCAAATTGCGTCCCGATTCAATACATCGTCCTCCAGCAGGTTTGTCTCCATGGGTCTATAGCTGCCTCGGACACCTAATGGCCGTTCTGCTGTGAGTCAAAGATTTTCGAATCGGACGAAAAACTGATAGTGAATTGTAACTTTCAGGGCCACCTAATGACGATGGAACACTCAAATTGCGTCCCGATTCAATACATCGTCCTCCAGCAGACTTGTCTCCATGGGTCTATTGCCTGCTCGGGCACCTTATGGCCGTTCTGCTGTGAGTCAAAGATTTTCGAATCGGACGAAAAACGGATAGTGAATTCTAACGTTCAGGGCCATCTAATGACGATGGATCACTCAAATTGCGTCCCGATTCAATACATCGTCCTCCAGCAGACTTGTCTCCATGGGTCTATTGCTGCCTCGGGCACCTTATGGCCGTTCTGCTGTGAGTCAAAGATTTTCGAATCTGACGAAAAACTGATAGTGAATTGTAACATTCAGGGCCACCTAATGACGATGGAACACTCAAATTGCGTCCCGATTGAATACATCGTCCTCCAGCCGACTTGTCTCCATGTCCGTTATGCTGTGAGTCTAAATTATCGAATGGGACGAAAAACTGATAGTGATTTGTAACGTTCAGGGCCACCTAATGACGATGGATCACTCAAATTGCGTCCCGATTCAATACATCGTCCTCCAGCAGACTTGTCTCCATGGGTCTATGGCTGCCTCGGGCACCTTATGGCCGTTCTGCTGTGAGTCAAAGATTTTCGAATCGGACGAAAAACTGATAGTGAATTGTAACATTCAGGGCCACCTAATGACGATGGATCACTCAAATTGCGTCCCGATTCAATACATCGTCTTCCAGCCGACTTGTCTCCATGGGTCTGATGCGGCCTCGGGCACCTTATGGCCGTTCTGCTGCGAGTCAAAGACTTTCGAATCGGACGAAAAACTGATAGTGAATTGTAACGTTCAGGGCCACCTAATGACGATGTATCACTCAAATTGCGTCCCGATTCAGTACATCGTCCTCCAGCCGACTTGTCTCCATGGGTCTATTGCTAAATGGGGCACCTTATGGCCGTTCTGCTGTGTCAAAGATTTTCGAATCGGACGAAAAACTGATAGTGAATTGTAACGTTCAGGGCCTCCTAATGACGATGGAACACTCAAATTGCGTTCCGATTCAATACATCGTCCTTCAGCAGACTTGTCTCCATGGGTCTATTGCTGCCTCGGGCACCTTTTGGCCGTTCTGCTGTGATTAAAAAATTTTCGAATCGGACGAAAAACTGATAGTGAATTGTAACGTTCAGGGCCACCTACTGACGATGGATCACTCAAATTGCGTCCCGATTCAATACTTCGTCCTCCAGCAGACTTGCCTCCATGGGTCTATTGCTGCGTCGTGCACCTTATGGCCGTTCTGCTGTGAGTCAAAGATTTTCGAATAGGACGAATAACTGGTAGTGATTTGTAACGTTCAGGGCCTCCTAATGACGATGGATCACTCTAATTGCGTCCCGATTCAATACATCGTCCTCCAGCAGACTTGTCTTCATGGGTCTAATGCTGCCTCTGGCACCTTATGGCCGTTCTGCTGTGAGTCAAAGATTTTCGAATCGGACGAAAAACTGATAGTGAATTGTAACGTTCAGGGCCTCCTAATGACGATGGAACACTCAAATTGCGTCCCGATTCAATACATCGTCCTCCAGCAGACTTGTCTCCATGGGTCTATTGCCTGCTGGGGCACCTTATGGCCGTTCTGCTGTGAGTCAAAGATTTTCGAATCGGACGAAAAACTGATAGTGAATTGTAACGTTCAGGGCCACCTAATGACGATGGAACACTCAAATTGCGTCCCGATTCAATACATCGTCCTCCAGCAGACTTGTCTCCATGGGTCTATTGCTGCCTCGGGCACCTTATGGCCGTTCTGCTGTGAGTCAAAGATTTTCGAATCTGACGAAAAACTGATAGTGAATTGTAACATTCAGGGCCACCTAATGACGATGGAACACTCAAATTGCGTCCCGATTGAATACATCGTCCTCCAGCCGACTTGTCTCCATGTCCGTTATGCTGTGAGTCTAAATTATCGAATGGGACGAAAAACTGATAGTGAATTGTAACGTTCAGGGCCACCTAATGACGATGGATCACTCAAATTGCGTCCCGATTCAATACATCGTCCTCCAGCAGGTTTGTCTCCATGGGTCTATAGCTGCCTCGGACACCTAATGGCCGTTCTGCTGTGAGTCAAAGATTTTCGAATCGGACGAAAAACTGATAGTGAATTGTAACTTTCAGGGCCACCTAATGACGATGGAACACTCAAATTGCGTCCCGATTCAATACATCGTCCTCCAGCAGACTTGTCTCCATGGGTCTATTGCTGCCTCGGGCACCTTATGGCCGTTCTGCTGTGAGTCAAAGATTTTCGAATCTGACGAAAAACTGATAGTGAATTGTAACATTCAGGGCCACCTAATGACGATGGAACACTCAAATTGGGTCCCGATTCAATACATCGTCCTCCGGCCGACTTGTCTCCATGTCCGTTATGCTGTGAGTCTAAATTATCGAATGGGACGAAATACTGATAGTGAATTGTAACGTTCAGGGCTACCTAATGACGATGGATCACTCAAATTGCGTCCCGATTCAATACATCGTCCTCCAGCAGACTTGTCTCCATGGGTCTATAGCTGCCTCGGACACCTTATGGCCGTTCTGCTGTGAGTCAAAGATTTTCGAATCGGACGAAAAACTGATAGTGAATTGTAACGTTCTGGGCCTCCTAATGACGATGGAACACTCAAATTGCGTCCCGATTCAATCCATCGTCCTCCAGCAGATTTGTCTCCATGGGTCTATTGCCGCCTCGGGCACCTTATGGCCGTTCTGCTGTGAGTCACAGATTTTCGAATCGGACGAAAAACTGAAAGTGAATTGTAACGTTGAGGGCCTCCTAATGACGATGGATCACTCAAATTGCGTCCCGATTCAATACATCGTCCTCCAGCAGACTTGTCTCCAAGGGTCTATTGCTGCCTCGGACGGCTTATGGCCGTTCTGCTGTGAGTCAAAGATTTTCGAATCGGACGAAAAACTGATAGTGAATTGTAACGTTCAGGGCCACCTAATGACGATGGATCACTCAAATTGCGTCCCGATTCAATACATCGTCCTCCAGCAGACTTGTCTCCATGGGTCTATTGCTGCCTCGGGCACCTTATGGCCGTTCTGCTGTGAGTCAACGATTTTCGAATCTGACGAAAAACTGATAGTGAATTGTAACATTCAGGGCCACGTAATGACGATGGATCACTCAAATTGCGTCCCGATTCAATACGTCCTCCTCCAGCCGACTTGTCTCCATGGGTCTATTGCTGCCTCGAGCACCTTATGGCCGTTCTGCTGTGAGTCCAAGATTTTCGAATCGGACGAAAAACTGGTAGTGATTTGTAACGTTCAGGGCCTCCTAATGACGATGGATCACTCAAATTGCGTCCCGATTCAATACATCGTCCTCCAGCAGACTTGTCTTCATGGGTCTATTGCTGCCTCGGGCACCTTATGGCCGTTCTGCTGTGAGTCAAAGATTTTCGAATCGGACGAAAAACTGATAGTGAATTGTAACGTTCAGGGCCACCTAATGACGATGGATCACTCAAATTGCGTCCCGATTCAATACATCGTCCTCCAGCAGACTTGTCTCCATGGGTCTATTGCCTGCTGGGGCACCTTATGGCCGTTCTGCTGTGAGTCAAAGATTTTCGAATCGGACGAAAAACTGATAGTGAATTGTAACGTTCAGGGCCACCTAAAGACGATGGATCACTCAAATTGCGTCCCGATTCAATACATCGTCCTCCAGCAGACTTGTCTCCATGGGACTATTGCTGCCTCGGGCACCTTATGGCCGTTCTGCTGTGAGTCAAAGATTTTCGAATCTGACGAAAAACTGATAGTGAATTGTAACATTCAGGGCCACCTAATGACGATGGAACACTCAAATTGCGTCCCGATTGAATACATCGTCCTCCAGCCGACTCGTCTCCATGTCCGTTATGCTGTGAGTCTAAATTATCGAATGGGACGAAAAACTGATAGTGAATTGTAACGTTCAGGGCCACCTAATGACGATGGATCACTCAAATTGCGTCCCGATTCAATACATCGTCCTCCAGCAGACTTGTCTCCATGGGTCTATGGCTGCCTCGGGCACCTTATGGCCGTTCTGCTGTGAGTCAAAGATTTTCGAATCGGACGAAAAACTGATAGTGAATTGTAACATTCAGGGCCACCTAATGACGATGGATCACTCAAATTGCGTCCCGATTCAATACATCGTCTTCCAGCCGACTTGTCTCCATGGGTCTGATGCGGCCTCGGGCACCTTATGGCCGTTCTGCTGCGAGTCAAAGACTTTCGAATCGGACGAAAAACTGATAGTGAATTGTAACGTTCAGGGCCACCTAATGACGATGTATCACTCAAATTGCGTCCCGATTCAGTACATCGTCCTCCAGCCGACTTGTCTCCATGGGTCTATTGCAAAATGGGGCACCTTATGGCCGTTCTGCTGTGTCAAAGATTTTCGAATCGGACGAAAAACTGATAGTGAATTGTAACGTTCAGGGCCTCCTAATGACGATGGAACACTCAAATTGCGTTCCGATTCAATACATCGTCCTTCAGCAGACTTGTCTCCATGGGTCTATTGCTGCCTCGGGCACCTTTTGGCCGTTCTGCTGTGATTAAAAAATTTTCGAATCGGACGAAAAACTGATAGTGAATTGTAACGTTCAGGGTCACCTACTGACGATGGATCACTCAAATTGCGTCCCGATTCAATACTTCGTCCTCCAGCATACTTGCCTCCATGGGTCTATTGCTGCGTCGTGCACCTTATGGCCGTTCTGCTGTGAGTCAAAGATTTTCGAATAGGACGAATAACTGGTAGTGATTTGTAACGTTCAGGGCCTCCTAATGACGATGGATCACTCTAATTGCGTCCCGATTCAATACATCGTCCTCCAGCAGACTTGTCTCCATGGGTCTATTGCTGCCTCGGGCACCTTATGGCCGTTCTGCTGTGAGTCAAAGATTTTCGAATCTGACGAAAAACTGATAGTGAATTGTAACATTCAGGGCCACCTAATGACGATGGAACACTCAAATTGCGTCCCGATTGAATACATCGTCCTCCAGCCGACTTGTCTCCATGTCCGTTACGCTGTGAGTCTAAATTATCGAATGGGACGAAAAACTGATAGTGAATTGTAACGTTCAGGGCCACCTAATGACGATGGATCACTCAAATTGCGTCCCGATTCAATACATCGTCCTCCAGCAGGTTTGTCTCCATGGGTCTATAGCTGCCTCGGACACCTAATGGCCGTTCTGCTGTGAGTCAAAGATTTTCGAATCGGACGAAAAACTGATAGTGAATTGTAACTTTCAGGGCCACCTAATGACGATGAACACTCAAATTGCGTCCCGATTCAATACATCGTCCTCCAGCAGACTTGTCTCCATGGGTCTATTGCCTGCTCGGGCACCTTATGGCCGTTCAGCTGTGAGTCAAAGATTTTCGAATCGGACGAAAAACTGATAGTGAATTGTAACGTTCAGGGCCATCTAATGACGATGGATCACTCAAATTGCGTCCCGATTCAATACATCGTCCTCCAGCAGACTTGTCTCCATGGGTCTATTGCTGCCTCGGGCACCTTATGGCCGTTCTGCTGTGAGTCAAAGATTTTCGAATCTGACGAAAAACTGATAGTGAATTGTAACATTCAGGGCCACCTAATGACGATGGAACACTCAAATTGGGTCCCGATTCAATACATCGTCCTCCGGCCGACTTGTCTCCATGTCCGTTATGCTGTGAGTCTAAATTATCGAATGGGACGAAATACTGATAGTGAATTGTAACGTTCAGGGCCACCTAATGACGATGGATCACTCAAATTGCGTCCCGATTCAATACATCGTCCTCCAGCAGACTTGTCTCCATGGGTCTATAGCTGCCTCGGACACCTTATGGCCGTTCTGCTGTGAGTCAAAGATTTTCGAATCGGACGAAAAACTGATAGTGAATTGTAACGTTCTGGGCCTCCTAATGACGATGGAACACTCAAATTGCGTCCCGATTCAATCCATCGTCCTCCAGCAGATTTGTCTCCATGGGTCTATTGCCGCCTCGGGCACCTTATGGCCGTTCTGCTGTGAGTCACAGATTTTCGAATCGGACGAAAAACTGAAAGTGAATTGTAACGTTGAGGGCCTCCTAATGACGATGGATCACTCAAATTGCGGCCCGATTCAATACATCGTCCTCCAGCAGACTTGTCTCCAAGGGTCTATTGCTGCCTCGGACGGCTTATGGCCGTTCTGCTGTGAGTCAAAGATTTTCGAACCGGACGAAAAACTGATAGTGAATTGTAACGTTCAGGGCCACCTAATGACGATGGATCACTCAAATTGCGTCCCGATTCAATACATCGTCCTCCAGCAGACTTGTCTCCATGGGTCTATTGCTGCCTCGGGCACCTTATGGCCGTTCTGCTGTGAGTCAACGATTTTCGAATCTGACGAAAAACTGATAGTGAATTGTAACATTCAGGGCCACGTAATGACGATGGATCACTCAAATTGCGTCCCGATTCAATACGTCCTCCTCCAGCCGACTTGTCTCCATGGGTCTATTGCTGCCTCGAGCACCTTATGGCCGTTCTGCTGTGAGTCCAAGATTTTCGAATCGGACGAAAAACTGGTAGTGATTTGTAACGTTCAGGGCCTCCTAATGACGATGGATCACTCAAATTGCGTCCCGATTCAATACATCGTCCTCCAGCAGACTTGTCTTCATGGGTCTATTGCTGCCTCGGGCACCTTATGGCCGTTCTGCTGTGAGTCAAAGATTTTCGAATCGGACGAAAAACTGATAGTGAATTGTAACGTTCAGGGCCACCTAATGACGATGGATCACTCAAATTGCGTCCCGATTCAATACATCGTCCTCCAGCAGACTTGTCTCCATGGGTCTATTGCCTGCTGGGGCACCTTATGGCCGTTCTGCTGTGAGTCAAAGATTTTCGAATCGGACGAAAAACTGATAGTGAATTGTAACGTTCAGGGCCACCTAAAGACGATGGATCACTCAAATTGCGTCCCGATTCAATACATCGTCCTCCAGCAGACTTGTCTCCATGGGACTATTGCTGCCTCGGGCACCTTATGGCCGTTCTGCTGTGAGTCAAAGATTTTCGAATCTGACGAAAAACTGATAGTGAATTGTAACATTCAGGGCCACCTAATGACGATGGAACACTCAAATTGCGTCCCGATTGAATACATCGTCCTCCAGCCGACTCGTCTCCATGTCCGTTATGCTGTGAGTCTAAATTATCGAATGGGACGAAAAACTGATAGTGAATTGTAACGTTCAGGGCCACCTAATGACGATGGATCACTCAAATTGCGTCCCGATTCAATACATCGTCCTCCAGCAGACTTGTCTCCATGGGTCTATGGCTGCCTCGGGCACCTTATGGCCGTTCTGCTGTGAGTCAAAGATTTTCGAATCGGACGAAAAACTGATAGTGAATTGTAACATTCAGGGCCACCTAATGACGATGGATCACTCAAATTGCGTCCCGATTCAATACATCGTCTTCCAGCCGACTTGTCTCCATGGGTCTGATGCGGCCTCGGGCACCTTATGGCCGTTCTGCTGCGAGTCAAAGACTTTCGAATCGGACGAAAAACTGATAGTGAATTGTAACGTTCAGGGCCACCTAATGACGATGTATCACTCAAATTGCGTCCCGATTCAGTACATCGTCCTCCAGCCGACTTGTCTCCATGGGTCTATTGCTAAATGGGGCACCTTATGGCCGTTCTGCTGTGTCAAAGATTTTCGAATCGGACGAAAAACTGATAGTGAATTGTAACGTTCAGGGCCTCCTAATGACGATGGAACACTCAAATTGCGTTCCGATCCAATACATCGTCCTTCAGCAGACTTGTCTCCATGGGTCTATTGCTGCCTCGGGCACCTTTTGGCCGTTCTGCTGTGATTAAAAAATTTTCGAATCGGACGAAAAACTGATAGTGAATTGTAACGTTCAGGGTCACCTACTGACGATGGATCACTCAAATTGCGTCCCGATTCAATACTTCGTCCTCCAGCAGACTTGCCTCCATGGGTCTATTGCTGCGTCGTGCACCTTATGGCCGTTCTGCTGTGAGTCAAAGATTTTCGAATAGGACGAATAACTGGTAGTGATTTGTAACGTTCAGGGCCTCCTAATGACGATGGATCACTCTAATTGCGTCCCGATTCAATACATCGTCCTCCAGCAGACTTGTCTTCATGGGTCTATTGCTGCCTCTGGCACCTTATGGCCGTTCTGCTGTGAGTCAAAGATTTTCGAATCGGACGAAAAACTGATAGTGAATTGTAACGTTCAGGGCCTCCTAATGACGATGGAACACTCAAATTGCGTCCCGATTCAATACATCGTCCTCCAGCAGACTTGTCTCCATGGGTCTATTGCCTGCTGGGGCACCTTATGGCCGTTCTGCTGTGAGTCAAAGATTTTCGAATCGGACGAAAAACTGATAGTGAATTGTAACGTTCAGGGCCACCTAATGACGATGGATCACTCAAATTGCGTCCCGATTCAATACATCGTCCTCCAGCAGACTTGTCTCCATGGGTCTATTGCTGCCTCGGGCACCTTATGGCCGTTCTGCTGTGAGTCAAAGATTTTCGAATCTGACGAAAAACTGATAGTGAATTGTAACATTCAGGGCCACCTAATGACGATGGAACACTCAAATTGCGTCCCGATTGAATACATCGTCCTCCAGCCGACTTGTCTCCATGTCCGTTATGCTGTGAGTCTAAATTATCGAATGGGACGAAAAACTGATAGTGAATTGTAACGTTCAGGGCCACCTAATGACGATGGATCACTCAAATTGCGTCCCGATTCAATACATCGTCCTCCAGCAGGTTTGTCTCCATGGGTCTATAGCTGCCTCGGACACCTTATGGCCGTTCTGCTGTGAGTCAAAGATTTTCGAATCGGACGAAAAACTGATAGTGAATTGTAACTTTCAGGGCCACCTAATGACGATGGAACACTCAAATTGCGTCCCGATTCAATACATCGTCCTCCAGCAGACTTGTCTCCATGGGTCTATTGCCTGCTCGGGCACCTTATGGCCGTTCTGCTGTGAGTCAAAGATTTTCGAATCGGACGAAAAACTGATAGTGAATTGTAACGTTCAGGGCCATCTAATGACGATGGATCACTCAAATTGCGTCCCGATTCAATACATCGTCCTCCAGCAGACTTGTCTCCATGGGTCTATTACTGCCTCGGGCACCTTATGGCCGTTCTGCTGTGAGTCAAAGATTTTCGAATCGGACGAAAAACTGATAGTGAATTGTAACATTCAGGGCCACCTAATGACGATGGAACACTCAAATTGGGTCCCGATTCAATACATCGTCCTCCGGCCGACTTGTCTCCATGTCCGTTATGCTGTGAGTCTAAATTATCGAATGGGACGAAATACTGATAGTGAATTGTAACGTTCAGGGCCACCTAATGACGATGGATCACTCAAATTGCGTCCCGATTCAATACATCGTCCTCCAGCAGACTTGTCTCCATGGGTCTATTGCTGCCTCGGACACCTTATGGCCGTTCTGCTGTGAGTCAAAGATTTTCGAATCGGACGAAAAACTGATAGTGAATTGTAACGTTCTGGGCCTCCTAATGACGATGGAACACTCAAATTGCGTCCCGATTCAATCCATCGTCCTCCAGCAGACTTGTCTCCATGGGTCTTTTGCCGCCTCGGGCACCTTATGGCCGTTCTGCTGTGAGTCAACGATATTCGAATCTGACGAAAAACTGATAGTGAATTGTAACATTCAGGGACACGTAATGACGATGGATCACTCAAATTGCGTCCCGATTCAATACGTCCTCCTCCAGCCGACTTGTCTCCATGGGTCTATTGCTGCCTCGAGCACCTTATGGCCGTTCTGCTGTGAGTCCAAGATTTTCGAATCGGACGAAAAACTGGTAGTGATTTGTAACGTTCAGGGCCTCCTAATGACGATGGATCACTCAAATTGCGTCCCGATTCAATACATCGTCCTCCAGCAGACTTGTCTTCATGGGTCTATTGCTGCCTCGGGCACCTTATGGCCGTTCTGCTGTGAGTCAAAGATTTTCGAATCGGACGAAAAACTGATAGTGAATTGTAACGTTCAGGGCCACCTAATGACGATGGATCACTCAAATTGCGTCCCGATTCAATACATCGTCCTCCAGCAGACTTGTCCCCATGGGTCTATTGCTGCCTCGGGCACCTTCTGGCCGTTCTGCTGTGACTCAAAGATTTTCGAATCGGACGAAAAACTGATAGTGAATTGTAACGTTCAGGGCCTCCTAATGACGATGGAACACTCAAATTGCGTCCCGATTCAATACATCGTCCTCCAGCCGACTTGTCTCCATGTCCGTTATGCTGCGAGTGTAAATTATCGAATGGGACGAAAAACTGATAGTGAATTGTAACGTTCATGGCCACCTAATGACGATGGATCACTCAAATTGCGTCCCGATTCAATACATCGTCCTCCAGCAGACTCGTCTCCATCGGTCTATTGCTGCCTCGGGCACCTTATTGCCCTTCTGCTGTGAGTCAAAGATTTTCGAATCGGACGAAAAACTGATAGTGAATTGTAACGTTCAGGGCCATCTAATGACGATGGATCACTCAAATTGCGTCCCGATTCAATACATCGTCCTCCAGCAGACTTGTTTCCATGGGTCTATTGCTGCCTCGGGCACCTTATTGCCGTTCTGCTGTGAGTCAAAGATTTTCGAATCGGACGAAAAACTGATAGTGAATTGTAACATTCAGGGCCACCTAATGACGATGGAACACTCAAATTGCGTCCCGATTCAATACATCGTCCTCCGGCCGACTTGTCTCCATGTCCGTTACGCTGTGAGTCTAAATTATCGAATGGGACGAAATACTGATAGTGAATTGTAACGTTCAGGGCCTCCTAATGACGATGGATCACTCAAATTGCGTCCCGATTCAATACATCGTCCTCCAGCAGACTTGTCTCCATGGGTCTATAGCTGCCTCGGACACCTTATGGCCGTTCTGCTGTGAGTCAAAGATTTTCGAATGGACGAAAAACTGATAGTGAATTGTAACGTTCTGGGCCTCCTAATGACGATGGAACACTCAAATTGCGTCCCGATTCAAAACATCGTCTTCCAGCAGACTTGTCTCCATGGGTCTATTGCCGCCTCGGGCACCTTATGGCCGTTCTGCTGTGAGTCAAAGATTTTCGAATCGGACGAAAAACTGAAAGTGAATTGTAACGTGCAGGGCCTCCTAATGACGATGGATCACTCAAATTACGTCCCGATTCAATACATCGTCCTCCAGCAGACTTGTCTCCAAGGGTCTATTGCTGCCTCGGGCACCTTATGGCCGTTCTGCTGTGAGTCATAGATTTTCGAATCGGACGAAAAACTGATAGCGAATTGTAACATTCAGGGCCACCTAATGACGATGGATCACTCAAATTGCGTCCCGATTCAATACATCGTCCTCCAGCCAACTTGTCTCCATGGGTCTATTGCTGCCTCCGACGGCTTATGGCCGTTCTGCTGTGAGTCAAAGATTTTCGAATCGGACGAAAAACTGATAGTGAATTGTAACGTTCAGGGCCACGTAATGACGATGGATCACTCAAATTGCGTCCCGATTCAATACATCGTCCTCCAGCAGACTTGTCTCCATGGGTCTATTGCTGCCTCGGGCACCTTATGGCCGTTCTGCTGTGAGTCAAAGATTTTCGAATCTGACGAAAAACTGATAGTGAATTGTAACATTCAGGGCCACGTAATGACGATGGATCACTCAAATTGCGTCCCGATTCAATACATCCTCCTCCAGCCGACTTGTCTCCATGGGTCTATTGCTGCCTCGAGCACCTTATGGCCGTTCTGCTGTGAGTCCAAGATTTTCCAATCGGACGAAAAACTGGTAGTGATTTGTAACGTTCAGGCCCTCCTAATGACGATGGATCACTCAAATTGCGTCCCGATTCAATACATCGTCCTCCAGCAGACTTGGCTTCATGGGTCTATTGCTGCCTCGGGCACCTCATGGCCGTTCTGCTGTGAGTCAAAGATTTTCGAATCGGACGAAAAACTGATAGTGAATTGTAACGTTCAGGGCCACCTACTGACGATGGATCACTCAAATTGCGTCCCGATTCAATACATCGTCCTCCAGCAGACTTGTCTCCATGGGTCTATTGCTGCCTCGGGCACCTTCTGGCCGTTCTGCTGTGACTCAAAGATTTTCGAATCGGACGAAAAACTGATAGTGAATTGTAACGTTCAGGGCCTCCTAATGACGATGGAACACTCAAATTGCGTCCCGATTCAATTCATCGTCCTCCAGCCGACTTGTCTCCATGTCAGTTAAGCTGTGAGTGTAAATTATCGAATGGGACGAAAAACTGATAGTGAATTGTAACGTTCATGGCCACCTAATGACGATGGATCACTCAAATTGCGTCCCGATTCAATACATCGTCCTCCAGCAGACTCGTCTTCTTCGGTCTATTGCTGCCTCGGGCACCTTATTGCCGTTCTGCTGAGAGTCAAAGATTTTCGAATCGGACGAAAAACTGACAGTGAATTGTAACTTTCAGGGCCACCTAATGACGATGGATCACTCAAATTGCGTCCCGATTCAATACATCGTCTTCCAGCCGACTTGTCTCCATGGGTTTATTGCTGCCTCAGCACCTTATGGCCGTTCTGCTGTGAGTCAAAGATTTTCGAATCTGACGAAAAACTGATAGTGAATTGTAACATTCAGGGCCACGTAATGACGATGGATCACTCAAATTGCGTCCCGATTCAATACATCGTTCTGCAGCCGACTTGTCTCCATGGGTCTATTGCTGCCTCGGGCACCTTATGGCCATTCTGCTGTGGGTCAAAGATTTTCGAATCGGACGAAAAACTGATAGTGAATTGTAACGTTCAGGGCCTCCTAATGACGATGGAACACTCAAATTGCGTCCCGATTCAATACATCGTCCTCCAGCAGACTTGACTCCATGGGTCTATTGCTGCCTCGGGCACCTTATGGCCGTTCTGCTGTGAGTCTAGATTATCGAATGGGACGAAAAACTGATAGTGAATTGTAACGTTCAGGGCCACCTAATGACGATGGATCACTCAAATTGCGTCCCGATTCATTACATCGTCCTCCAGCCAACTTGTCTCCATGGGTCTATTGCTACCTCGGACGGCTTATGGCCGTTCTGCTGTGAGTCAAAGATTTTCGAATCGGACGAAAAACTGATAGTGAATTGTAACGTTCAGGGAGTCCCAATGACGATGGAACACTCAAATTGCGTCCCGATTCAATACATCGTCCTCCAGCAGACTTGTCTCCATGGGTCTATTGCTGCCTCGGGCACCTTATGTCCGTTCTGCTGTGAGTCAAAGATTTTCGAATCGGACGAAAAACTGATAGTGAATTGTAACGTTCAGGGCCTCCTAATGACGATGGAACACTCAAATTGCGTCTCGATTCAATACATCGTCCTCCAGCAGACTTGTCTCCATGGGTCTATTGCTGCCTCGGGCACCTTATGGCCGTTCTGCTGTGAGTCAAAGATTTTCGAATCTGACGAAAAACTGATAGTGAATTGTAACATTCAGAGCCACGTGATGACGATGGATCACTCAAATTGCGTCCCTATTCAATACATCGTCCTGCAGCCGACTTGTCTCCATGGGTCTATTGCTGCCTCGGGCACCTTATGGCCGTTCTGCTGTGAGTCAAGGATTTTCGAATCGAACGATAAACTGATAGTGAATTGTAACATTCAGGGCCTCCTAATGACGATGGAACACTCAAATTGCGTCCCGATTCAATACATCGTCCTCCGGCAGACTTGTCTCCATGGGTCTATTGCTGCCTCGGGCACCTTATGGCCGTTCTGTTGTGAGTCAAAGATTTTCGAATCGGACGAAAAACTGATAGTGAATTGTGACGTTCATGGCCACCTAATGACGATGGATCACTCAAATTGCGTCCCGATTCAATACATCGACCTCCAGCAGACTTGTCTCCGTGGGTCTATTGCTGCCTCGAGCACCTTATGGCCGTTCTGCTGTGAGTCAATGATTTCCATATCGGACGAAAAACTGATAGTGAATTGTAACTTTCAGGGCCACCTAATGACGATGGATCACTCAAATTGCGTCCCGATTCAATACATCGTCTTCCAGCCGACTTGTCCCCATGGATCTATTGCTGCCTCGGGCACCTTATGGCCGTTCTGCTGTGAGTCAAAGATTTTCGAATCGGACGAAAAACTGATAGTGAATTGTAACGTTCAGGGCCTCCTAATGACGATGGAACACTCAAATTGCGTCCCGATTCAATACATCGTCCTCCAGCAGACTTGTCTCCATGGGTCTATTGCTGCCTCGGGCACCTTATGTCCGTTCTGCTGTGAGTCAAAGATTTTCGAATCGGACGAAAAACTGATAGTGAATTGTAACGTTCAGGGCCTCCTAATGACGATGGATCACTCAAATTGCGTCCCGATTCAATACATCGTCCTCCAGCAGACTTGTCTCCATGGGTCTATTGCTGCCTCGGTCACCTTATGGCCGTTCTGCTGTGAGTCAAAGATTTTTGAATCTGACGAAAAACTGATAGTGAATTGTAACATTCAGGGCCACGTAATGACGATGGATCACTCAAATTGCGTCCCTATTCAATACATCGTCCTCCAGCCGACTTGTCTCCATGGGTCTATTGCTGCCTCGGGCACCTTACGGCCGTTCTGCTGTGAGTCAAAGATTTTCGAATCGGACGAAAAACTGATAGTGAATTGTAATGTTCAGGGCCTCCTAATGACGATGGAACACTCAAATTGCGTCCCGATTCAATACATCGTCCTCCAGCAGACTTGTCTCCATGGGTCTATTGCTGCCTCGGGCACCTTATGGCCGTTCTGCTGTGAGTCAAAGATTTTCGAATCGGACGAAAAACTGATAGTGAATTGTAACGTTCAGGGCCTCCTAATGACGATGGAACACTCAAATTGCGTCCCGATTCAATACATCGCCCTCCACCAGACTTGTCTCCATGGGTCTATTGCTGCCTCGGGCACCTTATGGCCGTTCTGCTGTGAGTCAAAGAGTTTCGAATCGGACGAAAAACTGATAGTGAATTGTAACATTCAGGGCCTCCTAATGACGATGGAACACTCAAATTGCGTCCCGATTCAATACATCGTCCTCCAGCAGACTCGTCTCCATGGGTCTATTGCTGCCTCGGGCACCTTATGGCCGTTCTGTTGTGAGTCAAAGATTTTCGAATCGGACGAAAAGCTGATAGTGAATTGTAACGTTCATGGCCACCTAATGACGTTGGATCACTCAAATTGCGTCCCGATTCAATACATCGTCCTCCAGCAGACTTGTCTCCATGGGTCTATTGCTGCCTCGAGCACCTTATGACCGTTCTGCTGTGAGTCAATGATTTCCGAATCGGACGAAAAACTGATAGTGAATTGTAACTTTCAGGACCACCTAATGACGATGGATCACTCAAATTGCGTCCCGATTCAATACATCGTCTTCCAGCCGACTTGTCTCCATGGGTCTATTGCTGCCTCGGGCACCTTATGGCCGTTCTGCTGTGAGTCAAAGATTTTCGAATCGGACGAAAAACTGATAGTGAATTGTAACGTTCAGGGCCTCCTAATGACGATGGAACACTCAAATTGCGTCCCGATTCAATACATCGTCCTCCAGCAGACTTGTCTCCATGGGTCTATTGCTGCCTCGGGCACCTTACGTCCGTTCTGCTGTGAGTCAAAGATTTTCGAATCGGACGAAAAACTGATAGTGAATTGTAACGTTCAGGGCCTCCTAATGACGATGGATGACTCAAATTGCGTCCCGATTCAGTACATCGTCCTCCAGCAGACTTGTCTCCATGGGTCTATTGCTGCCTCGGGCACCTTATGGCCGTTCTGCTGTGAGTGAAAGATTTTTGAATCTGACGAAAAACTGATAGTGAATTGTAACATTCAGGGCCACGTAATGACGATGGATCACTCAAATTGCGTCCCGATTCAATACATCGTCCTCCAGCCGACTTGTCTCCATGGGTCTATTGCTGCCTCAGGCACCTTACGGCCGTTCTGCTGTGAGTCAAAGATTTTCGAATCGGACGAAAAACTGATAGTGAATTGTAACGTTCAGGGCCTCCTAATGACGATGGAACACTCAAATTGCGTCCCGATTCAATACATCGTCCTCCAGCAGACTTGTCTCCATGGGTCTATTGCTGCCTCGGGCAACTTATGGCCGTTCTGCTGTGAGTCAAAGATTTTCGAATCGGACGAAAAACTGATAGTGAATTGTAACGTTCAGGGCCTCCTAATGACGATGGAACACTCAAATTGCGTCCCGATTCAATACATCGTCCTCCAGCAGACTTGTCTCCATGGTTCTATTGCTGCCTCGGGCACCTTATGGCCGTTCTGCTGTGAGTCAAAGATTTTCGAATCGGACGAAAAACTGATAGTGAATTGTAACATTCAGGGCCTCCTAATGACGATGGAACACTCAAATTGCGTCCCGATTCAATACATCGTCCTCCAGCAGACTCGTCTCCATGGGTCTATTGCTGCCTCGGGCAACTTATGGCCGTTCTGTTGTGAGTCAAAGATTTTCGAATCGGACGAAAAGCTGATAGTGAATTGTAACGTTCATGGCCACCTAATGACGATGGATCACTCAAATTGCGTCCCGATTCAATACATCGTCCTCCAGCAGACTTGTCTCCATGGGTCTATTGCTGCCTCGAGCACCTTATGGCCGTTCTGCTGTGAGTCAATGATTTCCGAATCGGACGAAAAAATGATAGTGAATTGTAACTTTCAGGGCCACCTAATGACGAAGGATCACTCAAATTGCGTCCCGATTCAATACATCGTCTTCCAGCCGACTTGTCTCCATGGGTCTATTGCTGCCTCGGGCACCTAATGGCCGTTCTGCTGTGAGTCAAAGATTTTCGAATCGGACGAAAAACTGATAGTGAATTGTAACGTTCAGGGCCTCCTAATGACGATGGAACACTCAAATTGCGTCTCGATTCAATACATCGTCTTCCAGCCGACTTGTCTCCATGGGTCTATTGCTGCCTCGGGCACCTTATGGCCGTTCTGCTGTGAGTCAAAGATTTTCGAATCGGACGAAAAACTGATAGTGAATTGTAACGTTCAGGGCCTCTTAATGACGATGGAACACTCAAATTGCGTCCCGATTCAATACATCGTCCTCCAGCAGACTTGTCTCCATGGGTCTATTGCTGCCTCGGGCACCTTATGGCCGTTCTGCTGAGAGTCAAAGATTTTCGAATCGGACGAAAAACTGATAGTTAATTGTAACATTCAGGGCCACCTAATGACGATGGACCACACAAATTGCGTCCCGATTCAATACATCGTCCTCCAGCCGACTTGACTCCATGGGTCTATTGCTGCCTCGGGCACCTTATGGCCGTTCTGCTGTGAGTCTAGATTATCGAATGGGACGAAAAACTGATAGTGAATTGTAACGTTCAGGGCTACCTAATGACGATGGATCACTCAAATTGCGTCCCGATTCAAAACATCGCCCTCCAGCCAACTTGTCTCCATGGGTCTATTGCTACCTCGGACGGCTTATGGCCGTTCTGCTGTGAGTCAAAGATTTTCGAATCGGACGAAAAACTGATAGTGAATTGTAACATTCAGGGCCACGTAATGACGATGGATCACTCAAATTGCGTCCCGATTCAATACATCGTCCTCCAGCCGACTTGTCTCCATGGGTCTATTGCTGCCTCAGGCACCTTACGGCCGTTCTGCTGTGAGTCAAAGATTTTCGAATCGGACGAAAAACTGATAGTGAATTGTAACGTTCAGGGCCTCCTAATGACGATGGAACACTCAAATTGCGTCCCGATTCAATACATCGTCCTCCAGCAGACTTGTCTCCATGGGTCTATTGCTGCCTCGGGCACCTTACGTCCGTTCTGCTGTGAGTCAAAGATTTTCGAATCGGACGAAAAACTGATAGTGAATTGTAACGTTCAGGGCCTCCTAATGACGATGGATGACTCAAATTGCGTCCCGATTCAGTACATCGTCCTCCAGCAGACTTGTCTCCATGGGTCTATTGCTGCCTCGGGCACCTTATGGCCGTTCTGCTGTGAGTGAAAGATTTTTGAATCTGACGAAAAACTGATAGTGAATTGTAACATTCAGGGCCACGTAATGACGATGGATCACTCAAATTGCGTCCCGATTCAATACATCGTCCTCCAGCCGACTTGTCTCCATGGGTCTATTGCTGCCTCAGGCACCTTACGGCCGTTCTGCTGTGAGTCAAAGATTTTCGAATCGGACAAAAAACTGATAGTGAATTGTAACGTTCAGGGCCTCCTAATGACGATGGAACACTCAAATTGCGTCCCGATTCAATACATCGTCCTCCAGCAGACTTGTCTCCATGGGTCTATTGCTGCCTCGGGCAACTTATGGCCGTTCTGCTGTGAGTCAAAGATTTTCGAATCGGACGAAAAACTGATAGTGAATTGTAACGTTCAGGGCCTCCTAATGACGATGGAACACTCAAATTGCGTCCCGATTCAATACATCGTCCTCCAGCAGACTTGTCTCCATGGTTCTATTGCTGCCTCGGGCACCTTATGGCCGTTCTGCTGTGAGTCAAAGATTTTCGAATCGGACGAAAAACTGATAGTGAATTGTAACATTCAGGGCCTCCTAATGACGATGGAACACTCAAATTGCGTCCCGATTCAATACATCGTCCTCCAGCAGACTCGTCTCCATGGGTCTATTGCTGCCTCGGGCAACTTATGGCCGTTCTGTTGTGAGTCAAAGATTTTCGAATCGGACGAAAAGCTGATAGTGAATTGTAACGTTCATGGCCACCTAATGACGATGGATCACTCAAATTGCGTCCCGATTCAATACATCGTCCTCCAGCAGACTTGTCTCCATGGGTCTATTGCTGCCTCGAGCACCTTATGGCCGTTCTGCTGTGAGTCAATGATTTCCGAATCGGACGAAAAAATGATAGTGAATTGTAACTTTCAGGGCCACCTAATGACGAAGGATCACTCAAATTGCGTCCCGATTCAATACATCGTCTTCCAGCCGACTTGTCTCCATGGGTCTATTGCTGCCTCGGGCACCTAATGGCTGTTCTGCTGTGAGTCAAAGATTTTCGAATCGGACGAAAAACTGATAGTGAATTGTAACGTTCAGGGCCTCCTAATGACGATGGATGACTCAAATTGCGTCCCGATTCAGTACATCGTCCTCCAGCAGACTTGTCTCCATGGGTCTATTGCTGCCTCGGGCACCTTATGGCCGTTCTGCTGTGAGTCAAAGATTTTCGAATCGGACGAAAAACTGGTAATGAATTGTAACGTTCAGGGCCTCCTAATGACGATGGAACACTCAAATTGCGTCCCGATTCAATACATCGTCCTCCAGCAGACTTGTCTCCATGGGTCTATTGCTGCCTCGGGCACCTTACGTCCGTTCTGCTGTGAGTCAAAGATTTTCGAATCGGACGAAAAACTGATGGTGAATTGTAACGTTCAGGGCCTCCTAATGACGATGGATGACTCAAATTGCGTCCCGATTCAGTACATCGTCCTCCAGCAGACTTGTCTCCATGGGTCTATTGCTGCCTCGGGCACCTTATGGCCGTTCTGCTGTGAGTGAAAGATTTTTGAATCTGACGAAAAACTGATAGTGAATTGTAACATTCAGGGCCACGTAATGACGATGGATCACTCAAATTGCGTCCCGATTCAATACATCGTCCTCCAGCCGACTTGTCTCCATGGGTCTATTGCTGCCTCAGGCACCTTACGGCCGTTCTGCTGTGAGTCAAAGATTTTCGAATCGGACGAAAAACTGATAGTGAATTGTAACGTTCAGGGCCTCCTAATGACGATGGAACACTCAAATTGCGTCCCGATTCAATACATCGTCCTCCAGCAGACTTGTCTCCATGGGTCTATTGCTGCCTCGGGCAACTTATGGCCGTTCTGCTGTGAGTCAAAGATTTTCGAATCGGACGAAAACTGATAGTGAATTGTAACGTTCAGGGCCTCCTAATGACGATGGAACACTCAAATTGCGTCCCGATTCAATACATCGTCCTCCAGCAGACTTGTCTCCATGGTTCTATTGCTGCCTCGGGCACCTTATGGCCGTTCTGCTGTGAGTCAAAGATTTTCGAATCGGACGAAAAACTGATAGTGAATTGTAACATTCAGGGCCTCCTAATGACGATGGAACACTCAAATTGCGTCCCGATTCAATACATCGTCCTCCAGCAGACTCGTCTCCATGGGTCTATTGCTGCCTCGGGCAACTTATGGCCGTTCTGTTGTGAGTCAAAGATTTTCGAATCGGACGAAAAGCTGATAGTGAATTGTAACGTTCATGGCCACCTAATGACGATGGATCACTCAAATTGCGTCCCGATTCAATACATCGTCCTCCAGCAGACTTGTCTCCATGGGTCTATTGCTGCCTCGAGCACCTTATGGCCGTTCTGCTGTGAGTCAATGATTTCCGAATCGGACGAAAAAATGATAGTGAATTGTAACTTTCAGGGCCACCTAATGACGAAGGATCACTCAAATTGCGTCCCGATTCAATACATCGTCTTCCAGCCGACTTGTCTCCATGGGTCTATTGCTGCCTCGGGCACCTAATGGCCGTTCTGCTGTGAGTCAAAGATTTTCGAATCGGACGAAAAACTGATAGTGAATTGTAACGTTCAGGGCCTCCTAATGACGATGGAACACTCAAATTGCGTCTCGATTCAATACATCGTCTTCCAGCCGACTTGTCTCCATGGGTCTATTGCTGCCTCGGGCACCTTATGGCCGTTCTGCTGTGAGTCAAAGATTTTCGAATCGGACGAAAAACTGATAGTGAATTGTAACGTTCAGGGCCTCTTAATGACGATGGAACACTCAAATTGCGTCCCGATTCAATACATCGTCCTCCAGCAGACTTTTCTCCATGGGTCTATTGCTGCCTCGGGCACCTTATGGCCGTTCTGCTGAGAGTCAAAGATTTTCGAATCGGACGAAAAACTGATAGTTAATTGTAACACTCAGGGCCACCTAATGACGATGGACCACACAAATTGCGTCCCGATTCAATACATCGTCCTCCAGCCGACTTGACTCCATGGGTCTATTGCTGCCTCGGGCACCTTATGGCCGTTCTGCTGTGAGTCTAGATTATCGAATGGGACGAAAAACTGATAGTGAATTGTAACGTTCAGGGCTACCTAATGACGATGGATCACTCAAATTGCGTCCCGATTCAAAACATCGCCCTCCAGCCAACTTGTCTCCATGGGTCTATTGCTACCTCGGACGGCTTATGGCCGTTCTGCTGTGAGTCAAAGATTTTCGAATCGGACGAAAAACTGATAGTGAATTGTAACGTTCAGGGCCTCCTAATGACGATGGAACACTCAAATTGCGTCTCGATTCAATACATCGTCCTCCAGCAGACTTGTCTGCATGGGTCTACTGCTGCCTCGGGCACCTTATGGCCGTTCTGCTGTGAGTCAAAGACTTTCGAATCGGACGAAAAACTGATAGTGAATTGTAACGTTCAGGGCCTCCTAATGACGATGGATCACTCAAATTGCGTCCCGATTCAATACATCGTCCTCCAGCAGACTTGTCTCCATGGGTCTATTGCTGCCTCGAGCACCTTATGGCCGTTCTGCTGTGAGTCAAAGATTTTGGAATCTGACGAAAAACTGATAGTGAATTGTAACATTCAGGGCCACGTAATGACGATGGATCACTCAAATTGCGTCCCGATTCAATACATCGTCCTCCAGCAGACTCGTCTCCATGGGTCTATTGCTGCCTCGGGCAACTTATGGCCGTTCTGTTGTGAGTCAAAGATTTTCGAATCGGACGAAAAGCTGATAGTGAATTGTAACGTTCATGGCCACCTAATGACGATGGATCACTCAAATTGCGTCCCGATTCAATACATCGTCCTCCAGCAGACTTGTCTCCATGGGTCTATTGCTGCCTCGAGCACCTTATGGCCGTTCTGCTGTGAGTCAATGATTTCCGAATCGGACGAAAAAATGATAGTGAATTGTAACTTTCAGGGCCACCTAATGACGAAGGATCACTCAAATTGCGTCCCGATTCAATACATCGTCTTCCAGCCGACTTGTCTCCATGGGTCTATTGCTGCCTCGGGCACATAATGGCCGTTCTGCTGTGAGTCAAAGATTTTCGAATCGGACGAAAAACTGATAGTGAATTGTAACGTTCAGGGCCTCCTAATGACGATGGAACACTCAAATTGCGTCTCGATTCAATACATCGTCTTCCAGCCGACTTGTCTCCATGGGTCTATTGCTGCCTCGGGCACCTTATGGCTGTTCTGCTGTGAGTCAAAGATTTTCGAATCGGACGAAAAACTGATAGTGAATTGTAACGTTCAGGGCCTCTTAATGACGATGGAACACTCAAATTGCGTCCCGATTCAATACATCGTCCTCCAGCAGACTTTTCTCCATGGGTCTATTGCTGCCTCGGGCACCTTATGGCCGTTCTGCTGAGAGTCAAAGATTTTCGAATCGGACGAAAAACTGATAGTTAATTGTAACATTCAGGGCCACCTAATGACGATGGACCACACAAATTGCGTCCCGATTCAATACATCGTCCTCCAGCCGACTTGACTCCATGGGTCTATTGCTGCCTCGGGCACCTTATGGCCGTTCTGCTGTGAGTCTAGATTATCGAATGGGACGAAAACCTGATAGTGAATTGTAACGTTCAGGGCTACCTAATGACGATGGATCACTCAAATTGCGTCCCGATTCAAAACATCGCCCTCCAGCCAACTTGTCTCCATGGGTCTATTGCTACCTCGGACGGCTTATGGCCGTTCTGCTGTGAGTCAAAGATTTTCGAATCGGACGAAAAACTGATAGTGAATTGTAACGTTCAGGGCCTCCTAATGACGATGGAACACTCAAATTGCGTCTCGATTCAATACATCGTCCTCCAGCAGACTTGTCTGCATGGGTCTACTGCTGCCTCGGGCACCTTATGGCCGTTCTGCTGTGAGTCAAAGACTTTCGAATCGGACGAAAAACTGATAGTGAATTGTAACGTTCAGGGCCTCCTAATGACGATGGATCACTCAAATTGCGTCCCGATTCAATACATCGTCCTCCAGCAGACTTGTCTCCATGGGTCTATTGCTGCCTCGAGCACCTTATGGCCGTTCTGCTGTGAGTCAAAGATTTTGGAATCTGACGAAAAACTGATAGTGAATTGTAACATTCAGGGCCACGTAATGACGATGGATCACTCAAATTGCGTCCCTATTCAATACATCGTCCTGCAGCCGACTTGTCTCCATGGGTCTATTGCTGCCTCGGGCACCTTATGGCCGTTCTGCTGTGAGTCAAAGATTTTCGAATCGGACGAAAAACTGATAGTGAATTGTGACGTTCATGGCCACCTAATGACGATGGATCACTCAAATTGCGTCCCGATTCAATACATCGTCCTCCAGCAGACTTGTCTCCATGGGTCTATTGCTGCCTCGAGCACCTTATGGCCGTTCTGCTGTGAGTCAATGATTTCCGAATCGGACGAAAAACTGATAGTGAATTGTAACTTTCAGGGCAACCTAATGACGATGGATCACTCAAATTGCGTCCCGATTCAATACATCGTCTTCCAGCCGACTTGTCTCCATTGGTCTATTGCTGCCTCGGGCACCTTATGGCCGTTCTGCTGTGAGTCAAAGATTTTCGAATCGGACGAAAAACTGAGAGTGATTTGTAACGTTCAGGGCCTCCTAATGACGATGGAACACTCTAATTGCGTCCCGATTCAATACATCGTCCTCCAGCAGGCTTGTCTCCATGGGTCTATTGCTGCCTCGGGCACCTTACGGCCGTTCTGCTGTGAGTCAAAGATTTTCGAATCGGACGAAAAACTGATAGTGAATTGTAACGTTCAGGGCCTCCTAATGACGAAGGAACACTCAAATTGCGTCCCGATTCAATACATCGTCCTCCAGCAGACTTGTCTCCATGGGTCTATTGCTGCCTCGGGCACCTTATAACCGTTCTGCTGTGAGTCAAAGATTTTCGAATCGGACGAAAAACTGATAGTGAATTGTAACGTTCAGAGCCACCTAATGACGATGGATCACTCAAATTGCGTCCCGATTCAATACATCCTCCTCCAGCAGACTTTTCTCCATGGGTCTATTGCTGCCTCGGGCACCTTATGGCCGATCTGCTGTGAGTCAAAGATTTTCGAATCGGACAAAATTACTGATAGTGAATTGTAACGTTCAGGGCCACCTAATAACGATGGATCACCCAAATTGCGTCCCGATTCAATACATCGTCCTCCAGCAGACTTGTCTCCATGGGTCTATTGCTGCCCCGGGCACCCAATGGCCGTTCTGCTGTGAGTCAAAGATTTTCGAATCGGACGAAAAACTGATAGTGAATTGTAACGTTCATGGCCACCTAATGACGATGGATCACTCAAATTGCGTCCCGATTCAATACATCGTCCTCCAGCAGACTTGTCTCCATGGGTCTATTGCTGCCTCGGGCACCTTATGGCCGTTCTGCTGTGAGTCAAAGATTTTCGAATCGGACGAAAAACTGATAGTGAATTGTAACGTTCAGGGCCACCTAATGACGATGGATCACTCAAATTGCGTCCCGATTCAATACATCGTCCTCCAGCCGACTTGTCTCCATGGGTCCATTGCTGCCTCGGGCACCTTATGGCCGTTATGCTGTGAGTCTAGATTATCGAATGGGACGAAAAACTGATAGTGAATTGTAACGTTCAGGGCCACCTAATGACGATGGATCACTCAAATTGCGTCCCGATTCAATACATCCTCCTCCAGCAGACTTGTCCCCATGGGTCTATTGCTGCCACGGGCACCTTATGGCCGTTCTGCAGTGAGTCAAAGATTTTCGAATCGGACGAAAAAATGATAGTGAATTGTAACGTTCAGGGCCACCTAATGACGATGGATCACTCAAATTGCGTCCCGATTCAATACATCGTCCTCCAGCAGACTTGTCTCCATGGGTCTATTGCTGCCTCGGGCACCTTATGGCCGTTCTGCTGTGAGTCAAAGATTTTCGAATCGGACGAAAAACTGATAGTGAATTGTAACGTTCAGGGCCTCCTAATGACGATGGAACACTCAATTTGCGTCCCGATTCAATACATCGTCCTCCAGCAGACTTGTCTCCATGGGTCTATTGCTGCCTCAGGCACCTTATGGCCGTTCTGCTGTGAGTCAAAGATTTTTGAATCGGACGAAAAACTGATAGTGAATTGTAACGTTCAGGGCCACCTAATGACGATGGACCACTCAAATTGCGTCCCGATTCAATACATCGTCCTCCAGCAGACTTGTCTCCATGGGTCTATTGCTGCCTCGGGCACCCAATGGCCGTTCTGCTGTGAGTCAAAGATTTCCGAATCGGACGAAAAACTGATAGTGAATTGTAACATTCAGGGCCACCTAATGACGATGGATCACTCAAATTGCGTCCCGATTCAATACATCGTCTTATAGCCCACTTGTCTCCATGGGTCTATTGCTGCCTCGGGCACCTTATGGCCGTTCTGCTGTGAGTCAAAGATTTTCGAATCGGACGAAGAACTGATAGTGAATTGTAACGTTCAGGGCCTCCTAATGACGATGGATCACTCAAATTGCGTCCCGATTCAATACATCGTCCTCCAGCAGACTTGTCTCCATGGGTCTATTGCTGCCTCGGGCACCTTACGGCCGTTCTGCTGTGAGTCAAAGATTTTCGAATCGGACGAAAAACTGATAGTGAATTGTAACGTTCAGGGCCTCCTAATGACGATGTAACACTCAAATTGCGTCCCGATTCAATACATCGTCCTCCAGCAGACTTGCTGCCTCGGGCACCTTATGGCCGTTCTGCTGTGAGTCAAAGATTTTCGAATCGGACGAAAACCTGATAGTGAATTGTAACATTCAGGGCCTCCTAATGACGATGGAACACTCAAATTGCGTCCCGATTCAATGCATCGTCCTCCGGCAGACTGGTCTCCATGGGTCTAGTGCTGCCTCGGGCACCTTATGGCCGTTCTGTTGTGAGTCAAAGATTTTCGAATCGGACGAAAAACTGATAGTGAATTGTGACGTTCATGGCCACCTGATGACGATGGATCACTCAAATTGCGTCCCGATTCAATACATCGTCCTCCAGCAGACTTGTCTCCATGGGTCTATTGCTGCCTCGAGCACCTTATGGCCGTTCTGCTGTGAGTCAATGATTTCCGAATCGGACGAAAAACTGATAGTGAATTGTAAGTTTCAGGGCCACCTAATGACGATGCATCACTCAAATTGCGTCCCGATTCAATACATCGTCTTCCAGCCGA
The DNA here is from genome assembly GCF_023864275.1 of Schistocerca cancellata. Classification (NCBI taxonomy): domain Eukaryota; kingdom Metazoa; phylum Arthropoda; class Insecta; order Orthoptera; family Acrididae; genus Schistocerca; species Schistocerca cancellata. The sequence continues at coordinate 4,689,490 of NC_064627.1, forward strand.
CTTGTCTCCATGGATCTATTGCTACCTCGGGCACCTTATGGCCGTTCTGCTGTGAGTCAAAGATTTTCGAATCGGACGAAAAACTGATAGTGAATTGTAACGTTCAGGGCCTCCTAATGACGATGGAACACTCAAATTGCGTCCCGATTCAATACATCGTCCTCCAGCAGACTTGTCTCCATGGGTCTATTGCTGCCTCGGGCACCTTATGTCCGTTCTGCTGTGAGTCAAAGATTTTCGAATCGGATGAAAAACTGATAGTGAATTGTAACGTTCAGGGCCTCCTAATGACGATGGATCACTCAAATTGCGTCCCGATTCAATACATCGTTCTCCAGCAGACTTGTCTCCATGGGTCTATTGCTGCCTCGGGCACATTATGGCCGTTCTGCTGTGAGTCAAAGATTTTTGAATCTGACGAAAAACTGATAGTGAATTGTAACATTCAGGGCCACGTAATGACGATGGATCACTCAAATTGCGTCCCGATTTAATACATCGTCCTCCAGCCGACTTGTCTCCATGGGTCTATTGCTGCCTCGGGCACCTTATGGCCGTTCTGCTGTGAGTCAAAGATTTTCGAATCGGACGAAAAACTGATAGTGAATTGTAACGTTCAGGGCCTCCTAATGACGATGGAATACTCAAATTGCGTCCCGATTCTATACATCGTCCTCCAGCAGACTTGTCTCCATGGGTCTATTGCTGCCTCGGGCACCTTATGGCCGTTCTGCTGTGAGTCAAAGATTTTCGAATCGGACGAAAAACTGATAGTGAATTGTAACGTTCAGGGCCTCCTAATGACGATGGATCACTCAAATTGCGTCCCTATTCAATACATCGTCCTCCAGCAGACTTGTCTCCATGGGTCTATTGCTGCCTCGGGCACCTTATGGCCGTTCTGCTGTGAGTCAAAGATTGATGAATCTGACGAAAAACTGATAGTGAATTGTAACATTCAGGGCCACGTAATGACGATGGATCACTCAAATTGCGTCCCGATTCAATACATCGTCCTCCAGCCGACTTGTCTCCATGGGTCTATTGCTGCCTCGGGCACCTTATGGCCGTTCTGCTGTGAGTCAAAGATTTTCGAATCGGACGAAAAACTGATAGTGAATTGTAACGTTCAGGGCCTCCTAATGACGATGGAACACTCAAATTGCGTCCCGATTCAATACATCGTCCTCCAGCAGACTTGTCTCCATGGGTCTATTGCTGCCTCGGGCACCTTATGGCCGTTCTGCTGTGAGTCAAAGATTTTCGAATCGGACGAAAAACTGATAGTGAATTGTAACATTCAGGGCCTCCTAATGACGATGGAACACTCAAATTGCGTCCCGATTCAATACATCGTCCTCCAGCAGACTCGTCTCCATGGGTCTATTGCTGCCTCGGGCACCTTATGGCCGTTCTGTTGTGAGTCAAAGATTTTCGAATCGGACGAAAAACTGATAGTGAATTGTACCGTTCAGGGCCTCCTAATGACGATGGAACACTCAATTTCCGTCCCGATTCAATACATCGTCCTCCAGCAGACTTGTCTCCATGGGTCTATTGCTGCCTCGGGCACCTTATGGCCGTTCTGCTGTGAGTCAAAGATTTTCGAATCGGACGAAAAACTGATAGTGAATTGTAACGTTCGGGGCCACCTAATGACGATGGACCACTCAAATTGCGTCCCGATTCAATACATCGTCCTCCAGCAGACTTGTCTCCATGGGTCTATTGCTGCCTCGGGCACCCAATGGCCGTTCTGCTGTGAGTCAAAGATTTCCGAATCGGACGAAAAACTGATAGTGAATTGTAACATTCAGGGCCACCTAATGACGATGGATCACTCAATTTGCGTCCCGATTCAATACATCGTCTTCCAGCCCACTTGTCTCCATGGGTCTATTGCTGCCTCGGGCACCTTATGGCCGTTCTGCTGTGAGTCAAAGATTTTCGAATCGGACGAAAAACTGATAGTGAATCGTAACGTTCAGGGCCTCCTAATGACGATGGATCACTCAAATTGCGTCCCGATTCAATACATCGTCCTCCAGCAGACTTGTCTCCATGGGTCTATTGCTGCCTCGGGCACCTTATGTCCGTTCTGCTGTGAGTCAAAGATTTTCGAATCGGATGAAAAACTGATAGTGAATTGTAACGTTCAGGGCCTCCTAATGACGATGGATCACTCAAATTGCGTCCCGATTCAATACATCGTTCTCCAGCAGACTTGTCTCCATGGGTCTATTGCTGCCTCGGGCACATTATGGCCGTTCTGCTGTGAGTCAAAGATTTTTGAATCTGACGAAAAACTGATAGTGAATTGTAACATTCAGCGCCACGTAATGACGATGGATCACTCAAATTGCGTCCCGATTCAATACATCGTCCTCCAGCCGACTTGTCTCCATGGGTCTATTGCTGCCTCGGGCACCTTATGGCCGTTCTGCTGTGAGTCAAAGATTTTCGAATCGGACGAAAAACTGATAGTGAATTGTAACGTTCAGGGCCTCCTAATGACGATGGAACACTCAAATTGCGTCCCGATTCTATACATCGTCCTCCAGCAGACTTGTCTCCATGGGTCTATTGCTGCCTCGGGCACCTTATGGCCGTTCTGCTGTGAGTCAAAGATTTTCGAATCGGACGAAAAACTGATAGTGAATTGTAACGTTCAGGGCCTCCTAATGACGATGGATCACTCAAATTGCGTCCCGATTCAATACATCGTCCTCCAGCAGACTTGTCTCCATGGGTCTATTGCTGCCTCGGGCACCTTATGGCCGTTCTGCTGTGAGTCAAAGGTTGATGAATCTGACGAAAAACTGATAGTGAATTGTAACATTCAGGGCCACGTAATGACGATGGATCACTCAAATTGCGTCCCGATTCAATACATCGTCCTCCAGCCGACTTGTCTCCATGGGTCTATTGCTGCCTCGGGCACCTTATGGCCGTTCTGCTGTGAGTCAAAGATTTTCGAATCGGACGAAAAACTGATAGTGAATTGTAACGTTCAGGGCCTCCTAATGACGATGGAACACTCAAATTGCGTCCCGATTCAATACATCGTCCTCCAGCAGACTTGTCTCCATGGGTCTATTGCTGCCTCGGGCACCTTATGGCCGTTCTGCTGTGAGTCAAAGATTTTCGAATCGGACGAAAAACTGATAGTGAATTGTAACATTCAGGGCCTCCTAATGACGATGGAACACTCAAATTGCGTCCCGATTCAATACATCGTCCTCCAGCAGACTCGTCTCCATGGGTCTATTGCTGCCTCGGGCACCTTATGGCCGTTCTGTTGTGAGTCAAAGATTTTCGAATCGGACGAAAAACTGATAGTGAATTGTAACGTTCAGGGCCTCCTAATGACGATGGAACACTCAAATTCCGTCCCGATTCAATACATCGTCCTCCAGCAGACTTGTCTCCATGGGTCTATTGCTGCCTCGGGCACCTTATGGCCGTTCTGCTGTGAGTCAAAGATTTTCGAATCGGACGAAAAACTGATAGTGAATTGTAACGTTCGGGGCCACCTAATGACGATGGACCACTCAAATTGCGTCCCGATTCAATACATCGTCCTCCAGCAGACTTGTCTCCATGGGTCTATTGCTGCCTCGGGCACCCAATGGCCGTTCTGCTGTGAGTCAAAGATTTCCGAATCGGACGAAAAACTGATAGTGAATTGTAACATTCAGGGCCACCTAATGACGATGGATCACTCAAATTGCGTCCCGATTCAATACATCGTCTTCCAGCCCACTTGTCTCCATGGGTCTATTGCTGCCTCGGGCACCTTATGGCCGTTCTGCTGTGAGTCAAAGATTTTCGAATCGGACGAAAAACTGATAGTGAATCGTAACGTTCAGGGCCTCCTAATGACGATGGATCACTCAAATTGCGTCCCGATTCAATACATCGTCCTCCAGCAGACTTGTCTCCATGGGTCTATTGCTGCCTCGGGCACCTTATGGCCGTTCTGCTGTGAGTCAAAGATTTTCGAATCGGACGAAAAACTGATAGTGAATTGTAACGTTCAGGGCCTCCTAATGACGATGTAACACTCAAATTGCGTCCCGATTCAATACATCGTCCTCCAGCAGACTTGTCTCCATGGGTCTATTGCTGCCTCGGGCACCTTATGGCCGTTCTGCTGTGAGTCAAAGATTTTCGAATCGGACGAAAACCTGATAGTGAATTGTAACATTCAGGGCCTCCTAATGACGATGGAACACTCCAATTGCGTCCCGATTCAATACATCGTCCTCCGGCAGACTTGTCTCCATGGGTCTAGTGCTGCCTCGGGCACCTTATGGCCGTTCTGTTGTAAGTCAAAGATTTTCGAATCGGACGAAAAACTGATAGTGAATTGTGACGTTCATGGCCACCTAATGACGGTGGATCACTCAAATTGCGTCCCGATTCAATACATCGTCCTCCAGCAGACTTCTCTCCATGGGTCTATTGCTGCCTCGAGCACCTTATGGCCGTTCTGCTGTGAGTCAATGATTTCCGAATCGGACGAAAAACTGATAGTGAATTGCAAGTTTCAGGGCCACCTAATGACGATGGATCACTCAAATTGCGTCCCGATTCAATACATCGTCTTCCAGCCGACTTGTCTCCATGGATCTATTGCTACCTCGGGCACCTTATGGCCGTTCTGCTGTGAGTCAAAGATTTTCGAATCGGACGAAAAACTGATAGTGAATTGTAACGTTCAGGGCCTCCTAATGACGATGGAACACTCAAATTGCGTCCCGATTCAATACATCGTCCTCCAGCAGACTTGTCTCCATGGGTCTATTGCTGCCTCGGGCACCTTATGTCCGTTCTGCTGTGAGTCAAAGATTTTCGAATCGGATGAAAAACTGATAGTGAATTGTAACGTTCAGGGCCTCCTAATGACGATGGATCACTCAAATTGCGTCCCGATTCAATACATCGTTCTCCAGCAGACTTGTCTCCATGGGTCTATTGCTGCCTCGGGCACATTATGGCCGTTCTGCTGTGAGTCAAAGATTTTTGAATCTGACGAAAAACTGATAGTGAATTGTAACATTCAGCGCCACGTAATGACGATGGATCACTCAAATTGCGTCCCGATTCAATACATCGTCCTCCAGCAGACTCGTCTCCATGGGTCTATTGCTGCCTCGGGCACCTTATGGCCGTTCTGTTGTGAGTCAAAGATTTTCGAATCGGACGAAAAACTGATAGTGAATTGTACCGTTCAGGGCCTCCTAATGACGATGGAACACTCAATTTCCGTCCCGATTCAATACATCGTCCTCCAGCAGACTTGTCTCCATGGGTCTATTGCTGCCTCGGGCACCTTATGGCCGTTCTGCTGTGAGTCAAAGATTTTCGAATCGGACGAAAAACTGATAGTGAATTGTAACGTTCGGGGCCACCTAATGACGATGGACCACTCAAATTGCGTCCCGATTCAATACATCGTCCTCCAGCAGACTTGTCTCCATGGGTCTATTGCTGCCTCGGGCACCCAATGGCCGTTCTGCTGTGAGTCAAAGATTTCCGAATCGGACGAAAAACTGATAGTGAATTGTAACATTCAGGGCCACCTAATGACGATGGATCACTCAATTTGCGTCCCGATTCAATACATCGTCTTCCAGCCCACTTGTCTCCATGGGTCTATTGCTGCCTCGGGCACCTTATGGCCGTTCTGCTGTGAGTCAAAGATTTTCGAATCGGACGAAAAACTGATAGTGAATCGTAACGTTCAGGGCCTCCTAATGACGATGGATCACTCAAATTGCGTCCCGATTCAATACATCGTCCTCCAGCAGACTTGTCTCCATGGGTCTATTGCTGCCTCGGGCACCTTATGTCCGTTCTGCTGTGAGTCAAAGATTTTCGAATCGGATGAAAAACTGATAGTGAATTGTAACGTTCAGGGCCTCCTAATGACGATGGATCACTCAAATTGCGTCCCGATTCAATACATCGTTCTCCAGCAGACTTGTCTCCATGGGTCTATTGCTGCCTCGGGCACATTATGGCCGTTCTGCTGTGAGTCAAAGATTTTTGAATCTGACGAAAAACTGATAGTGAATTGTAACATTCAGCGCCACGTAATGACGATGGATCACTCAAATTGCGTCCCGATTCAATACATCGTCCTCCAGCCGACTTGTCTCCATGGGTCTATTGCTGCCTCGGGCACCTTATGGCCGTTCTGCTGTGAGTCAAAGATTTTCGAATCGGACGAAAAACTGATAGTGAATTGTAACGTTCAGGGCCTCCTAATGACGATGGAACACTCAAATTGCGTCCCGATTCTATACATCGTCCTCCAGCAGACTTGTCTCCATGGGTCTATTGCTGCCTCGGGCACCTTATGGCCGTTCTGCTGTGAGTCAAAGATTTTCGAATCGGACGAAAAACTGATAGTGAATTGTAACGTTCAGGGCCTCCTAATGACGATGGATCACTCAAATTGCGTCCCGATTCAATACATCGTCCTCCAGCAGACTTGTCTCCATGGGTCTATTGCTGCCTCGGGCACCTTATGGCCGTTCTGCTGTGAGTCAAAGGTTGATGAATCTGACAAAAAACTGATAGTGAATTGTAACATTCAGGGCCACGTAATGACGATGGATCACTCAAATTGCGTCCCGATTCAATACATCGTCCTCCAGCCGACTTGTCTCCATGGGTCTATTGCTGCCTCGGGCACCTTATGGCCGTTCTGCTGTGAGTCAAAGATTTTCGAATCGGACGAAAAACTGATAGTGAATTGTAACGTTCAGGGCCTCCTAATGACGATGGAACACTCAAATTGCGTCCCGATTCAATACATCGTCCTCCAGCAGACTTGTCTCCATGGGTCTATTGCTGCCTCGGGCACCTTATGGCCGTTCTGCTGTGAGTCAAAGATTTTCGAATCGGACGAAAAACTGATAGTGAATTGTAACATTCAGGGCCTCCTAATGACGATGGAACACTCAAATTGCGTCCCGATTCAATACATCGTCCTCCAGCAGACTCGTCTCCATGGGTCTATTGCTGCCTCGGGCACCTTATGGCCGTTCTGTTGTGAGTCAAAGATTTTCGAATCGGACGAAAAACTGATAGTGAATTGTAACGTTCAGGGCCTCCTAATGACGATGGAACACTCAAATTCCGTCCCGATTCAATACATCGTCCTCCAGCAGACTTGTCTCCATGGGTCTATTGCTGCCTCGGGCACCTTATGGCCGTTCTGCTGTGAGTCAAAGATTTTCGAATCGGACGAAAAACTGATAGTGAATTGTAACGTTCGGGGCCACCTAATGACGATGGACCACTCAAATTGCGTCCCGATTCAATACATCGTCCTCCAGCAGACTTGTCTCCATGGGTCTATTGCTGCCTCGGGCACCCAATGGCCGTTCTGCTGTGAGTCAAAGATTTCCGAATCGGACGAAAAACTGATAGTGAATTGTAACATTCAGGGCCACCTAATGACGATGGATCACTCAAATTGCGTCCCGATTCAATACATCGTCTTCCAGCCCACTTGTCTCCATGGGTCTATTGCTGCCTCGGGCACCTTATGGCCGTTCTGCTGTGAGTCAAAGATTTTCGAATCGGACGAAAAACTGATAGTGAATCGTAACGTTCAGGGCCTCCTAATGACGATGGATCACTCAAATTGCGTCCCGATTCAATACATCGTCCTCCAGCAGACTTGTCTCCATGGGTCTATTGCTGCCTCGGGCACCTTATGGCCGTTCTGCTGTGAGTCAAAGATTTTCGAATCGGACGAAAAACTGATAGTGAATTGTAACGTTCAGGGCCTCCTAATGACGATGTAACACTCAAATTGCGTCCCGATTCAATACATCGTCCTCCAGCAGACTTGTCTCCATGGGTCTATTGCTGCCTCGGGCACCTTATGGCCGTTCTGCTGTGAGTCAAAGATTTTCGAATCGGACGAAAACCTGATAGTGAATTGTAACATTCAGGGCCTCCTAATGACGATGGAACACTCCAATTGCGTCCCGATTCAATACATCGTCCTCCGGCAGACTTGTCTCCATGGGTCTAGTGCTGCCTCGGGCACCTTATGGCCGTTCTGTTGTAAGTCAAAGATTTTCGAATCGGACGAAAAACTGATAGTGAATTGTGACGTTCATGGCCACCTAATGACGGTGGATCACTCAAATTGCGTCCCGATTCAATACATCGTCCTCCAGCAGACTTCTCTCCATGGGTCTATTGCTGCCTCGAGCACCTTATGGCCGTTCTGCTGTGAGTCAATGATTTCCGAATCGGACGAAAAACTGATAGTGAATTGCAAGTTTCAGGGCCACCTAATGACGATGGATCACTCAAATTGCGTCCCGATTCAATACATCGTCTTCCAGCCGACTTGTCTCCATGGATCTATTGCTACCTCGGGCACCTTATGGCCGTTCTGCTGTGAGTCAAAGATTTTCGAATCGGACGAAAAACTGATAGTGAATTGTAACGTTCAGGGCCTCCTAATGACGATGGAACACTCAAATTGCGTCCCGATTCAATACATCGTCCTCCAGCAGACTTGTCTCCATGGGTCTATTGCTGCCTCGGGCACCTTATGTCCGTTCTGCTGTGAGTCAAAGATTTTCGAATCGGACGAAAAACTGATAGTGAATTGTAACGTTCAGGGCCTCCTAATGACGATGCATCACTCAAATTGCGTCCCGATTCTATACATCGTCCTCCAGCAGACTTGTCTCCATGGGTCTATTGCTGCCTCGGGCACCTTATGGCCGTTCTGCTGTGAGTCAAAGATTTTTTAATCTGACGAAAAACTGATAGTGAATTGTAACATTTAGGGCCACGTAATGACGATGGATCACTCAAATTGCGTCCCGATTCAATACATCGTCCTCCAGCCGACTTGACTCCATGGGTCTATTGCTGCCTCGGGCACCTTATGGCCGTTGTGCTGTGAGTCAAAGATTTTCGAATCGGACGAAAAACTGATAGTGAATTGTATTGTTCTGGGCCTCCTAATGACGATGGAACACTCAAATTGCGTCCCGATTCAATACATCGTCCTCCAGCAGACTTGTCTCCATGGGTCTATTGCTGCCTCGGGCACCTTATGGCCGTTCTGCTGTGAGTCAAAGATTTTCGAATCGGACGAAAAACTGATAGTGAATTGTAACATTCAGGGCCTCCTAATGACGATGGAACACTCAAATTGCGTCCCGATTCAATACATCGTCCTCCAGCAGACTCGTCTCCATGGGTCTATTGCTGCCACGGGCACCTTATGGCCGTTCTGTTGTGAGTCAAAGATTTTCGAATCGGACGAAAAGCTGATAGTGAATTGTAACGTTCATGGCCACCTAATGACGATGGATCACTCAAATTGCGTCCCGATTCAATACATCGTCCTCCAGCAGACTTGTCTCCATGGGTCTATTGCTGCCTCGAGCACATTATGGCCGTTCTGCTGTGAGTCAATGATTTCCGAATCGGACGAAAAACTGATAGTGTATTGTAACTTTCAGGGCCACGTAATGACGATGGATCACTCAAATTGCGTCCCGATTCAATACATCGTCTTCCAGCCGACTTGTCTCCATGGGTCTATTGCTGCCTCGGGCACCTTATGGCCGTTCTGCTGTGAGTCAAAGATTTTCGAATCGGACGAAAAACTGATGGTGAATTGTAACGTTCAGGGCCTCCTAATGACGATGGAACACTCAAATTGCGTCTCGATTCAATACATCGTCCTCCAGCAGACTTGTCTGCATGGGTCTAATGCTGCCTCGGGCACCTTTTGGCCGTTCTGCTGTGAGTCAAAGACTTTCGAATCGGACGAAAAACTGATGGTGAATTGTAACGTTCAGGGCCTCCTAATGACGATGGATCACTCAAATTGCGTCCCGATTCAATACATCGTCCTCCAGCAGACTTGTCTCCATGGGTCTATTGCTGCCTCGGGCACCTTATGGCCGTTCTGCTGTGAGTCAAAGATTTTCGAATCTGACGAAAAACTGATAGTGAATTGTAACATTCAGGGCCACGTGATGACGATGGATCACTCAAATTGCGTCCCTATTCAATACATCGTCCTGCAGCCGACTTGTCTCCATGGGTCTATTGCTGCCTCGGGCACCTTATGGCCGTTCTGCTGTAAGTCAAAGATTTTCGAATCTGACGAAAAACTGATAGTGAATTGTAACATTCAGGGCCTCCTAATGACGATGGAACACTCAAATTGCGTCCCGATTCAATACATCGTCCTCCAGCAGACTTGTCTCCATGGGTCTATTGCTGCCTCGGGCACCTTATGGCCGTTCAGTTGTGAGTCAAAGATTTTCGAATCGGACGAAAAACTGATAGTGAATTGTGACGTTCATGGCCACCTAATGACGATGGATCACTCAAATTGCGTCCCGATTCAATACATCGTCCTCCAGCAGACTTGTCTCCATGGGTCTATTGCTGCCTCGAGCACCTTATGGCCGTTCTGCTGTGAGTCAATGATTTCCGAATCGGACGAAAAACTGATAGCGAATTGTAACTTTTAGGGCCACCTAATGACGATGGATCACTCAAATTGCGTCCCGATTCAATACATCGTCTTCCAGCCGACTTGTCTCCATGGATCTATTGCTGCCTCGGGCACCTTATGGCCGTTCTGCTGTGAGTCAAAGATTTTCGAATCGGACGAAAATCTGATAGTGAATTGTAACGTTCAGGGCCTCCTAATGACGATGGAACACTCAAATTGCGTCCCGATTCAATACATCGTCCTGCAGCCGACTTGTCTCCATGGGTCTATTGCTGCCTCGGGCACCTTATGGCCGTTCTGCTGTAAGTCAAAGATTTTCGAATCTGACGAAAAACTGATAGTGAATTGTAACATTCAGGGCCTCCTAATGACGATGGAACACTCAAATTGCGTCCCGATTCAATACATCGTCCTCCAGCAGACTTGTCTCCATGGGTCTATTGCTGCCTCGGGCACCTTATGGCCGTTCAGTTGTGAGTCAAAGATTTTCGAATCGGACGAAAAACTGATAGTGAATTGTGACGTTCATGGCCACCTAATGACGATGGATCACTCAAATTGCGTCCCGATTCAATACATCGTCCTCCAGCAGACTTGTCTCCATGGGTCTATTGCTGCCTCGAGCACCTTATGGCCGTTCTGCTGTGAGTCAATGATTTCCGAATCGGACGAAAAACTGATAGCGAATTGTAACTTTTAGGGCCACCTAATGACGATGGATCACTCAAATTGCGTCCCGATTCAATACATCGTCCTCCAGCCGACTTGTCTCCATGGATCTATTGCTGCCTCGGGCACCTTATGGCCGTTCTGCTGTGAGTCAAAGATTTTCGAATCCGACGAAAATCTGATAGTGAATTGTAACGTTCAGGGCCTCCTAATGACGATGGAACACTCAAATTGCGTCCCGATTCAATACATCGTCCTCCAGCAGACTTGTCTCCATGGGTCTATTGCTGCCTCGGGCACCTTATGGCCGTTCTGCTGTGAGTCAAAGATTTTCGAATCGGACGAAAAACTGATAGTGAATTGTAACATTCAGGGCCTCCTAATGACGATGGAACACTCAAATTGCGTCCCGATTCAATACATCGTCCTCCAGCAGACTTGTCTCCATGGGTCTATTGCTGCCTCGGGCACCTTATGGCCGTTCTGCTGTGAGTCAAAGATTTTCGAATCGGACGAAAAACTGATAGTGAATTGTAACATTCAGGGCCTCCTAATGACGATGGAACACTCAAATTGCGTCCCGATTCAATACATCGTCCTCCAGCAGACTTGTCTCCATGGGTCTATTGCTGCCTCGGGCACCTTATGGCCGTTCTGCTGTGAGTCAAAGATTTTCGAATCGGACGAAAAACTGATAGTGAATTGTAACATTCAGGGCCTCCTAATGACGATGGAACACTCAAATTGCGTCCCGATTCAATACATCGTCCTCCAGCAGACTCGTCTCCATGGGTCTATTGCTGCCTCGGGCACCTTATGGCCGTTCTGTTGTGAGTCAAAGATTTTCGAATCGGACGAAAAGCTGATAGTGAATTGTAACGTTCATGGCCACCTAATGACGATGGATCACTCAAATTGCGTCCCGATTCAATACATCGTCCTCCAGCAGACTTGTCTCCATGGGTCTATTGCTGCCTCGAGCACCTTATGGCCGTTCTGCTGTGAGTCAATGATTTCCGAATCGGACGAAAAACTGATAGCGAATTGTAACTTTTGGGGCCACCTAATGACGATGGATCACTCAAATTGCGTCCCGATTCAATACATCGTCTTCCAGCCGACTTGTCTCCATGGATCTATTGCTGCCTCGGGCACCTTATGGCCGTTCTGCTGTGAGTCAAAGATTTTCGAATCGGACGAAAATCTGATAGTGAATTGTAACGTTCAGGGCCTCCTAATGACGATGGAACACTCAAATTGCGTCCCGATTCAATACATCGTCCTGCAGCCGACTTGTCTCCATGGGTCTATTGCTGCCTCGGGCACCTTATGGCCGTTCTGCTGTAAGTCAAAGATTTTCGAATCTGACGAAAAACTGATAGTGAATTGTAACATTCAGGGCCTCCTAATGACGATGGAACACTCAAATTGCGTCCCGATTCAATACATCGTCCTCCAGCAGACTTGTCTCCATGGGTCTATTGCTGCCTCGGGCACCTTATGGCCGTTCAGTTGTGAGTCAAAGATTTTCGAATCGGACGAAAAACTGATAGTGAATTGTGACGTTCATGGCCACCTAATGACGATGGATCACTCAAATTGCGTCCCGATTCAATACATCGTCCTCCAGCAGACTTGTCTCCATGGGTCTATTGCTGCCTCGAGCACCTTATGGCCGTTCTGCTGTGAGTCAATGATTTCCGAATCGGACGAAAAACTGATAGCGAATTGTAACTTTTAGGGCCACCTAATGACGATGGATCACTCAAATTGCGTCCCGATTCAATACATCGTCTTCCAGCCGACTTGTCTCCATGGATCTATTGCTGCCTCGGGCACCTTATGGCCGTTCTGCTGTGAGTCAAAGATTTTCGAATCCGACGAAAATCTGATAGTGAATTGTAACGTTCAGGGCCTCCTAATGACGATGGAACACTCAAATTGCGTCCCGATTCAATACATCGTCCTCCAGCAGACTTGTCTCCATGGGTCTATTGCTGCCTCGGGCACCTTATGGCCGTTCTGCTGTGAGTCAAAGATTTTCGAATCGGACGAAAAACTGATAGTGAATTGTAACATTCAGGGCCTCCTAATGACGATGGAACACTCAAATTGCGTCCCGATTCAATACATCGTCCTCCAGCAGACTTGTCTCCATGGGTCTATTGCTGCCTCGGGCACCTTATGGCCGTTCTGCTGTGAGTCAAAGATTTTCGAATCGGACGAAAAACTGATAGTGAATTGTAACATTCAGGGCCTCCTAATGACGATGGAACACTCAAATTGCGTCCCGATTCAATACATCGTCCTCCAGCAGACTTGTCTCCATGGGTCTATTGCTGCCTCGGGCACCTTATGGCCGTTCTGCTGTGAGTCAAAGATTTTCGAATCGGACGAAAAACTGATAGTGAATTGTAACATTCAGGGCCTCCTAATGACGATGGAACACTCAAATTGCGTCCCGATTCAATACATCGTCCTCCAGCAGACTCGTCTCCATGGGTCTATTGCTGCCTCGGGCACCTTATGGCCGTTCTGTTGTGAGTCAAAGATTTTCGAATCGGACGAAAAGCTGATAGTGAATTGTAACGTTCATGGCCACCTAATGACGATGGATCACTCAAATTGCGTCCCGATTCAATACATCGTCCTCCAGCAGACTTGTCTCCATGGGTCTATTGCTGCCTCGAGCACCTTATGGCCGTTCTGCTGTGAGTCAATGATTTCCGAATCGGACGAAAAACTGATAGTGAATTGTAACTTTCAGGGCCACCTAATGACGATGGATCACTCAAATTGCGTCCCGATTCAATACATCGTCTTCCAGCCGACTTGTCTCCATGGGTCTATTGCTGCCTCGGGCACCTTATGGCCGTTCTGCTGTGAGTCAAAGATTTTCGAATCGGACGAAAAACTGATAGTGAATTGTAACGTTCAGGGCCTTCTAATGACGATGGAACACTCAAATTGCGTCTCGATTCAATACATCGTCTTCCAGCCGACTTGTCTCCATGGGTCTATTGCTGCCTCGGGCACCTTATGGCCGTTCTGCTGTGAGTCAAAGATTTTCGAATCGGACGAAAAACTGATAGTGAATTGTAACGTTCAGGGCCTCTTAATGACGATGGAACACTCAAATTGCGTCCCTATTCAATACATCGTCCTGCAGCCGACTTGTCTCCATGGGTCTATTGCTGCCTCGGGCACCTTATGGCCGTTCTGCTGTGAGTCAAAGATTTTCGAATCGGACGAAAAACTGATAGTGAATTGTAACGTTCAGGGCCTCCTAATGACGATGGAACACTCAAATTGCGTCCCGATTCAATACATCGTCCTCCAGCAGACTTGTCTCCATGGGTCTATTGCTGCCTCGGGCACCCAATGGCCGTTCTGCTGTGAGTCAAAGATTTTCGAATCGGACGAAAAACTGATAGTGAATTGTAACATTCAGGGCCTCCTAATGACGATGGAACACTCAAATTGCGTCCCGATTCAATACATCGTCCTCCAGCAGACTTGTCTCCATGGGTCTATTGCTGCCTCGGGCACCTTATGTCCGTTTTGCTGTGAGTCAAAGATTTTCGAATCGGACGAAAAACTGATAGTGAATTTTAACGTTCAGGGCCTCCTAATGACGATGGATCACTCAAATTGCGTCCCGAATCAATACATCGTCCTCCAGCAGACTTGTCTCCATGGGTCTATTGCTGTCTCGGGCACCTTATGGCCGTTCTGCTGTGAGTCAAAGATTTTTGAATCTGACGAAAAACTGATAGTGAATTGTAACATTCAGGGCCACGTAATGACGATGGATCACTCAAATTGCGTCCCGATTCAATACATCGTCCTCCAGCCGACATGTCTCCATGGGTCTATTGCTGCCTCGGGCACCTTACGGCCGTTCTGCTGTGAGTCAAAGAATTTCGAATCGGACGAAAAACTGATAGTGAATTGTAGCGTTCAGGGCCTCCTAATGACGAAGGAACACTCAAATTGCGTCCCGATTCAATACATCGTCCTCCAGCAGACTTGTCTCCATGGGTCTATTGCTGCCTCGGGCACCTTATGGCCGTTCTGCTGTGAGTCAAAGATTTTCGAATCGGACGAAAAACTGATAGTGAATTGTAACGTTCAGAGCCACCTAATGACGATGGATCACTCAAATTGCGTCCCGATTCAATACATCCTCCTCCAGCAGACTTTTCTCCATGGGTCTATTGCTGCCTGGGCACCTTATGGCCGATCTGCTGTGAGTCAAAGATTTTCGAATCGGACGAAATTACTGATAGTGAATTGTAACGTTCAGGGCCACCTAATAACGATGGATCACCCAAATTGCGTCCCGATTCAATACACCGTCTTTCAGCAGACTTGTCTCCATGGGTCTATTGCTGCCTCGGGCACCTTATGGCCGTTCAGTTGTGAGTCAAAGATTTTCGAATCGGACGAAAAACTGATAGTGAATTGTGACGTTCATGGCCACCTAATGACGATGGATCACTCAAATTGCGTCCCGATTCAATACATCGTCCTCCAGCAGACTTGTCTCCATGGGTCTATTGCTGCCTCGAGCACCTTATGGCCGTTCTGCTGTGAGTCAATGATTTCCGAATCGGACGAAAAACTGATAGCGAATTGTAACTTTTAGGGCCACCTAATGACGATGGATCACTCAAATTGCGTCCCGATTCAATACATCGTCTTCCAGCCGACTTGTCTCCATGGATCTATTGCTGCCTCGGGCACCTTATGGCCGTTCTGCTGTGAGTCAAAGATTTTCGAATCGGACGAAAATCTGATAGTGAATTGTAACGTTCAGGGCCTCCTAATGACGATGGAACACTCAAATTGCGTCCCGATTCAATACATCGTCCTCCAGCAGACTTGTCTCCATGGGTCTATTGCTGCCTCGGGCACCTTATGGCCGTTCTGCTGTGAGTCAAAGATTTTCGAATCGGACGAAAAACTGATAGTGAATTGTAACATTCAGGGCCTCCTAATGACGATGGAACACTCAAATTGCGTCCCGATTCAATACATCGTCCTCCAGCAGACTTGTCTCCATGGGTCTATTGCTGCCTCGGGCACCTTATGGCCGTTCTGCTGTGAGTCAAAGATTTTCGAATCGGACGAAAAACTGATAGTGAATTGTAACATTCAGGGCCTCCTAATGACGATGGAACACTCAAATTGCGTCCCGATTCTATACATCGTCCTCCAGCAGACTTGTCTCCATGGGTCTATTGCTGCCTCGGGCACCTTATGGCCGTTCTGCTGTGAGTCAAAGATTTTCGAATCGGACGAAAAACTGATAGTGAATTGTAACATTCAGGGCCTCCTAATGACGATGGAACACTCAAATTGCGTCCCGATTCAATACATCGTCCTCCAGCAGACTCGTCTCCATGGGTCTATTGCTGCCTCGGGCACCTTATGGCCGTTCTGTTGTGAGTCAAAGATTTTCGAATCGGACGAAAAGCTGATAGTGAATTGTAACGTTCATGGCCACCTAATGACGATGGATCACTCAAATTGCGTCCCGATTCAATACATCGTCCTCCAGCAGACTTGTCTCCATGGGTCTATTGCTGCCTCGAGCACCTTATGGCCGTTCTGCTGTGAGTCAATGATTTCCGAATCGGACGAAAAACTGATAGTGAATTGTAACTTTCAGGGCCACCTAATGACGATGGATCACTCAAATTGCGTCCCGATTCAATACATCGTCTTCCAGCCGACTTGTCTCCATGGGTCTATTGCTGCCTCGGGCACCTTATGGCCTTTCTGCTGTGAGTCAAAGATTTTCGAATCGGACGAAAAACTGATAGTGCATTGTAACGTTCAGGGCCTTCTAATGACGATGGAACACTCAAATTGCGTCTCGATTCAATACATCGTCTTCCAGCCGACTTGTCTCCATGGGTCTATTGCTGCCTCGGGCACCTTATGGCCGTTCTGCTGTGAGTCAAAGATTTTCGAATCGGACGAAAAACTGATAGTGAATTGTAACGTTCAGGGCCTCTTAATGACGATGGAACACTCAAATTGCGTCCCTATTCAATACATCGTCCTGCAGCCGACTTGTCTCCATGGGTCTATTGCTGCCTCGGGCACCTTATGGCCGTTCTGCTGTGAGTCAAAGATTTTCGAATCGGACGAAAAACTGATAGTGAATTGTAACGTTCAGGGCCTCCTAATGACGATGGAACACTCAAATTGCGTCCCGATTCAATACATCGTCCTCCAGCAGACTTGTCTCCATGGGTCTATTGCTGCCTCGGGCACCTTACGGCCGTTCTGCTGTGAGTAAAAGATTTTCGAATCGGACGAAAAACTGATAGTGAATTGTAACATTCAGGGCCTCCTAATGACGATGGAACACTCAAATTGCGTCCCGATTCAATACATCGTCCTCCAGCAGACTTGTCTCCATGGGTCTATTGCTGCCTCGGGCACCTTATGTCCGTTCTGCTGTGAGTCAAAGATTTTCGAATCGGACGAAAAACTGATAGTGAATTTTAACATTCAGGGCCTCCTAATGACGATGGATCACTCAAATTGCGTCCCGAATCAATACATCGTCCTCCAGCAGACTTGTCTCCATGGGTCTATTGCTGTCTCGGGCACCTTATGGCCGTTCTGCTGTGAGTCAAAGATTTTTGAATCTGACGAAAAACTGATAGTGAATTGTAACATTCAGGGCCACGTAATGACGATGGATCACTCAAATTGCGTCCCGATTCAATACATCGTCCTCCAGCCGACATGTCTCCATGGGTCTATTGCTGCCTCGGGCACCTTACGGCCGTTCTGCTGTGAGTCAAAGAATTTCGAATCGGACGAAAAACTGATAGTGAATTGTAACGTTCAGGGCCTCCTAATGACGAAGGAACACTCAAATTGCGTCCCGATTCAATACATCGTCCTCCAGCAGACTTGTCTCCATGGGTCTATTGCTGCCTCGGGCACCTTATGGCCGTTCTGCTGTGAGTCAAAGATTTTCGAATCGGACGAAAAACTGATAGTGAATTGTAACGTTCAGAGCCACCTAATGACGATGGATCACTCAAATTGCGTCCCGATTCAATACATCCTCCTCCAGCAGACATTTCTCCATGGGTCTATTGCTGCCTGGGCACCTTATGGCCGATCTGCTGTGAGTCAAAGATTTTCGAATCGGACGAAATTACTGATAGTGAATTTTAACGTTCAGGGCCACCTAATAACGATGGATCACCCAAATTGCGTCCCGATTCAATACACCGTCCTCCAGCAGACTTGTCTCCATGGGTCTATTGCTGCCTCGGGCACCCAATGGCCGTTCTGCTGTGAGTCAAAGATTTTCGAATCGGACGAAAAACTGATAGTGAATTGTAACGTTCATGGCCACCTAATGACGATGGATCACTCAAATTGCGTCCCAATTCAATACATCGTCCTCCAGCAGACTTGTCTCCATGGGTCTATTGCTGCCTCGGGCACCTTATGGCCATTCTGCTGTGAGTCAAAGATTTTCGAATCGGACGAAAAACTGATAGTGAATTGTAACGTTCAGGGCCACCTAATGACGATGGATCACTCAAATTGCGTCCCGATTCAATACATCGTTATCCAGCAGACTTGTCTCCATGGGTCTATTGCTGCCTCGGGCACCCGATTGCCGTTCTGCTGTGAGTCAAAGATTTTCGAATCTGACGAAAAACTGATAGTTAATTGTAACATTCAGGGCCACCTAATGACGATGGAACACTCAAATTGCGTCCCGATTCAATACATCGTCCTCCAGCCGACTTGTCTCCATGGGTCTATTGCTGCCTCGGGCACCTTATGGCCGTTATGCTGTGAGTCTAGATTATCGAATGGGACGAAAAACTGATAGTGAATTGTAACGTTCAGGGCCACCTAAAGACGATGGATCACTCAAATTGCGTCCCGATTCAATACATCGTCCTCCAGCAGACTTGTCTCCATGGGTCTATTGCTGCCTCGGGCACCTTATGGCCGTTCTGCTGTGAGTCAAAGACTTTCGAATCGGACGAAAAACTGATAGTGAATTGTAACGTTCAGGGCCACCTAAAGACGATGGATCACTCAAATTGCGTCCCGATTCAATACATCCTCCTCCAGCAGACTTGTCCCCATGGGTCTATTGCTGCCACGGGCACCTTATGGCCGTTCTGCAGTGAGTCAAAGATTTTCGAATCGGACGAAAAACTGATAGTGAATTGTAACGTGCAGGGCCACCTAATGACGATGGATCACTCAAATTGCGTCCCGATTCAATACATCGTCCTCCAGCAGACTTGTCTCCATGGGTCTATTGCTGCCTCGGGCACCTTATGGCCGTTCTGCTGTGAGTCAAAGATTTTCGAATCGGACGAAAAACTGATAGTGAATTGTAACGTTCATGGCCACCTAATGACGATGGATCACTCAAATTGCGTCCCGATTCAATACATCGTCCTCCAGCAGACTTGTCTCAATGGGTCTATTGCTGCCTCGTGCACCTTACGGCCGTTCTGCTGTGAGTCAAAGATTTTCGAATTTGACGAAAAACTGATAGTGAATTGTAACATTCAGGGCCACCTAATAACGATGGAACACTCAAATTGCGTCTCGATTCAATACATCGTCCTCCAGCCGAATTGTCTCCATGGGTCTATTGCTGCCTCGGGCACCTTATGGCCGTTCTGCTGTGAGTCAAAGATTTTTGAATCGGACGAAAAACTGATAGTGAATTGTAACGTTCAGGGCCTCCTAATGACGATGGAACACTCAAATTGCGTCCCGATTCAATACATCGTCCTCCAGCAGACTTGTCTCCATGGGTCTATTGCTGCCTCGGGCACCTTATGGCCGTTCTGCTGTGAGTCAAAGATTTTCGAATCGGACGAAAAACTGATAGTGAATTGTAACGTTCAGAGCCACCTAATGACGATGGATCACTCAAATTGCGTCCCGATTCAATACATCCTCCTCCAGCAGACTTTTCTCAATGGGTCTATTGCTGCCTCGGGCACCTTACGGCCGATCTGCTGTGAGTCAAAGATTTTCGAATCGGACGAAATTACTGATAGTGAATTGTAACGTTCGGGGCCACCTAACAACGATGGATCACCCAAATTGCGTCCCGATTCAATACATCGTCCTCCAGCAGACTTGTCTCCATGGGTCAATTGCTGCCTCGGGCACCCAATGGCCGTTCTGCTGTGAGTCAAAGATTTTCGAATCGGACGAAAAACTGATAGTGAATTGTAACGTTCATGGCCACCTAATGACGATGGATCACTCAAATTGCGTCCCGACTCAATACATCGTCCTCCAGCAGACTTGTCTCCATGGGTCTATTGCTGCCTCGGGCACCTTATGGCCATTCTGCTGTGAGTCAAAGATTTTCGAATCTGACGAAAAACTGATAGTGAATTGTAACGTTCAGGGCCTCCTAATGACGATGGAACACTCAATTTGCGTCCCGATTCAATACATCGTCCTCCAGCAGACTTGTCTCCATGGGTCTATTGCTGCCTCGGGCACCTTATGGCCGTTCTGCTGTGAGTCAAAGATTTTCGAATCTGACGAAAAACTGATAGTTAATTGTAACATTCAGGGCCACCTAATGACGAAGGAACACTCAAATTGCGTCCCGATTCAATACATCGTCCTCCAGCCGACTTGTCTCCATGGGTCTATTGCTGCCTCGGGCACCTTATGGCCGTTATGCTGTGAGTCTAGATTATCGAATGGGACGAAAAACTGATAGTGAATTGTAACGTTCAGGGCCACCTAATGACGATGGATCACTCAAATTGCGTCCCGATTCAATACATCGTCCTCCAGCAGACTTGTTTCCATGGGTCTATTGCTGCCTCGAGCACCTTATGGCCGTTCTGCTGTGAGTCAAAGATTTCCGAATCGGACGAAAAACTGATAGTGAATTATAACTTTCAGGGCCACCTAATGACGATGGATCACTCAAATTGCGTCCCGATTCAAAACATCGTCTTCCAGCCGACTTGTCTCCATGGGTCTATTGCTGTCTCGGGCACCTTATGGCCGTTCTGCTGTGAGTCAAAGATTTTTGAATCTGACGAAAAACTGATAGTGAATTTTAACATTCAGGGCCACGTAATGACGATGGATCACTCAAATTGCGTCCCGATTCAATACATCGTCCTCCAGCCGACATGTCTCCATGGGTCTATTGCTGCCTCGGGCACCTTACGGCCGTTCTGCTGTGAGTCAAAGAATTTCGAATCGGACGAAAAACTGATAGTGAATTGTAACGTTCAGGGCCTCCTAATGACGAAGGAACACTCAAATTGCGTCCCGATTCAATACATCGTCCTCCAGCAGACTTGTCTCCATGGGTCTATCGCTGCCTCGGGCACCTTATGGCCGTTCTGCTGTGAGTCAAAGATTTTCGAATCGGACGAAAAACTGATAGTGAATTGTAACGTTCAGAGCCACCTAATGACGATGGATCACTCAAATTGCGTCCCGATTCAATACATCCTCCTCCAGCAGACTTTTCTCCATGGGTCTATTGCTGCCTGGGCACCTTATGGCCGATCTGCTGTAAGTCAAAGATTTTCGAATCGGACGAAATTACTGATAGTGAATTGTAACGTTCAGGGCCACCTAATAACGATGGATCACCCAAATTGCGTCCCGATTCAATACACCGTCCTCCAGCAGACTTGTCTCCATGGGTCTATTGCTGCCTCGGGCACCCAATGGCCGTTCTGCTGAGAGTCAAAGATTTTCGAATCGGACGAAAAACTGATAGTGAATTGTAACGTTCATGGCCACCTAATGACGATGGATCACTCAAATTGCGTCCCAATTCAATACATCGTCCTCCAGCAGACTTGTCTCCATGGGTCTATTGCTGCCTCGGGCACCTTATGGCCATTCTGCTGTGAGTCAAAGATTTTCGAATCGGACGAAAAACTGATAGTGAATTGTAACGTTCAGGGCCACCTAATGACGATGGATCACTCAAATTGCGTCCCGATTCAATACATCGTTATCCAGCAGACTTGTCTCCATGGGTCTATTGCTGCCTCGGGCACCCGATTGCCGTTCTGCTGTGAGTCAAAGATTTTCGAATCTGACGAAAAACTGATAGTTAATTGTAACATTCAGGGCCACCTAATGACGATGGAACACTCAAATTGCGTCCCGATTCAATACATCGTCCTCCAGCCGACTTGTCTCCATGGGTCTATTGCTGCCTCGGGCACCTTATGGCCGTTATGCTGTGAGTCTAGATTATCGAATGGGACGAAAAACTGATAGTGAATTGTAACGTTCAGGGCCACCTAATGACGATGGATCACTCAAATTGCGTCCCGATTCAATACATCGTCCTCCAGCAGACTTGTTTCCATGGGTCTATTGCTGCCTCGAGCACCTTATGGCCGTTCTGCTGTGAGTCAAAGATTTCCGAATCGGACGAAAAACTGATAGTGAATTATAACTTTCAGGGCCATCTAATGACGATGGATCACTCAAATTGCGTCCCGATTCAATACATCGTCTTCCAGCCGACTTGTCTCCATGGGTCTATTGCTGCCTCGGGCACCTTATGGCCGTTCAGCTGTGAGTCAAAGATTTTCGAATCGGACGAAAAACTGATAGTGAATTGTAACGTTCAGGGCCTCCTAATGACGATGGAACACTCAAATTGCGTCCCGATTCAATACATCGTCCTCCAGCAGACTTGTCTCCATGGGTCTATTGCTGCCTCGGGCACCTTATGGCCGTTCTGCTGTGAGTCAAAGACTTTCGAATCGGACGAAAAACTGATAGTGAATTGTAACGTTCAGGGCCACCTAAAGACGATGGATCACTCAAATTGCGTCCCGATTCAATACATCGTCCTCCAGCAGACTTGTCTCCATGGGTCTATTGCTGCCTCGGGCACCTTACGGCCGTTCTGCTGTGAGTCAAAGATTTTCGAATCGGACGAAAAACTGATAGTGAATTGTAACATTCAGGGCCTCCTAATGACGATGGAACACTCAAATTGCGTCCCGATTCAATACATCGTCCTCCAGCAGACTTGTCTCCATGGGTCTATTGCTGCCTCGGGCACCTTATGTCCGTTCTGCTGTGAGTCAAAGATTTTCGAATCGGACGAAAAACTGATAGTGAATTTTAACGTTCAGGGCCTCCTAATGACGATGGATCACTCAAATTGCGTCCCGAATCAATACATCGTCCTCCAGCAGACTTGTCTCCATGGGTCTATTGCTGTCTCGGGCACCTTATGGCCGTTCTGCTGTGAGTCAAAGATTTTTGAATCTGACGAAAAACTGATAGTGAATTGTAACATTCAGGGCCACGTAATGACGATGGATCACTCAAATTGCGTCCCGATTCAATACATCGTCCTCCAGCCGACATGTCTCCATGGGTCTATTGCTGCCTCGGGCACCTTACGGCCGTTCTGCTGTGAGTCAAAGAATTTCGAATCGGACGAAAAACTGATAGTGAATTGTAACGTTCAGGGCCTCCTAATGACGAAGGAACACTCAAATTGCGTCCCGATTCAATACATCGTCCTCCAGCAGACTTGTCTCCATGGGTCTATTGCTGCCTCGGGCACCTTATGGCCGTTCTGCTGTGAGTCAAAGATTTTCGAATCGGACGAAAAACTGATAGTGAATTGTAACGTTCAGAGCCACCTAATGACGATGGATCACTCAAATTGCGTCCCGATTCAATACATCCTCCTCCAGCAGACTTTTCTCCATGGGTCTATTGCTGCCTGGGCACCTTATGGCCGATCTGCTGTGAGTCAAAGATTTTCGAATCGGACGAAATTACTGATAGTGAATTGTAACGTTCAGGGCCACCTAATAACGATGGATCACCCAAATTGCGTCCCGATTCAATACACCGTCCTCCAGCAGACTTGTCTCCATGGGTCTATTGCTGCCTCGGGCACCCAATGGCCGTTCTGCTGTGAGTCAAAGATTTTCGAATCGGACGAAAAACTGATAGTGAATTGTAACGTTCATGGCCACCTAATGACGATGGATCACTCAAATTGCGTCCCAATTCAATACATCGTCCTCCAGCAGACTTGTCTCCATGGGTCTATTGCTGCCTCGGGCACCTTATGGCCATTCTGCTGTGAGTCAAAGATTTTCGAATCGGACGAAAAACTGATAGTGAATTGTAACGTTCAGGGCCACCTAATGACGATGGATCACTCAAATTGCGTCCCGATTCAATACATCGTTATCCAGCAGACTTGTCTCCATGGGTCTATTGCTGCCTCGGGCACCCGATTGCCGTTCTGCTGTGAGTCAAAGATTTTCGAATCTGACGAAAAACTGATAGTTAATTGTAACATTCAGGGCCACCTAATGACGATGGAACACTCAAATTGCGTCCCGATTCAATACATCGTCCTCCAGCCGACTTGTCTCCATGGGTCTATTGCTGCCTCGGGCACCTTATGGCCGTTATGCTGTGAGTCTAGATTATCGAATGGGACGAAAAACTGATAGTGAATTGTAACGTTCAGGGCCACCTAATGACGATGGATCACTCAAATTGCGTCCCGATTCAATACATCGTCCTCCAGCAGACTTGTTTCCATGGGTCTATTGCTGCCTCGAGCACCTTATGGCCGTTCTGCTGTGAGTCAAAGATTTCCGAATCGGACGAAAAACTGATAGTGAATTATAACTTTCAGGGCCATCTAATGACGATGGATCACTCAAATTGCGTCCCGATTCAATACATCGTCTTCCAGCCGACTTGTCTCCATGGGTCTATTGCTGCCTCGGGCACCTTATGGCCGTTCTGCTGTGAGTCAAAGATTTTCGAATCGGACGAAAAACTGATAGTGAATTGTAACGTTCAGGGCCTCCTAATGACGATGGAACACTCAAATTGCGTCCCGATTCAATACATCGTCCTCCAGCAGACTTGTCTCCATGGGTCTATTGCTGCCTCGGGCACCTTATGGCCGTTCTGCTGTGAGTCAAAGACTTTCGAATCGGACGAAAAACTGATAGTGAATTGTAACGTTCAGGGCCACCTAAAGACGATGGATCACTCAAATTGCGTCCCGATTCAATACATCCTCCTCCAGCAGACTTGTCCCCATGGGTCTATTGCTGCCACGGGCACCTTATGGCCGTTCTGCAGTGAGTCAAAGATTTTCGAATCGGACGAAAAACTGATAGTGAATTGTAACGTGCAGGGCCACCTAATGACGATGGATCACTCAAATTGCGTCCCGATTCAATACATCGTCCTCCAGCAGACTTGTCTCCATGGGTCTATTGCTGCCTCGGGCACCTTATGGCCGTTCTGCTGTGAGTCAAAGATTTTCGAATCGGACGAAAAACTGATAGTGAATTGTAACGTTCATGGCCACCTAATGACGATGGATCACTCAAATTGCGTCCCGATTCAATACATCGTCCTCCAGCAGACTTGTCTCAATGGGTCTATTGCTGCCTCGGGCACCTTACGGCCGTTCTGCTGTGAGTCAAAGATTTTCGAATTTGACGAAAAACTGATAGTGAATTGTAACATTCAGGGCCACCTAATAACGATGGAACACTCAAATTGCGTCTCGATTCAATACATCGTCCTCCAGCCGAATTGTCTCCATGGGTCTATTGCTGCCTCGGGCACCTTATGGCCGTTCTGCTGTGAGTCAAAGATTTTCGAATCGGACGAAAAACTGATAGTGAATTGTAACGTTCATGGCCACCTAATGACGATGGATCACTCAAATTGCGTCCCGATTCAATACATCGTTATCCAGCAGACTTGTCTCCATGGGTCTATTGCTGCCTCGGGCACCCGATGGCCGTTCTACTGTGAGTCAAAGATTTTCGAATCTGACGAAAAACTGATAGTTAATTGTAACATTCAGGGCCACCTAATGACGAAGGAACACTCAAATTGCGTCCCGATTCAATACATCGTCCTCCAGCCGACTTGTCTCCATGGGTCTATTGCTGCCTCGGGCACCTTATGGCCGTTATGCTGTGAGTCTAGATTATCGAATGGGACGAAAAACTGATAGTGAATTGTAACGTTCAGGGCCACCTAATGACGATGGATCACTCAAATTGCGTCCCGATTCAATACATCGTCCTCCAGCAGACTTGTTTCCATGGGTCTATTGCTGCCTCGAGCACCTTATGGCCGTTCTGCTGTGAGTCAAAGATTTCCGAATCGGACGAAAAACTGATAGTGAATTATAACTCTCAGGGCCACCTAATGACGATGGATCACTCAAATTGCGTCCCGATTCAATACATCGTCTTCCAGCCGACTTGTCTCCATGGGTCTATTGCTGCCACGGGCACCTTATGGCCGTTCTGCTGTGAGTCAAAGATTTTCGAATCGGACGAAAAACTGATAGTGAATTGTAACGTTCAGGGCCTCCTAATGACGAAGGAACACTCAAATTGCGTCCCGATTCAATACATCGTCCTCCAGCAGACTTGTCTCCATGGGTCTATTGCTGCCTCGGGCACCTTATGGCCGTTCTGCTGTGAGTCAAAGATTTTCGAATCGGACGAAAAACTGATAGTGAATTGTAACGTTCAGAGCCACCTAATGACGATGGATCACTCAAATTGCGTCCCGATTCAATACATCCTCCTCCAGCAGACTTTTCTCCATGGGTCTATTGCTGCCTGGGCACCTTATGGCCGTTCTGCTGTGAGTCAAAGATTTTCGAATCGGACGAAATTACTGATAGTGAATTGTAACGTTCAGGGCCACCTAATAACGATGGATCACCCAAATTGCGTCCCGATTCAATACACCGTCCTCCAGCAGACTTGTCTCCATGGGTCTATTGCTGCCTCGGGCACCCAATGGCCGTTCTGCTGTGAGTCAAAGATTTTCGAATCGGACGAAAAACTGATAGTGAATTGTAACGTTCATGGCCACCTAATGACGATGGATCACTCAAATTGCGTCCCAATTCAATACATCGTCCTCCAGCAGACTTGTCTCCATGGGTCTATTGCTGCCTCGGGCACCTTATGGCCATTCTGCTGTGAGTCAAAGATTTTCGAATCGGACGAAAAACTGATAGTGAATTGTAACGTTCAGGGCCACCTAATGACGATGGATCACTCAAATTGCGTCCCGATTCAATACATCGTTATCCAGCAGACTTGTCTCCATGGGTCTATTGCTGCCTCGG
Source organism: Schistocerca cancellata (assembly GCF_023864275.1). Lineage (NCBI taxonomy): Eukaryota > Metazoa > Arthropoda > Insecta > Orthoptera > Acrididae > Schistocerca > Schistocerca cancellata. The sequence continues at coordinate 4,716,876 of NC_064627.1, forward strand.
GCACCCGATTGCCGTTCTGCTGTGAGTCAAAGATTTTCGAATCTGACGAAAAACTGATAGTTAATTGTAACATTCAGGGCCACCTAATGACGATGGAACACTCAAATTGCGTCCCGATTCAATACATCGTCCTCCAGCCGACTTGTCTCCATGGGTCTATTGCTGCCTCGGGCACCTTATGGCCGTTATGCTGTGAGTCTAGATTATCGAATGGGACGAAAAACTGATAGTGAATTGTAACGTTCAGGGCCACCTAATGACGATGGATCACTCAAATTGCGTCCCGATTCAATACATCGTCCTCCAGCAGACTTGTTTCCATGGGTCTATTGCTGCCTCGAGCACCTTATGGCCGTTCTGCTGTGAGTCAAAGATTTCCGAATCGGACGAAAAACTGATAGTGAATTATAACTTTCAGGGCCATCTAATGACGATGGATCACTCAAATTGCGTCCCGATTCAATACATCGTCTTCCAGCCGACTTGTCTCCATGGGTCTATTGCTGCCTCGGGCACCTTATGGCCGTTCTGCTGTGAGTCAAAGATTTTCGAATCGGACGAAAAACTGATAGTGAATTGTAACGTTCAGGGCCTCCTAATTACGATGGAACACTCAAATTGCGTCCCGATTCAATACATCGTCCTCCAGCAGACTTGTCTCCATGGGTCTATTGCTGCCTCGGGCACCTTATGGCCGTTCTGCTGTGAGTCAAAGACTTTCGAATCGGACGAAAAACTGATAGTGAATTGTAACGTTCAGGGCCACCTAAAGACGATGGATCACTCAAATTGCCTCCCGATTCAATACATCCTCCTCCAGCAGACTTGTCCCCATGGGTCTATTGCTGCCACGGGCACCTTATGGCCGTTCTGCAGTGAGTCAAAGATTTTCGAATCGGACGAAAAACTGATAGTGAATTGTAACGTGCAGGGCCACCTAATGACGATGGATCACTCAAATTGCGTCCCGATTCAATACATCGTCCTCCAGCAGACTTGTCTCCATGGGTCTATTGCTGCCTCGGGCACCTTATGGCCGTTCTGCTGTGAGTCAAAGATTTTCGAATCGGACGAAAAACTGATAGTGAATTGTAACGTTCATGGCCACCTAATGACGATGGATCACTCAAATTGCGTCCCGATTCAATACATCGTCCTCCAGCAGACTTGTCTCAATGGGTCTATTGCTGCCTCGGGCACCTTACGGCCGTTCTGCTGTGAGTCAAAGATTTTCGAATTTGACGAAAAACTGATAGTGAATTGTAACATTCAGGGCCACCTAATAACGATGGAACACTCAAATTGCGTCTCGATTCAATACATCGTCCTCCAGCCGAATTGTCTCCATGGGTCTATTGCTGCCTCGGGCACCTTATGGCCGTTCTGCTGTGAGTCAAAGATTTTTGAATCGGACGAAAAACTGATAGTGAATTGTAACGTTCAGGGCCTCCTAATGACGATGGAACACTCAAATTGCGTCCCGATTCAATACATCGTCCTCCAGCAGACTTGTCTCCATGGGTCTATTGCTGCCTCGGGCACCTTATGGCCGTTCTGCTGTGAGTCAAAGATTTTCGAATCGGACGAAAAACTGATAGTGAATTGTAACGTTCAGAGCCACCTAATGACGATGGATCACTCAAATTGCGTCCCGATTCAATACATCCTCCTCCAGCAGACTTTTCTCCATGGGTCTATTGCTGCCTCGGGCACCTTACGGCCGATCTGCTGTGAGTCAAAGATTTTCGAATCGGACGAAATTACTGATAGTGAATTGTAACGTTCGGGGCCACCTAACAACGATGGATCACCCAAATTGCGTCCCGATTCAATACATCGTCCTCCAGCAGACTTGTCTCCATGGGTCAATTGCTGCCTCGGGCACCCAATGGCCGTTCTGCTGTGAGTCAAAGATTTTCGAATCGGACGAAAAACTGATAGTGAATTGTAACGTTCATGGCCACCTAATGACGATGGATCACTCAAATTGCGTCCCGACTCAATACATCGTCCTCCAGCAGACTTGTCTCCATGGGTCTATTGCTGCCTCGGGCACCTTATGGCCATTCTGCTGTGAGTCAAAGATTTTCGAATCTGACGAAAAACTGATAGTGAATTGTAACGTTCAGGGCCTCCTAATGACGATGGAACACTCAATTTGCGTCCCGATTCAATACATCGTCCTCCAGCAGACTTGTCTCCATGGGTCTATTGCTGCCTCGGGCACCTTATGGCCGTTCTGCTGTGAGTCAAAGATTTTCGAATCTGACGAAAAACTGATAGTGAATTGTAACGTTCAGGGCCACCTAATGACGATGGATCACTCAAATTGCGTCCCGATTCAATACATCGTTATCCAGCAGACTTGTCTCCATGGGTCTATTGCTGCCTCGGGCACCCGATGGCCGTTCTACTGTGAGTCAAAGATTTTCGAATCTGACGAAAAACTGATAGTTAATTGTAACATTCAGGGCCACCTAATGACGAAGGAACACTCAAATTGCGTCCCGATTCAATACATCGTCCTCCAGCCGACTTGTCTCCATGGGTCTATTGCTGCCTCGGGCACCTTATGGCCGTTATGCTGTGAGTCTAGATTATCGAATGGGACGAAAAACTGATAGTGAATTGTAACGTTCAGGGCCACCTAATGACGATGGATCACTCAAATTGCGTCCCGATTCAATACATCGTCCTCCAGCAGACTTGTTTCCATGGGTCTATTGCTGCCTCGAGCACCTTATGGCCGTTCTGCTGTGAGTCAAAGATTTCCGAATCGGACGAAAAACTGATAGTGAATTATAACTTTCAGGGCCACCTAATGACGATGGATCACTCAAATTGCGTCCCGATTCAATACATCGTCTTCCAGCCGACTTGTCTCCATGGGTCTATTGCTGCCACGGGCACCTTATGGCCGTTCTGCTGTGAGTCAAAGATTTTCGAATCGGACGAAAAACTGATAGTGAATTGTAACGTTCAGGGCCTCCTAATGACGATGGAACACTCAAATTGCGTCCCGATTCAATACATCGTCCTCCAGCAGACTTGTCTCCATGGGTCTATTGCTGCCTCGGGCACCTTATGGCCGTTCTGCTGTGAGTCAAAGATTTTCGAATCGGACGAAAAACTGATAGTGAATTATAACGTTCAGGGCCACCTAAAGACGATGGATCACACAAATTGCGTCCTGATTCAATACATCCTCCTCCAGCAGACTTGTCCCCATGGGTCTATTGCTGCCACGGGCACCTTATGGCCGTTCTGCAGTGAGTCAAAGATTTTCGAATCGGACGAAAAACTGATAGTGAATTGTAACGTTCAGGGCCACATAATGACGATGGATCACTCAAATTGCGTCCCGATTCAATACATCGTCCTCCAGCAGACTTGTCTCCATGGGTCTATTGCTGCCTCGGGCACCTTATGGCCGTTCTGCTGTGAGTCAAAGATTTTCGAATCGGACGAAAAACTGATAGTGAATTGTAACGTTCATGGCCACCTAATGACGATGGATCACTCAAATTGCGTCCCGATTCAATACATCGTCCTCCAGCAGACTTGTCTCAATGGGTCTATTGCTGCCTCGGGCACCTTACGGCCGTTCTGCTGTGAGTCAAAGATTTTCGAATCTGACGAAAAACTGATAGTGAATTGTAACGTTCAGGGCCTCCTAATGACGATGGAACACTCAAATTGCGTCCCGATTCAATACATCGTCCTCCAGCAGACTTGTCTCCATGGGTCTATTGCTGCCTCGGGCACCTTATGGCCGTTCTGCTGTGAGTCAAAGACTTTCGAATCGGACGAAAAACTGATAGTGAATTGTAACGTTCAGGGCCACCTAAAGACGATGGATCACTCAAATTGCGTCCCGATTCAATACATCCTCCTCCAGCAGACTTGTCTCAATGGGTCTATTGCTGCCTCGGGCACCTTACGGCCGTTCTGCTGTGAGTCAAAGATTTTCGAATTTGACGAAAAACTGATAGTGAATTGTAACATTCAGGGCCACCTAATAACGATGGAACACTCAAATTGCGTCTATTGCTGCCACGGGCACCTTATGGCCGTTCTGCAGTGAGTCAAAGATTTTCGAATCGGACGAAAAACTGATAGTGAATTGTAACGTGCAGGGCCACCTAATGACGATGGATCACTCAAATTGCGTCCCGATTCAATACATCGTCCTCCAGCAGACTTGTCTCCATGGGTCTATTGCTGCCTCGGGCACCTTATGGCCGTTCTGCTGTGAGTCAAAGATTTTCGAATCCGACGAAAAACTGATAGTGAATTGTAACGTTCATGGCCACCTAATGACGATGGATCACTCAAATTGCGTCCCGATTCAATACATCGTCCTCCAGCAGACTTGTCTCAATGGGTCTATTGCTGCCTCGGGCACCTTACGGCCGTTCTGCTGTGAGTCAAAGATTTTCGAATTTGACGAAAAACTGATAGTGAATTGTAACATTCAGGGCCACCTAATAACGATGGAACACTCAAATTGCGTCTCGATTCAATACATCGTCCTCCAGCCGAATTGTCTCCATGGGTCTATTGCTGCCTCGGGCACCTTATGGCCGTTCTGCTGTGAGTCAAAGATTTTTGAATCGGACGAAAAACTGATAGTGAATTGTAACGTTCAGGGCCTCCTAATGACGATGGAACACTCAAATTGCGTCCCGATTCAATACATCGTCCTCCAGCAGACTTGTCTCCATGGGTCTATTGCTGCCTCGGGCACCTTATGGCCGTTCTGCTGTGAGTCAAAGATTTTCGAATCGGACGAAAAACTGATAGTGAATTGTAACGTTCAGAGCCACCTAATGACGATGGATCACTCAAATTGCGTCCCGATTCAATACATCCTCCTCCAGCAGACTTTTCTCCATGGGTCTATTGCTGCCTCGGGCACCTTACGGCCGATCTGCTGTGAGTCAAAGATTTTCGAATCGGACGAAATTACTGATAGTGAATTATAACGTTCGGGGCCACCTAATAACGATGGATCACCCAAATTGCGTCCCGATTCAATACATCGTCCTCCAGCAGACTTGTCTCCATGGGTCTATTGCTGCCTCGGGCACCCAATGGCCGTTCTGCTGTGAGTCAAAGATTTTCGAATCGGACGAAAAACTGATAGTGAATTGTAACGTTCATGGCCACCTAATGACGATGGATCACTCAAATTGCGTCCCGATTCAATACATCGTCCTCCAGCAGACTTGTCTCCATGGGTCTATTGCTGCCTCGGGCACCTTATGGCCATTCTGCTGTGAGTCAAAGATTTTCGAATCTGACGAAAAACTGATAGTGAATTGTAACGTTCAGGGCCTCCTAATGACGATGGAACACTCAATTTGCGTCCCGATTCAATACATCGTCCTCCAGCAGACTTGTCTCCATGGGTCTATTGCTGCCTCGGGCACCTTATGGCCGTTCTGCTGTGAGTCAAAGATTTTCGAATCTGACGAAAAACTGATAGTGAATTGTAACGTTCAGGGCGACCTAATGACGATGGATCACTCAAATTGCGTCCCGATTCAATACATCGTTATCCAGCAGACTTGTCTCCATGGGTCTATTGCTGCCTCGGGCACCCGATGGCCGTTCTACTGTGAGTCAAAGATTTTCGAATCTGACGAAAAACTGATAGTTAATTGTAACATTCAGGGCCACCTAATGACGATGGAACACTCAAATTGCGTCCCGATTCAATACATCGTCCTCCAGCCGACTTGTCTCCATGGGTCTATTGCTGCCTCGGGCACCTTATGGCCGTTATGCTGTGAGTCTAGATTATCGAATGGGACGAAAAACTGATAGTGAATTGTAACGTTCAGGGCCACCTAATGACGATGGATCACTCAAATTGCGTCCCGATTCAATACATCGTCCTCCAGCAGACTTGTTTCCATGGGTCTATTGCTGCCTCGAGCACCATATGGCCGTTCTGCTGTGAGTCAAAGATTTCCGAATCGGACGAAAAACTGATAGTGAATTATAACTTTCAGGGCCACCTAATGACGATGGATCACTCAAATTGCGTCCCGATTCAATACATCGTCTTCCAGCCGACTTGTCTCCATGGGTCTATTGCTGCCTCGGGCACCTTATGGCCGTTCTGCTGTGAGTCAAAGATTTTCGAATCGGACGAAAAACTGATAGTGAATTGTAACGTTCAGGGCCACCTAAAGACGATGGATCACACAAATTGCGTCCTGATTCAATACATCCTCCTCCAGCAGACTTGTCCCCATGGGTCTATTGCTGCCACGGGCACCTTATGGCCGTTCTGCAGTGAGTCAAAGATTTTCGAATCGGACGAAAAACTGATAGTGAATTGTAACGTTCAGGACCACCTAATGACGATGGATCACTCAAATTGCGTCCCGATTCAATACATCGTCCTCCAGCAGACTTGTCTCCATGGGTCTATTGCTGCCTCGGGCACCTTATGGCCGTTCTGCTGTGAGTCAAAGATTTTCGAATCGGACGAAAAACTGATAGTGAATTGTAACGTTCATGGCCACCTAATGACGATGGATCACTCAAATTGCGTCCCGATTCAATACATCGTCCTCCAGCAGACTTGTCTCAATGGGTCTATTGCTGCCTCGGGCACCTTACGGCCGTTCTGCTGTGAGTCAAAGATTTTCGAATCTGACGAAAAACTGATAGTTAATTGTAACATTTTGGGCCATCTAATGACGATGGAATACTCAAACTGCGTCCCGATTCAATACATCGTCCTCCAGCCGACTTGTCTCCATGGGTCTATTGCTGCCTCGGGCACCTTATGGCCGTTATGCTGTGAGTCTAGATTATCGAATGGGACGAAAAACTGACAGTGAATTGTAACGTTCAGGGCCACCTAATGACGATGGATCACTCAAATTGCGTCCCGATTCAATACATCGTCCTCCAGCAGACTTGTCTCCATGGGTCTATTGCTGCCTCGGGCACCTTATGGCTGTTCTGCTGTGAGTCAAAGATTTCCGAATCGGACGAAAAACTGATAGTGAATTGTAACATTCAGGGCCACCTAATGACGATGGATCACTCAAATTGCGTCCCGATTCAATACATCGTCTTCCAGCCCACTTGTCTCCATGGGTCTATTGCTGCCTCGGGCACCTTATGGCCGTTCTGCTGTGAGTCAAAGATTTTCGAATCGGACGAAAAACTGATAGCGAATCATGGCCACCTAATGACGATGGATCACTCAAATTGCGTCCCGATTCAATACATCGTCCTCCAGCAGACTTGTCTCAATGGGTCTATTGCTGCCTCGGGCACCTTACGGCCGTTCTGCTGTGAGTCAAAGATTTTCGAATTCGACGAAAAACTGATAGTGAATTGTAACATTCAGGGCCACCTAATAACGATGGAACACTCAAATAGCGTCTCGATTCAATGCATCGTCCTCCAGCCGAATTGTCTCCATGGGTCTATTGCTGCCTCGGGCACCTTATGGCCGTTCTGCTGTGAGTCAAAGATTTTCGAATCGGACGAAAAACTGATAGTGAATTGTAACGTTCAGGGCCTCCTAATGACGATGGAACACTCAATTTGCGTCCCGATTCAATACATCGTCCTCCAGCAGACTTGTCTCCATGGGTCTATTGCTGCCTCGGGCACCTTATGGCCGTTCTGCTGTGAGTCAAAGATTTTCGAATCGGACGAAAAACTGATAGTGAATTGTAACGTTCAGGGCCACCTAATGACGATGGATCACTCAAATTGCGCCCCGATTCAATACATCGTCCTCCAGCGGACTTGTCTCCATGGGTCTATTGCTGCCTCGGGCACCCAATGGCCGTTCTGCTGTGAGTCAAAGATTTTCGAATCTGACGAAAAACTGATAGTTAATTGTAACATTTTGGGCCATCTAATGACGATGGAACACTCAAACTGCGTCCCGATTCAATACATCGTCCTCCAGCCGACTTGTCTCCATGGGTCTATTGCTGCCTCGGGCACCTTATGGCCGTTATGCTGTGAGTCTAGATTATCGAATGGGACGAAAAACTGACAGTGAATTGTAACGTTCAGGGCCACCTAATGACGATGGATCACTCAAATTGCGTCCCGATTCAATACATCGTCCTCCAGCAGACTTGACTCCATGGGTCTATTGCTGCCTCGGGCACCTTATGGCCGTTCTGCTGTGAGTCAAAGATTTCCGAATCGGACGAAAAACTGATAATGAATTGTAACGTTCAGGGCCTCCTAATGACGATGGAACACTCAAATTGCGTCCCGGTTCAATACATCGTCCTCCAGCAGACTTGTCTCCATGGGTCTATTGCTGCCTCGGGCACCTTATGGCCGTTCTGCTGTGAGTCAAAGATTTTCGAATCGGACGAAAAACTGATAGTGAATGGTAACGTTCAGGGCCTCCTAATGACGATGGATCACTCAAATTGCGTCCCGATTCAATACATCGTCCTCCAGCAGACTTGTCTCCATGGGTCTATTGCTGCCTCGGGCACCTTATGGCCGTTCTGCTGTGAGTCAAAGATTTTCGAATCTGACGAAAAACTGATAGTGAATTGTAACATTCAGGGCCACCTAATGACGATGGATCACTCAAATTGCGTCCCGATTCAATACATCGTCCTCCAGCCGACTTGTCTCCATGGGTCTATTGCTGCCTCGGGCACCTTATGGCCGTTCTGCTGTGGGTCAAAGATTTTCGAATCGGACGAAAAACTGATAGTGAATTTTAACGTTCAGGGCCTCCTAATGACGATGGAACACTCAAATTGCGTCCCGATTCAATACATCGTCCTCCAGCAGACTTGTCTCCATGGGTCTATTGCAGCCTCGGGCACCTTATGGCCGTTCTGCTGTGAGTCAAAGATTTTCGAATCGGACGAAAAACTGATAGTGAATTGTAACGTTCAGGGCCTCCTAATGACGATGGAACACTCAAATTGCGTCCCAATTCAATACATCGTCCTCCAGCAGACTTGTCTCCATGGGTCTATTGCTGCCTCGGGCACCTTATGGCCGTTCTGCTGTCAGTCAAAGATTTCCGAATCGGACGAAAAACTGATAGTGAATTGTAACATTCAGGGCCACCTAATGACGATGGATCACTCAAATTGCGTCCCGATTCAATACATCGTCCTCCAGCAGACTTGTCTCCATGGGTCTATTGCTGACTCGGGCACCGAATGGCCGTTCTGCTGTGAGTCAAAGATTTTCGAATCTGACGAAAAACTGATAGTGAATTGTAACGTTCAGGGCCACCTAATGGCGATGGATCACTCAAATTGCGTCCCGATTCAATACATCGTCCTCCAGCAGACTTGTCTCCATGGGTCTATTGCTGCCTCGGGCACCCAATGGCCGTTCTGCTGTGAGTCAAAGATTTTCGAATCTGACGAAAAACTGATAGTGAATTATAACATTCAGGGCCACGTAATGACGATGGATCACTCAAATTGCCTCCCGATTCAATACATCGTCCTCCAGCCGACTTGTCTCCATGGGTCTATTGCTGCCTCGGGCACCTTATGGCCGTTCTGCTGTGAGTCAAAAATTTTCGAATCGGACGAAAAACTGATAGTGAATTGTAACGTTCAGGGCCTCCTAATGACGATGGAACACTCAAATTGCGTCCCGATTCAATACATCGTCCTCCAGCAGACTTGTCTCCATGGGTCTATTGCTGCCTCGGGCACCTTATGGCCGTTCTGCTGTGAGTCAAAGATTTACGAATCGGACGAAAAACTGATAGTGAATTGTAACGTTCAGGGCCTCCTAATGACGATGGAACACTCAAATTGCGTCCCGATTCAATACATCGTCCTCCAGCAGACTTGTCTCCATGGGTCTATTGCTGCCTCGGGCACCTTACGGCCGTTCTGCTGTGAGTCAAAGATTTCCGAATCGGACGAAAATCTGATAGTGAATTGTAACGTTAAGGGCCACCTAATGACGATGGATCACTCAAATTGCGTCCCGATTCAATACATCGTCCTCCAGCAGACTTGTCTCCATGGGTCTATTGCTGACTCGGGCACCCAATGGCCGTTCTGCTGTGAGTCAAAGATTTTCGAATCTGACGAAAAGCTGATAGTGAATTGTAACCTTCAGGGCCACCTAATGACGATGGAACACTCAAATTGCGTCTCGATTCAATACATCGTCCTCCAGCCGACTTGTCTCCATGGGTCTATTGCTGCCTCGGGCACCTTATGTCCGTTCTGCTGTGAGTCAAAGATTTTCGAATCGGACGAAAAACTGATAGTGAATTGTAACGTTCAGGGCCTCCTAATGACGATGGAACACTCAAATTGCGTCCCGATTCAATACATCGTCCTCCAGCAGACTTGTCTCCATGGGTCTATTGCTGCCTCGGGCACCTTATGGCCGTTCTGCTTTGAGTCAAATATTTCCGAATCGGACGAAAAACTGATAGTGAATTGTAACGTTCAGGGCCACCTAATGACGATGGATCACTCAAATTGCGTCCCGATTCAATACATCGTCCTCCAGCCGGCATGTCTCCATGGGTCTATTGCTGCCTCGGGCATTTTATGGCCATTGTGCTGTGAGTCTAAGATTTCCGAATCGGACGAAAAACTGATAGTGAATTGTAACTTTCAGGGCCACCTAATGACGATGGATCACTCAAATTGCGTCCCGATTCAATACATCGTCCTCCAGCAGACTTGTCTCCATGGGTCTATTGCTGACTCGGGCACCCAATGGCCGTTCTGCTGTGAGTCAAAGATTTTCGAATCTGACGAAAAACTGATAGTGAATTGTAACATTCAGGGCCACCTAATGACGATGGATCACTCAAATTGCGTCCCGATTCAATACATCGTCTTCCAGCCGACTTGTCTCCATGGGTCTATTGCTGCCTCGGACACCTTATGGCCGTTCTGCTGTGAGTCAAAGATTTTCGAATCGGACGAAAAACTGATAGTGAATTGTAACGTTCAGGACCTCCTAATGAAGATGGAACACTCAAATTGCGTCCCGATTCAATACATCGTCCTCCAGCAGACTTGTCTCCATGGGTCTATTGCTGCCTCGGGCACCTTATTGCCGTTCTGCTGTGAGTCAAAGATTTTCGAATCGGACGAAAAACTGATAGTTAATTGTAACGTTCAGGGCCTCCTAATGACGATGGATCACTCAAATTGCGTCCCGATTCAATACATCGTCCTCCAGCAGACTTGTCTCAATGGGTCTATTGCTGCCTCGGGCACCTTACGGCCGTTCTGCTGTGAGTCAAAGATTTTCGAATTTGACGAAAAACTGATAGTGAATTGTAACATTCTGGGCCACCTAATAACGATGGAACACTCAAATTGCGTCTCGATTCAATACATCGTCCTCCAACCGACTTGTCTCCATGGGTCTATTGCTGCCTCGGGCACCTTATGGCCGTTCTGCTGTGAGTCAAAGATTTTCGAATCGGACGAAAAACTGATAGTGAATTGTAACGTTCAGGGCCTCCTAATGACGATGGAACACTCAATTTGCGTCCCGATTCAATACATCGTCCTCCAGCAGACTTGTCTCCATGGGTCTATTGCTGCCTCGGGCACCTTATGGCCGTTCTGCTGTGAGTCAAAGATTTTCGAATCGGACGAAAAACTGATAGTGAATTGTAACGTTCAGGGCCACCTAATGACGATGGATCACTCAAATTGCGTCCCGATTCAATACATCGTCCTCCAGCAGACTTGTCTCCATGGGTCTATTGCTGCCTCGGGCACCCAATGGCCGTTCTGCTGTGAGTCAAAGATTTTCGAATCTGACGAAAAACTGATAGTTAATTGTAACATTTTGGGCCATCTAATGACGATGGAACACTCAAACTGCGTCCCGATTCAATACATCGTCCTCTAGCCGACTTGTCTCCATGGGTCTATTGCTGCCTCGGGCACCTTATGGCCGTTATGCTGTGAGTCTAGATTATCGAATGGGACGAAAAACTGACAGTGAATTGTAACGTTCAGGGCCACCTAATGACGATGGATCACTCAAATTGCGTCCCGATTCAATACATCGTCCTCCAGCAGACTTGTCTCCATGGGTCTATTGCTGCCTCGGGCACCTTATGGCCGTTCTGCTGTGATTCAAAGATTTCCGAATCGGACGAAAAACTGATAGTGAATTGTAACATTCAGGGCCACCTAATGACGATGGATCACTCAAATTGCGTCCCGATTCAATACATCGTCTTCCAGCCCACTTGTCTCCATGGGTCTATTGCTGCCTCGGGCACCTTATGGCCGTTCTGCTGTGAGTCAAAGATTTTCGAATCGGACGAAAAACTGATAATGAATTGTAACGTTCAGGGCCTCCTAATGACGATGGAACACTCAAATTGCGTCCCGGTTCAATACATCGTCCTCCAGCAGACTTGTCTCCATGGGTCTATTGCTGCCTCGGGCACCTTATGGCCGTTCTGCTGTGAGTCAAAGATTTTCGAATCGGACGAAAAACTGATAGTGAATTGTAACATTCAGGGCCACCTAATGACGATGGATCACTCAAATTGCGTCCCGATTCAATACATCGTCCTCCAGCCGACTTGTCTCCATGGGTCTATTGCTGCCTCGGGCACCTTATGGCCGTTCTGCTGTGAGTCAAAGATTTCCGAATCGGACGAAAAACTGATAGTGAATTGTAACATTCAGGGCCACCTAATGACGATGGATCACTCAAATTGCGTCCCGATTCAATACATCGTCCTCCAGCCGACTTGTCTCCATGGGTCTATTGCTGACTCGGGCACCGAATGGCCGTTCTGCTGTGAGTCAAAGATTTTCGAATCTGACGAAAAACTGATAGTGAATTGTAACGTTCAGGGCCACCTAATGGCGATGGATCACTCAAATTGCGTCCCGATTCAATACATCGTCCTCCAGCAGACTTGTCTCCATGGGTCTATTGCTGCCTCGGGCACCCAATGGCCGTTCTGCTGTGAGTCAAAGATTTTCGAATCTGACGAAAAACTGATAGTGAATTGTAACATTCAGGGCCACGTAATGACGATGGATCAGTCAAATTGCGTCCCGATTCAATACATCGTCCTCCAGCCGACTTGTCTCCATGGGTCTATTGCTGCCTCGGGCACCTTATGGCCGTTCTGCTGTGAGTCAAAGATTTTCGAATCGGACGAAAAACTGATAGTGAATTGTAACGTTCAGGGCCTCCTAATGACGATGGAACACTCAAATTGCGTCCCGATTCAATACATCGTCCTCCAGCAGACTTGTCTCCATGGGTCTATTGCTGCCTCGGGCACCTTATGGCCGTTCTGCTGTGAGTCAAAGATTTTCGAATCGGACGAAAAACTGATAGTGAATTGTAACGTTCAGGGCCTCCTAATGACGATGGAACACTCAAATTGCGTCCCGATTCAATACATCGTCCTCCAGCAGACTTGTCTCCATGGGTCTATTGCTGCCTCGGGCACCTTACGGCCGTTCTGCTGTGAGTCAAAGATTTCCGAATCGGACGAAAATCTGATAGTGAATTGTAACCTTAAGGGCCACCTAATGACGATGGATCACTCAAATTGCGTCCCGATTCAATACATCGTCCTCCAGCAGACTTGTCTCCATGGGTCTATTGCTGACTCGGGCACCCAAAGGCCGTTCTGCTGTGAGTCAAAGATTTTCGAATCTGACGAAAAACTGATAGTGAATTGTAACGTTCAGGGCCACCTAATGACGATGGAACACTCAAATTGCGTCTCGATTCAATACATCGTCCTCCAGCCGACTTGTCTCCATGGGTCTATTGCTGCCTCGGGCACCTTATGTCCGTTCTGCTGTGAGTCAAAGATTTTCGAATCGGACGAAAAACTGATAGTGAATTGTAACGTTCAGGGCCTCCTAATGACGATGGAACACTCAAATTGCGTCCCGATTCAATACATCGTCCTCCAGCAGACTTGTCTCCATGGGTCTATTGCTGCCTCGGGCACCTTATGGCCGTTCTGCTTTGAGTCAAATATTTCCGAATCGGACGAAAAACTGATAGTGAATTGTAACGTTCAGGGCCACCTAATGACGATGGATCACTCAAATTGCGTCCCGATTCAATACATCGTCCTCCAGCCGGCATGTCTCCATGGGTCTATTGCTGCCTCGGGCATTTTATGGCCGTTGTGCTGTGAGTCAAAGATTTCCGAATCGGACGAAAAACTGATAGTGAATTGTAACTTTCAGGGCCACCTAATGACGATGGATCACTCAAATTGCGTTCCGATTCAATACATCGTCCTCCAGCAGACTTGTCTCCATGGGTCTATTGCTGACTCGGGCACCCAATGGCCGTTCTGCTGTGAGTCAAAGATTTTCGAATCTGACGAAAAACTGATAGTGAATTGTAACGTTCAGGGCCACCTAATGACGATGGATCACTCAAATTGCGTCCCGATTCAATACATCGTCTTCCAGCCGACTTGTCTCCATGGGTCTATTGCTGCCTCGGACACCTTATGGCCGTTCTGCTGTGAGTCAAAGATTTTCGAATCGGACGAAAAACTGATAGTGAATTGTAACGTTCAGGACCTCCTAATGAAGATGGAACACTCAAATTGCGTCCCGATTCAATACATCGTCCTCCAGCAGACTTGTCTCCATGGGTCTATTGCTGCCTCGGGCACCTTATTGCCGTTCTGCTGTGAGTCAAAGATTTTCGAATCGGACGAAAAACTGATAGTTAATTGTAACGTTCAGGGCCTCCTAATGACGATGGATCACTCAAATTGCGTCCCGATTCAATACATCGTCCTCCAGCAGACTTGTCTCAATGGGTCTATTGCTGCCTCGGGCACCTTACGGCCGTTCTGCTGTGAGTCAAAGATTTTCGAATTTGACGAAAAACTGATAGTGAATTGTAACATTCTGGGCCACCTAATAACGATGGAACACTCAAATTGCGTCTCGATTCAATACATCGTCCTCCAGCCGACTTGTCTCCATGGGTCTATTGCTGCCTCGGGCACCTTATGGCCGTTCTGCTGTGAGTCAAAGATTTTCGAATCGGACGAAAAACTGATAGTGAATTGTAACGTTCAGGGCCTCCTAATGACGATGGAACACTCAATTTGCGTCCCGATTCAATACATCGTCCTCCAGCAGACTTGTCTCCATGGGTCTATTGCTGCCTCGGGCACCTTATGGCCGTTCTGCTGTGAGTCAAAGATTTTCGAATCGGACGAAAAACTGATAGTGAATTGTAACGTTCAGGGCCACCTAATGACGATGGATCACTCAAATTGCGTCCCGATTCAATACATCGTCCTCCAGCAGACTTGTCTCCATGGGTCTATTGCTGCCTCGGGCACCCAATGGCCGTTCTGCTGTGAGTCAAAGATTTTCGAATCTGACGAAAAACTGATAGTTAATTGTAACATTTTGGGCCATCTAATGACGATGGAACACTCAAACTGCGTCCCGATTCAATACATCGTCCTCCAGCCGACTTGTCTCCATGGGTCTATTGCTGCCTCGGGCACCTTATGGCCGTTATGCTGTGAGTCTAGATTATCGAATGGGACGAAAAACTGACAGTGAATTGTAACGTTCAGGGCCACCTAATGACGATGGATCACTCAAATTGCGTCCCGATTCAATACATCGTCCTCCAGCAGACTTGTCTCCATGGGTCTATTGCTGCCTCGGGCACCTTATGGCCGTTCTGCTGTGATTCAAAGATTTCCGAATCGGACGAAAAACTGATAGTGAATTGTAACATTCAGGGCCACCTAATGACGATGGATCACTCAAATTGCGTCCCGATTCAATACATCGTCTTCCAGCCCACTTGTCTCCATGGGTCTATTGCTGCCTCGGGCACCTTATGGCCGTTCTGCTGTGAGTCAAAGATTTTCGAATCGGACGAAAAACTGATAATGAATTGTAACGTTCAGGGCCTCCTAATGACGATGGAACACTCAAATTGCGTCCCGGTTCAATACATCGTCCTCCAGCAGACTTGTCTCCATGGGTCAATTGCTGCCTCGCTCACCCAATGGCCGTTCTGCTGTGAGTCAAAGATTTTCGAATCGGACGAAAAACTGATAGTGAATTGTAACATTCAGGGCCACCTAATGACGATGGATCACTCAAATTGCGTCCCGATTCAATACATCGTCCTCCAGCCGACTTGTCTCCATGGGTCTATTGCTGCCTCGGGCACCTTATGGCCGTTCTGCTGTGAGTCAAAGATTTCCGAATCGGACGAAAAACTGATAGTGAATTGTAACATTCAGGGCCACCTAATGACGATGGATCACTCAAATTGCGTCGCGATTCAATACATCGTCCTCCAGCCGACTTGTCTCCATGGGTCTATTGCTGACTCGGGCACCGAATGGCCGTTCTGCTGTGAGTCAAAGATTTTCGAATCTGACGAAAAACTGATAGTGAATTGTAACGTTCAGGGCCACCTAATGGCGATGGATCACTCAAATTGCGTCCCGATTCAATACATCGTCCTCCAGCAGACTTGTCTCCATGGGTCTATTGCTGCCTCGGGCACCCAATGGCCGTTCTGCTGTGAGTCAAAGATTTTCGAATCTGACGAAAAACTGATAGTGAATTGTAACATTCAGGGCCACGTAATGACGATGGATCAGTCAAATTGCGTCCCGATTCAATACATCGTCCTCCAGCCGACTTGTCTCCATGGGTCTATTGCTGCCTCGGGCACCTTATGGCCGTTCTGCTGTGAGTCAAAGATTTTCGAATCGGACGAAAAACTGATAGTGAATTGTAACGTTCAGGGCCTCCTAATGACGATGGAACACTCAAATTGCGTCCCGATTCAATACATCGTCCTCCAGCAGACTTGTCTCCATGGGTCTATTGCTGCCTCGGGCACCTTATGGCCGTTCTGCTGTGAGTCAAAGATTTTCGAATCGGACGAAAAACTGATAGTGAATTGTAACGTTCAGGGCCTCCTAATGACGATGGAACACTCAAATTGCGTCCCGATTCAATACATCGTCCTCCAGCAGACTTGTCTCCATGGGTCTATTGCTGCCTCGGGCACCTTACGGCCGTTCTGCTGTGAGTCAAAGATTTCCGAATCGGACGAAAATCTGATAGTGAATTGTAACGTTAAGGGCCACCTAATGACGATGGATCACTCAAATTGCGTCCCGATTCAATACATCGTCCTCCAGCAGACTTGTCTCCATGGGTCTATTGCTGACTCGGGCACCCAAAGGCCGTTCTGCTGTGAGTCAAAGATTTTCGAATCTGACGAAAAACTGATAGTGAATTGTAACGTTCAGGGCCACCTAATGACGATGGAACACTCAAATTGCGTCTCGATTCAATACATCGTCCTCCAGCCGACTTGTCTCCATGGGTCTATTGCTGCCTCGGGCACCTTATGTCCGTTCTGCTGTGAGTCAAAGATTTTCGAATCGGACGAAAAACTGATAGTGAATTGTAACGTTCAGGGCCTCCTAATGACGATGGAACACTCAAATTGCGTCCCGATTCAATACATCGTAATCCAGCAGACTTGTCTCCATGGGTCTATTGCTGCCTCGGGCACCTTATGGCCGTTCTGCTTTGAGTCAAATATTTCCGAATCGGACGAAAAACTGATAGTGAATTGTAACGTTCAGGGCCACCTAATGACGATGGATCACTCAAATTGCGTCCCGATTCAATACATCGTCCTCCAGCCGGCATGTCTCCATGGGTCTATTGCTGCCTCGGGCATTTTATGGCCGTTGTGCTGTGAGTCAAAGATTTCCGAATCGGACGAAAAACTGATAGTGAATTGTAACTTTCAGGGCCACCTAATGACGATGGATCACTCAAATTGCGTTCCGATTCAATACATCGTCCTCCAGCAGACTTGTCTCCATGGGTCTATTGCTGACTCGGGCACCCAATGGCCGTTCTGCTGTGAGTCAAAGATTTTCGAATCTGACGAAAAACTGATAGTGAATTGTAACGTTCAGGGCCACCTAATGACGATGGATCACTCAAATTGCGTCCCGATTCAATACATCGTCTTCCAGCCGACTTGTCTCCATGGGTCTATTGCTGCCTCGGGCACCTTATGGCCGTTCTGCTGTGAGTCAAAGATTTTCGAATCGGACGAAAAACTGATAGTGAATTGTAACGTTCAGGACCTCCTAATGTAGATGGAACACTCAAATTGCGTCCCGATTCAATACATCGTCCTCCAGCAGACTTGTCTCCATGGGTCTATTGCTGCCTCGGGCACCTTATTGCCGTTCTGCTGTGAGTCAAAGATTTTCGAATCGGACGAAAAACTGATAGTTAATTGTAACGTTCAGGGCCTCCGAATGTCGATGGATCACTCAAATTGCGTCCCGATTAAATACATCGTCCTCCAGCAGACTTGTCTCCATGGGTCTATTGCTGCCTCGGGCACCTTATGGCCGTTCTGCTGTGAGTCAAAGATTTTCGAATCGGACGAAAAACTGATAGTGAATTGTAACGTTCATGGCCACCTAATGACGATGGATCACTCAAATTGCGTCCCGATTCAATACATCGTCCTCCAGCAGACTTGTCTCAATGGGTCTATTGCTGCCTCGGGCACCTTACGGCCGTTCTGCTGTTAGTCAAAGATTTTCGAATTTGACGATAAACTGATAGTGAATTGTAACATTCAGGGCCACCTAATAACGATGGAACACTCAAATTGCGTCTCGATTCAATACATCGTCCTCCAGCCGAATTGTCTCCATGGGTCTATTGCTGCCTCGGGCACCTTATGGCCGTTCTGCTGTGAGTCAAAGATTTTCGAATCGGACGAAAAACTGATAGTGAATTGTAACGTTCAGGGCCTCTAAATGACGATGGAACACTCACATTGCGTCCCGATTCAATACATCGTCCTCCAGCAGACTTGTCTCCATGGGTCTATTGCTGCCTCGGGCACCTTACGGCCGTTCTGCTGTGAGTCAAAGATTTTCGAATCGGACGAAAAACTGATAGTGAATTGTAACGTTCAGGGCCACCTAATGACGATGGATCACTCAAATTGCGTCCCGATTCAATACATCGTCCTCCAGCAGACTTGTCTCCATGGGTCTATTGCTGCCTCGGGCACCCAATGGCCGTTCTGCTGTGAGTCAAAGATTTTCGAATCTGACGAAAAACTGATAGTTAATTGTAACATTTTGGGCCATCTAATGACGATGGAACACTCAAACTGCGTCCCGATTCAATACATCGTCCTCCAGCCGACTTGTCTCCATGGGTCTATTGCTGCCTCGGGCACCTTATGGCCGTTATGCTGTGAGTCTAGATTATCGAATGGGACGAAAAACTAACAGTGAATTGTAACGTTCAGGGCCACCTAATGACGATGGATCACTCAAATTGCGTCCCGATTCAATACATCGTCCTCCAGCAGACTTGTCTCCATGGGTCTATTGCTGCCTCGGGCACCTTATGGCCGTTCTGCTGTGAGTCAAAGATTTCCGAATCGGACGAAAAACTGATAGTGAATTGTAACATTCAGGGCCACCTAATGACGATGGATCACTCAAATTGCGTCCCGAGTCAATACATCGTCTTCCAGCCCACTTGTCTCCATCGGTCTATTGCTGCCTCGGGCACCTTATGGCCGTTCTGCTGTGAGTCAAAGATTTTCGAATCGGACGAAAAACTGATAATGAATTGTAACGTTCAGGGCCTCCTAATGACGATGGAACACTCAAATTGCGTCCCGATTCAATACATCGTCCTCCAGCAGACTTGTCTCCATGGGTCTATTGCTGCCTCGGGCACCTTATGGCCGTTCTGCTGTGAGTCAAAGATTTCCGAATCGGACGAAAATCTGATAGTGAATTGTAACGTTAAGGGCCACCTAATGACGATGGATCACTCAAATTGCGTCCCGATTCAATACATCGTCCTCCAGCAGACTTGTCTCCATGGGTCTATTGCTGACTCGGGCACCCAATGGCCGTTCTGCTGTGAGTCAAAGATTTTCGAATCTGACGAAAAACTGATAGTGAATTGTAACGTTCAGGGCCACCTAATGACGATGGAACACTCAAATTGCGTCTCGATTCAATACATCGTCCTCCAGCCGACTTGTCTCCATGGGTCTATTGCTGCCTCGGGCACCTTATGTCCGTTCTGCTGTGAGTCAAAGATTTTCGAATCGGACGAAAAACTGATAGTGAATTGTAACGTTCAGGGCCTCCTAATGACGATGGAACACTCAAATTGCGTCCCGATTCAATACATCGTCCTCCAGCAGACTTGTCTCCATGGGTCTATTGCTGCCTCGGGCACCTTATGGCCGTTCTGCTTTGAGTCAAATATTTCCGAATCAGACGAAAAACTGATAGTGAATTGTAACGTTCAGGGCCACCTAATGACGATGGATCACTCAAATTGCGTCCCGATTCAATACATCGTCCTCCAGCCGGCATGTCTCCATGGGTCTATTGCTGCCTCGGGCATTTTATGGCCGTTGTGCTGTGAGTCAAAGATTTCCAAGTCGGACGAAAAACTGATAGTGAATTGTAACTTTCAGGGCCACCTAATGACGATGGATCACTCAAATTGCGTCCCGATTCAATACATCGTCCTCCAGCAGACTTGTCTCCATGGGTCTATTGCTGACTCGGGCACCCAATGGCCGTTCTGCTGTGAGTCAAAGATTTTCGAATCTGACGAAAAACTGATAGTGAATTGTAACGTTCAGGGCCACCTAATAACGATGGATCACTCAAATTGCGTCCCGATTCAATACATCGTCCTCCAGCCGAATTGTCTCCATGGGTCTATTGCTGCCTCGGGCACCGTATGGCCGTTCTGCTGTGAGTCAAAGATTTTCGAATCGGACGAAAAACTGATAGTGAATTGTAACGTTCAGGGCCTCTAAATGACGAGGGAACACTCAAATTGCGTCCCGATTCAATACATCGTCCTCCAGCAGACTTGTCTCCATGGGTCTATTGCTGCCTCGGGCACCTTATGGCCGTTTTGCTGTGAGTCAAAGATTTTCGAATCGGACGAAAAACTGATAGTGAATTGTAACGTTCAGGGCCACCTAATGACGATGGATCACTCAAATTGCGTCCCGATTCAATACATCGTCCTCCAGCAGACTTGTCTCCATGGGTCTATTGCTGCCTCGGGCACCCAATGGCCGTTCTGCTGTGAGTCAAAGATTTTCGAATCTGACGAAAAACTGATAGTTTATTGTAACATTTTGGGCCATCTAATGACGATGGAACACTCAAACTGCGTCCCGATTCAATAAATCGTCCTCCAGCCGACTTGTCTCCATGGGTCTATTGCTGCCTCGGGCACCTTATGGCCGTTATGCTGTGAGTCTAGATTATCGAATGGGACGAAAAACTGACAGTGAATTGTAACGTTCAGGGCCACCTAATGACGATGGATCACTCAAATTGCGTCCCGATTCAATACATCGTCCTCCAGCCGAATTGTCTCCATGGGTCTATTGCTGCCTCGGGCACCGTATGGCCGTTCTGCTGTGAGTCAAAGATTTTCGAATCGGACGAAAAACTGATAGTGAATTGTAACGTTCAGGGCCTCTAAATGACGAGGGAACACTCAAATTGCGTCCCGATTCAATACATCGTAGTCCAGCAGACTTGTCTCCATGGGTCTATTGCTGCCTCGGGCACCTTATGGCCGTTTTGCTGTGAGTCAAAGATTTTCGAATCGGACGAAAAACTGATAGTGAATTGTAACGTTCAGGGCCACCTAATGACGATGGATCACTCAAATTGCGTCCCGATTCAATACATCGTCCTCCAGCAGACTTGTCTCCATGGGTCTATTGCTGCCTCGGGCACCCAATGGCCGTTCTGCTGTGAGTCAAAGATTTTCGAATCTGACGAAAAACTGATAGTTAATTGTAACATTTTGGGCCATCTAATGACGATGGAACACTCAAACTGCGTCCCGATTCAATAAATCGTCCTCCAGCCGACTTGTCTCCATGGGTCTATTGCTGCCTCGGGCACCTTATGGCCGTTATGCTGTGAGTCTAGATTATCGAATGGGACGAAAAACTGACAGTGAATTGTAACGTTCAGGGCCACCTAATGACGATGGATCACTCAAATTGCGTCCCGATTCAATACATCGTCCTCCAGCAGACTTGTCTCCATGGGTCTATTGCTGCCTCGGTCACCTTATGGCCGTTCTGCTGTGAGTCAAAGATTTTCGAATCGGACGAAAAACTGATAATGAATTGTAACGTTCAGGGCCTCCTAATGACGATGGATCACTCAAATTGCGTCCCGATTCAATACATCGTCCTCCAGCAGACTTGTCTCCATGGGTCTATTGCTGGCTCGGGCACCTTATGGCCGTTCTGCTGTGAGTCAAAGATTTTCGAATCTGACGAAAAACTGATAGTGAATTGTAACATTCAGGGCCACGTAATGACGATGGATCACTCAAATTGCGTCCCGATTCAATACATCGTCCTCCAGCCGACTTGTCTCCATGGGTCAATTGCTGCCTCGGGCACCTTATGGCCGTTCTGCTGTGAGTCAAAGATTTTCGAATCGGACGAAAAACTGATAGTGAATTGTAACTTTCAGGGCCTCCTAATGACGATGGAACACTCAAATTGCGTCCCGATTCAATACATCGTCCTCCAGCAGACTCGTCTCCATGGGTCTATTGCTGCCTCGGGCACCTTATGGCCGTTCTGCTGTGAGTCAAAGATTTTCGAATCGGACGAAAAACTGATAGTGAATTGTAACGTTCAGGGCCTCCTAATGACGATGGAACATTCAAATTGCGTCCCGATTCAATACATCGTCCTCCAGCAGACTTGTCTCCATGGGTCTATTGCTGCCTCGGGCACCTTATGGCCGTTCTGCTGTGAGTCAAAGATTTCCGAATCGGACGAAAAACTGATAGTGAATTGTAACGTTCAGGGCCACCTAATGACGATGGATCACTCAAATTGCGTCCCGATTCAATACATCGTCCTCCAGCAGACTTGTCTCCATGGGTCTATTGCTGACTCGGGCACCCAATGGCCGTTCTGCTGTGAGTCAAAGATTTTCGAATCTGACGAAAAACTGATAGTGAATTGTAACGTTCAGGGCCACCTAATGACGATGGAACACTCAAATTGCGTCTCGATTCAATACATCGTCCTCCAGCCGACTTGTCTCCATGGGTCTATTGCTGCCTCGGGCACCTTATGTCCGTTGTGCTGTGAGTCAAAGATTTTCGAATCGGACGAAAAACTGATAGTGAATTGTAACGTTCAGGGCCTCAAAATGACGATGGAACACTCAAATTGCGTCCCGATTCAATACATCGTACTCCAGCAGACTTGTCTCCATGGGTCTATTGCTGCCTCGGGCACCTTATGGCCGTTCTGCTGTGAGTCAAATATTTCCGAATCGGACGAAAAGCTGATAGTGAATTGTAACGTTCAGGGCCACCTAATGACGATGGATCACTCAAATTGCGTCCCGATTCAATACATCGTCCTCCAGCAGACTTGTCTCCATGGGTCTATTGCTGCCTCGGGCACCTTATGGCCATTCTGCTGTGAGTCAAAGATTTTCGAATCTGACGAAAAACTGATAGTGAATTGTAACGTTCAGGGCCTCCTAATGACGATGGAACACTCAAATTGCGTCCCGATTCAATACATCGTCCTCCAGCAGACTTGTCTCCATGGGTCTATTGCTGCCTCGGGCACCTTATGGCCGTTCTGCTGTGAGTCAAAGATTTTCGAATCGGACGAAAAACTGATAGTGAATTGTAACGTTCAGGGCCTCCTAATGACGATGGAACACTCAAATTGCGTCCCGATTCAATACATCGTCCTCCAGCAGACTTGTCTCCATGGGTCTATTGCTGCCTCGGGCACCTTATGGCCGTTCTGCTGTGAGTCAAAGATTTCCGAATCGGACGAAAATCTGATAGAGAATTGTAACGTTCAGGGCCACCTAATGACGATGGATCACTCAAATTGCGTCCCGATTCAATACATCGTCCTCCAGCAGACTTGTCTCCATGGGTGTATTGCTGACTCGGGCACCCAATGGTCGTTCTGCTGTGAGTCAAAGATTTTCGAATCTGACGAAAAACTGATAGTGAATTGTAACGTTCAGGGCCACCTAATGACGATGGAACACTCAAATTGCGTCTCGATTCAATACATCGTCCTCCAGCCGACTTTTCTCCATGGGTCTATTGCTGCCTCGGGCACCTTATGTCCGTTCTGCTGTGAGTCAAAGATTTTCGAATCGGACGAAAAACTAATAGTGAATTGTAACGTTCAGGGCCTCCTAATGACGATGGAACACTCAAATTGCGTCCCGATTCAATACATCGTCCTCCAGCAGACTTGTCTCAATGGGTCTATTGCTGCCTCGGGCACCTTATGGCCGTTCTGCTTTGAGTAAAATATTTCCGAATCGGACGAAAAACTGATAGTGAATTGTAACGTTAAGGGCCACCTAATGACGATGGATCACTCAAATTGCGTCCCGATTCAATACATCGTCCTCCAGCCGGCATGTCTCCATGGGTCTATTGCTGCCTCGGGCATTTTATGGCCGCTCTGCTGTGAGTCAAAGATTTCCGAATCGAACGAAAAACTGATATTGAATTGTAACTTTCAGGGCCACCTAATGACGATGGAACACTCAAATTGCGTCCCGATTCAATACATCGTCTTCCAGCCGACTTGTCTCCATGGGTCTATTGCTGCCTCGGGCACCTTATGGCCGTTCTCCTGTGAGTCAAAGATTTTCGAATCGGACGAAAAACTGATACTGAATTGTAATGTTCAGGACCTCCTAATGAAGATGGAACACTCAAATTGCGTCCCGATTCAATACATCGTCCTCCAGCAGACTTGTCTCCATGGGTCTATTGCTGCCTCGGGCACCTTATTGCCGTTCTGCTGTGAGTCAAAGATTTTCGAATCGGACGAAAAACTGATTGTGAATTGTAACGTTCAGGGCCTCCTAATGACGATGGATCACTCAAATTGCGTCCCGATTCAATACATCTTCCTCCAGCGGACTTGTCTCCATGGGTCTATTGCTGTCTCGGGCACCTTATTGCCGTTCTGCTGTGAGTCAAAGATTTTCGAATCTGACGAAAAACTGATAGTGAATTGTAACATTCAGGGCCACGTAATGACGATGGATCACTCAAATAACGTCCCGATTCAATAAATCGTCCTCCAGCCGACTTGTCTCCATGGGTCTATTGCTGCCTCGGGCACCTCATGGCCGTTCTGCTGTGAGTCAAAGATTTTAGAATCGGACGAAAAACTGATAGTGAATTGTAACGTTCAGGGCCACCTAATGACGATGGATCACTCAAATTGCTTCCCGATTCAATACATCGTCCTCCAGCAGACTTGTCTCCATGGGTCTATTGCTGCCTCGGGCACCTTATGGCCATTCTGCTGTGAGTCAAAGATTTTCGAATCTGACGAAAAACTGATAGTGAATTGTAACATTCACGGCCACCTAATGACGATGGATCACTCAAATTGCGTCCCGATTCAATACATCGTCCTCCAGCCGACTTGTCTCCATGGGTCTATTGCTGCCTCGGGCACCTTATGGCCGTTCTGCTGTGAGTCAAAGATTTTCGAATCGGACGAAAAACTGATAGTGATTTGTAACGTTCAGGGGCTCATAATGACGATGGATCACTCAAATTGCGTCCCGATTCAATACATCGTCCTCCAGCAGTCTTGTCTTCATGGGTCTATTGCTGCCTCGGGCACCTTATGGCCGTTCTGCTGTGAGTCAAAGATTTTCGAATCGGACGAAAAACTGATAGTGAATTGTAACGTTCAGGGCCTCCTAATGACGGTGGAACACTCAAATTGCGTCCTGATTCAATACATAGTCCTCCAGCAGACTTGTCTCCATGGGTCTATTGCTGCCTCGGGCACCTTATGGCCGTTCTGCTGTGAGTCATAGATTTTCGAATCGATCGAAAAACTGATAGTGAATTGTAACATTCAGGGCCACCTAATGACGATGGACCATACAAATTGCGTCTCGATTAAATACATCGTCCTCCAGCCGACTTGTCTCCATGGGTCTATTGCTGCCTCGGGCACCTTATGGCCGTTCTGCTGTGAGTCAAAGATTTTCGAATCGGACGAAAAACTGATAGTGAATTGTAACGTTCAGGGCCTCCTAATGACGATGGAACACTCAAATTGCGTCCCGATTCAATACATCGTCCTCCAGCCGACTTGTCTCCATGGGTCTATTGCTGCCTCGGGCACCTTATGGCCGTTCTGCTGTGAGTCAAAGATTTTCGAATCGGACGAAAAACTGATAGTGAATTGTAACGTTCACGGCCACCTATCGACGATGAATCACTCAAATTGCGTCCCGATTCAATACATCGTCCTCCAGCAGACTTGTCTCCATGGGTCTATTGCTGCCTCGGGCACCTTATGGCCGTTCTGCTGTGAGTCAAAGATTTTCGAATCTGACGAAAAACTGATAGTGAATTGTAACGTTCAGGGCCTCCTAATGACGATGGAACACTCAAATTGCGTCCCGATTCAATACATCGTCCTCCAGCAGACTTGTCTCCATGGGTCTATTGCTGCCTCGGGAACCTTATGGCCGTTCTGCTGTGAGTCAAAGATTTCCGAATCGGACGAAGAACTGATATTGAATTGTAACGTTCAGGGCCACCTAATGACGATGGATCACTCAAATTGCGTCCCGATTCAATACATCGTCCTACAGCAGACTTGTTTCCATGGGTCTATTGCTGCCTCGGGCACATTATGGCCGTTCTGCTGTGACTCAAAGATTTTCGAATCGGACGAAAAACTGATAGTGAATTGTAACGTTCAGGGCCTCCTAATGACGATGGAACACTCAAATTGCGTCCCGATTCAATACATAGTCCTCCAGCAGACTTGTCTCCATGGGTCTATTGCTGCCTCGGGCACCTTATGGCCGTTCTGCTGTGAGTCAGAGATTTTCGAATCGGACGAAAAACTGATAGTGAATTGTAACGTTCAGGGCCTCAAAATGACGATGGAACACTCAAATTGCGTCCCGATTCAATACATCGTCCTCCAGCAGACTTGTCTCCATGGGTCTATTGCTGCCTCGGGCACCTTATGGCCGTTCTGCTGTGAGTCAAAGATTTGCGAATCTAACGAAAAACTGATAGTGAATTGTAACATTCAGGGCCACGTAATGACGATGGATCACTCAAATTGCGTCCCGATTCAATACATCGTCCTCCAGCCGACTTGTCTCCATGGGTCTATTGCTGCCTCGGGCACTTTATGGCCGTTCCGCTGTGAGTCAAAGATTTTCGAATCGGACGAAAAACTGATAGTGAATTGTAGCGTTCAGGGCCACCTAATGACGATGGATCACTCAAATTGCGTCCCGTTTCAATACATCGTCCTCCAGCAGACTTGTCCCCATGGGTCTATTGCTGCCTCGGGCACCTTATGGCCGTTCTGCTGTGAGTCAAAGATTTTCGAATCTGACGAAAAACTGATAGTGAATTGTAACATTCACGGCCACCTAATGACGATGGATCACTCAAATTGCGTCCCGATTCAATACATCGTCCTCCAGCCGACTTGTCTTCATGGGTCCATTGCTGCCTCGGGCACCTTATGGCCGTTCTGCTGTGAGTCAAAGATTTTCGAATCGGACGAAAAACTGATAGTGAATTGTAACGTTCAGGGCCACCTAATGACGATGGATCACTCAAATTGCGTCCCGATTCAATACATCGTCCTCCAGCAGACTTGTTTCCATGGGTCTATTGCTGCCTCGGGCACATTATGGCCGTTCTGCTGTGACTCAAAGATTTTCGAATCGGACGAAAAACTGATAGTGAATTGTAACGTTCAGGGCCTCCTAATGACGATGGAACACTCAAATTGCGTCCCAATTCAATACATAGTCCTCCAGCAGACTTGTCTCCATGGGTCTATTGCTGCCTCGGGCACCTTACGGCCGTTCTGCTGTGAGTCAAAGATTTTCGAATCTGACGAAAAACTGATAGTGAATTGTAACATTCACGGCCACCTAATGACGATGGATCACTCAAATTGCGTCCCGATTCAATACATCGTCCTCCAGCCGACTTGTCTTCATGGGTCCATTGCTGCCTCGGGCACCTTATGGCCGTTCTGCTGTGAGTCAAAGATTTTCGAATCGGACGAAAAACTGATAGTGAATTGTAACGTTCAGGGCCACCTAATGACGATGGATCACTCAAATTGCGTCCCGATTCAATACATCGTCCTCCAGCTGACTTGTTTCCATGGGTCTATTGCTGCCTCGGGCACATTATGGCCGTTCTGCTGTGACTCAAAGATTTTCGAATCGGACGAAAAACTGATAGTGAATTGTAACGTTCACGGCCTCCTAATGACGATGGAACACTCAAATTGCGTCCCAATTCAATACATAGTCCTCCAGCAGACTTGTCTCCATGGGTCTATTGCTGCCTCGGGCACCTTATGGCCGTTCTGCTGTGAGTCAGAGATTTTCGAATCGGACGAAAAACTGATAGTGAATTGTAACATTCAGGGCCACCTAATGACGATGGACCATACAAATTGCGTCCCGATTCAATACCTCGTCCTCCAGCCGACTTGACTCTATGGGTCTATTGCTGCCTCGGGCACCTTATGGCCGTTCTGCTCAGAGTCAAAGATTTTCGAATCTGACGAAAAACTGATAGTGAATTGTAATATTCAGTGCCACCTAAAAACGATGGAACACTTAAATTGCGTCTCGATTAAATACATCGTTCTCCAGCCGACTTGTCTCCATGGGTCTATTGCTGCCTCGGGCACCTTATGGCCGTTCTGCTGTGAGTCAAAGATTTTCGAATCGGACGAAAAACTGATAGTGAATTGTAACGTTCAGGGCCTCCTAATGACGATGGAACACTGAAATTGCGTCCCGATTCAATTTATCGTCCTCCAGCCGACTTGTCTCCATGCGTCTATTGCTGCCTCGGGCACCTTATGGCCGTTCTGCTGTGGGTCAAAGATTTTCGAATCTGACGAAAAACTGATAGTGATTTGTAACGTTCAGGGCCTCCTAATGACGATGGAACACTCAAATTGCGTCCCGATTCAATACATCGTCCTCCAGCAGACTTGTCTCCATGGGTCTATTGCTGCCTCGGGCACCTTATGGCCGTTCTGCTGTGAGTCAAAGATTTTCGAATCTGACGAAAAACTGATAGTGAATTGTAACGTTCAGGGCCACCTAATGACGATGGATCACTCAAATTGCGTCCCGATTCAATACATCGTCCTCCAGCAGACTTGTTTCCATGGGTCTATTGCTGCCTCGGGCACATTATTACCGTTCTGCAGTGAGTCAAAGATTTTCGAATCGGACGAATGACTGATAGTGAATTGTAACGTTCAGGGCCTCCTAATGACGATGGAACACTCAAATTGCGTCCCGATTCAATACATTGTCCTCCAGCCGACTTGTCTCCATGGGTCTATTGCTGCCTCGGGCACCTTATGGCCGTTATGATGTGAGTCAAAGATTTTCGAATCGGACGAATAACTGATAGTGTATTGTAACTTTCAGGGCCACCTAATGTCGATGGATCACTCAAATTGCGTCCCGATTCAATACATCGTCTTCCAGACGACTCTTCCCCATGGGTCTATTGCTGCCTCGGGCATCTTACGGCCGCTATGCTGTGAGTCAAAGATTTTCGAATCGGACGAAAAACTGGTACTGAATTGTAACGTTCAGGGCCTCCTAATGACGATGGAACGCTCAAATTGCGTCCCGATTCAATGCATCGTCCTCCAGCAGACTTGTCTCCATGGGTCTATTGCTGCCTCGGGCACCTTATGGCCGTTCTGCTGTGAGTCAAAGATTTTCGAATCGGACGAAAAACTGATAGTGAATTGTAACGTTCAGGGCCACCTAATGACGATGAATCACTCAAATTGCGTCCCGATTCAATACATCGTCCTCCAGCAGACTTGTCTCCATGGGTCTATTGCTGCCTCGGGCACCTTATGGCCGTTCTGCTGTGAGTCAAAGATTTTCGAATCTGACGAAAAACTGATAGTGAATCGTAACATTCAGGGCCACGTAATGACGATGGATCACTCAAATTGCGTCCCGATTCAATACATCGTCCTCCAGCCGACTTGACTCCATGGGTCTATTGCTGCCTCGGGCACCTTATGGCCTTTCTGCTGTGAGTCAAAGATTTTCGAATCGGACGAAAAACTGATAGTGAATTGTAACATTCAGGGCCACCTAATGACGATGGACCACACAAATTGCGTCCCGATTCAATACATCGTCCTCCAGCCGACTTGACTCCATGGGTCTATTGCTGCCTCGGGCACCTTATGGCCGTCCTGCTGTGAGTCTAGATTATCGAATGGGACGAAAAACTGATAGTGAATTGTAACGTTCAGGGCCACCAAATGACGATGGATCACTCAAATTGCGTCCCGATTCAATACATCGTCCTCCAGCCAACTTGTCTCCATGGGTCTATTGCTGCCTCGGGCACCTTATGGCCTTTCTGCTGTGAGTCAAAGATTTTCGAATCGGACGAAAAACTGGTAGTGAATTGTAACGTTCAGGGCCTCCTAATGACGATGGAACACTGAAATTGCGTCCCGATTCAATTTATCGTCCTCCAGCCGACTTGTCTCCATGCGTCTATTGCTGCCTCGGGCACCTTATGGCCGTTCTGCTGTGGGTCAAAGATTTTCGAATCTGACGAAAAACTGATAGTGATTTGTAACGTTCAGGGCCTCCTAATGACGATGGAACACTCAAATTGCGTCCCGATTCAATACATCGTCCTCCAGCAGACTTGTCTCCATGGGTCTATTGCTGCCTCGGGCACCTTATGGCCGTTCTGCTGTGAGTCAAAGATTTTCGAATCTGACGAAAAACTGATAGTGAATTGTAACGTTCAGGGCCACCTAATGACGATGGATCACTCAAATTGCGTCCCGATTCAATACATCGTCCTCCAGCAGACTTGTTTCCATGGGTCTATTGCTGCCTCGGGCACATTATTACCGTTCTGCAGTGAGTCAAAGATTTTCGAATCGGACGAATGACTGATAGTGAATTGTAACGTTCAGGGCCTCCTAATGACGATGGAACACTCAAATTGCGTCCCGATTGAATACATTGTCCTCCAGCCGACTTGTCTCCATGGGTCTATTGCTGCCTCGGGCACCTTATGGCCGTTATGATGTGAGTCAAAGATTTTCGAATCGGACGAATAACTGATAGTGTATTGTAACTTTCAGGGCCACCTAATGTCGATGGATCACTCAAATTGCGTCCCGATTCAATACATCGTCTTCCAGCCGACTCTTCCCCATGGGTCTATTGCTGCCTCGGGCATCTTACGGCCGCTATGCTGTGAGTCAAAGATTTTCGAATCGGACGAAAAACTGGTACTGAATTGTAACGTTCAGGGCCTCCTAATGACGATGGAACGCTCAAATTGCGTCCCGATTCAATGCATCGTCCTCCAGCAGACTTGTCTCCATGGGTCTATTGCTGCCTCGGGCACCTTATGGCCGTTCTGCTGTGAGTCAAAGATTTTCGAATCGGACGAAAAACTGATAGTGAATTGTAACGTTCAGGGCCACCTAATGACGATGAATCACTCAAATTGCGTCCCGATTCAATACATCGTCCTCCAGCAGACTTGTCTCCATGGGTCTATTGCTGCCTCGGGCACCTTATGGCCGTTCTGCTGTGAGTCAAAGATTTTCGAATCTGACGAAAAACTGATAGTGAATCGTAACATTCAGGGCCACGTAATGACGATGGATCACTCAAATTGCGTCCCGATTCAATACATCGTCCTCCAGCCGACTTGACTCCATGGGTCTATTGCTGCCTCGGGCACCTTATGGCCTTTCTGCTGTGAGTCAAAGATTTTCGAATCGGACGAAAAACTGATAGTGAATTGTAACATTCAGGGCCACCTAATGACGATGGACCACACAAATTGCGTCCCGATTCAATACATCGTCCTCCAGCCGACTTGACTCCATGGGTCTATTGCTGCCTCGGGCACCTTATGGCCGTCCTGCTGTGAGTCTAGATTATCGAATGGGACGAAAAACTGATAGTGAATTGTAACGTTCAGGGCCACCAAATGACGATGGATCACTCAAATTGCGTCCCGATTCAATACATCGTCCTCCAGCCAACTTGTCTCCATGGGTCTATTGCTGCCTCGGGCACCTTATGGCCTTTCTGCTGTGAGTCAAAGATTTTCGAATCGGACGAAAAACTGGTAGTGAATTGTAACGTTCACGGCCTCCTAATGACGATGGAACACTCAAATTGCGTCCCGATTCAATACATCGTCCTCCAGCAGACTTGTCTCCATGGGTCTATTGCTGCCTCGGGCACATTATGGCCGTTCTGCTGTGAGTCAAAGATTTTCGAATTGGACGAAAAACTGATAGTGAATTGTAACGTTCAAGGCCACCTAATGACGATGGATCACTCAAATTGCGTCCCGATTCAATACATCGTCCTCCAGCAGACTTGTCTCCATGAGTCTATTGCTGCCTCGGGCACCTCATGGCCGTTCTGCTGTGAGTCAAAGATTTCCGAATCGGACGAAAAACTGATAGTGAATTGTAACTTTCAGGGCCACCTAATGACGATGGATCACTCAAATTGCGTCCTGATTCAATACATCGTCTTCCAGCCGACTTGTCTCCATGGGTCTATTGCTGCCTCGGGCACCTTATGGCCGTTCTGCTGTGAGTCAGAGATTTTCGAATCGGACGAAAAACTGATAGTGAATTGTAACATTCAGGGCCACCTAATGACGATGGACCATACAAATTGCGTCCCGATTCAATACATCGTCCTCCAGCCGACTTGTCTCCATGGGTCTATTGCTGCCTCGGGCACCTTATGGCCGTTCTGCTGTGAGTCAAAGAATTTCGAATCGGACGAAAAACTGATAGTGAATTCTAACGTTCACGGCCACCTAATGACGATGAATCACTCAAATTGCGTCCCGATTCAATACATCGTCCTCCAGCAGACTTGTCTCCATGGGCCTATTGCTGCCTCGGGCACCCTATGGCCGTTCTGCTGTGAGTCAAAGATTTTCGAATCTAACGAAAAGCTGATAGTGAATTGTAACATTCAGGGCCACGTAATGACGATGCATCACTCAAATTGCGTCCCGATTCAATACATCGTCCTCCAGCCGACTTGTCTCCATGGGTCTATTGCTGCCTCGGGCACCTTATGGCCGTTCTGCTGTGAGTCAAAGATTTTCGAATCGGACGAAAAACTGATAGTGAATTGTAGCGTTCAGGGCCACTAAATGACGATGGATCACTCAAATTGCGTCCCGATTCAATACATCGTCCTCCAGTAGACTTGTCTCCATGGGTCTATTGCTGCCTCGGGCACCTTATGGCCGTTCTGCTGTGAGTCAAAGATTTTCGAATCTGACGAAAAACTGATAGTGAATTGTGACATTCACGGCCACCTAATGACGATGGATCACTCAAATTGCGTCCCGATTCAATACATCGTCTTCCAGCCGACTTGTCTTCATGGGTCCATTGCTGCCTCGGGCACCTTATGGCCGTTCTGCTGTGAGTCAAAGATTTTCGAATCGGGCGAAAAACTGATAGTGAATTGTAACGTTCAGGGCCACGTAATGACGATGGATCACTCAAATTGCGTCCCGATTCAATACATCGTCCTCCAGCAGACTTGTTTCCATGGGTCTATTGCTGCCTCGGGCACATTATGGCCGTTCTGCTGTGAGTCAAAGATTTTCGAATCGGACGAAAAACTGATAGTGAATTGTAACATTCAGGGCCACCTAATGACGATGGACCATACAAATTGCGTCCCGATTCAATACATCGTCCTCCAGCCGACTTGACTCCATGGGTCTATTGCTGCCTCCGGCACCTTATGGCCGTTCTGCTGTGAGTCAAAAATTTTCGAATCTGACGAAAAACTGATAGTGAATTGTAACATTCAGGGCCACCTAATGACGATGGAACACTCAAATTGCGTCTCGATTAAATACATCGTTCTCCAGCCGACTTGTCTCCATGGGTCTATTGCTGCCTCGGGCACCTTATGGCCGTTCTGCTGTGAGTCAAAGAATTTCGAATCGGACGAAAAACTGATAGTGAATTGTAACGTTCACGGCCACCTAATGACGATGAATCACACAAATTGCGTCCCGATTCAATACATCGTCCTCCAGCAGACTTGTCTCGATGGGCCTATTGCTGCCTCGGGCACCCTATGGCCGTTCTGCTGTGAGTCAAAGATTTTCGAATCTAACGAAAAACTGATAGTGAATTGTAACATTCAGGGCCACGTAATGACGATGGATCACTCAAATTGCGTCCCGATTCAATACATCGTCCTCCAGCCGACTTGTCTCCATGGGTCTATTACTGCCTCGGGCACCTTATGGCCGTTCTGCTGTGAGTCAAAGATTTTCGAATCGGACGAAAAACTGATAGTGAATTGTAGCGTTCAGGGCCACTAAATGACGATGGATCACTCAAATTGCGTCCCGATTCAATACATCGTCCTCCAGCAGACTTGTCTCCATGGGTCTATTGCTGCCTCGGGCACCTTACGGCCGTTCTGCTGTGAGTCAAAGATTTTCGAATCTGACGAAAAACTGATAGTGAATTGTGACATTCACGGCCACCTAATGACGATGGATCACTCAAATTGCGTCCCGATTCAATACATCGTCCTCCAGCCGACTTGTCTTCATGGGTCCATTGCTGCCTCGGGCACCTTATGGCCGTTCTGTTGTGAGTCAAAGATTTTCGAATCGGACGAAAAACTGATTGTGAATTGTAACGTTCAGGGCCACGTAATGACGATGGATCACTCAAATTGCGTCCCGATTCAATACATCGTCCTCCAGCAGACTTGTTTCCATGGGTCTATTGCTGCCTCGGGCACATTATGGCCGTTCTGCTGTGAGTCAAAGATTTTCGAATCGGACGAAAAACTGATAGTGAATTGTAACGTTCAGGGCCTCCTAATGACGATGGAACACTCAAATTGCGTCCCAATTCAATACATAGTCGTCCAGCAGACTTGTCTCCATGGGTCTATTGCTGCCTCGGGCACCTTACGGCCGTTCTGCTGTGAGTCAAAGATTTTCGAATCTGACGAAAAACTGATAGTGAATTGTAACATTCACGGCCACCTAATGACGATGGATCACTCAAATTGCGTCCCGATTCAATACATCGTCCTCCAGCCGACTTGTCTTCATGGGTCCATTGCTGCCTCGGGCACCTTATGGCCGTTCTGCTGTGAGTCAAAGATTTTCGAATCGGACGAAAAACTGATAGTGAATTGTAACGTTCAGGGCCACCTAATGACGATGGATCACTCAAATTGCGTCCCGATTCAATACATCGTCCTCCAGCTGACTTGCTTCCATGGGTCTATTGCTGCCTCGGGCACATTATGGCCGTTCTGCTGTGACTCAAAGATTTTCGAATCGGACGAAAAACTGATAGTGAATTGTAACGTTCACGGCCTCCTAATGACGATGGAACACTCAAATTGCGTCCCAATTCAATACATAGTCCTCCAGCAGACTTGTCTCCATGGGTCTATTGCTGCCTCGGGCACCTTATGGCCGTTCTGCTGTGAGTCAGAGATTTTCGAATCGGACGAAAAACTGATAGTGAATTGTAACATTCAGGGCCACCTAATGACGATGGACCATACAAATTGCGTCCCGATTCAATACCTCGTCCTCCAGCCGACTTGACTCTATGGGTCTATTGCTGCCTCGGGCACCTTATGGCCGTCCTGCTGTGAGTCTAGATTATCGAATGGGACGAAAAACTGATAGTGAATTGTAACGTTCAGGGCCACCAAATGACGATGGATCACTCAAATTGCGTCCCGATTCAATACATCGTCCTCCAGCCAACTTGTCTCCATGGGTCTATTGCTGCCTCGGGCACCTTATGGCCTTTCTGCTGTGAGTCAAAGATTTTCGAATCGGACGAAAAACTGGTAGTGAATTGTAACGTTCAGGGCCTCCTAATGACGATGGAACACTCAAATTGCGTCCCGATTCAATACATCGTCCTCCAGCAGACTTGTCTCCATGCGTCTATTGCTGCCTCGGGCACATTATGGCCGTTCTGCTGTGAGTCAAAGATTTTCGAATTGGACGAAAAACTGATAGTGAATTGTAACGTTCAAGGCCACCTAATGACGATGGATCACTCAAATTGCGTCCCGATTCAATACATCGTCCTCCAGCAGACTTGTCTCCATGAGTCTATTGCTGCCTCGGGCACCTCATGGCCGTTCTGCTGTGAGTCAAAGATTTCCGAATCGGACGAAAAACTGATAGTGAATTGTAACTTTCAGGGCCACCTAATGACGATGGATCACTCAAATTGCGTCCTGATTCAATACATCGTCTTCCAGCCGAATTGTCTCCATGGGTCTATTGCTGCCTCGGGCACATTATGGCCGTTCTGCTGTGACTCAAAGATTTTTGAATCGGACGAAAAACTGATAGTGAATTGTAACGTTCAGGGCCTCCTAATGACGATGGAACACTCAAATTGAGTCCCGATTCAATACATCGTCCTCCAGCAGACTTTTCTCCATGGGTCTATTGCTGCCTCGGGCACCTTATGGCCGTTCTGCTGTGAGTCAAAGATTTTGGAATCGGACGAAAAACTGATAGTTAATTGTAACATTCAGGGCCAGCTAATGACGATGGACCACACAAATTGCGTCCCGATTCAATACATCGTCTTCCAGCCGACTTGACTCCATGGGTGTATTGCTTCGTCGGGCACCTTATGGCCGTTCTGCTGTAAGTCAAAGATTTTCGAATCTGACGAAAAACTGATAGTGAATTGCAACATTCAGGACCAACTAATGACGATGGAACACTCAAATTGCGTCTCGATTCAATACATCGTCCTCCAGCCGACTTGTCTCCATGGGTCTATTGCTGCCTCGGGCACCTTATGGCCGTTCTGCTGTGAGTCAAAGATTTTCGAATCGGACGAAAAACTGATAGTGAATTGTAACGTTCAGGGCCTCCTAATGACGATGGAACACTCAAATTGCGTCCCGATTCAATACATAGTCCTCCAGCAGACTTGTCTCCATGGGTCTATTGCTGCCTCGGGCACCTTATGGCCGTTCTGCTGTGAGTCAGAGATTTTCGAATCGGACGAAAAACTGATAGTGAATTGTAACATTCAGGGCCACCTAATGACGATGGACCATACAAATTGCGTCCCGATTCAATACATCGTCCTCCAGCCGACTTGTCTCCATGGGTCTATTGCTGCCTCGGGCACCTTATGGCCGTTCTGCTGTGAGTCAAAGAATTTCGAATCGGACGGAAAACTGATAGTGAATTGTAACGTTCACGGCCACCTAATGACGATGAATCACTCAAATTGCGTCCCGATTCAATACATCGTCCTCCAGCAGACTTGTCTCCATGGGCCTATTGCTGCCTCGGGCACCCTATGGCCGTTCTGCTGTGAGTCAAAGATTTTCGAATCTAACGAAAAGCTGATAGTGAATTGTAACATTCAGGGCCACGTAATGACGATGCATCACTCAAATTGCGTCCCGATTCAATACATCGTCCTCCAGCCGACTTGTCTCCATGGGTCTATTGCTGCCTCGGGCACCTTATGGCCGTTCTGCTGTGAGTCAAAGATTTTCGAATCGGACGAAAAACTGATAGTGAATTGTAGCGTTCAGGGCCACTAAATGACGATGGATCACTCAAATTGCGTCCCGATTCAATACATCGTCCTCCAGTAGACTTGTCTCCATGGGTCTATTGCTGCCTCGGGCACCTTATGGCCGTTCTGCTGTGAGTCAAAGATTTTCGAATCTGACGAAAAACTGATAGTGAATTGTGACATTCACGGCCACCTAATGACGATGGATCACTCAAATTGCGTCCCGATTCAATACATCGTCCTCCAGCCGACTTGTCTTCATGGGTCCATTGCTGCCTCGGGCACCTTATGGCCGTTCTGCTGTGAGTCAAAGATTTTCGAATCGGGCGAAAAACTGATAGTGAATTGTAACGTTCAGGGCCACGTAATGACGATGGATCACTCAAATTGCGTCCCGATTCAATACATCGTCCTCCAGCAGACTTGTTTCCATGGGTCTATTGCTGCCTCGGGCACATTATGGCCGTTCTGCTGTGAGTCAAAGATTTTCGAATCGGACGAAAAACTGATAGTGAATTGTAACATTCAGGGCCACCTAATGACGATGGACCATACAAATTGCGTCCCGATTCAATACATCGTCCTCCAGCCGACTTGACTCCATGGGTCTATTGCTGCCTCCGGCACCTTATGGCCGTTCTGCTGTGAGTCAAAAATTTTCGAATCTGACGAAAAACTGATAGTGAATTGTAACATTCAGGGCCACCTAATGACGATGGAACACTCAAATTGCGTCTCGATTAAATACATCGTTCTCCAGCCGACTTGTCTCCATGGGTCTATTGCTGCCTCGGGCACCTTATGGCCGTTCTGCTGTGAGTCAAAGAATTTCGAATCGGACGAAAAACTGATAGTGAATTGTAACGTTCACGGCCACCTAATGACGATGAATCACACAAATTGCGTCCCGATTCAATACATCGTCCTCCAGCAGACTTGTCTCCATGGGCCTATTGCTGCCTCGGGCACCCTATGGCCGTTCTGCTGTGAGTCAAAGATTTTCGAATCTAACGAAAAACTGATAGTGAATTGTAACATTCAGGGCCACGTAATGACGATGGATCACTCAAATTGCGTCCCGATTCAATACATCGTCCTCCAGCCGACTTGTCTCCATGGGTCTATTACTGCCTCGGGCACCTTATGGCCGTTCTGCTGTGAGTCAAAGATTTTCGAATCGGACGAAAAACTGATAGTGAATTGTAGCGTTCAGGGCCACTAAATGACGATGGATCACTCAAATTGCGTCCCGATTCAATACATCGTCCTCCAGCAGACTTGTCTCCATGGGTCTATTGCTGCCTCGGGCACCATACGGCCGTTCTGCTGTGAGTCAAAGATTTTCGAATCTGACGAAAAACT
This sequence comes from Schistocerca cancellata, assembly GCF_023864275.1. Taxonomy (NCBI): domain Eukaryota; kingdom Metazoa; phylum Arthropoda; class Insecta; order Orthoptera; family Acrididae; genus Schistocerca; species Schistocerca cancellata. Next base: position 4,756,026 of record NC_064627.1, read on the forward strand.
GATAGTGAATTGTGACATTCACGGCCACCTAATGACGATGGATCACTCAAATTGCGTCCCGATTCAATACATCGTCCTCCAGCCGACTTGTCTTCATGGGTCCATTGCTGCCTCGGGCACCTTATGGCCGTTCTGTTGTGAGTCAAAGATTTTCGAATCGGACGAAAAACTGATAGTGAATTGTAACGTTCAGGGCCACGTAATGACGATGGATCACTCAAATTGCGTCCCGATTCAATACATCGTCCTCCAGCAGACTTGTTTCCATGGGTCTATTGCTGCCTCGGGCACAATATGGCCGTTCTGCTGTGAGTCAAAGATTTTCGAATCGGACGAAAAACTGATAGTGAATTGTAACGTTCAGGGCCTCCTAATGACGATGGAACACTCAAATTGCGTCCCAATTCAATACATAGTCCTCCAGCAGACTTGTCTCCATGGGTCTATTGCTGCCTCGGGCACCTTATGGCCGTTATGCTGTGAGTCAGAGATTTTCGAATCGGACGAAAAACTGATAGTGAATTGTAACATTCAGGGCCACCTAATGACGATGGACCATACAAATTGCGTCCCGATTCAATACATCGTCCTCCAGCCGACTTGACTCCATGGGTCTATAGCTGCCTCGGGCACCTTATGGCCGTTCTGCTGTGAGTCAAAGATTTTCGAATCTGACGAAAAACTGATAGTGAATTGTAATATTCAGGGCCACCTAAAAACGATGGAACACTTAAATTGCGTCTCGATTAAATACATCGTTCTCCAGCCGACTTGTCTCCATGGGTCTATTGCTGCCTCGGGCACCTTATGGCCTTTCTGCTGTGACTCAAAGATTTTCGAATCGGACGAAAAACTGATAGTGAATTGTAACGTTCAGGGCCTCCTAATGACGATGGATCACTCAAATTGCGTCCCGATTCAATACATCGTCCTCCAGCCGACTTGTCTCCATGGGTCTATTGCTGCCTCGGGCACCTTATGGCCGTTCTGCTGTGAGTCAAAGATTTTCGAATCGGACGAAAAACTGATAGTGAATTGTAACGTTCACGGCCACCTAATTACGATGAATCACTCAAATTGCGTCCCGATTCAATACATCGTCCTCCAGCAGACTTGTCTCCATGGGTCTATTGCTGCCTCGGGCACCTTATGGCCGTTCTGCTGTGAGTCAAAGATTTTCGAATCTGACGAAAAACTGATAGTGAATTGTAACATTCAGGGCCACGTAATGACGATGGATCACTCCAATTGCGTCCCGATTCAATACATCGTCCTCCAGCCGACTTGTCTCCATGGGTCTATTGCTGCCTCGGGCACCTTATGGCCGTTCTGCTGTGACTCAAAGATTTTCGAATCGGACGAAAAACTGATAGTGAATTGTATCGTTCAGGGCCTCCTAATGACGATGGAACACTCAAATTGCGTCCCGATTCAATACATAGTCCTCCAGCAGACTTGTCTCCATGGGTCTATTGCTGCCTCGGGCACCTTATGGCCGTTCTGCTGTGAGTCAAAGATTTTCGAATCTGACGAAAAACTGATAGAGATTTGTAACGTTCAGGGCCCCCTAATGACGATGGAACACTCAAATTGCGTCCCGATTCAATACATCGTCCTCCTCTATTGCTGCCTCGGGCACCTTATGGCCGTTCTGCTGTGAGTCAAAGATTTCCGAATCGGACGAAAAACTGATAGTGAATTGTAACGTTCAGGGCCACCTACTGACGATGGATCACTCAAATTGCGTCCCGATTCAATACATCGTCGTCCAGCAGACTTGTCTCCATGGGTCTATTGCTGCCTTGGGCACCTTAAGGCCGTTCTGCTGTGAGTCAAAGATCTTCGAATCGGACGAAAAACTGATAGTGAATTGTAACATTCAGGGCCACCTAATGACGATGGACCACACTAATTGCGTCCCGATTCAATACATCGTCCTAGAGCCGACTTGACTCCATGGGTCTATTGCTGCCTCGGGCACCTTATGGCCGTCCTGCTGTGGGTCTAGATTATCGAATGGGACGAAAAACTGATAGTGAATTGTAACGTTCAGGACCACAAATCACGATGGATCACTCAAATTGCGTCCCGATTCAATACATCGTCCTCCAGCCAACTTCTCTCCATGTGTCTATTGCTGCCTCGGGCACCTTATGGCCGTTCTGCTGTGAGTCAAAGATTTTTGAATCGGACGAAAAACTCATAGTGAATTGTACCGTTCAGGGCCACCTAATGACGATGGATCACTCAAATTGCGTCCCGAATCAATACATCGTCCTCCAGCAGACTTGTCTCCATGGGTCTATTGCTGCCTCGGGCCCCAATGGCCGTTCTGCTGTGAGTCAAAGATTTTCGAATCGGACGAAAAACATATAGTGAATTGTAACATTCAGGGCCACCTAATGACGATGGACCACACAAATTGCGTCCCGATTCAATACATCGTCCTCCAGCCGACTTGACTCCATGGGTCTATTGCTGCCTCGAGCACCTTATGGCCGTTCTGCTGTGAGTCTAGATTATCGAATGGGACGAAAAACTCATAGTGAATTGTAACGTTCAGGGCCACCAAATGACGATGGATCACTCAAATTGCGTCCCGATTCAATACATCGTCCTCCAGCCAACTTGTCTCCATGGGTCTATTGCTGCCTCGGGCACCTTATGGCCGTTCTGCTGTGAGTCAAAGATTTTCGAATCGGACGAAAAACTGGTAGTGAATTGTAACGTTCAGGGCCTCCTAATGACGATGGAACACTCAAATTGCGTCCCGATTCAATACATCGTTCTCCAGCAGACTTGCCTCCATGGGTCTATTGCTGCCACGGGCACCTTATGGCCGTTCTGCTGTGAGTCAAAGATTTTCGAATCGGACGAAAAACTGATAGTGAATTGTAACGTTCATGGCCACCTAATGACGATGGATCACTCAAATTGCGTCCCGATTCAATACATCGTCCTCCAGCAGACTTGTCTCCATGGGTCTATTGCTGCCTCGGGCACCTTATGGCCGTTCTGCTGTGAGTCAAAGATTTTCGAATCGGACGAAAAACTGATAGTGAATTGTAACGTTCAGGGCCACCTAATGACGATGGATCACTCAAATTGCGTCCCGATTCAATACATCGTCCTCCAGCAGACTTGTCTCCATGGGTCTATTGCTGCCTCGGGCACCTTATGGCCGTTCTGCTGTGAGTCAAAGATTTTCGAATCTGACGAAAAACTGATAGTGAATTGTAACATTCAGGGCCACCTAATGACGAGGGATCACTGAAATTGCGTCCCGATTCAATACATCGTCCTCCAGCCGACTTGTCTCCTTGGGTCTATTGCTGCCACGGGCACCTTATGGCCGTTCTGCTGTGAGTCAAAGATTTTCGAATCGGACGAAAAACTGATAGTGAATTGTAACGTTCAAGGCCTCCTAATGACGATGGAACACTCAAATTGCGTCCCGATTCAATACATCGTCTTCCAGCAGACTTGTCTCCATGGGTCTATTGCCTGCTCGGGCACCTTATGGCCGTTCTGCTGTGAGTCAAAGATTTTCCAATCGGACGAAAAACTCATAGTGAATTGTAACATACAGGGCCACCTAATGACGATGGAACACTCAAATTGCGTCCCGATTCAATACATCGTCCTCCAGCCGACTTGTCTCCATGGGTCTATTGCTGCCTCGGGCACCTTATGGCCGTTATGCTGTGAGTCTAGATTATCGAATGGGACGAAAAACTGATAGTGAATTGTAACGTTCAGGGCCACCTAATGACGATGGATCACTCAAATTGCTTCCCGATTCAATACATCGTCCTCCAGTAGACTTGTCTCCATGGGTCTATTGCTGCCTCGGGCACCTTATGGCCGTTCTGCTGTGAGTCAAAGATTTTCGAATCGGACGAAAAACTGATAGTGAATTGTAACGTTCAGGGCCTCCTAATGACGATGGAACACTCAAATTGCGTCCCGATTCAATACATCGTCCTCCAGCAGACTTGTTTCCATGGGTCTATTGCTGCCTCGGGCACATTATGGCCGTTCTGCTGTGACTCAAAGATTTTAGAATCTGACGAAAAACTGATAGTGAATTGTAACATTCGGGGCCACCTAATGACGATGGAACACTCAAATTGCGTCTCGATTCAATACATCGTCCTCCAGCCGACCTGTCTCCATGGGTCTATTGCTGCCTCGGGCACCTTATGGCCGTTCTGCTGTGAGTCAAAGATTTTCGAATCGGACGAAAAACTGATATTGAATTGTAACGTTCAGGGCCTCCTAATGACGATGGAAAACTCAAATTGCGTCCCGATTCAATACATCGTCCTCCAGCAGACTTGTCTCCATGGGTCTATTGCCTGCTCGGGCACCTTATGGCTGTTCAGCTGTGAATCAAAGATTTTCGAATCGGACAAAAATTGATAGTGAATTGTCACGTTCAGGGCCACCTAATGACGATGGATCACTCAAATTGCGTCCCGATTCAATACATCGTCCTCCAGCAGACTTGTCTCCATGGGTCTATTGCTGCCTCGGGCACCTTATGGCCGTTCTGCTGTGAGTCAAAGATTTTCGAATCGGACGAAAAACTGATAGTGAATTGTAACATTCATGGCCACCTAATGACGATGGAACACTCAAATTGCGTCCCGATTCAATACATCGTCCTCCAGCCGACTTGTCTCCATGGGTCTATTGCTGCATCGGGCACCTTATGGCCGTTATGCTGTGAGTCTAGATTAGCGAATGGGACGAAAAACTGATAGTGAATTGTAACTTTCAGGGCCACCTAATGACGATGTATCACTCAAATTGCGTCCCGATTCAATACATCGTCCTCCTGCAGACTTGTCTCCTTGGGTCTATTGCTGCCTCGGGCACCTTATGGCCGTTCTGCTGTGAGTCAAAGATTTTTGAATCGGACGAAAAACTGTAAGTGTATTGTAACTTTCAGGGCCACCTAATGACGATGGATCACTCAAATTGCGTCCCGATTCAATACATCGTCTTCCAGCCGACTCTTCTCCATGGGTCTATTGGTGCCTCGGGCACCTTATGGCCGTTCTGCTGTGAGTCAAAGATTTTCGAATCGGACGAAAAACTGATAGTGAATTGTAACGTTCACAGCCACCTAAAGACGATGAATCACTCAAATTGAGTCCCGATTCAATACATCGTCCTACAGCCGACTTGTCTCCATGGGTCTATTGCTGCCTCGGGCACCTTATGGCCGTTCTGCAGTGAGTCAAAGATTTTCGAATCGGACGAAAGACTGATAGTGATTAGTAACGTTCAGGGCCTCCTAATGACGAAGGAACACTCAAATTGCGTCTCGATTCAATACATCGTCCTCCAGCAGACTTGTCTCCATGGGTCTATTGCTGCCTCGGGCACCTTATGGCCGTTCTGCTGTGAGTCAAAGATTTTTGAATCGGACGAAAAACTGATAGTGAATTGTAACGTTCAGGGCCACCTAATGACGATGGATCACTCAAATTGCGTCCCAATTCAATACATCGTCCTCCAGCAGACTTGTCTCCATGGGTCTATTGCTGCCTCGGAAACCTTATGGCCGTTCTGCTGTGAGTCAAAGATTTTCGAATCGGACGAGAAACTGATAGTGAATTGTAACTTTCAGGGCCACCTAATGACGATGGACCACACAAATTGCGTCCCGATTCAATACATCGTCCTCCAGCCGACTTCACTCCATGGGTCTATTGCTGCCTCGGGCACCATATGGCCGTTCTGCTGTGAGTCTAGATTAGCGAATGGGACGAAAAACTGATAGTGAATTGTAACTTTCAGGGCCACCTAATGACGATGTATCACTCAAATTGCGTCCCGATTCAATACATCGTCCTCCTGCAGACTTGTCTCCTTGGGTCTATTGCTGCCTCGGGCACCTTATGGCCGTTCTGCTGTGAGTCAAAGATTTTTGAATCGGACGAAAAACTGTAAGTGTATTGTAACTTTCAGGGCCACCTAATGACGATGGATCACTCAAATTGCGTCCCGATTCAATACATCGTCTTCCAGCCGACTCTTCTCCATGGGTCTATTGGTGCCTCGGGCACCTTATGGCCGTTCTGCTGTGAGTCAAAGATTTTCGAATCGGACGAAAAACTGATAGTGAATTGTAACGTTCACAGCCACCTAAAGACGATGAATCACTCAAATTGAGTCCCGATTCAATACATCGTCCTACAGCCGACTTGTCTCCATGGGTCTATTGCTGCCTCGGGCACCTTATGGCCGTTCTGCAGTGAGTCAAAGATTTTCGAATCGGACGAAAGACTGATAGTGATTAGTAACGTTCAGGGCCTCCTAATGACGAAGGAACACTCAAATTGCGTCTCGATTCAATACATCGTCCTCCAGCAGACTTGTCTCCATGGGTCTATTGCTGCCTCGGAAACCTTATGGCCGTTCTGCTGTGAGTCAAAGATTTTCGAATCGGACGAGAAACTGATAGTGAATTGTAACTTTCAGGGCCACCTAATGACGATGGACCACACAAATTGCGTCCCGATTCAATACATCGTCCTCCAGCCGACTTCACTCCATGGGTCTATTGCTGCCTCGGGCCCCAATGGCCGTTCTGCTGTGAGTCAAAGATTTTCGAATCGGACGAAAAACATATAGTGAATTGTAACATTCAGGGCCACCTAATGACGATGGACCACACAAATTGCGTCCCGATTCAATACATCGTCCTCCAGCCGACTTGACTCCATGGGTCTATTGCTGCCTCGAGCACCTTATGGCCGTTCTGCTGTGAGTCTAGATTATCGAATGGGACGAAAAACTCATAGTGAATTGTAACGTTCAGGGCCACCAAATGACGATGGATCACTCAAATTGCGTCCCGATTCAATACATCGTCCTCCAGCCAACTTGTCTCCATGGGTCTATTGCTGCCTCGGGCACCTTATGGCCGTTCTGCTGTGAGTCAAAGATTTTCGAATCGGACGAAAAACTGGTAGTGAATTGTAACGTTCAGGGCCTCCTAATGACGATGGAACACTCAAATTGCGTCCCGATTCAATACATCGTTCTCCAGCAGACTTGCCTCCATGGGTCTATTGCTGCCACGGGCACCTTATGGCCGTTCTGCTGTGAGTCAAAGATTTTCGAATCGGACGAAAAACTGATAGTGAATTGTAACGTTCATGGCCACCTAATGACGATGGATCACTCAAATTGCGTCCCGATTCAATACATCGTCCTCCAGCAGACTTGTCTCCATGGGTCTATTGCTGCCTCGGGCACCTTATGGCCGTTCTGCTGTGAGTCAAAGATTTTCGAATCGGACGAAAAACTGATAGTGAATTGTAACGTTCAGGGCCACCTAATGACGATGGATCACTCAAATTGCGTCCCGATTCAATACATCGTCCTCCAGCAGACTTGTCTCCATGGGTCTATTGCTGCCTCGGGCACCTTATGGCCGTTCTGCTGTGAGTCAAAGATTTTCGAATCTGACGAAAAACTGATAGTGAATTGTAACATTCAGGGCCACCTAATGACGAGGGATCACTGAAATTGCGTCCCGATTCAATACATCGTCCTCCAGCCGACTTGTCTCCTTGGGTCTATTGCTGCCACGGGCACCTTATGGCCGTTCTGCTGTGAGTCAAAGATTTTCGAATCGGACGAAAAACTGATAGTGAATTGTAACGTTCAAGGCCTCCTAATGACGATGGAACACTCAAATTGCGTCCCGATTCAATACATCGTCTTCCAGCAGACTTGTCTCCATGGGTCTATTGCCTGCTCGGGCACCTTATGGCCGTTCTGCTGTGAGTCAAAGATTTTCCAATCGGACGAAAAACTCATAGTAAATTGTAACATACAGGGCCACCTAATGACGATGGAACACTCAAATTGCGTCCCGATTCAATACATCGTCCTCCAGCCGACTTGTCTCCATGGGTCTATTGCTGCCTCGGGCACCTTATGGCCGTTATGCTGTGAGTCTAGATTATCGAATGGGACGAAAAACTGATAGTGAATTGTAACGTTCAGGGCCACCTAATGACGATGGATCACTCAAATTGCTTCCCGATTCAATACATCGTCCTCCAGTAGACTTGTCTCCATGGGTCTATTGCTGCCTCGGGCACCTTATGGCCGTTCTGCTGTGAGTCAAAGATTTTCGAATCGGACGAAAAACTGATAGTGAATTGTAACGTTCAGGGCCTCCTAATGACGATGGAACACTCAAATTGCGTCCCGATTCAATACATCGTCCTCCAGCAGACTTGTTTCCATGGGTCTATTGCTGCCTCGGGCACATTATGGCCGTTCTGCTGTGACTCAAAGATTTTAGAATCTGACGAAAAACTGATAGTGAATTGTAACATTCGGGGCCACCTAATGACGATGGAACACTCAAATTGCGTCTCGATTCAATACATCGTCCTCCAGCCGACCTGTCTCCATGGGTCTATTGCTGCCTCGGGCACCTTATGGCCGTTCTGCTGTGAGTCAAAGATTTTCGAATCGGACGAAAAACTGATATTGAATTGTAACGTTCAGGGCCTCCTAATGACGATGGAAAACTCAAATTGCGTCCCGATTCAATACATCGTCCTCCAGCAGACTTGTCTCCATGGGTCTATTGCCTGCTCGGGCACCTTATGGCTGTTCAGCTGTGAATCAAAGATTTTCGAATCGGACAAAAATTGATAGTGAATTGTCACGTTCAGGGCCACCTAATGACGATGGATCACTCAAATTGCGTCCCGATTCAATACATCGTCCTCCAGCAGACTTGTCTCCATGGGTCTATTGCTGCCTCGGGCACCTTATGGCCGTTCTGCTGTGAGTCAAAGATTTTCGAATCGGACGAAAAACTGATAGTGAATTGTAACATTCATGGCCACCTAATGACGATGGAACACTCAAATTGCGTCCCGATTCAATACATCGTCCTCCAGCCGACTTGTCTCCATGGGTCTATTGCTGCATCGGGCACCTTATGGCCGTTATGCTGTGAGTCTAGATTAGCGAATGGGACGAAAAACTGATAGTGAATTGTAACTTTCAGGGCCACCTAATGACGATGTATCACTCAAATTGCGTCCCGATTCAATACATCGTCCTCCTGCAGACTTGTCTCCTTGGGTCTATTGCTGCCTCGGGCACCTTATGGCCGTTCTGCTGTGAGTCAAAGATTTTTGAATCGGACGAAAAACTGTAAGTGTATTGTAACTTTCAGGGCCACCTAATGACGATGGATCACTCAAATTGCGTCCCGATTCAATACATCGTCTTCCAGCCGACTCTTCTCCATGGGTCTATTGGTGCCTCGGGCACCTTATGGCCGTTCTGCTGTGAGTCAAAGATTTTCGAATCGGACGAAAAACTGATAGTGAATTGTAACGTTCACAGCCACCTAAAGACGATGAATCACTCAAATTGAGTCCCGATTCAATACATCGTCCTACAGCCGACTTGTCTCCATGGGTCTATTGCTGCCTCGGGCACCTTATGGCCGTTCTGCAGTGAGTCAAAGATTTTCGAATCGGACGAAAGACTGATAGTGATTAGTAACGTTCAGGGCCTCCTAATGACGAAGGAACACTCAAATTGCGTCTCGATTCAATACATCGTCCTCCAGCAGACTTGTCTCCATGGGTCTATTGCTGCCTCGGGCACCTTATGGCCGTTCTGCTGTGAGTCAAAGATTTTTGAATCGGACGAAAAACTGATAGTGAATTGTAACGTTCAGGGCCACCTAATGACGATGGATCACTCAAATTGCGTCCCAATTCAATACATCGTCCTCCAGCAGACTTGTCTCCATGGGTCTATTGCTGCCTCGGAAACCTTATGGCCGTTCTGCTGTGAGTCAAAGATTTTCGAATCGGACGAGAAACTGATAGTGAATTGTAACTTTCAGGGCCACCTAATGACGATGGACCACACAAATTGCGTCCCGATTCAATACATCGTCCTCCAGCCGACTTCACTCCATGGGTCTATTGCTGCCTCGGGCACCATATGGCCGTTCTGCTGTGAGTCTAGATTATCGAATGGGACGAAAAACTGATAGTGAATTGTAACGTTCAGGGCCACCAAATGACGATGGATCACTCAAATTGCGTCCCGATTCTATACATCGTCCTCCAGCCAACTTGTCTCCATGTGTCTATTGCTGCCTCGGGCACCTTATGGCCGTTCTGCTGTGAGTCAAAGATTTTCGAATCGGACGAAAAACTGATAGTGAATTGTAACATTCAGGGCCTCCTAATGACGATGGAACACTCAAATTGCGTCCCGATTCAATACATCGTCCTCCAGCAGACTTGTCTCCATGGGTCTATTGCTGCCTCGGGCACCTTATGGCCGTTCTGCTGTGAGTCAAAGATTTTCGAATCGGACGAAAAACTGATAGTGAATTGTAACGTTCAGGGCCACCAAATGACGATGGATCACTCAAATTGCGTCCCGATTCAATACATCGTCCTCCAGCCAACTTGTCTCCATGGGTCTATTGCTGCCTCGGGCAGCTTATGGCCGTTCTGCTGTGAGTCAAAGATTTTCGAATCGGACGAAAAACTGGTAGTGAATTGTAACGTTCAGGGCCTCCTAATGACGATGGAACACTCAAATTGCGTCCCGATTCAATACATCGTCCTCCAGCAGACTTGTCTCCATGGGTCTATTGCTGCCTCGGGCACCTTATGGCCGTTCTGCTGTGAGTCAAAGATTTTCGAATCGGACGAAAAACTGATAGTGAATTGTAACGTTCATGGCCACCTAATGACGATGGATCACTCAAATTGCGTCCCGATTCAATACATCGTCCTCCAGCAGACTTGTCTCCATGGGTCTATTGCTGCCTCGGGCACCTTATGGCCGTTCTGCTGTGAGTCAAAGATTTTCGAATCTGACGAAAAACTGATAGTGAATTGTAACATTCAGGGCCACCTAATGACGAGGGATCACTGAAATTGCGTCCCGATTCAATACATCGTCCTCCAGCCGACTTGTCTCCTTGGGTCTATTGCTGCCACGGGCACCTTATGGCCGTTCTGCTGTGAGTCAAAGATTTTCGAATCGGACGAAAAACTGATAGTGAATTGTAACGTTCAAGGCCTCCTAATGACGATGGAACACTCAAATTGCGTCCCGATTCAATACATCGTCTTCCAGCAGACTTGTCTCCATGGGTCTATTGCCTGCTCGGGCACCTTATGGCCGTTCTGCTGTGAGTCAAAGATTTTCCAATCGGACGAAAAACTCATAGTGAATTGTAACATACAGGGCCACCTAATGACGATGGAACACTCAAATTGCGTCCCGATTCAATACATCGTCCTCCAGCCGACTTGTCTCCATGGGTCTATTGCTGCCTCGGGCACCTTATGGCCGTTATGCTGTGAGTCTAGATTATCGAATGGGACGAAAAACTGATAGTGAATTGTAACGTTCAGGGCCACCTAATGACGATGGATCACTCAAATTGCTTCCCGATTCAATACATCGTCCTCCAGTAGACTTGTCTCCATGGGTCTATTGCTGCCTCGGGCACCTTATGGCCGTTCTGCTGTGAGTCAAAGATTTTCGAATCGGACGAAAAACTGATAGTGAATTGTAACGTTCAGGGCCTCCTAATGACGATGGAACACTCAAATTGCGTCCCGATTCAATACATCGTCCTCCAGCAGACTTGTTTCCATGGGTCTATTGCTGCCTCGGGCACATTATGGCCGTTCTGCTGTGACTCAAAGATTTTAGAATCTGACGAAAAACTGATAGTGAATTGTAACATTCGGGGCCACCTAATGACGATGGAACACTCAAATTGCGTCTCGATTCAATACATCGTCCTCCAGCCGACCTGTCTCCATGGGTCTATTGCTGCCTCGGGCACCTTATGGCCGTTCTGCTGTGAGTCAAAGATTTTCGAATCGGACGAAAAACTGATATTGAATTGTAACGTTCAGGGCCTCCTAATGACGATGGAAAACTCAAATTGCGTCCCGATTCAATACATCGTCCTCCAGCAGACTTGTCTCCATGGGTCTATTGCCTGCTCGGGCACCTTATGGCTGTTCAGCTGTGAATCAAAGATTTTCGAATCGGACAAAAATTGATAGTGAATTGTCACGTTCAGGGCCACCTAATGACGATGGATCACTCAAATTGCGTCCCGATTCAATACATCGTCCTCCAGCAGACTTGTCTCCATGGGTCTATTGCTGCCTCGGGCACCTTATGGCCGTTCTGCTGTGAGTCAAAGATTTTCGAATCGGACGAAAAACTGATAGTGAATTGTAACATTCATGGCCACCTAATGACGATGGAACACTCAAATTGCGTCCCGATTCAATACATCGTCCTCCAGCCGACTTGTCTCCATGGGTCTATTGCTGCATCGGGCACCTTATGGCCGTTATGCTGTGAGTCTAGATTAGCGAATGGGACGAAAAACTGATAGTGAATTGTAACTTTCAGGGCCACCTAATGACGATGTATCACTCAAATTGCGTCCCGATTCAATACATCGTCCTCCTGCAGACTTGTCTCCTTGGGTCTATTGCTGCCTCGGGCACCTTATGGCCGTTCTGCTGTGAGTCAAAGATTTTTGAATCGGACGAAGAACTGTAAGTGTATTGTAACTTTCAGGGCCACCTAATGACGATGGATCACTCAAATTGCGTCCCGATTCAATACATCGTCTTCCAGCCGACTCTTCTCCATGGGTCTATTGGTGCCTCGGGCACCTTATGGCCGTTCTGCTGTGAGTCAAAGATTTTCGAATCGGACGAAAAACTGATAGTGAATTGTAACGTTCACAGCCACCTAAAGACGATGAATCACTCAAATTGAGTCCCGATTCAATACATCGTCCTACAGCCGACTTGTCTCCATGGGTCTATTGCTGCCTCGGGCACCTTATGGCCGTTCTGCAGTGAGTCAAAGATTTTCGAATCGGACGAAAGACTGATAGTGATTAGTAACGTTCAGGGCCTCCTAATGACGAAGGAACACTCAAATTGCGTCTCGATTCAATACATCGTCCTCCAGCAGACTTGTCTCCATGGGTCTATTGCTGCCTCGGGCACCTTATGGCCGTTCTGCTGTGAGTCAAAGATTTTTGAATCGGACGAAAAACTGATAGTGAATTGTAACGTTCAGGGCCACCTAATGACGATGGATCACTCAAATTGCGTCCCAATTCAATACATCGTCCTCCAGCAGACTTGTCTCCATGGGTCTATTGCTGCCTCGGAAACCTTATGGCCGTTCTGCTGTGAGTCAAAGATTTTCGAATCGGACGAGAAACTGATAGTGAATTGTAACTTTCAGGGCCACCTAATGACGATGGACCACACAAATTGCGTCCCGATTCAATACATCGTCCTCCAGCCGACTTCACTCCATGGGTCTATTGCTGCCTCGGGCACCATATGGCCGTTCTGCTGTGAGTCTAGATTATCGAATGGGACGAAAAACTGATAGTGAATTGTAACGTTCAGGGCCACCAAATGACGATGGATCACTCAAATTGCGTCCCGATTCTATACATCGTCCTCCAGCCAACTTGTCTCCATGTGTCTATTGCTGCCTCGGGCACCTTATGGCCGTTCTGCTGTGAGTCAAAGATTTTCGAATCGGACGAAAAACTGATAGTGAATTGTAACATTCAGGGCCTCCTAATGACGATGGAACACTCAAATTGCGTCCCGATTCAATACATCGTCCTCCAGCAGACTTGTCTCCATGGGTCTATTGCTGCCTCGGGCACCTTATGGCCGTTCTGCTGTGAGTCAAAGATTTTCGAATCGGACGAAAAACTGATAGTGAATTGTAACGTTCAGGGCCACCAAATGACGATGGATCACTCAAATTGCGTCCCGATTCAATACATCGTCCTCCAGCCAACTTTTCTCCATGGGTCTATTGCTGCCTCGGGCAGCTTATGGCCGTTCTGCTGTGAGTCAAAGATTTTCGAATCGGACGAAAAACTGGTAGTGAATTGTAACGTTCAGGGCCTCCTAATGACGATGGAACACTCAAATTGCGTCCCGATTCAATACATCGTCCTCCAGCAGACTTGTCTCCATGGGTCTATTGCTGCCTCGGGCACCTTATGGCCGTTCTGCTGTGAGTCAAAGATTTTCGAATCGGACGAAAAACTGATAGTGAATTGTAACGTTCATGGCCACCTAATGACGATGGATCACTCAAATTGCGTCCCGATTCAATACATCGTCCTCCAGCAGACTTGTCTCCATGGGTCTATTGCTGCCTCGGGCACCTTATGGCCGTTCTGCTGTGAGTCAAAGATTTTCGAATCGGACGGAAAACTGATAGTGAATTGTAACCTTCAGGGCCACCTAATGACGATGGATCACTCAAATTGCGTCCCGATTCAATACATCGTCCTCCAGCAGACTTGTCTCCATGGGTCTATTGCTGCCTCGGGCACCTTATGGCCGTTCTGCAGTGAGTCAAAGATTTTCGAATCTGACGAAAAACTGATAGTGAATTGTAACATTCAGGGCCACCTAATGACGATGGATCACTCAAATTGCGTCCCGATTCAATACATCGTCCTCCAGCCGACTTGTCTCCATGGGTCTATTGCTGCCTCGGGCACCTTTTGGCCGTTCTGCTGTGAGTCAAAGATTTTCGAATCGGACGAAAAACTGATAGTGAATTGTAACGTTCAGGGCCTCCTAATGACTATGGAACACTCAAATTGCGTTCCGATTCAATACATCATCCTCCAGCAGACTTGTCTCCATGGGTCTATTGCTGCCTCGGGGACCTTATGGCCGTTCTGCTGTGAGTCAAAGATTTCCGAATCGGACGAAAAGCTGATAGTGAATTGTAACATTCAGGGCCACCTAATGACGATGGACCACACAAATTGCGTCCCGATTCAATACATCGTCCTCCAGCCGACTTGACTCCATGGGTCTATTGCTGCCTCGGGCACCTTATGGCCGTTCTGCTGTGAGTCAAAGATTTTCGAATCTGACGAAAAACTGATAGTGAATTGTAACATTCAGGGCCACCTAATGACGATGGAACACTCAAATTACGTCTCGATTCAATACATCGTCCTCCAGCCGACTTGTCTCCATGGGTCTATTGCTGCCTCGGGCACCTTATGGCCGTTCTGCTGTGAGTCAAAGATTTTCGAATCGAACGAAAAACTGATATTGAATTGTAACGTTCAGGGCCTCCTAATGACGATGGAAAACTCAAATTGCGTCCCGATTCAATACATCGTCCTCGAGCAGACTTGTCTCCATGGGTCTATTGCCTGCTCGGGAACCTTATGGCTGTTCTGCTGTGAATCAAAGATTTTCGAATCGGACGAAAAATTGATAGTGAATTGTAACGTTCAGGGCCACCTAATGACTATGGATCACTCAAATTGCGTCCCGATTCAATACATCGTCCTCCAGCAGACTTGTCTCCATGGGTCTATTGCTGCCTCGGGCACCTTATGGCCGTTCTGCTGTGAGTCAAAGATTTTCGAATCTGACGAAAAACTGATAGTGAATTGTAACATTCATGGCCACCTAATGACGATGGAACACTCAAATTGCGTCCCAATTCAATACATCGTCCTCCAGCCGACTTGTCTCCATGGGTCTATTGCTGCATCGGGCACCTTATGGCCGTTATGCTGTGAGTCTAGATTAGCGAATGGGACGAAAAACTGATAGTGAATTGTAACTTTCAGGGCCACCTAATGACGATGTATCACTCAAATTGCGTCCCGATTCAATACATCGTCCTCCTTCAGACTTGTCTCCTTGGGTCTATTGCTGCCTCGGGCACCTTATGGCCGTTCTGCTGTGAGTCAAAGATTTTCGAATCGGACAAAAAACTGTAAGTGTATTGTAACTTTCAGGGCCACCTAATGACGATGGACCACACAAATTGCGTCCCGATTCAATACATCGTCCTCCAGCCGACTTGACTCCATGGGTCTATTGCTGCCTCGGGCACCTTATGGCCGTTCTGCTGTGAGTCTAGATTATCGAATGGGACGAAAAACTGATAGTGAATTGTAACGCTCAGGGCCACCAAATGACGCTGGATCACTCAAATTGCGTCCCGATTCTATACATCGTCCTCCAGCCAACTTGTCTCCATGTGTCTATTGCTGCATCGGGCACCTTATGGCCGTTCTGCTGTGAGTCAAAGATTTTCGAATCGGACGAAAAACTGATAGTGAATTGTAACATTCAGGGCCTCCTAATGACGATGGAACACTCAAACTGCGTCCCGATTCAATACATCGTCCTCCAGCAGACTTGTCTCCATGGGTCTATTGCTGCCTCGGGCACCTTATGGCCGTTCTGCTGTGAGTCAAAGATTTTCGAATCGGACGAAAAACTGATAGTGAATTGTAACGTTCAGGGCCACCTAATAACGATGGATCACTCAAATTGCGTCCCGAATCAATACATCGTCCTCCAGCAGACTTGTCTCCATGGGTCTATTGCTGCCTCGGGCACCTTTTGGCCGTTCTGCTGTGAGTCAAAGATTTTCGAATCGGACGAAAAACATATAGTGAATTGTAACATTCAGGGCCACCTAATGACGATGGACCACACAAATTGCGTCCCGATTCAATACATCGTCCTCCAGCCGACTTGACTCCATGGGTCTATTGCTGCCTCGAGCACCTTATGGCCGTTCTGCTGTGAGTCTAGATTATCGAGTTGGACGAAAAACTGATAGTGAATTGTAACGTTCAGGGCCACCAAATGACGATGGATCACTCAAATTGCGTCCCGATTCAATACATCGTCCTCCAGCAGACTTGTCTCCATGGGTCTATTGCTGCCTCGGGCACCTTATGGCCGTTCTGCTGTGAGTCAAAGATTTTCGAATCGGACGAAAAACTGATAGTGAATTGTAACGTTCAGGGCCACCTAATAACGATGGAACACTCAAATTGCGTCCCGATTCAATACATCGTCCTCAAGCAGACTTGTCTCCATGGGTCTATTGCTGCCTCGGGCACCTTATGGCCGTTCTGCTGTGAGTCAAAGATTTTCGAATCGGACGAAAAACTGATAGTGAATTGTAACGTTCATGGCCACCTAATGACGATGGATCACTCAAATTGCGTCCCGATTCATTACATCGTCCTCCAGCAGACTTGTCTCCATGGGTCTATTGCTGCCTCGGGCACCTTATGGCCGTTCTGCTGTGAGTCAAAGATTTTCGAATCGGACGAAAAACTGATAGTGAATTGTAACGTTCAGGGCCACCTAATGACGATGGATCACTCAAATTGCGTCCCGATTCAATACATCGTCCTCCAGCAGACTTGTCTCCATGGGTCTATTGCTGCCTCGGGCACCTTATGGCCGTTCTGCAGTGAGTCAAAGATTTTCGAATCTGACGAAAAACTGATAGTGAATTGTAACATTCAGGGCCACCTAATGACGATGGATCACTGAAATTGCGTCCCGATTCAATACATCGTCCTCCAGCCGACTTGTCTCCATGGGTCTATTGCTGCCTCGGGCACCTTATGGCCGTTCTGCTGTGAGTCAAAGATTTTCGAATCGGACGAAAAACATATAGTGAATTGTAACATTCAGGGCCACCTAATGACGATGGACCACACAAATTGCGTCCCGATTCAATACATCGTCCTCCAGCCGACTTGACTCCATGGGTCTATTGCTGCCTCGAGCACCTTATGGCCGTTCTGCTGTGAGTCTAGATTATCGAGTTGGACGAAAAACTGATAGTGAATTGTAACGTTCAGGGCCACCAAATGACGATGGATCACTCAAATTGCGTCCCGATTCAATACATCGTCCTCCAGCCAACTTGTCTCCATGGGTCTATTGCTGCCTCGGGCAGCTTATGGCCGTTCTGCTGTGAGTCAAAGATTTTCGAATCGGACGAAAAACTGGTAGTGAATTGTAACGTTCAGGGCCTCCTAATGACGATGGAACACTCAAATTGCGTCCCGATTCAATACATCGTCCTCCAGCAGACTTGTCTCCATGGGTCTATTGCTGCCTCGGGCACCTTATGGCCGTTCTGCTGTGAGTCAAAGATTTTCGAATCGGACGAAAAACTGATAGTGAATTGTAACGTTCATGGCCACCTAATGACGATGGATCACTCAAATTGCGTCCCGATTCATTACATCGTCCTCCAGCAGACTTGTCTCCATGGGTCTATTGCTGCCTCGGGCACCTTACGGCCGTTCTGCTGTGAGTCAAAGATTTTCGAATCGGACGAAAAACTGATAGTGAATTGTAACGTTCAGGGCCACCTAATGACGATGGATCACTCAAATTGCGTCCCGATTCAATACATCGTCCTCCAGCAGACTTGTCTCCATGGGTCTATTGCTGCCTCGGGCACCTTATGGCCGTTCTGCAGTGAGTCAAGGATTTTCGAATCTGACGAAAAACTGATAGTGAATTGTAACATTCAGGGCCACCTAATGACGATGGATCACTGAAATTGCGTCCCGATTCAATACATCGTCCTCCAGCCGACTTGTCTCCATGGGTCTATTGCTGCCTCGGGCACCTTATGGCCGTGCTGCTGTGAGTCAAAGATTTTCGAATCTGACGAAAAACTGATAGTGAATTGTAACGTTCAGGGCCACCTAATGACTATGGATCACTCAAATTGCGTCCCGATTCAATACATCGTCCTCCAGCAGACTTGTCTCCATGGGTCTACTGCTGCCTCGGGCACCTTATGGCCGTTCTGCTGTGAGTCAAAGATTTTCGAATCTGACGAAAAACTGATAGTGAATTGTAACATTCATGGACACCTAATGACGATGGAACACTCAAATTGCGTCCCGATTCAATACATCGTCCTCCAGCCGACTTGTCTCCATGGGTCTATTGCTGCATCGGGCACCTTATGGCCGTTATGCTGTGAGTCTAGATTAGCGAATGGGACGAAAAACTGATAGTGAATTGTAACTTTCAGGGCCACCTAATGACGATGTATCACTCAAATTGCGTCCCGATTCAATACATCGTCCTCCTGCAGACTTGTCTCCTTGGGTCTATTGCTGCCTCGGGCACCTTATGGCCGTTCTGCTGTGAGTCAAAGATTTTCGAATCGGACAAAAAACTGTAAGTGTATTGTAACTTTCAGGGCCACCTAATGACGATGGACCACACAAATTGCGTCCCGATTCAATACATCGTCCTCCAGCCGACTTGACTCCATGGGTCTATTGCTGCCTCGGGCACCTTATAGCCGTTCTGCTGTGAGTCTAGATTATCGAATGGGACGAAAAACTGATAGTGAATTGTAACGTTCAGGGCCACCAAATGACGATGGATCACTCAAATTGCGTCCCGATTCTATACATCGTCCTCCAGCCAACTTGTCTCCATGTGTCTATTGCTGCCTCGGGCACCTTATGGCCGTTCTGCTGGGAGTCAAAGATTTTCGAATCGGACGAAAAACTGATAGTGAATTGTATCATTCAGGGCCTCCTAATGACGATGGAACACTCAAATTGCGTCCCGATTCAATACATCGTCCTCCAGCAGACTTGTCTCCATGGGTCTATTTCTGCCTCGGGCACCTTATGGCCGTTCTGCTGTGAGTCAAAGATTTTCGAATCGGACGAAAAACTGATAGTGAATTGTAACATTCAGTGCCACCTAATGACGATGGATCACTCAAATTGCGTCCCGAATCAATACATCGTCCTCCAGCAGACTTGTCTCCATGGGTCTATTGCTGCCTCGGGCACCTTATGGCCGTTCTGCTGTGAGTCAAAGATTTCCGAATCGGACGAAAAACATATAGTGAATTGTAACATTCAGGGCCACCTAATGACGATGGACCACACAAATTGCGTCCCGATTCAATACATCGTCCTCCAGCCGACTTGACTCCATGGGTCTATTGCTGCCTCGAGCACCTTATGGCCGTTCTGCTGTGAGTCTAGATTATCGAGTTGGACGAAAAACTGATAGTGAATTGTAACGTTCAGGGCCACCAAATGACGATGGATCACTCAAATTGCGTCCCGATTCAATACATCGTCCTCCAGCCAACTTGTCTCCTTGGGTCTATTGCTGCCTCGGGCAGCTTATGGCCGTTCTGCTGTGAGTCAAAGATTTTCGAATCGGACGAAAAACTGGTAGTGAATTGCAACGTTCAGGGCCTCCTAATGACGATGGAACACTCAAATTGCGTCCCGATTCAATACATCGTCCTCCAGCAGACTTGTCTCCATGGGTCTATTGCTGCCTCGGGCACCTTATGGGCGTTCTGCTGTGAGTCAAAGATTTTCGAATCGGACGAAAAACTGATAGTGAATTGTAACGTTCATGGCCACCTAATGACGATGGATCACTCAAATTGCGTCCCGATTCATTACATCGTCCTCCAGCAGACTTGTCTCCATGGGTCTATTGCTGCCTCGGGCACCTTATGGCCGTTCTGCAGTGAGTCAAAGATTTTCGAATCTGACGAAAAACTGATAGTGAATTGTAACATTCAGGGCCACCTAATGACGATGGATCACTGAAATTGCGTCCCGATTCAATACATCGTCCTCCAGCCGACTTGTCTGCATGGGTCTATTGCTGCCTCGGGCACCTTATGGCCGTTCTGCTGTGAGTCAAAGATTTTCGAATCGGACGAAAAACTGATAGTGAATTGTAACGTTCAGGGCCTCCTAATGACGATGGATCACTCAAATTGCGTCCCGATTCAATACATCGTCCTCCAGCAGACTTGTCTCCATGGGTCTATTGCCTGCTCGGGCACCTTATGGCCGTTCTGCTGTGAGTCAAAGATTTTCGAATCGGACGAAAAACTCATAGTGAATTGTAACATTCAGGGCCACCTAATGACGATGGAACACTCAAATTGCGTCCCGATTCAATACATCGTCCTCCAGCCGACTTGTCTCCATGGGTCTAATGCTGCCTCGGGCACCTTATGGCCGTTATGCTGTGAGTCTAGATTATCGAATGGGACAAAAAACTGATAGTGAATTGTAACGTTCAGGGCCACCTAATGACGATGGATCACTCAAATTGCGTCCCGATTCAATACATCGTCCTCCAGCAGACTTGTCTCCATGGGTCTATTGCTGCCTCGGGCACCTTATGGCCGTTCTGCTGTGAGTCAAAGGTTTTCAAATCGGACGAAAAACTGATAGTGAATTGTAACGTTCAGGGCCTCCTAATGACGATGGAACACTCAAATTGCGTCCCGATTCAATACATCGTCCTCCAGCAGACTTGTCTCCATGGGTCTATTGCTGCCTCGGGCACATTATGGCCGTTCTGCTGTGACTCAAAGATTTTCGAATCGGACGAAAAACTGATAGTGAGTTGTAACGTTCAAGGCCTCCTAATGACTATGGAACACTCAAATTGCGTTCCGATTCAATACATCGTCCTCCAGCAGACTTGTCTCCATGGGTCTATTGCTGCCTCGGGGACCTTATGGCCGTTCTGCTGTGAGTCAAAGATTTTCGAATCGGACGAAAAGCTGATAGTGAATTGTAACATTCAGGGCCACCTAATGACAATGGACCACAGAAATTGCGTCCCGATTCAATACATCGTCCTCCAGCCGACTTGACTCCATGGGTCTATTGCTGCCTCGGGCACCTTATGGCCGTTCTGCTGTGAGTCAAAGATTTTCGAATCTGACGAAAAACTGATAGTGAATTGTAACATTCAGGGCCACCTAATGACGATGGAACACTCAAATTACGTCTCGATTCAATACATCGTCCTCCAGCCGACTTGTCTCCATCGGTCTATTGCTGCCTCGGGCACCTTATGGCCGTTCTGCTGTGAGTCAAAGATTTTCGAATCGGACGAAAAACTGATATTGAATTGTAACGTTCAGGGCCTCCTAATGACGATGGAACACTCAAATTGCGTCCCGATTCAATACATCGTCCTCCAGCAGACTTGTCACCATGGGTCTATTGCCTGCTCGGGCACCTTATGGCTGTTCTGCTGTGAATCAAAGATTTTCGAATCGGACGAAAAATTGATAGTGAATTGTAACGTTCAGGGCCACCTAATGACGATGGATCACTCAAATTGCGTCCCGATTCAATACATCGTCCTCCAGCAGACTTGTCTCCATGGGTCTATTGCTGCCTCGGGCACCTTATGGCCGTTCTGCTGTGAGTCAAAGATTTTCGAATCTGACGAAAAACTGATAGTGAATTGTAACATTCAGGGCCACCTAATGACGATGGAACACTCAAATTGCGTCCCGATTCAATACATCGTCCTCCAGCCGACTTGTCTCCATGGGTCTATTGCTGCCTCGGGCACCTTATGGCCGTTATGCTGTGAGTCTAGATTATCGAATGGGACGAAAAACTGATAGTGAATTGTAACTTTCAGGGCCACCTAATGACGATGTATCACTCAAATTGCGTCCCGATTCAATACATCGTCCTCCTGCAGACTTGTCTCCTTGGGTCTATTGCTGCCTCGGGCACCTTATGGCCGTTCTGCTGTGAGTCAAAGATTTTCGAATCGGACGAAAAACTGTAAGTGTATTGTAACTTTCAGGGCCACCTAATGACGATGGATCACTCAAATTGCGTCCCGATTCAATACATCGACTTCCAGCCGACTCTTCTCCATGGGTCTATTGCTGCTTCGGGCACCTTATGGCCGTTCTGCTGTGAGTCAAAGATTTTCGAATCGGACGAAAAACTGATAGTGAATTGTAACGTTCACAGCCACCTAATGACGATGAATCACTCAAATTGAGTCCCGATTCAATACATCGTCCTCCAGCCGACTTGTCTCCATGGGTCTATTGCTGCCTCGGGTACCTTATGGCCGTTCTGCTGTGAGTCAAAGATTTTCGAATCTGACGAAAAACTGATAGTGAATTGTAACGTGCAGGGCCTCCTAATGACGATGGAACACTCAAATTGCGTCCCGATTCAATACATCGTCCTCCAGCAGACTTGTCTCCATGGGTCTATTGCTGCATCGGGCACCTTATGGCCGTTCTGCTCTGAGTCAAAGATTTTCGAATCGGACGAAAAACTGATAGTGAATTGTTACGTTCAGGGCCACCTAATGACGATGGATCACTCAAATTGCGTCCCGATTCAATACATCGTCCTCCAGCAGACTTGTCTCCATGGGTCTATTGCTGGCTCGGGCACCCAATGGCCGTTCTGCTGTGAGTCAAAGATTTTCGAATCGGACGAAAAACTGATAGTTAATTGTAACATTCAGGGCCACTTAATGACGATGGAACACTCAAATTGCGTCCCGATTCAATACATCGTCCTCCAGCCGACTTGTCTCCATGGGTCTATTGCTGCCTCGAACACCTTTTGGCCGTTATGCTGTGAGGTTAGATTATCGAATGGGACGAAAAACTGATAGTGAATTGATTTGATTTTCGGTAATTTAATTGATTTATTCTAGCTAAAGTATTATTTTTGCCATGAGTGAGAAGTGCCTGACTTGCCGTAGAATTGTTAGTTCCGGGGTTTGGTGTGATGGATGCAGTAGTTTTTTTCACTGGGGGGACTGCAGTGGCGTGGGTGTTGGGAAAGTGGATCAGGCTCATCAGTGGTTATGTAGGATTTGCAGCAGAGATAGGAAGATAGTGGAACAGGAGGGGAAAATTGCTGCCCTTCAGGCTGAGCTAGATCAGGCTAGGGAAGATCTGGACAGGTTAAGAAGGGAGAAGGGCAAAGAGAGGTGGGAAGTGGCAACAGGTAGCAGAAGGAACAGGCCTAGAACTAAGTCTGACAGTTTTGTGGTGAATGTCAAAAATAAGTTTGACCTGTTGCTTCAGTTAGAAACTGATGAGCCTCAAGCAGAGGTAGGTGTAGACAGGACACAACAAACTTTCAATAGGAAATTGAAAAAGAATGTAGGAAAGTCATCGAAAAGGAAGAAAGTTTTGTTGTTAGGCAGTTCTCATGCCAGAGGTGTAGGCCAACTTCTGCAGGAGGAATTAGGACCAGAATACCAGGTCACAAATTTTTTCAAACCAAGTGCTAGTCTGGATCAGGTGACAGAGGATTTAGGTTCACTCTGTAAAGGATTTACCAGGGAAGACACCGTGGTTATTGTGGGAGGGCCTGGGAACAGCATCGACAGAGATCCTGGGTACAGTATAGAGTGTGACCTGGTGAAGATTGCGTCGGCATCGAGACACACCAATGTTGAGTTTGTATCTGTCCTGAGACGCCATGACCGGCCTCAATTGGACTCTTCTGTTGGGAGAGTTAATTTGGAGTTGGGACGGCTGCTTGGGTCAGGTGCGGGGGCTCATATTGGTGTGGTTCCTGTTGATTATCTCAGTAGGTGGGACTATACCAGGCATGGCCTACATCTCAACAGGAAAGGGAAGGGGAAACTGGCTGGGGTAATAGCAGGAAATTTAAGGGGGGGAGGCACTGCCATGAATGGTAAAATACCAGTGGTTACAGGTGTTGGAGCAGCATCTTTTTTAGGATAGGTAAGACAGAAAGATGTCAAGTTCTACGAGAGGTCAGGATTGAAACAAATCTTCAATTTAGGAAAGAAATTAAACAGCACAATTCCAGCACATTAGATCACCAATCACAGCTACCAATTATAAATTTTCACCAATCACCAGAAATTTTATCTCCACCAAGTTGTATCTCAGTCCTAGGTAATTGCATTGATGAATTAAAGTCACCCAACCCAGTTGACATAATCTGCCTCTCTGAACACCATGTGACCACTGGTATAGGAACTAGGCCTAAGCACAATGAGAAACTCAGACAGGAGAGTACTGCAAATGTTAGAATAAGGAAAGGTTCTCATAAAAGTATAATTAAAAATAATGTAAGTATATTTCATCAAAATATTGGGAGTTTAAAGAATAAAGTAGATGAGCTTCTGGTTTGTTTAGAAGATTTAGAAGCTGAGAATGAAATAGATATACTATGCCTGTCTGAGCATCACATTGTTACTGATATGGATAAGGTAAATGTAAGTGGTTATAAGCTCTCTGCACATGTAATGAGAGAAAATATGGAGAAAGGAGGAGTTGCCATATATGTCAAAAGTTATCACTGTGCAAAAAGTATAGAAACAAAAAAGTTTTGTGTAGAGAAACATATAGAAGCATGTGCCTGTGAGCTTAAATTAAATAAAGGCACATTTATAATTGTAACTGTATATAGGTCCCCATCAGGAAATTTTCATCTATTTCTGAAAAATTTGGACTCCTTGTTGTGCTATCTGTCAGACAGGGGGAAGCAAATTATTATTTGTGGGGACTTCAATGTAGATTCTCTGAAAGAGGGTAATAGGAAAAATGACCTTGAAGTATTACTCGGTTCTTTCAATTTGACACCCGTTATTGATTTTCCTACTCGGGTGGTAAAGGATAGCAGCTCACTGATAGATAACTTCTTTGTAGACCAAGATAAGTTTAACCAGATAAATGCTCAGCCTGTTGAGAATGGTCTTTCTGATCATGGTGCACAGCTGGTTACAATATATGACATAGCTCCATTCAGCAATACTAAACAGTCCTCCAAAGTAGTACGTTCAGTCAACGATTTAACAATTCCAAATTTCAGGGAAAGCCTACAGCAGTTAGACTGGGATGAGGTGTACCGTGAACCTGATGCCAATTTAAAATATAATTTATTTCATGACATTTTTGTAAATGCATTTGAAAACTGCTTCCCCAAGAAAATAGTTAAATATACTCGTAAGAAACCTTGTAACAAACCATGGCTAACTAAGGGTATAAAAATATCTTGTAACCGGAAAAGGGAAATGTATCTGACAGCAAGAAAGAGTAGTGACCCAGAAACTATCAAAAATTATAAAAACTACTGTGTTATATTAAGAAAAGTTATTAAAAAATCCAGGAGTATGTGTATCATGTCTGAAATCAGCAACTCTGATAATAAAATTAAAACAATTTGGAATATTATTAAAAGAGAAACAGGTCAACCAAGAGCAGAGGAAGACAGCATTACCATCAAATTGAATGAAAGCTTTACGAACAAAAAGTCAGAAGTTGAAAATATTTTTAATAATCATTTTCTAAATGTTGTGGATATAGTAGGATCCAGGTGTTCATTAGAAGATGCTAGGCTGTTAATGGAAGAGGCCATACCGATGCAATTTGATACAATTGAAATCTCACCCACTTCTCCCTCTGAAATTAAGAAAATAATAAACTTGCTTAAAAGCAAAAACTCACATGGAATTGATGGCATTTCCAGCAAAATACTAAAAGCTTGTTCTCAACAGATAAGTAAGATTCTCAGCCACCTGTGTAATAGCTCTCTGGAACAGGGCATTTTCCCTGATAGACTGAAATATGCTATTGTTATACCTTTGCATAAAAAGGGGGATAGATCTGATGTCAACAATTACCGCCCAATCTCCCTTCTAACAGCTTTATCCAAAATTTTTGAGAAAGTAATGTATTCAAGAGTAGCTTCACATATCTGTAAAAATGAAGTACTAACAAAATGTCAGTTTGGTTTCCAGAAAGGTTTTTCAACAGAAAATGCCATATATGCTTTCACCAGTCAAATTTTGAATGATCTGAATAACCGAAAACCACCCATTGGGATTTTTTGTGATCTCTCAAAGGCTTTTGATTGTGTAAATCATGAAATTCTGCTAGACAAGCTCAAGTATTGTGGCATGAGTGGGACAGTGCACAAATGGTTTAATTCGTACCTAACTGGAAGAGTGCAGAAAGTTGAAATAAGTGGTTCTCGTAACATGCAAAGATCAGCACATTCCTCAAACTGGGGAACTATCAAGAATGGGGTTCCACAAGGGTCAGTCTTGGGTCCTTTGTTGTTCTTATTATATATTAATGACTTGCCATTCTATATTCATGAAGAGGCAAAGTTAGTTCTCTTTGCTGATGATACAAGTATAGTAATCACACCTGAGAAACAAGAATTATCTGACGAAATTGTCAATACTGTCTTTCAGAAAATTACTAAGTGGTTCCTTGTAAACGGACTCTCACTGAATTTTGATAAGACACAGTACATACAGTTCCGTACAGTGAATGGTATGACGCCATTAATAAATATAGACCTTAATCAGAAGCATATAGCTAAGGTAGAATATTCCAAATTTTTAGGTATGTCCATTGATGAGAGATTAAATTGGAAGAAACACATTGATGATCTGCTGAAACGTTTGAGTTCAGCTACTTATGCAATAAGGGTCATTGCAAATTTTGGTGATAAACATCTTAGTAAATTAGCTTACTACGCCTATTTTCACTCATTGCTATCATATGGCATCATATTTTGGGGTAATTCATCACTGAGGAATAAAGTATTTATTGCACAAAAGCGTGTAATCAGAATAATAGCTGGAGTCCACCCAAGATCATCCTGCAGACATTTATTTAAGGATCTAGGGATATTCACAGTAGCTTCTCAGTATATATACTCTCTTATGAAATTTGTTATCAACAACCAAACCCAATTCAAAAGTAATAGCAGTGTGCATAACTACAATACTAGGAGAAAGGACGATCTTCACTATTCAAGATTAAATCTAACTTTGGCACAGAAAGGGGTGAATTATACTGGCACTAAAGTCTTTGGTCACTTACCAAATAGTATCAAAAGTCTGACAGATAACCAACAAGTATTTAAGAAGAAATTAAAAGAATTTCTGAATGACAACTCCTTCTACTCCATAGAGGAATTTTTAGATATAAATTAAGAAAAAAATTATTAAAAAAATAATAAAAAATAAAAAAAATAAATAAAAATAAAAAAACACACAAAAAATTAAAGTTGTTATATTAACTTAAGTATGTTGTTAAATTAACCTAATTATGTCATGTATTGGAAAATTCGACTCGTTCCACATCATTACGAAATATCGTATTCATGATCCATGGAACTAGTATTAATCTAATCTAATCTAATCTAACGTTCAGGGCCTCCTAATGACGATGGAACACTCAAATTGCGTCCCGATTCAATACATCGTCCTCCAGCAGACTTGTCTCCATGGGTCTATTGCTGCCTCGGGCACCTTATGGCCGTTCTGCTGTGAGTCTAGATTATCGAATGGGACGAAAAACTGATAGTGAATTGTAACGTTCAGGGCCACCAAATGACGATGGATCACTCAAATTGCGTCCCGATTCAATACATCGTCCTCCAGCAGACTTGTCTCCATGGGTCTATTGCTGGCTCGGGCACCCAATGTCCGTTCTGCTGTGAGTCAAAGATTTTCGAATCGGACGAAAAACTGATAGTTAATTGTAACATTCAGGGCCACCTAATGACGATGGAACACTCAAATTGCGTCCCGATTCAATACATCGTCCTCCAGCCGACTTGTCTCCATGGGTCTATTGCTGCCTCGAACACCTTTTGGCCGTTATGCTGTGAGGTTAGATTATCGAATGGGACGAAAAACTGATAGTGAATTGTAACGTTCAGGGCCTCCTAATGACGATGGAACACTCAAATTGCGTCCCGATTCAATACATCGTCCTCCAGCAGACTTGTCTCCATGGGTCTATTGCTGCCTCGGGCACCTTATGGCCGTTCTGCTGTGAGTCAAAGATTTTCGAATCGGACGAAAAACTGATAGTGAATTGTAACGTTCATGGCCACCTAATGACGATGGATCACTCAAATTGCGTCTTGATTCAATACATCGTCCTCCAGCAGACTTGTCTCCATGGGTCTATTGCTCCCTCGGGCACCTTATGGCCGTTCTGCTGTGAGTCAAAGATTTTCGAATCTGACGAAAAACTGATAGTGAATTGTAACGTTCAGGGCCACCTAATGACGATGGAACACTCAAATTGCGTCTGGATTCAATATATCGTCCTCCAGCCGACTTGTCTCCATGGGTCTATTGCTGCCTCGGGTACCTTATGGCGGTTCTGCTGTGAGTCAAAGATTTTCGAATCGGACGAAAAACTGATAGTGAATTGTAACGTTCAGGGCCTCCTAATGACGATGGAACACTCAAATTGCGTCCCGATTCAATACATCGTCCTCCAGCAGACTTGTCTCCATGGGTCTATTGCTGCCTCGGGCACCTCATGGCCGTTCTGCTGTGAGTCAAGGATTTTCGAATCGGACGAAAAACTGATAGTGAATCGTAACGTTCATGGCCACCTAATGACGATGGATCACTCAAATTGCGTCTTGATTCAATACATCGTCCTCCGGCAGACTTGTCTCCATGGGTCTATTGCTGCCTCGGGCACCTTATGGCCGTTCTGCTGTTAGTCAAAGATTTTCGATTCTGACGAAAAACTGATAGTGAATTGTAACATTCAGGGCCACCTAATGACGATGGAACACTCAAATTGCGTCTGGATTCAATATGTCGTCCTCCAGCCGACTTGTCTCCATGGGTCTATTGCTGCCTCGGGTACCTTATGGCCGTTCTGCTGTGAGTCAAAGATTTTCGAATCTGACGAAAAACTGATAGTGAATTGTAACGTTCAGGGCCTCCTAATGACGATGGAACACTCAAATTGCGTCCCGATTCAATACATCGTCCTCCAGCAGACTTGTCTCCATGGGTCTATTGCTGCCTCGGGCACATTATGGCCGTTCTGCTGTGAGTCAAAGATTTTCGAATCGGACGAAAAACTGATAGTGAATTGTTACGTTCAGGGCCACCTAATGACGATGGATCACTCAAATTGCGTCCCGATTCAATACATCGTCCTCCAGCAGACTTGTCTCCATGGGTCTATTGCTGCCTCGGGCACCCAATGGCCGTTCTGCTGTAAGTCAAAGATTTTCGAATCTGACGAAAAACTGATAGTTAATTGTAACATTCAGGGCCACCTAACGACGATGGAACACTCAAATTGCGTCCCGATTCAATACATCGTCCTCCAGCCGACTTGTCTCCATGGGTCTATTGCTGCCTCGGGCACCTTATGGTCGTTATGCTGTGAGGTTAGATTATCGAATGGGACGAAAAACTGATAGTGAATTGTAACGTTCAGGGCCTCCTAATGACGATGGAACACTCAAATTGCGTCCCGATTCAATACATCGTCCTCCAGCAGACTTGTCTCCATGGGTCTATTGCTGCCTTGGGCACCTTATGGCCGTACTGCAGTGAGTCAAAGATTTTCGAATCGGACGAAAAACTCATAGTGAATTGTAACATTCAGGGCCACCTAATGGCGATGGACCACACAAATTGCATCCCGATTCAATACATCGTCCTCCAGCCGACTTGACTCCATGGGTCTATTGCTGCCTCGGGCACCTTATGGCCGTTCTGCTGTGAGTCTAGATTATCGAATGGGACGAAAAACTGATAGTGAATTGTAACGTTGAGGGCCACCAAATGACGATGGATCACTCAAATTGCGTCCCGATTCTATACATCGTCCTCCAGCCAACTTGTCGCCATGCGTCTATTGCTGCCTCGGGCACCTTATTGCCGTTCTGCTGTGAGTCAAAGATTTTCGAATCGGACGAAAAACTGATAGTGAATTGTAACGTTCAGGGCCTCCTAATGACGATGGATCACTCAAATTGCGTCCCGATTCAATACATCGTCCTCCAGCAGACTTGTCTCCATGGGTCTATTGCTGCCTCGGGCACCTTATGACCGTTCTGCTGTGAGTCAAAGATTTTCGAATCGGACGAAAAACTGATAGTGAATTGTAACGTTCATGGCCACCTAATGACGATGGAACACTCAAATTGCGTCTCGATTCAATACATCGTCCTCCAGCCGACTTGTCTCCATGGGTCTATTGCTGCCTCGGGCACCTTATGGCCGTTCTGCTGTGAGTCAAAGATTTTCGAATCGGACGAAAAACTGATAGTGAATTGTAACGTTCAGGGCCTCCTAATGACGGTGGAACACTCAAATTGCGTCCCGATTCAATACATCGTCCTCCAGCAGACTTGTCTCCATGGGTCTATTGCTGCCTCGGGCACCTTATGGCCGTTCTGCTGTGAGTCAAAGATTTTCGAATCGGACGAAAAACTGATAGTGAATTGTTACGTTCAGGGCCACCTAATGACGACGGATCACTCAAATTGCGTCCCGATTCAATACATCGTCCTCCAGCAGACTTGTCTCCATGGGTCTATTGCTGCCTCGGGCACCCAATGGCCGTTCTGCTGTGAGTCAAAGATTTTCGAATCTGACGAAAAACTGTTAGTTAATTGTATCATTCAGGGCCACCTAATCACGATGGAACACTCAAATAGCGTCCCGATTCAATACATCGTCCTCCAGCCGACTTGTCTCCATGGGTCTATTGCTGCCTCGGGCACCTTAAGGCCGTTATGCTGTGAGTCTAGATTATCGAATGGGACGAAAAACTGATAGTGAATTGTAAAATTCAGGGCCACCTAATGACGATGGATCACTCAAATTGTGTCCCGATTCAATACATCGTCCTCCAGCAGACTTGTCTCCATGGGTCTATTCCTGCATCGGGCACCTTATGGCCGTTCTGCTGTGAGTCAAAGATTTTCGAATCTGACGAATAACTGATAGTGAATTGTAAAATTAAGTGCCACCTAATGACGATGGATCACTCAAATTGCGTCCCGATTCAATACATCGTCCTCCAGCAGACTTGTCTCCATGGGTCTATTGCTGCCTCGGGCACCTTATGGCCGTTCTGCTGTGAGTCAAGGATTTTCGAATCGGACGAAAAACTGATAGTGAATTGTAACGTTCATGGCCACCCAATGACGATGGATCACTCAAATTGCGTCTTGATTCAATACATCGTCCTCCGGCAGACTTGTCTCCATGGGTCTATTGCTGCCTCTGGCACCTTATGGCCGTTCTGCTGTTAGTCAAAGATTTTCGATTCTGACGAAAAACTGATAGTGAATTGTAACATTCAGGGCCACCTAATGACGATGGAACTCTCAAATTGCGTCTGGATTCAATATATCGTCCTCCAGCCGACTTGTCTCCATGGGTCTATTGCTGCCTCGGGTACCTTATGGCCGTTCTGCTGTGAGTCAAAGATTTTCGAATCTGACGAAAAACTGATAGTGAATTGTAACGTTCAGGGCCTCCTAATGACGATGGAACACTCAAATTGCGTCCCGATTCAATACATCGTCCTCCAGCAGACTTGTCTCCATGGGTCTATTGCTGCCTCGGGCACATTATGGCCGTTCTGCTGTGAGTCAAAGATTTTCGAATCGGACGAAAAACTGATAGTGAATTGTTACGTTCAGGGCCACCTAATGACGATGGATCACTCAAATTGCGTCCCGATTCAATACATCGTCCTCCAGCAGACTTGTCTCCATGGGTCTATTGCTGCCTCGGGCACCCAATGGCCGTTCTGCTGTAAGTCAAAGATTTTCGAATCTGACGAAAAACTGATAGTTAATTGTAACATTCAGGGCCACCTAACGACGATGGAACACTCAAATTGCGTCCCGATTCAATACATCGTCCTCCAGCCGACTTGTCTCCATGGGTCTATTGCTGCCTCGGGCACCTTATGGTCGTTATGCTGTGAGGTTAGATTATCGAATGGGACGAAAAACTGATAGTGAATTGTAACGTTCAGGGCCTCCTAATGACGATGGAACACTCAAATTGCGTCCCGATTCAATACATCGTCCTCCAGCCGACTTGTCTCCATGGGTCTATTGCTGCCTTGGGCACCTTATGGCCGTACTGCAGTGAGTCAAAGATTTTCGAATCGGACGAAAAACTGATAGTGAATTGTAACATTCAGGGCCACCTAATGACGATGGACCACACAAATTGCGTCCCGATTCAATACATCGTCCTCCAGCCGACTTGACTCCATGGGTCTATTGCTGCCTCGGGCACCTTATGGCCGTTCTGCTGTGAGTCTAGATTATCGAATGGGACGAAAAACTGATAGTGAATTGTAACGTTCAGGGCCACCAAATGACGATGGATCACTCAAATTGCGTCCCGATTCTATACATCGTCCTCCAGCCAACTTGTCGCCATGCGTCTATTGCTGCCTCGGGCACCTTATTGCCGTTCTGCTGTGAGTCAAAGATTTTCGAATCGGACGAAAAACTGATAGTGAATTGTAACGTTCAGGGCCTCCTAATGACGATGGAACACTCAAATTGCGTCCCGATTCAATACATCGTCCTCCAGCAGACTTGTCTCCATGGGTCTATTGCTGCCTCGGGCACCTTATGACCGTTCTGCTGTGAGTCAAAAATTTTCGAATCGGACGAAAAACTGATAGTGAATTGTAACGTTCATGGCCACCTAATGACGATGGAACACTCAAATTGCGTCTCGATTCAATACATCGTCCTCCAGCCGACTTGTCTCCATGGGTCTATTGCTGCCTCGGGCACCTTATGGCCGTTCTGCTGTGAGTCAAAGATTTTCGAATCGGACGAAAAACTGATAGTGAATTGTAACGTTCAGGGCCTCCTAATGACGATGGAACACTCAAATTGCGTCCCGATTCAATACATCGTCCTCCAGCAGACTTGTCTCCATGGGTCTATTGCTGCCTCGGGCACCTTATGGCCGTTCTGCTGTGAGTCAAAGATTTTCGAATCGGACGAAAAACTGATAGTGAATTGTTACGTTCAGGGCCACCTAATGACGATGGATCACTCAAATTGCGTCCCGATTCAATACATCGTCCTCCAGCAGACTTGTCTCCATGGGTCTATTGCTGCCTCGGGCACCCAATGGCCGTTCTGCTGTGAGTCAAAGATTTTCGAATCTGACGAAAAACTGTTAGTTAATTGTATCATTCAGGGCCACCTAATCACGATGGAACACTCAAATAGCGTCCCGATTCAATACATCGTCCTCCAGCCGACTTGTCTCCATGGGTCTATTGCTGCCTCGGGCACCTTAAGGCCGTTATGCTGTGAGTCTAGATTATCGAATGGGACGAAAAACTGATAGTGAATTGTAAAATTCAGGGCCACCTAATGACGATGGATCACTCAAATTGTGTCCCGATTCAATACATCGTCCTCCAGCAGACTTGTCTCCATGGGTCTATTCCTGCATCGGGCACCTTATGGCCGTTCTGCTGTGAGTCAAAGACTTTCGAATCTGACGAAAAACTGATAGTGAATTGTAACATTCATGGCCACGTAATGACGATGGATCACTCAAATTGCGTCCCGATTCAATACATCGTCCTCCAGCAGACTTGTCTCCATGGGTCTATTGCTGCCTCGGGCACCTTATGGCCGTTCTGCTGTGAGTCTAGATTATCGAATGGGACGAAAAACTGATAGTGAATTGTAACATTGAGGGCCACCAAATGACGATGGATCACTCAAATTGCGTCCCGATTCTATACATCGTCCTCCAGCCAACTTGTCGCCATGCGTCTATTGCTGCCTCGGGCACCTTATTGCCGTTCTGCTGTGAGTCAAAGATTTTCGAATCGGACGAAAAACTGATAGTGAATTGTAACGTTCAGGGCCTCCTAATGACGATGGAACACTCAAATTGCGTCCCGATTCAATACATCGTCCTCCAGCAGACTTGTCTCCATGGGTCTATTGCTGCCTCGGGCACCTTATGACCGTTCTGCTGTGAGTCAAAGATTTTCGAATCGGACGAAAAACTGATAGTGAATTGTAACGTTCATGGCCACCTAATGACGATGGAACACTCAAATTGCGTCTCGATTCAATACATCGTCCTCCAGCCGACTTGTCTCCATGGGTCTATTGCTGCCTCGGGCACCTTATGGCCGTTCTGCTGTGAGTCAAAGATTTTCGAATCGGACGAAAAACTGATAGTGAATTGTAACGTTCAGGGCCTCCTAATGACGGTGGAACACTCAAATTGCGTCCCGATTCAATACATCGTCCTCCAGCAGACTTGTCTCCATGGGTCTATTGCTGCCTCGGGCACCTTATGGCCGTTCTGCTGTGAGTCAAAGATTTTCGAATCGGACGAAAAACTGATAGTGAATTGTTACGTTCAGGGCCACCTAATGACGACGGATCACTCAAATTGCGTCCCGATTCAATACATCGTCCTCCAGCAGACTTGTCTCCATGGGTCTATTGCTGCCTCGGGCACCCAATGGCCGTTCTGCTGTGAGTCAAAGATTTTCGAATCTGACGAAAAACTGTTAGTTAATTGTATCATTCAGGGCCACCTAATCACGATGGAACACTCAAATAGCGTCCCGATTCAATACATCGTCCTCCAGCCGACTTGTCTCCATGGGTCTATTGCTGCCTCGGGCACCTTAAGGCCGTTATGCTGTGAGTCTAGATTATCGAATGGGACGAAAAACTGATAGTGAATTGTAAAATTCAGGGCCACCTAATGACGATGGATCACTCAAATTGTGTCCCGATTCAATACATCGTCCTCCAGCAGACTTGTCTCCATGGGTCTATTCCTGCATCGGGCACCTTATGGCCGTTCTGCTGTGAGTCAAAGATTTTCGAATCTGACGAATAACTGATAGTGAATTGTAAAATTAAGTGCCACCTAATGACGATGGATCACTCAAATTGCGTCTCGATTCAATACATCGTCCTCCAGCAGACTTGTCTCCATGGGTCTATTGCTGCCTCGGGCACCTTATGGCCGTTCTGCTGTGAGTCAAGGATTTTCGAATCGGACGAAAAACTGATAGTGAATTGTAACGTTCATGGCCACCTAATGACGATGGATCACTCAAATTGCGTCTTGATTCAATACATCGTCCTCCGGCAGACTTGTCTCCATGGGTCTATTGCTGCCTCTGGCACCTTATGGCCGTTCTGCTGTTAGTCAAAGATTTTCGATTCTGACGAAAAACTGATAGTGAATTGTAACATTCAGGGCCACCTAATGACGATGGAACTCTCAAATTGCGTCTGGATTCAATATATCGTCCTCCAGCCGACTTGTCTCCATGGGTCTATTGCTGCCTCGGGTACCTTATGGCCGTTCTGCTGTGAGTCAAAGATTTTCGAATCTGACGAAAAACTGATAGTGAATTGTAACGTTCAGGGCCTCCTAATGACGATGGAACACTCAAATTGCGTCCCGATTCAATACATCGTCCTCCAGCAGACTTGTCTCCATGGGTCTATTGCTGCCTCGGGCACATTATGGCCGTTCTGCTGTGAGTCAAAGATTTTCGAATCGGACGAAAAACTGATAGTGAATTGTTACGTTCAGGGCCACCTAATGACGATGGATCACTCAAATTGCGTCCCGATTCAATACATCGTCCTCCAGCAGACTTGTCTCCATGGGTCTATTGCTGCCTCGGGCACCCAATGGCCGTTCTGCTGTAAGTCAAAGATTTTCGAATCTGACGAAAAACTGATAGTTAATTGTAACATTCAGGGCCACCTAACGACGATGGAACACTCAAATTGCGTCCCGATTCAATACATCGTCCTCCAGCCGACTTGTCTCCATGGGTCTATTGCTGCCTCGGGCACCTTATGGTCGTTATGCTGTGAGGTTAGATTATCGAATGGGACGAAAAACTGATAGTGAATTGTAACGTTCAGGGCCTCCTAATGACGATGGAACACTCAAATTGCGTCCCGATTCAATACATCGTCCTCCAGCCGACTTGTCTCCATGGGTCTATTGCTGCCTTGGGCACCTTATGGCCGTACTGCAGTGAGTCAAAGATTTTCGAATCGGACGAAAAACTGATAGTGAATTGTAACATTCAGGGCCACCTAATGACGATGGACCACACAAATTGCGTCCCGATTCAATACATCGTCCTCCAGCCGACTTGACTCCATGGGTCTATTGCTGCCTCGGGCACCTTATGGCCGTTCTGCTGTGAGTCTAGATTATCGAATGGGACGAAAAACTGATAGTGAATTGTAACGTTCAGGGCCACCAAATGACGATGGATCACTCAAATTGCGTCCCGATTCTATACATCGTCCTCCAGCCAACTTGTCGCCATGCGTCTATTGCTGCCTCGGGCACCTTATTGCCGTTCTGCTGTGAGTCAAAGATTTTCGAATCGGACGAAAAACTGATAGTGAATTGTAACGTTCAGGGCCTCCTAATGACGATGGAACACTCAAATTGCGTCCCGATTCAATACATCGTCCTCCAGCAGACTTGTCTCCATGGGTCTATTGCTGCCTCGGGCACCTTATGACCGTTCTGCTGTGAGTCAAAAATTTTCGAATCGGACGAAAAACTGATAGTGAATTGTAACGTTCATGGCCACCTAATGACGATGGAACACTCAAATTGCGTCTCGATTCAATACATCGTCCTCCAGCCGACTTGTCTCCATGGGTCTATTGCTGCCTCGGGCACCTTATGGCCGTTCTGCTGTGAGTCAAAGATTTTCGAATCGGACGAAAAACTGATAGTGAATTGTAACGTTCAGGGCCTCCTAATGACGATGGAACACTCAAATTGCGTCCCGATTCAATACATCGTCCTCCAGCAGACTTGTCTCCATGGGTCTATTGCTGCCTCGGGCACCTTATGGCCGTTCTGCTGTGAGTCAAAGATTTTCGAATCGGACGAAAAACTGATAGTGAATTGTTACGTTCAGGGCCACCTAATGACGATGGATCACTCAAATTGCGTCCCGATTCAATACATCGTCCTCCAGCAGACTTGTCTCCATGGGTCTATTGCTGCCTCGGGCACCCAATGGCCGTTCTGCTGTGAGTCAAAGATTTTCGAATCTGACGAAAAACTGTTAGTTAATTGTATCATTCAGGGCCACCTAATCACGATGGAACACTCAAATAGCGTCCCGATTCAATACATCGTCCTCCAGCCGACTTGTCTCCATGGGTCTATTGCTGCCTCGGGCACCTTAAGGCCGTTATGCTGTGAGTCTAGATTATCGAATGGGACGAAAAACTGATAGTGAATTGTAAAATTCAGGGCCACCTAATGACGATGGATCACTCAAATTGTGTCCCGATTCAATACATCGTCCTCCAGCAGACTTGTCTCCATGGGTCTATTCCTGCATCGGGCACCTTATGGCCGTTCTGCTGTGAGTCAAAGACTTTCGAATCTGACGAAAAACTGATAGTGAATTGTAACATTCATGGCCACGTAATGACGATGGATCACTCAAATTGCGTCCCGATTCAATACATCGTCCTCCAGCAGACTTGTCTCCATGGGTCTATTGCTGCCTCGGGCACCTTATGGCCGTTCTGCTGTGAGTCTAGATTATCGAATGGGACGAAAAACTGATAGTGAATTGTAACGTTGAGGGCCACCAAATGACGATGGATCACTCAAATTGCGTCCCGATTCTATACATCGTCCTCCAGCCAACTTGTCGCCATGCGTCTATTGCTGCCTCGGGCACCTTATTGCCGTTCTGCTGTGAGTCAAAGATTTTCGAATCGGACGAAAAACTGATAGTGAATTGTAACGTTCAGGGCCTCCTAATGACGATGGAACACTCAAATTGCGTCCCGATTCAATACATCGTCCTCCAGCAGACTTGTCTCCATGGGTCTATTGCTGCCTCGGGCACCTTATGACCGTTCTGCTGTGAGTCAAAGATTTTCGAATCGGACGAAAAACTGATAGTGAATTGTAACGTTCATGGCCACCTAATGACGATGGAACACTCAAATTGCGTCTCGATTCAATACATCGTCCTCCAGCCGACTTGTCTCCATGGGTCTATTGCTGCCTCGGGCACCTTATGGCCGTTCTGCTGTGAGTCAAAGATTTTCGAATCGGACGAAAAACTGATAGTGAATTGTAACGTTCAGGGCCTCCTAATGACGATGGAACACTCAAATTGCGTCCCGATTCAATACATCGTCCTCCAGCAGACTTGTCTCCATGGGTCTATTGCTGCCTCGGGCACCCAATGGCCGTTCTGCTGTGAGTCAAAGATTTTCGAATCTGACGAAAAACTGTTAGTTAATTGTATCATTCAGGGCCACCTAATCACGATGGAACACTCAAATAGCGTCCCGATTCAATACATCGTCCTCCAGCCGACTTGTCTCCATGGGTCTATTGCTGCCTCGGGCACCTTAAGGCCGTTATGCTGTGAGTCTAGATTATCGAATGGGACGAAAAACTGATAGTGAATTGTAAAATTCAGGGCCACCTAATGACGATGGATCACTCAAATTGTGTCCCGATTCAATACATCGTCCTCCAGCAGACTTGTCTCCATGGGTCTATTCCTGCATCGGGCACCTTATGGCCGTTCTGCTGTGAGTCAAAGATTTTCGAATCTGACGAAAAACTGATAGTGAATTGTAACATTCATGGCCACGTAATGACGATGGATCACTCAAATTGCGTCCCGATTCAATACATCGTCCTCCAGCAGACTTGTCTCCATGGGTCTATTGCTGCCTCGGGCACCTTATGGCCGTTCAGATGTGAGTCAAAGATTTTCGAATCTGACGAAAAACTGATAGTGAATTGTAACATTCAGGGCCACCTAATGACGATGGAACACTCAAATTGCGTCTGGATTCAATACATCGTCCTCCAGCAGACTTGTCTCCATGGGTCTATTGCTGCCTCGGGCACCTTATGGCCGTTATGCTGTGAGTCTAGATTATCGAATGGGACGAAAAACTGATAGTGATTTGTAAAATTCAGGGCCACCTAATGACGATGGATCACTCAAATTGTGTCCCGATTCAATACATCGTCCTCCAGCAGACTTGTCTCCATGGGTCTATTGCTGCCTCGAGCACCTTATGGCCGTTCTGCTGTGAGTCAAAGATTTCCGAATCGGACGAAAAACTGATAATGAATTGTAACTTTCAGGGCCACCTAATGACGATGGATCACTCAAATTGCGTCCCGATTCAATACATCGTCTTCCAGCCGACTTGTCTCCATGGGTCTATTGCTGCCTCGGGCACCTTATGGCCGTTCTGCTGTGAGTCAAAGATTTTCGAATCGGACGAAAAACTGATAGTGAATTGTAACGTTCAGGGCCTCCTAATGACGATAGAACACTCAAATTGCGTCCCGATTCAATACATCGTCCTCCAGCAGATTTGTCTCCATGGGTCTATTGCTGCCTCGGGCACCTTATGGCCGTTCTGCTGTGAGTCAAAGATTTTCGAATCGGACGAAAAACTGATAATGAATTGTTACGTTCAGGGCCACCTAATGACGATGGATCACTCAAATTGCGTCGCGATTCAATACATCGTCCTCCAGCAGACTTGTCTCCATGGGTCTATTGCTGCCTCGGGCACCCAATGGCCGTTCTGCTGTGAGTCAAAGATTTTCGAATCTGACGAAAAACTGATAGTTAATTGTAACATTCAGGGCCACCTAATGACGATGGAACACTCAAATTGCGTCCCGATTCAATACATCGTCCTCCAGCCGACTTGTCTCCATGGGTCTATTGCTGCCTCGGGCACCTTATGGCCGTTCTGCTGTGAGTCTAGATTATCGAATGGGACGATAAACTGATAGTGAATTGTAACGTTCAGGGCCACCAAATGACGATGGATCACTCAAATTGCGTCCCGATTCTATACATCGTCCTCCAGCAGACTTGTCTCCATGGGTCTATTGCTGCCTCGGGCACCTTATGGCCGTTCTGCTGTGAGTCAAAGATTTTCGAATCGGACGAAAAACTGATAGTGAATTGTAACGTTCAGGGCCACCTAATGACGATGGATCACTCAAATTGCGTCTTGATTCAATGCATCGTAATCCAGCAGACTTGTCTCCATGGGTCTATTGCTGCCTCTGGCACCTTATGGCCGTTCTGCTGTTAGTCAAAGATTTTCGAATCTGACGAAAAACTGATAGTGAATTGTAACATTCAGGGCCACCTAATGACGATGGAACACTCAAATTGCGTCTGGATTCAATATATCGTCCTCCAGCCGACTTGTCTCCATGGGTCTATTGCTGCCTCGGGCACCTTATGGCCGTTCTGCTGTGAGTCAAAGATTTTCGAATCGGACGAAAAACTGATAGTGAATTGTTACGTTCAGGGCCACCTAATGACGATGGATCACTCAAATTGCGTCCCGATTCAATACATCGTCCTCCAGCAGACTTGTCTCCATGGGTATATTGCTGCCTCGGGCACCCAATGGCCGTTCTGCTGTGAGTCAAAGATTTTCGAATCTGACGAAAAACTGATAGTTAATTGTAACATTCAGGGCCACCTCATGACGATGGAACACTCAAATTGCGTCCCGATTCAATACATCGTCCTCCAGCCGACTTGTCTCCATGGGTCTATTGCTGCCTCGGGCACCTTATGGCCGTTACGCTGTGAGGTTAGATTATCAAATTGGACGAAAAACTGATAGTGAATTGTAACGTTCAGGGCCACCTAATGACGATGGATCACTCAAATTGTGTCCCGATTCAATACATCGTCCTCCAGCAGACTTGTCTCCATTGGTCTATTGCTGCCTCGAGCACCTTATGGCCGTTCTGCTGTGAGTCAAAGATTTCCGAATCGGACGAAAAACTGATAATGAATTGTGACTTCTAGGGTCACCTAATGACGATGGATCACTCAAATTGCGCCCCGATTCAATACATCGTCTTGCAGCCGACTTGTCTCCATGGGTCTATTGCTGCCTCGGGCACCTTATGGCCGTTCTGCTGTGAGTCAAAGATTTTCGAATCGGACGAAAAACTGATAGTGAATTGTAACGTTCAGGGCCTCCTAATGACGATGGAACACTCAAATTGCGTCCCGATTCAATACATCGTCCTCCAGCAGACTTGTCTCCATGGGTCTATTGCTGCCTCGGGCACCTTATGGCCGTTCTGCTGTGAGTCAAAGATTTTCGAATCGGACGAAAAAGTGACAGTGAATTGTAACGTTCAGGGCCTCCTAATGACGATGGAACACTCAAATTGCGTCCCGATTCAATACATCGTCCTCCAGCAGACTTGTCTCCATGGGTCTATTGCTGCCTCGGGCACCTTATGGCCGTTCTGCTGTGAGTCAAAGATTTTCGAATCGGACGAAAAACTGATAGTGAATTGTAACGTTCATGGCCACGTAATGACGTTGGATCACTCAAATTGCGTCTTGATTCAATACATCGTCCTCCAGCAGACTTGTCTCCATGGGTCTATTGCTGCCTCGGGCACCTTATGGCCGTTCTGCTGTGAGTCAAAGATTTTCGAATCGAACGAAAAACTGATAGTGAATTGTAACATTCAGGGCCACCTAATGACGATGGAA
Source organism: Schistocerca cancellata (assembly GCF_023864275.1). Lineage (NCBI taxonomy): Eukaryota > Metazoa > Arthropoda > Insecta > Orthoptera > Acrididae > Schistocerca > Schistocerca cancellata. The sequence continues at coordinate 4,798,146 of NC_064627.1, forward strand.
CACTCAAATTGCGTCTCGATTCAATGCATCGTCCTCCAGCCAACTTGTCTCCATGGGTCTATTGCTGCCTCGGGCACCTTATGGTCGTTCTGCTGTGAGTCAAAGATTTTCGAATCGGACGAAAAACTGATAGTGAATTGTAACGTTCAGGGCTTCCTAATGACGATGGAACACTCAAATTGCGTCCCGATTCAATACATCGTCCTCCAGCAGACTTGTCTCCATGGGTCTATTGCTGCCTCGGGCACCCAATGGCCGTACTGCTGTGAGTCAAAGATTTTCGAATCGGACGAAAAACTGATAGTGAATTGTAACGTTCAGGGCCTCCTAATGACGATGGATCACTCAAATTGCGTCTTGATTCAATGCATCGTATTCCAGCAGACTTGTCTCCATGGGTCTATTGCTGCCTCGGGCACCTTATGGCCGTTCTGCTGTTAGTCAAAGATTTTCGAATCTGACGAAAAACTGATAGTGAATTGTAACATTCAGGGCCACCTAATGACGATGGAACACTCAAATTGCGTCTGGATTCAATATATCGTCCTCCAGCCGACTTGTCTCCATGGGTCTATTGCTGCCTCGGGCACCTTATGGCCGTTCTGCTGTGAGTCAAAGATTTTCGAATCGGACGAAAAACTGATAGTGAATTGTAACGTTCAGGGCCTCCTAATGACGATGGAACACTCAAATTGCGTACCGATTCAATACATCGTCCTCCAGCAGACTTGTCTCCATGGGCCTATTGCTGCCTCGGGCACCTTATGGCCGTTCTGCTGTGAGTCAAAGATTTTCGAATCGGACGAAAAACTGATAGTGAATTGTTACGTTCAGGGCCACCTAATGACGATGGATCACTCAAATTGCGTCCCGATTCAATACATCGTCCTCCAGCAGACTTGTCTCCATGGGTATATTGCTGCCTCGGGCACCCAATGGCCGTTCTGCTGTGAGTCAAAGATTTTCGAATCTGACGAAAAACTGATAGTTAATTGTAACATTCAGGGCCACCTCATGACGATGGAACACTCAAATTGCGTCCCGATTCAATACATCGTCCTCCAGCCGACTTGTCTCCATGGGTCTATTGCTGCCTCGGGCACCTTATGGCCGTTATGCTGTAAGGTTAGATTATCGAATTGGACGAAAAACTGATAGTGAATTGTAACGTTCAGGGCCACCTAATGACGATGGATCACTCAAATTGTGTCCCGATTCAATACATCGTCCTCCAGCAGACTTGTCTCCATGGGTCTATTGCTGCCTCGAGCACCTTATGGCCGTTCTGCTGTGAGTCAAAGATTTCCGAATCGGACGAAAAACTGATAATGAATTGTGACTTTCAGGGTCACCTAATGACGATGGATCACTCAAATTGCGCCCCGATTCAATACATCGTCTTCCAGCCGACTTGTCTCCATGGGTCTATTGCTGCCTCGGGCACCTTATGGCCGTTCTGCTGTGAGTCAAAGATTTTCGAATCGGACGAAAAAGTGATAGTGAATTGTAACGTTCAGGGCTTATAATGGCGATGGAACACTCAAATAGCGTCCCGATTCAATACATCGTCCTCCAGCAGACTTGTCTCCATGGGTCTATTGCTGCCTCGGGCACCTTATGGCCGTTCTGCTGTGAGTCAAAGATTTTCGAACCGGACGAAAAACTGATAGTGAATTGTAACGTTCAGGGCCTCCTAATGACGATGGAACACTCAAATTGCGTCCCGATTCAATACATCGTCCTCCAGCAGACTTGTCTCCATGGGTCTATTGCTGCCTCGGGCACCTTATGGCCGTTCTGCTGTGAGTCAAAGATTTTCGAATCGGACGAAAAACTGACAGTGAATTGTAACGTTCAGGGCCTCCTAATGACGATGGATCACTCAAATTGCGTCCCGATTCAATACATCGTCCTCCAGCAGACTTGTCTCCATGGGTCTATTCCTGCATCGGGCACCTTATGGCCGTTCTGCTGTGAGTCAAAGATTTTCGAATCTGACGAAAAACTGATAGTGAATTGTAACATTCAGGGCCACGTAATGACGATGGATCACTCAAATTGCGTCCCGATTCAATACATCGTCCTCCAGCCGACTTGTCTCCATGGGTCTATTGCTGCCTCGGGCACCTTATGGCCGATCTGCTGTGAGCCAAATATTTTCGAATCGGACGAAAAACTGATAGTGAATTGTAACGTTCAGGGCCACCTAATGACGATGGATCACTCAAATTGCGTCCCGATTCAATACATCGTCCTCCAGCAGACTTGTCTCCATGGGTCTATTGCTGCCTCGGGCACCTTATGGCCGTTCTGATGTGAGTCAAAGATTTTCGAATCTGACGAAAAACTGATAGTGAATTGTAACATTCAGGGCCACCTAATGACGATGGAACACTCAAATTGCGTCTAGATTCAATACATCGTCCTCCAGCCGACTTGTCTCCATGGGTCTATTGCTGCCTCGGGCACCTTATGGCCGTTATGCTGTGAGTCAAAGATTTTCGAATCGGACGAAAAACTGATAGTGAATTGTAACGTTCAGGGCCTCCTAATGACGATGGAACACTCAAATTGCGTCCCGATTCAATACATCGTCCTCCGGCAGACTTGTCTCCATGTGTCTAGTGCTGCCTCGGGCACCTTATGGCCGTTCTGCTGTGAGACAAAGGTTTTCGAATCGGACGAAAAACTGATAGTGAATTGTTACGTTCAGGGCCACCTAATGACGATGGATCACTCAAATTGCGTCCCGATTCAATACATCGTCCTCCAGCAGTCTTGTCTCCATGGGTCTATTTCTGCCTCGGGCACCCAATGGCCGTTCTGCTGTGAGTCAAAGATTTTCGAATCTGACGAAAAACTGATAATGAATTGTAACTTTCAAGGCCACCTAATGACGATGGATCACTCAATTTGCATCCCGATTCAATACATCGTCTTCCAGCCGACTTGTCTCCATGGGTCTATTGCTGCCTCGGGCACCTTATGGCCGTTCTGCTGTGAGTCAAAGATTTTCGAATCGGACGAAAAACTGATAGTGAATTGTAACGTTCAGGGCCACCTAATGACGATGGAACACTCAAATTGCGTCCCGATTCAATACATAGTCTTCCAGCAGACTTGTCTCCATGGGTCTATTGCTGCCTCGGGCACCTTATGGCCGTTCTGCTGTGAGTCAAAGATTTTCGAATCGGACGAAAAACTGATAGTGAATTGTAACGTTCAGGGCCACCTAATGACGAGGGATCACTCAAATTGCGTCCCGATTCAATACATCGTCCTCCAGAAGACTTGTCTCCATGGCTCTATTGCTTCCTCGGACACCTTATGGCCGTTCTCATGTGAGTCAAAGATTTTCGAATCTGACGAAAAACTGATAGTGAATTGTAACTTTCAGGGCCACGTAATGACGATGGATCACTCAATTTGCGTCCCGATTCAATACATCGTCCTCCAGCCGACTTGTCTCCATCGGTCTATTGCCGCCTCGGGCACCTTATGGCCGTTTTGCTGTGAGTCAAAGATTTTCGAATCGGACGAAAAACTGATAGTGAATTGTAAGGTTCAGGGCCTCCTAATGACGATGGAACATTCAAATTGCGTCCCGATTCAATACATCGTCCTCCAGCAGACTTGTCTCCATGGGTCTATTGCTGCCTCGGGCACCTTATGGCCGTTCTGCTGTGAGTCAAAGATTTTCGAATCGGACGAAAAACTGATAGTGAATTGTAACGTTCAGGGCCACCTAATGACGATGGATCACTCAAATTGCGTCCCGATTTAATACATCCTCCTCCAGCAGACTTGTCTCCATGGGTCTATTGCTGCCTCGGGCACCTTATGGCCGTTCTGCTGTGAGTCAAAGATTTTCGAATCGGACGAAAAACTGATAGTGAATTGTAACGTTCAGGGCCACCTAATGACGATGGATCACTCAAATTGCGTCCCGATTCAATACATCCTCCTCCAGCAGACTTGTCTCCATGGGTCTATTGCTGCCTCGGGCACCTTATGGCCGTTCTGCTGTGAGTCAAAGATTTTCGAATCGGACGAAAAACTGATAGTGAATTGTAACGTTCAGGGCCACCTAATGACGATGGATCACTCAAATAACGTCCCGATTCAATACATCGTCCTCCAGCAGACTTGTCTCCATGGGTCTATTGCTGCCTCGGGTACCTTATAGCCGTTCTGCTGTGAGTCAAAGATTTTCGAATCTGACGAAAAACTGATAGTGAATTGTAACATTCAGGGCCACCTAATGACGATGGGTCACTCAAATTGCGTTCCGATTCAATACATCGTCCTCCAGCCGACTTGTCTCCATGGGTCTATTGCTGCCTCGGGCACCTTATGGCCGCTCTGCTGTGAGTCAAAGATTTTCGAATCGGACGAAAAGCTGATAGTGATTTGTAACTTTCAGGGCCTCCTAATGACGATGGATCACTAAAATTGCGTCCCGATTCAATACATCGTCCTCCAGCAGACTTGTCTTCATGGGTCTATTGCTGCCTCGGGCACCTTATGGCCGTTCTGCTGTGAGCCAAAGATTTTCGAATCTGACGAAAAACTGATAGTGAATTGTAACGTTCAGGGCCTCCTAATGACGATGGATCACTCAAATTGCGTCCCGATTCAATACATCGTCCTCCAGCAGACTTGTCTCCATGGGTCTATTGCTGCCTCGGGCACCCAATGGCCGTTCTGCTGTGAGTCAAAGATTTTCGAATCTGACGAAAAACTGATAGTTAATTGTAACATTCAGGGCCACCTAATGACGATGGAACACTCAAATTGCGTCCCGATTCAATACATCGTCCTCCAGCAGACTTGTCTCCATGGGTCTATTTCTGCCTCGGGCACCCAATGGCCGTTCTGCTGTGACTCAAAGACTTTCGAATCTGACGAAAAACTGATAATGAATTGTAACTTTCAGGGCCACCTAATGACGATGGATCACTCAAATTGCGTCCCGATTCAATACATCGTCTTCCAGCCGACTTGTCTCCATGGGTCTATTGCTGCCTCGGGCACCTTATGGCCGTTCTGCTGTGAGTCAAAGATTTTCGAATCGGACGAAAAACTGATAGTGAATTGTAACGTTCAGGGCCTCCTAATGACGATGGAACACTCAAATTGCGTCCCGATTCAATACATCGTCTTCCAGCAGACTTGTCTCCATGGGTCTATTGCTGCCTCGGGCACCTTATGGCCGTTCTGCTGTGAGTCAAAGATTTTCGAATCGGACGAAAAAATGATAGTGAATTGTAACGTTCAGGGCCACCTAATGACGAGGGATCACTCAAATTGCGTCCCGATTCAATACATCGTCCTCCAGCAGACTTGTCTCCATGGGTCTATTGCTGCCTCGGGCACCTTATGGCCGTTCTGCTGTGAGTCAAAGATTTTCGAATCGGACGAAAAACTGATAGTGAATTGTAACGTTCAGGGCCTCCTAATGACGATGGATCACTCAAATTGCGTCCCGATTCAATACATCGTCCTCCAGCAGACGTGTCTCCATGGGTCTATTCCTGCATCGGGCACCTTATGGCCGTTCTCCTGTGAGTCAAAGATTTTCGAATCTAACGAAAAACTGATAGTGAATTGTAACATTCAGGGCCACGTAATGACGATGGATCACTCAAATTGCGTCCCGATTCAATACATCGTCCTCCAGCCGACTTGTCTCCATGGGTCTATTGCTGCCTCGGGCACCTTATGGCCGTTCTGCTGTGAGCCAAAGATTTGCGAATCGGACGAAAAACTGATAGTGAATTGTAACGTTCAGGGCCACCTAATGACGATGGATCACTCAAATTGCGTCCCGATTCAATACATCGTCCTCCAGCAGACTTGTCTTCATGGGTCTATTGCTGCCTCGGGCACCTTATGGCCGTTCTGATGTGAGTCAAAGATTTTCGAATCTGACGAAAAACTGATAGTGAATTGTAACATTCAGGGCCACGTAATGACGATGGATCACTCAAATTGCGTCCCGATTCAATACATCGTCCTCCAGCCGACTTGTCTCCATGGGTCTGTTGCTGCCTCGGGCACCTTATGGCCGATCTGCTGTGAGCCAAAGATTTTCGAATCGGACGAAAAACTGATAGTGAATTGTAACGTTCAGGGCCACCTAATGACGATGGATCACTCAAATTGCGTCCCGATTCAATACATCGTCCTCCAGCAGACTTGTCTCCATGGGTCTATTGCTGCCTCGGGCACCTTATGGCCGTTCTGATGTGAGTCAAAGATTTTCGAATCTGACGAAAAACTGATAGTGAATTGTAACATTCAGGGCCACCTAATGACGATGGAACACTCAAATTGCGTCTAGATTCAATACATCGTCCTCCAGCCGACTTGTCTCCATGGGTCTATTGCTGCCTCGGGCACCTTATGGCCGTTATGCTGTGAGTCAAAGATTTTCGAATCGGACGAAAAACTGATAGTGAATTGTAACGTTCAGGGCCTCCTAATGACGATGGAACACTCAAATTGCGTCCCGATTCAATACATCGTCCTCCGGCAGACTTGTCTCCATGTGTCTAGTGCTGCCTCGGGCACCTTATGGCCGTTCTGCTGTGAGACAAAGATTTTCGAATCGGACGAAAAACTCATAGTGAATTGTTACGTTCAGGGCCACCTAATGACGATGGATCACTCAAATTGCGTCCCGATTCAATACATCGTCCTCCAGCAGTCTTGTCTCCATGGGTCTATTTCTGCCTCGGGCACCCAATGGCCGTTCTGCTGTGAGTCAAAGATTTTCGAATCTGACGAAAAACTGATAATGAATTGTAACTTTCAGGGCCACCTAATGACGATGGATCACTCAATTTGCGACCCGATTCAATACATCGTCTTCCAGCCGACTTGTCTCCATGGGTCTATTGCTGCCTCGGGCACCTTATGGCCGTTCTGCTGTGAGTCAAAGATTTTCGAATCGGACGAAAAACTGATAGTGAATTGTAACGTTCAGGGCCACCTAATGACGATGGATCACTCAAATTGCGTCCCGATTCTATACATCCTCCTCCAGCAGACTTGTCTCCATGGGTCTATTGCTGCCTCGGGCACCTTATGGCCGTTCTGCTGTGAGTCAAAGATTTTCGAATCGGACGAAAAACTGATAGTGAATTGTAACGTTCAGGGCCACCTAATGACGATGGATCACTCAAATTGCGTCCCGATTCAATACATCCTCCTCCAGCAGACTTGTCTCCATGGGTCTATTGCTGCCTCGGGCACCTTATGGCCGTTCTGCTGTGAGTCAAAGATTTTCGAATCGGACGAAAAACTGATAGTGATTTGTAACGTTCAGGGCCACCTAATGACGATGGATCACTCAAATAACGTCCCGATTCAATACATCGTCCTCCAGCAGACTTGTCTCCATGGGTCTATTGCTGCCTCGGGTACCTTATAGCCGTTCTGCTGTGAGTCAAAGATTTTCGAATCTGACGAAAAACTGATAGTGAATTGTAACATTCAGGGCCACCTAATGACGATGGATCACTCAAATTGCGTTCCGATTCAATACATCGTCCTCCAGCCGACTTGTCTCCATGGGTCTATTGCTGCCTCGGGCACCTTATGGCCGCTCTGCTGTGAGTCAAAGATTTTCGAATCGGACGAAAAGCTGATAGTGATTTGTAACTTTCAGGGCCTCCTAATGACGATGGATCACTCAAATTGCGTCCCGATTCAATACATCGTCCTCCAGCAGACTTGTCTTCATGGGTCTATTGCTGCCTCGGGCACCTTATGGCCGTTCTGCTGTGAGCCAAAGATTTTCGAATCTGACGAAAAACTGATAGTGAATTGTAACGTTCAGGGCCTCCTAATGACGATGGATCACTCAAATTGCGTCCCGATTCAATACATCGTCCTCCAGCAGACTTGTCTCCATGGGTCTATTGCTGCCTCGGGCACCCAATGGCCGTTCTGCTGTGAGTCAAAGATTTTCGAATCTGACGAAAAACTGATAGTTAATTGTAACATTCAGGGCCACCTAATGACGATGGAACACTCAAATTGCGTCCCGATTCAATACATCGTCCTCCAGCAGACTTGTCTCCATGGGTCTATTTCTGCCTCGGGCACCCAATGGCCGTTCTGCTGTGACTCAAAGACTTTCGAATCTGACGAAAAACTGATAATGAATTGTAACTTTCAGGGCCACCTAATGACGATGGATCACTCAAATTGCGTCCCGATTCAATACATCGTCTTCCAGCCGACTTGTCTCCATGGGTCTATTGCTGCCTCGGGCACCTTATGGCCGTTCTGCTGTGAGTCAAAGATTTTCGAATCGGACGAAAAACTGATAGTGAATTGTAACGTTCAGGGCCTCCTAATGACGATGGAACACTCAAATTGCGTCCCGATTCAATACATCGTCTTCCAGCAGACTTGTCTCCATGGGTCGATTGCTGCCTCGGGCACCTTATGGCCGTTCTGCTGTGAGTCAAAGATTTTCGAATCGGACGAAAAACTGATAGTGAATTGTAACGTTCAGGGCCACCTAATGACGAGGGATCACTCAAATTGCGTCCCGATTCAATACATCGTCCTCCAGCAGACTTGTCTCCATGGGTCTATTGCTGCCTCGGGCACCTTATGGCCGTTCTGCTGTGAGTCAAAGATTTTCGAATCGGACGAAAAACTGATAGTGAATTGTAACGTTCAGGGCCTCCTAATGACGATGGATCACTCAAATTGCGTCCCGATTCAATACATCGTCCTCCAGCAGACTTGTCTCCATGGGTCTATTCCTGCATCGGGCACCTTATGGCCGTTCTCCTGTGAGTCAAAGATTTTCGAATCTGACGAAAAACTGATAGTGAATTGTAACATTCAGGGCCACGTAATGACGATGGATCACTCAAATTGCGTCCCGATTCAATACATCGTCCTCCAGCCGACTTGTCTCCATGGGTCTATTGCTGCCTCGGGCACCTTATGGCCGTTCTGCTGTGAGCCAAAGATTTGCGAATCGGACGAAAAACTGATAGTGAATTGTAACGTTCAGGGCCACCTAATGACGATGGATCACTCAAATTGCGTCCCGATTCAATACATCGTCCTCCAGCAGACTTGTCTCCATGGGTCTATTGCTGCCTCGGGCACCTTATGGCCGTTCTGATGTGAGTCAAAGATTTTCGAATCTGACGAAAAACTGATAGTGAATTGTAACATTCAGGGCCACCTAATGACGATGGAACACTCAAATTGCGTCTAGATTCAATACATCGTCCTCCAGCCGACTTGTCTCCATGGGTCTATTGCTGCCTCGGGCACCTTATGGCCGTTTTGCTGTGAGTCAAAGATTTTCGAATCGGACGAAAAACTGATAGTGAATTGTAACGTTCAGGGCCACCTAATGACGAGGGATCACTCAAATTGCGTCCCGATTCAATACATCGTCCTCCAGAAGACTTGTCTCCATGGGTCTATTGCTGCCTCGGACACCTTATGGCCGATCTCCTGTGAGTCAAAGATTTTCGAATCTGCCGAAAAACTGATAGTGAATTGTAACTTTCAGGGCCACGTAATGACGATGGATCACTCAATTTGCGTCCCGATTCAATACATCGTCCTCCAGCCGACTTGTCTCCATCGGTCTATTGCCGCCTCGGGCACCTTATGGCCGTTTTGCTGTGAGTCAAAGATTTTCGAATCGGACGAAAAACTGATAGTGAATTGTAACATTCAGGGCCACCTAATGACGATGGATCACTCAAATTGCGTCCCGATTCAATACATCGTCCTCCAGCCGACTTGTCTCCATGGGTCTATTGCTGCCTCGGGCACTTTATGGCCGCTCTGCTGTGAGTCAAAGATTTTCGAATCGGACGAAAAGCTGATAGTGATTTGTAACTTTCAGGGCCTCCTAATGACGATGGATCACTCAAATTGCGTCCCGATTCAATACATCGTCCTCCAGCAGACTTGTCTTCATGGGTCTATTGCTGCCTCGGGCACCTTATGGCCGTTCTGCTGTGAGTCAAAGATTTTCGAATCTGACGAAAAACTGTTAGTGAATTGTAACGTGCAGGGCCTCCTAATGACGATGGATCACTCAAATTGCGTCCCGATTCAATACATCGTCCTCCAGCAGACTTGTCTCCATGGGTCTATTGCTGCCTCGGGCACCCAATGGCCGTTCTGCTGTGAGTCAAAGATTTTCGAATCTGACGAAAAACTGATAGTTAATTGTAACATTCAGGGCCACCTAATGACGATGGAACACTCAAATTGCGTCCCGATTCAATACATCGTCCTCCAGCAGACTTGTCTCCATGGGTCTATTTCTGCCTCGGGCACTCAATGGCCGTTCTGCTGTGAGTCAAAGACTTTCGAATCTGACGAAAAACTGATAATGAATTGTAACTTTCAGGGCCACCTAATGACGATGGATCACTCAAATTGCGTCCCGATTCAATACATCGTCTTCCAGCCGACTTGTCTCCATGGGTCTATTGCTGCCTCGGGCACCTTATGGCCGTTCTGCTGTGAGTCAAAGATTTTCGAATCGGACGAAAAACTGATAGTGAATTGTAACGTTCAGGGCCTCCTAATGACGATGGAACACTCAAATTGCGTCCCGATTCAATACATCGTCTTCCAGCAGACTTGTCTCCATGGGTCTATTGCTGCCTCGGGCACCTTATGGCCGTTCTGCTGTGAGTCAAAGATTTTCGAATCGGACGAAAAACTGATAGTGAATTGTAACGTTCAGGGCCACCTAATGACGAGGGATCACTCAAATTGCGTCCCGATACAATACATCGTCCTCCAGCAGACTTGTCTCCATGGGTCTATTGCTTCCTCGGACACCTTATGGCCGTTCTGCTGTGAGTCAAAGATTTTCGAATCTGATGAAAAACTGATAGTGAATTGTAACATTCAGGGCCACGTAATGACGATGGATCACTCAAATTGCGTCCCGATTCAATACATCATCCTCCAGCCGACTTGTCTCCATGGGTCTATTGCCGCCTCGGGCACCTTATGGCCGTTTTGCTGTGAGTCAAAGATTTTCGAATCGGACGAAAAACTGATAGTGAATTGTAAGGTTCAGGGCCTCCTAATGACGATGGAACACTCAAATTGCGTCCGGATTCAATACATCGTCCTCCAGCAGACTTGTCTCCATGGGTCTATTGCTGCCTCGGGCACCTTATGGCCGTTCTGCTGTGAGTCAAAGATTTTCGAATCGGACGAAGAACTGATAGTGAATTGTAACGTTCAGGGCCACCTAATGACGATGGATCACTCAAATTGCGTCCCGATTCAATACATCCTCCTCCAGCAGACTTGTCTCCATGGGTCTATTGCTGCCTCGGGCACCTTATGGCCGTTCTGCTGTGAGTCAAAGATTTTCGAATCGGACGAAAAACTGATAGTGAATTGTAACGTTCAGGGCCACCTAATGACGATGGATCACTCAATTTGCGTCCCGATTCAATACATCGTCCTCCAGCCGACTTGTCTCCATGGGTCTATTGCCGCCTCGGGCACCTTATGGCCGTTTTGCTGTGAGTCAAAGATTTTCGAATCGGACGAAAAACTGATAGTGAATTGTAAGGTTCAGGGCCTCCTAATGACGATGGAACACTCAAATTGCGTCCCGATTCAATACATCGTCCTCCAGCAGACTTGTCTCCATGGGTCTATTGCTGCCTCGGGCACCTTATGGCCGTTCTGCTGTGAGTCAAAGATTTCCGAATCGGACGAAAAACTGATAGTGAATTGTAACTTTCAGGGCCACCTAATGACGATGGATCACTTTAATTGCGTCCCGATTCAATACATCCTCCTCCAGCAGACTTGTCTCCATGGGTCTATTGCTGCCTCGGGCACCTTATGGCCGTTCTGCTGTGAGTCAAAGATTTTCGAATCGACGAAAAACTGATAGTGAATTGTAACGTTCAGGGCCACCTAATGACGATGGATCACTCAAATTACGTCCCGATTCAATACATCGTCCTCCAGCAGACTTGTCTCCATGGGTCTATTGCTGCCTCGGGCACCTTATGGCCGTTCTGCTGTGTGTCAAAGATTTTCGAATCTGACGAAAAACTGATAGTGAATTGTAACATTCAGGGCCACCTAATGACGATGGATCACTCAAATTGCGTCCCGATTCAATACATCGTCCTCCAGCTGACTTGTCTCCATGGGTCTATTGCTGCCTCGGGCACCTGATGGCCGCTCTGCTGTGAGTCAAAGATTTTCGAATCGGACGAAAAGCTGATAGTGATTTGTAACTTTCAGGGCCTCCTAATGACGATGGATCACTCAAATTGCGTCCCGATTCAATACATCGTCCCCCAGCAGACTTGTCTTCATGGGTCTATTGCTGCCTCGGGCACCTTATGGCCGTTCTGCTGTGAGTCAAAGATTTTCGAATCGGACGAAAAACTGATAGTGAATTGTAACGTTCAGGGCCTCCTAATGACGACGGATCACTCAAATTGCGTCCCGATTCAATACATCGTCCTCCAGCAGACTTGTCTCCATGGGTCTATTGCTGCCTCGGGCACCCAAACGCCGTTCTGCTGTGAGTCACAGATTTTCGAATCTGACGAAAAACTGATAGTGAATTGTAACATTCAGGGCCACGTAATGACGATGGATCACTCAAATTGCGTCCCGATTCAATACATCGTCCTCCAGCCGACTTGTCTCCATGGGTCTATTGCCGCCTCGGGCACCTTATGGCCGTTTTGCTGTGAGTCAAAGATTTTCGAATCGGACGAAAAACTGATAGTGAATTGTAAGGTTCAGGGCCTCCTAATGACGATGGAACACTCAAATTGCGTCCGGATTCAATACATCGTCCTCCAGCAGACTTGTCTCCATGGGTCTATTGCTGCCTCGGGCACCTTATGGCCGTTCTGCTGTGAGTCAAAGATTTTCGAATCGGACGAAAAACTGATAGTGAATTGTAACGTTCAGGGCCACCTAATGACGAGGGATCACTCAAATTGCGTCCCGATTCAATACATCGTCCTCCAGCAGACTTGTCTCCATGGGTCTATTGCTGCCTCGGACACCTTATGGCCGTTCTGCTGTGAGTCAAAGATTTTCGAATCTGACGAAAAACTGATAGTGAATTGTAACATTCAGGGCCACCTAATGACGATGGATCACTCAAATTGCGTCCCGATTCAATACATCGTCCTCCAGCAGACTTGTCTCCATGGGTCTATTCCTGCATCGGGCACCTTATGGCCGTTCTCCTGTGAGTCAAAGATTTTCGAATCTGACGAAAAACTGATAGTGAATTGTAACATTCAGGGCCACGTAATGACGATGGATCACTCAAATTGCGTCCCGATTCAATACATCGTCCTCCAGCCGACTTGTCTCCATGGGTCTATTGCTGCCTCGGGCACCTTATGGCCGTTCTGCTGTGAGCCAAAGATTTGCGAATCGGACGAAAAACTGATAGTGAATTGTAACGTTCAGGGCCACCTAATGACGATGGATCACTCAAATTGCGTCCCGATTCAATACATCGTCCTCCAGCAGACTTGTCTCCATGGGTCTATTGCTGCCTCGGGCACCTTATGGCCGTTCTGATGTGAGTCAAAGATTTTCGAATCTGACGAAAAACTGATAGTGAATTGTAACATTCAGGGCCACCTAATGACGATGGAACACTCAAATTGCGTCTAGATTCAATACATCGTCCTCCAGCCGACTTGTCTCCATGGGTCTATTGCTGCCTCGGGCACCTTATGGCCGTTTTGCTGTGAGTCAAAGATTTTCGAATCGGACGAAAAACTGATAGTGAATTGTAACGTTCAGGGCCACCTAATGACGAGGGATCACTCAAATTGCGTCCCGATTCAATACATCGTCCTCCAGAAGACTTGTCTCCATGGGTCTATTGCTGCCTCGGACACCTTATGGCCGATCTCCTGTGAGTCAAAGATTTTCGAATCTGCCGAAAAACTGATAGTGAATTGTAACTTTCAGGGCCACGTAATGACGATGGATCACTCAATTTGCGTCCCGATTCAATACATCGTCCTCCAGCCGACTTGTCTCCATCGGTCTATTGCCGCCTCGGGCACCTTATGGCCGTTTTGCTGTGAGTCAAAGATTTTCGAATCGGACGAAAAACTGATAGTGAATTGTAACATTCAGGGCCACCTAATGACGATGGATCACTCAAATTGCGTCCCGATTCAATACATCGTCCTCCAGCCGACTTGTCTCCATGGGTCTATTGCTGCCTCGGGCACTTTATGGCCGCTCTGCTGTGAGTCAAAGATTTTCGAATCGGACGAAAAGCTGATAGTGATTTGTAACTTTCAGGGCCTCCTAATGACGATGGATCACTCAAATTGCGTCCCGATTCAATACATCGTCCTCCAGCAGACTTGTCTTCATGGGTCTATTGCTGCCTCGGGCACCTTATGGCCGTTCTGCTGTGAGTCAAAGATTTTCGAATCTGACGAAAAACTGTTAGTGAATTGTAACGTGCAGGGCCTCCTAATGACGATGGATCACTCAAATTGCGTCCCGATTCAATACATCGTCCTCCAGCAGACTTGTCTCCATGGGTCTATTGCTGCCTCGGGCACCCAATGGCCGTTCTGCTGTGAGTCAAAGATTTTCGAATCTGACGAAAAACTGATAGTTAATTGTAACATTCAGGGCCACCTAATGACGATGGAACACTCAAATTGCGTCCCGATTCAATACATCGTCCTCCAGCAGACTTGTCTCCATGGGTCTATTTCTGCCTCGGGCACTCAATGGCCGTTCTGCTGTGAGTCAAAGACTTTCGAATCTGACGAAAAACTGATAATGAATTGTAACTTTCAGGGCCACCTAATGACGATGGATCACTCAAATTGCGTCCCGATTCAATACATCGTCTTCCAGCCGACTTGTCTCCATGGGTCTATTGCTGCCTCGGGCACCTTATGGCCGTTCTGCTGTGAGTCAAAGATTTTCGAATCGGACGAAAAACTGATAGTGAATTGTAACGTTCAGGGCCTCCTAATGACGATGGAACACTCAAATTGCGTCCCGATTCAATACATCGTCTTCCAGCAGACTTGTCTCCATGGGTCTATTGCTGCCTCGGGCACCTTATGGCCGTTCTGCTGTGAGTCAAAGATTTTCGAATCGGACGAAAAACTGATAGTGAATTGTAACGTTCAGGGCCACCTAATGACGAGGGATCACTCAAATTGCGTCCCGATTCAATACATCGTCCTCCAGCAGACTTGTCTCCATGGGTCTATTGCTTCCTCGGACACCTTATGGCCGTTCTGCTGTGAGTCAAAGATTTTCGAATCTGATGAAAAACTGATAGTGAATTGTAACATTCAGGGCCACGTAATGACGATGGATCACTCAAATTGCGTCCCGATTCAATACATCATCCTCCAGCCGACTTGTCTCCATGGGTCTATTGCCGCCTCGGGCACCTTATGGCCGTTTTGCTGTGAGTCAAAGATTTTCGAATCGGACGAAAAACTGATAGTGAATTGTAAGGTTCAGGGCCTCCTAATGACGATGGAACACTCAAATTGCGTCCGGATTCAATACATCGTCCTCCAGCAGACTTGTCTCCATGGGTCTATTGCTGCCTCGGGCACCTTATGGCCGTTCTGCTGTGAGTCAAAGATTTTCGAATCGGACGAAGAACTGATAGTGAATTGTAACGTTCAGGGCCACCTAATGACGATGGATCACTCAAATTGCGTCCCGATTCAATACATCCTCCTCCAGCAGACTTGTCTCCATGGGTCTATTGCTGCCTCGGGCACCTTATGGCCGTTCTGCTGTGAGTCAAAGATTTTCGAATCGGACGAAAAACTGATAGTGAATTGTAACGTTCAGGGCCACCTAATGACGATGGATCACTCAATTTGCGTCCCGATTCAATACATCGTCCTCCAGCCGACTTGTCTCCATGGGTCTATTGCCGCCTCGGGCACCTTATGGCCGTTTTGCTGTGAGTCAAAGATTTTCGAATCGGACGAAAAACTGATAGTGAATTGTAAGGTTCAGGGCCTCCTAATGACGATGGAACACTCAAATTGCGTCCCGATTCAATACATCGTCCTCCAGCAGACTTGTCTCCATGGGTCTATTGCTGCCTCGGGCACCTTATGGCCGTTCTGCTGTGAGTCAAAGATTTCCGAATCGGACGAAAAACTGATAGTGAATTGTAACTTTCAGGGCCACCTAATGACGATGGATCACTTTAATTGCGTCCCGATTCAATACATCCTCCTCCAGCAGACTTGTCTCCATGGGTCTATTGCTGCCTCGGGCACCTTATGGCCGTTCTGCTGTGAGTCAAAGATTTTCGAATCGACGAAAAACTGATAGTGAATTGTAACGTTCAGGGCCACCTAATGACGATGGATCACTCAAATTACGTCCCGATTCAATACATCGTCCTCCAGCAGACTTGTCTCCATGGGTCTATTGCTGCCTCGGGCACCTTATGGCCGTTCTGCTGTGTGTCAAAGATTTTCGAATCTGACGAAAAACTGATAGTGAATTGTAACATTCAGGGCCACCTAATGACGATGGATCACTCAAATTGCGTCCCGATTCAATACATCGTCCTCCAGCTGACTTGTCTCCATGGGTCTATTGCTGCCTCGGGCACCTGATGGCCGCTCTGCTGTGAGTCAAAGATTTTCGAATCGGACGAAAAGCTGATAGTGATTTGTAACTTTCAGGGCCTCCTAATGACGATGGATCACTCAAATTGCGTCCCGATTCAATACATCGTCCCCCAGCAGACTTGTCTTCATGGGTCTATTGCTGCCTCGGGCACCTTATGGCCGTTCTGCTGTGAGTCAAAGATTTTCGAATCGGACGAAAAACTGATAGTGAATTGTAACGTTCAGGGCCTCCTAATGACGATGGATCACTCAAATTGCGTCCCGATTCAATACATCGTCCTCCAGCAGACTTGTCTCCATGGGTCTATTGCTGCCTCGGGCACCCAAACGCCGTTCTGCTGTGAGTCACAGATTTTCGAATCTGACGAAAAACTGATAGTGAATTGTAACATTCAGGGCCACGTAATGACGATGGATCACTCAAATTGCGTCCCGATTCAATACATCGTCCTCCAGCCGACTTGTCTCCATGGGTCTATTGCCGCCTCGGGCACCTTATGGCCGTTTTGCTGTGAGTCAAAGATTTTCGAATCGGACGAAAAACTGATAGTGAATTGTAAGGTTCAGGGCCTCCTAATGACGATGGAACACTCAAATTGCGTCCGGATTCAATACATCGTCCTCCAGCAGACTTGTCTCCATGGGTCTATTGCTGCCTCGGGCACCTTATGGCCGTTCTGCTGTGAGTCAAAGATTTTCGAATCGGACGAAAAACTGATAGTGAATTGTAACGTTCAGGGCCACCTAATGACGAGGGATCACTCAAATTGCGTCCCGATTCAATACATCGTCCTCCAGCAGACTTGTCTCCATGGGTCTATTGCTGCCTCGGACACCTTATGGCCGTTCTGCTGTGAGTCAAAGATTTTCGAATCTGATGAAAAACTGATAGTGAATTGTAACATTCAGGGCCACGTAATGACGATGGATCACTCAAATTGCGTCCCGATTCAATACATCGTCCTCCAGCCGACTTGTCTCCATGGGTCTATTGCCGCCTCGGGCACCTTATGGCCGTTTTGCTGTGAGTCAAAGATTTTCGAATCGGACGAAAAACTGATAGTGAATTGTAAGGTTCAGGGCTTCCTAATGACGATGGAACACTCAAATTGCGTCCGGATTCAATACATCGTCCTCCAGCAGACTTGTCTCCATGGGTCTATTGCTGCCTCGGACACCTTATGGCCGTTCTGCTGTGAGTCAAAGATTTTCGAATCGACGAAAAACTGATAGTGAATTGTAACGTTCAGGGCCACCTAATGACGATGGATCACTCAAATTACGTCCCGATTCAATACATCGTCCTCCAGCAGACTTGTCTCCATGGGTCTATTGCTGCCTCGGGCACCTTATGGCCGTTCTGCTGTGTGTCAAAGATTTTCGAATCTGACGAAAAACTGATAGTGAATTGTAACATTCAGGGCCACCTAATGACGATGGATCACTCAAATTGCGTCCCGATTCAATACATCGTCCTCCAGCTGACTTGTCTCCATGGGTCTATTGCTGCCTCGGGCACCTTATGGCCGCTCTGCTGTGAGTCAAAGATTTTCGAATCGGACGAAAAGCTGATAGTGATTTGTAACTTTCAGGGCCTCCTAATGACGATGGATCACTCAAATTGCGTCCCGATTCAATACATCGTCCTCCAGCCGACTTGTCTCCATGGGTCTATTGCTGCCTCGGGCACCTTATGGCCGTTCTGCTGTGAGTCAAAGATTTTCGAATCGGACGAAAAACTGATAGTGAATTGTAACGTTCAGGGCCTCCTAATGACGATGGAACACTCAAATTGCGTCCCGATTCAATACATCGTCCTCCAGCAGACTTGTCTCCATGGGTCTATTGCTGCCTCGGGCACCTTATGGCCGTTCTGCTGTGAGTCAAAGATTTTCGAATCGGACGAAAAACTGATAGTGAATTGTAACGTTCAGGGCCACCTAATGACGAGGGATCACTCAAATTGCGTCCCGATTCAATACATCGTCCTCCAGCAGACTTGTCTCCATGGGTCTATTGCTGCCTCGGACACCTTATGGCCGTTCTGCTGTGAGTCAAAGATTTTCGAATCTGATGAAAAACTGATAGTGAATTGTAACATTCAGGGCCACGTAATGACGATGGATCACTCAAATTGCGTCCCGATTCAATACATCGTCCTCCAGCCGACTTGTCTCCATGGGTCTATTGCCGCCTCGGGCACCTTATGGCCGTTTTGCTGTGAGTCAAAGATTTTCGAATCGGACGAAAAACTGATAGTGAATTGTAAGGTTCAGGGCCTCCTAATGACGATGGAACACTCAAATTACGTCCCGATTTAATACATCGTCCTCCAGCAGACTTGTCTCCATGGGTCTATTGCTGCCTCGGGCACCTTATGGCCGTTCTGCTGTGTGTCAAAGATTTTCGAATCTGACGAAAAACTGATAGTGAATTGTAACATTCAGGGCCACCTAATGACGATGGATCACTCAAATTGCGTCCCGATTCAATACATCCTCCTCCAGCTGACTTGTCTCCATGGGTCTATTGCTGCCTCGGGCACCTTATTTCCGCTCTGCTGTGAGTCAAAGATTTTCGAATCGGACGAAAAGCTGATAGTGATTTGTAACTTTCAGGGCCTCCTAATGACGATGGATCACTCAAATTGCGTCCCGATTCAATACATCGTCCTCCAGCCGACTTGTCTCCATGGGTCTATTGCTGCCTCGGGCACCTTATGGCCGTTCTGCTGTGAGTCAAAGATTTTCGAATCGGACGAAAAACTGATAGTGAATTGTAACATTCAGGGCCACCTAATGACGATGGATCACTCATATTGCGTCCCGATTCAATACATCGTCCTCCAGCTGACTTGTCTCCATGGGTCTATTGCTGCCTCGGGCACCTTATGGCCGCTCTGCTGTGAGTCAAAGATTTTTGAATCGGACGAAAAGCTGATAGTGATTTGTAACTTTCAGGGCCTCCTAATGACGATGGATCACTCAAATTGCGTCCCGATTCAATACATCGTCCTCCAGCCGACTTGTCTCCATGGGTCTATTGCTGCCTCGGGCACCTTATGGCCGTTCTGCTGTGAGTCAAAGATTTTCGAATCGGACGAAAAACTGATAGTGAATTGTAACGTTCAGGGCCTCCTAATGACGATGGAACACTCAAATTGCGTCCCGATTCAATACATCGTCCTCCAGCAGACTTGTCTCCATGGGTCTATTCCTGCCTCGGGCACCCAATGGCCGTTCTGCTGTGAGTCAAAGATTTTCGAATCTGACGAAAAACTGATAATGAATTGTAACTTTCAGGGCCACCTAATGACGATGGATCACTCAAATTGCGTCCCGATTCAATACATCGTCTTCCAGCCGACTTGTCTCCATGGGTCTATTGCTGCCTCGGGCACCTTATGGCCGTTCTGCTGTGAGTCAAAGATTTTCGAATCGGACGAAAAACTGATAGTGAATTGTAAGGTTCAGGGCCTCCTAATGACGATGGAACACTCAAATTGCGTCCGGATTCAATACATCGTCCTCCAGCAGACTTGTCTCCATGGGTCTATTGCTGCCTCGGGCACCTTATGGCCGTTCTGCTGTGAGTCAAAGATTTTCGAATCGGACGAAAAACTGATAGTGAATTGTAACGTTCAGGGCCACCTAATGACGAGGGATCACTCAAATTGCGTCCCGATTCAATACATCGTCCTCCAGCAGACTTGTCTCCATGGGTCTATTGCTGCCTCGGACACCTTATGGCCGTTCTGCTGTGAGTCAAAGATTTTCGAATCTGATGAAAAACTGATAGTGAATTGTAACATTCAGGGCCACGTAATGACGATGGATCACTCAAATTGCGTCCCGATTCAATACATCGTCCTCCAGCCGACTTGTCTCCATGGGTCTATTGCCGCCTCGGGCACCTTATGGCCGTTTTGCTGTGAGTCAAAGATTTTCGAATCGGACGAAAAACTGATAGTGAATTGTAAGGTTCAGGGCCTCCTAATGACGATGGAACACTCAAATTGCATCCGGATTCAATACATCGTCCTCCAGCAGACTTGTCTCCATGGGTCTATTGCTGCCTCGGACACCTTATGGCCGTTCTGCTGTGAGTCAAAGATTTTCGAATCAACGAAAAACTGATAGTGAATTGTAACGTTCAGGGCCACCTAATGACGATGGATCACTCAAATTACGTCCCGATTCAATACATCGTCCTCCAGCAGACTTGTCTCCATGGGTCTATTGCTGCCTCGGGCACCTTATGGCCGTTCTGCTGTGTGTCAAAGATTTTCGAATCTGACGAAAAACTGATAGTGAATTGTAACATTCAGGGCCACCTAATGACGATGGATCACTCAAATTGCGTCCCGATTCAATACATCGTCCTCCAGCTGACTTGTCTCCATGGGTCTATTGCTGCCTCGGGCACCTTATGGCCGCTCTGCTGTGAGTCAAAGATTTTCGAATCGGACGAAAAGCTGATAGTGATTTGTAACTTACAGGGCCTCCTAATGACGATGGATCACTCAAATTGCGTCCCGATTCAATACATCGTCCTCCAGCCGACTTGTCTCCATGGGTCTATTGCTGCCTCGGGCACCTTATGGCCGTTCTGCTGTGAGTCAAAGATTTTCGAATCGGACGAAAAACTGATAGTGAATTGTAACGTTCAGGGCCTCCTAATGACGATGGAACACTCAAATTGCGTCCCGATTCAATACATCGTCTTCCAGCAGACTTGTCTCCATGGGTCTATTGCTGCCTCGGGCACCTTATGGCCGTTCTGCTGTGAGTCAAAGATTTTCGAATCGGACGAAAAACTGATAGTGAATTGTAACGTTCAGGGCCACCTAATGACGAGGGATCACTCAAATTGCGTCCCGATTCAATACATCGTCCTCCAGCAGACTTGTCTCCATGGGTCTATTGCTGCCTCGGACACCTTATGGCCGTTCTGCTGTGAGTCAAAGATTTTCGAATCTGATGAAAAACTGATAGTGAATTGTAACATTCAGGGCCACGTAATGACGATGGATCACTCAAATTGCGTCCCGATTCAATACATCATCCTCCAGCCGACTTGTCTCCATGGGTCTATTGCCGCCTCGGGCACCTTATGGCCGTTTTGCTGTGAGTCAAAGATTTTCGAATCGGACGAAAAACTGATAGTGAATTGTAAGGTTCAGGGCCTCCTAATGACGATGGAACACTCAAATTGCGTCCGGATTCAATACATCGTCCTCCAGCAGACTTGTCTCCATGGGTCTATTGCTGCCTCGGGCACCTTATGGCCGTTCTGCTGTGAGTCAAAGATTTTCGAATCGGACGAAAAACTGATAGTGAATTGTAACGTTCAGGGCCACCTAATGACGATGGATCACTCAATTTGCGTCCCGATTCAATACATCGTCCTCCAGCCGACTTGTCTCCATGGGTCTATTGCCGCCTCGGGCACCTTATGGCCGTTTTGCTGTGAGTCAAAGATTTTCGAATCGGACGAAAAACTGATAGTGAATTGTAAGGTTCAGGGCCTCCTAATGACGATGGAACACTCAAATTGCGTCCCGATTCAATACATCGTCCTCCAGCCGACTTGTCTCCATGGGTCTATTGCTGCCTCGGGCACCTTATGGCCGTTCTGCTGTGAGTCAAAGATTTTCGAATCGGACGAAAAACTGATAGTGAATTGTAACGTTCAGGGCCACCTAATGACGATGGATCACTTTAATTGCGTTCCGATTCAATACATCCTCCTCCAGCAGACTTGTCTCCATGGGTCTATTGCTGCCTCGGGCACCTTATGGCCGTTCTGCTGTGAGTCAAAGATTTTCGAATCGACGAAAAACTGATAGTGAATTGTAACGTTCAGGGCCACCTAATGACGATGGATCACTCAAATTACGTCCCGATTCAATACATCGTCCTCCAGCAGACTTGTCTCCATGGGTCTATTGCTGCCTCGGGCACCTTATGGCCGTTCTGCTGTGAGTCAAAGATTTTCGAATCTGACGAAAAACTGATAGTGAATTGTAACATTCAGGGCCACCTAATGACGATGGATCACTCTAATTGCGTCCCGATTCAATACATCGTCCTCCAGCTGACTTGTCTCCATGGGTCTATTGCTGCCTCGGGCACCTTATGGCTGCTCTGCTGTGAGTCAAAGATTTTCGAATCGGACGAAAAGCTGATAGTGTTTTGTAACTTTCAGGGCCTCCTAATGACGATGGATCACTCAAATTGCGTCCCGATTCAATACATCGTCCTCCAGCAGACTTGTCTTCATGGGTCTATTGCTGCCTCGGGCACCTTATGGCCGTTCTGCTGTGAGTCAAAGATTTTCGAATCGGACGAAAAACTGATAGTGAATTGTAACGTTCAGGGCCTCCTAATGACGATGGATCACTCAAATTGCGTCCCGATTCAATACATCGTCCTCCAGCAGACTTGTCTCCATGGGTCTATTGCTGCCTCGGGCACCCAAAGGCCGTTCTGATGTGAGTCACAGATTTTCGAATCTGACGAAAAACTGATAGTTAATTGTAACATTCAGGGCCACCTAATGACGATGGAACACTCAAATTGCGTCCCGATTCAATACATCGTCCTCCAGCAGACTTGTCTCCATGGGTCTATTCCTGCCTCGGGCACCCAATGGCCGTTCTGCTGTGAGTCAAAGATTTTCGAATCTGACGAAAAACTGATAATGAATTGTAACTTTCAGGGCCACCTAATGACGATGGATCACTCAAATTGCGTCCCGATTCAATACATCGTCATCCAGCCGACTTGCCCCCATGGGTCTATTGCTGCCTCGGGCACCTTATGGCCGTTCTGCTGTGAGTCAAAGATTTTCGAATCGGACGAAAAACTGATAGTGAATTGTAACGTTCAGGGCTTCCTAATGACGATGGAACACTCAAATTGCGTCCCGATTCAATACATCGTCTTCCAGCAGACTTGTCTCCATGGGTCTATTGCTGCCTCGGGCACCTTATGGCCGTTCTGCTGTGAGTCAAAGATTTTCGAATCGGACGAAAAACTGATAGTGAATTGTAACGTTCAGGGCCACCTAATGACGAGGGATCACTCAAATTGCGTCCCGATTCAATACATCGTCCTCCAGCAGACTTGTCTCCATGGGTCTATTGCTGCCTCGGACACCTTATGGCCGTTCTGCTGTGAGTCAAATATTTTCGAATCTGATGAAAAACTGATAGTGAATTGTAACATTCAGGGCCACGTAATGACGATGGATCACTCAAATTGCGTCCCGATTCAATACATCGTCCTCCAGCCGACTTGTCTCCATGGGTCTATTGCCGCCTCGGGCACCTTATGGACGTTTTGCTGTCAGTCAAAGATTTTCGAATCGGACGAAAAACTGATAGTGAATTGTAAGGTTCAGGGCCTCCTAATGACGATGGAACACTCAAATTGCGTCCGGATTCAATACATCGTCCTCCAGCAGACTTGTCTCCATGGGTCTATTGCTGCCTCGGGCACCTTATGGCCGTTCTGCTGTGAGTCAAAGATTTTCGAATCGGACGAAAAACTGATAGTGAATTGTAACGTTCAGGGCCACCTAATGACGATGGATCACTCAAATTGCGTCCCGATTCAATACATCCTCCTCCAGCAGACTTGTCTCCATGGGTCTATTGCTGCCTCGGGCAATCTATGGCCGTTCTGCTGTGAATCAAAGATTTCCGAATCGGACGAAAAACTGATAGTGAATTGTAACGTTCAGGGCCACCTAATGACGATGGATCACTCAAATTACGTCCCGATTCAATACATCGTCCTCCAGCAGACTTGTCTCCATGGGTCTATTGCTGCCTCGGGCACCTTATGGCCGTTCTGCTGTGAGTCAAAGATTTTCGAATCGGACGAAAAACTGATAGTGAATTGTAACGTTCAGGGCCACCTAATGACGATGGATCACTCAAATTGCGTCCCGATTCAATACATCGTCCTCCAGCAGACTTGTCTCCATTGGTCTATTGCTGCCTCGGGCACCTTATGCCGTTCTGCTGTGAGTCAAAGATTTTCGAATCTGACGAAAAACTGATAGTGAATTGTAACATTCAGGGCCACGTAATGACGATGGATCACTCAAATTGCGTCCCGATTGAATACATCGTCCTCCAGCCGACTTGTCTCCATGGGTCTATTGCCGCCTCGGGCACCTTATGGCCGTTTTGCTGTGAGTCAAAGATTTTCGAATCGGACGAAAAACTGATAGTGAATTGTAACGTTCAGGGCCACCTAATGACGATGGATCACTCAAATTGCGTCCCGATTCAATAAATCGTCCTCCAGCAGACTTGTCTCCATTGGTCTATTGCTGCCTCGGGCACCTTATGGCCGTTCTGCTGTGAGTCAAAGATTTTCGAATCTGACGAAAAACTGATAGTGAATTGTAACATTCAGGGCCACGTAATGACGATGGATCACTCAAATTGCGTCCCGATTCAATACATCGTCCTCCAGCCGACTTGTCTCCATGGGTCTATTGCTGCCTCGGGCACCTTATGGCCGTTCTGCTGTGAGTCAAAGATTTTCGAATCGGACGAAAAAATGATAGTGAATTGTAACGTTCAGGGCCACCTAATGAGGATGGATCACTCAAATTACGTCCCGATTCAATACATCGTCCTCCAGCAGACTTGTCTCCATGGGTCTATTGCTGCCTCGGGCACCCAATGGCCGTTCTGCTGTGAGTCACAGTTTATCGAAACTGACGAATAACTGATAGTGAATTGTAAAATTAAGTGCCACCTAATGACGATGGATCACTCAAATTGCGTCCCGATTCAATACATCGTCCTCCAGCCGACTTGTCTCCATGGGTCTATTGCTGCCTCGGGCACCTTATGGCCGTTCTGCTGTGAGTCAAAGATTTTCGAATCGGACGAAAAACTGATAGTGAAATGTAACGTTCAGGGCCACCTAATGACGAGGGATCACTCAAATTGCGTCCCGATTCAATACATCGTCCTCCAGCAGACTTGTCTCCATGGGTCTATTGCTGCCTCGGACACCTTATGGCCGTTCTGCTGTGCGTCAAAGATTTTCGAATCTGATGAAAAACTGATAGTGAATTGTAACATTCAGGGCCACGTAATGACGATGGATCACTCAAATTGCGTCCCGATTCAATACATCGTCCTCCAGCCGACTTGTCTCCATGAGTCTATTGCCGCCTCGGGCACCTTATGGCCGTTTTGCTGTGAGTCAAAGATTTTCGAATCGGACGAAAAACTGATAGTGAATTGTAAGGTTCAGGGCCTCCTAATGACGATGGAACACTCAAATTGCGTCCGGATTCAATACATCGTCCTCCAGCAGACTTGTCTCCATGGGTCTATTGCTGCCTCGGGCACCTTATGGCCGTTCTGCTGTGAGTCAAAGATTTTCGAATCGGACGAAAAACTGATAGTGAATTGTAACGTTCAGGGCCACCTAATGACGATGGATCACTCAAATTGCGTCCCGATTCAATACATTCTCCTCCAGCAGACTTGTCTCCATGGGTCTATTGCTGCCTCGGGCAATCTATGGCCGTTCTGCTGTGAGTCAAAGATTTTCGAATCGGACGAAAAACTGATAGTGAATTGTAACGTTCAGGGCCACCTAATGACGATGGATCACTCAAATTACGTCCCGATTCAATACATCGTCCTCCAGCAGACTTGTCTCCATGGGTCTATTGCTGCCTCGGGCACCTTATGGCCGTTCTGCTGTGAGTCAAAGATTTTCGAATCTGACGAAAAACTGATAGTGAATTGTAACATTCAGGGCCACCTGATGACGATGGATCACTCAAATTGCGTCCCGATTCAATACATCGTCCTCCAGCCGACTTGTCTCCATGGGTCTATTGTTGCCTCGGGCACCTTATGGCCGCTCTGCTGTGAGTCAAAGATTTTCGAATCGGACGAAAATCTGATAGTGATTTGTAACGTTCATTGCCTCCTAATGACGATGGATCACTCAAATTGCGTCCCGATTCAATACATCGTCCTCCAGCAGACTTTTCATGGGTCTATTGCTACCTCGGGCACCTTATGGCCGCTCTGCTGTGAGTCAAAGATTTTCGAATCGGACGAAAAACTGATAGTGAATTGTAACGTTCAGGGCCACCTAATGACGATGGAACATTCAAATTGCGTACCGATTCAATACATCGTCCTCCAGCAGACTTGTCTCCATGGGTCTATTGCTGCCTCGGGCACCTTACGGCCGTACTGCTGTGAGTCTAGATTATCGAATCGGACGAAAAACTGATAGTGAATTGTAACGTTCAGGGCCACTTAATGACGATGGATCACTCAAATTGCGTCCCGATTCAATACATCGTCCTCCAGCCAACTTGTCTCCATGGGTCTATTGCTGCCTCGGGCACCTTATGGCCGTTCTGCTGTGAGACAAAGATTTTCGAATCGGACGAAAAACTGATAGTGAATTGTTACGTTCAGGGCCACCTAATGACGATGGATCACTCAAATTGCGTCCCGATTCAATACATCGTCCTGCAGCAGACTTGTCTCCATGGGTCTATTTCTGCCATGGGCACCCAATGGCCGTTCTGCTGTGAGTCAAAGATTTTCGAATCTGACGAAAAACTGATAATGAATTGTAACTTTCAGGGCCACCTAATGACGATGGATCACTCAAATTGCGTCCCGAATCAATACATCGTCTTCCAGTCGACTTGTCTCCATGGGTCTATTGCTGCCTTGGGCACCTTATGGCCGTTCTGCTGTGAGTCAAAGATTTTCGAATCGGACGAAAAACTGATAATGAATTGTAACGTTCAGGGCCTCCTAATGACGATGGAACACTCAAATTGCGTCCCGATTCAATACATCGTCTTCCAGCAGACTTGTCTCCATGGGTCTATTGCTGCCTCGGGCACCTTATGGCCGTTCTGCTGTGAGTCAAAGATTTTCGAATCGGACGAAAAACTGATAGTGAATTGTAACGTTCAGGGCCACCTAATGACGAGGGATCACTCAAATTGCGTCCCGATTCAATACATCGTCCTCCAGCAGACTTGTCTCCATGGGTCTATTGCTGCCTCGGACACCTTATGGCCGTTCTGCTGTGAGTCAAAGATTTTCGAATCGGACGAAAAACTGATAGTGAATTGTAACGTTCAGGGCCACCTAATGACGATGGATCACTCAAATTGCGTCCCGATTCAATACATTCTCCTCCAGCAGACTTGTCTCCATGGGTCTATTGCTGCCTCGGGCAATCTATGGCCGTTCTGCTGTGAGTCAAAGATTTTCGAATCGGACGAAAAACTGATAGTGAATTGTAACGTTCAGGGCCACCTAATGACGATGGATCACTCAAATTACGTCCCGATTCAATACATCGTCCTCCAGCAGACTTGTCTCCATGGGTCTATTGCTGCCTCGGGCACCTTATGGCCGTTCTGCTGTGAGTCAAAGATTTTCGAATCTGACGAAAAACTGATAGTGAATTGTAACATTCAGGGCCACCTGATGACGATGGATCACTCAAATTGCGTCCCGATTCAATACATCGTCCTCCAGTCGACTTGTCTCAATGGGTCTATTGCTGCCTCGGGCACCTTATGGCCGCTCTGCTGTGAGTCAAAGATTTTCGAATCGGACGAAAGGCTGATAGTGATTTGTAACGTTCAGGGCCTCCTAATGACGATGGATCACTCAAATTGCGTCCTGATTCAATACATCGTCCTCCAGTCTACTTGTCTCCATGGGTCTATTGCTGCCTCGGGCACCTTATGGCCGCTCTGCTGTGAGTCAAAGATTTTCGAATCGGACGAAAAACTGATAGTGAATTGTAAGGTTCAGGGCCTCCTAATGACGATGGAACACTCAAATTGCGTCCGGATTCAATACATCGTCCTCCAGCAGACTTGTCTCCATGCGTCTATTGCTGCCTCGGGCACCTTATGGCCGTTCTGCTGTGAGTCAAAGATTTTCGAATCGGACGAAAAACTGATAGTGAATTGTAACGTTCAGGGCCACCTAATGACGATGGATCACTCAAATTGCTTCCCGATTCAATACATCCTCCTCCAGCAGACTTGTCTCCATGGGTCTATTGCTGCCTCGGGCAATCTATGGCCGTTCTGCTGTGAGTCAAAGATTTTCGAATCGGACGAAAAACTGATAGTTAATTGTAACGTTCAGGGCCACCTAATGACTATGGATCACTCAAATTACGTCCCGATTCAATACATCGTCCTCCAGCAGACTTGTCTCCATGGGTCTATTGCTGCCTCGGGCACCTTATGGCCGTTCTGCTGTGAGTCAAAGATTTTCGAATCTGACGAAAAACTGATAGTGAATTGTAACATTCAGGGCCACCTGATGACGATGGATCACTCAAATTGCGTCCCGATTCAATACATCGTCCTCCAGTCGACTTGTCTCCATGGGTCTATTGCTGCCTCGGGCACCTTATGGCCGCTCTGCTGTGAGTCAAAGATTTTCGAATCGGACGAAAAGCTGATAGTGATTTGTAACGTTCAGGGCCTCCTAATGACGATGGATCACTCAAATTGCAACCCGATTCAATACATCGTCCTCCAGCAGACTTTTCATGGGTCTATTGCTGCCTCGGGCACCTTATGGCCGTTCTGCTGTGAGTCAAAGATTTTCGAATCGGACGAAAAACTGATAGTGAATTGTAACGTTCAGGGCCTCCTAATGACGATGGAACATTCAAATTGCGTACCGATTCAATACATCGTCCTCCAGCAGACTTGTCTCCATGGGTCTATTGCTGCCTCGGGCACCTTATGGCCTTTCTGCTGTGAGTCTAGATTATCGAATCGGACGAAAAACTGATAGTGAATTGTAACGTTCAGGGCCACTTAATGACGATGGATCACTCAAATTGCGTCCCGATTCAATACATCGTCCTCCAGCCAACTTGTCTCCATGGGTCTATTGCTGCCTCGGGCACCTTATGGCCGTTCTGCTGTGAGACAAAGATTTTCGAATCGGACGAAAAACTGATAGTGAATTGTTACGTTCAGGGCCACCTAATGACGATGGATCACTCAAATTGCGTCCCGATTCAATACATCGTCCTCCAGCAGACTTGTCGCCATGGGTCTGTTTCTGCCACTGGCACCCAATGGCCGTTCTGCTGTGAGTCAAAGATTTTCGAATCTGACGAAAAACTGATAATGAATTGTAACTTTCAGGGCCACCTAATGACGATGGATCACTCAAATTGCGTCCCGATTCAATACATCGTCTTGCAGCCGACTTGTCTCTATGGGTCTATTGCTGCCTCGGGCACCTTATGGCCGTTCTGCTGTGAGTCAAAGATTTTCGAATCGGACGAAAAACTGAGAGTGAATTGTAACGTTCAGGGCCTCCTAATGACGATGGAACACTCAAATTGCGTCCCGATTCAATACATCGTCCTCCAGCAGACTTGTCTCCATGGGTCTATTGCTGCCTCGGGCACCTTATGGCCGTTCTGCTGTGAGTCAAAGATTTTCGAATCTGACGAAAAACTGATAGTGAATTGTAACATTCAGGGCCACGTAATGACGATGGATCACTCAAATTGCGTCCCGATTCAATACATCGTCCTCCAGCCGACTTGTCTCCATGGGTCTATTGGCGCCTCGGGCACCTTATGGCCGTTTTGCTGTGAGTCAAAGATTTTCGAATCGGACGAAAAACTGATAGTGAATTGTAACGTTCAGGGCCTCCAAATGACGATGGAACACTCAAATTGCGTCCCGATTCAATACATCATCCTCCAGCAGACTTGTCTCCATGGGTCTATTGCTGCCTCGGGCACCTTATGTCCGTTCTGCTGTGAGTCAAAGATTTTCGAATCGGACGAAAAACTGATAGTGAATTGTAACGTTCAGAGCCACCTAATGACGATGGATCACTCAAATTGCGTCCCGATTCAATACATCCTCCTCCAGCAGACTTGTCTCCATGGGTCTATTGCTGCCTCGGGCACCTTATGGCCGTTCTGCTGTGAGTCAAAGATTTTCGAATCGGACGAAAAAATGATAGTGAATTGTAACCTTCAGGGCCACCTAATGAGGATGGATCACTCAAATTACGTCCGGATTCAATACATCGTCCTCCAGCAGACTTGTCTCCATGGGTCTATTGCTGCCTCGGGCACCCAATGGCCGTTCTGCTGTGAGTCAAAGATTATCGAAACTGACGAATAACTGATAGTGAATTGTAAAATAAAGTGCCACCTAATGACGATGGATCACTCAAATTGCGTCCCGATTCAATACATCGTCCTCCAGCCGACTTGTCTCCATGGGTCTATTGCTGCCTCGGGCACCTTATGGCCGTTCTGCTGTGAGTCAAAAATTTTCGAATCGGACGATAAGCTGATAGTGATTTGTAACGTTCAGGGCCTCCTAATGACGATGGATCACTCAAATTGCGTCCCGATTCAATACATCGTCCTCCAGCAGACTTGTCTTCATGGGTCTATTGCTGCCTCGGGCACCTTATGGCCGTTCTGCTGTGAGTCAAAGATTTTCGAATCGGACGAAAAACTGATAGTGAATTGTAACGTTCAGGGCCTCCTAATGACGATGGAACACTCAAATTGCGTCCCGATTCAATACATCGTCCTCCAGCAGACTTGTCTCCATGGGTCTATTGCTGCCTCGGGCACCTTATGGCCGTTCTGCTGTGAGTCTAGATTACCGAATGGGACGAAAAACTGATAGTGAATTGTAACGTTCAGGGCCACCTAATGACGATGGATCACTCAAATTGCGTCCCGATTCAATACATCGTCCACCAGCCAACTTGTCTCCATGGGTCTATTGCTGCCTCGGGCACCTTATGGCCGTTCTGCTGTGAGTCAAAGATTTTTGAATCGGACGAAAAACTGATAGTGAATTGTAACGTTCAGGGCCTCCTAATGACGATGGAACACTCAAATTGCGTCCCGATTCAATACATCGTCCTCCAGCCGACTTGTCTCCATGGGTCTATTGCTGCCTCGGGCACCTTATGGCCGTTCTGCTGTGAGTCAAAGATTTTCGAATCGGACGAAAAACTGATAGTGAATTGTAACGTTCACGGCCACCTAATGGCGATGAATCACTCAAATTGCGTCCCGATTCAATACATCGTCCTCCAGCAGA
Organism: Schistocerca cancellata; assembly: GCF_023864275.1. Lineage (NCBI taxonomy): Eukaryota > Metazoa > Arthropoda > Insecta > Orthoptera > Acrididae > Schistocerca > Schistocerca cancellata. The sequence goes on from NC_064627.1 coordinate 4,829,978, forward strand.
CTTGTCTCCATGGGTCTATTGCTGCCTCGGGCACCTTATGGCCGTTCTGCTGTGAGTCTAGATTACCGAATGGGACGAAAAACTGATAGTGAATTGTAACGTTCAGGGCCACCTAATGACGATGGATCACTCAAATTGCGTCCCGATTCAATACATCGTCCACCAGCCAACTTGTCTCCATGGGTCTATTGCTGCCTCGGGCACCTTATGGCCGTTCTGCTGTGAGTCAAAGATTTTTGAATCGGACGAAAAACTGATAGTGAATTGTAACGTTCAGGGCCTCCTAATGACGATGGAACACCCAAATTGCGTCCCGATTCAATACATCGTCCTCCAGCCGACTTGTCTCCATGGGTCTATTGCTGCCTCGGGCACCTTATGGCCGTTCTGGTGTGAGTCAAAGATTTTCGAATCTGAGGAAAAACTGATAGTGAATTGTAACATTCAGGGCCACGTAATGACGATGGATCACTCAAATTGCGTCCCGATTCAATACATCGTCCTCCAGCCGACTTGTCTCCATGGGTCTATTGCTGCCTCGGGCACCTTATGGCCGTTCTGCTGTGAGTCAAAGATTTTCGAATCGGACGAAAAACTGATAGTGAATTGTAACGTTCAGGGCCTCCTAATGACGATGGAACACTCAAATTGCGTCCCGATTCAATACATCGTCCTCCAGCAGACTTGTCTCCATGGGTCTATTGCTGCCTCGGGCACCTTATGGCCGTTCTGCTGTGACTCAAAGATTTTTGAATCTGACGAAAAGCTGATAGTGAATTGTAACGTTCAGGGCCTCCTAATGACGATGGAACATTCAAATTGCGTCCCGATTCAATACATCGTCCTCCTGCAGACTTGTCTCCATGGGTCTATTGCTGCCTCGGGCACCTTATGGCCGTTCTGCTGTGAGTCAAAGATTTTCGAATCGGACGAAAAACTGATAGTGAATTGTAACATTCAGGGCCACCTAATGACGATGGACCACACAAATTGCGTCCCGATTCAATACATCGTCCTCCAGCCGACTTGACTCCATGGGTCTATTGCTGCCTCGGGCATCTTATGGCCGTTCTGCTGTGAGTCTAGTTTATCGAATGGGACGAAAAACTGATAGTGAATTGTAACATTCAGGGCCACCTAATGACGATGGATCACTCAAATTGCGTCCCGATTCAATACATCGTCCTCCAGCCAACTTGTCTCCATGGGTCTATTGCTGCCTCGGGCACGTTATGGCCGTTCTGCTGTAAGTCAAAAATTTTCGAATCGGACGAAAAACTGATAGTGAATTGTAACGTTCAGGGCCTCCTAATGACGATGGAACAATCAAATTGCGTCCCGATTCAATACATCGTCCTCCAGCAGACTTGTCTCCATGGGTCTATTGCTGCTCCGGGCACCTTATGGCCGTTCTGCTGTGAGTCAAAGATTTTCGAATCGGACGAAAAACTGATAATGAATTGTAACGTTCAGGGCCACCTAATGACGGTGGATCACTCAAATTGCGTCCCGATTCAATACATTGTCCTCCAGCAGACTTGTCTCCATGGGTCTATTGCTGCCTCGGGCACCTTATGGCCGTTATGCTGTGGATCAAAGATTTTCGAATCTGACGAAAAACTGATAGTGAATTGTAACATTCAGGGCCACCTAATGGCGATGGATCACTCAAATTGCGTCCCGATTCAATACATCGTCCTCCAGCCGACTTGTCTCCATGGGTCTATTGCTGCCTCGGGCACCTTATGGCCGTTCTGCTGTGAGTCAAAGATTTTCGAATCGGACGAAAAACTGATAGTGAATTGTAACGTTCACGGCCACCTAATGACGATGAATCACTCAAATTGCGTCCCGATTCGATACATCCTCCTCCAGCAGACTTGTCTCCATGGGTCTATTGCTGCCTCGGGCACCTTAAGGCCGTTCTGGTGTGAGTCAAAGATTTTCGAATCTGAGGAAAAACTGATAGTGAATTGTAACATTCAGGGCCACGTAATGACGATGGATCTCTCAAATTGCGTCCCGATTCAATACATCGTCCTCCAGCCGACTTGTCTCCATGGGTCTATTGCTGCCTCGGGCACCTTATGGCCGTTCTGCTGTGAGTGTAAGATTTTCGAATCGGACGAAAAACTGATAGTGAATTGTAACGTTCAGACCCACCTAATGACGATGGATCACTCAAATTGCGTCCCGATTCAATACATCCTCCTCCAGCAGACTTGTCTCCATGGGTCTATCGCTGCCTCGGGCACCTTATGGCCGTTCTGCTGTGAGTCAAAGATTTTCGAATCGGACGAAAAACTGATAGTGAATTGTAACATTCAGGGCCACCTAATGACGATGGACCACACAAATTGCGTCCCGATTCAATACATCGTCCTCCAGCCGACTTGACTCCATGGGTCTATTGCTGCCTCGGGCATCTTATGGCCGTTCTGCTGTGAGTCTAGTTTATCGAATGGGACGAAAAACTGATAGTGAATTGTAACATTCAGGGCCACCTAATGACGATGGATCACTCAAATTGCGTCCCGATTCAATACATCGTCCTCCAGCCAACTTGTCTCCATGGGTCTATTTCTGCATCGGGCACGTTATGGCCGTTCTGCTGTAAGTCAAAGATTTTCGAATCGGACGAAAAACTGATAGTGAATTGTAACGTTCAGGGCCTCCTAATGACGATGGAACACTCAAATTGCGTCCCGATTCAATACATCGTCCTCCAGCAGACTTGTCTCCATGGGTCTATTGCTGCCTCGGGCACCTTATGGCCGTTCTGCTGTGAGTCAAAGATTTTCGAATCGGACGAAAAACTGATAATGAATTGTAACGTTCAGGGCCACCTAATGACGGTGGATCACTCAAATTGCGTCCCGATTCAATACATTGTCCTCCAGCAGACTTGTCTCCATGGGTCTATTGCTGCCTCGGGCACCTTATGGCCGTTATGCTGTGAGTCAAAGATTTTCTAATCTGACAAAAAACTGATAGTGAATTGTAACTTTCAGGGCCACCTAATGACGATGGATCACTCAAATTGCGTCACGATTCAATACATCGACCTCCAGCCGACTTGTCTCCATGGGTCTATTGCTGCCTCGGGCATCTTATGGCCGTTCTGCTGTGAGTCAAAGATTTTCGAATCGGACGAAAAACTGATAGTGAATTGTAACGTTCAGGGCCTCCTAATGACGATGGAACACTCAAATTGCGTCCCGATTCAATACATCGTCCGCCAGCAGACTTGTCTCCATGGGTCTATTGCTGCCTCGGGCACCTTATGGCCGTTCTGCTGTGAGTCAAAGATTTTAGAATCGGACGAAAAACTGATAGTGAATTGTAACGTTCAGGGCCACCTAATGACGATGGATCACTCAAATTGCGTCCCGATTCAATACATCGTCCTCCAGCAGACTTGTCTCCATGGGTCTATTGCTGCCTCGGGCACCTTATGGCCGTTCTGCTGTGAGTCTAGATTATCGAATGGGACGAAAAACTGATAGAGAATTGTAACGTTCAGGGCCACCTAATGACGATGGATCACTCAAATTGCGTCCCGATTCAATACATCGTCCTCCAGCAGACTTGTCTCCATGGGTCTATTGCTGCCTCGGGCACCTTATGGCCGTTCTGCTGTGAGTCAAAGATTTTCGAATCGGACGAAAAACTGATAGTGAATTGTAACGTTCACGGCCACCTAATGACGATGAATCACTCAAATTGCGTCCCGATTCAATACATCCTCCTCCAGCAGACTTGTCTCCATGGGTCTATTGCTGCCTCGGGCACCTTAAGGCCGTTCTGGTGTGAGTCAAAGATTTTCGAATCTGAGGAAAAACTGATAGTGAATTGTAACATTCAGGGCCACGTAATGACGATGGATCACTCAAATTGCGTCCCGATTCAATACATCGTCCTCCAGCCGACTTGTCTCCATGGGTCTATTGCTGCCTCGGGCACCTTATGGCCGTTCTGCTGTGAGTCTAAGATTTTCGAATCGGACGAAAAACTGATAGTGAATTGTAACGTTCAGAGCCACCTAATGACGATGGATCACTCAAATTGCGTCCCGATTCAATACATCCTCCTTCAGCAGACTTGTCTCCATGGGTCTATTGCTGCCTCGGGCACCTTATGGCCGTTCTGCTGTGACTCAAAGATTTTCGAATCTGACGAAAAGCTGATAGTGAATTGTAACGTTCAGGGCCTCCTAATGACGATGGAACACTCAAATTGCGTCCCGATTCAATACATCGTCCTCCTGCAGACTTGTCTCCATGGGTCTATTGCTGCCTCGGGCACCTTATGGCCGTTCTGCTGTGAGTCAAAGATTTTCGAATCGGACGAAAAACTGATAGTGAATTGTAACATTCAGGGCCACCTAATGACGATGGACCACACAAATTGCGTCCCGATTCAATACATCGTCCTCCAGCCGACTTGACTCCATGGGTCTATTGCTGCCTCGGGCATCTTATGGCCGTTCTGCTGTGAGTCTAGTTTATCGAATGGGACGAAAAACTGATAGTGAATTGTAACATTCAGGGCCACCTAATGACGATGGATCACTCAAATTGCGTCCCGATTCAATACATCGTCCTCCAGCCAACTTGTCTCCATGAGTCTATTGCTGCCTCGGGCACGTTATGGCCGTTCTGCTGTAAGTCAAAGATTTTCGAATCGGACGAAAAACTGATAGTGAATTGTAACGTTCAGGGCCTCCTAATGACGATGGAACACTCAAATTGCGTACCGATTCAATACATCGTCCTCCAGCAGACTTGTCTCCATGGGTCTATTGCTGCCTCGGGCACCTTATGGCCGTTCTGCTGTGAGTCAAAGATTTTCGAATCGGACGAAAAACTGATAATTAATTGTAACGTTCAGGGCCACCTAATGACGGTGGATGACTCAAATTGCGTCCCGATTCAATACATTGTCCTCCAGCAGACTTGTCTCCATGGGTCTATTGCTGCCTCGGGCACCTTATGGCCGTTATGCTGTGAGTCAAAGATTTTCTAATCTGACAAAAAACTGATAGTGAATTGTAACTTTCAGGGCCACCTAATGACGATGGATCACTCGAATTGCGACCCGATTCAATACATCGTCCTCCAGCAGACTTGTCTCCATGAGTCTATTGCTGCCTCGGGCACCTTATGGCCGTTCTGCTGTGAGTCAAAGATTTTCGAATCTGACGAAAAACTGATAGTGAATTGTAACATTCAGGGCCACCTAATGGCGATGGATCACTCAAATTGCGTCCCGATTCAATACATCGTCCTCCAGCCGACTTGTATCCATGGGTCTATTGCTGCCTCGGGCACCTTATGGCCGTTCTGCTGTGAGTCAAAGATTTTCGAATCGGACGAAAAACTGATAGTGAATTGTAACATTCAGGGCCACGTAATGACGATGGATCACTCAAATTGCGTCCCGATTCAATACATCGTCCTCCAGCCGACTTGTCTCCATGGGTCTATTGCTGCCTCGGGCACCTTATGGCCGTTCTGCTGTGAGTCTAGATTATCGAATGGGACGAAAAACTGATAGTGAATTGTAACATTCAGGGCCACCTAATGACGATGGATCACTCAAATTGCGTCCCGATTCAATACATCGTCCTCCAGCCAACTTGTCTCCATGGGTCTATTGCTGCCTCGGGCACGTTATGGCCGTTCTGCTGTAAGTCAAAGATTTTCGAATCGGACGAAAAACTGATAGTGAATTGTAACGTTCAGGGCCTCCTAATGACGATGGAACACTCAAATTGCGTCCCGATTCAATACATCGTCCTCCAGCAGACTTGTCTCCATGGGTCTATTGCTGCCTCGGGCACCTAATGGCCGTTCTGCTGTGAGTCAAAGATTTTCGAATCGGACGAAAAACTGATAATGAATTGTAACGTTCAGGGCCACCTAATGACGGTGGATCACTCAAATTGCGTCCCGATTCAATACATTGTCCTCCAGCAGACTTGTCTCCATGAGTCTATTGCTGCCTCGGGCACCTTATGGCCGTTCTGCTGTGAGTCAAAGATTTTCGAATCTGACGAAAAACTGATAGTGAATTGTAACATTCAGATCCACCTAATGGCGATGGATCACTCAAATTGCGTCCCGATTCAATACATCGTCCTCCAGCCGACTTGTCTCCATGGGTCTATTGCTGCCTCGGGCACCTTATGGCCGTTCTGCTGTGAGTCAAAGATTTTCGAATCGGACGAAAAACTGATAGTGAATTGTAACGTTCACGGCCACCTAATGACGATGAATCACTCAAATTGCGTCCCGATTCAATACATCCTCCTCCAGCAGACTTGTCTCCATGGGTCTATTGCTGCCTCGGGCACCTTAAGGCCGTTCTGGTGTGAGTCAAAGATTTTCGAATCTGAGGAAAAACTGATAGTGAATTGTAACATTCAGGGCCACGTAATGACGATGGATCACTCAAATTGCGTCCCGATTCAATACATCGTCCTCCAGCCGACTTGTCTCCGTGGGTCTATTGCTGCCTCGGGCACCTTATGGCCGTTCTGCTGTGGGTCAAAGATTTTCGAATCGGACGAAAAACTGATAGTGAATTGTAACGTTCAGAGCCACCTAATGACGATGGATCACTCAAATTGCGTCCCGATTCAATACATCCTCCTCCTGCAGACTTGTCTCCATGGGTCTATTGCTGCCTCGGGCACCTTATGGCCGTTCTGCTGTGAGTCAAAGATTTTCGAATCGGACGAAAAAATGATAGTGAATTGTAACGTTCAGGGCCACCTAATGAGGATGGATCACTCAAATTACGTCCCGATTCAATACATCGTCCTCCAGCAGACTTGTCTCCATGGGTCAATTGCTGCCTCGGGCACCCAATGGCCGTTCTGCTGTGAGTCAAAGATTTTCGAAACTGACGAATAACTGATAGTGAATTGTAACATTCAGTGCCACCTAATGACGATGGATCACTCAAATTGCGTCCCGATTCAATACATCGTCCTCCAGCCGACTTGTCTCCATGGGTCTATTGCTGCCTCGGGCACCTTATGGCCGTTCTGCTGTGAGTCAAAGATTTTCGAATCGGACGATAAGCTGATAGTGATTTGTAACGTTCAGGGCCTCCTAATGACGATGGATCACTCAAATTGCGTCCCGATTCAATACATCGTCCTCCAGCAGACTTGTCTTCATGGGTCTATTGCTGCCTCGGGCACCTTATGTCCGTTCTGCTGTGAGTCAAAGATTTTCGAATCGGACGAAAAACTGATAGTGAATTGTAATGTTCAGGGCCACCTAATGACGATGGATCACTCAAATTGCGTCCCGATTCAATACATCGTCCTCCATCAGACTTGTTTCCATGGGTCTTTTGCTGCCTCGGGCACATTATGGCCGTTCTGCTGTGAGTCAAAGATTTTCGAATCGGACGAAAAACTGATAGTGAATTGTAACGTTCAGGGCCTCCTAATGACGATGGAACACTCAAATTGCGTCCCGATTTAATACATCGTCCTCCAGCAGACTTGTCTCCATGGGTCTATTGCTGCCTCGGGCACCTTATGGCCGTTCTGCTGTGAGTCTAGATTATCGAATGGGACGAAAAACTGATAGTGAATTGTAACGTTCAGGGCCACATAATGACGATGGATCACTCAAATTGCGTCCCGATTCAATACATCGTCCTCCAGCCAACTTGTCTCCATGGGTCTATTGCTGCCTCGGGCACCTTATGGCCGTTCTGCTGTGAGTCAAAGATTTTTGAATCGGACGAAAAACTGATAGTGAATTGTAACGTTCAGGGCCTCCTAATGACGATGGAACACTCAAATTGCGTCCCGATTCAATACATCGTCCTCCAGCCGACTTGCCTCCATGGGTCTATTGCTGCCTCGGGCACCTTATGGCCGTTCTGCTGTGAGTCAAAGATTTTCGAATCGGACGAAAAACTGATAGTGAATTGCAACGTTCACGGCCACCTAATGACGATGAATCACTCAAATTGCGTCCCGATTCAATACATCGTCCTCCAGCAGACTTGTCTCCATGGGTCTATTGCTGCCTCGGGCACCTTATGGCCGTTCTGTTGTGAGTCAAAGATTTTCGAATCTGAGAAAAAACTGATAGTGAATTGTAACATTCAGGGCCACGTAATGACGATGGATCACTCAAATTGCGTCCCGATTCAATACATCGTCCTCCAGCCGACTTGTCTCCATGGGTCTATTGCTGCCTCGGGCACCTTATGGCCGTTCTGCTGTGAGTCAAAGATTTTCGAATCGGACGAAAAACTGATAGTGAATTGTAACGTTCAGGGCCTCCTAATGACGATGGAACACTCAAATTGCGTCCCGATTCAATACATCGTCCTCCAGCAGACTTGTCTCCATGGGTCTATTGCTGCCTCGGGCACCTTATGGCCGTTCTGCTGTGACTCAAAAGATTTTCGAATCTGACGAAAAGCTGATAGTGAATTGTAACATTCAGGGCCTCCTAATGACGATGGAACACTCAAATTGCGTCCCGATTCAATACATCGTCCTCCTGCAGACTTGTCTCCATGGGTCTATTGCTGCCTCGGGCACCTTATGGCCGTTCTGCTGTGGGTCAAAGATTTTCGAATCGGACGAAAAACTGATAGTGAATTGTAACATTCAGGGCCACCTAATGACGATGGACCACACAAATTGCGTCCCGATTCAATACATCGTGCTCCAGCCGACTTGACTCCATGGGTCTATTGCTGCCTCGGGCATCTTATGGCCATTCTGCTGTGAGTCTAGTTTATCGAATGGGACGAAAAACAGATAGTGAATTGTAACGTTCAGGGCCACCTAATGACGATGGATCACTCAAATTGCGTCCCGATTCAATACATCGTCCTCCAGCCAACTTGTCTCCATGGGTCTATTGCTGCCTCGGGCACCTTATGGCCGTTCTGCTGTAAGTCAAAGATTTTCGAATCGGACGAAAAACTGATAGTGAATTGTAACGTTCAGGGCCTCCTAATGACGATGGAACACTCAAATTGCGTTCTGATTCAATACATCGTCCTCCAGCAGACTTGTCTCCATGGGTCTATTGCTGCCTCGGGCACCTTATGGCCGTTCTGCTGTGAGTCAAAGATTTTCGAATCGTACGAAAAACTGATAATGAATTGTAACGTTCAGGGCCACCTAATAACAATGGATCACTCAAATTGCGTCCCGATTCAATACATTGTCCTCCAGCAGACTTGTCTCCATGGGTCTATTGCTGCCTCGGGCACCTTATGGCCGTTATGCTGGGAGTCAAAGATTTTCTAATCTGACAAAAAACTGATAGTGAATTGTAACTTTCAGGGCCACCCAATGACGATGGATCACTCAACTTGCGTCACGATTCAATACATCGACCTCCAGCCGACTTGTCTCCATGGGTCTATTGCTGCCTCGGGCATCTTATGGCCGTTCTGCTGTGAGTCAAAGATTTTCGAATCGGACGAAAAACTGATAGTTAATTGTAACTTTCAGGGCCTCCTAGTGACGATGGAACACTCAAATTGCGTCCCGATTCAATACATCGTCCGCCAGCAGACTTGTCTCCATGGGTCTATTGCTGCCTCGGGCACCTTATGGCCGTTCTGCTGTGAGTCAAAGATTTTAGAATCGGACGAAAAACTGATAGTGAATTGTAACGTTCAGGGCCACCTAATGACGATGGATCACTCAAATTGCGTCCCGATTCAATACATCGTCCTCCAGCAGACTTGTTTCCATGGGTCTATTGCTGCCTCGGGCACCTTATGGCCGTTCTGCTGTGAGTCTAGATTATCGAATGGGACGAAAAACTGATAGAGAACTGTAACGTTCAGGGCCACCTAATGACGATGGATCAATCAAATTGCGTCCCGATTCAATACATCGTCCTCCAGCAGACTTGTCTCCATGAGTCTATTGCTGCCTCGTCCACCTTATGGCCGTTCTGCTGTGAGTCAAAGATTTTCGAATCTGACGAAAAACTGATAGTGAATTGTAACATTCAGGGCCACCTAATGACGATGGATCACTCAAATTGCGTCCCGATTCAATACATCGTCCTCCAGCCGACTTGTCTCCATGGGTCTATTGCTGCCTCGGGCACCTTATGGCCGTTCTGCTGTGAGTCAAAGATTTTCGAATCGGACGAAAAACTGATAGTGATTTGTAACGTTCAGGGCCTCCTAATGACGATGGATCACTCATATTGCGTCCCGATTCAATACATCGTCCTCCAGCAGACTTGTCTTCATGGGTCTATTGCTGCCTCGGGCACCTTATGGCCGTTCTGCTGTGAGTCAGAGATTTTCGAATCGGACGAAAAACTGATAGTGAATTGTAATGTTCAGGGCCACCTAATGACGATGGATCACTCAAATTGCGTCCCGATTCAATACATCGTCATCCAGCAGACTTGTTTCCATGGGTCTAATGCTGCATCGGGCACATTATGGCCGTCCTGCTGTGAGTCAAAGATTTTCGAATCGGACGAAAAACTGATAGTGAATTGTAACTTTCAGGGCCTCCTAATGAAGATGGAACACTCAAATTGCGTCCCGATTCAATACATCCTCCTCCAGCAGACTTGTCTCCATGGGTCTATTGCTGCCTCGGGCACCTTATGGCCGTTCTGCTGTGATTCAAAGATTTTCGGATCGGACGACAAACTGATAGTGAATTGTAACATTCAGGGCCACCTAATGACGATGGATCACTCAAATTGCGTCCCGATTCAATACATCGTCCTCCAGCCGACTTGTCTCCATGGGTCTATTGCTGCCTCGGGCACCTTATGGCCGTTCTGCTGTGAGTCAAAGATTTTCGAATCGGACGAAAAACTGATAGTGAATTGTAACGTTCAGGGCCTCCTAATGACGATTTAACACTCAAATTGCGTCCCGATTCAATACATCGTCCTCCAGCAGACTTGTCTCCATGGGTCTATTGCTGCCTCGGGCACCTTATGGCCGTTCTGCTGTGACTCAAAGATTTTCGAATCTGACGAAAAACTGATAGTGAATTGTAACATTCAGGGCCACCTAATGACGATGGATCACTCAAATTGCGTCCCGATTCAATACATCTCCTCCAGCCGACTTGTCTCCATGGGTCTATTGCTGCCTCGGCCACCTTATGGCCGTTCTGCAGTGAGTCAAAGATTTACGAATCGGACGAAAGACTGATAGTGATTTGTAACGTTCAGGGCCTCCTAATGACGATGGAACACTCAAATTGCGTCCCGATTCAATACATCATCCTCCAGCAGACTTGTCTCCATGGGCCTATTGCTGCCTCGGGCACCTTATGGCCGTTCTGCTGTGAGTCAAAGATTTTCGAATCGGACGAAAAACTGATAGTGAATTGTTACGTTCAGGGCCACCTAATGACGATGGATCACTCAAATTGCGTCCCGATTCAATACATCCTCCTCCAGCAGACTTGTCTACATGGGTCTATTGCTGCCTCGGGCACCTTATGGCCGTTCTGCTGTGAGTCAAAGATTTTCGAATCGGACGAAAAACTGATAGTGAATTGTAACGTTCAGGGCCACCTAATGAGGATGGATCACTCAAATTACGTCCCGATTCAATAAATCGTCCTCCAGCTAACTTGTCTCCATGGGTATATTGCTGCCTCGGGCACCTTATGGCCGTTCTGCTGTGAGTCAAAGATTTTCGAATCGGACGATAAGCTGATAGTGATTTGTAACGTTCAGGGCCTCCTAATGACGATGGAGCACTCAAATTGCGTCCCGATTCAATACATCGTCCTCCAGCAGACTTGTCTTCATGGGTCTATTGCTGCCTCGGGCACCTTATTGCCGTTCTGCTGTGAGTCAAAGATTTTCGAATCGGACGAAAAACTGATAGTGAATTGTAATGTTCAGGGCCACCTAATGACGATGGAACACTCAAATTGCGTCCCGATTCAATACATCGTCCTCCAGCAGACTTGTTTCCATGGGTCTATTGCTGCCACGGGCACATTATGGCCGTTCTGCTGTGAGTCAAAGATTTTCGAATCGGACGAAAAGCTGATAGTGAATTGTAACGTTCAGGGCCTCCTAATGACGATGGAACACTCAAATTGCGTCCCGATTCAATACATCGTCCTCCAGCAGACTTGTCTCCATTGGTCTATTGCTGCCTCGGGCACCTTATGGCCGTTCTGCTGTGAGTCTAGATTATCGAATGGGACGAAAAACTGATTGTGAATTGTAACGTTCAGGGCCACCTAATGACGATGGATCACTCAAATTGCGTCCCGATTCAATACATCGTCCTCCAGCAGACTTGTCTCCATGGGTCTATTGCTGCCTCGGGCACCTTATGGCCGTTCTGCAGTGAGTCAAAGATTTTCGAATCGGACGAAAGACTGATAGTGATTTGTAACGTTCAGGGCCTCCTAATGACGATGGAACACTCAAATTGCGTCCCGATTCAATACATCGTCCTCCAGCAGACTTGTCTTCATGGGTCTATTGCTGCCTCGGGCACCTTAAGGCCGTTCTGCTGTGAGTCAAAGATTTTCGAATCGGACGAAAAACTGATAGTGAATTGTAACGTTCAGGGCAACCTAATGACGATGGATCACTCAAATTGCGTCCCGATTCAATACATCGTCCTCCAGGAGACTTGTCTCCATGGGTCTATTGCTGCCTCGGGCACCTTATGGCCTTTCTGCTGTGAGTCAAAGATTTTTGAATCGGACGAAAAACTGATTGTGAATTGTAACGTTCAGGGTCTCCTAATGACGATGGAACACTCAAATTGCGTCCCGATTCAATACATCGTCCTCCAGCCGACTTGTCTCCATGGGTCTATTGCTGCCTCGGGCACCTTATGGCCGTTCTGCTGTGAGTCAAAGATTTTCGAATCGGACGAAAAACTGATAGTGAATTGTAACGTTCACGGCCACCTAATGACGATGAATCACTCAAATTGCGTCCCGACTCAATACATCGTCCTCCAGCAGACTTGTCTCCATGGGTCTATTGCTGCCTCGGGCACCTTATGGCCGTTCTGGTGTGAGTCAAAGATTTTCGAATCTGAGGAAAAACTGATAGTTATTTGTAACATTCAGGGCCACGTAATGACGATGGATCACTCAAATTGTGTCCCGATTCAATACATCGTCCTCCAGCCGACTTGTCTCCATGGGTCTATTGCTGCCTCGGGCACCTTATGGCCGTTCTGCTGTGAGTCAAAGATTTTCGAATGGGACGAATAACTGATAGTGAATTGTAACATTCAGTGCCGCCTAATGACGATGGATCACTCAAATTGCGTCCCGATTCAATACATCGTCCTCCAGCCGACTTGTCTCCATGGGTCTATTGCTGCCTCGGGCACCTTATGGCCGTTCTGCTGTGAGTCAAAGATTTTCGAATCGGACGATAAGCTGATAGTGATTTGTAACGTTCAGGGCCTCCTAATGACGATGGATCACTCAAATTGCGTCCCGATTCAATACATCGTCCTCCAGCAGACTTGTCTTCATGGGTCTATTGCTGCCTCGGGCACCTTATGGCCGTTCTGCTGTGAGTCAAAGATTTTCGAATCGGACGAAAAACTGATAGTGAATTGTAATGTTCAGGGCCACCTAATGACGATGGATCACTCAAATTGCGTCCCGATTCAATACATCGTCCTCCAGCAGACTTGTTTCGATGGGTCTATTGCTGCCTCGGGCACATTATGGCCGTTCTGCTGTGAGTCAAAGATTTTCGAATCGGACGAAAAACTGATAGTGAATTGTAACGTTCAGGGCCTCCTAATGACGATGGAACACTCAAATTGCGTCCCGATTCAATACATCGTCCTCCAGCAGACTTGTCTCCATGGGTCTATTGCTGCCTCGGGCACCTTATGGCCGTTCTGCTGTGAGTCAAAGATTTTCGAATCGGACGATAAGCTGATAGTGGTTTGTAACGTTCAGGGCCTCCTAATGACGATGGATCACTCAAATTGCGTCCCGATTCAATACATCGTCCTCCAGCAGACTTGTTTCCATGGGTCTATTGCTGCCTCGGGCACATTATGGCCGTTCTGCTGTGAGTCAAAGATTTTCGAATCTGAGGAAAAACTGATAGTGAATTGTAACATTCAGGGCCACGTAATGACGATGGATCACTCAAATTGCGTCACGATTCAATACATCGTCCTCCAGCCGACTTGTCTCCATGGGTCTATTGCTGCCTCGGGCACCTTATGGCCGTTCTGCTGTGAGTCAAAGATTTTCGAATCGGACGAAAAACTGATAGTGAATTGTAACGTTCACGGCCACCTAATGACGATGAACCACTCAAATTGCGTCCCGATTCAATACATCGTCCTCCAGCAGACTTGTCTCCATGGGTCTATTGCTGCCTCGGGCACCTTATGGCCGTTCTGCTGTGACTCAAAGATTTTCGAATCTGACGAAAAGCTGATAGTGAATTGTAACGTTCAGGGCCTCCTAATGACGATGGAACACTCAAATTGCGTCCCGATTCAATACATCGTCCTCCTGCAGACTTGTCTCCTTGGGTCTATTGCTGCCTCGGGCACCTTATGGCCGTTCTGCTGTGAGTCAAAGATTTTCGAATCGGACGAAAAACTGATAGTGAATTGTAACATTCAGGGCCACCTAATGACGATGGACCGCACAAATTGCGTCCCGATTCAATACATCGTCCTCCAGCCGTTTTGACTCCATGGGTCTATTGCTGCCTCGGGCATCTTATGGCCGTTCTGCTGTGAGTCTAGTTTATCGAATGGGACGAATAACTGATAGTGAATTGTAACGTTCAGGGCCACCTAATGACGATGGAACACTCAAATTGAGTCCCGATTCAATACATCGTCCTCCAGCAGACTTGTCTCCATGGGTCTATTGCTGCCTCGGGCACCTTATGGCCGTTCTGCTGTGAGTCAAAGATTTTCGAATCGGACGAAAAACTGATAATGAATTGTAACGTTCAGGGCCACCTAATGACGATGGATCACTCAAATTGCGTCCCGATTCAATACATTGTCCTCCAGCAGACTTGTCTCCATGGGTCTATTGCTGCCTCGGGCACCTTATGGCCGTTATGCTGTGAGTCAAAGATTTTCTAATCTGACAAAAAACTGATAGTGAATTGTAACTTTCAGGGCCACCTAATGACGATGGATCACTCAAATTGCGTCACGATTCAATACATCGACCTCCAGCCGACTTGTCTCCATGGGTCTATTGCTGACTCGGGCATCTTATGGCCGTTCTGCTGTGAGTCAAAGATTTTCGAATCGGACGAAAAACTGATAGTGAATTGTAACGTTCAGGGCCTCCTAATGACGATGGAACACTCAAATTGCGTCCCGATTCAATACATCGTCCGCCAGCAGACTTGTCTCCATGGGTCTATTGCTGCCTCGGGCACCTTATGGCCGTTCTGCTGTGAGTCAAAGATTTTAGAATCGGACGAAAAACTGATAGTGAATTGTAACGTTCAGGGCCACTTAATGACGATGGATCACTCAAATTGCGTCCCGATTCAATACATCGTCCTCCAGCAGACTTGTCTCCATGGGTCTATTGCTGCCTCGGGCACCTTATGGCCGTTCTGCTGTGAGTCTAGATTATCGAATGGGACGAAAAACTGATAGAGAATTGTAACGTTCAGGGCCACCTAATGACGATGGATCACTCAAATTGCGTCCCGATTCAATACATCGTCCTCCAGCAGACTTGTCTCCATGAGTCTATTGCTGCCTCGGGCACCTTATGGCCGTTCTGCTGTGAGTCAAAGATTTTCGAATCTGACGAAAAACTGATAGTGAATTGTAACATTCAGGGCCACCTAATGACGATGGATCATTCAAATTGCGTCCCGATTCAATACATCCTCCTCCAGCAGACTTGTCTACATGGGTCTATTGCTGACTCGGGCACCTTATGGCCGTTCTGCTGTGAGTCAAAGATTTTCGAATCGGACGAAAAACTGATAGTGAATTGTAACGTTCAGGGCCACCTAATGAGGATGGATCACTCAAATTACGTCCCGATTCAATAAATCGTCCTCCAGCTAACTTGTCTCCATGGGTATATTGCTGCCTCGGGCACCTTATGGCCGTTCTGCTGTGAGTCAAAGATTTTCGAATCGGACGATAAGCTGATAGTGATTTGTAACGTTCAGGGCCTCCTAATGACGATGGAGCACTCAAATTGCGTCCCGATTCAATACATCGTCCTCCAGCAGACTTGTCTTCATGGGTCTATTGCTGCCTCGGGCACCTTATTGCCGTTCTGCTGTGAGTCAAAGATTTTCGAATCCGACGAAAAGCTGATAGTGAATTGTAACGTTCAGGGCCTCCTAATGACGATGGAACACTCAAATTGCGTCCCGATTCAATACATCGTCCTCCAGCAGACTTGTCTCCATGGGTCTATTGCTGCCTCGGGCACCTTATGGCCGTTCTGCTGTGAGTCTAGATTTTCGAATCGGACGAAAAACTGATTGTGAATTGTAACGTTCAGGGCCACCTAATGACGATGGATCACTCAAATTGCGTCCCGATTCAATACATCGTCCTCCAGCAGACTTGTCTCCATGGGTCTATTGCTGCCTAGGGCACCTTATGGCCGTTCTGCTGTGAGTCAAAGATTTTTGAATCGGACGAAAAACTGATAGTGAATTGTAACGTTCAGGGCCTCCTAATGACGATGGAACACTCAAATTGCGTCCCGATTCAATACATCGTCCTCCAGCAGACTTGTCTCCATGGGTCTATTGCTGCCTCGGGCACCTTATGGCCGTTCTGCAGTGAGTCAAAGATTTTCGAATCGGACGAAAGACTGATAGTGATTTGTAACGTTCAGGGCCTCCTAATGACGATGGAACACTCAAATTGCGTCCCGATTCAATACATCGTCCTCCAGCAGACTTGTCTTCATGGGTCTATTGCTGCCTCGGGCACCTTAAGGCCGTTCTGCTGTGAGTCAAAGATTTTCGAATCGGACGAAAAACTGATAGTGAATTGTAACGTTCAGGGCAACCTAATGACGATGGATCACTCAAATTGCGTCCCGATTCAATACATCGTCCTCCTGGAGACTTGTCTCCATGGGTCTATTGCTGCCTCGGGCACCTTATGGCCTTTCTGCTGTGAGTCAAAGATTTTTGAATCGGACGAAAAACTGATTGTGAATTGTAACGTTCAGGGCCTCCTAATGACGATGGAACACGCAAATTGCGTCCCGATTCAATACATCGTCCTCCAGCCGACTTGTCTCCATGGGTCTATTGCTGCCTCGGGCACCTTATGGCCGTTCTGCTGTGAGTCAAAGATTTTCGAATCGGACGAAAAACTGATAGTGGATTGTAACGTTCACGGCCACCTAATGACGATGAATCACTCAAATTGCGTCCCGACTCAATACATCGTCCTCCAGCAGACTTGTCTCCATGGGTCTATTGCTGCCTCGGGCACCTTATGGCCGTTCTGGTGTGAGTCAAAGATTTTCGAATCTGAGGAAAAACTGATAGTTATTTGTAACATTCAGGGCCACGTAATGACGATGGATCACTCAAATTGTGTCCCGATTCAATACATCGTCCTCCAGCCGACTTGTCTCCATGGGTCTATTGCTGCCTCGGGCACCTTATGGCCGTTCTGCTGTGAGTCAAAGATTTTCGAATCGGACGAATAACTGATAGTGAATTGTAACATTCAGTGCCACCTAATGACGATGGATCACTCAAATTGCGTCCCGATTCAATACATCGTCCTCCAGCCGACTTGTCTCCATGGGTCTATTGCTGCCTCGGGCACCTTATGGCCGTTCTGCTGTGAGTCAAAGATTTTCGAATCGGACGATAAGCTGATAGTGATTTGTAACGTTCAGGGCCTCCTAATGACGATGGATCACTCAAATTGCGTCCCGATTCAATACATCGTCCTCCAGCAGACTTGTCTTCATGGGTCTATTGCTGCCTCGGGCACCTTATGGCCGTTCTGCTGTGAGTCAAAGATTTTCGAATCGGACGAAAAACTGATAGTGAATTGAAATGTTCAGGGCCACCTAATGACGATGGATCACTCAAATTGCGTCCCGATTCAATACATCGTCCTCCAGCAGACTTGTTTCGATGGGTCTATTGCTGCCTCGGGCACATTATGGCCGTTCTGCTGTGAGTCAAAGATTTTCGAATCGGACGAAAAACTGATAGTGAATTGTAACGTTCAGGGACACCTAATGACGATGGATCACTCAAATTGAGTCCCGATTCAATACATACTTGTCTCCATGGGTCTATTGCTGCCTCGGGCACATTATGGCCGTTCTGCTGTGAGTCAAAGATTTTCGAATCGGACGAAAAACTGATAGTGAATTGTAACGTTCAGGGCCTCCTAATGACGATGGAACACTCAAATTGCGTCCCGATTCAATACATCGTCCTCCAGCAGACTTGTCTCCATGGGTCTATTGCTGCCTCGGGCACCCAATGGCCGTTCTGCTGTGAGTCATAGATTTTCGAATCGGACGAAAAACTGATAGTGAATTGTAACGTTCAGGGCCTCCTAATGACGATGGAACACTCAAATTGCGTCCCAATTCAATACATCGTCCTCCTGCAGACTTGTCTCCATGGGTCTATTGCTGCCTCGGGCACCTTATGGCCGTTCTGCTGTGAGGCTAGATTATCGA
The DNA here is from genome assembly GCF_023864275.1 of Schistocerca cancellata. Taxonomy (NCBI): domain Eukaryota; kingdom Metazoa; phylum Arthropoda; class Insecta; order Orthoptera; family Acrididae; genus Schistocerca; species Schistocerca cancellata. Next base: position 4,848,660 of record NC_064627.1, read on the forward strand.
ATGGGACGAAAAACTGATAGTGAATTGTAACGTTCAGGGCCACCTAATGTCGATGGATCACTCAAATTGCGTCCTGATTCAATACATCGTCCTCCAGCCAACTTGTCTCCATGGGTCTATTGCTGCCTCGGGCACCTTATGGCCGTTCTGCTGTGAGTCAAAGATTTTTGAATCGGACGAAAAACTGATAGTGAATTGTAACGTTCAGGGCCTCCTAATGACGATGGAACACTCAAATTGCGTCCCGATTCAATACATCGTCCTCCAGCCGACTTGTCTCCATGGGTCTATTGCTGCCTCGGGCACCTTATGGCCGTTCTGCTGTGAGTCAAAGATTTTCGAATCGGACGAAAAACTGATAGTGAATTGTAACGTTCACGGCCACCTAATGACGATGAATCACTCAAATTGCGTCCCGATTCAATACATCGTCCTCCAGCAGACTTGTCTCCATGGGTCTATTGCTGCCTCGGGCACCTTATGGCCGTTCTGGTGTGAGTCAAAGATTTTCGAATCTGAGGAAAAACTGATAGTGAATTGTATCATTCAGGGCCACGTAATGACGATGGATCACTCAAATTGCGTCCCGATTCAATACATCGTCCTCCAGCCGACTTGTCTCCATGGGTCTATTGCTGCCTCGGGCACCTTATGGCCGTTCTGCTGTGAGTCAAAGATTTTCGAATCGGACGAAAAACTGATAGTGAATTCTAACGTTCACGGCCACCTAATGACGATGAACCACTCAAATTGCGTCCCGATTCAATACATCGTCCTCCAGCAGACTTGTCTCCATGGGTCTATTGCTGCCTCGGGCACCTTATGGCCGTTCTGCTGTGACTCAAAGATTTTCGAATCTGACGAAAAGCTGATAGTGAATTGTAACGTTCAGGGCCTCCTAATGACGATGGAACACTCAAAATGCGTCCCGATTCAATACATCGTCCTCCTGCAGACTTGTCTCCTTGGGTCTATTGCTGCCTCGGGCACCTTATGGCCGTTCTGCTGTGAGTCAAAGATTTTCTAATCGGACGAAAAACTGATAGTGAATTGTAACATTCAGGGCCACCTAATGACGATGGACCACACAAATTGCGTCCCGATTCAATACATCGTCCTCCAGCCGTTTTGACTCCATGGGTCTATTGCTGCCTCGGGCATCTTATGGCCGTTCTGCTGTGAGTCTAGTTTATCGAATGGGACGAATAACTGATAGTGAATTGTAACGTTCAGGGCCACCTAATGACGATGGAACACTCAAATTGCGTCCCGATTCAATACATCGTCCTCCAGCAGACTTGTCTTCATGGGTCTATTGCTGCCTCGGGCACCTTATTGCCGTTCTGCTGTGAGTCAAAGATTTTCGAATCGGACGAAAAACTGATAGTGAATTGTAACGTTCAGGGCCACCTAATGAGGATGGATCACTCAAATTACGTCCCGATTCAATAAATCGTCCTCCAGCTAACTTGTCTCCATGGGTATATTGCTGCCTCGGGCACCTTATGGCCGTTCTGCTGTGAGTCAAAGATTTTCGAATCGGACGATAAGCTGATAGTGATTTGTAACGTTCAGGGCCTCCTAATGACGATGGAGCACTCAAATTGCGTCCCGATTCAATACATCGTCCTCCAGCAGACTTGTCTTCATGGGTCTATTGCTGCCTCGGGCACCTTATTGCCGTTCTGCTGTGAGTCAAAGATTTTCGAATCGGACGAAAAACTGATAGTGAATTGTAATGTTCAGGGCCACCTAATGACGATGGAACACTCAAATTGCGTCCCGATTCAATACATCGTCCTCCAGCAGACTTGTTTCCATGGGTCTATTGCTGCCACGGGCACATTATGGCCGTTCTGCTGTGAGTCAAAGATTTTCGAATCGGACGAAAAGCTGATAGTGAATTGTAACGTTCAGGGCCTCCTAATGACGATGGAACACTCAAATTGCGTCCCGATTCAATACATCGTCCTCCAGCAGACTTGTCTCCATTGGTCTATTGCTGCCTCGGGCACCTTATGGCCGTTCTGCTGTGAGTCTAGATTATCGAATGGGACGAAAAACTGATTGTGAATTGTAACGTTCAGGGCCACCTAATGACGATGGATCACTCAAATTGCGTCCCGATTCAATACATCGTCCTCCAGCAGACTTGTCTCCATGGGTCTATTGCTGCCTCGGGCACCTTATGGCCGTTCTGCAGTGAGTCAAAGATTTTCGAATCGGACGAAAGACTGATAGTGATTTGTAACGTTCAGGGCCTCCTAATGACGATGGAACACTCAAATTGCGTCCCGATTCAATACATCGTCCTCCAGCAGACTTGTCTTCATGGGTCTATTGCTGCCTCGGGCACCTTAAGGCCGTTCTGCTGTGAGTCAAAGATTTTCGAATCGGACGAAAAACTGATAGTGAATTGTAACGTTCAGGGCAACCTAATGACGATGGATCACTCAAATTGCGTCCCGATTCAATACATCGTCCTCCTGGAGACTTGTCTCCATGGGTCTATTGCTGCCTCGGGCACCTTATGGCCTTTCTGCTGTGAGTCAAAGATTTTTGAATCGGACGAAAAACTGATTGTGAATTGTAACGTTCAGGGTCTCCTAATGACGATGGAACACTCAAATTGCGTCCCGATTCAATACATCGTCCTCCAGCCGACTTGTCTCCATGGGTCTATTGCTGCCTCGGGCACCTTATGGCCGTTCTGCTGTGAGTCAAAGATTTTCGAATCGGACGAAAAACTGATAGTGAATTGTAACGTTCACGGCCACCTAATGACGATGAATCACTCAAATTGCGTCCCGACTCAATACATCGTCCTCCAGCAGACTTGTCTCCATGGGTCTATTGCTGCCTCGGGCACCTTATGGCCGTTCTGGTGTGAGTCAAAGATTTTCGAATCTGAGGAAAAACTGATAGTTATTTGTAACATTCAGGGCCACGTAATGACGATGGATCACTCAAATTGTGTCCCGATTCAATACATCGTCCTCCAGCCGACTTGTCTCCATGGGTCTATTGCTGCCTCGGGCACCTTATGGCCGTTCTGCTGTGAGTCAAAGATTTTCGAATCGGACGAATAACTGATAGTGAATTGTAACATTCAGTGCCGCCTAATGACGATGGATCACTCAAATTGCGTCCCGATTCAATACATCGTCCTCCAGCCGACTTGTCTCCATGGGTCTATTGCTGCCTCGGGCACCTTATGGCCGTTCTGCTGTGAGTCAAAGATTTTCGAATCGGACGATAAGCTGATAGTGATTTGTAACGTTCAGGGCCTCCTAATGACGATGGATCACTCAAATTGCGTCCCGATTCAATACATCGTCCTCCAGCAGACTTGTCTTCATGGGTCTATTGCTGCCTCGGGCACCTTATGGCCGTTCTGCTGTGAGTCAAAGATTTTCGAATCGGACGAAAAACTGATAGTGAATTGTAATGTTCAGGGCCACCTAATGACGATGGATCACTCAAATTGCGTCCCGATTCAATACATCGTCCTCCAGCAGACTTGTTTCGATGGGTCTATTGCTGCCTCGGGCACATTATGGCCGTTCTGCTGTGAGTCAAAGATTTTCGAATCGGACGAAAAACTGATAGTGAATTGTAACGTTCAGGGCCTCCTAATGACGATGGAACACTCAAATTGCGTCCCGATTCAATACATCGTCCTCCAGCAGACTTGTCTCCATGGGTCTATTGCTGCCTCGGGCACCTTATGGCCGTTCTGCTGTGAGTCAAAGATTTTCGAATCGGACGATAAGCTGATAGTGATTTGTAACGTTCAGGGCCTCCTAATGACGATGGATCACTCAAATTGCGTCCCGATTCAATACATCGTCCTCCAGCAGACTTGTTTCCATGGGTCTATTGCTGCCTCGGGCACATTATGGCCGTTCTGCTGTGAGTCAAAGATTTTCGAATCTGTGGAAAAACTGATAGTGAATTGTAACATTCAGGGCCACGTAATGACGATGGATCACTCAAATTGCGTCACGATTCAATACATCGTCCTCCAGCCGACTTGTCTCCATGGGTCTATTGCTGCCTCGGGCACCTTATGGCCGTTCTGCTGTGAGTCAAAGATTTTCGAATCGGACGAAAAACTGATAGTGAATTGTAACGTTCACGGCCACCTAATGACGATGAACCACTCAAATTGCGTCCCGATTCAATACATCGTCCTCCAGCAGACTTGTCTCCATGGGTCTATTGCTGCCTCGGGCACCTTATGGCCGTTCTGCTGTGACTCAAAGATTTTCGAATCTGACGAAAAGCTGATAGTGAATTGTAACGTTCAGGGCCTCCTAATGACGATGGAACACTCAAATTGCGTCCCGATTCAATACATCGTCCTCCTGCAGACTTGTCTCCTTGGGTCTATTGCTGCCTCGGGCACCTTATGGCCGTTCTGCTGTGAGTCAAAGATTTTCGAATCGGACGAAAAACTGATAGTGAATTGTAACATTCAGGGCCACCTAATGACGATGGACCGCACAAATTGCGTCCCGATTCAATACATCGTCCTCCAGCCGTTTTGACTCCATGGGTCTATTGCTGCCTCGGGCATCTTATGGCCGTTCTGCTGTGAGTCTAGTTTATCGAATGGGACGAATAACTGATAGTGAATTGTAACGTTCAGGGCCACATAATGACGATGGAACACTCAAATTGAGTCCCGATTCAATACATCGTCCTCCAGCAGACTTGTCTCCATGGGTCTATTGCTGCCTCGGGCACCTTATGGCCGTTCTGCTGTGAGTCAAAGATTTTCGAATCGGACGAAAAACTGATAATGAATTGTAACGTTCAGGGCCACCTAATGACGATGGATCACTCAAATTGCGTCCCGATTCAATACATTGTCCTCCAGCAGACTTGTCTCCATGGGTCTATTGCTGCCTCGGGCACCTTATGGCCGTTATGCTGTGAGTCAAAGATTTTCTAATCTGACAAAAAACTGATAGTGAATTGTAACTTTCAGGGCCACCTAATGACGATGGAACACTCAAATTGCGTCACGATTCAATACATCGACCTCCAGCCGACTTGTCTCCATGGGTCTATTGCTGACTCGGGCATCTTATGGCCGTTCTGCTGTGAGTCAAAGATTTTCGAATCGGACGAAAAACTGATAGTGAATTGTAACGTTCAGGGCCTCCTAATGACGATGGAACACTCAAATTGCGTCCCGATTCAATACATCGTCCGCCAGCAGACTTGTCTCCATGGGTCTATTGCTGCCTCGGGCACCTTATGGCCGTTCTGCTGTGAGTCAAAGATTTTAGAATCGGACGAAAAACTGATAGTGAATTGTAACGTTCAGGGCCACCTAATGACGATGGATCACTCAAATTGCGTCCCGATTCAATACATCGTCCTCCAGCAGACTTGTCTCCATGGGTCTATTGCTGCCTCGGGCACCTTATGGCCGTTCTGCTGTGAGTCTAGATTATCGAATGGGACGAAAAACTGATAGAGAATTGTAACGTTCAGGGCCACCTAATGACGATGGATCACTCAAATTGCGTCCCGATTCAATACATCGTCCTCCAGCAGACTTGTCTCCATGAGTCTATTGCTGCCTCGGGCACCTTATGGCCGTTCTGCTGTGAGTCAAAGATTTTCGAATCTGACGAAAAACTGATAGTGAATTGTAACATTCAGGGCCACCTAATGACGATGGATCATTCAAATTGCGTCCCGATTCAATACATCCTCCTCCAGCAGACTTGTCTACATGGGTCTATTGCTGACTCGGGCACCTTATGGCCGTTCTGCTGTGAGTCAAAGATTTTCGAATCGGACGAAAAACTGATAGTGAATTGTAACGTTCAGGGCCACCTAATGAGGATGGATCACTCAAATTACGTCCCGATTCAATAAATCGTCCTCCAGCTAACTTGTCTCCATGGGTATATTGCTGCCTCGGGCACCTTATGGCCGTTCTGCTGTGAGTCAAAGATTTTCGAATCGGACGATAAGCTGATAGTGATTTGTAACGTTCAGGGCCTCCTAATGACGATGGAGCACTCAAATTGCGTCCCGATTCAATACATCGTCCTCCAGCAGACTTGTCTTCATGGGTCTATTGCTGCCTCGGGCACCTTATTGCCGTTCTGCTGTGAGTCAAAGATTTTCGAATCGGACGAAAAACTGATAGTGAATTGTAATGTTCAGGGCCATCTAATGACGATGGAACACTCAAATTGCGTCCCGATTCAATACATCGTCCTCCAGCAGACTTGTTTCCATGGGTCTATTGCTGCCACGGGCACATTATGGCCGTTCTGCTGTGAGTCAAAGATTTTCGAATCCGACGAAAAGCTGATAGTGAATTGTAACGTTCAGGGCCTCCTAATGACGATGGAACACTCAAATTGCGTCCCGATTCAATACATCGTCCTCCAGCAGACTTGTCTCCATGGGTCTATTGCTGCCTCGGGCACCTTATGGCCGTTCTGCTGTGAGTCTAGATTATCGAATGGGACGAAAAACTGATTGTGAATTGTAACGTTCAGGGCCACCTAATGACGATGGATCACTCAAATTGCGTCCCGATTCAATACATCGTCCTCCAGCAGACTTGTCTCCATGGGTCTATTGCTGCCTCGGGCACCTTATGGCCGTTCTGCTGTGAGTCAAAGATTTTTGAATCGGACGAAAAACTGATAGTGAATTGTAACGTTCAGGGCCTCCTAATGACGATGGAACACTCAAATTGCGTCCCGATTCAATACATCGTCCTCCAGCAGACTTGTCTCCATGGGTCTATTGCTGCCTCGGGCACCTTATGGCCGTTCTGCAGTGAGTCAAAGATTTTCGAATCGGACGAAAGACTGATAGTGATTTGTAACGTTCAGGGCCTCCTAATGACGATGGAACACTCAAATTGCGTCCCGATTCAATACATCGTCCTCCAGCAGACTTGTCTTCATGGGTCTATTGCTGCCTCGGGCACCTTAAGGCCGTTCTGCTGTGAGTCAAAGATTTTCGAATCGGACGAAAAACTGATAGTGAATTGTAACGTTCAGGGCAACCTAATGACGATGGATCACTCAAATTGCGTCCCGATTCAATACATCGTCCTCCTGGAGACTTGTCTCCATGGGTCTATTGCTGCCTCGGGCACCTTATGGCCTTTCTGCTGTGAGTCAAAGATTTTTGAATCGGACGAAAAACTGATTGTGAATTGTAACGTTCAGGGCCTCCTAATGACGATGGAACACGCAAATTGCGTCCCGATTCAATACATCGTCCTCCAGCCGACTTGTCTCCATGGGTCTATTGCTGCCTCGGGCACCTTATGGCCGTTCTGCTGTGAGTCAAAGATTTTCGAATCGGACGAAAAACTGATAGTGGATTGTAACGTTCACGGCCACCTAATGACGATGAATCACTCAAATTGCGTCCCGACTCAATACATCGTCCTCCAGCAGACTTGTCTCCATGGGTCTATTGCTGCCTCGGGCACCTTATGGCCGTTCTGGTGTGAGTCAAAGATTTTCGAATCTGAGGAAAAACTGATAGTTATTTGTAACATTCAGGGCCACGTAATGACGATGGATCACTCAAATTGTGTCCCGATTCAATACATCGTCCTCCAGCCGACTTGTCTCCATGGGTCTATTGCTGCCTCGGGCACCTTATGGCCGTTCTGCTGTGAGTCAAAGATTTTCGAATCGGACGAATAACTGATAGTGAATTGTAACATTCAGTGCCACCTAATGACGATGGATCACTCAAATTGCGTCCCGATTCAATACATCGTCCTCCAGCCGACTTGTCTCCATGGGTCTATTGCTGCCTCGGGCACCTTATGGCCGTTCTGCTGTGAGTCAAAGATTTTCGAATCGGACGATAAGCTGATAGTGATTTGTAACGTTCAGGGCCTCCTAATGACGATGGATCACTCAAATTGCGTCCCGATTCAATACATCGTCCTCCAGCAGACTTGTCTTCATGGGTCTATTGCTGCCTCGGGCACCTTATGGCCGTTCTGCTGTGAGTCAAAGATTTTCGAATCGGACGAAAAACTGATAGTGAATTGAAATGTTCAGGGCCACCTAATGACGATGGATCACTCAAATTGCGTCCCGATTCAATACATCGTCCTCCAGCAGACTTGTTTCGATGGGTCTATTGCTGCCTCGGGCACATTATGGCCGTTCTGCTGTGAGTCAAAGATTTTCGAATCGGACGAAAAACTGATAGTGAATTGTAACGTTCAGGGACACCTAATGACGATGGATCACTCAAATTGAGTCCCGATTCAATACATACTTGTCTCCATGGGTCTATTGCTGCCTCGGGCACATTATGGCCGTTCTGCTGTGAGTCAAAGATTTTCGAATCGGACGAAAAACTGATAGTGAATTGTAACGTTCAGGGCCTCCTAATGACGATGGAACACTCAAATTGCGTCCCGATTCAATACATCGTCCTCCAGCAGACTTGTCTCCATGGGTCTATTGCTGCCTCGGGCACCCAATGGCCGTTCTGCTGTGAGTCATAGATTGTCGAATCGGACGAAAAACTGATAGTGAATTGTAACGTTCAGGGCCTCCTAATGACGATGGAACACTCAAATTGCGTCCCAATTCAATACATCGTCCTCCTGCAGACTTGTCTCCATGGGTCTATTGCTGCCTCGGGCACCTTATGGCCGTTCTGCTGTGAGGCTAGATTATCGAATGGGACGAAAAACTGATAGTGAATTGTAACGTTCAGGGCCACCTAATGTCGATGGATCACTCAAATTGCGTCCTGATTCAATACATCGTCCTCCAGCCAACTTGTCTCCATGGGTCTATTGCTGCCTCGGGCACCTTATGGCCGTTCTGCTGTGAGTCAAAGATTTTTGAATCGGACGAAAAACTGATAGTGAATTGTAACGTTCAGGGCCTCCTAATGACGATGGAACACTCAAATTGCGTCCCGATTCAATACATCGTCCTCCAGCCGACTTGTCTCCATGGGTCTATTGCTGCCTCGGGCACCTTATGGCCGTTCTGCTGTGAGTCAAAGATTTTCGAATCGGACGAAAAACTGATAGTGAATTGTAACGTTCAGGGCCTCCTAATGACGATGGAACACTCAAATTGCGTCCCAATTCAATACATCGTCCTCCTGCAGACTTGTCTCCATGGGTCTATTGCTGCCTCGGGCACCTTATGGCCGTTCTGCTGTGAGGCTAGATTATCGAATGGGACGAAAAACTGATAGTGAATTGTAACGTTCAGGGCCACCTAATGTCGATGGATCACTCAAATTGCGTCCTGATTCAATACATCGTCCTCCAGCCAACTTGTCTCCATGGGTCTATTGCTGCCTCGGGCACCTTATGGCCGTTCTGCTGTGAGTCAAAGATTTTTGAATCGGACGAAAAACTGATAGTGAATTGTAACGTTCAGGGCCTCCTAATGACGATGGAACACTCAAATTGCGTCCCGATTCAATACATCGTCCTCCAGCCGACTTGTCTCCATGGGTCTATTGCTGCCTCGGGCACCTTATGGCCGTTCTGCTGTGAGTCAAAGATTTTCGAATCGGACGAAAAACTGATAGTGAATTGTAACGTTCACGGCCACCTAATGACGATGAATCACTCAAATTGCGTCCCGATTCAATACATCGTCCTCCAGCAGACTTGTCTCCATGGGTCTATTGCTGCCTCGGGCACCTTATGGCCGTTCTGGTGTGAGTCAAAGATTTTCGAATCTGAGGAAAAACTGATAGTGAATTGTATCATTCAGGGCCACGTAATGACGATGGATCACTCAAATTGCGTCCCGATTCAATACATCGTCCTCCAGCCGACTTGTCTCCATGGGTCTATTGCTGCCTCGGGCACCTTATGGCCGTTCTGCTGTGAGTCAAAGATTTTCGAATCGGACGAAAAACTGATAGTGAATTCTAACGTTCACGGCCACCTAATGACGATGAACCACTCAAATTGCGTCCCGATTCAATACATCGTCCTCCAGCAGACTTGTCTCCATGGGTCTATTGCTGCCTCGGGCACCTTATGGCCGTTCTGCTGTGACTCAAAGATTTTCGAATCTGACGAAAAGCTGATAGTGAATTGTAACGTTCAGGGCCTCCTAATGACGATGGAACACTCAAATTGCGTCCCGATTCAATACATCGTCCTCCTGCAGACTTGTCTCCTTGGGTCTATTGCTGCCTCGGGCACCTTATGGCCGTTCTGCTGTGAGTCAAAGATTTTCGAATCGGACGAAAAACTGATAGTGAATTGTAACATTCAGGGCCACCTAATGACGATGGACCACACAAATTGCGTCCCGATTCAATACATCGTCCTCCAGCCGTTTTGACTCCATGGGTCTATTGCTGCCTCGGGCATCTTATGGCCGTTCTGCTGTGAGTCTAGTTTATCGAATGGGACGAATAACTGATAGTGAATTGTAACGTTCAGGGCCACCTAATGACGATGGAACACTCAAATTGAGTCCCGATTCAATACATCGTCCTCCAGCAGACTTGTCTCCATGGGTCTATTGCTGCCTCGGGCAGCTTATGGCCGTTCTGCTGTGAGTCAAAGATTTTCGAATCGGACGAAAAACTGATAGTGAATTGTAACGTTCAGGGCCTCCTAATGACGATGGAAGACTCAAATTGCGTCCCGATTCAATACATCATCCGCCAGCAGACTTGTCTCCATGGGTCTATTGCTGCCTCGGGCACCTTATGGCCGTTCTGCTGTGAGTCAAAAATTTTAGAAGCGGACGAAAAACTGATAGTGAATTGTAACGTTCAGGGCCACCTAATGACGATGGATCACTCAAATTGCGTCCCGATTCAATACATCGTCCTCCAGCAGACTTGTCTCCATGGGTCTATTGCTGCCTCGGGCACCTTATGGCCGTTCTGCTGTGAGTCTAGATTATCGAATGGGACGAAAAACTGATAGAGAATTGTAACGTTCAGGGCCACCTAATGACGATGGATCACTCAAATTGCGTCCCGATTCAATACATCGTCCTCCAGCAGACTTGTCTCCATGAGTCTATTGCTGCCTCGGGCACCTTATGGCCGTTCTGCTGTGAGTCAAAGATTTTCGAATCTGACGAAAAACTGATAGTGAATTGTAACATTCAGGGCCACCTAATGACGATGGATCATTCAAATTGCGTCCCGATTCAATACATCGTCCTCCAGTAGACTTGTCTTCATGGGTCTATTGCTGCCTCGGGCACCTTATGGCCGTTCTGCTGTGAGTCAGAGATTTTCGAATCGGACGAAAAACTGATAGTGAATTGTAATGTTCAGGGCCACCTAATGACGATGGATCACTCAAATTGCGTCCCGATTCAATACATCGTCATCCAGCAGACTTGTTTCCATGGGTCTATTGCTGCCTCGGGCACATTATGGCCGTCCTGCTGTGAGTCAAAGATTTTCGAATCGGACGAAAAACTGATAGTGAATTGTAACGTTCAGGGCCTCCTAATGACGATGGAACACTCAAATTGCGTCCCGATTCAATACATCGTCCTCCAGCAGACTTGTCCCCATGGGTCTATTGCTGCCTCGGGCACCTTATGGCCGTTCTGCTGTGATTCAAAGATTTTCGGATCGGACGACAAACTGATAGTGAATTGTAACATTCAGGGCCACCTAATGACGATGGATCACTCAAATTGCGTCCCGATTCAATACATCGTCCTCCAGCCGACTTGTCTCCATGGGTCTATTGCTGCCTCGGGCACCTTATGGCCGTTCTGCTGTGAGTCAAAGATTTTCGAATCGGACGAAAAACTGATAGTGAATTGTAAGGTTCAAGTCCTCCTAATGACGATGGAACACTCAAATTGCGTCCCGATTCAATACATCGTCCTCCAGCAGACTTGTCTCCATGGGTCTATTGCTGCCTCGGGCACCTTATGGCCGTTCTGCTGTGACTCAAAGATTTTCGAATCTGACGAAGAACTGATAGTGAATTGTAACATTCAGGGCCACCTAATGACGATGGATCACTCAAATTGCGTCCCGATTCAATACATCTCCTCCAGCCGACTTGTCTCCATGGGTCTATTGCTGCCTCGGCCACCTTATGGCCGTTCTGCAGTGAGTCAAAGATTTTCGAATCGGACGAAAGACTGATAGTGATTTGTAACGTTCAGGGCCTCCTAATGACGATGGAACACTCAAATTGCGTCCCGATTCAATACATCGTCCTCCAGCAGACTTGTCTTCATGGGTCTATTGCTGCCTCGGGCACCTTACGGCCGTTCTGCTGTGAGTCAAAGATTTTCGAATCGGACGAAAAACTGATAGTGAATTGTAACGTTCAGGGCAACCTAATGACGATGGATCACTCAAATTGCGTCCCGATTCAATACATCGTCCTCCTGCAGACTTGTCTCCATGGGTCTATTGCTGCCTCGGGCACCTTATGGCCGTTCTGCTGTGAGTCAAAGATTTTCGAATCGGACGAAAAACTGATAGTGAATTGTAACATTCAGGGCCACCTAATGACGATGGACCACACAAATTGCGTCCCGATTCAATACATCGTCCTCCAGCCGACTTGACTCCATGGGTCTATTGCTGCCTCGGGCATCTTATGGCCGTTCTGCTGTGAGTCTAGTTTATCGAATGGGACGAAAAACTGATAGTGAATTGTAACGTTCAGGGCCACCTAATGACGATGGATCACTCAAATTGCGTCCCGATTCAATACATCGTCCTCCAGCCAACTTGTCTCCATGGGGGACCGCGCGCGGACGGGATTCAGCCTTGGCACAGCGCCAGTAGTGACGAAAGGCCGTACTCCGGCATTGGTGATGTCACAGAGTGATGATGTCATGCTTTGCGCGACAAAAAACTGTTCTCACTCTATGTCCTCCGGTTAGTGGAGCGTACCTCCACGATCAGTATTTTTTAATTATAATTTTTTTTAATAAAGGATTATGGGAAAGGATAAGAGAATTTTTATTTTAATTTCTGTAATAATGTGTTACATCTCCAGTGACTTGTACTTTAGCACATCTTCCAGCACCTTTCATCCACAGACAAACACTCTCTTGTTCACTTATTTTACGATGATTTCTTGTTCTGAACGAAAATGCCTGGTTAGATATGAAGTAAGACACGCCCAAGTCTCTATTAAAAACTTCTCCAACATGAAAAGTGCGATAGGCTATAACATCTCTTGCATTAAATGCTTCCAAACCAGTAACTTTATTCACTGTATTGCCATTATAACGAACAACAGCAACTGTAATCCAACCATTGCCAGCTTGATGTGTATCTAATTGGGTAAGTGTAAAATTAATAATGCACCCACAAAACACAGATGGTCCTTGAAAAAGAACTTGTGCTCCTTTGTTAGCAACTTTGACCTCAAGATCTTCTAAGGCCTTATAAACAGTTAGACGCGAACGTCTATATCTTCTTCTATATGGAGGCATCTCAGATAAGAGTACGATGCTGCTGCACGCGCTGCTGCACGCCGACTGAAGCCGGCTTAGACTGTTACTCTTAACTGTGGCGAGTCGGCGGGCACACTCTGTGACATCACCAATGCCGGAGTACGGCCTTGCGTCACTACTGGCGCTGTGCTAAGGCTGAATCCCGTCCGCGCGCGGTCTAGAGATCCTACCGCGCAAATACGGGATTCGCCACTGCCAGTTGCAGCCCAGCGCTCGGTGAGTGCAGACGTGTGGAATAACAGTCTAAGCCGGCTTCAGTCGGCGTGCAGCAGCGCGTGCAGCAGCATCGTACTCTTATCTGAGATGCCTCCATATAGAAGAAGATATAGACGTTCGCGTCTAACTGTTTATAAGGCCTTAGAAGATCTTGAGGTCAAAGTTGCTAACAAAGGAGCACAAGTTCTTTTGCAAGGACCATCTGTGTTTTGTGGGTGCATTATTAATTTTACACTTACCCAATTAGATACACATCAAGCTGGCAATGGTTGGATTACAGTTGCTGTTGTTCGTTATAATGGCAATACAGTGAATAAAGTTACTGGTTTGGAAGCATTTAATGCAAGAGATGTTATAGCCTATCGCACTTTTCATGTTGGAGAAGTTTTTATTATGGCCGTTCTGCTGTAAGTCAAAGATTTTCGAATCGGACGAAAAACTGATAGTGAATTGTAACGTTCAGGGCCTCCTAATGACGATGGAACACTCAAATTGCGTCCCGATTCAATACATCGTCCTCCAGCAGATTTGTCTCCATGGGTCTATTGCTGCCTCGGGCACCTTATGGCCGTTCGGCTGTGAGTCAAAGATTTTCGAATCGGACGAAAAACTGATAATGAATTCTAACGTTCAGGGCCACCAAATGACGATGGATCACTCAAATTGCGTCCCGATTCAATACATTGTCCTCCAGCAGACCTGTCTCCATGGGTCTATTGCTGCCTCGGGCACCTTATGGCCGTTATGCTGTGAGTCAAAGATTTTCTAATCTGACGAAAAACTGATAGTGAATTGTAACTTTCAGGGCCACCTAATGACGATGGATCACTCAAATTGCGTCACGATTCAATACATCGACCTCCAGCAGACTTGTCTCCATGGGTCTATTGCTGCCTCGGGCACCTTATGGCCGTTCTGCTGTGAGTCTAGATTATCGAAAGGGACGAAAAACTGATAGAGAATTGTAAAGTTCAGGGCCACCTAATGACGATGGATCACTCAAATAGCGTCCCGATTCAATACATCGTCATCCAGCAGACTTGTCTTCATGAGTCTATTGCTGCCTCGGGCACCTTATGGCCGTTCTGCTGTGAGTCAAAGATTTTCGAATCGGACGAAAAACTGATAGTGAATTGTAACATTCAGGGCCACCTAATGACGATGGACCACACAAATTGCGTCCCGATTCAATACATCGTCCTCCAGCAGACTTGTCTCCATGGGTCTATTGCTGCCTCGGGCACCTTATGGCCGTTCTGCTGTGAGTCAAAGATTTTCGAATCGGACGAAAAACTGATAATGAATTGTAACGTTCAGGGCCACCTAATGACGATGGATCACTCAAATTGCGTCCCGATTCATTACATTGTCCTCCAGCAGACTTGTCTCCATGGGTCTAATGCCGCCTCGGGCACCTTATGGCCGTTATGCTGTGAGTCAAAGATTTTCTAATCTGACGAAAAACTGATAGTGAATTGTAACTTTCAGGGCCACCTAATGACGATGGATCACTCAAATTGCGTCACGATTCAATACATTGTCCTCCAGCAGACCTGTCTCCATGGGTCTATTGCTGCCTCGGGCACCTTATGGCCGTTATGCTGTGAGTCAAAGATTTTCTAATCTGACGAAAAACTGATAGTGAATTGTAACTTTCAGGGCCACCTAATGACGATGGATCACTCAAATTGCGTCACGATTCAATACATCGACCTCCAGCAGACTTGTCTCCATGGGTCTATTGCTGCCTCGGGCACCTTATGGCCGTTCTGCTGTGAGTCTAGATTATCGAAAGGGACGAAAAACTGATAGAGAATTGTAAAGTTCAGGGCCACCTAATGACGATGGATCACTCAAATTGCGTCCCGATTCAATACATCGTCATCCAGCAGACTTGTCTTCATGAGTCTATTGCTGCCTCGGGCACCTTATGGCCGTTCTGCTGCGAGTCAAAGATTTTCGAATCGGACGAAAAACTGATAGTGAATTGTAACATTCAGGGCCACCTAATGACGATGGACCACACAAATTGCGTCCCGATTCAATACATCGTCCTCCAGCAGACTTGTCTCCATGGGTCTATTGCTGCCTCGGGCACCTTATGGCCGTTCTGCTGTGAGTCAAAGATTTTCGAATCGGACGAAAAACTGATAATGAATTGTAACGTTCAGGGCCACCTAATGACGATGGATCACTCAAATTGCGTCCCGATTCAATACATCGTCCTCCAGCAGACTTGTCTCCATGGGTCTATTGCTGCCTCGGGCACCTTATGGCCGTTCTGCTGTGGGTCAAAAATTTTCGAATCTGACGAAAAACTGATAGTGAATTGTAACCTTCAGGGCCACCTAATGACGATGGATCACTCAAATTCCGTCTCGATTCAATACATCGTCCTCCAGCAGACTTGTCTCCATGGGTCTATTGCTGCCTCGGGCACCTTAGGGCCGTTCTGCTGTGAGTCAAAGATTTTCGAATCGGACGAAAAACTGATAGTGAATTGCAACGTTCAGGGCCACCTAATGACGAAGCATCACTCAAATTGCGTCCCGATTCAATACATCGTCCTCCAGCAGACTTGTCTCCATGGGTCTATTGCTGCCTCGGGCACCTTATGGCCGTTCTGCTGTGAGTAAAAAATTTTCGAATCTGACGAAAAACTGATAGTGAATTGTAACATTCAGGGCCTCCTGATGACGATGGAACACTCAAATTGCGTCCCGATTCAATACATCGTCCTCCAGCAGACTTGTCTCCATGGGTCTATTGCTGCCTCGGGCACATTATGGCCGTTCTGATCTGAGTCAAAGATTTTCGAATCTGACGAAAAACTGATAGTGAATTGTAACATTCAGGGCCACCTAATGACGATGGAACACTCAAATTGCGTCCCGATTCAATACATCGTCCTCCAGCCGACTTGTCTCCATGGCCGTTATGCTGTGAGTCTAAATTATCGAATGGGACGAAAAACTGATAGTGAATTGTAACATTCAGGGCCTCCTAATGACGATGGAACACTCAAATTGCGTCCCGATTCAATACATCGTCCTCCAGCAGACTTGTCTCCATGGGTCTATTGCTGCCTCGGGCACCTTATGGCCGTTCTGCTGTGAGTCAAAGATTTTCGAATCGGACGAAAAACTGATAGTGAATTTTAACGTTCAGGGCCACCTAATGACGATGGATCACTCAAATTGCGTCCCGATTCAATACATCGTCCTCCAGCAGACTTGTCTCCATGGGTCTATTGCTGCCTAGGGCACCTTATGGCCGTTCTGCTGTGAGTCAAAGATTTTCGAATCGGACGAAAAACTGATAGTGAATTGTAACGTTCAGGGCCACCTAATGACGATGGACCACTCAAATTGCGTCCCGATTCAATACATCGTCCTCCAGCAGACTTGTCTCCATGGGTCTATTGCTGCCTCGGGCACCTTATGGCCCTTCTGCTATGAGTCAAAGATTTTCGAATCTGACGAAAAACTGATAGTGAATTGTAACATTCAAGGCCACGTAATGACGATGGATCACTCAAATTGCGTCCCGATTCAATACATCGTCCTCCAGCCGACTTGTCTCCATGGGTCTATTGCTGCCTAGGGCACCTTATGGCCGTTCTGCTGTGAGTCAAAGATTTTCGAATCGGACTAAAAACTGATAGTGAATTGTAACGTTCAGGGCCACCTAATGACGATGGATCACTCAAATTGCGACCCGATTCAATACATCGTCCTCCAGCAGACTTGTCTCCATGGGTCTACTGCTGCCTCGTGCACCTTATGGCCGTTCTGCTGTGAGTCAAAGATTTTCGAATCCGACGAAAAACTGATAGTGAATTGTAACGTTCAGGGCCACCTAATGACGATGGATCACTCAAATTGCGACCCGATTCAATACATCGTCCTCCAGCAGACTTGTCTCCATGGGTCTATTGCAGCCTCGTGCACCTTATGGCCGTTCTGCTGTGAGTCAAAGATTTTCGAATCGGACGAAAAACTGATAGTGAATTGTAACGTTCAGGGCCACCTAATGACGATGGATCACTCTAATTGCGTCCCGATTCAATACATCGTCCTCCAGCAGACTTGTCTCCATGGGTCTATTGCTGCCTCGGGCACCTTATGGCCGTTCTGCTGTCAGTCAAAGATTTTCGAATCTGACGAAAAACTGATAGTGAATTGTAACAATCAGGGCCACCTAATGACGATGGATCACTCAAATTGCGTCCCGATACAATACATCGTCCTCCAGCCGACTTGTCTCCATGGGTCCGTTGCTGCCTCGGGCACCTTAGGGCCGTTCTGCTGTGAGTCAAAGATTTTCGAATCGGACGAAAAACTGATAGTGAATTGTAACGTTCAGGGCCACCTAATGACGATGGAACACTCAAATTGCGTCCCGATTCAATACATCGTCCTCCAGCAGACTTGTCTCCATGGGTCTATTGCTGCCTCGGGCACCTTATGGCCATTCTGCTGTGAGTCAAAGATTTTCGAATCTGACGAAAAACTGATAGTGAATTGTAACGTTCAGGGCCACCTAATGACGATGGATCACTCAAATTGCGTCCCGATTCAATACATCGTCCTCCAGCCGACTTGTCTCCATGGGTCTATTGCTGCCTCGGGCACCTTAGGGCCGTTCTGCTGTGAGTCAAAGATTTTCGAATCGGACGAAAAACTGATAGTGAATTGTAACATTCAGGACCACCTAATGACGATGGATCACTCAAATTGCGTCCCGATTCAATACATCGTCCTCCAGCAGACTTGTCTCCATGGGTCTATTGCTGCCTCGGGCACCTTATGGCCGTTCTGCTGTGAGTCAAAAATTATCGAATCTGACGAAAAACTGATAGTGAATTGTAACTTTCAGGGCCACCTAATCACGATGGATCACTCAAATTGCGTCCCGATTCAATACATCGTCCTCCAGCAGACTTGTCTCCATGGGTATATTGCTGCCTCGGGCACCTTATGGCCGTTCTGCTGTGAATCAAAGATTTTCGAATCCGACGAAAAACTGATAGTGAATTGTAACGTTCAGGGCCACCTAATGACGATGGATCACTCAAATTGCGACCCGATTCAATACATCGTCCTCCAGCAGACTTGTCTCCATGGGTCTATTGCAGCCTCGTGCACCTTATGGCCGTTCTGCTGTGAGTCAAAGATTTTCGAATCGGACGAAAAACTGATAGTGAATTGTAACGTTCAGGGCCACCTAATGACGATGGATCACTCAAATTGCGTCCCGATTCAATACATCGTCCTCCAGCAGACTTGTCTCCATGGGTCTATTGCTGCCTCGGGCACCTTATGGCCGTTCTGCTGTCAGTCAAAGATTTTCGAATCTGACGAAAAACTGATAGTGAATTGTAACGTTCAGGGCCACCTAATGACGATGGATCACTCAAATTGCGTCCCGATTCAATACATCGTCCTCCAGCAGACTTGTCTCCATGGGTCTATTTCTGCCTCGGGCACTTTATGGCCGTTCTGCTGTGAATCAAAGATTTTCGAATCGGACGTAAAACTGATAGTGAATTGTAACGTTCAGGGCCACCTAATGACGATGGATCACTCAAATTGCGACCCGATTCAATACATCGTCCTCCAGCAGACTTGCCTCCATGGGGCTATTGCAGCCTCGTGCACCTTATGGCCGTTCTGCTGTGAGTCAAAGATTTTCGAATCGGACGAAAAACTGATAGTGAACTGTAACGTTCAGGGCCTCCTAATGACGATGGATCACTCAAATTGCGTCCCGATTCAATACATCGTCCTCCAGCAGACTTGTCTCCATGGGTCTATTGCTGCCTCGGGCACTTTATGGCCGTTCTGCTCTCAGTCAAAGATTTTCGAATCTGACGAAAAACTGATAGTGAATTGTAACATTCAGGGCCACCTAATGACGATGGATCACTCAAATTCCGTCTCGATTCAATACATCGTCCTCCAGCAGACTTGTCTCCATGGGTCTATTGCTGCCTCGGGCACCTTAGGGCCGTTCTGCTGTGAGTCAAAGATTTTCGAATCGGACGAAAAACTGATAGTGAATTGCAACGTTCAGGGCCACCTAATGACGAAGCATCAATCAAATTGCGTCCCGATTCAATACATCGTCCTCCAGCAGACTTGTCTCCATGGGTCTATTGCTGCCTCGGGCACCTTATGGCCGTTCTGCTGTGAGTAAAAAATTTTCGAATCTGACGAAAAACTGATAGTGAATTGTAACATTCAGGGCCTCCTAATGACGATGGAACACTCAAATTGCGTCCCGATTCAATACATCGTCCTCCAGCAGACTTGTCTCCATGGGTCTATTGCTGCCTCGGGCACATTATGGCCGTTCTGATCTGAGTCAAAGATTTTCGAATCTGACGAAAAACTGATAGTGAATTGTAACATTCAGGGCCACCTAATGACGATGGAACACTCAAATTGCGTCCCGATTCAATACATCGTCCTCCAGCCGACTTGTCTCCATGACCGTTATGCTGTGAGTCTAAATTATCGAATGGGACGAAAAACTGATAGTGAATTGTAACATTCAGGGCCTCCTAATGACGATGGAACACTTAAATTGCGTCCCGATTCAATACATCGTCCTCCAGCAGACTTGTCTCCATGGGTCTATTGCTGCCTCGGGCACCTTATGGCCGTTCTGCTGTGAGTCAAAGATTTTCGAATCGGACGAAAAACTGATAGTGAATTTTAACGTTCAGGGCCACCTAATGACGATGGATCACTCAAATTGCGTCCCGATTCAATACATCGTCCTCCAGCAGACTTGTCTCCATGGGTCTATTGCTGCCTAGGGCACCTTATGGCCGTTCAGCTGTGAGTCAAAGATTTTCGAATCGGACGAAAAACTGATAGTGAATTGTAACGTTCAGGGCCACCTAATGACGATGGATCACTCAAATTGCGTCCCGATTCAATACATCGTCCTCCAGCAGACTTGTCTCCATGGGTCTATTGCTGCCTCGGGCACCTTATGGCCGTTCTGCTATGAGTCAAAGATTTTCGAATCTGACGAAAAACTGATAGTGAATTGTAACATTCAGGGCCACGTAATGACGATGGATCACTCAAATTGCGTCCCGATTCAATACATCGTCCTCCAGCCGACTTGTCTCCATGGGTCTATTGCTGCCTAGGGCACCTTATGGCCGTTCTGCTGTGAGTCAAAGATTTTCGAATCGGACTAAAACCTGATAGTGAATTGTAACGTTCAGGGCCACCTAATGACGATGGATCACTCAAATTGCGACCCGATTCAATACATCGTCCTCCAGCAGACTTGTCTCCATGGGTCTACTGCTGCCTCGTGCACCTTATGGCCGTTCTGCTGTGAGTCAAAGATTTTCGAATCCGACGAAAAACTGATAGTGAATTGTAACGTTCAGGGCCACCTAATGACGATGGATCACTCAAATTGCGACCCGATTCAATACATCGTCCTCCAGCAGACTTGTCTCCATGGGTCTATTGCAGCCTCGTGCACCTTATGGCCGTTCTGCTGTGAGTCAAAGATTTTCGAATCGGACGAAAAACTGATAGTGAATTGTAACGTTCAGGGCCACCTAATGACGATGGATCACTCAAATTGCGTCCCGATTCAATACATCGTCCTCCAGCAGACTTGTCTCCATGGGTCTATTGCTGCCTCGGGCACCTTATGGCCGTTCTGCTGTCAGTCAAAGATTTTCGAATCTGACGAAAAACTGATAGTGAATTGTAACAATCAGGGCCACCTAATGACGATGGATCACTCAAATTGCGTCCCGATACAATACATCGTCCTCCAGCCGACTTGTCTCCATGGGTCCGTTGCTGCCTCGGGCACCTTAGGGCCGTTCTGCTGTGAGTCAAAGATTTTCGAATCGGACGAAAAACTGATAGTGAATTGTAACGTTCAGGGCCACCTAATGACGATGGAACACTCAAATTGCGTCCCGATTCAATACATCGTCCTCCAGCAGACTTGTCTCCATGGGTCTATTGCTGCCTCGGGCACCTTATGGCCATTCTGCTGTGAGTCAAAGATTTTCGAATCTGACGAAAAACTGATAGTGAATTGTAACGTTCAGGGCCACCTAATGACGATGGATCACTCAAATTGCGTCCCGATTCAATACATCGTCCTCCAGCCGACTTGTCTCCATGGGTCTATTGCTGCCTCGGGCACCTTAGGGCCGTTCTGCTGTGAGTCAAAGATTTTCGAATCGGACGAAAAACTGATAGTGAATTGTAACATTCAGGACCACCTAATGACGATGGATCACTCAAATTGCGTCCCGATTCAATACATCGTCCTCCAGCAGACTTGTCTCCATGGGTCTATTGCTGCCTCGGGCACCTTATGGCCGTTCTGCTGTGAGTCAAAAATTATCGAATCTGACGAAAAACTGATAGTGAATTGTAACTTTCAGGGCCACCTAATCACGATGGATCACTCAAATTGCGTCCCGATTCAATACATCGTCCTCCAGCAGACTTGTCTCCATGGGTCTATTGCTGCCTCGGGCACCTTATGGCCGTTCTGCTGTGAGTCAAAGATTTTCGAATCCGACGAAAAACTGATAGTGAATTGTAACGTTCAGGGCCACCTAATGACGATGGATCACTCAAATTGCGACCCGATTCAATACATCGTCCTCCAGCAGACTTGTCTCCATGGGTCTATTGCAGCCTCGTGCACCTTATGGCCGTTCTGCTGTGAGTCAAAGATTTTCGAATCGGACGAAAAACTGATAGTGAATTGTAACGTTCAGGGCCACCTAATGACGATGGATCACTCAAATTGCGTCCCGATTCAATACATCGTCCTCCAGCAGACTTGTCTCCATGGGTCTATTGCTGCCTCGGGCACCTTATGGCCGTTCTGCTGTCAGTCAAAGATTTTCGAATCTGACGAAAAACTGATAGTGAATTGTAACGTTCAGGGCCACCTAATGACGATGGATCACTCAAATTGCGTCCCGATTCAATACATCGTCCTCCGGCAGACTTGTCTCCATGGGTCTATTTCTGCCTCGGGCACTTTATGGCCGTTCTGCTGTGAATCAAAGATTTTCGAATCGGACGTAAAACTGATAGTGAATTGTAACGTTCAGGGCCACCTAATGACGATGGATCACTCAAATTGCGACCCGATTCAATACATCGTCCTCCAGCAGACTTGCCTCCATGGGTCTATTGCAGCCTCGTGCACCTTATGGCCGTTCTGCTGTGAGTCAAAGGTTTTCGAATCGGACGAAAAACTGATAGTGAACTGTAACGTTCAGGGCCTCCTAATGACGATGGATCACTCAAATTGCGTCCCGATTCAATACATCGTCCTCCAGCAGACTTGTCTCCATGGGTCTATTGCTGCCTCGGGCACCTTATGGCCGTTCTGCTCTCAGTCAAAGATTTTCGAATCTGACGAAAAACTGATAGTGAATTGTAACATTCAGGGCCACCTAATGACGATGGATCACTCAAATTGCGTCCCGATACAATACATCGTCCTCCAGCCGACTTGTCTCCATGGGTCCATTGCTGCCTCGGGCACCTTAGGGCCGTTCTGCTGTGAGTCAAAGATTTTCGAATCGGACGAAAAACTGATAGTGAATTGTAACGTTCAGGGCCACCTAATGACGATGGAACACTCAAATTGCGTCCCGATTCAATACATCGTCCTCCAGCAGACTTGTCTCCATGGGTCTATTGCTGCCTCGGGCACCTTATGGCCATTCTGCTGTGAGTCAAAGGTTTTCGAATCTGACGAAAAAAAGATAGTGAATTGTAACGTTCAGGGCCACCTAATGACGATGGATCACTCATATTGCGTCCCGATTCAATACATCGTCCTCCAGCCGACTTGTCTCCATGGGTCTATTGCTGCCTCGTGCACCTTATGGCCGTTCTGCTGTGAGTCAAAGATTTTCGAATCGGACGAAAAACTGATAGTGAACTGTAACGTTCAGGGCCACCTAATGACGATGGATCACTCAAATTGCGTCCCGATTCAATACATCGTCCTCCAGCAGACTTGTCTCCATGGGTCTATTGCTGCCTCGGGCACCTTATGGCCGTTCTGCTCTCAGTCAAAGATTTTCGAATCTGACGAAAAACTGATAGTGAATTGTAACATTCAGGGCCACCTAATGACGATGGATCACTCAAATTGCGTCCCGATACAATACATCGTCCTCCAGCCGACTTGTCTCCATGGGTCCATTGCTGCCTCGGGCACCTTAGGGCCGTTCTGCTGTGAGTCAAAGATTTTCGAATCGGACGAAAAACTGATAGTGAATTGTAACGTTCAGGGCCACCTAATGACGATGGAACACTCAAATTGCGTCCCGATTCAATACATCGTCCTCCAGCAGACTTGTCTCCATGGGTCTATTGCTGCCTCGGGCACATTATGGCCGTTCTGATCTGAGTCAAAGATTTTCGAATCTGACGAATAACTGATAGTGAATTGTAACATTCAGGGCCACCTAATGACGATGGAACACTCAAATTGCGTCCCGATTCAATACATCGTCCTCCAGCCGACTTGTCTCCATGGCCGTTATGCTGTGAGTCTAAATTATCGAATGGGACGAAAAACTGATAGTGAATTGTAACATTCAGGGCCTCCTAATGACGATGGAACACTCAAATTGCGTCCCGATTCAATACATCGTCCTCCAGCAGACTTGTCTCCATGGGTCTATTGCTGCCTCGGGCACCTTATGGCCGTTCTGCTGTGAGTCAAAGATTTTCGAATCGGACGAAAAACTGATAGTGAATTTTAACGTTCAGGGCCACCTAATGACGATGGATCACTCAAATTGCGTCCCGATTCAATACATCGTCCTCCAGCAGACTTGTCTCCATGGGTCTATTGCTGCCTAGGGCACCTTATGGCCGTTCAGCTGTGAGTCAAAGATTTTCGAATCGGACGAAAAACTGATAGTGAATTGTAACGTTCAGGGCCACCTAATGACGATGGATCACTCAAATTGCGTCCCGATTCAATACATCGTCCTCCAGCAGACTTGTCTCCATGGGTCTATTGCTGCCTCGGGCACCTTATGGCCGTTCTGCTATGAGTCAAAGATTTTCGAATCTGACGAAAAACTGATAGTGAATTGTAACATTCAGGGCCACGTAATGACGATGGATCACTCAAATTGCGTCCCGATTCAATACATCGTCCTCCAGCCGACTTGTCTCCATGGGTCTATTGCTGCCTAGGGCACCTTATGGCCGTTCTGCTGTGAGTCAAAGATTTTCGAATCGGACTAAAAACTGATAGTGAATTGTAACGTTCAGGGCCACCTAATGACGATGGATCACTCAAATTGCGACCCGATTCAATACATCGTCCTCCAGCAGACTTGTCTCCATGGGTCTATTGCTGCCTCGTGCACCTTATGGCCGTTCTGCTGTGAGTCAAAGATTTTCGAATCGGACGAAAAACTGATAGTGAATTGTAACGTTCAGGGCCACCTAATGACGATGGATCACTCAAATTGCGTCAAGATTCAATACATCGTCCTCCAGCAGACTTGTCTCCATGGGTCTATTGCTGCCTCGGGCACCTTATGGCCGTTCTGCTGTCAGTCAAAGATTTTCGAATGTGACGAAAAACTGATAGGGAATTGTAACATTCAGGGCCACCTAATGACGATGGATCACTCAAATTGCGTCCCGATACAATACATCGTCCTCCAGCCGACTTGTCTCCATGGGTCCGTTGCTGCCTCGGGCACCTTAGGGCCGTTCTGCTGTGAGTCAAAGATTTTCGAATCGGACGTAAAACTGATAGTGAATTGTAACGTTCAGGGCCACCTAATGACGATGGAACACTCAAATTGCGTCCCGATTCAATACATCGTCCTCCAGCAGACTTGTCTCCATGGGTCTATTGCTGCTTCGGGCACCTTATGGCCATTCTGCTGTGAGTCAAAGATTTTCGAATCTGACGAAAAACTGATAGTGAATTGTAACGTTCAGGGCCACCTAATGACGATGGATCACTCAAATTGCGTCCCGATTCAATACATCGTCCTCCAGCCGACTTGTCTCCATGGGTCTATTGCTGCCTCGGGCACCTTAGGGCCGTTCTGCTGTGAGTCAAAGATTTTCGAATCGGACGAAAAACTGATAGTGAATTGTAACATTCAGGACCACCTAATGACGATGGATCACTCAAATTGCGTCCCGATTCAATACATCGTCCTCCAGCAGACTTGTCTCCATGGGTCTATTGCTGCCTCGGGCACCTTATGGCCGTTCTGCTGTGAGTCAAAAATTATCGAATCTGACGAAAAACTGATAGTGAATTGTAACTTTCAGGGCCACCTAATGACGATGGATCACTCAAATTGCGTCCCGATTCAATACATCGTCCTCCAGCAGACTTGTCTCCATGGGTCTATTGCTGCCTCGGGCACCTTATGGCCGTTCTGCTGTGAGTCAAAGATTTTCGAATCGGACGAAAAACTGATAGTGAATTGTAACGTTCAGGGCCTCCTAATGACGATGGAACACTCAAATTGCGTCCCGATTCAATACATCGTCCTCCATCAGACTTGTCTTCATGGGTCTATTGCTGCCTCGGGCACCTTATGGCCGTTCTGCTGTGAGTCAAAGATTTTCGAATCGGACGAAAAACTGATAGTTCAGGGCCACCTAATGACGATGGATCACTCAAATTGCGTCCCGATTCAATACATCGTCCTCCAGCAGACTTGTCTCCATGGGTCTATTGCTGCCTCGGGCACCTTACGGCCGTTCTGCTGTGAGTCAAAGATTTTCGAATCGGACGAATAACTGATAGTGAATTGTAACGTTCAGGGCCACCTAATGACGATGGATCACTCAAATTGCGTCCCGATTCAATACATCGTCCTCCAGCCGATTTGTCTCCATGGGTCTATTTCTGCCTCGGGCACTTTATGGCCGTTCTGCTGTGAGTCAAACATTTTCGAATCGGACGAAAAACTGATAGTCAATTGCAACATTCAGGGCCACCTAATGACGATGGATCACTCAAATTGCGTCCCGATTCAATACATCGTCCACCAGCCGACTTGTCTCCATGGGTCTATTGCTGCCTAGGGCACCTTATGGCCGTTCTGCTGTGCGTCAAAGATTTTCGAATCGGACGAAAAACTGATAGTGAATTGTAACGTTCAGGGCCACCTAATGACGATGGATAACTCAAATTGCGACCCGATTCAATACATCGTCCTCCAGCAGACTTGTCTCCATGGGTCTATTGCTGCCTCGTGCACCTTATGGCCGTTCTGCTGTGAGTCAAAGATTTTCGAATCCGACGAAAAACTGATAGTGAATTGTAACATTCAGGGCCACCTAATGACGATGGATCACTCAAATTGCGTCCCGATACAATACATCGTCCTCCAGCCGACTTGTCTCCATGGGTCCATTGCTGCCTCGGGCACCTTAGGGCCGTTCTGCTGTGAGTCAAAGATTTTCGAATCGGACGAAAAACTGATAGTGAATTGTAACGTTCAGGGCCACCTAATGACGATGGAACACTCAAATTGCGTCCCGATTCAATACATCGTCCTCCAGCAGACTTGTCGCCATGGGTCTATTGCTGCCTCGGGCACCTTATGGCCATTCTGCTGTGAGTCAAAGGTTTTCGAATCTGACGAAAAACTGATAGTGAATTGTAACGTTCAGGGCCACCTAATGACGATGGATCACTCAAATTGCGTCCCGATTCAATACATCGTCCTCCAGCCGACTTGTCTCCATGGGTCTATTGCTGCCTCGGGCACCTTAGGGCCGTTCTGCTGTGAGTCAAAGATTTTCGAATCGGACGAAAAACTGATAGTGAATTGTAACATTCAGGACCACCTAATGACGATGGATCACTCAAATTGCGTCCCGATTCAATACATCGTCCTCCAGCAGACTTGTCTCCATGGGTCTATTGCTGCCTCGGGCACCTTATGGCCGTTCTGCTGTGAGTCAAAAATTTTCGAATCTGACGAAAAACTGATAGTGAATTGTAACTTTCAGGGCCACCTAATGACGATGGATCACTCAAATTGCGTCCCGATCAAATACATCGTCCTCCAGCAGACTTGTCTCCATGGGTCTATTGCTGCCTCGGGCACCTTATGGCCGTTCTGCTGTGAGTCAAAGATTTTCGAATCGGACGAAAAACTGATAGTGATTTGTAACGTTCAGGGCCTCCTAATGACGATGGAACACTCAAATTGCGTCCCGATTCAATACATCGTCCTCCAGCAGACTTGTCTTCATGGGTCTATTGCTGCCTCGGGCACCTTATGGCCGTTCTGCTGTGAGTCAAAGATTTTCGAATCGGACGAAAAACTGATAGTTCAGGGCCACCTAATGACGATGGATCACTCAAATTGCGTCCCGATTCAATACATCGTCCTCCAGCAGACTTGTCTCCATGGGTCTATTGCTGCCTCGGGCACCTTACGGCCGTTCTGCTGTGAGTCAAAGATTTTCGAATCGGACGAATAACTGATAGTGAATTGTAACGTTCAGGGCCACCTAATGACGATGGATCACTCAAATTGCGTCCCGATTCAATACATCGTCCTCCAGCCGATTTGTCTCCATGGGTCTATTTCTGCCTCGGGCACTTTATGGCCGTTCTGCTGTGAGTCAAACATTTTCGAATCGGACGAAAAACTGATAGTCAATTGTAACATTCAGGGCCACCTAATGACGATGGATCACTCAAATTGCGTCCCGATTCAATACATCGTCCACCAGCCGACTTGTCTCCATGGGTCTATTGCTGCCTAGGGCACCTTATGGCCGTTCTGCTGTGCGTCAAAGATTTTCGAATCGGACGAAAAACTGATAGTGAATTGTAACGTTCAGGGCCACCTAATGACGATGGATAACTCAAATTGCGACCCGATTCAATACATCGTCCTCCAGCAGACTTGTCTCCATGGGTCTATTGCTGCCTCGTGCACCTTATGGCCGTTCTGCTGTGAGTCAAAGATTTTCGAAACCGACGAAAAACTGATAGTGAATTGTAACATTCAGGGCCACCTAATGACGATGGATCACTCAAATTGCGTCCCGATACAATACATCGTCCTCCAGCCGACTTGTCTCCATGGGTCCATTGCTGCCTCGGGCACCTTAGGGCCGTTCTGCTGTGAGTCAAAGATTTTCGAATCGGACGAAAAACTGATAGTGAATTGTAACGTTCAGGGCCACCTAATGACGATGGAACACTCAAATTGCGTCCCGATTCAATACATCGTCCTCCAGCAGACTTGTCGCCATGGGTCTATTGCTGCCTCGGGCACCTTATGGCCATTCTGCTGTGAGTCAAAGGTTTTCGAATCTGACGAAAAACTGATAGTGAATTGTAACGTTCAGGGCCACCTAATGACGATGGATCACTCAAATTGCGTCCCGATTCAATACATCGTCCTCCAGCCGACTTGTCTCCATGGGTCTATTGCTGCCTCGGGCACCTTAGGGCCGTTCTGCTGTGAGTCAAAGATTTTCGAATCGGACGAAAAACTGATAGTGAATTGTAACATTCAGGACCACCTAATGACGATGGATCACTCAAATTGCGTCCCGATTCAATACATCGTCCTCCAGCAGACTTGTCTCCATGGGTCTATTGCTGCCTCGGGCACCTTATGGCCGTTCTGCTGTGAGTCAAAAATTTTCGAATCTGACGAAAAACTGATAGTGAATTGTAACTTTCAGGGCCACCTAATGACGATGGATCACTCAAATTGCGTCCCGATCAAATACATCGTCCTCCAGCAGACTTGTCTCCATGGGTCTATTGCTGCCTCGGGCACCTTATGGCCGTTCTGCTGTGAGTCAAAGATTTTCGAATCGGACGAAAAACTGATAGTGATTTGTAACGTTCAGGGCCTCCTAATGACGATGGAACACTCAAATTGCGTCCCGATTCAATACATCGTCCTCCAGCAGACTTGTCTTCATGGGTCTATTGCTGCCTCGGGCACCTTATGGCCGTTCTGCTGTGAGTCAAAGATTTTCGAATCGGACGAAAAACTGATAGTTCAGGGCCACCTAATGACGATGGATCACTCAAATTGCGTCCCGATTCAATACATCGTCCTCCAGCAGACTTGTCTCCATGGGTCTATTGTTGCCTCGGGCACCTTATGGCCGTTCTGCTGTGAGTCAAAGATTTTCGAATCGGACGAAAAACTGATAGTGAATTGTAACGTTCAGGGCCACCTAATGACGATGGATCAC
The DNA here is from genome assembly GCF_023864275.1 of Schistocerca cancellata. NCBI lineage: Eukaryota > Metazoa > Arthropoda > Insecta > Orthoptera > Acrididae > Schistocerca > Schistocerca cancellata. The sequence goes on from NC_064627.1 coordinate 4,878,607, forward strand.
TCAAATTGCGTCCCGATTCAATACATCGTCCTCCAGCAGACTTGTCTCCATGGGTCTATTTCTGCCTCGGGCACTTTATGGCCGTTCTGCTGTGAGTCAAAGATTTTCGAATCGGACGAAAAACTGATAGTCAATTGTAACATTCAGGGCCACCTAATGACGATGGATCACTCAAATTGCGTCCCGATTCAATACATCGTCCTCCAGCCGACTTGTCTCCATGGGTCTATTGCTGCCTCGGGCACCTTAGGGCCGTTCTGCTGTGAGTCAAAGTTTTTCGAATCTGACGAAAAACTGATAGTGAATTGTAACGTTCAGGGCCACCTAATGACGGTGGATCACTCAAATTGCGTCCCGATTCAATACATCGTCCTCCAGCAGACTTGTCTCCATGGGTCTATTGCTGCCTCGGGCACCTTACGGCCGTTCTGCTGTGAGTCAAAGGTTTTCGAATCTGACGAAAAACTGATAGTGAATTGTAACATTCAGGGCCACCTAATGACGATGGATCACTCAAATTGCGTCCCGATTCAATACATCCTCCTCCAGCAGACTTGTCTCCATGGGTCTATTACTGACTCGGGCACCTTATGGCCGATCTGCTGTAAGTCAAAGATTTTCGAATCGGACGAAAAATTGATAGTGAATTGTAACGTTCAGGGCCACCTAATGACGATGAATCACTCAAATTGCGTCCCGATTCAATACATCGTCCTCCAGCAGACTTGTCTCCATGGGTCTATTGCTGCCTCGGGCACCTTATGGCCGTTGTGCCGTGAGTATAGATTATCGAATGGGACGAAAAACTGATAGTGAATTGTAACGTTCAGCGGAGGGCCTGTGCGGGGTGTGGCAGTGTCGTGCTGGAGGGCCCACTGGTAGCGATGTGGGCTTCCTCGCCGCGCCTCGCCTCGCCTCGCCTCGCCTCACACCAGGTGTCTGCGTAGTTTGCAGTGCATTCGCACCATTCCTATCCCTGTCCCTGTCCCCGTCCCGACTTGTCCCGACTTTGCTCGACTGCTGCTCGCTGCCGCTCGGGTCGTGGTCCATATGACAGCGCAAGCACGACAAACGTCTGCGGGACGAGACGAGACGAGACGACTAAGGAATAAATTCGTGGTTACAAAACAAATTTGGAACTCTACACTCCTACACAACAATAGGCGGTGACGTATTTCAGAAATCACCTGCCGATTCGTTTTGTTTTGTCGTTTTCAAAGTCTTCTTGGCAAACTTGGTTAGCACATTCTCCCTCAAACTGAGTTAATTACTGCATTTTCGTACCATTACAGTAGTTTAAAAGGCTTAAGGAAGCATCTTTGTCACAACAGAAAGGTAGTTTGAAAATTGGGCTGGCGACATAACAAAAAAAAAAACGGGAAGGGAGCCAACAGCACCCGGGTTTCCCAGGCGGTCACCCATCCAAGTACTAGCCGGGCCCGATGATGCTTAACTTCGGTGATCGGACGAGAACCGGTGTATTCATCATGGTATGGCCGTTGGCGCTCATCTAATGTAGGAGCACGGCAGAATTCGCGTTCGGCTTTCTCCCAACACACAAAATGTTAGTTTTCGGCCGCATTTGACGAAAGCGCTTCCTTCCGCAACCGCCAGTTCCTCGAGGACGGCGCTGGGAGGCGCGCCCGGCGTCCCAGCAGAGTGACGGCCGAATTGGCGGACGCACCGCCGCGTGTGTGAGACGCACTGCTGCTCGTTGCACCCCCTGTCAATCGCTGGGCACGTTCAGCCTTCGACACTAGCGGAGGACGCATCTTTTCCCTGGTGTTCAGCGGAGGGCCTGTGCGGGGTGTGGCAGTGTCGTGCTGGAGGGCCCACTGGTAGCGATGTGGGCTTCCTCGCCGCGCCTCGCCTCGCCTCGCCTCGCCTCACACCAGGTGTCTGCGTAGTTTGCAGTGCATTCGCACCATTCCTATCCCTGTCCCTGTCCCGGTCCCGACTTGTCCCGACTTTGCTCGACTGCTGCTCGCTGCCGCTCGGGTCGTGGTCCATATGACAGCGCAAGCACGACAAACGTCTGCGGGTCGAGACGAGACAAGACGAGACGAGACGACTAAGGAATAAATTCGTGGTTACAAATCAAATTTGGAACTCAACACACCTACACAACAATAGGCGGTGACGTATTTCAGAAATCACCTGCCGATTCGTACTGTTTTGTCGTTTTCAAAGTCTTCTTGGCAAACTTGGTTAGCACATTCTCCCTCAAACTGAGTTAATTACTGCATTTTCGTACCATTACAGTAGTTTAAAAGGCTTAAGGAAGCATCTTTGTCACAACAGAAAGGTAGTTTGAAAATTGGGCTGGCGACATAACAAAAAAAAAAACGGGAAGGGAGCCAGCAGCACCCGGGTTTCCCAGGCGGTCACCCATCCAAGTACTAGCCGGGCCCGATGATGCTTAACTTCGGTGATCGGACGAGAACCGGTGTATTCATCATGGTATGGCCGTTGGCGCTCATCTAATGTAGGAGCACGGCAGAATTCGCGTTCGGCTTTTCTCCCAACACACAAAATGTTAGTTTTCGGCCGCATTTGACGAAAGCGCTTCCTTCCGCAACCGCCAGTTCCTCGAGGACGGCGCTGGGAGGCGCGCCCGGCGTCCCAGCAGAGTGACGGCCGAATTGGAGGGCGCACCGCCGCGTGTGTGAGACGCACTGCTGCTCGTTGCACCCCCTGTCATTCGCTGGGCACGTTCAGCCTTCGACACTAGCGGAGGACGCATCTTTTCCCTGGTGTTCAGCGGAGGGCCTGTGCGGGGTGTGGCAGTGTCGTGCTGGAGGGCCCACTGGTAGCGATGTGGGCTTCCTCGCCGCGCCTCGCCTCGCCTCGCCTCGCCTCACACCAGGTGTCTGCGTAGTTTGCAGTGCATTCGCACCATTCCTATCCCTGTCCCTGTCCCCGTCCCGACTTGTCCCGACTTTGCTCGACTGCCGCTCGCTGCCGCTCGGGTCGTGGTCCATATGACAGCGCAAGCACGACAAACGTCTGCGGGTCGAGACGAGAAAAGACGAGACGAGACGACTAAGGAATAAATTCGTGGTTACAAATCAAATTTGGAACTCAACACACCTACACAACAATAGGCGGTGACGTATTTCAGAAATCACCTGCCGATTCGTACTGTTTTGTCGTTTTCAAAGTCTTCTTGGCAAACTTGGTTGGCACATTCTCCCTCAAACTGAGTTAATTACTGCATTTTCGTACCATTACAGTAGTTTAAAAGGCTTAAGGAAGCATCTTTGTCACAACAGAAAGGTAGTTTGAAAATTGGGCTGGCGACATAACAAAAAAAAAAACAGGAAGGGAGCCTACATCACCCGGGTTTCCCAGGCGGTCACCCATCCAAGTACTAGCCGGGCCCGATGATGCTTAACTTCGGTGATCGGACGAGAACCGGTGAATTCATCATGGTATGGCCGTTGGCGCTCATCTAATGTAGGAGCACGGCAGAATTCGCGTTCGGCTTTTCTCCCAACACAGAAAATGTTAGTTTTCGGCCGCATTTGACGAAAGCGCTTCCTTCCGCAACCGCCAGTTCCTCGAGGACGGCGCGGGGAGGCGCGCCCGGCGTCCCAGCAGAGTGACGGCCGAATTGGCGGGCGCACCGCCGCGTGTGTGAGACGCACTGCTGCTCGTTGCACCCCCTGTCATTCGCTGGGCGCGTGCAGCCTTCGACACTAGCGGAGGACGCATCTTGTCCCTGGTGTTCAGCGGAGGGCCTGTGCGGGGTGTGGCAGTGTCGTGCTGGAGGGCCCACTGGTAGCGATGTGGGCTTCCTCGCCTCGCCTCGCCTCGCCTCACACCAGGTGTCTGCGTAGTTTGCAGTGCATTCGCACCATTCCTATCCCTGTCCCTGTCCCCGTCCCGACTTGTCCCGACTATGCTCGACTGCCGCTCGCTGCCGCTCGGGTCGTGGTCCATATGACAGCGCAAGCACGACAAACGTCTGCGGGACGAGACGAGACGAGACGAGACGAGACGACTAAGGAATAAATTCGTGGTTACAAATCAAATTTGGAACTCTACACTCCTACACAACAATAGGCGGTGACGTATTTCAGAAATCACCTTCCGATTCGTACTGTTTTGTCGTTTTCAAAGTCGTCTTGGCAAACTTGGTTAGCACATTCTCCCTCAAACTGAGTTAATTACTGCATTTTCGTACCATTACAGTAGTTTAAAAGGCTTAAGGAAGCATCTTTGTCACAACAGAAAGGTAGTTTGAAAATTGGGCTTGCGACATAACAAAAAAAAAAAAAACAGGAAGGGAGCCAGCAGCACCCGGGTTTCCCAGGCGGTCACCCATCCAAGTACTAGCCGGGCCCGATGATGCTTAACTTCGGTGATGGGACGAGATCCGGTGTATTCATCATGGTATGGCCTTTGGCGCTCATCTAATGTAGGAGCACGGCAGAATTCTCGTTCGGCTTTTCTCCCAACACACAAAATGTTAGTTTTCGGCCGCATTTGACGAAAGCGCTTCCTTCCGCAACCGCCAGTTCCTCGAGGACGGCGCGGAGAGGCGCGCCCGGCGTCCCAGCAGAGTGACGGCCGAATTGGCGGGCGCACCGCCGCGTGTGTGAGACGCACTGCTGCTCGTTGCACCCCCTGTCATTCGCTGGGCGCGTGCAGCCTTCGACACTAGCGGAGGACGCATCTTGTCCCTGGTGTTCAGCGGAGGGCCTGTGCGGGGTGTGGCAGTGTCGTGCTGGAGGGCCCACTGGTAGCGATGTGGGCTTCCTCGCCTCGCCTCGCCTCGCCTCACACCAGGTGTCTGCGTAGTTTGCAGTGCATTCGCACCATTCCTATCCCTGTCCCTGTCCCCGTCCCGACTTGTCCCGACTTTGCTCGACTGCCGCTCGCTGCCGCTCGGGTCGTGGTCCATATGACAGCGCAAGCACGACAAACGTCTGCGGGACGAGACGAGACGAGACGAGACGAGACGACTAAGGAATAAATTCGTGGTTACAAATCAAATTTGTAACTCTACACTCCTACACAACAATAGGCGGTGACGTATTTCAGAAATCACCTGCCGATTCGTACTGTTTTTTCGTTTTCAAAGTCTTCTTGGCAAACTTGGTTAGCACATTCTCCCTCAAACTGAGTTAATTACTGCATTTTCGTACCATTACAGTAGTTTAAAACGCTTAAGGAAGCATCTTTGTCACAACAGAAAGGTAGTTTGAAAATTGGGCTGGCGACATAACAAAAGAAAAACAGGAAGGGAGCCAGCAGCACCCGGGTTTTCCAGGCGGTCACCCATCCAAGTACTAGCCGGGCCCGATGTTGCTTAACTTCGGTGATCGGACGAGAACCAGTGTATTCATCATGGTATGGCCGTTGGCGCTCAACTAATGTAAGAGTACGGCAGAATTCGCGTTCGGCTTTTCTCCCAACACACAAAATGTTAGTTTTCGGCCGCATTTGACGAAAGCGCTTCCTTCCGCAACCGCCAGTTCCTCGAGGACGGCGCGGGGAGGCGCGCCCGGCGTCCCAGCAGAGTGACGGCCGAATTGGCGGGCGCACCGCCGCGTGTGTGAGACGCACTGCTGCTCGTTGCACCCCCTGTCATTCGCTGGGCGCGTGCAGCCTTCGACACTAGCGGAAGGCGCATCTTGTCCCTGGTGTTCAGCGGAGGGCCTGTGCGGGGTGTGGCAGTGTCGTGCTGGAGGGCCCACTGGTAGCGATGTGGGCTTCCTCGCCGCGCCTCGCTTCGCCTCGCCTCGCCTCGCCTCACACCAGGTGTCTGCGTAGTTTGCAGTGCATTCGCACCATTCCTATCCCTGTCCCTGTCCCCGTCCCGACTTGTCCCGACTTTGCTCGACTGCTGCTCGCTGCCGCTCGGGTCGTGGTCCATATGACAGCGCAAGCACGACAAACGTCTGCGGGTCGAGACGAGACAAGACGAGACGAGACGACTAAGGAATAAATTCGTGGTTACAAATCAAATTTGGAACTCAACACACCTACACAACAATAGGCGGTGACGTATTTCAGAAATCACCTGCCGATTCGTACTGTTTTGTCGTTTTCAAAGTCTTCTTGGCAAACTTGGTTAGCACATTCTCCCTCAAACTGAGTTAATTACTGCATTTTCGTACCATTACAGTAGTTTAAAAGGCTTAAGGAAGCATCTTTGTCACAACAGAAAGGTAGTTTGAAAATTGGGCTGGCGACATAACTAAAAAAAAAACGGGAAGGGAGCCAACAGCACCCGGGTTTCCCAGGCGGTCACCCATCCAAGTACTAGCCGGGCCCGATGATGCTTAACTTCGGTGATCGGACGAGAACCGGTGTATTCATCATGGTATGGCCGTTGGCGCTCATCTAATGTAGGAGCACGGCAGAATTCGCGTTCGGCTTTTCTCCCAACACACAAAATGTTAGTTTTCGGCCGCATTTGACGAAAGCGCTTCCTTCCGCAACCGCCACTTCCTCGAGGACGGCGCTGGGAGGCGCGCCCGGCGTCCCAGCAGAGTGACGGCCGAATTGGCGGGCGCACCGCCGCGTGTGTGAGACGCACTGCTGCTCGTTGCACCCCCTGTAATTCGCTGGGCACGTTCAGCTTTCGACACTAGCGGAGGATGCAACTTTTCCCTGGTGTTCAGCGGAGGGCCTGTGCGGGGTGTGGCAGTGTCGTGCTGGAGGGCCCACTGGTAGCGATGTGGGCTTCCTCGCCGCGCCTCGCCTCGCCTCGCCTCGCCTCACACCAGGTGTCTGCGTTGTTTGCAGTGCATTCGCACCATTCCTATCCCTGTCCCTGTCCCCGTCCCGACTTGTCCCGACTTTGCTCGACTGCCGCTCGCTGCCGCTCGGGTCGTGGTCCATATGACAGCGCAAGCACGACAAACGTCTGCGGGACGAGACGAGACGAGACGAGACGAGACGACTAAGGAATAAATTCGTGGTTACAAATCAAATTTGTAACTCTACACTCCTACACAACAATAGGCGGTGACGTATTTCAGAAATCACCTGCCGATTCGTACTGTTTTTTCGTTTTCAAAGTCTTCTTGGCAAACTTGGTTAGCACATTCTCCCTCAAACTGAGTTAATTACTGCATTTTCGTACCATTACAGTAGTTTAAAACGCTTAAGGAAGCATCTTTGTCACAACAGAAAGGTAGTTTGAAAATTGGGCTGGCGACATAACAAAAGAAAAACAGGAAGGGAGCCAGCAGCACCCGGGTTTTCCAGGCGGTCACCCATCCAAGTACTAGCCGGGCCCGATGTTGCTTAACTTCGGTGATCGGACGAGAACCGGTGTATTCATCATGGTATGGCCGTTGGCGCTCAACTAATGTAAGAGTACGGCAGAATTCGCGTTCGGCTTTTCTCCCAACACACAAAATGTTAGTTTTCGGCCGCATTTGACGAAAGCGCTTCCTTCCGCAACCGCCAGTTCCTCGAGGACGGCGCGGGGAGGCGCGCCCGGCGTCCCAGCAGAGTGACGGCCGAATTGGCGGGCGCACCGCCGCGTGTGTGAGACGCACTGCTGCTCGTTGCACCCCCTGTCATTCGCTGGGCGCGTGCAGCCTTCGACACTAGCGGAAGGCGCATCTTGTCCCTGGTGTTCAGCGGAGGGCCTGTGCGGGGTGTGGCAGTGTCGTGCTGGAGGGCCCAATGGTAGCGATATGGGCTTCCTCGCCTCGCCTCGCCTCGCCTCACACCAGGTGTCTGCGTAGTTTGCAGTGCATTCGCACCATTCCTATCCCTGTCCCTGTCCCCGTCCCGACTTGTCCCGACTTTGCACGACTGCCGCTCGCTGCCGCTCGGGTCGTGGTCCATATGACAGCGCAAGCACGACAAACGTCTGCGGGACGAGACGAGACGAGACGACTAAGGAATAAATTCGTGGTTACAAAACAAATTTGGAACTCTACACTCCTACACAACAATAGGCGGTGACGTATTTCAGAAATCACCTGCCGATTCGTACTGTTTTGTCGTTTTCAAAGTCTTCTTGGCAAACTTGGTTAGCACATTCTCCCTCAAACTGAGTTAATTACTGCATTTTCGTACCATTACAGTAGTTTAAAAGGCTTAAGGAAGCATCTTTGTCACAACAGAAAGGTAGTTTGAAAATTGGGCTGGCGACGTAACAAAAAAAAAAAACGGGAAGGGAGCCAACAGCACCCGGGTTTCCCAGGCGGTCACCCATCCAAGTACTAGCCGGGCCCGATGATGCTTAACTTCGGTGATGGGACGAGAACCGGTGTATTCATCATGGTATGGCCGTTGGCGCTCATCTAATGTAGGAGCACGGCAGAATTCGCGTTCGGCTTTTCTCCCAACACACAAAATGTTAGTTTTCGGCCGCATTTGACGAAAGCGCTTCCTTCCGCAACCGCCAGTTCCTCGAGGACGGCGCTGGGAGGCGCGCCCGGCGTCCCAGCAGAGTGACGGCCGAATTGGCGGGCGCACCGCCGCGTGTGTGAGACGCACTGCTGCTCGTTGCACCCCCTGTCATTCGCTGGGCACGTTCAGCCTTCGACACTAGCGGAGGACGCATCTTTTCCCTGGTGTTCAGCGGAGGGCCTGTGCGGGGTGTGGCAGTGTCGTGCTGGAGGGCCCACTGGTAGCGATGTGGGCTTCCTCGCCGCGCCTCGCTTCGCCTCGCCTCGCCTCGCCTCACACCAGGTGTCTGCGTAGTTTGCAGTGCATTCGCACCATTCCTATCCCTGTCCCTGTCCCCGTCCCGACTTGTCCCGACTTTGCTCGACTGCTGCTCGCTGCCGCTCGGGTCGTGGTCCATATGACAGCGCAAGCACGACAAACGTCTGCGGGTCGAGACGAGACAAGACGAGACGAGACGACTAAGGAATAAATTCGTGGTTACAAATCAAATTTGGAACTCAACACACCTACACAACAATAGGCGGTGACGTATTTCAGAAATCACCTGCCGATTCGTACTGTTTTGTCGTTTTCAAAGTCTTCTTGGCAAACTTGGTTAGCACATTCTCCCTCAAACTGAGTTAATTACTGCATTTTCGTACCATTACAGTAGTTTAAAAGGCTTAAGGAAGCATCTTTGTCACAACAGAAAGGTAGTTTGAAAATTGGGCTGGCGACATAACTAAAAAAAAAACGGGAAGGGAGCCAACAGCACCCGGGTTTCCCAGGCGGTCACCCATCCAAGTACTAGCCGGGCCCGATGATGCTTAACTTCGGTGATCGGACGAGAACCGGTGTATTCATCATGGTATGGCCGTTGGCGCTCATCTAATGTAGGAGCACGGCAGAATTCGCGTTCGGCTTTTCTCCCAACACACAAAATGTTAGTTTTCGGCCGCATTTGACGAAAGCGCTTCCTTCCGCAACCGCCACTTCCTCGAGGACGGCGCTGGGAGGAGCGCCCGGCGTCCCAGCAGAGTGACGGCCGAATTGGCGGGCGCACCGCCGCGTGTGTGAGACGCACTGCTGCTCGTTGCACCCCCTGTAATTCGCTGGGCACGTTCAGCTTTCGACACTAGCGGAGGACGCAACTTTTCCCTGGTGTTCAGCGGAGGGCCTGTGCGGGGTGTGGCAGTGTCGTGCTGGAGGGCCCACTGGTAGCGATGTGGGCTTCCTCGCCGCGCCTCGCCTCGCCTCGCCTCGCCTCACACCAGGTGTCTGCGTTGTTTGCAGTGCATTCGCACCATTCCTATCCCTGTCCCTGTCCCCGTCCCGACTTGTCCCGACTTTGCTCGACTGCCGCTCGCTGCCGCTCGGGTCGTGGTCCATATGACAGCGCAAGCACGACAAACGTCTGCGGGTCGAGACGAGAAAAGACGAGACGAGACGACTAAGGAATAAATTCGTGGTTACAAATCAAATTTGGAACTCAACACACCTACACAACAATAGGCGGTGACGTATTTCAGAAATCACCTGCCGATTCGTACTGTTTTGTCGTTTTCAAAGTCTTCTTGGCAAACTTGGTTAGCACATTCTCCCTCAAACTGAGTTAATTACTGCATTTTCGTACCATTACAGTAGTTTAAAAGGCTTAAGGAAGCATCTTTGTCACAACAGAAAGGTAGTTTGAAAATTGGGCTGGCGACATAACAAAAAAAAAACAGGAAGGGAGCCTACATCACCCGGGTTTCCCAGGCGGTCACCCATCCAAGTACTAGCCGGGCCCGATGATGCTTGACTTCGGTGATCGGACGAGAACCGGTGAATTCATCATGGTATGGCCGTTGGCGCTCATCTAATGTAGGAGCACGGCAGAATTCGCATTCGGCTTTTCTCCCAACACACAAAATGTTAGTTTTCGGCCGCATTTGACGAAAGCGCTTCCTTCCGCAACCGCCAGTTCCTCGAGGACGGCGCGGGGAGGCGCGCCCGGCGTCCCAGCAGAGTGACGGCCGAATTGGCGGGCGCACCGCCGCGTGTGTGAGACGCACTGCTGCTCGTTGCACCCCCTGTCATTCGCTGGGCGCGTGCAGCCTTCGACACTAGCGGAGGACGCATCTTGTCCCTGGTGTTCAGCGGAGGGCCTGTGCGGGGTGTGGCAGTGTCGTGCTGGAGGGCCCACTGGTAGCGATGTGGGCTTCCTCGCCTCGCCTCGCCTCGCCTCACACCAGGTGTCTGCGTAGTTTGCAGTGCATTCGCACCATTCCTATCCCTGTCCCTGTCCCCGTCCCGACTTGTCCCGACTATGCTCGACTGCCGCTCGCTGCCGCTCGGGTCGTGGTCCATATGACAGCGCAAGCACGACAAACGTCTGCGGGACGAGACGAGACGAGACGAGACGAGACGACTAAGGAATAAATTCGTGGTTACAAATCAAATTTGGAACTCTACACTCCTACACAACAATAGGCGGTGACGTATTTTAGAAATCACCTTCCGATTCGTACTGTTTTGTCGTTTTCAAAGTCGTCTTGGCAAACTTGGTTAGCACATTCTCCCTCAAACTGAGTTAATTACTGCATTTTCGTACCATTACAGTAGTTTAAAAGGCTTAAGGAAGCATCTTTGTCACAACAGAAAGGTAGTTTGAAAATTGGGCTGGCGACATAACAAAAAAAAAAAAAACAGGAAGGGAGCCAGCAGCACCCGGGTTTCCCAGGCGGTCACCCATCCAAGTACTAGCCGGGCCCGATGATGCTTAACTTCGGTGATCGGACGAGAACCGGTGTATTCATCATGGTATGGCCGTTGGCGCTCATCTAATGTAGGAGCACGGCAGAATTCGCGTTCGGCTTTTCTCCCAACACACAAAATGTTAGTTTTCGGCCGCATTTGACGAAAGCGCTTCCTTCCGCAACCGCCACTTCCTCGAGGACGGCGCTGGGAGGAGCGCCCGGCGTCCCAGCAGAGTGACGGCCGAATTGGCGGGCGCACCGCCGCGTGTGTGAGACGCACTGCTGCTCGTTGCACCCCCTGTAATTCGCTGGGCACGTTCAGCTTTCGACACTAGCGGAGGACGCAACTTTTCCCTGGTGTTCAGCGGAGGGCCTGTGCGGGGTGTGGCAGTGTCGTGCTGGAGGGCCCACTGGTAGCGATGTGGGCTTCCTCGCCGCGCCTCGCCTCGCCTCGCCTCGCCTCACACCAGGTGTCTGCGTTGTTTGCAGTGCATTCGCACCATTCCTATCCCTGTCCCTGTCCCCGTCCCGACTTGTCCCGACTTTGCTCGACTGCCGCTCGCTGCCGCTCGGGTCGTGGTCCATATGACAGCGCAAGCACGACAAACGTCTGCGGGTCGAGACGAGAAAAGACGAGACGAGACGACTAAGGAATAAATTCGTGGTTACAAATCAAATTTGGAACTCAACACACCTACACAACAATAGGCGGTGACGTATTTCAGAAATCACCTGCCGATTCGTACTGTTTTGTCGTTTTCAAAGTCTTCTTGGCAAACTTGGTTAGCACATTCTCCCTCAAACTGAGTTAATTACTGCATTTTCGTACCATTACAGTAGTTTAAAAGGCTTAAGGAAGCATCTTTGTCACAACAGAAAGGTAGTTTGAAAATTGGGCTGGCGACATAACAAAAAAAAAAACAGGAAGGGAGCCTACATCACCCGGGTTTCCCAGGCGGTCACCCATCCAAGTACTAGCCGGGCCCGATGATGCTTGACTTCGGTGATCGGACGAGAACCGGTGAATTCATCATGGTATGGCCGTTGGCGCTCATCTAATGTAGGAGCACGGCAGAATTCGCGTTCGGCTTTTCTCCCAACACAGAAAATGTTAGTTTTCGGCCGCATTTGACGAAAGCGCTTCCTTCCGCAACCGCCAGTTCCTCGAGGACGGCGCGGGGAGGCGCGCCCGGCGTCCCAGCAGAGTGACGGCCGAATTGGCGGGCGCACCGCCGCGTGTGTGAGACGCACTGCTGCTCGTTGCACCCCCTGTCATTTGCTGGGCGCGTGCAGCCTTCGACACTAGCGGAGGACGCATCTTGTCCCTGGTGTTCAGCGGAGGGCCTGTGCGGGGTGTGGCAGTGTCGTGCTGGAGGGCCCACTGGTAGCGATGTGGGCTTCCTCGCCTCGCCTCGCCTCGCCTCACACCAGGTGTCTGCGTAGTTTGCAGTGCATTCGCACCATTCCTATCCCTGTCCCTGTCCCCGTCCCGACTTGTCCCGACTATGCTCGACTGCCGCTCGCTGCCGCTCGGGTCGTGGTCCATATGACAGCGCAAGCACGACAAACGTCTGCGGGACGAGACGAGACGAGACGAGACGAGACGACTAAGGAATAAATTCGTGGTTACAAATCAAATTTGGAACTCTACACTCCTACACAACAATAGGCGGTGACGTATTTCAGAAATCACCTTCCGATTCGTACTGTTTTGTCGTTTTCAAAGTCGTCTTGGCAAACTTGGTTAGCACATTCTCCCTCAAACTGAGTTATTTACTGCATTTTCGTACCATTACAGTAGTTTAAAAGGCTTAAGGAAGCATCTTTGTCACAACAGAAAGGTAGTTTGAAAATTGGGCTGGCGACATAACAAAAAACAAAAAACAGGAAGGGAGCCAGCAGCACCCGGGTTTCCCAGGCGGTCACCCATCCAAGTACTAGCCGGGCCCGATGATGCTTAACTTCGGTGATGGGACGAGATCCGGTGTATTCATCATGGTATGGCCTTTGGCGCTCATCTAATGTAGGAGCACGGCAGAATTCTCGTTCGGCTTTTCTCCCAACACACAAAATGTTAGTTTTCGGCCGCATTTGACGAAAGCGCTTCCTTCCGCAACCGCCAGTTCCTCGAGGACGGCGCGGAGAGGCGCGCCCGGCGTCCCAGCAGAGTGACGGCCGAATTGGCGGGCGCACCGCCGCGTGTGTGAGACGCACTGCTGCTCGTTGCACCCCCTGTCATTCGCTGGGCGCGTGCAGCCTTCGACACTAGCGGAGGACGCATCTTGTCCCTGGTGTTCAGCGGAGGGCCTGTGCGGGGTGTGGCAGTGTCGTGCTGGAGGGCCCACTGGTAGCGATGTGGGCTTCCTCGCCGCGCCTCGCCTCGCCTCGCCTCGCCTCACACCAGGTGTCTGCGTTGTTTGCAGTGCATTCGCACCATTCCTATCCCTGTCCCTGTCCCCGTCCCGACTTGTCCCGACTTTGCTCGACTGCCGCTCGCTGCCGCTCGGGTCGTGGTCCATATGACAGCGCAAGCACGACAAACGTCTGCGGGTCGAGACGAGAAAAGACGAGACGAGACGACTAAGGAATAAATTCGTGGTTACAAATCAAATTTGGAACTCAACACACCTACACAACAATAGGCGGTGACGTATTTCAGAAATCACCTGCCGATTCGTACTGTTTTGTCGTTTTCAAAGTCTTCTTGGCAAACTTGGTTGGCACATTCTCCCTCAAACTGAGTTAATTACTGCATTTTCGTACCATTACAGTAGTTTAAAAGGCTTAAGGAAGCATCTTTGTCACAACAGAAAGGTAGTTTGAAAATTGGGCTGGCGACATAACAAAAAAAAAACAGGAAGGGAGCCTACATCACCCGGGTTTCCCAGGCGGTCACCCATCCAAGTACTAGCCGGGCCCGAAGATGCTTAACTTCGGTGATCGGACGAGAACCGGTGAATTCATCATGGTATGGCCGTTGGCGCTCATCTAATGTAGGAGCACGGCAGAATTCGCGTTCGGCTTTTCTCCCAACACAGAAACTGTTAGTTTTCGGCCGCATTTGACGAAAGCGCTTCCTTCCGCAACCGCCAGTTCCTCGAGGACGGCGCGGGGAGGCGCGCCCGGCGTCCCAGCAGAGTGACGGCCGAATTGGCGGGCGCACCGCCGCGTGTGTGAGACGCACTGCTGCTCGTTGCACCCCCTGTCATTCGCTGGGCGCGTGCAGCCTTCGACACTAGCGGAGGACGCATCTTGTCCCTGGTGTTCAGCGGAGGGCCTGTGCGGGGTGTGGCAGTGTCGTGCTGGAGGGCCCACTGGTAGCGATGTGGGCTTCCTCGCCTCGCCTCGCCTCGCCTCACACCAGGTGTCTGCGTAGTTTGCAGGGCATTCGCACCATTCCTATCCCTGTCCCTGTCCCCGTCCCGACTTGTCCCGACTATGCTCGACTGCCGCTCGCTGCCGCTCGGGTCGTGGTCCATATGACAGCGCAAGCACGACAAACGTCTGCGGGACGAGACGAGACGAGACGAGACGAGACGACTAAGGAATAAATTCGTGGTTACAAATCAAATTTGGAACTCTACACTCCTACACAACAATAGGCGGTGACGTATTTCAGAAATCACCTTCCGATTCGTACTGTATTGTCGTTTTCAAAGTCGTCTTGGCAAACTTGGTTAGCACATTCTCCCTCAAACTGAGTTAATTACTGCATTTTCGTACCATTACAGTAGTTTAAAAGGCTTAAGGAAGCATCTTTGTCACAACAGAAAGGTAGTTTGAAAATTGGGCTGGCGACATAACAAAAAAAAAAAAACAGGAAGGGAGCCAGCAGCACCCGGGTTTCCCAGGCGGTCACCCATCCAAGTACTAGCCGGGCCCGATGATGCTTAACTTCGGTGATGGGACGAGATCCGGTGTATTCATCATGGTATGGCCTTTGGCGCTCATCTAATGTAGGAGCACGGCAGAATTCTCGTTCGGCTTTTCTCCCAACACACAAAATGTTAGTTTTCGGCCGCATTTGACGAAAGCGCTTCCTTCCGCAACCGCCAGTTCCTCGAGGACGGCGCGGAGAGGCGCGCCCGGCGTCCCAGCAGAGTGACGGCCGAATTGGCGGGCGCACCGCCGCGTGTGTGAGACGCACTGCTGCTCGTTGCACCCCCTGTCATTCGCTGGGCGCGTGCAGCCTTCGACACTAGCGGAGGACGCATCTTGTCCCTGGTGTTCAGCGGAGGGCCTGTGCGGGGTGTGGCAGTGTCGTGCTGGAGGGCCCACTGGTAGCGATGTGGGCTTCCTCGCCTCGCCTCGCCTCGCCTCACACCAGGTGTCTGCGTAGTTTGCAGTGCATTCGCACCATTCCTATCCCTGTCCCTGTCCCCGTCCCGACTTGTCCCGACTTTGCTCGACTGCTGCTCGCTGCCGCTCGGGTCGTGGTCCATATGACAGCGCAAGCACGACAAACGTCTGCGGGTCGAGACGAGACAAGACGAGACGAGACGACTAAGGAATAAATTCGTGGTTACAAATCAAATTTGGAACTCAACACACCTACACAACAATAGGCGGTGACGTATTTCAGAAATCACCTGCCGATTCGTACTGTTTTGTCGTTTTCAAAGTCTTCTTGGCAAACTTGGTTAGCACATTCTCCCTCAAACTGAGTTAATTACTGCATTTTCGTACCATTACAGTAGTTTAAAAGGCTTAAGGAAGCATCTTTGTCACAACAGAAAGGTAGTTTGAAAATTGGGCTGGCGACATAACTAAAAAAAAAACGGGAAGGGAGCCAACAGCACCCGGGTTTCCCAGGCGGTCACCCATCCAAGTACTAGCCGGGCCCGATGATGCTTAACTTCGGTGATCGGACGAGAACCGGTGTATTCATCATGGTATGGCCGTTGGCGCTCATCTAATGTAGGAGCACGGCAGAATTCGCGTTCGGCTTTTCTCCCAACACACAAAATGTTAGTTTTCGGCCGCATTTGACGAAAGCGCTTCCTTCCGCAACCGCCACTTCCTCGAGGACGGCGCTGGGAGGCGCGCCCGGCGTCCCAGCAGAGTGACGGCCGAATTGGCGGGCGCACCGCCGCGTGTGTGAGACGCACTGCTGCTCGTTGCACCCCCTGTAATTCGCTGGGCACGTTCAGCTTTCGACACTAGCGGAGGACGCAACTTTTCCCTGGTGTTCAGCGGAGGGCCTGTGCGGGGTGTGGCAGTGTCGTGCTGGAGGGCCCACTGGTAGCGATGTGGGCTTCCTCGCCGCGCCTCGCCTCGCCTCGCCTCGCCTCACACCAGGTGTCTGCGTTGTTTGCAGTGCATTCGCACCATTCCTATCCCTGTCCCTGTCCCCGTCCCGACTTGTCCCGACTTTGCTCGACTGCCGCTCGCTGCCGCTCGGGTCGTGGTCCATATGACAGCGCAAGCACGACAAACGTCTGCGGGTCGAGACGAGAAAAGACGAGACGAGACGACTAAGGAATAAATTCGTGGTTACAAATCAAATTTGGAACTCAACACACCTACACAACAATAGGCGGTGACGTATTTCAGAAATCACCTGCCGATTCGTACTGTTTTGTCGTTTTCAAAGTCTTCTTGGCAAACTTGGTTGGCACATTCTCCCTCAAACTGAGTTAATTACTGCATTTTCGTACCATTACAGTAGTTTAAAAGGCTTAAGGAAGCATCTTTGTCACAACAGAAAGGTAGTTTGAAAATTGGGCTGGCGACATAACAAAAAAAAAACAGGAAGGGAGCCTACATCACCCGGGTTTCCCAGGCGGTCACCCATCCAAGTACTAGCCGGGCCCGATGATGCTTAACTTCGGTGATCGGACGAGAACCGGTGAATTCATCATGGTATGGCCGTTGGCGCTCATCTAATGTAGGAGCACGGCAGAATTCGCGTTCGGCTTTTCTCCCAACACAGAAAATGTTAGTTTTCGGCCGCATTTGACGAAAGCGCTTCCTTCCGCAACCGCCAGTTCCTCGAGGACGGCGCGGGGAGGCGCGCCCGGCGTCCCAGCAGAGTGACGGCCGAATTGGCGGGCGCACCGCCGCGTGTGTGAGACGCACTGCTGCTCGTTGCACCCCCTGTCATTCGCTGGGCGCGTGCAGCCTTCGACACTAGCGGAGGACGCATCTTGTCCCTGGTGTTCAGCGGAGGGCCTGTGCGGGGTGTGGCAGTGTCGTGCTGGAGGGCCCACTGGTAGCGATGTGGGCTTCCTCGCCTCGCCTCGCCTCGCCTCACACCAGGTGTCTGCGTAGTTTGCAGTGCATTCGCACCATTCCTATCCCTGTCCCTGTCCCCGTCCCGACTTGTCCCGACTATGCTCGACTGCCGCTCGCTGCCGCTCGGGTCGTGGTCCATATGACAGCGCAAGCACGACAAACGTCTGCGGGACGAGACGAGACGAGACGAGACGAGACGACTAAGGAATAAATTCGTGGTTACAAATCAAATTTGGAACTCTACACTCCTACACAACAATAGGCGGTGACGTATTTCAGAAATCACCTTCCGATTCGTACTGTTTTGTCGTTTTCAAAGTCGTCTTGGCAAACTTGGTTAGCACATTCTCCCTCAAACTGAGTTAATTACTGCATTTTCGTACCATTACAGTAGTTTAAAAGGCTTAAGGAAGCATCTTTGTCACAACAGAAAGGTAGTTTGAAAATTGGGCTGGCGACATAACAAAAAAAAAAAAACAGGAAGGGAGCCAGCAGCACCCGGGTTTCCCAGGCGGTCACCCATCCAAGTACTAGCCGGGCCCGATGATGCTTAACTTCGGTGATGGGACGAGATCCGGTGTATTCATCATGGTATGGCCTTTGGCGCTCATCTAATGTAGGAGCACGGCAGAATTCTCGTTCGGCTTTTCTCCCAACACACAAAATGTTAGTTTTCGGCCGCATTTGACGAAAGCGCTTCCTTCCGCAACCGCCAGTTCCTCGAGGACGGCGCGGAGAGGCGCGCCCGGCGTCCCAGCAGAGTGACGGCCGAATTGGCGGGCGCACCGCCGCGTGTGTGAGACGCACTGCTGCTCGTTGCACCCCCTGTCATTCGCTGGGCGCGTGCAGCCTTCGACACTAGCGGAGGACGCATCTTGTCCCTGGTGTTCAGCGGAGGGCCTGTGCGGGGTGTGGCAGTGTCGTGCTGGAGGGCCCACTGGTAGCGATGTGGGCTTCCTCGCCTCGCCTCGCCTCGCCTCACACCAGGTGTCTGTGTAGTTTGCAGTGCATTCGCACCATTCCTATCCCTGTCCCTGTCCCCGTCCCGACTTGTCCCGACTTTGCTCGACTGCTGCTCGCTGCCGCTCGGGTCGTGGTCCATATGACAGCGCAAGCACGACAAACGTCTGCGGGTCGAGACGAGACAAGACGAGACGAGACGACTAAGGAATAAATTCGTGGTTACAAATCAAATTTGGAACTCAACACACCTACACAACAATAGGCGGTGACGTATTTCAGAAATCACCTGCCGATTCGTACTGTTTTGTCGTTTTCAAAGTCTTCTTGGCAAACTTGGTTAGCACATTCTCCCTCAAACTGAGTTAATTACTGCATTTTCGTACCATTACAGTAGTTTAAAAGGCTTAAGGAAGCATCTTTGTCACAACAGAAAGGTAGTTTGAAAATTGGGCTGGCGACATAACTAAAAAAAAAACGGGAAGGGAGCCAACAGCACCCGGGTTTCCCAGGCGGTCACCCATCCAAGTACTAGCCGGGCCCGATGATGCTTAACTTCGGTGATCGGACGAGAACCGGTGTATTCATCATGGTATGGCCGTTGGCGCTCATCTAATGTAGGAGCACGGCAGAATTCGCGTTCGGCTTTTCTCCCAACACACAAAATGTTAGTTTTCGGCCGCATTTGACGAAAGCGCTTCCTTCCGCAACCGCCACTTCCTCGAGGACGGCGCTGGGAGGCGCGCCCGGCGTCCCAGCAGAGTGACGGCCGAATTGGCGGGCGCACCGCCGCGTGTGTGAGACGCACTGCTGCTCGTTGCACCCCCTGTAATTCGCTGGGCACGTTCAGCTTTCGACACTAGCGGAGGACGCAACTTTTCCCTGGTGTTCAGCGGAGGGCCTGTGCGGGGTGTGGCAGTGTCGTGCTGGAGGGCCCACTGGTAGCGATGTGGGCTTCCTCGCCGCGCCTCGCCTCGCCTCGCCTCGCCTCACACCAGGTGTCTGCGTTGTTTGCAGTGCATTCGCACCATTCCTATCCCTGTCCCTGTCCCCGTCCCGACTTGTCCCGACTTTGCTCGACTGCCGCTCGCTGCCGCTCGGGTCGTGGTCCATATGACAGCGCAAGCACGACAAACGTCTGCGGGTCGAGACGAGAAAAGACGAGACGAGACGACTAAGGAATAAATTCGTGGTTACAAATCAAATTTGGAACTCAACACACCTACACAACAATAGGCGGTGACGTATTTCAGAAATCACCTGCCGATTCGTACTGTTTTGTCGTTTTCAAAGTCTTCTTGGCAAACTTGGTTGGCACATTCTCCCTCAAACTGAGTTAATTACTGCATTTTCGTACCATTACAGTAGTTTAAAAGGCTTAAGGAAGCATCTTTGTCACAACAGAAAGGTAGTTTGAAAATTGGGCTGGCGACATAACAAAAAAAAAACAGGAAGGGAGCCTACATCACCCGGGTTTCCCAGGCGGTCACCCATCCAAGTACTAGCCGGGCCCGATGATGCTTAACTTCGGTGATCGGACGAGAACCGGTGAATTCATCATGGTATGGCCGTTGGCGCTCATCTAATGTAGGAGCACGGCAGAATTCGCGTTCGGCTTTTCTCCCAACACAGAAAATGTTAGTTTTCGGCCGCATTTGACGAAAGCGCTTCCTTCCGCAACCGCCAGTTCCTCGAGGACGGCGCGGGGAGGCGCGCCCGGCGTCCCAGCAGAGTGACGGCCGAATTGGCGGGCGCACCGCCGCGTGTGTGAGACGCACTGCTGCTCGTTGCACCCCCTGTCATTCGCTGGGCGCGTGCAGCCTTCGACACTAGCGGAGGACGCATCTTGTCCCTGGTGTTCAGCGGAGGGCCTGTGCGGGGTGTGGCAGTGTCGTGCTGGAGGGCCCACTGGTAGCGATGTGGGCTTCCTCGCCTCGCCTCGCCTCGCCTCACACCAGGTGTCTGCGTAGTTTGCAGTGCATTCGCACCATTCCTATCCCTGTCCCTGTCCCCGTCCCGACTTGTCCCGACTATGCTCGACTGCCGCTCGCTGCCGCTCGGGTCGTGGTCCATATGACAGCGCAAGCACGACAAACGTCTGCGGGACGAGACGAGACGAGACGAGACGAGACGACTAAGGAATAAATTCGTGGTTACAAATCAAATTTGGAACTCTACACTCCTACACAACAATAGGCGGTGACGTATTTCAGAAATCACCTTCCGATTCGTACTGTTTTGTCGTTTTCAAAGTCGTCTTGGCAAACTTGGTTAGCACATTCTCCCTCAAACTGAGTTAATTACTGCATTTTCGTACCATTACAGTAGTTTAAAAGGCTTAAGGAAGCATCTTTGTCACAACAGAAAGGTAGTTTGAAAATTGGGCTGGCGACATAACAAAAAAAAAAAAACAGGAAGGGAGCCAGCAGCACCCGGGTTTCCCAGGCGGTCACCCATCCAAGTACTAGCCGGGCCCGATGATGCTTAACTTCGGTGATGGGACGAGATCCGGTGTATTCATCATGGTATGGCCTTTGGCGCTCATCTAATGTAGGAGCACGGCAGAATTCTCGTTCGGCTTTTCTCCCAACACACAAAATGTTAGTTTTCGGCCGCATTTGACGAAAGCGCTTCCTTCCGCAACCGCCAGTTCCTCGAGGACGGCGCGGAGAGGCGCGCCCGGCGTCCCAGCAGAGTGACGGCCGAATTGGCGGGCGCACCGCCGCGTGTGTGAGACGCACTGCTGCTCGTTGCACCCCCTGTCATTCGCTGGGCGCGTGCAGCCTTCGACACTAGCGGAGGACGCATCTTGTCCCTGGTGTTCAGCGGAGGGCCTGTGCGGGGTGTGGCAGTGTCGTGCTGGAGGGCCCACTGGTAGCGATGTGGGCTTCCTCGCCTCGCCTCGCCTCGCCTCACACCAGGTGTCTGCGTAGTTTGCAGTGCATTCGCACCATTCCTATCCCTGTCCCTGTCCCCGTCCCGACTTGTCCCGACTTTGATCGACTGCCGCTCGCTGCCGCTCGGGTCGTGGTCCATATGACAGCGCAAGCACGACAAACGTCTGCGGGACGAGACGAGACGAGACGAGACGAGACGACTAAGGAATAAATTCGTGGTTACAAATCAAATTTGTAACTCTACACTCCTACACAACAATAGGCGGTGACGTATTTCAGAAATCACCTGCCGATTCGTACTGTTTTTTCGTTTTCAAAGTCTTCTTGGCAAACTTGGTTAGCACATTCTCCCTCAAACTGAGTTAATTACTGCATTTTCGTACCATTACAGTAGTTTAAAACGCTTAAGAAAGCATCTTTGTCACAACAGAAAGGTAGTTTGAAAATTGGGCTGGCGACATAACAAAAGAAAAACAGGAAGGGAGCCAGCAGCACCCGGGTTTTCCAGGCGGTCACCCATCCAAGTACTAGCCGGGCCCGATGTTGCTTAACTTCGGTGATCGGACGAGAACCAGTGTATTCATCATGGTATGGCCGTTGGCGCTCAACTAATGTAAGAGTACGGCAGAATTCGCGTTCGGCTTTTCTCCCAACACACAAAATGTTAGTTTTCGGCCGCATTTGACGAAAGCGCTTCCTTCCGCAACCGCCAGTTCCTCGAGGACGGCGCGGGGAGGCGCGCCCGGCGTCCCAGCAGAGTGACGGCCGAATTGGCGGGCGCACCGCCGCGTGTGTGAGACGCACTGCTGCTCGTTGCACCCCCTGTCATTCGCTGGGCGCGTGCAGCCTTCGACACTAGCGGAAGGCGCATCTTGTCCCTGGTGTTCAGCGGAGGGCCTGTGCGGGGTGTGGCAGTGTCGTGCTGGAGGGCCCACTGGTAGCGATGTGGGCTTCCTCGCCGCGCCTCGCTTCGCCTCGCCTCGCCTCGCCTCACACCAGGTGTCTGCGTAGTTTGCAGTGCATTCGCACCATTCCTATCCCTGTCCCTGTCCCCGTCCCGACTTGTCCCGACTTTGCTCGACTGCTGCTCGCTGCCGCTCGGGTCGTGGTCCATATGACAGCGCAAGCACGACAAACGTCTGCGGGTCGAGACGAGACAAGACGAGACGAGACGACTAAGGAATAAATTCGTGGTTACAAATCAAATTTGGAACTCAACACACCTACACAACAATAGGCGGTGACGTATTTCAGAAATCACCTGCCGATTCGTACTGTTTTGTCGTTTTCAAAGTCTTCTTGGCAAACTTGGTTAGCACATTCTCCCTCAAACTGAGTTAATTACTGCATTTTCGTACCATTACAGTAGTTTAAAAGGCTTAAGGAAGCATCTTTGTCACAACAGAAAGGTAGTTTGAAAATTGGGCTGGCGACATAACTAAAAAAAAAACGGGAAGGGAGCCAACAGCACCCGGGTTTCCCAGGCGGTCACCCATCCAAGTACTAGCCGGGCCCGATGATGCTTAACTTCGGTGATCGGACGAGAACCGGTGTATTCATCATGGTATGGCCGTTGGCGCTCATCTAATGTAGGAGCACGGCAGAATTCGCGTTCGGCTTTTCTCCCAACACACAAAATGTTAGTTTTCGGCCGCATTTGACGAAAGCGCTTCCTTCCGCAACCGCCACTTCCTCGAGGACGGCGCTGGGAGGCGCGCCCGGCGTCCCAGCAGAGTGACGGCCGAATTGGCGGGCGCACCGCCGCGTGTGTGAGACGCACTGCTGCTCGTTGCACCCCCTGTAATTCGCTGGGCACGTTCAGCTTTCGACACTAGCGGAGGACGCAACTTTTCCCTGGTGTTCAGCGGAGGGCCTGTGCGGGGTGTGGCAGTGTCGTGCTGGAGGGCCCACTGGTAGCGATGTGGGCTTCCTCGCCGCGCCTCGCCTCGCCTCGCCTCGCCTCACACCAGGTGTCTGCGTTGTTTGCAGTGCATTCGCACCATTCCTATCCCTGTCCCTGTCCCCGTCCCGACTTGTCCCGACTTTGCTCGACTGCCGCTCGCTGCCGCTCGGGTCGTGGTCCATATGACAGCGCAAGCACGACAAACGTCTGCGGGACGAGACGAGACGAGACGAGACGAGACGACTAAGGAATAAATTCGTGGTTACAAATCAAATTTGTAACTCTACACTCCTACACAACAATAGGCGGTGACGTATTTCAGAAATCACCTGCCGATTCGTACTGTTTTTTCGTTTTCAAAGTCTTCTTGGCAAACTTGGTTAGCACATTCTCCCTCAAACTGAGTTAATTACTGCATTTTCGTACCATTACAGTAGTTTAAAACGCTTAAGGAAGCATCTTTGTCACAACAGAAAGGTAGTTTGAAAATTGGGCTGGCGACATAACAAAAGAAAAACAGGAAGGGAGCCAGCAGCACCCGGGTTTTCCAGGCGGTCACCCATCCAAGTACTAGCCGGGCCCGATGTTGCTTAACTTCGGTGATCGGACGAGAACCGGTGTATTCATCATGGTATGGCCGTTGGCGCTCAACTAATGTAAGAGTACGGCAGAATTCGCGTTCGGCTTTTCTCCCAACACACAAAATGTTAGTTTTCGGCCGCATTTGACGAAAGCGCTTCCTTCCGCAACCGCCAGTTCCTCGAGGACGGCGCGGGGAGGCGCGCCCGGCGTCCCAGCAGAGTGACGGCCGAATTGGCGGGCGCACCGCCGCGTGTGTGAGACGCACTGCTGCTCGTTGCACCCCCTGTCATTCGCTGGGCGCGTGCAGCCTTCGACACTAGCGGAAGGCGCATCTTGTCCCTGGTGTTCAGCGGAGGGCCTGTGCGGGGTGTGGCAGTGTCGTGCTGGAGGGCCCAATGGTAGCGATATGGGCTTCCTCGCCTCGCCTCGCCTCGCCTCACACCAGGTGTCTGCGTAGTTTGCAGTGCATTCGCACCATTCCTATCCCTGTCCCTGTCCCCGTCCCGACTTGTCCCGACTTTGCACGACTGCCGCTCGCTGCCGCTCGGGTCGTGGTCCATATGACAGCGCAAGCACGACAAACGTCTGCGGGACGAGACGAGACGAGACGACTAAGGAATAAATTCGTGGTTACAAAACAAATTTGGAACTCTACACTCCTACACAACAATAGGCGGTGACGTATTTCAGGAATCACCTGCCGATTCGTACTGTTTTGTCGTTTTCAAAGTCTTCTTGGCAAACTTGGTTAGCACATTCTCCCTCAAACTGAGTTAATTACTGCATTTTCGTACCATTACAGTAGTTTAAAAGGCTTAAGGAAGCATCTTTGTCACAACAGAAAGGTAGTTTGAAAATTGGGCTGGCGACGTAACAAAAAAAAAAACGGGAAGGGAGCCAACAGCACCCGGGTTTCCCAGGCGGTCACCCATCCAAGTACTAGCCGGGCCCGATGATGCTTAACTTCGGTGATGGGACGAGAACCGGTGTATTCATCATGGTATGGCCGTTGGCGCTCATCTAATGTAGGAGCACGGCAGAATTCGCGTTCGGCTTTTCTCCCAACACACAAAATGTTAGTTTTCGGCCGCATTTGACGAAAGCGCTTCCTTCCGCAACCGCCAGTTCCTCGAGGACGGCGCTGGGAGGCGCGCCCGGCGTCCCAGCAGAGTGACGGCCGAATTGGCGGGCGCACCGCCGCGTGTGTGAGACGCACTGCTGCTCGTTGCACCCCCTGTCATTCGCTGGGCACGTTCAGCCTTCGACACTAGCGGAGGACGCATCTTTTCCCTGGTGTTCAGCGGAGGGCCTGTGCGGGGTGTGGCAGTGTCGTGCTGGAGGGCCCACTGGTAGCGATGTGGGCTTCCTCGCCGCGCCTCGCTTCGCCTCGCCTCGCCTCGCCTCACACCAGGTGTCTGCGTAGTTTGCAGTGCATTCGCACCATTCCTATCCCTGTCCCTGTCCCCGTCCCGACTTGTCCCGACTTTGCTCGACTGCTGCTCGCTGCCGCTCGGGTCGTGGTCCATATGACAGCGCAAGCACGACAAACGTCTGCGGGTCGAGACAAGACAAGACGAGACGAGACGACTAAGGAATAAATTCGTGGTTACAAATCAAATTTGGAACTCAACACACCTACACAACAATAGGCGGTGACGTATTTCGGAAATCACCTGCCGATTCGTACTGTTTTGTCGTTTTCAAAGTCTTCTTGGCAAACTTGGTTAGCACATTCTCCCTCAAACTGAGTTAATTACTGCATTTTCGTACCATTACAGTAGTTTAAAAGGCTTAAGGAAGCATCTTTGTCACAACAGAAAGGTAGTTTGAAAATTGGGCTGGCGACATAACAAAAAAAAAAACAGGAAGGGAGCCAACATCACCCGGGTTTCCCAGGCGGTCACCCATCCAAGTACTAGCCGGGCCCGATGATGCTTAACTTCGGTGATCGGACGAGAACCGGTGAATTCATCATGGTATGGCCGTTGGCGCTCATCTAATGTAGGAGCACGGCAGAATTCGCTTTCGGCTTTTCTCCCAACACAGAAAATGTTAGTTTTCGGCCGCATTTGACGAAAGCGCTTCCTTCCGCAACCGCCAGTTCCTCGAGGACGGCGCGGGGAGGCGCGCCCGGCGTCCCAGCAGAGTGACGGCCGAACTGGCGGGCGCACCGCCGCGTGTGTGAGACGCACTGCTGCTCGTTGCACCCCCTGTCATTCGCTGGGCGCGTGCAGCCTTCGACACTAGCGGAGGACGCATCTTGTCCCTGGTGTTCAGCGGAGGGCCTGTGCGGGGTGTGGCAGTGTCGTGCTGGAGGGCCCACTGGTAGCGATGTGGGCTTCCTCGCCTCGCCTCGCCTCGCCTCACACCAGGTGTGTGCGTAGTTTGCAGTGCATTCGCACCATTCCTATCCCTGTCCCTGTCCCCGTCCCGACTTGTCCCGACTTTGCTCGACTGCCGCTCGCTGCCGCTCGGGTCGTGGTCCATATGACAGCGCAAGCACGACAAACGTCTGCGGGACGAGACGAGACGAGACGAGACGAGACGACTAAGGAATAAATTCGTGGTTACAAATCAAATTTGTAACTCTACACTCCTACACAACAATAGGCGGTGACGTATTTCAGAAATCACCTGCCGATTCGTACTGTTTTTTCGTTTTCAAAGTCTTCTTGGCAAACTTGGTTAGCACATTCTCCCTCAAACTGAGTTAATTACTGCATTTTCGTACCATTACAGTAGTTTAAAACGCTTAAGGAAGCATCTTTGTCACAACAGAAAGGTAGTTTGAAAATTGGGCTGGCGACATAACAAAAGAAAAACAGGAAGGGAGCCAGCAGCACCCGGGTTTTCCAGGCGGTCACCCATCCAAGTACTAGCCGGGCCCGATGTTGCTTAACTTCGGTGATCGGACGAGAACCGGTGTATTTATCATGGTATGGCCGTTGGCGCTCAACTAATGTAAGAGTACGGCAGAATTCGCGTTCGGCTTTTCTCCCAACACACAAAATGTTAGTTTTCGGCCGCATTTGACGAAAGCGCTTCCTTCCGCAACCGCCAGTTCCTCGAGGACGGCGCGGGGAGGCGCGCCCGGCGTCCCAGCAGAGTGACAGCCGAATTGGCGGGCGCACCGCCGCGTGTGTGAGACGCACTGCTGCTCGTTGCACCCCCTGTCATTCGCTGGGCGCGTGCAGCCTTCGACACTAGCGGAAGGCGCATCTTGTCCCTGGTGTTCAGCGGAGGGCCTGTGCGGGGTGTGGCAGTGTCGTGCTGGAGGGCCCAATGGTAGCGATATGGGCTTCCTCGCCTCGCCTCGCCTCGCCTCACACCAGGTGTCTGCGTAGTTTGCAGTGCATTCGCACCATTCCTATCCCTGTCCCTGTCCCCGTCCCGACTTGTCCCGACTTTGCACGACTGCCGCTCGCTGCCGCTCGGGTCGTGGTCCATATGACAGCGCAAGCACGACAAACGTCTGCGGGACGAGACGAGACGTGACGACTAAGGAATAAATTCGTGGTTACAAAACAAATTTGGAACTCTACACTCCTACACAACAATAGGCGGTGACGTATTTCAGAAATCACCTGCCGATGCGTACTGTTTTGTCGTTTTCAAAGTCTTCTTGGCAAACTTGGTTAGCACATTCTCCCTCAAACTGAGTTAATTACTGCATTTTCGTACCATTACAGTAGTTTAAAAGGCTTAAGGAAGCATCTTTGTCACAACAGAAAGGTAGTTTGAAAATTGGGCTGGCGACGTAACAAAAAAAAAACGGGAAGGGAGCCAACAGCACCCGGGTTTCCCAGGCGGTCACCCATCCAAGTACTAGCCGGGCCCGATGATGCTTAACTTCGGTGATGGGACGAGAACCGGTGTATTCATCATGGTATGGCCGTTGGCGCTCATCTAATGTAGGAGCACGGCAGAATTCGCGTTCGGCTTTTCTCCCAACACACAAAATGTTAGTTTTCGGCCGCATTTGACGAAAGCGCTTCCTTCCGCAACCGCCAGTTCCTCGAGGACGGCGCTGGGAGGCGCGCCCGGCGTCCCAGCAGAGTGACGGCCGAATTGGCGGGCGCACCGCCGCGTGTGTGAGACGCACTGCTGCTCGTTGCACCCCCTGTCATTCGCTGGGCACGTTCAGCCTTCGACACTAGCGGAGGACGCATCTTTTCCCTGGTGTTCAGCGGAGGGCCTGTGCGGGGTGTGGCAGTGTCGTGCTGGAGGGCCCACTGGTAGCGATGTGGGCTTCCTCGCCGCGCCTCGCTTCGCCTCGCCTCGCCTCGCCTCACACCAGGTGTCTGCGTAGTTTGCAGTGCATTCGCACCATTCCTATCCCTGTCCCTGTCCCCGTCCCGACTTGTCCCGACTTTGCTCGACTGCTGCTCGCTGCCGCTCGGGTCGTGGTCCATATGACAGCGCAAGCACGACAAACGTCTGCGGGTCAAGACGAGACAAGACGAGACGAGACGACTAAGGAATAAATTCGTGGTTACAAATCAAATTTGGAACTCAACACACCTACACAACAATAGGCGGTGACGTATTTCGGAAATCACCTGCCGATTCGTACTGTTTTGTCGTTTTCAAAGTCTTCTTGGCAAACTTGGTTAGCACATTCTCCCTCAAACTGAGTTAATTACTGCATTTTCGTACCATTACAGTAGTTTAAAAGGCTTAAGGAAGCATCTTTGTCACAACAGAAAGGTAGTTTGAAAATTGGGCTGGCGACATAACAAAAAAAAAAACAGGAAGGGAGCCAACATCACCCGGGTTTCCCAGGCGGTCACCCATCCAAGTACTAGCCGGGCCCGATGATGCTTAACTTCGGTGATCGGACGAGAACCGGTGAATTCATCATGATTTGGCCGTTGGCGCTCATCTAATGTAGGAGCACGGCAGAATTCGCGTTCGGCTTTTCTCCCAACACAGAAAATGTTAGTTTTCGGCCGCATTTGACGAAAGCGCTTCCTTCCGCAACCGCCAGTTCCTCGAGGACGGCGCGGGGAGGCGCGCCCGGCGTCCCAGCAGAGTGACGGCCGAACTGGCGGGCGCACCGCCGCGTGTGTGAGACGCACTGCTGCTCGTTGCACCCCCTGTCATTCGCTGGGCGCGTGCAGCCTTCGACACTAGCGGAGGACGCATCTTGTCCCTGGTGTTCAGCGGAGGGCCTGTGCGGGGTGTGGCAGTGTCGTGCTGGAGGGCCCACTGGTAGCGATGTGGGCTTCCTCGCCTCGCCTCGCTTCGCCGCGCCTCACACCAGGTGTCTGCGTAGTTTGCAGTGCATTCGCACCATTCCTATCCCTGTCCCTGTCCCCGTCCCGACCTGTCCCGACTTTGCTCGACTGCCGCTCGCTGCCGCTCGGGTCGTGGTCCATATGACAGCGCAAGCACGACAAACGTCTGCGGGACGAGACGAGACGAGACGAGACGACTAAGGAATAAATTCGTGGTTACACATCAAATTTGGAACTCTACACTCCTACACAACAATAGGCGGTGACGTATTTCAAAAAATACCTGCCGATTCGTACTATTTTGTCGTTTTCATAGTCTTCTTGGCAAACTTGGTTAGCACATTCGCCCTCAAACTGAGTTAATTACTGCATTTTCGTACCATTACAGTAGTTTAAAAGGCTTAAGGAAGCATCTTTGTCACAACAGAAAGGTAGTTTGAAAATTGGGCTGGCGACATAACAAAAAAAAACAGGAAGGGAGCCAGCAGCACCCGGGTTTCCCAGGCGGTCACCCATCCAAGTACTAGCCGGGCCCGATAATGCTTAACTTCGGTGATCGGACGAGAACCGGTGTATTCATAATGGTATGGCCGTTGGCGCTCATCTTATGTAGGAGCACGGCAGAATTCGCGTTCGGCTTTTCTCCCAACACACAAAATGTTAGTTTTCGGCCGCATTTGACGAAAGCGCTTCCTTCCGCAACCGCCAGTTCCTCGAGGACGGCGCGGGGAGGCGCGCCCGGCGTCCCAGCAGAGTGACGGCCGATTGGCGGGCGCACCGCCGCGTGTGTGAGACGCACTGCTGCTCGTTGCACCCCCTGTCATTCGCTGGGTGCGTGCAGCCTTCGACACTAGCGGAGGACGCATCTTGTCCCTGGTGTTCAGCGGAGGGCCTGTGCGGGGTGTGGCAGTGTCGTGCTGGAGGGCCCAATGGTAGCGATATGGGCTTCCTCGCCTCGCCTCGCCTCGCCTCACACCAGGTGTCTGCGTAGTTTGCAGTGCATTCGCACCATTCCTATCCCTGTCCCTGTCCCCGTCCCGACTTGTCCCGACTTTGCTCGACTGGCGCTCGCTGCCGCTCGGGTCGTGGTCCATATGACAGCGCAAGCACGACAAACGGCTGCGGGACGAGACGAGACGAGACGAGACGAGACGACTAAGGAATAAATTCGTGGTTACAAATCAAATTTGGAACTCTACACTCCTACACAACAATAGGCGGTGACGTATTTCAGAAATCACCTGCCGATTCGTACTGTTTTGTCGTTTTCAAAGTCTTCTTGGCAAACTTGGTTAGCACATTCTCCCTCAAACTGAGTTAATTACTGCATTTTCGTACCATTACAGTAGTTTAAAAGGCTTAAGGAAGCATCTTTGTCACAACAGAAAGGTAGTTTGAAAATTGGGCTGGCGACATAACAAAAAAAAAAAAAAAACAGGAAGGGAGCCAACAGCATCCGAGTTCCCGGCGGTCACCCATCCAAGTAATAGCCGGGCCCGATGTTTCTTAACTTCGATGATCGGACGAGAACCGGTGTATTCATCATGGTATGGCCGTTGGCGCTCATCTAATGTAGGAGCACGGCAGAATTCGCGTTCGGCTTTTCTTCCAACACACAAAATGTTAGTTTTCGGCCGCATTTGACGAAAGCGCTTCCTTCCGCAACCGGCAGTTCCTCGAGGACGGCGCGGGGAGGCGCGCCCGGCGTCCCAGCAGAGTGACGGCCGAATTGGCGGGCGCACCGCCGCGTGTGTGAGACGCACTGCTGCTTGTTGCACCCCCTGTCATTCGCTGGGCGCGTGCAGCCTTCGACACTAGCGGAGGACGCATCTTGTCCCTGGTGTTCAGCGGAGGGCCTGTGCGGGGTGTGGCAGTGTCGTGCTGGAGGGCCCACTGGTAGCGATGTGGGCTTCCTCGCCTCGCCTCGCCTCGCCTCGCCTCACCTCGCCTCACACCAGGTGTCTGCGTAGTTTGCAGTGCATTCGCACCATTCCTATCCCTGTCCCTGTCCCCGTCCCGACTTGTCCCGACTTTGCTCGACTGCCGCTCGCTGCCGCTCGGGTCGTGGTCCATATGACAGCGCAAGCACGACAAACGTCTGCGGGACGAGACGAGACGAGACGAGACGAGACGACTAAGGAATAAATTCGTGGTTACAAATCAAATTTGTAACTCTACACTCCTACACAACAATAGGCGGTGACGTATTTCAGAAATCACCTGCCGATTCGTACTGTTTTTTCGTTTTCAAAGTCTTCTTGGCAAACTTGGTTAGCACATTCTCCCTCAAACTGAGTTAATTACTGCATTTTCGTACCATTACAGTAGTTTAAAACGCTTAAGGAAGCATCTTTGTCACAACAGAAAGGTAGTTTGAAAATTGGGCTGGCGACATAACAAAAGAAAAACAGGAAGGGAGCCAGCAGCACCCGGGTTTTCCAGGCGGTCACCCATCCAAGTACTAGCCGGGCCCGATGTTGCTTAAATTCGGTGATCGGACGAGAACCGGTGTATTTATCATGGTATGGCCGTTGGCGCTCAACTAATGTAAGAGTACGGCAGAATTCGCGTTCGGCTTTTCTCCCAACACACAAAATGTTAGTTTTCGGCCGCATTTGACGAAAGCGCTTCCTTCCGCAACCGCCAGTTCCTCGAGGACGGCGCGGGGAGGCGCGCCCGGCGTCCCAGCAGAGTGACAGCCGAATTGGCGGGCGCACCGCCGCGTGTGTGAGACGCACTGCTGCTCGTTGCACCCCCTGTCATTCGCTGGGCGCGTGCAGCCTTCGACACTAGCGGAAGGCGCATCTTGTCCCTGGTGTTCAGCGGAGGGCCTGTGCGGGGTGTGGCAGTGTCGTGCTGGAGGGCCCAATGGTAGCGATATGGGCTTCCTCGCCTCGCCTCGCCTCGCCTCACACCAGGTGTCTGCGTAGTTTGCAGTGCATTCGCACCATTCCTATCCCTGTCCCTGTCCCCGTCCCGACTTGTCCCGACTTTGCACGACTGCCGCTCGCTGCCGCTCGGGTCGTGGTCCATATGACAGCGCAAGCACGACAAACGTCTGCGGGACGAGACGAGACGTGACGACTAAGGAATAAATTCGTGGTTACAAAACAAATTTGGAACTCTACACTCCTACACAACAATAGGCGGTGACGTATTTCAGAAATCACCTGCCGATGCGTACTGTTTTGTCGTTTTCAAAGTCTTCTTGGCAAACTTGGTTAGCACATTCTCCCTCAAACTGAGTTAATTACTGCATTTTCGTACCATTACAGTAGTTTAAAAGGCTTAAGGAAGCATCTTTGTCACAACAGAAAGGTAGTTTGAAAATTGGGCTGGCGACGTAACAAAAAAAAAACGGGAAGGGAGCCAACAGCACCCGGGTTTCCCAGGCGGTCACCCATCCAAGTACTAGCCGGGCCCGATGATGCTTAACTTCGGTGATGGGACGAGAACCGGTGTATTCATCATGGTATGGCCGTTGGCGCTCATCTAATGTAGGAGCACGGCAGAATTCGCGTTCGGCTTTTCTCCCAACACACAAAATGTTAGTTTTCGGCCGCATTTGACGAAAGCGCTTCCTTCCGCAACCGCCAGTTCCTCGAGGACGGCGCTGGGAGGCGCGCCCGGCGTCCCAGCAGAGTGACGGCCGAATTGGCGGGCGCACCGCCGCGTGTGTGAGACGCACTGCTGCTCGTTGCACCCCCTGTCATTCGCTGGGCACGTTCAGCTTTCGACACTAGCGGAGGACGCATCTTTTCCCTGGTGTTCAGCGGAGGGCCTGTGCGGGGTGTGGCAGTGTCGTGCTGGAGGGCCCACTGGTAGCGATGTGGGCTTCCTCGCCGCGCCTCGCTTCGCCTCGCCTCGCCTCGCCTCACACCAGGTGTCTGCGTAGTTTGCAGTGCATTCGCACCATTCCTATCCCTGTCCCTGTCCCCGTCCCGACTTGTCCCGACTTTGCTCGACTGCTGCTCGCTGCCGCTCGGGTCGTGGTCCATATGACAGCGCAAGCACGACAAACGTCTGCGGGTCGAGACGAGACAAGACGAGACGAGACGACTAAGGAATAAATTCGTGGTTACAAATCAAATTTGGAACTCAACACACCTACACAACAATAGGCGGTGACGTATTTCGGAAATCACCTGCCGATTCGTACTGTTTTGTCGTTTTCAAAGTCTTCTTGGCAAACTTGGTTAGCACATTCTCCCTCAAACTGAGTTAATTACTGCATTTTCGTACCATTACAGTAGTTTAAAAGGCTTAAGGAAGCATCTTTGTCACAACAGAAAGGTAGTTTGAAAATTGGGCTGGCGACATAACAAAAAAAAAAACAGGAAGGGAGCCAACATCACCCGGGTTTCCCAGGCGGTCACCCATCCAAGTACTAGCCGGGCCCGATGATGCTTAACTTCGGTGATCGGACGAGAACCGGTGAATTCATCATGATTTGGCCGTTGGCGCTCATCTAATGTAGGAGCACGGCAGAATTCGCGTTCGGCTTTTCTCCCAACACAGAAAATGTTAGTTTTCGGCCGCATTTGACGAAAGCGCTTCCTTCCGCAACCGCCAGTTCCTCGAGGACGGCGCGGGGAGGCGCGCCCGGCGTCCCAGCAGAGTGACGGCCGAACTGGCGGGCGCACCGCCGCGTGTGTGAGACGCACTGCTGCTCGTTGCACCCCCTGTCATTCGCTGGGCGCGTGCAGCCTTCGACACTAGCGGAGGACGCATCTTGTCCCTGGTGTTCAGCGGAGGGCCTGTGCGGGGTGTGGCAGTGTCGTGCTGGAGGGCCCACTGGTAGCGATGTGGGCTTCCTCGCCTCGCCTCGCTTCGCCGCGCCTCACACCAGGTGTCTGCGTAGTTTGCAGTGCATTCGCACCATTCCTATCCCTGTCCCTGTCCCCGTCCCGACCTGTCCCGACTTTGCTCGACTGCCGCTCGCTGCCGCTCGGGTCGTGGTCCATATGACAGCGCAAGCACGACAAACGTCTGCGGGACGAGACGAGACGAGACGAGACGACTAAGGAATAAATTCGTGGTTACACATCAAATTTGGAACTCTACACTCCTACACAACAATAGGCGGTGACGTATTTCAAAAAATACCTGCCGATTCGTACTATTTTGTCGTTTTCATAGTCTTCTTGGCAAACTTGGTTAGCACATTCGCCCTCAAACTGAGTTAATTACAGCATTTTCGTACCATTACAGTAGTTTAAAAGGCTTAAGGAAGCATCTTTGTCACAACAGAAAGGTAGTTTGAAAATTGGGCTGGCGACATAACAAAAAAAAACAGGAAGGGAGCCAGCAGCACCCGGGTTTCCCAGGCGGTCACCCATCCAAGTACTAGCCGGGCCCGATAATGCTTAACTTCGGTGATCGGACGAGAACCGGTGTATTCATCATGGTATGGCCGTTGGCGCTCATCTTATGTAGGAGCACGGCAGAATTCGCGTTCGGCTTTTCTCCCAACACACAAAATGTTAGTTTTCGGCCGCATTTGACGAAAGCGCTTCCTTCCGCAACCGCCAGTTCCTCGAGGACGGCGCGGGGAGGCGCGCCCGGCGTCCCAGCAGAGTGACGGCCGATTGGCGGGCGCACCGCCGCGTGTGTGAGACGCACTGCTGCTCGTTGCACCCCCTGTCATTCGCTGGGTGCGTGCAGCCTTCGACACTAGCGGAGGACGCATCTTGTCCCTGGTGTTCAGCGGAGGGCCTGTGCGGGGTGTGGCAGTGTCGTGCTGGAGGGCCCAATGGTAGCGATATGGGCTTCCTCGCCTCGCCTCGCCTCGCCTCACACCAGGTGTCTGCGTAGTTTGCAGTGCATTCGCACCATTCCTATCCCTGTCCCTGTCCCCGTCCCGACTTGTCCCGACTTTGCTCGACTGGCGCTCGCTGCCGCTCGGGTCGTGGTCCATATGACAGCGCAAGCACGACAAACGTCTGCGGGACGAGACGAGACGAGACGAGACGAGACGACTAAGGAATAAATTCGTGGTTACAAATCAAATTTGGAACTCTACACTCCTACACAACAATAGGCGGTGACGTATTTCAGAAATCACCTGCCGATTCGTACTGTTTTGTCGTTTTCAAAGTCTTCTTGGCAAACTTGGTTAGCACATTCTCCCTCAAACTGAGTTAATTACTGCATTTTCGTACCATTACAGTAGTTTAAAAGGCTTAAGGAAGCATCTTTGTCACAACAGAAAGGTAGTTTGAAAATTGGGCTGGCGACATAACAAAAAAAAAAAAAAAAACAGGAAGGGAGCCAACAGCATCCGAGTTCCCCGGCGGTCACCCATCCAAGTAATAGCCGGGCCCGATGTTTCTTAACTTCGATGATCGGACGAGAACCGGTGTATTCATCATGGTATGGCCGTTGGCGCTCATCTAATGTAGGAGCACGGCAGAATTCGCGTTCGGCTTTTCTTCCAACACACAAAATGTTAGTTTTCGGCCGCATTTGACGAAAGCGCTTCCTTCCGCAACCGGCAGTTCCTCGAGGACGGCGCGGGGAGGCGCGCCCGGCGTCCCAGCAGAGTGACGGCCGAATTGGCGGGCGCACCGCCGCGTGTGTGAGACGCACTGCTGCTTGTTGCACCCCCTGTCATTCGCTGGGCGCGTGCAGCCTTCGACACTAGCGGAGGACGCATCTTGTCCCTGGTGTTCAGCGGAGGGCCTGTGCGGGGTGTGGCAGTGTCGTGCTGGAGGGCCCACTGGTAGCGATGTGGGCTTCCTCGCCTCGCCTCGCCTCGCCTCGCCTCGCCTCACACCAGGTGTCTGCGTAGTTTGCAGTGCATTCGCACCATTCCTATCCCTGTCCCTGTCCCCGTCCCGACTTGTCCCGACTTTGCTCGACTGCCGCTCGCTGCCGCTCGGGTCGTGGTCCATATGACAGCGCAAGCACGACAAACGTCTGCGGGACGAGACGAGACGAGATGAGACGAGACGAGACGACTAAGGAATAAATTCGTGGTTACAAATCAAATTTGGAACTCTACACTCCTACACGACAATAGGCGGTGACGTATTTCAGAAATCACCTGCCGATTCGTACTGTTTTGTCGTTTTCAAAGTCGTCTTGGCAAACTTGGTTAGCACATTCTCCCTCAAACTGAGTTAATTACTGCATTTTCGTACCATTACAGTAGTTTAAAAGGCTTAAGGAAGCATCTTTGTCACAACAGAAAGGTAGTTTGAAAATTGGGCTGGCGACATAACAAAAAAAAAAAAACAGGAAGGGAGCCAGCAGCACCCGGGTTTCCCAGGCGGTCACCCATCCAAGTACTAGCCGGGCCCGATGATGCTTAACTTCGGTGATGGGACGAGATCCGGTGTATTCATCATGGTATGGCCGTTGGCGCTCATCTAATGTAGGAGCACGGCAGAATTCGCGTTCGGCTTTTCTCCCAACACACAAAATGTTAGTTTTCGGCCGCATTTGACGAAAGCGCTTCCTTCCGCAACCGCCAGTTCCTCGAGGACGGCGCGGGGAGGCGCGCCCGGCGTCCCAGCAGAGTGACGGCCGAATTGGCGGGCGCACCGCCGCGTGTGTGAGACGCACTGCTGCTCGTTGTACCCCCTGTCATTCGCTGGGCGCGTGTAGCCTTCGACACTAGCGGAGGACGCATCTTGTCCCTGGTGTTCAGCGGAGGGCCTGTGCGGGGTGTGGCAGTGTCGTGCTGGAGGGCCCACTGGTAGCGATGTGGGCTTCCTCGCCTCGCCTCGCCTCGCCTCGCCTCGCCTCGCCTCACACCAGGTGTCTGCGTAGTTTGCAGTGCATTCGCACCATTCCTATCCCTGTCCCTGTCCCCGTCCCGACTTGTGCCGACTTTGCTCGACTGCCGCTCGCTGCCGCTCGGGTCGTGGTCCATATGACAGCGCAAGCACGACAAACGTCTGCGGGACGAGACGAGACGAGACGAGACGACTAAGGAATAAATTCGTGGTTACACATCAAATTTGGAACTCTACACTCCTACACAACTATAGGCGTTGACGTATTTCAAAAAACACCTGCCGATTCGTACTATTTTGTCGTTTTCAAAGTCTTCTTGGCAAACTTGGTTAGCACATTCGCCCTCAAACTGAGTTAATTACTGCATTTTCGTACCATTACAGTAGTTTAAAAGGCTTAAGGAAGCATCTTTGTCACAACAGAAAGGTAGTTTGAAAATTGGGCTGGCGACATAACAAAAAAAAACAGGAAGGGAGCCAGCAGCACCCGGGTTTCCCAGGCGGTCACCCATCCAAGTACTAGCCGGGCCCGATGATGCTTAACTTCGGTGATCGGACGAGAACCGGTGTATTCATCATGGTATGGCCGTTGGCGCTCATCTAATGTAGGAGCACGGCAGAATTCGCGTTCGGCTTTTCTCCCAACACACAAAATGTTAGTTTTCGGCCGCATTTGACGAAAGCGCTTCCTTCCGCAACCGCCAGTTCCTCGAGGACGGCGCGGGGAGGCGCGCCCGGCGTCCCAGCAGAGTGACGGCCGATTGGCGGGCGCACCGCCGCGTGTGTGAGACGCACTGCTGCTCGTTGCACCCCCTGTCATTCGCTGGGTGCGTGCAGCCTTCGACACTAGCGGAGGACGCATCTTGTCCCTGGTGTTCAGCGGAGGGCCTGTGCGGGGTGTGGCAGTGTCGTGCTGGAGGGCCCACTGGTAGCGATGTGGGCTTCCTCGCCTCGCCTCGCCTCGCCTCGCCTCGACTCACACCAGGTGTCTGCGTAGTTTGCAGTGCATTCGCACCATTCCTATCCCTGTCCCTGTCCCCGTCCCGACCTGTCCCGACTTTGCTCGACTGCCGCTCGCTGCCGCTCGGGTCGTGGTCCATATGACAGCGCAAGCACGACAAACGTCTGCGGGACGAGACGAGACGAGACGAGACGACTAAGGAATAAATTCGTGGTTACACATCAAATTTGGAACTCTACACTCCTACACAACAATAGGCGGTGACGTATTTCAAAAAATACCTGCCGATTCGTACTATTTTGTCGTTTTCAAAGTCTTCTTGGCAAACTTGGTTAGCACATTCGCCCTCAAACTGAGTTAATTACTGCATTTTCGTACCATTACAGTAGTTTAAAAGGCTTAAGGAAGCATCTTTGTCACAACAGAAAGGTAGTTTGAAAATTGGGCTGGCGACATAACAAAAAAAAAACAGGAAGGGAGCCAGCAGCACCCGGGTTTCCCAGGCGGTCACCCATCCAAGTACTAGCCGGGCCCGATGATGCTTAACTTCGGTGATCGGACGAGAACCGGTGTATTCATCATGGTATGGCCGTTGGCGCTCATCTAATGTAGGAGCACGGCAGAATTCGCGTTCGGCTTTTCTCCCAACACACAAAATGTTAGTTTTCGGCCGCATTTGACGAAAGCGCTTCCTTCCGCAACCGCCAGTTCCTCGAGGACGGCGCGGGGAGGCGCGCCCGGCGTCCCAGCAGAGTGACGGCCGATTGGCGGGCGCACCGCCGCGTGTGTGAGACGCACTGCTGCTCGTTGCACCCCCTGTCATTCGCTGGGTGCGTGCAGCCTTCGACACTAACGGAGGACGCATCTTGTCCCTGGTGTTCAGCGGTGGGCCTGTGCGGGGTGTGGCAGTGTCGTGCTGGAGGGCCCACTGGTAGCGATGTGGGCTTCCTCGCCTCGCCTCGCCTCGCCTCGCCTCGACTCACACCAGGTGTCTGCGTAGTTTGCAGTGCATTCGCACCATTCCTATCCCTGTCCCTGTCCCCGTCCCGACTTGTGCCGACTTTGCTCGACTGCCGCTCGCTGCCGCTCGGGTCGTGGTCCATATGACAGCGCAAGCACGACAAACGTCTGCGGGACGAGACGAGACGAGACGAGACGAGACGACTAAGGAATAAATTCGTGGTTACAAATCAAATTTGGAACTCTACACTCCTACACAACAATAGGCGGTGACGTATTTCAGAAATCACCTGCCGATTCGTACTGTTTTGTCGTTTTCAAAGTCTTCTTGGCAAACTTGGTTAGCACATTCTCCCTCAAACTGAGTTATTTACTGCATTTTCGTACCATTACAGTAGTTTAAAAGGCTTAAGGAAGCATCTTTGTCACAACAGAAAGGTAGTTTGAAAATTGGGCTGGCGACATAACAAAAAAAAAAAAAACAGGAAGGGAGCCAACAGCATCCGAGTTCCCCGGCGGTCACCCATCCAAGTAATAGCCGGGCCCGATGTTTCTTAACTTCGGTGATCGGACGAGAACCGGTGTATTCATCATGGTATGGCCGTTGGCGCTCATCTAATGTAGGAGCACGGCAGAATTCGCGTTCGGCTTTTCTTCCAACACACAAAATGTTAGTTTTCGGCCGCATTTGACGAAAGCGCTTCCTTCCGCAACCGGCAGTTCCTCGAGGACGGCGCGGGGAGGCGCGCCCGGCGTCCCAGCAGAGTGACGGCCGAATTGGCGGGCGCACCGCCGCGTGTGTGAGACGCACTGCTGCTTGTTGCACCCCCTGTCATTCGCTGGGCGCGTGCAGCCTTCGACACTAGCGGAGGACGCATCTTGTCCCTGGTGTTCAGCGGAGGGCCTGTGCGGGGTGTGGCAGTGTCGTGCTGAAGGGCCCACTGGTAGCGATGTGGGCTTCCTCGCCTCGCCTCGCCTCGCCTCGCCTCGCCTCACACCAGGTGTCTGCGTAGTTTGCAGTGCATTCGCACCATTCCTATCCCTGTCCCTGTCCCCGTCCCGACTTGTGCCGACTTTGCTCGACTGCCGCTCGCTGCCGCTCGGGTCGTGGTCCATATGACAGCGCAAGCACGACAAACGTCTGCGGGACGAGACGAGACGAGACGAGACGACTAAGGAATAAATTCGTGGTTACACATCAAATTTGGAACTCTACACTCCTACACAACTATAGGCGTTGACGTATTTCAAAAAACACCTGCCGATTCGTTCTATTTTGTCGTTTTCAAAGTCTTCTTGGCAAACTTGG
Source organism: Schistocerca cancellata (assembly GCF_023864275.1). Classification (NCBI taxonomy): domain Eukaryota; kingdom Metazoa; phylum Arthropoda; class Insecta; order Orthoptera; family Acrididae; genus Schistocerca; species Schistocerca cancellata. The sequence continues at coordinate 4,918,488 of NC_064627.1, forward strand.
TTAGCACATTCGCCCTCAAACTGAGTTAATTACTGCATTTTCGTACCATTACAGTAGTTTAAAAGGCTTAAGGAAGCATCTTTGTCACAACAGAAAGGTAGTTTGAAAATTGGGCTGGCGACATAACAAAAAAAAAAACAGGAAGGGAGCCAGCAGCACCCGGGTTTCCCAGGCGGTCACCCATCCAAGTACTAGCCGGGCCCGATGATGCTTAACTTCGGTGATCGGACGAGAACCGGTGTATTCATCATGGTATGGCCGTTGGCGCTCATCTAATGTAGGAGCACGGCAGAATTCGCGTTCGGCTTTTCTCCCAACACACAAAATGTTAGTTTTCGGCCGCATTTGACGAAAGCGCTTCCTTCCGCAACCGCCAGTTCCTCGAGGACGGCGCGGGGAGGCGCGCCCGGCGTCCCAGCAGATTGACGGCCGATTGGCGGGCGCACCGCCGCGTGTGTGAGACGCACTGCTGCTCGTTGCACCCCCTGTCATTCGCTGGGTGCGTGCAGCCTTCGACACTAGTGGAGGACGCATCTTGTCCCTGGTGTTCAGCGGAGGGCCTGTGCGGGGTGTGGCAGTGTCGTGCTGGAGGGCCCACTGGTAGCGATGTGGGCTTCCTCGCCTCGCCTCGCCTCGCCTCGCCTCGACTCACACCAGGTGTCTGCGTAGTTTGCAGTGCATTCGCACCATTCCTATCCCTGTCCCTGTCCCCGTCCCGACTTGTCCCGACTTTGCTCGACTGGCGCTCGATGCCGCTCGGGTCGTGGTCCATATGACAGCGCAAGCACGACAAACGTCTGCGGGACGAGACGAGACGAGACGAGACGAGACGACTAAGGAATAAATTCGTGGTTACAAATCAAATTTGGAACTCTACACACCTACACAACAATAGGCGGTGACGTATTTCAGAAATCACCTGCCGATTCGTACTGTTTTGTCGTTTTCAAAGTCTTCTTGGCAAACTTGGTTAGCACATTCTCCCTCAAACTGAGTTAATTACTGCATTTTCGTACCATTACAGTAGTTTAAAAGGCTTAAGGAAGCATCTTTGTCACAACAGAAAGGTAGTTTGAAAATTGGGCTGGCGACATAACAAAAAAAAAAAAAAAAACAGGAAGGGAGCCAATAGCATCCGAGTTCCCCGGCGGTCACCCATCCAAGTACTAGCCGGGCCCGATGTTTCTTAACTTCGGTGATCGGACGAGAACCGGTGTATTCATCATGGTATGGCCGTTGGCGCTCATCTAATGTAGGAGCACGGCAGAATTCGCGTTCGGCTTTTCTCCCAACACACAAAATGTTAGTTTTCGGCTGCATTTGACGAAAGCGCTTCCTTCCGCAACCGCCAGTTCCTCGAGGACGGCGCGGGGAGGCGCGCCCGGCGTCCCAGCAGAGTGACGGCCGAATTGGCGGGCGCACCGCCGCGTGTGTGAGACGCACTGCTGCTCGTTGCACCCCCTGTCATTCGCTGGGCGCGTGCAGCCTTCGACACTAGCGGAGGACGCATCTTGTCCCTGGTGTTCAGCGGAGGGCCTGTGCGGGGTGTGGCAGTGTCGTGCTGGAGGGCCCACTGGTAGCGATGTGGGCTTCCTCGCCTCGCCTCGCCTCGCCTCACACCAGGTGTCTGCGTAGTTTGCAGTGCATTCGCACCATTCCTATCCCTGTCCCTGTCCCCGTCCCGACTTGTCCCGACTTTGCTCGACTGCCGCTCGCTGCCGCTCGGGTCGTGGTCCATATGACAGCGCAAGCACGACAAACGTCTGCGGGACGAGACGAGACGAGACGAGACGACTAAGGAATAAATTCGTGGTTACACATCAAATTTGGAACTCTACACTCCTACACAACAATAGGCGGTGACGTATTTCAAAAAACACCTGCCGATTCGTACTATTTTGTCTTTTTCAAAGTCTTCTTGGCAAACTTGGTTAGCACATTCGCCCTCAAACTGAGTTAATTACTGCATTTTCGTACCATTACAGTAGTTTAAAAGGCTTAAGGAAGCATCTTTGTCACAACAGAAAGGTAGTTTGAAAATTGGGCTGGCGACATAACAAAAAAAAAACAGGAAGGGAGCCAGCAGCACCTGGGTTTCCCAGGCGGTCACCCATCCAAGTACTAGCCGGGCCCGATGATGCTTAACTTCGGTGATCGGACGGGAACCTGTGTATTCATCATGGTATGGCCGTTGGCGCTCATCTAATGTAGGAGCACGGCAGAATTCGCGTTCGGCTTTTCTCCCAACACACAAAATGTTAGTTTTCGGCCGCATTTGACGAAAGCGCTTCCTTCCGCAACCGCCAGTTCCTCGAGGACGGCGCGGGGAGGCGCGCCCGGCGTCCCAGCAGAGTGACGGCCGATTGGCGGGCGCACCGCCGCGTGTGTGAGACGCACTGCTGCTCGTTGCACCCCCTGTCATTCGCTGGGTGCGTGCAGCCTTCGACACTAGCGGAGGACGCATCTTGTCCCTGGTGTTCAGCGGAGGGCCTGTGCGGGGTGTGGCAGTGTCGTGCTGGAGGGCCCACTGGTAGCGATGTGGGCTTCCTCGCCTCGCCTCGCCTCGCCTCGCCTCACCTCGCCTCACACCAGGTGTCTGCGTAGTTTGCAGTGCATTCGCACCATTCCTATCCCTGTCCCTGTCCCCGTCCCGACTTGTCCCGACTTTGCTCGACTGCCGCTCGCTGCCGCTCGGGTCGTGGTCCATATGACAGCGCAAGCACGACAAACGTCTGCGGGACGAGACGAGACGAGACGAGACGACTAAGGAATAAATTCGTGGTTACACATCAAATTTGGAACTCTACACTCCTACACAACAATAGGCGGTGACGTATTTCAAAAAACACCTGCCGATTCGTACTATTTTGTCGTTTTCAAAGTCTTCTTGGCAAACTTGGTTAGCACATTCGCCCTCAAACTGAGTTAATTACTGCATTTTCGTACCATTACAGTAGTTTAAAAGGCTTAAGGAAGCATCTTTGTCACAACAGAAAGGTAGTTTGAAAATTGGGCTGGCGACATAACAAAAAAAAAACAGGAAGGGAGCCAGCAGCACCTGGGTTTCCCAGGCGGTCACCCATCCAAGTACTAGCCGGGCCCGATGATGCTTAACTTCGGTGATCGGACGGGAACCTGTGTATTCATCATGGTATGGCCGTTGGCGCTCATCTAATGTAGGAGCACGGCAGAATTCGCGTTCGGCTTTTCTCCCAACACACAAAATGTTAGTTTTCGGCCGCATTTGACGAAAGCGCTTCCTTCCGCAACCGCCAGTTCCTCGAGGACGGCGCGGGGAGGCGCGCCCGGCGTCCCAGCAGATTGACGGCCGATTGGCGGGCGCACCGCCGCGTGTGTGAGACGCACTGCTGCTCGTTGCACCCCCTGTCATTCGCTGGGTGCGTGCAGCCTTCGACACTAGTGGAGGACGCATCTTGTCCCTGGTGTTCAGCGGAGGGCCTGTGCGGGGTGTGGCAGTGTCGTGCTGGAGGGCCCACTGGTAGCGATGTGGGCTTCCTCGCCTCGCCTCGCCTCGCCTCGCCTCGACTCACACCAGGTGTCTGCGTAGTTTGCAGTGCATTCGCACCATTCCTATCCCTGTCCCTGTCCCCGTCCCGACTTGTCCCGACTTTGCTCGACTGGCGCTCGATGCCGCTCGGGTCGTGGTCCATATGACAGCGCAAGCACGACAAACGTCTGCGGGACGAGACGAGACGAGACGAGACGAGACGACTAAGGAATAAATTCGTGGTTACAAATCAAATTTGGAACTCTACACACCTACACAACAATAGGCGGTGACGTATTTCAGAAATCACCTGCCGATTCGTACTGTTTTGTCGTTTTCAAAGTCTTCTTGGCAAACTTGGTTAGCACATTCTCCCTCAAACTGAGTTAATTACTGCATTTTCGTACCATTACAGTAGTTTAAAAGGCTTAAGGAAGCATCTTTGTCACAACAGAAAGGTAGTTTGAAAATTGGGCTGGCGACATAACAAAAAAAAAAAAAAAAACAGGAAGGGAGCCAATAGCATCCGAGTTCCCCGGCGGTCACCCATCCAAGTACTAGCCGGGCCCGATGTTTCTTAACTTCGGTGATCGGACGAGAACCGGTGTATTCATCATGGTATGGCCGTTGGCGCTCATCTAATGTAGGAGCACGGCAGAATTCGCGTTCGGCTTTTCTCCCAACACACAAAATGTTAGTTTTCGGCTGCATTTGACGAAAGCGCTTCCTTCCGCAACCGCCAGTTCCTCGAGGACGGCGCGGGGAGGCGCGCCCGGCGTCCCAGCAGAGTGACGGCCGAATTGGCGGGCGCACCGCCGCGTGTGTGAGACGCACTGCTGCTCGTTGCACCCCCTGTCATTCGCTGGGCGCGTGCAGCCTTCGACACTAGCGGAGGACGCATCTTGTCCCTGGTGTTCAGCGGAGGGCCTGTGCGGGGTGTGGCAGTGTCGTGCTGGAGGGCCCACTGGTAGCGATGTGGGCTTCCTCGCCTCGCCTCGCCTCGCCTCACACCAGGTGTCTGCGTAGTTTGCAGTGCATTCGCACCATTCCTATCCCTGTCCCTGTCCCCGTCCCGACTTGTCCCGACTTTGCTCGACTGCCGCTCGCTGCCGCTCGGGTCGTGGTCCATATGACAGCGCAAGCACGACAAACGTCTGCGGGACGAGACGAGACGAGACGAGACGACTAAGGAATAAATTCGTGGTTACACATCAAATTTGGAACTCTACACTCCTACACAACAATAGGCGGTGACGTATTTCAAAAAACACCTGCCGATTCGTACTATTTTGTCTTTTTCAAAGTCTTCTTGGCAAACTTGGTTAGCACATTCGCCCTCAAACTGAGTTAATTACTGCATTTTCGTACCATTACAGTAGTTTAAAAGGCTTAAGGAAGCATCTTTGTCACAACAGAAAGGTAGTTTGAAAATTGGGCTGGCGACATAACAAAAAAAAAACAGGAAGGGAGCCAGCAGCACCTGGGTTTCCCAGGCGGTCACCCATCCAAGTACTAGCCGGGCCCGATGATGCTTAACTTCGGTGATCGGACGGGAACCTGTGTATTCATCATGGTATGGCCGTTGGCGCTCATCTAATGTAGGAGCACGGCAGAATTCGCGTTCGGCTTTTCTCCCAACACACAAAATGTTAGTTTTCGGCCGCATTTGACGAAAGCGCTTCCTTCCGCAACCGCCAGTTCCTCGAGGACGGCGCGGGGAGGCGCGCCCGGCGTCCCAGCAGAGTGACGGCCGATTGGCGGGCGCACCGCCGCGTGTGTGAGACGCACTGCTGCTCGTTGCACCCCCTGTCATTCGCTGGGTGCGTGCAGCCTTCGACACTAGCGGAGGACGCATCTTGTCCCTGGTGTTCAGCGGAGGGCCTGTGCGGGGTGTGGCAGTGTCGTGCTGGAGGGCCCACTGGTAGCGATGTGGGCTTCCTCGCCTCGCCTCGCCTCGCCTCGCCTCACCTCGCCTCACACCAGGTGTCTGCGTAGTTTGCAGTGCATTCGCACCATTCCTATCCCTGTCCCTGTCCCCGTCCCGACTTGTCCCGACTTTGCTCGACTGCCGCTCGCTGCCGCTCGGGTCGTGGTCCATATGACAGCGCAAGCACGACAAACGTCTGCGGGACGAGACGAGACGAGACGAGACGACTAAGGATTAAATTCGTGGTTACAAATCAAATTTGGAACTCTACACTCCTACACAACAATAGGCGGTGACGTATTTCAGAAATCACCTGCCGATTCGTACTGTTTTGTCGTTTTCAAAGTCTTCTTGGCAAACTTGGTTAGCACATTCTCCCTCAAACTGAGTTAATTACTGCATTTTCGTACCATTACAGTAGTTTAAAAGGCTTAAGGAAGCATCTTTGTGACAACAGAAAGGTAGTTTGAAAATTGGGCTGGCGACATAACAAAAAAAAAAAAAAAAAAAACAGGAAGGGAGCCAATAGCATCCGAGTTCCCCGGCGGTCACCCATCCAAGTACTAGCCGGGCCCGATGTTTCTTAACTTCGGTGATCGGACGAGAACCGGTGTATTCATCATGGTATGGCCGTTGGCGCTCATCTAATGTAGGAGCACGGCAGAATTCGCGTTCGGCTTTTCTCCCAACACACAAAATGTTAGTTTTCGGCCGCATTTGACGAAAGCGCTTCCTTCCGCAACCGCCAGTTCCTCGAGGACGGCGCGGGGAGGCGCGCCCGGCGTCCCAGCAGAGTGACGGCCGAATTGGCGGGCGCACCGCCGCGTGTGTGAGACGCACTGCTGCTCGTTGCACCCCCTGTCATTCGCTGGGCGCGTGCAGCCTTCGACACTAGCGGAGGACGCATCTTGTCCCTGGTGTTCAGCGGAGGGCCTGTGCGGGGTGTGGCAGTGTCGTGCTGGAGGGCCCACTGGTAGCGATGTGGGCTTCCTCGCCTCGCCTCGCCTCGCCTCACACCAGGTGTCTGCGTAGTTTGCAGTGCATTCGCACCATTCCTATCCCTGTCCCTGTCCCCGTCCCGACTTGTCCCGACTTTGCTCGACTGCCGCTCGCTGCCGCTCGGGTCGTGGTCCATATGACAGCGCAAGCACGACAAACGTCTGCGGGACGAGACGAGACGAGACGAGACGACTAAGGAATAAATTCGTGGTTACACATCAAATTTGGAACTCTACACTCCTACACAACAATAGGCGGTGACGTATTTCAAAAAACACCTGCCGATTCGTACTATTTTGTCGTTTTCAAAGTCTTCTTGGCAAACTTGGTTAGCACATTCGCCCTCAAACTGAGTTAATTACTGCATTTTCGTACCATTACAGTAGTTTAAAAGGCTTAAGGAAGCATCTTTGTCACAACAGAAAGGTAGTTTGAAAATTGGGCTGGCGACATAACAAAAAAAAAACAGGAAGGGAGCCAGCAGCACCTGGGTTTCCCAGGCGGTCACCCATCCAAGTACTAGCCGGGCCCGATGATGCTTAACTTCGGTGATCGGACGGGAACCTGTGTATTCATCATGGTATGGCCGTTGGCGCTCATCTAATGTAGGAGCACGGCAGAATTCGCGTTCGGCTTTTCTCCCAACACACAAAATGTTAGTTTTCGGCCGCATTTGACGAAAGCGCTTCCTTCCGCAACCGCCAGTTCCTCGAGGACGGCGCGGGGAGGCGCGCCCGGCGTCCCAGCAGAGTGACGGCCGATTGGCGGGCGCACCGCCGCGTGTGTGAGACGCACTGCTGCTCGTTGCACCCCCTGTCATTCGCTGGGTGCGTGCAGCCTTCGACACTAGCGGAGGACGCATCTTGTCCCTGGTGTTCAGCGGAGGGCCTGTGCGGGGTGTGGCAGTGTCGTGCTGGAGGGCCCACTGGTAGCGATGTGGGCTTCCTCGCCTCGCCTCGCCTCGCCTCGCCTCACCTCGCCTCACACCAGGTGTCTGCGTAGTTTGCAGTGCATTCGCACCATTCCTATCCCTGTCCCTGTCCCCGTCCCGACTTGTCCCGACTTTGCTCGACTGCCGCTCGCTGCCGCTCGGGTCGTGGTCCATATGACAGCGCAAGCACGACAAACGTCTGCGGGACGAGACGAGACGAGACGAGACGACTAAGGATTAAATTCGTGGTTACAAATCAAATTTGGAACTCTACACTCCTACACAACAATAGGCGGTGACGTATTTCAGAAATCACCTGCCGATTCGTACTGTTTTGTCGTTTTCAAAGTCTTCTTGGCAAACTTGGTTAGCACATTCTCCCTCAAACTGAGTTAATTACTGCATTTTCGTACCATTACAGTAGTTTAAAAGGCTTAAGGAAGCATCTTTGTGACAACAGAAAGGTAGTTTGAAAATTGGGCTGGCGACATAACAAAAAAAAAAAAAAAAAAAACAGGAAGGGAGCCAATAGCATCCGAGTTCCCCGGCGGTCACCCATCCAAGTACTAGCCGGGCCCGATGTTTCTTAACTTCGGTGATCGGACGAGAACCGGTGTATTCATCATGGTATGGCCGTTGGCGCTCATCTAATGTAGGAGCACGGCAGAATTCGCGTTCGGCTTTTCTCCCAACACACAAAATGTTAGTTTTCGGCCGCATTTGACGAAAGCGCTTCCTTCCGCAACCGCCAGTTCCTCGAGGACGGCGCGGGGAGGCGCGCCCGGCGTCCCAGCAGAGTGACGGCCGAATTGGCGGGCGCACCGCCGCGTGTGTGAGACGCACTGCTGCTCGTTGCACCCCCTGTCATTCGCTGGGCGCGTGCAGCCTTCGACACTAGCGGAGGACGCATCTTGTCCCTGGTGTTCAGCGGAGGGCCTGTGCGGGGTGTGGCAGTGTCGTGCTGGAGGGCCCACTGGTAGCGATGTGGGCTTCCTCGCCTCGCCTCGCCTCGCCTCACACCAGGTGTCTGCGTAGTTTGCAGTGCATTCGCACCATTCCTATCCCTGTCCCTGTCCCCGTCCCGACTTGTCCCGACTTTGCTCGACTGCCGCTCGCTGCCGCTCGGGTCGTGGTCCATATGACAGCGCAAGCACGACAAACGTCTGCGGGACGAGACGAGACGAGACGAGACGACTAAGGAATAAATTCGTGGTTACACATCAAATTTGGAACTCTACACTCCTACACAACAATAGGCGGTGACGTATTTCAAAAAACACCTGCCGATTCGTACTATTTTGTCGTTTTCAAAGTCTTCTTGGCAAACTTGGTTAGCACATTCGCCCTCAAACTGAGTTAATTACTGCATTTTCGTACCATTACAGTAGTTTAAAAGGCTTAAGGAAGCATCTTTGTCACAACAGAAAGGTAGTTTGAAAATTGGGCTGGCGACATAACAAAAAAAAACAGGAAGGGAGCCAGCAGCACCCGGGTTTCCCAGGCGGTCACCCATCCAAGTACTAGCCGGGCCCGATGATGCTTAACTTCGGTGATCGGACGAGAACCGGTGTATTCATCATGGTATGGCCGTTGGCGGTCATCTAATGTAGGAGCACGGCAGAATTCGCGTTCGGCTTTTCTCCCAACACACAAAATGTTAGTTTTCGGCCGCATTTGACGAAAGCGCTTCCTTCCGCAACCGCCAGTTCCTCGAGGACGGCGCGGGGAGGCGCGCCCCGCGTCCCAGCAGAGTGACGGCCGATTGGCGGGCGCACCGCCGCGTGTGTGAGACGCACTGCTGCTCGTTGCACCCCCTGTCATTCGCTGGGTGCGTGCAGCCTTCGACACTAGCGGAGGACGCATCTTGTCCCTGGTGTTCAGCGGAGGGCCTGTGCGGGGTGTGGCAGTGTCGTGCTGGAGGGCCCACTGGTAGCGATGTGGGCTTCCTCGCCTCGCCTCGCCTCGCCTCGCCTCACCTCGCCTCACACCAGGTGTCTGCGTAGTTTGCAGTGCATTCGCACCATTCCTATCCCTGTCCCTGTCCCCGTCCCGACTTGTCCCGACTTTGCTCGACTGCCGCTCGCTGCCGCTCGGGTCGTGGTCCATATGACAGCGCAAGCACGACAAACGTCTGCGGGACGAGACGAGACGAGACGAGACGACTAAGGAATAAATTCGTGGTTACAAATCAAATTTGGAACTCTACACTCCTACACAACAATAGGCGGTGACGTATTTCAAAAAACACCTGCCGATTCGTACTATTTTGTCGTTTTCAAAGTCTTCTTGGCAAACTTGGTTAGCACATTCGCCCTCAAACTGAGTTAATTACTGCATTTTCGTACCATTACAGTAGTTTAAAAGGCTTAAGGAAGCATCTTTGTCACAACAGAAAGGTAGTTTGAAAATTGGGCTGGCGACATAACAAAAAAAAAAAACAGGAAGGGAGCCAGCAGCACCCGGGTTTCCCAGGCGGTCACCCATCCAAGTACTAGCCGGGCCCGATGATGCTTAACTTCGGTGATCGGACGGGAACCGGTGTATTCATCATGGTATGGCCGTTGGCGCTCATCTAATGTAGGAGCACGGCAGAATTCGGGTTCGGCTTTTCTCCAAACACACAAAATGTTAGTTTTCGGCCGCATTTGACGAAAGCGCTTCCTTCCGCAACCGCCAGTTCCTCGAGGACGGCGCGGGGAGGCGCGCCCCGCGTCCCAGCAGAGTGACGGCCGATTGGCGGGCGCACCGCCGCGTGTGTGAGACGCACTGCTGCTCGTTGCACCCCCTGTCATTCGCTGGGTGCGTGCAGCCTTCGACACTAGCGGAGGACGCATCTTGTCCCTGGTGTTCAGCGGAGGGCCTGTGCGGGGTGTGGCAGTGTCGTGCTGGAGGGCCCACTGGTAGCGATGTGGGCTTCCTCGCCTCGCCTCGCCTCGCCTCGCCTCACCTCGCCTCACACCAGGTGTCTGCGTAGTTTGCAGTGCATTCGCACCATTCCTATCCCTGTCCCTGTCCCCGTCCCGACTTGTCCCGACTTTGCTCGACTGCCGCTCGCTGCCGCTCGGGTCGTGGTCCATATGACAGCGCAAGCACGACAAACGTCTGCGGGACGAGACGAGACGAGACGAGACGACTAAGGATTAAATTCGTGGTTACAAATCAAATTTGGAACTCTACACTCCTACACAACAATAGGCGGTGACGTATTTCAGAAATCACCTGCCGATTCGTACTGTTTTGTCGTTTTCAAAGTCTTCTTGGCAAACTTGGTTAGCACATTCTCCCTCAAACTGAGTTAATTACTGCATTTTCGTACCATTACAGTAGTTTAAAAGGCTTAAGGAAGCATCTTTGTCACAACAGAAAGGTAGTTTGATAATTGGGCTGGCGACATAACAAAAAAAAAAAAAACAGGGAGGGAGCCAACAGCACCCGGGTTTCCCAGGCGGTCACCCATCCAAGTACTAGCCGGGCCCGATGATGCTTAACTTCGGTGATCGGACGAGAACCTGTGTATTCATCATGGTATGGCCGTTGGCGCTCATCTAATGTAGGAGCACGGCAGAATTCGCGTTCGGCTTTTCTCCCAACACACAAAATGTTAGTTTTCGGCCGCATTTGACGAAAGCGCTTCCTTCCGCAACCGCCAGTTCCTCGAGGACGGCGCGGGGAGGCGCGCCCGGCGTCCCAGCAGAGTGACGGCCGAATTGGCGGGCGCACCGCCGCGTGTGTGAGACGCACTGCTGCTCGTTGCACCCCCTGTCATTCGCTGGGTGCGTGCAGCCTTCGACACTAGCGGAGGACGAATCTTGTCCCTGGTGTTCAGCGGAGGGCGTGTGCGGGGTGTGGCAGTGTCGTGCTGGAGGGCCCACTGGTAGCGATGTGGGCTTCCTCGCCTCGCCTCGCCTCGCCTCACACCAGGTGTCTGCGTAGTTTGCAGTGCATTCGCACCATTCCTATCCCTGTCCCTGTCCCCGTCCCGACTTGTCCCGACTTTGCTCGACTGCCGCTCGCTGCCGCTCGGGTCGTGGTCCATATGACAGCGCAAGCACGACAAACGTCTGCGGGACGAGACGAGACGAGACGAGACGACTAAGGAATAAATTCGTGGTTACACATCAAATTTGGAACTCTACACTCCTACACAACAATAGGCGGTGACGTATTTCAAAAAACACCTGCCGATTCGTACTATTTTGTCGTTTTCAAAGTCTTCTTGGCAAACTTGGTTAGCACATTCGCCCTCAAACTGAGTTAATTACTGCATTTTCGTACCATTACAGTAGTTTAAAAGGCTTAAGGAAGCATCTTTGTCACAACAGAAAGGTAGTTTGAAAATTGGGCTGGCGACATAACAAAAAAAAACAGGAAGGGAGCCAGCAGCACCCGGGTTTCCCAGGCGGTCACCCATCCAAGTACTAGCCGGGCCCGATGATGCTTAACTTCGGTGATCGGACGAGAACCGGTGTATTCATCATGGTATGGCCGTTGGCGCTCATCTAATGTAGGAGCACGGCAGAATTCGCGTTCGGCTTTTCTCCCAACACACAAAATGTTAGTTTTCGGCCGCATTTGACGAAAGCGCTTCCTTCCGCAACCGCCAGTTCCTCGAGGACGGCGCGGGGAGGCGCGCCCCGCGTCCCAGCAGAGTGACAGCCGATTGGCGGGCGCACCGCCGCGTGTGTGAGACGCACTGCTGCTCGTTGCACCCCCTGTCATTCGCTGGGTGCGTGCAGCCTTCGACACTAGCGGAGGACGCATCTTGTCCCTGGTGTTCAGCGGAGGGCCTGTGCGGGGTGTGGCAGTGTCGTGCTGGAGGGCCCACTGGTAGCGATGTGGGCTTCCTCGCCTCGCCTCGCCTCGCCTCGCCTCACCTCGCCTCACACCAGGTGTCTGCGTAGTTTGCAGTGCATTCGCACCATTCCTATCCCTGTCCCTGTCCCCGTCCCGACTTGTCCCGACTTTGCTCGACTGCCGCTCGCTGCCGCTCGGGTCGTGGTCCATATGACAGCGCAAGCACGACAAACGTCTGCGGGACGAGACGAGACGAGACGAGACGACTAAGGAATAAATTCGTGGTTACAAATCAAATTTGGAACTCTACACTCCTACACAACAATAGGCGGTGACGTATTTCAAAAAACACCTGCCGATTCGTACTATTTTGTCGTTTTCAAAGTCTTCTTGGCAAACTTGGTTAGCACATTCGCCCTCAAACTGAGTTAATTACTGCATTTTCGTACCATTACAGTAGTTTAAAAGGCTTAAGGAAGCATCTTTGTCACAACAGAAAGGTAGTTTGAAAATTGGGCTGGCGACATAACAAAAAAAAAAACAGGAAGGGAGCCAGCAGCACCCGGGTTTCCCAGGCGGTCACCCATCCAAGTACTAGCCGGGCCCGATGATGCTTAACTTCGGTGATCGGACGGGAACCGGTGTATTCATCATGGTATGGCCGTTGGCGCTCATCTAATGTAGGAGCACGGCAGAATTCGGGTTCGGCTTTTCTCCAAACACACAAAATGTTAGTTTTCGGCCGCATTTGACGAAAGCGCTTCCTTCCGCAACCGCCAGTTCCTCGAGGACGGCGCGGGGAGGCGCGCCCCGCGTCCCAGCAGAGTGACGGCCGATTGGCGGGCGCACCGCCGCGTGTGTGAGACGCACTGCTGCTCGTTGCACCCCCTGTCATTCGCTGGGTGCGTGCAGCCTTCGACACTAGCGGAGGACGCATCTTGTCCCTGGTGTTCAGCGGAGGGCCTGTGCGGGGTGTGGCAGTGTCGTGCTGGAGGGCCCACTGGTAGCGATGTGGGCTTCCTCGCCTCGCCTCGCCTCGCCTCGCCTCACCTCGCCTCACACCAGGTGTCTGCGTAGTTTGCAGTGCATTCGCACCATTCCTATCCCTGTCCCTGTCCCCGTCCCGACTTGTCCCGACTTTGCTCGACTGCCGCTCGCTGCCGCTCGGGTCGTGGTCCATATGACAGCGCAAGCACGACAAACGTCTGCGGGACGAGACGAGACGAGACGAGACGACTAAGGATTAAATTCGTGGTTACAAATCAAATTTGGAACTCTACACTCCTACACAACAATAGGCGGTGACGTATTTCAGAAATCACCTGCCGATTCGTACTGTTTTGTCGTTTTCAAAGTCTTCTTGGCAAACTTGGTTAGCACATTCTCCCTCAAACTGAGTTAATTACTGCATTTTCGTACCATTACAGTAGTTTAAAAGGCTTAAGGAAGCATCTTTGTCACAACAGAAAGGTAGTTTGATAATTGGGCTGGCGACATAACAAAAAAAAAAAAAACAGGGAGGGAGCCAACAGCACCCGGGTTTCCCAGGCGGTCACCCATCCAAGTACTAGCCGGGCCCGATGATGCTTAACTCACCCATCCAAGTACTAGCCGGGCCCGATGATGCTTAACTTCGGTGATCGGACGAGAACCGGTGTATTCATCATGGTATGGCCGTTGGCGCTCATCTAATGTAGGAGCACGGCAGAATTCGCGTTCGGCTTTTCTCCCAACACACAAAATGTTAGTTTTCGGCCGCATTTGACGAAAGCGCTTCCTTCCGCAACCGCCAGTTCCTCGAGGACGGCGCGGGGAGGCGCGCCCGGCGTCCCAGCAGAGTGACGGCCGATTGGCGGGCGCACCGCCGCGTGTGTGAGACGCACTGCTGCTCGTTGCACCCCCTGTCATTCGCTGGGTGCGTGCAGCCTTCGACACTAGCGGAGGACGCATCTTGTCCCTGGTGTTCAGCGGAGGGCCTGTGCGGGTTGTGGCAGTGTCGTGCTGGAGGGCCCACTGGTAGCGATGTGGGCTTCCTCGCCTCGCCTCGCCTCGCCTCACACCAGGTGTCTGCGTAGTTTGCAGTGCATTCGCACCATTCCTATCCCTGTCCCTGTCCCCGTCCCGACTTGTCCCGACTTTGCTCGACTGCCGCTCGCTGCCGCTCGGGTCGTGGTCCATATGACAGCGCAAGCACGACAAACGTCTGCGGGACGAGACGAGACGAGACGAGACGACTAAGGAATAAATTCGTGGTTACACATCAAATTTGGAACTCTACACTCCTACACAACAATAGGCGGTGACGTATTTCAAAAAACACCTGCCGATTCGTACTATTTTGTCGTTTTCAAAGTCTTCTTGGCAAACTTGGTTAGCACATTCGCCCTCAAACTGAGTTAATTACTGCATTTTCGTACCATTACAGTAGTTTAAAAGGCTTAAGGAAGCGTCTTTGTCACAACAGAAAGGTAGTTTGAAAATTGGGCTGGCGACATAACAAAAAAAAAACAGGAAGGGAGCCAGCAGCACCCGGGTTTCCCAGGCGGTCACCCATCCAAGTACTAGCCGGGCCCGATGATGCTTAACTTCGGTGATCGGACGAGAACCGGTGTATTCATCATGGTATGGCCGTTGGCGCTCATCTAATGTAGGAGCACGGCAGAATTCGCGTTCGGCTTTTCTCCCAACACACAAAATGTTAGTTTTCGGCCGCATTTGACGAAAGCGCTTCCTTCCGCAACCGCCAGTTCCTCGAGGACGGCGCGGGGAGGCGCGCCCGGCGTCCCAGCAGAGTGACGGCCGATTGGCGGGCGCACCGCCGCGTGTGTGAGACGCACTGCTGCTCGTTGCACCCCCTGTCATTCGCTGGGTGCGTGCAGCCTTCGACACTAGCGGAGGACGCATCTTGTCCCTGGTGTTCAGCGGAGGGCCTGTGCGGGTTGTGGCAGTGTCGTGCTGGAGGGCCCACTGGTAGCGATGTGGGCTTCCTCGCCTCGCCTCGCCTCGCCTCACACCAGGTGTCTGCGTAGTTTGCAGTGCATTCGCACCATTCCTATCCCTGTCCCTGTCCCCGTCCCGACTTGTCCCGACTTTGCTCGACTGCCGCTCGCTGCCGCTCGGGTCGTGGTCCATATGACAGCGCAAGCACGACAAACGTCTGCGGGACGAGACGAGACGAGACGAGACGACTAAGGAATAAATTCGTGGTTACACATCAAATTTGGAACTCTACACTCCTACACAACAATAGGCGGTGACGTATTTCAAAAAACACCTGCCGATTCGTACTATTTTGTCGTTTTCAAAGTCTTCTTGGCAAACTTGGTTAGCACATTCGCCCTCAAACTGAGTTAATTACTGCATTTTCGTACCATTACAGTAGTTTAAAAGGCTTAAGGAAGCATCTTTGTCACAACAGAAAGGTAGTTTGAAAATTGGGCTGGCGACATAACAAAAAAAAACAGGAAGGGAGCCAGCAGCACCCGGGTTTCCCAGGCGGTCACCCATCCAAGTACTAGCCGGGCCCGATGATGCTTAACTTCGGTGATCGGACGAGAACCGGTGTATTCATCATGGTATGGCCGTTGGCGCTCATCTAATGTAGGAGCACGGCAGAATTCGCGTTCGGCTTTTCTCCCAACACACAAAATGTTAGTTTTCGGCCGCATTTGACGAAAGCGCTTCCTTCCGCAACCGCCAGTTCCTCGAGGACGGCGCGGGGAGGCGCGCCCGGCGTCCCAGCAGAGTGACGGCCGAATTGGCGGGCGCACCGCCGCGTGTGTGAGACGCACTGCTGCTCGTTGCACCCCCTGTCATTCGCTGGGCGCGTGCAGCCTTCGACACTAGCGGAGGACGCATCTTGTCCCTGGTGTTCAGCGGAGGGCCTGTGCGGGGTGTGGCAGTGTCGTGCTGGAGGGCCCACTGGTAGCGATGTGGGCTTCCTCGCCTCGCCTCGCCTCGCCTCGCCTCACCTCGCATCACACCAGGTGTCTGCGTAGTTTGCAGTGCATTCGCACCATTCCTATCCCTGTCCCTGTCCCCGTCCCGACTTGTCCCGACTTTGCTCGACTGCCGCTCGCTGCCGCTCGGGTCGTGGTCCATATGACAGCGCAAGCACGACAAACGTCTGCGGGACGAGACGAGACGAGACGAGACGACTAAGGAATAAATTCGTGGTTACACATCAAATTTGGAACTCTACACTCCTACACAACAATAGGCGGTGACGTATTTCAAAAAACACCTGCCGATTCGTACTATTTTGTCGTTTTCAAAGTCTTCTTGGCAAACTTGGTTAGCACATTCGCCCTCAAACTGAGTTAATTACTGCATTTTCGTACCATTACAGTAGTTTAAAAGGCTTAAGGAAGCGTCTTTGTCACAACAGAAAGGTAGTTTGAAAATTGGGCTGGCGACATAACAAAAAAAAAACAGGAAGGGAGCCAGCAGCACCCGGGTTTCCCAGGCGGTCACCCATCCAAGTACTAGCCGGGCCCGATGATGCTTAACTTCGGTGATCGGACGAGAACCGGTGTATTCATCATGGTATGGCCGTTGGCGCTCATCTAATGTAGGAGCACGGCAGAATTCGCGTTCGGCTTTTCTCCCAACACACAAAATGTTAGTTTTCGGCCGCATTTGACGAAAGCGCTTCCTTCCGCAACCGCCAGTTCCTCGAGGACGGCGCGGGGAGGCGCGCCCGGCGTCCCAGCAGAGTGACGGCCGATTGGCGGGCGCACCGCCGCGTGTGTGAGACGCACTGCTGCTCGTTGCACCCCCTGTCATTCGCTGGGTGCGTGCAGCCTTCGACACTAGCGGAGGACGCATCTTGTCCCTGGTGTTCAGCGGAGGGCCTGTGCGGGGTGTGGCAGTGTCGTGCTGGAGGGCCCACTGGTAGCGATGTGGGCTTCCTCGCCTCGCCTCGCCTCGCCTCGCCTCACCTCGCCTCACACCAGGTGTCTGCGTAGTTTGCAGTGCATTCGCACCATTCCTATCCCTGTCCCTGTCCCCGTCCCGACTTGTCCCGACTTTGCTCGACTGCCGCTCGCTGCCGCTCGGGTCGTGGTCCATATGACAGCGCAAGCACGACAAACGTCTGCGGGACGAGACGAGACGAGACGAGACGACTAAGGAATAAATTCGTGGTTACACATCAAATTTGGAACTCTACACTCCTACACAACAATAGGCGGTGACGTATTTCAAAAAACACCTGCCGATTCGTACTATTTTGTCGTTTTCAAAGTCTTCTTGGCAAACTTGGTTAGCACATTCGCCCTCAAACTGAGTTAATTACTGCATTTTCGTACCATTACAGTAGTTTAAAAGGCTTAAGGAAGCGTCTTTGTCACAACAGAAAGGTAGTTTGAAAATTGGGCTGGCGACATAACAAAAAAAAAACAGGAAGGGAGCCAGCAGCACCCGGGTTTCCCAGGCGGTCACCCATCCAAGTACTAGCCGGGCCCGATGATGCTTAACTTCGGTGATCGGACGAGAACCGGTGTATTCATCATGGTATGGCCGTTGGCGCTCATCTAATGTAGGAGCACGGCAGAATTCGCGTTCGGCTTTTCTCCCAACACACAAAATGTTAGTTTTCGGCCGCATTTGACGAAAGCGCTTCCTTCCGCAACCGCCAGTTCCTCGAGGACGGCGCGGGGAGGCGCGCCCGGCGTCCCAGCAGAGTGACGGCCGATTGGCGGGCGCACCGCCGCGTGTGTGAGACGCACTGCTGCTCGTTGCACCCCCTGTCATTCGCTGGGTGCGTGCAGCCTTCGACACTAGCGGAGGACGCATCTTGTCCCTGGTGTTCAGCGGAGGGCCTGTGCGGGTTGTGGCAGTGTCGTGCTGGAGGGCCCACTGGTAGCGATGTGGGCTTCCTCGCCTCGCCTCGCCTCGCCTCACACCAGGTGTCTGCGTAGTTTGCAGTGCATTCGCACCATTCCTATCCCTGTCCCTGTCCCCGTCCCGACTTGTCCCGACTTTGCTCGACTGCCGCTCGCTGACGCTCGGGTCGTGGTCCATATGACAGCGCAAGCACGACAAACGTCTGCGGGACGAGACGAGACGAGACGAGACGACTAAGGAATAAATTCGTGGTTACACATCAAATTTGGAACTCTACACTCCTACACAACAATAGGCGGTGACGTATTTCAAAAAACCCCTGCCGATTCGTACTATTTTGTCGTTTTCAAAGTCTTCTTGGCGAACTTGGTTAGCACATTCGCCCTCAAACTGAGTTAATTACTGCATTTTCGTACCATTACAGTAGTTTAAAAGGCTTAAGGAAGCATCTTTGTCACAACAGAAAGGTAGTTTGAAAATTGGGCTGGCGACATAACAATAAAAAACAGGAAGGGAGCCAGCAGCACCCGGGTTTCCCAGGCGGTCACCCATCCAAGTACTAGCCGGGCCCGATGATGCTTAACTTCGGTGATCGGACGAGAACCGGTGTATTCATCATGGTATGGCCGTTGGCGCTCATCTAATGTAGGAGCACGGCAGAATTCGCGTTCGGCTTTTCTCCCAACACACAAAATGTTAGTTTTCGGCCGCATTTGACGAAAGCGCTTCCTTCCGCAACCGCCAGTTCCTCGAGGACGGCGCGGGGAGGCGCGCCCGGCGTCCCAGCAGAGTGACGGCCGAATTGGCGGGCGCACCGCCGCGTGTGTGAGACGCACTGCTGCTCGTTGCACCCCCTGTCATTCGCTGGGCGCGTGCAGCCTTCGACACTAGCGGAGGACGCATCTTGTCCCTGGTGTTCAGCGGAGGGCCTGTGCGGGGTGTGGCAGTGTCGTGCTGGAGGGCCCACTGGTAGCGATGTGGGCTTCCTCGCCTCGCCTCGCCTCGCCTCGCCTCACCTCGCATCACACCAGGTGTCTGCGTAGTTTGCAGTGCATTCGCACCATTCCTATCCCTGTCCCTGTCCCCGTCCCGACTTGTCCCGACTTTGCTCGACTGCCGCTCGCTGCCGCTCGGGTCGTGGTCCATATGACAGCGCAAGCACGACAAACGTCTGCGGGACGAGACGAGACGAGACGAGACGACTAAGGAATAAATTCGTGGTTACACATCAAATTTGGAACTCTACACTCCTACACAACAATAGGCGGTGACGTATTTCAAAAAACACCTGCCGATTCGTACTATTTTGTCGTTTTCAAAGTCTTCTTGGCAAACTTGGTTAGCACATTCGCCCTCAAACTGAGTTAATTACTGCATTTTCGTACCATTACAGTAGTTTAAAAGGCTTAAGGAAGCGTCTTTGTCACAACAGAAAGGTAGTTTGAAAATTGGGCTGGCGACATAACAAAAAAAAAACAGGAAGGGAGCCAGCAGCACCCGGGTTTCCCAGGCGGTCACCCATCCAAGTACTAGCCGGGCCCGATGATGCTTAACTTCGGTGATCGGACGAGAACCGGTGTATTCATCATGGTATGGCCGTTGGCGCTCATCTAATGTAGGAGCACGGCAGAATTCGCGTTCGGCTTTTCTCCCAACACACAAAATGTTAGTTTTCGGCCGCATTTGACGAAAGCGCTTCCTTCCGCAACCGCCAGTTCCTCGAGGACGGCGCGGGGAGGCGCGCCCGGCGTCCCAGCAGAGTGACGGCCGATTGGCGGGCGCACCGCCGCGTGTGTGAGACGCACTGCTGCTCGTTGCACCCCCTGTCATTCGCTGGGTGCGTGCAGCCTTCGACACTAGCGGAGGACGCATCTTGTCCCTGGTGTTCAGCGGAGGGCCTGTGCGGGGTGTGGCAGTGTCGTGCTGGAGGGCCCACTGGTAGCGATGTGGGCTTCCTCGCCTCGCCTCGCCTCGCCTCGCCTCACCTCGCCTCACACCAGGTGTCTGCGTAGTTTGCAGTGCATTCGCACCATTCCTATCCCTGTCCCTGTCCCCGTCCCGACTTGTCCCGACTTTGCTCGACTGCCGCTCGCTGCCGCTCGGGTCGTGGTCCATATGACAGCGCAAGCACGACAAACGTCTGCGGGACGAGACGAGACGAGACGAGACGACTAAGGAATAAATTCGTGGTTACACATCAAATTTGGAACTCTACACTCCTACACAACAATAGGCGGTGACGTATTTCAAAAAACACCTGCCGATTCGTACTATTTTGTCGTTTTCAAAGTCTTCTTGGCAAACTTGGTTAGCACATTCGCCCTCAAACTGAGTTAATTACTGCATTTTCGTACCATTACAGTAGTTTAAAAGGCTTAAGGAAGCGTCTTTGTCACAACAGAAAGGTAGTTTGAAAATTGGGCTGGCGACATAACAAAAAAAAAACAGGAAGGGAGCCAGCAGCACCCGGGTTTCCCAGGCGGTCACCCATCCAAGTACTAGCCGGGCCCGATGATGCTTAACTTCGGTGATCGGACGAGAACCGGTGTATTCATCATGGTATGGCCGTTGGCGCTCATCTAATGTAGGAGCACGGCAGAATTCGCGTTCGGCTTTTCTCCCAACACACAAAATGTTAGTTTTCGGCCGCATTTGACGAAAGCGCTTCCTTCCGCAACCGCCAGTTCCTCGAGGACGGCGCGGGGAGGCGCGCCCGGCGTCCCAGCAGAGTGACGGCCGATTGGCGGGCGCACCGCCGCGTGTGTGAGACGCACTGCTGCTCGTTGCACCCCCTGTCATTCGCTGGGTGCGTGCAGCCTTCGACACTAGCGGAGGACGCATCTTGTCCCTGGTGTTCAGCGGAGGGCCTGTGCGGGTTGTGGCAGTGTCGTGCTGGAGGGCCCACTGGTAGCGATGTGGGCTTCCTCGCCTCGCCTCGCCTCGCCTCACACCAGGTGTCTGCGTAGTTTGCAGTGCATTCGCACCATTCCTATCCCTGTCCCTGTCCCCGTCCCGACTTGTCCCGACTTTGCTCGACTGCCGCTCGCTGACGCTCGGGTCGTGGTCCATATGACAGCGCAAGCACGACAAACGTCTGCGGGACGAGACGAGACGAGACGAGACGACTAAGGAATAAATTCGTGGTTACACATCAAATTTGGAACTCTACACTCCTACACAACAATAGGCGGTGACGTATTTCAAAAAACCCCTGCCGATTCGTACTATTTTGTCGTTTTCAAAGTCTTCTTGGCGAACTTGGTTAGCACATTCGCCCTCAAACTGAGTTAATTACTGCATTTTCGTACCATTACAGTAGTTTAAAAGGCTTAAGGAAGCATCTTTGTCACAACAGAAAGGTAGTTTGAAAATTGGGCTGGCGACATAACAATAAAAAACAGGAAGGGAGCCAGCAGCACCCGGGTTTCCCAGGCGGTCACCCATCCAAGTACTAGCCGGGCCCGATGATGCTTAACTTCGGTGATCGGACGAGAACCGGTGTATTCATCATGGTATGGCCGTTGGCGCTCATCTAATGTAGGAGCACGGCAGAATTCGCGTTCGGCTTTTCTCCCAACACACAAAATGTTAGTTTTCGGCCGCATTTGACGAAAGCGCTTCCTTCCGCAACCGCCAGTTCCTCGAGGACGGCGCGGGGAGGCGCGCCCGGCGTCCCAGCAGAGTGACGGCCGAATTGGCGGGCGCACCGCCGCGTGTGTGAGACGCACTGCTGCTCGTTGCACCCCCTGTCATTCGCTGGGCGCGTGCAGCCTTCGACACTAGCGGAGGACGCATCTTGTCCCTGGTGTTCAGCGGAGGGCCTGTGCGGGGTGTGGCAGTGTCGTGCTGGAGGGCCCACTGGTAGCGATGTGGGCTTCCTCGCCTCGCCTCGCCTCGCCTCGCCTCACCTCGCCTCACACCAGGTGTCTGCGTAGTTTGCAGTGCATTCGCACCATTCCTATCCCTGTCCCTGTCCCCGTCCCGACTTGTCCCGACTTTGCTCGACTGCCGCTCGCTGCCGCTCGGGTCGTGGTCCATATGACAGCGCAAGCACGACAAACGTCTGCGGGACGAGACGAGACGAGACGAGACGACTAAGGAATAAATTCGTGGTTACACATCAAATTTGGAACTCTACACTCCTACACAACAAAAGGCGGTGACGTATTTCAAAAAACACCTGCCGATTCGTACTATTTTGTCGTTTTCAAAGTCTTCTTGGCAAACTTGGTTAGCACATTCGCCCTCAAACTGAGTTAATTACTGCATTTTCGTACCATTACAGTAGTTTAAAAGGCTTAAGGAAGCGTCTTTGTCACAACAGAAAGGTAGTTTGAAAATTGGGCTGGCGACATAACAAAAAAAAAACAGGAAGGGAGCCAGCAGCACCCGGGTTTCCCAGGCGGTCACCCATCCAAGTACTAGCCGGTCCCGATGATGCTTAACTTCGGTGATCGGACGAGAACCGGTGTATTCATCATGGTATGGCCGTTGGCGCTCATCTAATGTAGGAGCACGGCAGAATTCGCGTTCGGCTTTTCTCCCAACACACAAAATGTTAGTTTTCGGCCGCATTTGACGAAAGCGCTTCCTTCCGCAACCGCCAGTTCCTCGAGGACGGCGCGGGGAGGCGCGCCCGGCGTCCCAGCAGAGTGACGGCCGAATTGGCGGGCGCACCGCCGCGTGTGTGAGACGCACTGCTGCTCGTTGCACCCCCTGTCATTCGCTGGGCGCGTGCAGCCTTCGACACTAGCGGAGGACGCATCTTGTCCCTGGTGTTCAGCGGAGGGCCTGTGCGGGGTGTGGCAGTGTCGTGCTGGAGGGCCCACTGGTAGCGATGTGGGCTTCCTCGCCTCGCCTCGCCTCGCCTCGCCTCACCTCGCATCACACCAGGTGTCTGCGTAGTTTGCAGTGCATTCGCACCATTCCTATCCCTGTCCCTGTCCCCGTCCCGACTTGTCCCGACTTTGCTCGACTGCCGCTCGCTGCCGCTCGGGTCGTGGTCCATATGACAGCGCAAGCACGACAAACGTCTGCGGGACGAGACGAGACGAGACGAGACGACTAAGGAATAAATTCGTGGTTACACATCAAATTTGGAACTCTACACTCCTACACAACAATAGGCGGTGACGTATTTCAAAAAACACCTGCCGATTCGTACTATTTTGTCGTTTTCAAAGTCTTCTTGGCAAACTTGGTTAGCACATTCGCCCTCAAACTGAGTTAATTACTGCATTTTCGTACCATTACAGTAGTTTAAAAGGCTTAAGGAAGCGTCTTTGTCACAACAGAAAGGTAGTTTGAAAATTGGGCTGGCGACATAACAAAAAAAAAACAGGAAGGGAGCCAGCAGCACCGGGGTTTCCCAGGCGGTCACCCATCCAAGTACTAGCCGGGCCCGATGATGCTTAACTTCGGTGATCGGACGAGAACCGGTGTATTCATCATGGTATGGCCGTTGGCGCTCATCTAATGTAGGAGCACGGCAGAATTCGAGTTCGGCTTTTCTCCCAACACACAAAATGTTAGTTTTCGGCCGCATTTGACGAAAGCGCTTCCTTCCGCAACCGCCAGTTCCTCGAGGACGGCGCGGGGAGGCGCGCCCGGCGTCCCAGCAGAGTGACGGCCGATTGGCGGGCGCACCGCCGCGTGTGTGAGACGCACTGCTGCTCGTTGCACCCCCTGTCATTCGCTGGGTGCGTGCAGCCTTCGACACTAGCGGAGGACGCATCTTGTCCCTGGTGTTCAGCGGAGGGCCTGTGCGGGGTGTGGCAGTGTCGTGCTGGAGGGCCCACTGGTAGCGATGTGGGCTTCCTCGCCTCGCCTCGCCTCGCCTCGCCTCACCTCGCCTCACACCAGGTGTCTGCGTAGTTTGCAGTGCATTCGCACCATTCCTATCCCTGTCCCTGTCCCCGTCCCGACTTGTCCCGACTTTGCTCGACTGCCGCTCGCTGCCGCTCGGGTCGTGGTCCATATGACAGCGCAAGCACGACAAACGTCTGCGGGACGAGACGAGACGAGACGAGACGACTAAGGAATAAATTCGTGGTTACACATCAAATTTGGAACTCTACACTCCTACACAACAATAGGCGGTGACGTATTTCAAAAAACACCTGCCGATTCGTACTATTTTGTCGTTTTCAAAGTCTTCTTGGCAAACTTGGTTAGCACATTCGCCCTCAAACTGAGTTAATTACTGCATTTTCGTACCATTACAGTAGTTTAAAAGGCTTAAGGAAGCGTCTTTGTCACAACA
Organism: Schistocerca cancellata; assembly: GCF_023864275.1. NCBI lineage: Eukaryota > Metazoa > Arthropoda > Insecta > Orthoptera > Acrididae > Schistocerca > Schistocerca cancellata. Next base: position 4,942,756 of record NC_064627.1, read on the forward strand.
GAAAGGTAGTTTGAAAATTGGGCTGGCGACATAACAAAAAAAAAACAGGAAGGGAGCCAGCAGCACCCGGGTTTCCCAGGCGGTCACCCATCCAAGTACTAGCCGGGCCCGATGATGCTTAACTTCGGTGATCGGACGAGAACCGGTGTATTCATCATGGTATGGCCGTTGGCGCTCATCTAATGTAGGAGCACGGCAGAATTCGCGTTCGGCTTTTCTCCCAACACACAAAATGTTAGTTTTCGGCCGCATTTGACGAAAGCGCTTCCTTCCGCAACCGCCAGTTCCTCGAGGACGGCGCGGGGAGGCGCGCCCGGCGTCCCAGCAGAGTGACGGCCGATTGGCGGGCGCACCGCCGCGTGTGTGAGACGCACTGCTGCTCGTTGCACCCCCTGTCATTCGCTGGGTGCGTGCAGCCTTCGACACTAGCGGAGGACGCATCTTGTCCCTGGTGTTCAGCGGAGGGCCTGTGCGGGGTGTGGCAGTGTCGTGCTGGAGGGCCCACTGGTAGCGATGTGGGCTTCCTCGCCTCGCCTCGCCTCGCCTCGCCTCACCTCGCCTCACACCAGGTGTCTGCGTAGTTTGCAGTGCATTCGCACCATTCCTATCCCTGTCCCTGTCCCCGTCCCGACTTGTCCCGACTTTGCTCGACTGCCGCTCGCTGCCGCTCGGGTCGTGGTCCATATGACAGCGCAAGCACGACAAACGTCTGCGGGACGAGACGAGACGAGACGAGACGACTAAGGAATAAATTCGTGGTTACACATCAAATTTGGAACTCTACACTCCTACACAACAATAGGCGGTGACGTATTTCAAAAAACACCTGCCGATTCGTACTATTTTGTCGTTTTCAAAGTCTTCTTGGCAAACTTGGTTAGCACATTCGCCCTCAAACTGAGTTAATTACTGCATTTTCGTACCATTACAGTAGTTTAAAAGGCTTAAGGAAGCGTCTTTGTCACAACAGAAAGGTAGTTTGAAAATTGGGCTGGCGACATAACAAAAAAAAAACAGGAAGGGAGCCAGCAGCACCCGGGTTTCCCAGGCGGTCACCCATCCAAGTACTAGCCGGGCCCGATGATGCTTAACTTCGGTGATCGGACGAGAACCGGTGTATTCATCATGGTATGGCCGTTGGCGCTCATCTAATGTAGGAGCACGGCAGAATTTGCGTTCGGCTTTTCTCCCAACACACAAAATGTTAGTTTTCGGCCGCATTTGACGAAAGCGCTTCCTTCCGCAACCGCCAGTTCCTCGAGGACGGCGCGGGGAGGCGCGCCCGGCGTCCCAGCAGAGTGACGGCCGATTGGCGGGCGCACCGCCGCGTGTGTGAGACGCACTGCTGCTCGTTGCACCCCCTGTCATTCGCTGGGTGCGTGCAGCCTTCGACACTAGCGGAGGACGCATCTTGTCCCTGGTGTTCAGCGGAGGGCCTGTGCGGGTTGTGGCAGTGTCGTGCTGGAGGGCCCACTGGTAGCGATGTGGGCTTCCTCGCCTCGCCTCGCCTCGCCTCACACCAGGTGTCTGCGTAGTTTGCAGTGCATTCGCACCATTCCTATCCCTGTCCCTGTCCCCGTCCCGACTTGTCCCGACTTTGCTCGACTGCCGCTCGCTGACGCTCGGGTCGTGGTCCATATGACAGCGCAAGCACGACAAACGTCTGCGGGACGAGACGAGACGAGACGAGACGACTAAGGAATAAATTCGTGGTTACACATCAAATTTGGAACTCTACACTCCTACACAACAATAGGCGGTGACGTATTTCAAAAAACCCCTGCCGATTCGTACTATTTTGTCGTTTTCAAAGTCTTCTTGGCGAACTTGGTTAGCACATTCGCCCTCAAACTGAGTTAATTACTGCATTTTCGTACCATTACAGTAGTTTAAAAGGCTTAAGGAAGCATCTTTGTCACAACAGAAAGGTAGTTTGAAAATTGGGCTGGCGACATAACAATAAAAAACAGGAAGGGAGCCAGCAGCACCCGGGTTTCCCAGGCGGTCACCCATCCAAGTACTAGCCGGGCCCGATGATGCTTAACTTCGGTGATCGGACGAGAACCGGTGTATTCATCATGGTATGGCCGTTGGCGCTCATCTAATGTAGGAGCACGGCAGAATTCGCGTTCGGCTTTTCTCCCAACACACAAAATGTTAGTTTTCGGCCGCATTTGACGAAAGCGCTTCCTTCCGCAACCGCCAGTTCCTCGAGGACGGCGCGGGGAGGCGCGCCCGGCGTCCCAGCAGAGTGACGGCCGAATTGGCGGGCGCACCGCCGCGTGTGTGAGACGCACTGCTGCTCGTTGCACCCCCTGTCATTCGCTGGGCGCGTGCAGCCTTCGACACTAGCGGAGGACGCATCTTGTCCCTGGTGTTCAGCGGAGGGCCTGTGCGGGGTGTGGCAGTGTCGTGCTGGAGGGCCCACTGGTAGCGATGTGGGCTTCCTCGCCTCGCCTCGCCTCGCCTCGCCTCACCTCGCCTCACACCAGGTGTCTGCGTAGTTTGCAGTGCATTCGCACCATTCCTATCCCTGTCCCTGTCCCCGTCCCGACTTGTCCCGACTTTGCTCGACTGCCGCTCGCTGCCGCTCGGGTCGTGGTCCATATGACAGCGCAAGCACGACAAACGTCTGCGGGACGAGACGAGACGAGACGAGACGACTAAGGAATAAATTCGTGGTTACACATCAAATTTGGAACTCTACACTCCTACACAACAATAGGCGGTGACGTATTTCAAAAAACACCTGCCGATTCGTACTATTTTGTCGTTTTCAAAGTCTTCTTGGCAAACTTGGTTAGCACATTCGCCCTCAAACTGAGTTAATTACTGCATTTTCGTACCATTACAGTAGTTTAAAAGGCTTAAGGAAGCGTCTTTGTCACAACAGAAAGGTAGTTTGAAAATTGGGCTGGCGACATAACAAAAAAAAAACAGGAAGGGAGCCAGCAGCACCCGGGTTTCCCAGGCGGTCACCCATCCAAGTACTAGCCGGGCCCGATGATGCTTAACTTCGGTGATCGGACGAGAACCGGTGTATTCATCATGGTATGGCCGTTGGCGCTCATCTAATGTAGGAGCACGGCAGAATTCGCGTTCGGCTTTTCTCCCAACACACAAAATGTTAGTTTTCGGCCGCATTTGACGAAAGCGCTTCCTTCCGCAACCGCCAGTTCCTCGAGGACGGCGCGGGGAGGCGCGCCCGGCGTCCCAGCAGAGTGACGGCCGATTGGCGGGCGCACCGCCGCGTGTGTGAGACGCACTGCTGCTCGTTGCACCCCCTGTCATTCGCTGGGTGCGTGCAGCCTTCGACACTAGCGGAGGACGCATCTTGTCCCTGGTGTTCACCGGAGGGCCTGTGCGGGTTGTGGCAGTGTCGTGCTGGAGGGCCCACTGGTAGCGATGTGGGCTTCCTCGCCTCGCCTCGCCTCGCCTCACACCAGGTGTCTGCGTAGTTTGCAGTGCATTCGCACCATTCCTATCCCTGTCCCTGTCCCCGTCCCGACTTGTCCCGACTTTGCTCGACTGCTGCTCGCTGACGCTCGGGTCGTGGTCCATATGACAGCGCAAGCACGACATACGTCTGCGGGACGAGACGAGACGAGACGAGACGACTAAGGAATAAATTCGTGGTTACACATCAAATTTGGAACTCTACACTCCTACACAACAATAGGCGGTGACGTATTTCAAAAAACCCCTGCCGATTCGTACTATTTTGTCGTTTTCAAAGTCTTCTTGGCAAACTTGGTTAGCACATTCGCCCTCAAACTGAGTTAATTACTGCATTTTCGTACCATTACAGTAGTTTAAAAGGCTTAAGGAAGCATCTTTGTCACAACAGAAAGGTAGTTTGAAAATTGGGCTGGCGACATAACAAAAAAAAACAGGAAGGGAGCCAGCAGCACCCGGGTTTCCCAGGCGGTCACCCATCCAAGTACTAGCCGGGCCCGATGATGCTTAACTTCGGTGATCGGACGAGAACCGGTGTATTCATCATGGTATGGCCGTTGGCGCTCATCTAATGTAGGAGCACGGCAGAATTCGCGTTCGGCTTTTCTCCCAACACACAAAATGTTAGTTTTCGGCCGCATTTGACGAAAGCGCTTCCTTCCGCAACCGCCAGTTCCTCGAGGACGGCGCGGGGAGGCGCGCCCGGCGTCCCAGCAGAGTGACGGCCGAATTGGCGGGCGCACCGCCGCGTGTGTGAGACGCACTGCTGCTCGTTGCACCCCCTGTCATTCGCTGGGCGCGTGCAGCCTTCGACACTAGCGGAGGACGCATCTTGTCCCTGGTGTTCAGCGGAGGGCCTGTGCGGGGTGTGGCAGTGTCGTGCTGGAGGGCCCACTGGTAGCGATGTGGGCTTCCTCGCCTCGCCTCGCCTCGCCTCGCCTCACCTCGCCTCACACCAGGTGTCTGCGTAGTTTGCAGTGCATTCGCACCATTCCTATCCCTGTCCCTGTCCCCGTCCCGACTTGTCCCGACTTTGCTCGACTGCCGCTCGCTGCCGCTCGGGTCGTGGTCCATATGACAGCGCAAGCACGACAAACGTCTGCGGGACGAGACGAGACGAGACGAGACGACTAAGGAATAAATTCGTGGTTACACATCAAATTTGGAACTCTACACTCCTACACAACAAAAGGCGGTGACGTATTTCAAAAAACACCTGCCGATTCGTACTATTTTGTCGTTTTCAAAGTCTTCTTGGCAAACTTGGTTAGCACATTCGCCCTCAAACTGAGTTAATTACTGCATTTTCGTACCATTACAGTAGTTTAAAAGGCTTAAGGAAGCGTCTTTGTCACAACAGAAAGGTAGTTTGAAAATTGGGCTGGCGACATAACAAAAAAAAAACAGGAAGGGAGCCAGCAGCACCCGGGTTTCCCAGGCGGTCACCCATCCAAGTACTAGCCGGGCCCGATGATGCTTAACTTCGGTGATCGGACGAGAACCGGTGTATTCATCATGGTATGGCCGTTGGCGCTCATCTAATGTAGGAGCACGGCAGAATTCGCGTTCGGCTTTTCTCCCAACACACAAAATGTTAGTTTTCGGCCGCATTTGACGAAAGCGCTTCCTTCCGCAACCGCCAGTTCCTCGAGGACGGCGCGGGGAGGCGCGCCCGGCGTCCCAGCAGAGTGACGGCCGATTGGCGGGCGCACCGCCGCGTGTGTGAGACGCACTGCTGCTCGTTGCACCCCCTGTCATTCGCTGGGTGCGTGCAGCCTTCGACACTAGCGGAGGACGCATCTTGTCCCTGGTGTTCAGCGGAGGGCCTGTGCGGGTTGTGGCAGTGTCGTGCTGGAGGGCCCACTGGTAGCGATGTGGGCTTCCTCGCCTCGCCTCGCCTCGCCTCACACCAGGTGTCTGCGTAGTTTGCAGTGCATTCGCACCATTCCTATCCCTGTCCCTGTCCCCGTCCCGACTTGTCCCGACTTTGCTCGACTGCCGCTCGCTGACGCTCGGGTCGTGGTCCATATGACAGCGCAAGCACGACAAACGTCTGCGGGACGAGCCGAGACGAGACGAGACGACTAAGGAATAAATTCGTGGTTACACATCAAATTTGGAACTCTACACTCCTACACAACAATAGGCGGTGACGTATTTCAAAAAACCCCTGCCGATTCGTACTATTTTGTCGTTTTCAAAGTCTTCTTGGCAAACTTGGTTAGCACATTCGCCCTCAAACTGAGTTAAATACTGCATTTTCGTACCATTACAGTAGTTTAAAAGGCTTAAGGAAGCATCTTTGTCACAACAGAAAGGTAGTTTGAAAATTGGGCTGGCGACATAACAAAAAAAAACAGGAAGGGAGCCAGCAGCACCCGGGTTTCCCAGGCGGTCACCCATCCAAGTACTAGCCGGGCCCGATGATGCTTAACTTCGGTGATCGGACGAGAACCGGTGTATTCATCATGGTATGGCCGTTGGCGCTCATCTAATGTAGGAGCACGGCAGAATTCGCGTTCGGCTTTTCTCCCAACACACAAAATGTTAGTTTTCGGCCGCATTTGACGAAAGCGCTTCCTTCCGCAACCGCCAGTTCCTCGAGGACGGCGCGGGGAGGCGCGCCCGGCGTCCCAGCAGAGTGACGGCCGATTGGCGGGCGCACCGCCGCGTGTGTGAGACGCACTGCTGCTCGTTGCACCCCCTGTCATTCGCTGGGTGCGTGCAGCCTTCGACACTAGCGGAGGACGCATCGTGTCCCTGGTGTTCAGCGGAGGGCCTGTGCGGGGTGTGGCAGTGTCGTGCTGGAGGGCCCACTGGTAGCGATGTGGGCTTCCTCGCCTCGCCTCGCCTCGCCTCGCCTCGACTCACACCAGGTGTCTGCGTAGTTTGCAGTGCATTCGCACCATTCCTATCCCTGTCCCTGTCCCCGTCCCGACTTGTCCCGACTTTGCTCGACTGGCGCTCGCTGCCGCTTGAGTCGTGGTCCATATGACAGCGCAAGCACGACAAACGTCTGCGGGACGAGACGAGACGAGACGAGACGAGACGACTAAGGAATAAATTCGTGGTTACAAATCAAATTTGGAACTCTACACACCTACACAACAATAGGCGGTGACGTATTTCAGAAATCACCTGCCGATTCGTACTGTTTTGTCGTTTTCAAAGTCTTCTTGGCAAACTTGGTTAGCACATTCTCCCTCAAACTGAGTTAATTACTGCATTTTCGTACCATTACAGTAGTTTAAAAGGCTTAAGGAAGCATCTTTGTCACAACAGAAAGGTAGTTTGAAAATTGGGCTGGCGACATAACAAAAAAAAAAAAAAAAAACAGGAAGGGAGCCAATAGCATCCGAGTTCCCCGGCGGTCACCCATCCAAGTACTAGCCGGGCCCGATGTTTCTTAACTTCGGTGATCGGACGAGAACCGGTGTATTCATCATGGTATGGCCGTTGGCGCTCATCTAATGTAGGAGCACGGCAGAATTCGCGTTCGGCTTTTCTCCCAACACACAAAATGTTAGTTTTCGGCCGCATTTGACGAAAGCGCTTCCTTCCGCAACCGCCAGTTCCTCGAGGACGGCGCGGGGAGGCGCGCCCGGCGTCCCAGCAGAGTGACGGCCGAATTGGCGGGCGCACCGCCGCGTGTGTGAGACGCACTGCTGCTCGTTGCACCCCCTGTCATTCGCTGGGCGCGTGCAGCCTTCGACACTAGCGGAGGACGCATCTTGTCCCTGGTGTTCAGCGGAGGGCCTGTGCGGGGTGTGGCAGTGTCGTGCTGGAGGGCCCACTGGTAGCGATGTGGGCTTCCTCGCCTCGCCTCGCCTCGCCTCGCCTCACCTCGCCTCACACCAGGTGTCTGCGTAGTTTGCAGTGCATTCGCACCATTCCTATCCCTGTCCCTGTCCCCGTCCCGACTTGTCCCGACTTTGCTCGACTGCCGCTCGCTGCCGCTCGGGTCGTGGTCCATATGACAGCGCAAGCACGACAAACGTCTGCGGGACGAGACGAGACGAGACGAGACGACTAAGGAATAAATTCGTGGTTACACATCAAATTTGGAACTCTACACTCCTACACAACAAAAGGAGGCGGTGACGTATTTCAGAAATCACCTTCCGATTCGTACTGTTTTGTCGTTTTCAAAGTCGTCTTGGCAAACTTGGTTAGCACATTCTCCCTCAAACTGAGTTAATTACTGCATTTTCGTACCATTACAGTAGTTTAAAAGGCTTAAGGAAGCGTCTTTGTCACAACAGAAAGGTAGTTTGAAAATTGGGCTGGCGACATAACAAAAAAAAACAGGAAGGGAGCCAGCAGCACCCGGGTTTCCCAGGCGGTCACCCATCCAAGTACTAGCCGGGCCCGATGATGCTTAACTTCGGTGATCGGACGAGAACCGGTGTATTCATCATGGTATGGCCGTTGGCGCTCATCTAATGTAGGAGCACGGCAGAATTCGCGTTCGGCTTTTCTCCCAACACACAAAATGTTAGTTTTCGGCCGCATTTGACGAAAGCGCTTCCTTCCGCAACCGCCAGTTCCTCGAGGACGGCGCGGGGAGGCGCGCCCGGCGTCCCAGCAGAGTGACGGCCGATTGGCGGGCGCACCGCCGCGTGTGTGAGACGCACTGCTGCTCGTTGCACCCCCTGTCATTCGCTGGGTGCGTGCAGCCTTCGACACTAGCGGAGGACGCATCTTGTCCCTGGTGTTCAGCGGAGGGCCTGTGCGGGGTGTGGCAGTGTCGTGCTGGAGGGCCCACTGGTAGCGATGTGGGCTTCCTCGCCTCGCCTCGCCTCGCCTCACACCAGGTGTCTGCGTAGTTTGCAGTGCATTCGCACCATTCCTATCCCTGTCCCTGTCCCCGTCCCGACTTGTCCCGACTTTGCTCGACTGCCGCTCGCTGCCGCTCGGGTCGTGGTCCATATGACAGCGCAAGCACGACAAACGTCTGCGGGACGAGACGAGTCGAGACGAGACGAGACGACTAAGGAATAAATTCGTGGTTACAAATCAATTTTGGAACTCTACACTCCTACACAACAATAGGCGGTGACGTATTTCAGAAATCACCTGCCGATTCGTACTATTTTGTCGTTTTCAAAGTCTTCTTGGCAAACTTGGTTAGCACATTCTCCCTCAAACTGAGTTAATTATTGCATTTTCGTACCATTACAGTAGTTTAAAAGGCTTAAGGAAGCATCTTTGTCACAACAGAAAGGTAGTTTGAAAATTGGGCTGGCGACATAACAAAAAAAAAAAACAGGAAGGGAGCCAACAGCACCCGGGTTTCCCAGGCGGTCACCCATCCAAGTACTAGCCGGGCCCGATGATGCTTAACTTCGGTGATCGGACGAGGACAGGTGTATTCATCATGGTATGGCCGTTGGCGCTCATCTATTGTAGGAGCACGGCAGAATTCGCGTTCGGCTTTTCTCACAACACACAAATTGTTAGTTTTCGGCCGCATTTGACGAAAGCGCTTCCTTCCGCAACCGCCAGTTCCTCGAGGACGGCGCGGGGAGGCGCGCCCGGCGTCCCAGCAGAGTGACGGCCGAATTGGCGGGCGCACCGCCGCGTGTGTGAGACGCACTGCTGCTCGTTGCACCCCCTGTCATTCGCTGGGCGCGTTCAGCCTTCGACACTAGCGGAGGACGCATCTTGTCCCTGGTGTTCAGCGGAGGGCCTGTGCGGGGTGTGGCAGTGTCGTGCTGCAGGGCCCACTGGTAGCGATGTGGGCTTCCTCGCCTCGCCTCGCCTCGCCTCGCCTCGCCTCGCCTCGCCACGCCTCACACCAGGTGTCTGCGTAGTTTGCAGTGCATTCGCACCATTCCTATCCCTGTCCCTGTCCCCGTCCCGACTTGTCCCGACTTTGCTCGACTGCCGCTCGGGTCGTGGTCCATATGAGAGCGCAAGCACGACAAACATCTGCGGGACGAGACGAGACGAGACGAGACGAGACGACTAAGGAATAAATTCGTGGTTACAAATCAAATTTGGAACTCTACACTCCTACACAACAATAGGCGGTGACGCATTTCAGAAATCACCTGCCGATTCGTACTATTTTGTCGTTTTCAAAGTCTTCTTGGCAAACTTGGTTAGCACATTCTCCCTCAAACTGAGTTAATTACTGCATTTTCGTACCATTACAGTAGTTTAAAGGGCTTAAGGAAGCATCTTTGTCACAACAGAAAGGTAGTTTGAAAATTGGGCTGGCGACATAACAAAAAAAAAACAGGAAGGGAGCCAACAGCACCCGGGTTTCCCAGGCGGTCACCCATCCAAGTACTATCCGGGCCCGATGATGCTTAACTTCGGTGATCGGACGAGAACCGGTGTATTCATCATGGTATGGCCGTTGGCGCTCAACTAATGTAGGAGCACGGCAGAATTCGCGTTCGGCTTTTCTCCCAACACACAAAATGTTAGTTTTCGGCCGCATTTGACGATAGCGCTTAATTCCGCAACCGCCAGTTCCTCGAGGACGGCGCGGGGAGGCGCGCCCGGCGTCCCAGCAGAGTGACGGCCGAATTGGCGGGCGCACCGCCGCGTGTGTGAGACGCACTGCTGCTCGTTGCACCCCCTGTCATTCGCTGGGTGCGTGCAGCCTTCGACACTAGCGGAGGACGCATCTTGTCCCTGGTGTACAGCGGAGGGCCTGTGCGGGGTGTGGCAGTGTCGTGCTGGAGGGCCCACTTGTAGCGATGTGGGCTTCCTCGCCTCGCCTCGATTCGTCTCGCCTCACACCAGGTGTCTGCGTAGTTTGCAGTGCATTCGCAACATTCCTATCCCTGTCCCTGTCCGCGTCCCGACTTGTCCCGACCCGACTTGTCCCGACTTTGCTCGACTGCCGCTCGCTGCCGCTCGGGTCGTGGTCCATATGACAGCGCAAGCACGACAAACGTCTGCGGGACGAGACGAGTCGAGACGAGACGAGACGACTAAGGAATAAATTCGTGGTTACAAATCAAATTTGGAACTCTACACTCCTACACAACAATAGGCGGTGACGTATTTCAGAAATCACCGGCCGATTCGTACTGTTTTGTCGTTTTCAAAGTCTTCTTGGCAAACTTGGTTAGCACATTCTCCCTCAAACTGAGTTAATTACTGCATTTTCGTACCATTACAGTAGTTTAAAAGGCTTAAGGAAGCATCTTTGTCACAACAGAAAGGTAGTTTGAAAATTGGGCTGGCGACATAACAAAAAAAAAACAGGAAGGGAGCCAACAGCACCCGGGTTTCCCAGGCGGTCACCCATCCAAGTACTAGCCGGGCCCGATGATGCTTAACTTCGGTGATCGGACGAGAACAGGTGTATTCATCATGGTATGGCCGTTGGCGCTCATCTAATGTAGGAGCACGGCAGAATTCGCGTTCGGCTTTTCTCACAACACACAAAATGTTAGTTTTCGGCCGCATTTGACGAAAGCGCTTCCTTCCGCAACCGCCAGTTCCTCGAGGACGGCGTGGGGAGGCGCGCCCGGCGTCCCAGCAGAGTGACGGCCGAATTGGCGGGCGCACCGCCGCGTGTGTGAGACGCACTGCTGCTCGTTGCACCCCCTGTCATTCGCTGGGCGCGTTCAGCCTTCGACACTAGCGGAGGACGCATCTTGTCCCTGGTGTTCAGCGGAGGGCCTGTGCGGGGTGTGGCAGTGTCGTGCTGGAGGGCCCACTGGTAGCGATGTGGGCTTCCTCGCCTCGCCTCGCCTCGCCTCGCCTCGCCTCGCCTCGCCTCGCCTCGCCTCGCCTAGCCTCGCCTCACACCAGGTGTCTGCGTAGTTTGCAGTGCATTCGCACCATTCCTATCCCTGTCCCTGTCCCCGTCCCGACTTGTCCCGACTTTGCTCGACTGCCGCTCGCTGCCACTCGGGTCGTGGTCCATATGACAGCGCAAGCACGACAAACGTCTGCGGGACGAGACGAGACGAGACGAGACGACTAAGGAATAAATTCGTGGTTACAAATCAAATTTGGAACTCTACACTCCTACACAACAATAGGCGGTGACGTATTTCAGAAATCACCTGCCGATTCGTACTATTTTGTCGATTTCGAAGTCTTCTTGGCAAACTTGGTTAGCACATTCTCCCTCAAACTGAGTTAATTACTGCATTTTCGTACCATTACAGTAGTTTAAAGGGCTTAAGGAAGCATCTTTGTCACAACAGAAAGGTAGTTTGAAAATTGGGCTGGCGACATAACAAAAAAAAAAACAGGAAGGGAGCCAACAGCACCCGGGTTTCCCAGGCGGTCACCCATCCAAGTACTAGCCGGGCCCGATGATGCTTAACTTCGGTGATCGGACGAGAACCGGTGTATTCATCATGGTATGGCCGTTGGCGCTCATCTAATGTAGGAGCACGGCAGAATTCGCGTTCGGCTTTTCTCCCAACACACAAATTGTTAGTTTTCGGCCGCATTTGACGAAAGCGCTTCCTTTCGCAACCGCCAGTTCCTCGAGGACGGCGCGGGGAGGCGCGCCCGGCGTCCCAGCAGAGTGACGGCCGAATTGGCGGGCGCACCGCCGCGTGTGTGAGACGCACTGCTGCTCGTTGCACCCCCTGTCATTCGCTGGGTGCGTGCAGCCTTCGACACTAGCGGAGGACGCATCTTGTCCCTGGTGTTCAGCGGAGGGCCTGTGCGGGGTGTGGCAGTGTCGTGCTGGAGGGCCCACTGGTAGCGATGTGGGCTTCCTCGCCTCGCCTCGCCTCGCCTCGCCTCACACCAGGTGTCTGCGTAGTTTGCAGTGCATTCGCACCATTCCTATCCCTGTCCCTGTCCCCGTCCCGACTTGTCCCGACTTTGCTCGACTGCCGCTCGGGTCGTGGTCCATATGACAGCGCAAGCACGACAAACATCTGCGGGACGAGACGAGACGAGACGAGACGAGACGACTAAGGAATAAATTCGTGGTTACAAATCAAATTTGGAACTCTACACTCCTACACAACAATAGGCGGTGACGCATTTCAGAAATCACCTGCCGATTCGTACTATTTTGTCGTTTTCAAAGTCTTCTTGGCAAACTTGGTTAGCACATTCTCCCTCAAACTGAGTTAATTACTGCATTTTCGTACCATTACAGTAGTTTAAAGGGCTTAAGGAAGCATCTTTGTCACAACAGAAAGGTAGTTTGAAAATTGGGCTGGCGACATAACAAAAAAAAAACAGGAAGGGAGCCAACAGCACCCGGGTTTCCCAGGCGGTCACCCATCCAAGTACTAGCCGGGCCCGATGATGCTTAACTTCGGTGATCGGACGAGAACCGGTGTATTCATCATGGTATGGCCGTAGGCGCTCATCTAATGTAGGAGCACGGCAGAATTCGCTTTCGGCTTTTCTCCCAACACACAAAATGTTAGTTTTCGGCCGCATTTGACGATAGCGCTTAATTCCGCAACCGCCAGTTCCTCGAGGACGGCGCGGGGAGGCGCGCCCGGCGTCCCAGCAGAGTGACGGCCGAATTGGCGGGCGCACCGCCGCGTGTGTGAGACGCACTGCTGCTCGTTGCACCCCCTGTCATTCGCTGGGCGCGTTCAGCCTTCGACACTAGCGGAGGACGCATCTTGTCCCTGGTGTTCAGCGGAGGGCCTGTGCGGGGTGTGGCAGTGTCGTGCTGCAGGGCCCACTGGTAGCGATGTGGGCTTCCTCGCCTCGCCTCGCCTCGCCTCGCCTCGCCTCGCCTCGCCACGCCTCACACCAGGTGTCTGCGTAGTTTGCAGTGCATTCGCACCATTCCTATCCCTGTCCCTGTCCCCGTCCCGACTTGTCCCGACTTTGCTCGACTGCCGCTCGGGTCGTGGTCCATATGAGAGCGCAAGCACGACAAACATCTGCGGGACGAGACGAGACGAGACGAGACGAGACGACTAAGGAATAAATTCGTGGTTACAAATCAAATTTGGAACTCTACACTCCTACACAACAATAGGCTTTGACGCATTTCAGAAATCACCTGCCGATTCGTACTATTTTGTCGTTTTCAAAGTCTTCTTGGCAAACTTGGTTAGCACATTCTCCCTCAAACTGAGTTAATTACTGCATTTTCGTACCATTACAGTAGTTTAAAGGGCTTAAGGAAGCATCTTTGTCACAACAGAAAGGTAGTTTGAAAATTGGGCTGGCGACATAACAAAAAAAAACAGGAAGGGAGCCAACAGCACCCGGGTTTCCCAGGCGGTCACCCATCCAAGTACTATCCGGGCCCGATGATGCTTAACTTCGGTGATCGGACGAGAACCGGTGTATTCATCATGGTATGGCCGTTGGCGCTCAACTAATGTAGGAGCACGGCAGAATTCGCGTTCGGCTTTTCTCCCAACACACAAAATGTTAGTTTTCGGCCGCATTTGACGATAGCGCTTAATTCCGCAACCGCCAGTTCCTCGAGGACGGCGCGGGGAGGCGCGCCCGGCGTCCCAGCAGAGTGACGGCCGAATTGGCGGGCGCACCGCCGCGTGTGTGAGACGCACTGCTGCTCGTTGCACCCCCTGTCATTCGCTGGGTGCGTGCAGCCTTCGACACTAGCGGAGGACGCATCTTGTCCCTGGTGTACAGCGGAGGGCCTGTGCGGGGTGTGGCAGTGTCGTGCTGGAGGGCCCACTTGTAGCGATGTGGGCTTCCTCGCCTCGCCTCGATTCGTCTCGCCTCACACCAGGTGTCTGCGTAGTTTGCAGTGCATTCGCAACATTCCTATCCCTGTCCCTGTCCGCGTCCCGACTTGTCCCGACCCGACTTGTCCCGACTTTGCTCGACTGCCGCTCGCTGCCGCTCGGGTCGTGGTCCATATGACAGCGCAAGCACGACAAACGTCTGCGGGACGAGACGAGTCGAGACGAGACGAGACGACTAAGGAATAAATTCGTGGTTACAAATCAAATTTGGAACTCTACACTCCTACACAACAATAGGCGGTGACGTATTTCAGAAATCACCGGCCGATTCGTACTGTTTTGTCGTTTTCAAAGTCTTCTTGGCAAACTTGGTTAGCACATTCTCCCTCAAACTGAGTTAATTACTGCATTTTCGTACCATTACAGTAGTTTAAAAGGCTTAAGGAAGCATCTTTGTCACAACAGAAAGGTAGTTTGAAAATTGGGCTGGCGACATAACAAAAAAAAAACAGGAAGGGAGCCAACAGCACCCGGGTTTCCCAGGCGGTCACCCATCCAAGTACTAGCCGGGCCCGATGATGCTTAACTTCGGTGATCGGACGAGAACAGGTGTATTCATCATGGTATGGCCGTTGGCGCTCATCTAATGTAGGAGCACGGCAGAATTCGCGTTCGGCTTTTCTCACAACACACAAAATGTTAGTTTTCGGCCGCATTTGACGAAAGCGCTTCCTTCCGCAACCGCCAGTTCCTCGAGGACGGCGTGGGGAGGCGCGCCCGGCGTCCCAGCAGAGTGACGGCCGAATTGGCGGGCGCACCGCCGCGTGTGTGAGACGCACTGCTGCTCGTTGCACCCCCTGTCATTCGCTGGGCGCGTTCAGCCTTCGACACTAGCGGAGGACGCATCTTGTCCCTGGTGTTCAGCGGAGGGCCTGTGCGGGGTGTGGCAGTGTCGTGCTGGAGGGCCCACTGGTAGCGATGTGGGCTTCCTCGCCTCGCCTCGCCTCGCCTCGCCTCGCCTCGCCTCGCCTCGCCTCGCCTAGCCTCGCCTCACACCAGGTGTCTGCGTAGTTTGCAGTGCATTCGCACCATTCCTATCCCTGTCCCTGTCCCCGTCCCGACTTGTCCCGACTTTGCTCGACTGCCGCTCGCTGCCACTCGGGTCGTGGTCCATATGACAGCGCAAGCACGACAAACGTCTGCGGGACGAGACGAGACGAGACGAGACGACTAAGGAATAAATTCGTGGTTACAAATCAAATTTGGAACTCTACACTCCTACACAACAATAGGCGGTGACGTATTTCAGAAATCACCTGCCGATTCGTACTATTTTGTCGATTTCGAAGTCTTCTTGGCAAACTTGGTTAGCACATTCTCCCTCAAACTGAGTTAATTACTGCATTTTCGTACCATTACAGTAGTTTAAAGGGCTTAAGGAAGCATCTTTGTCACAACAGAAAGGTAGTTTGAAAATTGGGCTGGCGACATAACAAAAAAAAAAACAGGAAGGGAGCCAACAGCACCCGGGTTTCCCAGGCGGTCACCCATCCAAGTACTAGCCGGGCCCGATGATGCTTAACTTCGGTGATCGGACGAGAACCGGTGTATTCATCATGGTATGGCCGTTGGCGCTCATCTAATGTAGGAGCACGGCAGAATTCGCGTTCGGCTTTTCTCCCAACACACAAATTGTTAGTTTTCGGCCGCATTTGACGAAAGCGCTTCCTTTCGCAACCGCCAGTTCCTCGAGGACGGCGCGGGGAGGCGCGCCCGGCGTCCCAGCAGAGTGACGGCCGAATTGGCGGGCGCACCGCCGCGTGTGTGAGACGCACTGCTGCTCGTTGCACCCCCTGTCATTCGCTGGGTGCGTGCAGCCTTCGACACTAGCGGAGGACGCATCTTGTCCCTGGTGTTCAGCGGAGGGCCTGTGCGGGGTGTGGCAGTGTCGTGCTGGAGGGCCCACTGGTAGCGATGTGGGCTTCCTCGCCTCGCCTCGCCTCGCCTCGCCTCACACCAGGTGTCTGCGTAGTTTGCAGTGCATTCGCACCATTCCTATCCCTGTCCCTGTCCCCGTCCCGACTTGTCCCGACTTTGCTCGACTGCCGCTCGGGTCGTGGTCCATATGACAGCGCAAGCACGACAAACATCTGCGGGACGAGACGAGACGAGACGAGACGAGACGACTAAGGAATAAATTCGTGGTTACAAATCAAATTTGGAACTCTACACTCCTACACAACAATAGGCGGTGACGCATTTCAGAAATCACCTGCCGATTCGTACTATTTTGTCGTTTTCAAAGTCTTCTTGGCAAACTTGGTTAGCACATTCTCCCTCAAACTGAGTTAATTACTGCATTTTCGTACCATTACAGTAGTTTAAAGGGCTTAAGGAAGCATCTTTGTCACAACAGAAAGGTAGTTTGAAAATTGGGCTGGCGACATAACAAAAAAAAAACAGGAAGGGAGCCAACAGCACCCGGGTTTCCCAGGCGGTCACCCATCCAAGTACTAGCCGGGCCCGATGATGCTTAACTTCGGTGATCGGACGAGAACCGGTGTATTCATCATGGTATGGCCGTAGGCGCTCATCTAATGTAGGAGCACGGCAGAATTCGCTTTCGGCTTTTCTCCCAACACACAAAATGTTAGTTTTCGGCCGCATTTGACGATAGCGCTTAATTCCGCAACCGCCAGTTCCTCGAGGACGGCGCGGGGAGGCGCGCCCGGCGTCCCAGCAGAGTGACGGCCGAATTGGCGGGCGCACCGCCGCGTGTGTGAGACGCACTGCTGCTCGTTGCACCCCCTGTCATTCGCTGGTTGCGTGCAGCCTTCGACACTAGCGGAGGACGCATCTTGTCCCTGGTGTACAGCGGAGGGCCTGTGCGGGGTGTGGCAGTGTCGTGCTGGAGGGCCCACTTGTAGTGATGTGGGCTTCCTCGCCTCGCCTCGCCTCGCCTCGCCTCACACCAGGTGTCTGCGTAGTTTGCAGTGCATTCGCACCATTCCTATCCCTGTCCCTGTCCGCGTCCCGACTTGTCCCGACCCGACTTGTCCCGACTTTGCTCGACTGCCGCTCGCTGCCGCTCGGGTCGTGGTCCATATGACAGCGCAAGCACGACAAACGTCTGCGGGACGAGACGAGTCGAGACGAGACGAGACGACTAAGGAATAAATTCGTGGTTACAAATCAAATTTGGAACTCTACACTCCTACACAACAATAGGCGGTGACGTATTTCAGAAATCACCTGCCGATTCGTACTGTTTTGTCGTTTTCAAAGTCTTCTTGGCAAACTTGGTTAGCACATTCTCCCTCAAACTGAGTTAATTACTGCATTTTCGTACCATTACAGTAGTTTAAAAGGCTTAAGGAAGCATCTTTGTCACAACAGAAAGGTAGTTTGAAAATTGGGCTGGCGACATAACAAAAAAAAAACAGGAAGGGAGCCAACAGCACCCGGGTTTCCCAGGCGGTCACCCATCCAAGTACTAGCCGGGCCCGATGATGCTTAACTTCGGTGATCGGACGAGAACAGGTGTATTCATCATGGTATGGCCGTTGGCGCTCATCTAATGTAGGAGCACGGCAGAATTCGCGATCGGCTTTTCTCCCAACACACAAAATGTTAGTTTTCGGCCGCATTTGACGTAAGCGCTTCCTTCCGCAACCGCCAGTTCCTCGAGGACGGCGCGGGGAGGCGCGCCCGGCGTCCCAGCAGAGTGACGGCCGAATTGGCGGGCGCACCGCCGCGTTTGTGAGACGCACTGCTGCTCGTTGCACCCCCTGTCATTCGCTGGGTGCGTGCAGCCTTCGACACTAGCGGAGGACGCATCTTGTCCCTGGTGTACAGCGGAGGGCCTGTGCGGGGTGTGGCAGTGTCGTGCTGGAGGGCCCACTGGTAGCGATGTGGGCTTCCTCGCCTCGCCTCGCCTCGCCTCGCCGCGCCTCACACCAGGTGTCTGCGTAGTTTGCAGTGCATTCGCACCATTCCTATCCCTGTCCCTGTCCGCGTCCCGACTTGTCCCGACCCGACTTGTCCCGACTTTGCTCGACTGCCGCTCGCTGCCGCTCGGGTCGTGGTCCATATGACAGCGCAAGCACGACAAACGTCTGCGGGACGAGACGAGACGAGACGAGACGACTAAGGAATAAATTCGTGGTTACACATCAAATTTGGAACTCTACACTCCTACACAACAAAAGGCGGTGACGTATTTCAGAAATCACCTTCCGATTCGTACTGTTTTGTCGTTTTCAAAGTCGTCTTGGCAAACTTGGTTAGCACATTCTCCCTCAAACTGAGTTAATTACTGCATTTTCGTACCATTACAGTAGTTTAAAAGGCTTAAGGAAGCGTCTTTGTCACAACAGAAAGGTAGTTTGAAAATTGGGCTGGCGACATAACAAAAAAAAAACAGGAAGGGAGCCAGCAGCACCTTTTTTTTATTTTTTTTTTCTTTTTTTTTTATAAAACTGAGTTAATTACTGCATTTTCGTACCATTACAGTAGTTTAAAGGGCTTAAGGAAGCATCTTTGTCACAACAGAAAGGTAGTTTGAAAATTGGGCTGGCGACATAACAAAAAAAAAAAAAACAGGAAGGGAGCCAACAGCACCTTTTTTTTTTTTTTTTTTTTTTTTTTTGTTGACTTATCAAGAGCTCCTGATTTACGCCCTCCAAAAGTTGCCTTCATCGGCGAGGTGTGCTGGCGTGAATATATGCTGTGGGTTTCCACTACAAATATCAGAAAGGAATATGCATCCGCCAAGAGAAGAAAAGAAACGCAAGGTAATCCGTCTTCCAGACTGCATGCCAAATAATAGAAACAAAAGTGGCTACTGGACGCCGTGGAAACTGGCATCGACAGTGATCTACAACAATGACAACCCGTCAAAGCAACAGTCACGCGGCATCCACCAAAAAAAAGGAAATCCACCGCAAATAAAAGAAAGTCCGAAAGAAAACATGTCTCCGCTAACGGCCGACGGATGGTACATGGAGAATAAAACAAACGTCGACGCATAGCAATAGGAAAGAGTCCCACATTCAGACACACACCAACTGTGATAAAATGATCACCGCGACTCGGCCCCCTCAGTCGCCGCGAGAAAGGAACAAATAACAAGAAAGAAAGAAAGGAGGAACAGAAAGTAAAGCAAACATAAAAGAACTTTTGACGGACAAAGCGCCATTCACATAAATGTAGGTCATGTGTACGGTTTCGTTAATGTACGGTCCATTAGAAACACAACTTTACCAAGCCAGAAAATCATTACCCAAGAAAGGAAGACCGGTGG
This sequence comes from Schistocerca cancellata, assembly GCF_023864275.1. Lineage (NCBI taxonomy): Eukaryota > Metazoa > Arthropoda > Insecta > Orthoptera > Acrididae > Schistocerca > Schistocerca cancellata. Next base: position 4,962,136 of record NC_064627.1, read on the forward strand.
TAAGCAAGGGTTCGTCATAAACGCCAACAGGAATATTGGCAGTAGTATCAGATAGGAAAAAGAAAAATGTCATGATTGGATATAGAGTCGTATCAGGAAAGTGACAATTTAGTGAATGCATGGGCCAAGGCGACATGCAAAAAATTGGCAAAAATCGAGGAATAAGCCTGTCGACCAAGGGTCAAATGATGTTCCGCCCACAGGTAAGACAGAAAGTCGACGGCATCAGTCAATTTCAGGGCGAAAATACAATAAACCGTGTGTCCCAAAATCCAAAGAGTAGCATTCCGTTTGGTGGCCGGATACGCTACACACTGAGGCACGATGGCGTCCAAAGCTGTCACCTGCCGCCTGTCCACTCTGTTGATTAGACGCACCATGTCACACGCAATGTCCCAAACAACACGGAATTTCCGACACTCGAATCGGTGTTCGATAGTGTCCTCCTCAGGACACGAATCACAGACACCCGAAGGAAGCAGACCGATAGAGTGCAGCTTAGCATTAGTCGGAATTGTGCGGTTGACCACTTTATACCATGTTCCGTGAACGTCAGCAGGAATAACGGCGGTGGCGAGGTTCCGCCACACCATCCGCCAGTCGTGCTGAGGTAGCCGATACTCCCATTTATTCCTGCTCGGCGATCCCCGAAGAGCGCGAATAATGTCACCGACATTGCACGCACGGACATCGCCGAGCACCAGATAGCTGTTATACACATAATACCGGCGTACGAAGTTCAACGTGGACGGAATATGACTGATCGAGACCGGAGCAATCACCGATGGCGGGCGGTACGCACGGAACAAGGCAGCCGTCGGACTGCACGGCCCCTTGTCAAGCACCACGGTAGTCCGCTTTACGAAGAGCGCCGCACACTTGTTGCGAAAGTCAACGAAACCCAGCCCCCCCTCCGCCAGACTCAAGGTACAGGTTGCCAGGGAGACCTTAAAAATGTCACCCTTCCATAGCAACCAATAGACCGCCTGTTGAAGGGCCCGTTCCAGTTGTTTCGGCACAGGTAGGACTTGTGCCAGATACCACGCTTTGGCCAAAATCTGCGTGTTAATAAGGGCCACCCGTTGACGGAGCGCCAAATTCCGAGAGGCATACAGTTTCGCAACGGCCCTAACCTTATACAGCGTGGACCGCCAATTCAGAGCTTCCATACGCTGCAGATTGTCGGTCAGAATGACACCGAGCACTGTCTGTCGTTGCTTGACACAAAACCAGTCGCCGCGAGCAGTACGCAGGCGAGGTGTAAGAGGGAGCAAAACAGTCTTCCGAGGATTCACGATAGCCCCCGTCGCCCTCTCAAATCGCTGTAAAACACCATGCAGCCTGTTAATGTCCTCTGGCTGATCAAGGAACACGCCGAGGTCGTCGGCATACGCTCTACAGATCAGCTGATCGCCACCAATGCGAATGCCCCGGCATTCCTGGGCGATACAGCGGAGGAGCGGATCCAAAGCCAAAGCGAAGAGCGACATAGACAAGGGGCAGCCCTGGCGAACTGAGCGGCTAATAGGTATAACACGACTGGGAATTCCGTTTATTACAACCCGTGACGTGGCATTCCTTAAAATATTATACACCATCGTCGTCAGTTTAGGACCAAATCCGAAACCGACCAAGACCTGCCGCAGATAGGTGTGACTAATCCGATCGAAAGCGTTTTTGAAGTCGACCAGCATTATCGCAGCCGTCCGGAGCCTGTGACTTTTTACATATCCGATACAATCCCGGTACGCCAGAACAGCATCGAATATGTTACGGTCCCTGACAGCGCAAGTCTGATGGTCACTCACCACCTTTGGCATAACGTCCGTCAACCTGTGCGTGATACACCGCGCTATAATTTTATAGTCGGCGTTCAGCAAGGTTATAGGACGGACATTGTCGAGATTTGGTGTGGCGGTCGATTTCGGAACGAGGGCAATGCGCCCTTCTGAAAATTCCGCAGGAATAGCAACGCCGTTATGGACCTCATTCATAATGGCAATTAAAACATCACTTAAAAGACTGAAAAATTTTAAATAAAATTCCGCGGGAATCCCGTCCAGTCCAGGGGACCGGCCCCGAGGACTCCGTTTCACAGCTGTATCTAAGTCATCAAGGGTAAAAGGTTCATTTAAACTGGCTCTATCTTGTCGTGTTAACACACGTGGGACCCTCTGCAAAAAATCGCGCAGCGCCCCGGCGTCGACGTCAACCTGTCGAAAGAGCGTCTCAAAGTGCGCGTGAACTTCTCGCTCAATGGCCGCACCATCGGATGTGGACGTGCCATCTCGCTGGACCCATTTACGGATGGCCAACCGCTCGCGCCGCCGGCGCTCCCTGCTCAGGTGGTAGAGAGAGAGCGGCTCCCCTTCCACGTCACCCACCGGTTGGCTCCGCGCGATAGTCCCAACACCCTTCCGACGTAGATCATCGAGGAGCTTGGCTTTGAATTGATTAAAAACCGGAAGCAACTCAGGTGACGTCGCGACTCGCTGAGCAATATCCTTTAAACAATCCTGGTAAAAACGTGCCGTCGACCGACGCCAATGCGCCGCATCGCGGCTAAAATCGATTAAAAAACGCCGAATAGCCGGCTTGGCGACCGCCACCCACCACCCGATAGTACTGCCGCCATCTCCCTTACCACGCAAGAGCTTGCGCCACAACGCAGTAAATTGAGACGTTAGACTGGCATCGTCCAAAAGGCTACAGTTAAATTTCCAAATAGTGGGGCGCCGAGTAGGGCGCGCACGCGGCAAGAAGAGTTGACACATGTAACCGCAATGGTCTGAAAAAATAACCGGCAACACGTCCGCCTTCCGGACGTGGGCGGCGAGCGGCGAAGACACATAGATCCTGTCCAAGCGACTGTGACCGGTGGCGTAAAAGTGGGTGAAATGCGTCTTGTCCGGATGCAGCACACGCCACGTGTCGCGGAGCCGAAAACTGTCAACCAACGCACGTAATTCCTGGCACCAGTTAGGACGCGGCTCCTGATCTCGACCATCAATCACAGCATTAAAATCACCACCGATCACTAAGTCAGTATGATTACGATGGAGAAGTGGACAGAGATCCTGACCATAAAATTTATTCCGCGCTGGCTTGTCACCGGCATGAGCATACACATTGACAAAGGCAAGACCATTGACGGTACATGCTATAGCGCGGCCATTTGGCAATATTTCAATATTGCTAACATCGAATTCAGGACGGATTAAGATAGCAGTACCAGTCTGTTCGTCGGACATTATATTATCAACGACAGTAAAATCAGAAGCGTCAAGTAAAAACAACAGAGCCTGACGCGTAACTTCCTGTAAAAATGCCACATGACAGTGGGAGTCATGTAAAAAAGTGAGCAAAGCCGACAACTTGTGCGGGTTACTCAACTTGTTGACATTGATAGTTAAAATATTCCACGAACAACGCTCAGGCTCCATACACAATTAAAATACACAAACACAAAACGCTCCTCATTTAAAAACAAACAGCAAACATGGACGGAATTTCAGCCACCAAAAAGGATAAAATTTTCTCTAAAAAGACTGAATTGATTCCCGTCGACTGGAAGAGGGAACAACAGAGAATAACAGTGATAGTTAAAATATTCCACGAACAACGCTCAGGCGCCATACACAATTAAAAGACACAAGCACAAAAAACTCCTCATAAAAAACAGACAGCAGACATTGACGGAATTTCAGCCACCAAAAAGGATAAAAAGTTCTCGAAAAAGACGGGTGTAATTCCCGTCAACTGGATTAAGGGACAACAAAGAAATCACTAAGTCTCCGCACCACCTTCCACATCCGCCGCCCAGTCAGTGGGGGGGACGGAAGTGGGGGTGGACGCGGTCCCAGAATCTGTGCCACCGGAGGCTGCCGACAAAGGATCAACGACGGGCATCTCCACGTCGGAAGAAGAGGTCGGCACACGCTCAAGGGCAGAAGGACAAACCCGACGCTGGTGGGTGTCTTCAGCCTTCCGTTTCGTCGGCAATGGCGGCGTCGCCACAGCCGAAGCTGTGTCGGTCGGCACAACGGAACCGTCACCAGTGGGCTGCTGACTTAAAACGGTGCGTAAATGTCGAACAGCGACATCACGCTTCTGATCGGCAACGCTGAGATCGTCGGGCAGCGAAGGGCGAGAAGCGGCAAGCTGTTGTGATTGTGATTGCTGTGTCTGACGCCCGCAGCCGGAAGCCGGAGACGGCCGCCGCTCGCGGTCTGCACGTGAGTCCCGACGCGCGACACGCTGTTGTGAGTCCTGCCGACCAACCCGCGACTGCCGGGAAGCGGCGGGCGAACGGTCAACTGGAGACGGACTGCGGTACTGTCGTGTAGACCCCCTGTCAGAGGAGGGCGACCGACCAACACTACGAGCACGTTGCCTACTAGAACTGCGAGACGGAAGTTCATCACGCCGCGGTTTCGGAGCCACAAAAATTTCCCGCGATTCCACAACAGCAGTGTGAACAGGAGCACCGGCAGCTATGTCAACTGAGGCAGGCAACGTATCAAAAGATTCCGATACCGTAACAGGCTGCGAAACAGGTTCCGACACTACATCAGTCGCCGACGCGGGCATGGGGTCGGACACAGACGCAAGTGAAACACGTGGTAAAGACAAACTTTCGTCAGCCTGCACGGTAGCCGTAGCAGGCGCGGAAACAGCAGACACAGAAGCAAGGTCACAATCGGGAGTGGACACATCCATGGCAACCGCGGCGTCAGCTAGGTTAGCATCGGCCACGCGGCGCACGGGTGCGGGGGGGGCTGTACCTAAGACCGTAGCAGCGACAGAGGCAAAGCTGTCCCCGCGCAAACCGTCATCGATCGGTAATTGAGCAGGCCGTTTACGTTTAGGACAGTCCTGCCGGTAATGACCAACGCCACTACAAAATGAACAAGTTTGAGGCTGTCCACTATAAGTCACAAACGCACGGTGGCCGTTAACCAGAATAAAGGACGGAATGTGTTGTCTGACAACCATTTTCACACTCCGCACACCGTTTTCGACTTGAAACAAATATGCGGAGGACCACTTTTCCTTAATCACTGACAAAACGGTACCGTACGGACGCAAATAACGTGAAATAGTATCATTCCGTATTTCAAAAGGCAAGTTAAAGATACGAATTTGCCTAACGCCAAAGCCGGCGTGCGACACAGTCACATTACTAATTTTACCGTCAAGATGTCGAAATTTACGCACGCCGTCATTGACAGACACAACAGTATCACACATATCAGGAGATCTCAATTTCAAAAACACCGAATTAAGGAACGTATCAAACTGTATGCCAAGAACGTCATCATGCCTTAACATCAAGTCCTCTAATATCCAACGGTGAATTTCGAATGCCGATGGTTTATCAACAGATCGATCAAACTCACATTGTACGTTATTCTGTCTTTCCTCACTATCATCGTATATCATTTCCATTACTTACAGTCAGGTATAAACACAAGCCACGAGGCAGAGGAAGCAGACGACACGCGAGGCGCCGCCGGCCAAGTCGCACACGGAAGTACTGCTCGCTCGGCACCGAGGTGTTGCCAGGCGGGCAGCCAGCCAAGTACTAGCCGGGCCCGATGATGCTTAACTTCGGTGATCGGACGAGAACCGGTGTATTCATCATGGTATGGCCGTTGGCGCTCATCTAATGTAGGAGCACGGCAGAATTCGCGTTCGGCTTTTCTCCCAACACACAAAATGTTAGTTTTCGGCCGCATTTGACGAAAGCGCTTCCTTCCGCAACCGCCAGTTCCTCGAGGACGGCGCGGGGAGGCGCGCCCGGCGTCCCAGCAGAGTGACGGCCGATTGGCGGGCGCACCGCCGCGTGTGTGAGACGCACTGCTGCTCGTTGCACCCCCTGTCATTCGCTGGGTGCGTGCAGCCTTCGACACTAGCGGAGGACGCATCTTGTCCCTGGTGTTCAGCGGAGGGCCTGTGCGGGGTGTGGCAGTGTCGTGCTGGAGGGCCCACTGGTAGCGATGTGGGCTTCCTCGCCTCGCCTCGCCTCGCCTCACACCAGGTGTCTGCGTAGTTTGCAGTGCATTCGCACCATTCCTATCCCTGTCCCTGTCCCCGTCCCGACTTGTCCCGACTTTGCTCGACTGCCGCTCGCTGCCGCTCGGGTCGTGGTCCATATGACAGCGCAAGCACGACAAACGTCTGCGGGACGAGACGAGTCGAGACGAGACGAGACGACTAAGGAATAAATTCGTGGTTACAAATCAAATTTGGAACTCTACACTCCTACACAACAATAGGCGGTGACGTATTTCAGAAATCACCTGCCGATTCGTACTATTTTGTCGTTTTCAAAGTCTTCTTGGCAAACTTGGTTAGCACATTCTCCCTCAAACTGAGTTAATTACTGCATTTTCGTACCATTACAGTAGTTTAAAAGGCTTAAGGAAGCATCTTTGTCACAACAGAAAGGTAGTTTGAAAATTGGGCTGGCGACATAACAAAAAAAAAAACAGGAAGGGAGCCAACAGCACCCGGGTTTCCCAGGCGGTCACCCATCCAAGTACTAGCCGGGCCCGATGATCCTTAACTTCGGTGATCGGACGAGAACCGGTGTATTCATCATGGTATGGCCGTTGGCGCTCATCTAATGTAGGAGCACGGCAGAATTCGCGTTCGGCTTTTCTCCCAACACACAAAATGTTAGTTTTCGGCCGCATTTGACGATAGCGCTTAATTCCGCAACCGCCAGTTCCTCGAGGACGGCGCGGGGAGGCGCGCCCGGCGTCCCAGCAGAGTGACGGCCGAATTGGCGGGCTCACCGCCGCGTTTGTGAGACGCACTGCTGCTCGTTGCACCCCCTGTCATTCGCTGGGTGCGTGCAGCCTTCGACACTAGCGGAGGACGCATCTTGTCCCTGGTGTACAGCGGAGGGCCTGTGCGGGGTGTGGCAGTGTCGTGCTGGAGGGCCCACTGGTAGCGATGTGGGCTTCCTCGCCTCGCCTCGCCTCGCCTCGCCTCACACCAGGTGTCTGCGTAGTTTGCAGTGCATTCGCACCATTCCTATCCCTGTCCCTGTCCGCGTCCCGACTTGTCCCGACCCGACTTGTCCCGACTTTGCTCGACTGCCGCTCGCTGCCGCTCGGGTCGTGGTCCATATGACAGCGCAAGCACGACAAACGTCTGCGGGACGAGACGAGTCGAGACGACTAAGGAATAAATTCGTGGTTACAAATCAATTTTGGAACTCTACACTCCTACACAACAATAGGCGGTGACGTATTTCAGAAATCACCTGCCGATTCGTACTGTTTTGTCGTTTTCAAAGTCTTCTTGGCAAACTTGGTTAGCACATTCTCCCTCAAACTGAGTTAATTATTGCATTTTCGTACCATTACAGTAGTTTAAAAGGCTTAAGGAAGCATCTTTGTCACAACAGAAAGGTAGTTTGAAAATTGGGCTGGCGACATAACAAAAAAAAAAAACAGGATGGGAGCCAACAGCACCCGGGTTTCCCAGGCGGTCACCCATCCAAGTACTAGCCGGGCCCGATGATGCTTAACTTCGGTGATCGGACGAGGACAGGTGTATTCATCATGGTATGGCCGTTGGCGCTCATCTATTGTAGGAGCACGGCAGAATTCGCGTTCGGCTTTTCTCACAACACACAAATTGTTAGTTTTCGGCCGCATTTGACGAAAGCGCTTCCTTCCGCAACCGCCAGTTCCTCGAGGACGGCGCGGGGAGGCGCGCCCGGCGTCCCAGCAGAGTGACGGCCGAATTGGCGGGCGCACCGCCGCGTGTGTGAGACGCACTGCTGCTCGTTGCACCCCCTGTCATTCGCTGGGCGCGTTCAGCCTTCGACACTAGCGGAGGACGCATCTTGTCCCTGGTGTTCAGCGGAGGGCCTGTGCGGGGTGTGGCAGTGTCGTGCTGCAGGGCCCACTGGTAGCGATGTGGGCTTCCTCGCCTCGCCTCGCCTCGCCTCGCCTCGCCTCGCCTCGCCACGCCTCACACCAGGTGTCTGCGTAGTTTGCAGTGCATTCGCACCATTCCTATCCCTGTCCCTGTCCCCGTCCCGACTTGTCCCGACTTTGCTCGACTGCCGCTCGGGTCGTGGTCCATATGAGAGCGCAAGCACGACAAACATCTGCGGGACGAGACGAGACGAGACGAGACGAGACGACTAAGGAATAAATTCGTGGTTACAAATCAAATTTGGAACTCTACACTCCTACACAACAATAGGCGGTGACGCATTTCAGAAATCACCTGCCGATTCGTACTATTTTGTCGTTTTCAAAGTCTTCTTGGCAAACTTGGTTAGCACATTCTCCCTCAAACTGAGTTAATTACTGCATTTTCGTACCATTACAGTAGTTTAAAGGGCTTAAGGAAGCATCTTTGTCACAACAGAAAGGTAGTTTGAAAATTGGGCTGGCGACATAACAAAAAAAAAAACAGGAAGGGAGCCAACAGCACCCGGGTTTCCCAGGCGGTCACCCATCCAAGTACTATCCGGGCCCGATGATGCTAAACTTCGGTGATCGGACGAGAACCGGTGTATTCATCATGGTATGGCCGTTGGCGCTCATCTAATGTAGGAGCACGGCAGAATTCGCGTTCGGCTTTTCTCCCAACACACAAAATGTTAGTTTTCGGCCGCATTTGACGATAGCGCTTAATTCCGCAACCGCCAGTTCCTCGAGGACGGCGCGGGGAGGCGCGCCCGGCGTCCCAGCAGAGTGACGGCCGAATTGGCGGGCGCACCGCCGCGTGTGTGAGACGCACTGCTGCTCGTTGCACCCCCTGTCATTCGCTGGGTGCGTGCAGCCTTCGACACTAGCGGAGGACGCATCTTGTCCCTGGTGTACAGCGGAGGGCCTGTGCGGGGTGTGGCAGTGTCGTGCTGGAGGGCCCACTTGTAGCGATGTGGGCTTCCTCGCCTCGCCTCGATTCGTCTCGCCTCACACCAGGTGTCTGCGTAGTTTGCAGTGCATTCGCAACATTCCTATCCCTGTCCCTGTCCGCGTCCCGACTTGTCCCGACCCGACTTGTCCCGACTTTGCTCGACTGCCGCTCGCTGCCGCTCGGGTCGTGGTCCATATGACAGCGCAAGCACGACAAACGTCTGCGGGACGAGACGAGTCGAGACGAGACGAGACGACTAAGGAATAAATTCGTGGTTACAAATCAAATTTGGAACTCTACACTCCTACACAACAATAGGCGGTGACGTATTTCAGAAATCACCGGCCGATTCGTACTGTTTTGTCGTTTTCAAAGTCTTCTTGGCAAACTTGGTTAGCACATTCTCCCTCAAACTGAGTTAATTACTGCATTTTCGTACCATTACAGTAGTTTAAAAGGCTTAAGGAAGCATCTTTGTCACAACAGAAAGGTAGTTTGAAAATTGGGCTGGCGACATAACAAAAAAAAAACAGGAAGGGAGCCAACAGCACCCGGGTTTCCCAGGCGGTCACCCATCCAAGTACTAGCCGGGCCCGATGATGCTTAACTTCGGTGATCGGACGAGAACAGGTGTATTCATCATGGTATGGCCGTTGGCGCTCATCTAATGTAGGAGCACGGCAGAATTCGCGTTCGGCTTTTCTCACAACACACAAAATGTTAGTTTTCGGCCGCATTTGACGAAAGCGCTTCCTTCCGCAACCGCCAGTTCCTCGAGGACGGCGCGGGGAGGCGCGCCCGGCGTCCCAGCAGAGTGACGGCCGAATTGGCGGGCGCACCGCCGCGTGTGTGAGACGCACTGCTGCTCGTTGCACCCCCTGTCATTCGCTGGGCGCGTTCAGCCTTCGACACTAGCGGAGGACGCATCTTGTCCCTGGTGTTCAGCGGAGGGCCTGTGCGGGGTGTGGCAGTGTCGTGCTGGAGGGCCCACTGGTAGCGATGTGGGCTTCCTCGCCTCGCCTCGCCTCGCCTCGCCTCACACCAGGTGTCTGCGTAGTTTGCAGTGCATTCGCACCATTCCTATCCCTGTCCCTGTCCCCGTCCCGACTTGTCCCGACTTTGCTCGACTGCCGCTCGGGTCGTGGTCCATATGACAGCGCAAGCACGACAAACATCTGCGGGACGAGACGAGACGAGACGAGACGAGACGACTAAGGAATAAATTCGTGGTTACAAATCAAATTTGGAACTCTACACTCCTACACAACAATAGGCGGTGACGCATTTCAGAAATCACCTGCCGATTCGTACTATTTTGTCGTTTTCAAAGTCTTCTTGGCAAACTTGGTTAGCACATTCTCCCTCAAACTGAGTTAATTACTGCATTTTCGTACCATTACAGTAGTTTAAAGGGCTTAAGGAAGCATCTTTGTCACAACAGAAAGGTAGTTTGAAAATTGGGCTGGCGACATAACAAAAAAAAAACAGGAAGGGAGCCAACAGCACCCGGGTTTCCCAGGCGGTCACCCATCCAAGTACTAGCCGGGCCCGATGATGATTAACTTCGGTGATCGGACGAGAACCGGTGTATTCATCATGGTATGGCCGTAGGCGCTCATCTAATGTAGGAGCACGGCAGAATTCGCTTTCGGCTTTTCTCCCAACACACAAAATGTTAGTTTTCGGCCGCATTTGACGATAGCGCTTAATTCCGCAACCGCCAGTTCCTCGAGGACGGCGCGGGGAGGCGCGCCCGGCGTCCCAGCAGAGTGACGGCCGAATTGGCGGGCGCACCGCCGCGTGTGTGAGACGCACTGCTGCTCGTTGCACCCCCTGTCATTCGCTGGTTGCGTGCAGCCTTCGACACTAGCGGAGGACGCATCTTGTCCCTGGTGTACAGCGGAGGGCCTGTGCGGGGTGTGGCAGTGTCGTGCTGGAGGGCCCACTTGTAGTGATGTGGGCTTCCTCGCCTCGCCTCGCCTCGCCTCGCCTCACACCAGGTGTCTGCGTAGTTTGCAGTGCATTCGCACCATTCCTATCCCTGTCCCTGTCCGCGTCCCGACTTGTCCCGACCCGACTTGTCCCGACTTTGCTCGACTGCCGCTCGCTGCCGCTCGGGTCGTGGTCCATATGACAGCGCAAGCACGACAAACGTCTGCGGGACGAGACGAGTCGAGACGAGACGAGACGACTAAGGAATAAATTCGTGGTTACAAATCAAATTTGGAACTCTACACTCCTACACAACAATAGGCGGTGACGTATTTCAGAAATCACCTGCCGATTCGTACTATTTTGTCGATTTCGAAGTCTTCTTGGCAAACTTGGTTAGCACATTCTCCCTCAAACTGAGTTAATTACTGCATTTTCGTACCATTACAGTAGTTTAAAGGGCTTAAGGAAGCATCTTTGTCACAACAGAAAGGTAGTTTGAAAATTGGGCTGGCGACATAACAAAAAAAAAAACAGGAAGGGAGCCAACAGCACCCGGGTTTCCCAGGCGGTCACCCATCCAAGTACTAGCCGGGCCCGATGATGCTTAACTTCGGTGATCGGACGAGAACCGGTGTATTCATCATGGTATGGCCGTTGGCGCTCATCTAATGTAGGAGCACGGCAGAATTCGCGTTCGGCTTTTCTCCCAACACACAAAATGTTAGTTTTCGGCCGCATTTGACGAAAGCGCTTCCTTTCGCAACCGCCAGTTCCTCGAGGACGGCGCGGGGAGGCGCGCCCGGCGTCCCAGCAGAGTGACGGCCGAATTGGCGGGCGCACCGCCGCGTGTGTGAGACGCACTGCTGCTCGTTGCAACCCCTGTCATTCGCTGGGTGCGTGCAGCCTTCGACACTAGCGGAGGACGCATCTTGTCCCTGGTGTTCAGCGGAGGGCCTGTGCGGGGTGTGGCAGTGTCGTGCTGGAGGGCCCACTGGTAGCGATGTGGGCTTCCTCGCCTCGCCTCGCCTCGCCTCGCCTCACACCAGGTGTCTGCGTAGTTTGCAGTGCATTCGCACCATTCCTATCCCTGTCCCTGTCCCCGTCCCGACTTGTCCCGACTTTGCTCGACTGCCGCTCGGGTCGTGGTCCATATGACAGCGCAAGCACGACAAACATCTGCGGGACGAGACGAGACGAGACGAGACGAGACGACTAAGGAATAAATTCGTGGTTACAAATCAAATTTGGAACTCTACACTCCTACACAACAATAGGCGGTGACGCATTTCAGAAATCACCTGCCGATTCGTACTATTTTGTCGTTTTCAAAGTCTTCTTGGCAAACTTGGTTAGCACATTCTCCCTCAAACTGAGTTAATTACTGCATCTTCGTACCATTACAGTAGTTTAAAGGGCTTAAGGAAGCATCTTTGTCACAACAGAAAGGTAGTTTGAAAATTGGGCTGGCGACATAACAAAAAAAAAACAGGAAGGGAGCCAACAGCACCCGGGTTTCCCAGGCGGTCACCCATCCAAGTACTAGCCGGGCCCGATGATGATTAACTTCGGTGATCGGACGAGAACCGGTGTATTCATCATGGTATGGCCGTAGGCGCTCATCTAATGTAGGAGCACGGCAGAATTCGCTTTCGGCTTTTCTCCCAACACACAAAATGTTAGTTTTCGGCCGCATTTGACGATAGCGCTTAATTCCGCAACCGCCAGTTCCTCGAGGACGGCGCGGGGAGGCGCGCCCGGCGTCCCAGCAGAGTGACGGCCGAATTGGCGGGCGCACCGCCGCGTGTGTGAGACGCACTGCTGCTCGTTGCACCCCCTGTCATTCGCTGGTTGCGTGCAGCCTTCGACACTAGCGGAGGACGCATCTTGTCCCTGGTGTACAGCGGAGGGCCTGTGCGGGGTGTGGCAGTGTCGTGCTGGAGGGCCCACTTGTAGTGATGTGGGCTTCCTCGCCTCGCCTCGCCTCGCCTCGCCTCACACCAGGTGTCTGCGTAGTTTGCAGTGCATTCGCACCATTCCTATCCCTGTCCCTGTCCGCGTCCCGACTTGTCCCGACCCGACTTGTCCCGACTTTGCTCGACTGCCGCTCGCTGCCGCTCGGGTCGTGGTCCATATGACAGCGCAAGCACGACAAACGTCTGCGGGACGAGACGAGTCGAGACGAGACGAGACGACTAAGGAATAAATTCGTGGTTACAAATAGAATTTGGAACTCTACACTCCTACACAACAATAGGCGGTGACGTATTTCAGAAATCACCTGCCGATTCGTACTGTTTTGTCGTTTTCAAAGTCTTCTTGGCAAACTTGGTTAGCACATTCTCCCTCAAACTGAGTTAATTACTGCATTTTCGTACCATTACAGTAGTTTAAAAGGCTTAAGGAAGCATCTTTGTCACAACAGAAAGGTAGTTTGAAAATTGGGCTGGCGACATAACAAAAAAAAAACAGGAAGGGAGCCAACAGCACCCGGGTTTCCCAGGCGGTCACCCATCCAAGTACTAGCCGGGCCCGATGATGCTTAACTTCGGTGATCGGACGAGAACAGGTGTATTCATCATGGTATGGCCGTTGGCGCTCATCTAATGTAGGAGCACGGCAGAATTCGCGATCGGCTTTTCTCCCAACACACAAAATGTTAGTTTTCGGCCGCATTTGACGTAAGCGCTTCCTTCCGCAACCGCCAGTTCCTCGAGGACGGCGCGGGGAGGCGCGCCCGGCGTCCCAGCAGAGTGACGGCCGAATTGGCGGGCGCACCGCCGCGTGTGTGAGACGCACTGCTGCTCGTTGCACCCCCTGTCATTCGCTGGGCGCGTTCAGCCTTCGACACTAGCGGAGGACGCATCTTGTCCCTGGTGTTCAGCGGAGGGCCTGGCGGGGTGTGGCAGTGTCGTGCTGCAGGGCCCACTGGTAGCGATGTGGGCTTCCTCGCCTCGCCTCGCCTCGCCTCGCCTCGCCTCGCCTCGCCTCGCCTAGCCTCGCCTCACACCAGGTGTCTGCGTAGTTTGCAGTGCATTCGCACCATTCCTATCCCTGTCCCTGTCCCCGTCCCGACTTGTCCCGACTTTGCTCGACTGCCGCTCGCTGCCGCTCGGGTCGTGGTCCATATGACAGCGCAAGCACGACAAACGTCTGCGGGACGAGACGAGACGAGACGAGACGAGACGACTAAGGAATAAATTCGTGGTTACAAATCAAATTTGGAACTCTACACTCCTACACAACAATAGGCGGTGACGTATTTCAGAAATCACCTGCCGATTCGTACTATTTTGTCGTTTTCGAAGTCTTCTTGGCAAACTTGGTTAGCACATTCTCCCTCAAACTGAGTTAATTACTGCATTTTCGTACCATTACAGTAGTTTAAAGGGCTTAAGGAAGCATCTTTGTCACAACAGAAAGGTAGTTTGAAAATTGGGCTGGCGACATAACAAAAAAAAACAGGAAGGGAGCCAACAGCACCCGGGTTTCCCAGGCGGTCACCCATCCAAGTACTAGCCGGGCCCGATGATGCTTAACTTCGGTGATCGGACGAGAACCGGTGTATTCATCATGGTATGGCCGTTGGCGCTCATCTAATGTAGGAGCACGGCAGAATTCGCGTTCGGCTTTTCTCCCAACACACAAAATGTTAGTTTTCGGCCGCATTTGACGAAAGCGCTTCCTTCCGCAACCGCCAGTTCCGCGAGGACGGCGCGGGGAGGCGCGCCCGGCGTCCCAGCAGAGTGACGGCCGAATTGGCGGGCGCACCGCCTCGTGTGTGAGACGCACTGCTGCTCGTTGCACCCCCTGTCATTCGCTGGGTGCGTGCAGCCTTCGACACTAGCGGAGGACGCATCTTGTCCCTGGTGTTTAGCGGAGGGCCTGTGCGGGGTGTGGCAGTGTCGTGCTGGAGGGCCCACTGGTAGCGATGTGGGCTTCCTCGCCTCGCCTCGCCTCACACCAGGTGTCTGCGTAGTTTGCAGTGCATTCGCACCATTCCTATCCCTGTCCCTGTCCCCGTCCCGACTTTGCTCGACTGCCGCTCGCTGCCGCTCGGGTCGTGGTCCATATGACAGCGCAAGCACGACAAACGTCTGCGGGACGAGACGAGACGAGACGAGACGACTAAGGAATAAATTCGTGGTTACAAATCAAATTTGGAACTCTACACTCCTACACAACAATAGGCGGTGACGTATTTCAGAAATCACCTGCCGATTCGTACTATTTTGTCGTTTTCAAAGTCTTCTTGGCAAACTTGGTTAGCACATTCTCCCTCAAACTGAGTTAATTACTGCATTTTCGTACCATTACAGTAGTTTAAAGGGCTTAAGGAAGCATCTTTGTCACAACAGAAAGGTAGTTTGAAAATTGGGCTGGCGACATAACAAAAAAAAAAACAGGAAGGGAGCCAACAGCACCCGGGTTTCCCAGGCGGTCACCCATCCAAGTACTAGCCGGGCCCGATAATGCTTAACTTCGGTGATCGGACGAGAACCGGTGTATTCATCATGGTATGGCCGTTGGCGCCCATCTAATGTAGGAGCACGGCAGAAATCGCGTTCGGCTTTTCTCCCAACACACAAAATGTTAGTTTTCGGCCGCATTTGACGAAAGCGCTTCCTTCCGCAACCGCCAGTTCCTCGAGGACGGCGCGGGGAGGCGCGCCCGGCGTCCCAGCAGAGTGACGGCCGAATTGGCGGGCGCACCGCCGCGTGTGTGAGACGCACTGCTGCTCGTTGCACCCCCTGTCATTCGCTGGGTGCGTGCAGCCTTCGACACTAGCGGAGGACGCATCTTGTCCCTGGTGTTCAGCGGAGGGCCTGTGCGGGGTGTGGCAGTGTCGTGCTGGAGGGCCCACTGGTAGCGATGTGGGCTTCCTCGCCTCGCCTCGCCTCGCCTCGCCTCACACCAGGTGTCTGCGTAGTTTGCAGTGCATTCGCACCATTCCTATCCCTGTCCCTGTCCCCATCCCGACTTGTCCCGACTTTGCTTGACTGCCGCTCGCTGCCGCTCGGGTCGTGGTCCATATGACAGCGCAAGCACGACAAACGTCTGCGGGACGAGACGAGACGAGACGAGACGACTAAGGAATAAATTCGTGGTTACAAATCAAATTTGGAACTCTACACTCCTACACAACAATAGGCGGTGACGTATTTCAGAAATCACCTGCCGATTCGTACTGTTTTGTCGTTTTCAAAGTCTTCTTGGCAAACTTGGTTAGCACATTCTCCCTCAAACTGAGTTAATTACTGCATTTTCGTACCATTACAGTAGTTTAAAAGGCTTAAGGAAGCATCTTTGTCACAACAGAAAGGTAGTTTGAAAATTGGGCTGGCGACATAACAAAAAAAAAACAGGAAGGGAGCCAGCAGCACCCGGGTTTCCCAGGCGGTCACCCATCCAAGTACTAGCCGGGCCCGATGATGCTTAACTTCGGCGATCGGACGAGAACCGGTGTATTCATCATGGTATGGCCGTTGGCGCTCATCTAATGTAGGAGCACGGCAGAATTCGCGTTCGGCTTTTCTCCCAACACACAAAATGTTAGTTTTCGGCCGCATTTGACGAAAGCGCTTCCTTCCGCAACCGCCAGTTCCTCGAGGACGGAGCGGGGAGGCGCGCCCGGCGTCCCAGCAGAGTGACGGCCGAATTGGCGGGCGCACCGCCGCGTGTGTGAGACGCACTGCTGCTCGTTGCACCCCCTGTCATTCGCTGGGCGCGTTCAGCCTTCGACACTAGCGGAGGACGCATCTTGTCCCTGGTGTTCAGCGGAGGGCCTGTGCGGGGTGTGGCAGTGTCGTGCTGGAGGGCCCACTGGTAGCGATGTGGGCTTCCTCGCCTCGCCTCGCCTCGCCTCGCCTCGCCTCGCCGCGCCTCACACCAGGTGTCTGCGTAGTTTGCAGTGCATTCGCACCATTCCTATCCCTGTCCCTGTCCCCGTCCCGACTTGTCCCGACTTTGCTCGACTGCCGCTCGGGTCGTGGTCCATATGACAGCGCAAGCACGACAAACGTCTGCGGGACGAGACGAGACGAGACGAGACGAGACGAGACGACTAAGGAATAAATTCGTGGTTACAAATCAAATTTGGAACTCTACACTCCTACACAACAATAGGCGGTGACGTATTTCAGAAATCACCTGCCGATTCGTACTGTTTTGTCGTTTTCAAAGTCTTCTTGGCAAACTTGGTTAGCACATTCTCCCTCAAACTGAGTTAATTACTGCATTATCGTACCATTACAGTAGTTTAAACGGTTTAAGGAAGCATCTTTGTCACAACAGAAAGGTAGTTTGAAAATTGGGCTGGCGACATAACAAAAAAAAAAAAAACAGGAAGGGAGCCAACAGCACCCGGGTTTCCCAGGCGGTCACCCATCCAAGTACTAGCAGGGCCCGATGATGCTTAACTTCGGTGATCGGACGAGAACCGGTGTATTCATCATGGTATGGCCGTTGGCGCTCATCTAATGTAGGAGCACGGCAGAATTCGCGTTCGGCTTTTCTCCCAACACACAAAATGTTAGTTTTCGGCCGCATTTGACGAAAGCGCTTCCTTCCGCAACCGCCAGTTCCTCGAGGACGGCGCGGGGAGGCGCGCCCGGCGTCCCAGCAGAGTGACGGCCGAATTGGCGGGCGCACCGCCTCGTGTGTGAGACGCACTGCTGCTCGTTGCACCCCCTGTCATTCGCTGGGTGCGTGCAGCCTTCGACACTAGCGGAGGACGCATCTTGTCCCTGGTGTTCAGCGGAGGGCCTGTGCGGGGTGTGGCAGTGTCGTGCTGGAGGGCCCACTGGTAGCGATGTGGGCTTCCTCGCCTCGCCTCGCCTCACACCAGGTGTCTGCGTAGTTTGCAGTGCATTCGCACCATTCCTATCCCTGTCCCTGTCCCCGTCCCGACTTTGCTCGACTGCCGCTCGCTGCCGCTCGGGTCGTGGTCCATATGACAGCGCAAGCACGACAAACGTCTGCGGGACGAGACGAGACGAGACGAGACGACTAAGGAATAAATTCGTGGTTACAAATCAAATTTGGAACTCTACACTCCTACACAACAATAGGCGGTGACGTATTTCAGAAATCACCTGCCGATTCGTACTATTTTGTCGTTTTCAAAGTCTTCTTGGCAAACTTGGTTAGCACATTCTCCCTCAAACTGAGTTAATTACTGCATTTTCGTACCATTACAGTAGTTTAAAGGGCTTAAGGAAGCATCTTTGTCACAACAGAAAGGTAGTTTGAAAATTGGGCTGGCGACATAACAAAAAAAAAAAACAGGAAGGGAGCCAACAGCACCCGGGTTTCCCAGGCGGTCACCCATCCAAGTACTAGCCGGGCCCGATAATGCTTAACTTCGGTGATCGGACGAGAACCGGTGTATTCATCATGGTATGGCCGTTGGCGCCCATCTAATGTAGGAGCACGGCAGAATTCGCGTTCGGCTTTTCTCCCAACACACAAAATGTTAGTTTTCGGCCGCATTTGACGAAAGCGCTTCCTTCCGCAACCGCCAGTTCCTCGAGGACGGCGCGGGGAGGCGCGCCCGGCGTCCCAGCAGAGTGACGGCCGAATTGGCGGGCGCACCGCCGCGTGTGTGAGACGCACTGCTGCTCGTTGCACCCCCTGTCATTCGCTGGGTGCGTGCAGCCTTCGACACTAGCGGAGGACGCATCTTGTCCCTGGTGTTCAGCGGAGGGCCTGTGCGGGGTGTGGCAGTGTCGTGCTGGAGGGCCCACTGGTAGCGATGTGGGCTTCCTCGCCTCGCCTCGCCTCGCCTCGCCTCACACCAGGTGTCTGCGTAGTTTGCAGTGCATTCGCACCATTCCTATCCCTGTCCCTGTCCCCATCCCGACTTGTCCCGACTTTGCTTGACTGCCGCTCGCTGCCGCTCGGGTCGTGGTCCATATGACAGCGCAAGCACGACAAACGTCTGCGGGACGAGACGAGACGAGACGAGACGAGACGACTAAGGAATAAATTCGTGGTTACAAATCAAATTTGGAACTCTACACTCCTACACAACAATAGGCGGTGACGTATTTCAGAAATCACCTGCCGATTCGTACTGTTTTGTCGTTTTCAAAGTCTTCTTGGCAAACTTGGTTAGCACATTCTCCCTCAAACTGAGTTAATTACTGCATTTTCGTACCATTACAGTAGTTTAAAAGGCTTAAGGAAGCATCTTTGTCACAACAGAAAGGTAGTTTGAAAATTGGGCTGGCGACATAACAAAAAAAAAAACAGGAAGGGAGCCAGCAGCACCCGGGTTTCCCAGGCGGTCACCCATCCAAGTACTAGCCGGGCCCGATGATGCTTAACTTCGGCGATCGGACGAGAACCGGTGTATTCATCATGGTATGGCCGTTGGCGCTCATCTAATGTAGGAGCACGGCAGAATTCGCGTTCGGCTTTTCTCCCAACACACAAAATGTTAGTTTTCGGCCGCATTTGACGAAAGCGCTTCCTTCCGCAACCGCCAGTTCCTCGAGGACGGAGCGGGGAGGCGCGCCCGGCGTCCCAGCAGAGTGACGGCCGAATTGGCGGGCGCACCGCCGCGTGTGTGAGACGCACTGCTGCTCGTTGCACCCCCTGTCATTCGCTGGGCGCGTTCAGCCTTCGACACTAGCGGAGGACGCATCTTGTCCCTAGTGTTCAGCGGAGGGCCTGTGCGGGGTGTGGCAGTGTCGTGCTGGAGGGCCCACTGGTAGCGATGTGGGCTTCCTCGCCTCGCCTCGCCTCGCCTCGCCTCGCCTCGCCGCGCCTCACACCAGGTGTCTGCGTAGTTTGCAGTGCATTCGCACCATTCCTATCCCTGTCCCTGTCCCCGTCCCGACTTGTCCCGACTTTGCTCGACTGCCGCTCGGGTCGTGGTCCATATGACAGCGCAAGCACGACAAACGTCTGCGGGACGAGACGAGACGAGACGAGACGAGACGAGACGACTAAGGAATAAATTCGTGGTTACAAATCAAATTTGGAACTCTACACTCCTACACAACAATAGGCGGTGACGTATTTCAGAAATCACCTGCCGATTCGTACTGTTTTGTCGTTTTCAAAGTCTTCTTGGCAAACTTGGTTAGCACATTCTCCCTCAAACTGAGTTAATTACTGCATTATCGTACCATTACAGTAGTTTAAACGGTTTAAGGAAGCATCTTTGTCACAACAGAAAGGTAGTTTGAAAATTGGGCTGGCGACATAACAAAAAAAAAAAAAAAACAGGAAGGGAGCCAACAGCACCCGGGTTTCCCAGGCGGTCACCCATCCAAGTACTAGCAGGGCCCGATGATGCTTAACTTCGGTGATCGGACGAGAACCGGTGTATTCATCATGGTATGGCCGTTGGCGCTCATCTAATGTAGGAGCACGGCAGAATTCGCGTTCGGCTTTTCTCCCAACACACAAAATGTTAGTTTTCGGCCGCATTTGACGAAAGCGCTTCCTTCCGCAACCGCCAGTTCCTCGAGGACGGCGCGGGGAGGCGCGCCCGGCGTCCCAGCAGAGTGACGGCCGAATTGGCGGGCGCACCGCCGCGTGTGTGAGACGCACTGCTGCTCGTTGCACCCCCTGTCATTCGCTGGGCGCGTTCAGCCTTCGACACTAGCGGAGGACGCATCTTGTCCCTGGTGTTCAGCGGAGGGCCTGTGCGGGGTGTGGCAGTGTCGTGCTGGAGGGCCCACTGGTAGCGATGTGGGCTTCCTCGCCTCGCCTCGCCTCGCCTCGCCGCGCCTCACACCAGGTGTCTGCGTAGTTTGCAGTGCATTCGCACCATTCCTATCCCTGTCCCTGTCCCCGTCCCGACTTGTCCCGACTTTGCTCGACTGCCGCTCGCTGCCGCTCGGGTCGTGGTCCATATGACAGCGCAAGCACGAAAAACGTCTGCGGGACGAGACGAGACGAGACGAGACGAGACGACTAAGGAATAAATTCGTGGTTACAAATCAAATTTGGAACTCTACATTCCTACACAACAATAGGCGGTGACGTATTTCAGAAATCACCTGCCAATTCGTACTGTTTTGTCGTTTTCAAAGTCTTCTTGGCAAACTTGGTTAGCACATTCTCCCTCAAACTGAGTTAATTACTGCATTTTCGTACCATTACAGTAGTTTAAAAGGCTTAAGGAAGCATCTTTGTCACAACAGAAACGTAGTTTGAAAATTGGGCTGGCAACATAACAAAAAAAAAAAAAAACGGGAAGGGAGCCAACAGCACCCGGGTTGACCCAGGCGGTCACCCATCCAAGTACTAGCCGGGCATGATGATGCTTAACTTCGGTGGTCGGACGAGAACCGGTGTATTCATCATGGTATCGCCGTTGGCGCTCATCTAATGTAGGAGCACGGCAGAATTCGCGTTCGGCTTTTCTCCCAACACACAAAATGTTAGTTTTCGGCCGCATTTGACGAAAGCGCTTCCTTCCGCAACCGCCAGTTCCTCGAGGACGGCGCGGGGAGGCGCGCCCGGCGTCCCAGCAGAGTGACGGCCGAATTGGCGGGCGCACCGCCGCGTGTGTGAGACGCACTGCTGCTCGTTGCACCCCCTGTCATTCGCTGGGCGCGTTCAGCCTTCGACACTAGCGGAGGACGCATCTTGTCCCTGGTGTTCAGCGGAGGGCCTGTGCGGGGTGTGGCAGTGTCGTGCTGGAGGGCCCACTGGTAGCGATGTGGGCTTCCTCGCCTCGCCTCGCCTCGCCTCGCCGCGCCTCACACCAGGTGTCTGCGTAGTTTGCAGTGCATTCGCACCATTCCTATCCCTGTCCCTGTCCCCGTCCCGACTTGTCCCGACTTTGCTCGACTGCCGCTCGCTGCCGCTCGGGTCGTGGTCCATATGACAGCGCAAGCACGAAAAACGTCTGCGGGACGAGACGAGACGAGACGAGACGAGACGACTAAGGAATAAATTCGTGGTTACAAATCAAATTTGGAACTCTACATTCCTACACAACAATAGGCGGTGACGTATTTCAGAAATCACCTGCCAATTCGTACTGTTTTGTCGTTTTCAAAGTCTTCTTGGCAAACTTGGTTAGCACATTCTCCCTCAAACTGAGTTAATTACTGCATTATCGTACCATTACAGTAGTTTAAACGGTTTAAGGAAGCATCTTTGTCACAACAGAAAGGTAGTTTGAAAATTGGGCTGGCGACATAACAAAAAAAAAAAAACAGGAAGGGAGCCAACAGCACCCGGGTTTCCCAGGCGGTCACCCATCCAAGTACTAGCAGGGCCCGATGATGCTTAACTTCGGTGATCGGTCGAGAACCGGTGTATTCATCATGGTATGGCCGTTGGCGCTCATCTAATGTAGGAGCACGGCAGAATTCGCGTTCGGCTTTTCTCCCAACACACAAAATGTTAGTTTTCGGCCGCATTTGACGAAAGCGCTTCCTTCCGCAACCGCCAGTTCCTCGAGGACGGCGCGGGGAGGCGCGCCCGGCGTCCCAGCAGAGTGACGGCCGAATTGGCGGGCGCACCGCCGCGTGTGTGAGACGCACTGCTGCTCGTTGCACCCCCTGTCATTCGCTGGGCGCGTTCAGCCTTCGACACTAGCGGAGGACGCATCTTGTCCCTGGTGTTCAGCGGAGGGCCTGTGCGGGGTGTGGCAGTGTCGTGCTGGAGGGCCCACTGGTAGCGATGTGGGCTTCCTCGCCTCGCCTCGCCTCGCCTCGCCGCGCCTCACACCAGGTGTCTGCGTAGTTTGCAGTGCATTCGCACCATTCCTATCCCTGTCCCTGTCCCCGTCCCGACTTGTCCCGACTTTGCTCGACTGCCGCTCGCTGCCGCTCGGGTCGTGGTCCATATGACAGCGCAAGCACGAAAAACGTCTGCGGGACGAGACGAGACGAGACGAGACGAGACGACTAAGGAATAAATTCGTGGTTACAAATCAAATTTGGAACTCTACATTCCTACACAACAATAGGCGGTGACGTATTTCAGAAATCACCTGCCAATTCGTACTGTTTTGTCGTTTTCAAAGTCTTCTTGGCAAACTTGGTTAGCACATTCTCCCTCAAACTGAGTTAATTACTGCATTTTCGTACCATTACAGTAGTTTAAACGGTTTAAGGAAGCATCTTTGTCACAACAGAAAGGTAGTTTGAAAATTGGGCTGGCGACATAACAAAAAAAAAAAAACAGGAAGGGAGCCAACAGCACCCGGGTTTCCCAGGCGGTCACCCATCCAAGTACTAGCAGGGCCCGATGATGCTTAACTTCGGTGATCGGTCGAGAACCGGTGTATTCATCATGGTATGGCCGTTGGCGCTCATCTAATGTAGGAGCACGGCAGAATTCGCGTTCGGCTTTTCTCCCAACAGACAAAATGTTAGTTTTCGGCCGCATTTGACGAAAGCGCTTCCTTCCGCAACCGCCAGTTCCTCGAGGACGGCGCGGGGAGGCGCGCCCGGCGTCCCAGCAGAGTGACGGCCGAATTGGCGGGCGCACCGCCGCGTGTGTGAGACGCACTGCTGCTCGTTGCACCCCCTGTCATTCGCTGGGCGCGTTCAGCCTTCGACACTAGCGGAGGACGCATCTTGTCCCTGGTGTTCAGCGGAGGGCCTGTGCGGGGTGTGGCAGTGTCGTGCTGGAGGGCCCACTGGTAGCGATGTGGGCTTCCTCGCCTCGCCTCGCCTCGCCTCGCCGCGCCTCACACCAGGTGTCTGCGTAGTTTGCAGTGCATTCGCACCATTCCTATCCCTGTCCCTGTCCCCGTCCCGACTTGTCCCGACTTTGCTCGACTGCCGCTCGCTGCCGCTCGGGTCGTGGTCCATATGACAGCGCAAGCACGAAAAACGTCTGCGGGACGAGACGAGACGAGACGAGACGAGACGACTAAGGAATAAATTCGTGGTTACAAATCAAATTTGGAACTCTACATTCCTACACAACAATAGGCGGTGACGTATTTCAGAAATCACCTGCCAATTCGTACTGTTTTGTCGTTTTCAAAGTCTTCTTGGCAAACTTGGTTAGCACATTCTCCCTCAAACTGAGTTAATTACTGCATTTTCGTACCATTACAGTAGTTTAAACGGTTTAAGGAAGCATCTTTGTCACAACAGAAAGGTAGTTTGAAAATTGGGCTGGCGACATAACAAAAAAAAAAAAAACAGGAAGGGAGCCAACAGCACCCGGGTTTCCCAGGCGGTCACCCATCCAAGTACTAGCAGGGCCCGATGATGCTTAACTTCGGTGATCGGTCGAGAACCGGTGTATTCATCATGGTATGGCCGTTGGCGCTCATCTAATGTAGGAGCACGGCAGAATTCGCGTTCGGCTTTTCTCCCAACACACAAAATGTTAGTTTTCGGCCGCATTTGACGAAAGCGCTTCCTTCCGCAACCGCCAGTTCCTCGGGGACGGCGCGGGGAGGCGCGCCCGGCGTCCCAGCAGAGTGACGGCCGAATTGGCGGGCGCACCGCCGCGTGTGTGAGACGCACTGCTGCTCGTTGCACCCCCTGTCATTCGCTGGGCGCGTTCAGCCTTCGACACTAGCGGAGGACGCATCTTGTCCCTGGTGTTCAGCGGAGGGCCTGTGCGGGGTGTGGCAGTGTCGTGCTGGAGGGCCCACTGGTAGCGATGTGGGCTTCCTCGCCTCGCCTCGCCTCGCCTCGCCGCGCCTCACACCAGGTGTCTGCGTAGTTTGCAGTGCATTCGCACCATTCCTATCCCTGTCCCTGTCCCCGTCCCGACTTGTCCCGACTTTGCTCGACTGCCGCTCGCTGCCGCTCGGGTCGTGGTCCATATGACAGCGCAAGCACGAAAAACGTCTGCGGGACGAGACGAGACGAGACGAGACGAGACGACTAAGGAATAAATTCGTGGTTACAAATCAAATTTGGAACTCTACATTCCTACACAACAATAGGCGGTGACGTATTTCAGAAATCACCTGCCAATTCGTACTGTTTTGTCGTTTTCAAAGTCTTCTTGGCAAACTTGGTTAGCACATTCTCCCTCAAACTGAGTTAATTACTGCATTTTCGTACCATTACAGTAGTTTAAAAGGCTTAAGGAAGCATCTTTGTCACAACAGAAACGTAGTTTGAAAATTGGGCTGGCAACATAACAAAAAAAAAAAAAAACGGGAAGGGAGCCAACAGCACCCGGGTTGACCCAGGCGGTCACCCATCCAAGTACTAGCCGGGCATGATGATGCTTAACTTCGGTGGTCGGACGAGAACCGGTGTATTCATCATGGTATCGCCGTTGGCGCTCATCTAATGTAGGAGCACGGCAGAATTCGCGTTCGGCTTTTCTCCCAACACACAAAATGTTAGTTTTCGGCCGCATTTGACGAAAGCGCTTCCTTCCGCAACCGCCAGTTCCTCGAGGACGGCGCGGGGAGGCGCGCCCGGCGTCCCAGCAGAGTGACGGCCGAATTGGCGGGCGCACCGCCGCGTGTGTGAGACGCACTGCTGCTCGTTGCACCCCCTGTCATTCGCTGGGCGCGTTCAGCCTTCGACACTAGCGGAGGACGCATCTTGTCCCTGGTGTTCAGCGGAGGGCCTGTGCGGGGTGTGGCAGTGTCGTGCTGGAGGGCCCACTGGTAGCGATGTGGGCTTCCTCGCCTCGCCTCGCCTCGCCTCGCCGCGCCTCACACCAGGTGTCTGCGTAGTTTGCAGTGCATTCGCACCATTCCTATCCCTGTCCCTGTCCCCGTCCCGACTTGTCCCGACTTTGCTCGACTGCCGCTCGCTGCCGCTCGGGTCGTGGTCCATATGACAGCGCAAGCACGAAAAACGTCTGCGGGACGAGACGAGACGAGACGAGACGAGACGACTAAGGAATAAATTCGTGGTTACAAATCAAATTTGGAACTCTACATTCCTACACAACAATAGGCGGTGACGTATTTCAGAAATCACCTGCCAATTCGTACTGTTTTGTCGTTTTCAAAGTCTTCTTGGCAAACTTGGTTAGCACATTCTCCCTCAAACTGAGTTAATTACTGCATTTTCGTACCATTACAGTAGTTTAAACGGTTTAAGGAAGCATCTTTGTCACAACAGAAAGGTAGTTTGAAAATTGGGCTGGCGACATAACAAAAAAAAAAAAACAGGAAGGGAGCCAACAGCACCCGGGTTTCCCAGGCGGTCACCCATCCAAGTACTAGCAGGGCCCGATGATGCTTAACTTCGGTGATCGGTCGAGAACCGGTGTATTCATCATGGTATGGCCGTTGGCGCTCATCTAATGTAGGAGCACGGCAGAATTCGCGTTCGGCTTTTCTCCCAACACACAAAATGTTAGTTTTCGGCCGCATTTGACGAAAGCGCTTCCTTCCGCAACCGCCAGTTCCTCGAGGACGGCGCGGGGAGGCGCGCCCGGCGTCCCAGCAGAGTGACGGCCGAATTGGCGGGCGCACCGCCGCGTGTGTGAGACGCACTGCTGCTCGTTGCACCCCCTGTCATTCGCTGGGCGCGTTCAGCCTTCGACACTAGCGGAGGACGCATCTTGTCCCTGGTGTTCAGCGGAGGGCCTGTGCGGGGTGTGGCAGTGTCGTGCTGGAGGGCCCACTGGTAGCGATGTGGGCTTCCTCGCCTCGCCTCGCCTCGCCTCGCCGCGCCTCACACCAGGTGTCTGCGTAGTTTGCAGTGCATTCGCACCATTCCTATCCCTGTCCCTGTCCCCGTCCCGACTTGTCCCGACTTTGCTCGACTGCCGCTCGCTGCCGCTCGGGTCGTGGTCCATATGACAGCGCAAGCACGAAAAACGTCTGCGGGACGAGACGAGACGAGACGAGACGAGACGACTAAGGAATAAATTCGTGGTTACAAATCAAATTTGGAACTCTACATTCCTACACAACAATAGGCGGTGACGTATTTCAGAAATCACCTGCCGATTCGTACTGTTTTGTCGTTTTCAAAGTCTTCTTGGCAAACTTGGTTAGCACATTCTCCCTCAAACTGAGTTAATTACTGCATTTTCGTACCATTACAGTAGTTTAAAAGGCTTAAGGAAGCATCTTTGTCACAACAGAAACGTAGTTTGAAAATTGGGCTGGCAACATAACAAAAAAAAAAAAACGGGAAGGGAGCCAACAGCACCCGGGTTGACCCAGGCGGTCACCCATCCAAGTACTAGCCGGGCATGATGATGCTTAACTTCGGTGGTCGGACGAGAACCGGTGTATTCATCATGGTATCGCCGTTGGCGCTCATCTAATGTAGGAGCACGGCAGAATTCGCGTTCGGCTTTTCTCCCAACACACAAAATGTTAGTTTTCGGCCGCATTTGACGAAAGCGCTTCCTTCCGCAACCGCCAGTTCCTCGAGGACGGCGCGGGGAGGCGCGCCCGGCGTCCCAGCAGAGTGACGGCCGAATTGGCGGGCGCACCGCCGCGTGTGTGAGACGCACTGCTGCTCGTTGCACCCCCTGTCATTCGCTGGGCGCGTTCAGCCTTCGACACTAGCGGAGGACGCATCTTGTCCCTGGTGTTCAGCGGAGGGCCTGTGCGGGGTGTGGCAGTGTCGTGCTGGAGGGCCCACTGGTAGCGATGTGGGCTTCCTCGCCTCGCCTCGCCTCGCCTCGCCGCGCCTCACACCAGGTGTCTGCGTAGTTTGCAGTGCATTCGCACCATTCCTATCCCTGTCCCTGTCCCCGTCCCGACTTGTCCCGACTTTGCTCGACTGCCGCTCGCTGCCGCTCGGGTCGTGGTCCATATGACAGCGCAAGCACGAAAAACGTCTGCGGGACGAGACGAGACGAGACGAGACGAGACGACTAAGGAATAAATTCGTGGTTACAAATCAAATTTGGAACTCTACATTCCTACACAACAATAGGCGGTGACGTATTTCAGAAATCACCTGCCAATTCGTACTGTTTTGTCGTTTTCAAAGTCTTCTTGGCAAACTTGGTTAGCACATTCTCCCTCAAACTGAGTTAATTACTGCATTTTCGTACCATTACAGTAGTTTAAACGGTTTAAGGAAGCATCTTTGTCACAACAGAAAGGTAGTTTGAAAATTGGGCTGGCGACATAACAAAAAAAAAAAAACAGGAAGGGAGCCAACAGCACCCGGGTTTCCCAGGCGGTCACCCATCCAAGTACTAGCAGGGCCCGATGATGCTTAACTTCGGTGATCGGTCGAGAACCGGTGTATTCATCATGGTATGGCCGTTGGCGCTCATCTAATGTAGGAGCACGGCAGAATTCGCGTTCGGCTTTTCTCCCAACACACAAAATGTTAGTTTTCGGCCGCATTTGACGAAAGCGCTTCCTTCCGCAACCGCCAGTTCCTCGAGGACGGCGCGGGGAGGCGCGCCCGGCGTCCCAGCAGAGTGACGGCCGAATTGGCGGGCGCACCGCCGCGTGTGTGAGACGCACTGCTGCTCGTTGCACCCCCTGTCATTCGCTGGGCGCGTTCAGCCTTCGACACTAGCGGAGGACGCATCTTGTCCCTGGTGTTCAGCGGAGGGCCTGTGCGGGGTGTGGCAGTGTCGTGCTGGAGGGCCCACTGGTAGCGATGTGGGCTTCCTCGCCTCGCCTCGCCTCGCCTCGCCGCGCCTCACACCAGGTGTCTGCGTAGTTTGCAGTGCATTCGCACCATTCCTATCCCTGTCCCTGTCCCCGTCCCGACTTGTCCCGACTTTGCTCGACTGCCGCTCGCTGCCGCTCGGGTCGTGGTCCATATGACAGCGCAAGCACGACAAACGTCTGCGGGACGAGACGAGACGAGACGAGACGACTAAGGAATAAATTCGTGGTTACACATCAAATTTGGAACTCTACACTCCTACACAACAATAGGCGGTGACGTATTTCAAAAAACACCTGCCGATTCGTACTATTTTGTCGTTTTCAAAGTCTTCTTGGCAAACTTGGTTAGCACATTCGCCCTCAAACTGAGTTAATTACTGCATTTTCGTACCATTACAGTAGTTTAAAAGGCTTAAGGAAGCATCTTTGTCACAACAGAAAGGTAGTTTGAAAATTGGGCTGGCGACATAACAAAAAAAAACAGGAAGGGAGCCAGCAGCACCCGGGTTTCCCAGGCGGTCACCCATCCAAGTACTAGCCGGGCCCGATGATGCTTAACTTCGGTGATCGGACGAGAACCGGTGTATTCATCATGGTATGGCCGTTGGCGCTCATCTAATGTAGGAGCACGGCAGAATTCGCGTTCGGCTTTTCTCCCAACACACAAAATGTTAGTTTTCGGCCGCATTTGACGAAAGCGCTTCCTTCCGCAACCGCCAGTTCCTCGAGGACGGCGCGGGGAGGCGCGCCCGGCGTCCCAGCAGAGTGACGGCCGAATTGGCGGGCGCACCGCCGCGTGTGTGAGACGCACTGCTGCTCGTTGCACCCCCTGTCATTCGCTGGGCGCGTTCAGCCTTCGACACTAGCGGAGGACGCATCTTGTCCCTGGTGTTCAGCGGAGGGCCTGTGCGGGGTGTGGCAGTGTCGTGCTGGAGGGCCCACTGGTAGCGATGTGGGCTTCCTCGCCTCGCCTCGCCTCGCCTCGCCGCGCCTCACACCAGGTGTCTGCGTAGTTTGCAGTGCATTCGCACCATTCCTATCCCTGTCCCTGTCCCCGT
The DNA here is from genome assembly GCF_023864275.1 of Schistocerca cancellata. Taxonomy (NCBI): domain Eukaryota; kingdom Metazoa; phylum Arthropoda; class Insecta; order Orthoptera; family Acrididae; genus Schistocerca; species Schistocerca cancellata. The sequence continues at coordinate 4,991,521 of NC_064627.1, forward strand.
CCCGACTTGTCCCGACTTTGCTCGACTGCCGCTCGCTGCCGCTCGGGTCGTGGTCCATATGACAGCGCAAGCACGAAAAACGTCTGCGGGACGAGACGAGACGAGACGAGACGAGACGACTAAGGAATAAATTCGTGGTTACAAATCAAATTTGGAACTCTACATTCCTACACAACAATAGGCGGTGACGTATTTCAGAAATCACCTGCCAATTCGTACTGTTTTGTCGTTTTCAAAGTCTTCTTGGCAAACTTGGTTAGCACATTCTCCCTCAAACTGAGTTAATTACTGCATTTTCGTACCATTACAGTAGTTTAAACGGTTTAAGGAAGCATCTTTGTCACAACAGAAAGGTAGTTTGAAAATTGGGCTGGCGACATAACAAAAAAAAAAAAACAGGAAGGGAGCCAACAGCACCCGGGTTTCCCAGGCGGTCACCCATCCAAGTACTAGCAGGGCCCGATGATGCTTAACTTCGGTGATCGGTCGAGAACCGGTGTATTCATCATGGTATGGCCGTTGGCGCTCATCTAATGTAGGAGCACGGCAGAATTCGCGTTCGGCTTTTCTCCCAACACACAAAATGTTAGTTTTCGGCCGCATTTGACGAAAGCGCTTCCTTCCGCAACCGCCAGTTCCTCGAGGACGGCGCGGGGAGGCGCGCCCGGCGTCCCAGCAGAGTGACGGCCGAATTGGCGGGCGCACCGCCGCGTGTGTGAGACGCACTGCTGCTCGTTGCACCCCCTGTCATTCGCTGGGCGCGTTCAGCCTTCGACACTAGCGGAGGACGCATCTTGTCCCTGGTGTTCAGCGGAGGGCCTGTGCGGGGTGTGGCAGTGTCGTGCTGGAGGGCCCACTGGTAGCGATGTGGGCTTCCTCGCCTCGCCTCGCCTCGCCTCGCCGCGCCTCACACCAGGTGTCTGCGTAGTTTGCAGTGCATTCGCACCATTCCTATCCCTGTCCCTGTCCCCGTCCCGACTTGTCCCGACTTTGCTCGACTGCCGCTCGCTGCCGCTCGGGTCGTGGTCCATATGACAGCGCAAGCACGACAAACGTCTGCGGGACGAGACGAGACGAGACGAGACGACTAAGGAATAAATTCGTGGTTACACATCAAATTTGGAACTCTACACTCCTACACAACAATAGGCGGTGACGTATTTCAAAAAACACCTGCCGATTCGTACTATTTTGTCGTTTTCAAAGTCTTCTTGGCAAACTTGGTTAGCACATTCGCCCTCAAACTGAGTTAATTACTGCATTTTCGTACCATTACAGTAGTTTAAAAGGCTTAAGGAAGCATCTTTGTCACAACAGAAAGGTAGTTTGAAAATTGGGCTGGCGACATAACAAAAAAAAACAGGAAGGGAGCCAGCAGCACCCGGGTTTCCCAGGCGGTCACCCATCCAAGTACTAGCCGGGCCCGATGATGCTTAACTTCGGTGATCGGACGAGAACCGGTGTATTCATCATGGTATGGCCGTTGGCGCTCATCTAATGTAGGAGCACGGCAGAATTCGCGTTCGGCTTTTCTCCCAACACACAAAATGTTAGTTTTCGGCCGCATTTGACGAAAGCGCTTCCTTCCGCAACCGCCAGTTCCTCGAGGACGGCGCGGGGAGGCGCGCCCGGCGTCCCAGCAGAGTGACGGCCGAATTGGCGGGCGCACCGCCGCGTGTGTGAGACGCACTGCTGCTCGTTGCACCCCCTGTCATTCGCTGGGCGCGTTCAGCCTTCGACACTAGCGGAGGACGCATCTTGTCCCTGGTGTTCAGCGGAGGGCCTGTGCGGGGTGTGGCAGTGTCGTGCTGGAGGGCCCACTGGTAGCGATGTGGGCTTCCTCGCCTCGCCTCGCCTCGCCTCGCCGCGCCTCACACCAGGTGTCTGCGTAGTTTGCAGTGCATTCGCACCATTCCTATCCCTGTCCCTGTCCCCGTCCCGACTTGTCCCGACTTTGCTCGACTGCCGCTCGCTGCCGCTCGGGTCGTGGTCCATATGACAGCGCAAGCACGAAAAACGCCTGCGGGACGAGACGAGACGAGACGAGACGAGACGACTAAGGAATAAATTCGTGGTTACAAATCAAATTTGGAACTCTACATTCCTACACAACAATAGGCGGTGACGTATTTCAGAAATCACCTGCCAATTCGTACTGTTTTGTCGTTTTCAAAGTCTTCTTGGCAAACTTGGTTAGCACATTCTCCCTCAAACTGAGTTAATTACTGCATTTTCGTACCATTACAGTAGTTTAAACGGTTTAAGGAAGCATCTTTGTCACAACAGAAAGGTAGTTTGAAAATTGGGCTGGCGACATAACAAAAAAAAAAAAACAGGAAGGGAGCCAACAGCACCCGGGTTTCCCAGGCGGTCACCCATCCAAGTACTAGCAGGGCCCGATGATGCTTAACTTCGGTGATCGGTCGAGAACCGGTGTATTCATCATGGTATGGCCGTTGGCGCTCATCTAATGTAGGAGCACGGCAGAATTCGCGTTCGGCTTTTCTCCCAACACACAAAATGTTAGTTTTCGGCCGCATTTGACGAAAGCGCTTCCTTCCGCAACCGCCAGTTCCTCGAGGACGGCGCGGGGAGGCGCGCCCGGCGTCCCAGCAGAGTGACGGCCGAATTGGCGGGCGCACCGCCGCGTGTGTGAGACGCACTGCTGCTCGTTGCACCCCCTGTCATTCGCTGGGCGCGTTCAGCCTTCGACACTAGCGGAGGACGCATCTTGTCCCTGGTGTTCAGCGGAGGGCCTGTGCGGGGTGTGGCAGTGTCGTGCTGGAGGGCCCACTGGTAGCGATGTGGGCTTCCTCGCCTCGCCTCGCCTCGCCTCGCCGCGCCTCACACCAGGTGTCTGCGTAGTTTGCAGTGCATTCGCACCATTCCTATCCCTGTCCCTGTCCCCGTCCCGACTTGTCCCGACTTTGCTCGACTGCCGCTCGCTGCCGCTCGGGTCGTGGTCCATATGACAGCGCAAGCACGAAAAACGTCTGCGGGACGAGACGAGACGAGACGAGACGAGACGACTAAGGAATAAATTCGTGGTTACAAATCAAATTTGGAACTCTACATTCCTACACAACAATAGGCGGTGACGTATTTCAGAAATCACCTGCCGATTCGTACTGTTTTGTCGTTTTCAAAGTCTTCTTGGCAAACTTGGTTAGCACATTCTCCCTCAAACTGAGTTAATTACTGCATTTTCGTACCATTACAGTAGTTTAAAAGGCTTAAGGAAGCATCTTTGTCACAACAGAAACGTAGTTTGAAAATTGGGCTGGCAACATAACAAAAAAAAAAAAACGGGAAGGGAGCCAACAGCACCCGGGTTGACCCAGGCGGTCACCCATCCAAGTACTAGCCGGGCATGATGATGCTTAACTTCGGTGGTCGGACGAGAACCGGTGTATTCATCATGGTATCGCCGTTGGCGCTCATCTAATGTAGGAGCACGGCAGAATTCGCGTTCGGCTTTTCTCCCAACACACAAAATGTTAGTTTTCGGCCGCATTTGACGAAAGCGCTTCCTTCCGCAACCGCCAGTTCCTCGAGGACGGCGCGGGGAGGCGCGCCCGGCGTCCCAGCAGAGTGACGGCCGAATTGGCGGGCGCACCGCCGCGTGTGTGAGACGCACTGCTGCTCGTTGCACCCCCTGTCATTCGCTGGGCGCGTTCAGCCTTCGACACTAGCGGAGGACGCATCTTGTCCCTGGTGTTCAGCGGAGGGCCTGTGCGGGGTGTGGCAGTGTCGTGCTGGAGGGCCCACTGGTAGCGATGTGGGCTTCCTCGCCTCGCCTCGCCTCGCCTCGCCGCGCCTCACACCAGGTGTCTGCGTAGTTTGCAGTGCATTCGCACCATTCCTATCCCTGTCCCTGTCCCCGTCCCGACTTGTCCCGACTTTGCTCGACTGCCGCTCGCTGCCGCTCGGGTCGTGGTCCATATGACAGCGCAAGCACGAAAAACGTCTGCGGGACGAGACGAGACGAGACGAGACGAGACGACTAAGGAATAAATTCGTGGTTACAAATCAAATTTGGAACTCTACATTCCTACACAACAATAGGCGGTGACGTATTTCAGAAATCACCTGCCAATTCGTACTGTTTTGTCGTTTTCAAAGTCTTCTTGGCAAACTTGGTTAGCACATTCTCCCTCAAACTGAGTTAATTACTGCATTTTCGTACCATTACAGTAGTTTAAACGGTTTAAGGAAGCATCTTTGTCACAACAGAAAGGTAGTTTGAAAATTGGGCTGGCGACATAACAAAAAAAAAAAAACAGGAAGGGAGCCAACAGCACCCGGGTTTCCCAGGCGGTCACCCATCCAAGTACTAGCAGGGCCCGATGATGGTTAACTTCGGTGATCGGTCGAGAACCGGTGTATTCATCATGGTATGGCCGTTGGCGCTCATCTAATGTAGGAGCACGGCAGAATTCGCGTTCGGCTTTTCTCCCAACACACAAAATGTTAGTTTTCGGCCGCATTTGACGAAAGCGCTTCCTTCCGCAACCGCCAGTTCCTCGAGGACGGCGCGGGGAGGCGCGCCCGGCGTCCCAGCAGAGTGACGGCCGAATTGGCGGGCGCACCGCCGCGTGTGTGAGACGCACTGCTGCTCGTTGCACCCCCTGTCATTCGCTGGGCGCGTTCAGCCTTCGACACTAGCGGAGGACGCATCTTGTCCCTGGTGTTCAGCGGAGGGCCTGTGCGGGGTGTGGCAGTGTCGTGCTGGAGGGCCCACTGGTAGCGATGTGGGCTTCCTCGCCTCGCCTCGCCTCGCCTCGCCGCGCCTCACACCAGGTGTCTGCGTAGTTTGCAGTGCATTCGCACCATTCCTATCCCTGTCCCTGTCCCCGTCCCGACTTGTCCCGACTTTGCTCGACTGCCGCTCGCTGCCGCTCGGGTCGTGGTCCATATGACAGCGCAAGCACGAAAAACGTCTGCGGGACGAGACGAGACGAGACGAGACGAGACGACTAAGGAATAAATTCGTGGTTACAAATCAAATTTGGAACTCTACATTCCTACACAACAATAGGCGGTGACGTATTTCAGAAATCACCTGCCAATTCGTACTGTTTTGTCGTTTTCAAAGTCTTCTTGGCAAACTTGGTTAGCACATTCTCCCTCAAACTGAGTTAATTACTGCATTTTCGTACCATTACAGTAGTTTAAACGGTTTAAGGAAGCATCTTTGTCACAACAGAAAGGTAGTTTGAAAATTGGGCTGGCGACATAACAAAAAAAAAAAAACAGGAAGGGAGCCAACAGCACCCGGGTTTCCCAGGCGGTCACCCATCCAAGTACTAGCAGGGCCCGATGATGCTTAACTTCGGTGATCGGTCGAGAACCGGTGTATTCATCATGGTATGGCCGTTGGCGCTCATCTAATGTAGGAGCACGGCAGAATTCGCGTTCGGCTTTTCTCCCAACACACAAAATGTTAGTTTTCGGCCGCATTTGACGAAAGCGCTTCCTTCCGCAACCGCCAGTTCCTCGAGGACGGCGCGGGGAGGCGCGCCCGGCGTCCCAGCAGAGTGACGGCCGAATTGGCGGGCGCACCGCCGCGTGTGTGAGACGCACTGCTGCTCGTTGCACCCCCTGTCATTCGCTGGGCGCGTTCAGCCTTCGACACTAGCGGAGGACGCATCTTGTCCCTGGTGTTCAGCGGAGGGCCTGTGCGGGGTGTGGCAGTGTCGTGCTGGAGGGCCCACTGGTAGCGATGTGGGCTTCCTCGCCTCGCCTCGCCTCGCCTCGCCGCGCCTCACACCAGGTGTCTGCGTAGTTTGCAGTGCATTCGCACCATTCCTATCCCTGTCCCTGTCCCCGTCCCGACTTGTCCCGACTTTGCTCGACTGCCGCTCGCTGCCGCTCGGGTCGTGGTCCATATGACAGCGCAAGCACGACAAACGTCTGCGGGACGAGACGAGACGAGACGAGACGAGACGACTAAGGAATAAATTCGTGGTTACACATCAAATTTGGAACTCTACACTCCTACACAACAATAGGCGGTGACGTATTTCAAAAAACACCTGCCGATTCGTACTATTTTGTCGTTTTCAAAGTCTTCTTGGCAAACTTGGTTAGCACATTCGCCCTCAAACTGAGTTAATTACTGCATTTTCGTACCATTACAGTAGTTTAAAAGGCTTAAGGAAGCATCTTTGTCACAACAGAAAGGTAGTTTGAAAATTGGGCTGGCGACATAACAAAAAAAAACAGGAAGGGAGCCAGCAGCACCCGGGTTTCCCAGGCGGTCACCCATCCAAGTACTAGCCGGGCCCGATGATGCTTAACTTCGGTGATCGGACGAGAACCGGTGTATTCATCATGGTATGGCCGTTGGCGCTCATCTAATGTAGGAGCACGGCAGAATTCGCGTTCGGCTTTTCTCCCAACACACAAAATGTTAGTTTTCGGCCGCATTTGACGAAAGCGCTTCCTTCCGCAACCGCCAGTTCCTCGAGGACGGCGCGGGGAGGCGCGCCCGGCGTCCCAGCAGAGTGACGGCCGAATTGGCGGGCGCACCGCCGCGTGTGTGAGACGCACTGCTGCTCGTTGCACCCCCTGTCATTCGCTGGGCGCGTTCAGCCTTCGACACTAGCGGAGGACGCATCTTGTCCCTGGTGTTCAGCGGAGGGCCTGTGCGGGGTGTGGCAGTGTCGTGCTGGAGGGCCCACTGGTAGCGATGTGGGCTTCCTCGCCTCGCCTCGCCTCGCCTCGCCGCGCCTCACACCAGGTGTCTGCGTAGTTTGCAGTGCATTCGCACCATTCCTATCCCTGTCCCTGTCCCCGTCCCGACTTGTCCCGACTTTGCTCGACTGCCGCTCGCTGCCGCTCGGGTCGTGGTCCATATGACAGCGCAAGCACGAAAAACGCCTGCGGGACGAGACGAGACGAGACGAGACGAGACGACTAAGGAATAAATTCGTGGTTACAAATCAAATTTGGAACTCTACATTCCTACACAACAATAGGCGGTGACGTATTTCAGAAATCACCTGCCAATTCGTACTGTTTTGTCGTTTTCAAAGTCTTCTTGGCAAACTTGGTTAGCACATTCTCCCTCAAACTGAGTTAATTACTGCATTTTCGTACCATTACAGTAGTTTAAACGGTTTAAGGAAGCATCTTTGTCACAACAGAAAGGTAGTTTGAAAATTGGGCTGGCGACATAACAAAAAAAAAAAAACAGGAAGGGAGCCAACAGCACCCGGGTTTCCCAGGCGGTCACCCATCCAAGTACTAGCAGGGCCCGATGATGCTTAACTTCGGTGATCGGTCGAGAACCGGTGTATTCATCATGGTATGGCCGTTGGCGCTCATCTAATGTAGGAGCACGGCAGAATTCGCGTTCGGCTTTTCTCCCAACACACAAAATGTTAGTTTTCGGCCGCATTTGACGAAAGCGCTTCCTTCCGCAACCGCCAGTTCCTCGAGGACGGCGCGGGGAGGCGCGCCCGGCGTCCCAGCAGAGTGACGGCCGAATTGGCGGGCGCACCGCCGCGTGTGTGAGACGCACTGCTGCTCGTTGCACCCCCTGTCATTCGCTGGGCGCGTTCAGCCTTCGACACTAGCGGAGGACGCATCTTGTCCCTGGTGTTCAGCGGAGGGCCTGTGCGGGGTGTGGCAGTGTCGTGCTGGAGGGCCCACTGGTAGCGATGTGGGCTTCCTCGCCTCGCCTCGCCTCGCCTCGCCGCGCCTCACACCAGGTGTCTGCGTAGTTTGCAGTGCATTCGCACCATTCCTATCCCTGTCCCTGTCCCCGTCCCGACTTGTCCCGACTTTGCTCGACTGCCGCTCGCTGCCGCTCGGGTCGTGGTCCATATGACAGCGCAAGCACGAAAAACGTCTGCGGGACGAGACGAGACGAGACGAGACGAGACGACTAAGGAATAAATTCGTGGTTACAAATCAAATTTGGAACTCTACATTCCTACACAACAATAGGCGGTGACGTATTTCAGAAATCACCTGCCGATTCGTACTGTTTTGTCGTTTTCAAAGTCTTCTTGGCAAACTTGGTTAGCACATTCTCCCTCAAACTGAGTTAATTACTGCATTTTCGTACCATTACAGTAGTTTAAAAGGCTTAAGGAAGCATCTTTGTCACAACAGAAACGTAGTTTGAAAATTGGGCTGGCAACATAACAAAAAAAAAAAAACGGGAAGGGAGCCAACAGCACCCGGGTTGACCCAGGCGGTCACCCATCCAAGTACTAGCCGGGCATGATGATGCTTAACTTCGGTGGTCGGACGAGAACCGGTGTATTCATCATGGTATCGCCGTTGGCGCTCATCTAATGTAGGAGCACGGCAGAATTCGCGTTCGGCTTTTCTCCCAACACACAAAATGTTAGTTTTCGGCCGCATTTGACGAAAGCGCTTCCTTCCGCAACCGCCAGTTCCTCGAGGACGGCGCGGGGAGGCGCGCCCGGCGTCCCAGCAGAGTGACGGCCGAATTGGCGGGCGCACCGCCGCGTGTGTGAGACGCACTGCTGCTCGTTGCACCCCCTGTCATTCGCTGGGCGCGTTCAGCCTTCGACACTAGCGGAGGACGCATCTTGTCCCTGGTGTTCAGCGGAGGGCCTGTGCGGGGTGTGGCAGTGTCGTGCTGGAGGGCCCACTGGTAGCGATGTGGGCTTCCTCGCCTCGCCTCGCCTCGCCTCGCCGCGCCTCACACCAGGTGTCTGCGTAGTTTGCAGTGCATTCGCACCATTCCTATCCCTGTCCCTGTCCCCGTCCCGACTTGTCCCGACTTTGCTCGACTGCCGCTCGCTGCCGCTCGGGTCGTGGTCCATATGACAGCGCAAGCACGAAAAACGTCTGCGGGACGAGACGAGACGAGACGAGACGAGACGACTAAGGAATAAATTCGTGGTTACAAATCAAATTTGGAACTCTACATTCCTACACAACAATAGGCGGTGACGTATTTCAGAAATCACCTGCCAATTCGTACTGTTTTGTCGTTTTCAAAGTCTTCTTGGCAAACTTGTTTAGCACATTCTCCCTCAAACTGAGTTAATTACTGCATTATCGTACCATTACAGTAGTTTAAACGGTTTAAGGAAGCATCTTTGTCACAACAGAAAGGTAGTTTGAAAATTGGGCTGGCGACATAACAAAAAAAAAAAAACAGGAAGGGAGCCAACAGCACCCGGGTTTCCCAGGCGGTCACCCATCCAAGTACTAGCAGGGCCCGATGATGCTTAACTTCGGTGATCGGACGAGAACCGGTGTATTCATCATGGTATGGCCGTTGGCGCTCATCTAATGTAGGAGCACGGCAGAATTCGCGTTCGGCTTTTCTCCCAACACACAAAATGTTAGTTTTCGGCCGCATTTGACGAAAGCGCTTCCTTCCGCAACCGCCAGTTCCTCGAGGACGGCGCGGGGAGGCGCGCCCGGCGTCCCAGCAGAGTGACGGCCGAATTGGCGGGCGCACCGCCGCGTGTGTGAGACGCACTGCTGCTCGTTGCACCCCCTGTCATTCGCTGGGCGCGTTCAGCCTTCGACACTAGCGGAGGACGCATCTTGTCCCTGGTGTTCAGCGGAGGGCCTGTGCGGGGTGTGGCAGTGTCGTGCTGGAGGGCCCACTGGTAGCGATGTGGGCTTCCTCGCCTCGCCTCGCCTCGCCTCGCCGCGCCTCACACCAGGTGTCTGCGTAGTTTGCAGTGCATTCGCACCATTCCTATCCCTGTCCCTGTCCCCGTCCCGACTTGTCCCGACTTTGCTCGACTGCCGCTCGCTGCCGCTCGGGTCGTGGTCCATATGACAGCGCAAGCACGAAAAACGTCTGCGGGACGAGACGAGACGAGACGAGACGAGACGACTAAGGAATAAATTCGTGGTTACAAATCAAATTTGGAACTCTACATTCCTACACAACAATAGGCGGTGACGTATTTCAGAAATCACCTGCCGATTCGTACTGTTTTGTCGTTTTCAAAGTCTTCTTGGCAAACTTGGTTAGCACATTCTCCCTCAAACTGAGTTAATTACTGCATTTTCGTACCATTACAGTAGTTTAAAAGGCTTAAGGAAGCATCTTTGTCACAACAGAAACGTAGTTTGAAAATTGGGCTGGCAACATAACAAAAAAAAAAAAACGGGAAGGGAGCCAACAGCACCCGGGTTGACCCAGGCGGTCACCCATCCAAGTACTAGCCGGGCATGATGATGCTTAACTTCGGTGGTCGGACGAGAACCGGTGTATTCATCATGGTATCGCCGTTGGCGCTCATCTAATGTAGGAGCACGGCAGAATTCGCGTTCGGCTTTTCTCCCAACACACAAAATGTTAGTTTTCGGCCGCATTTGACGAAAGCGCTTCCTTCCGCAACCGCCAGTTCCTCGAGGACGGCGCGGGGAGGCGCGCCCGGCGTCCCAGCAGAGTGACGGCCGAATTGGCGGGCGCACCGCCGCGTGTGTGAGACGCACTGCTGCTCGTTGCACCCCCTGTCATTCGCTGGGCGCGTTCAGCCTTCGACACTAGCGGAGGACGCATCTTGTCCCTGGTGTTCAGCGGAGGGCCTGTGCGGGGTGTGGCAGTGTCGTGCTGGAGGGCCCACTGGTAGCGATGTGGGCTTCCTCGCCTCGCCTCGCCTCGCCTCGCCGCGCCTCACACCAGGTGTCTGCGTAGTTTGCAGTGCATTCGCACCATTCCTATCCCTGTCCCTGTCCCCGTCCCGACTTGTCCCGACTTTGCTCGACTGCCGCTCGCTGCCGCTCGGGTCGTGGTCCATATGACAGCGCAAGCACGAAAAACGTCTGCGGGACGAGACGAGACGAGACGAGACGAGACGACTAAGGAATAAATTCGTGGTTACAAATCAAATTTGGAACTCTACATTCCTACACAACAATAGGCGGTGACGTATTTCAGAAATCACCTGCCAATTCGTACTGTTTTGTCGTTTTCAAAGTCTTCTTGGCAAACTTGGTTAGCACATTCTCCCTCAAACTGAGTTAATTACTGCATTTTCGTACCATTACAGTAGTTTAAACGGTTTAAGGAAGCATCTTTGTCACAACAGAAAGGTAGTTTGAAAATTGGGCTGGCGACATAACAAAAAAAAAAAAACAGGAAGGGAGCCAACAGCACCCGGGTTTCCCAGGCGGTCACCCATCCAAGTACTAGCAGGGCCCGATGATGCTTAACTTCGGTGATCGGTCGAGAACCGGTGTATTCATCATGGTATGGCCGTTGGCGCTCATCTAATGTAGGAGCACGGCAGAATTCGCGTTCGGCTTTTCTCCCAACACACAAAATGTTAGTTTTCGGCCGCATTTGACGAAAGCGCTTCCTTCCGCAATCGCCAGTTCCTCGAGGACGGCGCGGGGAGGCGCGCCCGGCGTCCCAGCAGAGTGACGGCCGAATTGGCGGGCGCACCGCCGCGTGTGTGAGACGCACTGCTGCTCGTTGCACCCCCTGTCATTCGCTGGGCGCGTTCAGCCTTCGACACTAGCGGAGGACGCATCTTGTCCCTGGTGTTCAGCGGAGGGCCTATGCGGGGTGTGGCAGTGTCGTGCTGGAGGGCCCACTGGTAGCGATGTGGGCTTCCTCGCCTCGCCTCGCCTCGCCTCGCCGCGCCTCACACCAGGTGTCTGCGTAGTTTGCAGTGCATTCGCACCATTCCTATCCCTGTCCCTGTCCCCGTCCCGACTTGTCCCGACTTTGCTCGACTGCCGCTCGCTGCCGCTCGGGTCGTGGTCCATATGACAGCGCAAGCACGAAAAACGTCTGCGGGACGAGACGAGACGAGACGAGACGAGACGACTAAGGAATAAATTCGTGGTTACAAATCAAATTTGGAACTCTACATTCCTACACAACAATAGGCGGTGACGTATTTCAGAAATCACCTGCCGATTCGTACTGTTTTGTCGTTTTCAAAGTCTTCTTGGCAAACTTGGTTAGCACATTCTCCCTCAAACTGAGTTAATTACTGCATTTTCGTACCATTACAGTAGTTTAAAAGGCTTAAGGAAGCATCTTTGTCACAACAGAAACGTAGTTTGAAAATTGGGCTGGCAACATAACAAAAAAAAAAAAACGGGAAGGGAGCCAACAGCACCCGGGTTGACCCAGGCGGTCACCCATCCAAGTACTAGCCGGGCATGATGATGCTTAACTTCGGTGGTCGGACGAGAACCGGTGTATTCATCATGGTATCGCCGTTGGCGCTCATCTAATGTAGGAGCACGGCAGAATTCGCGTTCGGCTTTTCTCCCAACACACAAAATGTTAGTTTTCGGCCGCATTTGACGAAAGCGCTTCCTTCCGCAACCGCCAGTTCCTCGAGGACGGCGCGGGGAGGCGCGCCCGGCGTCCCAGCAGAGTGACGGCCGAATTGGCGGGCGCACCGCCGCGTGTGTGAGACGCACTGCTGCTCGTTGCACCCCCTGTCATTCGCTGGGCGCGTTCAGCCTTCGACACTAGCGGAGGACGCATCTTGTCCCTGGTGTTCAGCGGAGGGCCTGTGCGGGGTGTGGCAGTGTCGTGCTGGAGGGCCCACTGGTAGCGATGTGGGCTTCCTCGCCTCGCCTCGCCTCGCCTCGCCGCGCCTCACACCAGGTGTCTGCGTAGTTTGCAGTGCATTCGCACCATTCCTATCCCTGTCCCTGTCCCCGTCCCGACTTGTCCCGACTTTGCTCGACTGCCGCTCGCTGCCGCTCGGGTCGTGGTCCATATGACAGCGCAAGCACGAAAAACGTCTGCGGGACGAGACGAGACGAGACGAGACGACTAAGGAATAAATTCGTGGTTACAAATCAAATTTGGAACTCTACATTCCTACACAACAATAGGCGGTGACGTATTTCAGAAATCACCTGCCAATTCGTACTGTTTTGTCGTTTTCAAAGTCTTCTTGGCAAACTTGGTTAGCACATTCTCCCTCAAACTGAGTTAATTACTGCATTATCGTACCATTACAGTAGTTTAAACGGTTTAAGGAAGCATCTTTGTCACAACAGAAAGGTAGTTTGAAAATTGGGCTGGCGACATAACAAAAAAAAAAAACAGGAAGGGAGCCAACAGCACCCGGGTTTCCCAGGCGGTCACCCATCCAAGTACTAGCAGGGCCCGATGATGCTTAACTTCGGTGATCGGACGAGAACCGGTGTATTCATCATGGTATGGCCGTTGGCGCTCATCTAATGTAGGAGCACGGCAGAATTCGCGTTCGGCTTTTCTCCCAACACACAAAATGTTAGTTTTCGGCCGCATTTGACGAAAGCGCTTCCTTCCGCAACCGCCAGTTCCTCGAGGACGGCGCGGGGAGGCGCGCCCGGCGTCCCAGCAGAGTGACGGCCGAATTGGCGGGCGCACCGCCGCGTGTGTGAGACGCACTGCTGCTCGTTGCACCCCCTGTCATTCGCTGGGCGCGTTCAGCCTTCGACACTAGCGGAGGACGCATCTTGTCCCTGGTGTTCAGCGGAGGGCCTGTGCGGGGTGTGGCAGTGTCGTGCTGGAGGGCCCACTGGTAGCGATGTGGGCTTCCTCGCCTCGCCTCGCCTCGCCTCGCCGCGCCTCACACCAGGTGTCTGCGTAGTTTGCAGTGCATTCGCACCATTCCTATCCCTGTCCCTGTCCCCGTCCCGACTTGTCCCGACTTTGCTCGACTGCCGCCCGCTGCCGCTCGGGTCGTGGTCCATATGACAGCGCAAGCACGAAAAACGTCTGCGGGACGAGACGAGACGAGACGAGACGAGACGACTAAGGAATAAATTCGTGGTTACAAATCAAATTTGGAACTCTACATTCCTACACAACAATAGGCGGTGACGTATTTCAGAAATCACCTGCCGATTCGTACTGTTTTGTCGTTTTCAAAGTCTTCTTGGCAAACTTGGTTAGCACATTCTCCCTCAAACTGAGTTAATTACTGCATTTTCGTACCATTACAGTAGTTTAAAAGGCTTAAGGAAGCATCTTTGTCACAACAGAAACGTAGTTTGAAAATTGGGCTGGCAACATAACAAAAAAAAAAAAACGGGAAGGGAGCCAACAGCACCCGGGTTGACCCAGGCGGTCACCCATCCAAGTACTAGCCGGGCATGATGATGCTTAACTTCGGTGGTCGGACGAGAACCGGTGTATTCATCATGGTATCGCCGTTGGCGCTCATCTAATGTAGGAGCACGGCAGAATTCGCGTTCGGCTTTTCTCCCAACACACAAAATGTTAGTTTTCGGCCGCATTTGACGAAAGCGCTTCCTTCCGCAACCGCCAGTTCCTCGAGGACGGCGCGGGGAGGCGCGCCCGGCGTCCCAGCAGAGTGACGGCCGAATTGGCGGGCGCACCGCCGCGTGTGTGAGACGCACTGCTGCTCGTTGCACCCCCTGTCATTCGCTGGGCGCGTTCAGCCTTCGACACTAGCGGAGGACGCATCTTGTCCCTGGTGTTCAGCGGAGGGCCTGTGCGGGGTGTGGCAGTGTCGTGCTGGAGGGCCCACTGGTAGCGATTTGGGCTTCCTCGCCTCGCCTCGCCTCGCCTCGCCGCGCCTCACACCAGGTGTCTGCGTAGTTTGCAGTGCATTCGCACCATTCCTATCCCTGTCCCTGTCCCCGTCCCGACTTGTCCCGACTTTGCTCGACTGCCGCTCGCTGCCGCTCGGGTCGTGGTCCATATGACAGCGCAAGCACGAAAAACGTCTGCGGGACGAGACGAGACGAGACGAGACGAGACGACTAAGGAATAAATTCGTGGTTACAAATCAAATTTGGAACTCTACATTCCTACACAACAATAGGCGGTGACGTATTTCAGAAATCACCTGCCAATTCGTACTGTTTTGTCGTTTTCAAAGTCTTCTTGGCAAACTTGGTTAGCACATTCTCCCTCAAACTGAGTTAATTACTGCATTATCGTACCATTACAGTAGTTTAAACGGTTTAAGGAAGCATCTTTGTCACAACAGAAAGGTAGTTTGAAAATTGGGCTGGCGACATAACAAAAAAAAAAAAACAGGAAGGGAGCCAACAGCACCCGGGTTTCCCAGGCGGTCACCCATCCAAGTACTAGCAGGGCCCGATGATGCTTAACTTCGGTGATCGGACGAGAACCGGTGTATTCATCATGGTATGGCCGTTGGCGCTCATCTAATGTAGGAGCACGGCAGAATTCGCGTTCGGCTTTTCTCCCAACACACAAAATGTTAGTTTTCGGCCGCATTTGACGAAAGCGCTTCCTTCCGCAACCGCCAGTTCCTCGAGGACGGCGCGGGGAGGCGCGCCCGGCGTCCCAGCAGAGTGACGGCCGAATTGGCGGGCGCACCGCCGCGTGTGTGAGACGCACTGCTGCTCGTTGCACCCCCTGTCATTCGCTGGGCGCGTTCAGCCTTCGACACTAGCGGAGGACGCATCTTGTCCCTGGTGTTCAGCGGAGGGCCTGTGCGGGGTGTGGCAGTGTCGTGCTGGAGGGCCCACTGGTAGCGATGTGGGCTTCCTCGCCTCGCCTCGCCTCGCCTCGCCGCGCCTCACACCAGGTGTCTGCGTAGTTTGCAGTGCATTCGCACCATTCCTATCCCTGTCCCTGTCACCGTCCCGACTTGTCCCGACTTTGCTCGACTGCCGCCCGCTGCCGCTCGGGTCGTGGTCCATATGACAGCGCAAGCACGAAAAACGTCTGCGGGACGAGACGAGACGAGACGAGACGAGACGACTAAGGAATAAATTCGTGGCTACAAATCAAATTTGGAACTCTACATTCCTACACAACAATAGGCGGTGACGTATTTCAGAAATCACCTGCCGATTCGTACTGTTTTGTCGTTTTCAAAGTCTTCTTGGCAAACTTGGTTAGCACATTCTCCCTCAAACTGAGTTAATTACTGCATTTTCGTACCATTACAGTAGTTTAAAAGGCTTAAGGAAGCATCTTTGTCACAACAGAAACGTAGTTTGAAAATTGGGCTGGCAACATAACAAAAAAAAAAAAACGGGAAGGGAGCCAACAGCACCCGGGTTGACCCAGGCGGTCACCCATCCAAGTACTAGCCGGGCATGATGATGCTTAACTTCGGTGGTCGGACGAGAACCGGTGTATTCATCATGGTATCGCCGTTGGCGCTCATCTAATGTAGGAGCACGGCAGAATTCGCGTTCGGCTTTTCTCCCAACACACAAAATGTTAGTTTTCGGCCGCATTTGACGAAAGCGCTTCCTTCCGCAACCGCCAGTTCCTCGAGGACGGCGCGGGGAGGCGCGCCCGGCGTCCCAGCAGAGTGACGGCCGAATTGGCGGGCGCACCGCCGCGTGTGTGAGACGCACTGCTGCTCGTTGCACCCCCTGTCATACGCTGGGCGCGTTCAGCCTTCGACACTAGCGGAGGACGCATCTTGTCCCTGGTGTTCAGCGGAGGGCCTGTGCGGGGTGTGGCAGTGTCGTGCTGGAGGGCCCACTGGTAGCGATGTGGGCTTCCTCGCCTCGCCTCGCCTCGCCTCGCCGCGCCTCACACCAGGTGTCTGCGTAGTTTGCAGTGCATTCGCACCATTCCTATCCCTGTCCCTGTCCCCGTCCCGACTTGTCCCGACTTTGCTCGACTGCCGCTCGCTGCCGCTCGGGTCGTGGTCCATATGACAGCGCAAGCACGAAAAACGTCTGCGGGACGAGACGAGACGAGA
Organism: Schistocerca cancellata; assembly: GCF_023864275.1. Classification (NCBI taxonomy): domain Eukaryota; kingdom Metazoa; phylum Arthropoda; class Insecta; order Orthoptera; family Acrididae; genus Schistocerca; species Schistocerca cancellata. The sequence continues at coordinate 5,008,155 of NC_064627.1, forward strand.
CGAGACGAGACGACTAAGGAATAAATTCGTGGTTACAAATCAAATTTGGAACTCTACATTCCTACACAACAATAGGCGGTGACGTATTTCAGAAATCACCTGCCAATTCGTACTGTTTTGTCGTTTTCAAAGTCTTCTTGGCAAACTTGTTTAGCACATTCTCCCTCAAACTGAGTTAATTACTGCATTATCGTACCATTACAGTAGTTTAAACGGTTTAAGGAAGCATCTTTGTCACAACAGAAAGGTAGTTTGAAAATTGGGCTGGCGACATAACAAAAAAAAAAAAACAGGAAGGGAGCCAACAGCACCCGGGTTTCCCAGGCGGTCACCCATCCAAGTACTAGCAGGGCCCGATGATGCTTAACTTCGGTGATCGGACGAGAACCGGTGTATTCATCATGGTATGGCCGTTGGCGCTCATCTAATGTAGGAGCACGGCAGAATTCGCGTTCGGCTTTTCTCCCAACACACAAAATGTTAGTTTTCGGCCGCATTTGACGAAAGCGCTTCCTTCCGCAACCGCCAGTTCCTCGAGGACGGCGCGGGGAGGCGCGCCCGGCGTCCCAGCAGAGTGACGGCCGAATTGGCGGGCGCACCGCCGCGTGTGTGAGACGCACTGCTGCTCGTTGCACCCCCTGTCATTCGCTGGGCGCGTTCAGCCTTCGACACTAGCGGAGGACGCATCTTGTCCCTGGTGTTCAGCGGAGGGCCTGTGCGGGGTGTGGCAGTGTCGTGCTGGAGGGCCCACTGGTAGCGATGTGGGCTTCCTCGCCTCGCCTCGCCTCGCCTCGCCGCGCCTCACACCAGGTGTCTGCGTAGTTTGCAGTGCATTCGCACCATTCCTATCCCTGTCCCTGTCCCCGTCCCGACTTGTCCCGACTTTGCTCGACTGCCGCCCGCTGCCGCTCGGGTCGTGGTCCATATGACAGCGCAAGCACGAAAAACGTCTGCGGGACGAGACGAGACGAGACGAGACGAGACGACTAAGGAATAAATTCGTGGTTACAAATCAAATTTGGAACTCTACATTCCTACACAACAATAGGCGGTGACGTATTTCAGAAATCACCTGCCGATTCGTACTGTTTTGTCGTTTTCAAAGTCTTCTTGGCAAACTTGGTTAGCACATTCTCCCTCAAACTGAGTTAATTACTGCATTTTCGTACCATTACAGTAGTTTAAAAGGCTTAAGGAAGCATCTTTGTCACAACAGAAACGTAGTTTGAAAATTGGGCTGGCAACATAACAAAAAAAAAAAAACGGGAAGGGAGCCAACAGCACCCGGGTTGACCCAGGCGGTCACCCATCCAAGTACTAGCCGGGCATGATGATGCTTAACTTCGGTGGTCGGACGAGAACCGGTGTATTCATCATGGTATCGCCGTTGGCGCTCATCTAATGTAGGAGCACGGCAGAATTCGCGTTCGGCTTTTCTCCCAACACACAAAATGTTAGTTTTCGGCCGCATTTGACGAAAGCGCTTCCTTCCGCAACCGCCAGTTCCTCGAGGACGGCGCGGGGAGGCGCGCCCGGCGTCCCAGCAGAGTGACGGCCGAATTGGCGGGCGCACCGCCGCGTGTGTGAGACGCACTGCTGCTCGTTGCACCCCCTGTCATTCGCTGGGCGCGTTCAGCCTTCGACACTAGCGGAGGACGCATCTTGTCCCTGGTGTTCAGCGGAGGGCCTGTGCGGGGTGTGGCAGTGTCGTGCTGGAGGGCCCACTGGTAGCGATGTGGGCTTCCTCGCCTCGCCTCGCCTCGCCTCGCCGCGCCTCACACCAGGTGTCTGCGTAGTTTGCAGTGCATTCGCACCATTCCTATCCCTGTCCCTGTCCCCGTCCCGACTTGTCCCGACTTTGCTCGACTGCCGCCCGCTGCCGCTCGGGTCGTGGTCCATATGACAGCGCAAGCACGAAAAACGTCTGCGGGACGAGACGAGACGAGACGAGACGAGACGACTAAGGAATAAATTCGTGGTTACAAATCAAATTTGGAACTCTACATTCCTACACAACAATAGGCGGTGACGTATTTCAGAAATCACCTGCCGATTCGTACTGTTTTGTCGTTTTCAAAGTCTTCTTGGCAAACTTGGTTAGCACATTCTCCCTCAAACTGAGTTAATTACTGCATTTTCGTACCATTACAGTAGTTTAAAAGGCTTAAGGAAGCATCTTTGTCACAACAGAAACGTAGTTTGAAAATTGGGCTGGCAACATAACAAAAAAAAAAAAACGGGAAGGGAGCCAACAGCACCCGGGTTGACCCAGGCGGTCACCCATCCAAGTACTAGCCGGGCATGATGATGCTTAACTTCGGTGGTCGGACGAGAACCGGTGTATTCATCATGGTATCGCCGTTGGCGCTCATCTAATGTAGGAGCACGGCAGAATTCGCGTTCGGCTTTTCTCCCAACACACAAAATGTTAGTTTTCGGCCGCATTTGACGAAAGCGCTTCCTTCCGCAACCGCCAGTTCCTCGAGGACGGCGCGGGGAGGCGCGCCCGGCGTCCCAGCAGAGTGACGGCCGAATTGGCGGGCGCACCGCCGCGTGTGTGAGACGCACTGCTGCTCGTTGCACCCCCTGTCATTCGCTGGGCGCGTTCAGCCTTCGACACTAGCGGAGGACGCATCTTGTCCCTGGTGTTCAGCGGAGGGCCTGTGCGGGGTGTGGCAGTGTCGTGCTGGAGGGCCCACTGGTAGCGATTTGGGCTTCCTCGCCTCGCCTCGCCTCGCCTCGCCGCGCCTCACACCAGGTGTCTGCGTAGTTTGCAGTGCATTCGCACCATTCCTATCCCTGTCCCTGTCCCCGTCCCGACTTGTCCCGACTTTGCTCGACTGCCGCTCGCTGCCGCTCGGGTCGTGGTCCATATGACAGCGCAAGCACGAAAAACGTCTGCGGGACGAGACGAGACGAGACGAGACGACTAAGGAATAAATTCGTGGTTACAAATCAAATTTGGAACTCTACATTCCTACACAACAATAGGCGGTGACGTATTTCAGAAATCACCTGCCAATTCGTACTGTTTTGTCGTTTTCAAAGTCTTCTTGGCAAACTTGGTTAGCACATTCTCCCTCAAACTGAGTTAATTACTGCATTATCGTACCATTACAGTAGTTTAAACGGTTTAAGGAAGCATCTTTGTCACAACAGAAAGGTAGTTTGAAAATTGGGCTGGCGACATAACAAAAAAAAAAAAACAGGAAGGGAGCCAACAGCACCCGGGTTTCCCAGGCGGTCACCCATCCAAGTACTAGCAGGGCCCGATGATGCTTAACTTCGGTGATCGGACGAGAACCGGTGTATTCATCATGGTATGGCCGTTGGCGCTCATCTAATGTAGGAGCACGGCAGAATTCGCGTTCGGCTTTTCTCCCAACACACAAAATGTTAGTTTTCGGCCGCATTTGACGAAAGCGCTTCCTTCCGCAACCGCCAGTTCCTCGAGGACGGCGCGGGGAGGCGCGCCCGGCGTCCCAGCAGAGTGACGGCCGAATTGGCGGGCGCACCGCCGCGTGTGTGAGACGCACTGCTGCTCGTTGCACCCCCTGTCATTCGCTGGGCGCGTTCAGCCTTCGACACTAGCGGAGGACGCATCTTGTCCCTGGTGTTCAGCGGAGGGCCTGTGCGGGGTGTGGCAGTGTCGTGCTGGAGGGCCCACTGGTAGCGATGTGGGCTTCCTCGCCTCGCCTCGCCTCGCCTCGCCGCGCCTCACACCAGGTGTCTGCGTAGTTTGCAGTGCATTCGCACCATTCCTATCCCTGTCCCTGTCACCGTCCCGACTTGTCCCGACTTTGCTCGACTGCCGCCCGCTGCCGCTCGGGTCGTGGTCCATATGACAGCGCAAGCACGAAAAACGTCTGCGGGACGAGACGAGATGAGACGAGACGAGACGACTAAGGAATAAATTCGTGGTTACAAATCAAATTTGGAACTCTACATTCCTACACAACAATAGGCGGTGACGTATTTCAGAAATCACCTGCCGATTCGTACTGTTTTGTCGTTTTCAAAGTCTTCTTGGCAAACTTGGTTAGCACATTCTCCCTCAAACTGAGTTAATTACTGCATTTTCGTACCATTACAGTAGTTTAAAAGGCTTAAGGAAGCATCTTTGTCACAACAGAAACGTAGTTTGAAAATTGGGCTGGCAACATAACAAAAAAAAAAAAACGGGAAGGGAGCCAACAGCACCCGGGTTGACCCAGGCGGTCACCCATCCAAGTACTAGCCGGGCATGATGATGCTTAACTTCGGTGGTCGGACGAGAACCGGTGTATTCATCATGGTATCGCCGTTGGCGCTCATCTAATGTAGGAGCACGGCAGAATTCGCGTTCGGCTTTTCTCCCAACACACAAAATGTTAGTTTTCGGCCGCATTTGACGAAAGCGCTTCCTTCCGCAACCGCCAGTTCCTCGAGGACGGCGCGGGGAGGCGCGCCCGGCGTCCCAGCAGAGTGACGGCCGAATTGGCGGGCGCACCGCCGCGTGTGTGAGACGCACTGCTGCTCGTTGCACCCCCTGTCATACGCTGGGCGCGTTCAGCCTTCGACACTAGCGGAGGACGCATCTTGTCCCTGGTGTTCAGCGGAGGGCCTGTGCGGGGTGTGGCAGTGTCGTGCTGGAGGGCCCACTGGTAGCGATGTGGGCTTCCTCGCCTCGCCTCGCCTCGCCTCGCCGCGCCTCACACCAGGTGTCTGCGTAGTTTGCAGTGCATTCGCACCATTCCTATCCCTGTCCCTGTCCCCGTCCCGACTTGTCCCGACTTTGCTCGACTGCCGCTCGCTGCCGCTCGGGTCGTGGTCCATATGACAGCGCAAGCACGAAAAACGTCTGCGGGACGAGACGAGACGAGACGAGACGACTAAGGAATAAATTCGTGGTTACAAATCAAATTTGGAACTCTACATTCCTACACAACAATAGGCGGTGACGTATTTCAGAAATCACCTGCCAATTCGTACTGTTTTGTCGTTTTCAAAGTCTTCTTGGCAAACTTGGTTAGCACATTCTCCCTCAAACTGAGTTAATTACTGCATTATCGTACCATTACAGTAGTTTAAACGGTTTAAGGAAGCATCTTTGTCACAACAGAAAGGTAGTTTGAAAATTGGGCTGGCGACATAACAAAAAAAAAAAAACAGGAAGGGAGCCAACAGCACCCGGGTTTCCCAGGCGGTCACCCATCCAAGTACTAGCAGGGCCCGATGATGCTTAACTTCGGTGATCGGACGAGAACCGGTGTATTCATCATGGTATGGCCGTTGGCGCTCATCTAATGTAGGAGCACGGCAGAATTCGCGTTCGGCTTTTCTCCCAACACACAAAATGTTAGTTTTCGGCCGCATTTGACGAAAGCGCTTCCTTCCGCAACCGCCAGTTCCTCGAGGACGGCGCGGGGAGGCGCGCCCGGCGTCCCAGCAGAGTGACGGCCGAATTGGCGGGCGCACCGCCGCGTGTGTGAGACGCACTGCTGCTCGTTGCACCCCCTGTCATTCGCTGGGCGCGTTCAGCCTTCGACACTAGCGGAGGACGCATCTTGTCCCTGGTGTTCAGCGGAGGGCCTGTGCGGGGTGTGGCAGTGTCGTGCTGGAGGGCCCACTGGTAGCGATGTGGGCTTCCTCGCCTCGCCTCGCCTCGCCTCGCCGCGCCTCACACCAGGTGTCTGCGTAGTTTGCAGTGCATTCGCACCATTCCTATCCCTGTCCCTGTCCCCGTCCCGACTTGTCCCGACTTTGCTCGACTGCCGCCCGCTGCCGCTCGGGTCGTGGTCCATATGACAGCGCAAGCACGAAAAACGTCTGCGGGACGAGACGAGACGAGACGAGACGAGACGACTAAGGAATAAATTCGTGGTTACAAATCAAATTTGGAACTCTACATTCCTACACAACAATAGGCGGTGACGTATTTCAGAAATCACCTGCCGATTCGTACTGTTTTGTCGTTTTCAAAGTCTTCTTGGCAAACTTGGTTAGCACATTCTCCCTCAAACTGAGTTAATTACTGCATTTTCGTACCATTACAGTAGTTTAAAAGGCTTAAGGAAGCATCTTTGTCACAACAGAAACGTAGTTTGAAAATTGGGCTGGCAACATAACAAAAAAAAAAAAACGGGAAGGGAGCCAACAGCACCCGGGTTGACCCAGGCGGTCACCCATCCAAGTACTAGCCGGGCATGATGATGCTTAACTTCGGTGGTCGGACGAGAACCGGTGTATTCATCATGGTATCGCCGTTGGCGCTCATCTAATGTAGGAGCACGGCAGAATTCGCGTTCGGCTTTTCTCCCAACACACAAAATGTTAGTTTTCGGCCGCATTTGACGAAAGCGCTTCCTTCCGCAACCGCCAGTTCCTCGAGGACGGCGCGGGGAGGCGCGCCCGGCGTCCCAGCAGAGTGACGGCCGAATTGGCGGGCGCACCGCCGCGTGTGTGAGACGCACTGCTGCTCGTTGCACCCCCTGTCATTCGCTGGGCGCGTTCAGCCTTCGACACTAGCGGAGGACGCATCTTGTCCCTGGTGTTCAGCGGAGGGCCTGTGCGGGGTGTGGCAGTGTCGTGCTGGAGGGCCCACTGGTAGCGATGTGGGCTTCCTCGCCTCGCCTCGCCTCGCCTCGCCGCGCCTCACACCAGGTGTCTGCGTAGTTTGCAGTGCATTCGCACCATTCCTATCCCTGTCCCTGTCCCCGTCCCGACTTGTCCCGACTTTGCTCGACTGCCGCCCGCTGCCGCTCGGGTCGTGGTCCATATGACAGCGCAAGCACGAAAAACGTCTGCGGGACGAGACGAGACGAGACGAGACGAGACGACTAAGGAATAAATTCGTGGTTACAAATCAAATTTGGAACTCTACATTCCTACACAACAATAGGCGGTGACGTATTTCAGAAATCACCTGCCGATTCGTACTGTTTTGTCGTTTTCAAAGTCTTCTTGGCAAACTTGGTTAGCACATTCTCCCTCAAACTGAGTTAATTACTGCATTTTCGTACCATTACAGTAGTTTAAAAGGCTTAAGGAAGCATCTTTGTCACAACAGAAACGTAGTTTGAAAATTGGGCTGGCAACATAACAAAAAAAAAAAAACGGGAAGGGAGCCAACAGCACCCGGGTTGACCCAGGCGGTCACCCATCCAAGTACTAGCCGGGCATGATGATGCTTAACTTCGGTGGTCGGACGAGAACCGGTGTATTCATCATGGTATCGCCGTTGGCGCTCATCTAATGTAGGAGCACGGCAGAATTCGCGTTCGGCTTTTCTCCCAACACACAAAATGTTAGTTTTCGGCCGCATTTGACGAAAGCGCTTCCTTCCGCAACCGCCAGTTCCTCGAGGACGGCGCGGGGAGGCGCGCCCGGCGTCCCAGCAGAGTGACGGCCGAATTGGCGGGCGCACCGCCGCGTGTGTGAGACGCACTGCTGCTCGTTGCACCCCCTGTCATTCGCTGGGCGCGTTCAGCCTTCGACACTAGCGGAGGACGCATCTTGTCCCTGGTGTTCAGCGGAGGGCCTGTGCGGGGTGTGGCAGTGTCGTGCTGGAGGGCCCACTGGTAGCGATGTGGGCTTCCTCGCCTCGCCTCGCCTCGCCTCGCCGCGCCTCACACCAGGTGTCTGCGTAGTTTGCAGTGCATTCGCACCATTCCTATCCCTGTCCCTGTCCCCGTCCCGACTTGTCCCGACTTTGCTCGACTGCCGCTCGCTGCCGCTCGGGTCGTGGTCCATATGACAGCGCAAGCACGAAAAACGTCTGCGGGACGAGACGAGACGAGACGAGACGAGACGACTAAGGAATAAATTCGTGGTTACAAATCAAATTTGGAACTCTACATTCCTACACAACAATAGGCGGTGACGTATTTCAGAAATCACCTGCCAATTCGTACTGTTTTGTCGTTTTCAAAGTCTTCTTGGCAAACTTGTTTAGCACATTCTCCCTCAAACTGAGTTAATTACTGCATTATCGTACCATTACAGTAGTTTAAACGGTTTAAGGAAGCATCTTTGTCACAACAGAAAGGTAGTTTGAAAATTGGGCTGGCGACATAACAAAAAAAAAAAAACAGGAAGGGAGCCAACAGCACCCGGGTTTCCCAGGCGGTCACCCATCCAAGTACTAGCAGGGCCCGATGATGCTTAACTTCGGTGATCGGACGAGAACCGGTGTATTCATCATGGTATGGCCGTTGGCGCTCATCTAATGTAGGAGCACGGCAGAATTCGCGTTCGGCTTTTCTCCCAACACACAAAATGTTAGTTTTCGGCCGCATTTGACGAAAGCGCTTCCTTCCGCAACCGCCAGTTCCTCGAGGACGGCGCGGGGAGGCGCGCCCGGCGTCCCAGCAGAGTGACGGCCGAATTGGCGGGCGCACCGCCGCGTGTGTGAGACGCACTGCTGCTCGTTGCACCCCCTGTCATTCGCTGGGCGCGTTCAGCCTTCGACACTAGCGGAGGACGCATCTTGTCCCTGGTGTTCAGCGGAGGGCCTGTGCGGGGTGTGGCAGTGTCGTGCTGGAGGGCCCACTGGTAGCGATGTGGGCTTCCTCGCCTCGCCTCGCCTCGCCTCGCCGCGCCTCACACCAGGTGTCTGCGTAGTTTGCAGTGCATTCGCACCATTCCTATCCCTGTCCCTGTCCCCGTCCCGACTTGTCCCGACTTTGCTCGACTGCCGCCCGCTGCCGCTCGGGTCGTGGTCCATATGACAGCGCAAGCACGAAAAACGTCTGCGGGACGAGACGAGACGAGACGAGACGAGACGACTAAGGAATAAATTCGTGGTTACAAATCAAATTTGGAACTCTACATTCCTACACAACAATAGGCGGTGACGTATTTCAGAAATCACCTGCCGATTCGTACTGTTTTGTCGTTTTCAAAGTCTTCTTGGCAAACTTGGTTAGCACATTCTCCCTCAAACTGAGTTAATTACTGCATTTTCGTACCATTACAGTAGTTTAAAAGGCTTAAGGAAGCATCTTTGTCACAACAGAAACGTAGTTTGAAAATTGGGCTGGCAACATAACAAAAAAAAAAAAAACGGGAAGGGAGCCAACAGCACCCGGGTTGACCCAGGCGGTCACCCATCCAAGTACTAGCCGGGCATGATGATGCTTAACTTCGGTGGTCGGACGAGAACCGGTGTATTCATCATGGTATCGCCGTTGGCGCTCATCTAATGTAGGAGCACGGCAGAATTCGCGTTCGGCTTTTCTCCCAACACACAAAATGTTAGTTTTCGGCCGCATTTGACGAAAGCGCTTCCTTCCGCAACCGCCAGTTCCTCGAGGACGGCGCGGGGAGGCGCGCCCGGCGTCCCAGCAGAGTGACGGCCGAATTGGCGGGCGCACCGCCGCGTGTGTGAGACGCACTGCTGCTCGTTGCACCCCCTGTCATTCGCTGGGCGCGTTCAGCCTTCGACACTAGCGGAGGACGCATCTTGTCCCTGGTGTTCAGCGGAGGGCCTGTGCGGGGTGTGGCAGTGTCGTGCTGGAGGGCCCACTGGTAGCGATGTGGGCTTCCTCGCCTCGCCTCGCCTCGCCTCGCCGCGCCTCACACCAGGTGTCTGCGTAGTTTGCAGTGCATTCGCACCATTCCTATCCCTGTCCCTGTCCCCGTCCCGACTTGTCCCGACTTTGCTCGACTGCCGCTCGCTGCCGCTCGGGTCGTGGTCCATATGACAGCGCAAGCACGAAAAACGTCTGCGGGACGAGACGAGACGAGACGAGACGACTAAGGAATAAATTCGTGGTTACAAATCAAATTTGGAACTCTACATTCCTACACAACAATAGGCGGTGACGTATTTCAGAAATCACCTGCCAATTCGTACTGTTTTGTCGTTTTCAAAGTCTTCTTGGCAAACTTGGTTAGCACATTCTCCCTCAAACTGAGTTAATTACTGCATTTTCGTACCATTACAGTAGTTTAAACGGTTTAAGGAAGCATCTTTGTCACAACAGAAAGGTAGTTTGAAAATTGGGCTGGCGACATAACAAAAAAAAAAAACAGGAAGGGAGCCAACAGCACCCGGGTTTCCCAGGCGGTCACCCATCCAAGTACTAGCAGGGCCCGATGATGCTTAACTTCGGTGATCGGACGAGAACCGGTGTATTCATCATGGTATGGCCGTTGGCGCTCATCTAATGTAGGAGCACGGCAGAATTCGCGTTCGGCTTTTCTCCCAACACACAAAATGTTAGTTTTCGGCCGCATTTGACGAAAGCGCTTCCTTCCGCAACCGCCAGTTCCTCGAGGACGGCGCGGGGAGGCGCGCCCGGCGTCCCAGCAGAGTGACGGCCGAATTGGCGGGCGCACCGCCGCGTGTGTGAGACGCACTGCTGCTCGTTGCACCCCCTGTCATTCGCTGGGCGCGTTCAGCCTTCGACACTAGCGGAGGACGCATCTTGTCCCTGGTGTTCAGCGGAGGGCCTGTGCGGGGTGTGGCAGTGTCGTGCTGGAGGGCCCACTGGTAGCGATGTGGGCTTCCTCGCCTCGCCTCGCCTCGCCTCGCCGCGCCTCACACCAGGTGTCTGCGTAGTTTGCAGTGCATTCGCACCATTCCTATCCCTGTCCCTGTCCCCGTCCCGACTTGTCCCGACTTTGCTCGACTGCCGCTCGCTGCCGCTCGGGTCGTGGTCCATATGACAGCGCAAGCACGAAAAACGTCTGCGGGACGAGACGAGACGAGACGAGACGACTAAGGAATAAATTCGTGGTTACAAATCAAATTTGGAACTCTACATTCCTACACAACAATAGGCGGTGACGTATTTCAGAAATCACCTGCCAATTCGTACTGTTTTGTCGTTTTCAAAGTCTTCTTGGCAAACTTGGTTAGCACATTCTCCCTCAAACTGAGTTAATTACTGCATTATCGTACCATTACAGTAGTTTAAACGGTTTAAGGAAGCATCTTTGTCACAACAGAAAGGTAGTTTGAAAATTGGGCTGGCGACATAACAAAAAAAAAAAACAGGAAGGGAGCCAACAGCACCCGGGTTTCCCAGGCGGTCACCCATCCAAGTACTAGCAGGGCCCGATGATGCTTAACTTCGGTGATCGGACGAGAACCGGTGTATTCATCATGGTATGGCCGTTGGCGCTCATCTAATGTAGGAGCACGGCAGAATTCGCGTTCGGCTTTTCTCCCAACACACAAAATGTTAGTTTTCGGCCGCATTTGACGAAAGCGCTTCCTTCCGCAACCGCCAGTTCCTCGAGGACGGCGCGGGGAGGCGCGCCCGGCGTCCCAGCAGAGTGACGGCCGAATTGGCGGGCGCACCGCCGCGTGTGTGAGACGCACTGCTGCTCGTTGCACCCCCTGTCATTCGCTGGGCGCGTTCAGCCTTCGACACTAGCGGAGGACGCATCTTGTCCCTGGTGTTCAGCGGAGGGCCTGTGCGGGGTGTGGCAGTGTCGTGCTGGAGGGCCCACTGGTAGCGATGTGGGCTTCCTCGCCTCGCCTCGCCTCGCCTCGCCGCGCCTCACACCAGGTGTCTGCGTAGTTTGCAGTGCATTCGCACCATTCCTATCCCTGTCCCTGTCCCCGTCCCGACTTGTCCCGACTTTGCTCGACTGCCGCCCGCTGCCGCTCGGGTCGTGGTCCATATGACAGCGCAAGCACGAAAAACGTCTGCGGGACGAGACGAGACGAGACGAGACGAGACGACTAAGGAATAAATTCGTGGTTACAAATCAAATTTGGAACTCTACATTCCTACACAACAATAGGCGGTGACGTATTTCAGAAATCACCTGCCAATTCGTACTGTTTTGTCGTTTTCAAAGTCTTCTTGGCAAACTTGGTTAGCACATTCTCCCTCAAACTGAGTTAATTACTGCATTATCGTACCATTACAGTAGTTTAAACGGTTTAAGGAAGCATCTTTGTCACAACAGAAAGGTAGTTTGAAAATTGGGCTGGCGACATAACAAAAAAAAAAAAAACAGGAAGGGAGCCAACAGCACCCGGGTTTCCCAGGCGGTCACCCATCCAAGTACTAGCAGGGCCCGATGATGCTTAACTTCGGTGATCGGACGAGAACCGGTGTATTCATCATGGTATGGCCGTTGGCGCTCATCTAATGTAGGAGCACGGCAGAATTCGCGTTCGGCTTTTCTCCCAACACACAAAATGTTAGTTTTCGGCCGCATTTGACGAAAGCGCTTCCTTCCGCAACCGCCAGTTCCTCGAGGACGGCGCGGGGAGGCGCGCCCGGCGTCCCAGCAGAGTGACGGCCGAATTGGCGGGCGCACCGCCGCGTGTGTGAGACGCACTGCTGCTCGTTGCACCCCCTGTCATTCGCTGGGCGCGTTCAGCCTTCGACACTAGCGGAGGACGCATCTTGTCCCTGGTGTTCAGCGGAGGGCCTGTGCGGGGTGTGGCAGTGTCGTGCTGGAGGGCCCACTGGTAGCGATGTGGGCTTCCTCGCCTCGCCTCGCCTCGCCTCGCCGCGCCTCACACCAGGTGTCTGCGTAGTTTGCAGTGCATTCGCACCATTCCTATCCCTGTCCCTGTCCCCGTCCCGACTTGTCCCGACTTTGCTCGACTGCCGCCCGCTGCCGCTCGGGTCGTGGTCCATATGACAGCGCAAGCACGAAAAACGTCTGCGGGACGAGACGAGACGAGACGAGACGAGACGACTAAGGAATAAATTCGTGGTTACAAATCAAATTTGGAACTCTACATTCCTACACAACAATAGGCGGTGACGTATTTCAGAAATCACCTGCCAATTCGTACTGTTTTGTCGTTTTCAAAGTCTTCTTGGCAAACTTGGTTAGCACATTCTCCCTCAAACTGAGTTAATTACTGCATTATCGTACCATTACAGTAGTTTAAACGGTTTAAGGAAGCATCTTTGTCACAACAGAAAGGTAGTTTGAAAATTGGGCTGGCGACATAACAAAAAAAAAAAAACAGGAAGGGAGCCAACAGCACCCGGGTTTCCCAGGCGGTCACCCATCCAAGTACTAGCAGGGCCCGATGATGCTTAACTTCGGTGATCGGACGAGAACCGGTGTATTCATCATGGTATGGCCGTTGGCGCTCATCTAATGTAGGAGCACGGCAGAATTCGCGTTCGGCTTTTCTCCCAACACACAAAATGTTAGTTTTCGGCCGCATTTGACGAAAGCGCTTCCTTCCGCAACCGCCAGTTCCTCGAGGACGGCGCGGGGAGGCGCGCCCGGCGTCCCAGCAGAGTGACGGCCGAATTGGCGGGCGCACCGCCGCGTGTGTGAGACGCACTGCTGCTCGTTGCACCCCCTGTCATTCGCTGGGCGCGTTCAGCCTTCGACACTAGCGGAGGACGCATCTTGTCCCTGGTGTTCAGCGGAGGGCCTGTGCGGGGTGTGGCAGTGTCGTGCTGGAGGGCCCACTGGTAGCGATGTGGGCTTCCTCGCCTCGCCTCGCCTCGCCTCGCCGCGCCTCACACCAGGTGTCTGCGTAGTTTGCAGTGCATTCGCACCATTCCTATCCCTGTCCCTGTCCCCGTCCCGACTTGTCCCGACTTTGCTCGACTGCCGCCCGCTGCCGCTCGGGTCGTGGTCCATATGACAGCGCAAGCACGAAAAACGTCTGCGGGACGAGACGAGACGAGACGAGACGAGACGACTAAGGAATAAATTCGTGGTTACAAATCAAATTTGGAACTCTACATTCCTACACAACAATAGGCGGTGACGTATTTCAGAAATCACCTGCCAATTCGTACTGTTTTGTCGTTTTCAAAGTCTTCTTGGCAAACTTGGTTAGCACATTCTCCCTCAAACTGAGTTAATTACTGCATTATCGTACCATTACAGTAGTTTAAACGGTTTAAGGAAGCATCTTTGTCACAACAGAAAGGTAGTTTGAAAATTGGGCTGGCGACATAACAAAAAAAAAAAAACAGGAAGGGAGCCAACAGCACCCGGGTTTCCCAGGCGGTCACCCATCCAAGTACTAGCAGGGCCCGATGATGCTTAACTTCGGTGATCGGACGAGAACCGGTGTATTCATCATGGTATGGCCGTTGGCGCTCATCTAATGTAGGAGCACGGCAGAATTCGCGTTCGGCTTTTCTCCCAACACACAAAATGTTAGTTTTCGGCCGCATTTGACGAAAGCGCTTCCTTCCGCAACCGCCAGTTCCTCGAGGACGGCGCGGGGAGGCGCGCCCGGCGTCCCAGCAGAGTGACGGCCGAATTGGCGGGCGCACCGCCGCGTGTGTGAGACGCACTGCTGCTCGTTGCACCCCCTGTCATTCGCTGGGCGCGTTCAGCCTTCGACACTAGCGGAGGACGCATCTTGTCCCTGGTGTTCAGCGGAGGGCCTGTGCGGGGTGTGGCAGTGTCGTGCTGGAGGGCCCACTGGTAGCGATGTGGGCTTCCTCGCCTCGCCTCGCCTCGCCTCGCCGCGCCTCACACCAGGTGTCTGCGTAGTTTGCAGTGCATTCGCACCATTCCTATCCCTGTCCCTGTCCCCGTCCCGACTTGTCCCGACTTTGCTCGACTGCCGCTCGCTGCCGCTCGGGTCGTGGTCCATATGACAGCGCAAGCACGAAAAACGTCTGCGGGACGAGACGAGACGAGACGAGACGAGACGACTAAGGAATAAATTCGTGGTTACAAATCAAATTTGGAACTCTACATTCCTACACAACAATAGGCGGTGACGTATTTCAGAAATCACCTGCCGATTCGTACTGTTTTGTCGTTTTCAAAGTCTTCTTGGCAAACTTGGTTAGCACATTCTCCCTCAAACTGAGTTAATTACTGCATTTTCGTACCATTACAGTAGTTTAAAAGGCTTAAGGAAGCATCTTTGTCACAACAGAAACGTAGTTTGAAAATTGGGCTGGCAACATAACAAAAAAAAAAAAAAACGGGAAGGGAGCCAACAGCACCCGGGTTGACCCAGGCGGTCACCCATCCAAGTACTAGCCGGGCATGATGATGCTTAACTTCGGTGGTCGGACGAGAACCGGTGTATTCATCATGGTATCGCCGTTGGCGTTCATCTAATGTAGGAGCACGGCAGAATTCGCGTTCGGCTTTTCTCCCAACACACAAAATGTTAGTTTTCGGCCGCATTTGACGAAAGCGCTTCCTTCCGCAACCGCCAGTTCCTCGAGGACGGCGCGGGGAGGCGCGCCCGGCGTCCCAGCAGAGTGACGGCCGAATTGGCGGGCGCACCGCCGCGTGTGTGAGACGCACTGCTGCTCGTTGCACCCCCTGTCATTCGCTGGGCGCGTTCAGCCTTCGACACTAGCGGAGGACGCATCTTGTCCCTGGTGTTCAGCGGAGGGCCTGTGCGGGGTGTGGCAGTGTCGTGCTGGAGGGCCCACTGGTAGCGATGTGGGCTTCCTCGCCTCGCCTCGCCTCGCCTCGCCGCGCCTCACACCAGGTGTCTGCGTAGTTTGCAGTGCATTCGCACCATTCCTATCCCTGTCCCTGTCCCCGTCGCTCGCTGCCGCTCGGGTCGTGGTCCATATGACAGCGCAAGCACGAAAAACGTCTGCGGGACGAGACGAGACGAGACGAGACGAGACGACTAAGGAATAAATTCGTGGTTACAAATCAAATTTGGAACTCTACATTCCTACACAACAATAGGCGGTGACGTATTTCAGAAATCACCTGCCGATTCGTACTGTTTTGTCGTTTTCAAAGTCTTCTTGGCAAACTTGGTTAGCACATTCTCCCTCAAACTGAGTTAATTACTGCATTTTCGTACCATTACAGTAGTTTAAAAGGCTTAAGGAAGCATCTTTGTCACAACAGAACCGTAGTTTGAAAATTGGGCTGGCAACATAACAAAAAAAAAAAAACGGGAAGGGAGCCAACAGCACCCGGGTTGACCCAGGCGGTCACCCATCCAAGTACTAGCCGGGCATGATGATGCTTAACTTCGGTGGTCGGACGAGAACCGGTGTATTCATCATGGTATCGCCGTTGGCGCTCATCTAATGTAGGAGCACGGCAGAATTCGCGTTCGGCTTTTCTCCCAACACACAAAATGTTAGTTTTCGGCCGCATTTGACGAAAGCGCTTCCTTCCGCAACCGCCAGTTCCTCGAGGACGGCGCGGGGAGGCGCGCCCGGCGTCCCAGCAGAGTGACGGCCGAATTGGCGGGCGCACCGCCGCGTGTGTGAGACGCACTGCTGCTCGTTGCACCCCCTGTCATTCGCTGGGCGCGTTCAGCCTTCGACACTAGCGGAGGACGCATCTTGTCCCTGGTGTTCAGCGGAGGGCCTGTGCGGGGTGTGGCAGTGTCGTGCTGGAGGGCCCACTGGTAGCGATGTGGGCTTCCTCGCCTCGCCTCGCCTCGCCTCGCCGCGCCTCACACCAGGTGTCTGCGTAGTTTGCAGTGCATTCGCACCATTCCTATCCCTGTCCCTGTCCCCGTCCCGACTTGTCCCGACTTTGCTCGACTGCCGCTCGCTGCCGCTCGGGTCGTGGTCCATATGACAGCGCAAGCACGAAAAACGTCTGCGGGACGAGACGAGACGAGACGAGACGAGACGACTAAGGAATAAATTCGTGGTTACAAATCAAATTTGGAACTCTACATTCCTACACAACAATAGGCGGTGACGTATTTCAGAAATCACCTGCCGATTCGTACTGTTTTGTCGTTTTCAAAGTCTTCTTGGCAAACTTGGTTAGCACATTCTCCCTCAAACTGAGTTAATTACTGCATTTTCGTACCATTACAGTAGTTTAAAAGGCTTAAGGAAGCATCTTTGTCACAACAGAAACGTAGTTTGAAAATTGGGCTGGCAACATAACAAAAAAAAAAAAACGGGAAGGGAGCCAACAGCACCCGGGTTGACCCAGGCGGTCACCCATCCAAGTACTAGCCGGGCATGATGATGCTTAACTTCGGTGGTCGGACGAGAACCGGTGTATTCATCATGGTATCGCCGTTGGCGCTCATCTAATGTAGGAGCACGGCAGAATTCGCGTTCGGCTTTTCTCCCAACACACAAAATGTTAGTTTTCGGCCGCATTTGACGAAAGCGCTTCCTTCCGCAACCGCCAGTTCCTCGAGGACGGCGCGGGGAGGCGCGCCCGGCGTCCCAGCAGAGTGACGGCCGAATTGGCGGGCGCACCGCCGCGTGTGTGAGACGCACTGCTGCTCGTTGCACCCCCTGTCATTCGCTGGGCGCGTTCAGCCTTCGACACTAGCGGAGGACGCATCTTGTCCCTGGTGTTCAGCGGAGGGCCTGTGCGGGGTGTGGCAGTGTCGTGCTGGAGGGCCCACTGGTAGCGATGTGGGCTTCCTCGCCTCGCCTCGCCTCGCCTCGCCGCGCCTCACACCAGGTGTCTGCGTAGTTTGCAGTGCATTCGCACCATTCCTATCCCTGTCCCTGTCCCCGTCCCGACTTGTCCCGACTTTGCTCGACTGCCGCTCGCTGCCGCTCGGGTCGTGGTCCATATGACAGCGCAAGCACGAAAAACGTCTGCGGGACGAGACGAGACGAGACGAGACGAGACGACTAAGGAATAAATTCGTGGTTACAAATCAAATTTGGAACTCTACATTCCTACACAACAATAGGCGGTGACGTATTTCAGAAATCACCTGCCGATTCGTACTGTTTTGTCGTTTTCAAAGTCTTCTTGGCAAACTTGGTTAGCACATTCTCCCTAAAACTGAGTTAATTATTGCATTTTCGTACCATTACAGTAGTTTAAAAGGCTTAAGGAAGCATCTTTGTCACAACAGAAACGTAGTTTGAAAATTGGGCTGGCAACATAACAAAAAAAAAAAAAACGGGAAGGGAGCCAACAGCACCCGGGTTGACCCAGGCGGTCACCCATCCAAGTACTAGCCGGGCATGATGATGCTTAACTTCGGTGGTCGGACGAGAACCGGTGTATTCATCATGGTATCGCCGTTGGCGCTCATCTAATGTAGGAGCACGGCAGAATTCGCGTTCGGCTTTTCTCCCAACACACAAAATGTTAGTTTTCGGCCGCATTTGACGAAAGCGCTTCCTTCCGCAACCGCCAGTTCCTCGAGGACGGCGCGGGGAGGCGCGCCCGGCGTCCCAGCAGAGTGACGGCCGAATTGGCGGGCGCACCGCCGCGTGTGTGAGACGCACTGCTGCTCGTTGCACCCCCTGTCATTCGCTGGGCGCGTTCAGCCTTCGACACTAGCGGAGGACGCATCTTGTCCCTGGTGTTCAGCGGAGGGCCTGTGCGGGGTGTGGCAGTGTCGTGCTGGAGGGCCCACTGGTAGCGATGTGGGCTTCCTCGCCTCGCCTCGCCTCGCCTCGCCGCGCCTCACACCAGGTGTCTGCGTAGTTTGCAGTGCATTCGCACCATTCCTATCCCTGTCCCTGTCCCCGTCGCTCGCTGCCGCTCGGGTCGTGGTCCATATGACAGCGCAAGCACGAAAAACGTCTGCGGGACGAGACGAGACGAGACGAGACGAGACGACTAAGGAATAAATTCGTGGTTACAAATCAAATTTGGAACTCTACATTCCTACACAACAATAGGCGGTGACGTATTTCAGAAATCACCTGCCGATTCGTACTGTTTTGTCGTTTTCAAAGTCTTCTTGGCAAACTTGGTTAGCACATTCTCCCTCAAACTGAGTTAATTACTGCATTTTCGTACCATTACAGTAGTTTAAAAGGCTTAAGGAAGCATCTTTGTCACAACAGAAACGTAGTTTGAAAATTGGGCTGGCAACATAACAAAAAAAAAAAAAAACGGGAAGGGAGCCAACAGCACCCGGGTTGACCCAGGCGGTCACCCATCCAAGTACTAGCCGGGCATGATGATGCTTAACTTCGGTGGTCGGACGAGAACCGGTGTATTCATCATGGTATCGCCGTTGGCGCTCATCTAATGTAGGAGCACGGCAGAATTCGCGTTCGGCTTTTCTCCCAACACACAAAATGTTAGTTTTCGGCCGCATTTGACGAAAGCGCTTCCTTCCGCAACCGCCAGTTCCTCGAGGACGGCGCGGGGAGGCGCGCCCGGCGTCCCAGCAGAGTGACGGCCGAATTGGCGGGCGCACCGCCGCGTGTGTGAGACGCACTGCTGCTCGTTGCACCCCCTGTCATTCGCTGGGCGCGTTCAGCCTTCGACACTAGCGGAGGACGCATCTTGTCCCTGGTGTTCAGCGGAGGGCCTGTGCGGGGTGTGGCAGTGTCGTGCTGGAGGGCCCACTGGTAGCGATGTGGGCTTCCTCGCCTCGCCTCGCCTCGCCTCGCCGCGCCTCACACCAGGTGTCTGCGTAGTTTGCAGTGCATTCGCACCATTCCTATCCCTGTCCCTGTCCCCGTCGCTCGCTGCCGCTCGGGTCGTGGTCCATATGACAGCGCAAGCACGAAAAACGTCTGCGGGACGAGACGAGACGAGACGAGACGAGACGACTAAGGAATAAATTCGTGGTTACAAATCAAATTTGGAACTCTACATTCCTACACAACAATAGGCGGTGACGTATTTCAGAAATCACCTGCCGATTCGTACTGTTTTGTCGTTTTCAAAGTCTTCTTGGCAAACTTGGTTAGCACATTCTCCCTCAAACTGAGTTAATTACTGCATTTTCGTACCATTACAGTAGTTTAAAAGGCTTAAGGAAGCATCTTTGTCACAACAGAAACGTAGTTTGAAAATTGGGCTGGCAACATAACAAAAAAAAAAAAACGGGAAGGGAGCCAACAGCACCCGGGTTGACCCAGGCGGTCACCCATCCAAGTACTAGCCGGGCATGATGATGCTTAACTTCGGTGGTCGGACGAGAACCGGTGTATTCATCATGGTATCGCCGTTGGCGCTCATCTAATGTAGGAGCACGGCAGAATTCGCGTTCGGCTTTTCTCCCAACACACAAAATGTTAGTTTTCGGCCGCATTTGACGAAAGCGCTTCCTTCCGCAACCGCCAGTTCCTCGAGGACGGCGCGGGGAGGCGCGCCCGGCGTCCCAGCAGAGTGACGGCCGAATTGGCGGGCGCACCGCCGCGTGTGTGAGACGCACTGCTGCTCGTTGCACCCCCTGTCATTCGCTGGGCGCGTTCAGCCTTCGACACTAGCGGAGGACGCATCTTGTCCCTGGTGTTCAGCGGAGGGCCTGTGCGGGGTGTGGCAGTGTCGTGCTGGAGGGCCCACTGGTAGCGATGTGGGCTTCCTCGCCTCGCCTCGCCTCGCCTCGCCGCGCCTCACACCAGGTGTCTGCGTAGTTTGCAGTGCATTCGCACCATTCCTATCCCTGTCCCTGTCCCCGTCCCGACTTGTCCCGACTTTGCTCGACTGCCGCTCGCTGCCGCTCGGGTCGTGGTCCATATGACAGCGCAAGCACGAAAAACGTCTGCGGGACGAGACGAGACGAGACGAGACGAGACGACTAAGGAATAAATTCGTGGTTACAAATCAAATTTGGAACTCTACATTCCTACACAACAATAGGCGGTGACGTATTTCAGAAATCACCTGCCGATTCGTACTGTTTTGTCGTTTTCAAAGTCTTCTTGGCAAACTTGGTTAGCACATTCTCCCTCAAACTGAGTTAATTACTGCATTTTCGTACCATTACAGTAGTTTAAAAGGCTTAAGGAAGCATCTTTGTCACAACAGAAACGTAGTTTGAAAATTGGGCTGGCAACATAACAAAAAAAAAAAAACGGGAAGGGAGCCAACAGCACCCGGGTTGACCCAGGCGGTCACCCATCCAAGTACTAGCCGGGCATGATGATGCTTAACTTCGGTGGTCGGACGAGAACCGGTGTATTCATCATGGTATCGCCGTTGGCGCTCATCTAATGTAGGAGCACGGCAGAATTCGCGTTCGGCTTTTCTCCCAACACACAAAATGTTAGTTTTCGGCCGCATTTGACGAAAGCGCTTCCTTCCGCAACCGCCAGTTCCTCGAGGACGGCGCGGGGAGGCGCGCCCGGCGTCCCAGCAGAGTGACGGCCGAATTGGCGGGCGCACCGCCGCGTGTGTGAGACGCACTGCTGCTCGTTGCACCCCCTGTCATTCGCTGGGCGCGTTCAGCCTTCGACACTAGCGGAGGACGCATCTTGTCCCTGGTGTTCAGCGGAGGGCCTGTGCGGGGTGTGGCAGTGTCGTGCTGGAGGGCCCACTGGTAGCGATGTGGGCTTCCTCGCCTCGCCTCGCCTCGCCTCGCCGCGCCTCACACCAGGTGTCTGCGTAGTTTGCAGTGCATTCGCACCATTCCTATCCCTGTCCCTGTCCCCGTCCCGACTTGTCCCGACTTTGCTCGACTGCCGCTCGCTGCCGCTCGGGTCGTGGTCCATATGACAGCGCAAGCACGAAAAACGTCTGCGGGACGAGACGAGACGAGACGAGACGAGACGACTAAGGAATAAATTCGTGGTTACAAATCAAATTTGGAACTCTACATTCCTACACAACAATAGGCGGTGACGTATTTCAGAAATCACCTGCCGATTCGTACTGTTTTGTCGTTTTCAAAGTCTTCTTGGCAAACTTGGTTAGCACATTCTCCCTAAAACTGAGTTAATTATTGCATTTTCGTACCATTACAGTAGTTTAAAAGGCTTAAGGAAGCATCTTTGTCACAACAGAAACGTAGTTTGAAAATTGGGCTGGCAACATAACAAAAAAAAAAAAAACGGGAAGGGAGCCAACAGCACCCGGGTTGACCCAGGCGGTCACCCATCCAAGTACTAGCCGGGCATGATGATGCTTAACTTCGGTGGTCGGACGAGAACCGGTGTATTCATCATGGTATCGCCGTTGGCGCTCATCTAATGTAGGAGCACGGCAGAATTCGCGTTCGGCTTTTCTCCCAACACACAAAATGTTAGTTTTCGGCCGCATTTGACGAAAGCGCTTCCTTCCGCAACCGCCAGTTCCTCGAGGACGGCGCGGGGAGGCGCGCCCGGCGTCCCAGCAGAGTGACGGCCGAATTGGCGGGCGCACCGCCGCGTGTGTGAGACGCACTGCTGCTCGTTGCACCCCCTGTCATTCGCTGGGCGCGTTCAGCCTTCGACACTAGCGGAGGACGCATCTTGTCCCTGGTGTTCAGCGGAGGGCCTGTGCGGGGTGTGGCAGTGTCGTGCTGGAGGGCCCACTGGTAGCGATGTGGGCTTCCTCGCCTCGCCTCGCCTCGCCTCGCCGCGCCTCACACCAGGTGTCTGCGTAGTTTGCAGTGCATTCGCACCATTCCTATCCCTGTCCCTGTCCCCGTCGCTCGCTGCCGCTCGGGTCGTGGTCCATATGACAGCGCAAGCACGAAAAACGTCTGCGGGACGAGACGAGACGAGACGAGACGAGACGACTAAGGAATAAATTCGTGGTTACAAATCAAATTTGGAACTCTACATTCCTACACAACAATAGGCGGTGACGTATTTCAGAAATCACCTGCCGATTCGTACTGTTTTGTCGTTTTCAAAGTCTTCTTGGCAAACTTGGTTAGCACATTCTCCCTCAAACTGAGTTAATTACTGCATTTTCGTACCATTACAGTAGTTTAAAAGGCTTAAGGAAGCATCTTTGTCACAACAGAAACGTAGTTTGAAAATTGGGCTGGCAACATAACAAAAAAAAAAAAACGGGAAGGGAGCCAACAGCACCCGGGTTGACCCAGGCGGTCACCCATCCAAGTACTAGCCGGGCATGATGATGCTTAACTTCGGTGGTCGGACGAGAACCGGTGTATTCATCATGGTATCGCCGTTGGCGCTCATCTAATGTAGGAGCACGGCAGAATTCGCGTTCGGCTTTTCTCCCAACACACAAAATGTTAGTTTTCGGCCGCATTTGACGAAAGCGCTTCCTTCCGCAACCGCCAGTTCCTCGAGGACGGCGCGGGGAGGCGCGCCCGGCGTCCCAGCAGAGTGACGGCCGAATTGGCGGGCGCACCGCCGCGTGTGTGAGACGCACTGCTGCTCGTTGCACCCCCTGTCATTCGCTGGGCGCGTTCAGCCTTCGACACTAGCGGAGGACGCATCTTGTCCCTGGTGTTCAGCGGAGGGCCTGTGCGGGGTGTGGCAGTGTCGTGCTGGAGGGCCCACTGGTAGCGATGTGGGCTTCCTCGCCTCGCCTCGCCTCGCCTCGCCGCGCCTCACACCAGGTGTCTGCGTAGTTTGCAGTGCATTCGCACCATTCCTATCCCTGTCCCTGTCCCCGTCCCGACTTGTCCCGACTTTGCTCGACTGCCGCTCGCTGCCGCTCGGGTCGTGGTCCATATGACAGCGCAAGCACGAAAAACGTCTGCGGGACGAGACGAGACGAGACGAGACGAGACGACTAAGGAATAAATTCGTGGTTACAAATCAAATTTGGAACTCTACATTCCTACACAACAATAGGCGGTGACGTATTTCAGAAATCACCTGCCGATTCGTACTGTTTTGTCGTTTTCAAAGTCTTCTTGGCAAACTTGGTTAGCACATTCTCCCTCAAACTGAGTTAATTACTGCATTTTCGTACCATTACAGTAGTTTAAAAGGCTTAAGGAAGCATCTTTGTCACAACAGAAACGTAGTTTGAAAATTGGGCTGGCAACATAACAAAAAAAAAAAAACGGGAAGGGAGCCAACAGCACCCGGGTTGACCCAGGCGGTCACCCATCCAAGTACTAGCCGGGCATGATGATGCTTAACTTCGGTGGTCGGACGAGAACCGGTGTATTCATCATGGTATCGCCGTTGGCGCTCATCTAATGTAGGAGCACGGCAGAATTCGCGTTCGGCTTTTCTCCCAACACACAAAATGTTAGTTTTCGGCCGCATTTGACGAAAGCGCTTCCTTCCGCAACCGCCAGTTCCTCGAGGACGGCGCGGGGAGGCGCGCCCGGCGTCCCAGCAGAGTGACGGCCGAATTGGCGGGCGCACCGCCGCGTGTGTGAGACGCACTGCTGCTCGTTGCACCCCCTGTCATTCGCTGGGCGCGTTCAGCCTTCGACACTAGCGGAGGACGCATCTTGTCCCTGGTGTTCAGCGGAGGGCCTGTGCGGGGTGTGGCAGTGTCGTGCTGGAGGGCCCACTGGTAGCGATGTGGGCTTCCTCGCCTCGCCTCGCCTCGCCTCGCCGCGCCTCACACCAGGTGTCTGCGTAGTTTGCAGTGCATTCGCACCATTCCTATCCCTGTCCCTGTCCCCGTCCCGACTTGTCCCGACTTTGCTCGACTGCCGCTCGCTGCCGCTCGGGTCGTGGTCCATATGACAGCGCAAGCACGAAAAACGTCTGCGGGACGAGACGAGACGAGACGAGACGAGACGACTAAGGAATAAATTCGTGGTTACAAATCAAATTTGGAACTCTACATTCCTACACAACAATAGGCGGTGACGTATTTCAGAAATCACCTGCCGATTCGTACTGTTTTGTCGTTTTCAAAGTCTTCTTGGCAAACTTGGTTAGCACATTCTCCCTCAAACTGAGTTAATTACTGCATTTTCGTACCATTACAGTAGTTTAAAAGGCTTAAGGAAGCATCTTTGTCACAACAGAAACGTAGTTTGAAAATTGGGCTGGCAACATAACAAAAAAAAAAAAACGGGAAGGGAGCCAACAGCACCCGGGTTGACCCAGGCGGTCACCCATCCAAGTACTAGCCGGGCATGATGATGCTTAACTTCGGTGGTCGGACGAGAACCGGTGTATTCATCATGGTATCGCCGTTGGCGCTCATCTAATGTAGGAGCACGGCAGAATTCGCGTTCGGCTTTTCTCCCAACACACAAAATGTTAGTTTTCGGCCGCATTTGACGAAAGCGCTTCCTTCCGCAACCGCCAGTTCCTCGAGGACGGCGCGGGGAGGCGCGCCCGGCGTCCCAGCAGAGTGACGGCCGAATTGGCGGGCGCACCGCCGCGTGTGTGAGACGCACTGCTGCTCGTTGCACCCCCTGTCATTCGCTGGGCGCGTTCAGCCTTCGACACTAGCGGAGGACGCATCTTGTCCCTGGTGTTCAGCGGAGGGCCTGTGCGGGGTGTGGCAGTGTCGTGCTGGAGGGCCCACTGGTAGCGATGTGGGCTTCCTCGCCTCGCCTCGCCTCGCCTCGCCGCGCCTCACACCAGGTGTCTGCGTAGTTTGCAGTGCATTCGCACCATTCCTATCCCTGTCCCTGTCCCCGTCCCGACTTGTCCCGACTTTGCTCGACTGCCGCTCGCTGCCGCTCGGGTCGTGGTCCATATGACAGCGCAAGCACGAAAAACGTCTGCGGGACGAGACGAGACGAGACGAGACGAGACGACTAAGGAATAAATTCGTGGTTACAAATCAAATTTGGAACTCTACATTCCTACACAACAATAGGCGGTGACGTATTTCAGAAATCACCTGCCGATTCGTACTGTTTTGTCGTTTTCAAAGTCTTCTTGGCAAACTTGGTTAGCACATTCTCCCTCAAACTGAGTTAATTACTGCATTTTCGTACCATTACAGTAGTTTAAAAGGCTTAAGGAAGCATCTTTGTCACAACAGAAACGTAGTTTGAAAATTGGGCTGGCAACATAACAAAAAAAAAAAACGGGAAGGGAGCCAACAGCACCCGGGTTGACCCAGGCGGTCACCCATCCAAGTACTAGCCGGGCATGATGATGCTTAACTTCGGTGGTCGGACGAGAACCGGTGTATTCATCATGGTATCGCCGTTGGCGCTCATCTAATGTAGGAGCACGGCAGAATTCGCGTTCGGCTTTTCTCCCAACACACAAAATGTTAGTTTTCGGCCGCATTTGACGAAAGCGCTTCCTTCCGCAACCGCCAGTTCCTCGAGGACGGCGCGGGGAGGCGCGCCCGGCGTCCCAGCAGAGTGACGGCCGAATTGGCGGGCGCACCGCCGCGTGTGTGAGACGCACTGCTGCTCGTTGCACCCCCTGTCATTCGCTGGGCGCGTTCAGCCTTCGACACTAGCGGAGGACGCATCTTGTCCCTGGTGTTCAGCGGAGGGCCTGTGCGGGGTGTGGCAGTGTCGTGCTGGAGGGCCCACTGGTAGCGATGTGGGCTTCCTCGCCTCGCCTCGCCTCGCCTCGCCGCGCCTCACACCAGGTGTCTGCGTAGTTTGCAGTGCATTCGCACCATTCCTATCCCTGTCCCTGTCCCCGTCCCGACTTGTCCCGACTTTGCTCGACTGCCGCTCGCTGCCGCTCGGGTCGTGGTCCATATGACAGCGCAAGCACGAAAAACGTCTGCGGGACGAGACGAGACGAGACGAGACGAGACGACTAAGGAATAAATTCGTGGTTACAAATCAAATTTGGAACTCTACATTCCTACACAACAATAGGCGGTGACGTATTTCAGAAATCACCTGCCGATTCGTACTGTTTTGTCGTTTTCAAAGTCTTCTTGGCAAACTTGGTTAGCACATTCTCCCTCAAACTGAGTTAATTACTGCATTTTCGTACCATTACAGTAGTTTAAAAGGCTTAAGGAAGCATCTTTGTCACAACAGAAACGTAGTTTGAAAATTGGGCTGGCAACATAACAAAAAAAAAAAAACGGGAAGGGAGCCAACAGCACCCGGGTTGACCCAGGCGGTCACCCATCCAAGTACTAGCCGGGCATGATGATGCTTAACTTCGGTGGTCGGACGAGAACCGGTGTATTCATCATGGTATCGCCGTTGGCGCTCATCTAATGTAGGAGCACGGCAGAATTCGCGTTCGGCTTTTCTCCCAACACACAAAATGTTAGTTTTCGGCCGCATTTGACGAAAGCGCTTCCTTCCGCAACCGCCAGTTCCTCGAGGACGGCGCGGGGAGGCGCGCCCGGCGTCCCAGCAGAGTGACGGCCGAATTGGCGGGCGCACCGCCGCGTGTGTGAGACGCACTGCTGCTCGTTGCACCCCCTGTCATTCGCTGGGCGCGTTCAGCCTTCGACACTAGCGGAGGACGCATCTTGTCCCTGGTGTTCAGCGGAGGGCCTGTGCGGGGTGTGGCAGTGTCGTGCTGGAGGGCCCACTGGTAGCGATGTGGGCTTCCTCGCCTCGCCTCGCCTCGCCTCGCCGCGCCTCACACCAGGTGTCTGCGTAGTTTGCAGTGCATTCGCACCATTCCTATCCCTGTCCCTGTCCCCGTCCCGACTTGTCCCGACTTTGCTCGACTGCCGCTCGCTGCCGCTCGGGTCGTGGTCCATATGACAGCGCAAGCACGAAAAACGTCTGCGGGACGAGACGAGACGAGACGAGACGAGACGACTAAGGAATAAATTCGTGGTTACAAATCAAATTTGGAACTCTACATTCCTACACAACAATAGGCGGTGACGTATTTCAGAAATCACCTGCCGATTCGTACTGTTTTGTCGTTTTCAAAGTCTTCTTGGCAAACTTGGTTAGCACATTCTCCCTCAAACTGAGTTAATTACTGCATTTTCGTACCATTACAGTAGTTTAAAAGGCTTAAGGAAGCATCTTTGTCACAACAGAAACGTAGTTTGAAAATTGGGCTGGCAACATAACAAAAAAAAAAAAACGGGAAGGGAGCCAACAGCACCCGGGTTGACCCAGGCGGTCACCCATCCAAGTACTAGCCGGGCATGATGATGCTTAACTTCGGTGGTCGGACGAGAACCGGTGTATTCATCATGGTATCGCCGTTGGCGCTCATCTAATGTAGGAGCACGGCAGAATTCGCGTTCGGCTTTTCTCCCAACACACAAAATGTTAGTTTTCGGCCGCATTTGACGAAAGCGCTTCCTTCCGCAACCGCCAGTTCCTCGAGGACGGCGCGGGGAGGCGCGCCCGGCGTCCCAGCAGAGTGACGGCCGAATTGGCGGGCGCACCGCCGCGTGTGTGAGACGCACTGCTGCTCGTTGCACCCCCTGTCATTCGCTGGGCGCGTTCAGCCTTCGACACTAGCGGAGGACGCATCTTGTCCCTGGTGTTCAGCGGAGGGCCTGTGCGGGGTGTGGCAGTGTCGTGCTGGAGGGCCCACTGGTAGCGATGTGGGCTTCCTCGCCTCGCCTCGCCTCGCCTCGCCGCGCCTCACACCAGGTGTCTGCGTAGTTTGCAGTGCATTCGCACCATTCCTATCCCTGTCCCTGTCCCCGTCCCGACTTGTCCCGACTTTGCTCGACTGCCGCTCGCTGCCGCTCGGGTCGTGGTCCATATGACAGCGCAAGCACGAAAAACGTCTGCGGGACGAGACGAGACGAGACGAGACGAGACGACTAAGGAATAAATTCGTGGTTACAAATCAAATTTGGAACTCTACATTCCTACACAACAATAGGCGGTGACGTATTTCAGAAATCACCTGCCGATTCGTACTGTTTTGTCGTTTTCAAAGTCTTCTTGGCAAACTTGGTTAGCACATTCTCCCTCAAACTGAGTTAATTACTGCATTTTCGTACCATTACAGTAGTTTAAAAGGCTTAAGGAAGCATCTTTGTCACAACAGAAACGTAGTTTGAAAATTGGGCTGGCAACATAACAAAAAAAAAAAAACGGGAAGGGAGCCAACAGCACCCGGGTTGACCCAGGCGGTCACCCATCCAAGTACTAGCCGGGCATGATGATGCTTAACTTCGGTGGTCGGACGAGAACCGGTGTATTCATCATGGTATCGCCGTTGGCGCTCATCTAATGTAGGAGCACGGCAGAATTCGCGTTCGGCTTTTCTCCCAACACACAAAATGTTAGTTTTCGGCCGCATTTGACGAAAGCGCTTCCTTCCGCAACCGCCAGTTCCTCGAGGACGGCGCGGGGAGGCGCGCCCGGCGTCCCAGCAGAGTGACGGCCGAATTGGCGGGCGCACCGCCGCGTGTGTGAGACGCACTGCTGCTCGTTGCACCCCCTGTCATTCGCTGGGCGCGTTCAGCCTTCGACACTAGCGGAGGACGCATCTTGTCCCTGGTGTTCAGCGGAGGGCCTGTGCGGGGTGTGGCAGTGTCGTGCTGGAGGGCCCACTGGTAGCGATGTGGGCTTCCTCGCCTCGCCTCGCCTCACCTCGCCGCGCCTCACACCAGGTGTCTGCGTAGTTTGCAGTGCATTCGCACCATTCCTATCCCTGTCCCTGTCCCCGTCCCGACTTGTCCCGACTTTGCTCGACTGCCGCTCGCTGCCGCTCGGGTCGTGGTCCATATGACAGCGCAAGCACGAAAAACGTCTGCGGGACGAGACGAGACGAGACGAGACGAGACGACTAAGGAATAAATTCGTGGTTACAAATCAAATTTGGAACTCTACATTCCTACACAACAATAGGCGGTGACGTATTTCAGAAATCACCTGCCGATTCGTACTGTTTTGTCGTTTTCAAAGTCTTCTTGGCAAACTTGGTTAGCACATTCTCCCTCAAACTGAGTTAATTACTGCATTTTCGTACCATTACAGTAGTTTAAAAGGCTTAAGGAAGCATCTTTGTCACAACAGAAACGTAGTTTGAAAATTGGGCTGGCAACATAACAAAAAAAAAAAAACGGGAAGGGAGCCAACAGCACCCGGGTTGACCCAGGCGGTCACCCATCCAAGTACTAGCCGGGCATGATGATGCTTAACTTCGGTGGTCGGACGAGAACCGGTGTATTCATCATGGTATCGCCGTTGGCGCTAATCTAATGTAGGAGCACGGCAGAATTCGCGTTCGGCTTTTCTCCCAACACACAAAATGTTAGTTTTCGGCCGCATTTGACGAAAGCGCTTCCTTCCGCAACCGCCAGTTCCTCGAGGACGGCGCGGGGAGGCGCGCCCGGCGTCCCAGCAGAGTGACGGCCGAATTGGCGGGCGCACCGCCGCGTGTGTGAGACGCACTGCTGCTCGTTGCACCCCCTGTCATTCGCTGGGCGCGTTCAGCCTTCGACACTAGCGGAGGACGCATCTTGTCCCTGGTGTTCAGCGGAGGGCCTGTGCGGGGTGTGGCAGTGTCGTGCTGGAGGGCCCACTGGTAGCGATGTGGGCTTCCTCGCCTCGCCTCGCCTCGCCTCGCCGCGCCTCACACCAGGTGTCTGCGTAGTTTGCAGTGCATTCGCACCATTCCTATCCCTGTCCCTGTCCCCGTCCCGACTTGTCCCGACTTTGCTCGACTGCCGCTCGCTGCCGCTCGGGTCGTGGTCCATATGACAGCGCAAGCACGAAAAACGTCTGCGGGACGAGACGAGACGAGACGAGACGAGACGACTAAGGAATAAATTCGTGGTTACAAATCAAATTTGGAACTCTACATTCCTACACAACAATAGGCGGTGACGTATTTCAGAAATCACCTGCCGATTCGTACTGTTTTGTCGTTTTCAAAGTCTTCTTGGCAAACTTGGTTAGCACATTCTCCCTCAAACTGAGTTAATTACTGCATTTTCGTACCATTACAGTAGTTTAAAAGGCTTAAGGAAGCATCTTTGTCACAACAGAAACGTAGTTTGAAAATTGGGCTGGCAACATAACAAAAAAAAAAAAACGGGAAGGGAGCCAACAGCACCCGGGTTGACCCAGGCGGTCACCCATCCAAGTACTAGCCGGGCATGATGATGCTTAACTTCGGTGGTCGGACGAGAACCGGTGTATTCATCATGGTATCGCCGTTGGCGCTCATCTAATGTAGGAGCACGGCAGAATTCGCGTTCGGCTTTTCTCCCAACACACAAAATGTTAGTTTTCGGCCGCATTTGACGAAAGCGCTTCCTTCCGCAACCGCCAGTTCCTCGAGGACGGCGCGGGGAGGCGCGCCCGGCGTCCCAGCAGAGTGACGGCCGAATTGGCGGGCGCACCGCCGCGTGTGTGAGACGCACTGCTGCTCGTTGCACCCCCTGTCATTCGCTGGGCGCGTTCAGCCTTCGACACTAGCGGAGGACGCATCTTGTCCCTGGTGTTCAGCGGAGGGCCTGTGCGGGGTGTGGCAGTGTCGTGCTGGAGGGCCCACTGGTAGCGATGTGGGCTTCCTCGCCTCGCCTCGCCTCGCCTCGCCGCGCCTCACACCAGGTGTCTGCGTAGTTTGCAGTGCATTCGCACCATTCCTATCCCTGTCCCTGTCCCCGTCCCGACTTGTCCCGACTTTGCTCGACTGCCGCTCGCTGCCGCTCGGGTCGTGGTCCATATGACAGCGCAAGCACGAAAAACGTCTGCGGGACGAGACGAGACGAGACGAGACGAGACGACTAAGGAATAAATTCGTGGTTACAAATCAAATTTGGAACTCTACATTCCTACACAACAATAGGCGGTGACGTATTTCAGAAATCACCTGCCGATTCGTACTGTTTTGTCGTTTTCAAAGTCTTCTTGGCAAACTTGGTTAGCACATTCTCCCTCAAACTGAGTTAATTACTGCATTTTCGTACCATTACAGTAGTTTAAAAGGCTTAAGGAAGCATCTTTGTCACAACAGAAACGTAGTTTGAAAATTGGGCTGGCAACATAACAAAAAAAAAAAAACGGGAAGGGAGCCAACAGCACCCGGGTTGACCCAGGCGGTCACCCATCCAAGTACTAGCCGGGCATGATGATGCTTAACTTCGGTGGTCGGACGAGAACCGGTGTATTCATCATGGTATCGCCGTTGGCGCTCATCTAATGTAGGAGCACGGCAGAATTCGCGTTCGGCTTTTCTCCCAACACACAAAATGTTAGTTTTCGGCCGCATTTGACGAAAGCGCTTCCTTCCGCAACCGCCAGTTCCTCGAGGACGGCGCGGGGAGGCGCGCCCGGCGTCCCAGCAGAGTGACGGCCGAATTGGCGGGCGCACCGCCGCGTGTGTGAGACGCACTGCTGCTCGTTGCACCCCCTGTCATTCGCTGGGCGCGTTCAGCCTTCGACACTAGCGGAGGACGCATCTTGTCCCTGGTGTTCAGCGGAGGGCCTGTGCGGGGTGTGGCAGTGTCGTGCTGGAGGGCCCACTGGTAGCGATGTGGGCTTCCTCGCCTCGCCTCGCCTCGCCTCGCCGCGCCTCACACCAGGTGTCTGCGTAGTTTGCAGTGCATTCGCACCATTCCTATCCCTGTCCCTGTCCCCGTCCCGACTTGTCCCGACTTTGCTCGACTGCCGCTCGCTGCCGCTCGGGTCGTGGTCCATATGACAGCGCAAGCACGAAAAACGTCTGCGGGACGAGACGAGACGAGACGAGACGAGACGACTAAGGAATAAATTCGTGGTTACAAATCAAATTTGGAACTCTACATTCCTACACAACAATAGGCGGTGACGTATTTCAGAAATCACCTGCCGATTCGTACTGTTTTGTCGTTTTCAAAGTCTTCTTGGCAAACTTGGTTAGCACATTCTCCCTCAAACTGAGTTAATTACTGCATTTTCGTACCATTACAGTAGTTTAAAAGGCTTAAGGAAGCATCTTTGTCACAACAGAAACGTAGTTTGAAAATTGGGCTGGCAACATAACAAAAAAAAAAAAACGGGAAGGGAGCCAACAGCACCCGGGTTGACCCAGGCGGTCACCCATCCAAGTACTAGCCGGGCATGATGATGCTTAACTTCGGTGGTCGGACGAGAACCGGTGTATTCATCATGGTATCGCCGTTGGCGCTCATCTAATGTAGGAGCACGGCAGAATTCGCGTTCGGCTTTTCTCCCAACACACAAAATGTTAGTTTTCGGCCGCATTTGACGAAAGCGCTTCCTTCCGCAACCGCCAGTTCCTCGAGGACGGCGCGGGGAGGCGCGCCCGGCGTCCCAGCAGAGTGACGGCCGAATTGGCGGGCGCACCGCCGCGTGTGTGAGACGCACTGCTGCTCGTTGCACCCCCTGTCATTCGCTGGGCGCGTTCAGCCTTCGACACTAGCGGAGGACGCATCTTGTCCCTGGTGTTCAGCGGAGGGCCTGTGCGGGGTGTGGCAGTGTCGTGCTGGAGGGCCCACTGGTAGCGATGTGGGCTTCCTCGCCTCGCCTCGCCTCGCCTCGCCGCGCCTCACACCAGGTGTCTGCGTAGTTTGCAGTGCATTCGCACCATTCCTATCCCTGTCCCTGTCCCCGTCCCGACTTGTCCCGACTTTGCTCGACTGCCGCTCGCTGCCGCTCGGGTCGTGGTCCATATGACAGCGCAAGCACGAAAAACGTCT
Organism: Schistocerca cancellata; assembly: GCF_023864275.1. Lineage (NCBI taxonomy): Eukaryota > Metazoa > Arthropoda > Insecta > Orthoptera > Acrididae > Schistocerca > Schistocerca cancellata. Next base: position 5,041,110 of record NC_064627.1, read on the forward strand.
GCGGGACGAGACGAGACGAGACGAGACGAGACGACTAAGGAATAAATTCGTGGTTACAAATCAAATTTGGAACTCTACATTCCTACACAACAATAGGCGGTGACGTATTTCAGAAATCACCTGCCGATTCGTACTGTTTTGTCGTTTTCAAAGTCTTCTTGGCAAACTTGGTTAGCACATTCTCCCTCAAACTGAGTTAATTACTGCATTTTCGTACCATTACAGTAGTTTAAAAGGCTTAAGGAAGCATCTTTGTCACAACAGAAACGTAGTTTGAAAATTGGGCTGGCAACATAACAAAAAAAAAAAAAACGGGAAGGGAGCCAACAGCACCCGGGTTGACCCAGGCGGTCACCCATCCAAGTACTAGCCGGGCATGATGATGCTTAACTTCGGTGGTCGGACGAGAACCGGTGTATTCATCATGGTATCGCCGTTGGCGCTCATCTAATGTAGGAGCACGGCAGAATTCGCGTTCGGCTTTTCTCCCAACACACAAAATGTTAGTTTTCGGCCGCATTTGACGAAAGCGCTTCCTTCCGCAACCGCCAGTTCCTCGAGGACGGCGCGGGGAGGCGCGCCCGGCGTCCCAGCAGAGTGACGGCCGAATTGGCGGGCGCACCGCCGCGTGTGTGAGACGCACTGCTGCTCGTTGCACCCCCTGTCATTCGCTGGGCGCGTTCAGCCTTCGACACTAGCGGAGGACGCATCTTGTCCCTGGTGTTCAGCGGAGGGCCTGTGCGGGGTGTGGCAGTGTCGTGCTGGAGGGCCCACTGGTAGCGATGTGGG